>NW_028327176.1:130431002-135231002 GCF_987537825.1 Furipterus horrens | reverse complement strand
AAGCATCTGGGAGAGGCTTTAATCAGTTTTTTAATATATTTTTTGCCTCAAAATTGTCTCAGAAAAACTAAAACATGGTATGTTGAAATAAAGAGCTGCTTCATTGAAAAGATAAACAAATTCACAAACATTTGGCTATACTCACTAAGAGGGTTCAAATAAATAAAATCAGAAATAAAAGAGGCAACATTAAAGCTGTTATATCAGAAATAAAAAGGATCTACTATACAAAGGAGACCACTATGAACAATTCTACATCAACAAATTGAGCAAGCTAGAAGAAAGGATACATTTTTTAAAATGTGCAATCTTACAATGAATCATGAAGACAGAGGAGACCTGAATAGCGTGATCACTAGTAAAGAAGCTGAATCAGTAATCGATAGCCTCTCAACAAACAAAAATTAGGACCGGATGGCTTCACTGCTGAATTCTACCAAACATTCAAAAGAAATTTAATAATAATGTTTTTCAAATTCTTTCAAAATGTGGGAAAGGAGGGAACATTTCCAAAATTATTTTACAAGGTCAGAATAACATGGATATGAAAACCAGAAAGAACACCACACACAAAAAAATTATAAGCCAATATACCTGATGAACATAGGTGCAAAAATTATCAACAATCAACAAAATATTAGCAAACTGAATTCAACAGTATATTAATTGTGTGCCATGACCAAGTGGGACTTATTTCAGGGATGTAGATGGTTCAACATACATCAATTAACATGATATACAACATTAAGAAAATAAAGGATAAAAATTATACTATGATCTCAATAGAGACATGCAAAAAGAATTGACAAAATCCAGCATCCATTTATGATAAAACTTCTCAACAAAACGAGTATTGAGGAAACATATCTCCACATAATAAAGACCATATAGGACAAAGCCACGTTTAATATCATACTCAGCAGTGAAAAGCTGAAAACTTTTCCTCCAAAATCAGAAACAAAATGAGAATAGCCACTCTCACCAATTTTATTCAACATAATATTGAAATTTGGAGCTACAGCAATTAGCTAGAAGAAAGTAATAAAACATACCTAAATTGGAAAGAAAAATAGTAAAACTGCCACTATTTCTGGACAACATGATTTTACATCTAGGAAACTTTAAAGACTCAATTAAAAAACAGTTAGAACTAATAAACATTTAATAATGTTGCAAGGTACAAAATCAATATACTAATAGAAATACTATCAGACAGAAAAACTTAAAGTAACCAACCCACTTGCAGTTGCATCAAAAATGATAAAATATCTAAAAATAAAGTTAACCAGTGATGTGAAAGACCTGTATACTGAAATCTAGAAGTAACTGATGAAAGAAATTGAAGACACAAATACATAAAAATATATTTTGTGTTCATGATTGGAAGAATTAATATTGTTAAAATGTTTATGTTACACAATGTAATTTGCACATTCAATGTAATCCCTCTCAAAATTCCAATGGCATTTTTCACAGAAATAGAATAAATAATAAAATTTGTATGAAAACACAAAATATCCTGAATCGTGAGAAAGAAAAACAAAGATGAAGTGTCCTACTGCCTGATTTCAAACTGTATTTTAAAGCTATAGTATTTAAAACAATATGGTAGTGACAAAAGGAAAAAAAAGATAAATGGAACAGAATATAAGGCCAGAAATAAACTCAAAATGCTTGGTCAATTAATGTACAGTGAAGGAGACAAGAATACATGATAGAGAAATGATAATTTCTTCAATAAACATGTTGGAGAAACTAAACAGTCACATGCAAAAGAATAAAGCTAGACTAATACCTTACAATATTCACAAAAATTAAACCAAAATGAATTAAAGACTTGAATGTAAGTCCTAAAACCATAAAACTCTAAGGAGAAAACTTACATAATAAGCTCTTTGACATTGGACCTGGCAATGATCTTTTGGATCTGACTCTAAAAGCAAAGGTAATAAAAACAAAAGTAATCTAGTGAGACCACATCAAATAAAAAACATCTACACAGCAGATAAAACCACCAACAAAATGAGAAGATAACTTATTAAATGGGAGGATATATTTCCAAATAATATATCTAATAAATGGTTAATATACAAAATATATAAATAACTCACTAGTAAAATATAATTCAATTAATAAATGGGCAGAGGATATAGTTTTATTGTATGTTTTTCCATTACCATTTATCCCTCTTATACCCCCACCCCCACAATCACCATGTTGTTCTTTATATCCATGAGTCCTCTTTCCTTTTTGCTGGGTTCTTCTACCTCCTCATTTTCCCCCAGAGCTGTAGCCTGATGTGTATCTAGGAATCTGTCTTTGTTTTTCTTGTTACTTCAGGTTATTCATTAGGTTCGACAACTGAGTGAAATCATATGGTATTTGTCTTTCTCAACTGGCTTATATCACTTAGCATAATGTTCTACAGGTCCATCTATGCTGTTGCAAAGGGCAAAACGTTCTTATTTTTTTATGGCTGAGTAGTATTTCATTGTGCAAATTTCCCATAGTTGTTTTATCTACTCATCTATTGATGGACACGTGGGCTGAATGGCAAAGAACCTTAATAGATATTTTTTCAAAGAACACATACAGATGGGCAATAGGCACGTGAAAAGATGCTCAACATCACTAATCATCTGGCAAATGCAAAACCAAACCAAATGAGGCATCACTTCACACTCTTTGGATGACTATTATGAAAAAGACAAGAAATAGCAAGCGCTGACAAGAATGTGGATTAAATGCAACACTTGTGCACTGTTGGTGAAAATATAAACTGGTGCTATCACTAACAAAACCAATATGGAGTTTCCTCAAAAATTTAAAAATAGAACCACCACATGATCTAGCAATTTCAATCTGAGTATTTATTCAAAGAAAACTAAAACACTAACTTGAAAAGATATATGCTGCCCTACATTCATTGCAGAATTATTTATAATAGTCAAGATATGGACACCACCTAAGTGTCCACTGATAGATGAATAGGTTTAGAAATTGTGATATAATGAAATACTACTCAGCCATAAATAGAAAATCTTGCCAATGCAACAACATGAATGGCCCTTGAGAGTATTATTCTAAATAAAATAAGTCAAACAGAGAAAGACAAATACCACATAATTTCACTTAAATGTAGATTTTAAAAAACAAAACATAAATCATAAATATAGAAAACAGAGGAAAAGGGGTTTCAGAGGGGAATGAAATGGATAAAAAGGGTAAAAAGTACAAAGTTTCAGTTGTAAAATAAATTTCATGGGGATATAATGTTGATTATACACAATAATATTGTATTGTGTATTTAAAAGTCACTATGAGAGTAAATCTTATCAGGATTTTCTTAAACTTTATGTGGTGATGGATGGTAACTAGACTTAGTGTGGTGATCACTTTACAATATATAGGGGGGTACAAAAGTAGATTTGCAGATGCAAGTACGTGAAACACAGAGATTATCCTTGTATTATTATCATTAACTATTGTATTATTTTCCGTATGTACAACTGTAAATCTACTTTTGCCTCACCCTGCATACAAATATATAATCATTTTATTGTACATTTGAAAATAATGTAATGTTTTATGTCTTTTATATCTCAACAAAAATAATACTATGATATTAAAAGTAATAAAAATAAATGTATTTTTAAAACTTCTATATAGAGGATATGTTGCCAAAACAAAAATTTTGAGATGCAAGTGGATGTATTAGTAACAAAGATGCCTTTACCACCTTGAAATATTTTATAGATAACATTACTTACTATGGAAGAGATTATTACAGTCTTACTGGAAGATATGTTTACTTAGCTTTTAATAACTTTATTCATTTTATGTCTTACAGTGCTCCTCATTCCATAGGTTTTTTTACTAATCAAAAATTGCATACACTTTTATAAAAGAAATTTTAATTGGTAAATACTAATGGAAATTAATTTTATTTTCATTCATCTACAATAATTATACTGTGTTCTTGGTATGCATTAAATATGAATGCAACTCAAATTAAGTGTTGAATTATGTTGATTTGTTTATTTCAGGCCATTAATGACCTGTCATCTGATCATTTCTAGCAGAAAAGTTGCTAGAAATAAAAGTTATAAGCAGCGGTGCTCCAGGAGCACCCAGATGGATTAAGGACTGTCAAGTTAAATGTGTTTCTAGTTTACACTGTCCTGGGAGATTTAGTGTGGCTCTACTTATTCTGAAGAGGTGAAATTTAACACAGGTCCTTATTTTTCATCATTACATGACTATTGTGGTATTTTTATGTTTAAACACATGAATCTGTGAACAAACAGGAAAAGCTACAAGCTATCCAACCGAAGGCTGATATTTCAAAGATTAGATGAAAATAAACTATTGTTTAAAAGAAAAGAAAACTTTTAAGTTAAAAATTAGCTGATGATATTATTTATTCAACCTAGCAAACAATTAAGTATACAGAAAAGAATTAAATTAAAACTCCCAGATTTTTTGTAGTCTGATTGAAAGGTTTGTCCATTGTGTGTGTGTTTGTTTGATGTATAGAGTTTAAAGTTTGGAAAAATATCTTTATCTCTGTTCTCGGCAGACATATTCTATCCTCCCTCTGCCTTTCACCTCTTCCTCCCATTTAAGTGAAGAAGCTGTCTTTTCTCCAGTTCCAGTGCTCACCCTTCCAGTTGGAAATTGCCTGTTATTCCCTCCTGCAGCAAGAAGGAACTGAACACATTAAATTGTCCTCTCTTTTATATTTTTCCTCTCTCTGGTTGTTTTCCAAATAATATTAATATGTCCAAATCCTTCTCATCTTATACAGCTACTGTCCCATCCCATTACCTACCAAACTCAAGACTAATTTCTCACTTAACCATTCACTCCACCATGTCCTCAATAGAACCCTGTCTACCAATAAATACCCCCTTGATCCCTGACCCTGACATTCAGCTATGATCATCTACCCTTACCTATTTAGCCTTTTAGTGGTATGTGATGAAGTTTTTTTGAATCTTATTCTACTCTCCCCTCCACTTTGTACTTTTCTGTCTTTACATTTCTCTGTACCATTTGAAGGAAGGACATTCAGGGGAAAAAAAGCCCAGCAACTTGCAGTTACCACAGATATTTATGCTATTGCATACTACTTTGCCTTTGAACATACTAATTCTTCCTATACCTTCCTTATATATTAAATTTTGGCTCCTTTTTCAAAATTCAGTTCCAGTATTTAAACATGGGGACTGCCTGGATTTTGGTAGGATGATTTAAATGTCCCTACTCTTTGTTCTCAGGAAACCCATGACTTCTTCTTTCCCCCAAATACAATAAGGTGCTCATAAATCTCTTTGTTATATTGTAAGTTTCTGGAGGAGAGCAGTCAAACCATAGTAAAATGTACCTTCTATTACAGAGCATGGTACATAGTGGGCTCTCAAGTAAATGAATTGAAAACTAGACTTTATATTTTCAATGTATTCCTTCTCTTGTCATATTTATTGACATTAATATTGAAAAACAAGGAAAAACATTTTCTAGGTAAGATTTCCTGCAACTTTTCATTTAATAGGCTTATTAAATTATATCATGTACCCCACATTACAGTAGTATGCACTTTTAACATGTCTATTTTAAAATCCAATCAACACACCTTTACTTTGTAACCTTGAAATTAACTTTTACAATCTTGTTTGCACAGATGTTCTTGCTTAAAATCAGTTTGATTTGTATATAAAACTACTGTGCCCATGATGATTTTGCATTTTGTTTTATTTTTACCACTGGAGATGCTCTCTTCTTGCTAATAAAAGCTCAAGTAGGGTGGAAACTCTGTGAATAACTATTTCTGTGTTCCATGTGTCAATATGCATTAAACTTCTACAAATATTTTTTTTCTTTTCTTGAGGAATTGATCATAGTAACCCAAGTCAAGAATTCAGTTGAGAAAATCTAAACTCAGCAATTATTTGATTGAAATACCAATATTCCAGAGCGTCATATGAAAATTAACCCAGCCTCCAGAGTTACTTCACAGTTGCTGTTATTATTACCCAGATCTAATTGCCTAAGCAAAGGGCTTCCTGGGGTGACAGAACTCTCTAAAGTACCCAACACAAAAACATATTTAGGTAATAAATGCTATTACTATAGACTACCTTCGCTCCAGCCTATTTTGCACTGCCTTTAACTGTAACATGTCATAGATATCTGCTAATTGCAAATATTGTGCTGTATTTAACAAAATACAAGAGTCTACAGTCTTATAATTCATGGAAGACGAAGCAAAGCAATTTGCAGATTCATTGACTTTAATGCAATGAATATTTTCCTACACTTTTATGTGGCCAATGAAAAAGGATCATCACATGGAAATCCATAAGAATATTGATTTCAGTATGATGATATAGAATTTTAAAAATGTTAACCTGACTGTGTCCTCTGATAAGTAGTTGTATACAAATAATTTATTTTCATAAAATAGTTTTTGTACCTTATGGCTGCTAAGAAAATACTTCTGTCTATTATATTTGGTCAAAACGCCCTAATCTGCAGGGAAGCTTCTGGCCACTATTTCATTCATTCATCTTACTCTAAAATTTTGAGGAAACATTTTCACAGACCTACCCAAGGTTGAACTTAGTTTCTGCTTTTTGCTGTTTCACAAATTTCTCAAAAGTTACTTTGTTTTTTTACCTGCATTTTACTTCCAGGTTTCCTCAGCCTCCACCTTGTCCTACTCTTGTTCTTCTGCCAAACCTGCAGAAATTCTAGAAGCAACAGTCTTATGTTTAACTTGTTGACATAAATGGAATTCCCACTTTAATTTTGGTTACAAAAATATCTTTTTTCTTTTTTTCCCATTCTTCATATAATTTTCAAATTATGTATTT
The DNA here is from genome assembly GCF_987537825.1 of Furipterus horrens. Classification (NCBI taxonomy): domain Eukaryota; kingdom Metazoa; phylum Chordata; class Mammalia; order Chiroptera; family Furipteridae; genus Furipterus; species Furipterus horrens. The sequence continues at coordinate 135,224,127 of NW_028327176.1, read as the reverse complement.
TTCAACTCTTCTCCCTCATATCACAGGATCATCTGCTTCCTGGTTCCCTCGAAAGGCTGCCCTCAGCAGCCCATCACCCACTTTTCCCCCTCTGTGGAATATCCAAAACCAAAAATGTCTATTGTTCTTGCTCCCCCTACATCTTAAAACTTTGTGTATGTGAGGGCTTCTATGGTTATAAACAATAATAGATCTGTCTGATTGTTTTGTTACAGATTTTTAATAGCTTAGGTGAAGTACTTGAATAAGATGTTTTATCAGACAATAACATGTGACAACATGTACTGTTGTCTGTTCATGCATTGTGCATTGCACTCTTGATTTTGGCATGTATTATTCACCTTCCTTTTGTGGTCTTGACCTTTATGCCCACATCTACCTTTCTACCTTCATGAGTAGCTTAAAGAAGTGAGTAGTCTTGCCCCAACTCACGTGTAAAACAGTGTCATCAACATGCCAGCCACCTACATTAGACATTGGAATCTACCAGTCCCATTAATAAACTTAAATGGCATTTAAAAAAATATTAAACTGCATTTCTAAAGGTAGGTCAGTGCTTCTTGTAAACACACACCCAGTTATATTACTTAAAATGTAGTGTGTTAAGACTTTTCTTGACTCATTATTTAATTAGTTTATACTTAATACTCATGACACTGCAGCTTCAGGTTTTAAATAGTTATTAAAAGATATGTTTTACAAAATTACAGTTATAAAAACTCAAGAGCCCATACACAAGGAGATGAAGAAACATAAAAGCAAAAGTCCTCTGCATGTTGAGCCTGTCTCGGTCTGATTGTCCCTGAGAATTCCTATTGCCATGTCTGAAAGCAGGAAAGCATCCAGAAGGAATTGAGTTTGTACTACAGGCATCTCAGGTTAGGACCCTGAGAAAGTGATGAGAGCAGTGCCATCAGTGTTTCCACAGAGCCACCTTCTAATGGGACCAGGAGATGGTTGCACTGGGAACTTAGACCACCACTCAGAGGGTGTTTTAGCAGAGACTGTTTAAATGTCATTTTCAGGCAGGGTTTTAGCCCACTTGCTGATGAGCACTTTAGGCTTATTAGAACTCTGGAGCTGTTACAAGAAGTTGCCCACGGTGACAGGATATGGAAACGATTATGCAGCCACGGGAGGTATGCATCCGATGTTGCAGGTTATCAGTGACAATGATGAGGCATTGGGCAGTCACCAAAAGTTAATTTTCCTTTACAGGCAGAATCAAATGCTGCACCTAAGTAGTGTTTAGGAAGACCGGGAGCACTAAGTACGCATTCTCTGTGCATCTGGATAGCAAGTGCTCCTGTGGATGATTCTATGAGCACATGCAGAATAATAAAAAGGAAATGCATAGTTGGAATTTAAATTTGCCCAGAAAGGAAAGCAAACCAGCCAAAAAAAAATGTTGATTACTTAGAGTAGGAAACACAGATCACTGAATCACACTGAATGACAGTATAATAGAGTCTTTCGCTTTTTAAAAGCTTAAAGTTAGGTGAGAAAGTAATTTGTCAGTAAACATCTTTAGAACTAAAGTGGTTTGTAGCTGAGACCGCCAATAAAACCTTTCTAAATGGATCTGATTTATTTTTAACACAACGATTGATTTCTGGGTTTACTTTTATAGTAATTAATCTGACCAGGCTTATCAGTTTAGCCAGAGTCTCCCTGCTCTCAAAATTTAAGTATTTTGGGTAATTTTAAAAGTCTGTTTAATCGTAAGTAAGATCTAAGGCTAAACCAAAAAAAAAAAAAATGCTATCATAATGTCTGGTTTCATTTCTCGTGACAAATGTATTTTTGCTAATCTGATTATAAATAATTTTATGAGCAAAAACTTCTGCATAATTCAATTATATAATCATAACATTGTGTTATTTATATAGCAATGTACAGTTTTTGAAAAACAGACATCCCCATGCATTACCTCATTACTAGTTCTTTTTTTATAAAAGAGTTAAACTATGACCTTTTAAAAAAACAAAGATATGAACCTTGTGATTCTTTTTGTTCCAAGATCTTAGATTAGAGACTAGCACAGGGCTGGTAATTGCTGAATGAGTGAATGACAGATTTTGTGCTTTTAGTACAATTGTAAAGACTATGTGACATTTACAAAGTTTTTACTTTATATTTAAGGATTTTGAAATTTGAAGCTTTCTGTCAGTGAACTCCTATGGCTGGGTTAAACATTTTGTTTTTCAAAGGACTTCCCTTCCATGACCCTTCTTGGGGTTGGTCTGGCTCAGCTCCAGAGGGCTGATCCCAAACAGTTAGCTTTCAAGAGCATACTTTCATTTTTATTTTATGTTTAGATTCTGGCACAAAGAAGACACACATCACATGTATTATTTAATTAATGGGTAAGAATGTAATATTCACAGAGAGGTTACTAATGACCCAAATCATCATTGCAGTGTTTTGTTTTTTTTTCTTTGTAATTTGAGGAGTAGTTAATTTTCTATAGTGGAAAAATTGATGAATAAATGAATGATTCAAGAATGACAAGTATTTAGCAATGTAACAGATAGACAATTTTTTTTCAGAGGAAATGTGTTTAGCTGGGATGGAACTCCATTGGCATTGATCAAATGCAGTTTTAGTGAAGATGGTTTTTCTACTGTCCAAGACCCAGAACACAAAACATTGACATGGTAGCTAGTCACCTGTGATGACTATCTCAAAGTGGAAGGGTCATAGTCAATGTCCTGACTATGGAATGAGCTCTATTTCTGTGTAGTGACCTACACTTTATAAATTACCTTCACTCACATGACTTCCTTGGAACCTCAAAACTGTCATGTGAGCAATAGGGTTGTTGACCTTAAGATTCCAGTTATATAGACCCCAATGAGAAGAAGTGACTTTGAAACTTTTAGACTCATACTCATTGCTTTGGCTTTTGTATGGGCTTATGAGTTTCTGTTTTGCTTTGTTATTTCTGATGAAGTGTGTTCTTGCAAAGGGCAAAGTGTTGTGCTCAGGTAGTCTTTCTAAGATATAGAAAATTATAAACTGCTTGGTGTTTTGACAGAAATAGGAAAATAGTCTCCTTGAAAATGAATTCTTCTTCTCCTTCTTCTTCTTCTTCTTCTTCTTCTTCTTCTTCTTCTTCTTCTTCTTCTTCTTCTTCTTCTTCTTCTTCTTCTTCTTCTTCTCCTTCTTCTTCTTCTTCTCCTTCTTCTCCTTCTTCTCCTCCTCCTCCTCCTCCTCCTCCTCCTCCTCCTCCTCCTCCTCCTCCTCCTCCTCCTCCTTCTTCTTCTTCTTCTTCTTCTTCTTCTTCTTCTTCTTCTTCTTCTTCTTCTTCTTCTTCTTCTTCTTCTTCTTCTTCTTCTTCTTCTTCTTCTTCTTCTTCTTTTCCTTTATTTGTATAATCTTTGAAAGAACCACATAAACTGGCTTAAATATTTATGCTAGAGTAGGTCCAACACCCACATTTTCTTTCATTTCAATACACTCAATTTTTAAAATGGATAATAGAAAAAGACTCATACAAATACACCAAACTTATTTTTGACAAAGGTACAAAATTCATGGGGAAATAAGGACAGTTGTCTTAGTATATAATGCTAAAACAATTGGACATCAATAGCTATAAAAATTACTTCAATCTAAACCTCAACCTATATAAATGTTAGCTCCAAACAGATCATAGATCTAAATATAAAATGTAAAACTATAATACTTTTAGAAGATAACATAGGAGAAAATCTTTATGACCTGAAGTTAAACAGTGTGTTCTTAGATATGACTTCAAACATATGAACTATAAAAGAAAAAATGGAAAAATGGTAGTTCATAAAAATTTAACACTTTTGTTCTGAAAAAGATTCTGGTTAGAAGATGAAAGCTCAGCCACCACTCTAATCACAAACAATAAGGAGATAAAAGAATTAGAAAAATGAGCAAAATACTGAAACTTCAACAAAGAAGATATACAGATGGCAAGTAAACACATGAAAAGATGTTCAACATCACTAGTCATTAGGAAAATGAAGATTACAACCACAGTGAGAATACATTACACATGTATTAGAACGGCTAAAAAAAAAAAAACATTCTACTGCAAAATGTATTGGCAAACATCTGGAGAAATTTGAGGATGTAAAATGCTGGAGTCACCATGTAAATTCTGATATTTTCTTAAAACTACCATATATATGGCCTAGCACTTGCACACTTGGGTATATTGCAGAAATGTGAACATTTATGTTTACACAAAAAATGTGTACATGAATGTTCTTAACAGTTTTATTTGCCACAGCCACCAAAATGAAACAATCCAGGTGGCCTTCACTGAGTGAATGGTTAAAGTAACAGCAAGTCTTTCATACCATGGAATATGCCTAAGCAAAGCAAAAATGGGGGGATGAACTATTGATATATGCAACAACTTGGAATATTGCAAGAGCATTTATGCTGAGAGAAAAAAGCCAATATCAGAATGTTACATAAGATATGATTCTATATATCCTCAAAATATAAAATTATGCAAATGGAAAACTTCTTAGTGGTTGCTAGAGGTTAGGGAAACAAAGGAAGAGGTGACAATAAATGTATAGCATATGGAATTTTTTTGTGTGGTAATGGAACAGTTTTATACTATCTTGATTATGGTGATGGTTATTAAAATCTATACATGCGATACATCGTCTTAGAATTATATGCCAAACTACTAAAAAATGAGTGTATGAAACAACAGATAACTCTAAGTAAGAATCATGAGGCAAATTAAATTAGGCCAATATCAATTTCTTGGTTTTGATAATGCACTATGAATATGTAAGAAGTTACCATTGGGAAGCATGGTGATGAATTCATCTGATCTCTTTTGTACAATTTTTGCCACTTGTTATGAGTCTGAAATTATGTTTATTGTTTAAAAATGAGAAAATGTTTCACTATCGTATAGGCTTCAAGTCCAAGAAAAAACATCAGTAGCATTCTTGGATTAAAGTTTCAATTCTACATATGAAAAAAAAATAGTAATTTAGAAAGAAGGGTCTTGGCAATGATATGAATGGAAGGAGAATTTAAATAAAGTGAAATTTATGTAGTACTTAAATAAGTGTTGTATCAGTTTATTCACTTATTTAAAAACAAGATGCAGGAGAACCTGGCAATAGAATGTGTGAAGAGGAATCTGGCTACCTAGGTTTGAATACTGGCTCTTCATATAACAGCTGCGTGAGCTTTGGCAATATTTTTCATCTTTCTGTGCTACTGTGTTCTTGTCTATAAACTACAGATAATAACAGAACCAAGCTGTTCATTTTGTTATAATTATATTATTAGTAAACATTAAAATTGTAAGGTATTAAACATTGTCTGTCAACTACTACTAGTACTATTTATGTGTTCTTTTATTGAAAGTTTGCTTTATTCAAGGTGATTTACTACAACATGCAGAAGATAAAATGATGTTTTAGTCAAGGCTCTGTGTCCTTGAGGATCTTCAAGTTTCGGAGGAGACAGGGATGAAAATCTATAGGACAAGTGAAAAGCATATAATCTTAAACACATCAGAGACAATCAAATCTACTACCCGAAAAAGGAAACCTAGCTCATGTTGAGGAAGTTGGGAGGGTTTATTTGAAAGAGGGCATCTGAACTGAGCTTGGGGACTAGATTTGATTCTACACATTGCTGTGTGGTTCAGACATCAGGAACCACTCCACCACCAACAAGAGGAAGTAGAGTTCGGACTGTGTTCTAGAACAATGTCCAGTTGGACTTCTGTACAGACAAGAAAGTAGCGAGGCATTATCAACACCAAACAGCATATTTCAAAGAAATAAAGAAATAATGGCAACACTGACCACCGGAATAAAGAGGAATAAAGAGGTAAGAAAGATCATTCTTTTACTGAGAGTGACTTCTAAAGCTGTAACAACATCACATCTTCAGAATTCTTCCCCTAAGCTCAGCACAGATACAGCTTCAGAGTAGTGATACCTGATCTCTATCTAGCAGAATTTCCATGTGCTCAAATATATAAGGCAGGGAGATATGCTTAGATATTGTGTTGGCCAAAAAGTTCCTTTTTTTTTTTTCTGTAAGATGCCTCTTGCTTAGTTGTCTTTAACTTCATTCAAAACAATTTTGTTAGATTGTATTTTGACACCAGTGTTCATTTAAAAAAACACATCAAAATTGGTGAATTTTGTGTAGCCATTGAAGATGGAAGAAAATACAAAACATTTTTGGCATACTGTGCTTTATTATTTCAAGGAAGGTTAAAAATGCAACTGAAATGCAAAAAAAAAAAAAAACAAACACTTGTGCAGTGTATGGAGAAGGTGCTGTGACTGATTGAACATGTCAAAAGTGGTTTGTTAAGTTCCGTGCTAAAGATTTTTAGACCAGTTAAAGTTGATAGTAATCAAATTGAGGCATTAATTGAGAACAATCAATGTTCTACCATGCCAGAGATATCCAACATACTCAAAATATCCAAGTGAATAAAGTTATTGGTGAAAATGAAAAAATGTGTTTCTTACTTCATGGAAAAAAACTAAAGGGACTTTTTGGCCAACCCGATATTTCATTTTCTTAATAGCACCTTTGCTCTTCTTGGTGATGTTGTAAGAGAGAAAGCTAATACAATTTTGTTTGCCTGGATTTGTTCCACTTGCTCCCCTTGAAAAGATTTGTCTAAATTAATGTGACTGGCAATTGTATTGTTCCGATGATTGGCAGGGAAAACAAAACAGTGTTTGCAAGCCCTGCAAAGCAACCTTTGATTGGAGCAGTCAACACCTATTGTGGCATTGATTCAACCACATTTAGCTTGGAAGTGCATGGGTAGCTACATAATCTTCACAGAATCCCGGCTTTGCATTTTGGACTGCAAACAGGGCAATTTCCAGCTGATGCTTTAGAGACAAGATTTCTTTTCTAAGACTGTTTTGAAATGTCTCTCTGGAGGAAAAAAGCAATATGTTAAGGAATGGTTTAATATTTTCAGATGAAGATCAGTGTTCACCTGTTACCAGCTTTGGAAAAGAAAATGAGAATTTTGTCCTGGCACTTAATTTGTATGTTGCACTGTGGGTAAGGGGACACTTTCATCATCTATATTCAAAGTATTAATTGAGTGTCAATGATATACTATGCACTATCAAACTCAGAATTAGATTCAGTCCCTACCCAGGATAGCTATAATTTAAGTGCTATAGTCCTAAGCAATGTCCCAGGAAGAAAATAACTTCTTCCATTTGTTTCTTGGGATTCTATCCCATCTTCTTTCACTTCTTGTCTATGCATTCTTCCTTGACACCACCCAAAACTGTGACACTTTTTATATAAAACCAGAAACTTGAGAAAGCAATTTTTAAAAATACACTACTGCTATTTTCAGAGAAGGAAAACTCTGACTCCAAAAAACCTCCGCTGCCTTGCGGCATACCTCTTCAGGGGAAAGGCTAAGGGAGTAAACCCCGACAGAAAATCTGGAGCCGGAGTCCCTAAGGCGGTTTGACGTTGTAGTCAACACCGGCAACTCCTGCGACGCACCTGAAGCCAAGCTGTATTGACTTCGTCTTCCCCTTGGACCCTTCAGCTGCGAAGAGAGGGGGGGTCTGCTGCATGGGCAACAGCAGACCCTCCATATCACCCTGCCCAGGCTCTGTAGCTTCAGCTTCACTGGAGAGGACACTCCAGCGTCATCGCAAGATGTCGATTCAACACGGGAGGAGACAGATACCGTGTCACTCCCGAGTTGGACTGCACAGCCACTCTCGGCGGTGCAGATAGACTCTTAAGAAGCTACACCATCGTCTCTCGAGACGGACGGCTGCCGACGACGACTGCTATTTTCCTTTATTTTGTATTTTTAGAAGTAGAGTTTCCTTGACCAAGTATTTTCCAGGCATAAGTCCCAACTGAATAACTATTTAGGTCCTTCCACTAATCCATAGGGGAAAAAGTATATTGGGCAGTGAAAATCCATCATTTTCTCTCAATTTAATTGCCCCTCTTTAGTATATTTGCAACTTTCAATTTCCTGTTTCCTTACCTTAATGGCTCAGAAATATTGTCATTTATTTCACTTTGAAGACTGTCATAAAGCCTTTAATGGCAATGTTAGAGAAGATATCAGAACTACATAAGATGACCTGAAATGCCTGCTTCTGAAAGTTCTTTATCTTTCTACTCCAAAGGATGTAATGACTTATTCTTTTGAAAGTTTCCCAAGCCTGACACAAGAAGAATAGCATAGCTTATATTTATACACTATTATAGAGAAAGACAGTCTTAGGAGCTATTTTATTGACTGATAGTTTACCTAAAATACATATGTAGTGCTAAAATTTAAAAGGTGTAGTCAAGCCCTGACCAATGTGGCTTAACTGGTTGGGCATCATCTTGCAAAGCAAAAGGTCACAGGTTTGATTCCCAGTCAGGGCACATGCCTAGATGGCAGGTTCATCCTGGTTGGGACATGTATGGTTCTGATCAATGTTTCTCATATCGATGTTTCACTCCCTCTCTTTCTCTCTCCCTTTTCCTCTCTAAAAATAAATAAATAAAATCTTTTTAAAAAATAAAATATGTAGTCAAGCTAGACATTTGTGTTTCCTATTGTTATTATCCAATATTCCTTTCTCTTCCCAAGAGCCACTGAGAGAATCTGAGGACCAGAGCAACATACTCCCGTAATCAGATATTGAACTGTGTGTAGGTGATCAAAGATCAGGGGCAATCCTGGCTGCCTTTGATCACCTTCATGAGTTATGACAAGCTGGCATTTTTTTGTCCACCTCCAATTGTTCTCTAGGTGTGAGGAAATTTATGTGGATTAGATAGAGTGAAAAGTGGAAGAAGGCAAAAATTTTAAATATTTTAAGAAAACCAAATAGAAAAAATAAGATGGTTATATAGTTTAACAACAAAAAGCTATACCTAAAGTGTCTTTCTGCCACAAAGTTCTATGAAAATCATCTGAAAATTAAAATAGAGAACAAAGGAAACTTATTTTAAGCCAAAGTGAATGAGAAATTAATAAACTCCCCAAAGTATTTTTCATTACATTTATATACACCTTTTACTCCTTGTCTTAAATGAATAATGAAGAAATCTGATTTTGCCATTTGTTCTATATGTGACCACATTACACCAAAGTTGAAGTTTAGCTCATTTCACCTATTTATTTTTCCACTTAGGTTCATTTTTAAAGGAACAATGTTTATTTCTCTTCAGCTATTTCCTGCTCCTTTGCATCATATCTTGAAAATCAGCCTTGATATGACAAGCCATCAGTACACTTTCTGTTTCCTTCCTCTTTTAATCTAACCTTTCTTCCCTCTGCATTCCCTTTATGCATAACTGCAGGTCTCTGATATTGCTCTTCTGACATGTCAATCATATTTCCTCAAAATATTACAAACATCTCCAGTCAAATTCTTACCTGTATTCCCTGCAGATTTTACTTTGCCTCTTAGTAGTGGTCGTTAAATCTGTATCATCACATTCTCAGAAAAACATTATTATGTGCTTTATGCATTCTCAAATGTCCTCTTTAAAGTGTCTCTTTGAAAGGCTTTGCCTTCCTTCTCTGTTATCACCACTTTATTTTCATGAGATATTCTTAATTAGAAAGAACTACATTTGACAGGATAAATTAAGGAAGCTTGGATTTAGATACCTGAACTGATTATAGCGGGGCAGCATTGAGTTACAGAATCAGGTGATTCCCCCAAGGCCTCCCACTTTCCTGTGGAAACCTCCACATTACTCTTAGCTCTTATCCTGATTGAAACAACCCCAAAGTGGCACAGAAAGACAGGGCAACTATCAGCACCATAAACCACTTACATGTGCATTATCCATATATATGATATAAATCGTAAAATTTACACAGAAAAATAAAATATACATGCTGTATTTCTAACATTTGAGTCTAAAAATATCTAATTTTGCATGTCTGCCTTAATTTTTTATATAATGAAATAAATCCTTACAGACACAGAGAAAGCCCCAAGTTTTCTTTTCCTATCTCACCCCTAAATAATAGATAATTTTAAATTCCTCTATATACTTTTTAAAAAACATTTTATTTATTTTTTTAGAGAAGAGGGGAGGGAGGGAGAAACAGAAAGAGAGAAACATTGATCAGTTGCTTCTTGCAGGGGTCGGGACCAGGGATTGAACATGCAAACCAGGCATATGTCGTGACTGGGAATCAAACTGACGTCTTTTCAGTTTGTGAGGCAAAACTTCAACCAACTGAGTCACACTGGCCAAGGCCCTCTATATACCTTTCATTGTATGTATCTATTTCAATATTTAGCCAATCTTAGATTAAATTTTTTAAATCTTCTTTATGACCAGACATTGTGAGAAAAGTTAAAACAACAAATTGGGAGAATTTATTTGCAATGTACAGTAATTAAACAACAAATTAGTATCTTAAATATAGAAAGAATTACACAACCTTAGAAAAAGAGAGCTCATAGAAGATGGCAGACATTTGGAAATGTTCTCAGTGTGGAAAGTCTTTGCACACACTGTGTGGGTTTTACCTCCCTGAATGTGGGAGAGCAGCTGTTCAGACACTACAAATAGAGATCACAAGGTATCAGTTCTGGCACTTCATCCTTCATGCCATCAGTCTGCATTATTATTCCTGTTTGTGGAGAAGAAAACTCAATTCTGATGAACAAGGCTGTAAAGATTTTAAATTTAAAGGCAATCACTCTGTAAGGATCTTCCAGAAATGTCAATCTGGGATTTCTTGAAATTTGCAAAGGGCTCTGAGTTAGTTAATTTCTGATGTTATTGACTATTACTTTGTTTAATAATCAGGTATGTCCATTTTGTTTTTTAATAAAATAGGCAGAATGGCATGATACCTGTTCACAAGAATGATGTAAAAGTACACTTGAAATTCTGTACGTGCTTTAACAGAAGGTTGCATATATTTATTGTATCCCTTACATATAACTGGAATTTAATGATAATGTCATAAAAATTCGCTTACAATAATTTAGATTAAAACCTTGAGTACAGAGTTAGGGAAATACTATACTGTGTGGCAAACAATTTTTGTCTAGAAGTGTGCACATATCTCTAAAAAGAGAAAGAAGGGAGACTGCCATCTCTCTCTCTCTCTCTCTCTCTCTCTCTCTCTCTCTCTCTCTCTCTCTCCTCTCTCTTTCATCCCAGGAAATCTCTAAGTGAAGGATAACAATTAAAATAACATGAAAGATATATTCCACTCCCCAAAAAAGGACACATATATGCAAAGAAAAATTTTAAAATTAAAAAAGCAAAAATGACTAGTCAGTTGCAGAAAGATTTTTTGGGGTGAGGGAGTTGTAAGTTATTTTTGGTATTCATCATGGCTCATCTATACTTGTGATCAGTTATTTTTATAAAACCTATTGTTTTTTACTACATATTCCTATGTGTTAGTTCAGTTTTCTGAAACACAGATGACAAATCCTGTTAAGAGATTTGGGGATGGGGAAAATGTCTATAAAGGATACAGGAAAGGAAGTAGAAGTAGGCAGAAGGAGCTGCAGACCATGATGCTATCGGACCTGTAAAAGGGAAGAGGAAAAGAAAGAAAGAGTGTCACATAGCTCTGAAGATTGTTGGCCCAGTTAGTGTGGAGAGCCCCAAAGTAGACTCAGGGAACATGACCTTTGGCTCTGTACTTTCAGTCTTGACACTGGGTAAATCTGCACAGTGAGCAGTAGGGCTTTTTCTGAGAAGCAAACTGCATTCAAGGACACCAAATTCACTGGACACGAGTGGGTGAATCACAGTGTTGTATGAAGAGGCAATGCAGCTGTGATGAACAGATTCTAAAGTGTTCCCAAATTATAATCCCCATCTCCTAGTATTTATTAGTATCTCTGTTAAGTGTGGACAGGTCCTATGGCTTGCTTCTAGCCATGGAATAAGGCAACAGTGCTAAGTGTGACATATGTGATTAGGTTACATATCCATCTTGGTAGCTGACATTCTCCCTTACAAGCTTTGATAAAGTTGTCTTGTTGGGAAGGTGCATGTGACAAAGAACTAAGATAATTTCTGACCAACAATGAAGAATTCAAGTTCTCACTCCAACAACACTGAAGGGACTGGAATTCTGCCAACAGCCATGTGAGCTTGGCAGTGGATTCTTCCCCACTCAGCCTTCAGATGTGATCTCAGCCCTGGCTGACAGATGCCTTAATTGCAGCCTTGTGAGATCCAAGTAAGCCATGCTTGGATTTTTAATCCCAGAAAATTAGAACTAATAAGTATATCTTATTTTAAAGTATTACATTTCTGGTAGGTTGTAACCAGCAATAGAAAACAGTAAAACTTCCAAAAGTGTAGGGAAAATAAATGTGTATCAGTTGTATCAAGCAGATAGATATTTGGGTGCTTTATATAATTAACTTTTTAAATGGATTTTGAAATTTGTGTGGTATTTTTTAGACTGTTAGAATTCTCTGCTTATTTTGTATTCATTTCAATCCTCAAATGATGACTAGTTTTTGGCTAGTAAGTAAAATCTGAATAAAGTACCTGGCACATAATGGGTTGTTAGAAATGGTAGCTGTCGTTTCATCATGGGGAAAATACTGAAAATTAAGTTTATATGCAACAAATTAGTAGTACACATTTTCTTTTCCTGTACTTTACTTTGATGTAATATAATGTCATCTCCTATCCCTTAATTGCCCTTATGTTCCACAATAAATTGAATTTAACAGCATGAAAATCTTGCTGATAGTAAGATTATGTAGTAAAAAGTCTACTGATATAAATTATCTTTGGACTATAAAAATGACCTGTTTACAGAGTGGAATTAACCTGGTGATTATGTAGCAAATATCAAGAGACAGGACTTCTGAGTTCTGTGTGTTCAGTGCTGCACTACCATTTTTATTTTCGAAAACCCAAATTTGCCCCTATGTATTGAATACAACATGTCCTCTAATTCAGCATAACAGCTTGCAAGTTAGGGAAATGAGTGACTCTTATAGAACGATTTGGCATTCTCCTTACAGTGCAAATCCATTCTTTTATCTCTGATAGCAGGTGTTAATATCAATTCACTGCACACTTTTGGAAAAGGGGGAAAAGCTAAAGGTTTGGGCTGTGTGCAAATCGCCTGTTATTGTGCCTCTTTAAACTACTCTCTTTGACTGTGTAAGGCTTTGATAGCTCATCGTGTTGCAATAGCATGAGTGTAATGCTGCAGGCATGAGGCAATTGGGGGCAGTGTGTTATTGACAGAATCTCCTGAATGATGATTTATTATGAACATCAATGGGAACAACATTGTTCTTTCTAAAAAGGCTGTTTGTTCCTTTTGCCTCACCTGGGAGGAGCGCACTGCCCAGGACTGAGACACTGTTTATACTGTGTTATTTAGCCTTCTCTACAACTGCTGCATTTTTACACAGGTTGGCGATTTTTTCTGATCTCTATTTTGATGACTTACCAATGATTTAGAATAGTGACATGCCCAGAAATCTCTGAAAGCAAGACCATTGGGCAAGAAATAAATAAAATAAACAAAATAAGAGTGTCCATGATTTAAAATAAAAAGTTTGCTTTTGTCTCATAGTTGGTTTCTCATAAAAGAATAGAAGCTTATAGCAGAGGATATTCACACAAATTTAGTGCTGGGAAACAAAGAATCCTATGTACCATGTGTATGACAGGCAGGCTAAAACACAGAAGTATTTATTTTATACTAAATAGCGTTGGACATACCACTCCGTTCGCTAGTGCCTGGGCATTTTGCACGTCAGTTTATGTTGGTTCTGCCCCATCCTTTATGAACTTTTATTTTTCTCATCTTAAATCAGCTAGGTAAGTGTTTCCAAAGTGCACATTCAGACCCTTATTTTTAAGTAAATTAAAATACTATTTATTGGAATGTTAAATAATAAAACAAAATGTATCATTTAAAATTAAAAATGAGAATCACTTCAAACCAGTAAGAGACCATCCTAATGTAGACTTTAAGCAATGCATTAAGAAAACTATAATTTAAGCTGTAGGTTAGACTTCATATATACACATATATATATACACTACATATATATATATTGAAATTAATATTTATATATCAATATGTATATACCTTTGTGTATATGTGTATATTCTGTTCATATATACATATGTACACATACAGAAACACACTATTGGTTTTCTCATTTACTTTATAATTTCACCAAATTAGAAAATTCTAAACCACATTATAGTTCAACTGAAATGTTGGCAAGGAGTCAATGTCTTGTTCAAGAAATGCTAATTATTTGGGTCTAATATTGACAAAGGGTTATAGAACAATTTCTTGTTCAAGCTACTTACAGAATTTTGTCAGATTCTATTTTTAAAAAATAAATCACATTTTTTAAAAACTTGGCAAATATTGAATGATAATAGTAAAAGAATCTCCAAAACACTTTTTGTAGAATTCAAATCTGTAAAGTATATTTTTCAACTTCTACGAGATTTAGATGTGACTTTTTAATATATTCTATACAGCCAAAACAATGACTGTATATTCTCATGCTTCAGATTATATATTACTAAGACATGTAGCTTTAGCAAGTCATTTAAAATCATTTTAAAAATTAATATTATAAAACTTTTATTTTTACAATTTTATTTATTTACTTATTTATTTATTTTAGAGAGATAGGAAAGGAGAAAGAGAGATAGAGAAACATCACTGTTTGGTTGCCTCTTACTCGTGCCCCCAACTGGGGACCTGACGTACAACCTAGTCATGTGCCCTAACTGGGAATCAAACCAGCGACACTTGGTTCCCAGGCCGACGCTCAATCCACTGAGCCACAGCAGTCAGGTTATTAATCTTTTTATGAGGAACTTTTCTGTCAATAGCTAAGGTAATTCAATAAGGAAAATAACATCCTTGACCAGCGTGTCTTGGTTGGGTGTCATCCCGTAAAGCAAAAGATTGCTGGTTTGATTACCAGTCAGGACACACACCTGGGTTGCAAATTTGGTATCTGTTCAGGATGCATAAGAGAGAGGCAACCGACCAATGTTTCTCTCTCATATCAATGTTTCTCTCCTTTTCTTTCTCCCTCCTTTCCCCTCTCTCAAAAAATAAATAAATAAAATTGTTTTAAAAAAATAAAAGCCTTGCACTTACTGCCCAAATATTAGTGCAAGCATATGTATATTGACTGTATGTATAATGTCTAGTTTTTATCAACATTGAATGAATATTAGTGCAAGTTGCTGACTAGCAAACTATTCACTGTAAATCCAGCTATGTGTATTGGCATTGAGGAGCAACCTCTGTTATTTATAAAGCAATACCCTTCTTTTCTGCATATGTAATTTATGCTCCATTAGTAGATTTCACAGTCTTCATTATGACTTATAAATAACCTTAACCACCCCAAATGACTTCTATCCTCATTCACAGGTTATAAGTCACAAAGGAGAGAAGAAATCATCAAACTCTTCCCCAGATGTGTACCATCCATTGGGAAAGAGCTGATTCCCACTGCAAATTACTGCCTTCTCCCAAATGTAACTTCAAATATCTATTCAGAGGTATATAATGGCAACCTTTGTTTTATATTGTACACATGGCTATTATATAATATCCAGTAGAGTTATTTGATAAGGACTCCTATTTTCCCATTAAATACATTGCCCTCAATGAGGATGCACTTACGTACTATCAATCTGCCCCTCCTCCAGTGGAAACTATGATTTTCCACTTACAATGGAAGGCCTTAAATCTTTTCAAAAAAATCATTATGCTTTATTTTAAATTAAAAAATAAATTAGTGGCTTTATTTATAACAAATTTTATAACACTTGTAATAGGAGAAAATAGAATATTAATCCAATAAAATTGAATTGTTTTTCTTGGAAATTCATATTGGTAGTTTCTAATCACATTTTTTGGCTACCATGAGAAATTGTCACACACAGACCCAACTGTTCCAGTGTGTATAAATTCAGTCTATATTCATGACATAGTACTCTTTACTGAAAAATATATATGGTACAATTCTGGATTTTAATTATCTCTTTTAGTTATTTTATTAGTAGTTTTTGTTTCACTAAACTAAATACTCATTACTGTGCATTAGAGCTTATATAATTTTCTATAGTTGGAAAACAAATTATTATTAATTTAGAAACTTAACACACTACCCATTTATTATATCAATATCACAGTTCTGAAGTTCTAATGGGCTTTGCTGGACTTTTAGCAAGGTTCAATTCAAGGTGTCAGCTTCACTAAGCTCTTAAATGAATGTTCTGAAGAAGAATCTACTTCCAAATTAATTTACGCTGTTATCAGAATTCAGTTGCCTTTGGTTGCAGGACTGTGATTTCTGTTTTTTGGTGGCCAGGGGCCTCAGTGCTCTTAAAGCTGTCTACTTCATTTCTCATGTGGCTCCTTTGTTTTGAGAAAAGAATGTTTATCCTACTTTTTCCAAATGGAGTTGCATGGTTTATACTGACATGTCACAGCATGTGCAGAGCATGCCTTTTCTGACCAATTGCCCTACCCAAAACACAGCCAAACCTGAGAGAATCTCAGGAAAGCAAAGCAAAACAAAACAAAGCAACACCAAAACAATATTGAGCAGTGAGCAGAGAGAAGCATTCATCAACAAATCTGTTCTTAAGTTGTGTGCAAAACAGTTTTAGTTTAAAGAATACCGCAATTTTGTTCTGCAATGTAATTCAGTAAGGCAAAAATGAAAGTTTTAAGGTACAGTATAAACTATATAAAGATCTAAATACATTTTGCTATTTTGACTTTTCAGATGTTCCTTCTGCACAATTTCATTTCTCATGTTTTCTTCTATTTCAGCTTCAGGGGGGATGTAACAGAAAGTAAACCATCAAACTACAAAATATGCAAACACTTCAAAGTACAGTTTCTGCAAAGCTTGATACATTCATAATCTTTCTCAAATTAACTTTTAAAGGTTAAAAAGAACTCAGCACTGAGAGAGAGAAAGAGGAAAAGTGTACCCTCAGGGAGCTTTGAGACACCCCCCCCTTCTATTACGTTCTAATAACCTGGTTTCTGTTAAACACAGTACTGTTCTTTAAGTTCAGGCTCTGAGAGTTCTGGCTTTTGGACAAAACAAGTTTATAATGACAAATAAAAACAAATGTGTTCACAGAGGTTTCCCCCCCCCACACACAGTTTGCTATGAGAAAAGGCCAAAAGATTGTCATCAAGGAGTGAGTTTGAAATCTTTAGATTCACCTGTCTTTCACAAAAACAAAACACATCTCTATCAGAAGCCATTGCTGCCAAAATAAATTCACTTCAGGCAGTAGGTATTTTAAGAGATAATAAACTGGAGGAATTATGTGCCAGAGACTCTGGTTAAGAAGCCCAGATGGAAACACAGATCAAAACACTGAATGGCTAGAAGGCATGGTAAAAAATATAAGCAGAGAAGGTCTCTGACTTGCTTTTCTTACAGTACCATCAAAGAATTAGGGGTCTTTGAACTTTGGAGGAAAAATGTAGGGGGAAAAAGAAAAGAATCATTACAATGGGTACTAGCTATCTTTTGTTCCCTCTCATTTGCATGATGTTTTCATGGAAATTAAGATCAGAGAGGAGCAAAATACTATACTTTAAATTGAAGTATGAATAAAGTAACACATCATTGGTTAAAATCAAAATAAAAATCTATCTACTGATTATAATTTTCAATCTCCACTTTAACCCAGTGTTCAGATTTGTTTAGATATTTTCTTTTCCTTTGTCCCCAATATTTTTGGAGAAATGTCAGTGAATAGTTAAAATCTCTCACCATTGTACAGCAGAAGAGAAGAATGCAGCAAATTACAAAACTCAAAAACTAAACTAAGAATACTACGAACTCAGAAGGACACAGCTACATAAATATTCACTAAACTGATAGCGATGGGTTGCATAAATATGTTGCCTTCCTTCGGCATCATAAATAAACCATATTGCTCTTAATGGATTGAAAACAAAAATGCAACTCTACTTACTGAATATTCCAGTGGTCAGCTAATATTTACACCATAATCTCCTTACTGGCTAAAAGGAAGCCAAATAACAGATTAATCTTACACAAAAACAATGGCTTTATTATCCTTGTTGTCTCCTGGATTGTGAAGCAGTTCCCAGCAGATGTTTCCATTTCTGTTGTTATGCATAACACAGACTGCCATATAAACCATAGCATCTAGCACTCTATATTGGCATTTATGTTTTTCTTTTGACTCTTTGACTGGAACAATATTATTATTATGCCCACTTAGTGTGTACTGAGCACCTACATGAGTGCCTTGCACAACTGCCTAATGCAAAGACAGCTGCAATGTTAATACAGAGATTTGATTTTTTAAAAAATAACAAAACTCCCTTTACTTGCATTAAATAGGTTATTGCCAAAGAAATGTTTTATTTGTTTTAGTCTTGCATGGTTACCTATTTGATGAAATTAGATCAATTTTTAATGACTCCATTAAATTGCAATGTCTCCATTCAGAAAATGGACCAAATAAAATCCATTATTTAGGTAGTTAAAAAGCATGAAAATAAAACTTGGCAGAACTCTCAGTCATTTCTGTGAGTGTGATTGCAGACAGAAATAAGAAAGGCATGTAGTTAAAATCCAGATGTTAGAATTTTTAAGAAAATGTTTTTCTTCCCAGGGTAGCATATTTTTAAGATATTTAAAAAAATCACAGAAAAAGGCAAATATTGCTATGAATGTTCTCAGAGAACTGTGTGCCATATAAGCAACAAAGGCACATTGTACATCTGAATTGACACCAGGCTTTGGGAACAACCTAGGAATTACAAATTCAAGGACTTCTTACATGCAGGGACTATACTAAGTAAGACTATGTAACAGAAGCTGGAGTACTCAAATAACTTTCATCTCTGCCATTGTTAGTGAAATAAACAAAATTATCAACGCTTTTGACTTTCAGGCACATTCTTAGTCTTTGAAGAAGTCACTTATTCTCATATGTTGACAATTTAAGATACAGTGTCTTGTCTGTGTCTAGATAGCACATAGACGTTGGCCTTCGACAGTTTTACACTAATGGTGGGAAGGTAAGCTTGACCAACATTTTAAGTCTGGAATTTTAAAATATTTAAATGCCTCAGAAATATTCATATTATTTAACATGAGACCCAACAACATTTGTTCAGTATACAATTTATTCAAATATCTGAAAATTTTTTCTCAGCACTGTTTGACACTGAGCTAGTTGCTAAAGGCTTAGTGGTTAAAAACAAATATAATAATGTAACAATATATTGTTTCCACATTCGTGGACCTTATAATCTAGTAAAAAAGGCAGACCTTAGACACACACACACGTAGAATTGCAAGCTCTAATAAGAGCAAAGGAGGAAAAATATAAGACATTGTAAGAGCATACCATTATTAGGGGTATCCAATTTAGGTTAGGAAGTCAAGGGACACCTCTCTCTAAGGCAGGGTTATCCCAGGCTCTATTTACAACTTTTTCCAGTTGGTGTGTCCAACTCCTCTCACTATGACCCTTCTTGAACCTCATTAAGATCGAGTTGAGGGGATAAGGTTGGGGAACTGGGTTAAAAAATATGAAGGAATTGAAAAGTACAAATTGGTAGTTATAAAATAGTCACAAGGCTGAAAAGTGCAGCATAGAAATCAAAGTCAATGATATTGTAATAACTATGTATGGTACCAGTTGGGTTCTGAAAATATCAGGGGTGACAGATTTTAAAGTCTATGATTGTCTAACTACTGTGTTGTATACCTTAAACCAAATAATATTAAATATAAACTGTAATTGAAAAAATTTAAATGTAAAAAAATAAAATGAAAAGATTAAGTTGATTGTAGTTCTTTCTTCCCATCAGCCCTATTTTATTTTATTTTTAATCTTCATTTGAGGATATGTTTGTTGATTTTAGATAGGGGGAGGGGAGAAAGAGAGAGAGAAACATTGACAGGTTGCTTCTTGTATGCTCCCCAAATGGGGATAGAACTCACCACCTAGATATGTACCCTCACTGGGTATGAAACCTACAACCTTTCAGTGTACAAGATGACACTCTTAACAACCAAATTACCCAGCCAGGCAGCCCGTTTTTATTCATTTTCCTAATTATCCCATTTATGTTTCATGGTGCATTGCTTCAATATGCTTTGGCCAATACCTTAATTCCCTGTCCCTCTATCTTCTGGTTGCCCCCCTTTGACAAAGTCTGCACAGAGCTCCTGCCTAGTCTCCTGGTCTGCTCCTGCACTCTGAGTGTTGCTGGAGGAAGATGGAAGATCGATGCTGATTGGACCCCCTGTGCACGTATGTTCACAAAACTCTAATGGATCCTTAAAATCCCCTGTTTGTCCTACTTTATTTCAAACCTCTCCTCTCATCTCAGATTTTCCTCTGCCTTTCCACCATCACACACTCAGCTCATCGCTACTTCAAAAGAAAAAAATGGGAACCATTATATTCAACCTTCATCTTTCTAATATTAAAGATGGAAACCTTCACAATGACACCCATCGTGTACTTCTCACTACTTGTTACTATAAAAGAAAATTCCTTTTTCTTATTTAAGGCTAATCCTCCTCTCACTTTCTCAGGTGTGAACCAGGCTATTGAACGTTTCCCTCCTAATATCTCACCTCTTTGTCTCAAAGCCATTTTTCCCCCAAACCCATTAAAAAAATAAATTCCAACTTGACTACACATTTTCTCTAATTCTAATTTATCTCTCTACTCTATTCAAAGGTAAAGCGGTGATCCTTGAAAGCAATATTTAGAATTTATGCTCTCCAATTTCATGCTCTTTATGTCGCAAATCATATATTTTTTGTTTTCCTCTCAGCTCTCTGGTTGTGCATTTTCTGTCTCCTATGGAATCTTTTTTTTTTCTGCCTAGCCATTTAACATTGGGCTTTTCACAATACTCAGTAGGGTCTTCTTAACTCACTGCATTTTTGTTCCAAGTCAATCCTATTTATTATCTCTTATACACACATATCTTAGATTTGTATGACTGCTCTGACTTCTATGTGTTGTTTATATAAAGTATTTTATATTCATATCTGAAATATAAAACTTAGCTCATGATCTTCTCTTTTTACTCCAAAACGTTTGGATACCCCAATGTTTCCTTTCCGCATTGAATTGTACTACTATCTATCAACTTGCCCAAGACTGAAACCTAGAAATCATTTTGACTCCCCTACTTACTCCTCAAATGCAATACATCACCAAACTTTCTCTGTTTAATCTTAAAGTTATCATTTACATCTGCCTATTTTTTCCATTCCTATCACTATCAGCCTAGTGTAAAGCATCATTTCTCATTTCAGCTACATCAGTAAGTGCCTAGCTGTTCAAGCTGCAACTCTTCACAATCAGCATTATATTTTTGAAATGTAATATCCTTATTAAAAACACTTCAAAGGTTTTTCTGAGGTTTAATGATATGACCTCAATGATTTTACATGAATCATTCTAACTACCTTTATGGTTCCACCTTGCATCACGCTCCCTTGCTCTTCTTGATGTTCCAGTCACCTGGCCTTGTTTTAGCCACACGTATGAGATATTTTTATCTTGCCATGGGCTGCTTTGAACATGCTGTCCTGCCACACTATAATTTGGATGATCCTTTGGAGAGTGAAATGATTCTCTACTGAAAATTATGTGGGGACAGCAGGCATAAAAAAAAAATGACTGCGTCATTTCCAATCGAGGCCTTAATATGATAGTGATTAAGATACTCTAGTGAGTATAAAACAGATTCAACACTACCACTTCAGTGCCACTCATGCTATTTAATTATTCACTTATATAACACTCCTACATCATTCTGTATTTGGAATTGTTACATTCACCATGGGTCTTCACATATCTCCAGCCCCACGATTTCTTCATTAGAGATTCTAGTGAAGTTAAGGCCAAGTATTACATATTGTATTATATTGCATTTAATATAAATCACTTTTCTATTGTTCTCTTTTATATTATAACTAAAATATTTTATTTGTATTTTCCAGTTATTAACTTAATTTCAGAATAGCTGAAGAAGCCTTACAAAACATTCATTATATAAAGAAGCATTTTAACTGATGAGATCAAAAAGTCACAGAAGATGTGAGTGTGGCAAAAGGTGAGAAGGGAGAGAAAGAGACCGGTTGGGTCAAAAGGGAAAACTGCCTCTCCTAAGCAGGGTCACACTGGGGAAGGTAAGGTTGATTACTAAGCCAAGTTTGGAGTTTTAACACATGGTGTGTTGTTCAGTTTTATGCCTCTGTATGACTAGAATATAGTCTTCAGCTGTTTAATTGAATTCTAATCTAGGGTTTTTGTGAAATAATATTTTGCAGATGTAATTCACATGTACAATTTATTGACTTTTAGTACAAAAGATTGTCCTGGACAATCTGAGTGGAACTGATTTAATCATTAGAAAGACCTTAAGAGTAGAGCTGAAGTTTCCCTGAAGAAAAAAAAACCCCACTTGTGAAGGGCAGCTCCTGTCAGAGAGTTTCCTTCCTAAAGGCATGTCCTGCAGATTTTGGACAACAAATTACTTATCATAGATTTGGTTTCTCTTATGTAAAACTGACTAATACACATGGGACAGGACATTTTCACTACTACAATAAAATTATTTTCATTACTAAAAGTGATTAGAAGAATATTTAAGATCTGAGAGTAACCAGAAAATTTCAAGGGTTGCCCAAATCCTCATCTGTGGTGGCAGTGCTGGTGGTGGTAGCGTGTTACTCCTTCTGAATAAAATTGAAAAGAATAGGACATAAAATATAAAAGTTGCATTCTGA
The DNA here is from genome assembly GCF_987537825.1 of Furipterus horrens. Classification (NCBI taxonomy): domain Eukaryota; kingdom Metazoa; phylum Chordata; class Mammalia; order Chiroptera; family Furipteridae; genus Furipterus; species Furipterus horrens. The sequence continues at coordinate 135,201,307 of NW_028327176.1, read as the reverse complement.
TCACCAGAATGGCATCAGATGTCCTCAGCACAGGTTGCACCCCTCCTATCCTTCAGTTAGCTCCTGCTCATCCTGCATTTCTTGGCTTGCAAGACAAGGCTGTGAACCTTCAGAAATCAGAAAAAATGTGTTGTATGGCAAGAAAGTAGTAAATCAGAAGGAAAGGGCACAAGGCAAATTTGGAGCCCAAGAGGAAGGTGGGAGGAGAGCCAGATTACACACTATTTTGTTGGCAACAATGAGGATTTTACATTTTATCTTCAGTGCTAATGGAAGCCATTGAAGCATTTTGAGTGGAGTGATGTAATCTAATTTAAGCTTTAAGAACACTCTGACTGCTATGTGGAGTGGAAAAGGAGTTTAAAGGGCCAAGAGGAGAGCCTGGGAGACCTGACAGGAGGTGAGACACTCTAGATAAGACAGTCTTTTATGAACATATCCCTAAAAAGTAGCCATGAGCATAATGTTTTACTTACAAGAATGGTCTTCTTAGGAGTGTATATAAGTAAGGACTGGCAGGGCCTCCAAAACAAAAGTCCATTTGTTAAAATTATTTCTTCCTTAGGTCGTTAGACTTTCCCCTAAATTACCTATTACCTGGGCTGGAAACCTTCAGTTTTTTTTGTTTTTTTTTTTTCCTATAGATCCAGCTCCCTGTTCTTTCCTACTGTGTGGAGATATGACCCATACAGACTGCATCACCTCAGAGGGTGCCTTTGTCACTGGCTTTCCAATCACTATTGAATCAACAGGGAGGGGGAGCAGTGATATCTGGGAGAAGAGGTGGTGGGGAGGAAAGTGAGACAGGAATTTTATCCTCTAGATTCTGTCTTGATATATGCCTAAGGTGGCTCTTTATTGAGGACCATAGTAACATCACAGTGATGCAGGAAGAAGAGACTCCACTCCTGAGCCAAGCACTCTAAACAGCCTTGTCTTGACTGTTGTCTATTCTTCCTGCTCCCACAGAGCAAGGAATCTGTAGGCCAAGGGAACATGCCTGCCCAGAGCCCAGTATCTCTATTCTGGACCCTATTCTTGGTACGCAGGTCCCCAACCTACTCTGGAGAAACAGTGCCTTCTCTGGAGGCACAGCTCTTTGGGGGATGAGGATCAGGGTGGAAACAGAATTTGGCAATACAACCAGAATGACCACATATATGCATATAAAGTATCTTTCAGTGTGAAAAAGAGCCAGGGGTGTCAAGAGAAGGGGGCAGCTGTGGGATAGGGGTGGCAGCTATTTCTTCCCCACTGTAGTGTGTCAGAGTGAAACATCCATGGAGTCTGAGGATCCTAAATTCAAATCTGGCTTTCTAAGTCACCATAAAGATATACTCATTGAGGTAGGATGAAATATATTATGTCTCCATTTAGTAACATGATGTATAATTTAAGCATTTGGATGTGTAAACTGTAGGCCTCAATTCTTTACTCTTGCCCACAGCTGCACAAATGTTAGATACGGGCTTTGTCCATATTTTGGTCAGGAGGCCTTCTTCATGCAGATGACACTCAACTTTCTTCTTCAGGACAAGGGTGGTGGCCGCTCCTCTTACAAGAGCCCATCCGGTTACTCTTCCTGAGCCTCACCCTTGCCTTTGTAAGTAATCCTTCCATTAAAGGCTTCTCAACTGACCAACATGATCAGTGTAGCATCTGTCTCCTGCCAGGAGCCTGCCAGTTACAAAGTGTAGAGACCAAAAGTTGAAAGCACACAGTCATGCAACATGATTAGAGAGCAGAAATTTGAATTTAGGTGTAAGCTCTGCCTGAAATATCAGTGTGTTATATATAATGCACTATCTAGTTGTCTGAGCAGAGGAACCCAGTTCTGGAACACCTGGCTCTCTTTAGGTAAGGTTGCACTATGTAGCTCTCGGACAGAAAGTCGCTTCAATTTTCTAAGTGCCATTCAGTTTGTACTCTTTTTGCTCTTTTACCTTCTGAAATTTATTGTAGAAATTGCTATTTCTCCCCTGAAGGGATGAGGCAGACAGAATCCCTTAGGAACCAACCTCCCAGGCTACTAAACCAATATTTACCTGCCTTCTCTGAGCTCCTTACACATAATATCCTGCCTTCAGAGGAGATTCTGTGCCTTTGATGACTGGGGAATGGGAGTTCACTTTTCTTCCAAACTAGGACTTGGGAAGTCAGGAGACAACAAAAGGCTTTTGTGTGTGTGTGTGTTTCTTCTTTTACTAAAATTTATGTATATATTCATATAAATAACTGTCAGAATATATGAGAAAAATGAGTGAAAGTTGTTTTGGGGTAGCTCTAATATATATTACTCTTATTTTCTTTCTTTTTATTTTTTTCCTTGAAATCCCAACTTTATTAAGAGAACAGTTCCCCTGCAAACCACATCACCTTTATTTTCTGTTGTATACATTTTTTTACATTTACCTTATTTAAAATTTATTATATTCATAATACAATAATTTTTTAAATGCAAATGATTTTGAAACTTCTTAGGGAATATCCTAGGAATAGATATAAATATAAATATCCCTAAAAAGAGATACACCAAGAAACCAGAACAGCTTCCAAAGACAGACAACTTGCTTCTCTTATTTTGACAATTTAGCAACTCTACTAAGACAAGGTTATGTGCCTACAATAACTATTTCAAGATTAAAAATTAAATAAAACCTAGAAACTTTTTAAAGTATAATCAAGGTCATGGGTAGGGGGAGGTCCAGAGAGATTCCAAAGCCTTTGCTATTAACTAATTCATTGCATTGCACAAGTAGTTACTGAAGGTTCATTATTCACCAGATACTGTTTATAGTGCAGCAATATCACAGCAATGAGTAGGTATGTTAAAATTTCTGTTATCTTAGAATTTACACAATGGTGGGAGAGAGAATAAACAAGTAAGAAAGAAAATAAGTTTACTTAGTGGTATATACTGTTAAGGCAAAAAATGTTAAAATATAAAAGAATGTGAGAAGTCACTGCTATCAATTTTGTTGTCAGTAAGTTCCTCTGACAGAATGAAATATTGCTGAGCTCTGACTGGCAAGACGGATGTTTTTAGTAGAAGGAAACATAAATTCAAGGTTCCTAAAGGAAAACAAATTTGTTTATTTTTAGAAGTTTAAAGGACTAAAAGAATGGAAAACTCAGATGAGATAGTAGCAGACTAACGTATATAACTTTGGAGTCCTTGATATGAAGTGTAAAAGTCTCAAGTCTCTCACAACACATTAAAGATTCGACAAAGGATAATTGCAAAGGTAACATGGAAGCTAGAGATGCCAAGAGCAAATTTTACACATGATCTGCTTCAGCAGAAAAGGACCAATTCATACACCAGTGATCCACATAGGAGGAAGTGCAGAAAAAGACGCTAGATTATACATATTTATGTCTGCAGTATGAGTATAGGACAGAGTTTTAACATTTCATCTAGGTTGCACAAATCGTTTTATGGGATGTAATTGTTACTTACTAGTGTGGCTCATGGTTTAGATAAAAATATGACAGATGACAGATTCTGCAAGGGCTCCAAATGGGTTACATGCAATAAAGTAAGCCAGACTGACTAATGGGTGTTACAGCCCCATGAATGGACTTATTTCCAGCATTATGTTCAACTTTCAAGCACAAATATGTGAACTGAAGCAATTAACTATTTCATAACGATTTTCCTTTTTATTCAGAAGTATGATTCAGAGTGCTACTCCTTTACAGATTTTTCTCAAGAGCTACATTTGAATTCAAGAAGGGTTATTTGAAGAGATGCATAACTCCTTCACATTTACAGCTTCAGATGAAATGATAAAGGGGTGGCACAGTTTATTATTTTTCCCCATTTTGCTTTGGTGCTCTTTTATTTCCATTTTGTAACTCTAGGCAAGAGTTGATCGATGGGTATAATAAAGGATATGAGTAGTTCAAGAAAATAAAGCAAGCTAATAGGAACAAGACTGACCATTTTTCATTTTCATAAGTCCTGAAATACACTTAAGATGCTACTCCAGTGGTTCCATGGGTATGAACAGTTGCTTTGCAATTGGTTCTAGATTAATGGACTGTTCTGCTTGCTAAGGAAATATTTATGAAGATACAGAGATTTTTGTGCATTGATACATCATCTGTTTTGATAGGCATACCTAATGTGTACATTTTTTATTTAAAGGCAGAAAAGTTTGAAAAGCACTAATTACATTCTACATTACCAATTGATGACACAGTATCAACAGTCTATTTTTAATGATAAGCAATTTGTTGAAGAAATATTGCCACTTTGAAATGCCAGTTTAAAATTAAATCAAGACATTACTATGAAATTATTACTTTTTCAAGATTAAAAAGAAATACTTGGGTTTTTGTAAAAAACAATGATAATTTATGGTAAAGTTATGAAATAAACCACATGAGTTTTTTTTATTATTGACTTAGAGAGAGAGGAAAAAAGAGAGAGAGAGAGCATCGCTTTGTTGTTCCATTTATTTATGCATTCTTTGGTTGCTTCTTGTATGTGCCTGACCAGAGATTGAACCACAGCCTTGGCATATCAGGATGATGCCTTAACCAACTGAGCTACATGACCAGGACCCAAACCATATGAATTAAAAAAAAAAACAAAAAACATTATGTGTATTTCAGGAACTATTAGTTATTCTATACATCCCTAGAAAACCCATGACTAAGAATCACCTTAAAAAAACTGTCTAAGTGAACAAATCTAAATCATTACTTTCTCTTCTTTCATCACTGAAGATTACGTGGAACACTCCAAATAACAATAGGCAACTTGCTTTATTCTTGGCTTATTTTGAATCAGGACACATGTGATCTAGCCCCAGTTCTGCCACTAATTAATTGGTTAACATTGGTTACATTGTTTCATCTTTCTGAACCATAGTTAACTCATACGTAAAATAAGATTGTTGGAATAGTTGATATTCAAGATCTCCTTTATTTCATGCTCTAACATGATACTGCTTTTTAATAACTCAGATGTACACCTAAAGAATATGGCTTATAGCTTAATGAAAAGCCTGTATTGCATACAAATAAGGACAGCCACAACAAAATATCATAGATTAGGATGCTTAAAATATAAACATTTATTTCTCAGTTTTGAAGGTTGGAAGTCCAAGATCTAGTCAGCAACAAGGCTGCTTTCTCCTGAAGCTTGCCCCTTTGACTTGCCAATGACCACTTCACCATGCCCCTCACATGGACCCCATGTGCATAAATTTCTCATGTCTCTTCCTCTTTTGAGAACACCAGTCATATTGGATTCCAGCTCCACCCTTATGACCTGACTTACTTTAACTAGCTCTGTAAAGACCCTATATCCAAATACAGTGGTCAGGACTTCAACATATTAATTTGGGGAAGGTTACAATTCAGTCTATAAAAATACTTTAATAATAGTGAAAAATATAAGTACCAAGTGAAAAAGAGTTTTAAGATTGTATAAAATGAATCTGAGGCACCAAAAATGTTTATATGTTTAATAAATTTATATGTATATACATATCCTGGCTGGTTTGGCTCAGTGGATTGAGCGTCGGCCTGCGAGCTAAGTGTCGCTGGTTCGATCTTCCAGTCAGGGCACATCAGAGAAGGAAAACTCTGACTCCAAAAAACCTCCGCTGCCTTGCGGCATACCTCTTCAGGGGAAAGGCTAAGGGAGTAAACCCCGACAGAAAATCCGGAGCCGGAGTCCCTAAGGCGGTTTGACGTTGTAGTCAACACCGGCAATTCCTGCGGCGCTCCTGAAGCCAAGCTGTATTGACTCCGTCTTTCCCTTGGACCCTTCAGCTGCGAAGAGATGGGGGGGGGGTCTGCTGCATGGGCAACAGCAGACCCTCCTTATCACCCTGCCCAGGCTCTGTAGCTTCAGCTTCACTGGAGAGGACACTCCAGCGTCATCGCAAGATGTCAATTTAACACGGGAGGAGACAGATACCGTGTCACTCCCGAGTCGGACTGCACAGCCATTCTCGGCAGTGCAGATAGACTCTTAAGAAGCTACACCATCGTCTCTCGAGACGGACGGCTGCCAACGACGATGTATATACATACATCTGTGTGTACATATGTTCATTTATTATTGGGATCAAACTAGTATTTACCTTACTAATTATTAATTCTGAGGTTCTTGAGGATTATTTTTCTTAAAGAAATCAGTACATGCTTATTAACTTTATAGGTTCAGATTTTAAAATAGCAAAATAAAAATCCATAATAGAAAATTCAATCTTAAGATTAGCCTTTTATCTTGATATGGTAATAAGGGAAGTTTCCCTCTGTAGTGTGTTCAGTGACCACATTCTAGAGTAAACCTCTCATTCTGTAGCAATGGTGACTGTGTGGGACACTTCTGGACCTGCATCTCCCTAGAGGATCTGGGCAGGGTATCTTTGTTCTGCTTTCACCATCATCTGTGAGTTTCGGTTCCCACTGAGCTTGAATGCCCTTTCTTAGTCATACTGCTTTGTGAGTGGCAGTTGCTGTTGACTATGCATGCATCAAGTAGAGTACTTTCCACTATTCCACTGGGTCTGTGGCCTCAGGTCATGAGTGGGCATGGTGTCCCTATATGCTTCACAACAATGTCACAAACAGTTGTAAACTCTCTTTCAGTTCAAAGAGGCCTTAGAAAACAACACCAATGTTGTCCTAAAGCTGCTTGAGGAAAAGCTCTAGTTTACACACACTTCTAAGAGACCTGCTTTGGCGGATTCAGGGATATTTTTCTGTCTGCTGGACAGTGTTATATTTCTGGTTAGTTTACAGAGATATTTGTGTTAAAAGTCAAGTTGAATGCAACTCTTCAGCTTTTAAGAACAGCATAAAACCATAATTTCCAAATATATTCAACAATGACCAAAGGAAGTCATTTTCTAATCAGGAAGAGGTTCACAGTGGAGTGCCCAGAGAGCAAAGCATTATTGGTAATATGAAAGAGGAGATAGAAAAGATAGCTACTCCTAAAGTTTAGAGAAAATCACCAATCCTGTTTATATTAAGCCATCTCTCTGGGAATTCTCTTAATTCTGGCAACCAAGATTAGCTAATGAGTAATTACATTTCCAATTTCAAACCATCATTATCATTTGCATATTAACTATGACCCATATTATGTAAATTACTCTTGAAACGTGTCCAATTCAAAATCTAAAAAAAAATTTATAACGTTGTCCACAGCTGTGATTTAATGTGCTGACTTACAGATTTGTATCTGAGTTGTGCCTAGTCAGCCAGTCCTGCACTAAGACCCTGCGGGGCAGAAGGCAGTGACTAGGGCCATGGAGTCTCGATTTGGGTTCAATATCAGATCACTGAGTTCAACACAGGATGACCTGGCTTGATGACTTATAGCCACGTGAGTTTAATCAGATGATTCAATCTCTTAGACAGAGTTTCCTCATCAGTAAAGTGGAGATAGTAAAAACTCCTACCACATAAGGTTGCTGTCGTGAGACTCTGATAAAAAGATACACACAAAGCTCTTAGCAGAATGCCTGGTACAGAGTAAGGATGTAATAATTATTAGCTATAATTGTTTTGTTGTTTAATGAACTGTGACTGTGTTCAACTCTAAAAAGCTAGATATATATTCATGAAACAACTAAAAGTAAGCACAAACAACAGGTCCAATATCATGTATAGGTGTAATTTTTGTGGTGAAAACTATATAAGAAAATGATATCAACAAATAAAAACAGGTATTCTTGAAACAAAAGGCTTTGCTGAGTTTTTAGATTCTTGTCTCTAAAAATGCAAGTTCCCAGCAAGTTCCCAAACTGACATCCACTTTCATGTTGAAATAATAAATCACCAGTTGATTTTAGAAAAATAGTGTACTTGCCATCTTAATAATAAAGTTAAATTTATCATATGTTATCTTCATTATTTGTTCAAAAGTCACTGAATTAAACATTGAACAGTAACTATAACCATATCTATGCTGAGATTTACCTTGAGTAGCTTAACTGGATTAAGGGCACACTCATGCTCATGTTTGTTGTGTCAAGGAATTCAAAAGCAAGACAAAAACTCCAATTAGTAAAACACTGTTCAGCAAAGAAAAACGTAGCTATATTATGATTCAAAAACCCTTTACATTTATTGAAGGCTTAGGAGTTGTGGCAGACAGTGTGGATCACCAACATCCACTCTGCCCCTTTCTCTCTGTTGCAAGTACACTCTCCCACTGTAGACACTGAGAAAGCTAGTCAGTTATTTCAGCAGCCCCTTGCAGCTAGGGTACAGGAGTGTGCTCTCAGGAGAACTCGCCCCCTGCTTTATGAGCAATGACTTCTTTCGTGATCAAAAGAGCAATGTTTAGGAGGGAATGCATCTTCCTTCTTGCCTTTAGATACTATTCCTTCAAGGAAGGTAAATTGAGAAAGAGCAACTATCTTAGGAGCTATCTTAAGATTATATGGTTCAAGCTAAGGGACTTTTCTCAAAAGAGCCAAACCAGAAACTTCTGAATTAACCAATCTTGAATGTATTTACCTTCAAAATTTGTATGTGATATAATGAATCTACATTGTTTAAAACTTTTTTAAAGTATTCTGAGAGTTACATTAATGTAAGAGTATGTAAGGAGTCGTTACACTAATAATCACTTTCATAACAATATAAAATTATTATCAAAACAATAAGTTTAATTAAAATAATCAGCACCATATTGGTTATTGAAAAATTCTTCCTTAGCCTTAAATATGTTCTTTAGACAAGTAGTAGATAGAAATTGAACAAAAAAGTTTACAATACAGCAAATTTATTGTTTTCATTTAATTAAGTTGGGGAGAGGAAGGAAGAGAGAGACAGAAACAGAGAATCTAGAAAGATACCAAAATCTTAACACTGGCTACACTGGATAGCAACTAAAATAAATTCTATACTTTTTGGGGAAAAAAAAGATTGCAAACTCATTCCGACCTTTCTGTATTATTTCATTTTTTATTAGTATCAAATAAAAACCAGTCCTTTTAGTTTGTATAAAAATAAATAAAAGCAAGGATAATTTTAATCTTATCAAACTGGTCTGAGGTTGGGAGTAAGCAAAGAAAAGAATATTTTTATACATTTATTTTGGAAGTATAATTTGTGTTAACTTTCTAGTGAGTAATTTAATGATGTGCATCAAAAACTGAAAAATATGCCTCACTTTCATTTAAAAAGAAAAGCTACTTCTTAGTCCTTGAGGACTTTGTTGCCACATAGCTTGTAGAAGCAAAAATGCAGACACCACCCCAACAGTGAACAACACATACAATAGAATACTCTCAATTAGATATATATGATGTGGAGCAGCGATTTCAACCTTTTTCACCTTATGGCACACATAACACTAAAATTCTGCGGCACACTAAAAATATATATTTTGCTTATCTGACCAAAAGAATTGGTATAATTTTGATGGCTACTGTTGTGCTGGCTGTAAAGAGTCCCCATTTATCCCCCATTTGCCCACCTCCACTTACCCCACTTTCTTCTTGTTATCACTACACTATCGTCTGTATCATATATACATATTATATATATATATATATATATATATATATATATATATATATGTTTCTGCTTATTCCCTTCACCTTTTCTCATCCAGCCCTCCAACTCCCCTCCCCTCTAACAGCTGTCAGTCTGTCCAGAAAGACTTTGCTTTGAGCAATGGGTGTACAATGTAGTGGGTAGATAATGTTTCATTCAGTCGTATGCTTGAAATCTGTATGGTTTTATGAAATAGTGTCACCCCAATAAATTTAATTAAAAGATTTTTGCAGTACACTGGTTGGAAATAGGCGATATAGAAAGATGTTCATGGCATATTTTAATTTCTAAAATGTATGTATGTATGTATGTTATGTTTACAGTTTCTCTATAAATTATGTATATGCAGGTATGTTGAGACAAAGAAAAACGTTCTGAAAGAATAATTACAAAATTCTTAATGGTAATGTTAATTAGAGTAGAATATTTAAGTAAAGCAATTATTTAATAAACATTATGGAAAAGCAGAGAACTTTCACATTTAAGTTTTACATGTTTTTATTATTTAATTATGTTTTGATTATGTTAAGTGTGTAATTTTAAAATTTTTGAATTAAAAAAAGGTAAAGTAAAGAAAGTATTTATTCTTGTTCTTCTAAATTGTGTTATTAAATAAAAAAATAGTTGATAAGCTGGCATATCTGCATGTGAAATGGCATTGAGTGGTGATATAAAAATTATACTTCCAGACAAGATGGAGATGTAGACAGACATGCTGCATCTCCCTCCACAACTAGGAAGGAATACAACTACCTCAAAATGAGAGACAACCTTAAGTTCCAGAAAATCAAGCTGCATGGAAGTCCAACAAACAAAGATATAAAGAAGAAATACTCATCTAGACAAGTAGGAGGGGTGGACCTGGGACAGAGAAGATGCAGTGTGGCAGTGGCAGCAGTGGTGGCAGAGGCAGGCTGGCAGAAAGCTCAGTCACACATTTTAAAAAGTCAGGAGGGACACCTGGGGAGTGCTTCCAGCACCAGACCAGACCACACAGCTCATGGTCCCAGTGCCAGGGAAAACAGAGTCTCATTCCTTTTGACTGTGCAAACCAGTGGAAGTTGGGGCAGAGGAAGAAACTGCTGGTCTTTCAGAGTCCTCTTGATTCAAGGTCCCCCATGGTCCTAGAACATCCACAGACCCATCCACTTTTGCAACAATGGCCAGGGAAACAGCTAGAGAGCCGCCAGTCCCATAAGAAGTGGGATAAGTGCCTGGAAAAAGGGCGAGTACTGAGCAAGCAGCATTGTTTCCTATCAGACCCCTCCCCTACAAACAGTGCCACAACATGGTGAAACAGGTCACCCTCTACTGATGAGAAACCTAACGCTCTGCTCCTTACAATGTAACAGAGGCGACAGCTTACCTAAGACACAGAGGCAAACAAACGCAGGAGTCTGTCAAAATGAGGAGACAGAAATATGGCCCTAAAGAGGGAATGGATGAAGGTTCCAATGGGAGAACTAAGTGACACGGAGATAGCCAACCTAACAAATGCAGAGTTCAAAACACTGGTGATAAATATTCTCACAGGCTTGACAGATATGACAAACGCATAAGGGAAGAAGTGAAGGCTAAATGAAATGAAGGAAAATCCACACAAAACCAATGGTGAAGGGAAAGAAACCATGGTTCAGATCAATGATTTGGAACATAAGGAAGAAAAAAACAATCAACCAGTACAGAATGAGGAAACAAGTATTGAAAAAAAATGAGGAGAGGCTTAGGAACCTCTGGGACAGCTTTAAATGTGCCAACATCCAAACCATAGAGGTACCAGAAGGAAAAGGAAAAGCAAGAAATTGAAAACTTATGTGAGAAAATAAAGAAGTAAAACTCTCTGAATTTGGTGAAGGAAATAGAGATACAAGTCCAAGAAGCACAGGGAGTCCCAAACAAGCTAGACCCAAAAAGGACCACACCAAGACACATCATTAAAATGCCAAAGTTTAAAGATAAGGAGAGAATCTTAAAAGCAGCAAGAGAAAACCGAAGAGTTGCCTACAAAGGGGTGACTATAAGACTATCAACTGATTTCAGAAAAGGAATTTTGCAGGCAAGAAGGGACTGGCAAGCAGTATTCAATGTGGTAAAGAGCAAGGACCTACAACCAAGACTACTCTACCCAGCAAAGCTATCATTTTGAAAGGAAGGGCAGATGAAGTGCTTCCCAGACAAGGTAAAGCGAAAGGAGTTCATCATCACCAAGCTATTATTATATGAACTGTCAAAGGGCTTACTTAAGAAAAAGATAAAAATTATGAACATTGAAATGACAACAAACTCACAACTATCAACAACTGAATCTTAAAAATAAAAACAAAATCCAACTAAGCAAACCAGAATAGGAACAGACTCATAGGTATGGGGATCATTTGGAGGGTTATCAGCTGGGAAGAGAATGGGGGAGAAAGGGGGAAATGGTGCAGGGATTAAGAAGCATAATTGGTTTATACAAAATAGATGGGGGAAGTTAAGACTGATATAGGAAAGAGTGAAGCCAAAGAACTTATATGAACGACCCATGGACATGAACTAAGAGGGGTGGGACTGCTGGAGGGAAGAGGTGTACTGGGGGAATAATTTGGGACTTATGTAACAACATAATCAATAAAATATACTTTAAAAAATAGTGTGGTCACGGTAGTTACAGAGGACACTCATACAGGTATGGTGGACTTTGCAAAAGACCAGACTACACAGGACTACTTGGTGAGTCATTAATGACAAACAATGACAGGGAGGTTGTTTTGTTTTGCCCCATATAATGACTTTATAGAAACCTAGCTTCCAAACAAAATGAACATAATTATCATTATCAAGGGTAATTTTAGTTTGCAATTTTAATCACTAAAATAGGTCTCTTCTCAATAAACAAAAAATTAACTGTGTCCTTTCATTCTTTATTTCATTTTCTATAGACTCTCAACTTGATCCAATAGTTAAGGGAGTTGAAGTACTTAACACCTCGTTCTCTAAGCATGTAACCAAGTCCTATATAGTAGCTACCTTTTTCCAACCTTCTTCTTATCTTTATTTTTAACCTTAAATTTTCTCCCAAGTGTATCAAATTAAGAGAATTCCATGAAAAGTTAAAGAAAATAGGTGTTTGACAATCAACAGTTTTATTTTTTTTTAACTATGGACAATGTTTTTCACTTTTTCAATGAATTGGAATTGCATTGAGGCTTGACTGTCTTCCTTTCTGGTATACAGCCAGTTCCCTTTGCCAGACAGTTCAAAATGTTGCTCCACTTCTTTTAGAGTAAACTCCCTAGCAGAAGGTTTCTATTCTCTATGTTCTCCACCAGATCTTTAGTGAAGAGCAGAAGGTCAATGAAGTGAACAAATAAATAAGTGAACATATGAAAATCTAGCATGACCAAGATTAGGCACCAAGATATCTAGTTTTACTTTGCAGAGGTCAGAATATATGTATAAGTATTTTTTCTGCTTTCATTACTTGATCCACTGCTTTAAATTTTGTTTTCTGCTTTTGTCAGGATGACTATTTGCCAGACAAAGAAGATAGACGTAGGTTTTATAATCCTTATTTCCTAAAGAACTCAGTGCCTACCCCAGGCTTCAGTGTCTTCAGACCTCTGATAGGTGATATTTAAAATCAGGTGAAATTAGTGAGGGAAGGTATTAACTATTTCTGTGTCAGTTGCCAATGTTGACTTCTCAGATAATACAATTTTAGTCCTCTCTCATTAATTTGGAATTTAATCATTTTATTCAGTTATGTATTTTGATTTTGCCAAAATGTTATAAAGAAATATTTTTCCAATTTCCATTAAATTTGTATTAGCTTTTAATTCGAATTTACAGAAAACTGGTTTAAAAACTTGCTTTAGAATAGTCTTTCTATTTTTCTCCTAAAAATCTGGAATAAAGGCCTAGAAATGTGTCAATTTCTCCATCAAACATTTATTTAATTGTATTAGGGATCAGTGGAAGGCGATGAGAGAAATAATTAGAGAAACTAATTTAGATTCTGTGACATGGGAAAAAGTTAATTATAATAATATTCTCATACACAAAATAAGCAACTAGACAATATTCAGTTTAGGTAGATCCATAAAGCTAGGGAGAATATGAAGCACACACAAATGATTTCCTCTTCTTTCAAAATTATGGAAAAATCCATATAAACTAAATTGCCCTGCTTCACTGTGTTCAATAGCATTGAAATGTCTCATTTTCTTTAGCAGTTGCAAGGTCTAAGGGAAGCATATGCAATTGCAGTAACACTGTGAAGAGACACTGGTAGGAGATTTATTTTAAATCTTGTGCATAAGCTTGGTGCTCATTAAAATGGATGATTAATAACACTCTCCACAAGAGCCAAGTATAATGCAGGCACGTGTACAAGTGTCTGAGCAGAGCTCTGCACTCTACAAATCCTCTTGACCTGCATCCTCCCTGTTACTACAGTCATGGCCTGTTTGAAGAGAGACTCCAAATCATGCCAAATTGATCAGTGGACTTTGCAACCTGGTTATATATACAAAGGAAGGAGAAGGGCGCCACCAAACTCCAGTTTCTCACCTCATATTAAAAAAATACCATATGATATCACCTAATACAGGAAACTAAAGAACAACACAAACAAAGGAACTAAATAGAACAAAGAGCAGAATAGAAGTCAATAGGGGGGAGGGGAGAGGGAGAGAAGGGGGATAAGTAAGGGAAGGGTTTAATTAAAGAGCCTGTATAAAAGACTCATGGACATAGACAACGGGGAGGGATATGATTGTGGGAGAGGGGGTGGGCTGGGTGGGGGAGAGAAATTGGGGGAAAAGGGGATAACTGTAATTGAAAAACCAAAATTAAAAAAAAAAAAAAAAAAAAAGAATGCAAGAAATAATAGTACTGTAGTCTCTATGAGGATAGAGGGAAAGACCTCTTCTTTAATTGAGCTGAACAAGAAATATTGGCCTCAGCTTGCATCTATACTAGAAACTATTTGACTCAGTTTTTTCTTAATAACTGTGTATAAAAATTTCATGAAATGAGTACTATTAGTTCACAAAAGGTATGGTTTTAATTATAGGAGAGAGTCTAAGAGAACATTTAGATGCAACTCTAAGAGAGAGAGATAGGAGTATCTATTAAAAATTTTTCTTAGCACAGAAGAGTCTACAAATATAGATTTCTATTTCAGGGTCTTCCTGACAAAATGTTGTTTTTAGTAAAATTATATAAAGTACTGATGCTTTCCTACATCCTTATTTGTTTTGTTTTGTTTTTTTGTTTCTTGCCAAAAGGTCTGCATTATCTTCCCCTCCAGGTCATAAGACTGAAGACTGAGGGTTATATTTTAGAAATCCAAAACTACCATTATTATAAACACTGATCATAACACACAGGCTGCTGTATGTTTTACCAATAAAACAATATTAATGATCTTGTCAGATAAACACTATGAGTTAAATGAATCAGTTGTGTATGTAATCATACACAAAGACTATTACAATGAAGACGTAAATTCTGTGAAATTAAAACTGTGGGATTAGGAATTTAAGAAAGTCAATGTTTTTCTGTCACTAGAAAGATTTTAAGCATATTAAACATGGCATCTTTAAATCTTTTCTTCAGTGGAAGTTTTAAAATCAATAGAAACAAAATCCATTTTGATCAATCAAGTATTTTAACTGTGAATTTGCCCTATAAAATTTAAATGGGTATCTGAAACATTCAAATTCTCTCTATACTTCAATTTCAATCTGTCCTCCTTTTTGCGTGTGTCTGTGTGCCTCTGACACCAAATATAAAAGGGAGTGGTACTGCAGAGGATTAAGCGAGATCAATGTAAGCAAGTGGTGGCAGTGGTAACCCTGAGTGACAGCTGAAGTCATTTCCTATGGCAGTCTCCCCTCCCCTCCATCTGCACTCCTTTTCTCTGTCCCACTTTCTCTCTCCCTCCCACTCTATTATAGTTCACTGCTCTCTGTTCCCTTTTATGCCAGTTTCTCTCTCTCCCCTTTGCCTTTATCGTAGGTCTGATGGTGAGCACCATAAAAATACTGCTCAGCCCTTTCTCTAGTCCTAAAATGTAAAAATATTCTTGACTACTTTCTTGCTTTATTAATTTATTTCCTTTCATCTGCCAAGCCTGAAATCCTCGGGATTGTCTTTAAATAATCCCACAGAAGTGTCACATCAAAACCACAACAATGTGTCCAATAGTATTGTCTGCCTTAATTCTTAATTTGAATCCTGAAATAACAGAAAGGAAGGTATGATTTTTTTTTTTAGTCAAATCAACTTTAAAATGGAAAGCTTTATTCTGACAATAAAGACAGCTAAATTGATCTCTTTCTTCACCTGGTTAGCCATTGTTTTAGTGTATTTCACACTGTGCCATATTGGAATCCTTACCTCCCTTAATGAAAGTTCATCAGGAAATATTTCAATGATGCCCTTCTATGTTTATTGCCAGTCCTAGTCACTTTTTTATTTAAACAAAATCTCTGTTATTACCAGTATCATTTGTATCTCCCAGTACACGGTAATGTAACTCAATTCAATACGTAATTAGGCAATTTAAATATGCTGTAAGTGTTATGTTTATGTGGAACTGGTATGCATTTTCTTACCAAGATCCAGGTATAGTATTAAATGCTTTCTAAATACATCACAAGGCTGTGCAAAACTCTGATGTGTAGAAATCATCATAATCCCTATTTTAACATAAAAAGTTCAGACATATCGGCAGATCTAAGACACAGGATTCTCTGATTTCTAAGGCTGAAATAATTTACCACAAAATTCTTGGTTATATAAATTACAAATATTAATTTGACTTTCACATTTCTATTGTTAATAATTTGACTAGTGAAAACGTTACATATTTAGTTGAGCCCAGAGCTGACACTTTATAAGTTTGTTTCTTTGAAATAAACTTTGACTCAGGAGCAGAAGAAAACTAAATTTTTCCTTTTCTAGCTGTCTTTAAAAATAACTAAAGATATAAATATACAATATCAAAGCAATTGTCAGTGAACGGCATTTCTTTTAGACCAAGAGCCATTCAGATAGCTCATCCAAAGGATAATCAGTTTGACAATACTTTCATTTTAGACCCCTCATGACTAATGTGCAAGTCCACTCAACTGACTGAAAATATTAGCTCTGTAAAAACAGCAGTGCTTACATCCTTCCTGTTGGTTTACAGCATATAGAGAGTGGAACTGTAGGGCCCATTTAGTCTGAGATGCTGAATAGTAATAATTTATAAATAATTTATAAATCATTTCAGTTCAATTTTATGCCAGTCTATAATTATCTTGTCTCTGTATTAGATA
Organism: Furipterus horrens; assembly: GCF_987537825.1. Classification (NCBI taxonomy): domain Eukaryota; kingdom Metazoa; phylum Chordata; class Mammalia; order Chiroptera; family Furipteridae; genus Furipterus; species Furipterus horrens. The sequence goes on along the minus strand of NW_028327176.1, from coordinate 135,184,460 downwards.
TCTTTGTTTTTGCAACAGGAAATATTTAAGGAAAGGTATTTTGGGACTTACATTTATGAATACTATGTGGAAGACACCAAATTCCTTTTCCTAGTGGGTTGTCTTGTATTATAGAACAGTTTGATTCTATCAGACAGAGACTAAAAATGCACATGAACTTCTAATTTTAGTTGCATCATGAGGACTCTTTGTGACATTTTCAATGAGGATAAAGGCAATAAAAAATCCCTATTGTTGCAGTTTTCAGTTACTGGAAAAGCAGCTAGACTGTGTCCCTCACCTTTCCAGTGTATAAACTCTCTCTAATCTCTTTTTATCCCCATATGTTGTTTAATCTGTAGGGCAAGTTTTGTGTGTCTCATAAACTGAAATATGGATCACATTAATATTTTTAAAGGGATAAAAGTGTAGTTGGATTCAGAAAAGAGAATTAGGTATTTTCTATTTAAGTGGACCAGGAATCTGCCCTCAACTCATCCTTGTAAACCAGAGTTCACATTCCTGTGCTCTGGCACCAGGACACTGTGTTAAGTGCAATGTCCTTGAAGTCTCTTACTTTGCCAAATGTGTGCTCTCTAATTTCTGTTCTGTTCTGAATCTATCATTGTGTCTTTAAAAATTAAGATTTTTTTTCTCCTACACAAACTTGATTGAACACAGTGTTGCAACTCTCATTGATTTTTGGCTTTGTGTTGTTCTTAATCAATTTTAATGATGGACTATTGGTTGTGACAACACAATGAAGCACATTTTCTTATCCAGCACAATATAAGCAAGGCATCCAAATCAGCATTCTTCTTCAAAAGCATTCCTATTTGGGTACATAATCCTTTTCTTGAAACTCTCATGTCCCTGTCCCTAGGTGGAAGGATGCTTATTCTTTTTGTTTTAAGTATATTTTATTGATTATGTTGTTATAGTAGTTCCAATTTTTTTCCCCTTTGCTTCCCTCTGTCCAGTACCCACCTTCCCTCTAGCAATTCCATCCCCCTTATTCATGTCCATGGGTTGTGCATATAAGTTCTTTGGCTTCACCCTTTCCTATATTATTCTTAACTTCCCCCTGTCCATTTTGTACCAACTGATCATGTTTCTTAGGCCCTGCACCATTTCCCCTTTTCTCCCTCTTCCCCTCCCAGATGATAACCCTCCAAATAATTTTCATACCTATGATTCTGTTCCTATTCTGGTTTGCTTAGTTGGATTTTGTTTTTATTTTTAAAATTCAGTTGTTCATAGTTGTGAGTTTGTTGTCATTTTAGTGTTCATAGTTTTGATCTTCTTTTTCTTAATTAAGTCCCTTTGACATTTCATATAATAATGGCTTGGTGATGATGAAATCTTTTAGCTTTACCTTGTCTGGGAAGCACTTCAACTGCCCTTGCATTCTAAATGGCAGCTTTGCTGGATAGAGTAATCCTGGTTGTAGGTCCTTGCTTTCATCACATTGAATACTGCTTGCCAGTCCCTTATTACCTGCAAAGTGTCTTTTGAGAAATCAGCTGATAGTCTTATAGGCACCCCTTGTGGGCAACTCTTTGCTTTTCTCTTTCTGGTTTTAAGATTCTCTCTTTATCTTTTACTTTTGACATTTTAGTCATGATATGTCTTGGTGTGGTCCCCTCTGGGCCCAGATTGCCCAGGACTCTCTGTGCTTCCGGGACTTGTATGTCTATTCCCGTCGCAAAATTTGGGAAGTTTTCCTCCATTATTTTTTCACATACATTTTCAATTTCTCGTTCTTCCTCTTCTTCTTCTGGCACCCCCATGATTTGGATGTTGGCATGTTTAAAGTTGTCCCAGAGGTTCCCAAGGCTCTCCTCATTTTTTTTAATTCTTGTTTCTTGATTCTGTACTGGTTGACTGTTTTTTCTTCCTTATGTTCCAAATCATTGATTTGAACCCTGGTTTCCTTCCCTTCACCATTGGTTTTGTGTGGATTTTCCTTCGTTTCATTTAGCATAGCCTTCACTTCTTCCCTTATTCGTTTGCCATACTCAAGCATATCTATCGAGTCTGGGAGTATCTTTCCACCAATGTTTGGAATTCTGTGTCTGTTAGGCTGGCTATCTCCTTATCTTTTAGTTTGGCTATCTCCTCATCACTTAGTTCTCCTGCTGGAACCTTAATCTATTCCACCTTTTGGGTCATACTTCTCTGTCCCCTCATCTTGACGCGCTCTTGTGTTTGTTTGCCGCTGTGTCTTAGGTAGAGCTGTGGCTCCTGTTACATTGTAAGGAGTGGGGCCTTAGGGATTTGTCAGTACAGGGCAAACTGTTTCACCACATTGTAGTGCTGTGTGTGTGTAGTGGTGGGGGGGACTAAGAGGGAACAATGCTTCTTGCCCAGCACTCGCCCCTTTTCCAGGAACTTACCCCACTTCGTATGGAACTGGGTCCCCTCTAGCTGTTGCCCTGCTCATTGTTCCCAGAATGGGTGGATCTGTGAATGTTCTAGGACCGTGGAGGTCCTTTAAACAAGCAGACTCTGCTGAGAAACCAGCAGTTTCTGCCTCAGCCCTAACCCCCACTGGTTTGTACAGTCAGAAGCAATGAGGCTTGATTTTCCCCAGCACTGGGACTGTGATCTGTGCGATCTGGTGAGTAGCTAGGAATGCTCCCCAGGTATCCCTCCTGACTTTTTAAAATGTGTAACTGCTTTCCACTGGCCTATCACTGCCACTGCTGCTGCCACCACCACACTGTGTCCTTTCTGCCCCAGCTCTGCCCTTCCTACCTGTCTGGGTGAGTATTTCTTCTTTATATCTTTGTTTGTTGTACTTCCATGCAGCTTGATTTTCTGTAACTTCTGGTTGTCTCTAGTTTTGAGATAGTTGTATTCCTTCTTAGTTGTGAATGGAGATGCAGTGTCTGTCTATGCCTTCATCTTGGCCAGAAGTCTCCCTTATTCTTCTTAAATATTTTTCTGAAATGGCTTATCAGCCAGAAGAGAAAATAAATATAAATATACAATAATCACAAAATACATATCCAGCAAAAGTTTTCTTTATTTTCTCACCTTTTCACATATATAACCCTGTCCTTTCTTTTCTCCCTTGTGGTGATAACACAACATTTTAAGATGCAATCTCTGAATTATATTTTGGATATTAGTAGAAGAGGCTAAAATCACCTAGCTATAATACAGTTTTCATGTTACTACAGGGAAAGAAATTTCTTTGCTTTAAAGCCCTGAAACACTTGATGACTTAACTGTTTTTAGTGATTCTTTGCCATGTAAGAAGTATCAAGAGCATGAAGTGTTTTTCCAATATTCTTTATATAGCAATGGTTTTTGATAGTCCAAAACAATATGTATGAAATCCTAAAAAAAATCTTTCTTGGTTGGTGTTTAACTCAGCATCTTTTGAAGTGTATATTTAGATTCCTTAACAAGCTTCCTCAGCTGCTGAATAAGTAAGCAAAGCCTGAGGGCCTAAGGAGTACACAGTTACCTTGTTGATGTAAACCTTTGTCAGAGTTCCTCTGGCTGGATGGAGCAAATAATCACCCAGGTGAACCTGATGACAAATGACCTGTGTCATAAGAGAAAACGGTCACTCCTTTCCCTGAGGTGGAGAGCAGTCTGCTACTTCACCCACTGGGGTATGCTAAAGAAAGAGCTCCCTCCCCTTACTCCCTTAGTTCATATGGAGTTGAGCATGGACCCCCTCCCCCTTATTGCTATGCACCAATTCCTTCCTGGTTGACCACATGATGGGCACCACTTTCAGTCAGGGAATGAATCTTCGTGCCATTCCATCTCCCACACCTTTTTCAGACAAGAGGTTGTAAAAGGCAACAAAAAACTAGTTTATGTGTGTGTTGTTAGCACTACCAAAAGTTAAAAATCTGTACACAGGGATCACTTTGTAAGGTATATAAATGTCTAATCACTATGTTGTATACCTGGAACTAATATAATATTGTGTATCAACTATTATTTAAATGTAATTTAAATTATTTTAAATGTGATCTTCATTGTAATTTTTTCATTACCATTTAGTCCTCTTACACCCCTCTCCCCCCAGCAATTTCCACACTGTTGTCCAGGTCCATGAGTCCTTTTCCTTCTTCCTCAATCCCTCCACCCTTGAACTACCCACCCCACCAGCTGTCAACCTGCTCTCCATCTATGAATCTTTCTCCATTTCCCTTGTTAGTTCAGTTTGTTCATTAGATATCATATGTGGTTGAAATCATATGGCATTTGTCTTTCTCTGACTAGCTTATTTCACTTAACATAATGTTTTCCAGGTCCCTCCACACAGGAAAACAAAAGAAAATATGAACAAATGGGACTATATGAAACTAAAAAGTTTTTGCACAGCAAAGGAAATCACCAATGAAATAAAAAGACAACCCAAAGAATGGGAGAACATATTTTCTGATATATCTGATAATGGGTTAATATCAAAAATTTATAAATAACTTAAAAAACTCAACACCAAAAAACAAACAAGCCGATTTAAAAATGGGTGAAGGGCCTGAACACATGCTTCTCTAAAGAGGACATACAGCTGGCCAATAGACGTATAAAAATATTTTTTTAATTAAAAAAAGAAACCAGAAAAAATATCCACAAACAGCTGGAAATATAACTCAGTAACAACTCTTGGCCATCACTAGCACAATAGCATGTAGAGACCAATATCAAAATGGTATATGTTCTTGAAATTGACTATACATATTTAATATCATAAATTGATCATTAGCATTGAATATTATAATTGATGTGTGTAGATTCATGTGGTGTCTAAAGAGATAGGACTCAAATAGACAAGGATTGTTGGAAGGATAAGCCCTACATACTAGGCAGCTCAGGTCTTGTAGAGAAAGGAAGAACAGTGTTAGAATAAAGCAATTTACCAAGATAAAAGAGAATCATTAAAGACCATGCACAAAGTCATAGGTCTTGAGATGTGTTCATGTCTTCTAAAATCAACGTGGGTGGGAGGAGAGACAGAGTTGAGAAAAAGAAGGCTGAGACTTGGTGTGAGGAATTAGCTGAGATTTTTAGACTTTACATGATGGCTTCTCATGCTGTGGGTCCCTGTGACCCTGCCCATGCAGTGTTAATCACCCAAGGAGTCTCATTAGGTTACTCATTCACATAGAAATGTCATTGCCACTCCAGTGGGAAGACCTAAAAGTGAATATCTACTTCCTCACCATTTGTAGCTGACCTTTAACCAGTTAATATATCTTGTATAATATTTTTACCTGAATATTTATTGAATGTCTATTTCCTATATCAAGACATTGCCCTCACTCACAATACATGCCATTTTATTACTTAATATTACAACACAGATGCACACACGAAAAAAATGAAAAAATGGCTGATTCCATTGAATGTATTTAAATATAAAATGTCTTTATTTTTTTCCTGTGATTGTATCTGTGGCTTTATTGACTCAAAGAATCATTTGAAGAAAAATCCACTAACTAGTTTAATCCATAGGATGGAAGTTGGATAAGGACCTGATGACTATGAATGATATTTTCTTTAGTATTTATTTCATCTGCTTTTACTAGGTAATGTCTCTTGCCATAGTGAGCAAAATCTGACAAGTTAACAGGTGATTAATCAAGTTTTAATCAGTGAACTAGCCCGGTAGTTCTAATTCCTAGTGAGAAGTCAGTAATAAAACCTCAGTATCTCAGTCCATGAGATACTACATTAACCACTATGGTCAAATTCCTATTTATTATGAAGTTTGAGGCAGGAAAATATTGCAATGTCAGATGGGTTTTTTTAGAGAGAGAAATAACCATGCAACACAACTTAGGAATACTTATCTTTACTTTGTGTCAAAAAGCCATACTATTACACTCTGTAATGGAAGTGCTGCTTCTCCCAGCTTTCTTTAGCAGTCAAAATGTCATGCAACGAGCATTTAATTGGACTAAAGTGACTATTTGACATGCAGAACTGAGCTATGTCATCAAGACTCCACAGGTAGTGAGCACTTGGTGACTGGTAGGTGGAGGAAAATGTATATTCTAATAAAGGGTCAAGGGACTTCAAGAGTTCTGCTATGTAATTACCTAGCAGCAGGTGAGATGGTGCATGTCAAATAAGAAAATTACAATTCTATCACTGAAGAACAGGGCCATCATATACTATACATATACACACACAAGGAGCTGAAGCCTAAGTTATCTAAAACTGTGTTATGTTATGATAGGCTTTTAAAAGATTTTCTTTCTGTGGAACACACAGTGAAAACTTTTTGTAATATTAATGTTGTATGATAAGATGAATAACCACCTCATTGGCCAATCTATTCATAGCAGGTTTTGTTCAAGTAGTAATTGGTAGGGGCCAGGTATTGACTTCAATAAAATTGATTGAATATAATAAGAGGTGATATTTTGAATGTTTTTTTTCATATTCTATAAAAAATTCAGTTAGAGTTTATATATTTGTTCTGATTATGTGAATAAAGGATGAAAAGTTAAGACTAATCTGAGTTTTCCAATAAATTGAGCACTAGCCCACATATAATAGATGTTAGTTTATGCCTACTGGAGTAACATGCGCCTTGAAATTCCTTTTGTGGAATGTATGATTGCATTTGCTCACATCTGACTTGTATGTTATTATTTTGAGGAAAGCTTCCTTTATAAATCACAAAACTTCAACTTAGTAACCTAATAATCAAGCACATTAGTAACTGCATTGTCTAAAACTTACAAATTAATTAGACTCTAGGTGTCTCTTCTAATTCAGATTTTCAGAAGTCAGAGTATATTTTTAATATGATTATCATCAATAGTCTTTAAAGACAGAAGCAAGCTCACATAAATTTAATCAAGAAGAAAAAAGTTATTGAAGAAAGGAACATGTTCTAGATATTCAAGAAGTGTTATGTACCATAACCTCTGTTTATCTGTATCTTTTTTAAAAATTGTTTTTCTATTACAGTTGTCCCATTTATTCCCCTTTGCTCTCCCCTGCTTCACCCACCCTTCCCCTCTCCCACAGTCAATCTCCATTTAGTTGTTCATGTCCATGGGTCCTTTATACTTGTTCCTTGATTAGACCCTTCCCCTTCTTTCCCCTCTTTTTCTACTCCCTCCTTCCCTCTGGTTACTGTCAGTCTGTTCCTGGTTTACATGTCTCTGGTTCTATTTTGCTTGTTTGTTTGTTTTGTTCATTAGTTTCCTGTATTAGGTGATATCATATGATATTTGTCTTTCATTGCCTGGCTTATTTCACTAAGCATAATACTTTCAAATTGCATCCATGCTGTAGCAAAAGGTAGGAGTTGTTATCTATGTTTTTACGCTCAATCCATTTAGGGGTTTGAGTTGGAATACCAATTCATTGTTTCTCCTGCCAAGTACTTCAGTGGGAAAAAGTGGATACAGAACCCAGCATCCGGAAATTTTAAACTCTTTAAAATGAAAAACTTCCAAACAGTTTTCTTCTACAGGCATAGGTGAAGAACATGGGGTAGAAAAAACAGAGAAGAGAACTGGGGGACTTTTCCAGAGAAAGTTGGTTAGAATGGGAGGCACAGGGTATGAGGAGTGAATGAATTTCAAATTGGAACCGGTCCTGTGGTGTTCTTGGCAAAGAACAGATGTGGAAAATTGTTAATTCTAGAGGAAAGAGAAGGAATGCATGAGGGAGTGGCAGGCAGAGCTCGCTCTGTGTGTAATGAAACTCCAAGGACAACCATAAGGCATATTTATACAGATGCAATTCAAGATTTTTCTTGAACTGTTGATCACAAAGAGAGAGAAAAGATTAGAAAGTCATGGTGATGTAGCCTCACACAGTCACACACAACATTTTGAAGAGTCTACTCAAGGATGGTATAGATTTCTGTAGTAGTGACACATTGGAGTCTTAGTATTTGATGGCTTTTTATAAGCACACATATGAGCAAAGACTCAGCCCCTGAACTATGGGAGAGTCAGAGTGAGGGTAGTCCCAGGGTAGAATAAACAGTACACTGAGCACATTCCTGGGCACCACACCCAATAGCACTGAACCATATTTTCTCAAACTGTGCTGTGTTTTTAGAATGGATTTATAAACTTTTGTTCCTGCTTGCAAACTGTATGATTTTATAGTAATCTAGTAAATAAAGATAAAATAAAGGCATGCAAAACAATTAAAAAGTAGTAATTATTTTAATATTTAAGTATGTTCTCATAAGCCTCGTACTTAAAATGACAATGAAAAATATAAAAGTATAACTATAACTATAAATATAAACATACATAGTGTATATGTGTGTTTACTCTAAAGATTGTTGAGACTTCAGGACCCAAGAAAGAACACTAGAAAAGCCAATAACACAGAAAACTCTAACATTGTTTGATGTGATTCTCAATATACTTAGAACTAATATTTAAGACAATTATATTATAATGGAGAAAAGTAAAGGAAAGTAAGTTTTTAGTCATAACTCAAATTGGTAAAATGATGACACAGCTAGGCTGTGGTAAGTTATACGTGTATAATGCAATGCCTAGAATAGTCATTAAATAGCTATATGAAGCAATAAACTAAGAAATAACAGAATAACTAATTTCATAGGGAAATGTAATGTAATGTTCTGCTATTGTTCCTTTATTATAATGGTTCCTATCCTCATTCCAGAAGAAGAGGAATCCTCTGTTACATCACCTTCCTTTACCTGACACTTTTCCTATGGACTGGGCACTTCTCTTGAAAAGTCCAGATGTTGCTGAAATGTTACAGTAAACAGGAAAGCTGGCTTGCAAGGGTATTGTTATAATTTTTACAAGTAGTTACTATTGTTACTTAACCTGCGTATTATATGAACATAAATAAAATCTGTGCTAACCTTGCTCTAAGAAGTGTTGAGACAAAAGGAATTTTTTTTTTGTCCAGATGGTTGCTGCTACCTCAAAAGTGTAAAGCAAGGGCCTTCTGATTTGAGTAAGTGCTTTGCTCACCCTAAATTTAACAACTTTGTGAGGTATAATTGATATATAATAAACACATTATAATTAAAGTACAAAATCTCACCTATTGCATGTTTCATTCATTTATATAACATTCTCAAAATGACAAAATGCAATATATACATGAAATACATACCCACATTTGTCATCTGTCACATGTGGTGAAATGGCCCAGAACTACACACACACATTGTGCCAATGTAAATTTCTGATTTTGATACTGTACTTTAGTTATATGAGATGTAACCATTAGGAAAGACAGGATGAATGGTAAGCAGGTTTTCTCTGTACTATTTTCACAGCTTCCTGTGAATCTATAGTTATTTCCAAACAAAAGGACAAAACCTGCATTGACAGACACAGATGACCATGCATTGCATGACTCCAGCTACATAAAGTTCTACAAAAGGCAAATAAACCTATAAAGACAGAAAACAGATCAATGATTGACCACCACTGGCAGTGGTAGAACAGTGGAACAGATTGACTGCAAATGGATATGAGGAATCCTTTGGGGGCCATGAAAATGTTCTACAATTGCATTGTGGTTATGGCTACACCACTCTCTAAAGTTACTAAAACTCATTGAATCTAACAATTTTAATGGGTGTATTTTATGGTATGTAAATTATACTCCAAAAGAACTGTTAAAAATGCATTGTCTTAGCGATCATGGAAAAATAAGATTGTGTTGAACTTTTCTTAACTCTTCTGTTAGAACTTGGTAGCATTTACATTTTAAATTGCAGAGTGTCTATTAGGAACAGTGGGAAGAGAGTCACAGATTATCTGTGCTCTCAGGCTCTAGAGGTCTTTCCCAAGCACTGGTATGCACAAGCCAAGGCAAATGGCATAGGGAGGGAGCCCTGTGGAATGCATTGAAGGGAATCTTTTATCCCTGCTGTTGCATTGGTTAAGGGTTATCAGCTGCTCTTATTGGGAGAGAAGAAGACACTGATAATAGCAACTGCTATATGTACTTTACAGTTTGCTGTCTGTGGATATGTATTTCATGCATATAGGAAGCTATAAAATAGTTGCCATTGCAGAGTATGTGCTCATTCATAGTCAGCAAATCATGTTGTCATCTTTACAAAGCCCCAAGAAAAAGATACATGTTCACACAGACAGACAAAAACTCTCTAACCTCTGTAATCATGGTTGAATCTCTCTGACTATTTAATATCAAGATTTCAGTGCCCAGCATGAGAAAATAAGGCTAATGTCATATTAGGAAGTCAAGAACTTGGCAGATTTTAAATTTATAACATATTATTCATAAGATATAAAGTTAAGACAATTCTTTAGCTTCTTGAATTAAACAAAGCCATATCTTATCACAGAAAGTAGGAATGTGAACCATTCAAGAATGGTATAAATATTTGAAACATAAAGTTGTATTATAAAGGTAATTAAGCTAAAGGTGGTTCTTTAAAAAAGAGCAAACAAACAAAAACCAATTTAGCAAGTGAAAAATCAGCTATCTGCTATGGTCAACATGTCTGAGTCCCCTTCAAATTCTTATGTTGAAATAGTAACACCTTAAGGTGATGGCATTAGGAGGAGGGGCCTTTGGGAGGCATTAAGTCATGAGGGTGTAGTCCCCATTAATAGCAATAGTGCCCTCATAGAAGAGGCTCCAGAGAGGTCTCTAGTCTCTTCCACCACGTGAGGACACAGCAATGAGGTGTCAGGTATGAATCAGGGAATGAGCACTCACTTGCACATGACGATGCTGCTAACTTCATCCTGCACTTCCAGCCTCCAGAACTCTGAGAAATACGTTTCTGTTGGTTAGAGGTTCCCAGCCTGTGCTACTTTGTTACAACGGCATGAATAGACTAAGACATGGCCATGTTCTATATACCATGTGTGTAGAATTTAAATGGGATGTCTTTGTCTGCTTGGGCTGGTATAACAAAACATCACACAGTAGGAGTCTTAAACAGCAGAAATTTATTTTGTCACAGTTCTGGATGCCAGAAGGCCAAGATAAAGTTTCCAGACAATGTGGTTTCTGGTGAGGAGTATTTTTGTAGCTTGCAGATGGTCCTATTCTTGCTGTGTCCTCATATGGCAGAAAGATAGAGAGAGAGAAAGGGAGAGAAAGTGCACTAGTGTTTTACCCTCTTATAAGGGTAAAGGCCCTATAGGATTAGGACGCCATCCTATGATGTCATTTAACATTTATCACCTCCTTACAGGCCCTATCTCCAGTACAGTCACATTAGGTTTATGGTTTCAATGCATGACATTTAGAGGGATACAATTCAGTCCATAGCAGGGATGAGGTAAAGACAGAGATAGCATATGTTAACTCTCTGCCATGGGTCAACACCTGAGCTGAGCATATTCTTTTAATAGTCTCAACAGAGCTTCAGAGTAGTTTTATATTGTCCTACTTTCATTATTAAAGAAAAATGATGGAAATATCAAATAGTTTATCAGGATTGCATAACTACTGTTAGAGAATTTTTATCTAGGTTTTTCTGGCTTAAGAGCTGGATTCCTTTATTTCTTTTTGAGAAATGATGGGTGAATGGGTTTTATATTCTAGTATATGATTACTTCATTTTAGTACCTAAAAAGTTTTATTTCATGAATTTTTTTCCTATTAATGTGCTTCATATCTCCGCAACTAACTTCAAGTTCAGCTATGGCCAAAGCGAACAATTCCCATACATACTGATGGCCACTCAACATCAGCTTCTATAGCTCTCTGCTTTTCTCCCTTGGGGCTTTATCTAGCACCATGGAAACATATTGAGACCAAGGGCAAGACAGTCTATATGTACCATGTTGTTAACACACCCAGGTAAAACCACCACCAAAAAGAAAAAGAAAAAAAAGACTTCAGAATCTTGGAAAATACAGGATGGGGTTTATAGTTGTTCATATGGAAAACAATACAATAATTAATAAATAATAATACAAGAATAAAGTCTGTGTTTTGTGTACTTATCACTTTAGATCTGCCTTTGCCAGACCCTGAATTGTCAGTAAACAACAGTTCTGAGAAAGACTCTGCAATATTCTGCAAAGAGTCTCCAGAAGAACTGAATCCCAGCAGCCCCCAGTACTTAGGTACTTATTATCCCTCCTCCCATCTCTAGCTCAGTCTTTTTAGGATCACCTCACTGCTCTCCAGTCCTTGTCTCAGGATCTACTTTGAGGAGCCCAGACACATTCCTTAGAATGGTGTTCCTCATCAGCCCACCTCCAATTCAGGGGAACCTCTGCATTAATTCTTTCAACCTAATGACTCTTGTAGACAAACATCAATTTATTTATAGCAACTAGTTTTAAAATGGCATTACCTTGCAGTGTAGGTTTAATAATTAAAAATAAATGATACATTATTTTAATCAGTAATAATGTCTAAAGAAAAAACATTTCCATCATCATCAATCATCAAAAGCATTAATACACAATGATTCTGAAATCATTGTTTTTCACTCCATGAATGTCATTTCCAAGTTCATTAATGACAAATGAATTCGTAGTAATCTGAACGATTATCATTATATTTACATACATAAAAGGTATTATTAGTTTCCCACTTCTGTCATATGCATTCTTTCATTTGTACCTCATAGCTATAAGTTAAATAGGACGTATGAGGTCATGATTTTATGTGTCAGGAGATGAAAGTATTTTAGGATTTAAAGCATGCTCAGCTTTACTATGTTTTCTTCATCTAAACAAAAAGATAATGATTTATAATTCCTAAGTCTAATGTTTCACTTAGATCTGTGTTGTTTTTCTTCTAATAATTAAATCTTTAAAGAATTTTAAATGTAGTTTTGGACTAATTGCTTATTTCCTGATCACTGTAACTAATTCAAATTGCAGCCTCCTATGACCCAGAATACTGAAGGTAACACAATTTCTTAAACCTGGATCTCTTGCTTTCTTTAAGATTAACATCAATATTGCTTTTAAGAGGAAGTACTTTTTCCCCCCTGAGATACTCAGTATTATATCTATTTAATTTATGTTGATATCTGATAGAAAATGTGTCAATATGTGGTGACTCATTATTTATATATACTGATTCTTGTCACTCACCCACCTAAGTTGTCCATCTCTAAGCCCTGGATAGCTTCTGACCAGGGATCTTGCCCCACCACTTTGTTTTGGGTCTCCTATAAGGATCTCTAGCTTTCTCTATATATGGCAGCTTCCGTGTGAAATAGCCGCCACTTTCATCAGACAACCATTGTTTCCAAGTCCCAGCAACACCCCCATCACCCCTGTACAATACCAACCTCCCACATCCCACCTGCTTCTCAACAGCACTAATAGGAGCAGTACCCATGGCTATGACAGCACCTGGCCCTCCTTTAGTGAGGACAGTTATAGACTTCAAGCTCTTTGTAAATAGATTAGTGCAGACCCAGACTGTTTTAGGAAAACTCCATTTGCTACCTTTCTTTCCATTTGTGTTTTTCTCCTTTATTCTCATACTATTACCACACTCACAAGACTTCTGACACAAGATGTGTGGGTTTTTTTCCCCCACACCAAACAATTCTAGGACATGAGCTGGGTGTCCTACAATATAACTCAATTCTGACACTATCTACCTAGAGATGCCATAGATTAATGGCTCAGTCCTAGGAAACTGACTTCCCCCTTCCCCTGCACACACACTTCAGATGCCAATAGCAGGTAGTAGTTCCCTTGGACAGCCATATTCTTTTCCCTATAGTATGAGATGATATCCTGAACTGAGGCAGATGTTGTATGCAGTACATTGAGTCAAATTTGGCTAGAAATCTGGAGGTTCCCATGAACCCTTCCTTGAATTTCATTAATTTGTTAGAGTGGCTCACAGAACTCGGGAAAACACTTATTGACATTTACCAGTTTATTAAAGGATGTGATCAAGGATGCAGATGAAGAGCCAAATGAAACAATATATATAAGGGGAGGTCTGCGAGGATTCCAAGCACAAGAGTTTCTGTCCCCTCCTGATATGTGGATGTGTTCACCAAGCTCTCCAAACTCCTTACTTTGGGGATTTCTAAACATGAAGATTTCATCACTTAGGCACAATCTATCATTAACTCCATTCTCTTTTCCATTCTCTAGATGATGGGGGTTCAGTTCCTGAAAATCCCTAGTTGCTAATCATGGCTTGGTCTATTCAGTAACAAGTTCTCATCCAATAGCCTTCCAGGGACATACTCAATGTCCTATCACTCACAAATTTATAAGGTTCTCAGAAACTTTGTACCAAGAGCCAGGGTCAGAGACCATATACATTTTCTATTATCTCACATCGACATAATTGTGTTCTTAATAAGTGGTGTTTGTGGTCATGTTAATGTTATAAACAGAGAGATATTTTCAAAAAGAGGATTTATGGACCATTTGAGACCAGTGTGCCATTATTGGATTGAGACATAAGACCATCTTGCAACAATCTTCTTTTCCTAATTCCGCAATCATATTCTGATAAATGGAATATGAGGTAAAAATATTTTTTCTAAGAATCCATGTTTTTATAAATTGCACTGAACAGTGTAAACAAGGTATAAAAATTAAAATCATTGAGCAGACATCATATCTTTCATGAGTTTGATATCCCTAAGTCTGATGTTTTAAGATTATTTAACATGTTTGCTTTGTTTTTATTAAATTTGATTGATATAGACTATAGATTCCTATGATAATATAATTCTGAAATAAATTGCTTCAGAATACAAAAATACTATATCAGAAGACATTTTAATTAGGTAAGTCACTGTGGTGTCATGAGTCTGCTTGGCAGTATCAATGATATTAAAACTGCTAACTAATGATCCTGGTAAACTCAAAATTATTGTGACACACTATAGTTCTAAGTAAGACTTCCATTTGAATAGTGTCATGTCCCCAATTAGAAGAATTATTTTTGATAAAACTTCCAATTGCAGAACAATTTATCAATTTTACTTTTAAAAACATTGAGGACTAATATATTCTATCAATTTGATCCCTTTTGTATCAAGTGTATCTAATAAGATACACTTATGCATTTGTTCCTTATGCATTCCATAAGGAACAAAGACTTAAAACTTACCAGCATCAAAGTTTCTTTCCTTCCTAATATTACTTAACTGTAATATTTAGTTGTGGAATTCATTGAAGAGAAAATCTGATAAAGCAATAATGTGGTTAAAACCCAACTTTCAGACACAATAGAATATTAGTAAACACTTAAGTAATAAAAAATGAAGTATTTCAAAAGACTGGAATAAAATGATGGCCTGACCTGTGTTAAATAAGGAAATGTCAATCAATTATTTTACTATGTGCTAGTATCTTATACAGAGCAAAATCCTTGTTGAGGCAGACATGACCAGAATATTTGTCATTCAAATCTTTAGTTTAGTAGATGCCTATCTTTGTTATCATATCTGATCCTTCATGGAGAATAGTAATCTTCTTTGCTTGGTTTTTATTCAGTCAATGTTGTATGTTGGTTTATTTTATTTTATTTTATTTTATTTTGTTTTTGTTACTGTGGTGCAAGTGCCATTCAAATTCAAAAGATACTTGAAATAATATGTTGATTAAATTACCAAGAGTATTGCTTAACATTTATGGGAACTTCAAAGGAGAAATATTTACTGGTTTAATTATTAAATTCCTAAAAAATACAGCTGAGAAGCTTTCTATATTAGTTGTTAGAATATCACAATAGGACTTGTTCTTAAGCAAGTAAAACTCTGGCTATTTCTAGGTACATCTACATACCAATAAGATTGAAAATTCTCTATTAACTCTATCAATGATACAAAATTAACAATTAAAATATTTTTTTCTTGGGTGAAAAAGAAATCTACCTGCTTTGTTTTTTAACTGTTATGGATTCTTATTCTAATTATATTATAAATCTCGTTGTAGAAACTGACACAATTTTAACAAAAAGGAGAAATAAAAGGGCCATGTAATTCCACCATTATTGATAGTTTGTTATATTTGCATGAATACACATATACACATACATACACATAGTTGAAATTATGCATAATGTTTCATTTATTAATATTTGGATATACTATCTAAGTGGTTTTTAATATTAATTGCATTAAAACACATTGTGTTAATATATAATTTATTCAAATATTCTATATTTAAAATTAATTTTCATTTCTGTTTTTATATGCAATGCTGCAATGATCACTCTGTACTTAAAATTTGGTCCACATTTATAATATTTCAGAAAGGAAAAATAATTCTCAAGACAAATAATATAAAATTGCAACCCTTGCAATCCATATTGCCAAATTATTTTGTAATATTTACCAGGACTCTGAATGTACATACTGAATTCTGCCAAATGTTACATTATAGCATGTTAAGCCCAAACCGTTTTTGGTTTTAAAGTTCTTCATTATTCTTGCATGTTTCAATGGAACTATTCCAGGTATGAGGAAGATAATTGACTACCATTCAAAATTGTGATGAAAGTCTGTGTGCCATCATTTATCTATAACTAAATAATGATACATTTGATAATACTTTTATATTGGCCAGAAATACAATGCTCTGGTATTAAAATACTATTCAGTTGTATGCATTCAATTAAAAAATTAACCTCTATAATATTTTAAAATCACCTCTCAAAATATTTCTTTACTAACCACAACATTAGAGCACCCTGGAAATGTATAACATAAAAGGCAACAGTAGATCTTAAAAGTTTAGAGAGTTGACACATCTTTATTATTTGACTATCAGGTTGAATAAGATTAGGGTCATATGTCAATTTGAATCAAAGAATTCTAGATAAAGCCAAAGCCATTGCTGGAAACAATGAACCATAACGCCTTCAGCTAAATTTTGCTGCCTCAGAAGTATGCTATCAAATGATGCACGAATAGACAAGGGACTAGAAACATACCAAGATACCCCGACCATCTGTTGGTAGATTATCAAACAGAGGTTGGTGCCAATAGGACAGTAAATGTAATGCCAAGGTCAGCATCTAAAATGTTATGGTACTGTATTTTCAAAAACCATTATATGGGTTCAGACCCAAACATCCTCCCTGAGCTAAAATAAAAAAAATGTAGCTAATTTTACACATTGTATTCAGTACCAAGTATGGAAAGAGAGATTATCTTCTCTATTATGTCATGTATCCCAGTTTATTAATATCGCCTCTCATAGAAAAAGCTTATATCTTCTTTCCAACCTTCTACTTCTTTCATTCTGTTCTGCCCTGGGGTTACATTACAGAATAGAATATACTGAAATGTTGAGACCCTCTACTCCATATTGCAAGCTTTAGGTGATACTTGAACACAAATTCTAGATTAGCTCTGCAACAAATTCTATTCCCAGTAAAGTAAGAAGTGCAGGCCTGATTTAAATGCACATAATTTTTTAAATTGAGGTGTAATTGACATATAACATTATATTAGTTTCATGTATACAATCTAATCTTTTAATATTTGTATATATTGTGAAAGGCCTCCACAATAAATCTTGTTTGTATTTGTCATTATACATAGTTACAATTTTTTTCTTGTAATAAAAATTTTAAGAGCTACTCTTTTGACAACTTTCAAATGTGCAATACAGTATTAATTATAGTCACTATAATGTATATTCATCCTCATAACTCATGTTATAACTGGAAGTTCATACCTTTGACCCCTCTTGCCAATTTCACCCACCTCCCCAACCCCCCTCCTCTGGCAATTACCAATTTGTTCTCTTTTTATTAACTCAAATTTATTGGGATTTTTTTAGATTCTACTTATAAATGATATAAAATATTTTTTTCTCTGGCTTATTTCACTTAATATAATGATCTCTGAGTCTACCAATGATGTAACAAATAGAAAGACTTCATTATTTTTTATGGCTGAATAATATAACATTGTGTATACATATACCACATCTTTGTAATCCATTCACCCTTCTGTGGATACTTAGGTTGTTTAATATCTTGGCTATTATTAAAAAAAAATGCTTCTGTGTATATGGGGTGCACACATCTTTGCCAGTTAGTGTTTCTGTTTTCTTAGGATAAATATCAGTAAGTGGAATTGCTGTATCATGCAGTAGTTCTATTGTTAACTTTTTGAGGGAAACTAATAGTGTTTTTCATAGTGGCTCCCTCAACTTACTTGCCCGTCAACAGTATATATCCTCAGAAACACTTGTTATTTCTTTTTTCTAAAGGATTTTATTTATTTATTTTTAGAGAGAGAAGGGAAGGAAGGGAGAGAAACAATGACTTGAGAGAGAAACATCAACCGGTTGTCTCTCACACGCCCCCACCCCCCCCAACCAGGGACCAAACCCACAACCTAAGCATGTGCCCCAACCTGGAATCAAACCAGTACATTTTTACTTTGCAGAACGATGTCCAACAAACTAAGCTACACCAGTCAGGGCTATTTTTTGACTTTTTGATAATAGCCATTCTAACAGGTGTGAAATGACATCTCATTGTGGTTTTGATTCCCATTTCCCTGGTGATCAGTGGTGTTGAACATCTACATATGTACCTATTTGCCATTCATGTCTTCTTTGGAAAAAATATCTACTCATATATTCTGCCCATTTTTAAATTGTATTATTTTTGTTACTAAGTTGTATGAGTCATTCTTATATTCTGGGTATTAGACCCTTAAGACATATGATTTGCAGGTATTTTCCTCCAATTTAGTTGGTTTGTCTTTTCATTTTGTTGATATTTCCTTTGCTGGATGCAGATCCATTCTTAAATCTAGGCCAGAGCAAGTTTGGTGTGATGGTTACTTTTATGCCCAGACATTTGACCAAACATTATTCTGGGTATGTTTGTGAGGATATTTCTAGATGAAATTAATGTTTGAATTGGCAAACTGAGTAAAGCAAATTGCCCTCACTCATGTGAGTTGGCATCACAGAAGGCTTCGAATGGAACAAAAAGGCTGAGTGAGAGGGAGCTCCTGCCTGACTGCCTGACATTGGTTTCTCCTGGCCTCTGGTCCAGGTTGAGATATCAGCTCTTCCTTGGCCTCGAGCCTGCACGTTTTCATGGAAACACTCATTGGATCTCCTGAGTCCCCAACTCACCAATTGCAGATCTTGAAATCTAAAATTCAAACCAGGTCATCACATGGTCTTCTCTGAATTGGACTTCTGACCCTTAGCACAAAACTTTAATAGTGTATCCAGAAACTGACGACTTTTAACCTCCTATATTGCTACACTCTTGCTCCAAGTGCGGAGCTGTCCTCATTTCTTGCCTTGACCTCCCTCTCTTCACCTGTTCTCAACACAGAAGCCAGAGTGAACCTGTTAAAACACGTCAGACCATTCATTCTTCTGCTCAGAACCCTCTGATGACTCTTATCTTACTCAGAATAAAAACCAGTTTTACCTGGACATATCTGGCCTAGCTGATATGATTACCCATTCTCTCTGATTTCATATCCTACTCCTTGTCCTCTCATTCTCTCTGCCACCCCCTCTTCTAATACCCCTGAAAAATCTCTGCCCACTCTCATCTCAAGGCCTTTGTATTGCTTCCATGTCACTGGAAGGTTTTTTTTCCTACCTACCTTTATTGCTTGTTTCTTAGCCTCATTTGGATATTTACTCAAATATCACCTTTTCAAAGGGACCACATGTGGCCATGTTATTTAAAATCGCAGTCACCTCTGAGATTCCCTGCCCCCTCTCTGCTTCACATGTTCCCTCAGCATTTACCACCATCTAATACTCTGCATTTTTCTTGTATACATTACTTATCTGTCCCTCCTTCCCTAAAATGTGAACTCTATGAAGACAAACACTTTTGCGTGTTTTGTTCACTGATATATCTTCAGCCCCTAGAACAGCACACGATACATTTTATGTGCTATATAAATACTTGTTCTGTGAAGGATTGCAACTTAGAAATGCTGTATTAGCATTGCTGTGTGCTGAGTGGAGTTCACAAGCCTTAAAAAGAGGGTCTTTAAAGATTAACCTTGCAACATATCTTTTTTTCCCTCACTTACCAGGCTACTATAGTATAAGACACAATCCATACCCTGAAAAATCTAGCTGAGAAGAAAAAAACATGAAATTGTAATGCATGTTTTTGCAGAATGACAAGATCAGGATTATTCTTTGGATATGTATTTTTAGTTGAACACTGACTTTAGGCTCTAATGTGAATTTTTTTTTTCCTACTTAATGAAAAGTTAAGAAAAGGAGAGTGTGTTGGGAAAATGCCATCTTCCTCCTCCTCCTCCTCCTCTTCCTTTCTCTGAGAAGTTGAAAGTCCTCCTGGCTAACCTCCCAAGAAATTCCTAGAATACATTAGCCATTGTTACTCCACAGTCTTTAATTTGCACACAGTGAGCTATGTTCATTATAGGAATTTTGTCCAACAGCTTAGGAGGTCAGTGATTGAGGAGCTGGAAAAGCCTTGTGTCCAGGACTAATGGGGCTTCTTCCCTTTCTGTTGCTCTTCTTCCTTCTCTCTCCCAACCCAGTGGTGACCAAGTCCCATCAATTTTGACTCTGAATCATAATCAACTGCATTGCTTCCTGTTGACTCTCTCAACTTCTCTGCTCTCTCACCTGCATCACATCACATCTGAATTATTGTGACTTCTCTTCCAGGCCCCAGGCTAGCTTGACTTCTGATCTTTTTTATACTCCACCTGCTGAAAGATGAATTGAAAATTCAAACCTCTGAGAAACCTAAAAAGCTGTCACTTCACTGCTAACCCCCTTCCATTACTCCCAGTGCCTTCAGGACAAAGTTGAAACACAACCAAAGCATAGCCAAGTCTGCTCATTATTTGGCATCTGCTCCTCAAACTCTTCTGACTCAACTTTTCTGACTCATGAAGTCTTACCATCTAGACATTCTTAACTATGTAAGGATCTTTGAAAGTGTCATGTTGCACTTGTGTGGAGAATATCACCCTTTTCAGCCAGCCCCTTGCCTAGCAAATTTCCTCTCATTATTCAAAACTCATTAACTAAGATGTCACATTCGCTAAGAAGTTCTCCCGACCATGCTTTCGGCTTCTTCCTCCTCAACGCTCTTTCCTTTATTGTGACTGGAATACCAGTCCTGTATGTGTCAAGTACAAAGTCTGTCCAGAAGGTATCCAGCCATGTAATATAAAAAAGAGACATATATGGAAAAAATACAATACATATGAAACATTGTACATAGGACAATGATGCCTCAGTCCCCTTCAAAGTAGGTGCCTTTGAACCTCACATAGTTCTCCCAATCACCATCAGCTTCCCCATTGTATTTTCCTGAATCTCATTGATGGTTTGAAATCTTTTCCCTTTCAAAGGTGATTTTAGTTTTGGGAAAAGCCAGAAGTTGCAGGGTGCCAAATCTGGGTTGTAGGGGGCTGAATCACCTGGGTGGTTTGATGTTTCACCAAAAAACTCTGCACGAGACATGATGCATGAGTGGGCACATTGTTGTGATGAAGCTGCCAATCACCAGTTGCCCATAGCTGTGGGCTTGTGAACCATCTGAATAGTTTCTGCAGAAGAATATTCAAGCTTAACACAAAATTTGATGCAGATCTGTTGCTCTAGTCACTCAGTCATTTTGAATGGGATGACCACACAGTACACATGCTCATTCAACAGCATCTACCACCCCCAGTGACTAGTACAGTGAAGACGTCACTGTTCACACATGCACATTCCAGTCCACTCTCCTTGGCTGCCAGGTTACATCAATGCCATGCATGTCATTCTCATTATATTATCAATGACTGTACTTTTTCTGGACAGACTTTATATGTCTGATAAGAGTCTAATGCCCAAAATATATAAATGACTCATACAACTTAATAATAAAAATAGACAATCCACTTTAAAAATGGGAAGAAGATATGGATAGATAATTTTCCAAAGAAGATATGGATGGCAAAGAGGTACATGAGTAGATGTTCAGCATCACTAGTCATCAGGGAAATGGAATCAAAACCACAATGAGATGTCATTTCACACCTGTTAGAATGGCTATTATCAAAAAGACAAGAAATAACCCTGACTGGTGTGGCTCAGTTTGTTGGGCATCATTCTGCAAAGCAAAAGTGTACTGGTTTGATTCCAGGTAGGGGCACATGCTTTGGTTGTGGCTTCTGTCCCCAACTGGGGCACATACAAGAGACAACTGATTAATGTTTCTCTCTCAGATCATTGTTTCTCTCCCTCCCTTCCCCTCTGTCTCTAAAAATAAATAAATACAGTTTTTTGAAAAGACAAGAAATAACAAATGTTGGCAAGGATTTAGATAAAAGGGAACACTTACCTACTGTTGAAGGGCAAGTAAGTTGAGGAAGCCACTGTGAAAGATGTTATTAGGTTTCCTCAAAAAGTTAACAATAGAACTACTGCATGATCTAGCAATTCCAGTTATTGGTATTTATCCTGAGAATACAAAAACAGTAATTGGGAAAGATATGTGCACCTCATGTTCATTGCAGCATTTTTTTATAATAACGAAGACATTAAACAACCTAAGTGTTCACAGAACGGTGGATGGATAATGAAGATGTGGTATACTCATATATATGCGTATATATGTAATCCTCACCAGAGGACATGCTTATTGAATTCAAGAGAGGGGGAGGGAGGTGGGGAAACATTTAACATCTTCCCAGAAAAAATTGTTTTCAAGAAGAAAGTCAACACTTTTGAAGTAAAAACACAAAGGGTTTTCTCATTTATTTCATTATTTATAAACGCATCTTGTTTGATGATAAGAGAGGAAAAATGTTTAGGTTATTAGTGCCTGAGAATGTATCTAGAATTTGGTGTACCTTTATAGAGAAACAAACTGACTTCATATATCATTTCAGTATATAATTTATGGTGACATAACTACAGCATATAACTAGAATCATCATATTTAGTTCTCTGATTTCCCACTAGACTGGCAATCTCTTGCCTTTATAGGTACTGAATTGGTGCAGAAGCCCCTTGTACCCTGTGGCAGAAACCCCCATGACTCTGATTTTTCTTTTTCTTGCTACGCAGTGTGAAAGCTGGGATGGAGCTGCTGTTGGCCTGTTTGTTTCTTTCCCACTTGTGCTAAGACTTACCCACAGGGATCACTGCCTTCCTTTCCAGTTGGTTCTCATCACCAAAAATTCAGCCCTCTGACCAGGTCTTTGTGATGATCCAGCCTGCAGTCTCCTCTCTGTTGGTAGGATTGTTGGAGGAGGGGAGCTTTTGCTGTCCTCAAAGAGTTGAAGTATATTAGATTGGATACATTAAGTATTTAATGCACAGACGTAATAAGCTACAGGAGTTCAAAGGTTATCGTTTTAAAAAGATAATTTTATGGAAGGTAACCAAAGTTAATATTGCCAAGTATGATGTAAAGACACAAAGCTTAAAAAAGATATAAATTTGACATGAAGAAGTTGTAATCATAGTAGAAAAGATAGCACACCTTGTAAACAGTGATGAAAGGAGATAAAGAAATATATACATCAGTTTGTATTTTAAGCCGCAGTATTGGGTCTTCTGGGCATAACACAAACATTATTTGACAGTACCTAGGGGTTGAGAATATGTATTTCAGTCAGAGGGCCTCAGTTCAAAGCCTAGCTCTCTCTCTTCCTAAACATAAGAAGTTACTTATTCTCTTTGTGAATCAGTTTAGTTATCTTTAATATGGGAATAGCAATAGTGTGAATTAAAAGACATAATACATGGCACATGACATGTTATAAGGTATGCAAGACCTATTAACTATTATTAATCTTATCATTGTTATTAATAATATTAACCTTTCTCTGAAATACACCTGAAGTGTTTTGATACCCAGAAATTTATTGTTCTCTGAATAAAAACAAAGTAGAGAATTTTAAAATATCTCACAAATTATAGCATTCTTTTAAGAATCTGGAGAGCTGTAGAGGCTCAAGTGTCTGCTATTTATAGACCTCACTCAGAGCAGTCCAACTTTGTCCTACTTGATATCCTCCTAATTACATATGCTGTTAAGGAAAAAAAGCAACCCATGGTACTTTAGTGTCATTTAATAAAATTAAACCAATCAATCAATAATTTTCATCTTCAGTTGTGTATTACTTTGCCAGCCAGCAGATTGACAGTGTGAGGTGAGTCCTGAGACTGAGACGAGGACACGGTCCCTTCAGGTTGCATTGCCTCACATCTTAAACTGTTTAATCCATAAAGCCTAGAACATGAAAAAATACTTTTATTAACCATGCTTTTGATCAGAGAAAGAGAGAATAAAGGCTTTTCCTTTGTGGGCATGACTTGAGAGCTTTTGAATTACTATCTTATGAACACTGATAATGCAGGGGCTCATAAGCTCATGTTATTTGGTCCCTAGTTTAGGTTGCAGCTCTGAGATATTTAGTTGCTATGGTGACAATAACAATAAAGGCTGATTGGAAGAAGATTGCTTCTTATTTGGGATTTTTTTTTTTTGGTCGAAAGTGGAGAACACATTTTATGTTGCCCTATTAGAAAAGATATTGGGTTACAACCATTTTGATTAGCAATTATTATTTATTTATTTATTTATTTATTTATTTACTTACTTACTTACTTACTTATTTATTTTTAGTACAGATTGTTTCAGTGGGGTATTATGACCAAACTCTCTAAACCTGGCTTGGGATTTTACAAGTTTAAGAGAACCTAATCTCCATCTAATGGGATTTTCCTGTAACTAGTTACTCAGTATTTGAGTCATTATTAGAGAATAGTAAATTTAATGTCAAAGAGCAACTTCAGAAGTTCAAGCAATGTGCATTATGCCTTTTCCATTGATAGAATTATTTAATCTATTAACAGAAAACTATAGGAACTCTAGCAATAAGTAAATTATGAGGACTTATTTCTTTTTAATTATCTGACCCCAGCTGGAACAAGGTGTGATTGGAGAATGGTTTAATTGTTCATGGACATCTGTCTTTGGAGTCAATTGAAAAATAATATCCTGAGTATAATATGATCTACAGAATTTTTGACATTTTTATATCTTTCACAATCAAGGCTTTGTCAAAAAGTCAGGTAGTGCAACTCCTAAAAACTTACAGATACACTTAGAGTAGAAGGAAATAAAAGCCAAGTAATATATCAATATGCACAGCTGGAAAGCAGATGTTCAATAGAATGATCTCAGTATTTAGAGAAAGCTATTAAAACCTGTTACTTAAATGAGAAATTCTCATAATTTATTGTTCTTATATTTGACTTCTCTTTATATCTTTAAATTAGCTTGGGGATTATTATTATTTCTATTATTATTGTTGTTGTTGAAGCCAATTACCATGGAAGGTTGACTTCATGCAATATGGTACATGAGTGCTAAGAAATGCCCAAGGCTGCTGTCAATCAAACCAACCCATGAGTTACAAGTTGTTTACTGTACTAGGAAATGAAGTGATAAGTGCATGCCAATCAGTAAAATGTCCCATGTAGTATTAGATACACCAACTTTAATTGGGTTTTAATTCATCTATCCGATTGCCAAAAGAGAACTTTAATGGAGCCTTTATTATCAAAAGAAACATACATTTAGCTCTTTAAAGTACCAGTGACTACAGCTCACTGCAAGTGGGAGGGGAAAACAAGCTCCTATGGAGCCCATTTTTATCTTTTCTTAAAACTGATTACTGGCCAATCACACAAGCTTCTACTAGTTCCTTTGATTCCACCAAATTATTTGGATGAATCATTGCTGGCTCATCATATTACTAATTTAGTGAACCTGAAAGAGAGGACACTTCAACAGGGGTTCTTAACATCCTTAAAAAAATTAAAGACCACATCTTGATAGCATTATTTGATGCTGCATGCTTACTTTAGGTTAACAGCGCATGACTTTTTAATCTGTGACTTACTAACAGCATTTCTTTGAGGTTCATATCAGAGGGCAACACTGCCCTGTAGTACAAAAAGCACTTAATGAGGTGTCCAGAGGGGCTGGCAAGGAAAATTCCATTCTGAAAGCACCACTTAGGCATCAGTACTGTGTCCCCCTCCAGAGGGAAAAAGATCCCTTTTCTCATTGTCTCTTATTAAAAACAAAAATTAAATGTTTGTGAATTGGTGCTCTATGAGTCTAGCTATGCTATCTCCCAGAACACATAATTAGATAATTACATTTTAGAAAAAAGAGTACTATAGTAATTCACAGCACAAATTCTAGCTAGGGAATAAAAATTGATACATGAAATACGTATCAACACAAATATAAATATATGCATATGTGTTCTATGCAGACTTGAGCTATTATGGGCCATTAAAAACACTGGAGCAAATAGCACCTGGGGATTAAGCTCTAAGAGCTCTCTTTATAATTAGAAGGCAGCTAATCCCTGCTCACCTATTTGAGTGCTTAGCTTCCCCAATGTAACATTAAACTATTATTATTTTTTACTTGTGATGTTGCTTAAACATGTGAATATTGGCAAAAAATGTCATCCCCCAAAGATTTTAGGATACTTTCAGGCTGAATAAATCTGGAGGTAAAACATGCAACTTGGATGAGATAACTTTAAAAAAAATTAACTGTAGATTAAATTTACTAATTCATTTATACTAGCTACCCTGCCAATTCCTATGATCTTCATTCCTCACTAAACTCCTTGCTCAAGCTTCCTTTCCCCCCCAAAGGTGCATTACTAGGTTCAGAAAATTGTTCTCCCATGTTTCTCAACCTCCACATGTAAATTCCCCATCTAAAGCCTGCAGCCTTTGGGCTGTTTTTCATAGCAGAACTTGTGCACTAGATTTGTCTGCTAAAGTGTAATGGTCTAGAATAATTCCTACAAGGATGCCACCTTTGCCTCCTTTGACCAAGACCATTGATGATAATAAGTGATTGTTGTGATTCTGTTGAGGAGGCATCTGAGACATTCTTATGTTTTTCTATTCAAATATTTTATACATACAAGGTCTGTCCAGAAAAAAATACAACAATTGTTACTATAATGAGAATGATTTGTACAACATCAGTATAAACTCCAGCCAAGGAGAGTGGACTGGAATGGCCTGCGAGAACAATGATGACTTCACTGTACTAGTCAGTGGGGGTGCTAGACACTGTTGACTGAGTATATGTACTGTGTGGCTGTCACATTCAAAATGACTGAGCTAGTAGATTAATGAATCTGCATCAAATTTTGTGTTAAGCTTGAACATTCTTCCGAGGAAACTATTTGGATGATTCAGAATTTCAAAGCTATGGGCAACTGGTGATTGGCACATTCATCACAACCATGTGTCCACTCATGCATCACATGTAGAATTTTTTGGCGAAACATCAGTCCCTCTACCAATGTTGCTAAGGAAGATTCTCAATACTTTCTGATCTTCCAGCTAGTATTTTCTCTTATTCTGAAACAATACTTCTTTAAAGATAAGTACATATTTCATAGGTATAAATAGATTTTAAATATACAAATACATATGTTCATGTATATGCATATATTTTTATATATATCCTTATTCATACATATGACATTACTTCAATACATGGGCCTTCTATATTTGCATTAGAAAGCCATTTCAACTGTTAGGAAACTGTGTACTGATTCAGTATCACATATAGATCCAGGCAAAGGAATCCTTTGCCATCCTGTGCTTTAGGGGACTCAC
The DNA here is from genome assembly GCF_987537825.1 of Furipterus horrens. NCBI lineage: Eukaryota > Metazoa > Chordata > Mammalia > Chiroptera > Furipteridae > Furipterus > Furipterus horrens. The sequence continues at coordinate 135,156,900 of NW_028327176.1, read as the reverse complement.
AAACCACAAACTCACAGAAAATAAATGTATCTAAGACTCTGGATGTCCCTCTCACTAGACTCTAGCAGTCAGCATGGGGAGACACCACATCCTGGGACCCCACGCACCCTTTTATGTGACTAACTAACATCTTTGGATCTCCAAGGATACACTGTTCCACCTCTTTTGTTCTATTTCTTCCAATTTGAAGATGAGCAATTTTCAGAGAACAGGTAATTTAGCTGCAGATGTGCTTAGGTAAGAAAAATTCAAATTAATTAACTTGTCAAATCCTTCTCTCAGATAGTAGAAATGCAAGATATTCTTGCATGACAAAGTTGGTTTCCCAGTAGTGCTGAGTATCCATTTTCTTGCTTCTGTTCACATTCCAATTCATGATCCAGAACACTAAAAATTTAGCACATGATGCACATTGGAAGCTAAAAAACCTTTTGTAATGTTAGACAACTCTTATTATTTTTGAATCTGTATGTTGGTGTCAATTTTACATGCATGAACTATGACACCAAGTTCTGACAATACCATGTTAGAACTGTGAGTGGTCTTGTTTGTATAAATATATTATATATAATTTAATTAATTGTACCAAAAATTATTAGTTTTACATTTATTTGTATAAGTTGTTACTTCATATTTATAATTATATTTTACATAGGTAAGTTTTGAATACAGGTGCTTCTGTACTTATGATAGGATTTGCATTCCAGTAAACCCACTGTAAAATAAAAATATTATAAGTAAAAAATTCATTTAATGCACCTAATGTACAGAACATCATTGCTTAGCCTAGCTTACCTTAAACTAGCTCAGAACACAATATTCATAAAATGCTGGTAACACAATACACTATAGAGTATCAGTTGTCTAACACTGTGACAGGGTGCCTGATTAAGAGCTGCCACTTGCTCTGCTGCCCAGCATCATGAAAGAGAGCATGTACAGTTGCTAACCCAGGAAAAGATCAAAATTCAAAGTATGATTTCTACCGAATGCATATCACTTTTGCACCATCATAAGCTGAAAAATCCTTAAGTTATACAATTGCAAATTAAAGACCATCTGTACTTAAGAGAAAATTTGCTTTTGAACAAATAAAATATAATTTTTTGATTTTTAAAATTTGCTTTAATGTACATTTCTTAAGTTCTTACATTTAATTTCCATCTGTAAAAATATAATTGTATTCAAAATGTACACATTGCTATCAAAGGAACAAAAATATTAATAAATTCTTACTATAAGGTCATTTTGCTAATAAGTTAAGATCAAAAGGAATGAGCTTGTTTCTAAGAATACATATAAATGTAATTTATATTTGTTAAACCACCACACTGCTGAAATTGAAATCCCCTTACATTTTTAGCATTTTTCACATCTGACAATATGAAAAACATCTGAAATTTCATAATAGTGTGTACTAACATTTTTATTTCCATCTTTGCACAATACTCTAAAATATTTCTCTAACAGTAACTTCTGAATATGAAGAATTAATAGCTGCCTCTTAGAAGCATATCTGTGTGTTTAGCATAATAACATGAGCCACTTCTAAAGGAAGAGTTTCATTTCAGCAAATTTAGCAATCAGTTTAATTGTCATTTAAATCACATTGGAAACATGCTATAATGACATTACTTAACATGTTATATGGTTTACAAGCCAGTGTAACAACTGTCTTTATAAAATATTTAATAAAAAAAATGAGACAAGGCCTTTACAAAATTAAAGAATGTATATTTCTATAAAGCAATTCCAATTCCAAATGTACTTGTATTTGATATTTGTCACTGACAAATTTTCAGAAAATATTGAGTCTGATATCTAATATATTTTATAACTGAAATTCTTTCTATAATTCTAATTTTCAAAAATGTTTTTAGTGGAACACGTTGCCATCTAATTTTAGAGCACCAAGGTCCAAAAGTGTAGGCACCATTCTTCAACCGTGGAAACTGACACATTAGTGAGAATTAAAACCCCTAAAAGTACTGTGGTATGCAGTGTATTCCAAACATTTTTATATTGAAACCCTTTTTTTTTCCATAAAAGGCATTTAGAAACCCTTTCCCCCTCCACAAAATGTTCTTAAGAGACTACCTAGAACTCCATCTCAGTGGTTCATTATTAATTGATTATTTATATTCTCCCATGAGTTGTTGATCATAATGATGATGGTGATGATATTTTAAAGTATTCTATTTCCCATCTTGATTTTATAACATCATTGGGTAGCTTCATTTTTAATAATATATTAATATTTCTGAAACACTTCAACTTCCAAACTAAAACTATTTAAATAAATGTTACTTAAGATAGTAAATACATTTATAGAAGTCATAAAATAAAACAATGGCCCAAGTTAATCTGATTGATTTACTGAACTATTTAATATACAAAATAAATACATATTTTCCATGACAGACTCACCCATAAAAAATAAGGGGAATAAATTGGAATGAATAAAATAATAATAATAAAGATTAAGTAAAAAAAGAATAAACCTGTTATATTATTAAACATGAGGTCATTTAACATAAAATAAATACATGATATGGCATTTGTAATTTATGTTTAAAAAAACTTTAATTTTTTTCTTTAAAAAGCATTTATTGATCAACTATTATATGTCAGGCAATAGCTTTAGGACAGTATGATGAATTAAATATACCTGCTACTTAGTCTCACAGCTTCTTTGTATTTAGTAATAAAAACAAGCAATTAAGCAATAACTTCTGAATTAGAATCACACAGAATTAGGTAAATTGTACATAAAGAGTCAACTTTTCCATAAATTTTTTTCCTACCCTTTTTTCAGCTATATCAAGCAAACCAGTTATTGCTCATAAAAATTAAATTTAATTATTTTACATGTAAATATTTAAATGTAATTATCTAATGGTTCGAGTTAGCTATGGACTTTTAACAATTTTTTTTCATACTCTATTAAAGGTGCTATTTTTATCTAATAGAAGAAAATGCTTCAGGGCCATGTGTAAGGGACATTGTTAGGAAAATGTTTTCTTAAAGGATAGCTAGAATTTTGATGAGCATAGAAAAATGACAGGTAGAATGGTGTTCAAGTATTTTATTAAGCCATTTAATATTTTAAATATAATAATCTCACTTATACCATGAGGTTTTTAAGGGAAATTTTGCTGTATAATAAGGTGAGATATTTTGCAAAGCAAAGATTACTGTGAAAGTAAGAGATATATATGTTTTTATTTTTGGAATTCTAATATAGAAATATTTTGTTTGCAGAAATGAAAACAATGAAAAGAGCATTAAGTATTTAGTTTATAAAATATTCACTTAGAGAATTTTGTAAAATTATACCACCTTCATAGGTATGTGGTAGGTTGCAAAATGACACTGTTCTTTTAATTCTTCCCATCAAGAGGTAGAGTCTATTTCTTCACTTCTTGAATTAGACTTGGACTTGCACATTGTTTTGGTTAAAATAATGTGCAAGTTCTGAACCTGGACCCCAAGAGGCTATGCATTCTGTTGCGCCTTTACCTTTCCAAGAGTACAAGCCTCAACTTGCCTGCTAAATAATGGGAAGCATGTGGAGGAGGACCAAGGCATCCCAGCAAACTGCCAGCCAGAACTCTGCTGATAAAGCAGCTAGCTACCCAAGTACACAGAGGTGTATGCTAATAGCACCACTCAGCTGAGTCAAGCTCAGAGTGTAAATCCATACAAATTGTTTCTAAGTCACTAAATGTTGATGTGGTAATTGTTACTCAGCAAGTGTGAACTGATACAGAGCACTAAAAAAAAAAAGCAGTTCATTTTACCAAATTAGATGTTTCAACCCTTAGCTCATACCTTACCAGGAACAATGCCATTGAAAACAAGACTAATCTCTCTTCTTATAAGAATATTTATATTTATGCCCAACTGGGATGGTTGAAGGATTTTTACAAATAATTTAGACATTAATGAAGCATGAAACATTGTATATGTTTTTAAGTTTTTGACCAGTTGAAAACATCTTCATTAACATTTGTTTTCTTGCTCTCAGGCCTAATAAGCTCAACATCCTCAATATGAAGTTGACATAGGTAATGTGGAGTTTGTCCATGTGGGAGTGCAAAGGGAAACCTTTAAACAATGAAAGTGTATTTGGAGTAAACTGTCTTAAGGAAAATGTAAATAATATACTACTCTGATAGTTTTTTCTGCTAGTTAGTCATCTGTTGGCTAAATAGTTTACAAATTTTCTCAGGCACCATTTAAATACCATTTTAGACTTGACTATTTAACTTTATTGCCAAATTTAAAATATTTTTTTTCTTACAATCCCCAATGTTTATAAAAGGAAACAAGACATGCACAACAAATGTAACTGGCAAAGTTAACTAACTTATATTTCTTCCATTCCAGAGGTGAAGAGGTTTCAGCCCCAGTCAAGTCTGCTGACTTGGAGTAAATGTACAAGTATATTCACGTCTTGCCAAACTTTATGCAAGAGTCAATACAGCTTTAAAGAGCTATGCATAGACAAGGGTGTGAAAAGAAACTTCCCACCCTCATTTTCTTACTTTATATTTCATACAATTGCCACTGTTGAAGAGGACAAATATTGCTGCTGAAAAATTAATGCAAAAGCTGAATGGTGACCAAGAAGTCAAAAGAAGCAGTGTCTCTGAAGATGTTTTCATTCTAAAATCAAGTCTCCCAGGCATACCGAGCATATTTGATATCAGCATCATAATTTTGCATTTTTTAGTAAACTGACTTTGAAATTATAATGCCCATCATACATTTTCCAAAGAGAACAGCTAAGACCCTTCAATTAGTAAGATATTTAGAGGCAAAAATCCTAACCTTTAAACTGAATGTTGAATAACTATAGGTAGAAATACTTGTGTATTTATTTATCTGTTTAGTAGTTTTTTTTAAAGAAGTGTACATGTTGCTAATGTGATGGAGAAATATAACAAAAGGAATCTCACAGCTCTCTTGCTTTCATCTTTTTCACAGAAACATTTAATTTCCATTTTTTCTTGGTTAAAACCAATTTCTTTCAAATCTAAATCATATATATTTTCCCAACTAAAATACTAACTCACATTTTAATTTTTCCCCTTACAATTTATATTTTAGCGGCTTGAACAATTGGTGTGGTAATTGTTCAGTGCAGCTTCCTGATAGGATGAGGTTCTTGCTGAGCAGTGCACCAACCACTTACTTCATCCAGGACACCTTGTTAGAAAAATTATAACCACAAATCAGCAAGTAACTGCAAAAGCTATTAATGTTTTCTCCAAAACAAGAAAAATTTATCTCAGGAATGCAAGAGAGGTATTTTAAAAGATAAAAGTACTACACTAATATATCAGAGAATAATAATGCAAATAACATTTAAGCTCATTTTAAAAATAGCATATTCCTGTAATATTTCAGATGCTTTCTCTATCAACATAAAAATATTAAGGTAATACATTATGGAGTGGAATGATTTACTATTTTAAAAGCAAGTGCTGTACAATAATAAAAAATAGGTATTCAAAATTATTTAATGGATCTTCTCTATGGAATAATTTTCACAATAGGAAAATTTGAAAATCATACCTTAATCAAATGTTCAAACTTAGTATAACTTAGTAGCACAACCTGAAGTTATTCAGCTCATAAAGTAATGCAACATAATGTACATAGTAATGTTAACCTGATTATGCCTTTAGACTTAAATTTTGGTTAACAAGATATCTAGGAGATAAGGAAACAAAACACAATGAGGAAATAATCAGTCCAAGATCAAACATGGAACATTCTATAAAACCACTGGCTTAGACTCTTCAAAAGATAATATTAAGTAAAATAAATAAAAAGATAGTTGGGGAGAAAAATTAAAAAGACATAAAAGACATGGTAATCAAATGCAATATGTAAACTATCCAAGCTCAGAAAAAAAATACTATAATAATATATAGGCCAAATAGAAGATTTGTACATGAGTTGGATAATAGATGACATTAGGAAATCATTGTTAATTTTTTCTAAATATGATAGTGGCATTTTGGTTATGTAGAAAAATTCCCTTACTCATAGGAAATGCATCCTGAAATATACAGGAGTATTTAATTCTGCAACATACATATATAGAGCTTGTGTGTATAATTATGCATATGTATTCTCCAAAATGTTAACTATTAATGAACCTAGATTGAGAATTTACAGGTATTTGTTGTGTCCGTTTTTCAATTTTGCTTTGTGCAAAGATTTTTATAAATCACATTTAGAAGCAAGTATCTTACATTTATACATGTGTATAGTTGACCCTTCAGCAATGCAGAAGTTAGGGATGCCAACCCTTCGCACAGTCAAAAGCCCAAGGAATGGAAATGAAATACTTGAAGAAAGGTAACAATCCTTTTGATATATTTATGATACACTTACTATAAGAAAGGAGGAAGCTTACTGCTCCATCAAGAAAAATACCTTATGCCTCACCCCACATGCTCTGAGGAAGGACCGGTGGGGAAAAGTACTAGTACAGCATGGAGTGATGACAAACAACAGCCACATGAGCAAATGATGGTATAGGAGGACCATGTCTGCGCAGTCAGACAGTGACTGAGCAGAGCCTTTCTTTATCTTCCACAGCATATACATGGGTGACTTACTTGGTCTCCTACCCAGCAGCATGATTTCCCTTCCTTCTTGATAACAGAGGTTTCATTCTTCATTGGGCTTCCAGGTACCTTTGAGAGAGGATCATTTCCTCCATGGACATACTAAGTTATGATTGATCAAAGCCAATCACTTATAATTCCTTTTATCAATAACTGCTTTAGGCATGGGCATAGGAAGTAATTCTAACCAATAATTCAATAACAGATGCCTTCTGAGAGACTGCTGGGAATGGTTTTCCTCACGGATAAAAATATATGCAATGGATTTAACATTCCTATCTTTCTGCCTTTGATGTCACTATGATACCTGAAGCTGAAACAGCCAAGAAGTACTCATAAAAGGAACAAACCATGCAGACAAGCCCACATGCTAAGAGAGAAAAAATAGAAAAATGGAAAGTCTGTGGTTTCTTGGTGACATCATTGAACTAAACAAACACAGTACTACACTGCATCCAGATTCCTATTATGTGAAATAAGAAATGGTCCTTATTTAAGCCATCTGAATCAAGGTTTATTGCTTGATGATGAAAACATCCTAGCAGATCCCACTCTAAGTGGAGAGGATCACAAGCATTTGGCAGCTCAGAAGTTTGTCTTAAATTTTGATATGGTGGGTAATCAAGCAAGTAGAAAAGGGGAAGTAGTTGAACTAAGAACCAAATCCACATATTCGGTCTAAAAAGGGCTCAATGGACTCATCAACCAGCAAGTCTATGTGTGGAGGTGGAGCTGAGCTACAAATCACAGGGATCAGAGAGAGCAATCTCTGGACTGTGTTTGAAACCTGGCAAACTTCAGCCCATGATTAGCACCAGGGATGTCAAGGTGAGATCATGAAATATCAGGAGTTAGGAGGATCACACAGATATGCTTCTGTGCAGGTCACACTCAGTAGCATGGGAGAGCAGGCAGATCCCCATCATCTGAGATGATGTAAGTTCACAGGATGGTCCTGCACCCCGTCAGAGTGGCCATTGCTATGAGACAGTGTCATCAGATAACACTTTGGGGTTGGAACTAAGGCCTATGTACTCAGTCATCATGCAAATATGAAAGAATATGAGTTATGATTTCAGGGGGAAAACAGGTTGTTGAGCATCTTAAATCAAGGATAGGAGAGAGAACAGAAAATCGTGAGTGTAATATGTGAAAGATAAGCTATGCCAAAAAAAAAAAGGGACATTAGGATCAATGCACAAGATGAGTGAGGACATATCATTTACCTTGTACTGATTGGGAGATAAACTTTGCTGTGCCATGTGCAGTGTTGGTGATAAGAGGTACAGTATCCAAAAAATGAGGCGAGAAGAACAGTGTAGCTTAGTCTGGTTGTGTTTGAACACATAGGAAGGTGGCAGCCTGCAGACATGTGGAAACTGAATGAAAAACCCCAGTTCTGGACTTGTGAGTTCATCTCTTGGCAGCAGAAGAAGCTTCCTATGTTATTACAATAGGCAAAATCCTATCCTTTCAAGCCTTGTGGCCTAAGTACTCCCTGTGAGGTCCAGAGGCTCAGGCTGCTTGCTACTGTAGGTGCCTCTGCAGTATCACAAGTACCCAGTTTTTACTGGTATCATGTCTAGTTGACAATAAAGGGGATATTGGAAATGATGCAGTGGCCCAACAAATGTCAGTGAGCCACAAAGTGGTCAATATTTAGCCTCAAAGGCTGCGGGAAACATGGTGCTGATGGTCCATGGAGGTCACATCCTGTCTGTATTTATGTAGATTCAGAGCTCAGCAAGAAGACAAGGAGCTGTGGTGGCAAGACCTGTGCACTGGGCGTGCTGATGAAAATCTAACATGGAAAAAGGCTGGAGGAAAATCCAGCTGGAGCTCTGCCCTCTGCACTTTTCATCTTGAATTCCTAGCAGATTGCCTGGCACACAGCAGGTGTTCAGTAAATAAGTGTTGGATGAATGATTTAATTAATTGAGTATGTTTGGTAGCCCATTATGATCTAAGGGTAATACTTCACAGTGAGAAGTGTATGTTTACTGCTGTGTTCCACAAGCTGACCTCAAGTTTCTTTGCCACTCTATCTTCACCATTTAAAACTGGCCATATTTCTTATTTCATAAAATGAAATAAATGTTAATGTGCTAGCAAGGGAATGTAAACAAGTGTTGTTAGACAAATTCAATGTGACTAAGAAGAAACTGTAGCAGGTGGATGAAAGAGGGCCCAATTAATGTATATTTGCTTTTGTGCCACGGAGTCTATGCTTTTCCAAATAGAACTGTTAAGTGATAAGGGAATGGGGACTATTTTGACTCAGTATTTTTTTAATATGCGAAAAATATATTTTATCATCAATATTTTATGCTATTCTCTTTTTATACTTTGCTTTTGTGATGTCTCCTTTAAAGACATTATGTTCCTTTTTACTTTGTGCCATTGTTTATGCTGAATTTGTTGTTATTTTTGCATTTACATTTCACAGAGAAATGATACTTAACAGCATAAAATCCTAGAATCGCATTGGGATAAAAGAGGTGATTTATAAACACATAATAGTCATTTTTTGATCATTTTTATCATTAGTCAAGCTGAGAGAACAAATTGGAATTTGTGCTTCTGGTGGGCTTTCTGAAGGGATCCTCAAATAAATGTAGCCAAATATAAAAAAATAACTCCAATTAAAAGATAATGGATATTATACACAATTACAGCTGTGGCCAAGTTAAAGCACTTTGTAATTCAGTGTCTTTGTGTGGGAAGCCACAGTATTAAATAAAATAACCAACAGGGATTTATTTCTACTTTTTTTGCTCATATCAACTCACATGCTTATTCCCTATTTTGGTAGAAAGTTACTATTCTCCTTAGATAAAAGGACAGCAAAACTTCCCATCCTGGAGTAGAGTAGGGTATTTAAACTAGTCTAGTACCAAGATTATTTAAACTCTTCAGAATATAGCATCTGATTGTATTTATGTCAATTTAATTTTGCTTACGTAAAGTCCCAAACCACAAACTTCTGCGCAGTACATAACATCTCACCTGATATTGACTCTTCTGTGACTATTCCATGTGCAATTTACCTTAGTTAAATATCTCATCTATAGGAATTATGATAAAATATACAGTAGAAGAAATGATGGGATTATTACTTGAAATTATATCTACCACTCACCAGTTCATTGCCCTAACTATACCTGAGTCACACAGGTTTGTGGCAAAAAGAGAAGAGCAAAAATTAGAAGAACAAAATGAGTAAAACAAGTATGTCATTAAGTCCGGCAAAATCACTAGAATCCAATGAGTTGCTGATGCAACTATGTCAGGTACATATTTTAAAATAATAATTTTAAAACTCTCTTCCTTGCTAACATGTTGTCCATCTGATGTTACAAATGACAAAGTGGGACTTCTCTAATTTCATGGGAAATTTCTTATTGCAGTGTAGTGTCATCAAAGGAGATTTAAAAAATACCATTAGCAGATATATTATGTAATGAAACACAGAGTCGGGGGTTTTCGTGAGTTATCACTTCATGCTTGATTCATTTTAAAACCCCACAATCATCTTAATCTTTAAAGGCAACTGAATCCTTTGTCCCATGGATCTTTTCTAGGTACCACATGAAAACTTACCCCTGAAGCTCTGTGGCCAGTACCTGCAATTATCAAATGTTAGCACCATAGAAAAACAAATCAGACCAGTGGACTCATCCTGTTTTGTCCTATTAGGGCTCTCTCTGATGGGTCCAGTAAATAGGAGCTGCTGCATCTCTCTAGAAACTGTTTATATGGAGATATGCCTATTAATTTATTTGTTTTTGTCCGGTCCCCAATTTCAAAACACAGGGAATGGGAGGGAGGATTTGAAATTAGAACTGGCTATCAAGACACACCCCAAATAGGGCTTGGGGGACATTTTGGGAAAGGGTACAATAGTGCCCCTAATGTTTATTGCTCCCACTGCAAAGAGTACAATTAAAGCCCCTTAATGTTTATTGCTCCAGCTCTGAAAGAATACCATTAAGTCAGAAACATCACCTGATGGCATCCTCATCAAGCCGCACTCCGTGAGCACAGATGGGACATTATGTAACACAAAGAGAGCAGGCTGCTCAACCCGCCGCATTTGGAGAACAGTGTCAGGAACCTTTCTTAAACAAATCCAATAACATGATAATGTGGCAGCCCACCTCCCCCTCCGTCTGTAAACTCTGTAAACTCTGTGGCAACCTGAACAGAACTGCATTAATATTCATGATCCGTGGTCTTAAAGAAGGGAGGGAAGGAAGGAAGGAAGAAAAAAAAAAAATACTACCGCTGCATGCGCTGCTGTATTAGTGTGTCTAATGAGAATAAATTAAAACCCAGCTGAGACATGACCCTGACCCTTTTGCTTCCTCTTAACTGTCAGTTTGGCTTTCCTTAGCACTGTGATCAACTGCATTCTAAGTGGAAGTTGACGCTGCTTCAACTTTCTGCGAATGCAGGTAAAGTGAAATGGGAACTGCCTGAAACTCAGTGCTGACGTAACTTGGTTCTGCACCATTACCCGTAATCTGTGTCTTCAGCTTTGTGTAGCTCTGATTTCATTTCTTTAATAGCATGGCTTTGATAAGAATCTTACCTTCTCTCTCCCTCCCATTACCAAGTTCCCTTTGTGGTGTTATTACTAACTTCTTACACAATGCAACTTCATTTCCCCACGAAATTCCCATCAGTGGTCTTTAATAGCAGGTTAATGGGCTGTTAAATCTCAAATTTTCCAGAATGATTTTGTTACCAAAAGTAGTCTTCCTCGTATTTCCAGTGTGTTCAATAAGAGGCTTGTTTTAAAGGCATTTCATGCTTCACACACTAAGGGAATTGTGCCCCAAATCAGACCAAACAAGAGATACTTTTTATTCCCTTATGATATCAACACCATTTTAGGAAAATGTCTCCCATGGGTCCTATTTGTTATTCCTCTGTAAATCAATAAAGACTCAGAAAAATACAGGAAGCTTTGCCAGCTATGTGCCTACAAATATTAGATGAGACAGTTCACAGACAGCAGATCATTCATAAGCCGGTTTCAAACCTTTGTTGTCATTTGCTCCATGACTTGTTTCATTATCTGCCACTGCTGCTTTATGTTGGCTATTTCTTTCTGGATTCTTCATAAACAAAATCCTTAATGATGTATAGCCCAAGTGAATTCATTTACCAAAAGAATAGAGTGCAAGATTATATATGAACCAAAAATCCAGGTGCCTTGCTGCAGGATTTTTGTAAAGTAAAATAGCCTGCTAGATTTTCCATAATTTCTAATAGGATCAGTACTATAGATAGTGAGAAGCCTAGACAATGCACATATCAGATTTTTCATAATGATTTTTAAGAATGGTAGGTAACTATTAAACCTTGGTAATTAGAATATGTGGCAAAGAGTAAATGACACAATAAAGCACTTTCCAGGTGTATAGTTCTTGGATCTGATACTTTTCGTGGATGCTACCTTAGGCCAAAACAATTATTACCCATTTTTATGGAATGTTTAAGATGAAGGTGGTTATATGCCAGTTTATACAATTTTTATAGAACATAATATTTTGTGTGCCATTTTATATAATTGTATAGAACATAATAATATTTTAATTTAATACTATAATTGTATCATCATTTATTATAAATGAAAGAGAACCAGTCAAAGAAGCTATCTTTGTTTTTATAAAGAAACTTCAAGGGTAGTAGGAGAAAAATTTGCAAGTACACAAGTGACTAAAGTGCAAAATTAAAATTTAAAAACAAATTTGAGACACTTTTTTTGATGTACTGTTAGTAAATGAAACATTATTTAGGGTCTCGCTAATAGTTAGAAAATAGGCATAAAATTATTATAATGGTACAAACATAAAATAAGATAATTTCTTGTGCATATAAAAGTTCAAATCAGGTGAATATCCGGCACGTGGAAATTCAATGATACAGTGTCTTTCTATCTGATAGACCCACCATCCTTTAGGGTCTCACTGTCATTTACATCTGTCTTCAGTGGACATATCTGTGTAAGGAAGATAAAATAATTTTGCCTCTATCCTTCCTAGGTTCTTGGTTGGTCTAATAGTTAAATTCATATAAAATACATTAACAGGAGAAAGACAAATTTAATATCATACATATGAGAGCCCCACAAAAAAAGTGATACTCAAAGGTAGTCAGGCAATTGAAGCTTCTATACAGCTAAAACAAAGGATAGGGGCCTGGGGCTTCAAAGGAGAGGAAGACAGGAAGGTTGAGAAGAGCAGATGTTTGATAAACAAGTGTTTGCCCTTGCCATGCAGATAGCTCTTGCAGGTGAAAAACTTATTTCTGGTAATAGCTTTATTCCTGGTACAAGCAGGCCCCATTTCTAAATTACTTTAAGCAGTTAGGAATGAAAAAACCTTTCCTGAGCCTACTGGGTCTTGACTGCCTTTAGCTACACATGCCAAAATGGTACATTTTGGGTGTAGCATGCTCTTCCCCACTTCACCTGATTCTTAAGGGTTTTGGAATAGAAATAGCACATATTGCTTCCACTCATATTCCTTTGGTTAGAACTCAATAGCAAAAACACATCTAAATGTAAAAGAAGGTAGCAAATAGATCTTTGTGTGGCCTGAAAAGAGAAGAAAATTAATTTTGGTGAAAAGCTAGCTAGTGCTTTTATTTTCAAATCGGAAAACTTCAGGATCGTTTATTATCCCCTGAATAGGAATTTTTAAAGTAGGAATTTGAGTTCTTTGGAAGTGGGAAGACGAGAGAAACTCCATGAAGAGTAGATCTGGACTTGAAATTAAGCTGTCATAATAATACAAATGAAGTAAGATGCATGTTATATTAGATGCACTTGGGAAGTGAGTACTGGGGAACAAAAGGAAGTAGAGAGTGGGGAATACACAATGTTGGGTCATCTGGCTGTGAATGGCAGATGACTAAGAGTGAGTCAGTCCTAACTGGTTATAAGTAATATGACTGAAAGGGGTTCAGACCAAAGAAGAGGGAACATGAAATTAAGATGAGTATGATAAACTAGGAGAATAGCTAAAAAGAGAAAGAATGAAAGAAAGAAAGAAAGAAAGAAAGAAAGAAAGAAAGAAAGAAAGAAAGAAAAGAGAAAAGAACATCAAATAACTTCTAAGCCAAAAGTTCAGTGGTAGATAGAGAATATAAAAAGAGAAGTCCACAGAAAAATAATTTCAAGGCAGGTACTGGAAAATAAGTCATTTTTATTGATGTAGTTGTGAGGTGGAGTTTTGCCAGTGGGTGACTGAGTGGAGGTAGAGATCATGGGAAGAGATGACACTAAGAACTTGGAAGGGAGGCTGTTAAGAGGCATCATTATAAACATGGAAGGTCCTAATAATGATGCTGGAAAGACTAAAGAGTTGGAAGGGAATATACCTTAGTGAACATTGTTGTGAGAAATGAGAGTATGTTAAGGTTAATGCTTTGCCACATTACTGAAAATAAATTTAGAAATAGAATTTAAAATCTTTGATAATGATTTTAGAACTCATATCCTAAAACTCCAAAAAGAAAATATCTTAATTTGAAATTAGATTTTTATAATAGGACAAATAAATTAAGATATATATTGTATTAGACATATTTCTGTTTCTACAGTAGTAAATTAATTTAAAATAACTTTGTAAATAATATTTTGTTAGATGTTAGATATCACATCTTAATGCATTTCTCAGAGAGCTCAAAAAATGGAATCTAGACTTCTGGCCAAGATAGAGGGGTGGATGGATACATTGTGTCTCCCTCCACAACTAGGAAGGAGTGCAACTACCTCAAGGCAAGAGATGTCCATAAGTTCCAGAAGGTCGGGCTGCATGGAGGTCCATTGAACAAGGATATAGGGAGGAAATACTCATCTAGACCGGTGGGGGGCAGGCAAAGCTGGGGTGGAGAGGATGCAGTGTGGTGGTGGCAGCAGTGGTGGCAGCAGCGGCAGCAGCAACAGTGGCAACAGCTGCAATGGCAGGCCGGCACAATGGCAGGCTGGGAACAATGACTGGGGCAGCAGCTGGAGGGTTGCTGGTGCGGTGTGGAGATGAGAGAGGTGCTTGGGGAAGGGGGGTGATGGGCAGGTGGCATTATTCCCTTTTGGACCCCTGCCCCACATACAGCATCTCAACGTGTTGAAATAGATCGTCTTGTACTGACAAATCCCTAAGGCTCCGCCCCTTACAATGTTACAGGAGTGACAGCTCTACCTGGGACATGAAAGCAAACAAACACAGGAGCCTGTTAGATGAGGAGACAGAACTATGGCCCAAAAGGGGAAACGGATCAAGTTCCAGTGGGAGAACTAAGTGACAAGGAGGTAGCCAACCTAACAGATGCAGAATTCAAAACACTGGTGATAAAGATGCTCACAGGCTTGACAGATATGCTTGAGTATGGCAAACACATAAGAGAAGTGAAGGCTATGCTAAGTAAAATGAAGAAAAATCCATATAAAGTCAATGGTGAAGGGAAGGAAACTGGGGTTCAAATCAATGATTTGGAACATAAGGAAGAAAAAAACAGTCAACCAGTGCAGAATGAGGAAACAAGATTGAAAAAAATGAGAAAAACTTGCCAAATTTTGCAAAGGAGATAAACTTACAGGTCCTGGAAGCACGCAGGGTCCTGGGCGAGCTGGACCCAGAAGAGAGCACTCTAGGACGCATCAGGATTGAGATGCCAAAGGTGAAAGATAAATATAGAGTCCTGGGGACAGGAAGAGAGAGACAGAGAGATTCCTACAGCGGAGTGCCTATGGGAGTATCAGCTGATTTCTCAGAGGACAATTTGCAGGTGGAAAGGGACTGGCAAGCAGTATTCAATGTGATGAAAGCAAGGACCTAAAACCAAGATTACTCTATCCAGCAAAGCTATCATTTGGAATGGAAGGGCAGATGAAGTGCTTCCCACACAATGTGAAGCTAAAGGAGTTCATCATCACCAAGCCATTATTATATCAAATTTAAAAGGGACTTCCTTAAGAAGAAGAAGATCAAAACTATGAACAATAAAATGACAACAAACTCACAACTATCAACAACTGAATCTAAAAAATAGAAACAAAATCCAACTAAGCAAACCAGAATAAAAACCGCATCATAGGTATGGGGATCATTTGGAGGGTTATCAGCTGGAAGTGGGGAGGGGGATAAATGGGAAATGGTGCAGGGACTAAGAGACATAATCGATTGGTACAAAGTAGACAGAGGGAAGTTACAAATAATATAGGAAAGGGTGAAGCCAAAGAACTTATATGCATGATCCATGGACATGAACTAAGAAGGGGGGGATTGCTGGAGCGAAGGGTGGTACTGGGCAGAGGGGAGCAAAGGGGGAAAAAATTGGAACTACTGTAACAACATAATCAGTAATCTTCCTTATGTTCCAAATCATTGATTTGAATCCTGGTTCCCTTCCCTTCACCATTGGTTTTGTGTGGATTTTCCTTCATTTCACTTAGCATAGCTTTCACTTCTTCTCTTCTGTGTTTGCCATACTCAAGCATATCTGTCAAGCCTGTGAGCATCTTTATCACCAGTGTTTTGAATTCTGCATCTGTTAGGTTGTCTATCTCTTCACCCGTTAAGTTGGCTATCTCCTCATCACTTAATTCTCCCACTGGAACCTTGATCCATTTCCTCTTTGGGGCCATAGTTCTCTGTCTCCTCATTCTAACAGGCTCCTGTGTTTGTTTGCCTTCGTGTCCCATGTAGAGCTATCGCTCCTGTTATGTTGTAAGGGGCAGAGCCTTAGAAATTCATCAGTACAGGGAGACCTGTTTCACCCCATTGTGGTGCTGTATGTGGGGTAGGGGTCCAAGAGGAAACAATGCCTCCTGCCAAGCACTCGCCCCTTTTCCAGGCACCTCTCCCCCTTCCACACCAGACTGGCACCCCTCTAGTTGCTGCCCTAGCCGTCATTCCTAGTATGGGTGGGTCTGCGGACATTCTAGAATCATGGAGGCCCTTTAAACAAGCAGACTCTGCTGAGACTGGCAGTTTCTGCCTCCACCCAACTCCCACTGGTCTGCACAGTCAGATGTAATGAGGCATGATTTTCCCCGGTACTGTGAGGTCCGGTGAGGAGCTGGGAATGCTCCCTAGGTGTCCCTCTTGACTTCTTAAAACATGTAACTGTGCTTTCTGCCGGCCTGCCGCTACCGCCTCTGCTACCGCCACTATACCGCATCCTGTCCACCCTGGCTCCACCCCTCCTACCTGTCTGGATGAGTATTTCTTCTTTATATCTTTGTTTGCTGGACTTCCATGCAGTTTGATTCTCTGGAACTTCTGGTTGTTTCTAGTTTTGAGGTAGTTGTATTCCTTCTTAGTTGTGGATGGAGATGCAGTGTGTCTGTCTATGCCTCCATCTTGGCCAGAAGTCCTTATTATTTTTAAAGACAGAAAAAAGAAAGAGATAAAGAGAGTGAGGGAGGGCAAAAACAAAGAAAGGTAGTTAATTTATAAAAAACAGTTTGTCTCACTTTAGAAAACATTACATGTAAAATATATGTGAAAGTCTCACTAAGTTGAGTGGATAGTAATTTGATTTTCTGAAAAAAAGTTAAATTTTATTGTGAAAAATAGTTGCTTCATGGATTTTTGTAGTCTATAATAAATGTTAACTTTAATTATTTACAAATCATCCACACACATCACTGAATGTTGAATAGGCATTCACTAAATATTTATTAAATGAATGAATAATAGTTACAACAAATTCTATTTTATGAAGAATAAATAAAATAGTAAGAAGACTATGGAATTCACCTTAGACATTATTAATAGTTGTGACTTTACTTATTCTTCAGAAAACATTTTACTACTCCCTCTATGAGGAAGCACAAATTAAATTTATTAGACTCTAGTGTTTTTATTGTAAAAATTGCTGTGGAACAAAAAGAACATACATATATTCCAAGCAATATCATGTCAGTTACTTAATAATAAAAGAAACTATCATATTCAACTGATGTCTGAAAACACAGGCTCAAGAATATGAAAGCTGCCCATGGAATTCCACAGAGATGCATTGAAAGTTGAATGCACTTTCTTTCCATTCATGAAGTTAGGGAAGGACTGACTTGAAGACACAGTGCTTAACAAAACTGTAGAGTTGGACAGAAAGAAGAAAGCAATGTCACAAGCAGACGGGCAGTCCCCAGACAGTGCTTTGGTGTAAGAAGGTCAATAGAAACTACACCAGACAATGACACTTCAATAACATTTTCATGATGACTCTTAGGAGACTATACAGGAATTCATTTTCTTTCTCACCAAAAAAATATAGTTTGATATATTTTATCCTTTTTATTGTCTCTGCTTCTTTTTATACTTCCATAACTAAGTTTATTTTTTCCTTTTTCTATATATTAAATGCAAATTGCTAGAAATGCCATTGCTGCCCCATTTCTTCAATGCTTCATGAAGGCCAGTCTTGCTCATCACTTATTCATTTATGAGGTCCTCAGGAGGCAGAGTAAGCAGACTTTCATGTGTCAGTTTTAAAATTTTGCCGCATTTAAACATTTACTAATGTTACATTTGGAAATGTGTGTTTGTTAGTGGCTGGTAGTCCTTGGCGGTCTTATTACAAGTGTCATTAAAGCATCATAATATTTGGAGGAATAGCTCTGCTTCAAGATATTCAGGTTCATTAATGAACATTATCCATCTGACACGTTTGGTAAACACCAGAGCTTCCAAGAACAGCTCATCAGGGATAAACTCGGCCCTCTAGGCTCACTTGGAGAAGCTCATGAACTCACTACTGTTCACCCTCATTAAGCCTGAGATGCAGAGGAAAAAGAGAAAACACTGAAAACTGCCAATATTTGTATTTTAGAATTTAGAGGGTTTAATGACTTCTTTTGTTGTTGCTGTTGTTGTTGTAGAGATTGAGGGTCGAGAGGAAAAAAGGCTGTGTGAAAGTTCTGTTTGTTTTTCTTTGGAAAATGTCAGTGTTATCTTTCGAATAAATTCAGGGAAAATAAAAAAACAAGGTTGAAATTTAAAAAAAACAAAGAATTCTCTATCTAGTTCTTTAGTTTTGAAAAGAATACAAAACATCTTTCAGGGCACAAATATAGTCATTGCTTAGTATCTTCAGGGGATTGGTTCAAGGATCCCTCGGAATTACCAAAATCCGAGAATGCTCAAGTCCCTTATATAAAATGATGCGGTATTTGCATATAGGCTATGTACATCCTCCCATATACTTTAAATAATCTATAGATGAGTTATAATACCTAATACAATATAAATGCTATTTAAATAGTGACAATTTAAATAATGACAATATTAAAAAGTCTGCATATGTTCAGTACATATGAACCATCATAGGCTCACCATGTAATCTGTAGAAAAGGGAGAAAAAATTAACTTAGTTATGGAAACATAAAAATAAGCAGATATATTTTTAATCCTTTGTTAGTTAAATCTGTGGATATGGAATCCACAAATAAAGAGGGCTGGCTGTATTGCTGAAAAAAAGACAAGAAAAATATAGACATTATTTTTCTCTAAAAAGGTATTTACCTTAAAATGGTGGTCTATAAAGCAGGAGCCATGGGCCACATTTGCTATGGCCCATATACTATAACCCATAGAAATATTTAATAAAACTGAGTTAAAGCAGGTTTCCCAAAATTCACATGATTCCAAGTAGATACACCTTTGAACACTACATATGTTTTACTTATGACCACATAAATTATAGATTAAAATATTTTTGTACATATAGGATATTTAATCATATCTTACAGTCTTTACCTGGGAATCAGAGGATTTTAAGTAAAGCCCAATCATTGAAAAATAGTTTTAACATTGTAACTACACATATTTTATCATTTCAAAAAATTTCATCTTGACTTATAAGAACTTGACAAAGGCATTACAAATTTCTCTTTAAAGTTATAAAATGTTCTCTATTAAACATGTAGACTATATAAGGTTGCTCATTTTAAAGATATGTTGAGATTCAATCTCTTGAACCCCCTGAAATCTCTACATTCCAAGTATGTTCTTGGAGGCCATTTAGACATTTGGTCCACACTATAAAAATAAGAATCCATTTACATTTCTCAAAAAATTTCATGACACTAGTATCATAAAAATGGAAAAACAATGTAGTTACTGATTAAGGAGTCTGAATCAATTCTGTATGTGGAACTACATCCAAGAGAACTTTGATTCTCATTAGGGTCAATAATCTTCATTTGTCAAATATTCATAATTTTTACTCCTCTTGTTTTTAAAGTTGTCATTTACAATAAAATCAAAACAATTTTAGATGTCTAGCTATAATAGGTTAGTATATTAGCAAAAATAATTCTCCTTAAGATAATTTGATAAGTTTTCAAAAACTTAAAAGGGAGGTACAGGTGATTCTCATTTTCCATGGATTCCACATTTTCAAATTTGCCTAGTTGTTAAAATTTATTCGTAACCCCAAAATGGGTATTCATAGGGATTCATGGTCATTTGCATTCATGTATAGAGCAGCAAAAGATTTTAATTGCCCAGTGTTCCTGTTTCCAGCTGAGGCTGGACAAGGCTTTGCCATATTTCAACTCTCATAATATAAATAAATGCCCTTGCCAAGGTCTGTTTAGTGTCAGTGCTTCACATTTTGTACCTTATGTTGGTGAGTTCACTGTTTAGTGCTGAAGTGCTTTCTAGTGATCCTGATTCCAAGAAGTTTGTGATGGGCCTTATAAAGAAAATATGCTAAATAAGCTTCAGTTAGGATGAGTTATAGAGTTGTTGACTGCAAGTTTATTGGTAATGAATCAATAATACATTTTAAATAAGGTGCCTTTAATCAAAAACACAGATAAAACAATGTAATGTGTTGGTCAGTTGATGAAAATAGGGTAATCAGAGACTTACAGAGCCTAACCCTTTATTTCTTTAGAAGCAATAGTTTTATACTCACTAACTTAGTGTTTTTAGCAATGTATAGAACATAACTACCATAAATAATAAGAATTGGCCAAATGTATTTTTAGATAAGTCCTCTTAGGTGAGAGTGGAGCTGTTGATATTACTGTCTTCTTTATCAATTTACAAATTCAGTGTTCATCACACCCCAAAGTCCTCATATGTTATGTTATGATACGTTTCTTAAAAGAAACAACTTTTTCTGGGTTACCTGAGCATTCCAAAAATGTCAGTTAATGAGGACTGTCACATGATAAGAATAATTATCTTCCAAATGTTTTTGATTGGGTTTTGTTTATGTAAGTTACACTCAGATATTATTGTCATATTATCTTGGCCTATTAAAGGGTTATTCCATATTTTATGTTAAAAAGCATAAGACAAAATATGTGTTATATATGACTATGCTGAACCCGGCAGCATATATATGTGTATGTACATTACACATTTGTGTTTTATATTTTTACTTACAGAAATAAATATGCATATAGTATAGACTATTATATATATAGTACAATTACCTCAAATAAATTTGAAGACAATTATACTTGTGTTATAGAAGTAAGTTAAATAAAACAACTATTTCAATACTGTTAACATTACTGATACCCAGAATAGAGTTAAAAATTTAACAATTAAAAAATAATATATTTATGGTATTTTAGAGCATGAAAAGTTTACAAGTACACCCAATTAAAATAACTATATTTGCAAGGTACAAATGCATTATTGTTTCAAGTCTCTGAGCCAAATTGTAAGAGAATTCTAAACTTTTCAAAATCTAGCCAGCATTTGGTTGACAGTTGTACACTTGGACTTGATATTGACATCAATAGTAAGGAGTGTAGATATAACATTAAATGTTAAAACAAAGAGATGTATGCATAATAATACAACTGTATTTAACCTGGATAAATGTGAAAACAAAAACCCATTGAAGAATGTAACAGGAAAGGCCATGAGCTAGAACAGGTAGCGGAAAAGGTAGGCTATGTAAGTCTAGAAGTTCTTTTAGGTGAAGCTCAGACTGAGGGGGCCACTTGGACCAAGGTCAAAGGCAGAGCAGCGAGTGTTAGTAGTGGCAATATTAACACAGGGTTTTAATCTTGACTAGCTGGAAGGTTCATGGCTGTATGTACTCTTTTCCTTTGAGAAGGACCTTTAATTATTTGAGACAGTCTTGCTTATGATTCTTACTGTAATTTTACATCCATAGTTGGCCACTTAGAAAGCAACAGAGCTTAAGAAGCAGCATTTGTTGTTCCAGAAAGTTTTCTGGGTACTTATAGTACCATCAGAACTGTCATAAAAACTAAGAGCACTGATTTAAATTCTTCAGTGTGCTACTTAATTACCTTTTAAATTAGGATAAAATGTCTTTTCACCCTTCCCTATTTGAATACCGCCATCCCTGCTTTCAGGGCCATGTTATAAATATACTTCGATGAATAGCTCCCACTCCCTCCCCTTTTTTTCCCCACTGAGCCAGATGTTCCTGTGTGTTCAACTGTCAGTATCGGTGCTGCAGAGACACTCCAAGTGCTCCCTAATAACTCGGGGAATCGGTGCTGCTCATCGCTGAGGCTGACAGCTGAACACAGCTCAGGGGAACTGAATGTGCATGAGGAGCAGAAAGAAGAGGAGAGATTGATTCTTTGAGATGCAAGGATAAAATGCCTGTAAAAATAACCATGATCCTGCTGGGCGGGTGGTGAAGGTGAGGGCCAGGAAATGTATTAGTCAACGTGGGAAAAGGGAACTAAACTTGAATTTGAAAGTCTAAGGAAGCATAATTTACAACACCTTATTTATTTTTGTGGAAATGTAATCTGAGTGGAGGGAACTGGAAGAAATGTCTTTTGTCATCTGGGACCCAGGACTGAGAGACATAGACAACTGAAGTTGAGGACCGGTTGACCAGCCCTGGCACAGAACGTTGTCTTTTCTTCAGGAAAGAGATTACCTCTCTGAGCTCTTTGTATGGTTTCTATGAGAGTTTCTAGGATTACAAAACATTCTAACAAGAAGAATTCTGAGATAAAATTTTTAAAATTATTTTTAATTTTGTAGAAATTTACATGACATAAAATTTACCATCTTAAGCATTTTAAGTGTACAATTCAGTGGTGCTAAGTACACTATATTGCTGTGCATCCATCATTACCATTTATCTTCAGAATTCTTTGCATCTTGCAAAACTAAGACTCTGAATTCTCTAAACTATAACACTCCATCCTTTCCTACCTCCAGCTCCCATTAACCACCATTTTACTTTCTATCTCTGTGAATCTGACTACTCTACATACCTCATATAACTGTAACCAAACAGTGTTTTTCTTTTTGCTACTGACTTATTTCACTTAGTATAAAGTCCTTAAGGTTCATCCATGCCATACTGTGTGTCAGAATTTCCTCCCTTTAAAAGGTTGAATTGATTATCTATTCATCTATGTGGGTGGATACTTGGGTTGCTTCTATCTTTAGGCTATTTTGAATAATGCTGCTATGTACATGGCTGTATAAGTTTATTTTTGAGATCTTGTTTTCAGTTATTTTGAATATATATCCCAAAGTGGTATTGTTGGATCATATGAAAATTCTATTATTAATTTTTGAGGACCCTTCATACTGTTTTTCATAGTGGTTGTACCAAAAATTTCTTACATTCTTGCCATTACCTGTTGTATCCTGGTTTATTTGATAATAACCAACCTAATGGGTGTATGTTTCTTCAGATAAAATTTACTCCAGCTTCTTTATTTTTCAAATGGAAAATGGTGTGCAGAAAGTTTGTTTCTGTCTAGTAAATAACAAGTGCTGGACTGAGAACCTAGACCTCTTGGTCAATAACTTGAATTCAGGCCTTCAAAGTAGTCCAGGTTGTGTTTTATGTCATAAATGGCAGTTAACAAAGCAATTAACCAGACTACAACTGTCCCTTAATTTACTCTATTTGCATCCACAGATATATTTTGAGACCATAGTTCTGGATCCATGAAGAATATCCGACCTGAATAGGAGAATGAGGGCCACATGAAAAAAATATCAAAAGGAAGTACAATTTAAACACAAGCCAAAGTTCACAGTGTATACTCATAAGAGCTGAGAACCTGTAGAGTAATGAGGGGAGAAAACATCAATAAAGTCTTCTGGAAATTCTATATTGCAGCTAAAACTTGATAATATAGAGTTTACAATGTACAAAAACAGATAGTAATACTGGATGATCAAGTGACCAGAAAAATGTATACTGCAAAAATATATTGTTATTGTTATTCTTATTAATGTCTATCTATAGGAAAAAGTACTGTATAGATACTAAAATGTTATCTTCAGGTTTTGAGATTCATTTGTTCAATGAATATTAATCAAATACTTGCTGCAAGAGATGAATCAAGGATATATCTCAGAATAAGACAAAGAAGGCTTTTGTTGTCTTCGAGTGTCTTTTCCAATAGGAGATGAATTAGCTGCATTTATGCACTTCTGGGAAAAGAACATTCAAGGAAGAAGGAATAAGAAGCACCAAGCTCTAGAAAATGGTAAGACCTGGGACTGAGTGGGTCAATGATGTGGAAAGTTATGTCCCAAGACGTGATAAGAAGTTTAATTTGCCTATAAAAGTGAAAGATGTTAAGCTAGAGAGAGACATTGAGTGATTTCTTTCTTTTTACCTATTATTTTTCCAAAGATGTCAATATCTTTTTATCACCTTTATTATAAGATAAGACATATTTTTTACAATACAAAGAAAAATGCTTTCTTCATTAATATGAGTTTTAAATAATATTTAGAATGGGAGGAAGTAAATCATTAAAAAGCAAAATTACAACTGTACTTATTGAATTTAATTATGGTCCTAACTTGAAAGTCCTTACTCCACAGATTCTCAGCACTTGTAAACTTGTCTCTTGTACCAGAGATGATGGAGATGAGACTGGATTACTTCTGAATGATTATCTAAGAAGGTGGCAGGAGTTAGCAATGTCACTGGATGTTGCTATGTCCTGGGTAGATCTGGTCTATACAGGTAAAACCAAGTACTGCCCTCAGTCACAAAATGTGAATGCACTAGGTAATTTCTTGGTGGCATGAGCTTTGAAGAAAATACTATGTTTTCTACTCACCAAGGAAGAAACATTTTTGAGACAGGGAAAAAATGAAAACAAAAAAAGGGGAAACATATAATATAAGGGATAGCAATTCAAAAAATTCATAGTAGTAATAAGCTCAAGGAATTCAAATAAGACTAGTCCCTGTGCAGGCCCAAATTGTACAACAAGTGCTGTAACTAATGGCTGGGTGAACTCAAATGGAGACCCAAAGCTTGAATCTAAAATATTTTTTTTGCTGTAACAGAACTCTGTGATGCTTAGAATTATACCTCACTGAGTCTCAGACTAATTTATAGAGCTATCACACAATCACCTCTAAAACAAGTCCCATGAGACCAAGAGAGGGGCAAGGCAATTGGGATTGTATAGCAATTTCAACATGAAATTTCTTCACATCAGTTCATTTTTTGCTTTGTGTGTTTGATCATTTAGTTTATGAGTTTTCTTATAATTTGCAAAAGATAATTAGGTAAGGAGTTAAACTGTAAGCAATAGGCATCAGAAACTTTGTAAAACATTTCTGTCAGAGTAGACTCCACTGAACACTGAAGAGTGCCATTGGCCTCAGTAATAAATTATTGAAATAGTTCTTCTTTGAAGGGAAATAATAGAGTATTAAATCAATGCAAAGGTATGAAAATGAACTATGGCTCAAGCTGAGTTTGTGGGGTTGTTTGAAAAGGTATTATAATCTTGGATTGATTTAAAATATAAATGTGAATTCCCATATATTCTTATAATCATTCCTAAATTGACATTCAGTAAAAAATGAAAAGCTTATATCTGGATAACTGAAGAAATATGATTACATTTAAAAGATATGATCAGTCATTAAAGCTTAATTTTTTAATCAATTATGGGAATAAGTAGAGCTCTTTAAGTAATCAACAATTCATTATCAAAAATGATTTTCCAACACCCAAATTGTCTCCTTCTTCAAGGAAATCACCAGTCCTATCAAGTCTGCATTTTTGAATGTTTGGTTTCATTACTTCTACTTTATCTAGCATACCATTGCCCCATAAATGCATAAGTCATATCTCTGAGATATTATACAAATCTGACTATTCTATCCATCTACCCAAAGTCCTTCAACTTCCAGTCCTTCTAAGGAAAGAAAAGAAAAAAGAAATCTTTATCTTGGTATGTAGACTAAACCCTTCTGTGACCTAGCTCCAGTCTCTCTACACTCACCTTTTGCTATTCTCCTCTCATACACCCACTTTCCAGATATATGGAAATAATTAACAATTGTTTTGTTGAGTATCCACTATGTACTAGGATGGGAATGCTGTGGTTCTTGCCCTCAGATGCATTATTCTACAGGACATAAGAAAGGTAGTAAGTTAATCATAACTTCCTATTCTCAGAAGAGCTACACAGCAAAAATAAATTACAATATAATATATAAGAAATAGTCAGTGGGGAGAGAAAATCCTTTGGCTACAAGGCCATGGAAGCTCTCTTGGAAATGAGTAACATTTGAGCCAAGGCAGGGATTTGAAAAGAATCAGCCAACTGAAGCACAGAGCAGAGATCACTTCACTTAGGAGAACAGGAAAAGCCAAGACCCAAAGAGAGGGAAGGAGGTGACTAGAGCAAGATGAACAAGGTGTCCACGTTAGGTGCTCTCAGAGACATAGGTAGTCACCAGGTCATAAAAAGGTTTTTAGGCCATGATGAAGAATTGGGACTTCATAAGTGTGGATGGATTTAAGCAAGGAGTGACATGAACTAACTTTTTCTAATCTCATTGTAGCCACAGCATGGAAAATGCGGTGGCACCAGAATGGTAGCAGAAGCACCAGCCGATGGTATACTTCCCTGCTCATGCAGTACAAAGAATATCTGCAACCAAGAGAACTTGGTTTTAAGTCCCAAATTAGTCTCTCGTTAAGTCATAGATTTGGGGACTACAAACCTGGAAGAGAGAAAAGTATCCAAAAAGAGCTATTTTGGCATTCCCTGCAAAAAGGGTGCTGCACCTTGGAGCCTCCTGGATGAGGGCAGCCATGGAGAGCCTGTTCCATCTCAGCCAGGTACCATGGTTTCTGGGTTTACATTTCATAAACCTCTGATCCAGCAACTTTCTTCATGGGTCAGTGTAGAAAATAACAATGGTAGTAATAGATAAGTAATAGGAGCCATAATTAACTACTATCCACAGACTATTTGTGATGGACACCTTATCACCTCAAATGCTTTCATCAACTCTGCAAGGTTAATAATTTTCCCTACTTTAGAAATAATAAACTTAGAATATCTGAGATGTTGAATCTCATGGCAGAGGAAGCAGTCAAGTGGCAGTCATGTCTGACTTCCAAGTGTATTTCTATTTGATTAAATTGTGTAAAAAAGGAAAGGTTTTTGAGGGGATTTGTGCTGTATTTTTCTAGAAGAGGAAATAATTAAATTAGCACTTTAACAAAAAAACCTTATTCACCGTGCCTAAGTAAAATAAATAAATAAATATATACGGTTTTGGAAAGAAGTACAGAAAAAAGTTAATAACAAACTTGAAGAGGGAAAAGAAAATATTTCCTAACATTAAAAAAAAAGGAAAGGGAGATCAGAAAGTGGTTTGTCCTAGTTCAAATCCCCCCTGGGGGGCAGCACCAGCTGACAAGGAAATACCTGTTAAAGCAGGTATCACCCTTCCCTCCCTGAAGTGAGGCAGCACCCTGTCACTGCAGTTCGAATGGCTACCAAGTGGGTCTCATGCAGGACAAGAAGAAAAAAGACCAAATCCCTTACCGTGTGAAGCCAAAGGACAACTAATATTCTCAAAAACCTTCAAAACTGGTCATGGCAATCCTGGTCTTGAGAGCAGTCTTGACAAGGTGGGGATGAAGACTGTGTGACCTGATGGGAGGTGCCAATGGCTTCCATCACCTCTAATTTCACCTAGCCCCTAAATAGTGGGCAGTGAAATTTTGGAGCTGGAGAAGGAAGTCTTTAAATGAGGTACCAGTCCTACAAATAACCCAATGGCATTTGTAATCTATCCAATTCTCTTCCCAGTGTCCACCTTTTATATTTAATTACTGAAGAATCAGAGCAGGAGATTCAAATATCATAGCAGATATTTCTTCTGCTGTGTGCTGATGGCTGCTCTGGGAGAGGAAAAACAGGAATGGCTTTATCATAGATAGATGACTGGTGCACAGGTTACTGTTGTTTTTGTTGTTATTATTATTATTATTATTATTGGCAAGGAAAGTTTTATTCAATAGAATGGGATGGGCTTTGGAGTCAGATATAACTAGATTTTAATGTGGAGTTCCCAGCTATTCTGTGACCATAGGCAAAGTAATTGAGTTGTAGTGAATCATGTCAATGTTTACCAAATGGGAATAATAAACAATTTATAACTTATATAAAAGTGTGCCTAACATATCAATGGTGCACAATAAATTTTTGTGTTTTTTTGCTTTTCATAATTTCTTAGCCATGAAAAACTGCTTAAACACAACACGTTAAAAAAAAAAAAACCACTAAGGAAATATACTTATTTTACCAATTAATTTAACATCTCTGAGTCTTAGTTTCAACATCCCCCAAAAGGACTTATGGGACAAAAGATAAGAATAATTATGATTCTCATGATCTTTATTCAGAGACCTTTACTTATGGAGTTTGAGGGGGAAAAAAGTTGAAAAATCCAGGTATTTTGATTCTTAAAATCATATTTCTTTGGAACTCATCAACTAAATATAAACACAAATGATAAGAAATATTTGAAAAACACTGTTATACCTTTGAAGTTGCTCCTTTCTAAAATTTATGATAATTTTGATGTTTCCTTAGATTGCTCTTTTTTGTGTGTGAGAATTGCTTTTATATTGATATGTACCTAATTCTTAGCTATTAGTACTAAAATGTGTTTTCTCTCTGAGATATAAATGATGTTAAGAAGCCAATGACCATACAAATGTCACCATCCTCAAGAGTGATTTAGCATTTCTCCACCTTGAACATATTACTTGAATCAGTGTTACTTGGAGACACCAGGCACATCAGATGTACTCGTATAATGCTTACAAAATCAATAAATGGTGGTCTTGTGAGTCTTGGTATGTCTATTTTATTGATCGAGTTTTTATTATATCTGTAATTACAGTTCAAAAATACAATTTGATGATCTTAAAAAAATATTAACTCTTAAATATCTTCACCATAGGGCCTTGACTCCTTCTTTCTTTTTTCTATTATTCTATAATTTACCTTATTTCACATTTAAATAAACAAAAAGTCTCACTAAGTCAGCTCTGTCTGAGGTGCAGGTGCTGGAATAGAGTCTCTTGACTGGAATAGTAGTCAGGTAGGTCCACCTATACACACAGAGAACTACTCACAGGCTTCTTTAACTCCGACATTTATGTAGATAAACAAAGAATTTGTTGAGCTTGATTTCTCCTATGTTCTCTACTTAGAATCATACTTGTATATTATAAACCCTAAATACTGGGTGGTACTTTTTGATTGTCTTCAGTTTCTCTTCACCAACAAATTGGTGATACTTATCAGTGATATGAATAGGTGAATATTTGTGGTTCAATTTTACTCCTTTTCTGGTTGTCCCACTTTCTATTTCTCCTACACATACACACACACAAAGGACTACTAAGAATATCCTTTCTGTGTTCCAATGTCCTTATTATCACTTCATATGGTGAATGGAATTCATTTAAAAATGCCTTAAGGTAGGTCATGTATGTGACAGCTACTTTAGAGGTGGTCAGTTGTCCTAATCACAAATTCACTCCAAGGGGCAGTAACTATCAAATTAGAAAGGACATTACCAAATATCATTTTCATTGATCAACCCTAGTTGAATATTATCAGCTTCCTATGGCTCAAATTAATATAATGACTTTAGCAATCCATAAGTTTATCAACATAGAGGCCCTAGCTATTTTTACCTTAACTCATTTTTGAAGATGTGGGGTTTTTTTCTGAAATAATTGACTTGATATGTATGTTAATATACTTTGGAAATAATCTTTCTCTGACAAAATGCTGTTTTTACATATGTAGATTGGCTTGATTATTCCAGAGACAAGCTCTACTTTCTTGTGAACAGAGTATAAAACTGTAGCAAGCCCTTTAAGGCATACCCTTAGGCTTGATGCCTTAATGGTCTTGTGTCCAGCCATTGGTCTCTAGAATATTGTCATATTTACAAGTGACCCTTGCATGCAAATCATGATAGTAGAACCTGCAGCTATAGGAGACTGAAGTTTAACTCATTTGATAGAGTAAGTTGTTTGAAATATTTTTTGCCTGCTTGGTAACAAATGATTGTTTAATAGGTATCTGATTAGATTTGATCTGACACCTGTTTTCATTATGGCTTGGTTGGGAAGTATGGAAGTGGTAGCTACATAACATGGATTAATAGTTGTGCATAACTAAGTTTTCTTTGGTCATTTGGTGGCACAATATCTTCATCTTCTAAATGTGTCATTGATCAAAGTACAGTCATTGTGAGGTAATTACTCATTGGTCTCTGTGGGAGACTTTCCTTCCTTTCATAAGCTCTGCATTGTGCTGAGTGGCTCAGTGATGCCATAGTTCATTGACTCTAGACCAAGTGTTTTGTGTTAAAATCACATGGATTGTGGCAGCTCTCACTGGGATCAGCATCCTCTTTGAGAGGAATTAAACCCTTTCAGCTGAGTCACTTCTTGGTCAAGATTATAACTTCAAATAAACAGTGTATAATCAATTTGAACAACGAGGGGAAGACGGCATTCATCTTAACACTATGATACCCCCGGCCCCAAGGTGTGGGGCATTACTGCTTTGTGAGTTCATGTCTAATTTCATGGAGGAAAGATAGTTAGTGCGTACATTCTCTAAATTCTATTTTACAAACTAAGTCGAAATGATGTATCATGTGCAGTTATATCTAAATTAACATATTATCACTTATTAATTTTGTAACACACTGGTCAGAATTCAGGTTCCCTGAACATCAAATTTTGAGACACTGAGGTTTACATCAACTGGTCATTAGTTGTGAGCTGCTCTCATAACAGACGCATAATATCAATCAAGGCAGCTTTTCCACCAATGACAATTCCTGGAAAGGCACTAGGCTGTGAGCTGTCGGCAGCCTTTTGGGAACTTAAAGAGTAAGTACCTCAGTCCTGAAGGAGAGTCAGATTGGTGCACTACAGGACCACACTCTAAATTTAGTTCTTGTTTGGAAAATTTCCAATGAGTATAAGGTCCTTTTTCTCTTTCTAAGAGTGTCCCCCTCATCTGCTCTTGACACAATCTCAATTTTACCCTTGGTTTCTCCATTGCTAGCTTAATTATCTGAACTCCCCTATCTCTCCTCACAAATATCATGAACCTGAGGGGAGAATAATCATCAAAAGAATATTAGAATCTCCATTTCCTGTTCAACATCAACCCAAACTGCTTCCAGAACTAGTATAGAGACAAGCCACCACTGAAGACAAAAATGGGAAAATAATTTTTTTTGGTTTATAACAATCTCTGCCTCCACCAATGTGAAGATAGAAACAAACAAGAAAACAAGAGAAGAGAATTCAGATATGGAGTCAAGTGCCCTGAGGGGTAGAAGAGGCTAAGAAAGAGAGGATAGGGTAGGTTAATATTTTACATGATTTAGTAAATGAAAGAGTGACCTAATGACCAAGAAGTGATCAAAGATGAGTCAACAACCAGGATATTAGAATTGTACCAAAACAAAGAAAGGAAATTATGGTAGGAAAAGGAGTTCAAGAAACATTAAAGTATTATGAAAGGCTATTTCTTGGAAAGCAGAGTAAGAAAGGAGGAGCCGGGCTGATCACAGGGCAGGTGGAGTGACTTCTGTTGCACTTAGGACTCATACGTGTTATTGGATAGTGTTCACCTTGGAGACTGTCCTCAGTGCTCCTCAGGTTTACATGACTCCATATTAATGCAACTCATAGTCAGAGATAACAAGAGAATGATTAAGGAAGAACTAATGTCTACAACAAAAATATAATGCTTTAAAAAAACATATTTCCCCAGAATTTGTATGTAATATTTTTTTCTAATTTTGACCTTTTACTTAAATCACTTGCAGGAGTACCTTGCCAATTCTCAACTGATCAGTTCTCCTTTCATTCAAATTGTTACTGAAATGCAACTTCCACCATAAAGACTTCCCTTATAAAAATATTTGTTTGCTGTTCTATCTAGTCTGAACATTCAAATTTATCATCACTCTGACTAATCTCTGCCCTGATGTCATGTGCCCTGAATATGTTATCTATTAAATTATGCAGTCATGATTGTGTAGAAACCTCTTCCCTAGATCTCCTCATCCAGCTCACCAATCCCAGAACTTGGCAGGTAGCTTTGATAGCAGTGCACTATTGCAGAATAAGAAAGTGGTAATAATGACATAGTTTGCCACTCAAAATGACATCTATTTTAAATGTCATTATGGCCATATTTCACAGAGTACACACTTCACAAAACTCACGAATGCCTGTAAGTGGCTATTAGTCATCCTTCAGATTTCTTTATTGTTGAATTCACTCATATCTATATTTGTATCTACCAATATTAATAGTTGTAACTATCTCTAGTTCTATAATATGCACATCTATATCCATGAATATAGAAATAAAGATATAAAAGGGATCAGGAGCTCCCCATCATCTTTAAATACAAGAGAGCAATGATTGTCACAGACTGTCTCAACACAGAAGAAAGTCCCCATGAGAAGGTCTGTAAACAGAATGACAGTGCAGTGATATTTTATTCTGAGATATCAATGTTTATTTTTAAACAAAAAGGAAAGCTCTCAAGACCCATTAGTTTTCTCTTAAACACAGACAAACTTCACCTACAGCCTTTGGAAGCTGTGATAATATTCATAGTACTCTAGATCATTTCAAAAAGAATAAAATATAATTAGGGGCTGCTCTTACAAACACAGATTTTGCAGAATCCTTTGGACAGGCAGCTTTGAAAATTCTTCTCTCAGGGGAAGTAAATTTTAGTGGAGCTGTACTTGAGTTCAGTTTGAAATCCCCTCTCAATTACCATCAATGCAGCTGAATCAGGAGCTACACCAAAATTCCTGAGATAGCTTTTTAAAAATCTAAAATAAAGAACAAAATGTTATTGCAGATGGAGGTGAAAGAAACCTTGATACAAGAGGGACAGAAGCCCTGGAGGGAGGAAGCTGAGGGCATGAAATAATGATGTATAAGCTTGAAATACGCAAAGCAGAATATGCATTTTGATCCTTGGCTTTTTTTCTTTTAATTGTTTAAACCTGCAAATATTTGATCTGATTTTGTTAAACTTAATATATGTAGTAACTTTTAACAGATATATAGTAAATAAACCAAGTGATTATCATAATATGGGAAAGGGACAGCCAGTTATATGTAATATGTTTGAGAGTCATTCCTTTGTGTGTGATTAGAAAACTCCCAAATGTGTAGCACAGGCAGCATGCAGGGGGAGAGTTTCTGTCATAGCTTATTGCTTAAGCGTGCTTCTGGTGACTACTATATCAGCATTTAATGGCTCAAAACAATAAAGTATGTGTGTAAGACACAAACGTTATTCAGCAGTGCTTCTCTACTACGGGTAGATAGATCATTACCTGGGCTTTGAGTATCCAATAAGTAAGGGGTATTTTCACAAATTAAAATGGAAATTAAGTTTCAGAGCTGATTGCTGTATTATAGCAATTGCAGGAAAACAGCTCGCTTGAAGATAATAATGTAACCTGATATTTATAAAGGCCATTGAAATTTAATAGGCAAATTGGAGTAATTACAAGTGGAGCTATTCATCTCTTATTTACCTTCATGCCTTAACTGAGGTCTGAAATTCAAGCCATACAAAAATATCAACCAGTTGCTTAAAGCTCCTAAGTGCTATTGTAAGGGATTTTAACACAGCACTAAAAACACCTGTAGGAACATTATTAAAGTTGCCCAGAATGTGCATCTTGATGCATTATTTCTAGGGTGATAGCACTGCTCTGCAGAATACATTCTGGCTCATGCAGACTTCCTGTTGTTGACCTACAATACCATTGGGCAGATCTGTATTGTGTCTACACAGCAAGGACCTCAGTCTGTTAGATAATAAAACCAGGCTTCCTTGATTACAGAAAGATTTTTGAGGATACCTGAACAGGCACATAAAGAGAACAACAACTACAACAACAAATTTGGTCTATATTTTATAACTTGTCAGATTTGTGATGGTAAATGTAAAATTTACACTTGATTCTCAAATATTCAATCACAATATATATGTGATCGTTTTATCTGAGTCCATAGTAGTTAGTGCATTAAGTACTGTGGATATAGAGATGGAACAGATCAAGATTCCAAGAATTACATTAATGTTTAGAGATGCACAAAATTTGTGATGTTAAGACTTGGATGGACTTAAGATTTTAGTGTATTTGCAACTTTAGTGTGAGCCATGTCAAAGGTAGAGAACTGGTTCTGCCAGTTACTAGCTGTGTAACCTTGGACAGATTACTTCATCACCATAAACCTCAGTTTCCTGGTCTATAACATGGAATTTACACTAGAATCTGCCTCATTGGGTGATTTTGAGATAAAAGTGATGTAATTATGTAACTAATTCAATATAGCACCATGCTGATAATAAATGTTCAATTCGTGTTAAATAAAAGGTATTTTAACCAATCATTAAAAAATAAACAGACTTTGGATTTGAACTTCCAAATATGCAACAATCATGAAGGTCCTAGTGAAAGTGAGAGATACAGAGAGAAATGATGGTTAATGTGTGTTCCTCTACAAGCTGGCCCCTTTAAGTTCCACTTCATAGTGCTGTTCAAGGACATAATAACTGGCCACAAACACACTGCCCTTCAATAACATGAAGGTGAGCTGCACGCAGAAGGAGGGCAGCAGGACTACAAAGGTGCAGTGAAGCACAATGGGAGGAAACATAAAATAGCTGTTGATCACTGGAAAGTAATAGCAGCAAACAGGCAGTGCTAGTGGGGCTCAGTCAGAGAAGAGGTGGCTCAGAGGAAGGGCAACAACTGAGCTTCCCATGAGGCAGATTCACTGAGCTCCTAACAGCGGGCCACTGGGCAAGTCAACCAAAGAATCTCTTGTTGTTTTCTGGCCTGGGGTACTGCGCAGGTCAGCTGTCCTTATTTTTCCCTGCGGTTGGTCTACAGAGCCAGACAAGAATTTTTAAAAACAGCCCAGGGGAGTGAAAAGAGCAGAATCGGGTTTTTGTTTGTTTGTTTTCATGGCTCCACCACTTACCAGTTTCGTGTACTTGGGCAAGTCATTTGACTTCTGCAGTTTGTAGCATGGTCTATAAAATTAGATGTCAACCCAACCAGGAATCAATACATGTTAGTAATGTCCTTCTCTGATTTTCTTCCCACATCTGCGTACTTTAACCTTTGACTTATTTATTTGTACGCTTTTATTTTAATGCAGGATCTAGTGCTTAAAGTACCTGGGAATTACTGAGGTAAATCCATTGTTTCTTTGGTGTGGGGATTGAGCAGATTTCCCTTCTCTGTAACAATGGGAAATCATCACCAACCATCATCCCTCCGCAGTCATTTCAGCTGCAGCAGAAATTGTTCCCATTCTTTACCTTGGGATTACTTTTGCTCTGGGAGGCTCTGTAGAGCTTCAAAATACCTGGTGCATTTGACAAATTTTGCTTTCAACCCAGATCCCAGATGCAGACTTTTTTATTTTTTTTTAAATACTTTGCGACCAAACTTCAAGTCTTTTAAAACTTCAAGGAAAGACTGCTGTCATTGGTTTTGCCCTTGTCCAAATCTGCATGTACTTCCTGACCACAAATTAGGTCATGGATAAGTTTGGAGCTGCCAATCAGCCTTGGATTCATCAAGCGTTTTAAACTGCTGGTGCTCAGTACAATCACCAGTGTGAGTCACAGATAACGGTATCATTTGCATAGTTACAATCAGGTAGCGATAGAATGCCTGAGAGGCAGAAGGGATGTGTGGTAAATGCAAAGTCACTTTCAGATTTGCATTCATTTCGATTTTAAATGGGGAACAGAGGCTTGACTGAAAGGGGCATCGCCTCCTGTTCAGCTTGATTCTGCAGAGCCTGTGCTTATGGAGCATTTCAACTCTTTGAAAGTGCTTTATGATCTTCCTATGAGCCATTCTTCTCAACAATGTATGACATACCTAGTAGGCATTATTATCCATAATTTAGTGAAAGGGAAGTAAATCAAAAACAGGTTGAATGACTTGTTCAACACCGCAGGAAGTCACAGCACAGGCAGAGGAAGAACCCACAGCTTTGTACCAGCTCCCCATCTGTTGTTAAGCCCTATTAGCCATGTTTCTTACCGGTACCCAGTAATTAGCCAAACTAAGTGATGCCAAAAAAGGACATCGTATTGATTTTTTTTTAGTATTTCCTCTCTTTTGAACTTACTCATTTGACTTGTAAAACATTGTAAAATTACACCCTCCCCCTGAAAAAAAAAAAAAGGAAAACTTAAAAAGGAGAGCCAGCTGGAGTTCATTTGTTCTGAGGATGGAGAGCACAAGGAGTTAATAATTCTAAATACTCTGGCTGCTGCTGTGAGAGAGGCTGGTAAACCTGGAGAGAACTGTGTTCTACTTAAATGACAAGTACCAGGATCTGATTGATATTTTCTGCAGAGTTTTCCCCAGTTACATAGTTTTTCCTTGACACCTATGATTTATGAAATATCCTTGTATTAATTAGGCATATGCTAGTATTTTGGAGGGAGAGGTAATACGGCAATTCTTTAGCATTTCATTGCATAATATATGCAATTTATTGAAAAGATATCATTTTCAAAACTAGAATAAAAGGCTCAACACCTTCTTCAGGTACTACAATGGCAAATGCTGTCATGAATAGCTATCAACCCCCTAAATAAAAAATAATTTTTAAAAAACAGAGTAAGTAATGTCTTTAGTAAGAAGAGAAAAAAGTTAAAAACCACAGTAATCCCTGACTCAGCAAACAAAAGCGGTTGATAAATGCACCTGCTATCCTGTCTAGAGCTGATGTAGCCTTTTCAGGGTGGCCTTATCAAGTTAAGATCTTGTTGGAGAGTAATGATCACTAGGAAAGACGCTGCTTCTCAATTGCTCATCATTAGAGCTCTGTACAAGGCTAGAGAGGGAGTAGAGACTGGGATAAATCAGTGCTTTGAACCTCCTGATAATTGATGCTCAGATCTCAAAATTTGGGTATTATTCTTGACTAAAGCACCTGCCACATAGCTGTTGAAGAAAAAGTGGTGCAAGCTTTCATCCTGGCAAAGGGAATGAGCAGAATTGGACTACACATGAGCCTGACCTAATGTGTCATGTGTCACACTGAGTAGGCTCTCAGTGCCTCAGTTTCTCCCCCAGGGAATGAGAATAACAGTCACTTCTGTGAGAGCATACAAGAGGAGAATTTACTTTTAATTAAAGTGCCACTTAAATGTAAAAGCAAACCCACATTTTTGCAGAAATGTAGCAACGTGAATAAAACTTTTGTTGAATAACTACTTGTATGCAAACCCTAGGCACTTTACAAAGGATATTTCTAAACATCACAAGAACCCTCTAGAATGGTTGGCTCAGAATGACCTGCATAGGTAGCTAAAGAGGGGAGTGGAGAGGTCTCTAACTCCGGGGCCAGATAATATTGTTCCAGATGCCATGTAGGAAATCTTAAAATGAGCCTCTCTTTCTGTTATCTACAATCTCTTAGTCTTGCTCAACCCTCAATCAATTTTTACTAATAAAGCTCCCTCCAGGGATACTGATCTTTCTTACTTTTGTTGTTTTTCTGTCAGACTCAAGTATGGCACTCTTGGGCCTCCTGAGCCATTCCACCACAGGTTGATAGACACCTTGCTGTAAGTAGGAAGGTAGTCTCTCCTCCATCTCCACTCCTTCAACCTCAGATTCTTTACTTCCACTGTACTTTTAGGAACACTTCTAAGAGCCTGGAGACATGAGCTTGATGTGCATTTAGCATTTATATCAGATAATCTTAGATATTTTACTATTTTAGGATGATTCACTTAATGATTTGCAGCAGGACAGAAGCACAAGGATGATTATTTTCTAATATTTCTGAGATGGTACAAAAACATGAATGGCAATGATTACTCAGCCTGGCTTAGTAAGGGATCTGCTGAAGAGGTTCAGTTCAGAGAGGGTTGAGTCATTTTCTAGTCTGTAAGCAGAGTGGGTATGATTATTCCAGAGTTGTCACTTTGTCCATAATACTTATGCCTATCTAGTTGCTTAAAAAGAATTTCTTAAATTTCTTTGTTCCTATTTTATACATATTCATCCTGTATAAGATGGATAGGATTCCTCGCACATGAATAATTAGTTTTTTACTAAATTTATCCAGGACATAGAAATATATACAATATATTTCCCAAAATAAGAAATCTAGGATGCACCATAATTAGGAGTCAGTTACCAAAATCCTTAACTGTGAGGTTTGGGTAAATTTCCTTCACTTTTTTTTTTTTTTCTGAAGACTTTATTTATTTATTTTTAGAGAGGGGAAGGAAGGGAAAAAGAGAGGGAGAGAAACATCAATGTGTGAGAGAAACATCAATTGATTGGTTTCCTGTTGTGCGCCCCCAACGGGAGACCTAGCCCTCAAACTAGGTAGACAATTCTACCATGATTTATTTCTTAAGTACCATAGAAACAACATTAAAGTAAGTCAAAACTTGAATAATACTTTCTTTACTTGCAAGTTAGAATCAACAGACAATCCAGGGGACCAAATGGGGAGATGACAGAAACCCCCAGGGGCCCCAATTTGAGAAAAGGGGAAAACAGAGTAGAAAAAAATGTCAATGTAAAAAATGAGCTCCCCCTTCTTCCCTCCCCATGGAGGCTGAGGGTGACTATGTCCCCTCAACCCTCAGCTTTACCTAGCTTAAAATAAATTAGAACCAACCAACCTCAAAATGGGGCCTTAACAAATGAACAGGGCAACTATGGCCTCAGGTAACCCCCTATTAGGGTCTTTGCCCACTCAGTCTACCTGCCCTGCCTCAAGACATTTTGAATGGGGGCTCTATGCCCAAGAGGTCACTTTTTATGGGGCTGGGAACTCAACCTTATTTTGTCTATTGTTCCCTCCTTTGGTAAATGTCCCTGCATCCCTACCCTGACAGAGCCAGCTCTCCTACAGTGCAGGTAGGGGGTGAGATGAGGAAGCAGCACAGCAGGGGAAGAAGGGGTGGGGCAGGGTGGTCTAAGGGTCCATGCTCTGACTGGGAATAAAACCGGCAACCTTTTGATTCGTGGGATGGCTCCCAACCCCCTGAGGTACACCAGTCAGGGCTCCTTCATTTTTTAAAATGTTTGACTTCCTTCTATGTAAAACAAACATTTAAAAAAGAACCTATAATATAAAATTGTTTTGAGGATTAAATATGATAATGTATATAAAGAGTGGAACCCATCTCCCAACACATACTAAACACCTGATCATTGTTTTTACAAGTACAACTGTCCACATACATACAAAGAACACACATGAGGCAAGCAGTGAGATAGGATGGGTTCTTCCTATATGATAAATTTACTCCTTTACAGTAGATATTGTTCTTATCTTATCCATGAAGGAAAAGCACAGATACATTAAAATGGTTTCCCCAAGCTCACATGACTAGTTATTGATCAAGTTGGAATCAATTCAGGATTCTAATCTCAGCTTGTCTCTACATGTAGGATCTTTAAATTGATGTGCTTAGGCTCTCACAACACAGCCCTTTCTCTGCTATAGGATAATTAGCATGACCAAAAAGCAAAGAGAGAAAAGGCTTCATGAAAACTGCTTTCAACTACATTCCACTTCTTTCCATAATTGCTTTTAATCATGTATCCCCTAATTACCCTGGACAAAAGGTATGTAAGGATACTTTCTTCCAACTGATTTTAACTCCAGGAAAGTAACTATTTCCACAGTTCTAAGTGGGCAATCTTTTTGTAATTAAAAATATATATATATTCTTGAAGACCCACAGCTATCCAAAAAAAGGGGAGGGCAACAAGGCAGATGAAACAAGGAAAAACTGGGGCATGAAAAGGTAATATTTGATTTTAACGGAGTAACTCTTCTAAGATGCTTATATCACTCCCTGTTCAGGAAACTGCCTGCTACACACTATACTTCCTTTTCCATAGTTTTTTGTTTTTGTTTTCCCATTGACTAATATTATGATCCTATACAAAATTGCCCCCTGACTGGTCCTTTAAAATATGGACTCAATAAATAATTTTGTTTTTTAAAAAAATTAGCATGCATAATTCTGATTTGTCCACAAAAAACTTTGTGATATTCAGTAAAAATATATTTCATGGTATAAATGAAAATTAGCACTATTCAATCTTCAAAAGATCCTCTCATATGTAAAAACTAAATAAACAAAATAATATTTGATAAAGATTATAATGATAATAAGCAATATAATTTACATAAAAGTAGTAAGTAATAATAGGACCTTTTAAAAACTATCATAGATCCTTCCAAATCTGGTTCTTAGTGAAAAAGTTAATGCAGCAACAGATAATTCCTGTTCTAATGGGTGAGATGCCCTGTATATCAGAATATGTTGTTGTACCACTTTCTAACTCTGTGAACTTGGATAAGTTTATAAATCTCTCCGCTTCATCATATCATTTGAATACAAAACTAAGGGTAATTTCTCCTTCCTGGAGTTGAAGTATTAAATGGGATAGTTCATGCAAAACACTTTATGAACATCTGAACCCTGGCTGGTGTGTCTGGCTCAGTGAATTGAGCCCTAGCCTGTGAACCAAAGGATCCCTGGTTTGATTCTCAGTCAGGGCACATGTCTGGGTTGCAGGTCAGCTCCCCAGTTTGGGGTGTGCAAGAGGCAACCACACATTGATGCTTCTTTCCCTCTCCTTCTCTCTTCCTTCCCCTCTCTAAAAATAAATAAATAAATAAACATATTTATTCCTGGATGCTGTGGCTCAGTGGATTGAACATTGGCCTGTGAACCAAGTGTTGCTGGTTTGATTCCCAGTCAGGGCACATGACTAGGTTGCATGCCAGGTCCCCAGTTGGGGGCACATAAAAGGCAAACGCATATTGATGTTTCTCTTCCTCTCTTTCCCCTTTCCTTTCTCTTTAAAAACAAACAAACAAACAGATAAATAAAATAAAAATGACAACAAATTTACTGTATTAAAAAAAATTAAAAATAAACAGACTGCTCTGTGGACTTCCGTCCAAGATGGAGGCATAGACAGACATGGTGCATCTTCCTCCACAACTAAGAAGGAATACAACTACCTCAAAACTAGAAACAACCAGAAGTTCCAGAAAATCAAAGTGCATAGAAGTCCAGCAAACAAAGATATAAAGAAGAAATACCCATCTAGACAGGTGGAGGGGCGGAACCAGGGCAGAGAGGACATGGTGTGGTGGTGGCAGTGGCAGCAACAGCAGCAGGCTGGCGGAAAGTGCAGTTACATATTTTAAAAACTCAGGAGGGACAACTGGGGAGCGTTCCCAGCTCCTAACCAGACTGTGCTGCTCACTGTCCAAGCACCAGGGAAAACCAAGCCTCATTGCTTTTGACTATGCAGACCAGTGGGGGTTGGGACGGAGGCAGGAACTGCTGGTCTCTCAGCAGTCTTTTTGTTTGAAGGGCCCCTATAGTCCTAGGCATCCACAGACCCGACCCCCACTCTGGGAACGACGGCCAGGGCAGCAGCTAGAGGGGCACCAGTCCAGTGCAGAAATGGGAGAAGTGCCTGGAAAAGGGTGAATGCTGGGCAAGCCACATTGTTCCTTCGAAGACCCACCCCTGTGTACAGCATCACATGTTGAAACAGGTCTCCCATTACTGACTAATACCTAAGGCTCTGCCCCTTACAACATAGTAGGAGCAACAGCTCTTCCTGGGACACGGAAGCAAACAAGCACAGGAGACTTCTGGCCAAGATGAAGGCCTAGACTGACACGCTCCATCTCCCTCCACAATCGAGAAGGAATAAAACTACCTCAAAACCAGAAATAACCAGAAGTTCCAGAAAATAAATAGAAGTCCAACGTATAAAGTTACAAAGAAGTGGTGCTTGTCTGAACAGGTAGGAAGGGTGAAGCTGGGGAGGAGAGTTCAAGCTGTGCTGTCAGTGACAGCAGCAGCAATGGAGGCAGGACAGTGGTAAGCACAGACACCCGTATTTAGGAGGAAGTGAGAAGTGCCTGGTGAGCACCCCCACCTGCAGACAAGACCTGTCAGCTTGCAATTCCAAAGCCAGGGAAAGCAGACCTCCATCACCTTGGACTGTGAGGCCCGGAGAAGGTGGGGACGGAGGAGGAGGCTCCCAGTCTCTCAGCGAAGAGTGAATGGCAGAAATCCATCTTGGACTCCCACCCCGGCAGGAAATGCCACAGCATGGTGAGACGGATTGCCTAGTTGTGACAAGTGCATGAGGCTCCACCCCCTACAGCATAGGAGGTGTGACAGCCCTGCCCAGGAAGCAAAGGTAAACACAAAACTGTCAGGATGGCACAGATCATGATAAAGATCCTGGTGACACAGCTGACCAGACAGCAAATATCTAATCTAATGTCTCAGCAGATAGGAAATCTTTCTGAGGTTCAGTTCAGAACTTTGTTTATAAAAATGCTTACAGACCTAACAGCAGATCCTAAACAAGACGGGGAAAGAATGAAGGCTAGTCCTGTGGAAATGAACAAAAACACGTACGAAACTAGTAGTGAGGGCAAGAAAACCAGGGATCAAATCAATAAATCAGAACATAGGGAAGGAACAAACAGACAACCAGTGCAGAAAGAGGAAATGAGAAGTGAGGAAAATGAAGAGAGGCTCAGAAACTTATTGGAAAGCTATAAGTGGGCCAACATTTGAATCATAGGGCTGCCAGAAGGTGAAGAAGAACTAGAAATTGAAAATCTTTGTGAAAAAATAATGAAGCAGAACTTCCCTAACTTGGAGAAGGAAATAGACTTACAGGTCCAGGAAGCACAGAGAGTTCAAAATAAACTGGACCCAGGGAGAACCACACCAAGACACAGTATAATCAAAGTGTCAAAAATTAAGGAGAAAGAGAGAATCTTAAAAGCAGCAAGAGATAAGAAGAGAATTACATACAAAGGGGTCCCAATAAGACTATCACCTAATTTCTCAAAAGAAACTCTGCAGGCAAGAAGGGACTGGCAAGAAATATTCAAAGTAATAAAAAGCAAAAACCTACAACCACAATTACTCTATCCAGCAAAGCTGTCATTCAGAATAGAAGGGCAGAGAAAGTGCTTCCAGGACAAAGTAAAACTGAAGGAGTTCATCAGATCCTAACCACTGTTATATGAAATGTTAAAGGGACTTGTTTAGGAGAAAGAGGATCAAAACTATGAACATTAAAATGAAAATTGTACCACAACAACCAACAACAGAAGCTTGGGAACCAAAACAAAGGCAGATTAAGTGGGCAACGAGAGTGGGAAAAGAATTATATGTATGGGGAACATTTTGGGAGGAGGTCAGTGGGCAGAGGGAAGTGGGGAAAGAGAGGGAGATAGTACAGGATTAATAAGTATAGTAGGAGGGAGTGGAGTAGATAGGAAGATGTTGAGAAGAACTATAAGCACAACCAATGGGCATGGACTAAGGAGAGGGGGACAACTGGAGTGAGGGGGGTCACTGGGTGGAGGAGAACAAAGGGAAAAGAAATTGGGACAACTGTAATAGCATAAATAATAAAGTATATTTAAACAAACAAACAAACAAGCATCTGTTTGATATAGCTTTTGCTCAATACTAACATTACTACAATTAGGAGCATGACAGTTATACACTGATCTCAAGGTAACCAAATTGTGCAATAGAAGGTGATTTTAATAGTTTTTTTTTTTTTTTTTAATTACAGCATTTTCAAAATAGTTACCATAAAATGGTGTGTGTTAGCTAACTGGACTTTTAATGTATGCTTTACTGAAAATTCTTGTTTGCAAAGAATAGAAACCTACTCAAAAATAAAAAGAATTGTAATTACTTCAGCTATCTAAGCTCAAGACCATTTGGGTGAAAACCAATCCTTCAACACCCAATAGTCAATGTCATTTTGGTTTCTCCCTGCTTCATTCTCCTCTATTTCCCAACCAGCTTCCTGATTCTCACTTCTCTTGCCTATAGTCCAATATTCCCACCACCTTTGATTCCTTACTGGGGATTTCAAATCCAAATATCACCTGATATCTCAATATTCATATTATCAAAAAAGATTCACGTTGGGTTTGAGTCATCCAATGGATTGAGATGCATCTGGGTCTAATCAGCCATAGCCTGGATGAATTATAGGTGTGCAGAGGCTGTGAGAAAACCACATAGCAGAACTTTTAAAGCAGAAATAAATTTAAAAAAAATGTTTTTAATATAAGGGTTATGTTTTAAAGTTATTTTATATTGTTATTTGTTACATATATATTAGCAATTTTCATGTAAACCTTGTTTTTACATATTTTAAGTTTCCATAGAATGTGCAGTAGTTCTGGTTTTCCCAATATCTGTAGATCTGTATCACTGTTATTGACTTTACTTAATGAAATATTGGCTTCCCAGTGTCACTAGTATTGATTTTGAAGAGAATGAAAGTGACTGTTAACTCTGAAAATCATCTGTAAATATTTAGTCGTTCTTATTGATACTGTGAGAAATACATCAAGTGCTTATTTCTTTTCCTACAATAATAATACTTGACTGTAAATGAAAGAGATCTGTATCCTCATGGTAAGAAACAAAACAAAGCAAATCAAAACAAACAAACACACACATACACACACAAATGCAAAAGACCCTGGATCTATATAAGAAACTTTTCAGATTTCAATAAAACAATAAGGGTATAAGAATCTAAAAATAAAACTTTGTCTTAATGTATTAGTTTAACTCACTACTAACAATAAATATTTAAAAGTATCTGTGAGAAACTGTGGTCTACATGCTTGCCAATATTTCCAGACTACTTTTTGGGGACAGAGTATAATTCATCTTCAGGCACATATAATTGGGCATGGGCACAGGCCTTTCTTTTTTTGCTTGTATATTAGCAAGAGTGAAATTTTTCAATATGAAATATTTAATTATCAATGTTGAATCTCTAGCTTTTTCTTGCCTTTTGAGG
Organism: Furipterus horrens; assembly: GCF_987537825.1. Taxonomy (NCBI): domain Eukaryota; kingdom Metazoa; phylum Chordata; class Mammalia; order Chiroptera; family Furipteridae; genus Furipterus; species Furipterus horrens. The sequence continues at coordinate 135,111,992 of NW_028327176.1, read as the reverse complement.
TTGATTGTAGAAGAGACCTCAGAATAAAATTTAAAGACACCCAATTCACCTGCTGAGGGTGGTTGCCCTGGACTCACAGATGGCTTTAGATGATTGAAAACTATGCTTCCTTTTGTTAAACCTCTGAGATTAGAGGGGTCATTTGTTACCACAGCCTAACCAAACCCATGTTCATTCTCTCTTTCACTAAAAACAAAGGTTTTCAAAAAAACATACCCACAGACCTTCTTTATATCAAAATGTGACCAATTTTTGCCATTTTAGTGATTAGAAATGCAAGACAAGAATTAATGTCATAAAATTTAGCCAATAATTTTACTTCTTCTCTAAATTAACCTTTATTCAAGGTCATGAGTCAGTGAAATAAACAATTATTGTTAAACTTCCTTAGCCCATAATTTTTAGCAAACAAAAGAAAATGACATAAAAGAACTTCAGTGATATAAAATTTTTCAATATTATGCTTAAATAATTTTAAAGGATATATAGGAAAAAAAATAATTAAAAGGAAATATATGTATCAAAAAAGTTCTATTAGAGTGGGAGAAAAATGTTATTTTTGTCATTATTCCAGTTAATATATTTTTACATTTAGGCCTTTCTTCCTTCCTTCCTTCCTTCCTTCCTTCCTTCCTTCCTTCCTTCCTTTTTTCTTGGCTTAAAACGCACATTTAGTAGCTCACAGTTTCTGTGGGTCAGGAGTCGGGGCCCAGCTTAGCTGGATTCTCTACTTAGAATCTCACAAAGTTTCAATCACAATGTCAAACAGGAGCATGCTTCCATGTGAGGCCCAACTGGGGAACAATCTGGTTCTAAACTTGTGTGGTTGTAGGAAGCATTCAAGTTTTTATTAATGTTTTATTGTTTATGCTATTATAGTTGTTTCAGTTTTTTTCCCCTTTTTAACATTCAATTTCTTATGGGCTGTTATACTCAGGACCTCGGCTCCTTGCCAGCTGTCAGCCAAAGGCCATCCTCAGTTCCTAGAGTCCTCCCTTAATGTTTCCTTGGATATATCTTGTTAGTTTCTAGAAATTTCTGTGGAATATATCAACTGAGCTCATTTGCCTTCCAACTTCTGGTTGAGTTTGACAAATGGGAAGAACTAGCAGAAAATACCAACAAGGAGGAGACTGAGTTGGCATTTCTATGGCCTTGGCTCCCTCTCTGACAGGGCTTGAGTTGTCTCATTTCTCCTAAGCAAAGATGATTGCATTGTTTTATTCCAGCTACTTTCAGCTCCAGTTATTATCTCTGAACTCTAGTAATTGCTTCCTCCTCTTGCCATTCAGACAAACGGTAGTAATGGCATCCCCGGTTTATTGGTGGGAGGCTTTACCATGCCTGCCAGTTTCCATCAAACTGCTCACACCTTGAAAGAGATTTCTTAAATTAAACTCTTCCTAGTTAACTCATTTGACTGTGCCATCTGTTTGTCTAAGACCCTGCTCTAATGTCCTTTGAGGAAAAAAAAAAAAAAGAAAAGCATCAATAACTTTTTTTTTCCTATAATTTTTTTGTCCCATTTTTTTTTATTTTGGTAAAATATACATAACATGAAATTTACTACCCTAACTTTTTTGAAGTGTATTAACTCCGTTCATATTATTGTAAAACCATCACTACCATCCATTTCCAGAACTTTTTTTTTTTTTTTTAATTTTTTTATTTTGGTTTTTCAATTACAGTTGTCCCCTTTTCCCCCAATTTCTCTCCCACAATCATATCCCTCCCCGTTGTCCATGTCCATGAGTCTTTCATACAGGCTCTTTAATTAAACCCTTCCCTTACTTATCCCCCTTCTCTCCCTCTCCCCTCCCCCCTATTGACTGCTATTCTGCTCTTTGTTCTATTTAGTTCCTTTGTTTGTGTTGTTCTTTAGTTTCCTGTATTAGGTGATATCATATGGTATTTTTCTTTCTTTGCCTGGCTTATTTCACTAAGCATAATTCTCTCTAGTTCCATCCATGTTGTTGCAAATGGCAGGAGTTCCTTCTTTCTTTCTGCTACATAGTATTCCATTGTGTAAATGTACCACAGTTTTTTGATCCACTCATCTACAGATGGGCACTTAGGTTGTTTCCACCACTTGGCTATTGTAAACAGTGCTGCAATGAACATAGGGGTGCATAAGTTCTTTTGAATTGGGGTTTCAAGATTCTTCGGGTATAATCCTAGTACTGGAGTCATTGGTTCAAAAGGCAGTTCCATTTTTAATCTTTTGAGGTAATTCCATACTGTTCTCCATAGTGGCTGCACCAGTCTGCATTCCCACCAACAGTGCAGTAGGGTTCCCGTTTCTCCACATCCTCGCCAGCACTTGTTGCTTGTTGATTTGTTGATGATGGCCATTCTGACTGGTGTAAAATGGTATCTCATTGTGGTTTTTATTTGCATCTCCCTGATGGCTAATGATGTTGAGCATTTTTTCATGTGTCTGTGGACCTTCTGTATGTCCTCTTCGGAGAAGTGTTTGTTCAGGTCCCTTGCCCATTTTTTAATTGGGTTGTTTGTTTTCTTGATGTTGAGTCGTATCAGCTCTTTATATATTTTGGAGATCAGTCCCCTGTCTGTGATGTCATTGGCAAATATGTTTTCCCATATGGTTGGTTTCCTTTTCATCTTGCTGATGTTTTCTTTTGCTGAGCAGAAACTCTTCAGTTTGATGTAATCCCATTTATTTATTTTTTCCTTTATTTCTCTTGCTTTAGGAGATGTATCCGTGAAGAGATTGTTACGTGAGATATCTGATATTTTCTTGCCTATGTTTTCCTCTAGGACTTTTATGGTGTCACGGCTTACATTTAAGTCTTTGATCCATCTTGAGTTTATTCTCGTGTGTGGTGTAAGTTGGTGGTCTAGTTTCATTTTTTTTGCAGGTCCCTATCCAGTTCTCCCAGCACCATTTGTTAAAGAGGCTCTTCTCACTCCATTTTATGTTCCTTCCTCCTTTATCAAAGATTAGTTGACCATAGAGGCCTGGGTTTATTTCTGGACTCTCTATTCTGTTCCACTGATCTATATGTCTGTTCTTATGCCAGTACCATACTGTTTTGATTACAGTGGCTTTGTAGTATTGTTTGATATCTGGTGTTGTGATTCCTCCTGCTGTGTTCTTCTGTCTCAAGATTGCTTTTGCTATTCGGGGTCTTTTTTGGTTCCATATGAATTTATGGAGTATTTGTTCTAGGTCTGTGAAATATGTCATTGGTATTTTAATAGGGATTGCATTGAATTTGTAAATTGCTTTGGGTAGTATGGCCATTTTGATGATGTTGATTCTTCCCATCCAAGAACATGGTATTTGCTTCCATTTATTTGTTTCTTCCTTAATTTCTTTCTTCAATGTTATGTAATTTTCAGAGTACAGGTCTTTTATCTCTTTGGTTAAGTTTACTCCTAGGTACTTTATTTTTCTTGTTGCTATAGTAAATGGTATTTTCTTTTTTGTCTCTGTCTCTGCTATTTTATTGTTGGTGTACAGAAATGCCTTAGATTTCTGTATATTTATTTTGTACCCTGCGATTTTGCCAAATTCACTTATTATATTGAGTAGTCTTTTAGTGGAGTTTATAGGATTTTCTAGGTATACTATCAAGTCATCTGCATATAATGAAAGTTTTACTTCCTCTTTCCCAATTTGGTTGCCTTTTATTTCTTTTTCTTGTCTGATTGCTGTGGCTAGGACTTCCAACACTATGTTGAAAAGGAGTGGAGAGAGTGGACAACCTTGTCTAGTTCCTGAGTTCAGGGGGAATGCTTTCAGTTTTTGTCCATTGAGTATGATGTTGGCCTCAGGCTTCTCATATATAGCCTTAATTATGTTAAGATATGCTCCCTTTATCCCCATTTTGCTGAGTGTTTTCATCATAAATGGGTGTTGTACTTTATCAAATGCTTTTTCTGCATCTATTGATATGATCATGTGATTTTTGTCTTTCATTCTGTTTAGGTGATGTATTATATTTATTGATTTGCGAATATTAAACCATCCTTGCATCCCTGAAATGAAGCCCACTTGATCATGATGTATGATCTTTTTGATGTGTTGCTGGATCCTGTTTGCCAATATTTTATTGAGGATTTTAGCATCGATGTTCATCAGTGATATTGGCCTGTAGTTTTCTTTCTTTGTTGTGTCTTGACCTGGTTTGGGGATTAGGATAATACTGGCTTCATAGAAAGAGTTTGGGATTTTCCCCTCTTCTTGGATTTTTTGGAACAGTTTGAGGAGGATAGGAGTTAGTTCTTCCCTGAATGTTTTGTAGAATTCGCCTGTGAAGCCATCCGGTCCAGGGCTTTTGTGTGCCGGGAGATTTTGGATTACTGTTTCAATTTCCTTTTTTGTTATTGGTTTGTTGAGACTTTCCACTTCTTCTTGATTCAGTTTTGGAAGGTTGTATGTTTCTAGAAATTTGTCCATTTCTTCTAGATTGTCAAATTTCTTGTCATACAGTTGTCTGAAGTAATTTCTAACTATCATTTGTATTTCTGAGGTATCAGTCGTGATTTCTCCTCTTTCATTTCTGATTTTGTTTTATTTGTGTCTTCTCTCTTTTTTTCTTGATTAGACTGGCTAGAGGCTTGTCGATTTTGTTGATTTTTTCGAAGAACCAGCTCCTAGTTTTGTTGATCTTTTGCATTGTTTGTTTAGTCTCTATGTCATTTAGTTCTGCTCTGATCTTGATGATTTCATTCCTTCTTCTTGCCCTAGGCTTTGTTTGTTGTTGTTGTTCTAGTTCTTGTAGCATTGTGGTTAGGTTTTTTATTTGAGATTCTTCTAGCCTTTTCAGATATGCCTGTATTGCTATAAACTTCCCTCTCAGGACTGCTTTTGCTGTGTCCCACAGGTTTTGGGTTGTTGTGTGCTCATTATCATTAGTTTCTAGAAATTTCTTGATTTCTTCTTTAGTGTCATTGTTAACCCATTCATTATTTAATAGCATGTTATTCAATCTCCATGAGTTTGGGTGTCTTTGATTTTTTTCTCTGAGGTTGATTTCTAGTTTCAGGGCATTGTGATCTGAAAAGATGCTTGATATGATTTCAATTTTCTTGAATTTGTTGAGGCTTGTTTTGTGACCTATCATGTGGTCTATCTTTGAAAATGTCCCATGTGCACTTGAAAAGAATGTATATTTTGCTTCTTTGGGGTGAAAAGTTCTATATATATCAGTTAGATCCATGTGGTTTAGTGTGTTGTTCAATGCCTGTATATCCTTGGTGTTTCTTTGCTTTGATGATCTGTCTATTGTTGATAATGGAGTGTTGAAGTCCCCTACTATGAGTGTGTTGTTGTTGATATCCTTTTTGTGGTCTTCTAGTAATTGCTTTATGTATTTGGGTGCTCCTATGTTGGGTGCATATATGTTTATCAAAGTCATATCTTCTTGATGGATTGTTCCTTTAAGTATTATGAAGTGTCCTTCTTTGTCTCTTTTTATTGTCCTTGCTTTGAAGTCCATTTTGTCTGATATGAGAACTGCTACCCCGGCTTTTTTTTCCGGTCCGTTTGCTTGGAATATTTTTTTATATCCCTTTACTTTCAGTCTGTGTAAATCTTTTGTTTTGAGGTGTGTTTCTTGTAGACAGCAAATATGTGGGTCTTGTTTTCTTATCCATTCCATTACCCTATGTCTTTTAATTGGAGCATTTAATCCATTTACATTTAAGGTTATTATTGACGTGTATTTATTCATTTCCCTTTGTACCTCTGTTCCTCTCCTCTCTTGTTTTTTTCTTCTTTTTTTTCTTAGAACAGTCCCTTTAGCATCTCTTGCAATGCTGGTTTGGTGGAGATGTATTCTTTCGTCTTCCTTTGTCTGAGAAACTCCTTATTTCACCTTCTATTTTGAATGAGAGCCTTGCTGGGTAGAGTATTCTTGGTTGTAGGCCTTTGTTTTTCATTGCTTGAAATATTTTTGACCATTCCCTTCTGGCTTGTAATGTTTCTGTTGAGAAATCAGTTGATAGCCTTATAGGAGCTCCCTTGTATGTTATTTGCTGCATTTCTCTTGCTGCTTTTAGGATTCTCTCTTTGTCTTGGAATGTTGCCATTTTAACTATGATGTGCCTTGGAGTGGGTTTTTGGGGGTTCCTCTTGATTGGAACTCTCAGTGCTTCTTGGACTTGCATAGCTTTTCTTCTCATCAGGTTCGGAAAATTTTCTGTCACTATTTCTCCTATCAGATTTTCAATTCCATGTTCCTTTTCTTCTCCCTCTCGTATTCTGATGATCCTTAAATTATTTTTCCTAATGCTATCCTGTAATTCCCTTACATCTTGTTCATATTTTTTCAATCGTTTTTCATTTTGCCGTATTGTCTGGGAGTTTTTCTCTACATTATCTTCTAACTCACTAATCCGATCCTCTGCTTCGTTAAGTCTGCTTTTGACTGATTCTACTGTGTTTTTCAGTTCAGAGATTGTATTCTTAAGTTCTTCCTGGTTCCTGTTAACAATTTCTATGTCTTTTTTTATGCTGGTGTAGTTCTCTGCCATTTCCCTGTAATTTTCTTGGAGCTGCTGGTAACTTCCTTGAAGGTTGTCATAGTTGATTTTAAGGATGTCGAGTATATTGAGCTTCTTTACCACCATTGTTTTGAATTCCATGTCTGACATTTGGGCTATGTCTATTTCGTCTATCTCTCTTTCTGAGGATTCCTCTTTTCTTTTCATTGAGGGGTTATTTTTGCGTCTTACCATGTTGGATTCTTTTTGTTTTTATTTATTTATTTATTTATTTATTTATTTATTTATTTATTTATTTTGGTGGGGGTAGTCTGCTTTGACTTCCCTCCTTTGTGGTGTAATATTCTTTATCGAAGGTCTGGGAGTTTCAGTGGTGCAGTCTCTTTGATATCCTGAGCCTGATGGTCTTGAGTTACCCTTTATGTCGTTTGTTTATGCTGTTCGGTTATGTTTCAGATGTTCTTTGATAGGATCTTCCTTCTGGCTACTTGGTTGAGAGTCACTCTATCTGCTTTGTCTTGCGTTCTTTTGTGGATATGCTGTTAAAGACATAAACACACAGCCCAGGCAGGAGACCCACACCCTCAGAAAGTATCCCCCACTCTATCCTGCTATCGTTAGCCAACTAGCCCGTATTAATATAAATGTAAAGAGATTTGAGCTTTTATACTATAAGAAGAATAGATAAGAGTTGTTTTGGGGGAGGAAAAATATAATTTTTGATAGAGGGGTTGATAGATTAATAATAGTTCAGACTGTGCAAGCCAGTTAGTAATATTTACATTGTATGTTAATAAAAATAGAAGAAAAGGATAGAAAAATACCTAGTATAGTAAGAAAGTGGGATTGTATTGTATTTGGGTTTATATAGTAATTATATTATATTATTTAGAGTGATAGGGGGGCTAAGCTAGACACACAAATGAATAAACCACGATTAAAGAGAAAGGATGAGAAGGAGAGGTTATATGCAACACGTTAGAGATAAAGTTTGTTATTATTGGAAGAGGTGAAGGAAAAACACCCCCCCAAAAAATCCCCAAGAAAATAGAAGAAAGAAAAGAAGAGAGAAAGAGAAGAAAATAAAAAATTTACCACAAACCCCCCCCTAAAAAAAAAACCCCAAAAGGGAAGAAAGAAAGGAACAAAGAAAGATAGAAAAGAAAGAATAAAGAAGAAAGAAAGAAAGAAAAAAGAGAGAAAAGAAAAAAAAATTAAAAAAATATATATATATACCCCCCAAAAAAACCCCAGGAAAAGAATAAAGAAAGAAGGAAAGGAAAGAAATAATTAAGAAGAAAGAAAGAACAAGGGAGAAAAAATTTGGGAGAAAAAATTTGGAAAAAAAAATCGATGTTTTTACTCTGTTTTAGCCTTGGTGTGTTGCCTTCCTTTTCTGGGTCCGCAGCTGGTCTAGTGTGGCAGGTCAGAGGTTCTTGTTTTTTGCAGGACTGGTGTGCGCCCCCGGTTGCCGCTATGGTGCGCGCCCGCGGTTGCCGGCACGGCGCGCTCCCTTGCTGCTTGCTGGAGCCAGTTGAGGTGCCCTTGCGCGCAAGCCCCTGCGCTCTCGGGCGGCCCGAGAGTTTGCCCCGCGGTTGGAGCCCACTGCTGATGTGCCGCGGCGGTTCCCAGTTCACGCCGAGGCGTCCCTGCCCGCGCGGGCGGCCCGAGCGCTTTCCCCGGGATTGGCTCCTGCTTTCCCTGGGCCGCGGCGGTTCCCCGTTCGCGCCGAGGTGTCCCTGCCCGCGCGGGCGCCCGAGAGCTTTCCCCGGGATTGGCGCCCACTGACCCCGGGCTGAGGTGCTTTTGCACTCGCGCGCCACCCCGTGCCCTCAGTCCCGCTGAGCCGAGCTCCGGGAGTTGGTCTCTCGCCTCTTAGGGCAGGGCCAGGGACACTTGTGCTCAGTGGAATCGAGCGTCCGTGGGTCGCAGCCTCCCGCTGTTCCCGTGCTGCAGCTGCCCACCTTCCCTCACCCGTCTGGGTGGGCACAAACAGAGCCTGCGCTAGTGGTCTGCTTTCCGGCCTAGGGCCCTGCGCCCACGGGAGCTGTCTAGGGGTGTCTGTGCACAGTCCTCTGCGTGTTCAGTGGGCCCTCCCTGTGCCCGTTGGGGCACTGATCTTATGTCCGTTGGGGAGTGTCCGAGGGACGCCTGGACTCACGGCCCCGCGCACCTGGGCCAGTGAATGAGAGCACTTCCCTATGTGCGCCCCCGCGACCCAATGGTAGGGTTGAGGAGTGGATTAGCGCGCCCCTGCGCCTGGGCTCCTCCAGAACGGCCTACCACACCCAAACTTTCCTCCCGTCTCCACCATCCACTAGAGAAAAATATAAAGGAGAATTATGTTCTCACTTGCCCGGCAGCACGCTGTCTCCTGTCCTTCAGCGCCAATGCCACTTGGTCGAGTCCCGTCTCTGCCAGCGGGCAGAGATCCGCTCTCCGCCTGACTCCTCTCTGGGGTAGCCTGTGGTCGCCAAAAATCCTTTGTGTGCTTCCCGCCGCAGCTCAGGCAGCCGCCCCAGTCAGGAATCCCGTTTCGTCCCCTTTTTCTCCGCTATCCTCACTAAACAGGTTGTTCCCAGATGGATTTTCTCTAATCCAGCAGTGCCTTGGCTCAACTCCCGCCAATGTCCAGCTGCTCACTGAGATGTTCTGTCTGCAATTAGACCAAACTGCAGACGGGTCTCCGGAGCCTAAAACTGCAACCTCTCCTCACTCCTCCGCCATCTTACCTCCGAGAGCCATTTCCAGAACTTTTTATATTGCAAAACTGAAACTCTGTACCCATTAAAAAATAACTCTTACTTTTCTCTGCCTTAGTCCCAGACAACAACCATTCCACTTCCTTTCTCTTTGATACTGGCAACTATAAATACATCATATAATTAGAATCATGTAGTACTTCTCTTTTGTGACTTATTTCACTTAGCATAATGTCTCTATTTTATCATATGCCTTTCCTTCTTAAAACTGAATAATATTCTATTGCATGTATATATACCACATTTTTGTTTACCCATTCATTTGTCTATAAACAACTCGGATTGTGTCCACATTATAGTTACTCTGAATAATGCTGCTATGATCATGAATGAACACATATCTTTTTGAGACCCCACTCTCAATTCCTCTGAGTATATACCCAGAAGTGAAATTGCTGAATTATATGGTAATTTTATTTTTAACTTTTTGAGTTATCATCATACTGTTTTCTACAGTGTATGTTTCATTTTATATCTCCATCAATAATGCATAGGGTTCCAATTTTCCACATCCTCACCAACATTTTTTGGTATTTTTAATGTTAATTTTTAATACTATTACCATATCATATTATATTAGTTTCAGATGTACAACATAATGTTTTTATATAATTTAAAAAGTGATCATCCTGGTAAGTCTAATATCCATCTGACACCTTACATAAATATTACAGTATTATTGGCTATATTCCCACTGCTGTATTTTATATCTCTTGTTTTCATAACTGCCAATTGACATTTCTTAATCTCTTCCCCTTCTAACCTGTCATTTCAACACCCCTCCTATCTGCCAAGAATCAAAATGTTCTCTGTATTTATGAGTTTGTTTCTCTTTCGTTTGTTTACTCTTTTAGATTCCACCTATAAGTAAGATAAAATGGTAGCTAAGCTATTTCACTTAACACAATACCCTCTTTGTCCATCCATGTTGCACATAACAAGATTCCATTCCTTTTTATGGCTGTTTTATTGTTCATATGTACCATTCTTCTATCATTTTACCTCCAACAAATTTGTTTTTTTAATCTAAGGTGAGTCTCTCTGTAGACAGCATAATTTACAGGGTTTTTTCTTTGTTCATTTAATCTATGGTTTTTCATTGAAAAAGTTAATTCACATACATTTAAAGTAATTCCTGCTAAAACTACTTGCTTTTGTCATTTTTCTATTTGTTTTCTATATGCCTTACAGCTTTTTAGTTGCTCATTTACTGTTTCATTTATGTTCAGTTGATTTATTTGTAAAAAAAAACAAAAATTTTTTGCATTTTCTTTTGTGTATGTTTTTAACTATTTCTTCTGTGGTTACCAGGGGAACTACATATAAAATCCTAAAGTTATAGCATTGTAATTTGAGTTTCTGAGATGGCTGTATAGTAGCTGGAAGCTCCATCCACTTGTTCCCAGCCCCAGACTGGTCTTGCAACTAAACCACAGACCAATCAACTCAAAAATGCAGCTGAGTGTGAGTGAGATTGTGAGTGAGCATGTGTGTGGACGAGTGTGCGGTGTGTGTGCAAGTGCCTGTCCATCTGCAGGACACTCTGGGGCAGGTGTCCTGGGCTCTCCTGGTAGAGCCATTACCACTGCCTCCACCTAGCATGGTGCTTCCTGCAGATTTGGAGCGGGAGCCATTTTGTGGAATTTACAGTATTCTCCTCAAGAAGAAGCCACTGGAGTAGCCGTGCCTCAGCACTCGGACTTGCCTCAGTGCCCTTCTTGCTGGGCTGCGCACCCCAGCACTGCTGGGAACCAGGGTTTGGGGGCTGTACAGGTACTTGCCAGGGAGAGGGCTGTCGCCTCCTTGGCCCCTGATACCGCACAAACCTGGAATGGGACAGAGTCTGACTGAGGAGGCTGAGTAGCCAGGAGCACCAGGGGTGGAGAGAGACTGGCTGCAGAGACTGAGCAGGAGTGCAGACGTGGAAGCCAAGGTGGAGACTCACTGGAGGGAGAGAGTGGTACAAACACCCTTCTACCAACAGGTATTATAGTATCGGTTCTGGACTCTTCCCCTCTTTCATCCTCACCATAAGAATGGTATGAGACTTGAAAGAGGAAGACGCATACAGGCCATTATCTATTGATTTGGGAGAAAGGAAGAGAGATGTCTGTGTGAGAGAGAAGCATTGATACATGGCCTCTTGTACGTGTCCAGACTGGGGATCCAGCCCACACTTAGAAGCCCTCTCAAGGCAGGGCGGTTGTGGTAGTGGCTGAGCCCCTTAGTCAACCAGATGGGGAGAGTTCCCACCAACAAATGGACCAATAAAAATCAGGACCCAAATACAACAGGAGAGTCTCACATAGCCCACACGGGGAACAGTCCTAGAGCATCCAGAGCAGCAGATTGAGGAGTCTGCATGCTGGGGGATCTCTGCACTAGGGAGAGACAAAAACCACTGAAGCAAACTAAGAATCTTTTTTTTCCCTTAAAGGGGAAAAGCACAGGTTTTGTGCTTGTGACTACTCACCTTAGGCCCCAGTGAAGAGAGTGTGACATGGACTAGAGTCACATAAGGAAAGTCTGGAATGTAAGGCACTGGGAAGAGTCTTGGGGGAACAGCTGTGGGATTTTCAGAGCTGGGATATACTTGCGCTGCACAGCAGCCATCTTTCTTGAGAAGAGCTCACTCCTCCCAGGGGAAAGTCAACCACCTTACTCCATGGGATACCGCTCACTGCACCCTCTGGTAAACTTGTTTCCTCTATTCAGCAACTTTTTTGTTCTTTTTTTCAGTTTTATTCTGTCTCAGTGTTCTGTTTTGCTTTTTTCTTTTTTTTTTGCTTTTTCTTTCTTTCTTTTCTCTCATCCTGTGTCTTAACCCTTGCTGAGGCTATAACAACATAAACAGACTCAGTGGTCATCAGAGACTGGCAGTAGGATTCAGCCAATCCATAAACTATCCTGGGAAACAGACTTGTGCTTTCTCCTCATGAGAAAGCCACAGAAACACCCTCCCAGCATCTGGCAGACACAAAATATGGACTCTGAAGCTTACTACGGGCCCGGCCCTGCCCTGTTGAGTACAGGCAAATAATCCCAGACAAACTCACACTAGTGGCTTGGGGGAAGGGGAACACACCCACCACCTTCCCTGAAGTGATAGGCATCTGCCATGGGAGATCCAAGTATCACAGTTCCTGTTTTTGCCAGAAGCACTCTCAGAAATAGTCAGGTCTGCAACTAAGATTGACAGCGGGCCAGTAGGCAGAGCCAGTCAGAGGTGGGTCCTGTGTTGATTTGGGACATTTACTGACACACCCTTGGACCCAGTGTTGATACAACTCAGCTTTTCAGAGAAGCTTGGCCCACCCTGGGAGCAACGAGCTCAGAAAAATCAGCCACAGATTTCAGATTGCCTGTAGCTTCAAAAAGATGACCAAGGGCCAGATATGGATAGCACCTGACATCACTTCCACAAAACTCAGACATTCAAATGGAGGAACCAGAGGCAAGATCTAAAAAATACTGAAACAAATTTGTTTGAATTTTTTTCATTATCTTAGCTATTTTTCTCTTTTATAGCTTTTTTATTTATTTTATCTATTTTTTCTTTTATTGTTGGTGCTCTAATTTTTATTTCATATCCCTATCCTCTTTTACTACTACACTGTTCCCTTCTTCATTTATTATTTTTGTTACCTTTCCTGTGTTCCTTTTCTTATTTCCTCTTTTAATTCATATGAGTAGTAATTTTCCTCCCTTTTCTCTTCTCATAATCACTTTTCCTTCCTTTGGTCTTTTCATATTCTTTTTTCTTTTTCTTTTTCTTTCCCAGACAAAAAAATGGCTAAAAGAGTACATCTTCACTAAACCATCACTGCTAGAGATGCTAAAATGACTTCTTTAAGAAGAGGAAATATAGAGAGAGGAACACATGTACAAATGGAAAAAATGGCAATGCATAAGAACCTATCAATAATAATCTTAAATGTAAATGTGTTAAATATGCTAATAAAAAGACATAGGGTAGCTGAATGGATAAGAAAACATAACTCACACATATGTTGTCTATAAGAGACCACCTCAGAACAAAAGATATACAAAGGCTGAAAGTGAAGGAATGGGAAAAAAATATTTCAAGAAAATAGACATAAAAATATAAAATCAAAAGCTGAGGTAACAATACTTATATCAGACAAAATATACTTCCAAACAAAGGCCATAACAAAAGACAATGAAGATCACTAGATAATTCTTAAAGGAGTTGTCCAACAAGAGGATATAACTCTGGTTAATATCTATGCACCCAATGTAGGTGCACCTAAATATATAAATAAAATGTTGAAGGTCTATAAGTAAGAGATAGACAGCAATACAGATATTGTAGGGGATTTTAACACCCCACCATTAACAACAGATCTATCTTCCAAACAAATAATCAACAAAAATATTACAGAATTGAATGACACTCTAGATTAAATGGACTTAATTGATATTTATAGAATATTTCACCCCAAAGAAGTGAAATACACATTTTTCTCGAATGCACATGGATCATTCTCAAAGATAGACCACATCATAGGACACAAAATAAGCCTTAACAAATTCAAGAAAATTGAAATCATATCAAGCAGCTTCTTGGATCAAAATGGCTTGAAATTAGAAAGCAACATTAGGAAAATACCTCAAAAAATCCAAATACATAGAGTCTGAATAACATGTTATTAAATAATAAACAAGTTAACAATGAGATGAAGGAAGAAATCAAAAAGTTTCTGGAAACAAATGAAAATGCACATACAACAGCCCCAAACCTATGGGACACAGTGAAGACAGCCCTGAAGTGAAGTTGATAATCATACAGGCCTTCCTAAAGAAGATAGAAAAACCTCAGATAAACAACTAACTATACATCTAAAAGAACTAGAGGTACAAAAACAAGCAAATCCCAGAACAAGCAGAAGGCAGATCAAGATCAGAGCAGAATTAAATGACATAGAAACTAAAAAAAACAATTCAAAGGATTGATGAATTCAGGAGCTGGTTCTTTGAAAAGATAAGAAAAATTCACAAAACTTCAACCAGACTCATCAGAATAAAAGAGAGAGAGAGAGAGAGAGAGAGAGAGAGAGAGAGAGAGAGAGAGAGAGAGAGAGAGAGATGACTCAAATAAATAAAATCAGAAATGAAAGAGGAGAAGTAACAACCACATAAATAAAAAGGATTGTAAGAAATTACTGTGAACAATGATATGCCAAGAAATTGGACAACATGGGCAAAATGGATAAATTTCTAGAAGCATACTTTCTCCCAAAGCTTAATCAGGAGGAAGCAGAAAACATGAATAGACAGATAACAACTAGCAAAAATGAAGCAGTAATCAAAACGCTACTCACACACAAAAGCCCGGGACCAGATGGCTTCACAGGCAAATTTTACCAAACATTTAGAGGAGAACTAACACCTATACTTCTTAAACTATTCCAAAAAAAATCAAGATGGAAGACCCCAAACTGTTTTTACAAGGCCAGTATTATTCTAATCCTAAAATCAAGTAAAGACACAACAGAGAAATAAAATTATAGGCCAATATCCATAATAAACATAGATGCTAAAATCCTCAACAAAATTGTAGCAAACTACTTCCAACAATACATTAAAAAGGTCAAGTGAGATTTATTCCAGGGATGCAAGGACGGTCCAGTATTTTCAAATCAATGAATGTGATATATCACATAAACAAAATAAAAGACAAAAATTACACGATCATACCCATAGTTACAGTAAAAGCACTTAATAAAAGCCTGCACTGATTTTTGATAAAAATACTCAGCAAACTGGGAATAGAGGAAGCATATCTCAACATAAAAAGGCCATATGTGAAAAATATACTGCCAATATCATACTCAATGAACAGAAACTAAAAGTGTTTCCCTTAAGATCGGGAACAAGACAAGAATGTCTGCTTTAAACACTCTTATTCAACATAGTACTGGAGGTCCTAGTCACAGCAATCAGTCAAGAAGAAGAAATAAGAGTTATCCAAATTGGAAAATAGGAAATAAAACTGTCATTATTTGCAGAAGACATAATAGTGTACACAGAAAATCCTATAAGCTCCACCAAAGAACTAACTACTCAGCCTAATAAGTGAATTCAGCAAAGTAGTGGGATACAAAGTCAATATTCAGAAATTGATGGCATTTTTGTACACCAAGAACAAAGTATCAGAAAGAGAAACTAAGAAAGAAATCCCAATTGCTATAGCAACAACAACAACAAAAATAAAGTACCTAGAAATAAATTTAACCAATGAGGTAAAAGAACCTATACTCAGAAAACTATAGAACACTGAAGAAAGAAATTGAGGAAGATACAAATAAATGGAAACATCTAGCCTGTTTATGGATTGGAAGAATTAACATCATTAAAATGTCTCTACTACCCAGAGCAATGTATGGATTCAATGCAATTCCTATTAAAATACCAGTAGCACATTTCACAGATCTAGAACAAATATTTCAAATTTTTATATGGAGCCAAAAAAAGACCCTGAATAGTGACAGCACTATTGAGAAAGAAGAACAAAGTAGGAGGGATCACAATACCTGGTATCAAACTATACTACAAGGCCACTATAATCAAAACAGACTGGTACTAGCATAAGAACAGACACATAGATCAATGGAATACAATAAATATCACAGAAATAAACCTATGTCTCTATCATAAATTAATATTTGACAAAGGGGGCACGGGCATACAATGGAATAAAAATGTTCTCTTTAGTAAATCATATTTGCAGAACTGGACTTGTACATGCAAAAAAAAAAAAAAAAAGAAAAGAAATTAGACCACTAACTTATACCATACACCAAAATAAACTCAAAATGGATAAAATATTTAAATATAAGTCATGATATCATAAAAGTCCTAGTGGAAAACATTCACAGTAAAGTTTCTGATATCCCATATAGCCAATATATTTCTTAGGGCAAGGGAAGTAAAGAAAAAAAAAATAAACAAATGGGAGTACATCAAAGTTAAAAGCTTCTGCACACCTAGAAAAATAATCATCAAAATGAAAAGAGAACCAACTATATAGGAGAATATATCTGTCAATGATATATCAGTCAAGAGTTTAAGCTCCAAAACATAAAAACCTCATATCACTCAACACCAGGAAAACAAACAATCCAATTAGAAAATGGGGACAGAGGACCTGAACAGACACTTCTCCGAGAAAGATATACAGAGGGCCCATAGACACATGAAAGGGTGCTCAACATCACTAGCCATCAGAGAGATGCAAATTAAAACCACAATGAGATATTATCACAAGTGCTGGTGAGAATACGGAGATAAAGGAACCCTAGGGCATTGTTGGTGGGAATGCAGACTGCTGCAGCCACTGTGGAAAACTTATAGAGTTTCCTTTTGACCCAGTGACTCCACTGCTGGAAGTATATCCTAGGAATTCTGAAACACCAGTTCAAAAGCTCTTATGCACCTCTATGTTCATAGCAGTGCTATTTACAATAGTCACATGTTGGAAACAACCTAAGAGCCCATTAGCAAATAAATTGATTAAAAAACTATGGTACATTTATGCAATGGAATACTATTCATCAGAAAGAAAGATGGAATTCTTACCCTTTGAGACAGCATTGATGAACTGGAGACTATTATGCTAAGTGAAATAAGCCAGCCAGTGAAAGACAAATACTATATGATCTCACTTATAAGAAGAATCTAATGAACAAAATAAACTAATGAGCAAAACAGAGCCAGAGACATGGAAACAGGGAACAGACTGACAGTGCCTAAGGAACAGAATGAGAGGACAAATGGTGGAAAGAAGGGGAAGGGAGCAGTCAAAGAACATGTATGAATGGCCCATGGACATAAACAAAGGTGTGGGGTTGGGCTGTGGGAATGGGGGGTGGGCTGGGTGGAGAAGGGCAAAGGGGGCAAAATTGGGACAACTATAAAATAAACAATAATTTTTAAAAAGAAAAAATTATAACTTGAATTTACACCAGTTTAACTTAAATAACATTTAAAAAGTCTGCACCTTTAACAGCTCCATCCCCAAACTTTTCACTTGTTGATGTCCCAGAATTACATTTTTACACAATGTGTGTCCAAAAAACATAAACTAATAATTTTAATGCATTTATCTTTTAAATTATGTAGGAAACCATTTGTGAAGTTATAAACCAAAGTTTTAATAACACTAGCTTTAAACTAAATTTAAAAAGTGTATTAGTCTCGTAAATCATGCAAAACACATAGTTACACACTATTGTTGCAATAAATCTAGCTCTTATAATTGCCCTTATATTTACCTTTACTAAGATCTTTATTTTTTCATATGGCTTTGAGTTAATAGTTAAGTGTCCTTTTATTTCAAGCTTCAAGACTCCCTTTACATTTCTTTCAGGGCAGTTCTGGTGGTTATTAACTATTTACACCTTTACTTACCTAAGAATGTATTAATCTCTCCCTCACTTTTGAAATATGATTTTGCAATATGTAGGATCCTTGGTTGATGGTTTTTACTTTCTTTTAGCACTTAGAATATCTAAGCTCACTACTTTCTGGCCTCCTAAGCTTCTCATGAGAAATTCACTGACACTCTAATCAAAGATTCCTTATATGTGATAAATCACTTCTTTTTTTTTTTTATCCTCACCTGAGGACATGCTTATTGATTTGAGAGAGAGAGGAAGAGAGGGAGAGAAACATGGATCTGAGAGAGAAAAACATTGATTGGCTGCCTCTCACATGCACTCCAACAGGGGACCGAAACCACAACTCAGACATGTGTCCTGACAGGAAATTAAACCTGTGACCTAACCAACTGAGCCACACTGGCCAGAGCTGATAAATCACTTCTTTCTTGGTGCTCTGAGATTCTCTCCATGTCTTTGGTTTTCAACAATTGTATTATAATGTGTCTCCTTGGGTCTCATACTGAAGTTTGTTGAGCTTCTTAGATGTTTATATCATGTCTTTAATCAAATATGGAAAATTTTTGTCCATTATTTCTTTAAATACTTTCTCTGCTCCTTTCATTTTCTGTCCTTTTTGGACTCCCTTAATGCATAAGTTGGGTCACTTGATAATGTCCCATATGTCTTTTAAGTTCTGTATCACTGGCAGATATTTACTGAGAAATAGATTGTTAGACAGAAATCCATTTCCTCGGAGATCGTGAATAATGTAGAATTTCATTGAAGCAATCTTTCTTCCTTCCATCAATTATTCATTCAATAAAATTTTTGAGCAAACAAATTTGAATACACATGGCATTGGCACCAATATCGTCGGCAGCCGTCCGTCTCGAGAGACGATGGTGTGGCTTCTTAAGAGTCTATCTGCACCGCCGAGAATGGCTGTGCAGTCCGACTCGGGAGTGACACGGTATCTGTCTCCTCCCGTGTTGAATCGACATCTTCTGATGACGCTGGAGTGTCCTCTCCAGTGAAGCTGAAGCTACAGAGCCTGGGCAGGGTGATATGGAGGGTCTGCTGTTGCCCATGCAGCAGAACCCCCCTCTCTTCGCAGCTGAAGGATCCAAGGGAAAGACGGAGTCAATACAGCTTGGCTTCAGGTGCGCCACAGGAGTTGCCGGTGTTGACTCCAACGTCAAACCGCCTTAGGGACTCCGGCTCCGGATTTTCTGTCGGGGTTTACTCCCTTAGCCTTTCCCCTGAAGAGGTATGCCGCAAGGCAGCGGAGGTTTTTTGGAGTCAGAGTTTTCCTTCTCTGATGTGCCGTGACTGGAAGATCGAACCAGCGACACTTAGCTCGCAGGCCGACGCTCAATCCACTGAGCCAAACCAGCCAGGGTTATGGTACCAATATATATTCTCAAATTTATAACACATTTTCTGCTGTTTGTCCTCATTTGGTGCTTCTCTGTCTTCATCTGTCCTCAGTTCTGGAGCATACCCTTAGTCTGACACCAAGGTAGGTAGGCATTGGAAAGGATGGTATGGTAGACAGTTCTCGCTCTTTTTATGACCTACCTCTGGAATTCTCTTTTTTGTTTGGAAAACTCCATACCTTATGAGTCACAGAAGAGGCAGAAGTCATATGAGTCTCACTTCTGTGGCTTCCTTTGTAGCTAATATGCAGGCAAGTGACTTGATGACAAGTAATACTAGGGACTAGGTTAGCAGAAATTGGTATTCAGCTTTGGTGGAATTAGAGTTGCAAGGGTGCTGTTTGGACCCAGAAATAAGAGAGTCTTTGCAGCACTATGCAGTGAAGAATATTGGACAAAATCTTCTTCTCAAGTCCATGCCTTCTCCCTCTGAGAGATTCTGAATCATCCATTATTCTATAACAAGCTTTTATTCTACTTAAATTAGCCAAATCTACTTCCTGATTCTTACATTTAAGGGCTCAGCCTCAAGCTATAAAATACACCTGGAAAACAGAACTCAATATTCCCAGAGTAAAAAGTAGATAGTAACTTGTGACCCAAGCTTGAAGAGGGCTTCAGAGAAAGCAATGTGAACTAATAGGAATATTTTGATTGGTAGGCAATGATTAAAGATAAGAACTTCTAGAGCAGTTAATATTTCAAAATATAAGCAACCAGGCTGAAAATGTCAATAATAACAGAAGAGCCATTAAGCTCTAAATTAGGTGATAGTAACTGTGCTATTGTATATTCTTTAGTTCAGTGCTTCATATGCTATCTTAGACCATTTACTAAAATTACAAATTTGCAGGTTTCAATCCAGATCTATCCTATCAGAATTTGAAATAAGCTGTCAACATACATGTACTTCTTATAAGTATCCTAGGTGATTTCAATATTCCAAGAAGTTTTAGAGATAGTTAACTATTCATTTGATCATCACAATAATTGAAAATATAATGACTACTAAAATTTTCAGTTGAAAACACAGCTTCAGAGAAGTTACCAATTCAAAGACAAACAAGTGAGTGGCAAGTGTACATTCTAGACTCATATGTACAATACTTGTCTGAATTTGATACTCTCCCGTTATGTCATAATAAGACTCACCAAAGGCTTGAGTTCACCCTCAGCTCTGACAACTACTACCTATTAATGTTTAATCTATTTAACTTACTGGACTTCAGTCTCCCCATTTGGAGAGTGGAGGATTCTAATATCTGCCTAGAAATTCTTTGGTAGGCAATCTGAAATAAAATTTATAAAACCGAATATGGATTTATTTTTCTCTCTTCTATTTTCTAGTGATCTGTGCATTCCATAATCTCAAGAGAGAATGTGTTGTTTATGAAACCAATCTCCCTCTCTTTTCTGTACCGAGATAAACTATATACCTCTGCTTCTATTTCCTATAGACAGCAATAAGGAAATATATTTTTCCCATTGTTAACTTTGGGCTCTGGTTCCAACTACCTGCTGAGTTCTGATTGTAATCTCCCTGGCCCAAGGGTACTGATCCTCCCTTTTCACTCCCCACTCAGTGATGCTTGGATGAAGAGAAAAGTAGAGCCAAAGCTGGGAAGAGCCAAGTCCTTGTGTATGACTGCATGGAGTCATGGGTGGACTATACATACGGGAGTCAGACATAGCCACTATTTTGTTAAACTATTGAGACTTATGCATTTATATGATCCAGCAACTAGCTACCTTGATACTTAATACACAGAGAAAGATGCAAGCACATAGAAATTTTGTAGTTTTTTTTTTTTTTTTTTTTTTTTTTTTTGCCTTTAAAATTGTGGTTAAGGGGATAATTTGATCAACTGTGCATTTATAATGGTCATGAGTAATTGGGTCTCTTTTCAGCATGGCCAAAGCCACTATCCTATAGGTTTTGCCTTAACCCACGATGTGAGCACACCCAAGCTGAGACACAGAAAACTTGAGCAGCTAGAATCATGCTCATTATTATTTCTATAATGACTTAATACTTCACTTCCTGAGTTTGGATCTTCTCTTCTTTTCCTCCCATCAAAGAAGCCCTTGACTTCTTTCTTTCAGTTTCTTCAGGGATGAAATATCTGTTCTCTACAATCCAAACTTCTGGATTAATCCTTACTAGCTACTGTGAGACCTCTTTATTACAAAGTTCCCAGCCCCCAGACCTGCGACTAGCTTTACTGAATATGTTGGGCTGAGCCTAATGGTCACCAAGGTCTATGCATCTAGACAAAGTCTTCTCGTCGGCAGCCGTCCGTCTCGAGAGACGATAGTGTAGCTTCTTAAGAGTCTATCTGCACCGCCGAGAATGGTTGTGCAGTCCGACTCGGGAGTGACACGGTATCTGTCTCCTCCCGTGCTGAATCAACATCTTGTGATGACGCTGGAGTGTCCTCTCCAGTGAAGCTGAAGCTACAGAGCCTGGTCAGGGTGATATGGAGGGTCTGCTGTTGCCCATGCGGCAGACCCCCCCTCTCTTCGCAGCTGAAGGGTCCAAGGGAAAGACGGAGTCAATACAGCTTGGCTTCAGGTGCGCCGCAGGAGTTGCCGGTGTTGACTACAACGTCAAACCGCCTTAGGGACCCCGGCTCCGGATTTTCTGTCGGGGTTTACTCCCTTAGCCTTTCCCCTGAAGAGGTATGCCGCAAGGCAGCGGAGGTTTTTTGGAGTCAGAGTTTTCCTTCTCTGATGTGCCCTGACTGGAAGATCAAACCAGCGACACTTAGTTCGCAGGCCGACGCTCAATCCACTGAGCCAAACCAGCCAGGGTTAGAGTCTTCTAATGTCATGGGAATTGTATACAGTGCACATGCTCTATAATTTTGTTATTTATTTCTTTTTAGAACTATCACCTTCTCCAGTGTTCCAGGACTACCACCTCTGGGTCTGGAGCACTGATTCCAACTACTTGTTGAGCACTTAAATGCCCAAAGTCCCAAAAAGAGACACTCTGTACATCTCTGCATAAACATGAGACAATGGGAAAAGTTGCTTATCTGATTACATGGCAAACAGAGGAAACTGCCTTCTGATACCTACATTCCCAATTCCCATATCTGCAATTCCATTCTTTTGATTTTTAGGAACTAAAGTCCTACTCCTGACCTTCATTCTTGGAGGCTAGTTTTTATTTTATTTTTATTAATTTCTCTCATCATAAATTCTCTTTTGACCTACCTGGTCAAACTTAGAGAGCTGGTAATAAAGTGCCAACAGTTAATTACAAGGACAGAAGAATAGATGAGTCTTAGTCTGTCTTTGAAGCTAATACTCTAGTTGGGGAAGAAGATGATAAATGTTCAAACCATCTGAAGATGCCTAGTGAAGTGATGATGATACAAAGTATTTGACCAACTAGAGCAAACCTTCTGGATTGGTCTAATAAGCAATCGGAAGCCATTGCAAGTAGGTCATGGAGAAACTGAGGAGTATATGAGATTATGTCATCTGTGTATCTGAATGAAGCTGACCCTGAATGATTTGTCTTATATGCTTTATTTTTAGTAGACTATTTCCTTTGTACAATATAAATACTGAAGAAAATCTAAATGCTCTGATCAGGGTATTACCCCACTGGCTGGTAGGCTTCTTTTCACCTCTTAAAGGTGTCTGATTGAGGTTGACATGCTGGAATCTGGGAAATAGAACATTGTTCAAACCTCAAAGCTATATGACATACAGATTCCCCTCCCTGCCTCAATTTTTACTTTATCTGTGTTGCTGAAGTTACTCTCTGTGCTTGAGTAGCATGAGATTTAGCTTGAGTTTTAAAATTCAAACAACTGAAACTCCACTGAATCATCTCAAGGTGCAGACTCTGCCAATCAAGTGTGACACGGTTTCATAGCTGTACATACCCACAGAGAAGCCAATTACACCAACCTCTGAGAGTCTCTTTCAACACCCTCTTCATCACTCTTCCTTCATTTGGTCGACTCTTTCCTACCTCTGACCCTTAGGTTAATGGTCCATGCTCAATGATTCACCTCATATCACAGATGGACCCTGGGAACCAAAAGCCAAAAGAAACCCCAGACTTTAGCTTGAACTGTTTTTAACCCCTGTCACTCAAGCCATTCACAGTGACATCCTCTGTGATCTGCCCTAATAATCTCAAAATACTCCTCTCTTTCCTGATGGGAGCATCTGATTTTCTGCTCCATTAAAAACCTTCAGCTCACTTGAAATTTGCTCTCTTTCTCATCTTGTCCTCTACCCAAATCACTTACCCTCAGAGATCAAATCCTTGGACTATCCTTAGCCACACAAAATTCAAATTACCATGGGGATTTTGTTTTCTCTGAAATAAACTCTAGTTCCAGAATAGCCATTCTTTGCTCAATGATGTAACTAGGGATTAAGACCTTTTCCCTGATGTAAATAAATTTAGGGAGACTTTTTTGTCATAGTCTCATTCTATTTATTAAGTGTTGAAATCCACAATGCCCCAGTGCCCTCAAATATTAACAGTTAAATATCATTGCAGTTATGTAAGATTTGCAAGTAATAGATGTCATCTTTCTACTTAATGCTATGTAAATCTGACTCAGATAAGTATGGAATGTCCCCAGAATATAGGAGATATAACAAGAACTGAGGAGAACTCTGTAACCTTAACTTCAGTGGTGAGAAAAAATACTTAAATGTTCAGATGTGGAAAACTGCCCCAATATAACCTTTTCTGCAGAAATATTTCCTAAAGCTTAGTAGAGCTAGGTAGAAATGGGCTCTGGATTAATTTTGACCTTCTGTGGCAATGCATTTTCAAGACCAAGAATTTATGTGTGCAGAATATTAAATGTCAAATGCAAATATGAAAATGGAGCTACACAGTTGCAGATAGTCCCTAATTGATCCTGAGTAGACTATTCCCTTTAAATGTTAATGAAACTGTTGTAATTACTAAATGACCAAAACAGCTCAGAAGCCAGGGTTCACAGCTGTAAACCATTACTTGAAAATTACTGGCACAGGCCCGAATTAGCAGATGGTTTGGCCCATGTAAGAAAACTTTCTCAAGATGCCTTTCTTCCAGGCCTGGGCTCAGGAGCAAATTAGATGAGCATATTAGAGAGGGCCAGAGTGTCTGTTTGGACATGTCACTGGACACAAGCACCTTTTTAATTTTTTTTTTTCATTACATTCTTTGTAGAAAGTGCTGAATGTCACGGAACACAAAGAAAAGAGGAGAAACTGACAGAGGTTATAAATGTTGCATGAAGGTTTAGATATGCACATTTCTGCTGGCTATTTAAGGAGCAGTGTGTTTCCTACATCCTGAAGCAGATGGACGTCCTGAAGCTGGGGTGGAGGTAAAGAATGAAGAAGGTCCAACCCGATATCTCTATTCCAAGTTTCATGATCCCATTCTTGCCTAACCTATACCCAGCTCTTGCGTGAACACCTTGGTAATGCTGTAGATTTAACCGATGTTTAAATTCTGTGACCCCCACAAGTAAATGTTCTGTTTTCATCAATATCAGCTCTATGGCTACATGAAATAGGTGATTCTTTCATGGAAGCTCTGCAGTTCTCAGACCATGATTTCTGCTGACAATTAAATGGCCTGAATGTAAAAAAAAAAAAAAAAGAATGAAGAAAGGGGAGGGAGTCTTTGTTGGCATGCATGTGTGTGGTGTGTGTGTGTGTGTGTGTGTGTGTGTGTGTGTGTGTGTTGGTGTGTGGTGAGACCTGCTAACAAGCTAGTGGCAGAAAAGCAATTAGAAGAAAAATAGGGTAGTTGAATGGGCTTAGTACCCTCAAGACTGATAACATCTATAAAGCTGTGTAAGCAAAACTATGCAGTAGAAACAAGCTATGTCTTTATTACAGAAGGTGGGTGGCTCTCCACAGCTTTGTTCTGTAAATTTCATACCAGCTTTGTAAACTCTCTGAAGTTGTTAACTTTAGTGGAAATGTTTTTAAAGAGTTGGGCGAGTCCTACAGTTGAGCTTTTCATTAATATAAAAGAAGATTAATTAAGACATCTGCCAAGAACAGGAGGAAGGAGGAGTTTTTCTTACAACGTATATAACAAACTATCTTAAAAATGAAATGATGGATTCTTCTTCACTGTGAACTACTCTGCAGGGAAAATGTTTAAGGAATAGGTATTTATAATCAAACAGACTTGGACAGACGATTCCTGTGTTCTGAACAGTTGAACCCCAAAGTGATATAGAAAGAAGTTGTTATGATTTAAAAATGCATCTTGATAGAAAAGGAATGTTCTATAACTGTCTCCATGATTAGAGAAAAAATCAAATTAATCTTGATTATATTACCTTATAGTGACAGAAGGGACAGAGCATGAAGATGTAAGGTGTGAGCCAGTTTGTGGATCAGAGTTGCCATGAAATCATCAGGTATGAAATATTAAGATGTAATTTGAGAATTTTGTCAAAGTAATGCATAATACTGAGTTTTCCAGGCTATTTATGTTTTATGTCTAAAACCTATAGACCAGAATAATTGCAGTTAGAACTGACCTGTAAAATCAATAATGAATAATTAATGTGCAGATAGAGAGAACTGCATTTGAATCCTGGAAGTGCTGCATTGCAAGAGCATGATGAAAAGACTCGAATTCTTCCTGGATTCAAAATCTGTTCTGGGCAATATTCTGAAATATTTGTTTTGCCTTCAGTTTCTTACCACTTTCCTGTCTTTTTAGAAGAACCTCAGTCACTGGTGTCCTAGAAGCAATCCACCCCCAGGACTTTCTTCTTCTTGATCCCTCAGCCTTTCACCCAGGCCTGGTAAGCATGATTTTTGTTTTTTTCTTTCTTTCCTGACTTTCATTCCTCCCTCACCAGAGATGATCATAGATATTTTGTAGAAGAATGCAAACAAGTATGTAATTAGTTTAATCTAATTTATAATGAGAGATGGCCAATCAACCTGTAACTCTTTCAGAGGTGGAAGGCATTTTTGGAACTGGATCATCATTCAAGTGTGGTGGTTCAGACTGCAGTCTGTGAAGTCAGGCAGAACTGCATCCAAAAACCTGGCACTGGTACTTACTTACTACCTGTGTGGACTTAAGCGTATTACTCAACTTTTCTATGCTTCATTTCATCATATATTTACTGGGGTAATATTGATATTTGCTCCATGTGATTAATTTGAAGAATTTGAATTATTCAGTATACTCTCTGATAGACATTAAAACGTTCAATAAATGTAACTCAAATGACTTTTCAATTGACAAATTCAAATTTTAGAAAATTTTACATAGTAAACATAGAGATTCAGTCTTGGAAAAAATATTTTATACCTTGAAAACTAATAAAAAGTAATTAATTTCTGGTTTTGATAATAGAGTATAATTATATAAAAAGTTACTGTTGGGGAAACCTGGGGAATGGGTAAATGGAACATCTGTGTACTATTTTTGCAAATTCTTGTGAGTCTATTGCAAAATAAAAAGTTAAGAAAAGTAATCAACCCAATCTTGATTTTATTCCTGAGTCAAATTTACTGAACTATTTTTGATTTTCATAGCTTTTTCCCTCTTGTGTTTTTGAAACATAGGTTCTTGAAAGCCTTCAGATGTTTCATACAATCCCATTGACCATTGTTATAAAGAATGTGTTGTGCGTTTGCATGTTGAGAGTAGTGATACTTATACATTTATCACTTTTGAGGTGAATGAATAATTATCTGTAGTTATTTCAATTGACCATTTGTGCAGATATGTGAGCAGTGGGGGGTAAGAGTGTATTTGCATATACTCTTAGAATCTGAAAGATTGTATCTTATGATGTTTTAACAGTTAACAAACTATAGTCAAGCAAATACGCTTAACCATTTTAAGATCATGGACCTTTCTGAGAAGTTAATGAAAGCTATGAACTCTTCCCAAGAAAGTGTGTTAAAATAAAGTAAGGCAAAATGATGTGTGTGCAAGTTATCCAATCTGAGTCATTATTGAGCCCCTACTATGTGCTAGTAGCAGTAATATAGCTAGGGGTGGTACAGAGTATGGCATATGAAAAAAAATAAGATAAACCTTTTCCATCTCCAGTGAGAGAGGGGACTGTAAAATGACATTATTATGCAACATGGCTATGGCTGAGGCTATTCACTGGGTATATAGTGCACTCT
Organism: Furipterus horrens; assembly: GCF_987537825.1. Classification (NCBI taxonomy): domain Eukaryota; kingdom Metazoa; phylum Chordata; class Mammalia; order Chiroptera; family Furipteridae; genus Furipterus; species Furipterus horrens. Next base: position 135,084,773 of record NW_028327176.1, on the reverse strand, counting down.
CTTACATGGAAGGAGAATTTAGCTCAGCCTCAAAAGAATAAAAAAAAAAAAAATCCAGAAAAAGTGACCTCTGATTGAATCTGAAAGAGAAGTAGGTATTAGCCAGTTGATGAAAAAACTTTGTTTTTAGCACAGGAAAGAGACCATTGGAAGGTGTGGTTATAAGAAATAGTAGATGCAAAACTCTGAGAAGCTAGGAAAAGCTAGAATATGACACATGAAGAAGATAGAAATAGTAGATAACATTGGGAAGTGAGCACACACCAGATCATGCAGGATCTTGTAAGCCCTACTAAGAAATCCTGACTCTTGAACATTGGATAATCTTTGCAGAGTCTTAAGTAAGGATTTATATTGTAGAAAGCTTAATTTAAGCACTGTGGAGAATGGACTAGAGAGGGGCAAAAACAGAATGAAGGAAAGCAGTAATGAGCCAACTGCAGCAAAACAAGGAAGAGATGATAGTGTTCTATACTCTAGGCAAGGGACAGTAAGAGAAATGATTGGTTATATGGTATTTTTGTAAGTAGAATAGACATGATTTTATTTGGCTGTGAGGAGTATAAGAGAGAAAAGTTGGGAGTTGATCTAAGATTTCTATTCTAATCCAGAGGTGCTGATGGTGCTCCTCATTCAGATACACATCAGAGGAGAAAGAAGAGTTTGAATAAGAAGAGATTAAGTTTTGGGCTTTCTGGATTTCAATTGCCCTGAGCTATCCAACTATGCAGTGGGGCATTTACATATGCAGCTCTGGGCTATGAAAAAAGATACTAGAAATTGTAGTATTTGAAAATATTTGAAGCCGCAGCCATAGGTAAGATCATACAAAAAAGTGACAGAAGTTCAGTGAAACAGAGCAAGAGCTAAATCACTGTAACAAAAGAACCTTACAATAACCTGACTTGGAGGGAAAAAATTAGTTTTATCTCCATAACAGCTTTAATATGAAAAGACCAAGCTGATAGAACAGCTTAATTCCACACAGGCACTTAGGGAGATTTATATCTGGGTGATTCCATAAGTGTTATTACCATGACTGAAAGTGGAATACCCCTAAATTCCAGCCATTTATACCAATTTTCATTATAAATGGAGGAAAATGAGAACAACTAGATCTATACATGTATAATAGTTTACATGTTTCATGATGGAAGTTAAGAAAACTTCTCTGTAAAAAAGAAATCAAGACCATCTACTGAGCGCAAGGGTTCATGGTAGAGTTATAAAGCAAATGTGACGAAATTTGGACTGTCTCCATGGAGAACTGGAAACAGAGTTATGAGGAAAGTGAGTGGTTCAGATTGCTGGTCATTCTGGAGCACCTAGTTAAGTTTGGAAATCACAACTTTATAAGTTTTACCAAACTATTTAATCACAAAATAATAGAAACATAAGCTGAAAGAAAACTTTACAAAGATTTATATTTGTCTTTCTCTCAGCAAGTTATAAGTACAATTAAAGGCTGATTACTGAAAAATTAAAGCCATCCAAAGTTTAAGATACAAATTTTACAAATATGACAAATAAATAATTCATTCCCCAAAGGAAATAGCCAGAACCTGACATTATTCAGCTTTTTAAAATATGGAGTAGCTATTGATTTGAAATCATGTGTGTTATCTTTGAAATCTAATTTTTATATTATTGATGATTTGCTTAGGTGGCTTCATGTCCTAAAGAATCTCATTTACAAAGACATATGAATGGAATCAATGTTTTCGCAAATGGTTCTGCCCAGCAAGTGTACATTGTTAAGTAATAGCTCAATTCTCTGGGACTTCTTGACTTGAAATCCCGATTTATGTCAGCTCGGTCACAATCTGACACAGCAATGTTCTCTGTGCCAGGAAGATGAGCATGAATCCAGTTTTCTATACTTAAGTTGTTTGAGCAGAAGTAACTTTGGAAAGGACTCTAGTTTTTCCAGAGATCTGTAGATATCTTCCCACAGAGAATTTGTCATTCCTCTAACACCTTCAACGCAGACTAAAAACATGCTTATTCTATCATTTATAAATTTGGGATAGTAATCTGATTCTTGACTTTGATTCAGAACTGGTATCTTGGGTGCAATATTTTGTGGTTTGTTATGGTGGTGGTTTGAGATAGGGGTGGGAGCTGTATATTTGTTTTTGTTTTGTTTTTAGCAGCATCTCTAATGCAAAACTTTGTCTTAATGAATTACCCCATCCATATTGTCAAAAGGCATCCTTCCCTTTGCCAAGCTATGGCTCAATTCCTTCTTAGCAAATAGTCTGCCCACCTTGAATAGATAGATAGATGATAGATAGATAGATGATAGATAGATAGATAGATAGATAGATTGATTGATTGATTGATAAATAGAGAGATAAAATGATAAAACTATTCCCAAAATGTAATCAAGCACTAAAAAATTTCTTTTGGAACATATAGAAAAGAAGTTTGTATTTTTATTTTATTGTTTGACAGAACATACTGAAATGAGAGGTTTAAACCCTTGGCTCTGATACATTTGCTCTTTCCATGGCAGTGGACAAAGTTTCTCTCAGAATTGCTGGCAGAGTCTCTTATGACATTTCACGCCAGTATAGAAGACAGTGAGTCATTTATGATATGTGGATTGCTTCTCTTCAAAAAGCAGCCAAACCAGATGTGTTGCCAAGCATTGCAGGTGCTCCACCTGTGCATGAATACCAAGTTTGTCTTCCAGGAGAAGCTTTCCTTGGCAAAAGAGATTTTCACCAGTTTGAGGGCACTGACTTCTTTCCAGGTTCCAAAATGGGCTCATAAAATGCAAATTTTTCATTTATGGCAACAACGTGCACATAATAGATAAATGCTAGGAGCTGGCTTTATTGAGGGACACCTATATTTTTATTCAGTTGCATGCAGCATGGAAATGACATAGTTGCCAGTTCCCTTGAGATTTGCTTTAAAATTGTGGAAAACATATCAGTACTTCTAAAATGGATGACATTTGTTGACAACAGTAATTGAAAGAAAGCTCAAAGACACAAAATAATTGAACATGGGTCCAAAATTTTTCCTAAAATTGTGACTTATTTTGTTTGGGAATAAATTTTTTTTTCAAAAGTATGTGATGTTCTAATATATAACTTCTTTGTCAAGAAATCTAACTTCCTGCAAATATTCAATCTTAAAAATTAAAGCTTTTCCTCCTGGAATAGATGTTCTTCACCTGATATCGTCGTCGGCAGCCGTCTGTCTCGAGAGACGATGGTGTAGCTTCTTAAGAGTCTATCTGCACCGCCGAGAATGGCTGTGCAGTCCGACTCGGGAGTGACACGGTATCTGTCTCCTCCCGTGTTGAATCGACATCTTGCGATGACGCTGGAGTGTCCTCTCCAGTGAAGCTGAAGCTACAGAGCCTGGGCAGGGTGATATGGAGGGTCTGCTGTTGCCCATGCAGCAGACCCTTCACCTGATATGTTTGCATGATGATCAGGTATAAAATTCTTCTTCCATCTGATTAAATTTAATGCTTAACTTTTTGTCCTATGATTTTCAGAAATGTAATGTGAAAATAAGATCAAATAATAAATAAGTTCCTTCACCTTTTTTTTTTTCATTTATATTTGCTAACTCCAGCTGAACCTGATGTCCATAATCATTCTGGCAAGATACATTTTAATATATATCAATAGAAAATATTCTAGAATTAAAATATGACAAAGATTGGTTCATTTATTTGTAAGAAATCATGTGCCAGGCACTGATCTGGGCATCAGGAATTAAGCAATGAACAGAACAGACCAAACCTCTTTCATCATGAGGTTACATAGTAATGCATTACTAATATATGCTTCCTAAATATATACAGTAACATTCCAGACCATTCAATAATTGCCTTGAGGAAAATAAACATTAATAACATAATTTTAAAAAATAATGCTGAAATATTTTAAAATAAAATTTAAATAGCAGAAAAGAGATTAGAGGGAACAATTATCTGTTTTTTATTAAATGTATTTGATCATTTTTATAGTTGATTCCTAAATCCCTGAAACCACTTCCTGAATTTCTAGGTTCTCACAGACCCAGTTCACAAAGTTCAGGCACCCATACAAAAAATATTAACTGTTGAAAAGTAAACAGCATATATTCAATGTGAGAAAAAATGATCTTGTTTATTTGAAAGGATTGAAAGATAATATTTACCTCAGTAGGAATATACATATTTATAGTACATTATATCATAGTTTCTTTCTAAGCTACTATATTTTTAAGATTTTTGAACATATGGAAAACCCTTGACAGTAAACTCTTCATGTTACTTTTTATAATATTAGCTTAGTTATCGTATGTCTCAGTCAGCTTGAGCTGCTATCACAAAATGCCTAAAACTAGGTAACATATCAGCAACACAAAGTTATTTATTCACTTCTGAAGACAGGAAATATGAGATTGTGGTGCCAGCATGGCTGATTCTGGTGTGAGTTCTCTTCTGGGTTTCAAACTGCTGACTTCTCTATTCTTACATGATGGGGAAGAAGCAAGCTGGCTCTGCAGCCTCTTCTTATAAGGGCTCTTATCCCATTCAAGAGCACTCCACACTTGTGACCTCATCACCTCCCGAACGTTCCACCTCCAATTAACCTCACATTGGGGATTTGATTTCAACAAAAAAATTTGGGGGAGTGGTGCAAAAAGTTTAGTTTAGAACCTTATCACAAAGTTATTTATCTTTGGAAAGGTTTATAACCCTCTTAAGTTGCTTTGAGTGAAAAGATTCTTTGGAACGAAGATGAGTTTTCCTCTCTGTGTAATATTGACAATATACATGACTTAAATTGTTCTGTTTACTGCCTTAAAACAATGGAAGCTCTTTCATTATGCTGCAAAAAAAAAAAAAGTAGATAAGTACAATTAAGTTTTTAGTACAATGGTCTCCACTTAGAAAGTAGAAAGACAAAACAGTTAATAAAAAACATCTGTTGTTTCATCTGTCTGGTGCAGTGATTCACCACATGTGCGCCAGCCTCCCACCAGTGCATTCCAACAATTCCCTTGCCCCACTGCTAACTAGGTAGTTTCAAAGGAAGATTCCATCTTTTGCATATTCTGCTACCCTGTTCATGGTGCTTATTGTTAATAGAGTCACTATCTGACTTAGGCAGGAGCAATAAGAATCATTCCTGGGGATTTATAAACTTGAGATATAATGAAAGAACTCCAGGCTCCTCCTTGGTTTCATATATTAAGGAACTTAAATATTGAGACTGCCAATAACATTGTGTCTAGCAAGTCAGGAGAGCTCAACAGAAAAAGAGAAGGGAGTGAAGGGGATCATACTTATCCCTGAGGCCTCATCAATTCTGTCCTTACTTTGGTTATGTTAGCCAATAAATTACTTTTTGTTTGATAGAAGTAGTTCAAGTCCATTTGTGCCACTTGCAGCAAAATTGTTCTGATCATGTAATGGCTCATTGATTTTTCAGTTTGTAAAGTTGATTATTACTTCATTCCTAACAGATTGTGTTAATGAAATAGGTCTATTTTATCACTTCCATGGTACTTTTATCTCTAATATATGATAAATCTATTTTAGAAGGTTAAATGTTCATTATCTCATAAAATGTCATTTTACATTATATTTATTGGTAAAAATAGTAGTTCATGTCTTAATCAACTAAGTAGAATTAGAAAAATCAGAATGCTTAGATAAAACTTCTCACAGAACTTTGATGAGGAAGAGAAGGAAATACAATATTTTACATGTAAAAATTAATTCTTAGCCTAAGCATAAGGATAATGTAATTTGGATTTAAATCATATTTTTACAATATCTAAATATTTTTCTCAATGAGATTATAACAAAATTTCTAGAGCTTTCATATCTATAAAGTTGTAATTTTTAAACATCATCATCAAAGGAATATTGATCTTACAGTTATATTTTATGATGTGTAGCATTTCTTTTCATTTTGAGACAGCATACAAGATGAAAAAATAGTTTTTGTATATTCAAAAATTATGAAATTTTGAATTGTTATATTTCTTTTTCCTCCATGTATAGTGGAGGAAAATAGTTACTTTAAAGACTGATCATGGAATTCCTTTTGGGAGAACATTGATATTGAAAGAACAAAACAGTGGTTTTGGTAACCTAAGAGGAAAGTCTGTGAATCGAGGATGAAGAAAGTATCAGGAAAAGTCTCCTTCATGGGGAAATTAACAGCTTTTTGGTAGCTGGAAGATGAGAAATAGTCTTATTAGAAAAATGCAGTAGAATTGTTAGTTGGTGTTGAGTGAATATTTGAGGCAGATCCAGCTTTATACAACGGCAACTCAGTTCTCTATTTCTGTGTAGTCTTGGTTGGTGGGGGAAGATGGCTTAGTCCATGAGAGGCTTCAGGTTTGCCAGAGGTTTCTCCAGGGAGGGAAAGGCATGGAATTGAAACCATTTCCATGAAGAAAGTGTTCGTGGGTTAATGGGCTAAAGGCTTAAAAAGGCTTGGAGAACATTTTCCATGAAAGAGGCTTGAGAAAATAAAGAGGAAACATTGATCCACTTAACAAAGAGTCACTAAGCGTTGTTTGCTTGCCAATCTTTCAGTTGCTGGAGAAATCACATTGTGTGAATGTGTTTGTGTATGAGTGGTGGGGGACAGGAGGTAGACGGCAGGAAAAAAGAACATGTAGTGCTCACAGAGCTCTCATTCCAGTGAGGAGATATGAGCAACAAGCCCAATAACTGAATAAAACATGTGCTGTATTAGTTGATGATTAATGCTATGGGGGAAAAAGAAGAGGAAAGGGACAACTGGGAAAGGAACAAAACAGGGGCAGGAGTGTTTGTGAAGTTTTACAGTGAGTAGCTAGGAAAAGACTGAGAAGCTGACCTTTGAGTGAAAATACAGCTATGCAAGTATCTTTAAAAAGAGCTATCTGAGCAACAGAAAGGGCAAAGCAAAAGCCCTGTGGTAGAAATATGCCCAATATGTCTAAGAAATGGCAAAGAAGCGGTATTAGCTGGAAGAGAGAACATGAAGGGAAAATACTAGGAGATGCGATCCGAGGAGCAATGGGAGAGTGATGTTAAAGACTGTGCAGGCTCTCACCCAAACAATGTGCTTGTGAATCCTGGCATCTTATTAAAACATGGATTCTGGGTCTGGGCTAGAAACTGAGGTTCTGAATTTTATAAGCTCTCAGGTGATAGACCGCACTTTGAATAGTGAAGTTGTAAAGCATAAAAAGGACTTTGATATTGAATAGAGAACCAATAGATATTTTGAAGCAGAGGTTAGACATGAACTGACTATACTTTCTAATGATTGTTCCATTTTCTTGATGGCATTACAAGATTATTGAAATAATTTAAGTGGGAGCTGATGATGATTTAAACTAGAAGGACAGGTAGCAGGGAAGTTGGTAGTGTTGACTCTATATATATTACTTTGAAACTAAAAACAATGACAAAATTTGCTAAGAGAGCAGAGTCAAGTAATGAAAAAAACAGTGAATATAAATAAGAGAACTGGTGTGGTAGAAAGGAATAGAAATATCAATAGGTTTTTAAATTTTTTCTTTTCCATTACATATTTTTAATGTATACAAACATAGAGAGAATTGTATGCTGTACCTGCAGGCACTCCATAACTAGTTTTGCCATTTATCAACATTTTGAAAAATCTGTTAAAGGGACATATTGTTAAGGACAGAAAAACAATAATAATGTTTATATACTAGTGAGAAAAATTGAGAAAAAGAAGAAAAATGTGATGATTCAGCAGAGATTGGCATAATTACTAGATGGACATTCTTGAGTAGATGAGAAAAGATGGAGCTTCATGCACAAAAGGAAGAGTTGGCCTTTGCTAGGGCATGAGCACCAAAATAATTGTTTTATGTGCACAATTCAGATAAGCATCAGATGTGAAAGTTCTTGTCTGTGTACTTTTATTTCCTAAGTGAAATGGAGAAGAAAGACCAGCAGCTGTGAATGAGAAGAGAAAAGGTGATGGAAGTTTGGGGAGAATGTATGTACAGTTCTCTGGGAAAATGAGCCAATACATAGACTTGGGAAATACAGCATGATTGTCCAGTAATATTAAGAGCCCCTTAATCATGAATTAAAAGTGAGACCAGTGAGCACAACAGTGTTTATCTCCAACCACATTCAGCTCTGGTTAGTGCTGGCTCAGAGTTCATGAACAGTTGGATTAACTAGAAATTGTGGTTCAAACACACAAGTACAATGGAGACAGGAGGTGGGGTGCTGGACTAAGCGAACTAAACCAGGCAGAGATTAGGGTAATGGATGACAAATCTCAGTTGTGTAAAGAAAAAAATAAGGGTCTGATGGAGGGGCTGTTTGCGAGAGATGAGAATTTTCTCAATACCTTAATTATGTGAAGTATTTATGTGACTCAAAATTTACTGGCTTTGAAAAGACTAAGAATTTATGGCAATTTTCAAAGATATTTGTGAGTCACATTTTAAGACAGAAGACTCATAACTTTCTTGTGTCTTTTGTATTTTTGTTTGTTTGTTGTTCCTGCTTTTAAGAAATAAGAGAAAAAGTCACAACAACTTAAACATTTGGGGAATTTTCTTTTTAATATTGTTCACTATATTGTAAAGTCTAAAAAAAAAAAGATATTGCTTCACATCATAAACTCTGCATACTCAAACTTGTCTGTTGCTTTTTTGAGATTCCCTCTAGGAAACTGACATCACTCATGGAAATGGAAATGGAAAAAAAAAAAAAAGGATTTTCTACTTCACAGATGCTGTGGGGCTAAGGGAAGCGCATCCCCGGCTTTCTCGTTTTTTTTTTTTTTTAATAATCCACAGCCTGCTGTGGTCAAGAACAGAAGTTCTGGGGTCAATCTGCTTGAGCCCATATCCTGGATTAGCCACTAAAGGGGAGTTTATAACCTTAGGTAACATACTTAATGAATTTCATCTCATATATTAAATATGGTTAAGTGCATGGTGGTCATAGTACATAAGCTAATTATATGCAATTATGTTCAATGAGATAATCCAAATGAACAACAGACTGCAGTGCCTAGAATATAGTGTGAAATCAATGCCTGTGGTTTTGTTTTTCTTTATTGGATTTATTGCTCCTTAAAACTACACAATTTCCTAACAGTGGCATCAAGGGTTTTCATAATTAAAACATAACATTGAGAGGTTTGGCAAAGAATCTATATAATTTGCTTTTATCTGTCACTTTTAAATTGAATTAGATATCCCCATGAGGAAATACATAGATAAGCATAGGTATACATATATAAATATATACATATAAAGAATGTATGCAAATATATTTTACATACATTTTGAATCTATAAGACAGCTGCTATCTGACTGCAGAATATTATTCTGTTCCCTATTTAACAGGCAAGTTATAAACATAAAAGGTAAATTGAATTAGAGGCAGTTTTTACTGATTTTTTATCTTTTTGAAAAAGACATTACACACAAAACTTATCTGAGGGAAGTAACTGTAGATGAGATTTAAAGTTTTTGCTAAAGCTAAAATAAAATCTCAACAATTAAGTTATAAATAAAACTTTACCATTTTTCATTTTAAAACAAATTGACATATCATAAATCAAGAAATTTATTGCTCTAGGTACAGAGTTCCCTTCTTGAAGGTCACTTAACCATCTAAATGATGTGATGAACTCATGCCAAATTGAAATAGTTGAAGTTTTAGAACATGGCAAGAGGTTTCTATCTTACTTATCTACTCTGAAGCTTATAATGCTTTTGTCCACACTCTCCCTCTATTGAAATTCTTTCCTCCCTTGATAAATTTGACTTTTTCTCTCCTAGTCTTCCTTCTACTTTTCTGGCCATTTATGTTCAGTTTATTTTTCATGCTCTTCTTTTTTAAGTATGCATGAAATGCTGAAGTTCCTCAAGTTTTGCCTGTTTGCTTTTTTTAACTACACTTGGATATTTCATTCACTTCCATTATTTAAAATAATTTAAACAACCACTGTTTTATGTTCAGTACTCATAAATATATCAATAGACTTCAAACCTAGCTATCTACTTTTTATTTCTACTTGCCTGTATCACATAGAGGAACTCGTTTGCCAGATCGTTTCCCTTTTCCTATGAGGGATCTAGGTATGTTAAGTTCTCCAGTCTCTCACAGAGCTAAGAATGACCATTCGATCAACTTCTGACCAGTGGAATGTGTGTTGATATAATATATACCTCTTTTAGGTCTGACTCATAAAAAATTCTTACTTATATCTTCCCACATTTTGTTCTCCACAAGCTCTGTGAAGATCTAAGGATTTAGACAGGATAGATTAGTTGATGTAAAGAGCCTTGGTGCTTGAATGGCTGCAGTGAGCATAGACCTTCCCTGCATATCCATCATTAAATTAAGCTACTGCAGTGGTTATTTATTAAAGCATTTGCCTACCCTGACAAATACACATCTTCAACACAATATGTCTGATGCTGAACTTATAGCTTATTTTTTGAAACTCTCTTCTCTTCCTCGTTTTTCTCTTTTTCCAGTTCTTAAGCATGGAATAGAGATATATTGTCCCTACCTGAATATTTACCTTCATAATTCATTATTCACTCCTGTCTCCACATTCCAGCATCTCACTATTTTGCTGGTATTAGTCAGAGGGCTCTATGACCTCACATTCCCTATCTCTACTCATACAGGATAATTCTCAGATCTTTAATGCTGCCAACTATATAGCCCCTCCCTGCAACATGCCTAGCTAAGTACTATCCAACATCTAGATATGGCTTATACGTCACCTATGAGAATGAGAAGATGACCAGTTGGCTGATAGGGCCCCCCTTTTTATTTCATATCATCTTGCACTTATTTCTATCATAGCAATGTCTTCTACATATTTTTGTCTTTGTCTAGATTGAATTTTTTAAATATAAAAATATTATTTTTTAATTTTTAGCCTTAGTAAAAAAAAAAAAAAAAGTAAAAGAGAAAAAAATAGGGCCTGGCTCAGGCTCATAACATATATTCAGTAAGAGTATGCTGGAAAAAAATGCATATGATGAAAGTTGCAGCATAGATATGTCAGTTTGGTTCAACAAACATGTATTAGCCAAATACATAGTACTAGTTGCTTTCAATACTAAAAATTGATATTATGTTTCTTGACCTACAATTTACATTTAATAGGCTAATACAAAATTTTTCTATAAAACTATATTTTAATTACAATTATATTGAAAAGTTAGAAGTTGTACCTATAGAATTACATAGCTTTAACGGCACTGGCTCTGGGTTTTTCTAATGTTAAGTCAATTTAGCACTAGTCTTACTGAGTCTAACCTCAGTATGTCTTTTTATTCCATCCTGTTTTCACTGTTTCTCCTGCTACTGCTTTTGCTCATGCTGTCTTCATTTCTCATTTGCATTGTTTCCCAATATTTCTAGGTAGACTTTCCTCTATTATATCATCAAATTGACTTTTTACCTAAACAACTGCATCTGACTTCTCCATTTGTACCTCAAACTTAACATGGTTTTGAACTCATCATTCTTTCTCCCCCATTTCCTTATGTCTGTCCTTCCTTCTCTTTAAATTCCTAATTTCAGTAAATATTATCATTATTGCTGATCTTCCCAGCCTGAAACATGGGAGTCTTTGTCAGACTGCCTTCTAAATGGCTCTCAAATCTGCTTTTTGTATTCTATCTTTTCTTTCACTGTTTAACTTTATTCCCTGCCTTAACTAATGCAATATTTCAGTCACAATTACCTATGCAATTCATGTTCCTACATCAATACTCAATCTACATGTTCTTAGAGTGATCTTTGTCATATTCATATCTGACTGTATTCCCCCAGCATAAATTCTTTCTTCATTGGATAAAGTCCCAGTTCCTTAGCTCTGCATCATTTAGATCTCTATCATCTTTTCTTTTTAATTCCTCACCCAAGGACAATTTTTTCATTGCCTTTACAGAGAGGGGAAGGAAGAAAGAGAAACATCAATCAGGTGCCTCCCACATGCGCCCAGACTAGGAATTGAATTGGCAGCCTAGGTATGTGCCCTGACCAGGAATCACACCTGCAACATTTTGGTTATGGGACAATGGTCCAACCAACTGAACCACCCAGATGGGGCTAGATCTCCAGCATCTTATCATGCTATCCTGTCACTTTCCCATATATCAACAATTGGTGACTAAGTATTAAATGCATTCTTGTACTTGAACACCCTCTTCTGATTATAGAACCCTTCCACTTTTTTCTTCCAACTTTAACTTGTCTTTCTAGCAGCTTAAAATATAAATAATCTCAAACAGAAGAGAATGTGATGAAAAACATTTTCCTTTTTGTGACTTAATGCTCTCCTATCTAGGAATTTTACCAATATCAGAGCAATTTTAATTATTATGAATATCATCAATTTGTTTAGAAATACAACCTAGATTGCATGTTTTGTTTAATTCTCCAAAGCAGTGTTTGTTATTTCATTATCAATTTTCATCTGCCATAAACCTATGCAGTTGCCTTCTGCATAGCCACAAGCTGGAAAGTTTCCTCTTCTCATTCTCAGCCTATTCTCTCTGTTACTGGACCCCTTGGAAAAAACAGTATGCGAATGTCAGGTAAATGAAGAATTTCCTCTCTCGCTGCCCCCTTTGGCACAATGAGTAACTCCTGGGAGAATCCATCAAGGAAGCCACAGTGTTCTAAGCACTGGAAATGTTTTTTTTCTCTCTGAGTATGTTTTGAGGAGTCCAGTGGTCCTCACCAGCTAAGACGTCATACACAGGTCAGGGCTGTTCCTCCAGACAATCCTTTCTGTCAGTCATGGCCCGTTCCTCATTCTGCTTCTTCCTTGCCTGTGGTGTCTTGTACCACCCTGAGTTGCTAATAATCTGATATACTTCTAATTAGGTTACTCTGCCCCCTTCCCTTCTTCTTATTTTTTTTAATTTGTAAGAAGATGTAGAGGACTACAGAAAAGATGACTACTCTTTTTCTGCCTTCAGGAGAGTTTGGTAAGCTGTCATATATGGCTCACATATCTCTGAGCTTTTTCTCAAGAATTTTTCCAGCTGAGAAGAAAGTTGGTATAGAGAGGAGGAAATCTCAACATTTTCATTATTTTCCTTTATTTTTCCTTCTCAGAACAGTGGGAATGATATTTGGTTTCATTTTCTTCCAGTCAATGGGTCAACAAATATTTCTTGGATAATTACTATATCTGTGGAGCAAATATAGACTTTAGGAATAAAACAGTGAACAAAAGAGATCAAGTCTCTGTTTTCATAAATCTTAGAGTCTCAAAGCAAGGAGAAGAGCAAATCAGTTTAATTATTTCTCCTGACCCCTGAACAGTGACTTCTACCCTCCTAGGTCCCTAGTTCTGGTCAAGGAGGCTAGGAGGAAATGCAGGACACATGCATTCCTTCATGTAATTATGGTGCCTTTTCTGTAAGTGTGTTTTTCATATCAGAACATGTGTCCAGACACCCCTAAAATAATTCTAAGTCACTTCTATTTTCTGTAACTATATGTAAATCATATTGAAAATGCCAGGTCATGGTCTGACTTCCCCATCCCAATTCATTCCTGTCAGTGAGGAAGTTTTATAAAATGCATAACAACATATATAATGACAAAAAAAGTACAATGCTAATTATCTGCAGTGAAGAAATGCAAATTAATTTAACCACCATATCATTTTCTTCATAGGGATTTTAGCTAATATAAAATTTTATGAAGTATTTGTATTAGAAATAAATAAATAAATTCCTAAACTATGTGGCATAAATTTGATGTTACCTTGAAATATGAAAAAGAAGTCTGTGAGAGTCTGGTACATGATCTGACTCTACCAGAGGCAGATCCAGGAAGAGCAGATCATTCTAAGAAGCACCAACAAACAATAGGAATCACAAAAATGGGGAGACAGAGAAACAACCCCCCATCAAAAGGAAAGGTAGAATCCCCAGAGAGAGTGCTAAATGAAATAGAGGGGAGCAAAATATCAGATACAGAATTCAAAACATGGATTATGGAGAAGCTGAATGAGCTCAGCGGAAACTACAAAGAACTCCAGGGAAACTACAAGGACTCCAGAAAAACTACAAGGAACTCACAGAGAATTACATGAGCATGAAAAAGGACATAGAAGCTATCAATAAGAGCCAAGAGGAAATGAAGAATACGATCTCTGAATTGAAGAACACAGTAGAAGGAATTAAAAGCAGGCTAGAGGAAGCAGAAGATCGGATCAGCGAGCTGGAGGACAACGTACACAAAAACTCCCAGACAATGCAACAAAATGAAAAAAGACTGAACAAGACTGAAGAGGTTTTAAGACAGCTGCAGGACAACATGAAATGTAATAATATCCATATCATAGAAATTCCAGAAGGAGAAGAAGAAGAGCAAGGGATAGAAAACCTCTTTGAAAAACTAATGACAGAAAACTTCCCTCACATGAGGAGAGAAAGAGTCACACAAATCCAGGAAGCACAGAGGGTCCCAATGAAGATGAACCCCAACAGGCCCACCTCAAGACACATCATAATTAAAATGGCAACATTCAAAGACAAAGAGAGAATCCTGAAAGCAGGAAGGGAGAAACAACTAATAACATACAAGGGAGCTCCAATAAGGCAATCCTCAGATTTCTCAACAGAAACACTACAAGCCAGAAGGGAATGGCAAAAAATATTCCAAGCAATGAAAAACAAAGGCTTACAACCTATAATACTATACCCAGCAAAGCTCTCATTCAAAATGGATGGTGAAATAAGGAGCTTCCAAGACAAAAGAAGGCTAAAAGAATACATCTCCACCAAACCGGCAATGCAAGAGATGCTAAAGGGTCTGCTTTAAGAAGATAAAGAAACAGAGAGACAGAGAAGAACACGAGTACAAAGGGGAAAAATGACAGTGAATAAGTACTTACCGGTAATAACCTTAAATGTAAATGGATTAAACGCTCCAATTAAAAGACATAGGGTAGCTGAATGGATTAGAAAGAATGACCCACATATATGCTGTCTACAAGAGACCCACCTTAGAACAAAAGATCTACACAGACTGAAAGTAAAGGGATGGAAAAAAGTATTTCAAGCAAATAGACTAGGAAAAAAAAAAAAAGCCAGGGTAGCAATACTTATATCAGACAAAACAAATTTCACAGCAAAGTCCATAAAAAGAGACAAAGAAGGGCATTTCATAATACTTAAGGAAAAAATCCATCAAGAAGATATAACCCTTATTAATATCTATGAACCAACTTAGGAGCACCCAAATATATAAGGAAAATTTTGAAAGACTCCAAGAAAGATATAGACAGCAACACACTCATAGTAGGGGACTTTAACACCCCATTGTCAACACTGGACAGATCTTTGAAGCAAAGAAACACCAAAGATATTGAGGCACTGAACAACACTCTAGATCAAATGGACTTAGTCAATATATATAGAACTTTTCACCCCAAAGAAGCAAAATATACATACTTCTCAAGTGCACATGGAACATTTTCAAAGATAGACCACATGGTGGGACACAAGACAAGCCTTAACAAATTCAAGAAAATTGAAATTATATCAAGCATCTTCTCAGATCACAATGGCTTAAAATTGGAAATCAACCTCAAGGAAAAAACTCAAAAACATTCAAACTCATGGAGAATGAATAACGTGCTATTAAATAATGAATGGGTTAACAATGACATCAAGGAAGAAATCAAAAAGTTTCTGGAAACTAATGATAATGAACACACAACACCCCAAAACCTATGGGATACAGCGAAAGCAGTCTTAAGAGGAAAGTTCATAGCAATACAGGCCTACCTAAAAAAGCTAGAAGAATCTCTAATAAAAAATTTAACCCTACAGCTACAAGAACTAGAGGAAGAACAAGCAAAGCCCAGATCAAGTAGAAGGAAGGAAATCATCAAGATCAGAGCACAATTAAATGACATAGAGTCTAAACTAACAATTCAAAAGATCAACAAAAGTAGGAGCTGGTTCTTTGAAAAGATAAACAAAATTGACAAGCCTTTAACCAGGCTCATCAAGAAAAAAAGAGAGAGGACCCAAATAAATAAAATCAGAAACGAAAGAGGAGAAATCACAACTGATACAACAGAAATACAAAGCATTATAAGAAATTATTACGAACAACTGTATGGCAAGAAATTTGACAACCTAGAGGAAATGGACAAATTCCTGGAAACCTATAGTCTTCCCAAACTGAATCAAGAAGAAGCAGAAAGTCTGAATAGACCTATAACAGCTAGTGAAATTGAAGCAGTAATCAAAAAACTCCCAGCACACAAAAGCCCTGGAACGGATGGCTTCACAAGTGAATTCTACAAAACATTTAGGAAAGAACTAATTCCTATCCTCCTCAGACTATTCCTAAAGATACAAGAAGAGGGAAGACTCCCAAACTTGTTCTATGAAGCCAGTATAACCCTAGTTCCAAAACCAGATCAGGACACAACAAAGAAAGAAAACTACAGGCCAATATTGCTGATGAACATAGATACTAAAATCCTCAACAAAATATTGGCAAACCGGATCCAGCAACACATTAGAAAGATCATACACCACGATCAAGTAGGATTCATCCCAGGGATGCAAGGATGGTTTAATATTTGTAAATCAATAAACGTAATACACCACATAAACAAAATGAAAGACAAAAACCACATGATCATATCAATAGATGCAGAAAAAGCATTAGATAAAGTACAACACCCATTTATGATAAAAACTCTCAGCAAAATGGGAATAGAGGGAGCATACCTCAACATAATAAAGGCCATATATGAGAAACCTGAAGCCAACATCATACTCAATGGGCAAAAACTGAGAGCATTCCCCCTGAGATCAGGAACAAGACAAGGATGTCCGCTCTCTCCAGTCCTATTCAACATAGTCTTGGAAGTTCTAGCCACAGCAATCAGACAAGAAAGAGAAATAAAAGGCATCCAAATTGGAAAAGAGGAAGTAAAACTGTCATTATTTGCAGATGACATGATAGTGTACATAGAAAGCCCTATAGACTCCACCAAAAAACTACTCAACCTAATAAGTGAATTTGGCAAAATAGCAGGATACAAAGTCAATATTAAGAAATCGAAGGCATTTTTATACACCAACAATAAAAACTCAGAGATAGGAACTGAAAGAAAAATCCCATTTACCATAGCAACAAGAAAAATAAAATACCTAGGAATAAACTTAACCAAGGAGGTAAAAGATCTGTACTCAGAAAACTACATAACACTGAAGAAAGAAATTAAAGAAGATACAAGTAAATGGAAGCATATACCATGCTCATGGATGGGAAGAATCAACATCATTAAAATGTCCACACTACCCAAAGCAATTTATAGATTCAGTGCAATCCCTATTAAAATACCAGCAACATATTTCACAGACCTAGAACAAATACTTCAACAATTTATATGGAACCAAAATAGAGCCCGAATAGCCACAGTCATTTTGAGGAAGAACACAGTAGTAGGAATCACAACACCTGATATCAAACTATACTACAAGGCCACTGTAATCAAAACAGTCTGGTACTGGCATAAAAATAGACATATAGATCAATGGAACAGAATAGAGAGCCCAGAAATAAACCCAGGTTCATATGGTCAACTAATATTTGACAAAGGGGGAAAGAACATCAAATGGAGTGAAAAGAGCCTCTTCAACAAATGGTGTTGGGAGAACTGGACAGGGACATGCAAAAAAATGAAACTAGACCACCAACTTATACCATATACCAGAATAAACTCAAAATGGATCAAAGACTTAAATGTAAGCCGTGATACCATAAAAGTCCTATAGAAAAAAATAGGCAGGAAAATTTCAGATATCCCACGGAGCAACATTTTCACTGCTGTATCTCCTAAGGCAAGGGAAATAAAGGAAAGAATAAACAAATGGGACTACATTAAACTAAAAAGTTTCTGCTCAGCTAAAGAAAACATCAGCAAGATGAAAAAGAAACCAACCATATGGGAAAATATATTCACCAATAACATCTCAATAACATCTTTATATATTTTGATCTCCAAAATATATAAAAAACTCATACAACTCAACACCAAGAAGACAGACAATCCAATTAAAAAATGGGCAAAGGACCTGAACAAACACTTCTCCAAAGAAGACAGACAGAGGGCCTATAGACATATGAAAGTATGCTCAACATCACTAGCCATCAGAGATATGCAAATAAAAACCACAATGAGATACCACCTCACACCAGTCAGAATGGCCATCATCAACAAATCAACAAACAACTTGTGCTGGAGAGGATGCGGAGAAACGGGAACCCTGGTGCATTTCTGGTGGGAATGCAGACTGGTTCAGCCACTATGGAAAACAGTTTGGAATTTCCTCAAAAAACTAAAAATGGAACTGCCTTTTGAACCAGCAATTCCACTGCTAGGATTATATCCGAAAAATCCTGAAACACCAATTCAAAAGAACCTATGCACTCCAATGTTCATAGCAGCACTCTTTACAATAGCCAAGTGCTGGAAACAACCTAAATGCCTATCTGTAGATGAGTGAATCAAAAACTGTGGTACATTTACACAACGGAGTTCTATGTAGCACAAAGAAAGAACTTCTACCATTTGCAACAACATGGATGGAACTAGAGAGAATTATGCTTAGCGAAGTAAGCCAGGCAACGAAAGAAAAATACCTTATGCTGTCATCTATTACAGGAAACTAATGAACAACACAAACAAATGAGCAAAGTTGAACCAGAGCTAAAAAAAAAAGGAAAGAAAAAGAAGTCTGCGATATATATATATGTGTGTTTGTGTGTGTGTGTATAATGTGTGTGTATATATATATATATATATATATATATATATATATATACACACACATTAGGATCTTGAATTTATCTAACGATGATCACTAATGCCCCATTGAAATGCAATTGAAAATTAATATATCTGGCAGTAAAAAATATACCATTAAAGAAAGTTCACTCATGCTATTTTTATAGACTTGCCAAGTCTCTTAAATTCTGAATGTGGGACAGATGGTCACATGTTGAATCGTTCTCACTTACTAATGCTTTCTGCTGCTTCACTGAGTTTTGATCTTCAGATGACTTCAGTCTCATTCAAAATGTGTGGCAAATGAGAGATTCCCAACTATTTTCACAAAAGGTCAAAAATCTTAATACATTAATGACACAAAGTTATATAAGATTTATAGGCCTAAGCCAAATCAAAGCCTTCCTAAATTTCTAGATCTTTCAGTGGGAAATTTTGAGTTTTTATTGAAGAGTGAAAATTATTTTTCTGAGAGTAAAATATGCTCAAAAACTTATTTTTTCTATTTGTATTTATTCAGTTATATATTAACTTAACATTCAGTAATGCTTTAATTCAGTTATTTATTTTATTAGTTATTTAGTTATTTATTTAATCATTACCTGAGGTGTATTAGTTTGTTCAGACTACCATAACAAAATACTACACCCTGGGTGGCTTAAGCGCCAGACACTTATTTTTCACAGTTTTAGAGAGTAGAAGTCTCAGATTGAGTTTCTGACTGGTTTCGTTTCTGGTAACAGTACTGTGCATGGCTTGCACATGGCTTCCTTCTTGCAAAACCTCACGTGGCCTTTCCGCTGTGGTGTGTAATGAGAAAAAAAAATTATTGTGTCTTCTCCTCTTCTTATAAGAGCATCACTTCATGAGATTAGAGTCACAACCTTGTGACCTCATTTAACCTTTATTACCTCCTTATAGACCACATTTTCTAATACAACCACATTAGGGATTAGGGTTTCCACATATGAACTCTAGGGACATAAAAGTTAGTCCATAACACTAGTGTACCCATTTTTCATCATTAAAAAATAAAATAAATGATACTTTTTGCATTTTATGATAGAAAATAATCTTTGTATTTCTCTCATTGTAAAAGATTGTTAAAAGTTAATTATTATAACTGCTGATTGACAAAAGAATTATTTGTCCTGAATTGGCATAATTTTGATCCCAGTGACAAACGTAGGGATCACTTATACAAGGTTCAAAGTCAAACAGCCAATATTGTGGCTATGAAGCAAAAGCACATATTTTCTCATGTGGCCTAGGAAATCAAACTATGCTTTATTATCTATTTTAAATTTATATGTTGTTTACATTGGGTCCTTCATACCTGACACCAACAAATAAGGTTTTCTCATGGTAGGAACGAGTTTTATTACGCAAATGACAATATTTAAGACAGGTACATATGAGAGCTTCATTGGCAACAATTCATTGCTCTTGGCCATAGCTGATTGGATAAGGATTGTGTCTTGCTCTAAGAACAGCCAAATGGAGGGTTAGCTGGGTTAGGCACAACCCAAGAAGGGGCCATTAATAAATCCTCAAACTCACACAATTATGGTCATAAACTAGACAAACTTTTTTTCTTAGAAATTTGAGCTGGACTTTATGAACAGTTTTGCTAGTTAGTAGGGTCACCAGAAAAAGAAGAAACAGGAGAAGCAGTGAGCAGGTGTGAGTGTGGGTGGGAGAGGGGAGAACAGAACTCTGTCAATGGAAAGCCGGAAGCAGGATATCAGATATGTCTCCTATAGAAGTGTACAATAAAGAATATAACTCTGCCCAAAGAGAGGTCAACCCTTGCCTTCCACCCTGCAAGGTAATCTCTAAACGTTTAGAGCCTCATAAAAGCATCTTTGTTTGCCTGGAAGTTTGGGGCCATCACAGATAGTCTAAGATTGTGGTTTATGGTGGTAAGCCTTAGGTTACATGGTATCAGCTAGACTTTCAGAGCAGAGTTCGAGGTCAATCCATTGATCAGTCAACCATGTTTACATGATGAGTGCCCAATAAAAACTCTGGACTCAAGTCTCAGGTGAATTTCCCTGGTTAGCAGTACCCACACTTAGTTTCTGGAAGAGTCAATGCTGTTCATGACTCCAGAGGGAAAGGACAACTGGAAGCTTCATGTTTGAAACTTCCCTGATATACCTACCAGGCATCTTGAACAAGTTCTGCTATATGTAGTGTTTGCTTTTCCTGTGAAATCAGTTGCATAGCCCTTTCCAGGTACCTGTGAGGCCCAGCCATATGGATACTTCTCTGCTGTGTTTCCAGAGATATCCCTCCAGTGAACTCTCCCACTTGAACATAAGGGAGTATATAAGAGCATAACAAATGCAGCACTATAGTCAAAGAAATGGTACTTATTTTAGATTTTTTTGTTCTTTAATTCATTCCTGCAAATATGCTACAGTGAACTGTAAGTATTTGCAGGAGAGATTTGTTATGGTCTGTGACCACTGCTAAGAAAATATGAGATGAGGACAAGAAACCCAATGGCAATAGTTGTAAAACAACAACAATAAAATGTTTTCTGTAGAAATTTTGCTCTTTGTGGTTAGAGGAAGTTTATTCTTGGGTAGATGGTAAGCTTTAGGAGAGGAAAATGGTTTTGGGGGTACCATTCTGTTTACCCTGCACTTCTGTGGTGTTTAGCAGTGCTTTAGGCATTTCCAAGGAAATAAATGGCTAATATGATAACTGTATTCTGAGTTATTTAGTGGTGTTGGCTTAATACATAACCACTCAGAGATAACATTTATATTTTTGCCAAGACCTTTTATAATGTGTACCCACAAATCAAAGCCTTAAGGTAAGACTTCAGCTAGATCACTACCGGGAATCTTTGGCTGCAGTGGTTTTGGAAAAACATTAGGAGACTTGCATTCTATTCTTCCACTGGTGAACTGATGAACTATGCTTCAAACAATTTTCTGCATTTTTATCTGTAAAAGGAAAACATTGGTCCTACCATCTTACACACAGGGGGACCCTACAAATGACTAACAACACTATGTCTATGTAAGATAATATACCTGGGTTTGCAGGAGATAGTGACAAATTATTCTTATTGGTCCAACATAATTATTAATTAAGTAATTTTTAAGTGTCCCCCCCTTTATACTCAAAATCAACCCAGTTGGGATGATATCCAAGAATATTTTGTGCTGAATGTCTAGTTTATAGGAAAGTCATTATTGTTGTCCTGATAACCCCTTAGTAGTGAGTATCAGTAAGACTTACCAGCTCAAGGATCTATAGCTGAACCTCACTTAAATTAAAAGCCAAACTCTCCAGTGCCTAATGTAGGCGATATCTTTTAAAAATCGTTACAATGACTGAGTGATTCTATCCAAAAGGTTTTAATATAAAAGTTCTATTTCAAAAAATAAAGATTATTTTTTAGCAAATCAATATTATATTTTTCTTTCATCCTTTATTCTTTCCTACCCTTATCCTTCACCCCTGCCAGTAGTGTGAATCAAAGGGAAGAAAAAGTTATCTAACAAATTATCTAGGTTTATATTTTCATCAATTCATCGAAATCCTCCCTTTCAGAAAATCTTCTCCATTCAGGAGACTCCAGTAAACATATTCATACTTCAAACAAATCTACTTTTGTTAATCATCAAAAGGTATTTTCTTTAATAAGTGAAGCTCAGCAGGCCCTGAAGCTGTGTTGTTTATTTTATAGCAAGCACAAAGACAATTTATTTTTTAAATACTATAATTAGATTAGTGTTCTCTTTACTGAAGCATCTGTAGAAAAATGAGAGTGTGTTTTCTTTGAATGAATGAGCAGTCACATTTATTTTTATTAAATCTGAACCCATCCTCTGAGATAGCTGAATTTAATTTTATGTTCTAATACAACATGTAATATTTTACCTTTTTTCGGATAAAGCCATGGCCCCCTCTAAAAGGAGGTTGGACTAAATTGAATCTTCAGATTCCAATTTCATGAACTGAATTAAAATCTCTCTTGGGTGCAGGATTGTGTTTGCATTAAAGAATGACTACATTAAGTATGCATTTGCATACATAAACAAATATATTTGGGTAGTTATCTAAGATCTGTCATTGACGTAGAGAATATCATAGAATGTAATAACATTACAACTTTGTTATGACTCTGTAGGTCTTTACCAAAAAGTTTTGAAAGTACTGTTTATAAATCAAAAGTCTTCCAGAACAGAAACATTTTTAAAGTTTCAGAAAGTGGTTTATCAACATTGCATCCATAAAATCATTGCTTAGAACTGTCTAGACAGCAGTTAAATTGCCCAGGGAATACGTCATCACCTCTTGACCAGCCACCTCTCCTTTTCATGTTATCATAGCCAATAAGAAAAATATTTTCCTTTCTCTGTGCCCTTTTAATCTTAGTCAATGAAAGCAATTTAGTGTTGGTGTTACACATTTAACTGTAACAACAAAACCACAACTTCGTAGCTTAAAAAAACAATGTATTATTACCTTTCACAGTCTGTGGGTTGCCTGGGATTCAGCTGGGTGGTCTTGCTTGGTGCTTTTCAAGCAGTTACAGAAAAATGGTGGTCAGGGCTGGAGTTATTTGAAGTTTCAACTGGGCTAGACAACCAAATGGACTTAGTCACATGCAATTGACTTTTCAGGTGAGATGGTTCAAATAGCAGGAAATTGGCCATTTCTCTCTTCCTCCCTCCCTCCCTCTCCTACTCTCTCTCTCTCTCTCTGTCTCTCTCTCTCTGTCTGTCTGTCTCTCTCTCTATTTCTCTCTCTCTCTCTTCTCCTCCCTCCTTTTCTACACAACCATTTACATGACTACTTTGGGCTTCTTCACAGCATGAGTGACTGAACTTTTTTACATGGGAACTAGCTTCTGCACAGAGCAAGTGTTCCAAAAACCCAGTGCCAAAACCCCATAGCTTTTATTACCTAACCTCTGAACTCAGGGATCGTGACTCCTGACTTCCGTTGTTTTCTATTTGCTATATAGGACCAGTTCAGATTAAGTGCCAGAGGGGACTGCTGAGATAACATAAGCACCAGAAAGCATGTTTCATTGAGATGGTGCAGGGGAGAGAGACAGAGCAATATGTGTGCAGACAAACTACCACCAAAACAATGATTTTTTAATAAATTTAGTAATAATAAAGAATAAATGTCAATAATTTTTTAAGCTTATATATTTGGCAAAAGTTTCTTTTAGAATCTTAATAAGTATACATTTAATTTTAGCCATTTTGCTATTTATTTTTAGTTTTATGCAATTTTTCTTTTTTGAATATATTATAATTATTGTCTGCTATATTTTTAATAAAATATATTTTAATTCTAATAACATTAATTAAACAGGCATTTATGGCCCGGCCTAAGGCTATAACAAAGCCTCTGACAGAATTATTAGTCAATTTTTGGAAGATTATTTAGTTGTGTCATGAAGAATTCTAATAGTCAAATATTCAAGCAGTAATACAACTTGTTGAAAAATAATAATAATAGTTTTGGAGAAAATATCTTTATGATTATGCTAAGAGCTAACAAAGAAATACACTAATTTCTTAGTCATAACTGTAGGTTTCAGTATTTAACTCTAATGTTGAGCTATAATTTTTAATATTCATGAAAAGAAAATATAGATTAAATAATTTTTCAGACCATATTTTGAATAATAGGATACCTTATTTCTATTTACTACATAATTTTGTATTCAATCTCTACCTCTCTTCATGTTTATAAGCATAGGGATCTAAAGAAATATACTTCTTATAATTTCCCAAGAATACACTAAAAATTTTCTTGCTAAAGTAAAGTTTAGTGAAAAGTGTAGAGCCTACTGAATGAAAGTTATTATTTTCAGTAAAAGGTGAAAATCTTAGAAAACTACACAAATTATTCATTAAAGTTTTCCAAAGAAGCTTTATGTTTTTCTCTTCTGAAACATTTTCTTCCTATTTAAATTGATATATTTAAAATGCATCCAATCAACACATTATTGTAACTTACTCCCGAAGCTATTTGAGTTGTAAAGACTGAAAAAATGCCATTTAAATAAAAGATTAGAGAAAGTTATAAAGCAATCTGAAAACAATACAAAATATTAGAATCTTTTTTTTCCACAACTAAATTGATCATGAAACTGTTTTGATCAAGATACATTTTAAATATATATGTTATATGCAAGAGAAAGTTTAGTTAAGGTATTCTTTTGAATTTGGGAATGGAAACCTTATTAGAAAACTCTTAGACATGGGCCATCAATTTAAAAATAGACTATGTAATGAAACACTAGACACAAGGGGAAATAAAAAGAGGCAAGAAGTTAAGTAGATAAAAACCCTTAAAATAGTAAGAAGTAAAAAGAAGGGATAAAAATTTCAGAATAATTCAAAGGGGAGAAATGGTAGAGGCAGTCATAAGGAATGTTTTAATGAATTGAGTGAGGTAGATATACTGTCTTTTCAATAAAAGTATTTTTTAAGAGGTTCTAGTAAAAGGGATAAAAAACAAGATGCTTGCAATCCAACATAACATTCAAAAAAGGTGTTGCAGATAAATTAAATCACAAAGTGTAGGTCAGGGTTAACCTTAAAGTAAATCACAGTGTTTTAAATTAGATATATCAATCAAGACCAAAATTTCTTTCTTTGTTTTATATTCTATTCTTCTACAAGTATGTTTGAATATCTACAACTATATCTTGTATCAACGATATCTTGTTTGCTTGTTTTGAGAGCTAATTTGTATGGACTGATGGTCCTAATGATTTGCTCCTCTGAAAAGAGTCCAATCTATTTGTGGGATTTTATATATATTGCAGCACAGATTTATAAGACACTATGGTAGGAATGGGTAGCATGGAGATAATGATGGTAGTGATGGGGGTTGTTTATGAAGTGATTAGATATGAAGTAAACAAAACAATATTAAAGTGACAATTCATATGGCAAAGGGGTTAGAAATTTTTTTCTTGTTTAGATTACAAGGATATGGTATTTTCAGGGTTATGCTACACAATATGAGCGGGGAAGCTTATGTTGGAAGCCATATTTTCCAGATAGCAAATACTGAAAATCATGTCTTTTATCTCAGTCCACAGTTGCTTTGAGCCTAACACTACTTGTGATTCTGTCAATTCTTTTGTTAAAGACTGACCCACCTTTGCTTGTGGACTTGCTGCTGTTTTCTCAGCTCACATTTTGAAGCTCTGCCTCAGGGCCTCCTTGAAATGTGTTTTTCTCCCATTGTTCCACTACAACTCAAGATATAAAAGCTGCCTAAGGTTCCTGATCTTATCCGTTCTCTTCTCAACCCCTCACTGTAGGATGTTTATACTTCTGTGAGCATTGATTTAAGTTAGTGGCTTGTCATTCTCAATTTTCTTGGCTGTGATCTTGTCTTGCTCATGGGTAATTCTGAATACACTACTCAGGAAATTATGTCCATTCTGATATTCTCCTTATCTTTCCAACTAGGTTGAGAATCCCTGCAGGAAATATGCAATAATTATTTTTGGAGAAAGAAAAATATTTTTTTTCTCATAGTTCTCCCCTGAGCTGGAGACTGAGTATTGCCTCTGTCCAATTAATTATGCTTCAAGAAGATACTGATAGCTATAAAATAATAATCTAGTCTCTTTCATTAGACTAGGACATAATTCTCTAATTAACTTAGCTCCCAGTTGATGCAATGCCTTGCAAATAGTAAATACTAAATAAATGTTAAATAATCTTTGCATAAATTATCAAATAATTATTTTAAAGAAAGAAAAATATTTTTTTCCTTTTAGTTATTTCCCATCTGGAGACAATTGAGTATTGTCTCTTTTCTAATTGTTTTTCAATAATAATAATAACTATAAAGTAATAATCTAGTCTGTTTCATTAGATTATAAAGTAATTGTGTAAATAACTTAGCTCCTGGATGATATATACCTTTCAGATAGTTAGTACTAAATAAATATTGATTAAATAATAATGTTTTAACTTTAAATAATGCAATCTAATATATTATTTTGGAAATACCAATTAATGTGACAAACACAGAGGTGAAAATGCGTGGTTGCAGCTATTATGGAGCTTGCAATATGATGGTGAAACCATTACAATTTTAATTTTAATTTTTGTATACCAGTATTTTTATTACATATTTCTCTGCCTTGTTTCTTTTGTAAATTAACTATTCATAAATTTTACTCACTTTCTATTGACATTTTTGTGTGCTTTCCTTAATATCCAGTGAAGGCTCTTTATATATTATTAGCTCTTTGCCATATTTATTGGATATAGTTATGCACTATAGTTTAATACTTGAGTTGATATACCAGCTAGCAATACCATCCAGGGGAAATTAATTATGCTAAACTCTGTTGAGATTAAAATAAAACTTATCTCAAAAGATTGTTGTGATAAATAAGTTGAATTATTCATATAAATGTTTAATTACAGGACCTTAAATAGTAAGCACTCAGCACATAAATATTAGTTTTACCATTAATGTAATTATAGCTATTTCTTGCTCAGATAGGCCTTTTTTATACAAGAATTAATTAAAATTTTATCCATCTTTTGTTTATAACTTTTACAAACTGAATCTCTAAGTAAGCGGTTCTCAATCTGTGGGTCACGACCCCTTTGGGGGTCAAACAACCCTTTCACAGGGGTCACCTAAGACCATCGGAAAACACATATATAATTACATATTGTTTTTGTGATTAATCACTATGCTTTAGTTATGGTTGGGGGTCACCACAACATGAGGAACTGTATTAAAGGGTCGTGGCATTAGGAAGGTCAAGAACCACTGCTCTAGGTAATATTTTCAGGATACCACCAGGTCAAAAGAAATATCTACTACTAATATTTTTTCAGTAACCTAAGTATTTTTATTTTTTAAAGATGGCTCCAATCTGGAACCTTTCAGCCTATAGATATTCAAAGGCAAAAGGCCTCTTGGAGAAATCTGTGCTGGCATATCATGAGAGGACCATGGTACAGAGAGCCTGAGAGTAAAAGATGCATGGACCTCCTTTTCAGCTTTCACATCCCTTGGACAACAGAGAAGAGGACCACACAGTGCCCTTTCCCCCCAGGGAAGGGGCATGGAGTTTAGGTTAGAATTCAGAGGCTGAAGTCGGCGCTACCAAACCAAGCAAAGTATCCTCGCATCTAGACAGAGGGTTTTTTGCATGACATCTGGAAGGGTCAACGAGTGCCTAATTTAAAAAAAAAAATGTTCTCTTTTGAAAGGGAAGCTAAGGTGAAATATAAACACTTCTTTGAGAAACTGTATATAATAGTGTCCTCTGAAAACCACTAGCATCAGATTGAACTGGATCAAACAGGAGTGATGATCAGGAATACTTTCTATACCAATGTACACCTAGTTCAATGAGAGTTCTACCTCTACTCTCTTTTCCTTTCTTTGTCCCCAACCTTAGAAGAGTTAGAGTCACAAGAGGAAAGGACCCACAGCCGGGCTGAGATCTCTGTACTGTTCAAGGTACTAAAGTGAGAAGAGAGAAAAAGTAGGTCCCAGTTCCCTATGCTGGGGGGGGGGGGGATTTTATCAAGTATGAGATAGAATTTAATATGGATTAGACTAGGTTTAATATTAGAAACAGATGAGAAAGGTTTGAAATCTTCCAAATATATATTTAAAGCATCATTAAGGGAAAATCTACATAGCATAATTAAATACAATAATCAAGGAAGCATGAAACTAATTTATATAACTAAGCAAACATTTTTTCATCTAATATATAATTGTATTTTAGCCACCTTTCAGCATCACTGCTCCTATACATATTTCACAAAATCTCCTATAAATTCTTATTAATATATGTATGTTCAACTTTTTTTTCTCAAAGCTAAGTGTTATTTCCATCTCTTCTCACAAATAGACAAAAGGATAAAGAGTATCTGGTATATAAAACTATATAAGCATATAAGAAGGCGTATACAGGTTTATAAGTACAAGAGAAAAGGTCACTGAGTGGGTGAAATGCTTGTGAGAATCAGACACGGCACTGTAACATTTTCAAAGCAAGTACAATAGATAGATCCAAAAAGCGTTCAAATACAAAAGTCAAAAAAATACCTTATGATCAGGACTAAAGTAAATCTTAGAGTGCATGCCAAAGTCTACTGAGAAAAAAATGAATGCTCTTTTTTCTTTATGAAACAACTTTTATCGGTAATCCTCCATGCTGGTACTCTGCACTGAGTACCAACCAACTGCAGTATCACAGCACGTTCTTCTGGTCCCAGGGCCCCCTTCCCCGTGGCAGAGATGTAGCAGAGGAAGGCCAGGGCAGAGCCTGCTTCATAGGCAAGGACAGTACTGCCCTGGGACAGGTCCTAACTTCCATCCAAAGAAGAGCCATATTTTATACAAAGGAATGCCTGATACTGCAACAGAGAGCAAGGGTTATGGATTAGGTAACGTCAGTCAAAGGAGATATTAAGTATACAGGCACTGTGATGAAAATATGAAGTCCATATTTTTTTATGAACATAATGTTTTTGTGTGTAATAAGAAAAAAATGAAATGGCAGAGCAGGGAATCTTTACCTTCATGAACTAGCTCATGACCTGAGACTACTCCCTTGAACTCTGTGCTATTTAATCTCTGGGAGACTCTGGCCAGTGACACTGTCCTGCAAGGTAAATTTAAGCAATTTTTAAGGGAGAGTAGAACACAATAGGTGGAGAAGGTATAATTTATTCTTATTTTCCTTTGTTTAGGTGTTTATGTAAGTCTATTTTTTAATGAAGAATTTTGAAATCCAGGGTATCTCCAAAGCACCAGGGAAGTTTTATACTTTAATAACTTTGAAAGTTTAATACAATGAAACTTACTTTAAATACAGCATTTGAAAGTATAACTCGCTATAATTATTACATTTGGGGGGAATTTTGAATTTTGATTACTATATTTTTTATCTGAAATTTTTTCTTTAGTTAAATGTTTGTTGTTTTCCCTTAGAGATACTAAAACCAAAAGTTAATATTAAAAATTGCACTAAAATTGTAAAACTCAGTAA
The DNA here is from genome assembly GCF_987537825.1 of Furipterus horrens. Lineage (NCBI taxonomy): Eukaryota > Metazoa > Chordata > Mammalia > Chiroptera > Furipteridae > Furipterus > Furipterus horrens. The sequence continues at coordinate 135,054,914 of NW_028327176.1, read as the reverse complement.
GTGCTTATTACATGTAAATAACAGCACTTTCACTTGAATTTTCATATGTTATAACATGTATACATCTGAATTTACTAAGCTGCACCTGTGCTAATACAATGTGTTTATAATCTAGGCAGCTTTTTTATGTTCTAATGGAGTAAAAACTTTGCAGTCTTTCTTGAAAAACTTCATATATTTATAACTTCTTTTGCAGCATTTATGGTACAAGCTCAGTTTTTGTGAATTCTGAAAAGGTAGTTTTTGTGAGCAGTTTAAACTAAATCAGGCTGATGGTGAAATGTTGAAACTGGTACAGATGGATGTCAGGAGAACGAGCTGGGATATGAGAGTCTGCGATGGCTCCTGTGAGACGTGAAGAGGAAGGAGTGAGGCTGGTCAGCACAGGGCGCCCGGCGGAGATGGCCAGGCAAAATCACTAATTAACAAAAGGCAAGAAAGAAATACTGAGGACCTTGACAGTCCCCATATCAGAAAAATGTGGTTTTGATGGATATGCACTTTCCTCTAAGGTGATTTATATTTTTAAATAAATTTCTCTACATTTATTTTCTCAGAATAAAGCAGAGTATTTTTTCTCATAGTAACACAACATATTGATTGAATATTTGAAAACAAATAAGATTGGAATGTCTGGTACCTTATGAAGATGACACGTCTTCCCCAAATTTTCAAATTATTTTCAAATAGTGTATACATCATACATTATTATTTTCTAGAAGTAAACTGTTACAGGGTTTAAAGTGTATAGAAATATAATTTAAGCCATGTTATATATAATTAACTAAAACAATTATGCAATATCTGAGGCAGAAAGCTAATAGGTAATAAACAATTGTACTGTGTTATCAATAATGTTTTATTAAACTAAACAACCAAATATCAAAAAAAAGATTATTTTTCTTCTCTGAACTAATTTACATAAGCTTTTAATAAAACATTTCCTGAAGGTTTATGGGTTGGGTTTTTTTTTAAACATTTTTACATATTTTTCCTTTATAGACAAAACTATATTCTTTTTAATATCAACATGCATGTGGGAATTTTAGAGACTGTGTTGGACTCAGAAGATGAGATCACTTTAAATTCTTTTATAGAATCAAAAATATAGTATTCACAAGGCAGTCAAAACTTTTGATAAATGACCATACTAAATACAGTTTGACTGTCACTTCCACGTCCTGTTCTCTACCACACATCTGATAGTGACATTTCCAGGGCAAATTCTCTGACTCAATATACTCAGGGTTTTATTCATTCTTACAGGGGAAAAAAATGACATATCCTTCTGTTTTGATGGGTAGCATTTCAAAGTCAACAAGATTTCTAGATGTATCCCACCACAACGGATGCATACATACATCAATTAGTAAAGTGCTGAAGCAAAGTAAATTATTGAGAAGTAGTTTGTCATTATCATTTTTTAAATGTCAGTCAGAAAATATTTATGAAGGATTATTTCATGTCTAGACCTTTGCTAGGTAATACAGGGAAAACAAACTTCTAGAACATAAGATGTTTACTGACTAGGAACTTAAGATCTTTGCAACTCAAGTATCGTCCCACTTATTTTCAGCTAGGCAGCTCTGATGTGTTACTATGATTGAAACTATTTCAATTCAGATGTTGTTGATTCCATCTACAGCAAGAAATGACAAAAAAAAAATACTTTAAAAAAGGTAGTTTCTGGGGCAAATTGCCTATGAACAAATTGGATAAATTTTGTGTTTCATCCTTAATTCTTAATACAATTCCTAGAAGGAATGACTCCCAAATATTTATGTTTCACAAGTACAATAGTCTTGCATTTTTCCTTTTCTTTTAAAATTTATATATTTTCAATTTATACAAAATACATGTTTATGTTAATTGTTTTAAAGTTTACCAAGGGAAAAATTATTAGAGATTACTATTTTTAAATGTTGACTAATAACTATCTATATTAATTTCCTAGGGCTGTCATAACAAACTATCAGAGATTGGGCGGAGTATATAACAGAACTTTATTTTCTTACAATTTTGGAGGCTAGAAATCTCAGATCAAAGTGTCAGCCAGTTTGGTATCTTTGAGGTCTCTCTCTTCAGTGTACAGAAAGTCCTCTTTGTGTGATCTTCTCTTCACATGATCTTCGCTTAGTACTTGTGTGAGTCTAATCTCCTTTACTTATAAAAAACACCAGTCTATACTATACATCTGAAACTAATACAAAATAATATGGAATGCAAACTGCAATTGAAAAAAATGTTTAATTTAAATTACAAAATGGAAAAAAAAAAGAACACCAGTCATATTAGAATAGAACCTACTCAAATAATCTTATTTAACCTTGATTACTTCTTTAAAGGCTGTATCTCCAAATATGGTTGTATTCTGAGATATTGAGGGTTAGGACTTAAACATATAATATGGTTGGACACAATTTAGCCTATAAAATTATCTATATACGTCGATCATTAATAGATAGAGATAGAACTAAACATACATGTATATGTCCTTCTCTCACTTAGTATATAATTTTATATAAATATAAATAATCTATGAAATATAAGACAATTATTAGGCTTAACAATGTATTTAACTACTATTAATTATTTGAGTTATTTTTAGTATTTTTAAATTTTAAATACTGCTTATCAACATTATTACATATACACCTGGACACAATTTCCTATTTTTTCTTTATTTTTATTATTTCCATTATTACAGATGTCCCCATTTTCCCCCCTTTGTCCTTTTTCCCCCAACCCTCACCTCCTCTTCCCTCTGGCCATCACTATACTGTTGTCTGTGTCTATGGGTTATGCATGTATGTTCTTGATTTTCTTGGTCAAAGAGTATGTTCTCTTATTCTCTTATGGTTTTGTATGTATTACAAAATTAGGTTTAAATTTCACTCCAACAAATATGAAATAAACAATGCCTGCTTCCCACAACCATGAAAGATTGTTGTCTGTCATTCCCTTACTTTCTGATAAACAAATGACAACTTATGTATTTACATTTGTATGTATTAGATTAATTTGACCCTCGTAAGTTTGAACGTTATGTGTGCGTGTGTGTGTGTGTGTGCGTGCACGCTTGCTTTATTCTCATCTATATTATTCTTCTTGTGAACACAGGCCTCATCCGAATACAACCCCGGTCATCACTGAACACAATTAACACTCCTTTTCTCCAGTGAACTACTGAGCAGACTCTAAGTCATTTCAGTTACTACCGGGAAAGGTTTTGTAAAGTTTAATAACCCTAGTCACTTTCCTTACATCATGTGCCCTCTTGGTGACAACTATAAATTCTGTCTCACTTAAGACGTTGTGCTCTGAGCAGACACAGTGCCCTTACAGGAATCCAACTGGGGCTGTGGTTTAGTGAGTGTTGTGTTCCCCCATATTTTCCAAATATTAATGGAAGCTATTATTTGTAGATAGAAGCTTTTCCTTTGTGGGTCTCTGCATCTAGACATTTGAAATATTTCAGCTATAATACCTTTATGCACCATTGGTTACCTACTATGTGGCAGTGTTTGACATTACATGGTTCCAGGTTAATGTGGCAAATAAAGCAAAGTTTTAAATGTTTTATTGTCATTTCTCTTTTTCTGCCCTGCTCATTGTCCCGCAATCCTCCATTTATATTGTAAATGGTGATTTGTTCCTTGGGAGACTTGGAAAAAATGGCCTAAAAATGATATCATAGATGCTTGGTAACTCTCTCAGTGGTGGTTTCTCGGAAATAAAAGAAAAATAATAGATTTCCTTAGAGATACTGACACTTCAGTTCACAGGCTGTTCTTGGTTTGTTTCTATTCCATATAGTATTTGTCTAGGTATTCTGTATGATCAATTTAAATGTTCCAGACTGCTGACACCATATGCCTTATGAGTCTTTTTTTTCCCAAACTATTTTTCATAGATTCTGAATGAGATGAATTATACAGCACATTAAACCAGGTACAAGATTAAGGAAAAACAGAAAAGGAAGAATGAGTGCAAGATGATCCTTTTGCTTTTGAAAAATTTAACTTTACTTACCAAACTATCCAATTACCTTTTCAAAATCACCAATGCCCTCGTCACCATCACTGTCATGCTTCACATTTATCATAGCTCAGCCCTGCAGTATATTTTAAAATCTCTGTATGTTTCTGGCCAAGGTCTTTGAAGCAGTAAAACTCCCTTTGAAAAATAGCATGAGAAAACACCTAAGCATTTTCTAGAAGTATAATTAATCCATTTGTCATTTCTTTAGTCTTTACTTTTTGTTCTCTACTTCTGGACAGATATCAATATTCATATTTCATCCTCTTACATTTGGATCCCTGTATGCCTATCAACTGATAGGTGTGGGATATACAGTGGCCCTCTGGCCATAATGGCAACATGGATGCTTATTTCTGCTGGAGATGTAGAGAGCATTCTTCACACACTTGCTGAATGTGTCCTTCATTCAAGAGAGATCATTTCAGTTACTTTAAATGAGCAACTATTTGCTTCAAATAAGATAGTATACTTGCTTAATTGCATTTGAGTGGTAAGCACTATAAAGGATCAAGTTCCCTGAGAATGGAATATTTTCCTCCTACATGGTAAAAGGATAGTTCATGAAACTAAAGTCAGAAGAGATTTACTACCAGTTTGAAAATGATAAATATTTTCTGATTATTAATATGAACCATATTATCCTTCAAATAACTAAAATTCCATATCCATTTAATCAAATTTGATCTTTAATCCTTTGGGCTCCAGAAGCAAAGAACCACACAGTTAATTGCTCAGCAAAAGTAGGTCTTAGTAAACAAAATAACAATAACATCTACACAAAAAATAATCAAACAAAACTATTGTCTCTGGACATTAGAATGAAGTCATTCTATCACTATAGTGTTTTGTTTTAATTAAAACACAGACCTAGTAACTCATCCTTAGTAAGAGTAGTACTGTTTCATTATACCAAAATAAATTACCAAGTAATAACTAAATAAAACCAAAATAAAATAAGACAAAACCAATTATTTTTGCTTTAACTTTCAGCTAAACAAATAAATAAGCTAACAATGGAAGGAACTGATGGCTAGGACTTCATAGTATAAATTCATCACACCCTAAAAACCTCTTCCCTTTGGAGTAGGAAGTTTTATCTCTGACACCAAATGAAGTGACAGCAAGATACCAAGTTTAAAATTCTCAAACTGTCAACGGCTGTTTTACTAATTATCCAGATTCCAAGGCAATCATACAACCGTAATCATTCACCTCACGCCTGGAAACATAAGTCTTGTTCTTTTGATGAATATTTATAAGACAGTGTAAAGCAGTCTACTTTCTTTTCCCTTCAGGCAAGACAATTTGGAGTTCATCAATATGTATTACCAAGGACTTTTATAAAAGGCACTTCAAAGAAAATTCATCAGGCATTCCTTTTGTCTTGATTTCTGTTAGACTGATACTTCCTTTTGACAAGTATCAATAAATTATCCTCTGATGGTTAGAAATTTGATGTCTTATTCAGAAACTCCCTCACACAGCAAAATCTAGGCTTTGAGTTTCAAGTGAAATTATTAAGATCTTGCATCTCATTTAAGGACAGACAGAAGATATGCAAATTAAAAATAATAAAACAAACATGTATATAGTCACCCTATAGTACACAGGATGGAGTTGCACAATAGTTGAACATTTTCTTGCTGTATACAACTTGCAAGTTTTCTATTTGCCATACAAACATATTTAGAATTTTCTCATAAGTTTTAAAAAAATTGCCAAGTTCAGTTTCTGAATAAGGGAAAGAACCACAGCAAATAAAACCAAATTAGTGTAGATATGGAGAGTGGAGAATGACAAGCTGTCTCTCTCCATAAGGCAGATCAGTTTTCTCTTTTGAATTTTATTGGTTAGACTCACATTTCTATAAGAGGAGGATGAATAAATGCAGTTTTCTAAAATAAGAATGAAAAATGCCAATGTTTCATTTAAAGAGCTTTGAAAAAAATGCATAAAAATCATTTTATTCATATTATTTATTTTCAAAACTAAGTATTTTGCTTTATTATTATGGCAAAAATATTTAAAATACAGAAACAATTGATATTTATTTATATAAATAAACACATAAAATAGCATATTGACTAAAGAGTCTATCTTACTGTATGGCTTTACTCTTTACAAAATTATTGTGCTAATTATAAAATATTCACACATTCTAAGAAATTGTTTTGTTGTTATCTACAGTATAAAATAAAGTATAATATCTATTTTAAGCACAATTTTTATAAAAAGGTAGCATGTGAGCTTGAATATATGTTTTGCAAACCCACTATAATATTAATCAAGCAGCCATTTTTAAAGTTTATATGCACTGTCAGAACATACATCTTATTTGTGAAAATATAATTCACAATGAATAAGTAATTTTGAATATACAGTTTATTTTATAAAAATAAAGGGACAAAAGAAGAAAATTATTACAAGCAGAATACTTGCAGCTTAGAGAATGCTGTATTCTCTGAGTCCCTTAGAGTTGTGCCGTGTTATTCAATGGCTTTAGAAATGTCACTGAAGACAAGGATATCATTTGAGTATAGTTTATTTTAACATTATTTCTTAAGAATGATAATGATGATGATGTAAGTCTGCTGTACTTTCTAACTTTGCAACCCAAATATACCATGAAAGTATGTTTAGTTTCCAAATATTAATGGATTCTATAGATATCTTTTTTTATGAGTTTCTAACTTAGTTACATTGTGGTGTGAGAACATATTCTGTATGACTTAAATTGTCTAAATTTATTGAGACTTTTTTATAGTTGATCTTGGTAAAAGTCCCATACACTTTTAAACAAAATGTGCTATCTGTTGTTTTTGGATAGAGCATTCTAAAATTGTCAATCAGATCAATTTAATTGATAATGTTCTTTATGTCATTTATATCCTTCCTGATTTTCTGTCAAGTTGAACTATCAGTTTTTGAGAGAAGATTATTGAAATCTCTGACTATAATCATGAAATTACATTCTCTTTGCAGTTCTATTAATTTTTCCATCATGCATTTTGAAACTCTTTTATTAGGTGCATAAACATTTAGGATTTTTCTGCCTTCTTGATCCTTTTATAATTATGAAGGACAGTCTATATCTAAGTAATATTATTTTCTCTGTAATCTAGTTTGGCAGACATTATGTGACCACTCCACCTTTCTTTAGATTAATGCTAGCATACTATAAAATTTTTGATCCTTTTAATTTTTGCTTATTTATGTCTTTATATTTAAAGTGATTTCCTCTTAAGCAACATATTTCTGGGTATTATTTTTAAATCCAACTAACAATTTCTACATCTTAACTGGCATGTTTAGACCATTTAGTGTGATTATTGATATTGTTAGGTGATGGCAGTCATTTTGCTGTTTTTAGTTTTTTATCTGTTCTTTATTCCTCTTTTCTACCTTCAGCAGAATATACCCTTAAAAATAAAATACCATGGCCATAGAAATACATAAATAAATAGATGTAAAAAAAGCCCTTGTATGTAAATGTGAAAAACAAAGTTGACTGACAAGGAAGTAGCCATTTACTCCTCATGTGTCAAATTTTACTGAGAATGTACTAGGCTGTATGCACTGTGTTCATTCAGGTATGAGTTGGAAATTGCAGACACCTTCTTGTAAGCACCTCTTCATGGTTATGTCCCGTTATTGAAAAGCCCTTCATCAGAGAGAAAAGAGCTCTTTTTCTTGCCCTTTAGCTTTAATTTATCTACTTGTGCTAACCTAAATGGCAGTGGTAAAATCATTTCCATCAAATCAGTGTCCATTAAATAACCTTGGAAATACATTGACATATACCCCTACCCTTACAATGTAAGACTTGCATGTATAATAATGTATCCTTTGCCTTTCCGAGACATATTCAAGACATGAAACTGTATCTTGGACGGCTGAGCAGCAGTCATCTTGTGTTTTACCAAGACTGGGGATACTGTCATTTTTTTCTATTCATCAGAAGTCTTAGATTTAATTTTTTCTTCCATTGAGCTAAATGCCATATCCTCAAATGTAAAGTGTTAGAAGAGTTAAATTGTTGTGGTACAAATCTATTGAATCTGCATCAGCAATTGCTAAGGCTAGAATTTCACAGGGGAGTTCATCAACTAGGCATTGTGTGGTGAGCAGAGGTGTGCTTACAATAAAGTAATCTGGGCTTTTATTAATCAGATGACTTAACCACAGAAGAGTCTTTACTATTGTTTCCTTTTTGTTACTGAAAACATATAGCTGGATAAAAACAACTTTTGATTATCCATTTTTAAAGGAGACATAGCATGAATAAATGGTATCCACAAATAAGTATAGAGTACAACATTCTCTGGGAGTCATCTCTCCACACAAGAATTTCTCTAGAAATTTTTCATGAAAATAGAGTGATTTGACCCTTACAGTCTCATATTCTTCTGTTAATGTTCTACTGGAAAATATGATTTAAAGTAGGGCAGGGGGAAGCATAGAGATGGAGAAACATAAGGAGAGCAAGAATGTATTAATAAATAGAACTAACTAGGGCCTTGATGTTAGTTATATCAATTAATTTTAATTTATCCTAGTTCAGATATATGGCTAATTCTGGTCTCACCATTTTATCTAAGTATAACTTTAATAATAATTTTGCCCAGTCATAACCTTCAATAAATGCTCCATTGTCATTATTCCAGCTGATAATCAAATTTAATACCTCCCAAATAAATTTCTTACTTTCAACTAATAACTTAATTTTTGCTTCCCTGGTAAAACACAGAAGCAGTTGGAATATAATTCAATCATCTTCCTATTAACAAACCTATTGATTTATCTCAACTTATATGTCCATGTGTTTTTTTTTTTTTTTCTTTCTCCACAAATGGAAGAATGGTCCCAGCAACTAAGCCAACAGCTAAGCCAACTCTTCCACTTGTGGCTGACAACTCCTTTATGGTTCACTCAAACACTTTGAAGTTGTACTATCAACTTAACCTTCTCCACAAGAATTTCCCAGTATCAGCAAGCATCCTCTGCTACTTAAAAAGAAAAGAAAAATAAAGAAAAAGAAACAAACAAGAAAACACTCCTAAACATTACACCCATATTAAAACATATCTTCCATTTCTATCATCTCATTTATCAAAAAAAAAAAAAAATTCTGTATCTTCTACCTTCAAGTCCTTAACTTCTGTTCTTTCATCATCTTATCCAATGCATTTTTCTCAACAACCCAATGAAATTTTCTCACTGAATTCTTCATCTTGAATGATTGTTTTCCAGCCCTTCACTTTTTTGAGCTCTTAGCAGCATTTAAAACAGGAGATGCTCTTTGTTTTCCTTAATCACTTTCTTCATTTGGCCACTAGGATGCCTTCAAGGTTTTCCTCCTCCCACCAAGATGAATTTTTATCAGTCTCCTCTTTGGGATCTTTCTTTCCAAATACCAAATATGGATTCTGTTGACCTCACCCTATGCATTTCTTTTCTTTCTTAACTGCCTGACTGCATTCAGGTCCCCCTATATCTCTAACACTAAACTTTCCTCTCACCTTAACATTTAAGATTATCACACTATCTAATCAATAGTTCCACTTGAATATTTACAAAACATAAAAAGTGCATCTGTACCAGAGGAGAAATGTTCATTCCATCCTCTTCTAATTAGCTCTTGTCTCAGTGTTCCCATCTAGATCAGCACCTACAAGTCAATTTGACTACTCTCTTTCTCACCACTACATATTAGCAAAGATTTCAGTCTTTGTAACCTTCAGGATAGACTTTTATTTTTATTTTTATATGTTTCTTAGAGAGAGGAGAAAGGAGGGATAAAGAGAGGGGAAGAAACACTGATGTGTGAGAGAAACACTGATCAGTTGCCTCTCGCGTGCCCTCAACTGGGGACCAGGCCTGAAACCTAGGCATGTGCCCTGACTGGGAATTGAACCAGCAACCTTATGATTCACAGGCTGGCACTCTGTCCAGAGCCACACCAGCAAGGGCCAGGATAGATTTTGAATATAAAAACTTTTCACCTCTCTACTAGAAACATCTAAGTCATTCCACTTTCATCCTCACCTGAATTCCTCCAATAGATCGACAATTGATCTCCATCATTCTTCTTTCTCCTCCTGTAGACTTTTCTCCATGTAAGAACCAGAAAATACTTTTGAAAGTGTAAATATGATAATAGTATCTCTCTGCTCAAAACACTTCAACAACCTTCTATCACACAAAGTCTACTGTCTAAATTCCGTGGTCTATCAGTCTCTCTTTCTCTGATCTGTACCTATCATTCTAGAAGTATCTCCAGCTATGTTGGCCTTCTTGCCATTCTTTATTCATTTTAAGTTCACTTGCTATTCTAAATACCTGGAAAAAATCCCCTAAAATTTGAATGTTTCCTTACTTTTTAAAATTAAGTCTCAGATCAGTCATCACCTCCTCAGAGAGTCCTTCTCTTATCGTTCTTCCTAAAAGAGCCTACTTGTGTCTTAAACATGCTTTCCAATAATACATATTATATAAACTCATGTAATATATAGTTGACCACTATCTTCTTCATGATAGTCTCACTCCCAATACATTAAAATCCCATGCAATCTTCTGGTTCTGCTTTAAACACACGTCTCTCGGTGTTCAATGCTACTTTTTCATATTGTTCTATCCCTTAATGTCAGCATTCTCAGGATTCTGTGTTTGGACTCTTTATCTTTCACTCAACAAAACTACCCTGTTATTCTTATAGATTATCATTACTTAAATTACCATTCATCTCTATTTTATCTCTGTCGTTGTTTCAGTCAAAATCTGTATGTAGAAATTCACCTCCATCTATTAAATTAGTTATGACAATTTTGACTCTCACACAACTACCTGCAACGCAATATGTTCCAAACAGCTCATAATATTACCTTTTTTTCTTTTTTCATTTTTCTAAACTTAATCCTTGTCCTATTTTCCTTACCTTCATATATGCCTTACCAAGTTTCCATTTACCCAAACCACAAAACTTGGAGTCATTCTTCATTTCTCTGTTTTCCACACATGTCAAAGTCAATCAGTTGACACTTTCAAAACTTTCCACTGCTCCCTATTTGTACTTCAAATATATAAATTCAAGTTCTTGTCATTTTCTTGCCTGTCCATGATAAAAATATATATTTTATCTATATTTTCTGGTTGCCCACCCAGTAGCCATTCTTTCCTACCCTTCTCTGTTTTATAAATAACATTCATGATTTCCTTTGGAAACCAAGTAGCCTCCATTGTGTTAGGATTAATGTGACTACCAGCTCTAGGGCTTTGGTTTGGATAGACAAAAAATGATATGCATGACCTCTTCCCTCATGTTTAATGTCAGTTTGGGGTTAATAAAACTGAAAGTTAGAATTATTGTTTAATCATTGAAGAAAAAAAAATACACTTCTCAAATGTGAAAGAGTAAGTGTGTAATCCCAGTTTCTCATGGCAGCCATTTTTTACCTTCAGAGAAGCCAGCCTGAGAAAAAGTCAACTCAAGAAGGAAGCCAGTGAAGACTTAGAGAGAAATGGACCCTAAGCCCTGACTGAACTCACACCAAGATTCCACCTTAACATTGGTTATGACATGATTAATCTTTAAGCTATAAATGAACTTAGGATAAATTTTGTGTTACTTGCAACCAGAAGTTTTCTAATTCAGTCTAACTGACCTCACATCTTTTACAGTTACCACAGGACCACAGGTGTGATTTTATCATCTTACCAACAAAGTCCAATTTTGTCAATTTTGTCACAGATAAAATTTTTTCAGTGGATCTAGAATAAAATGCATACTTTCTAGCATTTTCACAGCATCCTATGCTATGGACAAACTAAATTTCTTCCAGTTGTCTAGACATGCCACAGTTGTCAAAATGTAGCACTTTCATCAATGCTATTTACTTCAACATTCTTTCCCTCCTTGGATGCCTAGCTTTAAGGCACCTCCTAAATTCAACTGCCTCTGTGAAATCTTCTCCAACCCCTGAGTAAGTGCCAACTTTCTTCTCTGTATTTTCCTGTCAGATTTCTGATGAATGAATTTATGTTTTTGAAAACCACTCTTGTCCATATCTCTCCTGATATAAGTCATCATTATTGACTTTCTTATCTTTCTCAAGTAACCCACCAGTGATCTGTCTTATTCATCTTTATGTTCCTACCACTTTTGTTGCAGGATCAATTATTGTTTCTTGAAGGAGCCAAACAGACAAGGATTCTGCCCCCAGTCAAATTTACATTCTAAAAGCAATATGCACATAAATCTATAAAATCAAGATTAAAGTGCTGAGGGCCATGGGAATGGTACAAAGGAAATGCCTCACAAGAGGTGGTTTCTTTCCAGCTGAGATAAATTAATGAAAGACCTTTCAGATAAAATACAATGAAAGCCAGAAATGACTTTGCTACCCCTATCCTCTATATAACATTTCTCCATATGTGATAACTTCGAAGTGAAAGACCACAAAGAGGAAGAAAATAGGAAAAATGCATGCCTACTAATGTGATTTCCTTGGATATAAAGGACAACTCCTCAATCTCTCTTGTGGTAACAATAGGCTCCTCAGAAAGTCTTCAGTTTGACCAGTTTAATTATGTACCAAGAACATGATCTCTATTGCCTACATTAGTTTATTAGAACTTAAAACTAGTGAAGAAGAACTTTAAATGACTGAGGTCCTAGTGCTTTTTAAATATGCTCTTGTTACACATATATTCTTTTTCTCAACTTTTATCTGGATTTCTGAATATAATGTTATATGTTTACATTTGTATGCATATATATCATAGCTTTAAGTATCAGTTCTATGGCATTATATTTTTCACATCTGATGTAATCAGCAAGTGTAGAAAATAAAATTTTATAGAAAAATGAACTGAACCCTTACTCATGCATTTGTATTACCTCCCAAAAATCTATAATATCATCTTTAAAATTGTTTGTAATATTTACATTATTTATTTATGCTGTTTTACAGTGCAATATATATTAGTCGGACAAACTGTGAACCTGAGAATTAAGAGCACATTAAGATAGTGTTTCTTGAATAATGGGCATTTAGCTGTGTAGCATTTTGGTAATTGTGAGACACTGAGAAAATCCCCTTTTCAGTGGTGCTCAGCTTCACACTTCCCTCCGCCATGCAGAGAGCAGCCTGGCACCTGCACATTAAGCTACAAAGTGAAACCTGTGGGAATAGTGCCTGATGCAGCCTCTCTTCAAGGTGTTTCTCCATTACCACCACCATCACTTCCCTCCCCTGACAACCCTTTTCACCACTTTATTCTCCACAGCCGTTCTTAGAAGGTAACCATTCCTACATTTTCCATTTTCTATTTGAAATACACATCAAAAAGAGTTTATGATCTATAACTCTAGACATAAAAATGTGTATGTTCCAAAAATGCTGGAAATGTCTACATTAAATTTTGATATTAAATAGAGTTGCTTTTATATTACTTATTTACAGCAATTAAGGAGAATAGAACTTTGAGAGATAAAAATTCAAAGCCCTCTTTGACAAAACACAGACAAAAAAATTTCATTTCACCATTATTTCCATTACTTACTGCATAGATTTAACTTAAACTTATATAGCCAAAATTAGTTTCCCTAAATGTCTTTACTGGTTTCATGTATTTCCCTACAAGTTTTTGGCAAATGAAGGCACAAAGCTGAGGACCTCTGCATCTTGAGAAAGGTATAGGCCTTGTGGACCAAGGCACATTTGTTTAATTCCTAGCTCTGTCACACATACATACACATACGCATACACACACACATATCCGCATACACCCTGTGAGCAATAGGCCAATCACATTATTTCTCTGATCAACAATATCTCCAAATAAAATATGGCAGTAATCATGGGTATCTTTTCCAGTCTCTTATGCAGAGAACATTTAAAAAGGTACATAAACATGCAGTGGGTACCCCAAAATCTTAGTTTGTTTTCCCCTTTTTTATTTTCCTTTTTACACATTTGGAACCACTTAGAGACTTAACAAGATTCTAAAAGATGCTTGCAAATGCAGAGAATTAGTTCTAGAAATTTAGTAAGTTCTTTGTCAAACATTTTATTTATAGTCAGTTCCCACAGCAGTTATATATGAGGTCTGTCCAGTAGGTATATAGCCATGTAATATAAAAAGAGAGAGAGAGAGATTTATTGAAGAAGATATGAGATACAAGAAGCATTGAACATAGGACAATGACAGCTGACTCTCCTTCAAAATAGGCACCTTGGGACCTTTCATAGTTCTCCTAGTAGCTATCAGCTGCCCTGTCATATTTTCTTGAATCTCATCGACAGTCTGAGATCTCTTCCCTTTCAAAGGTGATTTTAGTTTTGGGAAGTCACAGGGCACCAAATCTGGGTTGAAGGGAGCTGAGTCACCTGGGTGATTTGATATTTCACCAAAAAACTCTGCACAAGATATGATGCCTGAGTGGGCGCATTGTCATGATGCAGCTGCCAATCACCAGTTGCCCATAGCTATGGCCTTCTGAATCATCCGAATAGTTTCCGTGGAGAAATGTTCAAGCTTAATGCAAAATTTGATGCAGATTCATTGCTTTACTTGCTCAGCCATTTCAATGTCCACACAGTACATATGCTCACTCAATGGCATCTACCACTCACACTGATTAGTACGGTGAAGTCGCCATCATTCATGCATGTGCATTCCAGTCCACTCTCCTTGGCTGCCAGGTTACACTGATGTTGTACCATCTGTTCTCATTATAGTAGCAATGATTGGACAGGGTGTGTGTGTGTGTGTGTGTGTGTGTGTGTGTGTGTATGAATATATATGTGTATTTGTATACACACATACATACATAGATATACACATTAAGAGCACGATGAGGTAAGAATGATGAATAGATAAAAATCAAATTTCTGTTTGATTTCTCTTCCTGAATTTCCTTTTGGATTCCTCTGGAACTAAATGTTGAATTTAGAATTAAAAAATAAAAAAGTTTCCTTCTGCCTATGTCCTCCAAATATTCAAATGTGGAAACCTTTCTTGAGAAATACTATAAAGTGTCTGGATACTGGCTTTTTTGCATTTGTTCAGACCTTCTACAAGTAATCTTCAATTTAAAGCATTCTTCTGCTTAAATCTAAATAGGAGATACTAGAAGATAAATTATTTTACTAAAGGACTTAGAGACTTTGGGATATAGTATAAAAATATAATGATTTATTTTCTTATAGCTCATTAAGAAATAAATATATTAGACAAATGAGCAGACATGATTTGGATTTTAAACAGACTCCCATTTCTGTGGCAGACTCTTGGTTTCCATCTTAATAGTCATCTGCCCAGAATGCTGAATTTGTTCCTATATTAGATCATCCTCCCTTTTAGCTCATAGCAGATGAGGGAGTAAATCTTAGTCTAAGTCAATCCATTAAATCATTGGTGATTGGTGTAGGAATTAATGTGATTCAAATCATGAGAAATGAGAGAAATTCTGCTGGGAGTGGAGGGATCAAAAAGAAGAAGGAGGAGGAGGAGGAGGAGGAGAAGAAAGAGGAGGAGGAAAAGGAGGAGGGGAAGGGGAAGGGGAAGGAGGAGGAGGAGGAAGAGGAGGAGGAGGAGGAGGAGAAAAGAGAAAGGAAGAAAGAAAGAAAGAAAGAAAGAAAGAAAGAAAGAAAGAAAGAAAGAAAGAAAGAAAGAAAGAAAGAAAGAAAGAAAGAAAGAAAGAAAGAAAGAAAGAAAGAGAGAGAAAGAAAGAAAATGAATAAATCCAGAGAGTGTGACATTATCAAGATATCACTATTCTTTGGTCCTCCTTACAAGAAGACCAATATTGGCTATCCAGAGACAAAAACATCATTGGAAATAATCCTAGAACCTGAGGGTGAGGCTGAAGCAATTTTTTGGGCCACAAAGACTAAGAAGGACCACATTAGAAAAGTAAGAAGAGTGGCAACACTCTGACCAGCTTGCCCATCCTCCATGTTGGCACAGTGCCACATGGTGAGAGCCGCCAAGAGCCTATAGTTTCTCCCATGGGGAAAAAAAACACCAAGGTGAACAGCCAGCTCCTTTATCTTTGAAGAATGCCTTCCACTCATGTCTTGCCTCACATATAATATTGGGGCTTGACCACTGTGGATCATATTGAGATGGAGAAGGGGGCAGAGCTTACAGCACCTCGGACTCAGATCTTGGCAGATTGCATTCTTCCTTGTAGCAATGCATGAATAGAAATCCCATCCAGAGGCTCTGTCAATCTGTTGAACTGACTTGGTGGCCTCTTCTAGCCAGAGCTCAGTTGGCAGTTCTGCCTGACTCAGGATTCCCAGCCAACAAGCTGTAATGGCCATTGGGCCCATTCAATAGCCAAGTCTGCAAAGGACAGTAAATCAGAAGTCATTCCCAAATGCTGAGTACATCCTCCAGTCCTGTCTAACCAGAAGCCTAGGATGAGAACCTGGGCAACTGCAAAGTATATCCTACAGTGACACTTGCAATGGTGCGTGACACAGAGATCCTAGCCAGTAGCTCTGCCCATCTACAGAGCCAAACTGGTGGCTGAATCTGACCCAAGAACTCATTGAGCAGTTCTGCCTAGTTTAGGGCCCTATCCAATGAGAAGTACTGGACATAAAGCTGGTTTTATGGCCCTGCCCAGGCGAGGAAGCATATTTCTAGCCCCACTCAAATGCTGTGTAGAGTCTTTAGTCCTACTGACAAGGAAGCCTGACAAGAGGACCTGAGAGCTGCAGCATCAATCCTACAGCCATTCTTGGACAGGTGGGCAGGTCAGCAATACTGCTAAACTGTTAAGTATAGTCTCTGGCCCTGCACAACTAAGGAGCCTGAACAGTGACCCTGGGCAGCCTCAGAACCCAGCCTATGCTTCTGCTTAGTTGCAGAGCCCACCCTACAGTTTTGACATGTTGCCATATGAAGCCTGTGTCCTGCCCTGGCCGAGTAGCACAGCCAGTGGTCCTGCCCAGTTGCAAAGTATAGCCTTTGGCCCCACCCAACAAAGGAGTTCTGACAATGACCACACAGAACCACAGAGCACTCTTATCCCCACTCAACTGTGAGATATAACTAGAAGTCCCTCCCAACTAAAGAGTCCAGTCAGCAGAGCATAGACTGATACTACATCTTACTTGGGGGCACAGTCTTAATCCTCAACTGATCACAGAGCACTGACTGAGGCCTTGTCCAGCTCTGAAGTCCTGCCTGCTGCGCTGCCTGAACACCAAAGCAAATCAGGCCTGCAGTACCATCTGATCTGGAAATACAGCTAACATCATACTCAACAGTGAAAGGTTAAGAACTTTTCCTCTAATATCAGGAGCAAGACAAGGGTATCCACTCATACCACTCCTCTTTTACATAGTGCTGGAAGTCCTAGTTATGGCATTAGGTAAGAAAAAGCAATAAAAGACATCTGAATTAGAAAGGAAGCCATAAAACTCTTCATTTGCAGATAACATGATCTTATATATACACAGTCCTAAACACTCAACCAAACTGTTAGAAATAATTCAGTAAACTTTCAGGACACAAAATCAATATACAAAAATCAGTACTGGTTCTATGTAGTAACAATAAATTATCTGAAAAAGAAATAAAACAATACCATTTACAATAGTGTTGTAAAAGTTATTGATTCTGTGTGGAAGAATTAAGTTTGTTAAATGTCCATACTACAGAAAGCCATTTATTGATTTTATATAATCCTTACCAATATTCCAATAGCATTTTTTACAGAAATGGAACAAAATAATTCTAAAATTCATATGGAACAAGAAAAGACTGACTAGCCAAAACAATGCTAAGAAAAAATAACAAAACTGGAGACACCACATGTTCTGATTTCAAACTATATTACAAAGGCATAGTAATCAAAACAGTATGGTATTGGTATAAAAACAGACACATGCAGCACTAGAACATAATTAATTGAGCAGAAATAAATGCATGCATATATTATCAATGAGTCTTTGACAAAGGAGCCAAGAATACTCAGTGGGGAAAAGATAGCCTCTTCAATAAATGGCTTTGAGAAAACTGGTTATTCTCAGGCGGAACAATGGAACTGGACTCCTAGCTTACACTACTTATAAAAATTAACTTGAAATAAAGTAAAGGCTTAAGTGTAAGACCTGGACTCATAAAACTCCTAGAGAAAATGTAGGTAGTAAACAACTTGACATTGATCTTGGCCATTGCATTATGAATATGACAACAATACACAAGAAACAAAAGCAAAAATAAACAAGTAGGACTACATCAAACTAAAAAGCTTCTGCACGCTAAAGAAGTGATCAACAAAATGAAAAGGCAGCCTATAGAATGGGAGAAAAATATTTGGAAACCATGTATCTGATGAGAGGTTAATACCCAAAATATATAAGAAACTAGTGTAACTTAATAGTAAATTTAAAATACTCCAATGTAAAAATGGGCAAAGGACATGAATGGACTTTTTTTTTCAAAGAACCTGTTCAAATGACCAGTAGAGGCACATGTAAAGATGTTCAACATCACTACTCATCAAAGGAATACAAATCAAAACCACACTGAGATGTCAGCTAACACCTTAAAAGGTGTTGAGGGTGTGGCAAAAAGAGAACCCTTGTGCACTATTGGTGGGAGTGTAAATTGGCAGAGACACTATAGAAAATAGTATAGTGATTCCTCAAAAAATTAAAAACGGAAATACAATATGATTCAGCAATTTCACTTCTGGGTATATTTCATTACATATGCATATATCAATTGTTATACTGTATACCTTAAACTTACAGTTATATATCATTTGTATCTCAATAAAGGTGGAAAAAAATTAATAAATTTACCACCTTCTGCCTTTCAATTGTTTGGAAATTATTATCTGAGACCATGATAGGTGGGTTACTGATACCTAGGAGGGACAAGCCTGAGAACAAATGTCAAGAGACTGAAGATGACAGGGGTAAAGTCAGGGAAATCCTGGTTGCTCATTGATATTGTACAGCTGCAGCATTAATAAACTAAAAAACTCATGGGGGGGCTAGTTTTATATATATATATATAAGCTAATTAAGGCTGTTACCTGACTGATAGAAATGCTACAAATTATAAAAATACAGGCTCTTTAGAATTGGGAAAGGGTATATGCCCTATGGCCTGCATTTGTACAGGATTCACCATGAGCTCTGGAGACTTTTGAATTATCTATCAGCAAATGGTGAAGGCTTCTGTAATAGACAATTACTGAGTGAAATCCCAGGCTGATAATTATATGCCAGAGAGGACATCAACTCTAAGCTGAAACCTGCTCTCACCTTTTTTTCTTTTGGGGCTCTGCTGCCGTATTATTATCACTGCATCTGCATCTTTGTTGTCCCTTGCATAAACATACCATGATACTATCATCATTTTTAATCATTCTGTGATTATGGAAACATGCTGAATAATTTCCAAGGCCAGAGAGGAATGTGTCACTTCCATTAGCCTTTTCTTGCTCCATGTTTAAAGGCAAATAGTGAACTCTGGACTATCTTACAGGATAGTCCCATCAAGCACTATTTCCAAGAACTGCAAAATTTATTGATTAAGCACAAAACAGACTATTAACAAGCAAATGATAAACATGAAGTTACTAAGCAAGAAAATTAAAGTGTGTGTGTGTGTGTGTGTGTGGTGTGTGTGTGTGTGAGTGTTCGTGTGTGTGTAGTAAGTCAAAATCTTCTTCAATTTACATTTACTGACAAAACACAGGGGATTGGAGAGGTAAAACACAGTGATAGTAATGGCTCTCCTTGTAACAAACTCTGCACCTGACAGGTATACAGAAAATAGAGGTAGCAGCAATTTTTCATGGAGTTGATAGACTCGGTAAAGCTGTCAAGTGTTAACTAGCTTACCTTCTGCTCTTTGCACGAAGGTCAATGGATACAGCACATTTTCCAATGTGACTCTGAAAAACAAAAGAATTACAAATAGTATGTGGTGGTATTTATTTTACTTCTTTTTTAGCCTACCCTATGTAAAATCTAGAGGTTGAATGCCACATCAAAGCTTCCAGCTATCAAAATATGTTAGTGATCATATGTGTGGGGGTAGGGCAGTACAGAGTTGTATTGGAAGGTTGTAAATGAATATCTAGTTTTTAAAGTGCAATATGGGGGATGAACCTTTATTTGTTTAAGGATTAAATCTCTAACCTTAACCTTTTATAGAAACATGGTCTTTATTAAAAAATATTGTATAACTATGTTTTATAAAATTTTAACCTTTGCAACAAAGAGTATAGCTAATCTACATATATTCTTAAAATAACATAGTTAATGAGGAGCTTCTAGTTGTTCCCAGTAAGAAAGAAAATATTATCAACAATGTTCCTGTTCTTTTGCCCTAGGGAAGTGAACACTGAACTATACTTAAGACTATTCATTCCCTTGATGTTTCTCATGGTTTACCTGGTATACATAATGTATATGTATTTCTAAACATGATAGGTTTAGTCTTGCATGTTTTGGATATTTTATTCATGGAATCATACTGTTTATACCTTGTGGGCCTTGCTTTATTCACTCAAAATTCTGCTTTGGAGATTTATTCATTCAGTTATCCTGTCTCCAGGAATTTGTTGCTACAATTCATTGCTGCTTTAAACATTCTTGAGCATGTTTCCTGGTGCACTGGGGAGTTTCAGTGGAGTGTGATGAAACTACCGGATTACAATAATTGTGGAATTCATCCTGGCAACAACAAAGAATAAAGGTTTCTGAGCTGTTATTTTCAATCTTTTAAAAGTGTGCATTTGGTGGATGTAAAATTGTCCATACTGTAATTTTATTTGCATTAAATGTTAACTAAAGAAGTGAGCATGTGTTCCACAAGCTTATTTGTCATTTTTGTTTCTGTTGGGGTTATTTTACTACTGAAATTTCTATTGTCTTTTTATTATTTGAGGGCAGTTCTTTACATATTTTGGATACTAACACATTGTTGGTTAATGGTGGGAAATGACCACTTTGCGACCATGGCCTGTGCTTTCACTATTTTTATGGTGCACATTGATAAACATATATCCTAATTTTAATGCACTCAGATGCAAAAACTTTTCCTTTATGTTTTATGCATTTGGTATATTTAATTAAATAATTTCCTACCTTACTCTCATTATTATTTGGTAAATATTTTTTCTTAGATTATTTTATATGTTGTCTTACATAATTGATTTTTTAATTTACCTAAAATTGTTTGCATATGTTTATTGATAAATGATTTCCTTCTACTATTTCCTAAAGGATATACCTTTCCTCACCTAATGTTAATGACACATTTATTATAGATCAAGTTTCCTTTATTTATCTGTTTCCTTTTCTGTTATATTGGTATGTTTTTCTATTTCTGCCTCAATAGTATTCTTAAATAGTTATTTTATAATATGTCATCTGATAATATCTCCCAATATTTTCCCTTTTTTTTTTGAAAGAGTGTGAAATATTCTTAATACTTTTTTGTACAGATTTTAAATATGTATATATTCAAGTTCTATGAGAACTTCTCTTTCAGTTTGCATAGGAATCAAGCTGTATTTGGGGAGGTTACAGACTTGAGTCCTTCCAGTGTTGGGTCTTCCACACTCAGAGTGTGGTCTCTTTCTCCATTCTTTTAATCTTCAAATTATTTGATTATTTTAAATAATATTCTTCAAAATATAATTTCTACAATTCTGTTACTTTTATTTCTATTTTTTAAATGTTTTGATTATGTGTATATAAATGTATGATATAAATATTTAGGTACTTATTGTGAATATAAAGTAATGCATTTAATTTTATTGACATTTTTGACAAACTTGTTAAACTGTTTTGTTATGTCTAATAATTTTTGACTGTAGACCAGAGGTCGGCAACCTTTTTCTCTGCAAAGAGCCAGACAGTAAACATTTTAGACTCTGAGAGCCATATGGTCTTTAGTAATTATTCAGCTGTGCCATTGTAGCATGAAAATAGCCATAGACAATACCTAAATGAATAAGCATGATATGGCTGTGTTCCAATAAAATTTCATTTATAAAACAGGTGGCAAGCTAATTTTGGCCTCTGGGCAATTGTTTGCTGATCACTGTCTTATGCTATTATATCAACTGCCCAAAGGACAGTTTTGTTTCTTCTTTTTTTTAATCCTTATCTCTTTTTTGTCATTTTTATTTTCTCACTGCTCTGAGTAGGAAGCCCAAAATTATCTTTAGAAGTGTTGATTGTGTTCATACTTATCATACATTAGGTCTTGTTCCTGATTTTAAAGAGAATGTTTTTAATAATTCACTGATGTATATATTTGTTGTAAGTCTCCATAGATTCATCAAATTATGGAAGTTTCCCTCTTTTCCTAATCTGTGAGCAGTTTTATCATTATTTTCCCCTCATCTATTGAGATGTTTGAATGTTTTTTTCTCTTTTAATCTGATAATGTGATGAATATATTAATAGATTTTATAATATTGTGGCAGCATAATATTTCTTTTACATTTATACATAATGGTATTATCTTTTTAAAATATTATTTTATTTGTTTCCTATTTTTTTTAAAGTTTGACATCTATTTTTATGAATGAAATTGACCTGTTCATTTTTTTGTCATACACCCTTGTCAGGTTTGGAATGGAGGCTAAAATAGCTACATTAATAGAAAGGTCAAGTATTTCTTCCTTTTTTATTCTAGGAAGTATTTGTATATTAATTAACTCTTCATTGGATAATCAGTTGACTTCTTCTATAATACTTTCTATGTCTATTATAATCTCTGCAAGAAAATTTTTAACCACTGATTCAATTACTTTTTAACAATTACAAGATTATTCAATTTTTCCATTCTTTACTCAGTTTTGATAATTAGTATTTTTCTAGAAGTGCATTTTGACTAAGCTTTAAAATTTGTTTGCATAACTTTATTTATAACATTCTTTATCTTTTTAAATTTCTGCAATATTAGTAGTTATAAACTTGTTTTGTGTTTAATATTATTTGAAGTCTTTGTATATGTTACTTGATCAATCTTGGTGTACCTTCATCAATTATCTATATTATCTTTTCTAATTCATCAATTTATTTTTAAGAGAATAGCCCATTTATGTGTACTTAATTGTTGACATATTTTCTATTTTTGAGTTTATATATTTCTATAATTTTCTTTTTTGTTCATTTTTTCCTTCTCCTCCTCTAACCTTATATGAACACGTTATTTCTAATACTTAATGGTCATCCTTAAAATTTAGTATACCATATAGCTTTCCAATGTCCTTACCATATCCTTACCTTATAACTAAAAAATATTAATGTCTCTATTGTACTCTCTCCCAAATTTTACCTTTTCCAGTGTTTTACCTTTATTTTGTTTTATTTTAACATGTTACAATTTTATAAGGTTAATGTTTGTTTAGGTTTATATGTTCCTTCTTTTCATCTCACACTGTCTTTCTGATTTTCTTAAATTGTCGGGAGGTCCTTTAGCAAGAATGTAGGGTTATAACTTACCTCAATCTTTGTGACTTTTTTAGATTTCTGTTTCATCATTTTTCCTGATATTTTCGCCAGGTATAGTTCACGTTATTTTTTTTTTCCTCAGGACATTGAAGGTATTATTATGTTTCTTTCTGACTCATATTGTTGTCAGAAAATCAGCTTTCAGCCTAGTTGTCATTCCCTAGTCAGTAACAGGCCTTTTTGTTAGTCTACTTTAACACTGTATTTTTTTTCTTATATATTTTTGAGTTTCACTAGAATGTTTGTAAGTATAGATTTCTAGCAATTCATTTTGCTTGGATGTGTTAGACTTTTGAGGGTTGAAAATTTACATCTTTCTTCATCTCTGGAAAATTCTGTCTGTTGCATTTTCAAGTAGTGCCTAATACTCCATTCCCATAACTCTGCCCTCTAAATTTCTTTTCCAGAACATTTTATTAGATGAATGCTGGAGCTAGCCACTTAGATTGCACTGATTCTTAATTTCCTCTTGATATTTTGCATCTTATTTTTCTCCTTCCTGATGCAGTAATTGTCAGTTTTTTAGATCTACCTTTTAGTTT
This sequence comes from Furipterus horrens, assembly GCF_987537825.1. Taxonomy (NCBI): domain Eukaryota; kingdom Metazoa; phylum Chordata; class Mammalia; order Chiroptera; family Furipteridae; genus Furipterus; species Furipterus horrens. The sequence goes on along the minus strand of NW_028327176.1, from coordinate 135,030,823 downwards.
ATCTAACATGTTTGACATCTTAATATTTGACTTGGTTTTACTTCAGCCATACAGAAAGTATAAATATTGGCCTCAAACACACATGAGGGCTAGATTAGAAAGTGAATTCTCAGGAAAGCTTTCTTTTCTTTCATCTAAAGTCAATGTCCAGAGCAATATTGATAAGTATCTTTATTGAAAATATTGTTGCTATTTTTAAAAAATTAAATATTCTTTCACTGAATGTGTCCCCTTTTAGAGGTCCTGAGCTTGGCCAGACTCTATGCTTCGATATGTTCCTGGATCACATAGCTCTTTGCAGGCAATGCTGCAAACCATATGACAGATCTCAGTACTCGTATATTAGGACACATGATTTTCTGGTAACTTTGGGCCCCTAAGAATATTTTTTTTATTTTTCTAATCAGTTCAGTTAATCTGATATTTTTAGATGTTATAAATATGTAGTCCATAGTACTTTGAAAGCAAAAATCAGACAGTAAGCATTTTATGGGCTCACAAGTAAATACCAGACTTTTAAACTGGAAGAGTCACTTCTATAGTTAAAATTTTAGTCTTACCTAATCACATCAATTTATTATGTAAAGAGAGAATCAATGTCTTTCTTTATGCTAGTTCCATACCCTTTTAATAACTATATGGTAATTATGTAATTTTCTACATATAAGATCTTGTCATCGTAAGATCATGTCTGATATGGATGTATTTTATTTCTTTTACTTATCTAATTGCCTTAGCTAGGACTTCCAGTACTATGTAAACAGAAATGGTGATAGGGGCATCTTTGACTTTTTTCTGATTTTAGAGGAAAATCAGATTTTTACCATTGAGTATGATGACAGCTATGGGCTTTTCACACATGGCCTTTATTATGGTGAAATAAGTTCTTCTTATATCTATTTGCTGAGGTTTTCTTATAAGCATGAAAAGGTTTTGAATTTTTTCAATGCTTTTTTTTACATATAGTGAGGTTCTTATATGTTTATAGTCTTCATTCTGTTAATGAAGACTATATCGTGTTAATTAATTTCTGTGTGTTTAAGTATCCTTGCATCCCAGGGATGACTCTCACTTGGTCATGGTGTATGATCATATTAATGTGCTGTTGATTTCAGCAATGAAACAGAATAAATCTGAGAATTAAATCCACACATATATGGCCAACTGTTCTTCAACAAAGGTACCAAGGATACACAATGGCAAAAATATAGTTTTTTCAACAAATGGGGTTGGGAAAACTGGATAACCACATGCAAAAGAATTATTTTGGATTACTCTCTTATATCACACACATAAAAAAACTTAAAATAGATTGAAAACTTAAATATAAGACCTGAAACTCTAAAACTACTAGGAGAAAACAAGGGAAAAATGTTTCTTCTCTTTGGTCTCTCTGTTGATGTCTTGAATATGACATCAAATTTACATGCAACAAATCAAAAATTTATAAGACCATATCAAACTAGAAGTTTCCACATAGAAAGAGATACAAAAGAAAAAAAGGCAACCTACAAAATGAGAGAAAATATTTGCAAACCATATATTTGATAAGGAATTAACATTCAAAATATTTAAGAAATTCTTATAATCCAATAGCAAAAAAAATTGAAAATGGGCAAGAAATTTGAATAGACATTTCTTTAAAGAAGATATAAAAAGGCCAACATATGTATGAAAAGATGCTCAACATCTCTAGCCGTTAGGGAAATTCAAAGAAAAAACACAATAAAATACTATTAAACACCAGTTAAGATGGCTAGCTTTTATTAAAAGAGAGGAAAAAGAAAGATGAGTGTTGTGAAAATGTAAAGAATATACTATTATATTAATATACTGCTATACTAAACAGTACGAAGATTTCTTTAAAAATTAAAAATAGAACTACCATATGATGCAGAAATCCCACTTCTGGGTATATACCTGAAAGAATTGAAATAAGGATCTTAAAGAGATATCTTTAATCCAATGTTCATTACAACACTATTCACAGTAGCCAGGATATAGAAACAATGTAAGTATCTGTTGATGGATGAATGCATGATGAAAATGTGGCATATACATACAATGGAATAGTATTCAGCCTTTTAAAAAAATCATGCCATTTGCAGCAGCATGTACCAACCTAGAGGATATAATGTTAAGTGAAGTAAACCATTCACAGAAAGACAAATATTTCATTATTCTGCTTAATATGAGGTAACTACAGTAGTCAAGCTCATAGAAGGAGAGAATAAAACTAATAGAAACAGTGGTTACCAGGGACCAGGTGACAGAAGAAATAGGAAATTGTTTTTCTATTGGTATACAGTTTCAGCTACCCAAGATAAATTAGTTGTAGAGACCAGCTGTACTGCATAGTGTCTACAGCCACTAATTCTGTAATGTGCACTTAAAATTTTAAGAAAGCGGATCTTATGTTAAGTAGTATTAACACACACACAAATACAGGGATACTAAGAAACATTTGGAATTGATGGGTATGTCTATCATGTTGATAGTGGTGATGGTTTCACAGGTGTTTGTATATGTCCAAATTCCTTAATTATATATATTAAATCAATGCAGTTTTTGTATTTTATTTATGTCTCAATGAAGTTATTAAAAAGAGAAAGCCATCTAGATTCCACATGATCATTTCTCTCTATTCTGTATGTGTTCTGAGAGGTCAGTCATCATAACCATTCTGAGGACAGACCTACATTAGCTCACTAGTGCATCCCTGCCACCTAGCACAGTGCTTGTCATATAGCACATTCTCACGAAAATTTTCCTGAATAAATGAATTTTGGAATATATATCTGAAAAAATACACAATGCATTTTCAAGGTGTCATCACCAAATACCACTTCTGTTTTCTTTCTAATATATATCTAGCATATTTTCACCTTTTCACTTCTGTAGTTATCCTATATAATACTTACACATGCTAATCTGAAGGAATGGCATATACAACTTTTTAGTCTAACATTGTCTAAAAAATGTAAATTTATAGAACTATTTTTTTAATTATTATTATTTCCTTTACCAGGTTTATTCACCATGAAATTACTTTAACTGAATAAGTCTTTTTAGCTGTTAAATTTCCTCATAGTTATGTCTTCTTTAATATTTCAAGAAGTGCTCAATATGCATTTTCATCTTGCTTGGTTCCTAGATAATACTATTTTTTACTTTTAAGATCATTTTTAATGAATTGATACAGTAAGTCATACTAAAATACTAAAATTCTGTTAAGTCTTATGTTTTATTACCAACGTCTTATATGACATTGAGAAAAAAAGTCTCCCCTTATTCCATCAAGATCCCCAACTATAAATATCCTGTAAAGATGAATATTTGAAAGCCTTTGATTAAGCATGGGCATGAAAGATATTAAATAATTCTAATGTTGTTTAAAGTGTACTTATGACTCTGCAGCAGCTTTAGTAAAATTAGCACCCAGCTAACAGAAAACACACTTATTCCATATGGCATATGTAGGACTACAGAGAATTCTAAATTTTATATTTAACTTTACACAATGCCTAAAAGTTCAATGTAGAAACTTATTTAAAACTCTGCCCTGATCTTTTTCAGTAAAAACACATTTGTATGCAAATTATACTGTACAGTGTACACCTGAAAGTATATTGCTTTGCATTTTTCCTAAGCCCCAGCAAAATAGTTAAAGGACAACTGAAGGATGTCTGATTTGAAAATGCTTTTGAATAAATGTAAAATAAATTTTTAAAAATTTCTTCATGCCTTCCACAAGATTGTTATGTTATATAGAACTGTTTCAATATTCAAAAGGCATTGTTTTCAATGACCTTATTAGTGTATACAGTGGTCAATGGCATAATTTGTTCTACATGCACAAGGCAATGTGGGATGTATATATTGTTACCAACAGTTTGCATGAAGTAGCATTTTCTTATGAGATCAGGAATGAAAAGACCAGAGGTAAAAGAGAGTGCAGAAGACTGGAATGCTCACTTATCTTTGAAACTACTACATACATGATTTGAATATTTCTCTGCCATTCACTAAGGGTATACTTTTGGATAAGCTTTTAGTTACTTATAGAACTTGGTTTTCTTACTCATAGAGGTCTGAAAATATTTAAAATTGATGAAAGTATGTTAGGTGGTATAATCTCACCTTTTAATGTGATCTTTCCAAATAAATATTTATTTAAATTAAATTCAGCAGCAAGTCTTCTATCTCTAGACTAAATCTAATGAAGATGTGGCTAAATTTACTTGCATTACTCATTGTAATCTCTGGGGATTAGAGGAAAAAAGAAATGCTGAAATATTTCAAGTTCTCCTTGTTTCCTTGGATAAAATATAGCACATCTGTAAAAATGTGAAGATCAAACCACATATAGAGCAACTGCTAATCTATATGTGGATTATATTAGTACTGATATTATGTTTAGAAATCAATACTTAACATATATTCTAGTTAAATTTTCTTATGTGGGTTTCAAAAGATTTTTTAAATAATTGAGCAAATAAATTTATAGTCCTAGATATCACTGGGTATTGATTTTGACACCTGCCATCTGGCAAATTTTATTTAGTATTACAATAAATAAATAAGCAAAAAATAAATATTTTGTATGACATTATTCTCTCAACTCTAAACTGAGGAAAATAGGCATTTTTAATGATTTACTTTGTTGCAGATGGTCCTTGAGAACATGAAACAATAAAGTATATCTGTTTTGCCTTCTGTATCTGTGGTTTTTTTGTTACATTTCTAAGATCTCACATGAATTAATGCTGATTTTGTGTTTAAAAAATACATATATTTAAAGTGATAAAATAAAAGTTGCTTTGATAGCCTGAAAGACACCACTTTGGACAGTTACAAAAAATTTTAATGTCTGGACCATTATGCACTCACATTCAGGCATAATGCACAAAATACCAGGCAAGTACACCAGAATAAAAAATGGCCACAATATACAGCAATTCTTTTCCTTTTTTAATTGAAAGCATATATTTCATCCCCAATTCATTCTTACTCTTCTTGTGTGCTACTTTAAAGCTTCTTCTTCAGAATTATGGCGTAAAGGCAGTTTATAAAACAACTAGTTGGAATTGTTATATATCACATTTTCTGAACACAATAAGTAGCATCATTATAGTCAAGATGAAATTTGATTTGGAGTGTTTGCTAGTAAACAATATAGTCATTAATTTTCCAAGGACTCAAAATTCTTGAAGGTGGTATGAATATAATTTCTATAAGAATAGATCCCTGATGTTATACCAGTGGCAAGAAAGAGAAAAAAAATCTTATTTTTTCCAAGCTAAAATTAAATGCAAAAAATGGAAAACAAATCTTGGTATAGAGAAACTCTTACTTAAAATATCCAAAGTTTATCTCCACCTAGCTATCTACCAATATTATGGTTTAAAATACGTGAAGTACAATGAGATAATGTACTAGATGTAATTCATTTTAAGGGATTCCATCAAAGAAAAACATTAAGACATGTAAAACATCACCAACATCTTCCACATCAATACCCATTATATTTTATTTCAATATTTACCAGCCCTTCACCTTTTGTTTCCTTTGCACACCCTATGGTAATAGATATTCAATTTATTTACCTTTCCAAGGTTAATTTTTTTCTTTCAACTTGGTTTCTTTGTTTGTAGGTCCATACTTCAAATAAAATGTGTGCTTAATAAGATTTTTAATCATAAGTAAATGAGGGAGAGGAAGAGAAGAAAGGAAAAACAGAGAAGAAAATATGAACCACACAAGCCATGATGCAAACTTCTCCCTTAGGAGAGCTATATAAGATACATTCTTATCTAATGTCGTTTGTAAATTAACATCTCCATACATGCATCTATCAGATAGTGCAAAAAAAAGGGGGAGGGAGGCCCTCACCCATGTGGTTCAGTTGGTTGGGTGTCATTCTGCAAAGCAAAAGCTCACCAGGTGGATTCCCTGCCAAGATACATGCCTAGGTTATGATTTCTGTCCCTGGTAGGGGTGTATATGAGAGGTAACTAATCAATGTTTCCCTCTCACATTGATGCTTCTCTCCCTCTCTACCTCCCTAGTTTCTTTTATCTCTAAAAATAAATAAATAAAATCTTTAAAAAGCAGATGAGAGGTTCTCAATGACTAAAATTTATATTTAATGGGTATTAAAAAATAAACACATATATTATTCAGAATAAAGGTTTGTTGTTGGCTTTTAAAAATATATGCTCAATTGTTATTGTCTTCTTTCCTGGGATATTCTACTTACTAACTACAAGTAACATAACCTTTGTAACTCAGAGGAACTATAAGCAAAATGAAGGTTAAAGCACCAGTCTTTCCTATTTAAAAATCCATAAAAATCAAATGAGCTAATGTGAACTAAGGTGATGGTCATGTTCTTTTAAAAATATTTTACATCCCTGGCTGGTGTGGCTCAGCGGATTGAGCAGTGGCCTGCAAACCAAAGGGTCACTGGTTTGATTCCCAATCAGGACACATGCCTGGGTTTCCAACCAGATCCCCAGTTGGGGGCATGCAAGAGACAACCACACATTGATGCTTCTCTCTCTCTCTTTCTCCTTCCCTTCCCCTCTTTCTGAAAATATATAAAATCTTTAAAAATAAAGTAAAAATATATTACAAGTTCTGACTTCTGGTCAAGATGGCAACATAAGTAAACATGGCACACCTCTTCACACAACCACATCAAAATTACAACTAAATTATAGAACAACCATCACTCAGAAATCAAGCTGAATACAAGTCTGACAACTACATAATTAAAGGAATCACATTCATCTAGATGATAGGAGGGGTGGAAATGCAGAATAGGCTGGTCCCACATCCACGTGTGGTGGATAAAAATTTAGGAGGGATATCTTGGAAGCAAAGAGCCCCATCCCCACACCAGGGCCCCCACCCAGGATATGAGTGCCAGGAAGATAAGTCCCCATAACTTCTGTCTGTAAAAACCAGCAAGGCTTGAGTCAATGGAAGAAACTTCTGGAGTCCCAAGCAGTTCCTCTTAAAGAATCCACACATGAACTTACTCAGACTCACTCCCACTGAGATCCCACACCAGGATAGTAGCTTGAAGAGACCAGTAGCATACAGGAGGAACTGAAGTGTCTGGCATTAAGGCAAAAGCTGGGAAACAGCTTTATCCCAGAGAGAAAGGCAAACAGAGGCACAGAGCTGGCAGGGCAGTGTCATATCTGAGATTCCATCAATCTGGCTAACACTATTTGTCCCATGCTGGAGAGCCCCTGATGCTCCATCCCACCCAAATTATAGCTGTTAACAGTAACTTTTCTATATGAATCACTGGTCTTGGCTCAAGCTTCACAACTTCCTAAATCCTTTAAAACATCAATAGCTAGCCCCCAGCCCCTGTACTTCTTGCTAAGTGGCTCCAGGCCTGGCACTAGCAGCAGCCAGCCTAGGTTCACAGGTTGGGTTCTCCTAGGAATCTCAAAGCCCAGCACAAGTAGCAGACATCCCAGACTGTTCTGTAGTTCAGGCAGGGTGGCCTTGGGCAAAACACAGGGTGACCTTGGCCTGCACCACCCAGTGGACAGATACAGACCATGTCAGAGCACCACCATCCTGCCCATGTACAGCTCATCCTCCATGGAGAGTGGAGGTCGGTGGTCAGTGGTCACAGCCAATACTTGCAGCAGACTGGCCCTGGTAAATCCCTCCCATTGACCTGCCAATAGCAACCAAGTCTCAACTACAAGAGGAGGGTATACTCAGCCCACACAAAAAGTGCACCTCAAGTATCCAGCTTGAGTGGCTGTGCCACTGGACCCTACAGGACACCTACAACAGTAAGCCACAATACCAAGACAGGGACGCATAGCAGCTCTACCGAATACATAGTAACAAACACAGGGAGGCTGCCAAAATGAAGAGACAAAGAAACATGGCCCAAATTAAAGAAAGATCAAAACTCCAGAAAAACAACTAAACAAAATGGAACTAAGAAATCTATCAGATACAGAGTTCAAAACATTGATGATCAGGATGCTCAAGAAACTTAGTGAAGACCTCAACAGCATAAAAAAAGATACAGTCAGAAATAAAGGATAAACTAATTAAAATAAAGAACAGTTAAAAGGGAAATAACAGTAGAGTGAATAAAGCTGAGATTCAAATCAATGATTTGGAACATAGGAAGAAAAAAACAAAAACAAAAAACACCAATCAGAAAAACAAGAAGAAAAAAATAATCCCAAAATTTGAGGATAGTATTAAGCAGCCACTGCGATAAATTCAAGTGGTCCAACAATCAAATCATAGGGATGCCAGAAGGAGAAGAGAAAGAGTAAGAAACTAGAAATCTATTTGAAAAATTAATGAAATAAAACCTCTCTAATTTGGTGAAGGAAATGGATATGCGAGTCCAGCAAACACAGAGAGTCACAAACAAGATGGATGCAAAGAAGCCCACTCCAAGACACATCATAATTAAAATGCTAAAGGTTAAAGATAAAGAGAGAATCTTGAAAGCAGCAAGAGAAAAGAAGTTTGTTACCTACAAGGGTGTCCCCATAAGACTGTCAGCTGATGTCTCAAAAGAGACTTTGCAGGCTAAAAAGGACTGGCAAAAAATATTCAAAGTCATGAAAAGCAAGGACCTACAGCCAAAATTGCTCTACCCAGCAAAGATATCATTTAGAATTGAAGGGCAGATAAAAAGCTTCCCAGATAAGAAAAAACTGAAGGAGTTGATTATGACCAGACCATTATTATATGAAATGTTAAAGAGACTTATTTTTAAAAAAAATCAAAAGTATGAACAATAAAATGGTAATAAATACAAACCTGTCAGCAATTGAATCTAAAAAACACAAACTAAGCAAACAAGAACAGAGACAGAGTTATGGATACAGAGAGCATTTTGATGGTTGCCATATGGGAGGAGAGTGCAGGTGAAGAGGTGAGGGTATTAAGAAGTAAAAATAGGTAGTTACAGAATAGTCATGGGGATGTAAAGTATAGTATAGAAAATGGAGTAGCCAAAGAACTTATACGCATGACCCATGGACATGAACAATGGTGTGGGAATTGCCTGTGGGTGTTGGGGGTATTGGATGGAATAGGACAAAGAGGGAAAATTGGGACAATTGTAATAGCATAATCAATAAATTATAATCAAAAATATATTTTAAAAGTTCTGGCCTATCCATCTGACTATTTATATTCATAAGATTTTATTTACAGATTATCAAAACTTAGATAATGTACTTTTGATTATGAAATGATGTGATAATCTGATTGAGAAATTTCTTCCTCACTAAATTATTTTCTTTTAAATTCATAAGACAAGTTAATTTAGTGATTTTTTTTATGGTGCAAATTCATTACAAATGTTTCAACGAATTAAGTTAACAGAACAAAGAGCGAATATTTAGCTTAAAGTCACACCTGTGAGGCATTGAAAAACTCCTCTGACATCAAATGAAGTAATCTCAAATCACAGATTTGATACAATTCAATAGAGGAATCAAAGGCTCAAAGAGAGATGGCAGAAGACAAAATGAGGTGAAAATGTGATTATGAAAAGCAAGCTAACAGATAGTTCATCTATCAAATGACACACCTGTGCAATCACTTCCATTTACATGTGCATAACTGTAATATGATATTCAAGGATTTGTGCTGAGGAATTTTTAAACTTAAGCATACTAGACTATAAAGAGTTTATAGACTTGGCACAGGTTTTAATGTGTAGTAACAAGACTGAGCTATACGAAAATATCCAAAAAGGTAAAGAAAGGAAGGAAGGAATGAACAAATGAAGGAAGGAAGAAAGGAAGAAATGAAGAAAGAAAGAAAGAAAGAAAGAAAGAAAGAAAGAAAGAAAGAAAGAAAGAAAGAAAGAAAGAAAGAAAGAAAGAAAGAGAAAGAAAGAAAAAAGAGAGAGAGAGAGAGAAAGAAAAAAAGGGAAATAAAGGAAGAGAGAAAGAAAGGGGAAGAAAAAAAAGTCTCCCAAGAGAATATATATGTCTTAATTTTTAGTAAACCATTTTGTCAAGGGATTCTGTTTGTTTCTTAAAGTCCTTGTTGCATTTGTATATACATATATGGACAACATAAAGAAACTACATGTGTTTAATATACTGTCAGCATAATACTGAATTTACTTAATAGTTTACTTAACAATATGAAATATGGCAAAATTATACTCTGTAAACCACCTGTAAAGACAACAGGGAAACTGCCCAGCATCTGGAGTCTGCAGCCTCTTAAAATAAGTTGTGAATTGCCTTTTTAATCAGGATACTGGGGAAGAGAATGATTTTTTTGGAGTGAGGGTACTTCAGAATTCCTGGTGTTAAGTGGAAGCCCACAGGTCTCAGGAGTCAGTTCTTCTTCCTTGAAGAAGTTTCAGTGCATGCACATGAGATGCGTACATGCTCTTGAATGCAGCTATTATAAGGATCACAAAGAAGAGATCAGTGGAAAGAATTTCTTACAGAAATAGGCATTACCCCAGGAGCCAGTTTTAGGCTGGAAGTAATAGAGAGATAAAATAGAAAGGTTGTAACCTTCAATCTTCATCTCTCCACAACTTGATGGCTTTTCTTGATATAAATCCTTTTGGCTAAAATAAAGACTTTTAAAAAATCATTTTAAAAAGCAGACTTCGGTGCGGCGCGGGGAGGTGAGAAGAGTTTACTGTGGGAGCAGAACTCTGATTACACAGTGGGTGTCAGTTCATTCTTCAGAACAAAATTCATTTTGCATTATTTACTTTTGGAACCTGTTACGTATACAAATTTCCCCTGTGAACTTACCAATTAATTCAACCTATTTTGGAATCAAGAAGGAAAGTATCGTTTATATTGGATCGAAAAGTTAACTAATAATTTCTATGTTATTACATTCACGCATTTTCATCTCAGTCTTATGAAGTTTGTGAAGTGACTTACTAAATGTACCTCACAAAACCAATATTCCATCTCAGTAGCATTTCAGGTGTTGCATAAAAAATAATTCATGAACTCCTATTCTGTTTATTATTTTATTTTCTTTGCATTTCACTATTTCTTTAGCTGTTAAGTTACCCAGCTGTAAGTAGTCTGCTTAACTAATTTTCATACTTACCTGCTCCTAACTCAGCTCTCAGTGACTTTGACTCAATCAACTACTAGGAATTTACACAAAACAAATAAGTAAACAAACAAACAAATAATCACCACCTCTCTGATCTAACCTAATTCATGGAATGGCAGAATTTACTTCACAATAAACTGAATACATAACAGACTATATCATAACAGACCTTCACAAGGCTAGAATCTACAGAACTCCCACGATTTTATCTTATCAAACCTATAACAACTGATGAAATTAGAAACCCTAGAGAAAAGAAATCTGTAGGCTTTGCAATTTAAAAGCGGCAGACCCAGCTGACTGAAGTATCCCAACTTCTTTCCTGTTAGGATAGGTAACGTGCTGTTCGGAGAGGAAGTCCCCTGTGGAAGCCACCTTGGAGGATGTGGATGCTGATGCTTAGGGGAACAGCAGGAAAGCATTATAGAGTTTGAAAAGAATGTATAAGTTGGGGAACCTGAAAAAAACATGGAAACTAGGAGAGAAGCAGCTGGGTATAATATATAATACTAGGAGCAATAGTCATTGGAATGATTACCTTCAGCAAATCACTTAATATCTCAGAGTACTAAAAATTTACTAAAAGTTTGAATATGCCAAGAAACAGACAACATATGTGGGTCACTTATTTTGTCAAATGGCTTTTTTTAAAAAACAGATGAACATAAAAAATCTAGGTGGTCCCTTCCCTAGGATTATAGAGTTAATTGTGGAACTGGGATGCAAATAATTTTACAAAATTATGATGACAATTTCTACTTTGTCTAAGCCTTAAAGTTGTTTGAATAAACAAATAAAGTAATTATATGGGAAATATCATTGAAAGCTGGTTATAATTCAAGTTTGCCTGAGACAGAGAAGTTTTCCTAGACACAGTGCTGCTATAGTAAAAAGAATAAAGAAAATATACAGCAAAAGAAACTCAAAGATGAAATGTTCAAAATTTTAGAGAGCATAATTTTCTGAGATATGAAACTAAAAATTCAAGCATAGAAAAGCAGGACATGTTGGTTGGATATGCTTTTACTCTCATGACAATTAGGTATTCTTTTATTACAATTTATATCAGAGTAAGTGAGTTTTCAGCATGGCTCAAGAGATGTGGATTCTAGTCCCAAATCGACTACTAACAATCTGAATGACGTTGAGTCAATCAATTTCTCTCTGTGAGTTTCATTTCTTCCCCTGTAATGTGGGGCCCTTGGACTGAAAGATCTACAAACTCTATTTCAGTTAAAAAAACTCTGTGATTTTGGAATTCCAAACTACAGATTTTGGTTACGTGGCTCTACTTTACATTTGCATCTGACTCTAGAATGGCAACATCCTGACACCCTCAGCCACCCAGTGAGATTGGTAAATTGGGTTATAAGAGTAGCTGATATTTCTCCAGAGAGCATGCTATCTAATTGGACAGATCTCGTTTTAAATCCCACCTCCAGGACTTCCTGGCCAGAGAACTTTGGGTGGTATAAGCTTTTAAAGTCTAAGATTTCTCATTTGAAATGATGTGTAATTGTGATGATTGATGAGACAGTGTGACGATGTCAGGCACATGGTAAGGGGTCCATAATTCTTTTCTTGCTTGCTTTCCTTTTGGGCTGGACTGACATAATAAGTAGCTTATAGCTAAAAAATTAAAACATAATAAATGACTTGCAAAATAGTAAATTTCTGTTCTCTAATCATAATGAATATTTGACCCCAACCCCAACCCACAGATCACCTCTTTGTAATCATTCTGACCTGTCTTTCTAACCCTCAAACTAATCTCTCTTCATAATAACATTTAAAAGTAAAGTGAAATAAAAAATACAAATATGGGATCTATAACACCATTAAATTTCCCTTCTGAATTTCTATGAATACTTATTCCTAACGATTCCCTTGCAATTTCAGTAATTAGTATAAATGACTTAAATTAAAGCATTTTTGGCTCAATGACAATAGCTACAGCTACTATGGTTATTTATTATATGAATTGCTGCAAAACACTTCTCTTTTCCCTGACAGTAATGTTAATTTGTTCTGTAAGTAGCAAAAGAAAGCAGTTGTCCTATCGTAGCAGCAACTCTGCTGGCAAAGAATCATTTTAAGTCCTTGTTGAATTTATATGGAATACACTAGAAAAAGACTCTGTCCTTGAGTGGCTCAGTTTACTCATTCTTTATATGTATGCATCTATTAATTTACATGTGTATCTTCCATATAATTATATAATGTATGTAAATTACACATATATGCATATATTAGCTAAAAATAATGCTTAGAAATAAGTTAATATGTCTATAAGTATTGATTTCATTCAAAGCATACTAGCATTGTTGACAACTAGTAGGCTGTCCTAATTTGAGGGATTATTCTCAAAAAGGGCTGAACAAATTCCAATTTGCAATATAAGAAAGAGGATTATTAGTTTTTTAATGAGTGGTACAGCTGACCCCTTCATTCAAGGTCAGAATATGAAAATGTTAAAATGACTCATGAGCCATGAATATTCATTTAACACATGGATATGCACACACCAATCTTTGTTTTTATATAAGTTATGGGTATGGTAGAGATTCCTCATTAAATAGAATTTTGTAGTTGAAATCTGTTACTACTTTATCAAAGCACCTGTCTGCGTTTACAATGCATATGGCATTGGATCCAGAATGCCACATAGGTATCTACTTTCTGTATAGACTTTGACACTTTGAAACACATAACCAGGATCTGTCCCTCTTGAAATTAGATTTCTAACTTGCAAACTGTTTTATATGTTCAAAAGTCCTTTCTACAGAGTTGAGGATCCATGAGCTGGAATAAGAACTAAATCTGTTCATGCCTCACAAGGTGACAGGATGATTCTTCCTGCACCACTGCCTGGCTCAAGCCCCTGTCTTTTCTTGTCTGAATTGTTGTTGCAAGAGTCCTGATCGGTTTGTCAGATTCTAGTCTTGCCTCTTTCAAATACGTTTTCCACATTGCAGTCAAATCTGATCATGTCTGTCTCTTGCTTCAGAACATTTAAAAACCCTCAGGATAAAGTTCAAAATTATTAACATGACTGAGGAGTTTCCTGGTGCTCCTGCTTCTCTGCTTTGTGATCTCTGTTCCGACTATATTGAGACACTTGTACAGTGTCCATAATTTGATATATGTATTCTTGTGTCTAGCTCTCTTCACATTCCACGCCCTCTGCCCATACTGTTAGCTCTCCTCCCTCAGCCTCCCCTAGGTGAACTCCAGTTTGTCTCCTTTAGGTGTCAGTGTAGCCATGGCTCCCTCTAAGGACCCTTTCCTGATACTTCCCCAACCTATTCTCAGGGGCTCATGATTTGTCCCGATATGTCATAGATTACTTACTCAGATGTGGGACTTGCCATACTGTATCATAATTGCTGGTTTATTTCTGTGTCTCACCTATAGATATTTGTATAAATTCTTTGTGTGTAAAGATTCCACATGATGAGCTGTTACATCTTTAGCAGAATACCTGGCACTTAATAGATGCTTAATAAATATTGATAATGAATCAACAAATTAATTAGTGTTAGTTATGACATAAGTTTTGTGCTTATGAGATTTATTTATTTATTTAATTCCAAATAAGAATCTAATTCAAAAGCTCTACTCAATAATTGAGTAATAGAAAAACTTAAAATTACTCTATATTGAAATATATAAATTTTTGTCCTCATAAATATTTTAGTTCATTTTAATTTAAAATTCTGTTACTCAATTTTACCAACAGGAAAATATTCTTTTCTTCTTTCTATTTTAAGAAAATCAATATGGAAAAATCAGCCTTACCCTTAGTCCTTGCTGATCACTCCCCATGTAACTTGTTTAACTACCCTATTTCAATCACTTCACTTACCGATACGGTCACCTACGGCTGCACAACAAATTACCCATATTCCAAGGAAATGATAATCACTTATGATCATACTCATGGTTGTGGGCATTGATACAGCTCAACTAGTTGGTTGTCACCCACCATCTGTCATGTGGCTTTAGTGAGATGGTGAGACTTGAGTTATTTTAATGGTTGTCTCATTTCATATGTGGGTGATGGACACTGGCCATCATCTGAGACTTCATTGGGAACTACTGGCCAAAATACCTACACAGGGTCACTCCCTGTGGACTAGCTTCCTCACAGCACAGGGGCTCCATTCCACATACAGCCAGGAACCCAGCAGAAGCCATACAGCCTTTTCTAACCTAGTCTCAGAAGTTATGCTATTTCATGTCCCCTACATTTTATTCTTTGGAAGGAAGTTTATGAGGCCATCCATGTTTAAAGGGAAGAAAAATAAGTTCTGCCTCTTGATGTAAGCAGCGTCCAAAAACATTTTGGGCATGTTTTAAAGCCACTAAATGTGTCTAACCACTTGCCTCCAAACATTCTTCTGAATAAAATACCCCTTTTTCACTTGTCTATATCCATGTAGATCAGTTTCCTCTGTTTTCAGTATACACATTTTGGTTTATTAGCTCAGTATGTCGGAGAGTGTGTGTGCACTAGCACTTGTCATCATGAGTTTATGTGGAGATGAGTACGCTTGTGCTGGATCTGAGGGTATGGATACCTGCGTAGTCACATGCATGAAAGCATGCAGATATTTCATTGTGAATGCTTAATTGTCAGCATAAACCTCCCTATTAAAGCTTTTGTGCATAGCAAAAGCTTTAAAATTTTTCTTTCTAATTAAAATATTATAATTTTCTTAAGTTGTGGCTTACTTTCTATGAATCACCAATAGTAGATTCTCTTTTGAAATATTCTGTTTGGTGTGATTTTAAAAGTCTTGAAAGTAGGTAGTGGTGAAGGTTGCACAACACTGCCAAAGCAATGAAAGCCACTGAGCTCTAGACTTACAAATGGTTTTTAATAGCAAATTAAAGAAAGAGAGAGGCAGAGAGGCAGACAAGGAGAAACCATAATTTACAAAAAATTAGTCATACAGTATTCCCTCACTTACCATGGGTATTACGTCCTAGACACCCCTGTGATAGGTAAAAATCTGCAAAGTGGGAACCTTACATTTATTTTAGTATTTATATACATTTTAAGGCTTTATAAACCATTCCCAGTCCCTTATTAACCTTTCCCACTCCCTTATTAACCTTTTCCACACTTTTATAAACACTATTTATGTTCTTAAACATATTCCACACTCTTAAACCTACGTAACTTTAACAACATACTGATACAGTACCGCAAAATTCCGCGATATAGTGAAAAATCCAAGATAAATAATTAAATATAATATTTTTTTAAATCCCGCAATACAGTGAGGCCGCAATAAGTGAACCGCGATATAGAGAGGGACTATGGTATTATATGGTATTATATTGTATGCCAAAAACCATTGCATTGTAAGTTTAAACGGGTGAATTTTATGGTATGTGAACTATGTCTCCATAAAGTTGTTAAAAATGTTCAAGGGACAGACATGGGTACTGCCTTTTTCTCCCCACAATTCTAGAGTAAGGTGCTTAGAATCATATCATATTTAATGCAATAAGAAACAGCACTATATATTGTGCAACCAATGTATCTCTTAACAATGATATGGGGCTTACTGGTTATATAATATGTACTTTATCAGCCTGTTACTTTAGTGGTTTATGTCAACTTTTAATACCCAGCCATTTTTTCCCAGTTTCTTGTGTTTTTATTTGTTTTGTGGATAATTATCAGAGGCCCTTTATGCTTAAAAACTGGTGGCACTGTACCTATGCTCTCACTGAGTGCATATCATATGTGCACATAAACTGACAAGAAACTTAATTCTGGCAGTGAATAGTTATAGATGATCTTACGCAGAAATTCTTTTCAATTTTATATATAATCCTTTCCTCTGTTTTATTTCTAATAACTTCCATCATTAAAATTCTTGGCTCACAAGTGAAAATGTGGAGTGGAATCAGCATATGGAAAAATATATGTTGGAACCAAAATTTAAAATATAAAAACATCTGGGTGTGGAATTTACTGTTATGATTTGTTGTTATTTCAGGCTGGGCCAAAGAATAGAAAAAGTTGTTTTATTCACCCTCCTACGGTCAGCAAGGCTCGGTAAAAACTTTTCAGCTGCCTGACGTTCCAGATGAGCTCTGGCCGTGGATCGCACAAACACATTTCATAGCATCCTGTTCTGCTTCTATTGTCGTCCATCTCAGCTCACCCGTCCCATCCTATCAGAATGTCTTTATTCTTTTCCTTAGCTAGAGCTCAGCTTGTCGGTGGTTAGGAAATGCTTAACTGGTTTGATTACTCTAAATGGGCTCTTTCTGCTCCTTATTTATCACTGTTAAGGACATACAGAAAATGTGTCAGATACCCAAGATTCAGAATCTAGATTACACAGCCTTAATTCATGTCTCAATAAAGCAAAAAACTAAATCAATGAAATATATTAAAGAATATCTTCTCCAAAGCATGTAAGCCAGCAACAACTACTGAAAAAAAAACCCAGAAGTTTAAAATAAAATGACCAAAAAGTATGTTCTATAACCAACAGGCCCATTTCGATATTTGGGGGTGGGGGGGACATAATGGTTTTATAAAATATTTAGTCTTCTCTCTTTTAATGATAACTTATATGACTTTATCTCCCTTCTCTAGATTGTGAAGAGTGAAATATAGTTGGCTTAGTCCTTTTGAGCTGCTATAACAGAATACCATAGACTAGGTGTCTTATATATAACAGAAATGCCTTTTCTACAGTCCAAGACAAAAATGCAGTAGGTGCAGTGTCTGGTGAGGACCTGCTTCCTGGTTCATAGACATCTGTCTTTTTAAAGACGTGGCAGAAGGAGAGAGTGAGTGCTCTCTGAGACTGTTTCTGTAAGGGCACTAATCACACTCATAAGGGCTCTACTCTTAAAACCTAATGATGTCCAAATGGCCCAACCTCAAAATACCATCACGTTAAGGATTAGGCTTCAACATAGGAATTTTTGTGCACACATTTAGTCTATAGTAAGAGTTCAGTGGGGGCTCCAAGCCCCAGGAAAGCAGGCACAGTAGTCTCCTGTGTATTTCTCAAAGCTTCAGTGATTTCATCACTAATAACACCATGTCAAGGAACCTCAGATCTGGGATAAATATCAGGTTTGGAAAAATAATTATTTTCTTATTATCAAAGTCACAATTGATAATGATACCTCCAAATGCATTCATACAGTTGATAATGATACTGCTTATTTGCATTAGTACACTATATACTCTCTCAACCTTTGTATTCTGCATTTGCATATATGTTAACAGTGCATTTTTCTTTCAGAAAAATTGTGTTATCTTGACCTTCCCTGTGTAACTCAAAGACATAACAATAAATTCCCAAAGTCTTCACTGATAGGAAGAAACAAAACTACCAGAAATCCCACAAAATAAAACTGCCTTAGTGAAATGTAAAGGAAATCATTGTCAAGTCACTTACCCCAGGCCTCACACTAGGCTTGCAATAGAGAAGAAACAGGAAACAGAAGTTTGGGGATGTCCTCATTTTTCAATGTTTTCCAAAACGTGTTTTTCCATGTAACAGAACCTGGAAGAAGATCCTCAATCTTATCAGGCCTACTTCTCCTTTTATTACAAATATTTGACATTCCTTCTACTATCCTGAAATGAAATTCCCAGATAACGTAATCTACCACTGCATGCAGTTTCAAAAAATTAATATAATGTTATGACATGTAAAAGAAAAATAAGTGGAATGTAATTTCTCAAAAAGTAATGTATAGTTTACATGTAAATACTTGAGAACAACTACACTAGAATATGAAATGAAGTGGTTATATGTTTGCACTCATTAGAAATACCCTAATTTAAAGAGCCACAAATGTTGACCAATTTAGGTGTGTTTTATTGGCTACACAAATTCCACTATGACAAGAGTGTTGGTATTGTGACTTTCTGTTATATGCTAAACAATTATTTTAAAGTTCTCAACTAAGTAAAATGCAATTCAGTATACGCTATGGTTATGCAAAACAAATCACTTTATTTATATATGTATAAAAGAGCTATGTTCTTGACTCAGGAAATTACAGTAGGTTAGTGAGTCACAAAAATATCTGATGGGATGTATCAAAATCCTGCAAAAATTAAAACAATTTTATGTGAAGTTTTTCCTGTGCAATGCTGCCTAGCTAGCAATCCAGGTAACTCCTCCTAAATGTTCTACCTCCAAAGTTGTGACAACCAAAAATGTCCTCATAAATTTCCAAAACATACTTTGGGAAGATGTACCACCCACCACAAAAACCATGTTTTAGGTTTTCCAGAAAGGCTTCATCCTCCCGTGCCTGAAGCCGAGCCCTGCACTGCCCTGTCCTTCAGATGGCAGGGTTTCTCCACTCTGCTAATGGCTAGTGGTCTTATCTGGAGTTCGAATTCTCCACAGCGTGATCGGATGCACCCATTAGTTGGTTCATTTGGTATTTACTGAAGGTGAATCATACACCTCCCATAAACTTTTATAAACACTGTATTAAGTAATTGACCAGGTAGCTCAATCAGTTGGAATGTTGTCCCGATATGCCAAGATAGTAGGTTCGATTCCTATTCAGGACACATACAGGAATCAACCAATGATGTATGAATGGGTAGAGCAACAGAGCAAAATTTCTCTCTGTCTTTGTCTCTCTCCATTCTTCTCTCTCAAATCAATTAAAAAATAAACCAATAAATTAAATCTAGGTTCCTGGTGACCAGTATTGGCAAGAAGTTTTTGCTCAGATGGACACCACTCTAGGAGCAGCACCCTCAGACTGCTTTCAATGTTGTGAAGTCGATTCTGGGAGGGGACACTGACACTCCAAATACCATGCCGCCATAACTTACTATATTTGGTCTGCTCCATGTACTTATTCTCTTCTCTCCCTAACCAAAATCTAAAAATAGGAAATTGATGTAAACTGAGAAAACACCACACTGTTCTCTAGGCTAATGTAAGCCTAATTTACTGAAGCCTAAGGGAACATTCCCCTTGGAAGAAAAATCTGGTCATAATGACATAAGAAAATGAGAGGAACAATGAACACTCTACAGTCACATTTAAGGTTATCAGGAGACATATTCAAGACAATTTGATTTACCGGATTAGTTCTGGAATAGTAGTTTGATCAAAAAACATTTGCTGTGTATTTTATGTGGAATTTTTTTTTTTGCAACTGTAACAGAGAGGAAAAAAACGTATTCTTTGAACTCATTTTTCCCTATATTACTTTAAGTAATTTTCCTGCCTTGGAAAGAAATTGCTAATGCTCTCCCCTTCCACACATGTACTTTTTGTGGGTAAAGATAAAGACAAATCACACCACACACTGCCTTTGTTCTGACTTGAGTATGTGAACATTTGTCAGTTTGTACTTGCTGCCTGCTGGCATGAGCAAGTATATTTCTTAATCTATTTCACACAATTACTGCCCAAAGAGAGATCACTCTGTTCTTCCTTAATTTTGCTAAAGAGGCTTGTGTTTTTCAGGGTGGAGCTTCGAAAGAAAAGCAGCAGGAAAGCCAAATTCACTTAATGAAAACACAGCCCACAGCTCCGAGTTTCACACATTGCTGGAGCTCCTGCAGCTCTGCCGCTCCTGCTATCCAGAGGTATTAAACCTTCTGCTAGTGTCTTAGGCTCATGTTCACAACACATTAAAAAATGAGACATTCTCATTTCCTGGCATTCTACTCAACTGAGTTATCAGGGGATGCGAAATAAAAGGATTTCAGTCTTCTTTTCTTAAAAAGAGAAAGCTAGAGCATCCATTCAGGAAATTAATCTTTCCTAAATTGCTTTTTTTCCCAGAAATATAGAAATGGTGATAGCAACAATAATTAAAATTATCACTTATGAAAAGCCAAATATGTGCCAGCTACAATACTTAATTCTTTCTTTGTGTTAATTTAATTTCTTACCTCAACTCTGCAAGTCAGGTAGAATTAAATAAGAAGAGTATTTGGGAGAGAAACAGTCTTCGTTGACTAAATTATATACTACTTTTAACAAATTAGAGTTTTAGAATACCTGAACATTAGTCTTAGCCTGATAACATCTACTAGACTATATTTAAAATTTTGTGTATGAGTTTCAGAGCCACATTCCAAATATGCTCAATTGCTTTGAATGAATTAAATGTAAATTTGATATAACATTTCAACATTTTGATTAAGATAATTAGATAATTCATTGCAGGAAAATTGTTGGATTATATCTATCATCTAAATAATAGTACAACCAATACAATAATTGTTTCATTTATTTTTTTAAATCCACTTGATGAATAATGTGATGTCTTAGCCTAAGAACTTCACTTGCAAATATTTTCTTTTGAAATTAGTTTCCTTCAATATATGTGAAATGTTTTCATTCTATGGTTTTAAAATCTATTTTATCAACTTAAAATTATAATGATAATATAAAAATGAAGCTTATCTTACAAAAACTTTTGAACATGAAGTCATAGATATAAAATTAATAGCACTAATAATATGGACACCATGATAGGGGAGTTAAAAATATAAACCGAATAAAAAATATATTTTCTAGTCTCTTAAAAGCTCAATTATCATTCAGGTATTTGATTGTAAGGTATTTTATAATTCTGAAATGTCATATTATATCCATTAGAACTATCATTTAAGCTTTCTGTAGCTGATATGTGTCAACCATGAATTATTTCTATTACTGAAAAACTTTGAAAACTTCAAGCTAAGCCTAACAGCATTGCAGAAATAGTACTTCTCCTGATTGCATTTTCCAGAGCTCAGAGTAGGGAAAGTTCTGCCTTTGGAGGCAAATTATTTCCCAAATAAACATGGCTGAGGGCTTTTGCACATCAGTTCTGCCCCAGTTCATATAGCCACAAATGGAGAGACTGGGAATAAGAAATATCCCATTAAAACTTCCATTTTAGTGCTATCATTTGTTATAGTAATTTCTGGCATTCATTAGTGCCTAAGTAATTGATTATATGTACATGGTCTTCAATGCTGAAAAATGTATTACTAATTTGGAATCAGTTTGTCTCACCCTAGGAACCTTAAGAGCAGAGACTTAGAAGTGTTGTGTGCAAGTAGCATCGTAGTATGATACCAGGCAGCAGGACAGAGATAGGAGAGGAAGCAAAACAGGAGGGCAAGTCAGTCAGAAACTCATTATTGCGCTGACCACTGCTACAGGACATGTGTGCACAACCTCACCTGGACCTTCTGGGGAATCTTAAGAAATGCATTTCTGAGACTTCCTCACAGGAGACAAAAAAAAGGAATCATTATTATGGGCTTCTGTCCCCACTGATCAAGCTACCTTTGCAGACATCAATAGCTTTAGACTTCCAAGTTGTTTACAAGTGAATGCTCATTGTTTTTCCATCAGATCCCAGGACAGCATCTGAGGAGCCCTAAGACAGGAAGCAAGTGTCTGACTGCACAAGCCTGAAGCAATTCCTGTCATGTTGCACCTGTATGAGCCTGGTTGGACCCTGTGCATAACCGATCACCACTGCAATAGTTGCATTTGGAGCTAAGAGGATTTGAAGTAATGCATAAGAAGAATCTAAAACTATTTTTTAAATTATTCCATTTCTTACTTACCTTTAACAAGGAGCCTACTTAAATGAAAAATATCAATTGCAAAAAAGATGACAATATTCTAGCATTCATGTCATAGTAATTTTATCATTCATGTATAAATATATGGCAAACAGTCAATCCCAACTGGGTCTAATGGTAGATTATTGGTGTCATATGATTCATACAATAATGGAATATGATATTATATGAAAGAGAAGCTTGTTCACTAAAGCATAAAGGCTGAAACATAGTGCAATGTTCTCATCAGGGCAGTAGCT
This sequence comes from Furipterus horrens, assembly GCF_987537825.1. Taxonomy (NCBI): domain Eukaryota; kingdom Metazoa; phylum Chordata; class Mammalia; order Chiroptera; family Furipteridae; genus Furipterus; species Furipterus horrens. The sequence continues at coordinate 135,007,855 of NW_028327176.1, read as the reverse complement.
TTCTGCATATTTCATACTTAACATTCATTATTTTTAGTTTATATTCTGCTTAAAATAAAAGAGCAATAAATTCCATTTTATTCTCAACTAACTTTTTTTGTTTCATTTTTAAATTAAGTGAAAGAGCAAGAGAGAAAAAAGGAAAGTGTGCAATGAAGGGGGAGAGAAAACTTGCAAGTTCTTGCTTTGAATTTTTTTCTTGAAAAAAAGTGTTAAATGTGAAATAACACTATGAAACACTTTACAGTCTATTCACTTTCTTTGGGAAAATAATAGTTGGATTGAAATGAACACTTTCAAAGATATTTCAGTTCTTGACATTTAAAATCAATATTTTTTCTCATGGTCATGAATATTTTTTGGAGACGCCTTAGCAGCTATTTTTGTTCATTGTAATTGTGGGTCTACTGTAGGTGAAGATGGAACACCTCTCTCTCATTATTAAGAGCTTAGTAGCCCTGAGCTAAAGGCTGTGATTCTTCATGTCACCACTGTGGTGGCAAATAAGAATTCTCATTTAGTTTCCAGTAACCTCATTTGTCAAGAAGACTGTTTTTCAAGTTTACATAGATTTAAGGCAAATAAAAACTAGACTGCCAAATGCCTCTTTGGCCATAAATTACATTCATCAATTAGAGAACAGTTAAGTTAATGGGATATTAATTTTGCAGACTACTATCCTATTAAAAATTTTATTTTAAAAATATATGTCAAGTTAATTTAATTTTGACATTGAGTCTTCATTAGTGATGATTTCAATGTGCTGCTAATTTTTTTTTTTAAAGAAAAAAAGTAAAGGCACTTACATAAACTATATCCCAAGCTAGGGAGATGTTAAATTCACAAAACTTTACAGTGAATGTGAACATGAAAATATGTTAGCAGAATGTTCTGCAAGGCAGTTTGAAAAGGTTTTTTTTTTTTCTTTTCTTTTCTTTTTTTTAAGTAAAAGCTTTGAAATTGTTCTCAAGTCTTTCTTTATGCTTTCAATTTTAGCCTGAGTTGATCAGAATTTTAAAAAGTCGTGCTTCTGAGAAATTTTAAATATGTCTCAGTCTTGAAGTGACAAGCCTTTCAAGTCGAATGACTAAACCCTTCAGAGGGGCAGAAGTATACACTGGGTCCCTCAGTGCCTCCAAAAAACTTTAGGCTTCTTATTAAAGCAGCCATGTGTTACTGACTTATGTAGCTTTATAAACCCTTTCTGATTTTATTTTCAGTTATTTCACATTATCTTGCCTATCACCTAAAAAATGCTGGATTTTAGCTTCACAATTAAAACTCAACAAAAGCATAAACTGGTAATGGTGCAGCAAACAAAGTTAATATACATTATCATGACAACTCTCATCAAATCCCCACTGTCCTCCTTTCACTTCTGTTCATTGAAACAGAAGATGCTACTCTTTTAAGTTTATAAATATTCACAGACAAGCCATCATAATATCATTTTTATGTCCTTTCAACATACAGAGGTTTCCTATTTTTTTTAGAATCTATCAGGTTTAGCTTACATTACCCTAAATTTCCATCTTATCTGATTGATCTATCCAAGTTCCTGATCAACAATTTTAACATTTTTCATTAACCAATTAATCCAAATTATTCTTCAAGCCTGTGTATAGTTCCATGACAATATACAATGGGAAAAACCAATGGAAAAAAATCACTTTAGTATGTGTTTCACTACCCATCATAAATATTTTATTGTTCACAAATCTGAGGAAATTTACAAATATTTTTCTCTAATACCATATTTGAATATATAAAATGTTCTAAAGCTAGTAAAATCTTATTTTTCAACTATTATTATTACTTTTACATAGAACCAAAAGTAGAACCAAGCAGACTATAATTCATAGCTTAACATCTGTTGTGTCTTACAAAACATATTTAATCTAGTTTTAAAATTAGATTTGAATTTTGTTATTATGGAAAGAATTCCTATGGTCCATTCTCAAACTTCAGTATAAAACAGCCTGGACATTGCTTCTGGGGTGAAGCCTAGGAACCACCATTTTGCTAGCTACCTGTGAATTTAAATAATACTTAAAAGAATTATTTTGGTTATATTTACATTGTATTTATCTTCTGTGAATAATTTTTCTTTCATTCCCCAGCCTTATTGAGAAATAATTGACAATTGTTTATATTTAAATTGTAGAACATGATGATTTGCTATGCATACACATTATTAAGTGATTACCAAGATCAAGTTAATTAACACATCCATCACTTCACATAGTTACCTCTTGTGTTGTATGAATGCTTAAAATCTACTCACAGCAAATTTCAAGTATACGATACCATATTTGAAGTATACGGCATCATATTAACTATAGTTATCATGCAGGACATAAGATTCTCAGGACATAGCCATCTTATAAAGAAAGTTTATACCCTTTGACCTACATTGCCAAATTTTTCATTGCCCCTGGTCCCTGGTAACTACCATTTCTACTCTGTTTTTATAAGGTCAATTTTTTTTTTTTACATTGTCTACATAAACCACATTTTCTTTATCCATTTATTCTTCAACGAACACCTGGGTTGTTTCCAAATCTTGGTTATCATAAATAATGTTTCAATAAACATGGAAGTGCAGCTATCTCTTTGAAATACTTATTCTATTATCCCTTTGACTCATAAGTAATAGAAATGGATCACAGCAAAAATATTCTAACTAGCTAGAATCTGGAATTTGATCTGGTTCCATAAGTTAGTACTTCATTTACAGAGTGTATGTTTTTTCTTGGGATTAAAGGTACAGTATGCCTATAACTTCAGTATTTTATCTTTAACCTGAGTTATTTTCTTTTAAAACTTAAGTCTACTGACAAATCTAATGTGAATTTGGATTACATTCATAAAATTACAATGTCTAGAATAGGAGAGATGATAATTCCTTTCTTTCTGCAAATATCAAACTTTACCTGGTGTAAGGCCTTTGGTTCTAGACACTGAACTTTAAGAACGTTGAAAAGTCTACACACAATCAGAGGAAAGCACCAATTAAGTTGAAGAGACAGAGTTAGTAATGTTGGCCCTAACTGAGCCTTCAAATTGACTGCCATTAATAGCATTGTTCAAAGATGGATGCTATTAGTATTCCAACTAAATTTAACTATCCTTATTATGGAGTTTCTAAGATCTTACAATTATTTTAAATTTGGTTCTCTAAATTTTGGTAATACAGGGTACTATCTATTTACTTATTTAAAAATTATGAATGTTAGAGAATTTGTTCTTTCTTTTACTTTGAGAAGAATAAGGATTTATTTATTCAATATTGTATGTCAGAATTCTGAGTTACATTCAGTGAGTCCTCTCTGGTCAGCTTACAAAGAGAAGAGTCTGTAAAAAGATATTAGGAACCCCACAGAATCTTAGGAGAGGCAGACAGCCAGGCCAAGTGTCTCAGTAGCATGTTCTACCCTCCCTGCTGTTGGCAACAACACCACTGCCCACTCCAACACAAGAGGCCCTCGAAATTATATGCTCCAGCTCTGGAGAGTTCCCGCCACAAAGTGCACAGCAGCTCTTCCTGTACTCCTCAGTGCCTAACAGAAGTCTTATGTGGATGCACCTGATTGGTAAGTCTGTGCCCAGCAGCAGAGGAGGCTAGCAAAGCAGGTTCTCTGAATTTTATGTGGACAAGTAAGATCATAATGCAGTCATTACCCTAACATTGGAAAGAAAACTGAAGGTGGTGGGAAGGCTAAAAATGTTAGGCATAGTCACTATAAAATTACATTTATTGAGCATTATGTGCCAGGCTTTTTGTGTGGCTTTTTGATATGAAGATAAGTACTTTAATATACAGTAGTTCTTAGAAATGGGGCTTTTTAAAGATTAAAAGTCAAAAGGAAATAATTTCACCCCAATATAATTTCTAATATGTTATTTGTCTTAAAATAAACTTTGCATTATAAAAACCTCGTTAAAATTTGTTTAGATTGAAAAATAAAGCAGAATATGAACTAGAAAGTTTTGGACTAAAAATAAATGTATTTTCTTTCAAAATTTTAATAATCAAGATGCTTAGCAGTAAGTGTATTTTATCATTATAGTAGTTTATCCAAGTGGTATTTTTAAAAAGGTCCTAGTCATCACTAAATAAATACTGAACTATCCATAAAATCATATATTATGCCAATTTTATAATGAGAGCAAAACGTTAGAGGCAGGTGAAATAATGGCCTAAGATAAACAATTAAAGCTAACCTATGGGACAAAAGTAAGAATAAGAGTTGCATTTGGTGCATCATGGCTAGGAAAAATGTTGGGATGCTGATACTCTTCTTACCTTGATCTGGAGAACGATTATCAAGGTGTGTTAATTTTGTAAAATCCATCAAGCTGTAAATTTATGATTTACACTTTTAATAATAGATTTAAATTAAACTTAAAAATCCTTGACCTACTTGAGCTTGCCTTTTACCTTTGGAGTTCATGCTGATGCCTCCCATTGGGTGAACCCTTTGAGACACCAGAGGAAAGGGAGCAAATCAATGCAGCTGGTAGAAGCCTAGAAGCCAAGCCTTCCAGGCATAATGCAGAGCTAGGACTATCTGTGAAATAGCCCAAAGAGAATAACCAGCTCAGGAGTGGTTCTAATATGCACACTTGAGCCTTGTTTATAACAATGAAAAATTGGATGGGGGCAGTGAAAAACTAAATATCCTTGATGGGACAAATGAATGAGTTACATCTGAAATAAGCATACAATTGTGAAACATATTGCATTACAAATTAGAGCTGTATGAATCAGGAATAACATATAGTTAAACTAATAAACACCGAGCAAATGTCAGAAATAAAATAAAGTATGACATCAACTTTAATAACTTTTTAAAATAATAGGACTTGTTTATTGTTTGCCAATGCATGTATGTCGTCGTCGTCGTCGTCGGCAGCCGTCCGTCTCGAGAGACGATGGTGTAGCTTCTTAAGAGTCTATCTGCACCGCCGAGAATGGCTGTGCAGTCCGACTCGGGAGTGACACGGTATCTGTCTCCTCCCGTGTTGAATCGACATCTTGCGATGACGCTGGAGTGTCCTCTCCAGTGAAGCTGAAGCTACAGAGCCTGGGCAGGGTGATATGGAGGGTCTGCTGTTGCCCATGCAGCAGACCCCCCCCTCTCTTCGCAGCTGAAGGGTCCAAGGGAAAGACGGAGTCAATACAGCTTGGCTTCAGGTGCGCCGCAGGAGTTGCCGGTGTTGACTACAACGTCAAACCGCCTTAGGGACTCCGGCTCCGGATTTTTCTGTCGGGGTTTACTCCCTTAGCCTTTCCTTGAAGAGGTATGCCGCAAGGCAGCGGAGAATGGATGTATGTAGCACCAGGAGTAAATAAATGCTTGGGAAGAGTAAATATTAAATTCGGAACAGCTCTTTTTTTTCTGGAGAAGTGAGGAGAGGAGTGTGATTACAGAGGGCTTTAACTGTATTTGTAATGTATTGCATCTTAACCTACATGAGAGGTACACAGATAGTCATTGAATCACTCTGTATGCCTTTGTGAATATCTAAAATAGTTCATAATAAAAAACAAAGAGAATATGCCGCCACCAACAGCACCATCCATGGTATAGTTCTGGACTCATGGTATATTCTTTTTCTATGACATTATTAAAAGCAGGAACAAAAGCAAATTAACAATTCACATACAAAAATAATTCTCCTCAGCTAATAAGGCACATCCTTGAGCTGTCTATTTCAGAACTAGGACCTAGTTTTTGGTGCTTATTTTGTGAGCAACTATGCACAGATGTGAATACAGGGCAGTGTGTGGCTTTAGCACAGAGCAGAGCTGATTGGTCCACATAGAGATTTAATCTTCAACTTTAACTGCATCAGCCTAATTCTCTCAGAAACTGAAACTGAACTAATTTTAGTAAATATGTGTTTCCTGAATGACACTTTCTATCAAGTGATGTTTATATCTGTTTATATACGTATTAAGGATATCTACCATCAAATGACTACTGTGATTTATTGCCCTCGAAAGTTATTTAACCTATCTGCTTTCTTTTTGAGGAGGACGTTTAGGTTGACTTGCTTTCTAATTATTTAAAAATTTAAAATCTACTTCCTTAGTTCATATCCTTATCCTCAAAATAATACCTAAAAGAGCTGCCCTTTATTTCGTAAGCATAACAAAGCCAATGCGTGGTATCCTCCCGAAGGCCTGAAGAGTGCTGTGTAAGTCGAGGTCCATTTAACAAATATGACTCCATGCACTGTCAGCATATGTGCACTCACTACAATTAAAATGCAATAACAGGAAATGCCTGGCAAGTGAGTTTTAAACCTCTACCAACATAGAAAATAACTTTTCCCTTCCGGGGTCAATCGAACCACATTTCTCACTTATTTTGCCCTTTGTCACCAGAAAGATCTTTAATATGACGGGAAAAATTCCCTGTCTCATTACAGAGCAACACTACAATAATTTAATTTCATTGCTCAAGCTAAGTACTTTTAAATACTACTATTTCTATGGCAACCCCCCCTTGCATTTATTGTAGTGGAGAATACCTGCAGCCTTTTAATTTAAACTGCATCCATAATATTATCAGGTGCAGGCAAAGTGTGGCTAAACTAATCATAGCCTGACAATTTCTGAATTAACATTCTGAAATAATGACAATAATTTCAGAAATGGTACCACATTTTTCCTCAACATGGAAAGAATCAATTCAGTGTGTCTTGATCACAAAACCTAAGGGTAAAAATTTAAAAATTCAGGATCTAGAAACAAAGGAAGAATTCAGGTTCAAAATATTTGGTCTTAAAATTTTAAACATATAGCTAGAATTTGGATATTTTTCTCAGGCTAAGGTTGGTGTTTGTTGAACTAAAGCATTTGGATATAAGCAGATTTTCTTTCCTTCTGTTGCTTTTTATATGGCAGGTACAAAAAGTTTCTCCACAAACACCTACTATAGCTAAATCATTCCACTCAACAGAATAACTTGGACACTGAATTTGTTTATATAATACTCTTCTTTAAAATAATGGAAAGCATGTTGACTTACATACTTAAATTTTCCTATAATTTTTATTCAAATATTTGATATCATATAGACACATATATGGTTTAAATGAAAAAAATAATGTCCTTTTATTTGAATAGTAATAAGACAGTTATAAATTTGTTATTAGACATTATATGTTATTTGCTTATACACAGGACTTTATTGGAAAGAAAGGAAGGAAGGAAGGAAGGAAGGAAGGAAGGAAGGAAGGAAGGAAGGAAGGAAGGAAGGAAGAAAGAAAAAGAAAGAAAGAAAGAAAGAAAGAAAGAAAGAAAGAAAGAAAGAAAGAAAAGAGAAAAAGTATATTCAACCTAATTGAGATCAACATATTTGATAAATATCACCAATAAATAGTTTTATAAGAATAGTATTAAGGAAAAGGATAGAGAAATGCCATAATATGTCTTTATTCTTTTCCCATGTCAATTATTCTTCATCAGCTAATGTTACATTATATATTAATAATTTAAAAGAACTTTATATTTTTTACACCTAGTGGGAATACAATAAGTGGCCGATTAATTAATTTATTACAGAGGAAATGATTAGTGACAAGGAAACAGCTTCATTCACTTGCTAAACTTTTCTCATATACAATGCTTTCTTTTTTGCTTTGTAACTGAAGTTCTTAGAAAGTAAAATAAGTTATTTAACTGTGAAGGTTAAAGAAAACAGTGTTGTTAAATGGTGTTAATTGACAATATTTAATATAATTTTCTATTACAGTGGCCTTGTAATATAGTTTGATATCAGGTATTGTGATCCCTCCTACTTTGTTCTTCCTTCTCAAAATTGCTGAGGCTATTCAGGGTCATTTATGGTTCCATATAAATATTTGAAACATTTGTTCTATATCTGTGAAATATGTCATTGGTATTTTAATTGGGGTTGCATTGAATCTATAGATTGCTATGGGTGCTATGGACATTTTAATGATGTTAATTCTTCCCATCCTTGAACATGGTATATGCTTCCATTTATTTGTGTCTTCCTTAATTTCTTTCTTCTGTGTTCTGTAGTACATTGAAGCTTTCTGAGTATAGTCCTTTTACCTCCTTGGTTAAGTTTATTCCTAGATACTTTATTTTTCTTGTTGCCAGGGTTTGATCTCCAACATATATAAAGAATTCATACAACTCAACACCAGGAAGAAAAACAACCCAATTAAAAAATGGGCAAAGAACCTTAACAGACACTTCTCCAAGGACAGCATACAGAGGGCCCATAGGCATACAAAAAGATGCTCAACATCAATAGCCATCAGAGAGATGCAAATTAAAAGCACAATGAGATACCACCTCATACTGCTCAGAATCACCATCATTAATAAATCAACAAATAACAAGTACTGGCAAGGATCTGGAGAAAAGGAAACCCTAGTACACTGTTGGTGGGAATGCAGACTAATGCAGCCGCTGTGGAAAACAGTATGAAATTTCCTCAGAAAAACTAAAAATGGAACTGTGTTTTGATCCATCCATCCCACTGCTGGGATTATACCCTAAGGATCCTGGAACACCAATTCAAAAGAATCTTTGCATCCCAATGTTCATGAAGTTATTAACAATAGCCTAGTGCTAAAAACAGACTGTGTCCATCAGTAAATGAGTGGATCAAAAAACTGTGGTGTATTTACACAATGGAATCCTACGCAGCAGAATGAAAGAATGAATTCCTACCCTTCAAGACAGCATGATTGGAACTGGAGAGTATTATGCTAAGTGAAATAAGTCAGGCAGTGAAAGACTAATACCATATGATCTCACCTATAAGCAGAACCTAACGAACAAAAACAAACAAACAAGCAAAATAGAACCAGAAAAATGGAAATAAGGAACAAACTGACAACAACCCGAGAGGTGGAGGGAGGGAGATTATGGGGGAAAGAATGGAAAAGGTCTAATCAAGGAACATGAATAACAGGGTAGGGATTGACTGTGGGAGCAGGGTGGTAGGTGGGGCAGGGGACAGCAATGGGGGAAAAAATGGGACAACTACAATTGAACAACAATAAAATTTTAAAAAGAGAAAAAAACTACCAAAAAATATATAATTTTGTCGTCTGTCATATACTCCAATTTAATTGTATCTTGTTCGTCTTCTGTTATGTATTTACCATTAAGATTCACTTAGGTAATTTTATTTTAAAGTCATAGGGTACAGGTAAGGTATCTTATTTTTTTATGTAAACACTGCACTGGCCAGTATTACATCCTGTATAGAGTAGTAGTATTTTGTTTCAAACAATTCACTTCTTTTCCCATGTTCAAGGCACCATGCTGAATGCTAGAAAAAAAAATTTCTTTTAATGAGACAAGGCCTTGCTTGTCTATAAAGAATTTATAATAAATTAAGAAAATATTCTAATGAATTGATATACTCTAATAATGTTTTAAGCTATGTTCTATGGGACCACTAAGGTGGAACTAATTAAGGCAGGGTATGGAAGGCTTTCAGAGTAGGGCATATATGAGCTAGATCTTGAGGAACGATTGGGAAGGAGAGATTTAATGCAAATAATGACATTTCTCAAAGTATAGTCATTATGAATTGTATCTGAGACCTATGTTAATACCTTTGTTAATAACTATTTTATATTTTTCTATGTGTTTCTCAAGGTTTATAAAATGTTAAATAAATATGCCTAAAAAGGAAACTTTACAGGATCTCCATTAATGAAAAACCAGTATCATCTGACACAAAGAGAAGGTGAAGTTAAAAAAAAAAATACAAGTGTTAAAAACAGATAAAATTGCCACATTTTACTTACCAAAGACACTGAACAGTTGGGTTCAGTCCAGGTCTTTGGTCCTTATTAAAAAAAGAAGTTTATCACAGGTACTGAGACAAATTAGATACTTGTGTGAAGAGACAACAAAAGGATGCTGGAATCTGGCTTGTGTCCACCCAAAATTCATATGATAAAACCATACCTCCTAATGTGATGATATCTGAAGATGGAGCCTTTGGAAAGTAATTAGTGTAAGGACCTCATGATGAGATTAGTATCCTTATGGAAAGGGACACATGAGAGCTTGCTCTCTCTCTCTCTGTCCTATGAGGACACAGCAAGAAGGCAGCCATCTAAAGCCAAGAAGTGAGTTCTCACCAGAACCTGACCTTACTGGACTTTCAGCCAAAACTGTGAGAAAGTAAGCTTGTTTGTTTAAGCCACCCAGTCTATGATCTTTGTTATGACAGCCCAAGCAGCTTAAAATAGATGCCAAAAATATGAAAAAGAAAAACTTTTCCAAGTTGTGATACAATCTTATACCTCTGCGCATAACTATCTATGTCTTGCCTATAATAAGGTAAAATGTGTCCACCCATTTTTTAAAACTCTATAACAAAAGCCCTCGGGAACACAGATGCAGAGATGTGAACAAACATCTCATGGTTAGGGAAGAATAAGTGGTCTAACGTTACAATAAGTAGCTTTTTAAGGCTTGAACTTAAAGTATATATTGGGGGAATACAATGATATTTGGAGGATTTTTCTGGTCTAAATTATTTGACTTACTCAACTCTATAAGTTATGCATTGCTGCATAACAAATCACCACACATTTAGCAACTTAAAATAATACACATTTATAATCCCAGTGACTGTGCGTCAGGAGTCTGAGAACAGCATAACTGGGTCCTCTGCTCAGTCTTACAACGCTACAGCCAAGATGTGAGCTAGGCTACATCCTCATCTGGAGACTAAGCTGGAAGAGAATTTGCTCCCATACTTATTCAGGTTGTTGACAGGGTTTGTACCCTTGTGGTTGGACAACTAAGGGTCCCAGTTTCTTGTTGGACACCAGGAAGCTATCCTCAGCTTGGAGTTTGAGTTGTTCTGAAACTGACACCAAGCAATTTTGGAAGAAGTGTAATTTAGTGTTTGGAAAGGAGAAGAAAGTGCAAACATTTTACATACAGGATGGGGCCAAAGGTAGGTTTCCAGTGGTGAGTATGGAAAATAATACAATAATTAATAAACAATAATAAAAGAATAAACTCTTTCCCATATTCACCACTGGAAACCTACCTTTGCCCCACCCTGTATCTAATATTTTAAAGAAAAAATGATAATCATGATGCATTAATAAGAATTGGAATGAACAAAAAGAGTACAAAAGAGTAGATAAAATGATATTGGTATTTACTACCTCAAAAAGAAGAAGAAATATATTTGCAATATTGAAGACCTTCAGTTTCTTTCCTTTTTAATAAAATAAGGTTTCTAGTCATCAGACCATAGACAAAGACAAATTGGTGATCAGAAATTAAGCAATGGCAGCATTTTGTAAATGTGAACAGAAATTTATTAAATATGACATTTATCTGCTCACTACTTTGATAACATAGATCTATTCTATTTTTAATCCTGAATAATTTAAAAAATTACACTACATTAAATATTTAACTTATTCAAAATTATCCTGCCCTAAATATATCAATTAAATACATACATTATATGCAAGATCACTTTTATTAAACCAAATTAAATATTGAACTAAATTTAATAATTAAACTGGATTTCATATTAGATCAATTTAACACACAGTGTAAAAAGTTCGGTTTGTGCAAGAATGAAAGGGTAACAGAAATAAATATTAGATAGGGGTAAAGAAATAGACTACTATAAATTTAGTTAGTAAAATATCCAACATGTACTTTTGAAGGCAATATTTATATAACATACATACATGTATGTATTGCTATACTAATGCACATAAAGATACGCTTCTTTTACTAAAGCAGAGCCTTATTCTGAGATAGATGTCAAGATATTTATAACTATCTAGAATTCACAGGCACCTCCATAGCATATTTTTCCCTCATAAAATTCACACAAATAGACTTGAAAAACCTAAATTACCTTTTCAATCACTAATGAAAGCTACTATGTTCAAAACAAAGGATAAATTGAGACTGTATCTGAGCAGTTAACTAGCCTTATTTACTTTCCAAGTTTATTCATTGGTTGAAAAAAAATATTCACTGAGCACTTAATTGGGCTGGGTACTATTCTATTTGGTCAGGATGTAGAAATGCATAAAAGAGAAAAAGAGATAAGCCCCTGCTTCTATGCAGATTGATTCTAATGGGGACAAATAGGGGAGAACCAAGTAAGTGAACACATAAGTTACCGGCAATATGAAGAAAAATAAAGCCACGTACAGGAGATGGAGATCAGTAGGGAAGGGGATATATTTTATTTGGGGTGCAAAGGGGAGGCTTCTCCAGGAAGGTGACACTGGGCATTATGAGAAGATGGAGTGTTTCTGATCTACACGAGTTGTTAATGCTCCTGCTGAAGGTAAGCGACTTCTCATACTTTTTACCACAGATTTTCAGGAGAGCTGCAAACTGTCCCAAAGGGGAATATTAAATATGGACATTCAGTAAGTTTTAAAGGCTATAGACATCCCAAAGTGTCTCCAAATCTTACACTCTAATCCAGTTTTTAATTTAGAAGTACCTACACACCCATGAAAGTCAAAGTATAATTGTTTAATCAGAATATTTAAATCAAGGCTAGATTCCAATCACTGATATGTAAGATTAGTGTTATCTTCTATTTAATTTAAGGTTAACTTCAACCTATAGTCCACAATTTTTCTAAAATGCAACAGTCCCATTTTCTGTCTTTGTAAGGAGGAAACATCAAACTTGACTGGAATTTCTTTGACCATTGAAAACCTTGCAGGCCCTTGGAGTCCTCACTTTGAACATTCCTTCTCAGTTGGCTGGCATTATCTGCAGAAGTAAAAGATGTAGGCAATCACACTGCATTTATACTAAATGCAAGACATTAGTGAGAAGTTTTGGGGCTAAAACTCTAAAATAAAGTGATTTTATAAAATAAAAGTCATACAATTTTCTGAATTTCACTTTGGAATCTATGGTTACTTTGGTTCTAGTGTATTTATTTCACTACATTACACTTGACTGATTTTATCATTTCCATTTCTGAAAACTTTAGAAATTATAAAAGGTATCAAGCCAACAGAATTTAGCTTAAATCATAGAATTTTAGGTGGCTTAATAATTTACATATATTCTGTTTTCCACTTCATTGTCACAGTCCTGTAAACACAAACTGCTTCTCTCTGCCTCATGGAATAAATAGAACAGTGAAAGTTAAAACTCTTTTAGTCAAGAGCTTTCATCTGTGAAACTTGCTTCCCCAGGAGATGACATTTTATCTAGCAAAACAACTCAGCAACAGCTATTTGGTAGCTTTGTTTATTTGTCCCTAACTAAAATAGTTAAAAACTGAATTCATTCCAGTCAAATAAAAATCACCTGCTTTTTCAAATTACCGTTATCACTGTAAGTTTCTAAAAGTATCTTAACAAAGCATTGTTCTTTCCTGGACCCCTTGTACTTTAAAAGAGAGTCTGCCATGCCACAGGTACCTCAGAACTAAATTCAACTGAACTGGACCAAAAAACCTAGAAGCGTATACTACTTTTACCTCTTAAATCCCCATTACTTGTCCCCAACATGATTTTGGTCAAATTTTAATCAACAGCATTTATCTTATTGTATATAGTCTAGTACTCACTATTTTATCTCAGTAAAAATATTAATAAAAGTAGTAAAACATCTCTCTGGTTCTATTTTACTCATTTGTTTGTTTTATTCATTATATTCCTCTTATAGGTGAGATCATATGGATTTTGTCTTTTGCTGCCTGGTTTATTTCATTTAGCCTAATACTCTCCAGTTCCATCCATGCTTTTGCAAAAGGTAGGAGTTCCTTCTTTCTTTCTGCTGTGTAGCATCCCATTGTGTAAATGAACCACAGTTTCTTGATCCACTCATCCATTGATGGGCACTTTGGCACTTTCCAGCACTTGCCTATTGTAAAGAACATTTTTATTTTAATAGAAAATGCAAGATTTGAAATTACTATGCTCTGACTCTGCCACTGATTGGAGGAAAAGCGAAGCAAAGTAGAATACATGTAAGCTAGAACAGGTTTTCTTATTATTTATTTTTAAAGTTTTACTCCTCAATTTAAAAGCAAAGTTGGATTTGAGTCATTATTTCCCTTGAAAATGGAAAAATGGCTTTTGGAAGGAACATTAAGTGGATAGACACAGAATACTGATTGAATAATTAGATACTTAAAATTGTTTGATAACCTGACATTTTGAAAGCAGACCTACAATTTAATTTTCTACTTGCATCCACATGCTTTTGTTTATGTGAGGGTTCTACATTCCTTTGCATTATCCTAGGTAGCTGTTAAGTCCCAAGACATTGTCCTATAAAGACTTCATTATGTTATTAAATCCCTGCAAATGTTTTTCACAAAATAGAGTTGCAGTTATGCTACTGCTACTAAAAGTGGTGGAAATGAAGAACATATACAATATTTTAAATGTCAGCAGCAGAATTCTTCTTCCTTTAGTGGTATTGACTCATAACTGTCAATTCTTCACCACCTTCCGTAAGCAGGTATATACATACACACACTTTGCCATGACTTCATAATTTCCGCACTAGAAGCAGAGTACATTTCTCTGCCTTACTGATGCTGGAATTGATATGACATACTTGGTAATGAAATGTGGGAGAAAGAAGAATGTCTTAACCAGACAAAGGACACAGAAGACAACAAATATTTGTGCTTATCTTTATTCACTCCAGCAATTCACTGAGCTAAGGATAAATCTCAGGTGAGCTCTGGTCCATAAAGAATATAAAAGTATATGGGGCAGACCTAACTCAACTTCAGCATGGACGCAAGATGGCCAGTGTCTCAAAGCAAGAATGCATGTGCTGACCCACAGGACTAGCACTAAGAAAAATGACCTTGTTATAAATCACTGCATTTGTATTTTTATTATGCAGCATTATTGCAGTAATAACTGACTAATACAGACACCATTCTACATTAGGGGAAAAAAGAAACAGGAATGTTTCTCAGATACAACACCTAATTTAGTGCTACAATAATATAAAGTATCCAATCATCTTAATAATGAAAATTATGGCATTTTTCTTTAGGTTTCAATAAATGATCTGTATAAATAGACCCAAATAAAAGAAACTAAGACAGATTTGCTGAAATATTAATCTAAATGTAAACTAAAGGTGTGTGTTGTAGATTTATTTATGAACAAACATGTGAGGCTAATTGTTTCACATTCCCCAGCATCTATAATTATAATTTATCAGGTCCTTGGAAAATGTAAATTAACACAGAAATGTTGGTTGAAAGAATCTTTGAAAATTTTGTTCACTTCACTGAACAATTAATGATTGAGCAATGCTCAGTCCATCCTGACTAAATAATTTGCTTTATCAAAACTGTATAACCTCCCAAATTATAAAAACTTTTCACATCTCCCCGATCATGTGATTATCTCCTCCAAGGAAAACCTTGGCATGACTGAAAGGAGCAAACACAAGGAAGATTATCAGGAAAACTCAAATGTCTACCTCTTCCTCTGGGGAGACACTGATTGTACTTCTATTACTTTTTCCATGAGCTCCCGGGAAAGAGAGACAAAGAAAGAGATTTTTTATTTTTTTCTGAGAGAATTAGTTATATTTGCTTTTAAAATATACTGGTATATGTCCCTGGGTTCTGTGAAACAACATCGTAGCTTAAAATAAATGCTCCCTTTTGTTTATTAAACACTGTGAATATTTTTTAATTGTATTCTTCCCAGTTGAAACTAATTAATGGAGAAATTTGTTTCAGGAGTGGGATTTGCAATTGACAAGTCCTAAAATAGGAAAGTGGCTAAAGATTAGATAGGAAGCATCTAGAATGGAGCCTAATCATTTTTATGAGAAAACTTAATATTTAATCTAGTTTAGTTTCTTAGAAGATTTATCAGAAAATTTATAGAATAGTAGAATATAGTTTCATTTTCTAAAAAAACTAGATCATTGCTAGTCATCATAAAAACTGAAATGGCATAAAAGAAGAACTGTATATGTTTCTTAAGAAAAAACTTTTCTGACATAGTCAAAGATCTAAACACTGATACAGTTAAATGATACTTTTAATGATAAAAAGCCTTCCTGAAACCCAGAAATCTTAAACTCTATTGTACCCAAAGCCAGTGCACCAGTTGCCAGGCTGTTCAGGCAAACTACCTAAAATGTACCTCCAAAATAGCAAAGTTATATGAGTAAGGACAATGCTTCAAGGCACATGAAGAAAAAGTATCTCCCACTCTGTCTCTACCAGCTGATGGTTTCCTAGCTCTGCTCTAAAGAAGACACCATTAATGAGAGAACAAATCTGATATGGGGAATTCATAGATTTGGTCTAAGAATTAGAATTCTTGTTGTGCAACCTTGACTGTGGGCTTGAAAACAATGACTCTACTTGTTAATTAAGACGCTCCCAACAAAACTTAGTGTCAGCCAATTATGGCCTGAAAATATACCTCATGCTCACTAAATACAGAGCGGTGATATATCGAAAAACAAGATTCATGCACCATCTTTCCCACTAACAGTAAATGGACCACACAGACAGCATGAGAAATTCTAACTCAAAACCTTCTCAGAAGTGACCTTCGAAAACATTAAGAGAATCCTCCCAGCAGACAAAATTGAAGCAGCCAGCCGGACTAATCCAGCTGCCACCAACCTTAGTTTGGTAACAAGCAAGGCTCTGTCCACAGGCTCTGCCTCACTGAGACACCCAGGAGGCCAGTTGAAGGAAAGACAGCATTGTTGATAGCTCCTAGGTTTAAGAGATCAAGAGAAATCCCTGAGGGTGTCTTACTTACCTAGGAACTCAAAGTTCTCATAAAGATTCTGTTCTGTTCCAATGCAGGGTTTTGCCAAAACTCCAAATACTAAACTTTTCCCAAATTACAAATGCTTCAAGTGATATATTATTAGTTTTGTGGTGATATAGTATTTGATACAAACCAGATCTAACTTTTGTCTGAATAATATTATAAAATTTTAATTTTTTCACATTATTCGTCATCATTTACCGTAACTTTGTTGATTGATCCTTTCCATTTCTCTCTCTTAATTTGCAATTCTTGAATTACATCAAAGTACATCACATGGCCCTTTATATTTTACACATGTTTGATGCATCTGCTAAATATTCCAAATTTTACTTAGTCTTTCGATTACATAATACAAAATGGAATATCACAAGCAATCTTTAACTTATAAATCAAGAGCCAAAGTCAAGCAAAATTTCTGTGTGGAAACACCTCATAGCCTGATTGATCTCTTGTCAATCTTTTTTTTTTTCCCACCAGAAATCTCTTTCCTCATTACTTTTCATTTCAGCCAAAGTGCAAAATTGAGAGGTCATTGGGTTTTATTTCCAACATCTTCTGGCATCACTCGTATACCTCTGACATGAGAGAAGACTTGTCTAAGAATCAGTACACCTGAGACCTAGATTCAGCAGTCCCTCTACTGAAGCCCTAAGTCTTACAAAAGAGATGTAATCACATGTTCATCAGAAAAATGGGTGAAGGCTGAGGAAGTTCCCTGGGTGTGAGGTTGCTACCAACACGGAGGGCAGTAAACAAAAGGAATAGTATGACTGTTGACAAGTGAAGGCAGTACAGATAAGCTTGAATGGGATAGTTGATCTCTTAGACCAACCTGAGGGTGAATTTTTGATATGGAACTACTTGTTTCCTTTAGCCTCAGAGGACAAGTGACTGTTTCTTTTCAAACTTTTAATGTTCTGATTTTCAGTGTTTATGATGCACATGAAAACGTTTTGCTTCACTGCATGGCAATGAGAGCTGAAATCCATGTATAAAGCAGTGAGAATTAGTGCTGGTCTAGGCTTGTGTCCAGGAAATAGACACTGAACTCCATAGTTTAAAATTATTGTGATGGAAGAGTGCCTGTGGTATGTATACGAGGGGGCTGAATCACAGCACGCTGGATGTATCCAAGTATAAAAACAGCAAAAGCTGAGGTCTTGATGCTGACAAAGACAGGGATGCAATTATCCTCAAAAACAAGTGAGCTTGCTGATGGCTCATTAGGTAGCAGGACATCCCAGGGAAAGAGTCAACAAGAATGCAAGACACACAGAGCTTTATAAAGATTAACGATGTATTATAGGGAATTGAGATATTTTCCAAAAGATAAAATTATCACAGAAATATTAGCAAAGGGCAAAGCATCTTAAGGGACTGTGTAATACAGGGATGAGCAGAGAGTCTATAGCAAGGGTCCCCAACCCCCAGGCCATAGATGAGCAATGGTTTGTAGCCTGTTAGAAACCAGGCCGCACAGCAGGAGGTAAGCGGCAGGCTAGTGAGCAAAGCTTCATCTGTATTTACAGCCGCTCCCCATCGCTTGCATTACTGCCTGAGCTCTGCCTCCTGTCAGATCAGCAGTGGCATTAGATTCTCATAGGACCATGAACCCTGCTGGGAACTGTGCATGTGAGGGATCTAGGTTACGCTCTCCTTACGAGAATCTAATGCCTGATGATCTGAGGTGAAGCTGAGGCAGCGATGCTAGCGCTGGGGAGTGGCTGCAGATACAGATTATCTTCAGCAGAGAGGTTTAACTGCACAGAGACCTTAAAAAGTCAATTGTTTGCAGGCTCACATCCAAACCCTATCAGTGAGTGACAAGTGACAGTTAAGTTGCATCTGGTGGCAGGTTACAAACCCCACCCCCCAATTCCCCAGTCTGTGGAAAAACTGTCTTCCATGAAACAGGTCCATGGCGCCAAAAAGTTGGGGACCGCTGGTATGTAGGACCGCCTATGGGACTTCCATTAGAAAAGTGAATCTTTGGGCAGCCAAAAGCGGGGAGAGCAACAGGAGAGCTGGTGAGATAAATTACACAGAAGAAAAAAAAGGCATGCTCCTTTCCCAGGGGAGGCAAGCAGGGCCGCTCTACTTTCATAGCTAAATATTTCTAATGAGGCCTAAGATCCACTACCTTCCACTCACATACTTATTCTAGAAGTAAAATACTAAAAATGTTTAAGCCAAATCTCTCATGACATTTTCTTCTATTCCCTCTTTCAGACATACACAGTTTTAAGGAATAAACAGACCCCGAGCCAAGGGAGATGGAGGAAAAGTGACTGTACCTTGTGTAATCCTTGCTGATTACAGAACAATTGGGCCAATTCCGTGTGTCACAGAATTATAACAATTCTGGTAGGAGACTTCATGGTCTCATAAGAGCTTAATAGTAATCAAAGAGGTTTTCCTTCTTCTGTTAAAAAAGGAAAAAGTAGGAGGCTAAGAGATCAGGGGAAATCTTTCACCTGAGTGTTAGAGGGGACCAGTTTCCCATTAGCAGGCTAGTCCTGCTGGACCAGTTCATTAACCATGAATGCTTTGTTCCTTCACAGAATGTTTTGCAGCCCTGATGAGCTTTGCTTTGAGCTCCTCCCAGGAGGAGGGAAGACTAAGTGCTGGGAACACAGCAGGGTAAGCCTATGTGTTCTAAGGAGAGTGTACAGTTGCTAATAAAGTGTTTGGATTTTTCTTTTCTTCTTTTCAGGTGCAGAAAGCTCTGGGGACTCTGATGTGCTGCTTGAATATTTTGATCTCTGTCAAAATCTATGCAGTTTCTGTGCATCTAAAAATAGGTCTTCAAGAGAATGTATTACTTGATATATATTCAGAGAATGTAGAAGGAACAGGAGGGCATTTTATCAAAAAAAAAAAAAGTTAAAAGTAAGTGAATCTGCAATGACCATATGCCCAAAAGATATAGAATCACAGGGTCTAAAGTCATTGAATAAGACATCAAAAATCCTACCTCCCTTCTCATTCACAGTCAGTGTCTCAGAAGGGAGACTTTTCTTGAACATATAGAATGATAAAAGAGGCCCCACGTCCTAAGACATTTCTTTTATTTTTGGCCATTTCTAATTATTTTATTATCTAACCATAAAACAAGTCTGGGGCCCATAGCACAAGTCTGATTCCTGAGCCATATTTATTTACCCACTTTTAGAAAATACCATATCTTTTGTCAACTTTTGTCATTCTAAATATCTCAATTCTTTTGGCTTTTTTTACATTATATGAAATACTAGCATATTAGTTCGGGTAGTTTAGTTGCAAGTGAATGATATCCAATTGAAGCTAGCTAGGCAAAGAAGGAAATTTATTATACAAGCCCTGGGATGTTTCACAAAATCCAGCAATTATGAATTAATTTTTGTTTGCACATTCTTTTGACCATACAGATTCTTTATAAAATATAATGAAAATAGCCTCAATAATTTCTGACCAATTCAAAGTAAAGCTATTGTCTCCTTTTTTCCTGTCCCATACATGTCTACTAATGCAGCAGCTTGCAACCCAGGCAGTGCAGATGTACAGGACATTTTATATGTAGCAACATTCTCTCATTGCCTGAGTATACTACTGGCATTAGTGGATGGGCACCAGGGTTTCTAAATTTCTTGCCAAACAGAGACTGTTTTGTATGATGAAAAATTATCCTGTCCAAAATACTAACAGCAGGCCCATGGAAAAACAATGTTAACACAGTGAAAGATTTAGGAAGCACCCATAACAATTGCTCATGAAATTTCACTAAGTCAAATCTCTTTGTCTTATAAATTTTGCAGTTATATTTTTTTTAACTGAAGCACAGCTTTATATTTATTTTAATTTAATCCACTCTTGTTATTGTTCATCATGCACTTCAAGCTGTTATTTATTCTTACTTTTTAATCTTGAGTAAGTAATAGGAGGGGCTATATCGTGGGCTCTAAATCAGACAGACATATGTTTAAGTACTAACTCTACCACTTTTAAGATGAATGACCAATGACAAATTAACCTCTAATATCATGCCTCTGCCAAATGAGGATATAATGATTAGTTTATCATTTTATCATTTGGTTGTGAAAAATAAAATAAGAGAGCCTAGGATAAAATTGTTCAATGCCTGGTGGCAATTATATTGGTAGTAATCATTATGATTTAATTTACAAATTTGATGAAAATGCCCTATATCAACTAAACACATTACTGATACAAATGTTATCATATACCTATAGTCTGTCTGCTGGAGGCCTCCATTTACAATGATATTCCATTAACCACCATCCCCAGAAGACATGCTTAACATAATAAGCACCAGTTATGTGGTCAATTATGTTTAGCACCTTAGGTCATAAGTTGTCTATTGCATGTGTTTCTTGAGCTTCAGTTCCACCTAAATCATGCCCTGCCATTTCTGGTCTTAAAAGAAATCTCTAAGTAGAAAAGAAGCAAAATCTGTATTAAACAATCCCGAATTCACTATTTTTTCCAACAGAAAGTTAATTAGAACAGTTAAGTTGAAAGCTTTAAAAAAATCATCTGTTTCAGTATATACTTTAAAGTATTCACAGAAATTCTAAATTTAGGCATAATTATAAAGTCTTCAAATACAATATTCAAATACAATCATTTACATTTCCACAACAAAGTTTATTGGCTATGCAATGCTCTGTGGATAAATGATTAAATTCACCCAAGCCCCAAGACAACATAAATCATTGCTAGATAACATTGTTCTTCTTTAGCTTAGGATCTAAATGAAATAGACATATGTTAAATATGTTTTTGAACAAAAAAATAAGAGACCTATTAATGTTGCTCAGATATAAGGGAGGATAAAGATGTAGAAAACATTTAAAGATCCAAGTTTATCTCTTTGTCCTGACTTGACATCTTTGAGTCAATGAGTTTAATTTGGAAAAGCTGTTTGAACAAGACAGTTTTCCTCATCCCCCCCCCCCCCCCCCATGAATAGAAATGCTGGGCCTCCAGCAATTATCACATCTTTTAGGATTGACCTCATTTAGTTTATACAGGATTATGTGCTGCTTCCTATGTTCTGAAAACATAATATTAAAGCGGTGTTTCATATAAGCACAGCTCATTAAATTAATTCAGGAATGGTACAGGGTTGCAAAATCCAAAGAATCACAGTTGTCCACAGGTTAATGGAAAATTAAAGATTTCAGGGTTTTGAATCATTTTTTCAAAGACAGCTGCCAAGGAGGTGGAAGCTGAGCCCACTTGCTCATATCCCCAATGGATTTTCAGCTGATCTTCCAACAAGTGACCTGAACAATCAACAGAATCTTAGCTGATAGAAATTTTTGAAACCAAGGAGTACAGAGGATGCTTTGTGCCGTCCGGTAAGAGATTTTATTAGTTTAATAGGAAATACCCTGCATGAGGTGCCTGCAACAGAGGAGAGAACAGACAGAAAATGCAGCTTAGTAGTTTCCACCCCTCCCTGAGCAGGTGGCTCTGGTCCCACACAGAGAACCCCTAACCCTAATTGGGAGTGACTTGGAAAGATATACAGACTCTGAGAGACTCAAGCTGCACACACACAGCAAGCAGCACATCCATAGCTGCAGCCCAGCCAGTAGAGTTCAAAAGAGAAATTCTATCTCCTAAAACTGTTGGGGAAGCACCAGCAGGCTGTAGCCAGCCCTGAGTGAGAGACTTTTCCTTTTGGGGAGGTGGAGTGTGCAGGGAGCCAGGCAGTGTCTCAGTACTGCAGTGTGGGTGCCACATAGGGACATTTTAAAGAAGGGAGCTAAGACATGGCTGGGCAGGAACCCCATGCATGGGTGAAACAACCCTGACAAAAAAGAAGCCAGATTGGAAGTGTGGTTTGTGCCCACTGAGTCCAGCTGGCCAGGAAGATTACGAGGCTGCATGGTGAAGGGATTGCAGGGCCCCACCCAGTGTGACTGGCAAGCAGGGGGCTCCACACAGAACTGAGGATTTGGGTCTAAGCCTCCTTTGAGAGCAGGGAGCTAGGAGCTGGACAGGCAAGAGCTGAGCCCCTGAGATTCTTTGTGGCCAGGCAGGGCCACTCACACCACAGAGTACAAACCTCTGGAAAGGGAAAGGCATGTTCATCCCCCCTCATGCAGGATTGCAAACTCAGCAGAGCAGTAAGACCAGGTTCAAGAACACACCAGTGGGTGCATATTCACAGGGGAAAGAAAGAGAAACTCCAAAGGAGCCCTTTATGAACTTTTATCAGACACTACGCTGGCTCCTCCTCAGGTCCTATTCCACTGAAAAGAGCAGAGCAGAAAGATTAAGAACTGGAACAGCAAGAGGTGTTCAGGGCCCTGCCCAGCCTTGGCTCTCACACAGAACTGACATCCACCAAGCAGGAAAGAGCTGACCCTTCTACACAGATTGGCCCCTCACATGGAACAGACAGCTAATTCATCAGAAACTATACATTATTGGAAATAATCTGGGACAGACCAAGACATGTTGCACAGGGGCAGGGAACACCCTACCATCTTCCCTGAAAGGTGAACAGCACCTCCCAGGAAAACATCAGGAATCACACCCTCACTTCTAGAGGCAGGGTTGATGGGGTACATGCAGTATTGTCAGATGAACCAACCCCGGGACTTGTGCTGATAAAAAGCCAGCAGGGCAGAACAGCAAGGACCAGGCACACCTGAAGAAGATAGCCACAGACTGTGAATTATTTGTAGCCTCAAAAAGACTGCCTAAAGCTAGACTGGAACACCAGATGACATTACCATGGATAGATCTAGAAGGAGAAAACAGTAAGCAAACACTAGACTCACCTGACACAAATTTCACCATGTTCTTTTTCATTATTTGCATTATTTTTCCTCCTCCATAGCATTTAATGTTGTTTCTTTATCTTCAACTTTGTTCCTATTATTTCAGTATTTTTAATTTAATTTAATTTTTATTATATTTTTATATTTTTATTTTAGTTTTATTCAAATATCATATTTTACTTTTCCCTTCTCTTACTCCATTTTGCCTTCATCCTTCTCTTTCTTATTTTTGTTTTAAATTTTGTTTTTTCCTTTCTACACCTTGTTTCTATTCCTCACTCTTACTAGATCTTTCTCCAGCCTCTCAAAACCATCTTTCTTTCCATTAGTCATCTCACATTATTTTCCCTTTCTTATAATATCTTTATTCTTATTCTACCTTTATTAATATTTGCTTGGTTGTCATTGATATTGAAGTTGTTGTTGCATTTCGTCAATTTTATTTCTAGTTATTCACTGTTTTTAAAATTTAAATCTCATATTATACTGTTGTCCTATCCTACTCCATTTTGTTTCCCTCCAGCCATGCCTTATTTTTGTTTTAAAGTTTATTTTCTCCCTTTCATTGCCTGGTTTCTAAACCTTACACTTATTATTGCTCTTCCCTCTATCTTCTCAAAATCATTTTTCTTTCTTTTAGACATCTCACAACCTTGTTTTCCTCTTATTTCTTTTTTCAGTTTTACAATATTCTCTTTCCATCTTTATTAACCTTTACTCATTTGTCATGGATATTGCTGCAGTAGTTGTTTTTCTTCAATTTGGTTCCTATTTTTTGCACTATTTTTTTTTCAAACCTCACGTTGTACTCTTCCCTTTTCTTACTATACTTTGCACTATTTCCTCTCTATTTTATTTATGTTGTAAATTTTATTTTCTCTTTTCCTTACCTGTTTTTATTCCATACTCTTATTATTTATCCTCCTTCTAGCCTCTCAATATCTTTTTTTGTTGTTGTTGTTAGTCACCTCACACACAAAGAATAAAAAAATGGGACTGCATTAAACTAAAAAGTTTCTGCTCAATGAAAGAAAACATCAGCGAGATGAAAAGAGAACTAACCATATGGAAAAACATATTTGCCAATGGTATCATGGACAAGAGTTTGATTTCAAGAATATATAAATAACATATACACCTCAATATCAGGAAGACAGACAATATAACTAAAAAGGGGGTAAAGGACCTGAACAGACACTTCTCCAAGTAGGATATACAGAGGGCCCATAGGCATATGAAAAGATGTTCAACATCACTAGTCATCAGAGAGATGCAAATAAAAACTACAGTGAGATGCCACCTCACACCAGTCAGAATAGCCATCATCAACAAATCAACAAACAACAAGTGCTGGCGAGGATGTGGAGAAACGGGAACTCTAGTGCACTGCTCATGGGAGTACAGACTGGTGTAGCCACTGTGGAAAACACTTGGAATTTCCTCAAAAAACTAAAAATGGATCTGCCTTTTGACCCAACAACTCCACTGCTAGGAATATATTCTAAGAATCCCAAAACACTAATTCAAAAAAACTTATGTACCGCTACGTTCATAGCAGCACTATTTATAATAACCAAGTGCCGGAAACAGCCTAAGTCTCCATCAGTGGATGAGTGGATCAAAAAACTGTGATATATTTATACAATGGAATACTATTCAGCAGAAAGAAAGAAGGAACTCCTACCTTTTGTGACAGCATGGGTGGAAATGGAGAGTATTATGCTAAGTGAAATAAGCCAGGTGTTGAAAAACTAATACCATATGATCTTACCTGTAAGAGGAATCTAATGAACAAAATAAACTAATGAACAAAATAGGACCACAGGCATGGAAACATGGAACCCAATGAAAGGAACCAGAAGGAAGTGGAGAGGGGGATAATGATGGAAAGGAGAAGGGACCAGGCAAAGAACATGTATGAATGATACATGGACAAGGACAACAAAGTGGGAATTTACTGTGGAAAACCTGACTGAGATAGACAGAGATGAGTAAAGGAGGAAAAACTAGGACAACTGTAATAGAATAACAATAATAAATGGGGGGGGGGAGCCTTCCGGTCAAGAAGGAGGCATAGACAGACACACCGTATCTCCTTCCACAACTAGGAAGGAATATAACTACCTCAAAACTAGAGACAACCAGAAGTTCCAGAAAATTAAGCTCCATGGAAATCCAACATACAAAGAAATAAAGAAGAAATACTCATCCAGACAGGTAGGAGGGGTGGAGCCAGGGTGAAGAGGACATGGTGTGGTTGCAGCAGCAGCACTGATGCCAGAAGTAGCAGTGGCAGTGGCAGGCCAGTGGAAAATGCGGTCACACATTTTAAAAACTAGGGAGGGACCCCTGGGGAATGCTCCTAGCACCAGACCTGACCATACAGCTCACAGTCCCAGCCTCAGGAAAAATTAAACCTCATTGCTTCTGACTGTGAAAAGCAGTGGGGGTTGGGGTGGAGGAAGAAACTGCCAGTCTCTCAACAGAGTCCACTTGTTTAAAGGGCCCCCACCATCCTAGAACATCCGCAGACCCAACCACTCTGGAAACGATGACCAGGGCAACAGCTAGAGAGGTGCCAGTCCCATACAGAAGTGGGAGAGTGTCTAGAAAATGGGCAAATGCTGAACAAGTGGCATTGTTCCCTCTCAGACTCCTCCCCCACATACAGCACCACAACGTGGTAAAATGGGTCACCTGTACTGATGAATACCTAAGGCTTCCCACCTTACAACGTAACAGATGTGACAGCTCTACCTAAGACACAGAGGCAAACAAACACAGGAGCCTGTCAAGATGAGGAGACAGGGAAGTATGGCCCAAAAGAGGGAACAGATCAAGGTTACAGTGGGAGAACTAAACAACGAGGAGATAGCCAACCTAACAGATGAGGAGATAGACAACCAAACAGATGCAGAATTCAAAACACTGGTGATAAAGATGCTCACAGGCTTGACAGATATGCTTAAGTCGTCGTCGGCAGCCATCCGTCTCGAGAGACGATGGTGTAGCTTCTTAAGAGTCTATCCGCACCGCCGAGAATGGCTGTGCAGTCCGACTCGGGAGTGACACGGTATCTGTCTCCTCCCGTGTTGAATCGACATCTTGCAATGACGCTGGAGTGTCCTCTCCAGTGAAGCTGAAGCTACAGAGCCTGGGCAGGGTGATATGGAGGGTCTGTTGTTGCCCATGCAGCAGACCCCCCCCTCTCTTCGCAGCTGAAGGGTCCAAGGGAAAGATGGAGTCAATACAGCTTGGCTTCAGGTGCGCCGCAGGAGTTGCCGGTGTTGACTACAACGTCAAACCGCCTTAGGGACACCGGCTCCAGATTTTCTGTCGGGGTTTACTCCCTTAGCCTTTCCCCTGAAGAGGTATGCCACAAGGCAGCGGAGGTTTTTTGGAGTCAGAGTTTTCCTTCTCTGAGATATGCTTAAGTATGGCAAACACATAAGGGAAGAAGTGAAGGCTATGCTAAATGAAACGAAGGAAAGTCCACACAAAACCACTGGTGAAGGGAAAGAAACTGGGATTCAAATCAATGATTTGGAACATAAGGAAGAAAAACACAGTAAACCAGTACAGGAAGAGGAAACAAGAATTTAAAAACATGAGGAGAAGCATAGGAACCTCTGGTAAAACTTTAAACATACCGCTATCCTAATCATACGAGT
This sequence comes from Furipterus horrens, assembly GCF_987537825.1. Classification (NCBI taxonomy): domain Eukaryota; kingdom Metazoa; phylum Chordata; class Mammalia; order Chiroptera; family Furipteridae; genus Furipterus; species Furipterus horrens. Next base: position 134,980,581 of record NW_028327176.1, on the reverse strand, counting down.
GTGAGAAGGAGAAGAGGAAGAGCAAGAAATTGAAAGCTTATGTGAAAAACTAATAAAAGGAAACTTCCTAAATTTGGCAAAGAAAATAGACATACAAGTCCAGGAAGCACAGAAGAGTCCCAAACAAGCTAGACCCAAGGAGGACCACACTAAGACACATCGTAATTAAAATGTCAAAGGTTAAAGATAAAGAGAGAATCTTAAAAGCAGAAAGAGAAAATCAGAGAGTTTCCTGCAAAGGGGTGCCTATAAGACTGTCAGCTGATTTCTCAAAAGAAACTTTGCAGACAAGAAGGGACTGGCAATAAGTATTCAATGTGAAGAAAAGCAAGGACCTGCAATCAAGGTTACTCTATCTAGCAAAGCTATCATTTAGAATGAAAGGGCAGATGTTCTTCCCAGACAAGGTGAAGCTAAAAGAGTTCATTATCACCAAGCCATTATTATATGAAATGCCAAAGGGACTTAAGAAAAAGAACATTAAAATGACAACAAATTCACAAGTATCAACTGAATCTAAAAAATAAAAACAAAATTCAACTAAGAAAACCAGAATAGAAACAGAATCATAGGTATGGGGATCATTCGGAGAGTTATCAGCTGGGAGAGGGAAGGGGGAGAAATGGGGAAATGGGGCAGGGATTAAGAAGCATAATTGTTTGGTACAAAATAGACAAGGGGAAGCTAAGAATAATATAGGAAAGGGTGAAGCCAAAGAATTTATATGCCCGACCCATGGACATGAACTAAGTGGGGTGGGATTGCTGGAGGGAACAGGGATACAGGGTGGAGGGGAGCAAAGGGAAAAAAATGGAAATACTGTAACAACATAATTAATAAAATATACTTAAAAAATAAATAAAATTTTAACATGAATAAAAAATGGCAAAAAAGTTTCCAGGGTCTTAAAATAAAAAAATTTAAAAAATGCTCTGCCTTTAAGCAAAATCATTTTTTTTCTTTCTGGTATGTATATTATGTAGAAAAATTTGTGGAGTGATATAATAGTAGAGCTAAAAGGAATATTTAAAATGTTAACTTAGCTGTAGTTCATTTTGTAGGAAAATGCCTTACTCAAGATCACACAGTAATATTTCTAAATTTGTAATTTTCATATCCAAATGCTAAATGACGTTAAGTACGTACATATACACACATGTTTTAAATGTACATATATAAATAAAAATATATTTATGTGATGCTTTAAAACTTAGCTTTAAAATACATGTAGTCTAAAATTTTGTGTATGCTTAGAATATATTGATGTTAACATATATGTGTACATATATAGTCTAAAATTTTATCTGTGTACATGCTAGTACATATTAATATTAACATTATTTGAAATATTAAATATACTAGTAACTGAATGTAGATAGTGTTTTAAAGTTTTCAAAGTATTTTTACATGTATTGCCATAATAAATGTCAATAAAAATAATATTAGTAATAATTATTTTTCCCTGTCAGGAATTTTGCAAAACACTTAGGAATACATAAGTTAATCAAAGCAAATTTTATTTTCACAATTTGCAAATGAAGAAGCTAAGAATCTGAGACCTAAAATAAATCACTCAATATGACAGGGCAAATAAGCAGCAGGACTAGCCAGGTTTCAAATCCAAATCTTTGCTCCAAAGCATATGTGCACTGAATATATGTGTGAGTAGAAATTCAACCTGTTTTGGAATATACATACTTGACCACCTTTCCCATCTAACATAAAATGTATCAGAAATTATTATAAACATGAAAATTAGCTTGAACCACTGAATTATTGTAGAAAATGATTAAAACTCAACAATGGTTGGGTCCTAGAAATTGCAGCATCTGCTGAACACACTTCAGTCATGAACTCTCTGTTGGGGACTGGAAACAGTGATGTTCTGAGTCAGGTTAACTGTCATCATGTGAAACCAACCCAAAACTATCTATCTCACCCCCCACCCCCCTATATCACCTCCACAGAAGGTGAGCAATTAAATGTATTTTAGTACATTGTTTCTTGTATTAACTTAAATCCCAAAGTATTTCACAAACCAGCTACTAAAAGCATGTTATTAGTTTACTTATAGAATACTTTAATATAGAAACATCAGAAATACTATGTAATAAAGCTGGGTTGTATTTTTATATTGGCTAACAAAAAAGCATTAAATGCTCAGTGCTTGAAATCATGATTTGGTTTCCATATTTTTTTAGTAGAATGGGATAACTCCTTAACAAGGTCAATGAACTTGTTTAATCATGACATAGTCATGGTAAAATTAAAATGCTGATTCACAAGACATCTATTATAGAGGAAGCACCATGCATTGCACTCATAGGCCGCACTGAGCTATTTTCACAGACAGGGTATTTGAACAAAAATTTTAGATGAGGATTCTAACATCAAGTGTAAAAAAGGAATCACATTTAGGTAAATACCTGTCCTGTCCTGGCATTCAAATTGAGCAGGGATAAAGTAGTTGCAGAGACTGTGCTTTCTGAAATCTGGCTACAACATGCCTACAACCGCATATGTATTTTGGTGGCAAATTCAGAGGGACAGAGACAGAGTAACTGCAAGCCTGGCTTTCTTTTCCAATAACGTTTGATCTGCTCTAGGATTCCTGACTTCTGTGGTAGTGGTAGGGTTTTACAGTTTATTGAGTGAGATGATTTTTAAAATACTGTTATGCAGGCAATTAAAATTAAAGTCAATTTCCCCTTCACACTCCCTAGTAATATGCTTCTGTATCCAAAAGATAAGAACTTGAGAAATGGCTCACTGGGACAGGCCAATGGACCTGGAGTCTAGGACTCTGTTTCCAACAGTGACAGCAAAGGGTTTTATAGAGGATTGGATGGCTACCCTCCATGACATTAGCCTGAGGAAACAGGAGATATATATTAAGAACACCTGATGACCTTTACTAATCTGTTATGGGTCTGACATCCACAGATTTATCTAAATGCTTTGTAAGTGTCTATTTTTTGGCCTCTCATAGCTTTGGTGTGTTAGGTAGCCTTGGACTAGGAGTCAAACATCCTGTTTTTCAATGTAAATTCTTTCACCTAATAGTTAAAGAAACTTGGCAAATCCTTTTACTTCTCAGAGCCTCAGTTTTGTTACCTGTTTAAAAAGCAACACTAGCTGTCCGCCCATGTAATCAAATTCCAAACAGCTATTCTAAAGAACAAGTGAGAAAATTAAGATGAAAAGGCAATGATTCCAATGTAACATTCCAATTACCTTACAGAATCCAGAAGCTCATCTTCAGAGGCTAGCTACTGACTACTTGGAAGAGATTATTGGGATCTAAAATTTTAAATCACGGAGAACACAAAAGAAAAGTAGCATGGTGTTTATTCTTGCAAAAGATAATTGTTAGTTTATCTCACCCAGGGATATACATTTTCATTCTTGCTTTCAGTTTCGAAAATCAAAATTAATTTGTTCAAAAAATTATTAAATACCTACTATGTCCACAGGTTGCTATGCTGAAGACAAGTAATTTTTACAGTTTTATAAACCTATACAAACTGCTGTTTTAAAAATAGACATCAATGTATTTTGTTCATATTCAATAATGTTTCATTTCTCACATGTTTATTCACTCCTCAAAAACTTCCAATATCTGGGTAAACAATAACTGCTTCTTCCAAAATCAATTTTGGTTTTCTACAATGAGAAAATAAGTGTTTTGCTGTATAAAATAAATCTGAGGAAAGAACAAATCAGTTTGTGAGAAAGAAGAAATAAAGAAGTAAAAGTACCTCCTCAAAGAATAATAAATGATTTGATCGTTTTCCAAAAGACTCACACTGAGTAATTAAACAAATTTTCAGATGTTCAAATATAAGGATAGACAGTGTGTCTTTTGTCTTCTTCAAAGCAGTTCCCACTTTATAATTTTTTATCTGCTGCCCACACTTTACCATTTCTGACATGTACTGACCTTTCCATATTAATATGTTCTTTACTAGATTTACAATTTCTCTAATACAGCTGTCAGGAGAATGTTGTTGTAAGATGTGAGGATAGGAGAGGTCAGCAGTTTTAGTAACATCCTTTTCAGTAAGATCATGAATTTATAAAGATGGCACAGAACTAAAGCCAACACTCTGAGATAACTTAAATTGGAATATGTGATAGGAGATAGTGGGAGACTGCAGATTAATGTATTTCAAATAGCAAATTTAGGGAAAAAGGAAAATTAACAAATTCCTGGAAAGATGAAGCCTTTTGCCTGAAAGAGAAGAGCTAGTTCATAATGAAAGAATAACCCTAGAAATTCCCTTTACAGTCTCCAAAGTCATTACTCTTTTAAAAGTCCAATACAGTATTTTACCCAAATGACATACTCTGTAATTTCACTTTGCTACTGATTATTCTCCTCTCATTGAAACATCTACAAAGTAAACTCGGGAAGATAACAGAGGAATTCTTCTGAAGCCTATATGGTACCTAATGTGTTGTAAGTTCTATTAAGCTATTCTGTGTGATGGGTCAACATACAATATCTGAGACAATTAGATTCAGAACATGCTAACTACTTTTTCTCATCCTGTAATCATCAGCAAGTAGCATTTAGAGTCATCATGTCATCATTTCAGTTTTTTTATTCATTTTAAGACCAAGTCAAAAGAACAACCTTATTTGTTTTTAATTGTTCTGCCCAGTCTCTAAAATATCTATAATTGTTTTACATTTGAATCAAATATTAACAGACATATGGTTATAATAGAGAAATCACTCCAGCTGGTGAAGCCCTAAGCTAAGCCCACAATAATTTGATCATTTGCAAATCATTGTCACTTGAATGTTTTCTTAGTACAGCTTAATTATGACTCAACTCAGTCCAGAGTACAATGCACTTCCTGGGAAAAGAAGAAATTGAGAGCTCTCAGTACAAATGGGGCAGGCTTTGTTAATTCATGTATATGTCTCCTGCACAACATCTGTTAATAAATGTGCTTCCAGTCTCCATGATAGCTTCTCCCTTCATCATTCAAACCTGGCATAAAATTTATGTCAACTGAGAATTCATGTTATTTACTCATTTCTAACTATTACAATCCCATTAAAATTCTAGCCTATAATACCTTCTGGAAAATTAGAAATGCTTATAAAAATAAATGCACAAATAATACAGAAAGACATTTTGCCTTTTTTCCCCAGCAGCTCTTTGACAGATGGTCACCTTGAAATTATGCTGTGTTAATTCAGCCAATTTTTTAAAAATGATCTTGATACAGAAGGTAATCTAGAGTTCTTGGGAGCCATCTCTGCATTTTTCCAAGCAATCTTTTTTGCAGTTTAAATGTGTTCATACAAATCTTAAATGACATGTAAAGCAATTTTTCCCTTCAACTATGTAGATCAGTCATAATATTATAATTAAATGTCACATCATGGCAAATAATTATCTTACTTAAGTGGTTAATACAGGCAGAATCCATCAACTATCAGTCCTGAACATATAAACATGGTGTTTGTGGCTTTTTTTAATATATTTAAACTAAAAAGTGGGCTTTATTTGGGGGAGGGCCCACCTGTGACTGATCAATCAAGTTTGAGAACTGGTATTTGACCAAAGGTAACAAAGTCCACATGACTTCAACTCCATATCAAATATAAAAACCTCACAACATCTACTTGTCAAAGAGTATCGGTGTCAACTTCTTCCATGTGAGAGATCTAGTAAATTTGTAACTAATAACAGTCTCCATGCCACTGACTGGCTTTCTCTTCCTGGGGTATACTACCAACTTGGCAGAATCTTGGAATTTACTCAGCTAACAGAGGCCCTGTTCACCTTTTCCAAGGGATAAGGGATAAACTAAACTCATAGCCCACCCCCTCTCAGTTAAAAAAAAAAAAAAAAAAAAAAAGGCACAGTTCCTATCTTTCAGAGTGTTAATTCTGCAAGGGCCCACTGAACGATCCAATAATTGTGATGCAGGATGGTACCACACTGTCAAAGTCCTCTCTTAGCAACCTTCTCCCCTTCATTATACAGTTCTCCTGTTCAGAATGGTTGCTTTACTCCCCAAGAGAATACACTTGTGGGAAGAAGTAAGGAGTTCGAGAGCAAGTCCCTAAAGTCTCACTGGTAACCATTTCTGCTCTGACAAAGCCTAGGGCCCTTCTGCAAACTTGATGTTCAGGTAATGCCAGGGGCATTCAATGTAAATGCAAAATAGGTATGTCAATTAGTCAACAGGACCATAGTGAAAGGGATATGATACAAACTGGCCATATCAGTTTGACCGTATGACCTTGATGATGCTGTATCCACTGGGACAAAGCAACAAATACAAATATTACAACAACAACAACAAAAAGACCATTTTTCCTTAGTAGTTCACGTTGAAGAGTTTGTATCAATCCACAAGGGAATAAAGATTGAAGGTTAAATCTTGAACCACATTCTTAAAGTTATGTCCAATGTATGTGTTACAGGTATATTAGAAAAGCAAGACTCTTGGGTATGAGTAAAACAATGCTGTTTTTCTCTCAACAGCTCTTTAAAATGTATTTAGTTGGAAAGTTTCTTCCTTTCCCTTGGGTTAAAACTCTCAAGCCTCCATAACTTTTTTGATCAATCTCAGGCAACAAAAATCCCTATGGTACAATCACAATTTAATCTCAAATCAATTATCAAAAATACCTGGTCATAAAATTAATCAAAATTTCAAATTTGTTTTGAAGTTAAATCTTTTTCTGTATTGGGTCTGGACCTGAATCAAGCAGTAGGTAAGGGAAGAGGGCTTCGGTCCTTCTCTCTCTTCCTGTCTTATGCTACAAGCCCTCCCTTCATCTTAACCATCCGGGCATCTTATCACATCCCAACAGGTATGAATAAGAAGGGAAGGAAGATAAAAGTGGAAAAATTCTGACTTAATGGGCATTTTTGTTAAGTTGACTTTGTGCTTCCCAGATCTGGCATGTATTTAAAGCTGACTGTGCATTTGGTGGGTGACTTTATGTTGGTGGTTTTTTTTGCTTGTTTTTTTTTTTTTTTTTTTAGAAAAGATTACTTACCTGAAGTTCCTTGGGTAGAGTTAAGGCAGTTGCTTCAGTTTGGTCTTTTAGGATTCTGTAGAATTTTCTCTTTTTGCTCATGTTTCTTTGCTTCTATATTCTATAGGCAGCCCACCAGGATAGGACTAGGGAACTCTTCATTTCTGTGTGTGTGTGTGTGTTGCATGGCCCATATTGTATATTGAAAGCATGCATGTACTATTAAACATGTTCAGGGAGAACACTCAATGCTAGTCACTAATTCACTGGAGTGGTCACATTTTAGGAGACGCATATTATGTTCTCTTAGGAATCTTGATAAAATCTTCTCACTTGAAGTAAGTAGAAGTCACAGCACAGCTCTTGCCAAACAAATTTTCCTCACACCCCTTTGCCCTTTCTTCAAAATGAAATTCTTTTATACTCTGTTATAGATAATCTGATTTTGTGTCAGAGTCACCAAAATCATCTTCAGGCTCAATGATTCCTTGAGAGGTCTCAAAGAAATCTGAAATGCTATTACTATCAAGCTTTTAGTTTATTACAATATAGGCTACAGATCTAAATCAACAAAGCAAAAATGCACATGGACAAAGTCCAGGAGAAACCTGGTACAAGTCCCTTCCCAGTGGAGTTACATACAGATACACTTAATTCTCCCCAGAGGGATGTATGACAATACGTGGGAAGTATTGTCAACCAGGAAGTTCACTCAAGCCTTGACTTCCAGTGATTTTACTGAGGATTTCAGCATGCTGCACCCACATGACTGACTTTAGCTACTCAGGCTCCAGCCACCCACCCACTAAAGGTCAAACTGATACTGTGGTCTAAAGCCTCATGCATATAGAAACAGGCATTTGCCGAAGCTTTATTGAAGTCACTTTGTTAATGTCAACTATGTAGTCAAACAGATGTAGTAGGGCCAAGGCATGAAGCATGCTAAAATACACTTATTTGGAAAGAAGGATATTCCAAGCATTCAGAGATTATATTCCCGGGAGCAAATCCTTCTGAAGACAAACTTTTTTCTTTTTCTTTCTTTTCTTTTTTTGAATGTGCAGGGTTTGGGCAACCCAAGCCTGCTGAGATAACCCAACTTCTTCACAGCTTCCCATTAAGATTGCAAATTAGTTTGGGCTACTGTCTCCTTCCAAAAAAAAGAAAAAAAAAAAGATAGAATCATAATTCAGAATAATTAACAAAATAAAGAAAGAAATCCCTAGGGAATATGAATTCTGCCATACAGTTGCCATAACGTAGTGGAAATGTAAGGATTTAGAGAGGTTGGTGGAAGAGGAGGACTCAGTGATAAAGCCAAGGGCAGCTAAAGGAAGCAGTAAGAATACAGGTTGAAAGACAATACTTATGTTTAATCCTTACATCTTGCCACACTGAGGCATACTCAACTAATTCTTAGTTATTGAAACCAGAAGTAATAACAGCATAACCTGCCAGCCTCCCTAGTATGAAATCTGAATAGTGAAATGGGCACTTGAAGAAAACAGGTGATGATTAAATAGCTGCCCTCTGAGTAAATCAAGAAAACAGAGACTGAGAACTGGCCACTAAATTTAGCAACAAGAACATCACATGTGACCTTCACAATAGTAGTTGTTTTGGGGGATACAAAAGTAGGGCTAAAGAATGCAGTTAGAGAGGCATTATTTGATTAAATTATACTTAAAAAAATAAAAGAGAGAATTAAAATAAATAATTATTAAAAAAAACACTCCCTGAATGTGATTCTAAGAGAAGAAAAGAAATCAGAGAGTAGCTAGAAAGAAGAATAGGAATATCTATTAGTTGAAAAGACAGCAAGTGATAAATAAGAGAGAATTGCTGAAGGAAGGTGTCTGAGCAGACAAGGAGAATAGGTTATAATACCCAAGTGGAGGGACAGACAATCATCCATAGTTGATTAATTTGGGATCCCCTAGAGACAGAGACAGAGATAAGAATTTTGTGCAGGTAGTTTATTTGTTAGAGAACCTTAGGAAGAAGAAGAGAGGAGTTAAGAACAACGAAACAAAAGAAGTATTTTTTTAAAAACTCAGACAAAGAGTATGTTATTAAGCCAGTTACCAATTTGGGAAACTGGAGTTCAGTATTAGTACCTCTAAAGATCCATGGATAATAGACATCAGAACTGTCCTACTGAACAACAAGGAAGCTGGGACATCCTATGCCCTGTTGGTTAAGGGGTAACCCTTTGAGAATGAACTCTTCGGGTATACCCTATACTGAAGAAAGTTGCTATGCAGATGGGCTAGTAATTTTAACTTGAGGAAAGAAGGGTTATGAGGGGCAGTTAAAAGTAGCATAATTGGATTGAGTTGTTCTAAGAAATTGGAAATATAAGACATTGTTATGAGTGGGATACTTGAAATTAAGATCATGAACAGGTTGCCATTGCCATGAAAAAGATTAGTGTAAGACAATGAAATTGGATGACCAAAGAAGAGTGGGAGACAAGATCATTGAAGAAGAGGTCAAACTGAAAACCCACTGTTTTGAAAGATTATCTGCTTGAGTGATGAAATCTCAAACATTAATACACAGGTCATGTTGGAGAGACTGATAGTGAGCTAGAAGCAAAAATCTCCAAGTAAATAAAAGGAGTGACCTGGGAGTAGGTGGATGCCTACAGCAAGAAATGTGTGCAGTGCTGTACCCAAAGGTTTAAACATTATTTAGATTTATAGGAGCATGGTGGTAATAAAAAAAAACATACTGGCATTTGTGCTGGTTTTATTATTGCTTTTAAATTCTGCACAGACAGTGAACACTCTAATTACCTAGATCTGAAAAAGACTGCATTTCCCACTCACCTTGGTGCATCTCAGAAAGTATGCAGTATATGTTGATGATATGAGATTTCTAAAATTTTAGTGATCTCAAGGGTAGGAAGAATTTTCTGGTAGCATCAGTAATACTGAAAAACACACCTCTATCACCCCTAGACACAGAAGCATGAGGAACATAGGAGAGATCATTTGAGAGGGCTGCACAAGAGGCAGTGTTCTAGGGGCCAGCAGGGGGAAAGAGTTCAAGTACTAATTACTGACTGTGCCTTCCTGAGAGCACAGTGGGTTATTTCAGGGCTTGGGAGTGTGGAGGAAGTATTAGGACTTAACAGGGTTGCACAGGAGGCAGCCAGGTATAACTTAGAACAAGAACACGAAGGGAATATTCAGAGAAAAAGCTGAAGAATTTAAGATTTTATTAATTACTAACTGACTTCTAGAGAGAACAAGGGGTTGTTTTAGGAACTGAAGAGGGTGGAGATGGTATTAATCAAATAGCTTCCAAGAGTCATGTTGGAACTAAAGTCTGGGAGATGTGGAACAATATAAAACCGTTAAGAAACAGAATCAGTAGCTTTAAATATACCCACAAAACAATAGTTATAAGTCAAATCCAGAAGATTTTGTAGTTAGGTCCTGCCAATCTTTCAAAGACTAAAAGATTTTCACATGGTAAACACCATTTCAGAAAGCTGGAAAAAATATATATAAAAAGGAAGTTACCCAAGTCTGTGTAAATACAATACTATAAAGAAAAATGGAGGCAAGTCTCACTTCCAACTCTATATTTAAAAATCCTATAATAAAATTACTAAATTGTATCTATCAATTATTTTTAAAATTACAAGAGGGGAAACTTTATCAAAGAAATGCAGAAAAGATTAATAACATGAAACTTATTCACAAAGTTAATATAGGAGAAAACTAAAACGCTTCTAATCATCTCAACAGATTACCAAGTTTTGATAAAATTTAGTATCCTTTTATGATTAAATAAATAGCAACTAGGAATGGAATGGAATTTCTTTAACCTGAAAAAGGTTATCAGAAGCCTACAGCAACTTCTGTTCTTTAAGGGTACATCACTAGATGCATAACAAGTATGGGAATAACAAGTCTTTGGATGCAATCACCAAACAATTTAATTTTGTTTTACAATCATGTCTTGGCCCCTTCCTCTTTCATGTGAGCTTCAGACTCAGTTTGTTAAATTTAGATTTTTATTTTTTAAATCCCATGAAGCATTTTCAATGGAATTGAATTGAATATATAAACTTATTTGAGCATTCTTATCTTTATATTCTTATATTTATTGTACCTGGATATAAATAAGAACTATCTCCTCTTTTTCTAGATCTGCAATTAGTTCCTAGAATAATGTAGTATTTTCAAGTTTTTAAACAACATTTATTAGATTTTTTCTTATGTACTTTTTGTTGCTGTTATAAAGGAATATTTATTAAAATTGCATTTTTAATGTATTGGGTGTAGAAAAACCATTCATTTCTTGTCTACTGGTTTGTTTCCAGCAAAGCTTCTAAACTTGAATTATTCAAATGGTTACTTTAGACGCTTAGATTTTCTTTCTAGAGAATCAAAACCTCTGTGTATAAGGAGGGCGTTGTTTCTTCCTTCCCAGTCCATTCAGTTATTGCTTTTCCTTATCTTACTTTACCAAGTGGTAATTGTAGAACAGAAGCAGTGTTCTGTTTTCTTGTTCCTGTTTGTTATGGATATTTGTCATTCTTTTGGCCGACTAGCACCCGTCCCCCACCATGGTGCCAGTACCATCCCCTAACATTGCTTCCCCCATTATTAATATCCCCTACTAGAGAGGTATGTTTGTTACAAATCGTGAACCTACATTGGCACATCATAAACACCCTAAGTCCATAGTTTCATTTACATTACAGTTCACTTTTGGTGCAGCACATTCTATGGCTTTGTACAAATGTATTAATAACATGTATCTACTATTATGTCTCAAAGAGAGTATTTTTACCGCCCTCAAATTTCTCTGTGCTTCATCTATTCATCTTTTTCCCTAACCCCTGGCAACTATAGCTTTCTTTTTCAAAATGTCATTGGCTGGAATCATACAGTACATACCTTTTTAGATTGAATTCTTTCACTTAATAATATGCATTTAAGGTTCCTCCCTGTCTTTTCATGGCTTGATAGCTCAGTTTTGTTTTTTTTTAATATGCTTTATTGATTATACTGTTACAGTTGTCCCAATATTTTTTCCCTTCGTTCCCCTCCACCCTGTGACCCCCCTTCCTCCAGCTGTTCCCTCCCCCCTTAGTCCATGCCCATTGGTGGTGCATACAGTTCTTCTCAACATCTTCCGGTCTATTCCACTCCCTCTTACTATGCTTCTTAATTCCTGTACCATCTCCCTCCCTTTCCCCTCTTCCCCCTCCCTGTTTAACTCCCCCCATGTTCCCCATACCTATAGTTCTTTTCCCACTCTCATTGCCTAGTTAGTTTGCCTTTGTTTTGGTTCCCTAGCTTCTGTTGTTGGTTGTTGTGATACAGCTTTAATTTTAATGTTCATAGTTTTGATCCTTTTTCTCCTAAACAAGTCCCTTTAACATTTCATATAACAGTGGTTTGGATGTGATGAACTCCTTCTGTTTTACTTTGTCTTGGAAACACTTTCTCTGCCCTTCTATTCTGAATGACAGCTTCGCTGGATAGAGTAATCATGGTTGTAGGTTTTTGCTTTGCATTACTTTGAATATTTCTTGCCAGTCCCTTCTTGCCTGCAGAGTCTCGTTTGAGAAATCAGCTGATAGTCTTATTGGGACCCCTTTGTATATAATTTTCTTCTCTCTTGCTGCTTTTAAGATTCTCTCTTTATTCTTAATTTCTGACATTTTGATTATAATGTGTCTTGGTGTGTTTCTGCCTGGGTCCAGGTTTTTTGGAACTCTCTGTGCTTCCTGGACCTATAAGTCTATTTTCTTCCCCAAGTCAGGGAAGTTCTGTTTCATTATGTTTCCACATAAGTTTTCAATTTCTAGTTCTTCTTCTTCACCTTCTGGCAACCCTATGATTCAGATGTTGGCCCACTTATAGCTGTCCCAGAGGTTTCTGAGCCTCTCTTCATTTTCCTCACTTTTCGTTTCCTCTTTCTTCACTGGTTGACTGTTTGTTCCTTCCCTATGTTCTGATTTGTTGATTTGATCGCTGGTTTTCCTTCCCTCACCACTTGTTTCGTAGGTGTTTTTGTTCATTTCAGCAGGACTAGCCTTCATTCCTTCCCCATTTTATTTAAGATTTGCTGTTAGGTCTATAAGCTTTCTTATAACTATAGCTCTGAACTAAGCCGCAGAAAGATTATCTGCTGGTCCAATAAATCATATATTTGTTGTCTGGTCAGCTGCATGATTGAGGTCTCTATCATGACCCCTGCCGTCCTGATAGTTTTTTGTTTACCTTTGCTTCCTGGGTGGGGTTTTCACACCTTCTATGCTATAGGGGGTGGAGCTCCATGCACTCATCACTACCAGGTGACCCTTCTCACCACACTGTGGTGTTTTCTGTGGGGGTGGGTGTCCAAGATGGATTCCTGCCATTCACTCTCCACTGAGAGAACAGGACCTCCTCCTCTGTCCCCACCTCCTCTGGGCCTCACAGTCCAAGGCAATGGGGGTCTGTCTTCCCCAGCGTTGGAATTGCAAGCTGATAGGTCTGGTCTGCAGCTGAGGGTGTTCTCCAGGTGCTTCTCGCCTCACCTTAAATACGGGTGTCTGTGCTTACCGTTGTCCTACTGCCTTCACTGCTGCTGCCACCACCAGCACAGCTTGACCTCTCTGCCCCGGCTTTGCCCCTCCTACCCATCCGGATGAGCACCACTTCTTTATAACTTCATACGTTGGACTTCCATTTATTTTCTGGAACTTCTGGTTATTTCTGGTTTTGTGGTAGTTGTATTCCTTCTGAGTTGTGCAGGGGGATAGAGCGTATCAGTCTAGGCCTCCATCTTGGCTGGAAGTCTCCTGTGTGTGTTTGCCTCTGTGTCCCAGGTAGAGCTGTCACTCCTGTTATGTTGTAAGGGGCAGAGCCTTAGGGATTCGTCATTACAGGACGATCTGTTTCACCACATAGTGGTGCTGTATGTGGGGGAGAGGTCTGAGAAAGAACAATGTTGCTTGCCCAGCACTCACCCCTTTTCCAGGCACCTCTCCCACTTCCATATGGGACTGGTGCCTCTCTACCTGTTGTCCTGGCTGTCGTTTTCAGATTGGATGGGTCTGCGGAATTCTAGGACTGTGGGGGCCCTTTAAACAAGTGGACTCTGCTGAGATACTGGCAGTTCCTGCCTCCTCCCCAACCTCCACTTGTTTGCACAGTCAAAAGCGATGAGGCTTGATTTTCCCCAGTGCCGGGACAGTGAGCTGTGCAATCTGATGAGGAGCTGTGAATGCTCCCCAGGTGTCCCTCCTGACTTTTTAAAATGTGTAACTGTGCTTTTTGCTGGCCTGCCGCTGCTGCCACCACCACACCATGTCCTCTTCATCCTGGCTCCGCCCCTCCTACCTGTCCAGGTGAGTATTTCTTCTTTATATCTTTGTTTGTTTGTCTTCCATGCAGTTTGATTTTCTGGAACTTCTGGTTGTTTCTAGTTTTGAGGTAGTTGTATTCCTTCTTAGTTATGGAGGGAGATGCAGCATGTGTGTCTACACCTCCATCTTGGCCAAAAGTAGCTCAGTTATTTTTAACGCTAAAAAGTCCATTGTTTGGATGCACAACAGATAACTTATTCAATCACCTGTTGAAGAACATATTTGTTGCTTCCAGTTTTTAACAATTATAAATGAAACTGCTATAAACATTTGTGCTCCGGTGTTTGGGCAAGCATAAGTTTTAAACTTCATTGGTTAAATAAAGAAAATTGTGATTTCTGGGTTATATGGTAAGAGTTTGTTTAGTTTTATAAAAAACTGCCAAACTGTCTTCCAGAGTGGCTGTATCATTTTTCATTCTTACCAACAATGAATGAGAGTTCTTATTGTTCCACATCCTCACCAGTATTTGAGGTCGTTTTTCCAGACTTGGCCATTCTGATAGGTGTAGTGGTATCTCATTGTTTTGTTTGTTTGTTTGTTTTTTAATTGGCATTTCACTAATGGCATGTAATATGGAGCATCTTTTTGTATGCTTATTTGCCATCTGTGTATCTTTGATGAGGTGTTTCTAAAGGTCTTTTTAATTGAGTTGTTTGTTTTCTTATAATTGACTTTTAAGAGTTCTTTGTATATTTTACAGAACATTCTTTTATTAGATGTATTTTTGGTAAATATTTTCTTCCACTCTGTAGTTTGGCTTCTGTTCTCTTTCTTTGAGGTCTGACTTTAAAATGTATAATCTATAAAATTTTAGATATCTAAATTTCTAATTGCACATAAAGTTGAGTTGAAGTTTTCTCTATGATTAAAAAATTCACCTTTAGTTTCTTGATAACATATACCAGATGATTATTTTAATTATTTTTTCAAAGAAAAAACATTTTGTCTTTTCAAAAAGTTTTTTCTTTATATCCTTTTAAATTTATTTATGATCTTACTTGTATTAGTCTACATCATGCTTATTTTACTTAATTTACTAATCCTTTAATATTTTTATAGGTTGACTATTTGGTTATTAATTTTCTATTTATTTTTCTTCTATTAATAAGTTCACTTAAAGTTATCTTCTGGCCATTAATGATGGTCTTTTGGGGACAATTTTCTCTTTGGTTATTTTTTAACATTCTTTCAGTTATTTTTTAATTTTCTGCTTTTGTACTTCAAAATGACTATATAAATTTATTTTTGTTCATTTCATTTATTCATGATATGCTATGATGCTGCAAAATTTTTTAAAAATCCTATTTTTCTCAGACTTCTTTTGTAAATGTCATTACTTTTTATTCATTCACCCATACTTCTAACATTACTTCCCAAATTATTATGTTTTTATTCTCTGTACTACTAATGAATAATTATCTCAGTTCTGTTTATTAATCCATTATTTCTTTGGCTTTGTTCAATATACTGCATGAACTAAGCATTTAATTCTCACTTTCAGTCACTACATCACTTTCATGAAGTGTAAAGGATAGTGGTTGCTTTAAGTCAAGTGTATGTAGCTACCTATTCATCATAGCTTGCTTTGCTCAGATTAGTCCTTGCTTCTGATCAGAACTATATGTAAAGCCTGGTCTGGAGATGCTATCTATATTAAAAAGAACAGAAGATATTTAAAGTATATTTCAACCTGAGAATGGACATCTTTGGAAAAGCAAAAGACTTATTTTATTAATGTATAGGCATCCTTTTTGGCCTAGAGCTTGATTCCATATTCCACTCCCTCTAGAAGAATACACTGTTGTTTTTAACCTGTTCATGTGTTGCTTTACATCTATGCTTTCCAATGCATTGCTGGCAGTGAACTACCCAAGAAGGAGAGTTCACTAATAGCTTGCTGATCTAGATTTCTTATGGAAATGTTAGGCTGAGAATAGTTTCTCTGAATTACAAGATTCAATAGGCTTTATTATAAATTCACAGGAGGCTCCAAAACTACAAAGGAATCCATTTATAAATACATAAATTTTATTTAATATGTACCAAAATCCTCCCATACAAACACAACATCTTCTATATGCTTAATTTTTAATGATGTTTAAAATCTTTTGATGTCATAAGACATCAAACATGTATGTTTGGTCTTGTCCAAACATACATGATTTTCAA
The DNA here is from genome assembly GCF_987537825.1 of Furipterus horrens. NCBI lineage: Eukaryota > Metazoa > Chordata > Mammalia > Chiroptera > Furipteridae > Furipterus > Furipterus horrens. The sequence goes on along the minus strand of NW_028327176.1, from coordinate 134,964,023 downwards.
CATTCCAGATTTATGTGGTCTTCTTAAATATAGCTATATATAAGAAATTAAGTAATATTGAACTAGAAACATACCCAATAACCTCTTCTCATTGTTTTCTGCGACACTGTGAAGGATAATCAAATAAAATTAGAAGATCTGGCAGTCCCTGAAAGTATTAGCATAAGGCTATTTTCAGGCCAAATTTTCTATGAATCTAAAATAATGCCCTCTTAAAATGACTGGAAAACAGTGATTAAACAATATTCTTAGAGAAGTTATCAACATCATAAGAAAAATAAAAAATAGAATTTTAGTCAAGAAATACATAAAACAATATTTTCTTTGCACCAAGCCTAGGTGAAAACACTCAATATCCTGAGAAAGAAATCAAGATAATTTATAAGACCAGATTTTGTTCAACCTCAACCCAGAATTCAAACTTAATTAATACACAGATAACCTAAGACAATTATAAGTAAGTACATTTCAGTTTATCTTTCTTTAAAAACAAAGAAATGGGGGAGAGGTGCCATATACTTGTTTTCCTAACTTCTCAAACTGAGTTTGATTTAGTTTTACAAAGACATAGTTTAAAATTTTTTAGATTTCTTAGTAGCTTTTCTTTTGGGAGGACATTCTTTTATTAAAAAACAATGACTACATACACATAGAGCAGAGATTAAAGTCAGACTAATAGTTAGGTTCTATGATCATGTCACACTGAATTAGATTTCACAAATAAGAAAACTAATTTAAACCAATCATGTATTTTATATGTTGCTAAGCAAGTAAAAAAATTAGTGTGTGTGGATCTTTCACTCACAGCATTCAGTTGAGTATCTAAGTGATCACCCCAAATAAAATGAAACAAAAAAGCTTGAGATAGTTAATGGGAATTTACTTCATTGTGATTCATACAACACACATGGGAACAAAATATTAGGAAGTACTCACAGATGACTTCCTAGGAGCAGATGTAACACTAACATAATTCTTTTACCCACCATGTAGCATCGCAGACATTAGCCCATAAATTTGATCAGTTGTTCTGTATCCCATGGACTTTCTACTCATAACAAACCACACTCAACCTGGAGAAATTATAGTGATCCTTTTGAGAGTTCATATTATTTTAATATTATAATAGTCAAATAGCGTCACAAGCAGGAAAGCAAACATTTTTGCCATTTATAACTTCTTCTTCATATGACAAGATTCCTTAAAGAAAAATTATATTTAAGGGTGTATTCCCACAGAAGGGGGGGGGGTCAAAAAACCTGGAATTTATTAATAAAAAATTGTATATTTATTCTTACATGTTTAAACTTCAGTCACTTTCAAAGTGCTCTCCATTTGATATAATGCAGTTATCAAGACATTTGTTTTCCCTACTGCTCAAAATGGTTTTTGAATTTGCCAATTTTGATGGCTTTTAGTGCTTCTGCCATTTTTTGTTTCATCTCTCCCACAACTGTAAAACATACTCCTCTGAGGAATTTTTTCATCCAGGGAAACAAACAAAAACAAGTCATTGGGGTAAGATTGAGTGAATAGGGAGAATGGGGCATGGGGGTCATGTCATTTTTGCTCAAAAACTGCTGAATACTCAGCACTGTGTGGGCAGGTGTGCTCATAAATCACCCATCTTTAAATGGGCAAATGCATTGAAAGTCTTCAAAAAAATTAACTGAAGTCAAACGTGGCTTCTCACAACAATGCCAGCTGGAACACTGATACAGATGGGTTTCTACAACATTCACCTAGTGAGAAAAGCCTGCATTACATGGGGCCTGCCTTCCAGATGATAGTCTGGATTTTTTTGGTTCCCCCCTCATAGCCTAAAAAAAAAAAAAAAAAAAAAATTGAGGCATTTAAATAAAACCATTTCTTTTCTTCATTATTTATAACCAGTGCTATTTTTGTAGAAGACAATCTATTTTCCAGTATTTGTATAAAACTAATAATGCAAGTTTTAGTTCAGGTTTGTTTTTGTTTTTGTTTTTTTCTTCTTTTCTTTTCTCTTCCTTTTCTTTTTTCTTCTCTATTTTCTGTGCAGAGACCATGATTTTAGGCATCAGGAAATGGCTGGAAATTTAAGACTTAAAAACTCTATGCCCTGGCTGGTTGCTAAATTGGTTGGGGCATTGTCCCAAAAAATTGCAGATTATATTCCTGGTCAGGGCACATACTTAGGTTGCCAGTTCAATCCCTGGTAGAGGCACATCTGGAAGGCAACTGATCAATGTTTCCTCTAACTCTCTTACTACTTTTCCTCCCTTTAAAAACAATAAAAACATATCTTCATGTGAGGATTAAAACAAAAAACAAAAAACTAGACTCACTGTTGTGGCTGGAAGATTTTCCTGAGGGGTAACTTAGAATCTGTGTGACTCAGTTTGTACATTTAAATTTGAAATTATATTTGTTTTTACTTATTTTACCAAAATATCATTAGGGCTAACTAGGGTTAAAGTGTTTGAGAAACACAGTTGCTGCATAAATTAAGACAGTATTTGGAATAATTATTATAGTACATCAACTTATCATTGACAGCTAATAAATCATTTAGCACATCAGTAACAAAAACTACTAATTATGCTAAGTGAACAGTGCCCTGATACAATTCTGTACTTTATTCCTGGTAACTCATTTAACCTGGACAGTCTCTCTTACTTACCACTCAGTGCTTTGCCAGCATTTTCTTTAATCTCATCAGATCTCTTTGATTTAATTGAGAAGTCACTCTATAAGAATGTCATTTTTCTTGCATCTCTTCAACCAAGTAATATAATTAAGATCATGCAAAACAGAGAAGATTCCCAGAGTGCCAGTCCAGAGTAAATGTCTCTGTAATCCCAAAATTAGGAATTCCTGTAGTAAACATAAATAATTGACATTTAGATGGCCTAATTAAAACAAATTACATCTCTGTGGAGGAAAGTTATGATATTAAACACAGGCTATTTTTGAAAAACAAGAGGTAAAATATCTGAGAGCTGTGTTTTATATTTTCTACAAAAATAATGCAAAATTGAGTTTTGCTCTTGACAAAATAATATTTAATAAGTAAAATAATGAAAATTTGAAAATATACTAGAAACAGAATGTTCTTCAATACTATTAAAGGCAAACTTATGTAGTAATTAATTGGACAAATCCAGAGCCGTATCTTAGATCATGAATGTGCAAATTCCTTAATCTCTCTGTGCCTCCATTTCATTGTCTATCAAAGAGGAATCTTATGGGGCTATTATGAAAATTAAATAATTTAATCTAAGTAAAGTGTCTTAAAGAGTGCCTAAAATAGAGTAAAAACTTGATCGCTCTCCAATTTGTGATATTTTCTTTTTATTTAAAACATACCCAAACATTTTAATGACAAAAAGAAATTTGGAAGCATTAGAAAAACAAAACAGACAACTTACCTTAATACATTTTCACCTAATTTATTTTCAAAATTCTTTGGGAAAACATTTTTGTTTCACATGAAAATTACTTTCTTATTCCAGAAGGACTTTATTGTCTCTTCTTCTTATGAAGAAATAGTTTTTTATACAAACTCCCTCAAACATGCAGAAATGTGCTCTCATTTTGGAAATGTATCAGTTATGCTCTAATGCTCTAACAGCTTTGACTTTTGCTCATTGTGTCAAACCACCTTTAATAAAGAAACAGAATTATAGAGGTTGACACTGTAGGGAAAAAAGCACCTTCAAATTCTCTTTGTAAGAAATGTGGCCCACTTACATTAATGGAATAAATATCTACAATAACTTCCAATGAATCAATTTTTTTAAAACAAAGAACCTGCTGATAAAATTTTGTTGAAATTTTAGCAAATCCTATTTTAATCGCCCATATCAAAAGCACTTTTGTGTGATATATCTACAAAATAAAAAAATAAAATAAAATGAGTCTACTTTTGTTTGAAAGCAGACAGTGTTTTTTTGGTAAAAATGTACCAAAGTCAACTACTCTAATTGCAAACTGTAAATTGCAAAGCAGACTGTCCTCAACAAAGTAACAAATCTCTATAGCATGACCATTAAGGACAATCACCGTGAACTCACACTGTGTGAGTTCAAAATCCAGTGTTGATTATTAGCTATGTAACTTTGGAAGAGTTATGTAATGTCTGTTTACCTCAGTTTCCCCATCTGTAAAATGGGGAGCAGAGTTATATTTATAGAACATAATTGTTGTGGGAATTAATGAGACAACATAATTCATGGTCATAAGAAGAGCAAAAAAAGGTTCTTTTTTTAAACCCATCAATATTAAATACATGTTAATACAAAATTATCAGAAGTGATTGAAGGCCCACAACAAATGAATAACAAATATAGTATCTTCAGGTTATGTTTAAAGGTTAAAGTTTTCCAAAACTTCCTTTCTTACTGGAGTGTGTTTATTGTTTTAAAAGTGAAGGATAAACGGGTAGGGGCATAAAGATAGGGAGTTTGGGTTTCCTGAAAGCCAGGGCCATTGTTCTATCAGAGAGATAGCTTTGCTCTTAATCCCTTGGCCATCATGGAACTAATCCCCCTACAAGAATGTTGCTTAACTTTTAAAAACAGTAATCATTATTACTGTTTACCACTTTGTTAGGAACTATTTAATACCAAGCATTATTCTAGACACTGTAAACACTACTTCACACTATCTGAACAATCCTTTATAATGGTGAAGAAAACTCATAGGAAGCCATGTAAAAATAAAATGTCATTTAGTTTTGATTGGGAGAATTTCTTACACTTGGTTAGCTTAGAATAAACTAACTAAATGCCCAATTTAAATTTAATACAATTTAGTCATGTAAATGTCAGCTCTAGGTCTTGGTCTCTAGTTAGGGTAAACGATTCAGTCTTTCACAGAGTCTCCCACTCATCCTTTCTTTCTCAAAAATGAGGTATTAGTGGAGTGTGTAGGAGACCTGCTTGTGCCAGTCACTGGGTCTACACTAGTGATTGTCTACTGCATTCTGGTTCAATGCTTCCTATCTATGTGTTGACTTTTGAGGCTTTAATCTTTGACTAGTGTATTTGTTGTCCTTTTGTTTTGGCCCAGCAATGCTCCTGGAATTAAACAACCTGAACTTCCTTCAGCTCTTCTAATAGGCTAATAGACCTCCATTTACCCCCATGTCCTGTGGTCTACCCAGTCTGTACCATGGGATCAACTACAGGCACATGACAAGCCCACTGACTTTCTCGTCAGCATGCAGCTCACACATAATCTGAGAGGCCAGGGAAGGCCAACCTAGTTCTCTTCCAGCTAAATCACAACATTTCACTCTTTTAACTAGGGTTGTCTATGTTGTTATAGGTTCCTTCCAGAATTCCAAAGTCAGAATGGGGAGAGAGGTTTCCCATGCTAGAGCTATCTTTTCATCTAACACATGGCCTCTTCAAGTCCAAAGAAAGGACATTAAGACTACATTGAAGCCCTGGCTGCTGTGGCTCAGTGGATTGAGCATCGGCCTGCGAGCCAAGTGTCGCTGGTTTGATTCTCAGTCAGGGCACATGACTAGGTTGCATGTCAGGTCCACAGTTGGGGCGTGAGTGAGAGGCAACCACACAGTGATGTTTCTCTCCCTCTCTTTCTCCTTTCCCCTTTCTCTAAAAATAAATAAACAAACGAACAAAACAAATAAATAATTTTTTTTAAAAGACTACATTGACTTGTTTTATCCTTCATACACACTGTCTCTCATCCTTTTGCCCTTTCTATAATCCTCTAGGACTGCGAGCATCTTATTTTACCTCTCCCATAGCATATGCTCCTTATACCTTAGAACATCAAACCTTACAGCTTTATTGAAAGCAGGAAAGCCATTTTTTTTCTCTACACTTTGGCAGAATTCTTTGACCTAGGTCAACTCCAGGTTTGGTTAAAGGGATAAGAGTAAGGGAGGGGAAGGAATTGCTAAAGGAATACAGCAAATCTTACCTTTCCACAAAGCCTGGAACTCAAGCATATTGTTTTGCTTAGGGATAAAATACCGGTCTCTCCTGGTTAATTTTGAGAAGCTGAAATCAAACATGATCCAAAGGTAAAATTAATTTCTGACAAAGAGTTATCCCATTCTACATTTTTAACATATGTTATTAATCCCAGAAAATCTGAGGCACAAAAGAGCTAATAACGAACACTGGTCAAATTTTCATTTTTTTCTAACTGCATCTGATGCCTCATTTGCCTTCATTAATAATAAATTGATACCTTGGCTGAGTGCTTACTTCTCCTCGCTTTTCAGAAACCTGCACACTGCAGCCTTTGCTCAACTCATCTGACTGTAAAACTTGACCAACATTTCTCCTACTGATCTGGTAACGCCTCTTTAAAATATTCTATAAATCTAAATTTTCAATAATGTAAAATATAAACTGAAAAATCATTACCTATATCACACCTCCTCTGTCTCCAAGTTTGTTTCAAAGTATAAGGAGATACTCAAAATTGTACCTAATGCTATAACGTTTAGAGACAAAAACTTATCCCAAGGAATATGAAAATAACTCTTTAAATTAACTCTTTCAGTTCAAATTTATTCATTCAACAAATATTTATTTAAAACCCATTTGTCCCAGGCATATTTTAGGCACTAGCATTAATGCTCCAAACAAAACAAATTTCCTCATGGAAGAAGACCTACATAGCTCCAAAAAGACCCCAACCCACAAAAAGGAGGGAGAGAGAGATATAATAAACAGATTAACAAATAAATACATGATGTTTTAAGTGGTGGCAAATGCTATGAGGATGAATAAACAGGATAAAATGGATGTGGTAGGGTTTTGTTTCATACACAATGTCCACGAAGGCTTTCCTGTAAGGTGACATTTAAGCAAAGGCATGAAGATGTTGTCAAAAAAAAAAAAAAAAAAAAAGGGTGGGGGAGTTCTGTAATAAAACTGACAACTTCAGTGACAGCAATTAATCTCACATGGTGACCTGATCATAAATTCCTAACAAGGCAGGTCATGGTGGGCAGTCAAGCCCCAGGCCCGTATTTAGTGAAAGCTTTTTAAGGAAGCTCTGTCTGTTTGCCTTGACCATCTAGGTTAACACACCTTTGAAATGCCAGAGTATTCATCTTTTTCAGACCCCTTGAAACCACCCTCATAAGAGCACATAATCAAGTTAGCCTTCCTGTACCCTAGTCCCTACCTTGCTTTCTCCCACCTTCTGCTAATCTGCCTTACCATCCCTCCTTTATTCCAAATGCATAAAAGAAACTGCAAACTCATTCTCCAGAGCATTTGAGATTGATGCTTCCTGGCATGGCCTCAATTTGGCTCAAACTCTTATAAAAATTCTCTACAAGTTTAGAAATTTCTTACATAGACAAAGGGAAAAGATAAGGAATGCAGGTTTCTGGGGAAAGTCTATTTTAGACATAAAGAACAAGGATCCATGCTTGAACACCGAGTATGTATTCAAGGAAGAACAGATATACCACTGTTCCTAGGTCAAGGGGCGCCCGGGGAAGAGTAGTGGCAGACGAAGGCCAAAGGCCTAAGAAGCAGATAATGGAAGGCTTTTGAGATCCCACTTTTAATTCTGTGAAAGGTGCAATGTCACTGGAAGGTTTTGAGCATATTGTCATCAATAGACTTTAGCTGCTAGGTGGAGAAAGACTGAAATCAGAAAAAGCTGTTAGAGTTCATTGCAATAGCCCAGGATAAAGATGGTGCAGGCTTAAATTAGGATCACAAAAAGAGTTTTCTTCTGGTTAGGGGTGCTATATAACAACACACTCCAAACTCAGAGACATAAGACAATAGCTATTTGATTATGTTCATGTATTCTGTGCATCAGGAATTTGGACAGGGTACAGCTGAATGATTTACCTCAACCCCATGGTGTCAGGGTGCTCAGCTGGAAAGATCAGTGGTTCGGGGATAGTACCAGCTGAAAGCTTACTACTTACTCTGGTATCTGGTGGGTGATGGTTACTGTCTGCTGAAACAATGTTTCTTCTCCATGTGTAGTGGGCTTTCTCACAGCATAGTAGTTGGGTTACAAGACTGGGTATCACAATTAAGTTGCATGTTATTTTTTTAACTGAGTTTGTTTAACTCTTTGGCCAAAATTTAGTTAAGCTTCTGTGAGCCCTCTTCTGAACTAGGCTTCTGCCGTGGCTCCTGTTCCACCTTTAGCTTGCTAAATCCACTTTTAGCAAAGAATCCTGCTAAGTGACTTCCACAAAAAATCTCCCAACTCTTGACACTTAAGTCCTTGGCCCACTTTTGGCAGTTTAGCAAGAAGCCCCCTGCCTTTAATATGTCCCCTTAGAATTTTCCATCTATTGAGCCCTTCACTCTGCTCATTGGATACAATTTCCCAGCAGTTATTGCTGTATCCTGATTGACTTCAGTCTCTCTCCCCTATTACTGTAGTCATGAATAATGTCTTCCTTTACCATTTTAAGACGTGTCAGAATAAGTTTTCTTTTATAAAATCTAGCCTCAGAAGTTATATAGTGTTATTTCTACTGAATTATGTTTTGGGAAGTAATTGCCAGCCCATCTAAATTAAAGAATAAGAGAATTAGACTTCTCTTCTGATAGAGCAGAGGCAATTTTCAATTAAACTAAGAATGTGCAAAATAAGGGCAATTGCTAGGGCCATTTTTAGAAAATAAAATTTGCCCCAAGGTTGTACAAAAGAGAGTCAGAGAAGAAACAGAAGAATCTATCAAAGGCATTTGTCTATAGGTAACTATTTTACCAAAACACATTATCCATATACATTTTTAAATATAACATTTACTTACTTCCTCTTTACAAAATTATTTTTATTCAATGCAGCATAAGTATTAAGATCTCAGGCTCTCAACTCTGTCAAATGTTGATATCACTCCTGGATTACTTCCCATTTATCTGATCTTGGATAAGCTAATCTGTTTCATCTGAACCTCAGTTTCTTATCTGTAAGTTGGCAATAATAGTAATAGTAATGAATAAAGTGTTTGAAAAGATTAAATGTTACAATGCATGTAAAGTTATATATAAAATGTTCGATTAATTTTAGCTCTTATTACTTCCTTCTTGTTTTTCAAAATATAAAAATTACCATCAAGGATAGCTCCCAGAACAATGTCTTGTGACTCTATTGATATGTCAGCATGGCCTTAATGTGAACAAAGTTAATATATTTTATTTTCTTTACAGGTTTCAGAGTGATTTTGGTAATACAGAGCATTTTTGCAATCAATTTTGCACACATATTAATTATACCCCCCCACACACACAAACACACACAAACATATGTAATGTAAGAAGCAAGCAAGAAAGAAATTTGCCACAGCAAGAGAAGTTTTGCCTTGCTCCAAAAGAGTAGCAAAAAACTTATTTAAAGTGAATGGAGATTAAGTGTAAACATAGCCTAGGCTAGATAGAATACAAAAATGAATTCTTCTCAATGTGCCATTAATTCAAATCAAGGATTTGAAATTTGATCAAATGCCAATGCAAAGGCATATAATGCTTGAATGACATTAATTAGTTGAAAATTGAGCCTAGGAGCAAGTGAGGCTCATCCACTGAATATGTACATAAGACTTTCCTATGAAGGTGAACCACAGAAAAATATCTGGGCTGCTTCTTTCCCTTATTTACATTCCGGTTCCTATTAACATTGTTTTCTGAAAAGAATTTTATGCCTTCCAACTTAATAACAAACTGATAATAAAAGTGAGCACTTTCTTCTGTGAACAAATGCCTTTAAATAGCATCTGAACCATGAAACTATTTCACTGGACTATCTTTAAGACATCAGCTAAAAAGGATTTCAAATATCCCCTTATAACCTTAATTACAAAGAACGTTAGTTTCTAACTTAACACCACTATTTTGCAAATAAAAAATACACATTTATTAAGTTTTTTACTAATTTTGTATTGACTTTGTTTGTTTTCAGCATTTTTTTCTGTTTTTTTTAATTTGAGATCATGGAATTTTATTATGATTTTCATTTTTCCCTCAAAATGAATATTATAAATCTAACCAGGTGACCAATCTAACAGCTTTGACAACACAAGCCAAGAAATTCATTTTGGCTACTCAAATTTAAGAATGCATAAGCAGTTTCAGTGCTTTTGGATATAATATTTTTTCTACGCTAACCATGAAAGTTCACAATAAATTATACTATGATCGCTGCTTTCTTACATGTATTATGGTCTATCACTTAAAAACCAAATCCAACCATTTTTAACTTCAGAAAGTCTTCACAGACAAATCAGCAAAAGGCAAGATAAGAATCAATATTGCAGGGGGAAAAAAACCAAAAACTGGCAATGCAAAGATCATGACCTCTAATACCTTTTTAACTATCAACTTATCATCTGGCCTTCTGCTGGTTACTTAGCCTCACACAGCAACCCTTCTGAAGTTTGTAAAAATGAAAATGGCAACACTGCAGTCATTGCCCAAAGGGATTAGATAGGAAAAAACTGGAACAGGGCCTATAAAATACCTTGGAGGCTATAAAATGCTACATAAATGCTTGATGGTAAAACAGTTACGGGGCCCCATGGTTTAATATAAAACTAGTTTCTCTGTTAAATGAAGTACTATCAGAAGCAACTATAATCAAACGGGAAAATATACAAAGCGCTTGGTCATAATTAACAGGATTTGTTTGTTTGAATTAATTTTATGGACTCACAGTAGGTGTCTGCACAAGCTATGTGATCAAATGCACACAGCAATCCAGTCATCACATAGTACTCTAAAAAGACAGTGCAATGAAGCAGACTGAAATCAGACGCTAGAAGGCATATCATTACACAGTCCCATGGGTGTGTTCCTCTTTAAATGAGTCTGTATGTATGTGTTTTGGCTAATAGCATTGTTTCATTGTAAACAACCAGAAGTATAGGAAATGGTTTTGACATTTTTTTTTTTTACTGACCCTATTAGAATGGGTTCATTATGCCATTTTCCCTTTGAAATTCCAATTTCATTTACTTAAAGCTAGCATTAATTATTTCAAGAAAACTTCCCCCAAATTATGGCTTTATTTGGGAATTTAATCACAACTAAAAACTGCCTAACATAATTGATGTAATGTTCAGAAATATCTAAATCATTTCCAGTTTTTCTTTATTGTTCCTTAGGAAAGATATAGGAATGAAGAATAGGGCTCACCACATCTCACAGAATAGTTTTGGTATTGGTCTCGAAAATCACTTGCTAACTTACTATTTAATTTTTTTTTTAACTTTAAGCCAGTCCTTTTTAAAGATGGTGGTGTAGGAAAATCCTGAACTCACTTCTTCCCAGGGACACAGTACATCTTCAACTACATGTGGAATAATTCCCTTCAAAAGGAGCCTGAAAATGGAATGATCAAAGCCTCCAGAACAAGGGATAAAAGGATATCATCAAGATGGGAAGGAGAGGCAGAGATATACTCTCACCAGGGAAAAATAGCCATCCAGCAATGAAAATCCCTTGTGTACTGTTGGGGGAGTGTAAATGCAAAGCTCCACAGAAAATAACATAGAGGTTCCTCAACAAATTATAAATAGAACTACTATTTGGTCCAGGTATCTCACTTCTGAGTATCTATACAAAAAATACAAAAACACTAATTCAAAATGATATATACACCCTTATGCTCATTGCAATGTTACTCATAATAGCCAAGATATGGAAGCAACCCAAATATCCACTGATGGATAAGTGGATAAAAATAATATGGGGTATACATACAAGGGAATACTACTCCACCATAAAAAGAAGCAAATCTCACCATCTGTGACAACATGGAATGAACTTGAGGGGATTATGCTAGATAAAATAAGTCGACCAGAGAAAGACAAATACTTTATTATTTCACTCTTATGTAGACTCTAAAAGAAGCAAAACAAACAAAATAAAAATAAACTCGGGGAACAGATTAGTGGTTATGGGAGTGAAGAGGTGCTGGAAGGTTAACTGCAGTAGAGAAAAGGCTCAGGCGGCTCTCAGCACTTGGCACACCTCTGCAGCGTAGAGAGCAGGCACACAGTCTTAAGACCTCTCCTTCAATAGGGAGAGAAGTGGAACTTGCATCTAATCCTTCAGCATTTCAGGACATTGCCCTAGGGAAATACAGTATAGCAGGAGGATCTCAGCCCCCGTATGACTCTGCAGAATTGAGGGAAGGCATACAAGCCTTCATTCTCTACCTGCTCCCACACACACACACAAGATAAAGGGAGAGGAATGGAGTAGGCACATTCATAGAAGAGGTTTGAAAAACTTCCAAAATCACAAACCAACCTGGAGAGCAGTGTGTGTTCTGCTAAGAAGGAGAATGAACTTCTCAAGATGGTTAAAGTTGTGCCACTGAGAAATTTTAACAGAACAGTGATGCAGTTTGTTTGCCATTTCAGGAAAATCACAGTAATAGGGAAGAAGATTTTACTGAAGATGAAACAAAAATTTGAGAAAGAGCTTAGGGGAGGCTGGGATAAAAGATTAAAGTGATGAGAATCTGAACTGTGGAATCAAACTTAGAAGGTTCAGGTTTTGAAATGTGTTGTGGAAATAAAATAATTAGAATCTGGTGATGTGATTGGAGATGATGTGAAAGGATTCTATATTCAGAGTCAAGTTTCTGGTTTACTTAAAGAGCAGACCAGTAATTTTTTTAAATCATGCACCTATTGTTTAGTTTGGGAAAGTATGGAGTTAAGATGCCAGATACCAGAGGAAAAATAGACAATAGATGGAGAAAACAATTCAGCAGAGAAATTAGGACCAAATGCAAAGAAGCGTGTGTCATCAGCAATAAGGTATTAATTGAAACTTTAAAAATTCATGGAATTGCCAATGGTAAGCATAGAGATGACCAGGAAAAGGGTTTCAAGGATGAAATACATAACGAGTATGATTTAGTTTAGTCTCCTCTTGTCCAGGAGGCTAAGCTTTCAATATATGTTGTTACCTTCCTCTACACTCAGTGCATCTTCTCTCTGCTTTGATTTGAGAATATCAAAGAAGGGTTACAGAAAAAAACATAATAAGGGAAGGTCTTAACTACTTTCTAAATTGTATGTATATATGATGTCATGAGTGACTGTTTGTGAAATTGTCTTTCCTATAAGTCAACTGGGTAAATGATCAACTAAACAGGTGTCGCACACAGTAACTATGTTCTTCACTCAGCTTTTATTGAATGCAGGTTCATTCAAAGTAGAACATTAACATACATTAATATCCTCCCCACACTTTAACAATCTAAGAGAATTGTAAAACACACACACAGCAATTGATGAAGAAATAATGAACTCAAGTCCCAAAGTCTCAGTCTACAGGTCCAGGAGATAGCACAGTGGGCAAGAGAGTTGTCAGCGTCTTGCAAGGAAGGATCTCCAGAGCCAGGTGGGCAGCAGGGCAGGTGAAGTCCTCAGTCCAGCAGGGCAGAGCCTCCAGTGGCCAATGCCAGAGGAGATCAGTGTGGTGTGGAGCAGCACTGTGGTGTGTGGGGCTTGGCTCTCTCAGCAGTGGCCTTAAATCTGCCTTAGTTATACCTGAAAAGTAGTGTACTCCACCTTTCTGGGTCCTTTCGATAAATGTCTTGGCACCCATGATACCAAATTTGGAATTTGTCCAAACAGCTATGGCTATTACAAGGCTCTTCTGCTTGACACCCCTGTTAGCAAGAGTGGAATTTCCCAGGAGCCTATCTAAGGGTGGTCCCTCACTGCAGACATGGCCATTCTGACCACGTGGGCAGATATCTTAAGTGTGTCTCCTTGCCAGATGTGTCTTAGAGAGACTTTAGCAGTTTTTCTCTTGAACCGGTATCATGGCTGACTGACAGCCATTTTAGTTCACATGAGTCACTTTACTTTGTTTTATATACTGTACACTATCTTGATCAGACCACTGTCATTTTATTGGTCCTGCTCTCCACATGTGATCATGCCTATCCCTCTTTTCTCTCTTTATCCTTTCCTGCCTGAAGTTTAAGAAAAGTGCCATGAAATTATACATACCAATCGTTTCACATTGAGCAGATTTTGAGTCTGTTTTGGCAGTGGAGGAAATTGAGATAAGGAGAAAAACACAAATGAAAACACACAAATACAGTCTGTGCACATGATCTTGGGGAAAAATGCAATACTAATTATTGACTTATTCATTCATCTTCTCATTTATTAAACAAGTGTGTATTGAGAACTTACCTTACTTTATGCTAAGTGCTCTGCACAGCTTCAAGGATTCTGGGATAAAAGAGTAAAGCAAGAAGATTCTGAACTGTGGAAATGAACTTAGAGAGAATGAGTGAGGTTTTGAAACATGTTTACAAGAATATGTATTTAAAAGACTACAGAAAAATAAAACCTGATCCAGGCTCTTGATGAATTCAAAATCTAGGAGAGAGGCATTTACATAAGATTGTTCTTCTAAATACTTCAGGTTCAAAAGATAAGACTATCTGAGGACTTTGGTAACAGAAAACCCAGAAGAGAAAGTTAAGCTTTTAAATATTTTGTCTGTTTATTCTAATTGTAAAATATAAAATATGTCAAGGTAAATGACTCAATGTGCATAAAAGAACTTGCTGTTTAAGTTGCACCAATGTCAAGCATTGGTTGGTTGGGTGGGTAAGGTGAGTTTCAAACCTGTTCTCAATTCCAGACCAATAAACTCATAGTCAAGCCCCCCTATTGATAAGACACTCAGTCCATTTCCAAGTAAATATTTTTCTTCACTTTAAATGAGAAGTATATATTTTTTGTTCTATTGTGAATCAAATGACCCTTAACCAATGAGAGTTGCTGAATATATATATATATATATATATATATATATATATATATATATATATAATTACCCCCCTGGCTTGATTCTTTTATTCAAGTCTGCTTATTCCAGCATCTTAGATTAGTGCTTTCAGTGTACTGCCTTTAAACAAAAGCATCTCTTTCCTATCTCTCCTCTAGCGTCTCTTAAAAAGAAACCAGTTTGAAATCTCATGATATTTATCATTAATTCTCAACTCCTCACTATAAGTGTGTTATGTATATGATATTCAAACTCACAGTATTCACCTAAACTTTTAATAAATCCTTTTTACTAGTCACATTTAAAAAATAATCACAAGTTTTAGAAATGTCTGCATAGTCATTTACATGTCATTTAATCATTGTTTTCAATTTTCTGGGATTCTCTACCCTTTTCATCCTTATGTCCTTTTCCTTTCAACTATTCATGAATTTTTATCACTTGGAGATAAAGCTTTTTTTTTTTTTCCAATTTAGTCTTTCCTATATTCACAAGTTAGCCAGATTCTAGAAATCCATTATAATGCACCACATTCAAGCTGAGCATGCTTTTGTAGTTCAGCAAAACTAAACATTTGAGTATTTCAAGATAGTTGAACTAACCTATTGTTTTTCAGATGATCGGGGAGAGCAGACTCAAGTGAAATATGTTACTGGAAAGAAAACAGAAGGGCATATCAAGGTGCAATAATTCTAGGCACAATTCTACACTTCACATATGCATTCAGAGTGTAAATGTGCCCTTTCTTTGGCCAAACATCACTGAAGAAAATATAATACCTATAAAATACTGTCAACTCTAGTACTTTCGATAATATGATCAAAAACAAAAAAAGACATAAAATTTAAAAACAAGTAAAATTTTCAGCTGCAATTGTGGAGACGGTCCATCTGAGCTCTTGATGCCGAAAGATCAATATCCATATTAAAAGAATGTTGTAAATAATGGCTAGATGTCAATCCTTAACCCTTATTTTTTTAATGGCTTTCTGTCAGTATAAAAGCAGATGATTCATTGCAATTGTGAATCCATTTTCATGTGAACAATCAACAGTAATGATGTGTTGTGTTTGTGAATAATATGGTTGCAAACTGATTCGGTATAAATTCTTAGCAAGATATTTTTTTTCCACATCCCTAGTTTCTAAGGATTGAACTGTAGTGTAGATTATACTGCTTTTCTGAAAATTTCCTTCAAGGATGGAGACTGTTTGGTATTACCCCATTATGCTTTATAAATCAGCACAAAACACAACCTTTTCCCCTTTTTATGGGAACTATGGCATTGGCATTTTCTAAATGTGACTGTCTTTCAATGTATTATATCAGATGAAATCAGTCCCTTAGAGAGGAGTACCTAGCTGAATAAAATTTCAAAATTGAAATATATACTAGACTTATGACTGAAGATTTCGTGGAATGATGCCTCTCAAAGAGTAGTTTCAAAAAAGTGTTAAGACTTCACCACATGTCAGAAAATCTTACTTTTAGTCACAGCTTTACTAATTGTGTAACATTAGATATGTCATATTCTTTCTGAATTTCTGTTTTGATTTGATGGAATGGGATTGGTGCAGTAGATCTCAAACTTGGTTGGACATGAAAATAACTTGGAAAGATTTATAAAAATATAGATGCCCCTGATCTTCCCCAGACAAGTTAAATCACAATTTCTGAAGGTGGCACTGAACCATTAGTATTTGCTTAAGCTCCCCATGTGATTGCAATATGCATCCAACAATCATTTCCAACTCTAAAATGCTCTGACATTTTATAAAACTTGCCACTTGAGAACCTCAGCATGTGTTTCAAATGAGTTCTGGGGAGAGAATTTCCAATGTTAGGTGTTGGTGTTTGTTCTATCGGTTGCATTCATAATGTAGGCTGACAAGGGGAAAAAAAACACCAGAAAAAAAAAATTAACAGGGAAGGTAGGCAGGCCATGCAAACGAGAGCTCAATTACAGAAGAGCTGCCTCCAGGAGACCAGTCATGCTCTTTAACATTCTAAGTGATTGGTTTGTGCACTGAACCAAATCTGAGCAGTTCCAATGTTTGAAAATGTAATGACTGAAATAGAAATACTAATATACCCTTCAAGGTCATGAAACAGTTCCTTGACCTTAGGAAACATGTAACTTCTGTGAGCTTATGTAGGTCAATTTGATGGACCCCTAATAACCTTAAGATGCATCTTGCTCTTTCTCCTGCATTAAAATATGTTAATACCAGCTTTGGAATCAAATTGATTCATTTAAAAAAAAAAAAAAAAACCTTCCTTTTTAAAACTTTCTTTTCATTTGAAGAATTACCAAGAAGTTGTTCAAAATTACCATATTTTCTAACACTGAGTAAAATTAAATAAAGGACTGAAGTATGAAGAGGTCATCAAAACAGGAGACTATAAAAGAAATCTGAGAATAGTTATACATTGCTAATGATAGCCGAAGATTTAATTTATAATGAGGCCTGAAAATGTGTCATGGTTAAGAATTGAGTTCCAATCTTTAAGCAACACATTTAAAAGTTTACTGTATAGGCTTCCTCAAATCAATTCAGTAAGGGAGGTGTAGGGGGTGGGAAACAACTTCCTAAGAATTTGTTCATCTAAAGTCCTTTTATCTTTTAAAGGTAGGCTGTTGAATATCATATATATGATGTGTAAAATAAAATATGATTAATACTACATTTAATACATAAAATCTAGAATAGGTTATAGATTTACAAAGAAGACATAGATGAGAACTTGCCAAGTTAACAGTGATTCAATTTCCAGCAACTGCTGCTAAGTTATGGCCATACCCATAACTTCAGAACCAACACTCCCTTTTTAAAAACAAATATTTTGTAGACCCCCCTTAACTTCCAAGTGGCACAATCTACCTCCAACCCTAATTTTTAAATATGCAATAAAATAAATTTATAACAATGAAATAAATGTTAACCTACATTCTTACTTATTCCTATATTTTACTTAATTATGAGTAAGTTGGAATCATAGGAGAGCTTGATAAGAAGTCATTCCATATAAGCAGGTCAGAAAAAATAGAAGAACAAGGGAAAGATGGCTTCTAAACTAGTAACAGACCAGTTCTATCTTTATAATATAACAGATGAATGGAAAAAAAAAAAACACAACAACAACCTTGAAGTATGTTGGGAAAAAAAGTTGGAAGAATAATATTCTTGTGAATAAGCTAAGCTGTTTATAAATGTACTCTCAAAGGAATTCACCATTACAGCGTGAGATAGGGTGCCAATGAAGTACCACTGAAGACATACTTTTTTTTTTTTTAAATGATTTAATGTGTTTTATTGATTAAATTATTACATTTGTGCCAATTTCCCTTCCCTCTGCTCCCCTCCACCCGGTGGCCCCCCTCCCTCCAGTTGTCCCCCCCTTTTAGATTATGTCCATTAGTTGTGCATACAGTTCCTCCCAACCTCTCTCCGTCTATTCCATTCCCTCCTACCTTGATCCCCAATTCCTATATCATCTCCCTCCCTTTCCCCATTCCCCCTCCCTGTTGACCTCCCCCCAATATGCTTCTCGTACCCACAGTTCCTCTTTCCCTCTCGTTGCCTATTTAGTTTGCCTTTGTTTCATCTCCCTAGCTTCTGTTTTTTTTTTAAACCAGTCCCTTTAACATCTCATATAACAGTGGTTTGGATCTAATGAACTCTTTCAGTTTTATTTTGTCCTGGAAACACTTTCTCTGTCCTTCTATTCTGAATGACAATTTCGCTGGATAGAGTATTTGTGGTTGTAGGTTTTGGATTTTCATTACTTTGAATATTTCTTGCCAGTCTCTTCTTGTCTGTAGGGTTTCCCTTGAGAAGTCAGCTGATAGTCTAATTGGGACCCCTTTGTACATAATTCTTTTCTTCTCTCTTGCTGCTTTTAAGATTCTCTCTTTATCTTTAATTTTTGACATTTTGATTATAATGTGTCTTGGAGTGGTTCTCCCTGGGTCCAGTCTTTTGGGAACTCTCCTTGCTTCCTGGACCTGCAGGTCTATTCCCTTTCCCAAGTCTGGGAAGTTCTCCTTTATTATATTTTCACTCAATTTTTCAAGTTCTAGTTCATCTTCCTCATTCTCTGGCAAACCAATGATTCTTATGTTGGGCCTTTTATAGCTGTCCCAGAGGTTTCTGATCCTTTCGTTGTTGCTTCCCATTTCCTCTCGCTGCATTGGTTGACTGCTTGTTCCTTCTCCAAATTCCAGTTTGTTGAAATGAACTCTGGATTTTATTTCCTTTCCTTCTATCTCGTATGCGGTTTTGTTCCTTTCGTTATGAAAGTTTTTCGCTTCTTTCATATATTTTTCCTGCTCTTTTGTGAATTCTGTAAGCCACCTGATAACAATGGCCCAGAACTGAGCCTCTGACAGGTTTCTTATCTGTTCATCTGTCAGGTTCTCTATCTGCTGCCTGGTGAGTTGTGTTACCGGTATTTCTAAAGTTGCCTGCCTCATTTTGACAGATGCGTTTTGTTTTCTTGGGCTGGCTGTGGGGGCAGTGCTTGCGTAGGCGTCACAAATCAGCGACCGGCGCCTGTCTGCGACCTATTTCGCAGCCCTGTGGTGCTTTCTGTGGGGGCGGGGGTCCAAAATGGATTCACACAGTTATTCAGCTAGGAGACCGGGATCCGTCCTCCCGCCCCCCTGGGCCTCACTGTTCAAGGCGATGCGGCGGCCGCTCTCCCCAGCTCCGGAGTCGCGCACCGCCAGGGACTTGGCCACCGGGACTCCTCGCCGGGGTCGCGCACCGCCAGGGACTTGGCCACCGGGACTCCTCGCCGGGGTCGCGCACCGCCAGGGACTTGGCCACCGGGACTCCTCGCCGGGGTCGCGCACCGCCAGGGACTTGGCCACCGGGACTCCTCGCCGGGGTCGCGCACCGCCAGGGGCTTGGCCACCGGGACTCCTCGCCGCCCGCCGCTCCGGGTGCAACCGCAAACAGCACTGCCCACTTTAACTCTTACCTGCCCAAATGGCACCGTTGGTTTATAACTTCATATGTTGGACTTCCGTGTAGTTTTATTTTCTGGAATTTCTAGTTATCCTTTGTTTTGAAGTAGTTGTATTCCTGTATAGTTGTAGAGGGAGACCTAGCGTGTCCGTCTAAGCCTCCATCTTGGCCGGAAGTCTGAAGACATACTTTTTATCATGGAGTCAACCATATATCCAAGGATGCATTCAGACTCTGAAATAAATTTTTTTTTCTCTGAATTAAAAAGTGTCCTTCCTTAAGCAAAGTATAACTGAAGATGGAAGAGAAGTATAAACAGTAATAAAAGAGGCTGTACAGAAGTTATGAGGTAACCCCCTCTGGGGAGAATTTCAGATTGGAAGAAGTTATAAGTAATCTAATTAATAAATGAAATATATAATTTTAATGACATAGATGTCTTAATCTTGTATTAAAGACATTTTTAAATATAAGTAGTTTTAAAATAACTTTCAGTAGTGTGGCTCCATTCATTTTATAATATTTAATTCTAAGTATTAAAAAAAAACTTATGTTCTATCTCTTAAATTTTGTGTTACTAATATGAATTTTCTTTGAATTAATGTATTGTTAAAAAAAGAAAAAACTGTTGGTAATTTAACTTATTTTCAAAGATGTGGGTATAAGAGTCTAAAATGGAGCCAAATATTTTCATAATTAGACTAATTAAATTTTGCTTTGGTCAAAAGTTGTGTTTTAGCTCAATTCATTCTTTATTCATATCTTGGCTAACCTGTTCCACAAACATTTCAAATGGATTAATCACCTAATTTGGTATTATATATTTCACTCAAAACTTTAAGTCTAGATATCGTATTTATTAATAGAAATAAAAGTGATCTAGTCCCAATTAATACTTTAATATGTAACATGTTACAAGGTCAGACACTTTGAAAATTCTCAGTAGCAAGGTCATTTTTAGTGTGACTTACAGTCATAGTTTAAGTTTGTTGATGAATCCCATGATTATTTATTTTATTTTAATTAAGTTGACTTGGTTCTGTTGCAGCTTAAGGTGACCAAGTATGCATACATGAAAAATATGCCACATCTATTTACAATATCTCAATCTTGATGTTTATTTTTTCATTGGTAGAATTTTTAAATAAAATGGTATTAAAGAGTGAACAGAATCTGTTTTCACTATATCTTTTGATAATCATCTTACTTTTATGTCTAAGATAACATTTTCAAATCCTACTGCATTGTATTCTTTATGAAATAATCAGTCACTAAAAGATTTATTATGAATTTTGTTATTAACACTGTTAAAAGCATTCATTGATTTGTGGAGCTGTCCAAAAAATTCTTAGGGACTACATATAGTTTTTTAAAAATGTAATGAATTGCTACAACACCTAGTACAATTTTTTAAGTTAGTAATAAATCAGCATTGCCAATAACCCATAGTTGGCATTCCCATCTGTAGCAAAAGCAATGACCCCTAAATAGAGAGGGCCCTTTTCTCATGAAATTATGAGTATATATTTACAGGTTTCAAGTATGGGCAACCTCCCTACATTTATTATCAGTAATTTTTAAAAATTATTATGATGTTTTTATTCCATATGAACCTTTCAAATGCAAGTAATAAAGCCTCATTATCCAAAGGAAGTTTCATCCACTTGTAATAAAAATTCATTTTGACTAGAGTTCATTTCACTGCTAATTTTTGACATCTTTTGTTATCTCATTTTTTAACCACTATCTTTGCTCAGTGGAACAGAAAAAATATTTCACTTTGACTTGTTGTTCAGCATCCTGAAATATCTTGCATAAATTACTTTTAGTAATTATTATTACAATTACAATAAAATTAGTGTTTTCTCAATACCATGAAGGTTACTTTTGTGATCATGTAGGCACATGTATGAAGCAAGCAGAAAATTATAATTTTATTAGAAGAAATTTTAAATCATTTCAAAAGCAATGTTAGGTTTTTTCAAACTTTTCCTTTAAAGTTATGCTGGCAAATTATGTTAACATCTTTCTTTGTAAATGTTTACTTAATTTTGACAGACTCATCGCTTCATTAGAAAATAATGTCTGCAATTGGTAAGTGTTCATTTTCAGGCCCATCTATAATACCCAATTCCAAACAATCACCTGAAATTTAAGAGTTTAAAATGAATTAAATTATTTATACATATATATGTATAAATAGAGGGGGGGGAGAGAGAGAGAATTACTGTGAATGTAACAGCCACATACAGATGAATATAAATGCAATGTATCATCCCAAATATTTGAAGCACATCTAACTTCCTGCTGCCATCACTAAATCCCTGCATCATCCTCAATTATTTGACAATATAAACTGCCAATAAATTTTCCAAAAAAAAAGTTTAGAATGTGGTATTATCCCTATTAAATTCCAATGCCATGGAAGTTATTAAACAAAATGGCACTCTCTATAAACATCTTCTTTCAAGCACACCACTCTCAAAATACTACTGCATATGTCCAGGTTTCTCCTTCAGTACTCTAAACTTGAAGGAAAAACAAATTCTCAAATCAGGATTTCAAATCTCCTGACCCTTTTTTAAAAATTTACTTTTCACTTACAATTGACATAGATATTGTATTAGTTTCAGGTGTGACAACATAGATGGATCTAAAGAGTATTGTGCTGAGTGAAATAAGTCTGACAGAGAAAGACAAACACCATATAATCTCACTTATATGTGGACTCTAAAAAACAAAAAAAAACAAATAAGAAAAAAACTCAGATACAGAGAACATATTGATTGCCTGTAGGATGCGAGTTGGGTTGTAGAGATGGGTAGAAAAGGTGACTGGATTGGCAATTATAAAAATAGACATGGCGATTTAAAGTACAGCATAGGGAATGCAATCAATAATATTGTAATAACTATGTATGGTGACCCTTTCATCCTTACCCTTTTCATCACCCTTCTCATGCCTCCCCTTCTGTGTCTAATCAAGTTACAATTTATGACCCATCAAAAACTTTCAATTCTGTTGTGACACTCCATAGTAAAATCACAAATCTGGAGAAAGCCAACTAGCCACCAAAAACCTCACAACCAAGCAGAATGGTCTCAGCTTGAATATTCACTTATAAATCTGAAGGAAGAACCTCAGACTCTTTGGTAGCTCTTTTAAATTTCCAAAGTCTGTTCCTTTTTACTTTTCTAGACTATAACCTTCTTTGTTTCCGTTGTCTAATCCTGCACCCCAGTCCTCACACTTGCCAGATTGCTGTACTTCTGGTTTCACTAAGACAATGGAAGCAATGAGAAAAGAAACCCCATGTTCCTTGAGCACCAAGTCTCCCGTCACCCACCTATTTAGAGGTGTTCCCTCCCTGCTTTGCCTTCTGCCACCAGTGAGCACTGTCAGTACTCTGACCCCCATCTGATCTCACTAATCTCACTAGTCAAGAATTTTGTTCCCTATACTGCCCTTATAGTCTGTTTCTCAATTTTCACGTCTAGGAAGGGTCATTTGTATCAGCATTCTAACAGTTCTATTCTTCATTCTAGCATAAAAACTCATATCAAAAAGACTTACTTTACCCCACCTTCCCTCTTGTTTGTATTCCATTTCTTTGTTACAATTTACAAAAACATTTTTGGTTCTTTTTTTAAATAGTTCTGTCTTCCCTTCCCCATGCTTCCTTCTTTTTTCCCTTGAGATCACTTCAGCCAGGCTTTTATCAGCCTGCCACGGAAGTTGTTTTCATCAAATTCTTCAAAACTCTTGATATTTTCAAATTCAAAACTCACTTCTCAGTTCTCATCTGACTTTATCTACCAGCAACTATCAATAGTGTTGATTAGTCTCTCTGGAAACTCTCTGTGTTCACTTTGCTTCTCTTTGGGTTATCTCTCTCTCTGACTGAATCCTCATTCTCGGCTTCCTATACAGGATGTTCCTCATCTGCTGCACAAGCTCCAAATATTGGATACCCTGGGCTCAATCCTTGGCCTTCTCCTCTTCCCTCTCTAAATAATTTCATCCAGTCCCATGGCTCTATGCCATTTATAATGCTGCTTATACTCAGATTTTAGAACCCTGACCGGATTTCACTCAACTCTTTATCCAATCTTCTACTTGACATCTTAACTTGGATGCCTAATACACATTTCTAATGTATCATGTGCAAAACTGGGCTCTTAATTTTCCCTATCCAGATAGCTACTTCTCAAATTTTCCATGTCTCAGCAATGAGAATACCATTCTGTCAGTTGCTATAGCCAAGATGTTAGAGTCATTCCTGTCTTTATTTCTTTCACACCTCACATCCATTTCATTAGAAAATGGATTTGGATCTAATCTCACATATATATTTAAACTGAATCACATTCTATCACCTCTAAACACGTAATTAATTTCATAAAACTCAAAAATTCTACAACCATTTTAGATAGTTTTAACTATAAAAAGAACACTTTAAAAGTTGGTAGCTTAAAATAATAGCTATTTGTTATTACTTACAAATCTGTGGTCAGCTGGGAGGAAGTTCTACTGATTTGACCAAGTTCAACTGATCTCAGTTAAGCTCACTAACATTTCTGGAGTCTCAGCTTGGGCTACTAAGTGGATTTACCTCTACTCCATATGATTTTTTATCTATAAGCCTGAACTTGTCATGGTAGCCAGAAGGTTCCAAGGGAGCAGAACCAAGCAAGGTCCTATTTAGATCTAAGCATGAAAATCAGAAATCACTATTGATCAAAACAAGTTATAAATTACACCTAGATTTATTGTGAAGAGAACAAAGTCACATTAAAAAGGCATGCAGCTACACAGAGGGATAAATTACTACAGCTTTGCATTCAAACTACTACACTATTTTATTTATAATAAGATCCAAAAATCGTAACTTGCCAACTGAGGCCTGTTGTAACCTGGTAATACCCTACCTTTCCAACTTTACTTTTTATCTTTCTTGTTCATTGCATTCCATTTCCATTGGACATCCTTCCATATTAGGGTCTCTTTGTTTGTCGTCTTCCCCCAGCCTTAAATGCTCTTCCCTAAATCTGCTTGGCTTTCTCCCTCTCTGTATTTATGTCTCTGCTCCAATTAGAGAGACAGACCCTGATCAACTATTCAAAATGTTACCCACATTCCCTCTTCCTTCTAAATGTGTTTTATCATTCATGATAGCACCTGTTATTTATTTAGTTTTAGCTTATTATTTGTCTTCACTAGAGGAAATTCAGCATCATGAAACTGGGGGTACTTTGTATGTCTTATATGTATCTCATCCCCAGAAACTAGACCAGCACCGTCCCATACAAATGTAATGAAAGGCACATATGTCATTTCTTATTTAACAGTGACCACATTTTTTTTTTAAAGTAAAAAGCGGCAGGTAAAATTAATTTCAATAATATTTTCAATTTAATTCAATATATTTAAAAGATTATTGTTTCAATATGTAATCAATTTTAACAAGTATTAAGATATTTTATTCCACATTTTTAAACTGTCTTTGAAATCTGCTACATATTTTTACTTTTTTACACATCTCAAATCAGATAAATGCTCAATAGCTCAATAGTAATTGGCTACCATTTTGGACAAATCCAACTCATTGTTAGTGCTCCATAGGTGTTAGTTATTACTATTTTAACGCAAGCAGTATAAGCACAGGCTGTAGGAATTAAATTGAAGGAAAGCCCTGTGGCAAAGCTGAAACTACCAGTTCCATAGCTTTATTAGTTTAAGGCCAGTCTTGCTACTTTACTTCTTTATTACCTTGTCCCTGAAGGTTTTAAAGCATGTTCCCAAGTTTATCTCAATGTTCTTCAGTGCTTTACTATTTCTCCACTTTTCTTGATCTCATTGCTCTTAACTCTTTTAAGTGAAGAGTAAAATATTCAAGACCACTGAGATAAAGGCAGTAAATAAGAAAACACAAAATTCCTCAAGTTCATTTTCATCTTTGTTTCTCTGTTCACAAAAGTGATATATTTTCTCAGCACTGAGTTAGTTGTTTTGGCCTGATGTTTAAAAAAAATCAATACTGGTCTTCTCCCCTTCTTCTGTTCATTGTAGGAGTTTTGTGGTCTGAAACATTGTTATAGGTCTCTATATTCACACCAGCAACTAATTCAGGCTTTCCCTGTCTCCAGGCAACTACACTTGATATTCATTTAACCTAAAAAGCTTGCCTCCTCACTTTCCATCTAGTTTTTTCCTTCAGATGTCAGATTAAATAACACCTCCTCAGAAAGATGTAAATTAGACCATCCTCCCTTTTATACATGCTCAGAGCACTCACTTTCCTTCATTGCACTTACCATGATTGAAAATACATAATCATTTGGGTTACTATACTTGAAGAGGAGAAACATGTTACATCCTCGGTATACAGTATAGTTACTGACACAAAATAGATCCTCAAAAAGTATTGAGTAATGAACATAATACATGAATGAATGTGATTGTTGAATACATGGAATGGGAAAATTTAGAACTATAAAACAGTGTTAATGACAGCTAATGCCCAAATCCTTCGTTTAAGATAGCAGTCCCAATGAGGACATTGGAAAATTCTGTAAACAAATAAATGAAGGATTGTATGAATGAACAAATTGTGTGTGTGTGTGTGTGTGTGTGTGTATGTGTGTCTGATGAATAAATAAATGCATGAATAGTACATGTGTCTCTTTCTATGAGGATGTGTGCACACACACACACACACCCATACATACAGGTAAATAGGTTTTACTTGTTTGGCTGCTTATTTGTACTTGAAAAGTTTACTAACTTTTGAGTAAGTATAGTAAGTGGGTGAAATGCCACAGAGCAGGGTGCAGGGCACCATCAGAAAACCTGAGCAGATGGCCAGGGGATCTGGCCGTGCCTCATTATTAAGCAATTATGTAACCTTCAGGCACTCTGGACCTTAATTAAGTTCTTTTTTTGTAAAATGACTTCACTGGGTTTGAACTCTATGACACCCTGTTTTATCAATTCTAGAATATCTTTTTTTCCTCACATTTTTAACCTCTGTGAAATCAAGATGCATCTTACAATCAATGGCATTTTACATCCCTGTCAAACATGGCTATGAGTGACATAAACAAAATTAAAATCTTCCCTTGGTACCTTCTGGTAGGATCAAAAAATCACTAATACCAAAGCATTTTAAATTCATTGAAATACAGAGATTTTGAGTTACAAAATTCGATTATTCTAAGTTATTATTTTCTACCCATATCCTAACATTTTAAATTTCAAGCAATAAACATTTATAGAGTAGTGTTTATTGTGTGAATCATTTACTTGATCCCTGTTAATCATTTTATAGGTCAAAAACCTAGAGTGATTAGGTTCCTAATTGCCATAGAGATCTTTACAGTATGTTTGCAGACCTGGTAAGTGAAATGCCACTCAACATATTCACCTGAAGACATTACTTTCCAGTTGAGGAAATAGTCCTGAACTTAGAATTCTCAAAATAAAAAGCTTCATTTCCCCACTCAGCGTGAACAGGATGCACTCTGTGAAAATCTAAAAATAAATGATTTGCCACATTTCATATCCTTTCATAACATGGTAGGTTTTTATTTGTTATGAATCCAGCACCATGTAGTTAAACCATTATGATATATCTTGACAAATAAACACTATACATATGCCCCCACCCCCAATCTCAGAAGCATTTGGGAAAGCTTCCACTGCTCTGTCATTTGCCTTTTAATTATGTTGTGTTTCAACTTTCTGAACATAGTCAATTACAGTTAATTATACTACAAAACTCTCCAGGGAAAAAAAAAGCAGTGGATGTACACACTCACTCTGACACACAATTTTATACCCAGAGCCAACATCTGGACACATCTCTACATGCCACCCACTACAAGCACAAAGACTTTCTTCACCAGGTTTTTTTTTATTGCTCTGTCTTTCATAGTTAATTTTTTTCTATGAACTATATTGAATTCCCCTTCTTTGGTTAAATATAGCACAATTTTTAATCTCCCTCTTCTTTCCTGGCTTCAGTTTCTGTTTAAACATATTGATTTAATGCCAAATCTTCACTTTAAACTGCTTTTTGCTAATTTTTGTTATGCAACTACTATTATTTAAGCAGAGGTGTTTGCACTTAATGCCAACCGCAGGCAGCATGAGCTGTCTAGATTGTGCATTAGGGAGAACAGCTGATGGATTACAAATCTCTGCATTTCACCAACAGAAATGAATTTGAATCCATCAATTTTATTCCCTTATGCCAAATTTAGGAAGTTCAGTTTATGCAGATATGTCAAAATATTACATTAAACACCTAGATGAACGAGTTAAATTAATTTAATTTTGCAGTTTGCCTTGATTGGGTTAGGCTAGTTCTCTCACAAAGCAAGAACTCCCAGGGAAATGGAGCCTACTCAGGGAAGAGATCATTGCTGTGCTCAGCTGAACAGTCAGACAAAGCCACAGAAATCAGTGACAAGGGAAGGGAGTTGCCTAGACTTTGCTGGTGACACCCATGCCTGTCTTTTACTTAACACCTATCTGATGTCCCTGAAAGAAAGTAACCACAGCAGTGATTAAAATTAAGATGAAAAAAGGCCACTGTGCTTGCAATGCAGAGCAGATCAGTGGCGGCAACCAAAATGAAAGAGAAAAGGGAACAATAATCCCGCTGTGTGGTTATATAGCACCTTTCATCGAAACAATGTGAGAATTCTCTATTTTTGCAGGCCAGCTCCCGAAAGGAATTTGAAAGCAATTCAGGAGGGAAATAAAAGGACTGCAGAACAGATTTCAGGCTTGAATGATAAAATGGACATTCTGCAAGACAGATTTTACTGAATTGATAAATGGATGATTGAGGCTGTCACACATAAATAAATTGAGAAGGAGTAAAATCAAAGAGAAAGGAGAAAATTTTGAAAGGATATAAAAGTACAAAGAAAACCCAATGACCTTGAAAGAAGGTCAGAAAACCAGCCTCTATATTCAGAAACAGTCTAAAGGATTCAAACCTGGAAACATAAGGGGGCTCCTAACAGGTATGATCAGTACTGAAATATGAGATTCACTATTTCCAAACAGTATAGTGTTAGCACCTCACAGCTGGCAAGGGTTAAGCAGTTATCAAATCATGGAATAAGTAGTAAGTTGATTTACGCAATCATCACCCTCAAGTCTAGTCTTCTTTTTTCTTTTTCCCCCCCTTTTCTGTATGGAAGGATGGGCCTGTGGAAAACCACTCTGGAGTGGCTCATCATGCAGAAGCTGGGCTTCTGCAAGCATCTCTTATGGGTAGCACTGGACCCTGCAGGCTGTGCCTCACGTGGGCTATATACCATTCCCCAAGGAGTAGCGCAAAGATGCTACCTCAGCCAGCTCCTCAGGTCACATCCTAGATCCCGAAGGAGGGTGGAGAATTAGCTACACCAAAAGGATCTAGAGAGGGAAGGAGTTCCACTGAAGACTCTCTCCCCTTCTGCAGTTGAGAAATGTCCATCCAACATTTTCTCCAACCACTGGAGACACTGTAGGTCTTGCTTGGGGCATTATTGTCTCAAGGAAAATTGGAGAGAAAGAGGAATTAGAGGGTGCTGGGTGAGATGTCCATGGGCAAGGAGAGGTGCCTGTCCTGTGTGCCTTCATGTGATCCCAGGTCTTGGGCTGCCTTCCTTCCTGTGCCATGGAGACTCTGGAGCAGCCTTCTTGCTAAGTGAGACAGCCTTCCTAGGAGGCACACCATGTGCCCTTTCTCTGCTGGTGAAAACACCAGTGAGGAGGATATGCAGTAGTGTCAAGAAGTAAATACAAAATCAGCTTCAGTACCCTGATAACATCTATTCCTCCCATTATTCTGCAAATTTAAAAATCCATGGATAAAAAAAGTGCCACATTACATTTGCAGACATTAATAGTAAAGATTCTGCTGTTTTGCTTTAAGGCCAAGCCTGATTTTCACATTGTGGGAAGAACCACAAGCAAATTCCTAGATAAGATTTCTATTTAGTACTATCTAGCACAAAATAATGATTTGTTAGTGCTGGTGATACCTTATCCTTTCCTTATATATGTATTCTATGGGCAATATTTGAAACTGGATTTATTTCTGTGGTAGGAAGGTAGTACCTTCTGAAATAATAAATGTATACCCATGTGTTTGAACATGCATGTGTATACATGTGGGTTTATATAGCCACATGGGTTGTCATTATGCAACTGAAATGATGATATCGCAGTAAAGCATCTACAACAAAACTTTAGAGTTAGTTACAGTAAATAATACATGGCTTAAGTGAGAACATGATACTTAGAAAAAACACAAAATATAGTGGGAAAATGCTGGGCATAGCTCAAAGCAAACGCAGTTCAAATCTTAACTCTATCAGTGACCTTGGTTATGATTATTAGCTTCTCTAGCCTTAGCTACATCTCTAAAATGAAGATCTCAATACTCACATACCTAAGTTAATTGTGAGATTGAAAATTATGTAAGAATAGTACCTTCACACATCAGGCATTCAATAAATTGTAGCAGATATTATTACTGAGAAACAACACAATGTAGAATAAAGAGTAGAGGATTTTGAAAGAAGCTGATTTGAAATCCAGTTTGATATTTATTAGCTAGATAATTTTGGGGAAATACTTAACAGCTATGACCTTCTGTTGCCTCACATGTCAAATGGGCATAATAATAGTTATTTTATAGGATTATTGTAGGTAATAAACAAGATAGAATAAGAAAAGAGCTTGCCTAGACTACAGTAGCCACTCAAAGAATGTCAATTGCCTTGGTCCCCCTGCCATACAGACAAACAGATTTACTTTGCATAGGTTTGTTTTTCAACAATTAAAAAAAAAAGAAAAAAAGAAAAGCTTTTATACCCAGAGACCCTTCCTATAATTATTCCAAAAATATCCATGGTATGCAATCAGAATGTTCAATTACATAGAGCGTACCTTCCAGGCTACTCAGGAAATTTCTATTACTTATTAATGATACTTTTCTCTTTCTGCCTGCTTACTTGGTCACCTTCCTCCAACATTGATAAAGCATCTGCTATGCTTAAGGTATGAGCTGGAAGATGGACTTGAAAGGAATGGAAAAACCACTGCACTTGCAAATTAACATGTGCTCCCCTTAAGGTGAGACCTTTCACTAAAAGAGTTTGCCTTCCCTTGCTTCATTAAGCCTCTATTTTGGTGACTTCTCTGCCAAGAATTTCCTGTTACTCCTCTTTCATTCATTTATTGTATTTCCATTGTCCTGGCCTGATACTGTGCTAAGCCAAACACCGATACCAAAAGGGAGAGGGTCAGTGAAGGATTCATGTCCAAAAATCCTTGCAGTCCTTATCTTGAGAATCTCCCAGCAGACTGTCCAGGGAAGAACAAAATTTCACTGGCAGCTGCAAAAGTAGTTCATGGCTCTGTAAGAATGTGACATCTCACCCTTTCATTCAGAATGCTTCTCTATTCTCTACTTCTCTTGGACTTTAATTTTCCTGCCTCCAGGACTCAGATGCTTTCAGAGAATTGAGACAAACCCCTGGGAAATTTATTTGTCCTCTGATATCATCCATGTTCATGCTCCCCTCCATTATCTCAGATAATCAAGAGTTGACTATACATAGAACTGTGGGGGATTTAAAAAGCACTTATCATCTAATGAGAGAGAGTAGGAAAATACTGAAGAAATTAAAAAAAAAAAAAGAACAGGAGGAAAGCCGCAAATATTCATAAGTCAGTTTATAATGCCCTACCCAAAGACTAGAATTAAAGAAGATATTTAATGCAATAACTAGAATAAATTCCATTAGGATTACGGTTGTGTCCCAATGCCATTGGGGATAGCAACCCAGAATATTATGAAAGTGAGTTGGGGTTTAGGAGAGAGGTTCTATTGCATATGGGGTTGGGCGGGAGTTAGATGAATGTCACTCTATTTAATTCTGCTCCCTCTGAAATTAGTTCCTCATTTAAAAAAATGGTTTTAGAATGTAACTCATCTTGAATCCACATGGAAATCAAGGTAGAAGACAGGCACAGTTGTCAATATTAGTAGTAGCCCAACCATCATGTAATATGGAGGTCACAACATGAATACATGGACCTACATCATGTTGGAAGCATCTGGAAAGGCCAGATTCGCTCCCACTACCCTTGATGGTTAACCCTCATCAACACTTATTACTAGTGGAGTGGAAGAAATCACTGACATCCTAAAACAGAAGGGATATGGTAAGTCCTAATTTCTCATTTAATATCTATTATTTTTTTATGTAACAAGATAGGACATTGGAGTGGTTCATTGCAAATTAAAATAATGGTGTCCATTACAGCAGTGGCTATATGACCACAGAATTAGTATATTGTCCAGATTTCAGATACATTTTTGTGATAAATGACTCCGTAAATGTTATTTTCTCCTTTCCCACTTTTGGATATAAACTAGTGCCCATTCACTGAAAAGGTTGTAAAGCACACCTACCTAACACCTTTGAATATTGCCAAAAGAATATATATGCCCATTTTCATGAAGTCATTCACTGAGAGCTAGTAGAAGTATACTTCATGTCCGATAAGCAGATCTATCACTGCAACAATGACCTCCTAATTACTGGACTAAATGGGAGGCAATGAAAGCATTATGGTTGTGAACTATCTGTAACAAGATCATCAGACATTGGTGGTTCAGTGGGAATTCTTGCCTACCATTTGCAACAAATTCAAAGCACTGCCAACAACTATTAAAAGTTAGTGATTCACTAAACAGAAAAAAATATTCAGAAAAAGCCAGAAAAAAAAGCAGCTGATCTTAGATGAGGCACTCGACCTGCAAAAAAAGGAGACATGGAAATTATTAAGACTCTCTGGATATATGAAAGTACATATCTGGAAGTTCTATCAGAGTCTTCATATCAGAACACAGAAAAGAAAATTAATCTCTTAGAAATTCATTTCACAGTCATACTTCCTCTAAGATGGTTTAGGCAAATCCTGTCATAATTCAACCTCATTAGGCAAAAGGTGGCATCAGTGTAAGAGAAGTAGGTTGATCCATCAGAATTATCAGAGAGACTTTGTTATATTTTTACATACAAAGAAAGATGTTCTCTTTAAATAAGAAATAGAATAGAGAATTCATTTTGTGCCCTTGTCTCTGAATAAATATGAAGTGGTTGTAAAATTCAAAGGTTCCAACCCAGGGAAAAATGTATTTAAGTAACATAGTCTACCATGTAAATACCGGCCTGAGACTAGGATGGCAGAGTAGGCAGAGAGAATTATAGAGGATTTGGCAAATACAGAATGAGTGTGAAAGAGAAAGCAAAGAGATATGCCTCATGTACTTATCAGTTTGCTACAAAAGGAGTATAATCCCTTAGCAAACATCCCTCTAGGAGACCAGACAGTGTTGTGACGAGAAAAAGTTTATGTTGGTCATCTTGTTCCTATTGATGGTGATCCTCCGATAGCAGTCTTGATTGTACAGTCATCAACAGGAGGCTTATACTGCCTCCATTGCTGATTGGCCATCTATAAGTATGTGTCCACTGAAGGAAGGCCAAAGACACACACTGGAGCAACTGCTTTGGTGGAAAGAGAGTAAATAACTACAATGCTGTAAGCTGAAGAGTGTAAAATGCATTAGCACATATACTTCAAAAGCTTCAAGAGCTGAAAAATAACCATGCCCTCCACCTGGAAGTAAAACACTGGATGTTCTCAAAACACAGGATATATCCAAAAGATTGTTTCCTGGGATTTTTAAAAACTAAATCTGGATTTCTTTTAGCATTTTAAGGAATACTGGTATGGAGTTGCATGGTAATTAATAGCACATTTTGTGTTCATATTATTTTAAATGCTTCGTAACTTAAAATTAAACTTTGACTTTGAGGTACGTGTTGAGTCACTTGCAGCTGTAAGAAATGATGTAGAGATATTTGTGCACCCTGCCACCAGTTTCCCTCAATAGTAACATCTTGCAAACTGTAGTAAAGTATCAAAACCAAGATATTGACATTGATACTGTCAATATGCAGAACACTTCCTTAACTAAAGGATCCCCCATCCCTTTAAAACCACACCCATCATACTCTCCCCTCTCCTGTCCCTGGCCCAGAAACCATTCATTTGTTCTCCATTTCTATAATTGCATCCTTTCAAGAATATTATAGAAATAGGATTATACAACTTATAACCTTTTGAGATTGGCTTTTTCCACTCAGCGTAACTCTCTGCAAATTTATCCAGGTTTTTGTATGTATCTATCTATCTATCTATCTATCTATCTATACACACACACACACACACACATATATATATATTTATCTAGTAGTACTTCATTGTATGGAAGTATATCAGTTGGTTTAATGCTTTAACCATCCAATCATTGAAAAACATCCAAATTGTTTCCATTTTTGGCCATCATATTCTATGAATATCTGTGTATCGGTTTTATGTAATTATACTTTTTTCCCTCTCTGGAATAAATACCCAAAATTAAAAATGCTAAGTAACATGTCAAATGCATATTAAGTTTTTTAAAGAACTGCCAAACTGTTTTTCCAGACTGGCTATACCATTTTACATTCCCACCAGCAGTAAATGACTAATCTAATTATTATATCCTTATTAGTATTTTTTATTTTCAACATTCTGATAGGTGTGTATTAATATTTAATTATGATTTTAATTTGCTTTCTCTAATAATTAGTGATTTTAAACTTATTTCCATGTGTTATTTCCCATCTTTATGTTCATGCTTTTTGCCCATTTTCTTATTGGATTGTTTCTTTACTATTGAGCTTTGAGAATTCTTTAATTATTCTAGGTATTAGCCCTTGGTCCAATATGTAGTTTGCAAATATTGTCTTCTAGTATTTAGCTTGTCTTCCATCCTTTTACCAGGGTATTTCACAGAACAAACATTTTAAAATTTGATGATGTTCAATTTATTAATTTTTCATATAATGCATTATGCTTTTGGTATAAAGTTTAAGAATTCCTTATTTAGCCTTAGATTCCAAAAATTACCAACCTTTTATTTTATTAATAGGAATATGCTCATCTTAGTTCATATTTTTTTCCTTTATTTTTATTGTTTACACTATTACTGATGTCCCCCCTGGCTGGTATGGCTCAGTGGATTGAGTGTCGGCCTGCGAGCTAAGTGTCGCTGGTTCGATCTTCCAGTCAGGGCACATCAGAGAAGGAAAACTCTGACTCCAAAAAACCTCCGCTGCCTTGCGGCATACCTCTTCAGGGGAAAGGCTAAGGGAGTAAACCCCGACAGAAAATCCGGAGCCGGAGTCCCTAAGGCGCTTTGACGTTGTAGTCAACACCGGCAACTCCTGCGGCGCACCTGAAGCCAAGCTGTATTGACTCCGTCTTTCCCTTGGGCCCTTCAGCTGCGAAGAGAGGGGGGGTCTGCTGCATGGGTAACAGCAGACCCTCCATATCACCCTGCCTAGGCTCTGTAACTTCAGCTTCACTGGAGAGGACACTCCAGCGTCATCGTAAGATGTCGATTCAACACGGGAGGAGACAGATACCGTGTCACTCCCGAGTCGGACTGCACAGCCATTCTCGGCGGTGCAGATAGACTCTTAAGAAGCTACACCATCGTCTCTCGAGACGGACGGCTGCCGACGATTACTGATGTCCCTGTTTTACCCCCCTTGCTTGCTCCCCCTGCACCGTCACACCCTCCGTTTTTTCTGGCCATCACCACACTGTGGTCTGTATCTGTGGGTTATGCATAAATGTTCTTCAGCTAATCCCTTCACCTTCTTTGTCCAGTCCCCCAACATTTTCCTTTCAATTTACCTATGTCATTGTATTCGAAGTGCTTTATAGATAACATATAGCGGAATATTTTTTCTACTCAGCCAAGCTGTTCTTTATGGTGAAGATTATTTACATTTAAGGCAATTAATATGTTAAGTTTAAGCCTGGGATTTTGTTATTTGTTTATGTATATTGACTCTGTTTCTCAATTCTCTGTTCTTTCTTATTTTCTCACAGGTTATTCTAATATTTCTTTAGGATTCCATCTTGGTATTTAGAGTGTCATTGAATTTTAGAATTTTTTAGTGGTTGCTTTAGGTATTACAACATATATACTATACATCATGAGTCTACTGTAATTGATATTTTACCAAATTTAATAAAGGCAGAAAACTTTCTTAAACCTCCCTTTTTAAAAATATAGTTGTCTTGGACTTCCGGCCAAGATGGAGGCTTAGACGGACATGCTAGGTCTCCCTCTACAACTAGAGAGGAATACAACTACTTCAAAACAAAGGATAACTAGAAATTCCAGAAAATAAAACTACACGGAAGCCCAGCATATGAAGTTATAAACCAGCGGTGCCATTTGGGCAGGTAAGAGTTAAAGAGGGCAGCGCTGCTGTTTGCGGTAGCACCTGAGACAGCGGCGGGGCGGCGAAAAATCCCGGCGGCAGTCAAGCCCCTGGCAGTGCGCGACCCCAGCGCTGGGGAGAGCAGCCACCGCATCACCTTGAACAGTGAGGCCCAGGGGGGCGGGAGGACGGATCCCGGTCTCCTAGCTGAATAACTGTGTGAATCCATCTTGGACCCCCGCCCCCAAAGAAAGCACCACAGGGCTGCGAAATAGGTCGCAGACAGGCGCCGGTCGCTGACTTGTGACGCGTACACAGGCACTGCCCCCTACAGCCAGCCCAAGAAAACAAAACGCATCTGTCAAAATGAGGCAGGCAACTTTAGAAATACCGGTAACACAACTCACCAGGCAGCAGATAGAGAACCTGACAGATGAACAGATAAGAAGCCTGTCAGAGGCTCAGTTCTGGGCCATTGTTATCAGGTGGCTTACAGAATTCACAAAAGAGCAGGAAAAAGATAAGAAAGAAGCGAAAAACATTCATAACGAAAGGAACAAAACCGCATACGAGACAGATGGTGAGGAAAAAAAATCCAGAGTTCATTTCAACAAACTGGAATATGGAGAAGGAACAAGCAGTCAACCAATGCAGAGAGAGGAAATGGGAAGCAACAATGAGAGGATCAGAAACCTCTGGGACAGCTATAAAAGGCCCAACATAAGAATCATTGGTTTGCCAGAGAGTGAGGAAGATGAACTAGAACTTGAAAAATTGAGTGAAAATATAATAAAGGAGAACTTCCCAGACTTGGGGAAGGGAATAGACTTGCAGGTCCAGGAAGCAAGGAGAGTTCCCAAGAGACTGGACTCAGGGAGAACCACTCCAAGACACATTATAATCAAAATGTCAAAAATTAAAGATAAAGAGAGAATCTTAAAAGCAGCAAGAGAGAAGAAAAGAATTATGTACAAAGGGGTCCCAATTAGACTATCAGCTGACTTCTCAAGGGAGACCCTACAGGCAAGAAGGGACTGGCAAGAAATATTCAAAGTAATGAAAATCCAAAACCTACAACCACGAATACTCTATCCAGCGAAATTGTCATTCAGAATAGAAGGACAGAGAAAGTGTTTCCAGGACAAAATAAAACTGAAAGAGTTCATTAGATCCAAACCACTGTTATATGAGATGTTAAAGGGACTGGTTTAAAAAACAGAAGCTAGGGAGATGAAACAAAGGCAAACGAAACAGGCAACGAGAGTGGAAAAGGAACTGTGGGTACAGGAAGCATATTGGGGGGAGGTCAACAGGGAGGGGGAGTGGGGAGAGGGAGGGAGATGATATAGGAATTGGGGATCATGGTAGGAGGGAATGGAATAGACGGAGAGAGGTTGGGAGGAACTGTATGCACAACTAATGGACATAATCTAAAAGGGGGGGACAACTGGAGGGAGGGGGGCCACCGGGTGGAGGGGAGCAGAGGGAAGGGAAATTGGCACAAATGTAATATTTTAATCAATAAAACACATTAAGAGATCAAAAAAAAATAAAATAAAATAAAATAAATAAAAATATAGTTGTCTTAACTCTTTCCTCAATATACATTGAACAGCACAGTAGTTGGTATTAAAATATTTTGCTTCAACCATCAAATATGATTTAGGAAACATGAGAAATAGGATAGCTATTATTTTACCATTATTTTTACTTATTTCAATGATTCTTTTTTCTTTCTGAAGTTCAGAGTCTTCTCTTTTTTTGTTACAATTTTCTTCTGCTT
Organism: Furipterus horrens; assembly: GCF_987537825.1. Lineage (NCBI taxonomy): Eukaryota > Metazoa > Chordata > Mammalia > Chiroptera > Furipteridae > Furipterus > Furipterus horrens. Next base: position 134,926,139 of record NW_028327176.1, on the reverse strand, counting down.
AGAAAATCTTCATTAGCCATTGTTTATGGGGAAATTTCCTTGATTTCCAATTTATTTCTGAAAGATATTTCATTGTATACAGAATTTGCAATTGGCATTGTTCTCTTGTAGTACTTGAAAAATAATGTGTCACTTTCTTCTGGCTTCCTAGTTTCCAAAGAGAAACCTGATGTTATTTGAATTGGTGTTTCCCAAAAGGTAGCATACCATTTCTCTAGGGCTGCTTTAAAGATTGGTTTCTTTTTTTTTTTTTTTTTTGGTTAGTTTTCAGAAGTTTAATTATGATGTGTCACTGTGAATTTTGGGACTTTATCTTGGGGTTTACTAACCTTCTAAAACCTATAGATGCATGATATTAGCGAAATTTGGGAGATTTCAGCCTTTATTTTAGCAAATTATCTTTTACTCCATCGTCATTTTTCTCTCCTTCTGGGACTCTAATAATAATAAAAAAAGGTAACTTTTAATTATTTTCCCACACATTCCTGAGATCCTGTTCATTTTATTATAGTTCATTTTCTCTTTGTTTAGATTGTGCAAATTCTATTGATCTGTCTTACAGTTCCCTGATTCTACTCTCTTTCATTTCCTAGGAAGGTCATTTAGCATGATTTTAATTTTAGTTCTACTCCTGCTTTCAGTTCTACAGTTTTCATTTAGTTCTTTATTAAGCTTCTATTTCTTTGCTGAGATTTTCTACTTTTTTTCATTTGTTTCAGGAGACTGCTTATTTGCTTGCAGAAGCATTTTTATTATGGTTGCTTTCAAATTCTTTTCAAGAAATTCTGACACTGTCATATCTTTGGGTTGACTTCTATCTGTTCATTTTCTTTGCTCATTCATATTGTGATTTTTTTTTTAGTATGATGAGTAATTTTTTATTTCATCCTAAACATGTTGTATATTATAATATCCTGCATGCTCTGTAGTCTTTGTTTTTCCTTTTATCGGGCATTCCACTTGTGAGGTGTATTATGAGGGCTGTAGAGGTGTTTATATTTCATCCCCCACTGAATTGCACCCACACTGTCCTATCAAGAACAAGGTACTGCCTCATTGTCTCTGAGTGGAAGTTTCTGATTAGTTCCCAATGGACACCACTGAAAGGTTAAAATGATAATATTTCATGTAATTGGCCCTAATAAAATATATCACTAAGTTTTCAAAAAGGAAGTAACCTTGTTCAAATTTGTTGTCATTCTTGCCAGCTCTTGAATGCAAACCAAACCAAACTTTGTTGTCTGGACAAGCTTGAGAGCTGTAAACTAAGCTAGGCCTGGGCATTAAGAGAGCAGCAATGGTCATTACTGTGGTACATCTCTAGGCTGAAAATGTTTGGTTATAAAAAGGAACATCTAGAATTTTCATGTTTAATTATCAACAACTAAGTATCTCTGTGGGTCAGACCATTCTGATTACAATGCTAGCTCTATTCAATATTATATTATGGAAAGCATGTTGACTTTATCACTTTGCAGCAAGTGCCACTATTTGACACTGCCATTTAAGGTTTAATATAACCATTGAAATATGATAAACTTTTTCAACGGCAGCAGCACTTACTGGCAAACACTATCGCAGCCACTACTTTATACAGTGTTGATGCTCCTTAACCTGTAAAATTCCCTCAATGTCTTGGTGAAATAAATATATTCCAAGCCCTTTCAGGAAATATAACTAAGGGATTAATTATGCTAAATTCAATCTATTTTTTTCTCTCTAAGGTTGAGACTCCTTCTTTGTTTTCTTTCAAGAAATTTATGGCAATTCAAACATTTAAAGTTATTGTTCAAAGGCAACATACCTCTCTAAATTTTTTCTCTGATCTTGAGATCTTCTTTTAAAGGGCTCACTTGATTAAGTCAGGCTCACTAGAATAATCTTTCTTTTGACTAACTTAAAGTGTACTAATTAAAAATTTTAGTTACTTCTTTACATCTGAAAAGCCTCTTTATTTTTGACATTTAATGTAAACTTATCATGAAAATAATTTCCATCATATTCACATCAAGAAGGAATTTGATAGGCCACAGATTCCAAAAGGCAGGAATCTTTTTTTGTTATTTGTTGATTTATTGATGACAGTCATTTGGACAGGTGTGAAGTGGTACCTCATTGTGGTTTTAATTTGCATTTCTCTGATGAAGTGATGTTATATATCTTTACAAATATTTACTGGCCATATGTATGTCCTCTCTGGAGAAGTGTAAATTCAGGTCCTTTGCTCATTTTTTAGTAGAAATTTTTTTTATGTTGAGTTTTATAAGTTCCTTATACATTTTGGATAATAACTCATTATTAGAGTTATCATTGTCAAATATGTTCTCCCATTCAGAGGATTCCAAGCTATAATCCATACCCCTCAAGTACCATCTCTAAAGGAAATTATATACAGGGTGGGGCAAAAGATTTATAGATGTGAGTACATGAAACAGTTTTTCCTTGTATTATTATTTATTAATTATTGTATTGTTTTCCATACAAACAACTGTAAACATACTTTTGCTCACTCTGTATAAAGAAACACATTTTAAAATAAATGAAATATGTTATTTTTAGAACCTAGCATGAAATAATCAAATGACTGAAGTTTTACTAAAAAAATTTACAGCATTTGTTAGATAATAAATGCCTTCAGTGTTTGGCGATATGAGATAGTATTAAAGAAACACTGAAAATGGAGTTCCTTTTCTTCAAGGACATTTTAATTTCTTCTTTGTCCATGATGTTTATTTTTCTATTTAATGTGAAGTGCAAAGTATAGGCTTTCAAGTTTTCAATGTATGTTCAAAGAATTATGAATGGAAATGTTTTTTATTTATTGTATATAATCATCCTGAAAGACATGCACGTCTGTGAGTCTATATTTAACTAACATCTTATCAAATGTTACATGTCTAGGTTCAGAACCTCAAAATAAATTAATCAAAACCAATAGAACTGGCCCTGGCTGGGTGGCTCAGTTGGTTGGAGTGTTGTCCCATGCATGTTGTGATTTTGATCCCCATCAGTGCACATACCTAGGTTGTGAGTTCAATTCCTGGTATGTAAGGGTGTAGAAGGCAACTGATCAAAGTTTCTTTATCACTTGATGGTTCTCTCTCTTTCTTCCTTTCTCCCCTTTGATCTCTCTAAAATCAATAAAAGCATATCATCTAGTAAAGATTTTTAAAATATCTAATAGAACTGAAAGGAGAAATAGGCAAATATAAAATTGTAGTTGGAGATTTCAACCCTTCTCTCACTCTGAGTAATTGATAGAACAAATAAATCAGTAAGGAAATGAAAGACCTAGCAAATGCTTTCAATAAACTTGACCTTATAGACAGAATGTGCAGAATATACATTTTTTCAAGTACCTATGAAACATTTACCAATATAGACTATATTCTGGGCCATAAACAAAAATTTAACAATGTAAAAGGCTGGAAATAACACAAAGTAGATATTCACAAGGCCATTAAACTAAGAATCAAAACAAAAAACATCTGTAAAAATCTCCAAATATTTAGAAATTGAATAATGAACATTGAAACAATTCATAGGCCAAAGAGAAAACCTCGAGGGAAATTAAACCATATTTTGAACTGAATTAAAATGAAAATATAACTTACCAAAATGTGTGGGATATATCTAACATCATGCTTAGAGGGAGATTTATAGCATTAAATACTTATTTTAAAAAATTAGTAGAGTTCAACATCAGTAATCTTAGTTTTCAGCTTCAGATAGAAGGAAGTAGAAGGAAGGGAAGAAAAAAATTAAACCCAAAGCAAGCATAAAAGCAGATGCAAATAAAATGAAAAGAAATCTAAAAATAGAGAGAAGCAATAAAAACAAAACTGATTCTATAAAAATATAAGTAGAATTAATATTTATGCCCATAGAGTCAACAACTTAAATGAACCAAATAATTCCTTTAAAGGTACTAAATACCAAAACTCACTCAAGAAAGAAGAAACAAAATATCCTTTTATCTGTAAAGGTATTAAATTAATAATTTAAAATATTTTACCCCAAAAAATTCCAAGCCCAAATGTGATCACATGTGATTTCTATCAAATATTTAGGAAAGAAGTATACTAAATGTATACAAACTTCTCTGGAAAATTGAAGAAGAGGAAATAGTTCCCAGCTCCTTTTATAAGGTTAGTATTGCTCTAATAACAGAACCAAAAAAATACATGACAGAAAAGAAAACTACAGGTTAATATTCCTTATGAACATAGATGCAAAAATCCTCAATAAAACATTAGCAAATCAAATCCAGCAACATATAGAAGTTATAATAGATTATAACCAAATGGGTTTCATTTCAGGAATCCAAACCTGGTCCAGCATTAGGATATCAATTTAAATAAATTACTATATTAGCAGGGGTATGGGTCAACCATTATAAAACTGATTTTCTGCATGCTAAGTTTGAAGAAATAAGTAAGTATATTATAGATAATGGGTCAGGCTTTTTAAAATCAGAGAAAAGGTTACAATTAAAGAATATAGGAAAGTTAGAGTGAATTTGTGTTGGATCAAAATCAGAAGAACGCATGGTTTCATACCATACACATCAATACATAGATGCAGAAAGAACTTAAGATGTGTATGAGTGTATGGCTGTGATATAATATATATGTAATTTCCAGATTCTGTCCACACTGAGGCCTAAAGACAATGACATTTTAATAGCAATGAGCACTCCTAGTACCTGGAAATTGATTATTAAATACCATTCTCTAATTAAAGAAAACGGGGCTCTTTGGTAAAATGATAGATTCCAGAGCTGGGGCAAGAAAATATAAAGCCAAGAGTCACTTCTGGTGGCATAAATTAGGGAAGTATTCAAATAGAAAGATTATTAAAACCAACTTTAAAGAGCTCCTGTTGGTTTAAGCTGGACAATTTTGAGAAAGAAAATAAGCAAAGATAACATGAGATTATAACTCATGGAATAAAATAAATGCCAAGCATTCCATATTGGTATCATCTTGTCCCCTTTGATATGACATACTTTCAGGAACACATAATTTCTTCAGCATTTTTTCCAGAAATGCATTCCCTTAATCAAATAATGAGAAAAGATGAGGCAGGCATAAACTATAGGGCATTCTACAAAATAACTAGCCAGCACTATTCGAAAATATTACAATCACTAAAGATAGGAAAGACCAAAGAACTTTCACTGATGAGAAAAGACAGAGAAGAAATTATATAAAATGCAATGTGGTATCCCGGATTGGACCCTGGAATAGAAGTACATTAGTGGTAAATGTGAAATTCAGATAAAATCCACAGTTTAGTGACAAGTATTGAACCAAAGTTAACCTCATGGTTTTAAGAATTATAATAAGGTTATGCAAGATGTTGGGAAATTGGGTTAAGTATATGTAGAAACTCTCTGAATTAATTTTGCAACTCTTTTGTAAGCCTAAAATTATTTCAAAATAAAGTTTTAAAGGTCACATGTTAAAGGCTGATGGTAATATTAGCTTCATACTGTTTTTTCTTATAATATTTTAACTGACTCTTTTTGTTGATCTTTAGGATAGTACAATATGATCCTATCCCTTGGGATAGTACAATATTTTTTAAAGTGGTTATAATAGTATGATAATGATGATAATTTCAAGTGAAATAATTAATTAGTTCATCCTTCTTTAAGAGACTCCACATAAAGTAAAAGAGAGAAAATAATTTTTCTACTTACCCTCTTTTCCCGCATCTGATAAAATGATTTTATGAGAAAGATCACGCCATTTGCAGGGTAGAAATCTGATTTTTCCTGTATCGTATAAGATCATATGTGGTACAAGCTAGAATGAAATTTAAAGGACAGGCCCGGGGTCACAGAACTAGTGAGTTGCTGTGCTGTTACTTACTGAGCACCCCCAGTCCAGGGCTTTTTTGACGATGCTCTGTTGTGCCCCACTAATAAGTTCATACAGCATATTAAGTGTTTCAGTTGCACTGTTGTAATGAAAATAACAAAATTTGTAATTAATTTAAATTTAGTAATTGAAGAACAAGGAAAATGTCCCTTCAGTAAAATATCCTTGCTGGATTTCTCAGATGATTTTGCCAACAACAGTTGCACTGAGAACATCACCCTCTTGGAAGCTGCCGACCCAATAGTTGAAGGACCTTTCAACCCAAGTAATTACTTCCCAGGGCTATAAACCCTCTGTGCCCAACACATAACCAAACATTGCCACTCAAATATAACTCACCTTCCCTTTTTTGATCAATTTTAAAACAGAACTGTAGTCTTGAGAGCTGACTGGGAGGCAGGAGGTGGATACAGTAAGAGTAGAGAAGAATGTTGGCCTGGAAAGAAGCTTCTCCTCCCCTAAAAATGAACTCAGCTTTGAGGAACATATTGGGGTTGAAGCAAGAGGTGGGGTTGGTATTAGGAAACCAAGAAACAATTAAACGAGCAGCAGCTCCCCATTCCTTCCTCTCTTTGGCTTTTCCTTATCCATTCTCAAAGATGAGGTTTATAGTCCTAGTTGGCTACAGAGCACACTCACAAAAAATACCTAGAAAAGTCACCATGAAACATTTTTCCAAAACATTTTCAGTACCAATAACTTCAGGACACAAACATCCAAACATTAAATCAACAGCCTTTTGTCTTTTGCTGCCACCAAGATGCCCCAGTTGTATAGAAGGAAGGATTGGAAAATACTGCCTAGTGGACCTCTTGGGCAACCTGAACTTCTGATAAGCAAAAGCTACAACAGATGTTTCTTTCATATGATCTGTGCTTGATCTTATAAATAATGTGTCTCTACCAGGGGCTTGGCAAAGGGTCAGGAAACATGTATAATTTAAGGGAAAAATGTGGAAGCAAAAAAAAAAAAAAATCCCATGATACCCTGAAACAACTGTTAACAAATTCTGATACCAAAATATGGTTTATGTTACAGCAAATAATCTCTGTTTTAAATGTTTAATGTCCAAATATGCTTAAGCTTTCAGACAAAGACATGCAGCCATTTGCAATAAAACCATATCATTTTGTTTTGCAGACAACAGGAAAGAAGTCCTAAGACAATAAGATGCATATGGACATCAAAAGTCAGGTCCTCCCTCATGCTATCCACCAACTTTTTCAAAATTGGCATTCAGAAATCTAGTCTATGGCTTCTCCAACCTGACTTTCAGAGTTTATTTCAACATTCCAGCTGTCTTATTATTTATCTCAGGCGATTCTCCTCTTGAGATAAGAAACAACCAGTCAGTGACTCATAATGAGGCTGTGTATGCTTAAAGACTACCACTGAGTTAGTTTCTATCAAAAAATCTTTCCTTCACATAAAAAACTATTTCTCTAACTTTTTAACCTTTATTCAAGAATCATTTTCTCTTTCCTGGGATCACTGTGAATATTACAACCTTTGCTCTCACTCTTGGATATAGGCTAAGAGAATACTTTCTTTAATTTTAAAAGTTGTCTAAAACCAACATGGTCAAAGAAGTTCAGTTGAAAAAGTCTGCATTATATTCTCCTTCTATTTTAAGTACTATTAGCTCAAATAATTCTCTTTATCGTGAGTCAATTCAATTGCACCTTCATTTGGTGCCACTCAGAAAGCTATAATCCTTAAACACAGACTCTCCAGGATCAGATTTCTGGGCAAAAATGTGTGTCCCGGTGGTTTTAATTGATGTACAACGATGCCACGCTTACCTTAGTAAAATAACATACATGGAATCAAAGTGGTCTGTCATGTGAAACATTTATATATATAATATATGAAATACATCGTCACAATTTGGAAGCATGCCAAGCTCCTGAAATAATCTTACTCATCCTTGTATTGACCATTCATAATTTTAGACACATGCAGTATAAATCATAAAGTGAAATAATTTTATTTATGACCACCAGAGAGATACAAACTTATATCAGTTTCGACTAAAGCAAATCTTCCCCATACTTAAAAGCCACAATGTTAAATATAAATGTGTACTGCTATTCCTTTCAGGAGCCTCCATTTCTTTCACAGAACTAGTCTGTCAATTTTATTGTTAATTCCAACTCCTCATAAGAACCTATGCTTCCCTTAGGTGTCAATCCAAAGCACAATCTATTGCAGTTCTAAACTGTGGAAAATAGTAATTCTTTAGCCATATGGCTTTTAGTAACTGAAATGAGGTCCTGAGAGAGAAATTCCTTATATTCAAGATCAGTTTCGTTCTCAAACTTAAGGCATAAGATTTGAACTTCAAATGATGAAAGTAAATGCAATTGTGAGAAAGTGATTTCTTTTTTTTTAAGGACAGAGAAATTCCCTATAAAATAAAATTCCATAAATCTCTAACTCAAAATGGGAATTACTGATTTACAGAGTTCACCCTTCTAGATACACCTAAGTGAAAAATGGTGCTATGTTAAAACATGCAAATGCTTGTTAATTAAATTTGTCATCATATGTCACTGCTTTGTAAGCACTACCTGTTTGTTTGTTTTTTAATCAAGTTGGCGGGCAGGGAGTATATTTTAAATGTGTCTAAGTTTCACAGGATGTCTTTGCTTTGTTTTTTAGTGTGCTTTTCTATTTAATAATGAATAGATATCCTTACTTATACTTAAATAATTCATTTTAAAGAAGGAAAAAAGGAACTTATTCACCTTTAACGTTTGATCCAAAAATACTTTTACATGGTGGATAACGATTACTACATTTAATAAGTTTTCCCTTGGGTGTCAATTATTTTAAATCCAGATTTTACTTATTTTTATAAGAATGTGGTAGTTATTTAGACCATGAATACCTTTAAAGACATCAAAGACCTTTAGAAGACAAATGTATAAAGTAGAAATAAAGTTTTCTTTTTCAATTGTTCTGAAAAGATCTTTCTCAAATTGAAGGCAGCAGAGCCCATTACTGGCATAGTTGTTGAAACTTGTCTCTGGTCAAATAATTGGATGTTGCTTGGAGCTAAACTTTTACTGGATAAAAGCAAAATCTAAGAATGTAAATTTTCAGTTAGCATTTAATTTCAATAAGGTATTGTGATCTGTTAAAATATCAACAATAAGATGATACCACTGCATATGGCATTTTGGAAACATATTTTTGGGGAAATGATAATCCTTCTGGAAAACTAAGGGCCAACTGTGATATGAGTCAGCCAAGTTACTGGAATAGAGCAATGAAGGTAACTCTAATTGAAGGTTTAGGAGCTACATGACCCTCTCTCGATTCCATGGACTATGCAATTTGCCAATGGAGAGTTCAACATGAATTTAGTCAAAAAGTATGTGCTAATTGTTTTTATTCCACAGAGAAAAATGGCTGTGAAATATGTCTTACCTTAGGCTTGAAATAGTGTGTTAGTTTCCTGTGGTGACTGTAAAAATTATCACCAACTAGGTAACTTAGAACAACTGAAATTTATTCTTTCATAGTTCTAGAGGCTTGAGGTCTGAAATAAGAATTACTGGACCAAAATCAAGGTATCAGCAGGGCCATGGTTCCTCCAAGGCTCTCAGGGAGACTCCATTCCTTGCGTCCTTCAGCTTCTGGCAGCTTCCAGTTTTCCTTAGCTTGTGGCTGCATCACTCCAGTCTCTGCCTCTGTGGTCACAGTGCCTTCTCCTCTACTATCTACACTTAAATAACCCTAAACCCCTGACTCATAAGGACACAAGTAATTGCATTTAGAATCAGCCCATCTCATAGTCCTTACGTTAATCATAACTACAAAGATACTTTTCTCAAATGAGGTAGCATTCACAGGTTCCAGGGATTATGATGGGAATAAGTTTTGGGGAGTTTTTTCAGCCTACCACAGAGAAATAAAATATATCTCCTAAAAATATATAGTTATGAACTGATCTTCATCTGATTTAGGGATCTAAAATATACCCAAGACAGGACTTAATTTAGAATTATCATAAGGTGGCAAATTTAGATACTTGATAGAATCAAATGCAAATTCTCTGGGGAACACACCCTTATGCCCAGACCCACAGTAGAAAAAAATAAGCTCTCAAAAAAGAAAAAATAACCTCATCACAAGAAAAAAAGAAAGAAAAACAATTTATAACTATGTATGGTGACAGATGGTGTCTAGATATACTATGGTGATCATTTTACAAATATCAAACCATTACATTGTACACCTGAAGCTACCATCATGTTATATGTCAATTATACCTCAATCAATCAATCAAGACATACATACATAAGCAAATAAATAAAATCTCTTTAAACAAGTATTGGCAGACATAAACATAGAAAATCAGAAATTAAGAACTTACAAGGAAAAGACAAAAATCAGAGAGATGGGAAGGAGTTTGCTTAACCAAGAAAAGAAAACTGAAAACCAAAAAATATTATAACTAAATTGATGATTAAATTATATGATGGCTAAAGAAAAATTGAGTTGATTGAAAATGCAATAAAGGGCATTGTGGAGGTTAAGAAGAAAGATCAAACTTATCAGGGAGAATGTGATCGATATGGATGATATGCAAAGAAGATGTAATGAAAGTATCATTGGAGTCCATGAAGGGAAGAATAAAATCCCATAGGAATATGAGTAATAATAAAAACTATAATCTAAGATCTTTTCAGAAATAAATGAAAGTCTGCATCTAATTATTAAAAATGTTGACTCTATACCTGGAAAACTGACCCTGAACGTTCACTTACAAGCATGAATATATAAAATAAGTGAATAATAAACATTGAAATGGAAATTTAAAAATTAAGACAATGCTATGTTCTAATCTGTGGTAATTATTATGGGGACCTAGAGGCAGTGGAGCATTCCAAGGTAAAATGCATTCTACCAAAATTAAAGAGAGAACAGATAGATGTTTTAAAAGGATCAATTTACTATAAATAAAAAAAATTATAAAATAACTGCATTACAAAAAAATACCTGGCTCAGATGACTTCACAAGGAAATTCTGACAAGCTTTCAAATACCAGAATATAGCAATTCTTATTAAAGTTCTCAAAAATGTAAGAAAGAATCACATGTAGTACTGATAGCTAACCTGATAAACATATCATAGAAATTACATAATTAGAGGTCAGTTTTATTAGTAAATATCAATGCATAAATCCTAAATAAAATACTAAAAATCAGAATCCAATAACACTTTTTAAAAATGCTTCATGGTCAAGTAGAATTTACTCCAGGCATGCAAGAATGGTTCAATATCAGAAAATCCATGAATATAACTTACAATATTAATAGATATGAAGAGAAAGTGATATAATTATTTCCATAGATGTTGAATAGGTTTTTAACAAAATTTAACACACATTCCCAATTTAAAAAACACACTTAATAAAATAGAAATTTATATATATTTTCTTAACATCATAGAATATCTATTTTATATTCCTAAAACTATATTAGTTAATTAATATACTATATTGGCATTCCCATTAAAGCCTTTTTAAAAAGCAAATATATACTTATTTCCATTATTTAACATTGTTTTGAAGGTTGGTACTGTGCCTGTGATTTATCTTTGACTCACCGAATTTAGCAAGTCACTGAGTTCCTCAAGTAGACAATATATATTTGTTAAATTAATAATATGCATAATGAGCCAATGTTCGTGGATGAAATATTTTAATGGACCTTCAGCAGAAGTTAGCAGCTTGGTTTCAAGAGTCATAATATATAACTGGTGGCTTCACCAAGCTCTCTGTCTTGGACATATTATTAACCAGATTCTGTTGCTCAGATTCCTCAGTTGTAGAATACTTTTATAGTAACTCTAGAACACTTATGATATTCTAGGCACTGTGCCATGTGATAATGAAAATAAGATTAAAATGACCCAGTCCCTGTTCTTAAGGCTCTTTCTTGCTCATGGAAGAGAAAGACAAATAAGCTAAAAATCACAGTAGAATTAGTACACATGCTTTGTTAGGGATAAGCACCCAGTGTTGTGATTGCAGAGAGAATACATATTTAACAATGAAGAGGAGGTTGGAGTACAAACTGAATCTTAATGGACCAGGAGGAGTCAGGCAATCTACAAGAAAATAATGCAAAAGAGGACACTGCATATTCAAAGATGGGAAGGTGTGTTCACCCCAGCATGTCATGTTTATCTAGCGATAAACAGGCAGTAGGCAGGAAGGTGAGAAGCACACGAAGAAGAGTGGCTGGTGGGAGGTGCCAGTTCTAAGACTAGACTGGTGTTGCCTGCAAACAAATGCAGAATTAGCAGCTTTCCTGTACCCCAGTTGAATCATGATACAGCATTAGCTTGAGCTTGAAACCTCACCCACTACCTAAGGAGGGTGACAGTAGACCAGGCTAACTGGGGTTTCTAGGAAAACATCCAAATTCTGCTTCTGTCCCCTTGCAAGCAGTCAACCAGTTATGCTGGGTTCAAGAAGAGAGATTTCCTGAGACCCACAGGGCACACCAGATTATAGGGCAGAACAGAGGGGAAAAAGAAGAAAAGCCAATCCAACAAGACCTAAAGAGTCAAAGGGGGAGCCTGGGCCAGGAAATTTCTAAATTATAGGGAACAGGAACAGTAATTTTCCAGACCAAGGAGGCTGTAGCAAGAGAGTAAACCAAGGGAACAACTGCCTAGAGCTGGAACCTTTGTTGACAAAGAAGACGTTTCCACTACAGCATTTCATGGGAGGTATATAAAATATCTCATGTAGAATGGATGTAAGCTAGTAATGTATCTGGATGGTGCAAGGAAGAAAGGAGTACAAAGGCAAAATAGATAAAAGACAGAAACAATCTGTATAGTTATCATTCCCAAAATGCAGAGTCATGACCATTACACTAATATCTTTCTTCATTTTGGTCAGATTTTTAGTGACAAAAAGACAAATATCTTTGGATGATATGTGGGCTCTATTGGAATGACATAATTGCCACAGAAATTCATACATATCTTGTATTAACTCTCATAACTATAAGCGAATAAAGTGCAAGTTAGTGAAAGCTAGCATGCTGCCCTTCAGTGGCTGACAAAACATTCACAGAATGTCAAGGCCATGTTGGTACCAAAGCAGGGATAGCTGTGCCATGGTTCTCAATATCCTGATGCATTACACTGAAGCTATGGCTATCTTATTAGGACACATGATTATTTCCCTAAGTACAGTTAGCATGGTATAAACATGTAAAATAACAAAATAAAATCCAAAAGTGGCAGCAATCCAAAGCACATCGACAATACCGAAATAGAGAATAGAGGTTGTTAAAATCTTATGAAATTCTACTAAGGGCGGTGACATGGCTTCATTACTGACCTACTGATATGGCCATTGGCCTTTCTCATAGAAATATAGTCTGAAATCTCACCCACTACCTAAGGAGGATGGCAGGAGACAAGAGACCCATTCTATGGAGTATAGAATTCCCAGATATTCTCCTCAAAATGTTTCCTTCAAACACAGCTTGTGACTCTACTAAAGCACATGTGCTATGTTATTGTTGTATATTTTGGCTATCATGAGGAAACAGAGTAACTAATTTACATAGTAACATCTTTCATGTGTGACTTACTGAACAATGATTTCACCAAGATCAATGTATGTCTAATTCAACATCTCAAACCCATGGGGTTAGACAGCAAGAAAATTCTGGCTTTGGGGTTACCTGCCCAAAGTTAAACAGTTAGCAACTAGTAAAGATTTGATCCAAGTCCTTTGATTTTAATATAGTGTTCCTTTGATTTATAAAATATCAGAGATATAGATAAAAACATATTTGTAGTGTAAAATTTTAACCAATAAAATATTCTGCATACTTTGAGCTTTATTTGTGACATTATAATATAATTTGAAGACACTTCATTTGCAAAATTGGCCCAAACTGACATTAATTTTCCATTAAAATGACATTTGAGTGAGAGAATTATATTAATAAAATGAAGAAATTAAGTATAATAGATTTTCATAACAGATAGAAAGTAATGGCTTCATTGTCTCAAAATCACCTTCGAAATGTCAAGTATTTTTTATAAAAAAGAATATTGCAACTAAAGAACTGTCCCCTGAGGACAAATTTCATGTGCAGACTTCTGAAGTAGTAACTTCAATTCTCTCTCAGATTCCAGGTACCTCAGAACCAAAAGATAGGATGAGAGTCTTCACTATAGTAAATTTACTTACTATAGTAAGTTTACTTACTGAATAAAGGAAATTCTTGCTTTGAGGCTCATGCCATCTGATTAGGATACTCTTCTCTTTACTCACACAGACCCCTCATTGTTTTCGCATATTGATATGGTTCCCCCCCCCCGTTTTTGATCAGTCTTCTCACTAATTCTTGCCATGTTTCTCAGTGACTTCAACATCCATGTAGATTAATGATCTAATATATAAGTCTCTCAGTTTCTTGAAACCATCTCCATTGAGATTATCTTTTATGTCACCACAGGTACACATTGCCTTAGTAAACAACCAACTTTGTCATCACCTGAAATTTAAACCACTGTTGAAACCTTGACGGACATAAAGCAACTCCCTGTCTTATAAGTACCTCTAATCTTTCTAACTCACAAATCTTCAGCTTTTCTAAATCCCCAATACATAAATCTGCTCAATATGTTGCTGACATCAGCTTCTTGGCTTCTCACTCCTCTGTTCAGTTAAATTCCACAAGTCATTGTTTATATTCACAACTTTGCATAAAACCTTATGTATTGGGAAATTTTTCTCTTTAATTTTACATACCCTGGACAAGCTCAACCATTTATTTGTACCTGTACTTATGGACTTGAACAGTGTTAGCACAAAGCATCTAGCAAAGCTGATTGATTTCACTTGAAATTTATGATCAGAAATTCCAAATTATATTTAACATGCCCTGGACATACTAATGTATTTGTGAACTACACCTGCCTTTCTACTCTTAAATAGTATTATTCCAGGAGAGAGAAGATGGTGGTGAAATAGGTAGCAGTGTTGTCTGCTTGCACCCATCATGGAAAAAATTGGAGTACAAACACGGAGAGGAGTGAGTGAGTGAGGATTTCAGATAGCGCGAACAGGGAAGGGAGTGTGGGAGCAGCGTGAAAGAGGGCAGAAAGCTCACCCGCACTCTCAAAAGGAGTCATTAGACCCCGCAGCCCAGTCGCTGGGCCCCCTGGCCCAGCGCCACTGCTGTACTGCACCCCAAAGAGGCAGCTACAGACTGCCTCATTAGCCGGGATCTGCTTAGAAACTGCTGCCTGCCAGCTGCACTGGAACCAGCAAAATCCAGAACGAAGTCAATGAGAGAGTTTCCTTGAAACAGCCAGAGGTGTGGGAAGATAGCAGCGAACAGCCCAGACTGTGGGAAACTATATGAATTGAGTCTAGATGGAGACACCCTGGGCTGGCAATTCTGCGCCTTGGGCATGCACATCACAGTACCACCAATCAAGGAAGCAGAACTGAGCCAGGGAGAAGGGCCCATACAGGAGAGCTGCGGCGGAAACACAGACTCAGTAGAGACACCAGGCAGGCAAGCAGTAAGCACAGGTGAAGGTAGGACAATAACCACGTCCAGCTTGAAGCAGCTAGAGCAGCACGAGACCTTTGCCCGTTGTCCTTTATAAGATTATAAAAGGTCTTAAGTGTGAGAGGGGGATTATTGTTTTTTATTGTCATAAAAAATTAATTACTTTTAAAAAAGAATAATATAGGAAAGGGTGAAGCCAGAGAACTTGTATGCACGACCCATGGGCATGGACTGAGGGTGGTGGAATTGCTTGAGGAAGGGGTTGCTGGGAAGAGGGGAGCAAATGGGAAAAAATTGGAACTATTGTAAAAATATATTCAGTAAAATATACTTTTAAAAATATTTAAATTAAAAAAAAAAAGGATGCTGCCAGCCAGGGATGGACACAGCCAGGTGCTGTGGCTTGGAGCACAGAGACTTTTTGAGAGGAAGCACAAAAACAGGACCCAAGGCTGGGTGGGGACTAGGGACATGCACCCAGGCTTACCAGCAGAACGTTGCTAGAAAAGCCTGAGGGTGTCGCAGGACAAGTGGGGACAGACCCAACTCAGTGCAGCTCACAGCAGAAAACTGCAGCAGGCCCATGAGTGAGAGAATAGCAGCCATAGAAACCAGCCAGATCCCCTCACAGCCAGCCAGCCAGAAAAGATTTGAAACCCATGGAATTTTGACTAGGGGTAGATCTAGAAAAAGAAGACTGCGCCCAAAGGTTCAACTGAGTAAAAACTCGTTTTTTTTTTTCTTTTCTTTTCTTCCCTTTCTTTTTTTTCTCTTTCTTTTTTCTTTCCCTTTTTTCTTTTATTTTTTTAACTTTCTTTAAACTGTTTTCTACCTTCTCTCCCTCCTACCCTTCTTCTTTAATTTGTTTGTTTGTTTGCCTGTTTTGTTTATCCTTCCTTTCACACTAAACATATAGCATATAACTACTATATAAACCTAATACTATATACTTCCACTTTCTCACTTCATCCTGCATTCTTCCCTCTCTTTTTCAACATACAATGTAAATATTACTCTCTCACATAGCCTTGACCCTAAATGCCATTATTATTATTCTATTATCTTCCCTCTCAAAAATCATCTTTCTCTCATTTAAAACAACTCTTATCTGTTTCTCTTATAGTATAATAGTCTCAACCTCTCTACATTTATATTAATACTAGCTCATTTGCTGCTGATAGTGGGATGTGGGTGGGGGATATTTTTGAGGGTGTGGGTTTCTTGCCTGGGTTGTGTGTTTATGTTTTAACAGCATCTCCACAAAAGAACTCAAGACAAGGTGGTAAGAGTGACTCTCAATCAACTGGCCAGTGGGAAGGATACACCAAAGAGTAACTGAAATACAACCAGATAGCTTTAAAAAATGGCATAAAAGGCCATTGGGATCTTGGGATCAAGAGAGTCAGGTTCAGGAGATCAAAAAGACTGCACCACTGAATTCCCCAGGTCTCCTATAAAGAATCTCATACCACAAAGGCAGAAAATCAAAGCAGATAATTCTATTAAATAAAAACAAACAATACGAATTCAACATGGGGAGACAAAGGAACAACCTCCCAATGAAAGGAAAAGAGGAATCCCCAGAAAGAGAGATAGATGCAATAGACATAAGCCAACTATCAGACATGGAATTCAAAAGAATGATTATAAAGAAGCTCAATGTACTTGACAATCTCAAAGAAAACTATAACAAACTCCAGAGAAATTACAAATAACTCCAAGGAAGCTACAAAAAATTGCAGGGAAGCTACAAGGAACTTACAGAGAACTATACCAGCATAAAAAAAAGGACATAAAAACTATTAATAAGAACTAGGAAGAAATGAAGAATACAATTTCTGAATTAAAGAACCCAGTAGAATCAATCAAAAGCAGGCTAAATGAAGCAGAGGACTGGATCAGTGAGTTAGAGGACAATGTGAAAAAAATTCCCAGACAATACAACAAAATAAAAAAACATTTAAAAAGAATGAAGAGGGTTTAAGAGAACTGCAGGACAACATGAGACTAAACAACGTTAGAATCATAGGGATACAAAAAGGAGAAGAGGAGGAACAAGGGATAGAAAACCTGATAAAAAAGGTAATGACAGAAAATTTTCCTAACCCGATGAGAGAAAAAGTCATGCAAGTCCAGAAAGCACAGAGGGTCCCAATGAAGATGAACCCAAAAAGGCCCACTCCAAGGCACATCATAATTAAAATGGCAACATTCAAAGACAAAGTGAGAATCCTAAAAACAGCAAGAGAAAAACAGCAAATAATATACAAGGAAGATCCAATAAGGCTATCAACAGATTTCTCAACAGAAACACTACAAGCCAGAGGAGACGGCAAAAAATATTCCAAGTAATGAAAAACAAAGGCCTACAACCAAGACTACTCTATCCAGCAAGGCTCTCATTCAAAATGGAAGGTGACATAAGGAGTTTCTCAGACAAAGGAAGACTAAAAGAATACATCGCCACCAAGCCAGCATTGCAAGAGATGCTAAAGGGAATGCTTTAAGAAAAAAGAAAAAAAAAGAGAGGGAGAGGAACATAGGTACAAAGGGAAATGAATAAATACCTGTCAATAATAACCTTAAATGTAAATGGATTAAATGCTTCAAGTAAAAGACACAGGGTAGCAGAATGGATACAAAAACATGACCCACATATATGCTGTCTACAAGAGACACACCTCAAAACAAAAGATTTACACAGACTGAAAGTGAAGGGATGGAAAAAAGTATTCCAAGCAAACAGACATGAAAAAAAAGCTGGGTAGCAATACTTATATCAGACAAAACAGATTTCACAGCAAGGGACATAAAAAAAAAGACAAAGAATGAGATTTCATAATACTTAAGGGAACACTCCATCAAGAAGATGTAACCCTGTTAAACAATATGCACCTAACATAGAAGCACCCAAATATATAAGGAAAATACGAGAAGACTACAATAAGGATATCAACAGTAACACACTCATAGTAGGAGACTTTAACACCCCATTATCAACAATAACAGATCTTTGAAGCAAAGAAACAGCAAGGATATTGAGGCATTGAACCATACACTAAACCAAATGGACTTAACTGATATATATAGAAGTTTTCACCCCAAAGAAGCAAAATATACATTCTTTTCAAGTGCACATGGGACATTTTCAAAGATAGACCACATGATAGGACACAAAACAAGCCTCGATAAATTAAAGAAAATTGAAATTATATCAAGCATCTTTTCAGACCACAATGTCTTGAAACTAGAAATCAACATCAAGGAAAAAAATCAAAGACATCCAAACTCATAGAGAATGAATAACATGATATTAAATAATAAATGGGTTAATAATGACATCAAGGAAGAAATCAAGAAATTTCTGGAAACCAATGATAATGAATACACAACAGCCCAAAACCTATGGGGTACAGCAAAAGCAGTCCTGACAGGAAAGTTCATAGCAATACAGGCCTACCTAAAAAAGATAGAAGAATATCAAATAAAACATCTAACCCTAAAGCAACAAGAACTAGAACAATAACAACAAACAAAGCCCAGGGTGAGTAGAAGGAAGGAAATCATCAAGGTCAGAACAGAATTAAATGACATAGAGACTGAACAATTCAAAAGATCAATAAAACTAGGAGCTGGTTCTTTGAAAAAATAAACAAAATCAACAAGCCTTTAGCCAGGCTCATCAAGAAAAAAAGAGAGAGGACCCAAATAAACAAAATCAGAAATGAAATGGGAGAAATCACAACTGATATCACAGAAATACAAAGGAGTGTAAGAAATTACTACAAACAACTGTATGGCAAGAAACTTGACAACCTAGATGAAATGAACAAATTTCTAGAAACATATGATATTCCAAAACTGAATCAAGAAGTAGAAAGCCTGAACAGACCAATAACAAAGAATGAAATTGAAACAGTAATCAAAAATCTCCTGGCACACAAAAGCCCTGGACAGGATGGCTTCATGGGCGAATTTTACAAAACATTTAGGGAAGAACTAATTCCTACCTTTCTCAGACTATTCAAAAAAATCCAAAAAGAGAGAAAAATTTCAAACTCTTTCTATGAAGCCGGTATTACCCTAATTCCAAAACCAAATCAAGACACAACAAAGAAAACTGCAGGCCAATATCACTTATGAACATAGATGCTAAAATACTCAACAAAATATTGGCAAACAGGATCCAGCAACACATTAAAAAGATCATACATCACGATGAAGTGGGATTCATCCCAGGGATGCAAGGGTAGTTTAATATTCACAAATCAATAAATATAATACAGCTCCTAAATAAAATGAAAGACAAAAATCACATGATCATATCAATAGATGCAAAAAAAGCATTTGATTAAGTACAACACCCATTTATGATGAAAACACTCACCAAAATGGGAATAGAGGGAGCACATCTCAACATAATTAAGGCTATACACAAGAAACCTGAAGCCAACATCATACTCGATGGCCAAAAACTGAAAGTATTTCCCCTGAGATCAGGAACAAGACACGGGTGTCCACTATCTCCACTCCTATTCAACATAGTATTGGAAGTTCTAGCCACAGCAGTCAGACAAGAAAAAGAAATAAAAGGCATCCAAATTGTGAAAGAGGAAGTAAAACTGTCATTATCTGCAGATGACATGATAGTATACATAGAAAACTTCTCAACATAATAAGTGAATTTGGAGAAATAGCAGGGTACAAAGTAAATATACAGAAATCGAAGACATTTCTGTACACCAACAATAAAATATCAGAGAGAGAAACTAAAAAAAAAAAAATAATAATCCCATTTACTATAGCAACAAGAAAAATAAAGAACCTAGGAATATACTTAACCAAAGAGATAAAAGACCTGTAATGGAAGATACAAATAAATGAACACAAATACCATGTTCATGGATGGGAAGTTTCAACATCATTAAAATGTCCATACTACCCAAAGCAATTTACAGATTCAATGCAATCCTTATTAAAATACCAATGACATATTTCTCAGACCTAGAACAAATACTTCAAAAATTTATATGGAACTAAATAAGAACCCAAATAGCCAAAGCAATCTTAATACAGAAGAACACAGCAGGAGGAATCACAATACCAGACATCAAACTATACTACAAAGCCACCATGATCAAAACAGTCTGGTAGTGGCATAAGAACTGACATAGAGACCAATAGAACAGAATAGAGAGCCCAGAAATAAACCCAGGACTATATGGTCAACTAATATTTGACAATGGGGGAAGGAGCATGAAATGGAGTGAGAAGAACCTCTTCAACAAGTGGTGCTGGGAGAACTGGACAGGGACATGCAAAAAAATGAAACTACACCACCAACTTACACCACACACCAGAATAAACTCAAGATGGATCAAAGACTTAAATGTAAGCCATGACACTATAAAAGTCCCAGAGGAAAACATACGCAGGGAATTTTTAAATATCCCACATAGCAATATTTTCACTGATACATCTCCTAAGGCAAGGAAATAAAGGGAAAAATAAACAAATGGGACTACATCAAACTAAAGAGTTTCTGTTCAGCAAAAGAAAACATTAGCAAGATGAAAAGGAAACCGCCCATATGGGAAAACATATTTGCCAAAGATACCTTAGACAAGGGATTGATCTCCAAAATATATAAAGAACTTACACATCTCAACACCAAGAAGACAGACAACCCAATTAAAAAATGGGTGAAAGACCTGAACAAACACTTCTCCAAGGAGGATACACAGAGGGTCCATAGACACATGAAAGAATGCTCAACATCACTAACCATTAGAGAGATGCAAATAAAAACCACAATGAGATACTACTTTACACCTGTCAGAATGGCCATTATCAACAAACAACAAGTGCTGGTGAGGATGTGGAGAAGCAGGAACCCTACTGCACTGTTGGTAGGAATGCAAACTGTTGCAGCCACTATGGAAAACAGTATGGAATTACCTCAAAAAACTAAAAATGGAACTGCTTTCTGAACCAGCGATTCCACTGCTAGTATTATACCCTAAAAATCCTGCAACCCCAATTCAAAAGAACTTATGCACCCCTATGTTCATAGCAGCGCTGTTTACAATAGCTAAGTGTTGGAAACAGCCTAAGTGCCCATCTGTAGATGAATGGATTAAAATACTGTGGTACATTTACACAATGGAGTACTATGCAGCAGAAAGAAAGGAAGAACTCCTTCTATTTGTGACAACATGAATGGAACTAGAGAGAATTATGCTTAGTGAAATAAGCCAGGCAATGAAAAAAAAAAAAAAAAAAAAAAAAACACCATATGATATCACCTAATACAGAAGACTAAGGAACAAAATTGAACAAGGAACAGAATAACAGTTATCAGGGGGGAGGGGGAAGAGAGAGGAGGAGGATAAGTAAGGGAAGGATTTAATCAAAGGATATGTATAAATGACTCATGGACATGGACAACAGGGTGGGATATGACTGTGGGACAAGGGATGGGCTGGGTGGGGGGGGAGCAATGGGAGAAATGGGACAACTGTAATTGAAAAACAGTAAAAAATTATATAAATAAGTAAATAAATAAATAAATAGTATCATTCCATAATCTCTTCCAAAATCTCCACAACTTCTCTGCTACTTTTTTACTCTTGGTGATATAACTATATTGAAAAATTAAATAACAAGAGCGGAAGTTTTTACTCTTCTTTACACTACCAAGAGAAAACAATCTTCATAAAAATCTCTCTTCTACATTCTTGTCTATATTAGTTAGACAAAAATATTGAGTGTTTACTATTTGCTGGACAGTAAACTTTCCTGGATCTCATAAATGCTTATTTTCTCAAGACCCTCTCTTTGACATTGGGCCTTTGATTGATCCCTGACTACCTCTTCTGTTTTATGCCTTCCTTGATCACAATTTTTCAGCATCACTTCTCTTTTTTCAGCACCTCTAAAAGACCAACTCTTTCCTAACACCAGGAATTTGGATCTCTTGACTTTGGGGGATAAATTCATTGTCAATGCCCTGTGCCCAGAGAGGTTTTCCTGACTATAAAATATAGGTTTACTTAACCTTATGATCTATCTCAGTGCTTTATTTCCCTCATAAAACATATCCTATCTGAATATATTTATTTGTTGTTAAGTTACTTAGTTTTTTGACTAAGCTCCCTTTCCATCTGTGAGTTCCATAAGAACATGAACTAAGGCTGTGTTATTCATTACTGTTTCTCCTATTCCCCAGATCACTGCTTGCTACCTGATTCATAGTAAATCAGCATTATGTTAAATGAGTGAATGAATGAATTCATCATTGTTAATTTTTTCACTTCTATAATTAAGCATTAGTTTTGTCAGAGGTAACATAGATTATGATAACGGTGGTCCCTCTCCCTATCATGTTTAAGGATCCATGGAAAAAATTTGTACTTCATGTATATCTTCATAATATTAAGTTCAATCGGATGAGAATTTATGTTCCTAGGAATATAGATCATTCCTCCACCTGGAGCAGAGTACTTTTACAAATCTTGAGACTACAAGTATAATCTTCTTACACTGGGTTCTCACACTAGTGGATCAAAAGGCCAAAAGAGGAGCTATTGCTATACCGATTGGAGTAATTTAACACTGGTTATACTCACAAAAGGAGTGGGAATGCCTGTGTCTGGAACCCAGGAGCTTCTCTGGGTCTTTCTTTGTCCAGTCATAACTGTCAATAGATACGTGCAGCAACCACACCTTAACAAAATGAACAAATAAAAGTTCATACCCTCACCAGGAAGCAACACAGCACAGACAATGAGCTAGACTGTGATAAGGGAAATCTAAAATTGGGTGTCCCAAGTGTGAGATGAAGTAATTAGAGACCAAAGACCAACTGCAGCAGCAAAAATTGTAGGTTGTTTCATTTACATTTCTGTCGTGACTATCTCCTGGCTAAAGGGGATTGTGTGGCTAACCGAACTGGTAACTCTCCCTAGGAAGAAATAAGACATTTTGTTCTCTTAAAGAATGAAGATTCCATATTGTATTATGAATATAATGGGTTGACAAGAATTGATAAGTAGGTAAAGTAGTGGATGATATTAGGCATATGTATTTCCTCAAATTATTTTGGTCTCCTCTGTGCCTTTTACCCTGAGCTACTATTTACTTCAGTTACTTTTGGGGTCCTAATGACTTCATATGGGCTATAAGCTTCTGTGCTTGAGGGAAATCAGGCTGGACTCGGAATTGAATGACTCTTTCTACCACTTCCAGACTGAAATGCAGAACTATATTTGAAGGCATAAAATCTGGTCTCTTCCAAGGCTGCCACAAGACCAAGGCTGATGTCTACTGAACAAGTAAGGGAGTTAACTACTCATATGGAAAATTATACCAACATAAGACACATTGGCAGATGTATATCTCCCCTTTCTCCCATGTGCTGATGGACTATTCTGAGGCAGTCTTTTCAAAACCACCATACTGGTGATGTCCCTGGAAGCCTATTGGATTTACAGAGCAAGCAGCTGGTTGCTTTTTCTACAGCTCTTTATGAAGCAATAGCCAGCATGATAAGATGCTATACTGTATTTATTTCTCTAAGCCTTGCTTCAGGCCTTTCTCTAAGGGAACTTAGGCTTACAGTTACCCAATAAATGTTAAGTCCTGTAAAATTCCAAAACATCTGTGACTTTAAATAGTTTTATTTATGAATACTTATATATTTTATTTCTAAAATGCATGATGATTATTTTGCTTGAAGCATAAATCAACAATACTTCATTAACTTGTTTTCAAAAGTCTCTTTATGAACATGGATGAGTATCATGTTATACTGCCTGTGGTTTATGTATTCTTTTTAACTTCTTCTCTCCTCTGAAAGAGTATCAAACTTTGTTCTGATACTCAATAGCTGTCTTTTAAATTTGGCATATGATTGTTTTATCATGATTATTCACAAAATTAATAAATGCATTATTAAAATAAAATTATCATTAAGGAAAGATTCATACATGTCAATGGAGCTGTGTGTGTGTGTGTAGTAAAAATATTTCCTCAGTATATTGTATCCATGAAGACATACTAAAATAGACACCAACAGACACTAATAATGGACAGCTCTTAATTTAAATTCTTGTAAAGTTCATATTTATTAGAGAATACAGATACACGATATAATAGGAATTGATAAGAGTTATAATAGAGGAATGTGCCACAGGCTAAGAGGGCAGAACAGAAGAACAAATTAACACTGCCTAGCAATATTGTCAAGAAAAAGGGTAACATTCGGAACATATCTTAAATGTCTAGGAAGAAGTCTAAAGTTTTCATTTGCATAAGGAGCAGATACTGATAAAACACTGGAAAAATTAGTTATACGTGTAAAAAAAAAGACATGATAGAAAGTTCCTGGTGGACCTCTGTGGCTTGGGTGGCAGGGGCAGTTCCGTTGAAGAAGTATCGTCTATGACAAGTAACACTGAGCACTGGGGAAAGGAATGAGAGGAAAACTTTCATAGTTAGATCATAAAATTTGTGTGATTGAAGAAATTATAGGAGATCAGTTACATGGATAGTCAAGGACTTCTGTGCTAAATTTAGTTCTAAACAGGTAATGCAAATTTTAGGGACATAACATAAGGAAAGGGACTCAGAATTTCATTAGTTGCCATGAGGAGTCTGCAATTAGGTGAGAAGGACTTAAAGCAGACAGTGAAGAAGAGGATGCAATTGCCCATTCAGTTGAAAGAAGAAAAATAGAAGATTAACACCTGAGCCCAGACAGTGGCAAGAGTTACATTAACATGGAGAGATGAAGATGATAGGTATGTTAAGACTTGCCAAGTGAAAACTGAAAGATTTAAAAGTAAAAATGTTGAAGGGATTAATAATGACAACTAGGTTGATAGTTTGGTTATTCCCTGTGAGTGATGATCCAATTTACCAGGATAAGGAATTCAACCACACGACTGATATTTGTGTCTTTTCACTAAATGGTGAGTAAGTAAAGAACAGAGGGTACTTTAGTTTGAGGCATATTGATTTTGTGATGCTTGCAAGATACACAGTAGTCAGTGTTTAATTGGAAATACAAACCTGAAGCTTAATACACAATGTAGAAGATTTCAAACTTAATGAGAGAAAACCATACAAAAAATGTTTGGGATTGTTAGGATTTATGTGAGTAAATTCAGCACTTACTTAAAAATCTTCCAAACATAAATCAAAAAATTCTGTAGTATGTAGTTCTGTCATTGTAAGGTGAGAATGCTCTGAAGAAATCACTTCCATCTAAAGCTGCAAGGAAATCTCCCTCCATGAATTAGAAAATTCTCTGGTCAGTTGATATTCTTTTGAAGTTAGGACTAATGGATCTAGCAAATAGGCTTTAAACTTAGAAATTTTCAACCTGCTTTAGTTTGTGTTTATCTCCAAAGTGCATTTCATGGGTACTTAGATTCCAAATTCAAATCCTAATTTATTCTCTGTATTGTGCCTTCTATGTTTGGGTATTCTGTGTAAAGTAGAGTTAGTTCCCCTTGGAACAAATATAGATGATATAATTGAATACTTATTGAAACATAAGGAGAAAAAAAGAGGTTCCTTTACTATGAAGACAAATTGTGCCATTATGTAGTTAACTGTACAGTGAATGACTTCCATTTTCTGATCATCAAAAATCAGAAAGCTGTAAAATATATCAGTGAATGTCACAAAAACCACTGCATGGCACAATAGAAAAACCATATCCAAGTTCCAACACTATCATTTATTTACTGTGAGAATTTAGGCAAGAAATTTAATCTCTCTTAACTCCACTCTTTAACTGAAAAATGAAAAAAAAATAGTACATAATTTGTCATTTAGTCATGCTAATTAAATGAAAATCAACATATAAAAAGCAATATATAAACCACATAGCATTATGCCATGTAAATTTCTGTTAAGAATGGACATTTTAACCAAGTATTAATTAACAGATAAATAGGAGAAAAACCTGACCCAGGTATAACTTGAGAACCATGGGTATTTGGGTCTGTAGCTAGATCAAGTTTTATTCCTATTCAAAACTTTAATTCAGTAGCCCTAGAAGCAGCAGAAAGCTAAAGCTAGTTATTTATTATAGTCTTTCAGGTTAGATGGAGTACTGAGAATAAAGGAATGTGAAGAAGAGGTTTGTGAAGTCAATCATTACCTGAATTATAATTGACTTAGGAGAGCTCAATTCAAATGTCTTAAGTATCGGTTAGTTAAATGACAAATGTAAACTGTGATTCCATACTTAAGGGTAAAGTGAAGCTCTAAAAGTAGGGGCTTAAAATCCAGAATATAGTGACTTTCTTGATATGCTGAGGCACATAAGCTACTGTGAATTGCTAAGAAAAATCAGATAACTCAATATAGAAGGAATGCTTCTATATTGAAAACTAAAAAGAAAATTTTAAACCCTTTAATATAAGTTGGAAGTTTTCAAATCTAGCTGCCCATTAGAATCACCTGGGGAGCTTTGTACAACTAACACTTTATGAGCTTTGTCCCTAAAGCTTTTGATTTAATATGTGTGGGCAAGACCTGGCCAACAGCAGTTTTAAAAGCTCCACAGGTAATTCTAATATGAAGCCAACACTAAGCATCTGATCTCAACATAAAATGTATGGCCTTTCTGAAGATTTCAGAGTTTTAACATGTTTAGACCCTCTAAGCATTATCCCTAGTAGTCACTAACTAGACAAAGTGAATTGTGATAAATAGTATTTTCACTTAAAGAGGCACAAATTCATGCCATGCCATAACCATTCTGTATTTCTTATTTAGTTTCTCGATAGACTGTCTTAACAAAAAGGAAGATTCAACACCTTCCCCTATTCTTGTGACCTGATCAAATATTACCATAAACAATGCCTCTACATTAGCTTTGTCAAAACTATCATAATCATTGCCTCTCAATACAAAATCTGCTTAGCAAATTAGCTCATTATTTTTATTTAGAAGTAGATTTTGAGGAATATTTACCCTATCAGACCAATGAGAATGCAACCCTCCTCGAAGGTATTGGGTTTTTCAGGAGTCAAGTCAAAGATTTTACAGAAGCAGTGAACACTTAATTGTTATCTCCCTTATACTTTTCCAGAACTCTCAGTCCATCTCTTAAATACTCTTTGAAACAGAGCACACAATTAGCAGCACGTTATGTAAATATAGGGTGGGGCAGAAGTAGTTCTACAGTTGTTCATGTGGAAAATAATAACATAAGAATAAACTGTTTTACTTACAACTGTAAACCCATTTTTGCCCCACTCTGTATTGTTGGTTTTGTCTTCAGGTTGTTTTACACCCTCTATTCATGCAGACATTTACAGACCCCCATGGAGAGTACAAGTCCAGATCCTCATTCTTTATAACACATGTGCACACCTATTACCTAAAAAAATGTGCACTAAACTTTAAGCAAGGCCCACTCCATATGATGTGCTAAACTAGTATATAACTCCTGCCAAGAGCACAGCTAACAGCATGACTTCAGGTCTAACGTACTAACCACTTCCTAATTTAAATGATAAGGTCTATCCTTATAACAAGATAGTTTGTAAAAAAGGTAAGTAACTAATCTGGTTCTTAAGAAGGTTTTAAATTATGCCATCATATCATAATGTTTGCTTATAAGACAATAAAAAATTTAAGCATATATATGATTTTAAATAAAACCTGGCTGGTTTAGCTCAGTGGATTGAGCGTCGGCCTGTGAGCTAAGTGTCGCTGGTTCGATCTTCCAGTCAGGGTACATCAGAGAAGGAAAACTCTGACTCCAAAAAACCTCCGCTGCCTTGCGGCATACCTCTTCAGGGGAAAGGCTAAGGGAGTAAACCCTGACAGAAAATCTGGAGCCGGAGTCCCTAAGGCGGTTTGACGTTGTAGTCAACACCGGCAACTCCTGCGGCGCACCTGAAGCCAAGCTGTATTGACTCCATCTTTCCCTTGGACCCTTCAGCTGCGAAGAGAGGGGGGGGTCTGCTGCATGGGCAACAGCAGACCCTCCATATCACCCTGCCCAGGCTCTGTAGCTTCAGCGTCATCGCAAGATGTCGATTCAACACGGGAGGAGACAGATACGATGTCACTCCCGAGTCGGACTGCACAGCCATTCTCGGCGGTGCAGATAGACTCTTAAGAAGCTACACCATCGTCTCTCGAGACGGACGGCTGCCGACGACGACGATATAGCATTTATAAATATTATACGGCATATGCAATATTTAGGACCAAGGTATAACTGAATATCATAATATTAAAACCATAAATATCCCATAAAAGTTTCTTCAATGATGGGAATAATTAAAATTCCTATCATTGGACCAATATGATAGTCCCTTGACAGGTAGCTATGTGGCTGCCATACTGAACCTACAGAGTTGTGTAAAATACTACTTTATGGGCTTCCCACATATGTAACATTTAATATGTGGCTAGTACAACTGAGAAACTTAATTTTTAGATTTATTTAATTTAAATTTACTTAACTTTATTTCAATAGCTACATTTGGACAGCTAAATTTTAGACAAATTTTGAGTTTTTCATATTAAAAATGAATACTATTATTGCTTAAACTATGTCTTTAATACACAGCTTGATTTGTCAACAAATAACTATAAAATGACAAGATGCCCTATTAGGATTTTTAACCAAATATGTATTAAAATGCAGATTATGTAATGATATGAGAAGTTGACAACCATATGGTGTCTGAAATTCCTGTATTTTGTGGTTTAAAATTTTCAGGTACTTTTTCCAAACTATGACTTAAGAAAAATTTAACTTGATAATTCAAAGTGTTTATCCTCAATTTATCAATGAAGGGTTTTTGTGAATAATCTTTATTCCCAAATTGTATAAATCATAACTATATTTTCTCACTTTAACATTTTTCTGTTCTTTTGAATACTAGAGACTTCCAAATGTGTTATAAAAGAAATTTGATCAAATATACAACATATTGATACAGATATAATAAGAAAGTCATAAAAGGAATGATCAGAATTTGCATTATTCTTATACGTACGCCTAATTAACTTATATTACAAGAACAGTCTTTAACAAATGATTCATTATTGATATTAATTATTTAAGACTAACAATAAAACCAATTTAAAACTATTATAAAATCCTCACTGGTTAAAAGTGCTTAGATGAGTATTAAACTGATTGTGTGATAAATTATGCATCTACTATTTGTTATTCACTCAGAAACATCTATATGGTCCCAATTCAAAAGCAGTTTTTTCTTTGTTTCTTTTTTTAAATAGAAGTTATAAAAACAGAATTTTTAACCAGTCAATCCCTGGAACCACCTCTAGATATTCTCTATCCACTGGTTAGGAAATGCTGAAACTTCCTGGTTATGATTCACTTAATTTCCTTCCAAAGTTCTTTTAGAGACCTGCTCTGCACAAAAGCATCTTCATCAGATGCTGCAGAGACATGTATGAAGTCCTAGAGGCCTTCCTTCTAATATAGGTATGCACAGCTTAGAAAGACACATTTGTGGCCACAGCAGCATTCCGGGAGATCAAACATATATTTTGGATCAGATCACATTTCCTATCACTTTTGTTTTATTTGTATTGACATTGTAGTTGAAAGAGACCTGAGGGTACATTTATTTTTTTATAGGTGAATCACTTATGGAACAATTCTAAGATTTATCAGGCTCTTGAAACAAGTGTGAAGAAACAAAAACAAAAAAACAAAACACACACATTGAAAATTATATTGATGCCATGTATAAAACCACTTCATATAATTTGTGAGACATGGAGTATTTAACAAGCCAGCTTTGTTGTGACTCTTTCTGGGGAGATGACAGAAACACTTAGTTATGGAGAGATTTAGTATCTTGAATGCAGTCACACAATAGGTGGAACAGTCAGGATTCAAACCCTGAGATCGTGGCTTTAGAGTCTGTATAATTGAACTCACTATAATAGTTTGTTATACAGAAGCTGTTTTTCTTAATGAATAATTAAATATGCAAAATGCATGGCCCCAATTAATGGAAAAGAGAAAAAAAGCAAAAACACATAGTATATGATTGAGAATGAAAAGACAATTACAGATATGACTGAGACAAAGAATTATAAAGTACTGTTTCATGAACTTTATAGTCAACAACTTGAAGCATAGAGAAAATAATTTATTTAAGTCAAAAAGACCAAAATTAATCCAAGAAGAAGTAGACCACTTAAAATAGCTAATTACTTTAAAAGAAGTTGACATAGTAATTAAGATCTAGCATTGAAAAAGACAGTTGGATCAGAAAGTTCAGAGTTGAGTTATAGCTTAAAAAACCAGACAATATAAATATAACACTTTTGGATTATTTATAACGAGATATTATTCAAATTATTCTCATTCTAATAATATAGAAAACACTCTAGTGCATTTTAAAGCCAACCCTACTATAAACTGTGATTACAAAAAAGACAACAAGTAATATATTGAATATTCCTTTACTAAGCTCATGGGGCTGGAATGATGTCCCTTGTAAGGAACATCAAAAGTCAATTTGCAGGATGATGAATATCTATTTATATGAATGGGAAACTCTCCATAAACATGTGGTACAATTGGTATCTGCCATTAAAGAGACAGCTAATTTGCTTTAAAAAAAAAAAAACTTTCACTTATAAATATGAAAAAATATTTTCCTTTTATTTCTCCTTTTATATTATATTTAAATAATTACTGATTTTTAAATATATATTTATAGGTAGGACATGTTATCTATCTTTAAGGATAATAAAGGGGTTATTAAAATATTTTTATAAAAAGTAGATATTGCATCTAACATGATCGAAAATACTGACTTATATAATCAGGAAAAAGAAAAGTAAAGCCATTATATTGAGAAGAAAAGAGATTAATTTAGGTGCACTACATAAGTGGCTAGAAACAGAAGAGTTATGTTTTGTTGGCCTTACTCTGGTGGTGCAAAGGGATGGTTGGAAACATAGGCTGATTTCTGGATCATACCTGTGATTAGGTAGCCAATTTGACTTCTCTTTCTTATCTTCAAACAGTCATGCATTAGGAGTCTTCCACAAGCTAGGTATTATCCCTTTGCTTTAAATTCTCCAGAAAAAAAAAAGTACTCAAAATATCAAAGAATTTTAAAATTAGTAGTAGTATTAGAAGTCATCTAGCCTACTTAATATGAGAAAAGAGACTCAAGTGTTCATTAAAAATATACAGCTTACAAGGACCAGAGCCCTGATTCAAACTCAGAAATTCTATTTTCAGATCTTCTGCTCTTTCTACTCCACTGGATTTTCTCTTCACATGATGACAAGCAAAGAAAAAAGTCAAAGTACAATGCAAATAACAAATATAAAATAAAATTACTTTTTCTCTCTATTGTGTGTATGTGTGCATGTGCTTAAGAAAAATTTTCCCCATTAAAATACAGACACGCAATGGAGAAAAGAAGCTAGTCTTGCTATACAGCCACTCAGTTAACATTTTCCTCCAATGCTAGGTGAAATTTTTGTTTCATTCCTGTTTCTTGGTAATATGGTGGTTTATATTGTGACTTCCTATCCTATTTTGTCTTTCATTATAACTATTAAAATTAGTCATAAATACTGAGTGAACAGATTTTCTGGATCTATTCTACATCAAATCTTCAACTTTTAGGGAAATTAAAATTCAAAGCATTTTTGATATAATATCTGAGAAAAACTCAATTATATGTATATATTTTTAATTTTAGAAATTACTATTTACTGGAAACCTCATAAAATCCAGGAAGAATCTTTTAGTATAACTTTATTACAGTGGTGATTCAAATGCTTCTAGTTTATTTTCAGAGGTAGCTCAGTATAGCACGTGCTGATTACACACATTGTTTTTTCTTACTGAACATGAGCAATGTGTCTTTCCATTTTATATCATAAAGCATCCTCAATTTAGAGTTAGAGATATTTTCTTTTTTCATACTGTCTCCATTTAAATGCTACTTTTTAAACTTATAGTTTTAACAAATAAAAATTCATAACCTTACATAAATGATTAAAATAAAATTATTGGATCTTAAAAATGCTTTCCAAGTGGATCTAAGGACCAAAATATTATCATTGTATTCCTTTCTCACTCCTCTGCAGTCCTATGTGAGGATGATAAAACATAACTTAATGGTTACTATTACTTGCAAAAATGCACTCACATTGTTATCCCTAATGTTGAGTTCTTTATATTTTATGAATTTTTTCAAAGTATAGTAAAAACAAAAAGCCAAGGAAATTTTAGAACTGTGAATATATGTTTATATAAATTCTTCTCATAGACAAAACCCTTAAAAATGTCTCAAATACTCTTCTCCAGTGAATAGTCAATTGCCAATTAACTGTTTTTCTTTCTTTCTTTGGGGAAGTTGAAAATAGGTTTTTTTGTCTACAGAAGCATGTATTGGCTTTTAGGCTACTCACAGCTGTTTCACAGAAATGAGAAGGAAATACCTCATACCATTGTTAGTATTCCATATGTGACTTTTGAAAGCTCCTATGTTCACTTTGTATCCTAACTCTAGTGTAATTTTCACACTGGTCTACGTTTGGGGATTAGAGGTTCATAGGCACTGTAGTAAGTATAATAACTCTCTGACACCAACAAAAAAAGGAGTTTGTATACAATGTCGACAAAATTTTAACAAACACACAAAACAAAAGGCACATAAAGATTTAAATAGAGATTTATGTGGCACTTCTTTAATTTGGGGAAATTTCTCCACTTTTCATATAAATATATTATTTTAAGATATTCAGAAACATGGATCTAAGTACAGACTACATCCAGATAAAATTAATGAAAGATAAACTTTGTACCATTCTTCCCCGCCAAATTAAAAGATCTGTGGAGAAACTGTGGTTGAGTCAGTTAAGTAATAGGTCCAGTTTCTGGGATGAAGTGTCCTAATAATGATTTCCATTGAGTTTGCCCTAAATCCAGGTACATGTAAGTTACAAAGAACTCTCCCAGTCACACAGTAATTTCAGGCACACAGTCAAAATATGTTTTTAAAACAATGTAACCTTTGGATTTCTCACTCTCTCTTCAAAGGATGATGTAATTCTCATAGTTTGTTTCAATCATATTTAGAAAAACAGAAAACATCATAGAAACATAAAATTTTCTGTATTAAAATTTTAAAAAAGTTATTGCCCCAGAGCAAACCTGAAATAAAGATTTGCAGCTGAGATTTTATCTGGGAGTAGCGCTCTTGTTTAAAAACTCTGTGAGGGAGAGAAGATGGAGCAGAAGGAAAAGGTGGACTGAGGTGTGTTTCAAAAAGGGCCTCTCAGCAAATTCCATGGTTTGCTCTGGAGCTCGGATGACTCTGCAGTGAAGTCCCAAATTGAGTCCCTGGGACCATGAATTACGACCCCTCCACAAGGTCTTGTCATTGAATGAAGTATGTCCCCCATCCCACCCTATGAGAAGGTACAGCAGCTCTGCTTGGTCACAAGAGAAAGACTCACTCGGCAGCCTCACTCCTAGTAGCTGGAAAAACGGGGTCTTGCATCCTGGGCAAATTTGGACAGTGCACTTCAGCAGCACTACAGTTATTTATTAGCAATTTGAAGTAGCAAATTGGACGCCAGCAACACATAAAGGAATAATGGGTGAGTTCAAGGAGGAGGAGTCAGGCATCTTGTTTAAAAGTTTCCATTTCCTTATTGCACTGAAGTACTTACTAATTCTTTGGTACTGGTGTTGGACTGAGTAGGGGTGATGTTTGGACAAATTCTGGAGCCTCTGTCATTTGGCTTCACGTTTTTTCTAACAGATACAATGTAACATTATTTAGTGGTTAATGCCACTTGTCATTTTGCATCTCTGGACTTTTAGTATATACAGAACCAAGGGAGTTGAATTAGCAAAAGATCTATAATGAAGACAAAAATAGGTGTCCTAAAATGGAGGTTTTCTAAGAAAAAGGATAGATTGAAAAATAAACTAATATTTTAAGGGTTCATTATTTACGAGATGCAGAGCAATATATATGTGTATGTACATATATATACATATATACATATGTGTGTATAATGAAATAGCATAATATATCATAGTATAATAGTACTAAAAATAAAAACTGAGATGTCAAAATAAGCAGATAATAAGAGTTTGTATTGAGCGTAACAAACATAGAATATGTTGATATGACCTATTGCAATCAGAACAAACTGAAAGGAGAAAAAAAAATCACTTGTCTTATATCATTGACTATATACAAATAAATAATTTTCCATTATACATAAATTTAGATTAAAATTAAAACAGTCAAAAAATTTAGAGCCACATCTTATTTCTCCTTAGGAAGACATTTTTTAACTAAGCCTTCATTTGGTTTTGGTCTACCTAGAGAGATTGTGTGTGCAATTGTAAAACATAAAAATTACATAAACCTGAGTTCCATAAACATCATGCTGGAACACACTTGAATCTTTTCTTGATTCTCTTCTCTATTATCAGACCAGAAACATCTGACTTCAACTACCTTTTCATCTTTCTTTCCCCATTTTATCTGTTGGATTTTGATAGTTTCCATATTATTGAATGTCAGGTTTTGATTTGCTAACTATTAGGTAGCTGGTGTTAGAAAAGAAGCAAACAGAAAATGCAATTTTCTTAAGAAGAAAGTGATAACATAAATTGAGCCTGCCCTTTCTGACAAGAAAAGAATAATTGTCTTACTTTTTGAAAGCACAAAGCCTGTTATTGTTAGTATGGGTTGTCATATAACCTCTGGAATCAAGTGTAATATAAATGCATTTCAATAATAAATGACTATTGTTACTATATTTACAATATGTTTCTCTAATGAGAAACAATGTCTTAAATCAATTCTAATGAAGTAGCTCAAGGCTTTATGACACCACAAGCTACAGAATCCATTATGACTCCTTTCCTTCCTTCTACCTCCTTGCCTTGAGCACCATATTCGCCTGTTGCTACAATCCGGTGGCTTTTAATCAGCAGTATAGCTTACAACCATGCCTTTATTTTCACCTTCACTGCTATTTATTTAGTTGAATCTTTGTCATTTCTTTCCCAGCCTTTGCAGTGGTCTTCTAAAGGACCCTGTCCCTCATTTTTTTCTCCACCCAGGTAGCCCTCATATAACTTAGTAAACAGGAGATCAGAAGTCTTTTACTCCTTTTTTTATAAAATCTCTTACACAGTTTTTATCAAATGAAGTATAAAAGCCTTTAACATAAAATTCAAAGCATTCCCTCAGCCCTGTGAATCCAATTGATATCATTTTCTGCCTTCTCTCATCATGTCCACTCTCGTCACACATGCTCTGTCCTGATCATACCAGGAAAATCAATGCATCTATGACATTTTGCATGTGATCCCAAAGTGGAACATGGCTTTATCTATATGTATTTGAGCCTATTCAACTTTCAATTTTATGCCTAGTTTACATTATTTCTCCCTTAGAGTCAAGATCATTTCACTGCTGACTGCCCTCAATTTGTTTTCTTTTCATTTGATATGAATTTCAGATTCTGTCTTGTAATATAGATTATAAATGCTTTAGAATAACTATTATTTGTCTTAGTTTTTTGTCCTTCTTTCTCTCAGAATCTAGTATTTTACTTTATGTATGAAATACAGAATATCAAAGTGATCAAGGACATGGGCTGTAAAATCATATAAACCTGGGTTCAAATCCTGAATCTCATATTTAATAGCACCTTGAATAAATTATTTAACTTCTTTAATTCTAAGTGTGGTCCTAATGAAATGGGTATATTATTCTTAAGAGGGTTTATTCAACAAACTGAGACACTTGTTTGGTCCAAGCCTAGATTGGAGTGTATAGTTAAGACAAACACTAGCTGTGCCTACCTCCAAGGGTTATTGTAAAGATTGCACGACACAATGTGCATGATAAGCACTTTATACTTACATTGAAATGCAAAAAAAAAAAAAAAAGACAAACTATTGAAAAACTACTATCTTCCAGGATCTGTGGGTAGTCTAGACAGAGAAGCATGACTCTTAAACT
This sequence comes from Furipterus horrens, assembly GCF_987537825.1. Lineage (NCBI taxonomy): Eukaryota > Metazoa > Chordata > Mammalia > Chiroptera > Furipteridae > Furipterus > Furipterus horrens. The sequence goes on along the minus strand of NW_028327176.1, from coordinate 134,889,646 downwards.
CCAGAGCTTAAAGCATAACAGGAGAGCAAACTGGTAAGCAAGCAACAAGGGACAGAGAGATGGGTATTCATGTACTGAGTATTATGAGAACACAGGGATGGGATATAGTCTAATACCAGTGGAAAGGAGGAGATTAAAGGAAGATACTTTTGTCAACTCTTTATGGTCTGTTGGGGTTTTTCCAGAAGAATAAGAGAGAAGTGTATTCTAGGCAGAAAAGGAGCCTGTGCAGAGGTAAGAGGCATACAAGATCTAAATAAATATATAAATAGATAGAAAGATACACATAATTGGGTGAAACTCGAAAATATGGCAGGGGCAGGGAAGTCTCCTGGAGCCATATTATGATGAACTTTGAATGTCATGTGAAGAAGTTTGCACTTAATCTTGAAATAAATAAGAAACTATAGGAAAAACATACAATAAATATTAAAAAACAATTTAATTTAATTTAAAAATAAATAAATAAGGAACTACAGAAAAATTTAATCAGGTTTTACATGAATGAATTTTCATTAGGAAGGATCATTCCCTCTAGTTGTGGAGGGGAGAATGAACTGAGGGAAGAAGGGCTAAAGGCGCAAGAGAAGTCGAGGGATATTACAGTCATTCAGGCACAATGACTCTACCTAAAAGGCTTTTGATAAATGTTTGTTGTACAAATCAGCAATTTTAACAATTTACACCCTTCAAATCCCAAAGTAGAACCTGTTATTATTTTGTTATTATTTAAAACTGGCCGCCACTACAGTTGTCTATTTGTAGACATTTAAGATGTGTCCAATTAGGGCCGGCCATTACTCAAATATGACATGGCGATGTAAATAGATAGAATTATAAAATACAGTCCCAGCCTTCCAGAAGCATATTATTTAGACACTAACCTAATCCAAAGATATAATAAATAAATAAATATACACATAATAAATAAATATAATAGGTTTTAAAATACTATGTGGACTTTGAAATATCTATTGCATGATAAAAAAGATTGTTCCATAGCAATCTGGGCTGGTCAGAAAGGCTTCATGTGGCCTGACTGTGAGAAAATTTGGTTAAGCAGATTTAACTTATAAAGAAATTACAAAGCAAATATTTTTAAGCTGCTCCCTAATTATTAAAACTGAGATGATTTGGTCAGGTAGACCATATAATAGTCTGAGTTGAGATTAACATTAAGTAACTGCTGCTACCTTCAGCACTTTTAAGGGAGGTACTGTCATAAACATAGTAAGGTATTTCCTGATCCATCATCTTAGTCACTTCAAAATACCAATTAGCCCTTGTAAATGTTAACAGTACTGGCAATAAAGAACAAATGGCCACATGGTCAAAAAACAGCTGCTGCTTTCCTGTCACACCAGAAGACATGAGCAATATTTCTAAACAAGTGCACAGGAGAGAAATTGCAATGACATTTTCTGCTGCAGATCCATGCCATATATCTGCTATCTAAAGCTGCTTAAAGGCATTTATGGGCAGTGAGGGCCATAATGGTGTTGACGCTCTCCCCTGTGTGGAGCATTCTGAGATAACAGGCAGGTCAGCTGGGCCAGGCTGCCATCTACTAGGGGATAATCTCTTGAAAGCTCTGGATAAGCTCCCTGCTATCATTCAGTTCTATGCTCTTAGGATCTTCAAGAGCTTTAGGAACCGGGCTAGACAGACACTTAATCTGAATGCACTCCCACAAACAGGATCATTGCCATCAACAAAGACAAAAAAGAGGATTTTCCTGAGTTTACCTGGAATGGCCATTTATGCCCTGTACATTGTCTGCTTGGGCGTTTTGATTTCCACCTGCTTGATCTTCTCTCACTCTTCCCTTCCTGTCCATCCCCCTGCATCATGCTCCTGTGTCAGTGGGAACAAAGCCTAAAGAGAAGGTATGTCAGATTCTTCAGCAATACACTTAACTGATAATGTTAAAAGAATCCATTGTACTCAGATGTCTTCTGAAATATTTTTCTATACATTCATCTGACAGAGAAATGCCTATTGTTTATTTTGAGTCATTCATAGAAGTTCAAAGGCTGAACTCTCTAATGACTCTAAATATCTGATTGTTAAGTATCTCAAGTACCTGTGTATAACTTCCTGTGTGTTTGGATGGATATATACAATACTTGTAGTCTTACAAAAGGCAAAGTTTCAGATACATATATCTGGACCTACAGCAAACTTAAGCCAAAGCAGCTGGTACACTGGCTCAGGGAAAATGAACTTTCTAGAGCCAGCAAAGTGATATCCAAAGTGAGATCATTTAATATAAGTTCATGCAGTCTGGGATATTTTCTCTCTGAAGATAGACAAGAAAGGGTTGAGTAGCTACTCCTGAGCAGAATGTGCCTGCTCTAGAATACAAGACCAGATGAATGATTCAGAGTAGATCTTGTTTTCCAGCCATGGAAGCCTTCCAGCCTCTCTCCCCTTCCCCTGTTATCAACAGTCGATCCACTCTTCAGTATGCATAGTAATTATCTCAGAGATTGGCTAATTACACACCAAAACTAATTTTACTTCTTTCTTCTCACAGCAAGACCACATTTCCCAGATTCACCTGGGCTTTGGCATAGACATGAGCCTGAGTTCTAGGTAATGAAATATGAACACAAACAATGTGGACTTCTTCCATGCCTGGCCCTTAAAAAGCTCCCATGTATGATCTTCATATTTTTCTTTTTTATTCCAGATGCTTGATCCAAACAAGCATGCTGCTCTTGAGAACTAAGTGCTAAAAATAAAAGGGACACAAGATAGAAGAAGCCTGGGTCCCTGAATGTCTTGCTTTTATTGTTTGTTAGGGTAATTCTAACTCAGTTTGGTCTCCATCTTAGAATATGGCCCTTACTTTAGGAATGGTACTTACCTCTAAGATTTGACCTTGGAGTCTCAGCCAAATTCCTGAAAATTCAGTGAAGTCTCTCCACTCCAGCTACAACAGAATCCCAAAATTCACTTCACAACCTGTAGTAGCTCTGTTCAGACAACATCCCTGCAGGAACTTCTCTGCCAAGGCCAAAGAAGGTTTTCCTTTTCATGCACAGTGTAGCCTAGTGCTTGGGCAAAAACCTACACTGAACTAGTGAACATCCACATGCACATCTACCTCTACCTCCACCCTGCCTCACAGAAAGCTTTCTCTCCCCTTATGCCATGTCCTGCAAATTCTTGTCACTCCAATGACTCTGAATTAGAATATCTACCACTTATGTCTCAGTACAATTGTCACTCTGGTTGGACTTCACCTCAATGCTCTAAAATTACTCATCAAACACCCTGAATATTACTGAAACATGTTAATCTACATTATTCTCTACTTCTATGCCACTAAATGCAATTAATTTGTGTGATTCTAATGCTTTGTTTAATTTATTTTTTATAAAATTTATGCTTTTGCAATTTTATGTGCACCTGTTTTTCTGGCATGTTATAAGAATCACTTGATAGTATTTAAAATTCAGGAAAAACAGTAGTTAGTTTAAAATATCTGTTGTTTTAGACACGGAGAAAGCATGGTATAAACGGTATGTTAAGTTGAAAATAAAAAAGAAATAATTGGTTAAAGATGCTTCTCATAAGAGCAGTATTATTTCCAGACATGATTTTAGTTTAGAGTAATGGGAAATAAAAGAGGCATTTTCACTATTCAGAAGAGAATGCAGCAAAGTTCATGAATAAAATCTTAAAAGTTGATTTTAAGAAAACACAAAAGTGGTCATTCTGATTGGAAAAGAGGCAAGTCATGATTATTGATATGAATATGTTTTTGTTAAAAATATATCACATTGTCTCTCAGGCACAGTTTTACAATGAATGTGTATCATTTACATACTTAAAATACTTAAAAAAAAAAAAAGACAGGCATGCAGTCATATATTGACACCAGAAAATCTTTATAATGAAGACAAAAGAAAAATAGCTAAGCTGTAAAAACATAGTATATCAAAATCCTTAAACAAAATTTTATAAAATGTCTGCTGTCATTTAAAGTAAAAGCAATGGTTAGATATGTAAATAGCTACTTAAATACTACAGTAAGCCATCAGGAAGGATCTCTGGTATATATTAGGTAAAAATATATATATTAAATATATGATAATGTAATAATTCATAGAAAGACTATAGTGAACATAGATTACATAAATTAACAAATGATGAAAATTAAGTTGAATTTGTCAAAATTGTCCTAATTTTTTTTTATTGTCTGTCTCTTCATTCTTATAATAACTATGGTCAATTAACTGATAATTTCCCATAGAACCTTTATTCTTATGTTTCAGAAATTGAACATGATATTGGAACTGAAAAGAGACAGATGAGCAAAGCTTGCATTTTAGGTGTCTTAAAGATTAGTCTAAGAAAACTCAACTAAATTGTATACTTTTGATGTTTCAGCTTTTAAATCAACTCAAACTCTGAGCTCTGGTCTAAATGCAAGACATCCGATATCCCTATTTCAAAGCTTTTCATTTCTCAGGATGAGGTGTTCAATTTTTGAAATGTAGCATTCCAATTCCCTCATGATCAAATGGTTTTTGAAAAAGAACAGAAGCTTCTGAAACATTGTTATAATAAAAAAAAGGGAAAATAACTACAAAAGAATAGATTCTTGCTTAACCAAAACTGAAAGGCAAAAGGATATATTGCAAATTGTTCCACCCAAGGACAAAAACCAATGGAGAAAAAAAAAACAGAAAACCCTTTAGCGGGGGCTAAACACTGAAAATAAAAGAAGTGTCTCAAGCTTGTGTGTCTAAAAGAGCTAATGGTTTTTTAAACTTTTTAATATAGCTAACTGAATATAAAGAAATAGAACCACTTAGAAATGGTAATTGGGCAGAGAAAGTATGAAATGTTAAAAGACAATAAGTAAATACCTAATTTTAGTCAAAGCACTGCAATGTTTAAGAAACAGTGCTACCTGAGGTAGTATATATGTGTACATATACACAAACCATACACACACACACATACAAATAGATAAGTGCTTAATTAACTAGCAAATATTAGTCAATACATAACTCTTCTATTCACCTGTTCCTCATTCATTCAGCAAATCTTTGGCCTTCCATAACCAGGCACCGTGTAAGGCACCGAGGATACGTAATGATTGCAACATACGTGATCCCTCACTTGTGGCTGGTGGCAGTCTATTAGGGGAGATGGAAAATATTCAGATAATTGAAATGATACAATAAATTTTCAGGTAACTAAAATGAAGGATAAGTGCTCCCCCCAAAGAGAGTTTTCATGGTTATAAAAGAAAGACATTAATGCAAGCAATTTGTGGATCAGTCATAGCAAATTCAGTCATTCCTGAGCCTGAGTCCAAGTGCATATTCTACACAAGCTAGATAAGAAAACAGTGATTAGCTGGTGGCACCGAATTTTTTTTCATAGTGTTATATCCTTTCATCTTTATATTGAATTATAGTACAAATGATAACGAAATTTAATTAATAGAATTTTAAAGCCTTTTATAAATAAGTACATTCAATATTCCACATGGACATATGTTTGGGGATTTTTAAGGCTATTATTATAATCTTTTTAAGAAGTGTTAATATTACAGTGACAAAGAGCAGCAGTGTCACATTCTAGGGACCAACAGGCACAGTTGATTGTCAGAACAACAATGCATAGTAAAAAGCTCATCTTCTGAATACTGAAATATGAGTTTCAGGCTTGTTGATAGAAACAACCTATGAAACAAGTTGGCAGTTAAGAATCTGCATAAGAGGTGGGCAGCAGTCTCTAAGGAGCATGCCCACCCCTTTTTCCATCCCCTTCTTTCCCCAGGTTGTGCTATTTCTTTCTCTCTTTTGAGGTCTCCCAAACCTCTCCTCCCTCCTTTGTCTCCCAAGAAAGTATCTCTCTTTCTCCTAAGCTCCAAGGGCACTTCCTTTGCTGTAACTTGTTTCCTGAGCCATTTTTTCTAAGGCTCACTTCTACCTTCGTGACTTGCTAATTAAACTTTCTTTTATAATCTGCTTAAGCAGTGATTTCCAGTTTTTAGTTGTGAGCAAGTCTTAAATAATCTGTATATGATAGATAGACAATTAAAACTCATGCAAGTCGTACCATAAAAAGGCTTCCCACTTCAGCTTCTCCATGCCCTTCGTTCTTGCAGGATGGTCATTTAGTGGTTTAGTACTTATATGAAAACCTGATTATTTTATTAGAAATGCAAAGGATGCTTAAGGTTGAATTCTAAATAGAATTAATAATTAACAGGCGCATAGTCTCTCCTATATGTTAATTCACGTTGGCACTGTTCATGAAGACTTGTCTTTCACAGACTCAAGAGTCTCCTTTCATCCCCATGTGCAACATCCAATGCATGATTAGCGTGGTCTTTTCAGTCTGGCTGCCAGCTCCCTTGATGAGCGGTAGGTCAAGATTCTTTTCTGAAAAACTACCTGCAGACCAAAATGGACAATGTTCTGGATATCTCTAGCAGTCAATGATTCTCAAACTGTGGCCCCAACCAACCAACAGCATCAGCATTACCAGGTATCTTGTTATAAATGAAAATTCTTAGGTTCTACCCTAGACCTCTGAAATCAGGAACTCTGAAGGTGGGGTCCAGCAATCTGTGCTTAACAGAACCTCCCAGTGATTCTGATACACATTCAAGTTTAGGGCCTCAAATTACTTTTCCATCATTGAGAAAAAAGTTGTTTACTAGCTCCTCAACTTCCTCTACAATGCTTCTAACTCTCAACATTTGATTTTTTAAAAATTCATCTCTTCTATCAGCTAGTTTTCCTTCCCTGTAGCCATATTCTTTCTGAAAGATCCAAGTTTCAGTATATCTACAACAAGGAATCAAATTACTTTGAGAATTTCTTCTCCACTATAGACTCATCCTGAGCCCCTTTATAATAATGAAGGTAGTAGCACCAAAGAGATCCCAAAATACAGTGGTTTTATTTTAAATAATAACATTTAAAATAACAAAGTCATTCAGGAACTCATTTCTTTTATCATATGGCTCCACCAGTTCCATGGCCCTGTCCTCACTTGCACAGTGGAAGCTGGATGTGGGTAACTCCCTGTTTCACAGCAGGAGAAAGAAAAAAGAGGGAGTCCAGGGAAAGGGATTTCTGTTCAGGCAAGTGACCCAAAGTTGTGACTTCCTTTCCTTCACTTTCAACTGGCCACACTTTGCCAAAGGAGAGGCTGGTCAGTCCTGTGCCCAGGAAGAAGGCAGACAGACTGGGTAATCAGCAATCAATACCACCCCTTCTTATTGATGTCCTTTCCAGATGTCCCCTGTCCCAGTCAGTCACCTCTCCTCAAATAAATTGCAGCATGAGCATATCTTAATTAATAATTTGCTATAATTTAATTATTTATGAATCTGTTTTTCTGTGATTAAAGTCATCATAAGATAACTGGCAGGGGCAGAGCCCTCAACAGATAGATGCAAAAGGTCTGTGTGAAAGGTGTAGAAGAAAATAAGTGTCAAATGAGAGGCCAGAAAACCAATGGTTACACAACTGAAATGTCTCTCATTCTGTTCACAAATCATCTTCACCTTGAATTTGAATATATATCTGTGCATACACACACACATACATACGTGCACACATGGCAGATATTTGTATTTTATATATTTTGTAATTCAAATTGCAGATAATTCAGGTAGGTCCAGTGCTGTTCTTGTGGGGTCTGGAGGTACACAATAGATAGCATTGTAAAAATAATTGCACTACAATAGGATTATCCTCGACATTTAACCACAAAAATAAGGAAATAAAATAGGCTGAGATGGTGTAAGTGGGATAAGGTAGGGGAAAGGAATAACGGAGCCACAGTAATATGTAAGAAAGCATTGAACAATGAGTGGAAAATTTTAAAATTATAATTATAGGAATATATAAAAGTTTATAAAGTATATGCATAACATCACATGAGTATATTTTGTTTAATTTTCACATTTATATACTTAAAAGGCAACCCAGTCTTGCATTGACATCATGTCTACATATTTGTGGTAGCTGGCAGAAAGAAGTAACAAATATACATATAAAATCATGTTGCTCAGGCTGGGAAAAATATTGATAATAGAAGAAATGATTTTCACTTTATTTAAAAGATTTTGTTAAAAACATTATGTAATATGCAATATATACATCTATATATAATTTGAATCACAACTTAAGCATCTTCTTTATTAAACTCCACTAGTTCTGAGGTTTTTATTATTTATTTAGGTTTAAATGTATCTTAGTATGATCATTTCAAGGAAAATCCCAACCAAGAAAAAACAATACGTTATCTGAAAGTTTTCTTACCAAAGGGAATAAAGTATTATTTTGTAGAGTATGGTTACCTATTTGCATAGAATTAATGAATATGTTGATATCAATTATCCTCTTTGATTCATTAACTCCATTGTTTAAAATTACATGGAGTATAATCCTATTTTTTACTTAGCACTGTTTAAAAGTAAACACATTTCATCAATTAAAACTTATCCTATGATTGCTATTTATTGAATAATGCCAGTATCTTCCAAATCAGGGTTCTGACTTTAATTCAAGTACACATACATCTACAGAGATTTTCTATTGGGTGCCTAAAAACTGATTTAAGAATACTAATTTTCAAACCTGTACTCTCTTTACAAAAACTAATCTGCCTGAGAAGGGTCTAGTCCTCTCTCTAGTTCTTCTTCCCCACTTCCTCTTTCACAATTACATCCCCCTGGTTGTAGTGAAGAGTGTGCCCTCACTCAGCTGGCATTTTAACATTATGCCAAAACCTCTAGGGCACCAAAAACAGGAAGAATTTTGCAGTTGCGTTAATAGAAGTCCCATAAAATCGTGTTCCAATAGCTTTAATTAAAAGATACATTCTCAATAAATGTACTTTGCATTTCTATTATCAAAATTTATTTTTATTACGCTTTAAGTGTATATTACTAATAGTTGTTATAATAATACAAACAAGAGCTTTAACAAACACTTAGAGTTAATGGTTGCAGGAACTTAATAGAAAAAAACTAAATTTTTCATTCAGATTTTTTAATCATAGAAAATTACAACTAATCCATAAAACTTTGCAAGTATAAAAGGATATTACTTTAGAATAAAAGTGTAAATAAATTTGAAATTGAAATATAAGTTCAAGAAGAAAAAAGGAAAGATATAAATTCCAACTCTTTAAGTAGTGCTTGTTCATGTATTGTTTAAATGTATAGTGAAAGCTATTAAACCACTCTGGTAATTGTATTCCATTTGTTGCACTTAAAATAATGCTGCAGTTTTATTTTAAAATCTCAATATTTAGTACATTCCAACAATCACACCTTTAAAATTCACTAAACTTTAAATAAAGTTTTTTAAATGTTTAACTTTATTAATATGCAAGAAGTAAAATAATTTTGAATTTTATTAGGTTTTAATTTAGTCATTCTTGTTCATTATCTAATCAACATATACAAAGAACTATCAAATTCCAGTAAATGAGATAAATATGAGGGCTAAGGAGTATGGGGTTTCCTAGAGATAAAATAAAGAGTTCTTCAAATCAAAGGTTTCATAGTCTAATGAGAAAAATGGCAAGTGAAGAAACAGTGTTAGTATATTATGATGTCATGATGAAGGTATATGCATGCTGCTATGGAAGAACAGGAAGGACACCAAAATCAGGTTGTTGTGGATGTGCAGTCAGAGAAGACATCCAGATTTCGTTTTGCAGGTTGTATGATGATCTATTGCCTAAATATTAAAAGATTGTTAAAAGTTAGCCAAGTGAAACATGTGTATGTGTGTATGAGTTGCAAGATGGATAATGGAAGCAAATCCAGCTACAAAAAGAAATTTGGAGTCCCACTGGAGTGGCTCAGTTGGTTGGAGCATTGTCCCATGCACAGAAAGGTCTCATGGTTTTGATTCCCAGTCAAGGAACATACTTAGGTTGCAGGTTGGTCCCTGGCTGGGAGGCAATCAATTGATGTTTCTCTCACATTAATGTTTCTCTCTCTCTCTCTCTCTCTCTCTCTCTCTCTCTCTCTCTCTCTGTGTCTCTCTCTCTGTCTCTCTCTCTCTCTCTGTCTCTCTCTCTCTCTCTCTCTCTCTGGAATTAATAAATATTTAAAAAATAATAAGAGTATTGATCCTGTAAAAATATTTAAAGAAAAAGTAAGCTGGAGGTGAATGTACATCACAATAATAATTTGAAACACTCACTTGTGGATTTTCATCAGTTCTCCAAGCACTGTTCCCCCTCAAAGCATGAAGACTGGGTCACCCAGACAGAAATTGTTAGACTGAACCCAGAGAAAAAAATGCACCAGAGTCTCAGCTCCCACCTTGAATAATTGTGTTAAGAGTGTAAAACAGAATAGGTTTCCAAAAAAGACACCATCACATTGAAAGAGTTCTTTTCCAGCCCATACACCCAGAGTGGGAATGTCCTCTAAATTGGGAGGAGAGCATGCTTGGAGAGGAAGAGGAGAGTTAGGATTATTGTAGAATCTTCTTTGCCCCACTCTGAGATAATCTGGGGACCTGATGGATTTATTTACTAGTCATTCATATTGTTAATTTAGCATACTCTGAATGCAGGGAGTAGTATTTCTTTGTTTCTGAAACTCTACCTCACCAATACACCCCTTGACACAATGACATAGTGAGGAGGTGCAGAGAGGGTGGTGGAAGAAGTTCTAGGACAAGCCCAGCCAAAATCTGTAAGTCCTCCCAGATGAAGTGGGCAGGGTATTGAACTTTCCAATGTCCTCAAGTATAATGAAGTAAGTGGAGGGAAAGACTCTCTGGGACTTGCCAAAGGTACTGCTCAGCAGATTGTGGGATAAATGGTTAACACCAGGAATCAAAAGATATTTGACCACTAGATTTAGGGACCGAAGATGAGAGTGACATCTATATCCCTTGGGTAGTCAGCCCGGAACCGTTCAGCCTTAAAATACGTTTTTAAAGACTTTATTTTTTATTTTTAGAGTGAGGGGAAGAGAGAAAAGAAACATTGATGTGCAAGAGAAACGTCAATTGGTTGCCTTTTGCACACCTTCAACCAAGGACCTCAGCTGCAACCCAGGCATGTGCCGTGTCCAGGAATCCAACCAGTGACCTTTTGTTTTTGGGAACAATGCTCAGTCCATTGAGCCACACCAGCCAGGGCAGGAACCATTCAGATTTTAACTCATACACAATGTACTTCCTGTCATGCTCACCCTCCTGCCCCAGGCTATCCTGCTGAGAGATGGGGTCAGAGGAGAAGACGTATACAAAACATCCTGATCATGATTTTATTACAAATATGAATTGACAGAAAAAAATTGATAGTTTGAACAGAGAAACCTGGAAAATATCTAGATTAAGCTGTCATAATGTTCCAAAGTTAGAAAATCAAAATCAAATTGACTTATTGAAATATAAAAAGTTACAGTTTTGCACATCAAAGTTTGTGATTTGGATATTTATAGCTACCACAGATGAAAGGCCTGTATGTCAGACTAAGGAGTTTAGGTTTTGTCCTGAAGGCAATGGGAAGCAATTGAAGAATTTTAAATAGAACATGAGTGAAGCAGTTCTGAATTCTACAGAACTCATTCTAGCAGCAGTGTGGAGAATGGATTGGTGAGTTAGAGATGGAGACGTGGAAAACCAGAGGAAGGGAGCCCAGCACAGAGCCTTCTGACCTAAACATAGAAAGAGATAAGAAGGCATGGAAGTTCATGAGATGTGACCATGGAGATGGAAAGGAGAGGACTGATTTGGGAGCATTTAAACAACAGATGCCTTCTCTCAGATCTGTCCATTCAACCTCAATAGTTGATTATCAGGCAAGATTCTGATCACACTGCTACCAGTAAACCATTCCCACTTAAACCACTTCACTGTTCCTGTACTGGAACTGGCAGCTCCTAGATTCATGCTCATTTTGCCATCATGTTTTGTTTTATTTTACTTCTATTTCTTACAAGGTGGCAAGTTACCACCTATACACACTTCACACCATTTTACATAAATTTAAGTTACATTACATCCATCAACCATATACCATAGCTATAGTCCAAATATCAAGTTTTTCCAAATTAAAATGATATAATTTAAAACAGTATTTATTGAGTTAAGCATGCCTTTCTATCCCTAAAGCTAATCTGCTTTTTCTATAAAAGCTTCTGGCAGAATAGTACATAGTTAAATACAGTCCCTGAGAAAATAATTTCTTGGTTCAAATCCTAACCTTGAAATTTGTTAGGCCCATAATTTTTAGCAAGTTAATTTAGCTCTATGTACCTCTGTCTTACCATATGTAAAAGGGGATGATACTAGTACCCACCTGATTAGTCCATTTAAGACATTTGCTACAAGACAAAAAAACAAAACAAAACAAAAAAAAATAAGTGCCAACAATTGTGTGAAAAAATTGATATTTCTTAAATGTGTTTAAATTTTTAAGTTGTATTTAACACCAAGAAGTTTCCTTATCAAAATCTATCTACTACTAATACACATATAAACAAAGTGAACTTCATATTAAAGCCTATGAGTACAAAAGAGCAAACAGCCACATAATTCACACATTTCTCATTAGTCTTCATTTTGTTTTGGTCATATACATACAGATATTTACCTCTCTTGACACTAACCCTAAAACACTTTCTAGAAGAGCCAGGTAGAAGCTGTCCTCTGTATTTTATGAGTTCAGATGTAAGCATTCGATTTACAACAATAATAGAGCCAGACAAGAAATAATCCAAATGGAAAGAAGACTTGCCAGTTGGGTTATTTCTGCTGAGCAGAATATTTATTTTTTTCATAGATCAAATCAGAAGTTTTCCAGATGGTTTATTTAAAGTATTTTTCTCTCCTCCAGTCAGAGGATAAATTAGAAGTGTTACAAAAAGGTCATTCCCACCTCTCCAAGAAGCGCATTTTCATAATTAAAAGAACTGAATTTCAAACACATGTGAAGTGATCTCTATTTGACATGAGTTACACTTGTATATATCACAGGTTAATTGTTTAATTTGAGGTTTGTAAAAAACATTTTAACAGTAATAATCACCTTTTGTGGCCTTTTCTTTGTTAGAAACACCACTCTTTATCATAACATCGTGACACTAGGAGGAGAAATGCATTACACTAATTTGCCAACAGCAATGAATGAAGAATTTTTTATTCAAATGGATAACTAGAAACATCTAGGTGGGCACATGATTTGTCATACAACAACATATTGTCAGGATGCTGTCAGAGAGAAAAGGGGTTTTGTCTCTGGGACAATATCTTCTGATTAGGTAAATAATTTATTTCTGACTCAATCCTCCAGAGATGGTGAAGAGGGAAGAATTTAATATTGAGTTTTGCAGGAGAGATGTTATCACTTGTCAAATAAAGATAGCCACCTTTGTGCAATGGAAAATAAATCAGAAAACAAAGCTGTGATTCCAGCAGAAATTCTCCTCAGTCCTGGGACAGTTTGGTGGGTGCCCTTCAGTCTGCAATTCCACAGGACCATATGCTCTAAAAGTCAGAGGCAGGCTCTCTACCAGCCAGTCAAGCAGAAGTGGCCCTACTCTTACAAACCTGCTATGAGCTCCAGTGTTGGCCATGACATGTTGTAGACTTCTGTTCTTGATCGTTCTGTTTAGCAAAAAGAGCAGGAAGTTACAGTACTGCCCCCTTATGGGAAGAGGACACATTACAAGACCTCCCCCCCCAGTGGATGCCTGAAACTACAGATAGTACTGAACCCTACATATACTGCTTTTCTATGCATACATACCTATGATAAAGTTTAATTTATCATAGGCACATCAGAGAATAAAAACAACTAACAGAACAATTTTGACAATATACTATAATACAAGTTATACGCATGCACACCTTGTTTCTGGGGATCCCCTGAAGAAGTCTTTGTATAGGCTCAGTGCTTTCTCACACATCACATTGTCATCAATCTGAACACATTTTCTGGGTTTTTTTTCCCGCCCACAAATTTAATGCCTCTTTCATATTAACTAAGCACTTATTATGCACTGAGGTTGTAACTTTTGCATTTTCGGGTACAACAGCAAAACTAGCATGATTTATTTTTCCTTATTCACATTTTCACATATATTGTACAAGATTTATTCTTACTATAGATCTTAGCAACCTCAGCATACACATTTTTTTTCTTTCCTCATTGAGAACTTTTACCTTTTCACTAAAAGCAAGCACTATGTCATACCTGAATTGTCAGCATCACTACTCTTGTGCTTCAGGGCCATTATTATGTAAAATAAGAGTTACTTGAACCTAAGCACTATAATACCACAAAGGTCATTTTGATAACCAGGAAGCTACTAAGTGACTAATGAGTGGGTAGCATATTTGACATAGATATGTTGAACAAAGGAATGGAGAGGATGGTTTGAAATGTCATCATGTTACTCCATATGCATGCAAATTAAAAGTTATGGATTCTTTATTCCTCAAATATTCCATTTAATATTTTCAGACTCCAGCTGACTTGGGGTAACAAACTGTAGAAAGTGAAACCACCCATAAAGAGGGACTACAATATCACCCTGTAATTTTGCAGGCAAAGCAGGATGTTTCCAATATACAAGCATTCCTCTTTTTTTGATAATCACAAGACAGTTGAAATTTTTAATTAAAAGCTATTGCAGAGGCATTTATTGAGTCACATCTTTACTCTCCCATTGTTGTTTAAGGCAGTCACTTTAACTAGAGCTAAACCTCATTTTTGGATAGTGAATTTACTTGTGGTTTAAAGGGAGCTAGAGTCAGTTGTGACAAAAGATGATTTAGGATCATCTCAGTATCTTCAAATCTCAAATCCAGGAGCATGAAGACAAAGTAGCATCATCTATGATCCCTAATAACTGTGAAACTTGCTCATTGAAATTGTTTCTAATGTAAGTTCCTTTCAATGTACCAATTCATTAAAATGAGAGATGAGCAGAATTATTTAGTCTACAATTAGGAAGGACCAATCTGTTTCTCATTATTAAAGTTTCTCCTCTCTTTCTTTTATGACTACATGTGGTAATTTATTGGAATTCTTATATGATTCCTGCTCTATTAAAAGGTAAACAATATTATAGTTGTAACATTTAAGTCTAAATGATCCAGGAGGATTTTAAAGACTATTATCACATCTCATGAATAGTTTGGTCACAAATTGCAGGTCAATAAAAAGACTTTATAAACCCCATTGCAATATTCCAGATAGGAGGTAATAAAATACATTTCCTTAGAGTTATTTAGCTCTTTGAGAAAAAGATGAAACTATTTTTTAGCATACGAAAAAGAGTCCCTTCAATGTTTTCCCAACTTCCCTTGTTCCTTCCTTATCCTCAAAATTTTAGCTCTTAGCTTTCCAAATAATTTGGTTTAAACGAACCGATCTGCAGTTGTTGGTATGTGTGCAGTGGGAACACCATCTCAGGACCTTGCTGAATCCAAGCTCTGGGCTATCTGCAGAGAGCAATAGGATCCTATACTTATACTCAGCAGCCTCCAAAATGTCAGCCCTCACCCTGAGAAGAGGGGGCCATCCTCATAGTCTCTGCCTCAAAGCCATCTGGGAGAATCTTTCTTTGGGAAAAGACTTGATTTTCTAAATTCTTGTATTGCTTACACTTCATTTTTGTTAACACTGGGAGGATTCAGGGGGAAAGCACTGGAAGGGAGGGGGTGAGGCCACTTTCTCCACACTCATTCCTGGGACCCCAGCAGCCCATTCACATATGTTCATCTGCATGTGTTTTATAAACTATTTAATTTGAAGAAACTGTTCCTCAGTTGATAAGGCAAATATATTAGCTCTTCTACATTGAATTTCAGAATCAGATAGTTGCCAGAATTGCCTGTGTAATGAGAGAAGAGAGATCCTAATGTTGAAATCTTAACAATATTGTGTTAGACTATGAGATGGGTCATTATAGTTTTTATAGGGGTTGCAAGAAAACTGTTATCTGTCTCCACTACCTTACAAATTGGGCTTATACATTGTTTTTGATAAGCTATGTGAAACTAATATCCTAGGTAAGCTACCTACAAGTAGATTATAAAAAGTTTGCTTTTTCAAAATGTTAGAAAGGTTTATGATAACTTTCCTATAATTACAGTTTTATCTAGAAGTATAGATGAGGTCTTATATTAATGATTCAAATTTAAATTATTTCTACCACCACCCCCAAAAAATAAGTGCTCATTATCTATTCAACCTTGTCAGAAGCTCTATAAATATGTAAATATCATACCCATAGGCTAGAACTGAAAGGAATTAAAAATAACTGTAAGAGTACCAGAATGTGTCCTCCAGCTTGCTTGGAAGGACACACCTGACACTTGGGATGCTCTTTGTCAAATGCCATGAAAGGATGACCTCATACAAATGAGGGGTCTCTTTACTAGCAAAAAATTAAGTATATGTTGGTTGCCAAAATATCCCATGATAACCAAGGCTACATGTTTTCTCATTAAAATCATAAGTTGTTTTGGGTCATAGCAGAATTTTTTTATCATATGTAGAATATATTTGTTTTGTCATCAACTAACAGACAGTAGTAGGAAAATAGTAGCAGTCAGAAAAGTTAAAGAAAAAATAATTAAAGAAAATCTTAAAGTTTAGATATTTAAGTGTCAGGTAAAATACTTCAATGTTACATTTTATTAGAAGAAAAGCTAGACCAGTTTATAAAACTTTGGTGTTCCTTGAGGATGTCGTTTGAGAATCATGAATCTAATTTATTTGCCACACTATAAATGGAGCAAACAAGGTCCAGAAAAGTGAACAAGTCATTCAGCATCACCCTGTTAGTAGAAAAGCTAGTTAGAACCCAGGTCTTCAGCAGCCAGTTGAGCTGACTTGTTCTCTCTTGCTCTCTCTGTCAGAATTCATTCCAAGGGGAAACTTGTAATAGCTTTCTTCTCAGTTTTATATCCACCACTGGTTCAAATGCTATACCCTGATTTCACTAAGCACTAATATGTCTGTTCTAATTTGCATACCCCTCACTCTTAGTTTAGGGTTGTCTCCTCCTTTTCCCCACATCCTCACAACAGTGTGGCAGAAGCAATAAGCACCTTCTCCAAAGTCCCCTGTCCATGATTTCCCTCGCTAATTTTGTTTGAATTGACAATGAGCTCAGCTCCAGGTGCAAATTATTCTAAGCCCATTTCTTCTTGCTAGCTACACACTTTCCCAGTGTCCTTGCAGCTGAGGGCTTGCCATGAGACATATTTCTGATTAATAAGATGTAAGGGGAACACTTCTAGGAAAATATTTCACTTTCCAGTGGAAAGAAGTAGGCATGTAAGGACACTGTCTGTAAACAGCTTCATCTCTTTCTTTTCTCAGCATTTTCTAAATGCTTTCATATGATATGATGCCTAAACTATCAGTAATCTTCTTAACTCCACAAAATGACCACTTAAAGAGGAAAAGAAACAAATGGGGAAGTTGGTGGAAAAAAGGAGGCCTTGACGGCATTCCTGAATTTCTGTACCAATCAAGAGACACTTATGTCTAGACTCATCACTGTGTAAGACATTTATTTCTGTTTTTTGCTTAGAACAACAATTTTAAACCTTCTTTTTTTATCTCATAGCACATATAAACTAATTAATAAAATTCTGTGGCACATCAAAAATATATTTTTGCCAATCTGACAAAAAATAGATATAATATTGTTGTATTGGTTGTTGTCATTTTTTTACTTGACGGTTGTAGGGAAAAGAGGTCAGTGACCTTAACTAAATAGTCAGGTATTGAATGTTTTAAAAATTCTTGTGCCACATCAGTTGAAAACTACTGTTTTTGAGCAATGTTAAATGAATGTTCTGTAACTAAAGTAACAGAAAACAGTAACAGATAGGCTTGCTTTTACATGATTTCTCAACTTGTAATTCTAATGAATTTAAAGTTGTATCTCACTTTTTGTATTCATTTGAATTTCTATAATAATTAGTGAGATTAAATCTCCTGTGAATTTATAATCATTGCCTAGTTTCCTATTGAAGAATTGCTTAGATATTCTAGATATTATTTTGCCACCCATGTATTAGTTCTTCGTGTGTGTACTTTGTCCAAGAAACAAAATTATTAATTTTAATAATAAAATTTAGTTTTTCTTAGAATATGTGTTTTTGCAGTCATGCTAAAAATGTTCTTCATAAAGATATTCTTCTATATTTTCTATTTTGTTTATAGTTTCATCTTTTACATTAAGTATTTGATTTGGAGGTTAAGAATTGACTTTTGGTTCTGGTCTCAGGCAAAAATTATACTCTTTTGGTTTTTCTTTCCCTATACAATTAGTTTCTCCATATCACCTATGATATAGTCCATCTTTTCTTCTCTGATTAATGGTATCACCATGATCTGAGGCAATATTACTATTTAGACATGAGTCTTTTCTGTCCCAGTGGTATAAATGTTATATCTTAATATTTGATAATGTTTGTCACCCTCTTTAACATAACTAATCATGAATGTGTGTTTTTCTGTACTTATTTCAGAATCAGGTTTTCAGTTTTCTCAAAAATTTCTACTACAATGTTGTTCAGAATGGCATTATATCTGTAGAATAATCTGAAAAAACTGCCTTTATATTTTTCAACTCTACATCTATTAATCTAGCTTATTCTTTAAATTTAGTTTCTTTATTTTCTTTAATATTTAGTCATTTATTATTTATTCATCTCCTTTAGTATTTAGTTTTCTACTTTCTTTAAACCATTTGTTTTTCTGTAAAGTTTTCATGAATTATTTTATTATTTCTTAATAGCTTTCTAGTTTTGATTTTTTAATGAATGTTTTTAATTTTCTATTATGTTTCCTTGTTTTCAGGTTTTAGTTGAAAGAAGCAGTGTTTGTAAATTTACCTTGGATCTAACAATTTTGCTGTGTCCTTTTATTAGTTCTAATTGCTGATTATTAATCTGATGAATCCTCTATGTAGATAATTTACACCTGTAAATAATAATCACTTTATATCTTTTATAGCTATTATATCTCTTTTCCGGTCATCTTTGTCCAGTATTAAATTCAATAGTAGCTGTTATAGTCAATAGCACTCTGGGATATCAACATTTTACCCATGCAAGTACTGTAAGCTGGGCAGTGCAGAGGAGAGCTAGAAGTAAAAGAACTCCCACCAAAATAGCTATTCAAGATAACAGGCTAACCTGACAGAATATATAAAACTCCAGGATCAGAGGCCAAGGAATTTATTATCCATTACAATAGCAGTAGCCAGAGTATTAACATAATAACAGGAGCTCCCCAAGACCCAAATTCCATAGGGTGTCATAAGTGACAGGTGGACTCTTCATACAGAATAGACCCTATGCTTAGTACTCTGTCATTTTTATCACAAGCAGCTAGGAAGACCGCACTTTCTCTGAAGGTGCAGGACCATGATATGTATTCCTGGAAGTCTGCAAAGGTCCTGATAAATAGTCCGAGTGAAAACATAGTGAGGGCCTTGCAGTTTGGGCACACTCAGCAAGATGTATAGGAGAGCACATGACAATTTCCCCACACTGTGTTATCACTGATCTTTCATCGAATGAATGACAAAAAGTGAAATTTTCAGCAAAGTATCATGTTGTTTTTTCATAGATAGAATCTATAATTTCAAGATATTTCTCCCTATTTCTTTTTAAGTGGTTTATTATAAAGAGATACTGAAAATTTTAAGTGCTTTCCCTATATCTTTTGATATAACCATGGGGTTTTCTTTTTAAGCCATTAATGTGATAAATTATAGGTATGAGAATGTCCTCATATTTTTTAAGATAAATAGTGCTTCATGACAATATATTTATATATATATTCCTGGGTTCACCTAGATTTTTGTATCTTATTTAATGTGATGTAGGCCTATAATTTTCTTTTCATGGACTATTATTTATTCTAAAAGCTAAGGTTTATACTATCTTTTAAAATGAGCTTGACACCTTTCTCTTCTTTTCTTATTTTATGCAGCAACCTGTCTCTTTAAAGTTTGGAGAATACCTGTACAACTATCTGGGCATGGCAGGGGGTGGTACAGTCTCGGTTTGTTAGAACTTTTTTTTGTCTTTGGATTTTTTAGCTGAGGAGTTTTGATTGCTATTTCAATATTTCAAAACTCTTTAATGATTGCTAGTAAATTCAATTTTTATCTTTCTTTCTGTAAAATATTATCTACTTTGTCTAAGTTTAAAATTTATGGAGTGATGTACATTTTTAAATGTCTCATACCATAGGTTTTCTTTCCCCTTTTTCAATATGAATAATTTAGTTGTTATTTAGTTCTCTATTCCACTGACTTCTGCTGTCATTTTAATTTTCTTCTTGTTTCTTTGGACTTATTCTGTTGCCCTTTCTCTAGCAACTTATGCTTACTACTTACTTACCTCCTCATTCTTCATTGTGTAGTTAAATCTTTAAATTGATCTGTAAGCACTGTTTTAAATGAGCCTCACAAATTCTGAAAAATAATACTGTCACAGGTGTTCAAACATAAGTATTTTGTTGTTTCCTTTATGATTTTCTCTGACCAAAATGCTTACAGATTTTAGTTCCTTGACATAAACACTGTTTTATTTTGTCATTTTTATATTGTTAGTTATTTTTTAATATAATTACATTGTGACCCCCAAATATAGACTATAAGATGCTAGTTTTTTGTTTTTTTTTTTCTTATCAGAACTTCCTTTGTGGCCTAAGAAATGGTGGATTCAATATTATCTCAAAAATAAAATATAATCTCTGTAGGTATAAGGTTATTTCAATTTATAAGGATATTGATACAGATATATATAAGTATAAATTTGATATACTTTTCAAATCTCTTTTGTCTGCTTGATCTTTCAAATATTGAGTTATATTAAAACCCTTCAAACAATTTTTTAAATTTATCTACCTCTTCCTACATTACTAACCTTATTTCTATATCATTCTATTATTTATATATTTTTATATTTTATATCAAAGGATATATTGTTAGCAACAGTTGGTTTAATTATTATTTTTCTTATTTAAACTTTTGTTTCTTTCCAGAATAGAACAGTTTAATAAATATCTATTTAAGATGAGAAATACATTGAGGAAAGACTATCTTCTTACAATTTTAATATGGAATGGGTGAAGAGAAGAGGGGATTAAAAAGTACAAATAGGTAGTTACAGAATAGCCATGGGGATGTTAAGAACAGTATAGGAAATGGAGTAACCAAAGAACTTATACGCATGACCCATGGACATGAACAATGGTGTAGGGACAGCCTGAGGGAGTAGAGGGTACTGGATGGAGAGGAGCAAAGGGAGGAAAATTGGGACAACTCTCATAACATAATCAATAAAATATAATTCTAAAAATTTTAAATTTTTAAAATTCTTTGTATTTTCTTTACTTTTTAACAGACAGAATCAATATCATTGATTGTATGAATCAGTTTACTATTGGGGTGGCATCATCTCCCAAGATAATCAGTATATATGTGGAACATGAAAAGGAGAGAGAGATTCTGAAATTAAGAGGTAAGTCCAATACCATAACTATCACAATAGTCCACAACACTCTATTGTAATGCCTTATATTCATCCCCGAGGACTATATCCTCCTCCACTGTAGTTATCACTATAAAAGAATCTTTCAAGAGCTCTTATCAAGTTTTCTATATGCTTGGTCTGAAGGCTTTCAACAATAGTGGCAATTTGTAATGTAGCAGCCTCTTTCTTCAATACTGAGAAAAATCAAAGCATACAAAAACTATTTCTCCTGATGCAGTTTAGAATCAAAAAGAAAAGAAAAAAAAGAGTTTGGTCCAATCTAGGAAGACTACTCTTTACCTCACAAATTTTTAGTAGGAAAAAAAGTTTCTGAAGTTTATTTCTATATCTGTTTCTCTGTATAAAAGCACACAAGAAACTATACACTTTGATATTTTATGGCCTGTTTATTTGGGGACTTTTAAAATGAATGTTCTTTTCTTTATCAGACTGTTAATTAACCAATTACCAGAGATTTACTTGAAAATTCACTGTAATAAAATATTTGAATTCTGTGCCTTCAGAGGGTGTCTTTAATTCTCCCATACAGAATACTTTAAATAACTGTATAAACTTACAACATGTGCAAATAATAAATAGCAAAAATATTTTCTAAAAATAATATTAGTTTTGATTTTCAAATGGTGTTTAAATACCTGAGATTTCAATCATCTTATGGAGCCAGATTACTATTGTTTTTCATGAATCTGCTCTTGCTAGAATTCTGAAGACCTACAAACTATAAATATGTAAACTCAGTTTAATAAAGATCAATCAGTCAATGAAAACTTATTTACCAATAAATACTACTCACTTGTCATGGAACTGAGTACCTACCATATCATATGCCAGCTAATAAGAAGCTACATGGGCCCTAGCTGGTGTGGCTCAGGAGATTGAGCTGGGACCTGCAAACCAAAAGGCTGCTGGTTCGATTCCCAGTCAGGGCACATGTCTGGTTGCAGGCCAGGTCCCCAGTTGGAGGCCTTTGTGGGGTAGCTGATCCATGGTTCTCTCCCTCTTTTTCCCCCTTCCTTCTCTCTCTAATAAATAAATAAACAAAATTTTAAAAATGAAAAGGAAAAACTTAAAAAAAAAAAGAGCTACATGATGCCTCCCTGTCCACAGAAAACTCACACTCTAGTAGAGGTATAAGACATGGCTCTTCATGGTATGAGTACGTTCATGAGTATAGCAGGGTGATTCATTGATAGCAACCAATGCTTTTGTTTCAAATTTAATAATCCCCTTCTACCTGGTAACCGTTCACCACTTTTTCTATTACTATATGGGAGCAGCTAGAGCTCTTCTTTCCCAGAGAGTGCAGGTGACAGAGAAAGGGTTGGGAGTCAAAATAATCCTGACCAAAGATCACTGAGAGTTAAATTCATAACATATATAATGGACTTGGAAACACTCAATGATGATATAAAAGTTGGGATTTTACTTCGCTTCTGTTGTTGTTTTTGTTTCACAGCCTGAAAAGTCAAGTGAATATTCTAAAGGACCAAGACACTTGTAAGGACCTGGGATGTCTGAAGAGCTATGAACACTGCCCAACATCCCAACAGAAGGTAAGGTTAATCTTTATTAACAGGAAGTGTGAGAGATGAGCAAACCAACTTCTAAGTTTGGAGAATCATAAGACAAAAGAGCGCATTTGGACTGGCTTCCCATCTGGAACACTGAAAAGTAAAGGTAATACTTTCTCAGAAATTCTCTATGTCACCATAGCCAGAAAATTAGAGTAACAACAAAGACACAGCATGACATGCCAGATATAGAGGCAGCCTGAGGCCACACTCCCAGTGCCTCCTGTTGCACAAAAAAATGAATTCAAAAAGCAGCCAAAATGGTGCTTGCCTTCAAGAGGGAACAGACGTTGAGAGTGAGAGTATGTGTCTACAGAGCTGACTGTATTATGAGGGACCGACAAGGGAGTCATAGAAGAATAAGTCATGAATCAGAGTCTGGAATTACATGGAAATGTAGACAGTCAGGAGATATAAATAAGGACAAAGCAAATAACTGAGGACCAGACCCCATAACCCCTGTTCTCAGGCCCCTCCCAACACTCCCCATGCCACAAACCTACATGAAATGTCCAGAAATTTAGCTGTCACACTAGGAAAAAGAAGAAAGAGAAAAAAATCCCCAAATAAATAAGTTTAAAAACTAAAAAATACTAATATATATCTGGGAAACTGGTAATAGAAACTGAAATATAATAATTTTTCTTTTTCAAGGGATAATTGTGGTGGTGAGTTTAATATAGAAACAAAGTTGAATTATAGAAATGGAACTTTTCTGCACCTCTAGCATGTGTGGATGTTTAGAGAATTAAATGAGAAGAATTTTTCCAAGTGCTTACTATAGTGTCTCTTGCCAAAAATTATTAAGGTCTCAAAATTTTACCCCTTTTCCAAGTTAGCATGCTACAGTTACAGGTATGCTGATAGAAGACATAAGACTCCAAGGTCAGTGATGACAGACTGTTTATTACTCACAGCACTAACAGTGGCCAGAAGCAGCATTTTGGGTGCCAGCCCCCTGAACTAAAGTGATATTTGTAATCACTTTGATGAAAGAAAAATGGTGCTCTACTTAAATTAGTATAATTATTATTTTAGGATAATAATCAATTATTTTAGTTACAAAATAGATGTATTTGTCTACATATCTCTTCTTTGCTGAAGTTGGCAGGATTTTTCACAGTCTAACAGTTAAAGAAAGTATAGGCCAGAGTGTATATAGTTTTTTAATATGTCAGTGATAACTCTTAAAAGCTTGTAAAACGCTGTACCTTACAATTTCTACTTTTGTGCATTCTTCTGGATTCTACTATCCTCCTTGCAGAAAATATGCCCTTCAGGAATATTCCTGTAATAAAAACTGAATTTCCCAAAGCATAAGCACCTCCATTCTGCTTTTCTTTTTTTAGGCCTATCTTAGTTACAATTTTAATATAATCTCTTCGATTCCCCTTACCTGGAAATACAAATTTGTGCCAGCAAGAGTCAATGGTAAAGAGTTCAGAGATTTTTGTGACCAGTTTGGTCATCTGTTTCACCCAGAACTTAATTCTGGCATCAACTTCTATAGTAGGTCCAGAAAATACATAAAGAAAATTAGATAAGGAAGAGTACTTTAGTATTTATATTTTTTTAACCAATATTAGATTTCTACAGTTTTAACAATTCTGGAAAATGAGAACCTAAGAACTCTGTCCCAAAACATTTTAGCTTAATTTTAGTCCTCTCAATAGCATAATGCATTTAGTCTTTGATTAAACAGTTTATCTTATGAAATACTGCTCATGAAGGTAAACTTCACTTGCATTATCTTTATAATTCAGTTTAAATTATACCTTTAATTAGATATAATATTAAAAATTACCTTAAGAAAACTTTTTATATTTAAAAAAATATGTAGTTTGGATGAGAATGTAAGGCAGTTTTTAAAAAATGATGAATTCCACAACAGTAAAAATTCTATTTATCCAGAAGAACTAAGGAATAAGTTCCAGCAGTTAATTAAATACTCTGTTATTAATCAGTAATTAACAAATATGACATCTACATTGACATTTTTCCAATAAAAAGAGTATTTAGAAAAGACAATTAAACACTGGTAATAATTTTTTTCAACTTATTATTATTCCTTAAAGTAGGCTTACACTTGTTCAGGGTCATAATTCTTATGAAATAAAAAATATAACAAGACTATAAATATAGAGGCTACAAAAGATTTAGCTAAACTAATCATGTAACTGATTATGAAAGAATTTTTTAAGTAACCCTAATGTTTGCAATCTTAATTTTTGATATTGTTCTACTATCAAAATCAAAGTTAAGAATAAGTTTGGAATATGCAAGGAATTTTATCTTTGTTTTGCTGATTTATTTATGATTTAGTGAAATAAATAAATAGATATACATTCAGAAATTTTAAAGATTTTTAGAAGATTCCTCAAGAAACCATTTGTCTAACTACATGATAATAACACTATTTTAAAAATTCTGCTGGCTATAGGTATTGGCAGAAATTGAAGCCATCTCATTAAAAAAGTAAAAAAAAAAAAAAAAAGAAAGAAATATTTGTGATCTAAATAATCTATTATTTGGGGTTAGCATTTTCATCCCCAGTTGGAGACAGTATGATATATCAGTATCAGTTAATCGATGCACGCAAAAATTTCTCAGCTTGTAAGAGATATAAAGAGGTACAAATGGAAGGCTTTCAAATTTTTGTTTTAAAACTATATACATGAAACAAATATTGCACAGTGTTATGGACTGATTTTTGTCCCACCCAAGTTTATATGTTGAAGCTTTAACCCTGATACCTTAGAATATGACTGTATTTGGAGATAGTCTTTAAAGAGGTTAGGTTTAAATGAGGTCATAAGGGTGGGGCTCTAATCCAGTATGTTTGATGTCCTTATAAAAAGAAGAGACACTAGGAATGTGCACACACAAAGAAAACACGGTGCGAAGAACACAAGGAGATTGTCGGCAAGGCAAAGAGAGAGGCCTCAGGAGAAACCAAACCTGCCAACACATTGCTCTTGGAATCTAGCCTACAAAACTCTGAGAAAATAAATTCCTGTAAAGATGACCTGCTTGTAGTATTTTGTTACAAAAGTCCTAGCAAATTAAGACACATAGTTTCAAAATGTTTATTATTGTGTGATAATCTAAATTTAAGAAATGCTATAACCTGTTAAAGAATAACAGCAAGTTACCCAGGAACAATTTGTTTCACTATGTTCTTTTTATCTTTTTCCTTTTATTTATTCTTTTAAAGATTTTATTTCTTTTTAGAGCGAGGGGAAGGGAGAGAGAAAGAGAGGGAGAGAGAAATCAATGTGAGAGAGAAACATCCATCGGTTGCCTCTCATACATGTCCCAACCAGGGACCAAACCCGCAACCCAGGCATGTGACCTCACAGGGAATCGAACCAGTGGCCTTTTGCTTTATGGGATGATGCCCAACCAACTAAGCCACACCAGCTAAGGCTATCCTTTTCCTTTTAAGAGGAATTTTTTTAAATGTGTGCTCTTCTGTTCTAATATAATGTTTTAATGTATACATGTATCAAGCTTTTACCATTTCTGCTGCAACTGGTTAATCTGCTATACAGGTTTTGCAATGTACTTTAATCCAGTGTGCAAGTCTCCTTCTGGTATTTATCAATGTAGCTAGTATGCATTTTCAAGTGCTTCTTGGCAAGGTCCATGCAGAAAATGCTAATTTACTATGCATAAATGCAGGTGCATTCACAGCAAAATCCATGCACCGTAATGTTAAGAGAACAATTGACAAATAATAATAAATGTGTCCTTTTCCTTCCCTCTCCTAGTTTTTCCATCAACTTTGCATACACACTTTCTAAGCAATGCCTTCAAAACACTGTGTTGATGCAAATGAATCTTAAGCTGGTTTTGCCAGAACTAGTATCAATTATTCTAACTAAATATAATTTAATTCACCTCACTTTTAACAAAGTATTTCATAATACTCAGCATACTTCAGAATATATGTTGACTCTTTCACCAATCCATTATTTTATCCACAAATGTCCTTAAAAAACAGCAATTCATTTGAATGGTCAGAAAGTTTATAAAATCCTCCCTTATATTAATCAATAGCAAGTTTATTTTATACTATACTATACTGTACTATACTATACTAATTATACTACACTATACTACTTATACTACATTATAATATATGTAAAATGAGGGCTGAGTTGTATATAGATAATAGATAGAATTTAAAAATTAACCAATTAAAAGCCAATCTGCTTTATATTATGAACATGAACTGATGGTGACCAAATATTCTTCCCAGAAAAAAATTGTTTAAAAAATCCAAGTCCTAATCAATTACTACAATAACAGTTGATGTTTAAATTGGCTTAGTTTTATCACTTACTCTTTAATAAACATTATATTCTACATGGTCATTTTAAGTTGAAAACACTAACCATGTCTGGATGTGCAATAAACCCAAGGGTATCATTACACTATGAATAAAAATCATATATTACACGCTGCCTGATAATCTTTCACAGCCGGTGAGCTGGTCTTTGTTCTGAAAACATTCTACTCTTTCCCTGGGAAACTAAGACCATGGTTATCTTTCTTTCTAAGTTTGTATTTCATAAGTAAATACATACACACATAAGACAGGGTTGGGAACTGGATGGAGATTTGAGAGCATTTGGTACTATTTTACTGTAGGATTTTGGACTACCCAAGCCACTTGTGTGACTTTTACCATATATATAATACTGATCCTACTTCTGTCTGCTCTTTCATTTCCTATGTCCCTGAAAATGAAGTTATGCCACTGAGAAGCCACACACACTGGTCAACCTATGGCCTGAAAAATTTCTTCTTATTCTCTTCAGTTACTATATGCACATTTTATATTTTACTCAAGTTCTCACCCAGATATTTTGAGAATGATCTACATAACCTCCCTTACTGTGGACCTGTCTTCCCCAGTCACATGGTCACAGGGAAAGCTCCCAGCAGACATGTTTGTCCGCCAGGACAACACTCCCTAGGCATACCTGATAGGTCTGGGATGGGTAGATGATCCAGTTTGAATAATCTGAGTCCCTTCCGCCTAAATCTGTGTTTTGCAGAGGAGATTAGATTCACAGTTGAGCATGTTTTCTAATAAAGAAAAGTAAAATTTGTATACTATGTAGGGAACTTATTTTCTGCATATACACTGCAAAGCACATGACACATGAACTGGTCTACAGGGATACAGAGAGAAAAACGAAGCAACGGTGTAGGGAGAGGGACAAGAGAGAGAGAGAGAGAGAGAGAGAGAGAGATGCATGAACAAATATATGACTTCAAACAACTTTTCAGCAACTGATTGCAATATCTTCCTAAGGTCTATGAGGAGCTCTATAGTCATATAACCATAGGCTTTCTATTTCAACCTGGTCGAGTATTTTCTTTTTCCCCAAAAGTCTAAAAAAGAAATATAGTTTATCCCTATACAACTAGTAAGGTCAATCTCTGCTTTAAAAAATCAATGTGATAACATTTACAAATCCTTTTCAATTTGAAATCCACTGAACAGGCAATTTGCTTCCATGAGGCTTTACAGATTAACACCAAACATTCCCAAAACTGACTTCAGCACATTTACCTACAGATGGACCATACTGAGAAAAGTCTCTCTCTCTCCCACACACATACAGAGTATACATATGTTTCTTATTTATATATCCATGTGTTATTCCTTTCAAAGAGAGAATGATATAATGTAGACACAATATGACACTATGGGTCCTCCCCAAACAGAAGGATTATAAAATGGAGTTAAAAAAAAATAAGAGAACGATTTTGGTGTTTTCTTAACAAACTTTATTTAACACTTTCTGAAGTGAACAATCTCTTTTTGCAGAACTACAAAATGGGGTGGAAAACAGGAAGATTTTTTAGGATAAAGAATAGAAACAAGGCAGAGAAAAATAGAAAATGTCTGGTTGGTCATGGCCACCTAAATCCACCTTGTTTAGGGTGAGAAGGCCCAGAGCTGCTTGGCATTTGGAGATGAATGGACTGAATACACTGCTCTTCTGGTCAAGTGGATCATTTAAAGGAACATGAACTTATCTAAATTTCAGTTTGCTGGTGTGACACCCTGGGCAGCAGCTGCTCCGTGGTGAGCCTAGAAAGTTATTTCAACAATGATCACAGTACTGTCCCATTTTATTTCCAGGTATGTTATAGGGCTATTGATCCATGGAAGGTCTGCAGTAAGTCCGGGACACATGGTCCTGATGTTCCAGCTAGCGAGGCAAAGAGCTGGAGGCTTCTTTCTTGTTGTTTGCTTGGATCCTTCCGTGGATCAATGGTGCCAGGAAAACCGCCGTCATCGACAGGGAACTGGCACGACTAAACATCAACATTGAGGCTCTACAGGAGACCCGGTTGGCTGACAACGGAACTATCAGAGAAACCAACTACACCTTCTACTGGCAAGGGAAGTCTCCGGACCAACCAAGACAGCACAGTGTTGGGTTCGCTGTGAAGAACACGCTTGTTAACTCCATAGAGCCACCCACAGGAGGCACAGAGAGATTACTTACCCTCCGATTGTCAACAACTTTCGGCCCTGTCAGCATTCTTAGCGCGTACGCCCCAACCCTCTGCGCCACCACCGAAGAGAAAGAACAGTTCTACCATGCACTGGACGAAGCGTTATCCAAGATCCCCAGAAGTAACGCTCTTTATCTCCTTGGAGACTTCAACGCAAGAGTAGGAGCCGACCACATGGCCTGGCCCACCTGCCTCGGAAACTTTGGGAGAGGAAAGATCAATGAGAATGGTCAGCGACTGCTTGAGCTTTCGTGTCACCACGGCCTGTGCGTGACAAACACATTCTTCAAGTGCAAAAAGATCCAACAGGTGTCATGGAGGCACCCCCGCTCCCGCCACTGGCACCAGCTTGACCTCGTCATCACCAGAAGAACGGATATTGGCAGCACCCTCCTCACCCGCAGCTACCACAGTGCAGACTGCGACACGGACCATGCCCTCGTGGTAAGCAAGGTGCGCATAATGCCGAAGAGGTTGCACCACTCCAAGATGAAGGGTCGCCCACGCATCAACACCAGTTGTGCCAGCAACCCAGTTAAGACCCAGCAATTCATCAACAGGATGGAAGATGCACTCGGCGAGGGAACGGCGGCAGATGACATTATCGAATCCAATTGGCCACGTCTCCGCAACGCCATATACAACTCCGCCATTATTGCTTACGGGAAGAAAGAGCGGAAGAACGCTGACTGGTACGAGGCTCACTGGGAAGAAATGGAACCCATGATCGAGGCTAAGAGGAAGGCCCTACTGGCTTACAAGGCCACGCTCACTCCCAGTACACTTCAAGCTCTACGGGCTGCCAGGAACAAAGTCCACAAGACCGCCCGCCACTGTGCCAACACCTATTGGCTAAACCTGTGCAGAAGCATCCAGGAAGCCGCCGATATAGGCAATGCACGAGGAATGTATGAGGGTATCAAGAAGGCAACAGGCCCAATCCCCTCCAAGATCGCCCCCCTTAAGTCCAAGACAGGTGAGGTCATCACTGACCAGGAACAGCAAATGCGGCGGTGGACCGAGCACTACCTCAAGCTGTACGCGACGAGGAACACCGTAACAGACACTGCTCTTAACGCCATCCCAGACCTACCAGTCATGGAGGAGCTAGACACCCCACCTACTGCGGCAGAGCTCAGCAAAGCCATCGACCGCCTCGCTTGCGGGAAAGCACCAGGAAGCGACAGAATCCCTCCAGAAATCCTAAAGAGCGGGAAACCAGTCCTGCTACAGCCGCTCCACCATCTACTCTGTCTCTGCTGGAAGGACGGTTACATCCCTCAGGATATGAGAGACGCCAACATTATCACCATGTACAAGAACAAAGGAGACCTCAGCGACTGCAACAACTACTGGGGCATCTCTCTCCTCAGCGTCATCGGCAAAGTATTCGCCCAGGTTGCTCTTGCCCGCCTGCAGACCCTTGCTTCCCGCGTCTACCCAGAGTCCCAGTGTGGCTTCAGAGCTGGCCGATCAACAGTGGACATGATCTTCTCCCTACACCAGCTGCAGGAGAAGTGTCACGAGCAGCATAAACCACTCTACCTCGCCTTTATTGACCTCACGAAGGCGTTTGATCTGGTCAGTCGAAGCGGACTCTTCAGCTTGCTACGGAAGATTGGCTGTCCACCACATCTGCTTGCTGTGGTCATGTCCTTTCACGACAACATGCACAGCACGGTGTCCTACAACGGCACAACCTCTGAGGCCTTCCCAGTCAGCAGCGGAGTAAAGCAGGGCTGCGTCCTCGCGCCTACGCTGTTCGGAATCTTCTTCTCCATGCTCCTCCAATACGCCTTTAAGGACTGCAGCGAGGGTGTCTTCATTCACACCAGATCCGATGGCAAGCTCTACAACCTGGCCCGTCTACGAGCCAAGACCAAAGTCAAAGAGGTGCTCATCCGTGAGATGCTCTTCGCCGACGACGCAGCCTTGACATCGCACTCCAAAGAGGGACTCCAGCAGCTAGTCACTTGCCTTTCCCACGCATGCAAGGAGTTCGGACTAGCCATCAGCCTGACGAAGACGAACGTTATGACTCAAGGCACGGGGACTCTCCCATGCATCACCATCGACGGATACACCCTGGAGGTTGTCAACGACTTCACTTACCTCGGGTCCACCATCTCGAGCTCTCTGTCAGTTGACTTGGAGGTCAACCGGAGAATCGCCAGGGCAGCCACAGTTATGGCCAAACTGAACCGGCGAGTGTGGAACAATTCCAGCCTCACTGAGAAAACCAGACTGCGCATCTACCAAGCCTGCGTACTCAGCACTCTCCTCTATGGCAGCGAGACGTGGACCACCTACGCAAGGCATGAAAGGAAACTCAACAGCTTCCACATGAGGTGCCTGCGACGCATCCTGCATGTCGCCTGGCAGGATAAGGTCCCCAACACTGAGGTGGTGAAGCAAGCCAACATGAGCAGTTTGCATGCAGTTCTTAGTGAGAGACGCCTCAGGTGGCTCGGCCATGTCAAAAGAATGGATGCAGGCCGTATTCCCAAAGACCTCCTCTACGGCGAGCTAGCAGAAGGCCAGAGGATGACAGGGCGCCCAAAACTGCGGTTCAAAGACATCTGCAAAAAGGACATGACACAATGCTCCATCAATCTCAACACATGGGAAGTTCAAGCAGACGACCGCCTAGCCTGGAGGCTCGCGGTCAGGCAAGGTACGTCACGCGCAGAGGCTGCGCACAACGAGGAGGCGGTCCAGAAAAGATTGAGGCAGAAGCAGCGTCAACAGCAGCAACAACAGCCATCTGCCTTCACCTGTAACAAGTGCGGCAGGGATTGTCACTCCCGAGTCGGACTGCACAGCCATTCTCGGCGGTGCAGATAGACTCTCAAGAAGCTACGCCATCGTCTCTCGAGATGGACGGCTGCCGATGATGACGATGATGATATAGGGCTATTAGAAATACAACATCCACCATCTTTATATCTGCTGCGCTATTAAATATAGGCCATGCTGAACATCACATGACAGTCTAGGGCAACGGTTCCCAACTATGAATGATTTTATCCCCATGGAGGTGTTGGAAAGATCTTGAGAATTTTTGTGTGTGTGTCATGATGCAGAGAGACGGGCTACTGATATTTAGTGAGCACAGACCACACAACCTACCTTGCACAACATAGCCTCCCCAACAGAATATTATATTCCAAAATGCAATTACGGCAAGACTGCAAAACCCTGGTCCAGCACCACTCATCATAAAATCCTGAAATAGAGTTAAGCTAGCACAGATGTACCATTTGTAACATGAACAGAGGTGAGATGGCTGCTAAGGCTCCTCTATAGATGGGCTGATGTGTGATAATCAATAACAACATGCTTTAACAAAATACTTAAGACCCAAAGGAACAACATAGATGATGATGTGATATCCATATGGATGACAGAAAAGACATGGCAGATAAGCCTCAAGACATGACTATCACCAGTGCTCTTTGACAAAGATTCATGGGCCAATTCCAATTGAAATGCTAAAGCTTCCTGAAGCTTTGGCTCTACACACAGAAAGAAATAACCACCAGCAAAGAAGAAAAGGCCCATTTCTCCAACTTTGCTCTTACATAAACAGTAATAGACCATAATCCCCATTGGCATCAGCAAGTTCAAACACAAAAGATAAATACAAGTATGCTTGGGTATGTCCCAGCTAATAATCAAGCAGAAAACAGTGCCCAGGTATATCCCAGCTAATAATCAAGCAGAAAACAGTGCCCAGGTATATCCCAGCTAATAATCAAGCAGAAAACAGTGCCCAGGTATATGGAAAATTGATTACAATAGAATTGTAGACAGGAGTGTAATTTATGCATTCCTAAAGTGTAAGCTTTAAAAAAAACCTTCTGCCTAATTATTAATGTTATGCATGAAAATGTTGCCTAACCTGCAGTCTTTGTTCTGAATGAATTTCATAATATTGTCTAAAACTTGAGCACATTATTTTAAAATTTAGCATACCAACTCATTTCCATGATTACAGGTAACTTTAATTCAAACTGGAAACAACAGGAAGTAAGTGATAATTTAACAATATTCTAATCAATAAACTATTTTCATTCATTCTAGGTTATTTTTAAATAAATTAATGTAAACACACCAACAAAGAGATCTCACACATTGTCATAATATAATTAACTCATTTTCTTAGCCTGATAAGTGTTTAACACCACAATTTGGCTACAACCCTCAACTAAACTCGGTGTTTTTCTGTAGCCCCTGGATCAGTGACTTTCAAATGATAGACCATGGCGCTTTGTAATGGGTCTTCAAATCTGTATATTTATACCAAACACAGTCTTTGGAATAGCATGTTTCCCTTATATTGTTATTTTTTCATATTTTTTTGTAATTAATGAAAAAAAAAATCCCAATGATTTACTTAATACTAACATATTCACAATCAATAAGTGGCACAAAGACAATTATTATCAACTGAGTACTTTTTTATTATGTAAAATGAGTTCCTATCTTCAAAATGCTAAGAACCACTATCCTATGCTGGAATACCTGACTTTCTGTTTTTATGTTCCTTGAATTTATGTAAAAAATGTCAGCTAACCATGGGGTATTTCTTCTTAGTCCACATTTGCTCACTGTGGCATTCATATCACAGCTGTCCAAATCTGCCTTGGAATTCATACTTTCCGTCAAGATCAAAGTTTAGTGTACTTAGCTGTGGGCTTTGTTGATCCATTCCTCTTGAACTTCGTTTGGGCCCATAATTACGTGCCCAATATAGAGAAAAATGTCAAAAAAGAAACGGATTTCAATTTCAAGCTTCAGAGGAGTTCTGATAATAAAAATGTAGTGACAATGATGAAAAATGCCTCAACTGATGTACTCTTGTTTTTAGGGACAATGTACTATGTGAGAAGGGATACCTGTCAATTCTGAGATTATGTTTTGCCAGGGGAAGTTGTCATCTTAAAAAAGGAAAGAATCTTTTGGATGTAAGAAAATGTCCAGCCATGCTACTTGCTATGCAAAAACAGTGGGATTGCTTTCTGCACGCCAGAAGCAGGGCAAAGGTACAACACACCCACTGCCGGGGCCCATTAGCATCTTTTGTCATAATACATGGCAAATGGACCAGTAACTACCCACTGCCAATTAGAGTGATGATGAGCCAACTGAAAATAGGCAGGTGAGCAGACTAAGTGCCCCTGTGGTTTGCCAATTACCTAAATTATCTGCTGTAGTTTTAGTGCACAGCTACCACGAATACAAATATAAAACACTGAAATTTAGAGGAGTTAGGCACTGCTTGGTGTCAAAAAGCAGAGAGAAAATAAGGAGGATTTTTCAGA
Source organism: Furipterus horrens (assembly GCF_987537825.1). Classification (NCBI taxonomy): domain Eukaryota; kingdom Metazoa; phylum Chordata; class Mammalia; order Chiroptera; family Furipteridae; genus Furipterus; species Furipterus horrens. The sequence continues at coordinate 134,854,654 of NW_028327176.1, read as the reverse complement.
AGCTGAGTCCTAGCAATTGTGATATCCAGTGTCACCCAGATGAAACACTATCCTGCATTTTGTTTGACAATTCTGTCTCCTCTAGGAAAGGCTCCTGAAACAATGAAGCATCAATTCCCTGCTCGATGTCACCAATCAATTGCACAAATCGTTCTCCATGATTCCTAGTAAATGGACATTGGCACAATCTACAGCACTGAATGAAGTTAGTATCAAAAAGCCTCAATTAAATAAAACTACTTTTACCAGGAAAAAAAATCATTTCTAGTAGATATGGGGAAAGAAAAAGAAAGAAAGGGCCAATAAGAGACTTGAAATTCCTGCCATCCCCTCAAAGGATAAAAAAAGATCAAAAAAAGAAATCAACAATGCACTGTGTCACAAACAGTCAGGTTCAATCAGGAAACCTGAGCAGCAGCCCTGTGAAAAGACTTCATCCTAGAACCTCTACTTGTATAACAGCCTGGCTTACTCTATCAGTGGAAATCACTTTCTATTTCCCATTGTTCTCACATTTAAAGTTACTGGAACAATGAGAGAGCTCAACACTATTTTAAAGGCAGAGCAACATTTTCTGATTTAAAAAAAAAAAGCTAACTCAGGTGTTTAACATTTTCCCCATCTTTCAGAAAATTACATCCATACTTGCCTCCAAATTTGACACTGTGTGTGAGTGCATGATCTAATGCCATCATGGTCATGTCCACTTAAACTTCATAATAGGCTAGCATACAATAAATTATTTCAAAAAAGGGTGCTGTGCTCAGTGGGTAATATGCAGTCTTGTGTTTAATGTTAATAGCAGCAGTCAGGAATCTGAGTTATACAGCTCCAGTACTGAACTAATATGTGATCTTTGACAAGTCACTTAATCTCTCATCATTCTTAACTGTAATGATAGTTTATCTAAATTATAATAGCAGATAATAATACCTCGCTTGGAGTAGTGTGGTAAGACTTGATTAATTGTCATGTGTGAAGTACTTTAAGGTCTTTGGATAAATGTATTACTCAAGTGCACAGCATAAATATTATTCCTCCATTAACAATGTTTTCTTGTGTAACGTCCAATATACCTTCAGTGTAAGACACATAGGGAACACTGTTAAGTATAGTAGTAAAATTATAAGCATTTCACTGTTTCTTGCATACATTCATGTTGTACAAACTAGCCTACTTTATAGAATATTCAATATAGTTACTAAATTCCACACTGACTGTTTTATTATGCTAATTGATAATCTAGTGTGCTCCAAAGATTAAAGAAAAATGAAATTAAACTGAAAAAGCAAAGGGTAACAACTTTTTAATGCCTCTTTAATTTACAAAATACAATTAAATTCACACAGTGATAGAATTGACTGTGAATACTAAGATGACTATAAATGACAAAGTAAATGTTACAAAGCCAAGCTGAATAAAAGCAAAGGAAAATGCCAATACAGTTCAGTGCCATGGGATACCTGTGTCTTCTCAGAAAAATGAAATATCAGTCATCCATAGATGTCAGTTGAAGACAACCTTCTGAGGATAACATGTCACTGGAAAAGGTTTTTTGAATCAGATCAAAATAACACAAAATTCATTATTGTCTTTATTAAGAAGAAAAACATGCTAATAAAAAATTAGATCTTACTAACTAAGCTTATCTGACTTCATATTTGTGAACACATAATATTCAAGTCCACCTGCTTTAAATAAAAACACATACACAAAACATGAGTACACATATGCTTGTTCACACATGCACATGGTCTATGAATATATATGTAATTTGTGTCCAATTGAAATAGTAACTCCAGTAAGCTTCACTTATAAAAGCAATAGTATTGGGCCTCTTCTGTTGTATAATTCCACAATTGACATTCTTCACATGATTACAGACAGCCTGACTGCAAAAACAACTATACTTAGATACTGCTGAGGTGATGGTAAATTGGTACAAAGCCTTAGGTCAGCAATTGCATTTTATCTAAAATACTTATAAAAGCCTCCTTCTAGGAATTTAGCGTTCCTAAGGCTGTATTCTCATTCTCATATTTTTTCATCAAAAACCTGGAAGAGCAGAACAACTTTCATGAGGGGCAAAATATTTCTGAAGATTAATGTTCTAACTTTTAAGTTAATGCAAATATTATATTTCACTCTATAATATATGCTTTGCTTTAGACATCAATAAACTTTTCCCCAAGTATTTGAGATAAAATTGATGCACTAAGATGGCATGTCTGTTGCTTCTACAACTGTCTGTATCCCTCATCATCCCACAATTAAAATACAAATACATAAATAAGTAGAAAGTATAGAAAAAAAAGCATGAGATAAATTAATAGGGGACAGTGACAGAGAGCAAATAATTGGAAATATCTTATTTTAATAGAATGACATCTTTAAGGAACAGGCTTATGTGTGAGGCAAGGGTAACAAAATTGACTTGAGACCTTTTTCTATAAATGTATGTATTTACTCTTAATTAGCTATTATAGCATTCTGAATGCATGTCATGTATTTAGCAGGACTGTACCAGTTTTCTCTATGTGATTGGATTATGGATGATTTTTAATAAATTTCTTATGTGAGTTTTTACAATGTTTATATTACTTTTATGACTAGAAAAACACTATTAACATTTTTGGCAGAATATATGATGCTGGTGCTTCCTGAAACACTGATGTTTGTTCCAGAAATTCCAAATTTTTCTCATCAGTGATAAAATATTACTCAAAATGTAGAACTTATATGATTAAAATACAAAAATAATATTTATATTTATGAACACCAGAGTCCCAGCAGCACCAAATGTTTCATAATTTTTGAACAATACATCTATAGCTTTCATGAGAATCATGAACAGAACTTAAAGCAACACTTAGTATCTGCTGAATGCATCCATTGGAAATTGTTTCACTTCAAAGTAAAATTTCAGGGAGGCTGCTCCAAACTAAAGACAATAAAACACTCTGGATTCAGGATGACACTTTTGTAAAGCAGCCATATATCTTTTGAACCTGGATGCCAGAAACAGCATAAAAACTATTGATAACACAAAATTCTTCCTCCACACCTAAACAAATGAATGTTCATCATGCCTGCCAAGGACATCAAAGAGAAAATGAATTTCTACTCTTTTCATAATATTTCTAGAAGGGAATCATCATTAGCAGCAGAAATAATGCAAAAGAATGGGACAAGAGCAGTCAAGATTTATGTGCTAATCTGTTTACATGGCTCTCTGCTCAGCTGGATTTCTTCCAAGCTGAACCTCCTCTGTGAAAGGTAGTCATATTAGCTATGATCACCCATTCACTATGAAATACCCACAAAAAACCCCAGTTTATAGAGATAAATTTGTAAACTTAGTGGCCCTTTCACCAGATATTTTTTGAAGAATTTTATTCTCCTCTATGTATTTAAAATTTATATTAAAAATTCTGTTAAAGAGAGAAATAAAAATATACTCCCCTATACATGGCATTGCACATTTGGTTAAATCAGTACTGGGCTTGTGGCATTTCTTAGAAATTACTTTTTTCGTTATATTAACTAGGATGTAGTCTGGTTAGTGTTGTTATATAGATTAAGTGAGAATGCCTATAACCTTCTGAGACTATATTATGGCTCTGTAAAGAATGTTATTAAATAAAAAGTTAAAGTAGTATTGTAATAGTATAAGATACTCTTGTCTTCAATCATAGTAATGCCTGCCTTTAACATAATCTTTCAACTTCGCAAGAATTCATTCCATGCTCTATTATTTTGCTGTTAGTTGTAACATGATTGGCATCTTGTACTAGAAATTGATGAGGAAACAGTGTCATTTTGGTAGACAGTGAAATACATTTTTAAGAGCAAAGCATTAGATTTACTCAGGTGGACTCACTTCTAGTTTCACTGCTTGCTGTATATGACCACAGGCAAATTAACTGGACTCTAAATATTAATTTCCCAGTAAGATTCTCATAGGAACATCACAATAATTAAGAAAACTATTCAATGTAACACAGTAACTAACATATATTAATACTAAAATTTAATATTGTAGTTATTAGAATTTATTTCCAAAATAATGATTTTTCAAAAAAAACAGCTGCCATCTTGCAGACTTCAGAGAAATTGTTACTAAAGAGACAAATAACACCTGAATTTAGTAACTATACACATAGAAATATAATTTGTTTTGTTTTATTGCTATATTGCCACACATTTAGGGTATCTTTTATTTCTAAATTTACCACAAAAAAAAGCAATTACACTATTAGGCTTCTGTATAAATAAATTTAAGATTCTGTCTCCACCTGACTGCTGTGGCTCAGTGGATTGAGCATCGACCTGTGAACCAAGTGTCGCTGGTTCGATTCCCAGTCAAGGGCACATGACTAGGTAGCACGTCAGGTCCCCAGTTGGGGGCGCATGAGAGGCAACCACACAGTAATGTTTCTCTTTCTCCTTTCCCCTCTCTCTAAAAATAAATGAATAAATAAATAAACAAACAAACAAACATGAATGTTTTTTAAAAAAAGATTCTACCTCCACACAGCTGATAATGTTGGGTTCATTTAAAATGGTAGTTAAGTTTCATTTTTGACATAAGTGATGGTAAAGAACTTTTAACTAAATCTTTACTTTTCGATGATTGTTTTATAGCCTTCTAGAAATTGAGGCATAAAACACATTATTTATCAATAAACAAGCAATGCAGATTTATTTTCCACCCTTAATACACCAAATATTTACATTTAAAAAAATGAACTAACTAGTATCACAGAAGATATTTGGTTTTTGCCCCCCAGTTCCTGAGTTCCTAGCACAGAGTTCCCAAATCCTTTGAATTTCCTGAGTGCAAGGGTGATAAAATGCCCCTTCCTTCTAATGAGGAAATTTTTGTGAATCCAAAATAACTTCAGGGTAGGGGGCTAGTAGCCAGAAAGACCAAGTCTTGATTAGATGCTTGGAACTTTCAGCCTCACTCCACAACCTCTAGGTTGGGGAGAGGGGCTAGAGATTGAGTTAATCAATATTATGGACTGAATGTTTGTGTCCTCTCAGAATTCAAAAGTCGAAATCCCCAATGTGATGGTATTAGGAGGTGGGGCCTTCAGCATTTAATTAAGTCATGAGGTAAATCCCTCAGAAATGGGATTAGTTCCCTTATAAAAAGAGACACTAAAAGACTTGCTTCCTCTCTTCTGCTCTCCACCATGTGAGGACATAGCAAGAAGATGCCCATATACAAACCAGAAAGCAGGCTCTAACCAGACACCAGAACTGTGTAAGCTGCCCAGTCTGTGGTAATTTGTTATAACAGCCCAAACTAAGACAATCATCAATGTCCTGAAAAAGGAGGAGGGCCCTAGGAATCCCCAGCTTTGTAGGCAAATCAGATAGAAGTGTGAGTAAGCTGGGAAACTGATCTTTGCAACTGGCTTCTGAAGTGAGGGTGGTTTTATGTGCCTGAGCCCTTAAGCCTGTGGAGTCAGAAACTAACTCTGGGTAGTTAGGCTCAGAATTCAATTGAATTGTAGGACAACCAGTGATGTTAAAATTGGTTGGGGTCAGGAGGACAAAATAATGCCCCTCAAGAACTTGATTTAATGTCTTATAAATTAATCCAATTGTGTCTCTTAGTTCTGAACAGATTGTTTTTCCCTCTTTTCTTATTTTACTCTGGCTGGTGTGGCTCAGTAGATTGGAGTATCATCTTGTATACCAAAAGGTTGAGGGTTTGATTCCAGGTCAGGACACATAATCAGGTAACAGATTCAAACCTTGGTCAGGGCATGTATCAGGGCAACTAAGTGATGTTTCTCTCTCACAGTGATGTTCTTTCTCTCTCCACCTTCCTCTCTTTAAAATCAATAAACATATATTTTATTAATGTTGCTATTTCAATAGAAAATAGAGATTTTATTAATATTAAAATTATTTACATTTGTATAGTTTAGAACTCTTTTCAAAAGTCTTTCAGAACCATAGGAGTATAAAATTCCTCAAATCAATTGTCTTAAAATCTTCACACTTCAAAATGCAACTTTTTAACCTTAAATGTTGTCTATATATACTGCCTGTCTTTTCACTCATTGGGCAGTTCATATCTTTCTTACACTTTAAATACAGGTTGAAAATTTTATTTTTTCCTGAAACATTAATATTTTAATAGCAGATGAATAATGTTCTTATATATGAGCTGAATTGTGTATGTGTATAGAGGTCTATCTGGAAAAAGTCCAGCCATTGTTAATATAATAAGAACATTTGCCAACAACAATTAACCTGGCAGCCAAGGAGAGTAAACTGGAGTGTGTATGCATGAACAATGATGACTTCACTGTACTAGTCAGTGGGGGCAATAGGTGCTGTTGAGTGAGAATGTATTTGTACTCTGGTTGTCACATTCAAAATGACTGAGTGAGTAGAGCAACAAATTTGCATCAAATTTTGCATTAAGCTTGAAATTCTTCTGCAGAAACTATCCAGATGATTCAGAAGGCTTTTGGGGATGATGCAATGAGTGCACTGCAAATAAAAGTGTGGTACAAATGCTTCAAAGATGGCCAAGAATCTGTTGAAAGTGGTCCAAGTTCTGGAACATCTGCAACAAGCAGAACACTTAAGAATGTTGAACATGGGCAGGCTGTAACCAACAAAGATCGGTGACTGACTGTGCAAGAACTAGAAGCTTGATCTGGGGATTCCAAAGATTACTGTGTCCAAGATTTTGATGCAGGATCTTGGCATGAAGCATGTTGTGGCAAGATTCCTTCTGCCACTTCTGCTACCAGAGTAGAAGGAATATTGTACTGCAGTTGCTACCAGTGAATCAGATTTTCTCAAGAAGTTCATAATCGGAAATGAATCATGGGTCTATGACTGATCCAGAAACAAAGGCCCGGTCATCCCAATGGAAGTTGCCTCGTTTTCCACACCCAAAGAAGGTGCAGAAAAGTTACAGCAAGGTCAAGACCATGTTAACTGCTTTTGACTGGGAAGGTGTTTTCCATCATAAGTACACCCCACCAGGCCAAACAATTAATAAGGAATTCTTTGTTGGTTGACAGATACAACACAATAAATTGACTGCAGCTATGGGCAACTGGTGATTGACAACTTCATCGTGACAACACACCTGCTCATGAATCACCTCTCATGCTGAGATTTTTGGCAAAACATACATCACCCAGGTCACTCAGCCCCCCTACAGCACAGATTTGTCATCCTGCAACTTGTGACTTTCCCAAAACTAAAATCACCTTTGAAAGGGAAGAGATTTCAGACTGTCAGTTAGATTCAGGAAAATACAATGAGGCAGCTGATGGTGATTCCATCAAAGAATTTTGCAGAGTATTTTGAACAGTGGAAGAGATGCTGAGAGAACTGTGTGAGGTTCCAAGGTGCCTACTTTGAGGGGAACTGAGACATCACTGTCCTATGTACAATGTTTCTTGTATCATCTTCAAGAAATGTCTCTATTGTCCATATACATGGCTGGATGCTTTCTGGGAAGACCTCATATATACATAATTTTTATACATGTATGCAAAGGTAAGTAGAATTAACCTTTAAAATTTTATATACATAACATTCAGAGGGAAACTTCTTTTTATTACATGCTATAATTGTAACTCTTACATGACAGTATTCAATGCTTATGGTGACAAAATAATAAAGCTTACTTGACTGCATATTGCTTGATTTACTTGTAGCAGTTGTGGAAGCAAATTTCTGTTTGTCAGGAATAGTAATAATGTTGCAAATATCTATTTTCTGGTATAGTTAAGATAGAAATGCATAAGAGAAAAAAAGTCCAGATTAAAAGCAAAAACTAAAACCAGGAAATAAGCAACGAAAAGCAAGGAGGCAAACAAATAAATAAATAAACAGGAAAAATAGCCTATGTTAATTTAGGGACTTACCCAAGCAAATGCCTTAAGAATGGGATTTATAGATTTTTAAAAACTTTCTCTTAAAAGTATGACAGCTTACCCAATTTATTCATATCCTAATTTCATACTTCAGATCTCAGGTTAAATGTTAATGTTAAATATTACTTAAAATTATTATTTGGACTTGTTCCTCTTATAACACTACAGTATTTTTTAACAATTATATGATTATATTGTTTCAAAAATACTCATAATCATTTATTTTAAAATATTCTATACCAGGAAATTATTTATTTCCTTTACAGAGCCTCCACAAATCCGAAGCTATTAATGCCCTTTCTGAAATATGGTTAACAGAATTGAACGTGCTATTTTGGAATCTCACTGGGTTTGCAAGAGTATATAGCCAACCCACTCCCTCACGTGACCTCAATCCCTTCTTTGCCATAACATCACGTTAAACTTCAGGCAGCTGGGTCACTTTGTCGGAGTCAATGAAAAACAAGTCATTTCCAACTTAATTAATGTTTTGTCAAATTCCTCTCATTTGAGACACATAGACTTGATTTCTTAACCTAAATGTGTAACTCTACATTATCTATAAAGTCTTCTTAGTCTATTGGGATCAATTTATATCTTAAATTTATCATTCATTGCATTGAGCATATTTCCTATTTTCATATCATATAAAAACATGGGATTTCACACTATATTCTCTTTCAATACACTTAAAGTCCTAAATTTCATTTATTTCCACTTGAAACTCTAAGTAACTCTTGAACATTTCAGGACTCTAAAAAATTTTTCTCTAATGTATTTTTTTTCAGTTATCAAAAAGAATAACCAAGATCATCTGACTCATCAGTAACTTCTCTCCAAATTAGCACCATTTTATTAATCAACAGTTCCTGAATATAAATGTCTATTAATACACAATCAAAATGAGAATAAGACTCAAATGATAAAACCTGTTCTTAATGGATCCATGCCTATTTCTCCCAACCATGTATGTTATTCTAAGGTCTAGCAAACCTGTAACTTCATCTTCTGCTCTAGAATGTTAACAAAAATCAATATTATCTTTACAGGCTGTATTCTCTGGAATCCATATTTCTATCCATTGTTTTAAAATAATTCCTCATCACTTCTCATCTTCTGGGAACTCTTTTCCCCATGATTTCTCCAAAGTAATAAATAGAGACTTTGACATGATATCGACAAATTGTTTTAGGAACGTCAAAGATTTAAAATTTAGGGAATTGTTCAGAACTTTAGTATAAAAAGTTAAATAACTCATAAACTTTTGGTTTCCCATAATAAAATTCAGAAAGATTGGGAAGTTCTTGGACAGTGGTCAGGAGGCTGGATTTTGGTTTAGGTTAATTCTTTGAAAGCAAGTACCACTCATGGTTTGACTTTAGACACCTGTATCTAGCTCAGTGTCTACTATGCAGTAGATGTTTATTAAATGTTTGTTGAACAAGTAGAATCTAGTTTATTCGAATTTGGAGATAACTCATTGAAAGCATGTAAGTACTCCTTTAGTATCTCATTCTATGGGGGGGTAGGGGAGGCGAGGCTTCACATCTATGCCATATTTGTTTTACCCCTAGTAGTGAAGATCATTCTCATTCATTTATGAAAGACAAAAAAATTAAAAGATTATTCAATCAACATAATTTTAACTGCTTTCTCTATGCCTTCTGTTGTGAAGTTTGGTAAGCTATATCTTTCTGTATTTTATATGAAAGGATACCCAGAGATTGAGCTGCTAATATCCTTTTAGGCTTTGAATGAAAAAGTGATAGGTGAAATAAAGTTAGACTCAAACCCAAATACTTTACAAAAAATTAATTAAATTTTGGCTCTGTAGCACACCTTCACATTTTCTAGCACCTCTAAGACTAATCCTAGAAAATATCTCCTTTTCATTGTAATAAAATCTGCAAGCACTCAGGACTTGAGGTTATTAAAGTAAAATGCCTGAGTATAGTTCAAAGTAAAGATAAGAATTTAAAATGAACACATGATATGCTAAATATTATATATTTCAAATAAAATGCTCTATACTGATTTTCCTACTAGTGTAGTAAGACTCCCAAAAATGATTTAAAACATGTTAGGCAATGCATTAAGCATCAGAGAAACAATGATGAAAATTCAATATCGAGCCTTTAACTGAATCAAGTACATGAGGAAATATGAGCAAAATAAATATAAATATGGTATGAAAACTGTGACAGTTGAAGTGCTACCCATGCACAAAAGAAGAGTAAAAACAATTCTGGCCAGGAGTGTTGTAGGCAAATATGAGAGCTGAAGAAAATGTTGAGATGGGTTTCAAGGGGAAAGTGATGTTGACAGAGAAGAGAGAGGAAGGAGGAAAAGCATTCTAGACTAACAAAAGACAAGAAGAAATTATCTATGGTGAGTCTGAAGATTTAATGTGATTAGATCACTGGATGAGAGTGATTTGAAATGAGACTGTAAGTGTAGATTGAAGGCACAGTGTGAAGTCTATGTAATCCACACTAAGAAATTTGAATTCTTTTTTACTTTGTAAGCAGCAGGAATTCATTAAATATTTTAACCAGTGAAGGGACAATAAGTAAAATATAGTATCTTTCTAAGAAATAATCCTAAAGTTTATTTCAAGCATTCCCTTCAGGGAGGGAACTAAATGAAAGTAGTAGTTGAAGAATAGTAAGTATGGTGTTTTCTAGTTTTCATTCCAGACTAGGTAACTTAGTAGAAAAAAGTTATGAAATTATTTTATATAGATCATAGGGAGGAGATAGGATTTGAGGGTGAAGTCAATTTCATTTGAGTCTAAGTTTGTAATAATCATGAGATCTAGGGGAGAAGTGCTCTTGAAAGTCAGATGCCAAGTGACAGATTGCTGGTCTCAACAGAATAGGGCTGGTTGGTAGGAGGCCTGTTTGAGAGGAAGGAAGGGGAGAACCTGGGCTTTGACCACTTCTTGATAGGAGAAGAAAAGCACTTTCCATTGGGATTGTTATAGCAATCAGTAATGATTTCAGGAGAGATGAGAAAGAGCAGACTGACTATTCATACTACTGAAATTTGACTTAAGGTCCATGAGTTGTTACATTGTCTTCTACTCTTGAAAACTCAGGAACTGGTATAATTATTTTGGATCCATCCCAAAGATAGTATTTATTGTAACCAACCAACCAGTGGGGTCCTATGCCTTGTTGCCAATGGGCAAAAACTCTGGAGACAGAGTTTGTGGGAAGGAAAAGGAATCTTTTATTTAAAGAATATATAGTTTGAAACAATGGCAGGTTTCTGCCAGCTCAGTTCAAGGCTGCCCAGGAACCTCTTCTCCCACCAAAGTACCACCTTTTAAGAAATGCAGGTATAAGGTTGGAGCAAAAATAATGTCCGATTTTGAGGTCTATTTTAAAAATGAAAAAACCCATGATTATGAAAATATTTAATTGTTAACATAACCTCCTTTGCTTTCTAGAACCTCATTCCATCTGTCAACTAGCGTATAAATGCCATGCTTGTAAACTTCTTTAGGTTTTGAAGCAAAATATGAATCCAACTCATTTTCAGCCTCTTCTCTTGATGTCAACCTAAGACCATCAAGATGGTTCTGTAGTCCCCGAAATAAGTGATAATCAGAAGGAGCAAGGTCAGGAGAATATGGAGGGTGAAGCAATCTTTCCCAACCAAGCTCTTTCAAGAAATTTTTGGTGAGTCGAGCTGTGTGAGAACGAGCATTATCATGATGGAAGATGACACCCTTTCTGTTGTCTAAGGAGAATCGCTTTTTGTTCAACGCTGCTTTCAAATGATGAAGTTGTTCACAGTAAAGATTAACAGTAATTGATTGTTGTCTAACAGTTCAAAATGGACAATTCCTTCCATATTCCAGCATACACTCAACATGATCTTCTTTGGATGAAGTCCTCCTCTTGGTTGTTGAACTCTTCAACCTTCTCGAATGATCCGCGATTGGCAGCATTTAATGTTATGGTAAAGGATCCACTTCTCAGCACCTGTAACAAGCCTACCTAAAAATGGTGCCTGAAAGTGTCACAGAAGCAATGATTCACAACAAGCAACACGCTGTTGCAGATTCTCTGGAGACAGTTCATGTGCAACCCATTTTCCAACTTCTGAAACCTTTCTGATCCTTTTCAGTTGACATAGCACGGTTGTATGGGCTACATTAAATTGTTCTGCAAGTTCCCTAGAGGTAATGGTGGGGTTTTCTGTGACAACAGCTTCCAACACTTCGGAATCAAGTTTTATTGGACAACCCTCTTTTGGCTCTTTTTACAAACTGAAATCCCCACTTCAGAAATGGGAAAACCACTTCCTGCAAATTTTTTCAGTCACTGCATCATCCCCATAAGCGCTGTGAATAGACTTTGCTGCTGTACTTGCATTGGCACCTTTCTGAAATTCATAGAGTAAAGCATTTCTAATGTGATCTTTAGATGGGACAAACATGGGTGCAAATATTGCAGACAATTATTAACAATACCTTCATATTCTGAAAAAATAGGTATAAATTAGTCACTGTGATATCAAAAAATTATAAGAGGCACAAATTTAATAAATATTATCTAAAACATTCTTTTAAAAAAGACGGACATTACTTTTGCACCAACCTAATAGCTTAGCTGCTTTCCAGTTGCTGCCTGGCTTTAGGCATCCTTCTGAGTCAGTATGTCCAGGCATCCTCTTCCTCTGGCCACCAATCTCTAGTGCATCTGTGTCACAGCTCCAGTCAGTACTGCCACTTTGGCTTCCCCTGCTGGGAGGAGCCCAGGGTGGTTGCCTAACCACGTGGCTTCCAAGATCAGCCTGGATCTGTCCATGAAGCTTTCTCCTGCATGCTGGTGCTGGGGTCTAAGGCCCTGACCTGGCTGGAGTGGGCAGAGGCAACGACCTCAGCAACTATTCCTGGAAGAGCGCCCAGTGGGTGGGTGGCCACCACAGTGGCTTCCCATGGCTTCCCTTCCAGGGAGGGGTGTGGGCTTGCTGTCCGGCTGTGGCTCCCACAGCCTGCCAGCCCGGCCTGAGCCTCCTCAGTTCCCCCCTTACCGGCCTAGCACTCCAGGCAGGCCCTGGAGCACTCAGGGAGGGGCGCCAGGAACTTCCCAGACCTCGCTGGGAAAGAGGGAAGAGCAAGGAGTGAGGCATTTCCACATACTCTCCTTTGAAAGGCTGACCCTGGCATCCCATGCATGCAGGTAGTAGCTGCATCAGCACCCTGGTTGTCAGTGCAGCTGCAGCTCGTGCACCACCTGGACACTTCCCCACCCCTCCCTCATTTCCGGAGGGAGGGTCCCCCGTTAAGTGTGTGTGTGTGTGCATGCAGTGGAATGACTGAAATCAAGAATGACTTACCACAATCAAGCTGCCATATAGATTTCAAAGATGAAACTTATCTATTTGCTATAATAGTTACTTAGTAAAGACCAGGTGAGACCAATGAAGTAAGAGACCCTGCCATCAAGGGGATATCAGTTTAAAAGAGGAGACAACAGGAGGAGAACGAAAGCCTTATAAGTCTAACAATCAAGGAAGGCTTGCTCTGCTTCTTGGATTTCACATTAGTTTATTCATGGCTGAGCTCACCAACCTCAGCTGCACTGGTCATCACCATATCCCAGTGCCTGGGAGAGCTCCTGACTCATAGTATGCCCCCAATAAATGTCCATCTTAATGGATGAATACACTAGGAAATAAGTATTAGGATAACAATTTCAAAGATAAGAAAACTGATGCTTTAAAAAAAGGTTAAGTAACTTGCTATGTGGATGTAGCTATTAAGTCCCAGAGTTAGGACTCCAAGGCTAAGACCACTTGTATAAGATTTCCTATTTCAGTCACACATTTGCCTTTTAAATATCAGTCACATATAAACACTTTGAAACTGATATGTAGAAAAAAACAGGTGTGGTCTTTACTTCAATTTGTACAGCTGAAATAGGGAAAAACTTGTAATTGTCATTCAATCCACCCAAAATGGCAATGACCTTAAACATAGGGGCTATTAGTGATACAAATACAAGATCTCCAGGACTGTGAAAAGCCTGCTTAACTAAACAACAGGTCTCCTGAGGCAAGCTTGCTTCCAGAACTCTCTCTGGCTTGGCTGTTCTCCATTTTCATATAAACGGCCAGGCCTGCCAACTCCTGAAGAGCTAAATGTCTATAGCTTGTGACAAAGGTTCTGCAATAAAGGGACACTAGGTACTGTGTGTGCAAACTCTCCTGCTCTTCATATATACTGATCACTGCATGTTAAGTAATACTTGAGTACTTAAATGGCCTTTAAAATCTGACCTGAGCTAGGTTTGGAAGTTACAAACCTACCATTTATTTCCACTGGAAGTACATAGAGCAAGGTATACTGGTGTGGTAGAATCAACTGAACAAGATGAAAAGTATATTTTCTTGAAACACAACTTTTCTTGGGCTCAAAGACATTTGGTCAGCATTTCTGAAAATCTATAAGAAACCAGATAAATGTATGCTCTATAAAAGTCTCATATTATAAAATGAGTTATAAATTGAACCAAAAATACCGACCACATGTTGTCATCTCCTTTTCTTTTGTTCTCATTTATTTATTTTATTAATATCCTCTTATTTTAATGTCATTCAGAAGATTTGTATAATACATCTTTCTAAGATAAAGATTGATTTTTAAAGGAAGAAATATTGAGTTAAATAAATGATACATGTAATAACATTTTTCTTGTTTACAATGTTAAGTCAAAGAGAAACACTGTTTCTAATATTGATTTAAATGGGAAGGAAAAAATGTCAGTTTTCATATTGGTCCATGACTCTTATTTCCAGAATTAAGAATCTAAGGCCAATCCAAACTAAAAAAGGAAAACTCAATGAAGACTACACATAAAAGATACTTCAGATTATAATTAATTTCATATTAAATAATTTATTTATAAAATACTAAAATCTATTATTATTAATATTTATTTTAGTTTGGCTCTTAAATGACACCGTGTAATTAATTTATGGGTATTATAAATGTAGGTAGATGCCAGCAACTTTTTCTGCAAAGGTCAGATAGCATATATTTTAGGCTTTATGGGCTATATGTGGTCTCTGTGGTATAGTCTCTTTTCCATTTTTTTGAGAATATTTTTAAAACATTCTTAGTTCACAGTCAGGATCTGGTCAATGGCCTATAGTTTACCCACTTCTGTTCTCCTATTCTAACTTTGTCCCTACAAGACAAAGCTCTAAACTCTTTGCTAATCCCCTTAACTTGTATGTGTAGAGAAGAAGACGTATGCTAAGAGATGAGAAAAATACAACTTCGATGGTTCAATTGCTTTTATTTTTCTTTAGAGTTGCATGCACAGACTTGGACATCCATGATTGCGGACAGTTTCAGGGCCTGCTGTGTGCCTGTAGAGGTGCTCAGCACTTCCCCAGTACAACCTCACAAAGCACAAACTCTGAGTCATACAAGCATGAAGACTCAGTTCTAATAATACATGCATACAAAAGGTCCAGTTTTATAGTAAACTCTGTGTATGTGAATCACACAAAATCTCAGTGGCCTGATCTGTCCTGTCTTTTGGCAGATGGTCAAATCGCCCATCTCAGGCACTGTGCACAGTCTTGGGGACCCAATGAAGATCAACCCTGGAAGGTCCATGCCCATGTGGCCCTTTAAGCAGAGACAGAGGGAAAAATAAATCTGTGTGCAATAGGGAAAAACAGAGCCATGTGATGGTGAGTAACAATGTCTGGGGGAGGGTCAATTTTTCTTTTTCTTAATACAAAGTTTATAAATTGATGATTGAACTCAAATATACCAATTTTTTAAGGCACACTGAATTCAAGTCAACAATATTCACTCAAATTGAGATTCCATATGTGAAAAAAAATAGATATTTTTAATATATTCATTGCTTTCATTCTGGGGTGCTGGGTATTAATAGGACAGGCAGGGACATATGCTGATTTGCTTATGATACTAAATATTACATGAAAAATACCAGCCTCTAATGTGAAAATTATCAAGAAGAAATAACAACTGGCATAGAACTTTAATAACTCTTTCTAAAAATCTGGTAATCGTCATAATTTTCACAGAAAGAACTTTTCAGCTTACCCCTGTTGTCAGCAAAAATACCCAATAGATAATACTATTGAGAAAATTTCCCAAATTTTACCAAGAGTATTATGTGCATATATCAATGCATTATAAATTATTAGAAATAAGTAAAAACAGACCTTCAAAACAGATGCAGAATATTTGATATCTCTAATTTTATATCCTGTGCTTTTCACATTCTTGTTACTCCACGAAACAAAATACCTGTAGGAGATCTCTTCCTCATTATTTCAAACTACAGTGTTCCCTCACTTATTGCGGGTGTTACGTTCCAGACCCCCAACAAAGTAGGAACCTTACATTTATTCTACACTCTTAAACCTATGTAACTTTAACAACATACATATACAGTACCACAAAATCCCATGATATAGCAAAAAATATGCACTAAGTAATTAAATATAATATTTTTAAAAATCCCGTGATACAGTGAGGCCACAATAAGTGAACTGCGATATAGAGAGGGCCAACTGTAGCCAGATTCCTTAGCATTATATTTCATTTCCTTACCATTAAGTACTTTCAGGTCATGCTACTTATTAAATCTGGCATTCATTCTAAATTGATTTATTTTGCTTTTCATGTCACTATTTTAAACTTATTTTAAATATAATTTTAATTAATCAAAATAACAAGGTACAACACACAGTTTTTCTTCCATAAACGCTAACTTGGGAACTTTATTGAATTTTTGCAGTACCAAGTTATATTTCAAAACAAGGTTTGATAAACCTCATAAGAGAAAAGGTTGAAAAAAAAGCCACTAAGATCAATCTTTAAGACGTGGCCATTACAGAGAAAGTGAAGGGTTCAGAGAGTGTGGCAATGAGGAGCAAAAGATGAAGCCAGGCAGGTTTTCTCAAATGCAATGACGTTTAGAGAAAAAGGAAATAGTTTTATTATTCACAGAATTTGGATTATGGCTATAAATGACATTTAAAATGGAATGGAAGGAGTAATTGCAAGAAAACTAGGAAAATATAGGCTCTTGTGTATAATTATTATATATGAAAATATAGTAAAGTTTCATTCTTGGATTTTATTTTTAGTGTATGATAAGGTCTTTCCTCTCTCCTTCCTTTCTGTTTCCTGAGTAAGACCAGTAAATGTGGATGAAATGTGGGCTCATCAGAGTTGTTTTCTTCCTTTTTTTATTTTTATTTCTAGCAGCCCACCCTGACAGACTGCCTCAACTGTCCTCTGTACCTTAAGATCACACAGAAGGCAATGCCCCCACTGGAGGTCTATTGCGTTCCAGTACTATCTGTAACTGGGTGAGCAAACCAACCTCAGTTCTTTCTCCATCAGTCTGCTTCCTGTGTCTCAACTGGCTCTGATCTGAGGGAAATATTATTTGTTCCACCAAACCCTAAGTGGAAAGGGCACCCCCTAGAATCAGCTTTAGGAATGTGGGTTCTCCAAGCTGATTTTACCATTAACCTGTTCTGGCACCCCATAAACAGTTACCTCAACTCCTCCAAATTTTATTTTGCCATATTGGTGATGTCTGTACTGGATTATTCATAAGGTTCTTCCCATTACTGATGAATAAAAGTGATCTAAAATAATATCCCAATCCAGAAACATTTTATTAAATCTAAAACAGCATTTTATATAAGTAAAATATAACTACCATTAACTGGCTACTTATTATATGCTAGCTACTCTGTCAAACATTTTACATTCACTAGCTTACTTTTAATTTTCACAACAATCCTGTAATGTATCAATCTTAACTCCTTTCTGCAATGAAGAATACAACTATCAGGAATCAAGCATTATCCCAAGGTGATAGAGCTATTAAAATGTAGATTGGGGATTCATCTAGGTCAGTGTGGCTTTAAAATTTACATGGTCACTTAACAAATAGCTTTACTGCAAAACTTATTGGTATATTTTTTTATAAACAAGTTAAAATAATTGAAATATTCTGATACTAGTCATTTGTTTTATACCCCAAAACCCACTGTTATTTATTTGTATATATTTATTTGTACATAAACATGCAAATACACATTACATATACATTCAATATATAGCATAGTTCATATATTATATATCAGATATAAAATATCAATGTTAATTTTATATATTAAATATGTTATAGATTGTGAATATATATGTATACACATACATTATTTTTTTCTTTATTCTCTCTTCTGTCTTCAACATTTAAAACTTTAAAGTACAGTCATACCTCAGTACTCGTCAGCCTCAGAACTCATCAAACTTGGTATTCATCACATATTAATGAGAAAAAAATGTTTCAGCACTTAACATTTATAGTACTTGCTAGAATTTGTATGAGTCATGACACCTCCCCACAAAGAAAATGCTTCAGCCCTAGACAGACATGCTCGGTCTCCCTCCACAACTAAGAAGGAATACACTACCTCAAAACTAGAGACAACCAGAAGTTCCAGAAAAACAAGCTGCATGGAAGTCCAACAAACAAAGATATAAAGAAGAAATACTCATCCAGACAGGCAGAAGGGGCAGAGACTGGGCAGAGAGGACATGGTGTGGTGATGGTGGTGGCAGCGGAGGCAGCAGTGGCAGGCCAGCAGAAAGCGCAGTCACACTTTTAAAAAGTGGGGAGGTACACCTGGGGAGCACTCCCAGCTCCTGAACAGATTGTGTAGCTCACAGGTCCCAGCGCCAGGAAAAATCAAGCCTCATTGCTTCTGACTGTGAAAACCAATGGGGGTTGGGACAGACGAAGAAACTGACAGTATCTCAGAAGAGTCCCCTTGTTTAAAGGGCTCCTATGGTCCTAGAACATCCGCAGAACCTCCCATTCTGGGAGTGATGGCCAGAGCAACAGCTAGAGAGGCGCCAGCACAACAAAAGTGGGAGAAGTACCTGGAAAAGGGGTGAGTGCTGAGCAAGTGGTGGTGTTCCCTCTCTGACCCCTCTCCCACCTACAGCACCAGAACATGTTGAAACAGGTCGCCCTGTACTGATGAATACCTAAGGCTAAGCCCCTTATTATGTAACAGAAGCAACAGCACTAGCTAAGACACAGAGGGAAACAAACACAGGAGCCTGTCAAGATGAAGAGACAGAGAAGTAAGGCCCAAAAAGGGGAACGGATCAAGGTTCCAGTGGGAAAACTAAGCGATGGTGAGATAGCCAACCTAACAGATGAGGAGATAGGCAATCTAACAGATGCAGAATTCAAAACACTGGTGATAAAGATACTCACAGGCTTGGCACATATGCTTGAGTATGGCAAATGCATAAGGGAAGAAGTGAAGACTATGCTAAATGAAACAAAAGAAAATCCACACAAAACCAATGGTGAAGAGAAAGACACCAGGGTTCAAATCAATGATTTGGAATATAAGGAAGAAAATATCAGTCAACCAGTACAGAATGAGGAAGCAAGAATTGAAAACAATAAGGAGAGGCTTAGGAACCTCTGGGACAACTTTAAACGTGCCGACATCCGAACCATAGGGGTGTGAGAAGGAGAAGAGGAAGACAAGAAATGGAAAGCTTATGTGAAAAATAATGAAGGAAAACTTCCCAAATTTGGTGAAGGAAATAGACATACAAGTTCAGGAAGCACAGAGAGTCTCAAACAAGCTAGACCCAAGGAAGACCACACCAAGACACATCATAATTAAAATGCCAAAGATTCAAGATAAAGACGAAATCTTAAAAGCAGCAAGAGAAAAGCAAAGAGTTACCTACAAAGGGTGCCTATAAGACTCTCAGCTGATTTCTCAAAAGAAACTTTCAGGCAAGAAGGGACTGGCAAGAATTATTCAATGTGATGAAAAGCAAGGACCTACAACCAAGATTACTCTATCCAGCAAAGCTATCATTTAGAATGGAAGGGCAGATGAAGGGCTTCCCAGACAAGGTAAAGCTAAAAGAGTTCATTATCACCAAGCCATTATTATATGAAATGTCAAAGAGACTTATTTAAGAAAAAGAAGATCAAAACTATGAATACTAAAATAACAACAAACTTACAACTATCAACAACTGAATCTAAATATAAAAACAAAATCCAACTAAACAAACCAGAATAAGAACAGAATCATAGGTATAGGAATCATTTGGAGGGTTATCAGCTGGAAGGGGGAACGGGGAGAAACAGGGAAATGGTGCAGAGACTAAGAAGCATTATTGGTTGGTACAAAATAGACAGGGGGGAGTTAAGAATAATATAGGAAAGGGTAAAGCCAAAGGACATATACGCACGACCCATGGATGTGAAGGACTTGGAAGACAGGAGCAAAGGGGGAAAAAATTGGGACTACTGTAAAAACATAACCAATAAAATATGCTTTTTAAAAAAAGGAAAAGAAAGTGCTTTATCAGTCACCGTTTGCTCACCACTGCTCAGAACGAATTAACAATGAATACTGAGGTGCCATTGTGTAAATTATGACTAAATTCATAGACTGAAGTCACTGGAAAATAACTATATTTCAAAGCTTATATGGGGGTATTAAAGAATTTATAATTTAGATTTATATCCCAGAAAACAACAACTGATTGAAAAATTACTAATACTTTCTCATTATATTATTTTATCTTCCTTGAGTATTAAATGTCTTCATACATATACTTTTGTTAAAAAAAGAAAACACAAAAGATCTAAAATCCTCAAAATGGTTAAATATAGTAAAATTGAGGCTATCAACTTCCATTCTTTAGTAAATAATAATTAAACTTGACTTATGTAAATTTTAGGTTTTGCATGAGATACTGCTTTTCTTATGCACTACAAAGTCAATGAAAATATCCTGTTAACAATTTTAATATTTCCTGAAGCAGTAAAATATAGTGCTTGGATAAATAACAAGCTTTATGCCCTTGCAAAAAGATAGAGTGACTTAGTTTATATTTCCTTTTATGTAAATCCACTTTGGATTCGAAAGTAATGTGATCTGTAATTAAAATGCCTGAAACAAGAAAACATACCATAAAAAGTGTTGTGAAGCATTAGCCTCCTAAAAAAATCATTATAGACTTAAAGCCAACAGATTGCATTAACTTGTAGAAAGACAAAACATTTATATATTTAAAAAAAACATTTTATACTGTGTAAAACAACCTAGAAATGTAGAATTGACATTCTGGAATCCCATTTCAACTCAGTCGCTTAATGTGTGTGACCTCAGCTGAGATAGTGGACAACCTTTGGTACCAGTTTCCACCACATTTGCCCACTCTAGAGGGTAACTGCGTAGAAACCTGATGAAAATTTCTTCAATATACATAAAGTGCAACAAATCATAGTTACTATATTGGTAAATTTACACATTATCAAACAAATGCTAATAAAATCTCAGGTTTTCCCCCAGATAATAAGTATCAATTAATAGCTTGATGGTTCAAACCAAAAACAATATTTTCTATTAAAAAAGCATTAACCAACTTCCAGCAAAGATGGAGGCCTAGACAGATACACTGCATCTCCCTCCAGAACTAAGAAGGAATGCAACTACCTCAAAACTAGAGACAACCAGAAGTTACAGAAAATCGAGCTGTACGGAAGTCCAACAAACAAAGATATAAAGAAGAAATACTCATCCAGACAGGTAGGAGAGGTGGAGCCAGGGCAGAGAAGATGTAATGTGGCAGTGGCAGCAGTGGTGGTAGAGGCAGGCTGGTGGAAAGCACAATCACGTTTTAAAGTCAGGAGGAGCACCTGGGGAGCATTCCCAACACCAAATCAGACCACACAGCTTGCCATCCCAGCGCCGGGGAAAATCAAGCCTCATTGCTTTTGACTGTGCAAACCAGTGGGGGTTGACACAGAGGCAGAAATTGCCAGTCTCTCAGCAGATTACGCTTGTTAAAAGGGTCCCCGTGGTCCTAGAATGTCCGCAGATCCACCCAATCTGGGAATGACAACCAGGGCAACAGCTAGAGGGGCACCAGTCCCATACAGAAGTGGGAGAAGGGTCTGGAAAAGGGGTGAGTGCTGAGCAAGTGGCATTGTTCCCTTTCAGACCCCTCCCCCAAACACAGTGCCACAACGTGGTGAAACAGGTAGCCCTGTACTGACAAATACCTAAGGCTCCGCCCCTCACAACATAACAGGAGTGACAGCTTACCTAAGACACAGAGCCAAACAAACACAGGAGCCTGTCAAGATGAGGAGACAGAGAAGTATGGCCCAACGGATCAAGGTTCCAGTGGGAGAACTAAGCGATGAGGAGATAGGCAACCTAATAGATGCAGAGTTCAAAACACTGGTGATAAAGATGCTCACAGGCTTGACGGATATGCTTAAGTATGGCAAGACATAAGGGAAGAAGTGAAGACTATGCTAAATGAAACAAAAGAAAATCCATACAAAACCAATGGTGAAGAGAAAGACACCAGGGTTCAAATCAATAATTTGGAATATAAGGAAGAAAAAAATCAGTCAAACAGTACAGAATGAGGAAGCAAGAATTGAAAACAATAAGGAGAGGCTTAGGAACCTCTGGGACAACTTTTAACATGCCGACATCTGAATCATAGGAGTGCCAGAAGGAGAGGAAGAGCAAGAAATGGAAAGCTTATGTGAAAAATAATGAAGGAAAACTCCCCAAATTTGGTGAAGGAAATAGACATACAAGTCCAGGAAGCACAAAGAGTCCCAAACAGGCTAGACCCAAGGAGGACAACACCAAGACACATCATAATTAAAATTTCAAAGGTTCAAGATAAAGATGGAATCTTAAAAGTAGCAAGAGAAAAGCAGAGAGTTACCTACAAAGGGGTGCCTATAAGACTCTCAGCTGATTTCTCAAAAGAAACTTTGCAAGCAAGAAGGAACTAGCAAGAAGTATTTGAACTGATGAAAAGCAAGGACCTGCAACCAAGATTATTCTCTCCAGCAGAGCTATCATTTAGAATGGTAGGGCAGATAAAGTGCATCCCAGATAAGGTAAAACTAAAGAAGTTCATCATCACCAAGACATTATTATATAAAATGTTAAAGGGACTTATTTTAGGAAAAGAAGATCAAAACTATGAACACTAAAATAACAACAAACTCACAACTATAAACAACTGAATCTAAATATAAAAACAAAATCCAACTAAGCAAACCAGAATAGGAACAGAATTATAGATATAGGGATCATTTGGAGGGTTATCAGCTGGGAGGGGGAATGGGGAGAAACGGGGAAATGGTGCAGGGACTAAGAAGCATTATTGGTTGGTACAGAATAGACAGGAGAAAGTTATGAATAATATAGGAAATAGTGAAGCCAAAGAACATATATACATGACCCATGAACATGAACTAAGAGAGATGGGATTGCTGGAGAGAAGGGGGATGCTGGGAAGAGGGGAGCAAAGGGAATAGAAATTGGGGCAACTGTAACAACATAATCAGTAAAATATATTTTAAAACATTTTTAAAAAGCATTAACCACTTATAGGTTTTTCTTCTTCCTATGCCTTTAAATAGGGCCACCTATTTGTTGTAGTAATCACTCCTTAAAAATTATAAGAACAACAACAACAAAAAAAATGCTAGTATCCCTTAAGTCTGTAGAGTCAAACTATGAAAGTTGTGAAACACTATAAACCTAACGGTTTACTACATTACACTGGGCCATCTCTAAATGTGCATGTGCTCAATATATATTTTCAGTAGTATTTGTTACGATATGTACTAAATTGTGGTAATCTGGTCATTTTTATAGAAACAATGAGGGATTGACAAATAATAACGGTTGACTATGGGTAATCTCTGTACATATTTTTTAAATCTTAAACTTCAACTCACATCTGCGTACATTTTTTCTTAAAAATAAAGAGTTGAAGTTTAGAAAGATGAAACTGCATACAATCAAAAAAGAAGGTAGAGGCAGAGCCGTAATTCAAAGTTGCTTTGACTCCCAAGACACTGTCTCTTTGTCCACTATACTTCAATGCTCAGCATCAGTAAGATAAAATGTAAAGTTAGTTTCATGTCCTCCATCACCTGTGTGAATAATTTACTTAACATCTGACTTCACACAAGGACCATGAAAAGACTTTTCACCCCCAACAGAGTAGAAAGTCTGTGATAACACTTGCACAAATATGTTTCATCCTGAAGTCATCTTGTCTCTGCAATGCACCACTGAACACGGAGGTTTGGCCAATTAGTCTTGGGGATGCTTTACAAGATAAAACACTCCTCTTTCTGAAAAGGATTGGCACCACTTTTAGGTAACTCTGTTCCCACAACTGGAGAAAATCAAGTCGAACTGCTGTCTGAGCAAGAACATGAGTTTCTCCCTTAAATTTTCTCAATTTGGGAACCACTTTTCCTTCTTAACTATGTAAGTTTTTCGCTTTAGCACACAACATAGACTACCTGCACTACAGGAAATTGTGATAATTCAGTCATGAGTTAACTGCCACCCAACACAGTCCAAAGGTTCATAAGACATAAGATGTTGGAGGCAGTATAATGGGCACGTTAACTATCCCTTCCATTCCCCAGGTGCTGTCCTCACCATCAAATTTAATTACCAGAAAGTGGAATACGTTGGCCATTTCATCTTAATCCCTTCAGTAAGGTCTTCACTGAATACAATTTAACGTTATGTTCTCAGCTTGTAAAGTGAATCAATACCAGAACTGTCCATTTGAACAGTATTTTTGTTTCTTGCTCACATTGTAATAGACAATGTTATTCAGAACCACTTATGTAAGAAACCACATGATAAATTTATCCTAAAATTTGGTCTCAAGAAAAAGTTTGTTTCTGCAGAGGAATGTGTTTCTTTTCTTTCATCAGATAAGAAAAAAAGAAATGTGTAAACCAATGTATTTATCTTTTTGCCTTTCCTGCTAGAAACATACTTAGAGCCATTTTGATTGTCCACCTGTATTAGTTCACTTATACCAAGAGCCTGTTGACATCTTCTTGGTCTTTTTTGCTCCTTTGAAAATTTTTGATTATCTCACACTTTTAATTGTACTTTTTGGTACTAAAATTATGTTTAGGTTAAAGAATAGATTGTAAAAAATGCAGAATAAAAGAAATAAATATAAAATAATTTAAAACAATATCATCCAAGACAATGATTCTTCATTCCAGTAATTTGTAAAAAAATTTTTCAGTAAACGTTTCAGTAACAGGATTTTTTTTATTAGCTCTATCATGCAGATACTAGAAACCCAGAAAGTCTTTTTCACTCAAAATTACCCCTTATCCACACATTAAGGAAATCATGTCATTGTCAAGTCACTGCCAATCATTTGTCAGTTACCAAGATGATGGTAAATAGTGTAGTCATGTCACATCTGGACCACTTTTAACCTCTTTATTTCTGTAGCATAGATCATTCTGGCTTTAAAATAAAGATATAATTCTCTCCAAATGTCTACAAGAAGATTCTGAGTAACAATGCGTGAAATAGTGTTCAAACTTAGATTTTTATATAATGTATTGATAAAGGACTAGTAATGTTTTACAGATTCTTAACCTAAACAAATATCCCCTCAAGTAAGAGAGCATGAAATTTAGAAGATAATGTGGAAACTAAAAAATGTAAAAAATTAGGCCAAAATTTATCCATAGAAACTAAAGCTACAAATGAATCTGCTCATATTCTCTCCAAATTAGTGACATCATTATTGTTATTAATAATTTGTCCACTTAGTGATTTCTTTTGTAACTGAGCCTTTATTTTAGCTGCTCAGCTTCCCAAAATATTACAAATGTTTAGAAAGGTTATAAACTTCTCAACTAAATCACTTGAAAGTAATTACTGTTCAATTACATCCTATAAACATTTTCACATAATTTGACTGAATTAAATATAATAAAGGATTGTTTTCACATTATAAAATAAAATGAAAGTAAAAGCAACTCTACGGAGAGGTTTTTAACTATTCCAGGTCATTGTTTTTACAGGGCAAAGAGCTCTAATTTTCAGGGTTTGTCATTCCACCTCCCCTCTCCCACCCGCCCCCCGGCCCCACACACACATACACACACATTTTCAGAGAAGAATTCTTTCTCTGATCATGGTGTTTAAATAAAAATTTAGTCTAGTGTGTCTCCCACAAATACGGATGTGAGCCCTGTGGAGACTCACACTATGACTTATAAACAAAGAACTTCACTGCTTCTGAGATGCTTTGGGCGGAAAAGGTGAATTGTTTCTCTGATGCTTCCAGTTGCCTAATCGAGTTTTACAAAGAAACACTTTATATAAACATCCGTGAAATGAATACCCACAGTGCATATACATAAATATACACAGTGTATCTTTGGTTTTATAATTTTTAAATAAAATATCTGCATGAGTAGTGTGTGGTGTTGGAACACTTCTGCCATGTTCTCATTTCTGAAAATATTAGGTGCATTTGTACAGATGGATGAGAGGATACCTTTTAATAACAGACAGTTATTATGACTCACAGAATGAAAAATGTTCTTTAGTAGCAAATTCTCATTAACTAAAAATTAATTCACATCAGGAAAGGTGGTATTTAAATGCATTACAATTTCCTTCCTAGTTGCATGCCACATCCATGCAAACACAGAGATTAAATGACATAGAGAAAGTTTATTTAAAATTAATCGTTCACTCTCTCCAAAAAGATGTTGAAGATAATCAGGGTTCTGATGTACTCATTAGACTCCACAACAATGTCTGAGTAACACAGATAAATGAATAACATTATTTATGCTCTAGTTACTAAAAGTTACATCATACCCAAAATTGCTTTTTTAAGAGACTGTCCTGCACTAAGCTCAACCTCACCTTACTTTGTTTTCAAAAATGTATATCTGTATTAAGGAGACACTAGAAGTATGTGCTGTAGGGATTTAATGTTAGTAGTATTTTATTTTAAATATATGATGTTTTTAAAAGTTCATTTTTAACTCATTTTTAATAATAATGGAATAAAATAAACTGTTTTCATTTTCTGGAATGTATGGGGAGCCTACATCTTATTTAAAAATGTACACCCTTTTCAGTTTTATAGCATTTCCTATGCTACAGACAGTGATGCATCTCTGTCTCATTTCATCCTGGGAAGCAAAACATAAATCATGTTCATGTTTCTCTTAGATGTATGAGATCAAGTTTCCTATGTCCACCTTCTCATTTTCCCCCATCTGCTGTGATAATGATGACAGCTATGAAATACTTTTTATACTCATTTCTCTTTAGTTGTTCACTGACTAAGGAGTAGAATAGGTAGAGTAATTCTTAGATTTAATGAGATATACTTCTTTTCCAGCTCCCAGTTCATGTAGATTGATCCACAGAATAGCCCTAGTGAACATTTTTTAGCTTTTAAAAATTTACACCCTCCCTCATGAGCAAAACATGACTGCAGTTCAGGCAGTTCTTGAAATCCAGAAAACTCTATATGTCTGCATATTTGATGGAATTCATGATGGGAAAAGGGGAGATTTTCGGAATCAGTGCTTAACTGGTTTAGAATTAAAAGTATAAAAATACCGGTCCATTAAAAATCAAAACTTCTGACATGCTGCATCTCCTTCCACAACTAAGCAGGAATACAACTACCTCAAAACTAGAAACAACCAGAAGTTCCAAAAAATCAAATTGCATGGAAGTCCAGCAAACAAAGATATAAAGAAGAAATACTCATCCAGACAGGTAGGAGGGGTAGAACCAGAGCAGAAAGGATGCAGTGTTGTGGTGGCAGCAGTGGAGGCAGCGGCAGGCAGCAGAAAGCCCAGTCACATGTTTTAAAGTCAGGAGGAGCACCTGGGGAGCATTCTCAGCTCCTCACCAGACCTAGCAGCTCACAGTCCCAGCATCAGGGAAAATCAAGCCTCATTGCTTCTGACTGTGCAGACCAGTGGGGGTTGGGGTGGAGGCAGAAACTGCCAGTCTCAGTGGAGTCCACTTGTTTAAAAGGCCCCCACAGTCCTAGAACATCTGCAGACCCACCCACTCTGGGAACGACAGCTAGGGCAGCAGCTAGAGGGGCGCCAGTTCAGTGCAGAAGTGGGCGAGTGCCTGGAAAAGGGGCAAGTGCTGAGCAGTTGGCATTGTTTCCTCTCAGACCCCTCCTCCACATACAGCACCACAACATGTTGAAACAGGTCGCCCTGTACTGATGAGTACCTAAGGCTCTGCCCCTTACAAAGTAACAGGAGCGACAGCTTTACCTGGGATGTGAAGGCAAACAAACACAGGAGCCTGTCAAGATGCGAAGACAGAGAAGTATGGCCCAAAAGGGGGAAAGGATCAAGGTTCTAGTGGCAGAACTAAGCGATGAGGAGATAGCCAACCTAACAGATGCAGGATTCAAAACACTGGTGTTAAAGATGCTCACAGGCTTGACAGATATGCTTGAGTATGGCAAACCCATAAGGGAAGAAGTGAAGGTTACGCTAAGTGAAACGAAGGAAAATCCACACAAAACCAGTGGTGAAGGCAAGGAAACCATGGTTCAAATAAATGATTTGGAACATAAGGAAGAAAAAAAAACAGTCAACCAGTGCAGAATAAGGAAGCAAGAATTGAAGAAAATGAGGAAAGCTTCCCAAATTTTGTGAAGGAAATAGACATACAGGTCTGGGAAGCATGGAGAGTCCTGGGCAAGCTGGACCCAGACAGGACCACACCAGGACACACCATGATTGAGATAGCAAAGGTGAA
The DNA here is from genome assembly GCF_987537825.1 of Furipterus horrens. Lineage (NCBI taxonomy): Eukaryota > Metazoa > Chordata > Mammalia > Chiroptera > Furipteridae > Furipterus > Furipterus horrens. The sequence goes on along the minus strand of NW_028327176.1, from coordinate 134,826,026 downwards.
AGATAAAGACAGAGTCCTGGGGGCAGCAAGAGAGAGATAGAGTGTTGCCTACAGGGGGGTGCCTATAGGACTATCAGCTGATTTCTCAGAGGACACTTTGCAGGCAGGAAGGGACTGGCAAGCAGTATTCAATGTGAAGAAAGGCAACCTGCAACCAGGATTACTCTATCCAGCAAAGCTATCATTTAGAATGGAAGGGCAGATGAAGTGCTTCCCAGTCAAGGTAAAGCTAAAGAAGTTCATCATCACAAAGCCAATATTATATGAAATGTGAAAGGGAAATACTTAAAAAGAAGATCAAAACTATGAACACTAAAATGACAACAAACTCAGAACTATCAACAACTGAATCTATAAAAGAAAAAGAAAATCCAGCTAAGCACACCAGAATAGTAACAGAATCATAGGTATGGGGATCATTTGGAGGGTTATCATCTGGGAGGGAGAAGGGGGAGAAATAGGGAAATGGTGTAGGGATTAAGAAGCATAATTGTTTGGTACAAAATAGATAGGGGGGAGTTAAGAATAATATAGGAAAGGCTGAAGCCAAAGACCTTATATGCTGACCCGTGGACGTGAACTAAGGGGGGTGTGGGATTACGGGAGGGAAGGGGTGTATTGGGAAGAGGGGAGCAAAGGGGACAATATTGGAACTACTGTAACAACATAATCAATAAAATATACTTTAAAAAAAAGTATAAAAATACATTTTCTTTCCAGAAATATAAAGCCAGGAAATATAATTACCAAGTAGACTTCTCAAAGCAAATTTCCCTTAGATGGTAAAACTTAACTACAAATTGAAATGACAAACCATTATAATTATCACAGACATTAGGAGTAGAAAGAGAACATAGAAGTCTCTCATGATGAGGACTAACAGTTAAGGTGAGTTTATGCTGCGCTTGGAATGAAGTAAGTACTTTTACACGGATATCTCCTTTAACACTCATAAGAAGTGTAAGGGGCAAGTATTGTTATTATCCCTATTTTATGGACAGTCCAAGTAAGGCTTAGAAAGCATAAGAAATTTGCCCAGGGTCACATAGTCAACATGAGAAATGCTTGGATGGGTACCCAGAGAGCTTGGCTCCAGACCAGGTCCTGTCACTCTTCTTGACTAGTTCTAAGTTAATCCTTTATTTTCATAGAAGCAAAGTGGAGAAGTAAAAGATCCTGAGCCATTTAGCCACATAAGGGCACACCAGAACTGAAATCAAGGCGAGCCTGGCATTAAAAAAAAAAAAAAAAAATTACTTTTCAAAAGATGCAGGAGAGATGTCATTCCTTATGAGGCACAAAAAGCAGACGTGTCCCTGAAGCAGGAGTTTGTGGTTTAATGTGCCATTTGGACTAATCTACCGGCTCTTACTCTCCATTCTCCCCCAACCCCACCACAGTTGCCTTGTATCCAACCATAAAATACTCCTGTGTGTATTACACTGGCCAAGCACACAACTGCAATGCTGGCCTGGTGCGTGTAAATTGCCTCTCAGTGGGTGGCTATTATATTTATATTGGTTTAAACTGTTTCCATTGCCAATCCATTATGCTGGAATTCCCCCTTGCTGAGGGCAGCTGTGTTATTCTTTTCTTTGACTGAAGCCCAAGAACTATCTCTTCAACTCCTTGGGAACCAATCCTTTAAGAGTAAACATCTTGATTCAAATGGGGCCCCTTCTTATCCCACTGTCACTTGCTAATCAGGAACAGTCCCCTTTGGCCCCCACCAGTTCATATTGCTCATTTTTCCAGGAGATAGAAATTGGAGCGGAGCAAGAAAGTGATGTGCAGAAAGTCAAAGGAATACACTGGGAATAGCACTTACCCCAGTAACTTGCTTCCTTAGAAGGCAAACAATTCAGGCATAACAACAAAGAGTTCACAGGGCCCTGGGTCTGTCCCTATTGAGCACCCTTTGAGTAAACTGCAAGTGTGCACGTCCCCTTTGAACAGTCTCCTAGCAAACACTTGTGGCTCTCAACACTGAATACACATTTCTTAAATGAAAATCCCTTGGTTCAGCTTAAAGTTCAAAACCGGTGACTAAAAGTCAAAAATTAAATGAACATCAGTAATATACATTTCTACGTACAATTAAACATTGGTAATGTGTACTTCTATCTCTGTGGTGGTATGACAGAATTAGGAAGCATGTTTCTAAATTCAATTGTTTCCCTGAATGCTAAGTGTATCACTACAAACTGATGACTGTTGGTAATCATACTCACTTGTCCTATAAACATAGACCTTTGGTCATAGGGGAAATGCAGGAGAAAATTTGTATATATTAAAGTGATTCATACATATGCAAAGATAACCCAAAAAGCCTTTATCTGATGGTGCCTCAGGTTCAGTCTTTTAAAGAATTCCCATTTAAGAGTGATAGTTGCTGTAGGAAGAAATACAATTAAAAATAATAATTCTTCCCGTTAAAAATGGACAAAGAGATTGTTCTCTGGTCCCTTTTCCTTACAGCATTTACTTTAGAAAACTTAAAGTTGTTAAGTACTTTCTCCTCACTTGTGTTACTGCAATCTCTATTTTTCTGAGCACTTCAAGCAATCCTGATGCAGGTGATCCAGGGACTCTAAATAAAGAAATACTGGTATATGCAATAAATAGACAACATTTCAAAACGCTGCCTAAACTGGAATTAAAATAATTTAGTCTCATATTTAAATAAGTGAAAAGATTATATAGTAATATATTACTCTTTTATTCAAGCACTATTTAATTGTTACACTATTTTTATCTGCACAGCCAGAAAAGGAAGTACTTAAAAGGGAAAACATAAAATAAAAATGGTTGCATTGATGGGTTTCAATATAGCTAAAATAAATAAAACCTGGAGTTATATATGAAAGCATTATATTAATTTGTAATACCAGAAGCCAGAGAATAAGGAAGGCAAAATTACATTAAAATAACAATAAATAAATAATAATTTGGCCTTAAAAGTCCATGCCAGAAGTTTCATAAAACAATAGTAACTATTTAATCGTGTTGGAAGAGAGAATTCAGCATCTGAAATATCAAACGACGAGCTTTCAACAATTGAAGATGGAGCTACAACCGCCCTCCGAGAGGCACGTTGGGTATCTGGATACTGCAGGAACTTAAGGATTTCTGGGAGGTGAGTTCAACAGGAATTACCTGGGAAATTTTTCCTTAGGGGCACAAAATTCAAACTTATGCCACTATGGAAAGATTAGCACTGTTGAAATTGAACTCCCTCGGTGAGAGTTGTAGCCGAACAGTATCTCCTGTTAACTCTGCTGTAGGATTCCAGAGAACCCAATCTCACTTTCTTTGCTTTTTAAAGCCTCCTGAAGCTTTATAAAAATGCTGCTGATATACTTTCTCTTATGACACAGATCAGTACTGTCATATAGAAAACTATCCCTGACTCTATCTCCATATTTCCAGTATTAGCATTGACTTCTTTGATATTTCAAATCAGTGAAGTCTTGAGTCATGGCAATCAGATGCTCCACTCACTATTCAACCTCACAAAGTCACAGGTCATCTTCCAACACACACACAAACAAATCCACATAAACCAGTATGTTGTAGAACTGGAAGACCTTTTCTTTTTTCTTTTTTCTTCCTTTCCTTCTCTTTATCCATTTTTATACCTCTGTCCCTCATCTGCCTCGTTTTTTGTTACTATTTTATGTATTCTGTTTTATATCGTTGTACAACTATTCAACTTTATAAAAAGTTAACTTTATACAAAAATGTATGTACTGAGCACATTGATTTATTTTATTGTATTATTTGCTGGATCCTTTTTTAACCTTTGTTTCCTACATTAATATATTTTAACTATGAAAGAATTTCTTTTATACCTTATGCTTTACACTTCAGCTTCCTTTCTCTCCTTGAGTCTATGTATCTTTACTCAGTTTTACACATTACTGAGTTAAACCTGTTATAGACTAAATTGTGTCCCCTCCAATTTTATATGTTGAAGCCCTAACCCTCAGTGACTCAGAATGTGATTATATTTGGAGACAGGGCCTTTAAATAAATAATTAAGATAAAATGAGGTCATCTGGATGGGACCTAATTCAATATGATTGGTGCCCGATAAGAAGAGGAGATTAGGACACAGAGCAGACAGAATTAAAGATGACCACATGAGGACCCAGCCAGAAGGGCGCATCTACAAGCCAAGGAGAAAGACCTCAGGAGATTCCAAACTTCCTGATGCTCTGATCTTGGATTTCTAGACTCCAGAACTGTGAGCAAAGAAATTTTTGTTGTTGCCTAGACTGTGGTAGTTTATGATGGCAGCCCTTGCAAACTAATATATTCTTTTTCCATCTTTCTTTGTCTTTCTATATTTCTTTGATTTTTTAATATTCAGAGAAGCAGGTATGCCCTGGCTCTCCCTCACTTTTCTTCCTCCTATTTATTCACATGTGTTCCTCTCTATTGATCAACATATGAAGTATTAAAAATATTCAGAAGTGCTAATTATGCTCAAAGATTGTCCTGTGAGAGTTTCAACATCTCTAGTATAAGTTTATCACCTGTAAAATGGGGATAATAAAAGCATTAATCTCATATACGACCATTGCAAATATTTCATTCATTACTCCATAGAATTCATAGAACAGTGTATGACACATAATAAACCAAAGTGAACTTGGATAGTTTTATTATTGTTGCTTTCTCATTCAATAAGTATCCATTGAATGCTTATCCTGAGCCAAGAGTTACCTTAATGGAGCTCCTAGTCACATGAGAAAAATGAAAAACTAATGAATACATAAACAAATGCTATCAGATTTTGATAAATGCTATACAATCAATCTCAAAGTGGTGGTGCGATACATAGTAATGATGCGGCTATTTTAAATTGGGTGGTCTTTATGGAAGTGGCCCTAGTTCTGGGGAACAAAAGAGGCAGCCATGAAATACCCAGGTGGCTTTTGGAGAGAAGCAGAGGAAATGGTTGTTGCAAAGACCCTAAGGTGGGCACGAGTTTGGTGATTTTAGGGAGCTAACAGAAATCTAATGTGCTTCAAGGTAAAGGGTAAGAAGGCAAGTCACACAAAATGAGGTCAACTAAATATCTAGGGATGCCAATTTGTTACAGAGCAGGTCCCCAAAATTCCCCAGAACCTGCAGCTGGGGGGTAGGGGGAGGGGACAGTTTTGAAGATGCGTTTGCACATCTATGGCTGGTAGCTAGTGTCTTATTTATGTAAATGGCTTTGGTTCTTCCAAGGCTCCAAGGAGATGGAAAGGGCTTTGACCATAGAATGGTGAGGAAAGAGGATACAGTGCCTATGCAAGATTCTGTGAATGGTAGAAACTAGTTACCACCCCCACTGTGTCACAGGCCGTGGTCTGGGATTTAAAAATAAGTTGGAAGCCATTTTTGCAGGGAGAAGCATGTGGTTTGCAAGGAGGTAGAGAGAGAGCACTGTGCAGTTTTAGAAGGAACTTTTTGAAGGAAAGAGATCCATGCGGCTTTGAAACGGCAGAGAGAGAACCATGTGTGATCCAGTGCAACATGGCACATGTTTTCCTGGACTGTTATATGGAGACTGATGACATTGTACCCCAGATCCTGAAGGAGAGAGCTGACAGATAAGGGATGGGGAGCTATTGGGCTTGGTTCTGGTTTATAGCCTTTGGGGGGAGCAAGGGAAATGCTGGGTCCTGTGGGAGGACAGGGCTCTGAGCTGAAGTGCTCCTTGCTCTTTCCAGGTTGGAATATTGTAAACAAAGACCTGTTTTCCTCAACATTAATTGTTGGGTTTTACACCAAGGCGCCACGTGAAAGAACCCCCTTTGGCTCTGTAACAAATTTACATTGGACTTTATAAAGCACTGAAGTTTTGACAGATTAAGCGAGCTGCATGCCAGTTTGTAAAAAGAAGTTAAGAAAAGGTAGATTCAAGAACACCTGGAAACTGAGGCTCAGGAATCTCTCTCTCTTACTCTCTCTCTCCCTCCTCCTCTCTCTCTCTCCCTCCCTCTCTCTCTCCACCCCTCTTCTCTTCTCTTCCCACAGCTTGTTTCCTCATTATTCTGCATCTTATCTTCATTCTCTCCCTCCATTCTCTGGTGCTCTGAAAGGGACATTTCAAGGAAAATTCTACTTGGCCCTGGTAGGACTTCAAGCCCATTACTGACACAATCACCACTATGTGTTACACATCTATCCCTGTGTCCAGAGCAATGGCAGCTCCAACTAGCATCACAACATTTGAAGGAGTTTTTCAGAAGAAGAAAGGTGCCAACATGAAGCCATATATTTCCTCTACACTCAAAAAGGAAGCTCCTACTAGGAAGCAGTGTGTAGGCATCAGGTTTCCTTAATCCCTTGGGCTGCAAAGAGGAGCTCAGTGGGGGTGGGAGTAGGGGTGGGAGTGGGGTGGGTGGGAGTGTGGGACACTGTCTAGCTCTGAGGGAGTTCTTCTCTGGCCGGCTCATTCTTTCATCTCAGTCTGAGCAGGTTTAATACAACTTTGTGACAAGGTATCCTAAGTAATTTTCATTCTTATATGTAGATTCTGCAAAGTTTCTTCATAAATAGGTGTTATTATTTTATTGGCAGTTCAGAAACTTGGGACTTTCTCAGACACAACCACTGAGAGTTTTCTGGCTGGTCTTCCCACCCTCAGGTTCAGGCCGTGAGCGTTGGGAAGGGGATCAGGGCTGGCGCCCTGTGGAGCTGCTACACTGCACAGTGCTGGGCCCTGGGGCTTCCCTTCCCTGGACGGGAGCGCATGTGCCTGTGTGCTTGGCAGAAGCTGCTCTTTGGAACTTCAAGGTGCCTCTGACTGCAAACAGTACTTAGTATAAACTGTGCATTCTCTTTTCCTAAGAATTTATGACGAGGAAACACTGGGCAAGTCAGTGAAACTATATATATACAAGGATGTTGTTTATAGTGAGAAATAATTTTCAAAAAATAAAAAATAAATAACAGGACATTTGGAGTAGGGAATCTGTTTAATGTGTTGTCTGCCATGAAAGGAAAGTAATCCGTTTATGCTTTCAGTATTTAACACCTACCTCTGGAAGAGATACCTGCTGGAGTATTTTTTTAAAGCACAAAAATCCCCCTAGTTTAAGGTCCATCTCTCTCCCCTAGTCCACAGAGATAGGTTGCCAAACAGTTATGCAGTTTTTCATTCATTCAACAAAGGTACTGTGTGACTCTGACTGTTGTTAATGATAAATACACCAAGAAATCACAGCTCTGGTCTGTTACTACTCTGTACAGTGCTGTTGTAAACATTTTAAGATAAGCCTTTGGTTGGCCCTATGTGAGCCCTATTGCATGTATGCCTAGGAATGGACTTGCTGGGCACAGGGCAAACCTGTGTTCAACTTCCGTGTACACCAGAGCAGTGCTATTGGACAGAACTATGATGCAAGCTAGGAATGTAACTTCACATTTTTAGCAGTTACATTAAAAAGGAAAAAGTCACAGATGAAAATAATTTCAGTAACATATTTTATTCAACTCAATATATCCAAAATATTCTCATTTGACACATAGAGTTACTGTTTAAAAAATTTAACGAGACATTTTATATCCTGTTTTTCATTTCAGGTTTTCAAAAATTTAATATACGTACAGCCACATCTCAGTTTCAAGCAACCACATTTCAAGCACCCATGTGGTTAGTGACTACTAGACAGTGCAGTTTTGGAAAGAAAGAATTTTTGAGCTACATTATGTAATATTGTGCAAAAGAAAATTTTTATATTTACTGCATTTGCGTAGAATATTTTTAAAAATTGAGTGATGTGTTTCACTGGAACCAGTTCTAACCAGCTGATAAACTACTAAGAACCTTGAGTGACTTAAAAATGTCAGACCCTCATGGGACCTAAACAGAAATGTGTCCTTCACCAATGAGCATGTTTCCAGAACTATGTATGATTCTCTATGAGTAGAGGGTAACACTGGTGACCTCGCATGGTGAAAGACAATGCTGCAGACATAAGCAGTGTCTTAGCATGATTTTAACATTGGGGACTTTATCATTTAGGTCAGTAATTCTTAAATGTTTTGAGTGCATATGAATTACCTGGGAAGCTTGTTACACATGCAAATTCCAGTTCTAGAATGTACACTTACATTTAATGTGTAAATGTTAAAACAGTGATGCTGATGTAGGAGGGCCAAAGCCCACACTTAGATTCATATCATTGTATTTTGAGGAAACCTAAGAAAAACTTGTTTTGTTTTGTTTTTTTGTTTTTTTTTAATAGCTCTCTTGTAGAAACACTTAGCATAGATTTCACAGAGTAAAACTGGAAATAGGGAGAACCAATGCAGAGCTGCTGTAGTTGTTCAGGTAGAATATAATAAAAACCTGAAATAGGGTACTTCAGGCCACACATAGAAGAGGGTGAATTAAGAGATATTAAGATTATTTGAACCTAGTGTGATGTGGAAAATGGATTCAGGCGAGAGGCATAAGAGTCTGGCTGCAGTGACTAGAGGGACCGTTGTGCTGCCATTCATCAAGATAAGAACACTAAAGGGAAGTGGAAAATGAATGTTTGTCCATTCCAATACAGAACATGCACATGCTATTTGAATGGCTATATTGCCAGTTTCTCTTGACCCACCTCTCATTTCTGGCTAGCAATGGTCATAATAGGGCCATTGTGATATTAGAAATGGAGTGATTAAACAGAAATATCAAGAGCTGCTATTGCCTCAGAGATTTTGAATACTCTACTCATAAAATACCCTGAAAAATCTATATTTAATTCTTGTTATAAGTTAAAAATGGGTTTTCTAATCAGAATGACTGTGAAAGTCCTCCTTTCTTTGAAGTTTCTAAAGAACCCAAAAGTTATCTGATACCAAAGGAATTTTGGCAACACAGAGACCCCACACAAAGAGTATCCAAGTTAAGGGTATTCAAGTTAAGAAGACTGAATAGCAACATTATATAACTCCTGAGGTTAAGAAGAAAAGCTTTTGATCTACCAGGGATTAATAATAAGGACAACAAAGCTAGAAACATTGTTCATTAGAGCCCCCGATAGCTTGGAATGAGGCCTTGTCATGCTTCAGTCCTCTTTAAAAAGTTTTCAAAGAAAGAAGCTTCCCAGGTTGTGTTAACAAGCCCATGTCTTGATGGGCCCTATTGGACTATTAAAATGAAGATTTTGACATCCAGAATTAGGAAAATTAGAGAAGCAGCCACTCTTTAAGAAATTATATGTGTGTGCACTGCACATAGTAATAGCATGTATTTCAATAAGCTTATGCTAATGCAATAGGTTTTTGTTGAATTAAATTGCTTCCCTCTCTCCAACACCTCACCACTTGTAAAGTGGAAAGGTGTGAACAATACCGTCTCCCTCTGTGTGCTTTCTGTGTCTTGCTAGGGTGGGATCCGAAAACAAACTTCCATGGCTTTTATGGTTTTATTCTCAGAATTTGCCATGACTGCAAGAGTTGTTTCCCAGTAACTTAAAAAAAAAAAAAAAAAAAAGTTTTAGAATTTCATGTTTTTCCAATGTGGCTGGTATTTGTGCTTGAATCTAAGCAATGTATACTCTAGGATTCAAAACTGAAATATGCCTGAAAAACAAGCACTCAGTTCAAGGGCACTGGACTAGGATACCTATCTAAATCCTTCCTTAAAAATTCTCCAGTAAGTGACATTAAAACCAAAAAGATCGTTTTCTCTAATAATTGCAGGGCATCAAGGAGCAGAAGCATGGGTAGCTTGGTGCCAGCACAGAGCCGAAGTAGTGCAGCATATTGGCCTTGGAAGCACCCCGGTCCTTCCTGCACAAACACTGATGCCTTGAGATTCTGTCAGTGAGTCTGTTTTGGGAACCACCAGTGACAGGACACATTGTTCAATGAGACAGCTGGGGAGAAAGAAATGGGGGATCCTCTATGGCTGCGCCTTCTCTGTCTTCTCCACTGGTCCTTCTCCTCTCTCCCACCTTTAAACATTGACATCAGGAGGCCTTTAGTCTTTCAGAGCTTTTCTCTTATCTATCCACACTCACTCCATAGGTGATAACATTTGGTTTATGGCCGCAGGCATGCCATACCCCAGTGACTTCCAAGTTTACACATCCAGCCTAGACATCTCCTGGCTCTCTTAACTTGTATATCCAAATATTTGTTTGATGGTTCCATCAGGGTATTTGATAGGTATTTAAAACTTACCCTATGCAAATTCAGAATTTAATGCTTCCCTTCAAATCTCCTCCCTCCATATTCATTTTCTTCTCCAAATGGGAACCCTGTTCTCCAAGTTGTCCACACAAAAAGTCTAAGAGTCACCCTTGACTGTTCTTCTTGTCACACCCCATATCTAACCCATCAATAATCTTTTGAGGATAAAAATTTTATCCCCAAAATACATCCAATTTCTGCTCCATGTCCATCACTACCACTTGGTCCAAAATTCCATCATATCCTCCCTGGACTGCATTAGCTTTCTCAATAGTATTCTGGCTTCTCACTCTGCTATCCAAATGTGATTCTCTATATAACAGCCTGGGTGATACATCTAAGACGTGTTTCACGTCCTCTTTATTCATGGATGAAAATCCTCCAACAGCTGCCCCCTATAATCAGGACAAAGCCCAAGTCTGCATATTCACCACATCCCATGTTGTAAGGCCCTAGCTCCCCTCAGACCCTGCCACTCTCCTCTCTCCTGCTCATACACCCCTCTCCAGGCACATTGAACTCCTTGCTGATCATGAAACACTGCATGCTCACTCCCAACTCAAAGGCCTTTGGCTTGGTTGTGTATTCTGCTGGGAACACCCTTTCAAAAGATATCTACATGTCTTTTTTTCCCCTATTTTCCTCAATTGCTGCTCAAATATCACATGATGGAAATGACCTTCCTTGAGCACCCTGTATAAAGAAAGCAGCCCTGCTCCCACACTGACATTGCCTAGGTTTTCTCCACCTTATCTGTCACCAGCTGACTCACTACATAGGCTCTTGCTTGTTTGTTTGTGTATTTTCTGTTTCCCCAGGGGAGTGAAAACTCCAGGAGCCAGAACTTTGTTTTCTTCACTGCTTATCTCCAGGGCCAAAAACAGTGCTTGGAATTGAGGGAGTTATAAATATAAATTGAAAGAATGATCTGTGGAAATAGGGCAGGGGATCACCAATTTGGGTGGTCATCAAAACAATACATATTTCTGGGCCCAATCCCAAAACTAGTAATTTGGAATTTCTGGAACTTGTGCTCCAAAATCTGATTTTTAGATAGCTCCTGGAAGATTATGATAATCATTGAGATTTAAGGACCATGAAATCTAAAAATGAGTTCTCAGAGTTCTTGGAAAACCATCTCTGAGATCCCCTGAAGCTACTTGGGAAGAATTTGAGGGGTCTGGAAATCCCCAAGGGAATCCAGATCACGTTAGGTGGACACAGTTTATAACTGTTATTATGACCCTGTTCTACCTCCAGGCTGCCCCAGAATGGGAAATGTGGGTTATAATAGAAAATTAATAACTCGGACTTAATATTACATTTAACTTAGAAACGCTAGCCCCTTCTGTTTTTCTCAAGAGATCAGCACCACCCACAGTCAAAGGGAAAATGTATAAATGGTCATTATTTGTGTTTACACAGAGGTAGAGGGTGAAGGAAACTCTTGGTCTTTACATTCCTAAAGGCAAAATGATCAGGTTGTGTCCACATGAGACTGAGGTGCAATAGTTATTACTGGCTGTGCAATGGAAAGAACCCTAGAATGGAAGTCAGGACACCCAGGCTCTTATCCTAGATCTGTCTCGAATTGGATGTGTGACTTGGTATATATTGTGGGTCTCCACTCTCTCTTCTGTAAACTGAGGTCTGGCCTTTCTTACCCCAAGGGCCCATTGAGTCCATGCATGATCTCAGCCCTTCAGTTACTTAAAAGAAATATGCCTGAAATACTCTTTTTTTTTCTGAAAACGATAACAGGTGTGTCAAAATAACAGAGTGGATGAGGGCAAGAACAAAGGTACAGGAGATATTTAGAGGGAGTCCGAGACAATTAACATGGAATGGGCTTAAGAATATAAAATAATACATAAATGCTCACTTGTTCATACTCAGACTCTCTCATCCTCATCCTGGGATACAGATAGAGAGGAAAAGGCCCAGGTCCATGAAATGCTTCACTGTCATTTGCTGTGATTTAATTAGGCCAATTGCATTAGGAGAGGACCTGTCAGGTCTGATGATGTCCTGAACCGCCACAGCAGAAAAAGGAAAAATGATGTTCAGTTTGAGTGTGTCTTAAATACTGTAATTATAACACCAGTTTACTTTCATCCTGAAAATATCTGTACTCCAACTAAACTCAGACTGCTCTGAAAATGACTTGCCTTCTTTTCCCCAAGCAGGCCAGATGAGCAGAAGTACATTTTCGCAGTGCTCCTCTGGGGTGGGAATGTGGACAAATGTATGCAGAAGGTTCTTTTCAAGTAGATTAAGTGAGAGTAAAAGTTTCACACAGAAGATCAGCAATTCTGCTAGGGTCTCAATTGCAAACAGCCATGAAAAAGAAATTACATCGGAGGGAATGGGTTGATGCTTGCCGTCTGCTGCAGGGCATCTTAGAAGCAGCAAAGGAAACCACAGACCTAGCCAATGATTGCTAAGTCTTAACTGGCTTCCCTGGGGAACATAGCACCCAATATTATCTGGGAACTGGATGGAAAATGAAGAGCACATAACACTCCTTCACAGGTATATAGTGCTTTTCATATTCAAAGCTACTTAATGTGTCCCTCGGGAGCCTTGTGAGGTAAGAGAGGAGGTGATTATATCCTCAGTTTGTGAAAGGGAGAATCAAAGCTAAAGCATCGAGCAATTTGCACAGAAAATAATTGGAGTCAGCGTCCAACCAATACTAGGCCTCAGGGGCTCCTGGTATTGAAGCCAGAACTCTGAAATAGGAGGCCCAGAGCCTGGTCTGAAAAGCTTATATCAAAGGAAACAAATGGCTGAGTCCATAATTAAAAGTGACTGGAAAAACTCAAGTCTGGTGTAGAATAGTGCAAGCAGGTACATAACTAAAATGACAAGTAAGTGGCACTTCACTTTAAAATTAAATTGATTTCCTAGAGCATATTTCTGTAGGCATATTGGCATTTGATGGAATCGGCTATGCATTGATAAAAAAGCAGAGATTAGAATGAGGAGAATTCTGGATGCCTGAATTTATCTCTAAAGAATAGTTACAACATTTTCAAAAGAAGCAAAAGTTCATTTGAATTAATAAAAGTTTAAATATACCCCTTCCTCCATACCTAGCCTTTTCGTTTCTTTCATTCAACTCTTTTCTTTTTCAGTGCTGTTGGCAAAAGGAAGGAAATATAGAAAGAAACAAGTTAGATCACCTTTAATTCAAATATGACAAGAAATTTACAGAACATATACCAAGGACTCCAGTTCCCAGCTGTGATAGGACCTCATCCATGAACAGGGATGTCTTCACTCAGGCTTCCCTTGACCCCTGGTTGAGAAGAACAGTCAGCGAGTGCTCCTAAATCACACCCAAAGACCTATCTACCTATTGTCTGTATCTGGTGACCAATGGGGTGTAAAAGAAATGAGGGTCTATAGTCAGAAAAAGACAAGTACCCTATGATTTCACTCATATGTGGAATCTCATGAACAAAACAAACTAACAAGCAAAATAGAGCTCAACTCAGAGAGCAGGCTGACAGCTGCTGTGGGGCTCAGGTTGAGGGGCTGGGTAGGGGGAGTGGAAGCATTGAGCAAAAGAGAAGAAACCACGAGGAAAAACTCATGGCTATGACTACTGAGGAGAGTGACTGGGCGGAGATGGAGGAGGGTACAGGGGGATAAGTGGTGATAGAAAGAGACTTGACTTGGGGTGGTGAACACACAGTACAGTGTACAAATGATGTGTTGTAGGATTGTGTACCTGAAACATGTGTAATTTTGTAAGCCAGCGTCACCCCAATAAGTTCAATTAAAAAAGAAGAAAATGAGGGTTGAGAGGTCAGACTGCATCTGTTCCATCCTGACTCTGCTACTACAGAGTTGTGTGTCTTTAGGAGGGTATTCATAGCTATTAAGTGGAGACAATACCTCAAAAGGGTCGTTGTTTGTTTCCTGGAAAACTATGTGAAATAATATGTATAAATAAGTTAGCATAGTAACTGGTAGAAAGCAAATATTCAACAAAGGTTAGATTTAAAATAGAGCATTTTGGCTTCTTCAAAGAAATTACACAAATCTAGTGACTTAAAACAGTACGAATTTAATATCTTATGGTTGGATAGGTTAGGAGTTCAACATAGCTCTCACTGGACTACAATCAGTGTGCCAGCAGGGCTGCATTCCTTCCTGGAGGTACTGGGAACCCATTTCCTTGACTCTATCATCAAAGCCAGTAATGTTTCATCTCTCTGTGCCTTTCATCCCTATAGTCACATTCCCTCTTACCTGTTCCACTCACCTCCTTTATTTTTGTGATCATATTGAACTCATCTGCATAACCCAGCATACTCTCCCCATTTCAATTCATCTCACAACAACTGTGGTATGTAGAATAAACTCCCCTAAAAAGATTTATGTTCTAATCTTCAGAACCTGTAAATATTACCTTCTGTGCAAAAAGGATTGTGCAGATGTGATTAAAGATCTTGAAATGGGGAGATCATCCTGGATTTTCAGGGTAGACCCCAAATGTCAGCACAACTGTCCTTAGACAACAGAGGGAAGATTACAAATACAGAAGTGGAGAAGGCCACCATGACCATGGAGGCAGAGATTCCCGTGATGCAGCCACCATCTGAGGAATATTGGCAGCCACCAGAAGCTGGAAGAGGCAAGGAACAGATTCTCCCTTGGAGCCCCACATAACTACCAGCACCTTGTTTTCAGCCCAGTAAAACTGATTTCAGAGTTCTGGCCTCCAGGTCTGTGAGATACTCGATTTCTGTTGTCCTAAGCCACCGAGTTTATGGTAACTTGTTATAGCAGCCCCAGAAACTAATGCAACAACCATAATTTCATTTGCAACCTTAATCCTCCTTTCCAATGTAACAAAGTCCCAGGTTTGGGGGATTAGATCATGGACAACTTTGGGGGACCATTGCTTTGCTTGTTACCATCTTTTAACCATTAGCTCCATAAATATATCTCTATAGCTCCCTCCACCCCCTTCCACATAATATACTGCACCAAAGCTCTTTCTTTAAATTCTATAATTTAGTTGAGAGTGTTGATTTACCAGCTGTGTGATCCTGGGAAGTTACTTAATTTAGTTTTCTCACCAATAAAGTAGAGATAATTTAGTACTGCCTCATAAGATGGTTGAACTGATCAAAGATATAAAGCACATAATAATCTTTCAGTGATATCATATAATATGATTATCATCTTTTTTACCACTATCAGCAGCAGCAGCAGCAACTAGGTGGTAGAAGAAACATGGATACATCATTTTTCTGTTCCTAATAATGGCTTAAACAGTAATCACGTTTTATTTCATGGTCATGTGAGTCATCAGTTCTGGCTGAGCTCATCTGGGCAATTTTTCTGCTGGTCTCATCTCAGCTCACTGATGGGGCAGCACTCAGCTTGGAAAGTTGCATGGTCTGCATGACTTCATTCCATGGCTGATGGTTGATGTTGCTACCCACAGGATTTTGCAACCTTGGGGAGACTGGCCCAGGTTCCTATACATGGCAGTCTCAGGATAAGGCTTCATTACAACTTCTACTACATTCTGTTGGTCAAAATCTATCTCAAGGACAGCCTGAATTCAAAAGAGGGCAAGACAGGCTTTCCTTCCAGGTGGCAGAAATTAAAAAGTCACTAAGGGATGTAAGTGATGGGAGGAATTTGTGGCCATTTCTCACAGTTTACCACAATGAGCTTCAGGGAATAGTCCTGACTCTGAAATTTTGCAAACGGTGACTCTGGGCAAATCTCATAACCTTCAGTAGAATAACACCACTTGAGAGCCCACTACATGCCAAACACTGTGTAAAATCTGGAGACACAAAGAAAGCCTGAAGTAGGCATTCTTCTCTAAAGAAAGCAGTTTGTAAAACCTGGGTAATATTTATCTTAAACCATTGGTGTGAAGTTAAAGTAATGTATGTGAAATGTCTAGCGTAGTGCTTGGAAGTATCTATATAGTAAACACTCAATGGATGAGAGTTATCATTATTATTCACTTTCACAAGAATGTCCAGATTTCACTTATAACTTGGAATGGAAGATATGGAAGACATGACTTCTGTATTATCTGCTCAGGATGCCATAACAAAATACTATATACTGGGTGACTCAAGTAACAAAAATTTCCCTGTGGAGGCTAGGAAGTCCAAAGTCAAGGTACCAGCAAGATAGTTCTCATTCCAAGGTCTCTTCCCTCTTCTGGGTTAATAGGCAACTACTTTGCTCTGTGTGCACACCAGACCTCTTCTTTGTGTTTGTGCACAGAGAGGAGGGGAGCAAGTTCTTTAATGTTCCTTTCAATGAGGACACTAATCCTATCATGAGGGTTCCACCCTCATGACCTCATCTTACACTTATTACCTCCCAAAGGCCCCATCTCAAGATACCTACACATCGTATGAGGTTATAAAATTTCTATTTTTAGGACTTCGACATAAAAATTGGGGGGAGAACACAAACATTTAGTTCTTAAAACCATCAAAGCTTTTCATCTTTCAGGCCTAGAGAATAGAAAGCTGGGATATGAGCTCTCTTGTAGTCTGGAATTGATTTCATAGCATTGAATTGGAGCTGTCTTTTAAGTAAACATTTATAATCAAAACTAAAAGTACACAAGCAACCTCAGATTTGTTCTATCCATACACCGACTTGCATACAATTGTATGTATAATGTGCAATTACACATAATGCACTAATTTACTCTTCAACAAAGACAGGTGTTTAAATGCCTTTCAATGTCCAGGGAGTGGCAAAACCTAGATAATAACCTCAGCCTCAGGCAGAGCTTATTTTTTTGTTCAAAGGCTTATTGCAAATCCTGGGTGTCAGAACCAGGCAGAACAGAACTGGAAGTCTGACCACCTGGCTTATAGACCCAGCATTAGCACTAACAGGCTCTGTGACCTAACATGACCTCTCACAACCCCAGTTTCTTAGTGCACAATAAATGTAGGGATTAACGTGGCATTTTTTGTGCTGTGTGCCATGGCGCCGTGGGGTAACACAGGCCTGCAGCAGGGATAGGATAATGGACAAAAGCACTCAGCATCCATATCAGCCCAGCACCCTCCCTCGTCTAAGCCTCACCTAAGTCATGTGAAGAAAAGATCCAGCGCAGGAAAAATGTAAATGGTTGGAGGTCAGTGGGCTACATCAGAATTCTAAACTCTATTGTGCTTATGAAGCAACTGAGGATCTTGTTGAAATTCAGATTTTGATTCATTCAATCTGGGGTGGGGCATTTAAGAGGCAAGTAGGTAGTGCTGATATTACCTGAGCCCAGACTATGCTCTGTATAGTAAGGGACTAGATTACAATATGAATCTTTCAGTCCAAATGTATCATTTACTGCGGAAAACTATTTCTAGTGCAGGTGCCTGGGTATCAAATGAGGGAGGAAGATGAAGCTTTGTAATCTTAGGGATATTCCAACAGACTCATGTCCAAGAAGCCTTTCTTCCAGAAGAAGCAGATCTGAAATTTCATTTGGAGGGTCAGTCACTTAGGTGAAGTTCGTAGGTACCTTGAACTTCATGTGGAATTCAAAGCAAACCTCTTTGAGGGTTCAGTGCAATTCCATTACCTTTTCTATTGTTCTTTTCATTTTATCATTCCTCTGTACTGCCTGTTTCCAGGTAAGATGGGAAATAGAAAGACCAAAATACCTATAATATGAAAGGATTTTTGTGCAGTATTTGCAGTCCAGCTGGATAAGGAAGTAACAAAAAATCTCACAAGAAAAGCAAATCTTGAGGCCATCCAATTTGGCAGACCACCAAGCGACTGACTACGAATCTAATGGGGAGGATATCTAAAGTTTCGGGTCTATGAGGACTCCCCATTATTCATTTCAATACCAGAAATTTCCAGTCCCTACAGCTCTGGTTCCCCAACCAGTTGGGTCATTAGCTTGCTTCGCTGCCCTGCCAGGGAACTAGTCTTAACACTATCATGTTCAGAGGCACCAAACTCCCTGATGAACTATATTATTAGAGGCTGTGAAGATAATCCAGAGACGGATAGTCTGCAAAGCCACATGAAAACCTCAAAGATGAATTAAATTACATTCCAGAGACCAAAGAATAAATTGAAAAGGAGGCCATTTCCTATTCAAGAAGACTTCCTTGCAGTTCTCTCGGAATGTAAACACATGGCTCTGCAGAGGATGGGGTCGCCCGCTGCCTGGGGCAAGCAGCTTGAGTTTTATTACCTCAGTGAGCCCTGGCAGCATCCACACTTCAGGAGGCACAAACCCAGCTCCCCTTTACTTTGTCTCCTGTGCCGGTTTCCAGCTCTCATAACATTTTAATTAAATTTGGGCTTGTCTTTCTCTCTCACCTTACTCCCCGCATCAAAGGAGAGGCTTTCCACATGCCGCCTGGCTGGGGTCCCTGCAGTTCTTCCATTCCAAAAGCTGGCTGCTTTGCTATACAAGGGGAGCGGCAATTAAATCAAAGCAGAGGTTACCTGCAGCTTCTCGGCGAGATAGCTGCACATAGCTTCAATGTGACATATATGAATACAATGAATTCTATAATGCAAATTTACATATGGGTCAAATAAGAAATAGCTTTGCATTTGATAGTACACTGGGTATTAGGTAACTGTCACAAAATAAATAATTCATCTTGCGTAGTCACTTGCTATGTAAATAGTAGTCTGTGTATATTAATGCATTTAGCACTTAGAATAAAATGGACAGCTGGGGCCAAATGAGTCTCTTTCAGGACATATTACCATTACTGCTGCCTAGTGAGTTTAACTCTTCACTTCTGAGGATGGTAATGAGGATATTAATTGAATAGGTCATGTGATTTATTTTGATGAAGTCAGGGTTACACAAAAACAAATGAATAATTTTAATATACCTTGATGGTATTGGCTTTGGCACAGTGTGGGTTAACAATAATGACTCACAACTCATTCTGGTTGAAATTCAGTGAAATTCCAGAAAATGACAAAGGTTAGCTATTTTCAAGTGGTGAACTCCATTTACAATCATTTCTTCAAATGCCATTTGGACACGCGAAAAACACATTTAACCTTCTAATCAATTAATCAGATTTCTTGGTTTCTTCAAAGCAGCTGTTTATAAATCTTCTGCACAAACAGATACTGTCCACTTGGATATTGAATCTATGGAAAGAAAAAGTCATTTTCTCACTTTAGAAACATGCTAGAAATAGAGTTCTGGGGAGTGCAGTTCAACCTAGCCAAGTTGACATGTCTAAAAGCAATCACAGAGCTAATATCTAAATTCATCTAGACCCATCAACCCTGAAAATGCATGCCTTCTCTTGGGGAGAACGTGGTCATTATATTAATGGAAGAGTTGTTGTAGTAAATGTTGTAACACTTTGGAACTTAAACAGCTTTGCAGAGGAACTCTCTCTTACACTTACCTCGCTGAGTGTTCTACAGGAGGAACGTATCCTTCTAACGTTGCAAGAGTAATGCCAAGAGGTAGAGCAACGCAGCTCCAGCTCTGCTGCCATCAGCTAGACTCCAGTCCACGTAGAAGTGATATCAGCAGCAGCAACAGGACATGATTTGCTCTTGGAATGGCTCCTCTGTGTCACTGATGAGGTTGAGGGCTCTGCTTCAGTGGTGAGAGGTTAGGATGGATTCATGAGCATGTGTTAGCATAATTGGGGTAGCAAGAAGATGTGTGTTAGAGAGGGTGTCATAGAAGGCTGGGCATACTTGAGCCAATTATGTGGGGAGTTGGAGCCATGGAAATTTGAGTAGTAAGTAGGACTATAGTTGTATTCCCCAGCTACTGCACCTCAGGAACTGATGTGGCAGCTGCGTTTTCATGTTTATAAACCTAGTGCTCATGGAATGTTCTAGGGCACTGGATCCCTATAACAGGATGGTAGTAAGACAGGGTCCAGTCTAAGCTCTGGAAGACCAGGGATGATGGACAAGCAGTTAGACTCAGGTTATCAGGGTTGGGTTGAAATAGAATCAGAATCTCAGGAAAGGTAGACTAAAGAAACTGGGTGTATGACAGAAATATGATAACATTGTAAAATCAAACTCAGAAATAAATAGGAATAGAGAAGCTCAACCATCAATAAGCTAGTCCTTCAAGGTCACAAAAAACTTGCTACAGCTGGTAACACCTCCACTTTCCATCTGACTTTGGCTACAAAGTAAACCCTGTTTTTCCTGGTCTACCCAGTTCCCTTACAGAATTCTAACCACAGCTCACATTAGCTGCAGTTGTTCCTGTGGGGAAGTTGGAGTTCTTAGTGGAAATATCAGAGACAAACAAGGGAAAATATAATAATCTCAACAGGGAAGTAACTAACCTTTACTTGTCATCACTTGAAAAAGCATGCCATGTGGCTAATTTAAGTAGATTTGTATAACTTTTCTGTAAAATGTAAAAATCAGCATAATGCATCCCCTCCACCCTTCCTCTGGGGAAAGTTGTGATTAATTGCAGATGTAAAACACAAACAATGTAAACATACAATTGAAAAAAAAGACAATTTATTATAATGTTATTAAAATGGAAATGAGAAATCCAAAATCCTTTGAATTTCTTGGGAGAATACACAGAAGTGATGGAAAACCCAAAATAGGAAAAATGAAAAGTTTTTATTAAAATGGGGGTTATAATAATTCTACCTAGAATTCAGGAAATTTATGTACAGTATATAATATAGGCAGTAAATATATGCATATACATATATATATATATACATATAGAGAGAGAGAGAGAATGTGTGTGTATGTGTATATATGTATAATACACATCTGTTTCTCTGTTAAATTCTTGTAACTCAGCTAAAAATCTCAGTAGAATGGGAAAAGAAGATGCAGCAAACAATCAAAAAGTGGAGACAGACAGAGGTTAGAGTGGGAAAATAGAAATAAAGGAGCAGTGAGTGAACAAGGAAGGAGATGAAGAAACATAAAAAAGAAGAAATAAAGCAAAATGTAAGGGGTGGTCCTATAAAGGAAGTAAGGAAGGGGGTAAAAAGATATGAGACAGGAAAATAAGGATGGGGTCATAACAGAAATGAAAATATTGCCAGAGAGTGCCTTGGTATGAATGGATTGTTCTGTGTGCTTGAAACAGGAATCAGTCTAACAAAGAAGAAAGAAAACGGGTGAGAACGAAAACATAAAATAATTAAAGTTAAGACTCCCTATGATAAGGCTTAATATTATTATTAAGAAATGGGCTGCCTACTGAGCTTCTTAGACCTTTCACCTAATTAGAAAGAAGCCAACGAGTTTCTAAAGTAGTGTTGGATAAAGGGGAGTGTGCTTCACAGTTACGAATTGTGCTCCTGCAAACCTTCTCTCCTTCTTCCCTCTAGTGGCAAAGGGGAAACACCACCCACGTGTGTGCAGTCCCTATAGTAAGCACTTTCCTCTTCTTTCCAGAGCTCGCACTCCAACAGGCTCCGCCCACTTCCCGGTTCAGCCTCTTTCTCAATCAGATCCTTCCTGCAGCAGCCTAACTCACTCTATCACTCCTCCTAGCCCATATCCCCACATCCCCTCTAACTTTGCCATATCTACCTACTCTTCAGGATGGAGAGTTCTTTAAAATGTATATCCAGTCATGCTACTCTTTCAAAACCTTTCCAAAGCTTTCCATTATATTCACAACATTTTTAACATTCAACTTACCAAGTGTTGCCTGATTCAGCCCCTCCCTACCCTTACGGGTTCACCTGCTTTAGCCACATGAACCTTCTTAAAGCAATTTGAACACACCCCACACTCCGTTCATTCCTGCCTACACTTGTTTTTCCCTCTGTTTGACAGTGTTGCCAAGATTTTCATATGCTATTCTTTAACATAAATGCTACATCCTCCAAGAGGCTTTTTCTCTGCCTTTAAGACAACACTAAACCACAGCACCCTCTACTTCTATTATGACTCTTTTTAGGACACATATATTTTTGATGTAGATAGTTGTTGAACATTTGCCTCTCCTACTAGAGTGTAAGAATAGGAACTATATATTTCACATGCCTCAGTATTTCCATAAATAAACTCACTTTTCAGCCTAGAAGCAGACCTTGTTAGTACAGAGGTGGGTGTTTCTACCTTTTGTCTGGCGGTTTTTATGTTGTGAAACTTGGCAATACCTGGAAAGTTCATCACTTATGTCAAATGTTTTCTGTGAAGAGCCAGGTAGGAACTATTTAAGACTCTGCAGGCTGTAGGATGGATCTCTTTTGCAACCACTCAGCTCTGCCTGTAGGGTGAAAGCAGTCTTAGATAATATATAAGCAAATGGCCATGGCCATGTTCCAGCAAAACTTTATTTACCAACAGTGAAATTTGAAATTCACAGAATGTTTACATGCCATGAGATATTATTATTATTTGGATTTTCTTTCAATTTTAAAAATGTAAAAAGTCTCCTTAGATTCAGGGCCATACAAAAACAGGCAGAGGGCTTGTGGGCTGTGGTTTATCAACCTGGTCCATGTCAAAACCACTTGTCACCTGGCACCCTTCTATCCCTTCTCAACCTCTCCTCATTGTAAAAACAACCAAATTACAATGGCAGCAATACCAAACACTGCTTTCTAGAGAGAGGAAATAAATAATCTGATCATGGCACATACTCCCCCAACCCCCTACACACATATACACCCTGCTTAAATTGCTTCAGAAGCTGTTTCCCTTAGATTTAGGTCAAAACTCCTTAACAGGCCTGAGAAGGCTCCTGGAGGTTTTGACTGGTCCACACACCAGTCTGTGAACTGGCTGTACTGGATATCTTTCCCCTCCTTGCCCTGCTCACACTCGCTTAGCTCCATACCTTTACTGGAGGTGACCTTCACATGTAACCCTGCCCTTCCCAAGCCAATGATCACTACTTTTGGGGGGAAAATTCCCTTGCAGGTATGATGCTAGTTGTCTATTCTATGCTTTCTAGCACCTGCTCTTACCCCATGTGACAGACACACATGTTAGGTTGCCACTTCCTTCCACCTCCTCTTGCCTTCTCCTTAACTGTCAGGGCTTACCACCCACCAAAGACTTAGAGATTCAGTTCCTAGTGAGTTTCTTTTTTAACGTTTTTGCATTTTCGAAGTTAGGAAATAATACCCTAAAATGTTAATGTTTTCTATCAAATATTTAAAATGACAATTAATGGCATTAGAACCCATCTTTTAGCTTCTAGCCTTGGGCTGGCCTTAGGTTGTCCCCCCACCCCTTAATGTTGTTAACTAATGGTGAAATAAACTAGCCATTCACCACTACTTGTTAAATGTGATAATATATATGTATTGTCATCTATATGAAGAGACTAGCTGATATGTATTTATATGGAAAAAGTAAAGTGTTATATAAAAATAACAAGTATAAAAGTAATGCTGTAGTAATGTAAATGTAGAATATTCTGCAGGATTTTCTCAGTTCAGGAATTGCCATTTACTAGGTGGTTTATCAACAATAGAAATGTATCTCACAGCTTTGGAGGCTGGAAGGCCGAGATCACGGTGTTGTGTGGTCAGGTTCCTCATTGTGTCATCCTATGGGGGAGCCGGAGGCTGGGGAAGGGACAGAGGATGTTCTCTTGCTAATTTTCTGAAGGCACTAATCCCATTCATGAGAGTTGCACTTACATGACCTTACCTAATTCTTTTCACCTCCCAAAGGCCCTGACTCCCAACACCACCACATTGGAGGGCAGGGTGTCCACATACAGATTTGAGGGAGACACAGAAATTCACTCTATAACAATGGTGAAAAGATATTATGTATAAAAATAGTAAGAAAACTATTTCTGAATCATTTGTATTTGAATAAATAAGTTTTGATAAGTTAGAAAGTCCATGGAAATTGTTGCATTTAAGGGCTTGCCTAAGGAGATAGCAAATGTAAAATCAATTGAAAAACCAACATTTAGTCTTTGTCTTAATGCAGATGTGTGTATGTGTGTGAGTTAAACTCTTAGGAGACCTACTTAAAAGATGAAGTGCGTACAGTAGCACTCTTCCCACGTCCACTCTTTGTACCCATCTTCCAGCTGCTGGCAAGATCTGCTGCTGCCGGTTCACAGTGGGACCCTCACTGGGAGTGGCCTCTGAAGTCAGGGAACTCCCTGGTCCAAGGCCCTGAGCCCTGCCCTGTAGCAAAGCAGTTGGTGTCCTTTGATTTTTAGACACTGGGATGCAAAGGTCCTTTTGCCTAAACTCAGGGCAATTTTTAAGGTCATCTAAGCTCCAGAGTTTCCTCTGGAATATTTTCAGGATCTTAGTTGTCATCAAATTATAGAGCGAAATGGTTCTATTCTCCTTACTTGCTTAAGACGGTGTCACCAGAGAGTTCTCCTCAATAAACCATGGGTGTGCAATTCTCCCTCTCAGAGTATGTTCTCAGAAGCAGCAATCTAAAAAGGCTAATTCCCAAAAAGTAGAGCATGTCCATATATTTTTTATATATTTGGTTGAAATTTTTATTTCTCAGATGAATAAAACAATATGAGGGAGTCGCTAACTTAGCTTATTTTTGAATAAATTTTTTAAAAGATTGCTGGTGGCTGAAGTAGTAGGTATAACAATGAGAAATATATACAGGATAAATGTATTTTAAAGAAATATATGTTGCATCGGTAAAAGATTATACAAAAAAGAGACATAAAACTAAACCAGAAAGGGTTAAGCCTAAGATTAACTAAGATATACAAAAGAATGATAAAGGAAACTAAAGTGATTTGTGTACATGTGGGGAGGGGGGAGCTTTACTTTTCCTTTATAAGCTTCTGGGCTTGGAGACAAGCTACAGATCATTCCACTGTTTCATTTCCCAGGTCCTTCTCTTCCTACATTTATACAGTTCCTGAAACCTTATAGGCACTTAATAAAGACATGAGAAAAAGGGAAGGAAGGAGGCAGGAAGCAAGGAAAGAAGGAAGGAAGAGAGGGAGAGAGAGCGGGAAAGAAAGGAAAGAAGGAGGAAGAAAAAAAGAGGGAAAGAAAAAAAAAAGGAGTAAATGCTATATTTTAAAGAAACAACAGAGAGAGCAATATTACTTGGTCCTATTTTGTTTCCATATTTTTATTTAGGAGACTAATACTTGATATGATAAAATACCGTAAATAGAATTAAAGAGAAGTTAAAGTCCAATAATGAAAAAGAATCATGTTTTATTTTTTGAGTTTTTCAAAACTGAGTTCAAATCATAGTGTTAGGATTTAAGCAAGTTGCATATAAATATTTTATAAATCATTTTATGAATGACATGGTCATTATAAAAATTATAAAATATAAAAATATTTACATGAACCAGAATATTGTTAACTTTATATTTAATTAGCTATCATCTATCATCCATTCATCCATCTACACGTCCTGTTTATTGCTTAAACTGCTCTGTCTCATGTGTTCCCCTCCCATTCCTGCTTTAGAATCTGTTGATATGTGCTTTGATGTCCATTCATTAAGATATATCTTTGTCTCTGCTGATATCTTCTATTTAATATTATGTCTTTCTACTTTTCCTTAAATTTTCATTTGTACTCAGTTCATAGATTGGTATTTTACTTTGTACCTTAACCCCAAAATCTATGTCTTCCTCATTTTTTTTTTAAGTATATTTTATTGATTATATTGTTACAATAGTTCCAATTTTTTTTCCCCTTTGCTCCCCTCCGCCCAGCACCCCCCTTCCCCAACAATCCCCTCTCCAAGTCCATGCCCATGGGTCGTACATACAAGCTCTCCCGCCTCACCCTTTCATATATTCTTCTTCTTCTTTTTTAAAATTAATTAATTAATTAGTTAAATATTTTAACAATAAAAAATAACAATTCCTCCCTCTCAGATTTAAGACCCTTTACAATCTTATAAAGGACAATGGATGAAGGTCTCGAGCTCCTCTAGCTGCTTCAAGCTGGACATGGTCGTCGTCCTACCTACCCTTGGGTCAAGAAATTCCGATAAGACTGTCTTCCTCATTTTATACCCTCAAAACATCTAGGAAAGGCTCATACTGCTGTCTCAATACATGTTTATTCATTATGTAAACAATGACAATGAAATATGTATGTCAGATACATTTAGAGAGTTAAATTCTCTTCCCAGATTCATTAGCCAGTGTGATATGTTCTATGGATCAGCTCATGCTTATCCAAAAAAATTATTGTAAAAGATATTCTTAAAACAATAATTCCTAAAATTATCATAACTGTCATGAGAGTGATAAAAAACCCCTTTGAGAAACTTCAGATTGTATCTGGAAGTCAAATGCAGACTAAAGTTACAAAGTACCTATTATCCAGAAAGAATAATTGATTATTCTTATTTCTGTTTACACTGATACAATAAAGTTTTATTTTTTGTTTTATGAACACTATAAAGTGTCACTAGTAAAAGTATAAAAGGAGGTATTTGCTTCTATTCTACAAAATATGAGACTTAGAAATTCAAACTACTTAACAAATGCAAATAGCTATTGTCTGACCTATGAGCTTTCTACTTAATGGTCAACTTTGGAATTAACAGAAATAATACATTAATTCTATAATTGTTCATTACTGAAATGTCATTAGTCAGTTAAATCTCTAGTAGACATTTAGACTTAAAGGTCAAGAGCACAGCTTTTAGTCCACTAGAAAAAATGATGTTCTAAGTGATATCTTGATGACCTATAAGAGTTAATGTGTTTCCTAAGAAAGCACTTTAGACCATTGTTAGTGGTGAAACAACCCTAATAATGTATAGCTAGCAGAGCATAAAATTTTAAAGATAGTGTCTTACTTGAAACACTAAAGGTTAATTAACTGAGGATGTATTGAACTAGAAGAAGGAAGTTTTC
Source organism: Furipterus horrens (assembly GCF_987537825.1). Lineage (NCBI taxonomy): Eukaryota > Metazoa > Chordata > Mammalia > Chiroptera > Furipteridae > Furipterus > Furipterus horrens. The sequence goes on along the minus strand of NW_028327176.1, from coordinate 134,799,031 downwards.
CTGTAAAAAGAATATTAAGCACTAAATTGTAAGCACAAGATTCCTAAACAATGCCATCATATCGCTGAGACCCCAAACAACTTCTTGCTGAAATATCTAGCCCAGAAAAGCAGTTTCCCAGGCAGTTATCATTATGATGCCTGACAAGGGGATTCATGAGCTAGGGTCAGAACTCTGAATTATTAATCAGCAACTAGAGAAAACTTCCAGATAATCAAAGAGCAAAGACCTTGGTGTAATAATTACTCAGAATTTTTAACATGTACAAAATCTAAATAGAAGGCACAAAAATATACATCACTTAGAGATGACTGATGCTAGCAAAACAACAAATACAGAGTCAGTGAAGCCCAAATGTGAGAAACTTGACACAATGAAAAGTTACATCAGTCTAAACTTCATGAGATGAAGTACCTAGTCCATTATGTTGCTGAGCCAATATTTCAGTGCCCTGTTTATTGAATTTTGGTTTGGTCTATGTTATTAATATATTTTCCTCATTCATTTCTTGCTTGGCTTGCAATGTGTGACTTTCATTTATATACTCCCTTTATCTATTTAACGCCGGTGTTTTAGATAGGTTGTTGCTCTTTTTTTTTTTTTTCATTTACTATGTTTTTGTTTTTGTTTTTTTTTAAGTTTGGGTAAAATTTTATATCTACTTTCATAGCTCCTGTTTTTATTTCATTATTTCTAAGCTTTGCATTCTTTTCCTGAATAGTTCACTCTTCTGATATCTTCTAAAGGCAGTTCTTATCCACATAGTCTCACTGAAGTCTAGTGATAATGTTTTATTAAATGTTACATTGAGGCTGCAATCCCCCACAGCAGGTAGCCCAGAATCATTACCAGTCTGAATATTTTCTGTACTAAGATGATAATGATAAACACAAAGCCTCGGTTGGAAGCTTACCACTTATTACTTAATCCACATTCCCTGTGGGTATATTTTGGTGTCTTCAAATGCCCACCCAAGGGTTGTACAAAAACCTAAAGCTAAAATACATAAATAGTTTTGAAAAGGTCTTATTATACAACATAAGCTTTTTGCTTTAGAGAGATTGTTATCTTACTAACAAGAAGCCCAAAGTAACCCAAGTATTTGAAAAAATGAGCACACCACTAAGTGCCCTTTCGAAGTATTTTGAAAACTCTTTCTAAAATATTTTTCTTATTTCAACTAAGACCCCACTAAAATACTTCAAATTGCCATTTAATGAAATGTTTAGATAAGGGCAATGGAAGTGTTTTTAAAAGAACTGTCTTCAGACATCATAAATTCTACAAGTCAGGCTGGCCGAGCATTATTCAAATCATAAGGAGGACTGGACACCAGGCACAAAAGGCCAAAGGGCTTGAACATCACCCTAAGCCACAGGCTGGTGAAAAAACACATGTGCGTGAGAGCCAGGCGTTTCAGGTCTCAGAGGCACTCAGTGTCTCTAACTTGCAAAATTGTTTCTCATAATACATGAACTTGCCAGATCTGCTTTTGCTAAAGAAAAATATGTATTGGCTAGGCAGATGGATAGGTTTTCAGATCAAAACAGAGAGGTGAGAGAGTCGAACACAGACGGGCTGCAAAGCCGCAGTTCTTCCTCACTGATGTAAAGAAGGGTTCAAGGATAGCAATCACAAAGGAAAAAAATTAATCAAATGAGAATTGAAAACAAATGCTTTCCCATTTAAATTCCACTTTCAGATGACTGCAGGGAAGAGGTTTGAAAAAGACAAAGCTGTAATTTCCAAGTAAAATATGGTGACAGCTAAGCCATTGCTAAGCTAATCCACTGGAAGTCACAGGGCGTCCTGGGTGATGACCAAGCACTTGATGTAAATTGGAGGTGACCTGGGCAAGGATCTGATTGTACACACTCGTTCTTCTGGAACCTGCACTCAAAAATATCACGATGAGACTGGTATTAAAAATATATATCATAAAAAAGAATACAATATGTGCCTGTCCCCAAGGAGCTGATAAGCTAGAAGAGAAGAATTTCTTGAAAAAAATGAAGTGTTAGATGTAACTATGATACAAAATAAAGGAAACAAGAGTTTAATGAAGAGTAAAGCCTCCTTTGACTGGAATGACCCAGAAAAGAGGGGAATTCTTTTTTTTTAATTTCTCATAAAGTAAATATACATTCATAATAAGAATTTTAGAGAATATAAATATACACAAAAAAGAAAACCTCTGACTCTCAAATATGGCCAGTGTTATCATTTTGTTGTATATACTCAAAATATGAAAATTTAGTTAACACATGTAATTTAAAACATTCTACCATTAGAACTGATAGGATGGATGTTGTTAACATGGGTATCTGTTCATGATCTGTTGTTAAGTGAAGATAGCAGATTACTGAATTGGTTATTTATACTTGAATGCCTATAAATAAATTGAATTATATGTGCTGTAGTAAAATAAGGTTTGCGTTGTTCCTTAAAATTTTCTTTCTTTTTTTTTTCCTTTTTTTAAAGAGGAGAGCTTTAAAATGCATTTATAACTTAATAAATCACTTGACAGTTTTTATGCCCTAGTTGGTTAAATATAACAACAATCAGTAAGATAATATCTGCTTAATTATCATAAAGATGGTGAGCAAATTCAACCACTTAGGACAAACATTTACAACTTTAAGTAGACAAGAGTCCTCTACTACAAACATTCTTACCATTGTGGTTTCATAGAACAAACATATGTAGTCTCAAAGTTATAAACCAATAGTTCTTGAGGAATAAAACTATTTAAGCAGAGCTATGGATTTTATAGCAAAGCCTTTTGTCCTTTTTAGTAAACAGAAAGAAACTCAACATGGTGATGGCAAGACACAAGAAAATATAGACTGAACTTAGTATTTATGATAATGAAATGCAAATATTCTTGAACCTTTTTTTTATCTTTCTAAACAAAGGGTAATAGCCAAGTCACTGATTTGCACTAAATTATCTACTAAGCACCGTTTGAAAATTATGGCATATAGATTCAACTATAATTTTAATCTCCTGACTCAAAGTGTTTGGGCTTTATATTTGTCTATTTCCATAATGCATACTGATGAATAATCTGGTGTTTCACTTAATAATACAGCAAAAACCTCTATTCTTAACAGGGATTAATACAAGATTATTGTTTGCCACAGAGAAAAGAAAGTCTAGAAATACTGAGATGACAGTGTTGGAAGATGCAACTAGCTTTAATCAACTAGAGACAGATATAACTTTGAGTGATAAAAAATAATTAAAACTCAGCTTCATAGCAAGGCCCAAATGAAGATCATTGAAAATGAATTGTTTTCAGGTCCCAGCCTGAAAAACTCAAAGTATCCAGAATTATATGTAGAGAGTCAAGCCCTAAAGATTTTGTGGATATCACTCCCTAAAATATTGTAGATGTGAGTCCTGGCCTATGATGCTAATTGAGAGAAAATAAATAAGAAACTGACTGTGTTTTTTAATTGAACTCCCCAAATTGCCACAAACCTGGCCTCAAAGAGACTATGACCATTTGATAATTAAAATAACCTTAAATAGGAATTGCATTGAATCTATAGATTGCTTTGGGTAGTATGGGCATTTTAATGATGTTAATTCTTCCTATCTATAATCATGCTATATACTTCCACTTATTTGTATCTTCTTTAAGTTCTTTCTTCAGTGCCATAATTTCCTAAGTACTTAATTTTACTTCCTCATTGTTCATTATTGGCATACAAAAATGCAACTGACTTCTGGATATTAATTCTTCTACTTTACTGAATTCATTTATCAGTTCTTGTAGTTTCTTGGTGGAATCTTTAGGCTTCTCTATGTACTGTATCATGTCATTTGCAAATATCAATGATGTATTTCACAGAACTAGAACAAATATTTCAAAAATATATATGGAAACACAAAAGACCCTGCATAGCAATAGCAATTTTTAAAAAGAAGAACAAAGTTGGAGGAATCATACTACCTAACATCAAACTATACTATAAGGTCATACCAATCAAAGCAGCATCGTATTGGCATAGATCAATGGAACAGAATACAGAGCCCAGAAATGAACCCAATTAATATTTAATAGAGGAAGTAATCACATACAATGGGCTAAAGATAATTTATTCAATAAATAAGGTTGAGAAAACAGGACATATATGTGCAGAAAAATGAAACAAGACCACCTCCTTATACCATATACAAGAATAAATTCAAAAGGGATCAAAGACTTAAATGTTAGACCTGAAACCATAAAAATCATAGAAGAAAAAATAGGCAGTAAAATCTTAGACATTGTTCATAGCAATATTTTTTCTGATATATCTCCTCAGGCAAGGAAAACAAAAGAAAAAAATAAACAAATAAGACTACATCAAACTAAAAAGTTTTTGCACAGCAAAGGAAACCATCAACAAAATAAAAAGACAACCCACAGAATGGGAGAACATATTCACTAATGTTATATCCGAAAAGAGGTTAATATCCAAAATTTATAAAACTCAACACCAAAACAACAAATAATCCAACTAAAAATGGGCAAAGGACCTGAATAGGCACTTCTCCAAAGAGGACATACAGATGACTAAAAGACATATGAAAAGATTCCCAAAATCACTAATCATCAGAGAAATGCAAATTGAAATCACAATGAGATATCACCTCATACTTATCAGAATAGCTATCATCAATAAATCAACAAACAAGTGCTGGCAAGGATGTGGAGAAAGGGGAACCCTTTTACATGGCTGGTGGGAATAAAGATTGATGCAGCCACTGAGGAAAGCAGTATGGAGTTACCTCAAAAAACTAAAAATGGAACTGCCTTTTGACCCAGCGATCCCACTTCTGGGAATATACCTGAAGGAAACCCAAAACACTATTTTGAAAGAACTTAAGCATCCCTATGTTCATTGCAGCATTATTTACAATCACCAAGATATGGAAGCAGCTTAAATATCCCTCAGTAGGTAAACAGATAAAACAACTATGGGGCATTTTCACAGTGAAATACTACTTGGCCATAAAAACGAAGAAAGTCTTACCTTTTGCGATCGCATAGATGAACCTGGAGAACATTATGCTAAGTGAAATAAGCCAGTCAGAGAAGGACAAATATCATATGATCTCACTCATATGTGGAATCTAATAAACAAACTGAACTAACAAGTGAAACAGAGACAGACTCATAAATAGAGAGCAGGCTGACAGCTCTACAGGCTGGGTTTAGGGGGTGGAGGACTCAAGCAAAAGCCAGATAACCCCTACCATGCCTATCATTACTCTGGTTTTTTAAAATTATATTGGCCATTCTCATTCATTTTCTCCTATAAATTAACTTAATAATTATTTTTGCCAACTTCCCTACAACATTCATCAAGAGAATGATTTCTCATATAATTTTTAAGTTATTTTGAAAAATCAACATCTTTAAATATTGATATTCTTGTCAAAAAAGGATAGATATCACTTTATTAACTCAAGTTATCTTTTTTTATTTTTATTTTTTTATCATATTTTATTGATTATGCTATTACAGTTGTCCCAACTTTTCCTCCTTTTCCCAACCACCCCCACTCCCTCAGGCAATCCTCACACCATTGTTCATGTCCATGGGTCATGAGTATATATGTTCTTTGGCTACTACTCCATTTTCTATACTGTACTTTACATCCCCAATTTGTACTTCTTTTTTTTTTAAATATGTTTCATTGATTTTGCTGTTACAGTTGTCCCAATTTCCCTTCTCTCTGCTCCCCTCCACCTGATGGCCCCCCTCGCTCCAGTTGCCCCCCCTTTAGTCCATGTCCATTGGTTGTGCATATAGTTCTTCTCAACCTCTTCCTGCCTACTCCATTCCTTCCTACTATGCTTCTTAATTCCTGTACCATCTTCCTCCCTCTCCTTGTTCCTCTCCCTGCTGACCTCCCCCCAGTATATTCCCCATACCTATAGTTCTTTTTCCACCCTCATTTCCTTTTTTAGTTTGCCTTTGTTTTGATTCCCTACCTTCTGTTGTTGGTTCTTGTGATGCAGTTTTTATTTTAATGTTCATAGTTTTGATCCTCCTTCTTCTAAACCAGTCCCTTTAACATCTCATATAATAGTGGTTTGGATCTAATGAACTCCTTCAGTTTTATTTTGTTCTGGAAGCACTTTATCTGCCCTTCTATTCTGAATGACAGCTTCAGTGGATAGAGTATTCACGGCTGTAAGTTTTTGATTTTCATTACTTTGAATATTTCTTGCCAGTCCCTTCTTGCCTGCAGGGTCTCCCTTGAGAAGTCAGATGATAGTCTAATTGGGACCCCTTTGTACACGATTCTTTTCTTCTCTCTTGTTGCTTTTAAGATTCTCTCTTTATCTTTAATTTTTGACAATTTGATTATAATGTGTCTTGGAGTGGTTCTCCCTGGGTCCAGTTTTTCTGGAACTCTCTGTGCTTCCTGGACCTGTAAGTCTATTTCCTTCCCCAAGTTAGGAAAGTTCTGCTTCATTATTTTTTCACATAATTTTTCAATTTCTAGTTCTTCTTCTTTGCCCTCTGGCAATCCTATTATTCAAATGTTCATTTGCTTATAGCTCTTCCAGAGGTTTCTGAGCATCTCATCAATTTCCTTACTTTTTGTTTTCGCTTTCTGCACTGGTTGACTGTTTGTTCCTTCCCTATGTTCTGGTTTGTTGATTTGATCTCTGGTTTTTATTTCCTCACCATTTGTCTCATATGTGTTTTCATTTGTTTCAGTATGAGTGGCTTTCATTCCTTCCCTGTCTTGTTCCAAATCTTTTGTTAATTCTGTAAGCCACCTTATAACTATAGCTCTGAACTGAGCCTCTGAAAGGTTTCCTATTTGTCCATCTGTCAGGTTCCTCATCTGCTGCCTGGTGAGCTGCGTCACTGAGATTTCAATCGTTGTCTGCTTCATTTGGACAGATTTGTGTTTTGCTTTGCTTCCTGGGCAGGCTATAGGGGGCGGACCCTGTGTACTCATCACTACCCGGTGACCTGCGGTGGTCTGCAACCTTTTTTGCTGTGCTGTGGCACTTTGTGTGGGGACGGGGGTCCAAGATGGATTCCTGCCATTATTCTCTGCTGGGAGACTGAGACCCATACCCCTGCCCTCTGGGTTTCTCTGTCCAAGGTAATGGGGGGGCTGCCTTTCACAGCATTGTGGTCGCGAGCTGCTGGGGCTCGACTGCAGCCGGGATTGCTCCCCCTGCCACTTACCACAAACAGCGCCGCCCAACCTTTCCATTCCGGTTCCGATTTCACCCCTCCTACCCATCTGGACAAGCACCACTGGTTTATAACTTCATTCATTGGGCTTCCACGTAGTTTTATTTTCTGGAATTTCTGGCTATCTTTTGTTTTGAAGTAATTGTATTCCTTTCTAGTTGTAGAGGGAGACTGAGCATGTCTATCTAAGCCTCCATCTTGGCCAGAAGTTCAAGTTATCTTTTATATTCTCTCTTAGTTACGTTAATATACCTTTGGAAAATTATAAAATATTATTGCAATCAGGATAATTTTTCCATTTTTTAAAAAGGTATTTTACAAAAGATACTAAGATTTTCTATGTTTTTAATTATTTTGAAACAAAATATTTTGCATTTTTAATTAGGCAATTATATTATTTACAGATAATAATATTTATATTAATTTATAAAATTAATATATAATGTTTCTTCTCTAATTGTACAACTATATTTTCCTGAATAATGTTGAATAATAGTGGATATTCTTGCTGTGTTTGCTATTTTAATAGCAATGCTCTTGTATTTTAGTTTTCAAAATAACATGAACTGTTGGTGTCTTAATGAAGCTCTTTCCATGTAAAATAGCTATCAAGTCTTAGTATACTCTAAGTTTTTATCAGAAATGGATGTTAAAAGCCTCTATTTCAGAAGATTATAAAGTTATTATTTTAACTTAGTTAAGATATATCCTAATATCTTTGAATTTCAGGAATAAATCCAATGATCTATAATGCATTATTTATTTAATACCTTACTGGCTTCAATTTGGTATATTTTATTTCAAATTTCTTCATTTTGTTAGCATATAAGCTCCATGAGGACTAGGATCTGCACAATTTACTGTACATTGAAATATTTAATAATTATTATTAATGAATGAGTGGCTACATATCTTTAAGTGAGATTGCTCTTTTTCTGTGTTTGCTGTCATTAACAAATCACATCATTCTAATACAAGGAACATCTTGTAAATATGGCAGGTTAAATTGACATAGATTATTTCAGTCTCCTACTATCTGCTAGAAAAATTTAAATACGATGGATAAAAAACCTAACTCAAAAATATAATTTCACTCCATTTAAAAAAAGGAAAAAAGAGAGGAATATCTCTGGCTCCAAAAAGGAAAAAGGAAGCAAAAGCAGTTTAGTAAGACTTGGAACAATTATCTGGTCACTTGCAGGGCTTTTGATCATACATAGATGCCCAGGATGTTGGAGGTGGGGTACTAAGGCCCCAGGGAACTAGAAGATGTGGCCTTAGGTCAAGAAGAGAACAGGCACTGAGTGCAAACTGACCCAACTGTATAAGGAAGGAGCATACAAGTGATCCCTCTTCTGTTGAGAAGGAAGAAAGGAACAGGAGGCTCACCTGCATATAGAGCCCTGAGTGAAAAGAAGAAAAGTTAAAACCTCAGCCTTACCAAATTAATCTGTGAGGTCCAAATTTATATGACATCTTTGTAATTTAGATCCAAATAAACAAATAAATATTTTAAACTAGCCCAGGGCCACTGTACCTCATGGAACAAACACAAGCTCAGAGGGCTCTGAAGGCAACCTGTCTCACTTCAGGGCCCACAAGAAAAGCCAGTCAACAGCATCCAAGTAAAGATCCTAAAGTCATGAGCTCACAGAGAAAAGCTACAAATTATATGGAAACAGATCACAAGGGGGAATTAGCAGATGCTACAAACAAGGTAAGTAGAACAGGACAAACTTCAGATTACAGAAAACTATGAAAGAAACCAGAAAATAATTATGATTAGAGTTAATAAAATAAAGGAACTGGAACTGTAATGGACACTATTAGGAAGGGAAAGGTGGATCTGTAGAATACAATATGCAATTTTCCAAACTGGAAAAGAGTTGCTGCTGCTAAGAACTCAGTGCATTGGTTAAATACCAGAACTGGCATTACTAAAGAGCAAAATAAATATATATATTAATAGATTTTAAGATTAAATGCATTTATACATATATTATATAAATATATTCTTATAATTACATTGTTCTTATTATATTTAATTTCTAGATTCTCTGCAATTTTTATATTTATTTTTGATATGAGTTACCTTAATTAATTAAAATAGCATGACCCAACAAGTAGTTAGATAATATATAAAAAGTTCCTAATACTTCGAATATGCTTGACAAAGGTTGTTATCATTATTTACACAAATTACCTAATTTAGTTCTTACAGTAACCTTGTAAAATAGGAATTAATACTATTTCCATTTTTTACTTGCAGGGAAAAAGGTACTGGGAGGATAAGTGAGTTGCCCAAGGTCATACAGCTAGTAAGAAATAGAGTCAAATTTTCACCCCGGCCCCTGACAAAATAATGATGTCCACACTCTTCACCACAGGATACTTTGTAATTACCAGGTAATTCATGTTTTGTTTGTTTATATGTTATCATTCAGATATTATACTCTAGCCTTCCTACATGACAGCTTTACTACAATACTACAATTGTAACACCAACAACATAGCTTATTCAATTCCTACTCTTGGAAAATTTTTAAGCACTTTTTAAAAATTCATATATGTGAGTTCTGATTATAGGGTGTACATCCTGATAATTATCTACTTCTGTGATTTTTCAGGTAGAGTTTATAAGTGTTATGACAAAAAATTCCTTATATATCTGAAAACATTTGTGTGTGTCCTAAAGTTAATGTTAACTGAGCAGCAAATACAATGATGGAGGAATCCATATTTTATCCTAAGAAAGCCATTTGTACTACCTGTCACTGAGATAACAGTGTTTTTAACAAAATACACTTCAGTCCCTCCTGGGCATATGTTTACAAGCTTTCTGGGCAGTGACCAATGGCTATATGGGCAATGAAACGTTGTTTGGAAGCTGCAAATGTCATATCCATGTTTGCCCCATAACGTCTCAAATGTTTCTCCACCCTCTCTCCTTTTCCCCATCTACTGACTGTGAAAGGAAAAGATTCTTAAGACTGAGAAGAAGGTGGAGGCCAAAGAGGAGCCTCCGAGACTCTGAATGAGAACTAGGAAGGCCACTGCTCAGAAACACTTGTTGGTTTTACAGAAACAAGTAATTTCACTGTGTTAAGCCACGGAGCAGTGACGTATTGATAACACCATAACCAATCCAAGATAGTTTTCTGGATCATAGTGTTTCACAGGTTTTATGCTGATATATGTAGTTCTTAAAATACTGTTCCTAGTAACTGCTATTTTTTCCCCTTTGACCAATGATGATTATTATAATTAGTACCTCTGAAATCCAAAGGAAAATACGTGGCTTTTAAATAATACTTCAAGGTGCAAAGTGATGATATGAAAACTCAATACTAATCAAACACAGGGTCTATACCCCCCTTCAGTATGTTGTCTGACCTTACTACAAATTCCACAGGCCTAAAATATCCTCTCCCTAATGTCCACAGCTCAAAATGAGAGCAATTTCACCCAATGCCACTCAAGGTTTTTCAAACTAAAATGGTGAGAGTGGGCTGTATGTGGGTATTGATCAACATGAAACCTGTGAAACACTATGATCCAGAAAACTATCTTAGATTGGTTATGCTGTTATCAATACATCACTTCTCCGTGGCCTAACACAGTGATTACTTGTTTATGTAAAACCCAACAAGTGTTTCTGAGCAGTGGCCTCCCTAGTTCTCATTCAGAGACTCGGAGGCTCCTCTTTGGCCTCCGTCTTCTTCTCAATCTTAAGAATCTTTTTCTTTCACAGTCAGTAGATGGGGAAAAGGAGAGAGGGTGGGCAGCATTAATGTAAAGACAGTCATACCTATGAACATACTACATCACAAGCATAAAGAGAAAATTTAATAAGCATCATCTTTTAAAAGCTGATTATCATTGTGATAAATGCTTTTACAAATACTATCTTATTCACATTTGTTTAATTCTGAAAAAAGAAAAAATTATTGAATGAACTTTGTAATCTACTTATTAAAGAGAAGATTACTAAAACTCAGAGGATTTAAGTGTTGTTCAAGAAGACATAGCTATAAATTAGTAGAACCAGGACTAGAATTTAAACAAAGGTTGACTAAATCCAAATTATTCTGAAATTGAAGTGCAAATATATTTAGTAGTACATAACTACAGGATGTGCTGTCTGTGTGTAAAGAAAAACTGTATGGGTCTTATCTGAGACATCAGAGTTATAAATGACATCAGTGGGTCCTGGCTGTCTGGAAACACTATCAGAGTATAATGGGAGGTTACCTATATCACAGAAGTAATGTGATTGATCAACAATTCTTTGTGGTGCTGGCCAGGTAGCTCAGTTGGTTAGAGTGTCATTTGATATCCAAGATTGCAGGTTTGATCCCCAGTCAGGGCACATACAAAAATCAACCAATGAATGCATAAATAAGTGGAACAACAAATTGATGTCTCTCTCTCTCTCTCTCCCCCTTTCTTTCTCTCTCCAAAATAAATAATTAGAATATTTACAAAAAAGAATCTTCTGCACTTTTTAATATAAATTACATTTCTGTGATTTTTCACCATGTAATTGCTTCTGTGTGTAGTTCTTTTTCATGCTAAATTTTACATTTCTTTGATGTGGTCAGTTCCTATGAATTAGAATCAGTAGAATTCAAACAGGATTACATTTCTTTCATCTAAATAATTTATCTTAAAAAAATGAATGTGAAGAGAGTGGCTTAGAAATAGAAAGCATTGGATACACAGAATCTGCCCTTGGCTTCCAGGAGTATGGAGGAAATTGCACAATAAATCAATTTTTATGGATGCTATTGACTTGCAACATTTGCTGCTTTTAAAAATTAATAGCTGAAATAATGAACATTCAAAGAATGCTCTCAACTGTCGTTTTGATTAATTCCTTGATTTGAAGTACAGATGACAGATGCAATATTTGAAACTAGATTTTCTTGCAGTCCAATCAGAGAAAACCAGATAGAGACCACGATGGCCAATACAGACTTTTCATTACTTTTTCAGTTAATCTGATGCCCTGCATAGACATGCCTTATCCAATAAAGTGAAAGTTTAATTATTTGTATAAATATTATTATAAATGCACAATAGTGCCTCCACAGTCCAAGTATCATCATTTTCTATTAATAATGCATTACAGTAAAACAGGCAATAAAGTGCTGCTCTGAAGAAATTGTGCATGAGATTTTTAACGTGGTGCTCAGTCAGTAGACAAGTTTATTAAAGTTACTGAATTATGTAGTGGAAAAAATGGAGTTACTAAAATCCTACCCAGAGAAACTGCAACAAAACTGAGACAATGAAATGGTTACTAGAAATCAGAGGCCAAACTTGATTTTTTTTCACACCAATGTGAAATCCACAAATAGCTTCAGTTTACTTAAAACCATACACATCCATCCAAATTAGTTACCAGTATATTCCTGTGAGCCTGTGAAAAAGTCCCATGGAAACCACTGATAATACAAAGCAGGAAGATATGTGCCAGAACAGGGTGTGTCCAGTTTGACTCTAGAAATAAAAGTCCTCACAGAGCCCTCCTTGAGGATCTTAAAGTGCCTCCCAGGCAGAGGAAAAAGATGAAGTATGCAGTTCTCATTTGGATATTATTGAAAGCGTCCCTGGCTGGTTTGACTCAGTGGATTGAGCGTCGGCCTGCGAGCTAAGTGTCGCTGGTTCGATCTTCCAGTCAGGGCACATCAGAGAAGGAAAACTCTGACTCCAAAAAACCTCCACTGCCTTGCGGCATACCTCTTCAGGGGAAAGGCTAGGGGAGTAAACCCCGACAGAAAATCCGGAGCCGGAGTCCCTAAGGCGGTTTGACATTGTAGTCAACACCGGCAACTCCTGCGGCGCACCTGAAACCAAGCTGTATTGACTCCGTCTTTCCCTTGGACCCTTCAGCTGCAAAGAGAGGGGGGGTCTGCTGCATGGGCAACAGCAGACCCTCCATATCACCCTGCCCAGGCTCTGTAGCTTCAGCTTCACTGGAGAGGACACTCCAGCGTGATCGCAAGATGTCGATTCAACATGGGAGGAGACAGATACCGTGTCACTCCCGAGTCAGACTGCACAGCCATTCTCGGCGGTGCAGATAGACTCTTAAGAAGCTACACCATCGTCTCTCGAGACGGACGGCTGCCGACATTATTGAAAGGGCACTTGTCATTCATCTCCTATTACATAAACTAGAACGGCTGACATACCAATTTCTAACCTGATGAACTTACACACTGAAGTTGTTGTTTTACAATGGAAAGCATTCTTAGAGCATCTAGGTGAATGTTTTTGTTTTTTTATTAAGTTAGATTAGCATGTTATTTGGTCTGTGAGTGTACATAGAACAGTAATCAATCTAGCCTCAGTCTGGTTCACAACCTTGACACTTGCTGTGTGAGTCTGCACAAGTTAATTAGCTTCTCTGAGCTTTCCTCATTCTTAGAGGGTTGTTGCAAAAACTAAGTTAGATATTCCCTGTAACGCATTTAACAGAAGGTTTGGCTTAAAATGCCCCAGACCATACCACCCAGCCTAAGGTTCCAGCCCCAGGAAGCTAAGTCCTCATAACTTCTGGCTATAAAAACCAGTGAGGGTTGGAGGGGTGTGTGGAAGAAACTGCAGGATTCTCAAAGGCTCCTCTTAAAGGGCCTGCAATGTACTTAGGACTCAGGCAGAACCCATACCCTCTTGAATTCAGCAACAGGGCAACAGCTGGAAGGGCACCACTGGCATATGGGGAGAAAGTGAAGAGACTGGCAATAGGGTGAGCACTGAGAGACAGCTTCAACCCAGGCAAAACTCCAGAGGCCAGGCAGCAGCACTGTCCCCTCTCTGAGCCCTCCCCCACACAGAGCCACAGAGCAGTGACCTGAGTTGCCCCACCCTGGCAATTACCTAAGGCTCCATCCCATGCAACTTAACAGGTATGCTTTTCTATAACAGGTCACACTAAGAAGACAGGGATTCAGAACAGCTCTACCTACTACACAGAAACAAACACAGAGTGGTCACTGAAATGAAGAAACAAAGAAATATGGCCCATATGAAAGAACATAACAAAACTCCAGGAAAAAAAAATAAAAACTAAACTAAATGGAAATAAGCAACCTATCAGATGCACAGTTCAAAACACTGGTTATCAGGATGCTCTGGGAACTCTTCGAGTACTTCAACAGCATAAAAACACCCAGGGAGAAATGAAGGTTGCATTAAGTGAAATAAAGAAAAATCTTCAGAGAATCAACAGTGCAGGGGATGAAGCCAAAAATCAAATCAAAGATTTGGAACACAAGGAAGGAAAAAGCATTCGTTCAGAATAGCAGAAAGAAAAAAGATTTTTTTAAAGTGAGGATAGGCTTAGGGACCTTTGGGACATCTTTAAACATACCAACATCCAAACCATAGGGGTGCCAGAAGGAAGAGAGAGAGAGAAAGAAATTGAAAACTTATTTGAAAAATAATGAAAGAAAACTTCCCTCATTTGGTGAAGGAAATAGACTACAAGTCCAGGAAGCACAGAGAGTTCCAAACAGGTTAGACCCAAAGAGGACCACACCAAGACATATAATTTAAATACCAAAGATTAAAGATAAAGAGAGAATCTTAAAAGCAGCAAGAGAAAAGCAGATAGTGACCTACAAAGGAGTTCCCTTAAGACTGACAGCTGATTTATCAAAAGAAAGGGACTGGTGAGAAATATTCAAAATGATGAAAAGCAAGGACCTACAACCTAGATTACTCTATCCAGCAAAGCTATCATCTAGAATGAAAGGGGAAATAAAGTGCTTCTCAGACAAGGTAAAGCTAAAGAAGTTCATCATCACCAAGCCATTATTATATGAAATGATAAAAGGAATTATATAAGAAAAACAAGAAAATCAAAACAATGAACATTAAAAAGTCAATAAATTCACAACTATCAATAATTGAATCTAAATAACAAACTAAGCAAACTAGCAGAACAGAAACAGAAGCATAGATATGGAGACCATTTGGAGGGTTATCGGTTGGGAGGGGGAAGGAGGAGAGTGGGGGAAAAATGCAGGGATTAAGAAGCATAAATTGGTAGGTACAAAATAGACAGGGTAATGGAGTAGCCAGGGAACTTACATGCATGACTCATGGACATGAACTAAGGGGGTGATTGCTGGACAGAATGGGGATACTGTGTCAAGGGGGGCAAAGGGGGATAAATTGCAACAACAATAATAGCATAATCAATAAAATATATATTAAAAAAAGATGAGGTCATACTGGAGTGGAGTAGTATCCATATAAAGGGGGAAAAGTTGGAGCCAGAAATGCATACAAGAAGAATGCCATGTGAAGATAAAGGCAAAAATGGGGGTGATGTGTTCATAAATCAAGGAAAGCCAACTATTGCCAGCAAACCACCAGAGCTAGTAGAGAGGCATAGAACAGATTCTTCCTCACAGCCCACAGAAGGAACCAACCCTGTTGACACCTTGATCTCAGACTTCTAGACTCCAGAACAATAAATTAATGTTCTTTAAACCATCTTTTTGTGGTGTGTTATTACTGCATCTCCAGGGAGGTCTACCTAGATTATACAGATGGAACCTAAATGGAATCATACCTGTTTCTGTAAGAGAGAGAATAGGGAGATTTCACACAGACATAAAAAAAGGAAAATACAGCCAGAAGAGGAAGAGATGATGTGACCACAGTGGCAGTGACTGAAGTGATGTGGGCACAAGCTGAGGAGTGTTGGCAGCTTCCCAGCGTTAGAGAGGCAAAGAATGGATTATCCTCCAGAGCCTCTGGAGGGAGCACAACCCCTTGATTTTGACTCAGTGATACTCATTTCAGACTTTTAGCCTCCAAGACTATGTGAGAATAAATTTTTGTTGTTTTAAGCTGCATATTCGTGGTAATTGGTTGCAGTAGTCATGGGAAGCTGATACAGTATATATTCACTTAACATAACACCTGTAGATACTTACTATGTTTTCTGGAATGGGACCTCTGAAGATAGCTATGGCAAAGGGAATTCCAGGACACTGTAACAGCGAATGGTTAATGTTTTATCTATACTGCTAATTTATATATTTAAGACACTTTACCAAATACAGGAATCACATTATAGCACCAGTGAGATTAAAGATTTTAAAAACATTTTATCTTAGGACACTAATATACAATATTTTGAATGACCTTAATGTATTTGGTTACTAGAAAGATGTGAAAATTTAGACAAAAAATAAATAATAATCACTGGGAAAGAACATTGGTTCACTAATCAAAAGTCACATCAGATCAAACATATTTATTTTCTTTGTTAGCATTAGTAGATAATAGTCTCAGAAATATGGGGCAGGTGTATAAGGATTAAGGTGTTTGGACAAAGGTAGAAAAAAGATGGAATGGATGTAAAATTATAAGAAGGTAAATATATGTAAAGTAGAATAGAATCTACAATCAATTAAAACCACCCTAAAGGGTGCTGAGATACCGGTCAATGTCAAGGTGAAAGGATTTTTCAGTTAATATAATTTGGCATTTATGAGGCACTTTCTAGGTGGCAGGCACTATTCTAAACCCTCCTATTTTTTATACATCATTTGTTCCCTCCAACTACTCAGGATTTCTCCTTGGCTAACATTTTCCTGCTATCACTCACTTGCTCTCTCTTTCTTCCCTTCCCTCTTTTCTGCCTTCTCTATAGTCCAGTATTTCTGCTCATTTCTTATGTAGAGTTAGACATAAATAACTCCAGTTCTCTGTTGTTCAAGACAATAGCTACCATAGCTACTGAGCACTTGAAAAGTGATTAGTTTAAATTAGATTGGTGTAAATATAAAAAAACATACTAGCTTTTGAAGACTTAGTGTTAAAAAATGTAAAATACCTCACCAACAATTTCTTACATTGGCTACATATTGAAATGACAATATTTTAAATATATTGTGTCAAACATATATTAATATAACTACCCAATTAATGTGGCTACTAAAAATTTAAAATGACAGATGTGGCTCATTTATGTGAATTGTGCTACAATTTTGTAAGGCTGTGTTACTCTCGATGAGTGCTCAAGGGCTTGCCTTGGTATCATAAGCAAGATGTTTTGCTAAACAAAAAGTAATCTATACCAGAAAGATTTTTGTGCCACTTCTTTAGAGCCAGAAGTGGCCACAGGCAGTATTGTGGTTTGAAACAACAACTATTTTTTCTTCTAACCAATGACCTAAACTACTTAATCTGTTTATTGACTTTGTCAGACACAGTTGTACGATTATCAAGAGCAGCCATCTCCCTCCTCCAAATTCCTTATAATTACGTTCTTTGGAGGTGATCTTTCCCACTCCTGGACAAAAATCTCAGGTGGTTCCAAAGCTTTTCCGGCCCCTTTCAGAAAGAACAATATCATTTCAAAAATTAAAAATCTCATCAAATCTAACATTACAGTTTAATCTGCTACACAATTTAAACGACCTTTCCCCAACAGGGGCCTACCTCTGCGGTTCCTCTTACAAAGAGCAGGGATAATATGGTTAGTGTGTAAATTCTTCAGCTTTACTCTCCCCACTGCTGTTGCCTCTTTCAAAACAGTGGGTGAAGAGAGGAGATAGAGGAAACTCCTAAGCATCACCTGTCTTGTGTGGGAAGCACATGGCTCAGGGCCCTTTTAGGCAGCAGATGCATAGTCCCTCCTGGGGCAGACTTCCAATGACCCATGGCTCTTGTGTGGCAGGTGACATGGCCTCTGGCTGGACAGTCACGGGAGCCTCCGGGCTGCCAGCTGTCTTCCCACAGCTCGGTCTCTTCACCCCTTTATCCCTTTTTGGTATGATTTCTTTTTGGTATGTCAAGATGGCTGCAGGCTGGCCCCCTCTGGTGGAAGGCTCACCTGTTTCCGGAGAACTTGACACATTTACCTAGTCCTTCTCAATCTTTCTCAGTCTTTCTGTCTCTTTCCTCTACCACCATGTGGTCTGCCCTGGGATTTAGAGAGTCAACAGTTTTTGTACATCCCCAAACTCCAGGGCACACAAAGCAAGCTTTCCCAATAAATTTCTTCACACACTCCCTCTTTTGGCTTGAGATAGTGTACACACCCCAGACCCCCTCCGCGAGTGGCTGGAAAGGGAAAAATGCCACAGCACTCCAACAACTCTTTCCAAGAGAATTTAGGCTCTCTGGATTAGTTACGGTGGGCTAGAAAACAATAACAAATAGAATGCCAAATTTCAGCAGCATAAAAAGTAAACATATCTGGCTCACCTATAACAGTCCTGGGTGGGGGTTTAAGTAAGTGCCTGGCTGTCCTCCAACCCATCATTCAGAGGCTCTTTCTGTCTAGGGCCTTGTCATCATTTGCATCCAGACTGAAGAAAGGCGAAGAATATGGAGAGCATTCTCTCAGAAGCCCTAGCCTGGAAGTGGCACATCTCTTCTGCTCACCTTCCTTGGCCATACCCACCTGCATGAGAGCCTGAGAAACACACTCCAGCCAGGTGCCAAGCTCTCTCTTAATGGAAGAACAGAAAAGATTTTGTTTTATAGTCGGTAACCTTTGCCATAATCTCCAGTTACTCTATACTCCCCATGAGTTTTTTACCTCCACTTTATATATACACTGCAAGAAAAACAGTAATTAAGGCTGGAAGAGAGAGTTGCACAGTGTCTTGAGGCATCTCCTGAAGAGGGGCTGTGTCCTTCATTTTATGAAGGAATATGTGTACCTATATTGTATTCTACAGCATTTTGAGCATTGCTAGAAACTAAGATAAAATACATCCTGTAATATTCTGTTACTCAGCTATTTATTAAGTATGCATTCTATGCCATGCACTTTATATTTGTCATTTCATTTATTCATACAATAATTATTTGCTATAGATATTAGGCTTGAAGAGGTTGTTTGACTTATTTTAACTTAATTAAAACAGCCAATTAAAAAAAGAGCTGAAATTAAAGTTTTCTGGTTTTTATGATAAAAAATGTCTACCCCATTTTAATCTTGACACTTTATAATATTTGCTTTTTCTATTTTATCCACTTTTAATTTTCCTTTTAAATTCTGACATCAAGGATATAAATGAAAGGAATGTGTGTATATAGACATATTTATATGAAGTATTTATATGCAATACATAAACTGTATATGTGTACATACATACTGATTATAACTGAAGGAATACAGGAATAATTACTGTGAGAATTAAATAAAATTTATTTGATAGGGAAGATTATTTCTGCAAAATTATTTACTATCCTGGAATATGTCTTAAATTTTTTTATTGAAAGAGACAAATGGAAAGGGAAAGCATTATTCTGAACATAATTTGTCAATCAAAATAAAACAAAGTACATCTGCATGAAAAAATACTTGATTGTATAATTTCTAACATATTCTAATATTCACAAAGTCTCTAGGGGATAAAAATATTGCTATCCTAGCATGTTCCTTCACTTTTAATGAAATATTAGTCAGGGTTTGGTTGCAAAGTAATTAGAGGAGCTCAGGGAGCAGACTCTATACTGAGCTTTAGGGAATGACCCTTCAATTATCCATAAAGAGTCTGCAGAAGAACCATTGCCTCTGCTATATTAGATGCAGAGGGGTTTGTGAGAGGCCACCAAAACTGCTGCTTCCAAGACAACACCCCTCCTGTATGCTCTGAGCTATTCAAATGTTTGCCTGGGTCCCCATGTTAACAGCCATGGATTTAGAGGATGGGCATTCTGACCTCTGCTGTGGCTGGGTCCAAAACCCTCCACAGAAACATTTGTCAGCCAAGAACAGAAGCAGCAGACGTGTGGCCTCTGCTTCATGACATTGTATCTCCCTTTCATTTTCACCATGGGTCCTCTGTTTAGTAAAGCTCAATTACATTCACAAGTCAAGCTATAAAGAATTCTTGTAGGAGCCTTTAGCCTGCATAAAATTATGCTTCAAGGAGTGGGAATAAACCTGGGTGAATCAATTCATTGTATCTACCAGAGGTTGAAAAGCAGTTAAGGAAAATAATCAGGTTGAAAAACTAAAAATTGATTTGAATATCATTTTTATGTGGAAAAAGCATAAATTATTATTAGATAATTTATAAGCTGCCACTAGTATTTTGATGGTGTGTTTTAAATGTCCAGTCTTTCTCTGGATGAAAATATTAGTGCTATTTGGGAAAGTCTTGACATGACAAATAAGGAGCTAGCCAATGACTTCAATTACAGCTGTTTTCACAAGCACCCTTGAAGGGGTCATGCTACGACTCATTACTTTTTCATTTCAAATAAAATAATTAATTGTATTCATTTGGGAAGAGTTTTGTCTGGATGAAGATTGTAATTTCATTCTGAAAATCTTTTTCTCTTCATTTAACTATGTGTTAGGTACTGAATACAGTGCCTACAATAACTTTTAAAGATAGGAACTACTGGTCTTATTTTACTTGATTTTATTTTTTTGAGATTTTATTTACTTATTTATTTTTAGGGGTAGAGAAAGGAAGGGAGAAAGAGAGGGAGAGAAGCATCAATGTGCGGTTGCCTCTTACACACCCTCAACTGAGGACTTGGCCCACAATCCAGGCGTGTGCCCTGACTGAGAATCAAACCAGAGACCCTTTGGCTCACAGGCTGGCCCTTAGTCCACTGAGACATACCAGCCAGGGCTAGTCCTATTTTATAGGTAAGAAATTGAAGCTTGAAAAGGCTAAGTAATTTGTCTAGAGTCATACTACCAGAAAAAAAAAATGTTTAAGCTAGGATGTGAACCTGGTTTACTTGACTCCTTTTGAATACTAGGAGATGGCTGCTCTCTTGATGCTATCCTGTGCACTTGATAACAGCTCACATATTTCCTTTATGCCTCTGTACTCTGGCAGACTTTCGACTCTGGCAGACTTTCGCATAGGCAGTTGCATGCCATCTTCATGGTATGACATCTCAGCTGGTACTGGTAGCTACTGAGGAAGAAAGGCAAGGTCCTGTGATTCCGTGAAGGAGAGAGAGAGGGTGATGGCAGGGAAAACTGAGAGGCAGTATCTGCAATCATAGTGAAATCAGATAGTCAACTGGGACCTAAGCAAACCAAGGCTGCCTATATAAGAAATGGAGAGGGGTGAGTGAGGAGTGGGAGAAGAGAATGGAAGTCTCATTGAGCTGCTGTAGCTGATATCAACAGAAATTCTGCCCAAAGGCTATGAAGAAAGGAAATATAATAGAGCAAGGAAGCAAGGACTTCTATGTAGAACAAGGCTGCCATTCATATCTAAGTTGGTGCATAAGCCAGTGTAATGTGGGTAATGTTGGTTACAGTAAGCTTGTCAAACAGTAGAGAAAGTCAATAGTGGGAAATATTACTAAATCATGAGTTTGAATTCTTACAGACTAATAATAAAAAATAGCCAAAATCTATAATCACATCCCAAGTTGCACATCTAATTATAGTTTTAATAAAATATGTATTTATGTAAATTCATGAAGTCACTTTTTATTAAGATAAGGTAAATAACTATGTCTTAACTGAAGTATAATAAATTAAAGTATAATTTTTAAGCTGCTTAGATATTGAGTAAAGGTAATAAATATTATCAACACACAGATATTTTTAAATATTTCATAATTATGATATATATAGATATGAAACTTTGGTGAAATTACAGGTTTAATCTTTCTATGTTACTATCTCAGCATTGTGACAATAGGCAATAGGCAATGTAAATAAGGGAAACTCTTTACCTGTTATGGTCAGCTTATTCGAATTAATTAATTTCCAATGATTTTTTTCCTATATTTTCACTTATTCAAAAAACATTTATTGAGCATATTCTTTACATAAGCCACTTCTAAATCACTCAGAATAGTCCAATTAGTATTTACAAGATATAACCAGTTACTCTACCCTGAAATAAGGATTTCCAGGAACTCTCAATTTTTACAATATTCTTAGTATCTATGTGTAATGAGAAACCAGAAGTATATATTATACCAGTGTGACAATATAGTCTTTTCTTTCCACAGGGAAAAATGTCTCATCACATTCAACATTCCAAATGCTTCCCTAAGTAGAGCTATTTGATCATTCTTGCCTTTTGTATTTTTGTTCAATATTATTAATGCAAATAACATTATATCACTACACTAAGCCAGCCTATGTGCATACAGAGCCCGAGAAGGCTACCTGTAGGCTATATCCACTTACAGGGAATATGAAATTCTCTAGTGGAGTTTAACTCTTGACTTAGTGCACTGTGAATTTGTTTTTAAATAATTGAAGGATTATCTATTTTTATTATGGAACGATGAATCATTAAAAAGTAATTCTATGGCACTGGTAGCTCAGATTTTTTTTCAGAAAAGTTTAAACTATCTTTCTATTTCAAAACATTTTACATTTTCTGCCCTGACTGGTGTAGCTCAGTGCGTTGGGTGTCATCCTGCAAATTGAAAGGTCACCAGTTTGATTCCCAGCCAGGGCAGAAAATGCCTGGGTTATGGGCCAAGTTCCTGGTTGGGGGTGTATGGGAGGCAACCTACTACTGATGCTTCTCTCATGCATTTGATATTTCTCTTCCTCTCTTTCTCCCTCCTTTCCCTCTCTCTAAAAATAAATAAATCACATATTTTAATTTTTTTGCATTTTCAATAATATATAATCACAGTAATAGCAAACATCTCAAATTTAGCATCACCACTGGTATTTGAGTAGTGAAATATATTTTCTAATGATGCATCTTTTTTACTAGATGCCTCATTTTATTGGTCTACACACTATTTGATAACTTTAGTGTCCTTATCAGAGGAAAATAGTGAGTAGTCCTACTAGCTATACATCCACACAGAATTTTCTGGTTATAAACTGAAAACCTACCAAGACATAAACTGAAAAATTACAGATGGTGAATCTATCTGTAGGGCGTTATTATTGTATTCCTAAAGGTCTCATCTTTATGAATGCAAACATCTTCCTGAACCATAATGAGACTCGGTGTAAATCTCTTCGGGGTCATGTTTAACAGTTTCTGCCTATGGAAATCATAAGATTATCTGCAACACTGCTCAGTTTCTTTCTGTTTCTAGCTAAATTAATTCTTCTCTATTGCACAGTTGAGCATCTCAGTGATTTTTAAAACAATAAATATGATGAACCTCAGGCTCTGAGAGGCTGGCTTTAACTTTCCTGAAACTTGAAATATTAACCATAAGGGTAAAAATTTTCTAGATATTTATTAAAATAAAAAATAGTTGAACATCTTTTTCAATCCTACCACATACCTTGCTGACTCAGGAGCTGGGCTAGCAACAGTCAATGAATATGAAGACAAAAAAGTGAGCCGTCTCCAAAGATGTACTTGGTCTTTACTCCTTGCTATTATAATGCTAATAATAAATGAGAATATGGAAACCACTTTTACACTAACAATGAGGTATGAAACAAAGTAAAGACAAAAGAGTTATATTTTCTCCTGGACATAAAACACCTTTGTGAAGGCATAGAAATGTTGAAACAAGGAAGCTCCAGGTCACTATAAGAAGCATTATATTTAGGCAGACATTACAGCTAGCATATAGAAAACAAAAGAGTTAAAAGTAATTGAGCAATATAACATGCATCAGAAATATATATACACATAAAATACATTTATATATATACACACACATTATACATACACAAGATATAGTCAGCTAAGTAACAAAAACACAAGGGCTATATTATCTTTAATAGATAATTTTAATTCCACATTGTGCCAGTATCTGAATCAGTGAAACTATCACTAGGACCACCATAGTGTAAGAAATATATGCTAGAATTAGTTTCATTGCCACTGATAAATTATTTCAATGAAAAATTATAAGTAACAAAAATAACTTTCATGACAAGTGGGAAGAATGTTATTTCCACTTTATGTCATCTAATTAGATATATTATTCATGAAAGACTCTAGATGGACCGAGTGAAGATTGAAGCCTTTTACAGAGAGACAAGGTACAGTTCATCAGGTAGCATATTCTCACGGCTGTGACCCGAGTTAAACCGCACTCCTTCCTGCAATATGTGCTCCAATAATACCTGTTTCCTCACCATGAGATTCCCCAAATACTATCAACCTTTCCCCAGAAGATGATCTGAGGGTAAACAGATGAAATGTTCTCTAAATAACATTAAAGGGTTAAATCTATAGTAATATAATGGTCCTACATAAATTCATAGCTACAGTCAAGTTGGTAAAAAACCAGGAGTTTTATTTATGGATTTATTATTCACTTTTACTGTAAGGTCTAAGTTCCCCCCAGGAAACTATTTCAAAATGTTCTCAGCTTCTTTTGATTATTTATCTGATTTTCCCCCCAACTTACAAATACTTCTGGGCCTGTTGAGTTTACAGAGAAAGCAGTAATGATTAATGACCTTGATTTAAAAGGTCAGAGCAATACAGAGGAAGAGGGCTAGACTGGAGCCCGCATTTCATACTCACACTCTGACATCATTTGTATTATTTTAAGCAAGTTTTAAATTGGGCAGAGTCTTCTTGTCTGAAAAAAAAAAAGAAAGTGAGAAGAGCTTACTTCATGGAGTTGCTGTAAAGGACTAGTCCAGATACCAATAAGCCCTGGCTGCATCAGATAGGGCAGCTGAATTTGAAGATACTTCGACAGTCAAGGCACTAGCCATTGTCAGTGTTTATAGTCAGGGATTTGAATTCTATGTCCTTACAAACAGTGTGTTAATATTCATATGTGAGCAACTTGGAAAACATCTTCCCCAGTCTGTTCCCTGTTCTCTATTGAATCTGTGATAAATTTTCAATCTAAAAAGTATAATAAAAATAGTAAGTCCAAATAAAAATGTGACATGTTACATTATTGTTTCAGAGAGTGCTTCACATTTACATTAAGTTCGCATCTGGCAGAATGTCCTAGTTTACAGAGCATAACTTTCCAGTAACCAGTGAAAATGAGCATGAAAAGTGTGGTCCAGTAGCTTTTATATTTGTTTATCAAAGAATTTATTCAGAATTGCATCACTTTTCGTCAGTACAAACTCTCTTGTCTATACTACTGCCCCGTTAATGTGCAAACATTTTAATTCATATTTACATGTTGTTGTACTGTGACAGTAATATAAAATTATTAATTTCTTATACAAAAGTATGAAAATATTGAGGGCACAACTTGCGTCTTATTTATGTGTATCTGTTTGGGGTGTGCATGTATATTTTCCTAACATTCCTTTTCTATAAAAGAACATGTATGAAGATACAGCTCAATGTATTTTTTATTAAAAAAAAAACAATTGCTAAAATAAAAAATAACAGTATAGATCTAAATGTATATGGTTTGTAGAGGCAGGGCCTCTATAAGGTGTTACTTAAACTGAGACCAAAGGATAAAAAAGACCTGAGCATGTGAAGGGCAGAGGGAGGGACTGAGGGAAGAAAGCATTTCCCAGGTCATGGGACCAGAGGACACCCAGCACGGCGGGTGAACAGTCAATGCTGTGAGAAGCAGCAAAAAGGAGAGTGGGGAAGAAGGGAGGAGCCAGATATAGGTGGTCTTATAGGCTGCAAATAGCAGACAGCTCTGGAAGCCCCAGCTTACATCCTCCGGCCAGTGCTTCTCAAACTCAAATGCATGCAAATTATCTAGAGACTCTGGTTCACTGGTGCTGGGGTGGGCTGAGACTCTGCACTCATAACAAGCTTCTGACTGATCCAGATGCTACAGGACTCTGGACCACGCATTGAGATTCCAGGTTCTAGGGCCCATGTTTTTACTCTACCTGCGGCACCCTTAGAACCATTCAGCTATTTCAATGCATGCACCAAACTGGAAGTGTGAGGGCACTGATACTCCCTGAGATAATCCTTAACCAATGGGAACAGAAGCCAATGCATTACACCCTCTTCTCAAGGGTACTCTCTACATTGCTCCTCAGAGCATCCTGTTGGGACAGAGTCTCAGTCACCAACTGTGGTGACCAGTTCCTTCCTTCTTCTTCCATTCCTTCTTCTCTGTTACACCCTACCCAGTCCTCCGCTGTTCATTGCCCAAGATAAACTCCCTGCATGCAAGGCTTTGTCTTAATCTCTGCTCCCTGAGAAAAACAAGCTAAGACACAATTGTCCTAGATCAGTGGTGGTGATAGCTCCTATCTCTAGATCCTTAATTAACTTATAAGGTCTTTGAAAGGAAGGATACGGTCTTATTCATTTTTTTATACCCTACAAATAGAATAAAGCCCGGTACCTACAGGAGCTCAATAAAAGTTACATGATTCAAAATCATTTATTCTAAGCTTAGTCCTACTAGTCAAAGAATTTTCACAAAGTATTCAAGAAGATTGCAGAACAGCAACATAAGAGAAGTAGCCTAGTACAATGACTTGGAGCAGGTCTCCGGAGCTGGATTGCCTGGGTCCAGATGCCTGTATGCTGCCTTCTCGCTGTGAATGGAGATGCGGCACATGCTCTCCCTGTGCTGTGGTTTCTTCATGTGTAAAATGGGGAGTGAGAGAATGGCACCCACCTCATGGGGCTGTTACGGAAATTCACGAGTTAGTATCTTCAAAGCCCTCAGAAGAGTGCCTATACCAGAAAAAAATATCCTATTTGTGTTAGTTAAATGAAGTTTGATAAATATGTCAAAGAACTCTAAAGATAATCATAAAGTAGCTTCAAATGCTGCTTTTTAGACTAATACTATTGTATAAAAACAACTAAGGTCCTTGCTAAAAACAAGTTTCTAGTACCCACCCTGAACTCAGTAAGTTAGATTTTGTGGCCCAGAATGAGGAGTCTGTACTTTCAGCAATCTGCCCCGGTGATTCTGTATATAACCAAAATTAGGAACCATAATTGACAACCTTTCTACCTAATTAGATTTTTGTCAAGTGACTATGGCATCAAGTATATGTGTGCTTCATGAGTTAAAAACATGTAAATTAAATTTTAAAAAATGATATATCATTTTCCTATCTAATGCATTGATTTACTCATTCATTCATTTACTTTTCAATTTATTATATTCTTACTATTTATTACTTTTATTGAGTTTTTATTATTCTTGGCTAAGTTCATAGCACAGTCTGTATAGTTCATTGGCCAATTTGCCTAAGTTCACACAGCCTGTAAAGTGGCAGAACTAGGATAAGAATTCTGATCATCTCAACCCACATTCTCTATTACAGATGGTCATTGACGTATAATGGGGTTATGTTATGATAAAGCCATTGTAAGTTAAAAATATATTTTAAAAATGAATTTAATATACCTAATCTACTGAATATCACAGCTTAGCCTAGCTGGTTTCTCTGCCTGCCTATTGCTTTCATACCATTCTAAAGATGAAAACTTGTTAAGTCAAGCCATCGTTAAGTCAGGGACCATCTGTATTTTCATTATATCATGCTGTACACCAGATTATATACTAAAAAGGACAATAAATAAGCGCATGGGTTTTTCTGTACTTAAATTCCAAATGTTAAATGTTAGTTTATAGAAAATCTACTTTATATGTTAATGAGAGTTGTAGCTTTGGAAAAGTGTCTCCTTGATGTGAAACGGAATATAAAATACAAAACTAGTTTAGATATGCAAATACAGTTTCATTTTGTAATGACCAATAATGGCCTGTAATCAAACTGTAGCTTGTTAGATAAATAAATGATTATCTCATTAGCTGGAAATTTAAACATGGACTAACTCATTAATTTGTAAATCAGTTCTTCATTTTTTGACCAGCTTACACTGTCTTTGACTGTATTTATAGTTGTGTGGGCATAAGAGAGTGTTGAAGACCTGGGCATGTTTATGGGTAAATTCAGGTATGAGACTAGACAGTGCTAGGAGCCAGAGGTAGCTGCCCAGTTCAGGATCAAAAAAAGGATCATGCCCCAGCCAGTGTGGCTCAGTGGACTGAGCATCGGCCTGTGAACCAAAGGGTCACCAGTTTAATTTCCAGTCAGGGCACATGCTTGTGTTGTGGGCCAGGTCCCCAGTTGGGGGCACATGAGAGGTAACCATTGATAACTTTCTCCCTCCCTTCCCTTCTCTCTAAAGATAAATTAATAAAATCTTTTTTAAATATTTTTTTAAAAAGAGAATGATCACTAGAGTAACCACCACCTAAGGACAGGCATTTATGATGTGGGAGGCAAGTTCCTGGGAATTCAGTCTTTTTATTTCAAAGTTTTTCCTTTAATTTCATAATCAGAATTCTCACTTTAAGAAGTACCATGATTTTCCTGAACAAGTTTGCATCTGTCAACCCCTGAATATATAACTATTTAACTTATAAGTACATTAAAAATTCACACATCAGAGCATTAAATTTACATTATGCATAAAAGTTAACATTATTAATACTAGAAGACACCTGGAGATTAATAGCTGAGACACAAAATGAGAATAAGATTCAACTTTGGACTTCAAAATAGTAATTGTTTTCGAGGGAAAAATTTACAGTAAGTGAAAGAAGTGTGCCTTGATCTTGATTATTTGAAACCTTTATAGCATGTGAGTTTCCAACTGAAAATATAAAAGTGTTTTATCTATTTTTCAAGGGCACAGTGATGTCAGTGGATAAGAACTTTGATAAGAATATCTGGTCTCTGCCTACTGATCAGACTCGTTCATGTCCCTTTATCAGATGCAAAAGTGATTTTATTTTGGGCATTTTGAACATGTTGTGGTTAGTAACAAGAAAAGAAGAAGCTGCTTCCAGCCAAGATGGAGGCTAGAAAGACATGTTGCATCTCCCTCCACAATTAAGAAGGAATACAACTACCTCAAAACTAGAGACAACCAGAAGTTCCAGAAAAATGAGCTGCATGGAAGTCCAACAAACAAAGATATGAAGAAGAAATACTCATCCAGACAGGTAGGAGGGGTGGAGCCAGGGCAGAGAAGACGCGGGGTGGTGGTGGCAGTGGTGGCGGCCATGGCAGACTGGTAGAAAGCAGTCACACATTTTAAAAAGTTGGGAGAGACACCTAGGGGGCACTCCCAGCACCAGACCAGACTGTGCAGTTCATGGTCCCAGCACCAGGGAAAAAAGCCTCATTGCTTCTGACCATGCAAACCAGTGGGGGTTGGGGTGGAGGTATAGTCTGCTGGTCTCTCAGCAGAGTCCACTTGTTTAAAGGGCCCCCACAGTCCTAGAATGTCTGCAGACCCACCCACTCTGGGAAAAACAGCCAGGGCAACAGCTAGAGAGGTGCCAGTCCCATATAGAAGTGGGAGAAGTACCTGGAAAAGGAGCAAGTGCTAAGCAAGCAGTATTGTTCCCTCTCAGACCCCTCCCCCACATACAGCACCACAATGTGGTGAAACAGGTCACCCATACTGATGAATACCTAAGGCTCTGCCACTTACAACGTAACAGGTGTGACAGCTCTACCCAAGACACAGAGGAAAACAAACACAGGAGCCTGTCAAGATGAGGAGACAGAGAAGTATGGCCCAAAAAGGGTTGGAACAGATCAAGGTTCCAGTGGGAGAACTAAGCAATGAGGAGATAGCCAACCTAA
Organism: Furipterus horrens; assembly: GCF_987537825.1. Lineage (NCBI taxonomy): Eukaryota > Metazoa > Chordata > Mammalia > Chiroptera > Furipteridae > Furipterus > Furipterus horrens. Next base: position 134,769,329 of record NW_028327176.1, on the reverse strand, counting down.
CAAACATAGAGTTCAAAACACTGGTGATAAAGATGCTCACAGGCTTGACAGATATGCTTAAGTACGGCAAACGCATAAGGGAAGTGGTGAAGGTTAAGCTACATAAAACAAAGTAAAATCCACACAAAACCAATGGTGAAGGGAAGAAAACCAGGGTTCAGATCAATAATTTGGAACAAAAGGAACAACAACAAAAAAAAATAGTCAACCAGTACAGAATGAGGAAATAAAAATTGAAAAAAATGAGAAGAGGTTTAGGAACCTCTGTGACAACTTTAAATGTGCCAACATCTGAAACATAGGGGTGCCAGAAGAAGAGGAACAGCCAGAAATTGAAAGCTTATGTGAAAAAATAATGAAGAAAAACTCCCCAAATTTGGTGAAGGAAATAGACATATAAGTCCAGGAAGCACAGGGAACCCCAAACAAGTTAGACTCTAAAAGGACCACACCAAGACACATCATAATTAAAATACCAAAGTTTCAAGATAAAGAGAGAATCTTAAAAGCAGGAAGAGAAAAGCAGACAGTTGCCTACAAAGGGGTGCCTATAAGACTCTCAGCTGATTTCTCAAAAGAAACTTTGCAGGCAAGAAGGGGCTGGCAAGAAGTATTCGAGGTAATGAAAAGCAAGGATTTACAACCAAGATTACTCTATCCAGCAAAGCTATCATTCAGAATATAAGGGCAGAGAAAGTGCTCCCAGGACAAAGTAAAACTGAAGAAGTTCATCAGATCCAAACCACTGTTATATGAAATGTTAAAGGGACTTGTTTAGGAGAAAGAGGATCAAAACTATGAACATTAAAATGAAAACTGTATCACAAAAACCAACAACAGAAGCTAGGGAACGAAAACAAGGGCAAACTAAGTAGGCAATGAGAGTGGAAAAAGAATTATAGGTATGGGGAACATTATGGGGTGAGGTCAGCAGGGAGGGGGGAGGGGGAAAAGGAGGGAGATGGTACAGGAATTAAGAAGTTTAGTAGGAGGGAGTGGAGAAGAGATGAAGATTTTGAGAAGAACTATATGCACAACCAATGGGCATGGCGAAAGGAGGGGGGACAATTGGAGGAAGGGGGGGTCACTGGGTGGAGGGGAACAAAGGGAAAAGAAATTGGGACTACTGTAACAGCATAATCAATAAAGCATATTTTTAAAAATTGTAATTGAAAAAGTACCAAAAGGAAATAAAATAGTGTCATTGGCTGCTTAAACACATTTAATTAATAATATGATAACTTTATTTCCTTTTAGCTATTTTTTTTATACAGACTATCTCAAATGAAAGGAAGGATGAACGGTAGAATTCTAGTACCTAAATACTATCCTATAACCTAATACTGTCTTTTTATTTAAAAAACAAAAAGAAGAGAAAGCTCAAATCTATAAACATTAAAATAACAAAATCACAATTATCAACAACGGAATCTTAAAAATAAAAACAAAATCCAACTAAGCAAACCAGAATAGGAACAGAATCATAGATATAGGGATCTTTTCGAGGGTTATCAGCTTGGATGGGGAAGAGGGAGAATTGGGGAAATGGTACAGGGATTAAGAAGCATAATTGATTGGTAAAAAATAGACAGGGGGAAGTTAAGAACAATATAAGAAAAAGTGTAGCCCCAAAACTTATATGCACAACCCACAGACATGAACTCAGAGGGGTAGGATTACTGGAGGGAAGGTGGTACTGGGCGGAGGGGATCAAAGGGGGAAGAAAATGGGACTACTCTAACAACATAATCAATAAAATATACTTTAAAAAAAGAAAAAAAGAAAAGAATCTGTTAATCCCCTTCAAAAAAAAGAAAAAATAAAGAAAAAGAAAGTCAGAAGTTGAATGAAAAAAGGCCCACTAAAATACAATGCTCAGAAAAGTGAACAGACTGAATCCAATCTTTTTTTTTTTTTTCTAATTGTCTAACATCAATTGCTCAAATTGGATAGTGACTGCCAGTTTCTCACTATCCTCTCCTTTCAAGGTGGTCAAGGTTTTTCGAAGCCTCGCCTCTGTATGAGGGCTCTATCCCGGCGGAGCCTCCTCCTAACGGGGGGACCATGAGAAGGCTCTGCTCAGTTTCTCTCAACCGGTCGCAGCTTCCTTCACAGGAAAGGGAAATAATATTACAAACAGCAGCAGCAGAGATGTGTCTAAGAAGAACTAACGAAGGGGCATTTATGCTGAATTCGATGCTATGAAGGATCTGCACACATTTGTTCAGAACCTGATACTCCCTATGAAAGGACAGATTTTCTCACTTTGCACAAAGTGATTGCTCTGTGTCTACTCCGAAACTACAGTAAGTGCTCTGTTGTTGGAGTAAAACACTCTGCTCTTCCTTTTGAAAAGTGTTGTTTTTATCTGTTTAAAAAGTGGCTCTTGTATTTTTATGTAAAATAAGGCCACTGCTCTGTCACTATAAACTTGATTCACAGGAGCTTTTTTATTGGCCTACATGTTCACAGACAAGGAGCAAAACCTATTTGGTGCGAGGCACTGACATTTTGATTGTAGGAAGAAGGAAGTAGCAATAATTTCTCAGAAGCTGGGCAGATTATAAAAGAGACACAGAATATGCAACCAGGCTGACACCGTAACACCTCTAAAACACAGAAGGTGCCAGTACTCTGATAAGATCTCCCCCCACTGAATTAAAGTACAAAGAATGAATAAATCAAATGCCCACCACTGGGAACTGGCAAGTGCATAGAACTGTTTTCCCTCTGTTCCATTCCTTGTTCTACAAGGATACAAATTGCAGGACCTCAGGCAAGAAGGAGAAGCTGGGTGTGGTAACCCCCAATACCCACTAACCTTTTCAAATGCAGCGAAGTGCTTTAGGATAACCACTCTCCACTTAGACATATACACATTGTCTGCAGCACCAAATAATTGTTCTGACTAGCTGTCCACTTGCTCTATCTGCACATTTGAGGTTTGAAAAATATAGGATATGTGGATTCTATATAATAGACATAACATTTGCTAAATATTCCAAAAGGCATTATCGAAGGTGTTAGCAAGAAAAGTCTAAGCAAAGGCATAAAAATGATGGACATACATATTTATTCTCTCTTTAAAAAAGGAGACCAATTAACCAACAATAATTATGTGCTAAGGTTGCTTCCAGACAATGATAGAATGCTGCCATCCTCTTAAATATTATATCTTTCCAAATCTTTCCAACTGCCTTCAAAATGCATTGTTATCTACAGCCCTCACTGTGTGTGTAGCCCAAATACCAAAGAAAAAAGCAATCAACATATCATAGCAGTTAAGAGCATGTTTTGAAGTCAAACAGGCCTAGGTCCAAATTCTAGTGTTACCATTTAGTGTATGAATATGAACAATCTACTTCATATCTTTTGACCTCAGTTTCTCTGAAATGCACATAATATTAGTAGCCACTTCATGAGTTTTTTGTGAAGAGTAAATAAAATATTTCATGTGAAGCAGAGCACAGAAAGAGGCTCAGAATAAGCCTTCAGTAAATATTAGTTTTAATAATTATTATTATTACTGTTAGCTGGCTGATGATATGCATAAATCATATTCCTGTCATTACAATTTATGTTTGTTAAAATACCAGAAAATTTTTCCTACTAAAGTCAGAACTGTCCAGTTTATTTTTAAAACTCTGCTTGGTGAAGAAGGAAGGGAGCCTCTAACTGACATAGGGTTATGCTCTAGGCCTAGTGAAATAACCACTACAAAAATTTTGAAGACTAATAAGAGGGTAAAAATATTAGGTAGTGAACATCTTATATCATACAGTCATGCACCACATAACAACGTTTTGGTACACGTCCAAAGAGACTCCTGACTTAAAGCTTTAGTGCTGGCTATTCCATCTGTCTGGAATGCTCTTCCTGTAAATGTCCATATAACTAACCTTTCTCACCTTTTGCAAGTCCTCACTCATATTGAGCCTTGTCTATGAAGGCTACTCGCAGCCTGTCTAATGCAGGAATCTGACCCACTTCCTGGCACTGCTGACCCCCACACCCTGCTCTACTTTTCTCTTTCCAGTATTACTCAATACCTTTTGATTTACCTATTCATTACTGGTTTGTGCACGCGATATGTGCCATTGAGTTGGCTCCGACTCCTGGCGATTCTGTGTCTGAGTGATGGCCACAATGGCCTGTCCTCAAAAGCCCTGCTCTGCTTCTGTAGATTCACTCATGCCTGTGGCTTCTTTTATGGGGTTAATCTATTTCGTGTTGAACTTCCTCTTTTCTGTCTGCCTTCTGTTTTTCCCAACATTATTGTTTTTGTCCAAAGAACCCTGTGTTCTCATGATGTACACCAAGTAGGACAGCCTCAGTTTTGTTATTTTTGCCTCCAGTGATACTTGAGGCTTAATTTGCTCTAGGGCCCAGTTGTTTGTCTTTCTGGGGATGCAGGGGGGGTACAGGGCTTCCCCCAGCACCATATTCAAAACAATTTTTTTCCTACCAGCTTTCTTCACTATTCAGTTTTCACATCCATACACAGTAAATGAAAATATGAGAGTATGGATGATCTTACTGGTTACTTTGCACTACCCACACTGGAACATATAAGCTCCAGGTGGGCAGAGGTCTTTGTCTTCTCTATTCATTAATAGACCCAAGCACCTATTGCAGCACTTTGTACTCAGAGCAGATGCTCAATAAATATATACTGAATGAAAGAATGTTAACATTTCACACCCAACCTCCTATACTTCTTATATATCATTTCATCTTCAGAATATATCCTTTCATGTAAGAAACAAGAGCTAGTCTCTCAATTTCTGAATATCAAAGAGGCCTAAAGGGCTCAGTGACTACCCTAATTTCTTGTCTGGTTTTTTATGCCCACCGAACACTCACTTTGGAACATTTGTTCTAAGAGTCTGTACTTTCAAGTTAATCCACCTTCTGTTTTTCCATAAGAAAGAGCTTGTGTGCATAAGGCCTCAACCTCCTATTGCATCACATGCACAGACTCTGAACACCTAACATAAATTAACGTAACTCCCCCGGGGCTCTTAGACTCTCTTGCTCCTGTTCTTTTCACACCTTAAAAACTCTCAGGACTCCAGCACCACCTTGGTTTCCTGGTGGTCCGGCTTCCCCAATAATCAATCCTGTTTGATCTACACTTTTTGGACAACAGGCCTGTCCCCTTTACCCAAGTATATACAAGCCTCTGAGAGGCCCCTTCATTTTCTATTTCCTATGGGGAAGTTTACAGCATTTATGTCCACATTCCCATGCTAATAAAGGTCTTCCAGAACCCCTATCTCTTTGTCTCCACAAACTCTAAAATTAATCTTTTTTCATGAACCCAAACACTGATGGCTGATAAAAGATGCATTTATGACTAAAGGAATTTATTTTGTCTTACAGCCATTTAGCAAGTTTTTAAAATAACTTCAACAAAGGTGCTTTCTTCAAAATCTCATCAAATTTAAATTTTCAATGCTTTAAATGTTGACCTTTTGGAAAAATTTCAATCTAACAAATTTTTGTCCGTTTCCTCTTGTCTGTAGCTGTTGAAGATTGTGAAAGTTTCAGAAACTCTGAATTCTAACTTTCTGACACTTGAAGACAGTCTCCATTCCAACTTTTTTTCTATGCCCTCAATAATCTTACTTCTGGGACCTTTCCCCTTCTGCCTGGGTTTTCAGCTGTTTAAGAATCCTTCTAACTTCCCTTGACCCTGCACTACAGAGTTTCATCATGATCATTTCAGTTTTGTAGCTACTCTTCAGCCACTTCTGGTGGCAGAAAAGTAATTTTTTTTTTCATGAAAATGCAATATATCAGATGTCTACATTAAGGCACAGCACATATAAAAAGTCTTTCTTTTCCTTTTATTTTTTAAAGAAAATGCCTAAAATGGACTTGATTATAAGAAGAAAAATAATATCAGGGCATTTCACTCTAATATAAGGAGAGTTATATGAAACAAATCCATTCATATACATATTATAATATACACACACACATACATTACAAAAGAGTAAGGGGAGAAAAAGAAGAAGGAGAGCTATCTTGATAATATGATATTCTCATGCTATCCATGGTGATGATTTTTTTTAATGAATATGTGGGATGAAGAAAGAGCAGGGTTTTAGAGCTGTAATTTATTTCCAAGACAGTAGGATAATTTGCTCTCTAACTCAGTAAATCTCAGCCTTAGTTGAGTTACAAGCAAGTACTGAGAGGACAAACTGAATTGTTGAATTCAGGCAGTATAAATGATAAGAAAGACATTTGAATAAGAAACAATTAAGTTCAAAGATTCGAGAAAACTAATGTGGTAGTGTGCTGGCTCAAACACGCAATCAAACCCATAAGCTTCCACAAAACACAATTTCTTGGTTGTTACTTGACTATTTTTCATACTGATGGATGTTTTGCCCTTGGGGTGTACTACTTTGCACACAAAGAATGATTCTGCTTTGTTCCCATTAGTTTGAAAGACAAGACAGTGACACTGTGCAGAACAGAGTCCAGTATGAACACTGTATTCAGAACAAACCCACTTTCTAAATCCCTATTCCGATGATAAAAACAAAAGGTGATATTTTTGTGTGTCTGAATTTGTGGTCCTTGCAGTATGTAGGAAAAGAAATCGAATGTGTCCCTTGAATAACAATGAAGTATTGGAAAGCAATGACATTCTAATCACCGCTTCAAATGTCAGCGGGAGGATGCTATGGATAGCAGCCCCAATACATAAGTTAACAGCTTTACTGTAAAACCACAAGGGAGCAATTAATCGGAAGCTGTTACTAAGCTTCATGCATTCCATTGCTCAAATGTCTAGAGAAAAGGTCTAATTATAGTTCTAACCTTTCCCAATGGGCCATGAATTACTCTCCAAATATAGAATGTGGTGTAGAAAAAACTGTGATGAAGATATAGAATTGACATATAATTGAAGTTCCTAATACAATGCACCTGTAGTAAAACAACAAATCATTTTGGTAACTTGATTTTCACCAGTTTCTCTGCCAGCTTCTCATTAAAACAAAATATTAAACTGTGTGAAAAAAATGTATGATTGACAGAAATGGAGTAGTCAAACATATAAAATTTCACATGAAAGACATAGTAGACATAGTTTTAGAATATCACATTGTATCTTAATTAAAAGCATAACCATTTAAAAGGCAAGCTTATATTTGAAGGCAGAGCTAGGACCAATATAGAATGTGAGACTTCGCAGCCCATTAAACAATGTGATTAAAGGGAACCTAGTCAGCAAAGTATTTTTATTTCACAAAAACTCAATAGTTAGAAATGACACGAAACATTTGCTTATAACAGGAGAGGAAATTAAAGTGCAATATCACTTTTTGGTAGGTACACATTCCAAGATGATGGTACATTTATTTGTTGTTTGTTCTAGGTAAGATGTATCTTGCAGTGTGGAAATTGACATTTCTATAAATTCAAAAGACCCTAGTCATTTTTAAAATATTCATTAAGTTTTTTATGTAAAGCAGCTATACTGAGAAGGATAACCGACTCACCACCTTCAAGAATTATATACTATGGGTAGAGATTTAAGACAATACTAAATAAATGTATAAAGTGAGGATGTAACTGGAATTCTATGAGGGCACCTCGGATCACGTGATCGCTGACCCCAAGAGGCAATACTAAGTCCAGAGGAGAATGGGGTGATCTGAAAGGCTACAGGAAGAGGCCATTCCCTAGATGGTCCTACTTATTATTTTCCTCGAATATGAAAGAAAGAATTATAGACTTGACCACAGCCTAAAACACCCTACATAATCAACTCTTTCTCCCTTCCTCCTCCCTCCTTTCCTCCCCACTTAAACTTGCACCAGTTTCCTCCTTGCTCGCTGTGCTCCAGCCACATTGGCTTCATCCACAAACACTCCAGAAATGCAGGTACCACTGTGCCTTAGAAAATGTGCACAGCAATCCCCTCTGCCTGGACCATTTCGTTTCGTGGGACCAGTCTTCCAGCAGGCATATGCATGGGCCCTTCTTGGCACCTTCTCAATACAATGTCCCAGTGACCATTCTATTGAAAGTTGCAAGTAGCACTCTGGGCACTCCTCACACCTATGTCTTTCACCCTGTTCTAACTTTTTTTATAGCATTTACTGCATTCTAACTTATGGGTGTGTGTGTGTGTGTGTGTGTGTGTGTGTGTGTTATTTATTGTTAATTTTCTTTCTTCCCTGCTAGAACATAAGTTTCACACAGACTGAAATCTTTGTTCACTGATGTATCTCAAATCTCTGGAAGAATTCCTGGCACAGGATAGATGCTAAGTAATATTTGTGAATTGAATGTTTAAAGAAGTTTCCAATGAGTAAATTTTAAATTGTAGATCCATTTTGTGATAGAAATTGATGAATAATGTATTTTCTCAAATTAGAAAACAATTTCTTTTCTCTTTTCCATATGTATAGTCTGGAGTCACAGTCATATATTTTTAAAAATTGGTTTTCAAACACATTTAATCTCAATCTTTGTCCCTTGGCCTGCTGAAAAATGTTAATGTAATTGTGGTTATTGTAAAATATATCATTTGGGTATGATTAACATGACATGGAAGATGGGTAAATACTTGCAAATTTTTTCTTTGTTTTACTTTAAATTCCTCAGGTCACTTTTACAAATATGAACCATGTCTGATAGCTTGGAAATGAATGTTTTAAGAATAATTTTTGAAATATAACATATACCTTTTCTGAATTCTTCATTAACTTATAACAATGCAACCACATTTCTAAAGCAGTATTATATTGGTATCATCGATGTAGTGTTAGAAAATTTTATTAACATTTTAGTCACAAGTCTATATTGCAACTTGAGTTTGTAAAAAGTTTAAGCAGACATAAACAAATGAATTTTTTAATTCTTTTTCTCTACTCTAGATTATACATATATATTATTTGTATACTTATTTGTTTCTTTAGTTCATGGATATCTTTTGTGCTTCACCCAAGAGGGAACTCACATGGTGAGTAATATAATAATCATGAGCATAAACCCATTAAATCAAGTGGCATAATGTTTAAACACTAAGGAAACAAAATTTCTAATGTGAATTCAAGGATTGGGTTGTTTCACTAATCTAAGACAACAATGAGAAGTATTACAATGCTTTGTCCTCCAAGTATTTAAAACATTATCTGGATGATAGTAGTTGCTCAATAAATTTTTGTTAGATAAGTTAATGAATGTTGCTTAGTTTATATAGAATATTTTTATGAAGAGGGTTATTCACTTGCCTCTTACATAAGAAAGTGAAAATAAACTATGTTAATAAATTCAACTGTTTTATTAGTAATTTTACAAATATTTATTGATCATTATGTTTAGGTGATGTGCTGTTAACAAGAGTATTAAAGTAGGCTAGGAAAGTATTAGAATACCAGAAAAGAAGTTGAACTTTATGGGACAAAAATTTTAATGGTAAAGAAACACATTGTATGTAAATATAAGAAATATAGATCAATATTCTATATCCTTTACAAACTCCTAATTCATTCAAGGATATAAAATTTATACTCAGAAAAATTATAATGCAAATCAGTAATGCTAAATGATACAGTAAAAAGAAAACATTTTCATTGAATGTAAATCAAAACCTCACTTCGGGTTGTTCTGTATCTGGTACTTTCTATTCTGTTTCATTGATCCACATGTTTATCCTATGCCAACAGCACACTTTTCTTGAGTCCTCCAAAGTCATGTCTCTTTTTCAAAGTTATCTTGACTTTTCTATGTCCTTTACATTTCCACATATGTTTTAGAATCACTCTATCAATTTCCACTAAAAAAAGCTTGTTAGGATTTTGATTGTGATTGTGGTACGTAGACCAGTTTGGAGGAAACTGAAAAATGATAATATTGAGTTCTAATACATGAGGTCTCCACCTAAGTCTTTTGAACTCTTTCAGCAATGTTTTGTAATTTTCAGTGTACAAGCCTTGTACAATTTGTACTAAATTTACCCCTAAGTACTTATAATTTTGATGCTATTGTAAATGGTAAATTTTTAAATTGCAATTTAACTTTTTTTAAATTTCAATTGTTATTTGTTAGTATATATAAATACTATTGATTTTTTTAGTATATGTTACTCTTGTATCTTGCATCTCTGTAAATTTCTTTTTTAGTTCTGGTAGCATTTTTGTAATGTCTTTAAAATTCTCTACATATTTTGTGTAAAATTTCTATTATTCCTTCCTCACCTTCAGTGGCAAATAGCTTTCACTTTTAGCCTTCCCTCAGTAGCACCCAGTCTTTTATGTTACTAGGAGTAACAAGACTTTTGCCTCATATAAGAGAAGAGTAAAGAATGCAAGAAGATTTTATGCCTGTCCACCAGTTGGAAGACCACCAGTAGGTACCACTAGTACCATCACCAAAGGAGGGTCTCTGAGATCTTCTGCCCTGCTCCTGATTCTTCTATTTAGTACCCAGTGAAGACTAATGGGAAAGCCTATTGAAGAAGTACTGCCACACACTCAACCTTTTAAAATTCATTATAATTTCCATTGTTTCCTCTGAACTTCACACTTGGATGGCAGCTTCTTCTTCATCCTGTGGTCTGCCAAAGGCTAAAGTTTGTGTGACCTACTCTCCTCTAAGTTTTATAGAATTCAAGTCACATAGTTGTCTTGCAACCTCAACTCCAATATTGGCTCAAAAAAAAGTTACGATTTTGCCTATTATCTAGCTTTTACTCATTATTAGAGAAGAAGCTAACATTTTCTGTGGACTTTGACATCCTAAATAGAAGTCACTGTGTTGTGCTTAGTGTTGTTAGAGGAACAATGTAACTCATCCAGAAGAGGTGAAGGTAGGACGGTAGACATTCTTTTACTTTTCTCTAGTTCCACTTGCAATGTCCAGGTCAAGCCACCAAAATAACCTCAATATTAGCCTCTAATACCCACTTCTATTTCCTAATCTAGTCTTCAAAGTAATATATTTTTTAAATGTATATCAGAAAATTCCCTTGTACTATTTAAAATTCCTCAGTGGTTTCCTATTGAACATCATATAAAATATGAAATCCTAACAAAGATCTACAGAGCTTTACCTCATCTTTCCATGGTCCATATCTCAACCTCCCTTCTTGTTACTTTCTTTCCACCCTTTACCCTTTCCTTCTGTGTTTTAGCTTTCTAGGTGTCTTTTCTCTCTTAGGTTCTCCCTTGATGCTTTGCCTTTTCTCTGAAACTCTACAACCTACTACTTGACGATACAGACAGCCTCCCCCCAACACACACACATATATACACACAGGCTTTACATGATTGCTTCTTTCTTATCTAAGTCTTCATATCTCAACTGAAAGCCAGGGAAGCCCTTTCAAACTACATTTTCTCTCCACCAACATTATTCTCATCTTTGAATAGTGTTGTATTTTTTTCTTTTTTTGGATACTAACAAAATATATTTGTATGGTGTTTTGCTTATTTGCTTTTTTGCTCACTTATGGTCTATCCTCTGTAGTCATCATGAGGATACAAACCACTTATATCTTATTGACCAGAGCCTATGTTGCACCTAAGAAAATGCTCAGCACACCACTCATTCAACAGATATTTTAAAACTGTTTTAAAAAGTATAATATGTGTTCATTATATTACAAGTTATACCTTATTGTATATTAAGTACATCCAAAAAGTATTTTTTTATGATTTATTTGTTTGTTTATTTATTTTATTTTTAGAGAGAGGGGAAAGGAGAAAGAGAGGGAGAGAAACATCACTGTGTGGTTGCCTCTCACTCGCACCCCAAACTGGGGACCTGACGTGCAACCTAGTCATGTGCCCTGACTGGGAATCGAACAGCGACACTTGGCTCACAAGTCAACGCTCAATCCACTGAGCCACAGCAGCCAGGGCATCCAAAAAGTATTATATTATTACATATTAATATGTTTACTATAAAATATTTAATTTTAAAATGTATATATGAGAGACATCAGAGAAGGAAAACTCTGACTCCAAAAAACCTCCGCTGCCTTGCGGCATACCTCTTCAGGGGAAAGGCTAAGGGAGTAAACCCCGACAGAAAATCCGGAGCCGGAGTCCCTAAGGCAGTTTGACGTTGTAGTCAACACTGGCAACTCCTGCGGCGCACCTGAAGCCAAGCTGTATTGACTCCGTCTTTCCCTTGGACCCTTCAGCTGCGAAGAGAGGGGGGGGTCTGCTGCATGGGCTACAGCAGACCCTCCATATCACCCTGCCCAGGCTCTGTAGCTTCAGCTTCACTGGAGAGGACACTCCAGCGTGATCGCAAGATGTCGATTCAACACGGGAGGAGACAGATACCGGGTCACTCCCGAGTCGGACTGCACAGCCATTCTCGGCGGTGCAGATAGACTCTTAAGAAGCTACACCATCGTCTCTCGAGACGGACGGCTGCCAACGACGATATATGAGAGGAGAGGCAAATTCTAAACAAAGCTTCAACCAAATGATAGAATAGAATCTAAAAAGTTAATCCCTTAGGATGTAGGCAGACTGGCACTTAAATTACCCTGAATGAGTTTCTAACCATTTCCTAAAGATAGAAAATATTTATGTAAATAAATATGCAGGTAAATGTAATTTTCTGGGGAAAGCTACCCAAGGATATACATGAAAGTCAGTTTGCAACCTTCTATTTCATGAATCTGTTCTTCAGGGATTTTTCAACTTCATTTTGTAGATTCAAGTAGTTCAGTTATTTGGAGTAAGCATATGTCCTTTGAAGTGGTTATTCAAACTGAACAGCCCAAGCCTTTTAGGGGTTTAGTGCTCAGTAACTGTTATAGAGAAATGGATGGTAAAATTGCAGTGACTCACAAAAATATTAACACTTGATTCTACTGTGGGCAAGAAAACACCATCAAGCATATTTCTATAAGGTAGAATGCTGTCTTAGAATATATGTCATCCACATGCCTAAAGTATGCTCAGGGATATATTGAAAACTTGGTTTCATTTCTGTTGACATATCCTAAAATAGGAGATTAAAATAATGTTGACTAATACATCTAAACGTTCTTCATCCCAGTGGCCTAAAGGATCTCATGCCTGCAATTTATTCCTTGGCACCTTCTAAAGTTTTATAATAAATAGAAATAATTTTTAAAAATCATTCTTCAGAATACCTAGGGCTTCACTCTCCATTAATGCAATAAGTAAGGATGTGACATTTCATCTCCAAAGGATTTCTTTTTTTGTAAAAAGCTGAGAGACTTAAAAAAAGATATGCTTCAGAATAAAGAGGCCTAACTTCTGGGATCAAATAATGTAATATGAGGCAAATTTCACCCATGCCCTAGTTTTGATTTAGCTATTGAAACCATATTAATAAAACTAAAATAAAATATGTTAAAAATTTAGGTCATATTTATCTGGAAAACAATACTTTTGTAATCATTAGAAAGTTTGAGGCAATAGCAGATAAAAGGCATTTTCATAATAAACTAATAATTGTGTGCTTTTTTAAAACTTAAAATATACAACCATTACAACTCAACAAAAAACATAGCCTTATTTAAAAATAGGTACAGAACTTGAATACATATTTCTCAAAAGGAGAGAAGTAATCAATAAGTACATGAAAAGATGTTTAACATGAATAGTCATTAGGAAAATGCAAATCAAAAACACAATTAGATACCAGCTCCCACTCATTAGGGTGACAATTTTTTAAAAAAGCAGAAAATAACAAGTGTTGACAAGGATATGGAGAAATTAGAACCCTTGTTTATGGTTGGTAGGAATGTAAAAGAGGGCTGTAACTTGAAAAACAGTCAGTTCCTTGAAAAAATTAAAGTAGAATAATCACATGATCCCAACACATTTCAACTTCTGAGTGTATACCCAAAAGTACTGAAAGCAGGATCTGGTAAAGATATTTGCGCACTCATGTTCATAGCAGCATTATCCACAATACCTAAAAGGTAGAAGCAACTCAGTGTCCAACAATGGATGAAAGAATAAGCAAAATGTGGTATATACATAGAGTGGAATATTATTCAGCTTTAAAAAAGGAAAGCAATTCTGACACATACTACAACATGAGTGAACCTTCGGGACAGTATGCTAAGTGAAATAAGCAAGTCACACAGGACAAATGTATGATTCCACTTATGTGAGGAACCTAAAGTAGTAAAATGTATATAGAGAGAAAGCAAAAGTGTGACTTACAGAGGCTGGGGAGAGAGACATGGGGATTTGTTGTTTAATGGGTACAAAGTTTGAATTTTGCAACGGGGTGGGTTTAGGATGAATGGTGGTGATGGTAGCACAATAATGTGAGTCTGTACAATTAAAAATGGTTAAGATGGTAGATTTATAGCTATTTCATCAAAAGAAAAGACTTTTAATTTAAAAAACTTAAATGCACAAAACATATATAGCAACCTCCTTTTTTATTTCTTTAGGCCCATCTAAATTTTGAGATAGTGTCATTTTACACACCATTCAATCTCTGGCATGCAAAGAACAGTCATTTAATTTGCAAACTGAGTGGGTACAATGAGATCCTCCTGAAAGTTATAACACTTTCTATTATTGGTACTTAAATAGAAAATGATGATGTAACTACCATGCCCACTAGTTCACAATCATCAATTCCTTTTAGAGACATATCAGTAGAACGTTCTGGTTCTATATTGTTGCTTCTCTATTTCAGATTACTATGCACAAATAAAGATGGCAAACAAATACCAACATGATTCCTGTGGTAATCCACATTTAGAACTATGATGATGACCAACATGTGAACTATTCTGTAGTGGGAAATCCATAAATAGAACAGCTCTTTAGGGTGTTACAGAGTAAACCTGCCAGTTAAGCTTGTCAGGACCACCAGAAATCAAGCTAAAGTTTAAAAGAGGTGCAGATGAAGGACTAAGAAATGACAAATGAAGGCTAAAGTAATTATAATAAGGAAAGAGCATATCAGCAAGCAGAATGGTAGAAGAGGATAACAAACTAATATTTAGAGAGCAGCAAGTTCTGGGATTATTTTAGACATTTTTCTATATATTATCTCATGTCACTCTCACAAGAACCATGCCAACTATAACCACCATTTTTACAAATGAGAAAATCGGATTCTGAGAAGTTAAGAGAATATATGTGTGTGTGTGTGTGTGTGTGACACATATATGTCTGTATACACACACATACCCCTTGAGGTGACAAATCTAGGAAGTATACACATCTTAATGTAAACATGTTGTTCCACAGTCATGTAGCAAGTCTCATTTCACAGCTGGTGGTCAGAGAGGTGAAAGGAATTTGAAAATTTAAAGATGCTATATGAAAGAGGGACTTTTTTCATTATACAATCAGTATTCCAAAGCAGTAACTGCCTTCCATTTGCACCTGTGCTCAATGATCAGAATGATTAAGAGTAAGTGTACCAAATATAAATGTTTATATGTGCATATACATGAGGAAGAGCATGTCATGCAAGGAGGAAGCTGTATTCTCTGCATTGTACAAGGAGAAATTGTAGCACAAGCCTTTGCCTAGAAACCTGGTTGTTAAGGGGTAACTCAATCATTAAACAGTTTAAAATGTTGTCCCTGAAATCTGTAAGCTCACCCAGTGATTCCTTTCATAGTGAGGTTTCAGTTCTTCTCTCATCTTTTATTCATTCGGAGTTTACTTTTCCTCTCCTCTTCCTTTTTTTTCTTCCCAGTGGTTTCTCTATACTTTTCTTTAACAAAAGCAACAACTTCGTCACCTTTACAGAAGTCTAGCGACTTTTCCATCTACGGAGGCAGCAGCAGGCAGCTTTGCCACCAAGTGAGGTGGAAACCTGATATGTCACACAGGCTGGTGGGAAAGGCCCCTGGAGCCAGAAGATGAACAACGACCTGCTCTGCGCCTGGCTTCACAGCAGCTCACCAAGTGAGCATTCATTTTCTTCAGGGGCATTGCGACAACACATTCCGGAACATTCTTATTAAGTGTTCGAGTCAAACCGCAGTCTCCCAGCAAGTTTCTCTCAGGAGTGGCGAGTCGAGTTTAGGCCATGACAAGCAGAAAACTGACTTTGCAGGGTTTCTTACTTATGTTTCCTCTGTGTCCGTATTTGTCTTTTTTGAAGTGCAAAGTAAAAGGGAAGGGACAAAGTGTGACTATGACGTGAGAGCCTGGAGAAAGAACGCATTTCACAGAAGAGACGCCGCAGTTACAGAGGAAAACGGGAGCCTTGGAGCTAGTGGACACAGGCTGACTTTCCATCCCACGCATTCTTCTACAACGCTCTGGAAAACAGTCGCGGTCCTGCCCTTGTAGCCCTCTTGGTGGGGGAGAGGGATATGTAGACTTTTCCAGACTACCTGCCATCTACTTAACATGGTTGTCAGAAAAGGTAGTGAGATGGTGTAATAGTCTAAAAACACAGTCTTCCTACCTCATAATGACACAATGAGTATATTTTGTGACGGTATTCTGAGTTTTCATGAAATCTTGCAGAGTTTTAAAACTTTGATAATTCAGACCATATGTGTGACAGACATAGTAAATAGCTTTTAAAGATAAATTGAATTTTTTCCCTCATATCTGAAAAAACATGAACGTTGCTTGTTCCAGTCAAAGGTGTTTGTCATTTTTTATTTGTCACAGGATCTGAAATAAAATTCTTTGCATACAGTTATTAATAGCAATGCCTTCCACTTAAATACATTTGTTTCAAGATCCCCTTTATTATTTTTCATCATACCTCTCAACCTGTTATAGGTGATTTTCTCAAAACCTTATCTATGAAGTTTATAATTTGGGATGAAATTTATTAAATAAAATAATAGTGGAATAGTGTTTAATGAGACATTACCATGGGACATATTTTTAAAGTTATTTCCATGTAATAATTTAAGTTACTTAACCTATAAATTACTATGTCAATTTAGAAATATATATATATCAGTTTTTTATGACTGCTTTAACAAATAATCAAAAATGTATTATTGTATAGTTCTGTAGGTTAGAAGTCTAACACAGATCTCATTATGCTCAGATCAACATGTTCCACTCAGAGGTTCTAAGAAAAAAACTATTTTATTGTCTTTCCCAGCTTCTAGAGACCACCTACATGCCTGGACTTACGGAATTTTCAAAGTGATTTTCAAAGTCAGCACCAGCAGGTCCAGTCCCTCTCACATAACCCTCTCTCTGGTTCTCTGTTCCATCTCTTTTGCACTTGTAGGGAGTCATGTGATCTGATTGCCCAGTAGCCCAAGATAATCTCATCTCAAGGTCAGCTGTTTAGCAATCTTAACACAAGTTTCAGGAACTGGGACATGGATGTCTTTGGGGGCTATAATTCTGCCATACCATGTATGTTATTATAACAGAAAATTATTGTTCATTTTTCTTATCTTAGGTCTATTATATTATGTATCTAAAATAGGGGCTAAGTAACATAATATATAAGAATATACAGTAGTCCCTCGCTATATCATGGTTCACTTATCGCGGCCTCACTGTATCACGGGATTTTTAATAATATTATATTTAATTATTTATCGCAGATTTTTCACTATATCTTGGGATTTTGTGGTACTGTATATGTATGTTGTTAAAGTTACATAGGTTTAAGAGTATAGAATAAATGTAAGGTTCCTACTTCGTGGGGTGGGGGGTCTGGAACACAATACCCGCGATAAGTGAGGGAATACTGTATATTCTATACATAATGACATAATCT
This sequence comes from Furipterus horrens, assembly GCF_987537825.1. Classification (NCBI taxonomy): domain Eukaryota; kingdom Metazoa; phylum Chordata; class Mammalia; order Chiroptera; family Furipteridae; genus Furipterus; species Furipterus horrens. The sequence goes on along the minus strand of NW_028327176.1, from coordinate 134,751,626 downwards.
ATAATAATTTGAATTATCAAATAGTATATGTGAATATCTCCTATGTATAATTTCTCCTTATGCTGTATTGAACAGTGGGATTATAAAAGAAGATAAGAGAAAGAGAAATATGTAGGAATGGTAAATTATTAATTTCAGAGGGATGAATGCTCTCTGACTAAAATCACTAACAGAAGTGAACCAGCTTTTATGCAATTTGGGACAAATCAGAACTTTACTATTCTTGCTAAATCTGAGTTCCAGGACAATCTCACTAAAACCAACTGAGACCAAGGTCTGGAATTGGCTCCAGGCTTTTACAGAAAGTTAGACCCAAAATTTGTATTCCCGATCATATTTGGCCTCCAGAATGTAGTGACACTTAAGTGTCACTCTTTGTGTCACTCTTTGTACACTGAGCACTAAGGAGAACTGTAACATTTTTCAAATAGCTACCATGTGTCAGCTACTTTTCATAGGAGTTATATAGTCTGTTGCTATTAATACAAGTATTGCAATATTTTATTTGCATAATTTTGTATGAATTATTTTGTTCTCTCCACGGCCCTCAAGATAGACATCTTTGTCCCCAATGTAAAGATGAGAAAATCAAGATTTAGTGAGTAATGTAGTTTGGATTTGAATACTTGCCCTTTTGATCCCAAAGGTCATTTTCTTTCCCTTACATTGCATGGAGTCTCCAATTCAAAATCATTACATATCATTAAAACAGGAAACTAAAGGACAAATTACTTACAAATTTAAATTGTACTTAATATAATTTTTGAATAGCAGTTAACTTCAAATAATACAGTCCTCAGCTTGGTATAATTGGAAATTTCCAGGGTGATCTCAAGATTTAATCTCATCCTTCTTTTATTTCAGGCCCCTAAGAGGGTAGGTGTGGTAGGCTGAATAATGGCCTCCCTGAAATGTGCACACCCTAATCCCTGACCATGATATACTGGATGATCTGGGTGTGCACGATATGGTCACAAGTGGCTTTCAATGGGGAAGAAGGAGGGAGAAGTGTCAGAACTAGAGTGGAACTTGGCTGACCATTGCTGGCTTTGAAGATGAAAGGGATTCACAAACCAAGGAATGACAGCAGTCTCTGGAAGCTCAACAAGGCCAGGAAACAGATCTCCCTCAAACCTCCAGAAAGGAATGCAGCCCTGCTGACACTGGATTCTAGCCCAGTGAGATCCATGTTAGCCTTCTAACCTCCAGAGCTATAAGATAATAAATGTGTGTTGTGGTTGTTTGTTACTGCAGCCATAGAAAACTAATACAGTGGGTATTAATTAGACTCATTCTGGGACAAAAGAACCAGGCACCATAGAAGGGTTTTGGAGGCTTATTCACTATTGATGACCTAGAAGCTCATCTGTGATGGAGAGAATGGTATGTATGCAGTGGTTCTTGATGTAGCAGAGGGAAGAAGAAGGAGAAATAAAAGGGTATTAGTTGGGGTCCTTGAAAGTTAAAAAATATTATCTTCTTTTTGATATTGTAATTTAATAACTTGTTTATAGCCTTTTCTTATTTATATCATAATCTCAATATAAAGAAAACATCATCTTCTTTGCATTCTGTATAATAAGGAGAGATGAATACTTGGAAATTATTAAAATAAAACAAATTTTAAAGCTGTTATTGCAGGTTCAGTGTTCCACCTACCTTTCAGCTATAAGAAATTTGCATTTTTCAGTTTTATGTTGGGGATCATCAAAAATAACTTGTGCTAGATGTTAACAGTACAATGCTGGACTGTATTGTACAATAAACTGAAAAGCAAAAGTCCAACTCAGGGTCTTTCTCCCTATTCTTCTTTATAAAGGTATATTTTCTCCCCTCAGAGATATCTTGAATTATTTTTTAAGTTATGTTAAAGACAAATGTTTTCAGAAAAAAAATATCTCTTTCTCTAAATAAAATTTTATAAAGCTCAATAATGCCTACATCTCAAGTAACAGATGTAGGCATTGTTAAGACACACCACAGGCTGTCTTTACCTTAACCATTAGGAGAATGAAGTAATTGTAAGGCATTAAAACCTAAACACCAAGCTTCAGCAATTAAGATGGGATTCACTTTGTGGCAAATAATTGGTGGAGGTAACAGAAGACGAAAAAGGGTAGATATTTTGAAAACAAGAGTTGATAAACATGGTAAGGGGAAGAAAATAACATCCCCGAGGAGATGTATCTGGCAGTGTTAAAAAAAATACCTGGACAGCCCCCATGTCTCCTGTGGTGATCTCTGAGCACTAGGGCTGGGCAGCAGAACCAGAGTGGATGGCAATAATTAGATTCTGATGAGTGAAAGACCCACTTAAGGGCCGATGTTTCTAGTGGAGTCAATGAAAGAAGAGGAAATTGCCAGATTTCACAAGGATGTAAAATGAATGCAGAGCCTCCAAGAGTTTTTATAAATTTATTTATTTATTTATTTTCAGAGATAGGGAGAGGGAGAGAGAAAGAAGGAGAGAAACATTGACCATTGCCTCCCTCAGGCCCCCAACCAGGGACCTGGCCCACAACTCAGGCATGTGTCCTGATCAGGAATGTTACCACCGTTGACCCTTCACTTCATAGACGGATGCTCAGTCCATTGAGCCACACCAGCCAGGGAAGCACCAAGAGTTTTTAAACAACAGACTTCTTCTTATTCACCTAATGGCACATTTAGAAGGGTACGCTGGGTGGAATATCTTGCACACAGAAAATTGATCACAACTGGAGAATTTTAATATGTGCACACTTCCAGTAGTAAGATTCAGGGTCACCCAGAGCTGTTATTCAAAGTCAGTACCAGGCCATTTAATTTTCTGCTTCACTTCCTTTCTGCTTCTCCCCCTTCAAGCTCAGTCTAATAGCCATACACCATCTTCTCTTTCTGCTGTCTTTCTGCCCCTTTTAAGCACTGTTTTTACTAAGAATGGATTTTTATGACTGATGTCTCCAGGTACTGTATCTATTCTCCTTAACATTCTCACTTAATAGTGAGTGCTGTTAGCTCAACAAGCATTTTATTATCCCTAAAAAATGTGTGCAGAGTGGACATGAACTACTCAGCATACAGCTTGGTAAATAGAAAAGGGGACACAGGCAGTTCAGTTACATCTGTGAATGATTTGTGGCAACTTTCATGTCAGCTGGTTTTTCTCTTTTGTCTCTACTGCAAGCCCCAGAATCCATTTTAAGTTAATTCCAAAAGCTAAGTCTAAAACAAATTACATAGTGACAGGTGAAAAATGTAAGTGGGAAAATGCTGCCAGGGGCTACAGTATGCCAATGCGTTAATCCATGTGGACAAAAGGCAGTGTGAAATGTCGGAAAACGTATCCGCTTGTCTTTAACTGCCCAGGCACTTTCCTTTGGGCTTCTCTCAATAATCACACCCTAATTTATTTGATAGCACGTCCGCTTTCAAAACCATACCATTTCCTCTTACCCACATCCATTTCCAAGTTGATAGACTTCATTTTTTTTCTTTCATTCCTTTTGTGTTTCCATTGACTCAGTTTCTAATTTAGCATTTGTGTAGGTGAACAGACACAGGTATATGTAGTAACTGAACTAATAATACAACCAGCTGTTCTTGCTATTAGCCCAGCAGTTGTCTCTTGTTCAGTTCATCCTGGTGGGAAAACTAATAAACTCTACAAGTTAAAAAAAAAAAAGAAAAGAAAAAGGAAAGGGAAAAAATGGACATGCTTTTAAAGCTACTGTTTTGGGACGAGATTGAATACAGCATGGTTGAATATCAAAGAGTCACACATTTATATTGTGAAATCTAATAGCGTTCCATTTCAAGGACAATATGACACCTGAAAGGCAACTGGTTGTGTGCTCCTCAGATGCACAGGTACTTTCAGCATTCTAAAATTTGGGTGAGCTTTTCAGTCCTGTGAGTCGCTCATTAGCTTTTCAACTGCAAAAAACTGATTCATTTTAATACACAAATCACGAAACAACATGACTTTGAAGTAAGTAACTAATCCCATGATATATCTATCATTTCTTATCAAATAAAATTCAGCTAAGGACAAGCATTCAAGTACAGGTGTCAATTAATAAAGAATGAATTGAATTTGTGAGTCTCACAGTCAAGATAACATTGAAATGATTACATTAATAGTAATTAAATTAAGGCAGTTTAGGTTACTTGGTTTTTTTATGAGATATTAGGATCATTCCTTCACTATAACATTTCCATAGAACAATAGAATATTGTAATGTACATTTAGGTCATGGCAGTTATTTATTGTGATATGTATCATAATTTTTTGAACAGTAATTATCTGCATAATAGCTACCATTCAAGTGTATAAGTGCGTAATATTTTATTTAACCCTCATAACAACTTATAAAGTTTGTGTCCCCAACCGCATTTTATAAAAGAAGCCAACTGTAGCTCAGTGAGTTGAAATAAATGGGATTCAGTCCCTGGACTATAAAATGGCATGGTTGGAATTCCAACCTAATTTCACAAGATTCAAGAGCCCATGCACTCTCTCTTTTACTATGGACTTCCTGGTATAATGAATGTGTTTTCATAAAATAAAAATTTAAAAAAAAACATGTTTAGGTATTAACTCTCAGTGATCTTATTTGAAGACAGGGTCTTTACAGAGTTAATCAAGTTAAGATAAGGTCATTAGCATGAGCCATAATACAACATGACTGGTACCCTCATAAAGTGGGGAAATTTATACACTTGTAAAAATTGTAAAAATTTGTCAAAGTGACATGCACACAGGAAGAACACCATGTGAAGATGAAGGCAGAGAATGGAGTGATATTTCTACAAATCAGGCAACTCCAAAGATTGCCAGCAAACCCCCAGAAGCAGAGAGGGATGAAACAGATTCTCTGTCATAGCCCTCAGAAGAAACCAAGTTGGCTAACACCTGATCTTAGACTTCTAGCCTCCAAAACTGTAAGAGAATAAAGTGTTATTTAAACCATGTAGTTTGTGATACTTTGTTAATGGCAGCCCTAGGAAACTAATACATTAAAAAATATATAAAATATATCAATTTAGTCAATATAAAATAATAAAATGTAATGTAAATGTTATCTGCATTAGTCATTTTTGTTTATAAACACTCATATCATTTTCTATTATTTTTAATACATTTTTTAGATAGTCTCAGAAATTAATTTGTCGATAAGGAATCTAAAGAAAAGAATTGAGAAATCAATGAATAAAACATGAAAACACAAGGAAAGACTCAAACATAATAAAGATCTGTTAGCTCCTTTCTATGTAGCTGCTCTAGGACATGAACTTCTTCACCCCCATTGTGCCCTCAAAATAAAATGTATAATGGTATAAACATAGTAGAAGTTGATTTCTTACTCATGTAATAACATTGGTTGGGTAAACAAGTCATTGGAGCAAGATTTCCTTTTATTGGGGGCCCCAGGCAGACAAAGGCTCTACTCTCTCCAATCTAGGGGCTTCTAAGGTTTTCTTGGGGCTTATTTCCGTTCTGTCCACCAGAAGGGAAAACAGAATGGAGTGCTCATGGGAGACGCATTGAAGATAGACCTGGAAGCAGGAACACATTCTGGTCATCAGGCCACACTTAATTGAAAGGGTACTTGGGAAATGTCATTTGTCTGCAATAGAAGAGGTGAGTATGGATTTCGGTGAATAGGTAGCTATTTCTGACATGATAAGGAGACCCTCGTTGTGGCTTAGAAATTCTAATTCATTTCCCTAGTCAATTTCATCTCACTTCCTCCTAGATGACAGAGCTTCTCGTCCTTTCTCAATCACCAACACTTCCTTCCCATGCCTTACTTTGTGCTGATAACTTTGTTTCCAATTTCATAAACTCCCACTGTCAACATCTGTCAACTGACCAGCCTCTGTACCCACACACTCAGGCTTCTGTTCTAGCATTATAGATGATCTCCCCAAAACTCTAAGACAAATCCTCTAGTTCCTCCTTCAGTAATTAAAAATTTTAATTTTTAAATTGATTTTATGGAAAGAGAGAGAGACATCAATGTGAGAAAGAAACATTGATCTATCGGTTGCCTACCAAATGCACCCCAGCTGGGGATTGAACCCACATTTAGGTATGTGCCCTGACTGGGGATCGAACCTGCAACCTTGGTGTATTGGGATGATGCTCTAACCAAGTGAGTCACCAGGCCAGGGCAACAACTCTTTTCACTTCAGATTCATAGTTTTTTTTTCTCCCTCTCTATGGGATGATCCCCGCTATCAGTTAAATATAAAATAATCCCTTCCACTAAAAATACACATTTACTGTTTCATGTTCTGCCACACTTTATAGAAGTTTGCTCAATAGAGTTGCTTATGTTCACTCTCTCCAATCCCATTCCTTCCACTCACTTTGAAATTTACTTCAATACTCTACAAAGATAGCTCTAGTCAAAGTCAAAAATTAATCCCCATTACTATATACAATAGTCAATACTCAGTTCTTACCTTGCTCAGCAGTACTTAACATAGTTTATTACTGCCTCCTTGAATCACTTTCTCCATTGGGCTTCCAGAATGATATCCTTTATGGTTCCCCAACTGCCTCTCTGGCTGCTCTTCCTTGTCTACCCTCTAAACATTGGAAAGATGCGTCTAAATTCTCATTCTCTGAACTCTTCTCTATCAAATGCTTCCTCTTTAATAATCTGTCCTGGTTTCATGACTTAAAATACATCTAGATGCTCATATTTCCTAAATACATATTTCCAGTTCAGACCTCCCCTCTAAAATCCAAATTCATACATACATTCAATTGCTGACTTGACATTTCAAGCTGGAAATCTAATTGGAATCTCAACCTTAACATCTTCAGAAATGAATTCCTGATTCTCATCATCCCCCCTAAACAAACAGGTAAACAAGCCTTTTCTCTTTCTTAATCTTTTCCATCTCAGTATATGGCAAGTGCACCCTTCCAATTTCTCAGGCCACAGAGGAGCATGATTTTTCTTTTTCTCATCTTCTGTTTGGCAAATCTTATTGATTCTACCTTCAAAATGTATGCAGAGCACTCCTCACCACTGCTACTTCCACCATTCTGATCCGAGCCACAATCATCTTTCACCCACCTGTATTATTAAAATAGCTTCTTAACTACTTTCCTTATTTCCATTGGTGTCCCCAGCAATCTATTCTGAAAAAAAATCACGCAGAACAACCCATTTAAAATGTGAGTCAGATCATGCACTTCTCTGTTCATAATCTCACTTCTATGAAAAGTCAGTCATTACATAGGTCAGTCAGACCTTACATGCTCTGCACAGGTGGCTCACCTTTTCCCTTTTCTAAACCCTTCTCTCACTCCCCAACCCCTCTCTGGCTGTTTAGCCTGTTTCCAAACCCGTGAACTCCAAGCATTCTCCTGTATCAAGGCATTTGCTCTTGCTAATTCCTCAGTCTGGAACTCTTTTCCCCAGATGCTTACATGGCTTTCTCCTTCATTTATTTCAGGTTTTTGCTCAAATGTCACCTTATCAGTGAGGCTTTTTTGGTTACCCTACACAAATATCAATCCCCAACCATACCAGTGCTCCCCCATGTCTTATATCCTGCTTTCTATTTCACTGTAGCACTCGTTTTTACCACCTGATATAGCATATACTTTTATATGTTCCCTCACAAAGCAAGGACCATGTCTTTTTCTTAATTCTTAGTTTCCATGGCAACTATGTGACACATGACAACAGCTATATTCTTCAACAAACTTTGACAGAAGCTCTATAATAAAATTCACAATTTACACCTTTTCATTTTGGGCTACAGTTCAGAAAAGAGTAGGTACGAAAAAGTATCAAGAAGTAGCAATATTAATTAATAGCAAGTAGAGAACTTACTAAAGTAATGAACAGATGAATAATAAGCCACAATACTGAAAATTTAGTTTAAAAATTTTTTGACTGTAAAAAAGTTATCTCCTTTCTAATAATGAATTTTACCAGCAAAATAAAGTAATTTTAAATAGAATCTCATTTTACAATACTGGAGTCTCCTGGAACAGATTACAATAAATGAAAGCCTACATTTGCTCTACAGATGAATGAAGGTGCTTATTATAGTATTGCAATATACTTCATAACTTTTCCTTCCCAGAGTTACCTTAAAGAGTAAACTCATTTGCATTAAAATGGTTTTATTTGTAGAAATATTTTTAGCACAGACACATACCTATTATATAGCATTAAATTTGCTGTAATGATTATCACTACACGAGTCCTTTTTAAAAAAAGCATACATTTTAATATCAGATCTGATCTAAAACTAAGTGAAAAAATAATAAAATAGAAATCTACATTTATTAACTAAAAATTACTAAGATTCACTCTACTTTTTTCCGTGTACTATATTGTCTCCTAAGCCCTGGCTGGTTTGGCTCAGTGGATTGAGCGTCGGCCTGCGAGCTAAGTGTCGCTGGTTCGATCTTCCAGTCAGGGCACATCAGAGAAGGAAAATTCTGATTCCAAAAAACCTCCGCTGCCTTGCGGCATACCTCTTCTGGGGAAAGGCTAAGGGAGTAAACCCCGACAGAAAATCCGGAGCCGGAGTCCCTAAGGCGGTTTGACGTTGTAGTCAACACCGGCAACTCCTGCGGCGCACCTGAAGCCAAGCTGTATTGACTCCGTCTTTCCCTTGGACCCTTCAGCTGCGAAGAGAGGGGGGGTCTGCTGCATGGGCAACAGCAGACCCTCCATATCACTCTGCCCAGGCTCTGTAGCTTCAGCTTCACTGGAGAGGACACTCCAGCGTCATCGCAAGATGTCGATTCAACACGGGAGGAGACAGATACCGTGTCACTCCCGAGTCGGACTGCACAGCCATTCTCAGCGGTGCAGATAGACTCTTGAGAAGCTATACCATCGTCTCTCGAGACGGACGGCTGCCGACGATATTGTCTCCTAATATTCAGTCCGTTACCAAGTCTTCTTGATTCTACCTTCTAATCATGTTGTAAAACAAAAACAAGAACCTTGCAGGCATTTTCTTACCATAAAAATAGAATCTTTTCATTGTAGAAGACAACTTTTTGTGTTTCTACAAACAAATGCATTTTTAAAATAAAATAAAAACCCAACTACCCAAAGAAAATATTTTTAAATTTTACTTTCCTAGGCACGTGTAGCAGCAATTTTGGCTGGCTGCAGTGATTCTGTTTGGTTCTTTTAAAAGTAAGCCTCACCCACACATTCACCATACACATTTTATTTGGGCATCCGTTGATAGAAGCAAGGTCAAAAATTACTAAGGGAAGAAGAGGGCTTATGGAGTAATTAACTAAATTGTCTTTGCATTTTTAAAAGAAACAAAAGAATTTTATTTGCAGTTTTAGGAAGCACTCAGATATAATGAGATGTTTTCCATTTTAATCCCATTTAAGTAAGACGTGTCCTTGAGAAATTGATTTGGAGAGTGATTCAAAAATCAGATGATGTGTTTATTTATTCCACATTCATTTATGGAGTGTCTTTTATTAGTCAGGCACTTTGTAAGGCTATGTGTGTACAGCAATAAAGGACAGAGAGTAGCCCCTGGACTAGTGAAAGCACTGGAAAATAAGCAAGCAGGTTTAATGCCACCTGATAAGCATTATGTCAGAGGTATTTGCAGAGAGCTAAGGATGTACATATCCAGGCTTGAAGAGGTGGAGACTCAGATAAAACCATGCAGTAATCCTATTCCGATAGTATTATCCTTGTTTTTCCAAATTAGAGATAAAATGGAATGTCCCCATCTGTAGTTTAGTAGACTATGATAATTGTATGAATTATCTATAATATCCATTATAGGTCTCTGTGATCTGTGAGTTTCATAAGAGATATCACCCAGGGGGAAGGATGTTTCAGAGGAGAGAAAGAAATAGACAAGGCAATATGCAAATTTGGGATGTACTTGGAAGAATGAGGCAGGATTTCAACCAGTAGCAATGTAATAGGGTACTTCTTGAAAAAGGAACAGTGAGTAAAGATGCAATAGCCTTTGGTAATGGAACATAGTGTCTGAGCAGTCTACAGTCCTCTCCTTAAGCACATAAGGTAGGTTTACAGCAGTGGGAAAGAGAGTATGCAAAAGGCCATTATGTATCCCTAATCTAGAGGGTCTTCAATCCGGCTTCTACTCAATTTCATGTGCAATAGGGATTTATTAAAGAGAAGTAAATGTTCAAAAGTTTTCTTTAGAAAATAGTTTTAAACGTGTGCAAGTCACATATTTTTCATTTTATTTTCCCAGGAGAAATGATTAATGAGTTTGCTTGTATTTAAGGTATTTATTATAGAACACTAGGAGAAATTCCTGAACTCAAGTAGCTTATAATCTAGTTAGTGAACAAGCTACAAATACATGATTAAAAAAACAGAGGTTAAAAATACAAAGCATTTTTATACTAATACAAATCACTAAATATGGGAATCAGCAAGAACAATAGATGTCCCTAAATGTTACTTTCATGAGAAACATTATAAAAGGTCTTTAAAACAGTGAATCATCCCAATCATGCTGGCTAATTTAAATGAATCTAGAAATTTATTCATACCAAGAACTGTAAGAAGATAACTTTAGGTGATTTAACTTCCATCTTAATTTACTTTCCTAAGTAAATTAATTAAAAAAGGGAAAGTACTTTTATGTCCACATCTGGACTGTGTGTGTGGAGTTTTATGTAAGTTATTTTACTTAACTCTCATAAGAAGAAGGCATGTATATTATAACCATTGTTCATTGCAAACAATTCGAGGTTCAGGGTGGTTAAGTGATTTATCATTGATAATACAGCTAGAAAGTGGGAGGGTAAGGGTTCAAAACCAGGCCCAGCTCCCAAGTCCTTCTCTCTGCTATACTGGTCTCTGCAGTGGCAGATAAGCAGAGATTTGATTTTTGCTGATGTAACATAACCAATCCCTATAAAAACCTCAGCAACTTGGCTCTATAGTCTCCTTTTCTCAGTAAATAATATTTACATGTGTACAATGCTAACTACATTTTCCAACCCACAGGAAAAGCAAATTGTATAGCATTAAACAACCCACATTAGAAAATTTAATTTATGGCATATTAAGAACATCACGGAGCCCACATTTGTTCTTCATATGTTATAATTGTCACCTTGGGGGTTTAGATATCTGCCAAAGGATTTATTTTGAATTTTCAAATGTAATTTCAGCATTTGTGAGTTTCATATATTTATTTTAAAGTTGCTTAGTTTGACGCTATCTGTGGAATAGCCTTCCATTTTGAAACATAGCAATCTTCTTCAATTTTATCACATAGCTACTACCAACACTATTTGAAGAGTGTCATTATTTAACTCCTTACATACATTTGATTATAAACAATGTCTCCCAAGTTTTTCTTCTAATTGCCAGTTTTATTTAGGAAAAAAATCAAACTAGTGAAAGTTAGTAACCTTTTAAGTAGCATATATTCTTGCACAAAAAACTAAAGTGGGTGGAAATAGGCTGAGATTTAATTTTTTTTTCTTTTTTATACATTTAAGATGAAGGTGAAAATAAGCTAAAATTTTTTTGAAACTTGTTTGTTTCATATCCTCAAAGCAACTCAGGTATCTTGTGCTCTAACTTTAAGAAAATCATAACAATGGCAGTATGCTTCTAGAAGCAAGAGTAAAAACAATAAATGCCAATTAAAATTGCTTCTTTTCCAAAGTTTCCTTTTTTGGTAAAATCCAATGCATTATAAAAATAAAAACTGTTCCAAAAGACTAAATAGACTGGAAAACTCATACTGAGATTTTCTGGTATATAGTCAGCTTAAAAATCTTATTTTCTTTGCCTAGACATGGTAGTACTTGGGTGTCAAGGTTACAGTGAGGATTAGAGGTGATAGCTCTAAAACATCTGGTACAAAATCTAGCCCATGGAAGGTATTATTGTAGCTTTTGCTATTACTCTTTCTATTTTTATTCTGTATGTTGTTATGAAATGGTAGGTCATGTTGCTCCAACTTGGGTCCACAGTAGAGTGTCTTTTCTTTTAATGCTCAGATTTACAATGACTCCTTGACTGGCTGATCCAGACTAGCAGGAAGGCCACTTTCCTGAAGCCTTCACACCAAGCAAACAAAGCACAGCTGCACACACCACCAATGTTACCCGGAGACTCCCAGGGTAACCAAGTACTTGGCCCTGGATTACTCATCATCCAGAGGCTGCTAGTTAGTCATGCTAGCTTGCCAGTAGGTGCATTTTTTCCCAAGGCTGCTGCTATTGCCAGCACCATGCTCCAGGAGGGCAGAACACCTGCACAGGTACCCTGAGGTAAAGAATGAGGGTGATGCCAAAACAAGCCTTTCATCAAAACTAATTCAGGTAAAGGGCATGCTAAGGCCAAGAAGTTATTTTGGGGTCTCAAGTGGCACATGCTACAGGAGAAGCAGCGAGAGAAGAGCAATATTAATTCTACTCAAAACAGTGCCAAAGCAAGGATAATCATGTATTTGATAGAATAAACACCAGTCATTTTATCAGCTTGTAGTGCAGCTTGTTAGGTAATAATGTTAAGAAAACAGTACAAACCTGCTTTTTGGTGTACATGGTAGAAAGAGCAAGGGCTCTAGAGTCAGCCCCAGTTAGAACCTCACACGATGACTTATGGCTGTGTGATCTTGGACAAATTGCCTGACCCCCTGAAATCTCATTCTGCTCATGTGTGAAATTGGCATAACCCACATTTTTATATACAATAAATATAATTTCTGGCACATAGTAAACATTCCATAAATAGTAGCTCTTATAATGTATTGTTATTTTTTCTAATTAGTTTTCTCCTCTGAAAAATGATTTTAATAATATCTATGTGAAGCTTATTATAAGAATTAAAAATAGCATTTTTAAAGTACTACCTGGCAAATAATTGATGCCAAGTTAAAAGAAATGATAAAAAAAAAACTGATAAAAATTCATACTTTGGGGATGGAGAAAAGAAGACTTAAATAGTGATTAAAAGAAAGTGAATGCTCTGACTTTCTGTGTCTTCAGTCCTTTAGAATACAGAGTAGCACTCTCCAGAAGAAATATAATACAAGACACATGTGTAATTTTAAATTGTCTACTGGCCACATTAAAAAAGAAAGAAAAAGAGAAATGAAATTAAGTTAATTATTAATTTAATCCAATACATCGATGTGTAATTAATATAAACTATTATTATTGAGATATTTAACATTCTTTTATTTCTAAAAAAATTATCCAAATCTGGTGTGTATTTTACATGTACAGAACACCTCAATTCAGCCTAGCTACCATATTAAAGAGCACAGAAACTGTCATCTGAAATTCATCCAAACATTCATCTCTAGAACGAATCCTGCCTTCAGACAGGAGAAATTTGGGATCTGAAGTTAAAGGTTTCAGGTGATTTATTTAGGACCATCAGTCACTTGGTTAGACTGGTTGTACCCTGAGTCCAGTTTCAACCAGTTTCTTTTGCTCAGATCCCACCTCATACCTCAGTGTCCCCAGAAGTGCAGAATTTGCCAGAGCAGGAGGCAGTGGAGCAGTCCCACAGTCCACTGCTACGCTCACCTCACCCGCCTCTATGCCCTTGCACTGTCAGACAATTGTTCACAGTTGAATTCCCTATGTATCTCCATCTGGTGTGAGAGCCCACCTCCAGGATTTTTCCTATAAGATAATCATAGCATCCTGGTTTACAAATGGATAGAGTCTAAGAGACAGAAAAAACTTAATGATCATGTAGTCACAAGGCACTATGCAGAGGAGGGTTATAACAAGTTGTGAAAATGATGGTAGGAGTGTGGTTTCAAAAGATCCTAAGGGTATGAATTCCATTACATGTCTTGTCAACTGAATAGCCACAGTCTTGCTTGGGACAAAAGTGGATTGTATGGTAAAGGTTAGAAATTGTGGCATGAGAGAGATTATAACCCCAAGAACACTGGCAGTACATTGAAAAGGTAGAGTTCCCTTTTATGTACAAGGAGGTTGAGAATTTATCAACACCCAGAACTGCCACCCACATAGACTCTAATGGGAATGGCATCTACAAAACAAGTACACTTGTAACTGGCAGTTCTTTGAGAAGTCGGATGAGGAGAATTAAAATGCTCTACACAGTAAAGTAAAATGAATTGATTTGGGGAGGGGGAATACTGCAGAATAATAGAGTGAGGAACTTCACCCGAAGACTGTTGTCAGTGGTAACTTGGGGAATTACAGATATGGATCATGGTTTCTATCCAATAATGGGATGACATGATGTAGAAAATAATTATGTAAGAAAGGATAAAGGAAACGTGGGGTGGAAACTGATGGAGTAGGTGCATAAAATTGGAAGATAGAAGGCTAAGCTAAATGCGTATTTCTCCCTAATCCTCAAAGACATTGTGGGGGAATCTACTTCAATATTAAATAATCTATTTAAATATTAAATACCCAGATTCCCAGAGCAGACTATAGACCCAGGCAAACGGTTTCTTGGTTATATACAGACTGGTTGACCAGGCATATTCTGGTTGATCACTCACCATGGAGATAAATAAATATCTGAAAAATTAATGGATTATGGTTTGCCTCAGTGATTGCCTTTTAAATTTAACTGCTCATCACAACTACCTAGAAAACTTATTAAAAATATAGATTTATTGGTCTCAACCATGGAGATTATGACAATGTATGTGTAGGCTGAAGCCCTTAAATTTGTATTTCTAAAAATAGTTTCAAGCATTGCTGAGTCAATGGTTCCAGTTGGAAACAGTTGGGTCAAGGTACAATTCAAGAATCTTCCATTTCTGAAGTTCCATGTATCTTACCTGAAATCAGATCACTACATAAAACACTGAAAGCCATCAGTATGGTCTCTAATGCTTCAAAGACAGGCTGGGAAAGTCAGCTGCCTCATTCTCAGAGATCATTGAAATATCTTCACTCAATTGTTGGTAAACTAATGTGAATAACCCAGATATTTTCTCTAGGTAGCCCCTAGGGTAGAAGCAAATCCCCTAAACCCTGAGGAAAAAATGGTTACATAATAAAATATTCTCATTGTTAATTTTTTTTACCAGTTAATAATGGAACAGCCGATGTCTGAATATGTCTACACATAAGAGAGCAAGAGCAGGAGTTATACAACCTATTACATCTTTTATATTTAACTCTTTTTCTGCTTCTCAAGAACAATAAAAGTCAAGTACAATAGGAAAAGAAATATTCTCAGCTATTTCTATAACTTTGTGAAATGAGAGATGAATAAACGCATTTTTATTTATGCCTATTTATCCCTCTGAGCTTAAACTAATCCTAAAGGGTTTGAGCAAAGAGCCAGAAACACCAATGCACTGAACCAACAAGTGATTTTAATTTATTTGCCATAAATTGTTAAGGGGGACCTATGCTAAGTCCCTTCTCATTAATTCATCTGCATCTCCTTTCCTGGAGAGAAAGCTGCTGATTACACAGATAGGATTCAGAATGAAAGGCTGAACTGAGCAGAATAGGGAGTGTCAGCTTTTCTTTGGCACTCTAGGGATGCTCTCCCATTGGAGCCAATACATCAAAAATCCTCCAGTCTGCAGAAACCATAAAATAATGATGGGGAAAATTAATATGATTTCCAACATTTTGCCCAGCTGAAAAAGTATAAAATTTATTATTTTTTCTTTGACCATTTATACATAGCTTAACTTTATTCTGGAATCCCCAAAACTTTAAACATAAGGAGACTGCCTCATATTTTTTTTTAACAGCGTCAAGAATATATTTCTATCAAGTTGTCCAACTCTACCAATCTCTCCAAACAATAATTTATTCCATAAACAATTATTTATTTTCTATTATAGTCAAGATGCTATATTATTACTATCGGGGACAGGAATGAATATGATATGGTGCCTCTCAGGGTCAAGGACCAAATAAAGGTAATATCCTGAAGAAAACACAGAAAAAACTCCAAGACTTTGAAGTATTCATTCTCCATTTAATCTCCCATTTATGGCTTAATTGCTCTTTTCATTTATCTTCTATGGTACCACATAGAGAGTAGTCTCATGTGTATTTGATGCCTTAAATATAGAACCTATCCTTACAAAAGGAGAACTGTGAGGTTTAGTGAGATGTGAAGCTTCAGAGCTAACTGGGAAAAAAAATTGAGTGCTGTTAAATGTAAGATTAAAGTTAGCCACAGTATATCACTGATACAATGACATACACTGAAAATCATGCTTTGTTTTAAGTCACAAGCTCCAGTGTTTATCTGACCTGAATCTAATTTCTTACTGTCTGTCATCTGTTTGCCCCGTTGAAGATACAGTGTCACAGAGTGGTTATGAACAAAGATCAGGGTGTTAGAGAGACTCATTTGAAACCTTCTCTTTGATTTTATTAGTTATGTAATATTGGTCAAATCTTACTCTCTCTAAGTTTTAGTTCCTCATCTGTAAAATACTAAGAACTACTCAAAAGTTTGAAGACTAAATGAAATAATAACTCTAATGTGTCTTCACAGATCCTGGTACTTAATCAGTGGTTAGAGCATTGTAGATATTCTTTTTATTTGGTGTCTTTACCACGTTTATCATGTTTTTCAGCCCATTTCTGCCAAGTCAAGTGGTAAAACCACAGCCTCAATCAATATTTTATTCCTAGGCCTGACCCAGGAGCTCTGTATTGCTATCCCTGTTCACTGGCCATGATCTTCACCATTGTTCTAGATATTTTCTGATCTTAACCCTAGTCATACACCCACATCTTTTGTGCAGACCCTTTTGCAATGATAACCATCCCTAGACTGCATGGCTAATCAGAATGGTCTGTACTCTCATGAATATTGTGATCTGGAAGAAGATGTAAGAGGGTTAGACTAGGAAAAAATGAAAAAGAGCCTGTAAGACCAGTTGGGGTGGGCTTCTTCAAGGAAGTGGCATTTAAACTTGGCTTTTATATGGCTAAGATAAAAGAACGGTGTATCCAAATGAGGCAGTAATGTTATCAAAGGCACTAAAGCATGAGCATGTCAGAAGAAATACATGGTATCACTTGTTATGTTCAGAGATAGTCTTGAAAACAGTTCCTAATACTTTACCAGAAACTCATTGGGTCAAATATGTTTTGGAATTCAGAATTTTTCAGATTCTAAAAAGGAAATGCAGTTCACTGATTATATATTAAAATACACCCTGTAGCCTTTGGGTTACACTTAACTAAACAGTAGTATTTCTATATCAAACATGCCAATATTTGCACAAAGTGACATACATGAGACATAAATGAACTCATGTGAGTCAGATCAGGTTTACCACCCAATAGGTTATGGGAAAACATTCAGTGTTCAAAAATTTTGAGATCACTGAGATTTGGATAAAATATGTGGGCTGGTAGGGGAAGACACAGTCCGAGAGGTGGGGTGGGAGCACAGTATAAGAGGTTTAAAGGCCTTGTAGGGGAGTCAGCTTTCATCAGAAGCTAATGGGACATCCTTACAAATAACTTTGCACATTCAACTTTTAGTAATTTTTAGTGTCTTTTTTAAAGATATAACTGTTGTTTCTACTATATTTTACTACATGAATTTTTTTTCTCTTAGTTTTTAGGTTAATATGTTAACCCATCAGTAAAGTCCCTCTCCTTATTCTTCTATGATGTGCAATAAAACTATACCAGACTTCTGGCCAAGATGGAGACCTAGACAGACACACTGCATCTCCCTCCACAACTAAAAAGTAATACAACTACCTCAAAACTAGAAAAAACTAGAAGTTCCAGAAAATCAAGCTGCATGGAAGTCCAGCAAACAAAGATATAAAGAAAAACTATTCATCCAGACAGGTAGGAAGGGCAGAGAGGATACACTGTGGTGCGGGCAGCAGTGGTGGCAGTGGCAGGAAGACAGAAGGCACAGTCAAACATTCTAAAAAGTTGAGAGGGACACCTGGGGAACACTCACAGAACCACACTAGGCCCCACAACTCATGGTTCCAGTGTTGGGAAAAATAAAGCCTCATTGCTTCTGACTGTGCAAACCAGTGGGGGTTGAGGTGGAGGCAGAAAACTGC
Source organism: Furipterus horrens (assembly GCF_987537825.1). Classification (NCBI taxonomy): domain Eukaryota; kingdom Metazoa; phylum Chordata; class Mammalia; order Chiroptera; family Furipteridae; genus Furipterus; species Furipterus horrens. Next base: position 134,733,605 of record NW_028327176.1, on the reverse strand, counting down.
CAGTGTCTCAGCAGAGTCGGCTTGTTTAAAGGGCCCGTATGGTCCTAAAATGTCCACAGATCCACCCACTCTGGGAACGATGGCCAGGGCAACAGTTAGAGAGACGTCAGGCCCATACGGAGTGGGTGAAGTGCCTGGGAAAGGGGCAAGTGCTGAGCAACTGGCATTGTTCCCTCTCAGACCCCTCCCCCACATACAGCACCACAATGTGATGAAAAGGGTGGCCCTGTACTGACAAATATCTAGGGCTCTGCCCCTTACAACATAACAGGTGTGACAGCTCTATCTAAGACAGAGAGGCAAACAAACACAGGAGCCTGTCAAGATGAGAAGACAGAGAAGTATGGCCCAAAAGAAGGAATGGATCAAGGTTCCAGTGGGAGAACTAAGCGACAAGGAAATAGCTAAACTAATAGACAAGGAGATAGCCAACCTAATAGATGTAGAGTTCAAAACACTGGTGATAAAGATGCTCACAGACTTGACAGATATGCTTTAGAATGGCAAATGCATAAGGAAAGAAGTGAAGGCTATGCTAAATGAAATGAAGGAAAATACACATAAAACCAATGGTGAAGAGAAGAAAATCAGGGTTCAAATCAATAATTTGGAATATAAGGATGAAATAAACAGTCAACTAGTACAGAAAAAAAAAAAAGAATTGAAAACAATGAGGAGAGGCTTAGGAACCTCTGGGACAACTTTAAATGGGCCAACATCCAAATCATAGGACTGCCGGAAAAAGAAGAGGAAGAGCAAGAAATTGAAAGCTTATGTGAAAAAAATAATGAAGGAAAACTTACCAAATTTGGTAAAGGAAATAGACATACAAGTCCAGGAAGCATAGAGAGTCCCAAACAAGCTAGACCCAAAAAGGACCACACCAAGACACATCATAATTAAAATGCCAAAGGTTAAAGATAAAGAGAGAATCTCAAAAGCAGCAAGAGAAAAGCAGAGAGTTACCTACAAAGGGGTGCCTGTAAGACTCTCAGCTGATTTCTCAAAAGAGACTTTGCAGGCAAAAAGGAACTGGCAAGATGTATTCAATGTGATGAAAAGCAAGGACCTACAACCAAGACTACTCTATCCAGCAAAGCTATCATTTAGAATAGCAGGGCAGATAAAGTGCTTCCTCAATAAGGTAAAGCTAAAGAAGTTCATCTTCACCAAGCCATTATCATATGAAATGTTAAAGAGACTTAAGAAAAAGAAGATCAACACCATGCACATTAAAATGACAGCAAATTCACAACTATCAACAACTGAAAATAAAAAATAAAAAAATAAAAAAAACTAAGCAACCAACCAGAACACTTACAGAATCATAGGTATGGGGATCATTTGCAGTGTTATCAGCTGGGTGAGGGGAGGCAGAAAAATGGGGAAATAGTGCAGGAATTAAGAAGCATAATTGGTTGGTACAAAATAGACAGAGGGAAGTTAAGAATAATATAGGAAAGGGTGAAGCCAAAGAATTTATATGCACAACCCATGGACATGAACTAAGAAGGTGGGGTTACTAGAGGAAAGGGGAGCACTGGGAAGATGGGAGCAAAGGGAAAATACTGGGACTACTGTAACAACATAATCAATAAAATATACTTTAAAAAATGAAACATGAAAAACACAATTGAAAACATAAAAAATAAAAATAAAAAAATTTAAAGTTATTCCAAACTGTAACTTAGCTATAACTCTTTTATTATTACATTTTTTGCTTTCTATTTAATTTATTGGGGTGACACTGGTTAACAAAATTATACAGGTTTCAGGTGCACAATTTCACAACACATCATCTGTATACTGTATTGTGTGTTCACCAGCACAAGTCAAGTGTCCATCCATCACCATTTATCTCCCCTATATCCTCCTCTTGCATAAAGTAAAACTGATTCCCTTTGTTGTACAATTCTACATGTTTTACTACATGTAGAGATTGGTATAATTATGACCACACTGATGATATGATACAGTTCCATCCACCCCAATGACTCACTCACATTGTAGTTATTTTTGACTAAGCATCACCAGGAATCGTGGAAGGGACTACCATGTGGTCTCCTTGCATCTACCTGAAATGTAGGAAAACTTGATTGTGGATTCCAATTGGAATCAATAATTCTAGTTGGCCAAGATGCATGTGATCACTGCTCCTTTACTGCAGTGTGTCTCATTTCCTGAAGGCTGCTGTCTACAGGACGATTAGTTATTCAAATGTTAAAATGAACTGAATTGTTTCAAAAAGTTACCCAATGCATTGATCCCCACTGACTTTTTGAAATACTGAAGAAATACTATTTAGGTGGAACTACCTGTATGATTCTTCTAATTCCCAGCTTTGTTTACACACACCTTCCCCCACCACCTCCATAACTATGCTAGCTTCAAATTGAACCTCAATATTGGAACAATCTATTTAGAATCAACTCATACTATTAAAAAAACAATAAATTCCTTTAGGAGGAGTGAACACTGAATCTATACTTTAAGCTTTTAGGTAAGTAGGGTAAGTGGTATCTGAATTGCAGCCACTACACTGATGCATGATTGCTCTATGGGTCTGAAAGTACAAGAGAAAATCTCAGACATGAAAACACTGAGCCACGTGATGCTCTGCCTTAGCTGCCCAAGACTCCTACTGGCATAGAAATCAAACAAAGATACTTATTGGTGTGTTTCTCGATGTAATGTGCTCCAGTCTCAGAACTTTCAGTTCCAAAACTGCTCTTTAGCAGATTGGTCCACCTTTGCTGTTCTTTTCTTTCATCCTAGTGCACATCTTAGGGAATTGCTTAAATATAAACTTCAGAAATGAAGGTGCCTAGCTCAACCTTTGTGGTTTTGAGAAATAACAGAAAGTAAACAAAAACATAACAGAATCTCCAGTCAAAAATGGTGTGAGAATTTGGTAAGATTAAACACCTTTTTACTTTTTATAATATGTTCAAGCTTCAGATATTACTTTTTGCTTTTCTGCTATAGTTAAAAATAACTCAAGGAAGAAAACATTCAGTGAACTTTTTAATTTTTGTGGGAGGATATGTGAAGGAACCCCTTCAAGGAAGGACAGCTGAAAGGTAGGCACAGAGTTTGAATGAACCTATCTCCTAGTAAGTAGACAGGGTTTTATTTCCCCAGAGTAAGACAAAATGACACAAGGACTATATGTTCTCTATCAGTTGTGTTCTTGTCATAGATTTTATAATAACAAAAAGAACATATTTTACAGGCTGTGAAATTATCCAGTTTTACCTATACAAGGCAACTGGGAGAGAAGTCTATATAGGTGGAGAGGATGACATAAATGAACCCTGGACTGGAAACACCACAATGAACTGCTCCCTACAAACAGAAAATCCTCATTAATACCTTTGGAATTCATTGTAATGACACTAATAATGTCAAACTCATTGGGTAATAATATAAGTGTTGCATGTGACTTCATGGGAATCCAGAACAAAACTCCTCAAATATTTTTATATCCATTCTCCTGAACAACAAAAATTGGGTTGCAGTCTATGTACCCGGTTATTCTAATAAATATGTTAGTCATTATAACATCGCTGATTGAATACAACTAAATTTTACCAATATAAGTGCCTTAATTCGCTGTTTTTCAATAAAAGCTAATCGACTTATGAAAAAAAAAATAATTCAGCACTGATTCTAAGTCCAGTCCCTTGTCATTCCACCCTCCTTTCTATGGCTCCAGGAATAATACTTCCAGCAATGATGAGTAAACAACAAAGTTTCTTTTGATGAAAAACCCTGACAGTGTGAGATAAGACAGATGCCTTATTTCCTCAGTGATCAAACTTACCTTGACTCCTACAGCTGTTAGTGGCTGAGTGTGGCCTCCATTCAGAGTTGCTATAATAGCCCCTTGCAGGTCATTCCTTTACACCATGAAGAATTCTGTTTCTCTCTCTTGGGGAACCCTGAGTTTACCCCAGCATGATGGAGGCAACTTGGGGGAAAATTGTTCAAGAAATGGAGTGGGGCCAAGATTTTTGGCCAAGGTGGAGGCCTAGACAGTAACACTGCATCTCCCTCCACAACCAAGAAGGAATACAACTACCTCAAAACTAGAGACAACCAGAAGTTCCAGAAAATCGAGCTGCATGGAAGTCCAACAAATAAAGATATAAAAAGGAAATACTCATCCAGATAGGTGGGAGGGGTGGAGCTGGGGCAGAGAGGACATGGTGTGGTGGCAGCAGCAGCTGCAGCAAGCCAGTGGAAAGCACAGTCACATGTTTTAAAAAGTCAGGAGGGATACCTGGGGAGCGCTTCTAGCACCAGATCAGACCCCACAGCTCATGTTCCCAGCACCAGGGAAAATCAAGCCTCATTGTTTTTGACTGTGGAAACCAGTGGGGGTTGGAGCAAAGGAAGAAACTGCTGGTCTCTCAGCTGAGTCGGCTTGTTTAAAGGGCCCCCACAGTTCTAGAATGTCTGCATACCCACCCACACTGGGAACCACAACCAGGGCAACAGCTAGAGAGGCATCAGTCCCATATGGAAGGGGTAGAAGTGCCTGGAAAAGGGGCAAGTGCTGAGCAAGTGGCATTGTTCGCTTTCAGACCCCTCCCCCCCATACAGTGCCACAACATGGTGAAATGGGTCGCCCTGTACTGATGAATACCTAAGGCTCTGCCTCTTACAATGTAACGGGTATGACAGCTCTACCTAAGACACAGAAGCAAACAAACACAGGAATCTGTCAAGATGAGGAGACAGAGAAGTATGGCCCCAAAGGGGGAATGGATCAAGGTTCCAGGGGGAGAACTAAGTGATAAGGAGATAGCTAAACTAATAGACAAGGAGATAGCCAACCTAATAGATGTAGAGTTCAAAAAACTGGTGATAAAAATGCTCACAGGCTTAACAGATATGCTTGAGTATGGCAATTGCATAAGGGAAAAAGTGAAGGCTATGCTAAATGAAATGAAGGAAAATTCACACAAAACCAATGGTGAAGGAAAGGAAACCAGGGTTCAAATCAATAATTTGGAATATAAGGAAGAAATAAACAGTCAAGCAGTACAGAATGAGGAAATAAGAATTGAAAAAAATGAGCAGAGGTTTAGGAACCTCTGGGACAACTTTAAATGGGCTAACATTCAAACCATACGGGTGCCAGAAGAAGAGGAAGAGCAAGAAATTGAAAGCTTATGTGAAAAAATAATAAAGAAAAACTTCCCAAATTTGATGAAGGAAATAGACATACAGGTCCAGGAAGCACAGAACATCCCAAACAAACTAAATCCAAAAAGGACCACACCAAGACACATCATCATTAAAATGCCAAAGGTTAAAGATAAAGAGAGAATCTCAAAAGCAGCAAGAGAAAAGCAGAGAGTTACCTACAAAGGGGTGCTTATTAGACTGTCAGCTGATTTATCAAAAGAAACTTTGCAGGCAAGAAGGGGCTGGCAAGAAGTATTCAAGGTGATGACAAGCAAGGTCTTACAACCAAGACTACTCTATCTAGCAAAGCTATCATTTAGAATGGAAGGGCAGATAAAGTGCTTCCTCGATAAGGTAAAGCTAAAGGAGTTCATCATGACCAAGCCAATATTATATGAAATGTCAAAGAAACTTGCTTAGGAAAAAGATCAAAATTATAAACATTAAAATGACAGCAAACTCACACATATCAACAACTGAACCTAAAAAAAAAACCTAACTAAGCAAACCATAATAGGAAGAATCATAGGTATGGGGATCATTTGGAGGGTTATCTGCTGGGAAGGGGAAGGGGGAGAAATGGGGAAATGGTGCAGGGATTAAAAAGCATAATTAGTTGGTACAAAATAGACAGGGGGAGGTTAAGAATAATATAGGAAAGGGTGAAGCCAAAGAACTTAGATGCATGACCCATGGACATGAACTAAGGGGGGGTGGAATTGCTGGAGAGAAGAGGGGTACTGGGCAGAGGGGAGCAAAGGGAAAAAATTGGGACTACTGTAACAACATAATTAATAAAATATACTTTAAAAAAAAGAAATGGAGAGGGGCTGCAGAGAGAAATATCGAGAAAGAAGGCAGCTTTAACGTGTGCATGTCCAGGAGAAACAGTATCTCAGAAAAGCCATACTTGGCTGAATCTCTTCTGAGATAGTTTGATTTAGAAAATTGCAATTATGATCTCCAGTTATATCTGCATAGATATTGCAATTAACAGTGACATTATCCAAGCCACTCTCTGTGGAAAAAGTCAAATGCCCAATATGCTGCATTAGGGGATATTAAGTCGGTAACAGTTGACCCTGCTAAAGAGAATTCTATGAAATTCTTCATTTAACTTGAATAAATTTTGACTGGAATGAGAAATCTATTCCACACTAAGCATCTTGACCAATGCACTGTTCAAATTTACAGATTTATCCTATCTGAGCATGGGAGTAGTCAAGTGTTATGTAAGAGCTCCGGCAGGAACGTGTACCGTGCAAGCATGAGTCACAGAGGCAAGCTGAAAGCACTCCATTAGATTGCGAAAATGAACTGAAGTCTCTGGGTGGACACTTCTTCGCTGAACCCACAATATTATTCTTCATTCGCTAGGAAGAAAGCAATTTATTCTGTCACTTTCTGGGGACTGAGAGCTAATTGGCCTTTCATAGTTATGTGATTCTGCAAATGAGCATAAAAGTGAAAGCTGACACAAATTCAAACAGGAAATCTGAATCTGCCTATTTTCATAAGTATCTTATAATGGTTTGTAGAAAGGGGCAAAATTTTGATTAGAATAGCAAATTTCTTCATGCAAAGGGAAGTGCTCCAAATTACCCATCACTGTAACAAACAGAAAGATTGTTCTTCATACAGGCTCCTGGATGAAAGAAACAAACGTTCAGGTCTGAATCCTGCCCCCGCCAGCCCCTCTGCCATCCACTGTGGTCAGTCAGCATGGTCATCAGTGGGCGTTCCTCGGAGTAGATGACCTCTCAGAGCTCACTGTCTTTTTGCTGCTCTTCCCACTCCAGTTCACTAGAAAGGACATGCATAATACATCACATCTTCCAGATCAACGCGACAGTCGGTCTACAAAAGCAGCAGCAGGAAAAACGAAATAGAAAAATGACTGAAACCTCCATACAACCTTAATAGAAAAGAAGCTGGAAAAGATTAAGTGCAACACAAAAGAAAATAATTCTTCTAGCCCTGAAAAGAATGTTAAGGTGTTTTCACAGTGTCTGGTACAGAGGACAGAATGAACACCGTGGAAGGAAACCTGAAGGGAAGCAAACCAGGGCAGCATGAAGCACCATTTCTCATGAACAGAATATACAGGGTGAATTTGCTGAGGCAAACAGACCATGGTCATTTGTAAAACTGATTCCAACCAAGGCCAGCCTGCCTTTCAGATTTTTTGGTCTGATGTAAATTTCTCCCTTCTCCTGCCCTCCCCTCCCCTCTTCTCCTCTCAGCTCCTTCTCTCTCCTTTCTCTCATAATGACCAACCACCTCCCTTCTCCCTAACTTTCCATGTGACAAAGTTTGCAAGTAAAGGTGCAGGTTAAGCAGACCAATCTGGAATTTATACTATGTGGTTATGCATTGCGTAGAACTTTGCAGACACTGGGTAAAAATTTATGTTTTAATAAAGCAGTTCTCCTGGCTGCCAGTCCTTTTGCCATGTTGAGGCACTAAAGCTCCTCACCCCCCACCCCATGAGCTTGAGCTTTCAGAGTTATTTTCCACTCTGATGATTACGGACAGCTCAACAGACAAAGGAAAAGAGGATTTAAAATACGCAGTCACTACTAATATGTACTTTAGTCTTTTTGACCAAGAAAAAGAGCCCGGGTGTCATGTTGCCATTTCTTAATCATCAATGTCAAAAAAAAAAAAAAAAAAAAAAAAAAACCCACTTCTGAAAATGCAGACATAAAAATGCATCCTGAAGAGATAAAAAAGGTGACAAGTCTTGCTCATAAACAGTATCCTGTATTCCTACAGGAAAATAGTAGGTTAGAACAAAAGAGAGGTTGTGATCATGAAATTTGGAATTTGTAATAAGAATAACATAAAAATAGAAGTAAGGAATGTGTTTAGAGTAAGTTTGCTGTTATGGAATGCACATTATGTGAACTGATTCTACAGTCAATACCTTCCAATGCAGATCTTATGGCTCCTGTCAGCTCTTCTGTGTTCTAAGAAATCTATTTCTCCATTGTTTTTCATTACTATATTTTAAATTGCTGGTCTCTTAGTTCTCTTTCTTTCTTCATGTTGCATCAGGTTTGTCATATTCAACCATCTAAAAACTCCCAAGAAAACAAAGCTAAAATATTCTATATTATCTTACTTCAGAATATTGTAGGGAAATATTGACCTAGGCTAAGTGCCATTGGTATCAAATTTCAGTGATGAAAAGAAATATACAGTATTTTTTGCACTATAAGATGCACCTGACCATAAGACACACCTACGTTTAGAGCAGGAAAAAAGAAAAAAATATTCTGAACCAAATGGTTTACTAAAATATTTAATAAAATAGAATAGTATTTCAACCATATAAAGTGAATAGCAGTCAACATTGGTATTAATAACCATCATCACTGTCATTAAGAAATGAAAAGAGATTTTAAGGTTCAAGTACTCTTCTAGTTTTCTGGAAACCCCAGGTCAGGTAATACACACCACGGTCTGTGACACAATACTTGCTCCATAAGATGCACAGACATTTCCCCCCACTTCTGGGGGGCAAAAAAGTGCATCTCATGGAGTGAAAAATATGGTAATACTCATTATTCTGATTTCATATTTAGTGAACTATTTCCAGTAGTATTTATCCTTTTCAAAATTATTTCAGGTACCTTTTAGATGTGTTATTAAAAACAATATTCTAAGGGTGACTTGAAAATATTAATAGCTATGACTTATTGAATGCCTACTCTGTGTTAAACAGTATGCTGTGTGTTTTACAGAAATAATTTGTTATTTTTAAGTGTTCCGGGGAGTATTTATGTCTGTTGTCTGCTCAGACAAAAGGAAACTGAGGCTGTGGACACTGCATCTTGATTGAAGCCATCCCACAAGCCAATGGTGGTTGACATTCAAACCCAAGGTCCTCTGGCTCTTAAACTGATACTCCTTCTTTTTCCCCTACATCATGTTATCTTTCACCATCTAGTTTCCTAGGAACTAATCATTCTTCAAAATAAGGTACAGTCAATGGCTTTATTCCTGGTGGGCTAAACCATCAAAGTTTTTGGTGACTGTCCTGAGATGCCCCATAAATAAGTCAGCAAAGAAACAAGAGGCAGGACGGAAGAATTGAGCAATGGTCTAGAAATAACTATAAAAGATTTATTGAAGACCAACAGTATGGGCTTCAGAGTTGCAGGGGAGTCTAAGATAAGCAACCTATAACGTGGAACTTAAATTCTAAAAGGTAAAAGTAGCCTAACAGAGACATGAAAAAGTAGCACAGACTACAGTAATGCCTAATACACCTGACTTTAAGCACCCGAAAATACATTGTTTCTAAAATTCAATGTTTGATGGCATTCTAAACTCTATTACACACTTCTCTGACTTAATAAGCATAGCTTAATGCACATAATCTGTCCTTTTCTTGATTACTTCAAATCATAACTCTGCATTTCAATCACAGTACTGTGGTATGGAAGCACAGTACCTCTAGAAGTTACCAAGTTCTGGAAAGCCATCTGCCTGGACACCAAGTGGCCCAAGGCTTTGGGACTTATAAGATTCTCCTACCCATGTATCCTTCCTCCCAATCAGATGCCATCCCTCTCATCGTGACTTGGTTAATTCTAATCTGCTACTCCCAGGTATGACACAAAAGATCTTTCATGACCACATCTCTGGCTTGTTTGTTCAGCTTCATCGCCTAGTTTTTTGTTTTTTTTTGCCCTCCCATTAATGGGCTTATCAATAATTATATTCCAGTACCTCAGAAATCTATTTAGCATTTATACACAGTATGCTGTTTCACACTTCTGTGGCTATACATTGGCTGCCTTTTCCTCCATTTATCTGTTTTTCAAAAATAATCAAAAACAAATATCCTTTGGTTGCAAACCCAACCAAGAAATAAAAATCTCCAGGCAGACTTCTTGATACCATTTCCTGAGTTCAGGATAGAAATTATCAGACTTGTTTCTGGATAACCTCAGCACTGAGTGCATTTTTAGTTATAGTACATTGAGTAAAGGTAATTTCTTTGTTCATAAATCTGTTCTTTCTACTAAACTGTAAACTCTTTAATGTTCTAGTCATATTTGTACGCCTAGCACTTAACCTATGGTGTGGTATATAGGAAGTGCTCAGTAAATCTCGACACACCTGATGAATGCTGCCTTGGTTTTTACACAAATATGCACTTCTCATCTGGAATCAAGCAACTGAATATTGAGAGGTTTGCCTTAACACTGCAAATCAAACCTCTGAATGAAGAATACATGATTATTTACAATTAATTGTATGCTACAGAAAATAAATACAACACAATAGGCTTTCCATATAGGGTTGGGGAAGAGATATCACATGAAACAGAGCAGCTGCCATGGAAGGTTTCAGGGAAGAAATGAAACTTGAATTGTATCCCCCAACTTCTTGGTTGCTGTACACAAATATCTGTTGCAGCCTTGGTGGCTAACGGTTTGTTTATGGAGCTTATGTGAAATATATAGCTATATATCTCTACAAAGATGTTATATTTCCTTGTTAGTCTATTAAAAATAAATAAAGTGTCTACCGTAATGTTAAAGCTTCTTTGACTTTGCCTGAGTCTCTCAGAGAGGCAGGAGCAGGGCCACTAAGTTCACTCAGTGATAAGTTGAAGCGGAGGTATAAATAAAATCAGAGGTGCAAGAACAAAATGGGAGGGTCATTTGCAAGCTGGGGTGGGCTGCCCCGGTTGCCTAGTGAGGAGAAGAGAAGGCTACACATTGTTTTCTAAGTAGCTCTTATAAACCTAGTGGTAAGAGAGAAATGCTGGGATATGACTCCTTTTGGCCACCTTACTGCTACAAATGGCCAAAAGGTATATGAAAAAATGTTCAAAGTCACCAGTTATTAGAGAAATACAAGTCAAAACCACAATGAGATATCACCTCACACCTGTTAGAATGCCTTTTATCAAAAATACAAGAAAGGACAAATATCGGGGAGGATGCTGATAAAAGGGAGCCCCTGTACATTGTTGGCGAGATGGTAAATTGTTCCAGCCACTATAGAAAACAGTATGAATGATTCTTTAAATATTAACAACTACAATATGGTCCAGGAATTTCTCTTCTGGGTATTTATCTGAGAAATATGAAAAAACTACTTAAAAAAACTATATGTACCCCTATGTTCATTACAGCCTTATTTATAACAGCTAAGATATGGAAACAACATGAATGTCCATTGGCAGATAAATGGTCAAAGAAGATGTGGTACATATATACAATGTCATACTACTAAGCCATAAAAAGATGAAATATTGCCATTGATGACAACATGGGTGGATCTTGAGGGTGTTAGACTAAGTGATATAAGTCAGATGGAAAAGGACAAAACCATATAATTTCACTCATGAGGAATATAAAACAAAAAAAGTAATAACTAAATAACAAAATAAAAACAAACTCATAGATACACACAACAGAATGGTTATTATCAGAAGGGTTGGAGGTAAGGGGAGAGCAAAATGACTAAAGGGGTTGATAGGGTTCCAAAAGGAAACTAGACTTTTGGAGGTGAGCATGCAATAGAATATATAGATATTGACTTATCATGTTATACACCTGGAATTTATATAATATTACTAACCAATGTTACCTCAATAAAATATTTTAAAGGGGCCTAAATATAATGTTGGAAGTGGTTCTCTGACCTTCACCTTGATGTCTTGCCAACAGCTCAAACTCTAGTCAATGCATATCTCACCGTAAACTGCATCCTTTTTTAGAAATTGAAAACTTCCATTTACTCTTCTCAGTAAATTTTTCCCTGGACCCAGATTTTGCAATATCACAAAATAAACCAGTGCCCATTATTAACTGGTTTAAGAAATGTAGGAGGAAGACAAAAGGTTTTCTTTTTGTTGTTCTTTTTCTTTTTTGTTTAACCTTGACTCTAGTTCCCTTCCTTGATGCAATTTCCTGTTACAATATGCAGCTTTTGAAGAAGCTTTCCATGACACAGAAACCTCAAAAAATATATATTATAAACTGAAAAGCAGTTCATCAAAGAGGACAGTCAGAAAGTCCACTGCATGAGGTTATAAATGAATTCTCATCAGTAAAGGCACAAACATAGAAGCCTCTTATGTAATACACAAACCCAAAGCAGGAGACCTTGGAATTGTATGTTACAATTCTCAGAGCAATTTGTTTTATGTATGTAGGCCAATGTGTCATAGAAAATGGAGCCAGAGACCACACTTCTAAGTGATCCATTTCATAAAGCCATGCTATTTAGGATCCTAATGCCTCTTTCTTTTAATCTTTTTATAAGACAAATGTCTCAGTATTAAATGGCAGGAACTGATGTAACATTTTGTTTACTCCATCCCATTTTAGTGATACATTAGCACTGTGTTACTGACTTGCTGTGGCTTTCATTTGGAACCAACTGCAAAATGTTCTTATTTAAGCCTCTCACCTTCACATTCCTTTTCTACATTTCCTTCACTTTGCTTTTCCGAGGCACTGACTCTCCAAGCCTTCTTGATCAAGACAGACAACCTAATGGCTGAGTGGGTTTTAACTTCTACACTTCTGACATGCAAACTTGATTTGCATTGCCATATGGAATTATTTGGTATTCCGTATAAAACACTACTTCTTTCTCTTTCTTTTTCTTCTCTTTTCTGAACAACCAATCACTGGGAAATTATTATCAAAGTCTTAAAATAATTTCCCAGTGATTGCTTGTTAATACAATACAATTTCTGTCTCAGTCCTGGTCTCTCTTCAGCTCTCCCTGGGGACCAGCGCATTCCCCCGTGCCCGCCACACACACACAGCAGACACACTCCAAAGCGGCATGTCTCTCCACTCCTCTCTGAAGTGGCACTCAGGGTTCTCTCAGTGAGCAAGCAGGAGACAGAGAGGCAGAGGTAAAAAGATAAAAGTAGAAGAAGAAAGCTGTGAATTTAAAAAGAATAACTAAGATTCTTCTTCACAAGTTTAAAGGCTTATTTGCCAATAAGAATTAACCGAAAACATTAAGTTCAAAAACTTTAGAGTGCCTACTCTGTGCAGAAGCATAAAACCAACATGAGAGCATAGAAGGAAGCCCATGGCGCCTTGGCCTTCAGTTGAGGTCCATTAAGAGGAATGGGTATGGTTATTCAAGGGCTGTACATATGAAATGGGCTAAAATGAGTCCCATGGAACACAGGCTACATAGCAACTCCTTTTGACTGAAGGACAAAGATGGACAGGGAATGTCAGTGCTGGTCCCATTTCAATAGGTGGGAGAGTGGAGCAAAGGAAAGAGAATGGTATACAGACCATAAAAAGAGAGAAGGAAATGAGTGGGAAGTGACAGGAGGAATGGGAATAGAAAAAACATGGTAAGAAACAGGGCCAAATTTAATTTTCAAAGAATTAAACCTGGGAAATACTTATAACTCAGGAGGCTGTGAACTAAGGGCTTTCTTTTAAGTGCCAAAGGCATAAACTAATTTATTTAATTAGAAAAATATGCTTGTATTGCACTCCGAGTAATTTCCCAGAGGAAAACTTGCTTCTTTTACAGTTACAGTTTTTGTTTAAAGCCTCTCTCCCCCTGCTCTCTTTGCTCTACCTTGGAGCCTGTACCTTTTCAGCAGATGCTCACTGCTATGCAATTATTGTCAACAGGGATGTGAATATGACCCTTCCAAGATATCGCACTTGTTTTCTGGGTACTGAAATAGAAACACATTAACCTAGATATACCTGAGCCCTCCAGTGGTTACTCTATAATAAGAAAAAATAAAATCTCAAAAGACATTCCTTCAATGACTCACCAAATCTTCACAATAGAAAAAAAATTCAATAGAATAAAACAACACATCTTAATATCTTACGAGGTAGCTGAAATATTCAAAATCAAGCAGATCCCTAGTCAATACACAATTCTCTTTCAATAAAGTTTATGAAGTCTAAGAATACTTTCTCCTGTAACAGGAAGGCAAGATGCTTAGTCTTTCTTGCACCTGTATTAAGAGGAAAATAGATTCTGCTGGTCTGCAAATTGAAACAAGATAAGCTCCTTTTTACATGCCACAGTCAGGGCTGCAAATAGAAATCTAAATACTCTATCGCAATTTTTTTGCTCTTGAGTATGGAAATTCAAATATATTAATTTAACCAACAAAATAATTTATTCAAATAAGATTAAAATGCTCTAAATAGAGTTCTTACATTTTCAATGAGAAGATTAAGAGGATACATACACAATTCTAATCTATTCCTACCTAGTTTTGTAGTACCATACATTTACATATATGGAACAGTCTCACATAATAAATACAAAATTGAGGGTGATAAATTCAAAATAAAGACACATAAGAATGAAACAAAAGCAAGCTAATGATGTAATGGATGGAAAAGGAAAGGAAGTAAGGGGTACTGCTGAAACCACACAAGTACTAATACTTTGTAGCTGAGAAACATGTTTTTAAAATCTTTGTGGTAGTATTAACCAAATATAATAAAAAGTTTCAAAGCCAGCTAAGTCATATTTTTTCCCTTCATTTAATTTTAAAAGCAGAAACGGATAAAATTGGGATATAGTGTAATTTAATCTAAACTCTGCTTTTGGGCCCAAGGAGCTTGATTACCTGGAGACACTGTCCACAGTCAAATGCATACATAGTTCAGTGGTGACCAACAATTTGTTTCTGGTAGGTCTTCTCACATCCAAATGACCAGAGTTTGAACCTATGTTTTAGTGGCTAAAGACAATGTATCTCATTATAAATAAAGAATGGATTTAAATTTCAAGGGAAGATTTTTTAATATCTTTTTCACTGAATATTAAATGCACTTCAGCATACTTTAGTGAAAACCTATGACTTATGGTTTCAGAAACGTGTGCACAACTGTTCTGGTTTTGAAGTTTTTTGAATGCACGCACCATAATTCTTTTCACATTCTGTATACATATGTGTCAGTAACTCAGAAACTCAATGAATCTATTTCTAAATGTTAACAAAGTGTGATGAAAGTTTTATCTTTATTTGTCTTTACTATTACTTACTGCTTCATGAAAACCATAAAGTTATTCTTATAACTAACAACTAGATCTGCTTAAATGATCTTAGCTGAGGAACTATACAAACAGAACTTGCAAGTTATTTATATATCAAATCATCTCTGATTTGAAATGGTTTTCCCAATTACTAAAAGGCACGCTATGCTCACAGAAAAGAACTGATAACCCACAAATGTAGTGCCATGCATTTTTTCCTGAAAACTCAGAATAGGAACTGTCAGGTATATCCGCTGGCATAACAAACATGTCACCTAGATTTGCATTGGGAATTAAAACATTCTGTAACCTGACAAAAGGCTGTGTGTTTTTAGTAAACATGATGAGAAGACATAGCAGTACCTAGATGTTGTGAGTTAAAAGTCCCTCATCAGACAATTTGAAAAAGTACTCTCATCCCATGACAGATCTTCCCTAAGTGGCAAGCGGGGCTTCCGAGGCTGCAGCTGCATTTCCACCCTGGTCATCCAGGCAAGTCTAATTCTATCTCTCACAAACTTGACATTGTCTTTTATTCTCTCACACCCACTAATATCGGAACCATGAATGTAGGAAAATGCATTTGTAGAAGTGAGAAATGTCATTGATATTAAAAATCTAACCCACATTTTCTCTAATGTCAAATGTGAAGCAATAATATTTGTAAACTGATATTTTTATCACCATGCAATAAGCAAACAGTAACGTTAATAAGCTAATAGGACAAAATCATAAAACTTATGCTCATTATAACAAAAAGAATTGTATTGCTAGTTTGAATCAGGAGCAGAGCTAAGAATTTCTCCATATATATATTCTTCATAATCTGCCTTAAATAACTTCACTGTTATTAGTTCATTTCTCTGCCTCAAAATAATGCCCAGAAAATAATTCTAACAATATTTTATACATTTAAAAATGGGTCAGCACATATTTTAATCATGGATATGTGATAACTGGAAGGAATGTCTTACTATATAAAATAAATACTGTAATTATCACAGTTTTGTTTGAAATGACACAGGCTTCATTTGTTTTTCATTAATGGAAAAGAGAAATCAACTTATTTGCAGTTTCATAAAGGCGGTCTTTTAGAAACATTTGCTTTCACTTAACTGTGTGTGTGATTTGGTCGTGTCTTTAGGTCCACAAGTAAGGCTTTCTGTATGAAAAATGTGATAGAAACAAAATAAAATGCTTATCTTAAATGGAGAGGATCTAACTTGCACAAACAAAACACAGTTTGCCCAGAAAATGTTTCTATAACTTTACATTTTAAAACACAATGTCTATTAAATTTATTTATTAAAGGGGTGCCTTTTATTGAGTACACATATCTGACATGTTAGATTCAACTCTGATACATGAAATACAGTTTCCACCTAAATATTGCTACTCCAAACATGAAGGGCAATGAACGACATTCATCATAAAGAAACATTAGTACTCACATTCTTCAGTTTATGTAAGACAAAAAAGAAATACAAATCATAAAGCAACATAGGCTACCACTCTGAAACTACAATTCTGCACTGCTTTCCTGCCATATTATTCCACAAAACTACTATTTTCATTTATTCTTTAATAGTGCTTATTGATATATTTAATATTTAATAGAGCTTATTGATATCCTAAAGACAAAAGCATATTCACATTCTACACCACCGATAAGCAAAAACAGAATGCATTCTCCATCCCGTAAACTTGCTTTCATGTATCTAATCTTCACCTACAATTCTGAGGGTGCAATTTTATTATCTCACTTCCAGATGAGTAAAATGAGACCAAAGGAGTTAAGGTACATATCCAAGGTACACAGCTAATAGTGTTAGAGACGACATTTGAACACAGATCTGACTGATGCCAAATAATACTGCTAAATGCTTATTAGTAATGCTACAACTAGTTTTATTCATTCCCTTTCTCCAAAATACAAATAAACAAAAGGGTATAGGGAACCAGTCCACGTTGCAGTGGCGAATGTAGCTCAGCCGTGGTCCAGAAAGCTGACATGTGTGAGGCAGCACACAGGACCCAGGCCCGTAGATCGGCTTTCCTGTGGGAATTGGGCCTGCACTGTATCTAGGTGCCTTTAAAGCTTGCTTTTGCTAAAACTCTCTCACCCTAAGGTTGAGAATAACAGATATTTAGCATATAACCTTGAAGTAACTTCCTAGGGTTTATTCTAAGCTGTTTCAAAGACAGGATGTAGCTAGCTTGCCCATCCTTATCATCCCCCTGCATGTACAACATTCTCTTCTTTTCTATCTGTAAGCTATAACCATTTAAAGTAATTTTAGTATGATAATTTATGACTCTCTTGGAGGTAATTCCCTGAGAACAGTAATAAAAAGCCTGTCTAGGCAAGAGTCGAGGCGCTCTCTCGCCTAGAGGGTGGCCACTCTGTCCCTTTTCTCCACAGGATTCACTGAGTCCATGTGCAATTTTCCCCCTCATCCACAGCTCTGCGGTCCCCGCTGGTCAGAGTCCGCGACAAAAGGGGACTTTACAAATTCACTTTCTTTACTCACCTGTGAAAATGCTTTCTTCTATATCTTCATTATTTAATGTACAAAGCTAATAATGTACTCACATGCACCGCAGCCCTGAAAGCGCTCACCAAGGCACATGACCCAGTTACTGCCCCCTCCGTGAGGCGGAAGGAGGAGTTAAAGCACATCTGGGCCCTGCCTTGCTAGAGGAAGCTCCATTCTGTAATTAGCTTGCCCAGAGGGGGCAAGTTTCTGCAATCCGCACTACTTCGCCGTTTGTATAAACCATGGCCCCAAACTCCATCAACACATTGTGATGATTTTCTATCATGGGACTTAAGAATTTATAAAACATTTTATTTTCTTTCTGATTTCTATTTTCTTCCAGACAGAAAAGGAAATGGTGAAGTCAATGCTAGAGTAGGGTCTGGAGAAATGGGTCTCCATTCAGTTCATGTAATGCAACACTCATTTATTGGTGGGAAGGAAAACTCTGACTCCAAAAAACCTCCGCTGCCTTGCGGCATACCTCTTCAGGGGAAAGGCTAAGGGAGTAAACCCCGACAGAAAATCCGGAGCCGGAGTCCCTAAGGCGGTTTGACGTTGTAGTCAACACCGGCAACTCCTGCGGCGCACCTGAAGCCAAGCTGTATTGACTCTGTCTTTCCCTTGGATCCTTCAGCTGCGAAGAGGTGGGGGGTCTGCTGCATGGCCAACAGCAGATCCTCCATATCACACTGCCCAGGCTCTGTAGCTTCAGCTTCACTGGAGAGGACACTCCAGCATCATCGCAAGATGTCGATTCAACACGGGAGGAGACAGATACCGTGTCACTCCCGAGTCGGACTGCACAACCATTCTCGGCGGTGCAGATGGACTCTTAAGAAGCTACACCATCGTCTCTCGAGACGGACGGCTGCCGACGACGACCAAGCTAATGGGTCTTTGAAGGAGGAGGAGTTCTCAGGATCTTTATGGAGAAAGATAGGTAGGTGACTGGGGAGATGAATAGTAAATAGTCATTACAGAGGAGAAATGTACTGAGAGGTGTTCACAGAGCTGGTACACCTAGTCCTGGGAGATAATTCATTCTTCTTCTTGTAGGAAGACATCCTGTGTAAAAAGGGCAGGAAAGAAGTTTGTGCAACTAAAAAAAGCTGAAAATTTTAGTGATGCACTAACTTTTCTTACTTTCTGCTTCCTTAATAATTTTTTAAGTGACTAAAATACTGGCATTTAAAATACATATTCAGTATTCAATAATACAAATAGAAAATTAATCATAAAAAACATTTATTGGCCTTTTTAAAATGTCACCTAAATCCTCTCACTTACAAATAGTTATACTAGTTTAATACAACCTCAGTTTAAACTTCATTTCTGTTTTTATTTCTTTTTACTTTCTAGCTCTGTGAACTTGGTTCAGTAAGTCACCTTCTGGAAGTTTAGGGTTTTTTTTTTGTTGTTGTTCTTATTCTTGTTCTTGTTTAATCTCATATAAAAATCATACCTATAATAGGTTTTGGGTAAGGATTAAACGAGGTGATATATCAAAAGTCCTTAGCACAGGGCCTGACATTTCATGAGCTCTTAATAATTGGTAGACGTAACTGTTTTGGTTTGTTGATTAGTTTGCTTGCTCTCTGGCAAACATAACATGTCTAAAATGCCTGCAAGAAATCTGACTATACAATATATTAAATCAGCAATTTAGCATGATCTCTAGTTTTCTTTTCTCAAGTGAACTTTCTTGTCATTTTTATGGCAGTCTTATTTTTAATAAATGCAACAGAAAGCTGCCATCTAAATGCTCTTAGAGCTGATGTATGAAACCAAAAAGTACATTTTCCTAATGTTTGAACAAAATTGCTCCTGCTTAAAATTGATCTCTTCAGTGTCAAACTTTGAGAAGCATCAATGTTATCAATGCTATCATGTTAGGCTTAGATCATGTACTGATTATATAAGCCATTCTGGGAAAAGTTCACTATGAGAGAAAAATCACTAGGAATTTTATAAAACAGTCACAACAAATTTCTTTCTGCCTCCTTCCTTTCCCAGTGAAAATGAGAAAACAATATAATTATATAAAGAAAAGGGTCAGGATTCATAGGTAGATGAGCACTGAAGAACAAAAGAGAGCTAACAGTTAAAGATAATCCCAATAATGGGCTTTGATGTTCTTTTTTAGCTGTCCTATTAAGTACTTTTTCGTTTTCACATTCCAATTCTATCAACTATGGAAAACCAATATATAAAAGAAACACTAAAAGCTTGTTAATCTAAAAACAGAAAGCCACAATCAGAAACCCTGTTCCACCACAAAGTGTAATTGAGATTGCCTAGACCACAGACAGTTTATGATCAGAAACCTTGAAAAAAAGCCATCAATAGAAATGATGTCTCTACTGTGAGCACATGCTTACAGCAAGGCTAAAAGGCCAGGAACATAAAACCCTATTAATTGTACTTCCCAGGAGTCACCAAACATCTCTGTTTGCCTGCGAGAATCCCGATTTATGTCTTTTATCCAGTGTAATTATTAATAGAGTACCTTTAACTCCAAAAGTGTCCCAGTTAGGACAATAAATTATGTACTTGCCTTAGGCTTAGCCCTGTTTCTTTCTCACTTTTTTCCTTCTCTTCTGAAAAAAAAAAAAAGAAAAGGAAGGGCAAGCCATTTTAACTCTTTAGGGTATCTGAGAGAGAAGAAAAAAGTTATTCATTTTTTAAGCTCAGCTATTCGTTTGACTTCCTTTCATTTTCTTAAAGCAGGGAACATTTCTAGTCTGAATTGACTGACATGGTCTCATTCACCCATGAAATATTTTGGGCAGAATCACCCCAATCTCCTCCTACCACTCTCCTGTATGAATTTGTTCCTAACTCTATGTCACAATGCTTCTGCTTATTGAATTCTATTTGAACTTTTCAAGGAATTATACCGTATGTGAGGACCCCTTAAATAATTGCTGTTTCTTTTTTTAAATCAGATATTCAACTTGGGTTATACAGCCAAGAACTGCAGCTCATATCAGCTGCAAGAACAGCTGAGCACCTTGTAGAAAGAGCCCCTTAATCAAAAAGCAATCTTTTGGGATGAGTTAGTAGTACTTTGCCTCTGGTGCTAACCAGATCCCCTACTTTTATTGTATATTTCCACAGGAATCAAATGATGAAATATATTAGATCTTCTCACAGGTGAAGGAGAAACAAACTTAAAGCATTGCTTTTGGAGTGTCACATGCTACTTTTAAAAACAAGGGAAAGAGATGAACAGCAGTAGCAGCATCCAAACCAACAAGGTATTCTGCAAATAAAAGCTTTGATGAGGAAAGAAATTCTCTCTTTTATAGGAATATTCATAGAAAATTTACAATGTGCAATATTGCAAAAAAGAGAAACACAAAACAGTTTGCTTTTGTCATGAGTGGGACAGGATGTCAAATATTTGTTTAAAAAAATAAAAGCTACCTTTTATTCATGAGGATGGCCTTGACCTTTATTCCGAAAAGCTTCACAGCTGCAAGAAAAAAAAATAGAATTCATTTGAAGAAAAATATTCTGGTACTGGAGAATAAAGATTTACATTTATCCAGTGGGTTTTAACTGCTCTAGATCTACATAAAAACACAAGAGTCATACACTGGGTAAGAATATAGAAGGATGTAGGTCTTCATCACTTGTATATACAAGGCATGGATTGCATTTAATTAATTTATTTTATTTATTTGTATTTTATTTATTTCTGCAGAGGCATGCAAACTGACACAATGCACACAAATATACAGATACATAAGATATGTTTGCTCTCTTTACATACACATCCATAGACAAAAGCACCTTCACACATATCAAGGTTTTGTCATGCATGTGCAGGCACAGTATCTCTCTTTCCCAAATCATGGTCTCATGACCCCCCTCAATATGGTGAATTCCCAAGAACAGGCCAGGAGGTAATATTGTAGATTTGTTGTGCCTTCAAAACACCTGCAGTTTTCTTTGTGTTCTGCAAGTAACCTGAAGTCAAACAGGTAAAAACAAATCATGAATCAGAGTGGAAGACTTTAAATATGCCATATTTGTCTTTTCTGTTGGTTTGGTTTGGTTTTTAACCTTCACTGATTTGATGGGCGTAACTAAGAGTTTTGGCATAAAATAATTCCTGCTGGGTTATAGGCTGCATTGGGAAGGGAAATTAGACAAAAGGTATTGAGTAATAACCACAAATGACTTTATAGCCCATTCCGTTTGAATGTCAATGGAACTTGAAAGCAAGATTTGCAGACGATAATTAGCAATGACTCCCTGAAGTCTAATCAAGAATTGACAATAATTAGCAATTTGCAAACTCTTACCTGCCACTATGATTTCTAATCTTAGTGGATAAAAATGGCAGAAATTCCCAAATATAAAGGGCATTTAATATCTTTCCAAAATTTATCAGCCTTGAATTACTTTGGCAGATTCTTGATGACCTTAACCAGTGATGAAGTACGTGTCACATAGCATAGTTTGTATCACCATAAGTTGCTTCAAAGCTTAAGGAATGAGAGGAGGGTGAAAAAATATATATAACTATACATTGTTTAAAATAATGGTTGTATAAATAAAAATTATATTGGAATAAATGAAGAATAATGAAATAACGTGAAGTACAACAAAAATATATAGTTTGTCGTGCTGTATATTGCCCCGGAAGATGAAAACTGTGTTTGTTTCTTTAGTCACTTAGGAGAACATATTCAAAGAGAAACTGATAAGAAACGATTATTGTTTTATACAATATTAATTTATTTACAATGACTTTTGCCCATACACCCAGGCTAATAAGCATAATCAAACAAGGCACTGCTAAAAATGGACTAATGGGTTCAAAATTGCACAGTTCTCCCTTCCAAATTTAGATATGGATTTCTTTTTAGAGCCTTATTTTTTTTATTCCAAATAATAATACATAAAGAAAGATTTTTCTGTATATCAGAAATCATTTTCCAAGGGAGGCTGTAGCTATATTTTATCAGTGTTCCTAAATAACAGGAAAAAAAACTCAGTCAGTGATGGATTTTTTAAAAATGCAGTCACTTTGCCCACATGATAGTTACCACATTACAATCTGTGAGCATGCTGAGCATTAGGAAACCCTGAATAAGCCACCTCGATGGTTATTAAGATACTATGCTAAAGAAAAATATTCCCAACAGGAGGTACTAATAAGATAGCCAACAGCATAAGAAAAGCATCAAAATGAGATATAATAAAAAGACTACAACTGTGTGTCCAGGCTGGATACTCCTTTTTAGTAGCTAAAACATTGCTGAGTTACAATGATCTGTTTCTTGAAAGTCCAAGGGTTTAAGCTGGTAAAGACATAATTTTAAATTTTATTCAATGTAATTTCACAATTACTACTATGTATCTAAAATGCACTCAGTTATATTCACAGTAATCCAAAAGAGAATCAAGTCTAAAATGAGAGGAGTCACCCAAGCCAGCAGCTCTAGATATCTGGAAATAGAAACCAGCAAGAACAAAAGTATATGAGTAAATTGTTGATTAAAAAGCAATCGCTAGTATTTAACTGCAAGCTACCTTTTAGAACCAAATTTTTTTTAATTATTGATAAATATTGGAATTTTCTAAATGCCAGTCTATTTTGAAGTTTCACCAGACACCAGACCCTCCCTGGAAGAAAAACTTCCTGAGGGACAATCCTCTAAGCCTAGGTCACTCTGGTTCTTTCTTAACACCCTGCAGGGGGGCATTCTTGGCCAGAATCCCAAGCCCCTTACCTTTTTTTTGTTGTTGTTCTTGTCCTTAAAAACAGCCTACATAAGTTTGTTTTCACATTAACCCATGCTGGGGAGGGTCTGGGGCTGGAGGTGTGGGCAGACCAAAAGCCAGTAAGTTTCCTCCAGACATTCTACCCTAGTATCCACTCCTTTCAGCAAAAGAAGGGTTCCTTAGAATCCAAGTCGAGGAACCTGGAATGTTGGGGTTTGAGAGTGCAATTAGGTAGAGGCAGTCCTCTGCTCTCTACGCCAACTTTGTTCCTTGCCATCTTGCACTTTCCTCCTATTGTTTTCTTCCTACATTTTTGATTCTAAACTGTGCTCTCTGAAAGATTTCCATGTGTCTGCACAAACCAGGAGGGCCAGCTCACAAAGCTGTTTGAATTTTATTTGTAAGAGGGACTGAGACAGTGTTGAGAATGAATGTATCCTTGGAAAGGGATAAATTTCCAAGACAATGCTTCAGGGTTAAAAGTAAGGCTTTTATTTATTGGTTTTCCTTCCAACTACAGCAAGAAGAGATTCCACTGGCCAGACGCCACTAGATTCCAAAGAGAATCACTGGAGAACGTTGAGAGTGATTTGCTCAGGGAAAGTACCAGCACACAGCTTCTCTGACAGTGACATAGACGATAGACTGCAGTGTGAGCGGGAGAGACAAGCTGTCGTTTGAGATCAGTGCTGCACCGGGAACAAGCACAGAATAACGTGGTAGAAGCAGCCATCCAGTTCAACTCAGCACCCCTCATTCAGAGCCTAGGCCCGTGCTCGGTCACTATCAGTGCGCTTCTAGACCACAGATGGGGGCTTCAGCTTGTTCCTGAGGGAAGAGTGTTAGCACAGGAGTCAAGGAACATAGTGACAGCTCCCGCTGCAGACTTGGGCAGTGACAGCTCAGGGGCTTTGCTCCTCTGTAAGCAGGGGACACAGCACAACAGAGAGCTGAAGATGCAGCGAGAGAGGAGAGAAACTGCAAATATGAGACACCCACTGGGGAGCACCAGGATGATGGGGGATGAGCAGTTAGAATTCCCCGTTAAAAATGTATGTCTTTCTCTCCTCCAGGCAACCTTGCCAGTTATCTTTTGTCTGGGTTAGATTTTCCTCCCCTATGGTTTGATAATGGCCAGCACATCGTTCATCGTACTCTACCTTAATTGTTAAACATCTGTGTTTGTCTGACCCTCTAGGCTCTCATTTGCTTATTCAATGTAGTGGGGATAGTTGGAGGTGGACAAAATTTCCATGCTTAGCACAGGGGCTACTTACTATATAATAATAAAACATGTTTGTTGAGTGAGTCAATGACTTTTAATAAGCAAAACTTCACCTTGCCTTGGAACTAGCTCCACTTACACAGGAATGTTGTTCGTCCACTTTCATATCTCTACCTGTGATGATCCCATAGGCATCACAGTGAAGAAAGTGGGGTCCAAAGTGAGAAAACAGAAGAAAAGATTGTGTCTTCCTGGACTTGGTTTGCCACAATTATTTTTTAGTTAAGATTGTTATCTTGTTCATCCAAGTTTGTCAGGGCTGACTCCTGGGGTAGAGACCCTGGAGGAAGTCAGTATGGAGGGTGCCAATAGAGATGCAAGAAGGTGCGTGAAAGGGCCGACTCTGATCAGCTGGGCCTCACTGACAGCCCACACCCTGTGGTTTGATGTATTTCTCTGGTTCGTGAGAGAGACAGTTGCCTTAGTGTTTGAAAATTTTTCTTATATTTATTCTAGATTTGGGAAGCAATTAAGCATCATCACATTCTCAGAACTGTGTTTTTCTCCTTTTTGGAAGCAAACATTCTCGCACGAGACTGCAGTATCCTGCATCCTGATGGGGCTGCAAGAAGATTAAGCAGTTTCCCACACAGGCCACTAACCAAATATTTGATCCATGTCATTTTTTGACTGCACAATGTTAAATTATTTGGTAGAATCACACTAGACATGCAGTTTGTATCTCTGTCTCATTAAGAAGGATAATAATTTTATAACTACCCATAATAATGAGTTATTACATCCAATGAAAAGGATAGGTCTGCCTAACACTATATAAAACATTTAGCTTGCTGAATGTTTTGATATTAAGGAACATTATAAATCATGCCATGTCATTTAAGTTCTTGGGAAAGAAAAGCATCAGGCAGAAACTAGAGAATATTGGTCCAGGATTTCACATTCGGGGGAACAAAGATAGCAGAGTTTGTGGGATACAGAGGTGGGGTCTCAACAAAAGGCTCTGCAAATAATAGCAATTTATCCAAGACTGTGGCATATACAGCTAAGTTTCTTTAACCACACTCACATAGGGAGCTGATGGCAGCCTTGGTGCTATTTTGTCAAATACAAAGAGAACACAGTATAACTCAACATACTTCTGACTTCCATGAACTCAAATATCAGCCCCTGCCTTGACTTTCTGCCAAATGAATTGGGGCAGGTTCCTTTATACCTTTACCCTCAGTCACCATACCTACAAAATAAAATTGATGTTTAATACTATGCTGGATAGTTATGAAATTTTAGTAAAAGACAATGCATGAAAAAATACTTGGAAATATGAAGACCTCCACAAATGTTAAAGCTAATACATTAATGTCACTACCTCATTCTAGATGGATTTTCATGTAGGTTTTAAGGCAGCTAAATCGGTAAATATAACATGCTTGTCATTTAGAAGACAAAATATCTGGACAGTTAACCTCATTTTTCATGTTTCAAGTTTCTTGTTTCAACCAGATGTTTTGGCACTTTGGAGCCAGAATAATGTTTTTCTTCCCAGTGCATTTCATTTCTCTTAGGACTGCCAGAATTCTGGATGACTAAAATAAGTCACATTAATGCTTATCTTTTTTTAGTTCAATTACTGTTTCCATTGAAAAATCAAGGTTCAATTATAAATTTCTCTTTCAGGAAATTCTACCCGTGTGTGAAGTGGTGGTAATGATGGCGTGGGGGCGGTGACAGGATGTTAGTTCAGAGTAGCTGTCCTGGAAATAATGAAGGAATGCATCAAGCAGGATGAGAAAAAGCAATGAATCAACTACAGATGGAAGGAGGTACTTGTTGAAAATAGAAAAATCTCAAGATGAAAGTGAAAAAGACTTGCATCCACATTCTTCGAAAATATGCATATAAAGTATAACTGTCCTTCATACTAGATGACTGAGCTGCTAAGATCTCAGTTTCTGTGGCTAAAAGCCCCAGGCACACACTGAAAGCTATGCTTTGGTGGGTGGCTCTGAGATGCTGTTTACATGCTGCTGTCACTTGGTGCTCAGCCTCTTCTCTCCCCAAGGCGCATGCTACATTAGCTCACAGGGAAAACCCAGAAGACAGTTCATCTGCTGGTGGCTGTTTCCCAGCCTTCCGCAGCTGCTCCATTCCACCTCTGCAATGCCTTGCTTCTGGGAGTTCTTAGTATTTCATACTTGCCTCCCATGATTTGCACTTTCTCCCATTTTAAGCACCTCATGGATCCCTCACAAAGTGGGAGCTCAATGTGTATTTCTCAAATCGATTAGTGAGTAAATGAGTGAAAGAATTTTGATAACATCAAAGACTTAGCCATTTTATTGCAGTTAGCATGATTTCTGTATGGGTACTTTTCAGTTCATGATTATCCTCTTATATTTCAACGGCAATACTTAACATGCTTTACTACCTAAAAACACCTCAAGACATAAAGTTTAACAAAAAATATGTTTTTTGAAATGTCTCTCTTTGTTAATATCTCCTTTGATAACTTGACTTACTTAAAAGCTACAATAGAATAAGGATCTAGGGATTGGCAAACTACTGGCCACGGGGCCAAACCTGGCCCATGCAGCCTCCTTTGTATAGCCTTGACCTATGATTGTTTTTTACATTTTTAAATGGTGGCATGTGACAATTACATAAAATTCAGATTTCAGTATCTATAAATAAAGTTTTATTGAAACAAAGTCATGCCCATTCATTTATATATTGCTTCTGGCTGTTTCCAGAGTTTAATCTCTGACTTTTTACAGAAAAGTTTGCCAACTCCTGCTCTAAAACATGGCTCTAGTTCAATCCTACTTGTTGGCATTTTGTACAAACAATGCCATGTTTGCTAAATAATGAAGTGTGTGAGCTAAGTCAGCTCTGTCCACATAAGTTTATTTCAGGAGCCTTATTATTCAAATAACTTCTATGATAACAGAAAGGCTATAATTACAGATTCATTTCTTTTTTCTTTAGGGAATAATATGGGACTCAGCTCTAATTCATGTGCTGCTTTTGTGCAAATTAGCCACAAGCATCCTCCATGGGCAGCAAATTAAAAAAGTAACCAATGCCTCAGGCAAATCCAAAGGTGTTCAAGTTGTAGGGGTGCATGAACTGAGTGTGAACTCGGTTTCATTCTCCATTAACCCCTCGGCTGGGTATTTGGGGCAATGCACAAAGATCACAACCATCGGCATTGGTCCCAGGCATCACAGCAAACCACAGAAGACCATTTGAATACTTCCAATATGACTGATGTTACCACTAGTCTGTAAGTTTTTCCCTTATATACTTTCTTAAAAAAAAAGCAAACCTGAATTTACTGGGGTGACATTGGTTTGCAAAACCATACACGTTTCAAAGTATAACTCAATAAAACATCATCTGCACATTGCATTGTGCACGCATTGTGCCAAGCAAAGTCTTTTTCCAAACCCATTTCCCTACCTTTTACCTACCTCCGCCTCCCTTCCCCCCTTTCCCTCTGACAATCACCACATTGTTGTCTGTGTCTATGTGTTATGCATATATGATATATTTTTTGCTAAATCCCTTCACTTTCTTTCATCCATTTCTCCCCTACCCTCCCCTCTCCTGTCTGACAGTTGTTAGTCTGTTCCATGTATCCATGCCTCTGTTCCTATTTTGTTCATCAGTTTATTTGTTCATTAGAGTCCACATATAAGTGAGATTATATGGTAGTTGTCTTTCTCTGACTGGCTTATTTCACTTAGCATAATAATCTCCAGGTCCATCCATCCATGCTATTGTAAGAGGTAAGATTTCCTTTTTTTTTTTTTTTTTTTTACATTCAAGTAGCATTCCATTGTGTAAATGTACCAAAGCTCTTTTCTCCTCATCTACTGATGGAGACTTTGGCTGTTTCCAGATCTTGGATATTATAAATAATGCTGCAATTATCATAGTGGTGCATATATTCTTTCAAATTAGGTGTTTCATGTCTCTTTGGATATATTCCCAGAAATAGGAAATAGGGTCAAAGGTAGTTACATTTTTTAATTTTTTTGAGGTAACTCCATAATGTTTCCACAGTGGCTGCACCAGTCTGCATTCCCACCAACAGAGCAGCAGGGTTCCCTTTTCTCCACATCCTCTCTAATAATTGTTGTTTGTTGAGTTATTGATGACAGCCATTCAGACAGGTGTGAGGTAATATATCATTGGGGTTTTAATTTGCATCTCTCTGATGATTAGCGATGTCGAGCATTTTTTCATGCCTTTTGGCCATCTGTATGTTCTTTGGAGAATAGCCTATTCAGGTCCTTTGGTCATTATTAATTGGGTTGTCTTTCTAGTTTTGAGTTGTATAAGTTCTTTATGTATTTTGGAAATTCACCCCTTACCTAATGTGTCATTGTTGATGGTTTCCTCTCCTATGCAAAAGCTTTTTAGTTTGATATAGTCCCATTTATTAATTTTTTCCTCTGTTTCCCTTGTCTGAAGACTCATATTGCTATGAGAAATATCTAAGATCTCACTGCCTGTTTTTCTTCTAGGATTTTTATGATTTTACAACTTACATTTAAGTCTTTTGTCCATTTGGGGTTTATTATTGTGTATGGTGTAAACTGGTGGTCTAGTTTTATTTTTCTGCATGTTCATGTCCAGTTTGCTGAACACCATTTATTGAAAAAACTATCTTTACTCCATTATATGCTCTTACCTCCTTTGTCAAATATTGACCATTAAGGCATGTGTTCATTTCTGGGCTCACTGCTCTGTTCCACTGATCTATGTGTCTGCTTTTTATGGCAGTGTGATGCTGTTTTGATTATAATCATCTTATAATATAGTTTGATATCAGGTATTGTGATACCTTCAACTTTGTTCTCCTTTCTCAAGATTGCTGAGGCTATTTGGGGTCTTTTCTTGTTCCATATAAATTTTTGGAATATTTGTACTTGCCCTGTAAAATACGCCATTGGTATCTGGATAAGAATTGCCCTGAATCTATAGATTGCTCTCGGTAGTATGGTCATTTTAATGATGTTAATTATTCCAATCCATGATCATGCTATATACTTCCACTTATTTGATCTTCTTCAATTTCTTTCTTCAATATCTTGTAATTTTCCAGTACAGGTCTTTATATCCTCGGTTACATTTATTCCTAGGTAACTCATTTATTTTTTGTTGCAATAGTAAATGGGAAGCCCTGGCTGCTGTGGCTCAGTGCATTGAGTGTCGGCCTGTGAGCCAAGTGTCATTGATTCAATTCCCAGTCAGGGCACAGGACTAGGTAGCACATCAGGTCCCCAGTTGAGGGCGCGAGTGGGAGGCAGCCACACAGTGATGTTTCTCTCCATCTCTCTCTCCTTTCCCCTCTCTATAAAAATAAAATAAACAAATAAATAAATTATTTTTAATAGTAAATGGGATTGGTTTTTAATTTCTTTTTCTGATAGATCATTATTAGTATATAAGAATGCCACCAATTTCTGAATATTAATTTTGTATTCTGCTACTTTGCCAAATTCACTTATTAGATCTGGTAGTTTTGGGTGGTCTTTAGAGTTTTGTATGTACAATACCATGTCATCTGTGAATAATGCCAATTTTACTTCCTTCTTTTCAATATGGATGCCTTTCATTTCTTTTTCTTGTCTGATTGCTGTGGCTGAGACTTCCATTACTATGTTGAATAAGAAGGGTAAAGCAGACATCCCTATCTTATTCCTGATCTAAAGGGAAACAGCTTTAGTTTTTGTTCATTTAATATAATATTGCCTATGAGTTTGTTACATATGGCTTTTATTATGTTGAGATATAATTCCTCTATTCCCACTTCGTTGAGGGTTTTTTGAAATCATAAATAGGTGCTGTATTTTATCAAATGCTTTTTGTGCATCTATTAATATGAATTATCATGTGGTTTTTAGCCCTCATTTTGTTTATGTATTGTATCACATTTATTGATTTGAAAACATTGTTCCAAATCTTCATCCCTGGAGTAAATCCCACTTGATAATGGTGTATGGTACTTTTTAAATGTTTTATTTAATTATTTTTTTAGAGATAGTGGGGAAGGGAGGGGAAAAGAGAGGAAGAGAAACATTGATGTGTGAGAGAAACATTGCTTGGTTGTCTCTTGCACATGCCCCAACCAGGGAATGGGCCCACAACCCTGGCATGTGCCCTGACTAGGAGTTGAAACAGCAAACTTTAGTTTTGTGGAATGACACCCAACCAAATACACACTGGTCAGTGCTGATCTTTTTAAGATATTGTTGGATCTGGTTTACTAATATTTTGTTGAGGATTTTAGCATCTATGTTCATCAAGGATATTGGTCAATAATGTTCTTTTTTGGTGGTGTCTTTATCTGATTTTGGAATTATAATGATGCTGGCCTTGTAAAATGAGCTTGGAAGTCTTCCCTGATCTTGAACTTTTTGGAATAGTTTGAGAAAGAGAGGTGTTAGTTCTTTAAATGATAAAATTCAACTGTGAAGCTATGTGGTCCAGGACTTATGTTTACTGGGCTTTTTTTCACTACTGCTTCAGTTTCATTCGTTGTAATTAGTTTATTCAGGTTTTCTGATTTTTTCCTGATTCAGTTTTGGAAGATTGCATGTTTCCAGGAATTTCTCCATTTCAACTAGGTTGGCTAATTTGTTGGCATATAGTTCATAGTATTTTCTTACAATCCTTTGTATGTGTGTGGTGTCAGTTGTTACTTCTCTTTCATTTCTGATTTTATTTATTTGGGTACTCTCTCTTTTCAAAGAACCAGCTCTTGGTCTCATTGATATTTTGTATTGCTTTTTAGTCTCTATAATTTATATCTGCTTTTAGTCTCTATATCATTTATTTCTGCTCTGATCTTTATTATTCCTTTCTAGTTACTCTGGGCTTTGTTTGTTATTTCTCTAGTTCTTTTAGGTGTAGAGTTGGATTGTTTGAGATCTTTCTTACTTCCTGAAGCAGGCCTGTGATGCTATGATCTTCCCTCTCAGGACTGCTTTCACTGTGTCCCATAGGTTTTGGATTGTTGTGTTCATTTTCATTTGTTTCCAGATAACTTTTGATTTATTCCTTGATCTCATTGTTAATCCTTTCATTGTTTAATAACTTATTATTTAGCCTCCATGTGTTTGTAAGTTGTTTTTTATTATAGTTGATTTCTAGTTTCATACCATTATAATCAGAAAAGATGTTTGATATAATTTTAATATTTTTTAATTTATCAAGATTTATGTTGTATACTGAAATGTGGCCTACCTTTGAGAATGTTCCATGTGCACTTGAGAATAATGTATACTCTTCTGATTTGGGATGAAATGTTCTGTATATATCAAATCCATCCAATCCAGTGTATAGTTTAAGGTCACTATTGCCTCGTTGATATTTTATTCGGAAGATCTATCCATTGATGTCAATGGGGTATTAAATCCCCGTACTATTACTGTACTGCTCTTGATCCCTCCCTTAATGTCCATTAAGATTTTCTTTATATATTTAGGGCCTCCTGTGTTGGATGCCTATATGTTTATAAAGGATGTATCCTCTTATGGGACTATTCTCTTAATATTATGTAGTCATCTTCTTAGTCTCTTGTTATGGCCCTTGTTTTGAAGTCTATTTTTGTCTAATATAAGATAAGCTATGCCAGGTTTTTATTAAATTTCCATTTGCATGGAATATTTTCCTATCCCTTCACTTTCAGTCTGAGGTAGGTGTCTTATAGGCAACATATATGTTGGGCATGTTTTCTTATTCTTTCACCTACCTTTGATTGCAGCATTTAATCCTTTTACATTTAAGGTTACTATTTATTGCCATTTTACTCTTCATATTTATGTTCCTTTCTATTTCTAATATTTTCTTCTTCTTCACCATCTTCTTCTTCTCCTCTTCTTCCTCTTCCTCCTCCTCCTCTTCTTCCTCCTCCTCTTCCTCCTTCTTCTCCTTTTTCTTCTTCAAGCACCTTTAACATTTCTTGCAATGCTGGTTTGGTGGTAATAAACCCCTTTAGCTTTTTTTTGGTCTGGAGAGTGCCTTATTTCTCATTCTGTTATAAATGTTAGCCTTGATGGTTAGAGTAGTCTTGGGTGTAGATCTTTGCTTTTCATCATTTGAATATTGCATGCCAACCCCTTCTGGCATGAAGTATTTCTGTTGAAAAATATGCTGAGAACCTTATGTCTGCACCTTTGAATGTAATCAATTGCTTTACTCTTTCTGCTGTCCAGACTCTTTCTTTGTCTTTAATCTTTGGCATTTTAATTACAGTGTATCTTGGTGTGGGCCTCTTTGAGTTCATTTTGATTGGGGCTCTATGGGCTTCCTGAAATTGTGTGTCTTTTTTCCTTCACTAAGTCAGGAAAGTTTTCAACCATTATTTTTTCAAACAAGTTCTTTATCTCTTGCTCACACTCTTTTCCTTCTGATACCCCTATGATATAAATGTTCTTAATGCTTGATATTGTCCCAGATGTCCCCAGACTTTCCTCATTTTTTAAAATTCTCTTATTTCTATCCTCAGACATGTGCGCAACTAGAAATCAAACTTGTGACCCTTCAGTTTATGGGACAATGTTCGAACCAAGTGATCAAGTGATTCATACCAGCCAGAGCTAATTCATTCTCTCTCTCTCTCTCTCTCTCTCTCTCTCTCTCTCTCTCTCTCTCTCTCTCTCTCTCTCTCTCTTTCTCTCTCTCCCTCTTTCTTTTATTTTTATGATGCTTCACTTGGGTGCTTGTTATCTTGTATTCTAAATTATTGATTTGATCCTCTGCTCCATGTAACCTGCTGTTGACTCCTTCTAGTATAGTCTTCATTTCTGACTAGTTCTTTCTATGGTTTCTATGTCCTTTTTAATGCTTACTACTTTTTTAAAAATAATTTTTTGTATGTTTGTTTGTTTTTATTTTTAGAGAGAGGGGAAAGGATAAAGAGAGGGAGAGAAACATTACTGTGTGGTTGTCTCTCACTCACGCCCCCAACTGGGGACCTGACATGCAACCTAGTCATGTGCCCTGACTGGGAATCGAACCAGCAACACTTGGCTTGCAGGCTGGCACTCAATCCACTGAGCCACAGCAGCCAGGGCTTACTACTTTTTAAGTTCTCATTGAGATTACTTATTCTTCCCCTAAGGTCTTTGAGCATCCTTATAACCATTGTTTTAAACTCTGCATCTAGTATTTTTGTTGCTTCCATTTCATTTAATTATTTTTCTAGAGATTTCTTTTGTTCTTTCATTTGGAGTTTATTTCTTTGTCTCCCCATTTTCTCTGCCTTTCTGTGTTTGTCTCTGTGTATTAGGTAGATCTTCTATGACTCCCAAGATTGTTTTGAGGGTTTTCTTATGCAGATGCCTTGTGGGTCTCAGTGGCACAATCTTCTATGTCACCTGGACTAGGTGCTCCAGAAATGATTCTTGTGTGGTTTATATGCCTCCTCCTGTTGTTGAGTCTTGAATGCTTCATCCTATTCATGGGTATGGTTAACTCTCAGGCTGGCTGACTATAAGGGTAGACCCCATTTACGATGTATGAGTTGCTGTTCAGAAGCTGCTCCCTGAGGCAGAGCTGTTCCCAGCAGAGTCTAGTGCCTACTGGAGTCCTCCTTTGGCTATGCTGTTTGTGTGGCTAGTTGTGTCAAACTCAGGTGTAGCTTGAAGCCCACCACTGGTTTTGTTGGTTTTGGATCCCCTTGGCCAGAGTTTCTCCAATGCAGGCTGATATCAGATGTTGCGTGTAACCATGCTATTCACTGTTTGTGACTGTGTCCACTGGGCCTGGGTGTGTGAGAAAGAGGCCAGGCTATGTACCAAGATCAGCTTCCTGAAGCTCTAAGCTGTGGGAAGATCAGCAAAAGTCCAAGCCTCTCTGAGGTCAGCATTCGCTTATTGGCTACTTGGCACTCTGCCTCCTGAGTTGCCTGGTCTTTTTCCAGACTCTTATGAAAAAAGGCTATATAGTGCCCCTGGCTGGGTGGCTCAGTTGGTTAGACTGTCTTCCCATACACCATAAGGTTGTGGGTTCAATCCCCTGTCAGGGCACATACCTACGCTGTGGGTTAAATCCTCAGTTGGGGCACATATAGGAGACAGCCAGTTGATGCTTCTCTCTGTGTCTTTCTTTCTCTCTCTCTGTCTCTATCTCTTTCTCTTTCTCTCTGCACCTGCCTTCCTCTCACTCTAAAATCAGTAAACGTATTCTCAGGTGAGGATTTAAAAAAATAAAGAAAAGCTGTAGAACGGACTCAACCTGGCTGCATCCCAGTGACCTTTCCACATGGTTTAAACTAGGCAGAGCGGCATGACCAGTTTGAAAGGACAAAGCCAGTGAGTCCCCTACTTGGGGGCAATGTGGCCAGGTACTCAATGGGGAGGATCTGACTTCCATTCTAGATCCATATCACTCAGTCTCTGCTAGAGTCTCCAACTCTAGCTTCCTCACGAGGAGCACACCACAGGTTCAGATTGGGTGCAGTCACCTCTCCCCACTGCAGGAGGAAGCTTGGCAGGATGGGGCTACCAGGCCTTTTATTGGGGGTGGCACCAGCTGTACTCCTCCCCTTAGTTCTGCAGCCTCACCTGCTCTGAAGTCTCTGAGGTAGATGCACTCTTAATGTCCTAGCTCTTATCAGAGCAGCCTTCACCTTGTGGAACAGAGGCCAGAAAGATGACACCAGTGGGACTTATAGATACAGATTAAAGCAGCATCCTGCTGGGGTGTGCTGGCCTCCAGGAGGATAGCAAGCTTCACACCTTCCCCTACCTCCAAAGCCACACGATCAGAGACCCCAAAGGAGCCACACTCGAAAGGTCCTGGCTCTGAGCTGAACGCCCTGCTCCCTTATACCTGCAGGACTGACCCCAGCAGGATGGAGCCAGGGAGACTTGGAGAAATAAATTAAGACAGCCTTCCACTGGTGGCACTGGCCCTTCATGAGGGGAACAAGCGGCACCTTTGATTTAGCTCCAAAGCCATTTCACCAGAGACCCTGACAAGGGAATCTTCTGTTGGGGGTGGTTTCTGCTAAACCCACAGGAAGGGGGAAATATTGGTCCCCATTTCAAGGCCGCCCAGTTCAATGATCATCTGAGAATCTGCCTATAGTTCGTCCAGAAAAAAGAGCACACCTCAGGTCCCTGTTGGGTGCATCCAATAGTCCTTTCTGCTGGACTCGAACTTGTCAGGGTGATGTCTCCAGTATTTGGAAGAAGGAGTTAGTGCACTCCCCCAGCTGGTGCTATAAGAACTAGAGTATCAGACCTTGGATGATGTCTCCTGAGAGCTGTGTAGAATGGTAATTCAGAACCAGGACCTCGGTAGCCAACCACCCAGATCTCTCTCCCGAGCCATGTCACTGAGATATTCTCTTTATGGCTTTCATGTGCCCCAAGTCATCTTCCCTGTACCAGAGCCCCTGCTCAGTGCCCAGGAGCTAGCTTCTGTGCTCTGGCCCTTAAGGAGAGCACCTGGGACTCTAGAAGTCTCCCTCCTCTTTCCAGCAGAGTCCCCACTGATTTTCGCTGCCAGATGCTGTGCAGGCTCTTCTTCCAGGCCCTGGAGCTCTGGTTTGGGGATCCTGGCATGAAATTCATACCCTAAGCTTCCAGGGCGGGGGGGGGGGTGGCTTTTGCAGCCAAGAAATGCCTCCAGCTTCTCAGCTGCTGCACCTGTATGCAGGGGCCAGCCTTCTCCACATCTCTGCCCTTCAACCAGTCTCTGTGTATCTTCTTCTATAAATCCTTGGATATAATACCCCTGTTCAGCTGTCCTTCAGTTGGTAATTCAGGTTGACTGTTCTATATTTAGCTGTAAATCCAGTTTGGTGCCCAGAGGTGGTGTATGTAGCTTCCACCTACTCTGCAGCCCTCTTGGATCCTCTCTGTTATATGCTTTCTTAAAAAGAATTTTGATGGAGAAACTGTAGAGACAGAAGTCATATGGAAGAGACTTCCAGGTTCTAGAATCAAGGCAGGTTAAAATTAAGAAGAACTTGTCACCCTACTTCATCTTGCTAAGGGCCAACCAACACTGAATGTCCAGATATACTGAGTCCATCCTTGTGAACATATTAGTATTTTACTGTGGTTTTTGAGAACTAGGGTCTTTTAGAAATCAACACTAAGGCAAGGTGTTGTGAATTAATAATTTGCTCTTTCAGCTCAGCTAAATGCCTTGCCAGGCAAATAACTGCTATCAAGACCTTTGCAAAACAACCTGGTGAGAATTGTCATTTGAGTCTATTACAGAGGAGCAGAACTCACCCTTCACTAGTGAATGAAAATAAGAAAGTTGGCAGGTCAAAAAAATTATAATACAGAGCTTTTCAAATCACAGTGGAGATTGCAGATCTGGCCACTTGCTTTCCATGCAATCAATAATAAACCAGTTCTCATTTTCCAAAGTGGGATTGGTTTTGTGTGTTAGCCTCAAAACAAAAATATGGTGCTTGGCAGGATGTCTGAGACAGTACTCATAGTCTGGCCCTGGACAGCATGCTCTCACCAGGCTTAGTCAACTTTTGTAAACTCATTTATTTCCATAAACAAACAGCCTACTGCGGTTGATGAAAAGAATGCCTGATCCAGGCAAAATAAAAGCAATTTAGGTCTCTCCCGTGACTTCTGGTTGCTGGGCTCCTGTTCATATCTCCTCTTTTCCCCCGTAGAGCCAGAACCTCTGTTAGTTACAACTGGCAAAGCACAGGGGAAAACAAAACACAATTATAATATGCAAGTGGTCAGTGAGGCAGCCTTTAAGGAAAAACACTGCTGATAAAATAAACAGCTTGTGATGTCCTTAGTTATAATATTTCATACTCATTTAGCCATCTCCACATCACAGAACTAACAAAGTAGATTGCAAATAGGAAATAGGGCTCCTTCCCTCCAGCCCAGAGACCTAATTATAAAATAGCAACCTACTTTTTCTGCAGTTAGTGCAGGGCCTTTTCTTTTTTTTAAATTTTTTCTCCTCCAACAGAATTTATTGAGCTCATTACCAGGCTGCTTATGAAGTGATTTGAAACGAGGCAACATTAAAGCATTCTACAAATCCCTTGTACTTAGTCATCCTGACACTTTATTTGAACTCGGAGCATTGATATGGAATAACTGCTGCAGCCACACTCTCCTGACTCTATTATCTGACAGGAGGTCTGGAATAAAAAATAAAAAAGATACATCATCAAACTTTCTTAATCATCACAATAATTTGTCTGAAAGAAGCAGGTATAATCTGGGCAACACTGGAGGGGCTTGACTGCTAGAAACAAGGTGAGGGCTGCATGTGTTAGCCTTAGAGGAACAGAGACCCATGCATCAGGCAGTGCAAGAACCGAAGGCAGTGGATGTATGTGTGTATTTTAAGAAAAATTGACAGATATGCTTCAAAGCAGCCAAAGCACTGAACTCCCTGCATGCTATTAGTCCCACTTGAACTTCTGTTCTCTGCTGTCCAAGAAGCAGCTGTCGACTGACCCTTGCCGGGTTATTGTTGCGGTTAATACAACATAGTTGAAAACTCTATCTGCAAAATTTTCAAAGAGGGAAAAAGAATCTCCGAAGAAGGACACAAGAGTCTAACTAAGCTGACTAACTGTTATATGAAAATGTGGCTCATTTTTGCCTTTTATTGCCTTTTTCACTAACAGACTGAACCACTAATAAATCAGAATCTGAAGAAATGTCTCCTGGTAAAGAAGAATTATGTTTTATATTTCCCTGGGTCCTACATGCATTCTGATATGCAGTCTGCCCTAGAAAATGTCCATTTTTAAGGAGAAGATTCATGGAGGAGAGGGCATGTGTGTGCATGAGTGCATATGTTTGTGTCTGTGTGGGCAAAAGGGGGAACCCAGGCTGTAAGGATAATGAATCCCAAATGCAGTGCTCTGCTCAGAGTGAGGCTATGTCTTTTCAGCCACAGCTACCACTAATCCTTGCTCCATTTCTTACCGCAGTGGCCATACTTATAAGTCAAGTGCAGTTGTTTCATCAAGGGAGCATTGAAGGAAACTTCAGAACAATAGGAAGAACTCTGGTTTTTCTCAGGTAGGCCTTGAAGCCATGCCGCTGCATGCTAATGAGCTGTAGAGGAATCCCATTTGAATAGAACACCAGAGCATATGGTGTCTTCTGTGACCCACGAGATCTTTAACCTTGTCAGAATTCCAGACCAAATCCATTACATCTGAACTGAATGCATGTCCCTAAATGACTTCCCTGAGGAAAATTGTTTGTCAGCATCCCTTAAGAAAGTGTTAATGAATGGAGGGTATCTAGTATAATATTTTCCTCAGAAGAGAGAGGAGCTTTTTCTCAGGGTACAGTCTCCATTGTTCATACATATACTGAATGTTTACTGCATGCAAAGCTAGGAACTAAGTTCTATAGAAGAATTTTTAAAAAGCAAATCCCATGAATTCACATCTAAAAGAACTTCTTTTGTCTCACAGCTGTGTGATGGAAAAAAGCAAACATGGCATTTTACATCATCCATAGGTAAATTCCAAGAGGATTCATCCTCATCCTGTGAGTACCATTGATATGTAGCATGTGAATCACCAATAACTCTGAGACACTGTGCCTGGAAAAAAGAAGCCTCCTTTGTCTAGGTTTATTTCCTGAAGCTCTTTTCAGTCAGCCTTTTAAAACCCTCACCTCATAGGTCTTAAAATACTCAATGTCAATCATCTCCACGTTCCCTCATCTTCACCCACCTGCTGGTCAACATGCCTCAGATCTCAGCATCACTCAGAACCACTGTTCCTCCAAGAAACTGGAACAGCGACCACTTCTCCCACTCTTCAGTCCTACCAAACACATTATTCATCATCAAATGCTCACTTTTCTCCCAATTTCCCAGCGATTATCCTGGTTTTTATTAACACCCTATCTAAGCTAAATCTCAGAGGATCCCTGTCAGAAATAAAATAATCGGAGGCAGTGTTGTACAGAGATTAGGAACAAGGGCTCTGGAATCATGGTGCCTGGGTCTGAGCTCTTATCTCTACCACTGGTTAACCATATATGATCTTAAGCAAATGACTTGATTTTTTGTCTTGATCTCTCCGTGAGTAAGAAGGTAATTAATACTTCAGTATGCCAGACACTGTTGGAGCCACTAAGGATTCAATACAGAAGCTGTTGAAGAATTTTAAGGAGAGAAGTGATAGGATCAGCTGTTCTCCAGGTTCTTCCATGATTGGCTATGTGATCTTTGGCTCACATTAATCTTTCAGTGCTTGTTTCCTAAATTTTAAAATGGAAAAAACAGTACCTCCCTCATAGGAGTTCTGAGAAGACTGGATGAAATGATAGTAAGCTACGAACGAGTCTTAGCTATTAGTAGTAACATATACCCATGAAATAAGCTTTTGCAGCATTGTAAATGTCTTAGAAATGCAGTGTACAACCCTAATTTTAATTCTATTGCCAACCCACTTATTGAACTCATAAAACCTGGTTTTCGTGATTCATTTATTCACAAAATATTTACTAAATTGCTCATGAAAGAGGTGCTAGTGATACAGTAAAGAAGACAAGTAAGATTTCTATACTCTCATTCCTCACCAATTATCTCCTCAGAATTGGCATTTCTAATAATTATTCATAGTCCTGTCCTTCTCTGGCTTTAATAAAATACTTTAAAAGATCAAACAGTCCATTTTCATGAAAATGTCAAGTTCTCCAATTCCTTGCCATCCATGATACTATACTCTTTTTCTTTCTTCTAAATTTCCCTGACCTTGCCCTCTAACCCCTTTCTGAAGTCTCAGTTTCTTACAGTCAATTAATATGAGAATATATATTCCTCTGTCCCTATAGTATCTTTCTAATCAAAGTCCTCCATTCTCAGGAATCCTGTTATTACTTCTTTGCAAAGGACTTTAACCATTTTATCCTCTGACCACATTCCTGATTTCATTTGATGCTTCTTAGTGTCTGTTTGTCATCACCGGTAGACATGTCATGACAATTCCTCAAAGTCAACATATACTAAAGTTAGTGGTCCATCTTTTACAAACATTCAGTGCCATTGTTATGGAACAACAATTGTGGTTTTGGTGCCTGCCACCACCCTCTAGGCAAAATTCCAGAGGCATAGGTTTGGTGATCAAGGAAAGGAGTATTTATTCAAAAGCAGTCACTTAAGCCTCTCAAGTCCTAGCTTTAATTACTTAAGCCTATCAAATAAGGCTGAACTCTAACACCTGGGTTCTCCTAGCATTCCTCCTTTTAGTTTTAATTCTTATTTATATAGAATTAGTTTACAAACTATAACATACAATACCAAAACTATGCAATTTTGGAAGAAGGTCAGGCTTCTGCCTCAGATCCTGTTCCCTCTAGAACATCCAAAGAATAAACCTGCCACCCTCTGCAAGGCCTGCCCAATACTAGGCTGTGCCTGAAATTTCTTCCCATACAAAATACCTTCTGTTGAAAAATGCAAGCAGCTGCAACATGATCATCAAGGTTCCTCAAGGAAGAAGAGCCTGAGAGCTCAAGCCAGAGCCAGAGCCTGAGAGAGAGCCAGCTCAGGATCCAGAAGAGCTCGTGAGCCAAAGAGCCAGACCTTTTTTTTAATTCCATTGGCTCTGCAGGCATTCAGCTTCTCAGCCAATCCCGTCGTAGACTGCTTTCCATTGCCTTGGCAAACTCCTCCTATGGCCCCTGCTACTTCTCCCCAGTGGTTTTAATCAGATCTCTCTGCATCATCATCTCCTAAATTTCCTAATTTTTGTCTCTTATACTTGAGATTGAGTCCTCAAAGCTATATTACATTTTCTCTTTATTTAACATACCCTCCTCACTCCTTACTTAGTTTCTTAGATTCTAGTTCTACAGAATCTTTTGCACCCCATCCTTTTTTAAAAAAAAATATTATAGTCATTATCTAGATTCACTCTCTTCTTTAACTCTTACTTGGAATATTGTATTAGTCTCCTTACTATTCCCACATCACACCCCTCAATC
The DNA here is from genome assembly GCF_987537825.1 of Furipterus horrens. Taxonomy (NCBI): domain Eukaryota; kingdom Metazoa; phylum Chordata; class Mammalia; order Chiroptera; family Furipteridae; genus Furipterus; species Furipterus horrens. The sequence continues at coordinate 134,691,900 of NW_028327176.1, read as the reverse complement.
TTTTTCTTTCTCATTCCATCACAGAGGATGCTGTAAGATCCTCAAGCTTTGTTTGAGCTTTTTATTGCCTTTTCTGAAAAGTTTAAGGGTTCTCCACATCACAACAAAGTAATTCAGCACTTTCAAGCCCAATATTTAATGCTCTCTATGTTCTGGTCACACATTACCTTCAAAAGTAAGGTCTTACATTTATACAATTTATTAGAGTTTGAGAAGTATTTTATATCTATTATTTAATCTAATACTATGTCTTATCATGCAGATATTACAACATAAAAGTTTTGTGTAATTAATAAACCATAAAGCCCTACAAATGGAAAAACTAAGGATTAAAAGATTTTAGTTTTTCTTAAGCTCCATAAGCATTTCTGAACCACAATGTAGGCAGATTTGATGAGAGGTTTTCGACCTAACAGTGCAATCAACACAACTTACTTTTGCAAATAATAATAATACCTCCCATTATTCTACTTTGTGAAGCACAAAATAAGAAATAGTCAAAACCATGGAAAGAAGCTGATTAAAAGCAATTAAAAGTCAGTAAACCTAGGTTTAAGTTTGGACTCATTAATTTCCTCAGTCTATGCTTTATTATATGTGTCTGCAAGATAGTCGTATAATGCCTTAAACACATTTGCTTCACAAAGAAATAATGAAGAGTAATGAAATTATATCCATTTAAGTATTCTAAAGCATGTAGTTATCTTCTTTCATATGAGGCATCAAAGCTATTTTTATAATCACAAGGCATCTGTATTATCCCCACTTCTACAGATAGGCAAGTGTAAACCCAAATCCTTCATTAAGGTCATATAAAATGACATTTATTCTCAGACAAAAACTCAGAGCCCCTGGCCCATGCCCAGATAATGCTTTCATTTCAGAGTAATCTATAAAATATTTTTAGCTGAGAAATAAAGGAGTCCCAACTCATAGTTTATGTTCCTAAATAAAGCAACCATATATTTCATATGGGTGACGAAGTCACAGAGTCAACAGTTCAAAACATCAGAATATAATTTTAAGAGCGATGACAATAACTCCCTGAACTTTCCATTGAAATCAGATCTTTCCACACCAAAAGCTATATTTTTCACAATTTACTGTGGGGTGAGAAAGGGAGAGAAACAACCAATAAAACAGCCTTAAGAGCTGGATGGTGGATTATATGCAATGTGCCATCATCTCCTCATCACTAGAGTTGCAACTCTATGGTCAACAGAACCAAGCAGAGGAATTTTAAAAATGCAATGAAAGGACACAGCTACTCCATTCAGGATCCATTGATTGAGTTCTAGTTAGACACTGTAGAAAACATTTTCCAGCTCAGAGAAATAGCTCCCCAGCTGTTTTCTGTTGATAACTTAGGAGAAGTAGAATAAAACTATACCTGTGTGCTCCAGGAATTCCTGTCTACTTGCCCACACAAATTGAATCTGGAACTTAAACAATCATTTTAGGTTCAAAAGTATTTTGAATATTTTCCATTCTTTTATATAAAGGCTTATCCTTTATAAAGAATCAAATTGGCATGTTGTTAGTTACAATTTGAAAAAACCAAACCAACCCAAAACTTGAAACAAAAAAGCTTAAAATAAATAAATGATAAATTCCACACAAAATTAATATAACAAAGAAAGACTTCAGCAAGAGGGATATAGATAATTCATTGAGATATGTACTTGCATTCAGCTTATTGCCAAACATTAGTCATTGTACTCAATATGTATGTATGGGTTTGGTGGTACTATATAGATCAATCACATGATAACTTAATTTTATTAAGAGACAAAACATACTCATGACTTTCAGAACAGCATATGGTACTCAGAAAACAAATTAAGTTTTCTCCTCTTTATATATCTACTCCCAAAGTTTAAAGAAGTCAGTTCATGGTTTCATTTTTTGCTCTTTAAATCAAAGTTTAATTTAATCGCTACATATGAAGCTGGTGGCAAAATAAATAATTTCTATTTCCCACCTTTTCTCACATACTTTGCTTCTACACCTCTTAAGTTGTCCATCATTATTTTGAGCCAGATATGCCTAAGTGTTGTTGTTTTTTCTGGTTAATTGAAAAATAGGAATATTAACTAAAAAAACTAAATCATTGAATGAACTCGTGGAAACACTTTACTTGATTTGGAAATTAGAGAAAATAAATTCTGCTTCTAAAGAATCTTATAATTCTTCAAGTGTGAAAACTAATTTATTGCCCAATTTGAGATATGAGTCTGCCAACACTTAGTTAAAAAGTGTGTTTAAAAAAATGAGACATGTTCTGATAGAAATATTATTTGTTTGACACAATAGCTAACAAGACTTCAGTCCAACTGTGACATTCTTTACCACAGCTGAAAGAAAATATGTTTGCATTCAAAACAGTCTCTTTGTTTTTTACAGTTGCAGCATGAAACCAGAATGCATTTTCTATTACTACTCTTTATTCCCCAAAGCTTTTTACCAGGAGAAGTCAGAGTCCTGTATATAGATATTGACTTTTGGTACATGGGTTTCTTCCATCTGGTAATATAGAATATTACTTAAAACATAAGTAACATCCATCAAACAGAAATAGGAGTGGATGTTTCATAGGGTTTGATAGTTACCGTGTACTGATAAAGTATAATCTTATTCGAGAAAGCATAAACTTGTTTCAACAGTTACTCTGAAGTTTTCATATGTCTAAACACTTAATAAACAGTTTATTAAGTGAGCACATTTATTGTTTAATGTGTTTAGATCTTAAAATTTGTTAACATAATTTTTATTAATTTATAAAGTTGTTATTGGGAAATTAGAAATATTGAATAACATACTGGGGAATATTAAAAATATTTTTCTAATTTGAGTATTTTAAAGTATGTGAACTATGTTGTTAAGAGTTAAGAAATATGGAATTATATATGGTTATCAACAGAGCTATTAGGTAGTTTTTAAAAAATCAATGGATTAAAAATCCATCCACACAGATAGGTCATCAGTGGGATTAATGTGGTGGAATGTCCTTCTGGCAAGGAATCAACAGCTGGGTGAACAAAGATAGGCCCTTGGGTAGCTCAATGTCACTGCAAAGATGCTGAGACATGCAGACGTCGGTAGCATTATGGAATTGTGTTTTTCTTTACCAACTGCCACGTATATTCTCAACTTGCTAGGGCTCAGCAGAGAAGAAAATGCTTACCCACCATAGTTTTTATAAAGCATGGAACTGGAAAGAGTGAAAAGGAGACTGTGAGTTTAGCTTACAGGATAGAATAAGGAAGTAGAATGATAAATTGAGAGGCAATTTTTATTTCTGACAGTGATGAATCACAGAGTGGGTAGGTTCTGTCCAGAATTATCGCTGTTCCTGAACCAGTGACCCATTCCCTGTCTGCCTATAGGAATAGACCACTTTATTTTCCTGCTTCTTTTCCCAGGTTATCTTTTTGAAAGTTTTAAACTCTATGTAACCACTCATGGTGTATTGTATTCTTTTATTCTTTCCCGAGTCTGTCATTCCACAAGTGGTCTGGGGAAGGCTGGGGATCCAGCGAAACTAACGCAGAGAGCCTACTCGTTGCAGCGGGCCCAGGTCTCTGAAGGGCGTGCACAGCACAGTCGCAGGGAGACGCCACAAGCCAAACTCTCTGCACCCAGAGCTCTGCAGCCACGCCAATACCTCCCGCTCCTCCCACACGTACTATTAAGAAGAAAGGGAAGAGGTGAGAAGTGGGCAAGGGAAAGGAAACACAGCTCTTCTCTTAATGTCAGAATACGTTTCATTTGTAACAATAAACTCTTGAGTACTCAGTCAAAAATCTCATTGTTTGTTTTATGGTAACTATAACTGCAGCGTCACTGACTATATTAATAACATTGTCTAGGGCACTGAAGCATCCACCCCCATTCTTTTTCACCATCTTCCCTCACTCCACGAAGAACTCAATCGCCATTTAGCCAAACTTACTTTTCTAGGTTGTAGAGGTAGAAATAAAAATTACCTTTTTCTTTTTTTGGTGGGAGGAAGTGGGATTAGAGAGCAGGACTCTTATACTCAGCTGGCAGGGGCTCCTTTTTGTTGGCACAGCTGAAAGTAGAGAGGTACTTCTCAAGAAATGGGTACCAAGCCAGCCTTTTATTCACTTGCAATGTGAAAACTTCAACATAACTTTAAATATGGTGGGAAAAAAAAGAGTGAATGACATTTCAGAAGAGAGGGCTGTAGTTAGGCAGATCTGGGTCCCAATTCCACCTTCTTCATTAACTGACTATGTGTGCTCTTGGGTATGTTACATAACTTAATCCATAAAATGGAAACATGGAATCAAATCCACTGAAAAATTTCATTAAATGAATATAAACTATTTACCTTCATTTCTGACAGCTATTGTCAATCGTAAGAGACCATAAAGAAGCATAGTACTATAGAAAGGGTTTCATTAAAGCATTTCCATTGAAAAATGCATGGTTGAGTAAGCTTCCACTAATTAGCTAAGCAACTTCTTTTATGAAATACATATATCAGTGCTCAGTATATGGAGTATGGGCTTAGTCAAATCAGATCACACCATGTAATTCAGGTCATCTGACTCTCACTGCCTGTCATTTCTAATTACGTTTAATAGTAGGTGCTGTGAAAAGAGCGCCCCCTGCTGGGGAAGCATACAAGTCTGAGGACACGGAGCTGCCCAACCCCACGACTTCACTCTCAGAGCCCGCCTCCACCTGAGAGGCAGAGTACTTGTTACTTGTAGGACTGATGCAGTGGATTTAATGTTCATACAAAGTACAAGAGTCTTTTCTCTTCTATCAACTAAACTTATGTATCCTGCCCCTTTACCCCATGACATTTAAAAAATGGAAGCCTATAGCTAAGACAAGGAGATCAAACTAAATTTAAACCCTAAAATGGTTTGCAAGTAGTCTGCTTTTATTTCTACTGTTAGCTTTTACATTTGCACTGTGATATAAGAATACAATGTTGCTCCTTGCTTTCCATCTTTGAAAGAATTACAGGAAGAGAAGACTGATTCACTTCTGTGTACTACTAACTCCCTTTACATGTGGTCTGCACAGTGCCCAAACTGCTGACAGCCTCTGTGTAGAGATCTCGGTGTGTTTATTTGCCATCCTCTCAAAGACTAAGAGAAATAGCAGGGTGGTTACTACATGTCTCTGTTCCCACTCTCCCACTCCCAAAAGTCGGCTCTAAATTTTTCACGATAACATCATAACATCTCCATCAGCTGTGGGATTTGTTTTTGAACAAATTTTTTTCTACTTTCCTCTCGATGTAGTGTTCTTATTTTGAGATCTGGGGTTTGCAAGCCCCTTCTCTTACTTTATCACTCTTCAAGAGCAGGAAGTCTCCCCCAAACTCTCCTCCCTCCTCAGCTCAGAACAGAAATCCAATGACTGTGGTAAATTTATTACTAGTCCTTAATGTGTTTTAAATGTTAATGAAATGGGAAATGCCCTCAGCCATCTCTAAATCTAGTGTCTAAGGCTAGTTTCTTAGGACTGGCAGAATTTGCCAGCTCTGTAAGACAACGTGGCCAAATTTGGAAAGATCTATTGTAGGTCCTAGAATTATTGATTCCTTCAGCAGCAAATGTATGCAGGTTCCACTGCTTATATATAAGCTTCAAATGAGAAAAGTCCAGGGATTTTAAAAGGTGGAAACGAGGAAATGCATGTTACTGAATTGGGGGTGGAAACACACACAGCCAACTCCTTTGTTCAGAGTTTATTTAGCTCCCTGACCAGGGAGCTCTGATACTTTTATAGTCCTGTATTCATGGTGGATTTTTTTTTTTTTCCAGTTTATTTGCTTTGGCCAAGATGACCATTTACGGAGAATCTCACAAAGAAAAGCAAAAGTTTAATTTTTTTCTCATTGTGAAGGGGAGATTATCATTTCTCCTCACATTCTGTTTCTTTATTCTTTAATTAACCTATTTTATATCTGAAACACTAAAACTACCATTGTTTTAAGAACAATATTTTGTATTTTAATAAGTTTTTTTTAAACATATTAGTTGAGTAGTGTTAAACTAGACCTATTAATCCTGGGGGAGGTGGGCCAACCATGATTGCCTGAGAAAAACAGAAGGAAATAAAACAGATAAAAAAATTTTAATAGAACAAAAAATAAACCCACAACAACAACAAAAAACAAACTCATAAATACAGACAACACAATGGTGCTTACCAAATGCGAGAAGGGTTGGGGGAGGATGAAGAAGGCAAACGGGGTCAACTACATGGTAACATAACATTTAAAAAAGGAGTCTGTGGCAAAGTGTGTTTTGGTTTCTGCAACAACTATATTTACAAGTGAGAGTAGTAAAATAGCACCAAAAGAAAGCTTGCAAATACAAGATTCCTGAGATGACATTTGTCATGACTGTGTGTCTCAAGACTAATATAATCTAGCAAAATCCCTTACACTAATTGTCTTTCAAGTTGTGACCTTTCTTTTGGCCCACACTCTCACATACCCTGGTGGTAATGAAAGGAGTGGCTTTTTCATAAATAAATTAGCATTCAAAGAACCTCCTGTAGATGATTCAAAGGAACCTGATAGCTCATGGAAGATAGTTTAAAGACCACTGACTCTACATAATTTTTCCTTCTCAGAAAATGCAAAACAGAAGGCCCCAGTCAGGCAAAGGTCATTGAAAGAAGGTGAATTGCCAGTTATAGACCTTCGCTCTTCAAAGAAGGTCAAAAATATGAGGAAATGAATATTTAGAGGCTCCACAGCATTGTGAGAGCCAAGTGAAGCTTAATTACTGACTGTATGGAAATGCAAGATAATATTCTGCTAGAACAATTTACAAGATCAGTGACAGCTCCAAAATAGGAAATGACCAAACTTTATTGTATTTTGCTGTATTATTATGTGTCAGAATCACCTACTGTTGTAGAAACTGACTTTCACAACGCAGAGTAGGTTGTGTGCTAAGAGAACTGAGTGCCCAGAGTATATAGAAAACAAAGTTTGACTGAGTCCAGTCCATCTATTTGATCATGGCTACAGAAGTAATAGATGATGCAAAAATCAATGCAAACGTGATGGTTGGTACAAAAAGAAAGAAAAGAGTAGATACTGGCTAAATGTTGAGAAATAGAAATATAATAACACTCAAAAAAATAAATTAAGAACATATACCATAGAGACTAAATTGGGCAAATAAACTATGACCCAAAGGGAAATACAGTATTCCCTCACTTATCATGGGTATTATGTTCTAGACTCCCCCACAACAGGTGAAAATCCGCGAAGTAGGAACCTTACATTTATTTTAGTATTTATATATACTTTAAGGCTTTATAAACCCTTCCCACACACTTATAAACCGTTCCCAGACCCTTATTAGCCTTCCTCACACCCTTATTAACCTTTTCCACACTTTTATAAACACTACTTATGTTCTTAAACATATTCTACACTCTTAAACCTACATAAATTTAACAACATACATATATAAAGTACCACAAAATCCTGCAATATAGCAAAAAATCCGCGATAAATAATTAAATATAATATTTTTAAAATCCCATGATACAGTGAGGCCGCGATAAGTGAACCGCGATATAGAGAGGGACTACTGTACAGTCATTTTCTGTTTTGTGAATAGGTTGTACTGAAACACAGGCATGCCCCCTGCTTCTGTTGTCCATGGTTGTATTCATATGACAGCAGCAGAACTGAGTAGTTGTGAGAAACCAGGTAGACCACAAAGACTAAATTATTTAATCCCATACCTTTTACAGAAATATTTTCTGCCCCTGTACAAAATAAAAAAGGAATAAATGGCTAAGGTTGTCAGAGGAAGAGGTGAGTTACTCCACCCAGAGTCACAAAACAAAACAAAAACAAAAACAAAAATGTCTAATCAGAATTTACAGAGGGGAACCATCAGACAGTAAAGGATGGATTGCCCCAACAATCACTACATGATTTCCAGGCTGCACTCCCAGAGTTCTGAATAAGGACAGTTTAGGAGAAAGAAATGGTTTCTCCCCAGGAAGTCCTACAGTACAAACATACAGTTCATTTCACAAACTATTGTTGATCCCCTCCTGTCTGCCAGCCCTTGGCTGACGAGGCACTAGAGATCTCAATGGTTACAACAGATTTCTGATCCAGCAGAGCTGGAGAATAATGCAGTGTGGATTAAACTGGAACATGAACCTGGCAAGGTCATTTCTCCAGCCTTTTAGGGATCAATGCAAAGAGCAAATCTTTCTCTTTCTGACACAGTCTTCATTATTGCCACTGTCGGAAACATAATGCTGGCTCAGCTAGGCTTTCACAATGAGAGGCATAACTCAAACATGAAATCTAGGTTTTCCTTCCTAGAAATTTATCATCAGAAAGTGCCAAGAGAGGGTCTTAGACAGAGTAGTCTTTAATAGGACCTTTTTAATCAATTGACTTTTCAATTAAACTCACTAATTTATTCTTGTCTTTATAATGCCACGCTTCAGACATTCTTCAGCTCCTTGAGAAATATCTGTCCCCTTGTGCTTCCTTAGCTCTCTAACACGGAGAAATAATGAGAGGTTAGAAGACATAGCATGAGGAGGGAATGATAAGGCTTCACAGTATTTATAAACTCACTGCTGGGCTGAAAAATTGCTTCTTGAACAGTGATATTCCATGAACTAGAGCAACCTTACCATTATATATTAACTTCAATCTAGCTGTAAAAATTAGAGAGGATTTTGATGGGCTTTTGCTATTCTCCCATGCATGTGGGAAGTACCAACATATAGTATAATTTTTTCCCTTAAATTCTCCTTTAATTCACCATCTTATTGAAAACATATCATAGATATGTGATGTTGATTAAATTAAGTTTCAAAATCTCTGCCTAATATATTACAACCTGCACTAATTGGCCGCCACCTGATTTTTTCCTTTTTATTAAATTTATTGGGGTGACACTAGTTAACAGAATTATACAGTTTTCAGGTGCACAGTTCTACAAGACATCGTCTGTACACTGTACTCCCCAGCCCAAGTCAAGTCTCCGTCTATTACCACTTATCCTCCCGTTATCTTCTCCCACCTCCCTCTATCCCTCCTCCCCCAGGAAATCACCACACTGCTGTCCCTGATGTGAGCTTTTCTTCTCTCTTTTTTCTTTTTTGCTTAATCCCTCAAAACCTCCTACCCAGCCCCTCCCTTCCTGACAACTATCAGCTTGTTCTCCATCTGAGTGTGACACTATATTGCTTGTTAGTTCATTTGTTCATTAGATTCCACATATGAGTGAAATCACAATGTACTTGTCTTTCTCTGACTGCTTATTTCATTTAGCATAATATTCTCCAGGTCCATCCATACTGCCACAAAGCGTAAGATTTCCTTCTTTTTCATAGCCAAGTAGTATTCCACTGTGTAAATGAACCACAGTTTGTTTTCTTTTTTAATCTACTAATCTATTGATGGACACTTGGGCTGCTTCCAAATATTTGCTATTGTAAATAACATTGCAATGAACATAGGACATATATATTCTTTTGAATTAGTGTTTCAGATTTCTTTGGGTAAATTCCCCAAAGTGGAATTGCTGGGTAATAAGGTAGTTCCATTTTTAATATTTTGAGGAAGTTCCATCCTGTTTTCCACAGTGACTGTACTATTCTGCATTTTCACCAACAGTGCACAAGGGTTCCCTTTTCTCTACATCATCACCAGCACTTGTTATTTGTTGATGTATTGATGATAGTCATTCTGACAGGTGTGAGGTGATATTTCATTGTGATTTTAATTTGCATCTCTCTGATGATTAGTGATGTTGAGTATTTTTCTATGTCTGTTGGCCATCTGTATGTCTTCTTTGGAGATATATCTGTTCAGGTCCTTTGCCCATTTTAGCTGGGCTGCTTATCTTCCTGGTGTTGAGTTGTATAAGTTCTTTATATATTTTGAAAATTAATTATTTATCAAATATATCATTGGTAAATATGTTCTCCCACTCAGTTGGTTCTTTTTTCATTTTGTTAATGATTTGTTGTGCTGTACAAAGGCTTTTTGGTTTGATGTAGTCTCATTTGTTGATTTTTCCTTTGTTTCCCTTGCCTGGGAAGAAATATTGGCAAAAAAAAATTGTTATGAAAGATGTTTGTGAATTTACTGCCTATGTTTTCTTCTAGGATATTTATGGACTTGAGTTTAACATTTAAGCCATTAAACCATTTTGAGTTTATTCTTGTGTGTGGTATAAGAAGGTAGTCTAGTTTCATTTGTTTATACATATGTGTAAAATTTTCCCCAACACCATTTATTGAAAAGACTGTCTTTACCACATTGTATGTTTTTGCCTTCTTTGTCATGAGTTTATTTCTGTGCTCTCTATTCTATTCTATTGATCGATGTCAGTTTTTATATCAGTACTATGCTGTTTTGATTACTATGGCTTTGTGGTAAAGTTTGATAACTGTTAGAGTGATTCCTCCAACTTTGTTATTCTTTCTCAAGATTGCTGTTGCTATCTTTTGTGGTTCCATAAAAAATTATGGAATATTTGTTCTAATTCTGTGAAATACACCATTAGTATCTTGATAGGAATTGAATTTATAGATTGCTTTTGGTAATATGGGCATTTTAATGATGTTAATTCTTTCTATCCATAAACACAGTATATGTTTCTACTTATTTGTATCTTCTTAATTCTATGAGTACAGGTCTTTTACATCCTTGGTTAGATCTATTCCTAGGTATTTTATTCTTTTTGAAGCAATTGTGAATGGGATTGTTTTCTCAGTTTTCCTTTCTTATAGTTCATAACTGGTATATAAAAAGGTAACTGGCCTTGGCTGGTGTGGCTCAGTTGATTATAGCATTTTTCCCTAGATAAAAACATTGTGGGTTTGATTCCTGGTCAGGGCACATACCCAGGTTGCAGGTTCAACCCCCAGTGGGGGCACATATGAAAAGGCAACCAATTGATGTTTCTCTCTCACATAAATGTCTGTCTGTCTATCTATTTATCTATCTATCTATCTATCTAATCTATATCTCTAACTCTCTTCCTTCCTCTCTATAAGAGCAATGAAAAATGTCCTTGGATGAGGATTTTTAAAATGCAACTGATTTCTGAAAATTTATTTTGTATCCTGCTACTTTACTGCATTCATTTATCAGTTCTAGTAGTGTGTGTGTGTGTGTGTGTGTGTGTGTGTGTGTGTGTGTGTGTGTGTGTAATCTTCAGGTTCTCTATATACAGTTTCATGTCATCTGCAAATAATGACAGTTTTACTTCGTCCTTTTTAATTTGGATGCCTTTTATTTTTCCTTCTTGTTTGATTGCTGTGGCTAAGACTTACAGTACTATGTGGAATAAGAATGGTGAAAACAGACATCCTTGTCTTGTTCTTGATCTTAAGAAAAACTCCTGCTGGCTGTGGGTTTGTCTTATATGGCTTCTATTTTATTAAGATATGTTCCCTCCATTCTCACTTTGCTGAAATTTTTTATTATAAATTGGTGCTTGATGTTATCAAATGCTTTTTCGGTCTACTGATACAATCATATGGTTTTAATCCTTTATTTTGATTATGTGGTGAATCACATTTATTGATTTGTTGATATTGTAGCAACTTTGCATCTCTGGAATAAATCCACTTGATCATGGTGTATGATCTTTTTAATGTATTGCTAGATCTTGTTTGCTACTATTTTGTTGAGGATTTTATGATGTATGTTCATGAGAGATATTGGCCTATAATTTTCTTTCTTTGTAATGTCTTTACCTGGTGTTGGAATTGGATAATGCTGGCCTCTTAAAATGAGCTTGAGAGTCTTCTTACCTCTTGAATATTGGGGAATAGTTTGAAAAGAATAAGTGTTAGTTCTCCTTTGAATGTTTCGTAAAATTCACTCATGAAGCCATCTGGTCCAAGACTTTTGTTTGCTGCAAGTTTTTTTATTACTGCTTCAATTTCACTAGTTGTAATCTGGCTGTCCAGATTTTCTGAATCTTCCTAATTTAGTTTTGTAAGATTGTACATCTCTTGGAATTTATCCATTTCATCCAAATTGTCCAATTTGTTAGCATATATAGTTGTTTATAATATTTTCTTACAATCCTTTGTATTTCTTTTGTGTCAATTGTTACTTCCCTTCTCTCACTTCCTGATTTTATTTATTTTTTAATATTCACTTGAGGATATACTTACTGATTTTAGAGAGAGAGGAAGGAGAGGACTGTGTGGGGAGAGAGAGATACGGAGAGAGAAACATCGATCAGCTGCCTCCTGCATACACCCTGACCAGGGATTGAACACACAGTCTAGGTATGTGTTCCAACGGGGGATCCACCTTCTAACCTTTCCAGTGCATGGGCCAAAAGTCCAACCAACCGAGCCACCTGGCCAGAGCTCTCTTTTTTTCCTGATGAATCTGGTTAAAGGTTTATCAATCTTATTTATATTTTCAAAGAACCAACTCTTGGCTTCATTGACATATTGTATTGCTTTTTTTAGACTCTATTTTGTTTATTTCTGCTATGATTTATTATTTCTTTCCTTTTACTCACTTTAGGCTTTGTTCGTTCTTCCTTTTCAAGTTCCTTTAAGTGTAAAGTTAGATTGTTTATCTGAGATTTTTCTTCTTTCTTGAGATAGACCTGCAATGCTTTGAATTTCTTTCTTAGGACTGCTTTCACTATGGCCTATAGATTTTTAGTTGTGTTCTCATTTTGATTTGGTTTAAGCTATCTTTTGATTTCTTCCTTGACCTCATTGTTAACCCATTTGTTATTTATTAACATATTATTTAGCCTCCATGTTTTTGTGTGTTTTTTCATTTTTTTCTAGTGATTGATTTCTAGTTTCATACCATTATGGTTAGAGAAGGTGACTGATATGATTTCAATCCTCTTAAATTTGTTTTGTGTCCTAACATGTGGTCTATCCTAGAAAATGTACAGCTCCCTCCTGTTACGCAAATTCTTCTCAAACCATGGACTTCATGTTTGCTCAAGCCAACAGCCAGACAAACCCTGAATAGAGATTCAGCTCTGCCTCTTGACCTCTGCAATGTCCTGCACACTTCCAATGTCCCCCTGATATTCTACTCTTTTCTACTTGAGTATTTGCATATATGACTTTTCTAAACATAATTCATATATATGTATATATCCTTATTATCTTACTCTCCCAAAACACATCACAATGTCTAAAGAGTAAGAGCCCTAACATTCATTATCCCTCCTAGTACATGGCACTTGGAAGTGAGTGGCAGGCAAACCACAGGCTGTCTGACCCCACAAACAGGACAGCCCATGCTGCATTGTTTCACCACTTCTACTTCCTCTTAGTATATTTTCTGTTTCTCAAGGTTTTATCTGTTTAATGTTTTGTTGTGCTCTCTTGAGATCCCAACACATTGCTAGAAATGAGACATAGATATGAAATTATTATAATAGGGGCACTTAGGCATTTTGCAGCAGGACTTTTTATTTAAATGATTTTTTTTTTTGCTAGTATGTGCTATTTTGTCTCATCATCCATCATGTTTGAGAGTAAGCCATTGCCTCTGCCTTTTACTCATTTGCACAAGAGCCCAGCAAGATATTCTCAGCCTGATAGAGATATTCAGGGTCTCAGAATAAATAGGTTCCATCAATATTGGTGATTGCAGATTAATTCAGATGTATTTTCCTGCAAAATATAGCAGGCTTTATTTGAACCTCATGTTAGATTATCCATGTTAGTGTTGATCCGCCGCAGAGACAGGAGCTGGCTTCTCAAAATATCTTTTAGCTATTACCTATAAATGCTTGAAAGAATTCACAAATGCAGATACCTTGTTATGCATGCTGCTTCCCGAAACAGCCTCTGAGACACCAGATGGCACAGCGAGAGCTGTACAAGTGACAGATGATAAAGTGTAGCAAGCCACATAAATTAACCTCATCATGGCCACAGTATCAGGTGCCACAGGGAAAAGCAGGAGGACCGAAGAGTGACTACACTATATCACCCACAGGGATGAATTTACAATCCATCTGGGGTCTCTCATGTGAGGATGCAGGAACCCCAGATGGACTGTGAATTTTGAACATTTGTGTGTGTAGGGGTTGTTTAATCTTTGTGGAAATCACCTGACACTTTGGTCAGGAAGGATGTTTTACCCAGCACCAATGCCATGTTTCACTCAGCACAGAAACCCTCTGAGTTTCATTAGAGGAAATACCCCCTGGCTTACCACACCAGCACACCATGATGGCTCCCAGGCCAGAAGAGTGAGCAAGGGGCCTGCCTCCTGGATGTGCTCTGAGAATTAATGAGACCATCCTGTGTAGGGTGTTACTAAGTTTCATAAAGACACCCAGGGACATCATAGGGGAGGGAACAACTGCTCACTATTGAGTTATAAGAGTATTAAAGTGCTAAAAACCAGGCATAGAAAGTACAGAAATAATACCTAAAGGATCATTATTTCTTAAGCTTGTAAACGGGGATTTAGGTCTATTCTAGTGCCACTGCTTCTAGAAGGTAAACTGCTTTCCGCGGAGAGTTCTAGAGGAGCAACTGCTATGAAACCATGCTTGCAGTGGGGGTGTAGAACAGTTCTTAGAAATGGACTAGCTGGATAAAGGAAAAATAGACAAATTAAGAGAATGTGACAGGCAACATGAATAAGAGCCAGGGCAGAGATGGGCTGGAGGGAGACAAGAGCACATTGTGTTGAATCAGTCATGTCCAGAAAGCCTGCACCTGGAAGGAGGTCTATCAGGGAAAAGCAACAGTTCACACCCAGGCAACCTGGCATAAGGCTGCCATCAGCATTAAGATACTAAGTTCCAAAATATTCCTTGGAAACATAGAGCCGGACCCAGAAGAATGTAGTATGTAGATACTAAGTCCCAGCGTATTCCTTGGAACCATGGCGCCAGACCCAGCAGAATGCATTATCAGAGCAAGCAAAGTGGTAAGGAAACTGGGATTACATGAAAACGGATGACACCGGAAGTAAGGAAGGAGCCTGAGAGCACAGTTCAATGATCCAGGCACACAGTAGGATTACAGCCCGGGCCTGAGGCAGCCCACATACGATAGGGCCACAGCCTGGGATGGAGGCAGGACCCCAGTAGCCAGAGGCCAGGACTTCTGAGAAAAGTTCCTTTGGGCCAGAGTTGACCCTGGAACCTGGACCAGGGCTGAGCCAACATGTGTGCCAACATCTCTTCTTAAAAGCCTCCTTTCTCGCCAGCACTTGCTTTGATTCCCCTTCTCCCTCCATAGAGGTCGAGGCTTACCCTTATCCTGCCATTGCTAACTGTCTCTCTCTTTGTCTTCTCCAGCAACTGTGGCTCCTTGAAGGCAGGAGCCAGTATTCTCAATCTAAGAATCTGGAACACAGTAAACCCTCAAGGAAAAAAATAGACTCCATGGATGACCAAGAACTGATGCAGATCCCCCAAACCAAGATCAGACAAGCAGAGCCCCTCTGAGGCTGGACAACCATGTGGGGCTGTTTCCTCCGGCAGAGCTCTGCACACAACAGCCACATCTGACCCACTGCTTGGTTTGTAAATAAGTTTTATGGAAACACAGCCACACACACTTGTCTACCTATTTCTAGGAACCACTACAGAGTTGAGTACCTGGGGCAGAGACCGTATGGCCCACAAAACCTAAAATATTTATTAGGTGGCCCTTTAAAGAAAATGTTTGCTAATATAGAATACCCAACTAATAAAATATTACATGTCAATGATACCTTGGTTAGAAATGTTTCTAAATTTAAAAAGATAAGTAAAAAATTATTATCAGAGAGATAAAAGAGAGAAAGAAAGAAAACATTTGCTGACTCCTGACCTCTAGAATTTGTGAAAATACCATTTCTTGTGCCTACCCCAGAGATTTTGATTTGGGAATGGAGCACAGGCTTGAGTGTGACCATGCGTGTATTTTCTCAGGTGAGTGAATTTTTAAAAGCTGCACAAAAAAGCTCTGATGTACAGAATTCACAGAAGAGAAATAACCTATACCAGGTTGAAACTACTTTGAATGAAAGTCATAGGTTTAAATAAAATAGAACCATTCTAGGGACACTAAAGGATCCTCCTGCACTCGCACAAAGATTCTAATGTGTGGTCATCATGGCTGACCTTTCAACAAGAATTATTCCATGCTAAAACTCAGGCATTTTATTTTAATTTTTATTTTGGGGGAGGGGCATTGTATGTGAAATCATTCCTAATTAGTGGTAAAAATAAACTGGTTACTGTATAAAGCCAAGGGAGATTTTAAAATGTAAGAAGTGATTATAGAAAGGGAATTCAGAAAGAATCTAAGTACGAGGGGCTGCTGGAAGCCCCCTCAGCCTCTAGAAAACACATGGAGGTCTTGGTGGCAAAAGCGTAGAGAAAAGGAGAGCGAATGGAAAGACAGAATTCTCTAATGACATGGATGGCCCAGGGCCACGCTAGGATTTTAAGAAGTTGTTGGATCCCTCATTGCCGTTTTGTGGCTGTAGTTCTAATCCATGAAAAAATCTCTTTGTCTCTATCCCCAAAGAACATCTCAAATCTTCCCTTTTCTCTCCATCTACATTGAGATATTCCCACCTGTCCACCCACCTGGGCTCTGCGCCATCACCATCTTTCTGATGGGTCTGAAGCATTGATTTCTCCTGACAGATCTCCTCCCTGATGCACGTACCTCCTGACTGCTCATCCTGCTTCCGTTCTGCCCACCCTTAACCCACTGCCCACTGTGCAGCCTGGGTGACTTTTCTAAACATAATTCACATCTGTTACTCTTCTGCTGACTTCCCCTTGAATATGCTTAGGATAAAATCCAAACTCCAACTCTGTATCCTCACTCAATGAGGTTGGGTACTGCCCAAGGTCACATAGCTAATTTGAGAGGGAGCCTTATTTGGATACTAAACAACTGACTGTTTTCTGGTATGGAACCAAGAGACTTTGCTCAGCCTGCTGGGAATTGACATGTTCCTGGCACCTGCATATGCTTCCCTTCCTTCCCCACCCCCATGCCTGTCCCCGATCCAACTGAATCCTGCCTACTTATCCAACTAGAATGACACAGGTCATGCCCAGCCATGGTCTCAGAGATGAGAAGGAAGTAGATTAAATAGAAAACATAAAAAGAAGTATAAATATTTATGCATAATAGTAAGAGCAAAATCAATAGTGAAGGGTACAGAGCCCCAAAATGGAGAAGGATATAGGCATGATTTTTATTGAAATGTGATCGTTCTTGGTAAGTATGTACATCCATGCTTTTCTTCTTAGCTATACCTGTCCATTTAACAGCAGGTCTTGAATGTCTACTCATGTCAGTTAGATGGCCATGATTTGGATCACATTGAATCAGAGCCTATCTCAAGGCTTGACATGAGGAAGGCCAGAGTCTATTGCATGGCAAAGCACACGCACTTTACCCAGCAGGAGAGGTGTATGTTGGACAAACCCTCCTACTGAGATCCTTTCTTCAGAAGATAGAATAAAAGGCAAATAGACACTCACACAGCAGAGGAAGACTAGTGCAGAAAGGCTTAGAAGAAGGAGTTATGCATGAGCCATAGGAGAATAAGAACAGAGGCTGAGAAAGATATAAGGCACAAGAATAACAGATTCATAGAGCTGCTGAGGGATTCTGAAAATGCTCTTGTTATCCAGGAGGTCTGTTTGCTACAGGCTGTGTATGCTTCCTTACTTCCTGTCCAAAGCACAAACATTGCATGGGTGAAGGCAGGTCCTGTGATGATGTCTCTGTTCCCTGAAAGATCCCAACTGAGATAGAATTTTTCAGCTTCCCCTCACTCATTTCTCAGATATCTCACATGAATTTTCTGTAGAAGGTCTGACATGTATGATAAATACCTGTTCTTCCTGTTACCTTGATGGGAAAAAAAAAATGGATCAGAAAATAACTATGTAAATTTTGAAGCATAAATAATTCATAAGCAAACAAAAACATCCAAGTTCATGTCAATTATATTTTGCAATATCTCTAATGTTTACCATAATATTTTCATCTATTTTAAGTCAACAAGTTCTGTGTAGATTCCAACATTATTAGGTACAAATAGAAAAATAAAATGAATAGATTAAGATTTCCAACTTAAAGTTAGCTTTCAGGGTAATTACTTAATACTCTTTTGTCCCACTTTCTGGAAGCAAGTTGGGTTACACCCTGTCTTAGACTCCTTGGGCTGCTATAATGAAATACCCATAGACTGAGTTGCTTAAACAACAGAAACCTGTTTTCTTATAGTTCTGGAAGTTGGAAGTCCAAGATCAAGGTGGCCAGCAGGGTGAGTGTCCAGCAAGAGCTCTCCCTTTGGGTTGCAGAGGGCTACCTTCTCACTGTGTGCTCACAAGACCCCGTCTCTGTGCATCTGTGGAGAAAGAGAGAGCATAAGCTCTCGGGTGTCTCTTCTATAGTCGTACAGGATCAGGTCCCTACCTCATTTAAACTTAAATACTTCCTTAGAGCTCCCATTTCCAAATACAGCCACGCTAGGGATTAGGGTTTTAACACATTAATTTGGGTGGGGCACACATAGGGAGTCTATTACAGGCACTGTGGAAATGGGGGGACAATCCCTTTTTCTAAGGCACTTTATATCTTACGCCTTTTTGTGAAACAATGACAATAAATAAAAAGACAGGGTATTGAAATGACTTTTCAGAGAGTGTTCCATTATTAATATTTCCAAAGATAAGCAATTTATATAGCGCAGAGTTTCACCATTCTCAACATAGATTTCCACTCTGAGATCGACTTAGCACTGATATATAATGAAGATTGTGCTTCTTCGAGATAACCTTCACCTTGTTTGACTGCTGTAAGAATGACAGAATTGTAGGTTTTGCTTTCGTCAGACCTTTCTTAAGAGCTCTGGGCCTGCTGCCTTCACTCAGCAGGACATTTTGTTTGATGCCAAGATTATGTCAAGAGTTTTTATGCAAATTCTGGAATTTTCATCACACATTTTCTGGGCTAAGCCCACTTTGGTTGGTGCCTAGTTTCACAAATGGAGAAAGACAAAATGTCTTCCATTTATTTTTTTTTAGAATGGAATAGGATTTTCTCATTAATTTTCAAGTGTTTCACTCCTTCCCAAGTTGGATATGGCACCTTTATCTTACCTCCTTAATGTTTCCCATTCTCTTTTCAATTTCAAAACACAGACAAATAAGAGCCATGGGAAATTTGGGTATTTTATTTGATATAAAACCATAGTTCCAACTTTCTCACAGGAGACAACTGGCAATAACCATAATTTTGGTTCCCAGTAAAATAACCTTAGCCTTTCTCCTGAACACGGGCCATTCCCATATACCTGTCCTATATACAATATTTTCTAGCAAATGAACAGATACCATAAATCAGATTTGACTTCTGTCATTTACATTTTTTCTCATTTTCTCTCCTATTGTAGTTTCTAAGTTAGTCTGTTCAAAACCCTTACTTCTTTTGTAAATCTGCAGAATCCCAATTTATCAGAAATGTATCTAACATTCTAAATGGGGATCTTGCTGTGCTCTGAGATTATGAGAGAGCCATCCGTTGGCTTTCATGTCAGTCATAATAAAGAGCCACAGCTCTTTGTGGTTTCCAAGAAGTTTCGTGTTCGTCAAGATGTAACTCTCACAGCAATCTGTAAGATGTTTATCATTATCCCAGGACAACAGGAAACAGACTTGGTCCAGTTGCCTTTTCCCAAGTCTCACAGCTACTAAGAGCCGAAGTCTAGGTGATGGCAAGATTTCTTTGCTCAAGGTTCTTCTCATTAAATTATAGTTGCTACCATTTGAAATTCAAAGGAAAAAAATTCACCAGTTTTCTCTAGTAAACTGGTAAAATAATTACTCAATAATATGCTTAGAAACCCTGGCTGGTTTGACTCAGTGGATTGAGCGTCGGCCTGCGAGCTAAGTGTCGCTGGTTCGATCTTCCAGTCAGGGCACATCAGAGAAGGAAAACTCTGATTCCAAAAAACCTCCGCTGCCTTGCGGCATACCTCTTCAGGAAAAGGCTAAGGGAGTAAACCCCGACAGAAAATCCGGAGCCGGAGTCCCTAAGGCGGTTTGACGTTGTAGTCAACACCGGCAACTCCTGCGGCGCACCTGAAGCCAAGCTGTATTGACTCTGTCTTTCCCTTGGACCCTTCAGCTGCGAAGAGAGGGGGGGGTCTGCTGCATGGGCAACAGCAGACCCTCCATATCACCCTGCCCAGGCTCTGTAGCTTCAGCTTCACTGGAGAGGACACTCCAGTGTCATCGCAAGATGTCGATTCAACACGGGAGGAGACAGATACCGTGTCACTCCCGAGTCGGACTGCACAACCATTCTCGGCGGTGCAGATAGACTCTTAAGAAGCTACACCATCGTCTCTCGAGATGGACGGCTGCCGACGACGAATGTGCTTAGACAATTAACAAACAATTCCTTCTGTGCCAGCCAATTTTAGGGGAAAGTATCCCAAATATACATCTTCCTATAGTTAAGCCCTTTTGTTCACAAGTACTAGAGATACCCTCAATTTACCTCCAGCAGCAGAAGCTTATTTTCAGGACACTCACATGTAGATAAAGCTGATCCTCAGTTTTCAGAAAGAGCAAAACTGGAGTGTGTGTCCTGTGGCTGGAAGGACCGTAGCCACAGGAACCCAGCAACTGTCCTCTAGGCCCTCCCTGCCTTCCCCTGACACTCCCCTTTCTCTGCACTCCCTGGTGTCTCACATCTCATACATTCTGCTAACTCATAAATTTAAATCCTGTATAACTTGGCTGTGCACATTACCTAGGGTAATAGGCTGCATAATGGCTCCACAAATAGCCCAGGTCCTAATCCCCGGAACCCATGAATGTTTCTTTATATGGCAAAAGAGCCTTTGCAGATGTGATTAGGTTAAGGATCTTGGAGATCAAAGACACAGAAAGTGACCTGAAAATGGAAACAGGAAGATACTTGATGTTACTACAGTGCTGATTTCAAAGATGGAGATGGGGCAATGAACTAAGGAATGCCAGGTTGTGAGTGCAGTTCTGGAGCCTGGAAAGGCAAAGAAATGATCCTCTCCTCAAGCCTTCAGAAGAAGCACATTTCTGGGGACATCTTGGTTTTGACCCACTGAAATACATTTTGGACTTCTGACCTCTAAACTATGTAAGAATAAATTTGTGTTGTTTTAAGCCGCCATGTTGGTTGTGATTTGTTATAGCAGCAACAGAAAACTAATACACTCAGCATAGCTTCACCTACATATCTATATACAAGATTGCTGAGCCTCAGCTCCCATTGTTAAGGGCTCCTGGCCTGGATATTCTTTGGGTTAAATCCACAAGAGAGTTTCGTACAATTAATTTAGTTTATCATGTACATGTGAATACCAGGTAATGTTACAGAAACAGGGGTGTCCAAAATCAAACCCCAGAGTTTGTGGCTGGGGGATAGGGAAAAAGAAGCAGCTTTTAAGACGCCTTTGCATGCCTGGGGCTAGTTGCTAGTGTCTTTGTTATGCAAAATGGCTTTGATACTTCCAAGGCCCAAGAAAATTGGAGGAGTCTTGAACTGTGGGATGGTACGGAAGGAGCCTACAGAGCCTGCGTAGGGTTCTGTGAATGGTCAGAACTGGTTTCAACAACCCACTGCGTCAGAGGATGCAGTCAGGGATATATAAGCAGCTGCGGACATTTAGCTCGCTCTCAGATCTCACGCTCTCTCTGGCTCTCTCTCTCAGGCTCTCTCTCGCTCACTGGGTCTCACGCTCTCTCTCACTCGCTCGTGCCCCCTCCATGCATCTTGGTGAAGGGGCCTTATCCATATGGATTAAAGAAGCTGAGTTCTCCATGCAGTTTTGAGAGGGCTCTCCAGGCCACTTTAAGAGGCTCTCGCCATGCAGTTTTGAGGAGAGGATATCTATGTGGTTTGCAGGAAGAAGGCAGTTTACAAGGAGGCTGAGAATCCACTCGGTTCTGCATTGAGAGCTGGAGGGCACCACAGCACCGAAAGGACCTCCCCAATCAGATTTGAGTGATTGGCAGCTACTAGTAAAGCTGAACTGTGCCTAGGAAGTAGGAAAATGGTGTTTCTGACTTTTCTAAGGCTGGCCTGCTTAGGTAGGGGGTGGCAGAACTATGTGTTTGTGGGTGTTTTAAAGAACATAAGACTCAACAGCAGAAATCCGCAAATAATCTAAATCTATTTAACTGTTAAATAAACAGTTCCTCTTCTTTTCACTAAACTCTAGTACTGAGAGTTGTAATTCTGGCGGCGGGCAGTCAGGCCCCTAACTAAATGACCTGTGGGTTCTATTTCCATCGGAGCAGCCCAGAGGTTCTGTTACAGTAACACCAGAGGTAGCTGGCCAGCCTAAGAATTGGCTGGGTTTGAGTGGAATGACCATCCATCAGCTGTGGCCAAGGAGATATGTCTGTGTGATGCAAAATGTGACTGCCTTACTCATTGCCTGTCATCAGGGGCTGAGGATGGAGCAGGACCATGTAGAAGGGGCTGAGGCAAGGCACAGCATTTTCATTTTAACTCAATTTTTGTTTAGAAAAGTAACTTGTTAGCCTTTTGAGTCCAAAGTAAATGTGTCTGATTACCCTTCATTTCACTTGAAAAGAACAATGTCCACTGAGATATGATCCCAGGAAGAGACAGGTTTTTAAGTTTCAGATTGGTTTTTAGTCTATTGCACCTTCCCCTTGGACACAGTCTGAAAACCAGGAGTTCCTATGAGACCACACGCCCAGAATAAGCATCCAACTCATGGCTGTTGTGAGGCAGCCTCCTCTTCTAAAGCAACCTGGAGGTTATAGTGCCCAAATGGTTGGCTCTGTTTCCAGCAAAACTGCAGTAGAAGCCCTTTTCCCAGCACAAATGCCCTCATGGAACAGAGAACACTGGAAAGTGCAGCCCCCTCCAGGGGAGGTTAACTGCCGGCTGGTTCAGTGATTCGTTTCTGGAGAACTGACTTATTTCATGAGTGGGTAACTACTGTTTTTATTTTGTTTATGAAATATTTAGAGCAAAAAGAAATGTCCTTGAAAGGTCACAGAGGAGACTTTTTCTAAAGCTAAATGCAAAGCTGTCAGTTTCTTTCCTGCTCTTTTTTCATTCAAGATGACACTAAAAATATTTGTATTTCTGGTAATATTTAACATCATGTTGTTAGTCGATCTCCATGGTGGGAAAGCAGAATGCATCATTTGTAGAATCTGTATATATATATTTTAAAACAAGTATTCTGTCTATTATTACCATTTAAATAACTAATCAAGTTGGTGTGAACAAATGATCACCATTATATTTTTTAAGACAATGGCTCCTAAAGGATAGGATTGAAAAGAATTTAATCTAATGCAAAAGATTTGTTCCTTCAAACCCTTCTTATTATGATATAAAAGATATGTATTTTTAAATTACATCTGGGTAAAGTTCCAGTGGAAAAATCAAGTGAAAATAAAATTAGGTAATTTAAAAATACACATATTTCTGGAAAAATGCCAAACAGAGCCAAAGTATCAAGAATATATTTACATATGTTGCATATAAAACTTACATAAATATACCCATTCAGTATTTTATGTGTTGTGTTGTATATATTTTTGTATAAATGTATATTTTTGTATGGTAATGTCTGTAAAATAATCTTTTATTTAAATGTAATTGTTTTTCTTTCTTCCTTTTGACCTCCTTTACCCATTTCTTCAAACACCCCCCACTTAACTACCAGTCTCTTCTCTGTGTCTATGATCTTGGTTTTGTTGTTGCTGCTGTTTTGACATTCCATATATAAGAAAGATATTTTTGTCTTCTTCTGTCTGACTTATTTCACTTAGCATAATGCCCTCTAAGTCCATCCATGATGTTGTAAAGGACAATATTTCATTCTTTCTTTTTTATGGCTGAATAATACATCATCTTAATCTATTCATCTAATGATGGATACCTAGGTTGCTTCCATGTCTTGGCTAGTATAAATAATGCTGCAATGAACATGGAGGTGCATATTCTTTTCAAGTTAGTGTTTTTGTTTTCTTCAGATAAGTTCACAAAAGTAGACTTTCTGGGTTATATGGTAATTCTATTTTTAATTTTTTGAGGAACGTCCATACTGTTTTCCATAGTGGCTGTACCAATATACATTCCCACCAACAGTATCCAAGGGTTTTCTTTTCTTCACATCTTTACCTTCACCTGTTATTTCCTGTCTTTTTGATCATAGCCATTCTGACAGGTATGAGGTGTTATGTCACTGTGGCTTTGATTTGCATTTTCTTGATGATTAATCATGTTGAGCATGTTTTCATGTACCTGTTGGCCATTTTGTATATCTCCTTTGGAAAAATATCTTTTCAGATCTTCTGCTCACTCTTTAATCAGATTGACTTTTATTTATTGAGCCATATAAATCTTTATATATTTTGGATATTAGCCCTTTATCAGATATATAATTTGCAAATATTTTCTCCCATTCAGTAGGTTGCCTTTTCATTTTGTTTATGGTTTTCTTTGTTGTGTACAAGATTTTTTAGTATGACATAGTCCCACTTAATTTATTTTTGCTTTTGTTGCTTTTGCTTTGCTTTGGGTGTCAGTTTCAAAAAATCACACTGCTTATATTTTCTTCTAGGAATTTTAAGGTTTCAGTTCCATTCTGAGTTATCTTTTGTGTATGTTATAAGATATTAGTCCAGTTTTATTATTTTGCATGTGATTGTCCAGATTTTTCCCCACCATTTATGAAGAGACTGTCTGTACCCTATTTTATAATATATTCTTGACTCCTTTGTCATAAACTAGTTGTCCATATGTGTGTGGCTTAATTTCTGGCCTTTTTCTTCTGTCCCATTGATCTGAATGTCTTTTTTTTTCTTTTTTTTTTTTTTTTAATGCCAACAGCATATTCTTTTAATTAGTATGTGTAACATGGTTTGAAATCTGAGAATGTGATGTTTCTAGTTTTGTTCTTCTTTATCAAAATTGCTTGAGCTATTTGGGGTTTTTGTAGTTCATTCATATACAAAAAAATATATATTTTTGTGGTTCTATTTCTCTGAAAAAAATCATTGGAATTTTGATAGGGATTGCATTGAATCTGTAGATTGCTTTTGGTATTATATCCAGAAATAAATTTTAAATGTAACAAATATGATCATTTGTCTGAAGTTTTGTCTTAAAAAACTATAAATTTTTAAAAAATCATACTTTTTCATTTTAGGAAATTCAGTGGTAAATATCTCACATGTATTATGGTAAGATAGTAGGGTGGTGAATAGAAATCAAAGGTAATTCACAAATTGCAACTTTTTAAATTTTTTCAAAGTTTTCCCTCAAAAAGGTTTCCTTTGTTGTTACTGTAGCTTCTTACTAATAACCATTTAAGTTTCTACTCTCCTCACTTGTCCCAATGATCTCTGATCAGTGCTAGCTAATGATGCTTAGAAGTGTAAAAACCTTAAATGAGGGCTCTTGGAAGAAAAAGAGGCAATGGGCTGTAATAGTCATTTTTTATATAAAGAGGAAGCCAGGAGAATTTGATTGCAGATTTTTCTCTCTAGTATTTTGAAAAAGTGGCATGAGTACAAAAATGTAAATGTTTTCTGTTTTACTTTTGAGTGATCATATTATTTTTTGACTTTTAAAAATTAAAGTATAATTGACATACAATATTATATGAGTTGCAGGTGTATTTCTGACTTCTTAAAGAAGACTTATCTTCCTGCTGTGTTCTTTATAGTAAACTTGATTTACATTCTCTGAATACAAAGTAATTAGTTTGAGATGACCCAGGAATAGGGCGTCTACCTAGAGAGCAAAAATCTGCATACTGAGAGTTCATTGTTCCCATAGTCACAGAATAGACATGACAGCCTAACTTATTTGTACCATTTTTCTGTTTCCCCAGTGACATGCCTACAGATACATATTTATAAATACATCCTATTTATGGCAGTTGTAAAGATAACAACTTAATGTCATAAAATAACAATATTCAGCTCACACAAGCCATTACCTCCATGTCAGCTAATAATTGACTTCTTGCCCCAAAGCAACTTGCTTATTTTTTTGTCATATCCCTTCCAGTGCTTTCTACCCTATCTTCTGAATATTCCCACTTTCTAAGATTTTATTTATCATTATTTTTTATAATTTATAATATGAAGAACATAGATATGTTGAATTTTTTTTCAAAATATGCAACCACCCTATCTTCTCTCTCTCTCTGTCTCTCTCCCTCTCTCTCCCTCCCTCCCTCCCTCTCCCTCTTCCTCTCCCTCTTCCCCTTCTCTCTCTCTCTCTCTCTCTCTCTCTCTCTCTCTCTCTCTCTCTCTCTCTCTCTCTCTCTCTCACTTATACACTATATACTGTATCCATTCCAGGGATCATTTTCCATCTACTTTGTGAATCACTACTTAAATAGAGGGTGGCTGCTATTAATGAACAAAAATTACTGACATCTGAATAAGATATTGCATTATGCATAGAAAATCTTGAAGAACAAAAGTTGTAGTGGCCTTGGGATATATAAAATACCATTTAATGACTTCAAATAATTTTGAGTAGAAGAATGCCTAGTTCACAAAGCCAAGCATAAACTATAAGAATGATTACTGAGGTGATGCTTTTGAAATAAGCATCCTGGAGAAGGAGGTTTCTAAACCATCTGTGGAATGGCTAGCAAGGAGTGTTAGTTTGGTCTAAAAAAAAAAAAGACAGAAAACCTGCTATTCAAGTATTTTTATTTAAAAATACAGTAACTAGATTTGCAATGGTTAGAAGGTGCTATAGAGGAGGGAAAGAAAAGAATGTTAGCACATGTCTCATTAAAACAGAATAAACCAAATTAATACATCTCAGCCTTCATTTTATGATTTTGGGGGGAAAGCAAAAAAAATAAATGATATCTTTAAATAGTTTGATTTTTATAGTGTTTCCAAGTTTATAAATTGTAATAATTGGTGAGAATATACATTTCTTACAAGTTTCTTGGTGTTTTTATCCTTATGGTCTCTCAAAATTCAAGGCTATTACCCCAAGTTCACTGAAAAAGCCATGTTGTTGTGCAAAGTCTCTGCCATCATTATTAAAATAAATGTTTATTACAATTAAAATGTCTATTGCAGGAAATATATTTTTATATGTAAGGAAATGCTTTGTAGTAATATTTCTTTGGGAATAAGTTTTCAACAATTTCTCTAAAAATGCAACAAATGCCTTTTCGGATTCTATCCTTGTATATATGTGTGTCAGTAGTTTCATGATTTTTTTAAATATTTTAATTTTATTTATTTTTATTTCTAATTAAATTTATTGAGGTGACAATGGCTAATAAAATTATGTAGGTTTTAGGTGTAAAATTCTATATGACATGCATATTGAATTGTGTGTTCATCTCCTGAAGTCTTCTTCCATCACCATGTTTGACCCCCATTACACCTTACTACCCCCCCTTCCCCCTGATAACCACCATACTATTGTCTGTGTTTATGAACTTTTGTCTGTTTGTTTTTTGTTCATTCATTTGTTGTTTTAAGTTTTATATCCTATATTTATAAATATTAAAGAAAAGTATATAATTGTATGATATTTATGTTATAGTCCAAGAGGACTGATTTATTCCAACTCTGGAATCCTTAAAATGCCATTTCTAACAACTTGATATTATTTCAGTTAACTATCTCTTATTCCTACTCATTTCAATAATGCTTCCTCTGACTACTAAAACCATCGACTTTCCACCACAAAAAAAAAAAAAAAAAAAAAAAAAAAAAAAAAAAAAAATTTCCATGAGAAAAAAACATGTGGAAATGTGTGTGCAGAACACTCTATTTGATGTCCCACAAAGTACAAATTGTTTTCACACAGTAGATGACCAAAGAAAGGCACATTTATTCCAACTTTTGCATACTGAAAATGTGGTTATCATTAGAAAATGTCACAGCAATAGGACAAATGACAGGCCAAAAATACGTTAAAGCGAGACTTCTGGCCAAGATGGAGGTGTAGACAGACATGCTGCATCTCCCTCCACAATTAAGAAGGAATACAACTACCTCAAAGCTAGAAACAACCAGAAGTTCCAGAAAATCAAACTACGTGGAAGTCCAGCAAACAAAGATATAAAGAAGAAATACTCATCCAGACAGCACCACAATGTGGTGAAACAGGTCATCCTGTACTGATGAATCCCTAAGGCTCTACCCCTTACAAGGTAATAGGAGTGACAGCTCTATCTGGGATGCGGAGGCAAACAAACACAGGAGCCTGTCAGAATGAGGAGACAGAGAAGTATGGCCCAAAAGTGGGAATAGATCAAGGTTCCAGTGGGAGAACTAAGCGACGAGGAGACAGCCAACCTCACAGATGAGGAACTAGACAACCTAACAGATGCAGAATTCAAAACACTGGTGATAAAGATGCTCACAGGCTTGACTGATATGCTTTAGTACGGCAAACACATAAGAGAAGCAGTGAAGGCTATGCTAAGTGAAACGAAGGAAATTTCACAAAAAACCAATGGTGAAGGGAAGAAAACCAGGGTTCAAATCAATAAGTTGGAACATAAGGAAGAAAAAAAACAGTCAACCAGTGCAGAATGAGGAAGCAAGAATTGAAAAAAATGAGAAAAACTTCCCAAATTTTGCAAACGAGATGGACATGCAGGTCCAGGAAGAACAGATGGTCCCAGGAGAGCTGGACTCAGAGGGGACCACACCAGGACACACCATAATTGAGATGCCGAAAGTGAAAGATAAAGAGAGAGTCCTGGGGGCAGCAAGAGAGAAGCAGAGAGTTGCATACAGGGGGGTGCCTGTAGGACTATCAGCTGATTTCTCAGAGGACACTTTGCAGGCAGGAAGGGTCTGGCAAGCAGTATTCAATGTGATGAAAGGCAACCTGCAACCAGAATTACTCTATCCAGCAAGGCTATCATTCGGAAAGGAAGGGCAGATGAAGTGCTTCCCAGACAAGGTGAAGCTAAAGGAGTTCCTCACCACCAAGCCATTATTATATGAACTATCAAAGGGACTTACTTAAGAAAAAGAAGATCAAAACTATGAACATTAAAATGACAACAAACTCACAACTATCAACAACTGAATCTAAAACATAAAAACAAAACCCAACTAGCAAACCAGAATAGGAACAGAAGCATAGGTATGGGGATCATTTGGAGGATTATCAGCTGGGAGTTGGGAGGGGAAGAAATGGGGATATGGTGCAGGGGTTAAGAAGCATAATCAGTTGGTACAAAATAGGGGGAAGTTAAGAATAATATAGAAAAAGGTGAAGCCAAACAACTTATATGTACAACCCATGGACATGAACTAAGGGGAGTGGGATTGTTGGAGTGTAGGGGAGTACTGGGCAGAGGGGAGCAAAGGGGGGGAAAATTGGAACTACTGTAACAACATAATCAATAAAATATACTTAAAAATAAATAAATAAATAAATACATTAAAGCAAACACTTATGTGTATACCATTTTGAGAAGTATTAAAATCACACCTTTTCTATTAAGCACTAAATAAGAAGACCAGGGCCAGAGCTGTTATTCCAGCCTCACAATGTAAAATACCTAACAGTTTGTTTTCGGCCTGAGAGACCAACAGCTCCTTTTCTGAAATAAGAATTAGTCTAAGGAAAAGACTAATTTGGAGAAAATCATTGAAGGTCTCTCTCACCCTGAGGATGCACTAGAGAATGAAGATCAGACTTCACCAGTCCCTAGGGCGGCTACTTTATCTCCTTAGTCCACTAAATGCCAACCAGGTTAAGATTTCTTCAATATCAGATATTTGGAATACTGGCCTTTCCCACCTCCCCAAAGGGGAGAATATGAAAGGTGGAGAACTCTGTGCCTCAGCACTCCCTGCTCTGAGGGGACAGTGCAGTCCTTGAGAGGGACACCCAACTATCTGAGAGGAGAAAAAGAGTATCTTGAGATGTGCTATCTGCTCAGATGTGATCAAATGATATCTGTAGAAATGACACTAAACCAGGACAGATAAGAGGAAAACAAGTAAAGACTGAGAGCTCAACCTGGAGAAGATGGAATGTTTTACGTTAATCTAATTCAATGTGTTGCTCAGTTGTGACCCTCCCATCTGATACAATGGCTCACAGATGGGCTCCAGAGAGATTATCATTAAGCTCCTGGATGGATGATGGCTATCACTGCGACACTTTAGAGATATTGAGAATGAAAACCAGTTCAAGGACAGAATGTCACCAGACTTTAATTTCACAGGCACACATTGTCAGGAAAAAGCAAAATAACTTAAAGTTCCTAATATTTTAAATAATTGTGACCTCAGAGTTCATTCTTCCATTATGTAATAATGAGACACTTAAAAGTTTTACTAGTATAGCAATTAACCGTCGGTTCTCTCTGAATGGTTACCAGACCACTTGAGTTTTAATTTCTAAATCTTTCTTTTTCTCCTGGTGATTTTCAGCCTTTGAAAAATAAGTCACTCATGATTTAGTTATATGTTTTTTCCCCACTGTCATCAATTAGTATAAAAAAACTAGGGAATGAAAAAATACATATCAAGAAAGCCCTAGAGTTTAATCATATGTAATATATACATAAGGAGAGAGCTATGTAAGTGCTAGACAGCAATTCTTCAGTAGTTGGAATGAGTTTTAATTGTGAGGTAGTTGGATAATTAAATACTAAGAGAAAGTGGGAGTAAATTGGCAAGCTTATAGAAAGAGACAAAACGGAACCTGGCTAGACTACAAAGAAAGACCCTTTCATGTGCAGGAAATAAAAGGGGAAAAACCTATGGGAAAGCTTTTCCCAAAGGAGACTAAAAGAGAAAAGAAGACATGTTAAGGAATATAAATTAACTTCGCCTGTCTCCCATTTCCCTATGAAATATTTTTTCTATATAAAGAGTACAAGAAAGATCCTGTGAGAGCCAGTTTTGGTAAATTTCATTCTGTAACAAGAAAAAAAACATTTCACCAGAACTTGCTATTTTTCTAAGTATTTCTATCTATATTTTTATTGTATATTTTTATTCTTTATGAAATAGAAACATTGATCATGGAGAGAATATTTTCTTTCAGTTGGTTTGAGTTAATTCAAGTTGTTCTGCTTTATTAATATTCTTTTAGTTTGTATTTAGCTCAATTGTGGGAACATATTTAATACAGAAGCAAGAAAGAGTCTATTTCCCTCTATAATGAATTTCCTTGAATTCATAGCTATGCATTGATCTCTTAAGGCTGGGAAAGGTATGATGAAAATGTGGAGGTATAACATTCAAAGGGCTCACCAGCATATTTACTAATACTGCCAGAGCAGCCTCTTTTGGCTACTAAGTATGATCAAATAAGGCTGCCTGAATTAAGTACAGGGCAGTTACTGCCATTGTAAGTGGTTGATTGCTTCCCCAGCCTCAGCTTCCACACACAGCATCTCCCTTCTCCACCTCTACATTCTGGACCTGGACTCCAACAAAAATGCTAATACGTTAACTAATAAGTAAGGGCAGAACCAACTTACACATCCTAGTAAACCAAGTCTGTATCATAAATAATAATTGTACCTAGAAATAGAAGCAAACCCTCCAATATCTCTTTTCCCACCGTTCTATAACAAAAAAAAAAAAAAAAAAAAAAAAAAAATTCTAGTTTATCTCAGGAGACTATTATCAACATTTTTCCCTTTTTTTCTCCCTACAGTTTGGCTTACATATAAGTAGAGCATGGACCACTTACACGGCAAAGGAAATGGGGGACAATCCAAAGGGATTAAACGAAGAAATAAAATCTAGAGCTTGCATCTAACCAGAGAAGCACCTGGAATAATGGGAAGAATGTATTTGTGTATAAGCAGAGGGATGTGTGGGCATGTTTAGTGAAAAAAATGTGTGAAATAGAAATTTTAAAAAGAGACAGTATACAAATCACAAAGAGCCCAGAAAGAACGGGGCATGTGGAAACCATAATGTTGGTTGGGACTGAATTCAGTAAAAAACAAACCTCACAGAGAATAGGTCAATTCTTGATATATGTTCAGCTCTCTGTATAGTTTGCTATTCTGAAAATTAGTTTGGATGACTCACAGGCATAACACTTCCTCTAGAAATTTCCTTCTTGCAGGAGTTAAATAGATAGTGGCGTGAGATTTGCCATTGTGAGGACTAAGTAACCCCCGTGAAGCTGATCTAGGGAACAAGGTTCCTCTGCCTCCCACAAATTTGAAATAATCCCAGAAGGATGCGTAAGTATAGAAAAATCCAAAACAAAACATGAGGCCTTCATGATTAGCCTTTCCTTTACTGTTCTTGAGGAAGAAAATATGTAAAAAGAAATATTCATAGCAGATATAGTTCTTTTTAAGCAATGGAACAGCTAATTAGTAATACCGAATAGTTAACATTTCTGGAGTCCTTTCAATGTGCCAGGCACTGTTAAGAACTTTCCGTGAACACTGATTTTAATGTTCACAACAACCCTTTGAGGAAGACACATCAGTCAGGGTCTGGTGATGAGACAGAAACCACGTCACGTATTTTACCAGAGAGAATTTAATAAAGAGAATTTCTAACTAGAGATTGAAGAACTAAAAAGATGGAAAGGGAGCAGGAAGTAGTAATTACCGGAAGCAGCTACCACCACCAAGGCCAGGGGAACAGATGGATGAGTTTGCAATTATTAAAATTTATAAGCTTGAAGGAGGGAACTTGTGGAGCAAAAACTAAAACTTCTGAGGAGGAGAACACAGCTTTGGCTGGTGCTAGTATTTCTGATGTGGCTCAGTGAGGCTGTTTCTGCCTATGCTGGGAAAACTTAAATATATGTGTATGTAATAAATGAATCACTAGAATTAACTGCTACTCGGGGTTAGAGTATTTCTAGTGTGAAACTGACAATGGAAGTCAAAACTGCAATGCGTCCCTTCTTTCTTTTATTTTCTCTCTCAGACTCTCTCTAGTGGCCCCTGATAAGAGATCAGACAGCAAAGGAGACACGCCCAGCCCCAATATACCAAAATAGAGTACAGAAGGATGGGTCTGAAGCCAAGAGACAATAGCAAAATCACTAGCACAGGAGATGTAATTAAAAATCCGCATTTGATGTGAGGAAGCTGAGGTAACAGAGGTGAAATGTCTCCCACAAGTCCTCACAGCATGTAAACGGGAGAGTTGGGATACATGGGCTGTCTGACTTGACAGTTCCTTCTTTCATATCTGGAGCTACTTGTGGTCATTGTTTCCATTTTTTGGAAACAGGACACAGCATCTTGCCATGGAAAGAACAATCCACAGAAGCTAGTTTCTGTTCCCAGGTAAGCCACAAGGTGTGTGAATTTTGTTGTTATTTCATTCTCTGGACCTCAGAAATACCCATTACTGAAACAAGATGCTCGAATTAGGTAATACCTAAGGCTCCTTTTAGTTTAATAATCACTAAAATTACAATAAGACTCAGCCCATGAAAAAAAATCTAAAGTGCTTACAAATAATTGTGATATGGGCTGTAGTAACTCTGGCCTACCAATATTTCACAGAACAACTGCATTTGGAAATAATTACTCCTTTTTTCTTGTCAATAGTGTTCAAATTATTTCCACATATAGTTTAGGAGCATTTAGAACATTTAGCCACAAGACAGGTAATGGATAGAATTTTTGTATTTTTAAAGATTTTGAATTCCTACTATGGGCCAGATTGTTCTAGATGCTAAAGATAGAAAGACATGGCTTCTTCCTTCAATAATCTTATAGTAAGAAACCTAGAGAAGAAAACCAGAAACAAGTGTTTTTAATATGATATGTAGAAGAATCTATGGATTACTGGAGCACCTGCCAACTGTTTTGTCAGGACAGGGTTGGGATGGAACAGTTATGTGTCAGGGAAGCTTTCTTAGAGCAGGTGGCTTTTGAGTTGAGTTTTGAAAAAAAAAAATTAAGTCAAGTAAAGAAATATGGTGCAGGATATAATCAGGATTGGACAAATGCAGCATAAGGGTGTTCAAAGCAGATGGAACTTTATTATATTACTATTATTATTTAAAAGCTACATTGCAAAAAAAGCAGTATACTTTAAAGCTGCAGGTAGTTCAGCATTGCTAGGGTAAAATGTCAGGCTGTGGCAGGTGGGAGGGTGTCAACAGGAGACAGCAGTATAGGTGGCAGCCAGGTTATTGAAGGTTTATATTTTGAGCTGAAGAGTTCAGGCTTTCTTCCCTGAAGTACACTGACGCGATGGATTACTAGTTGGCAATGAAAAGGAATAATTATTGAAACATATTATAATATTAGTGAACCTCAAAAACTCTGTAAAACAAAATAAATGAACAAGCAAAACTGAGACAAACTCATAGATACAGAGAACAGACTGATGGTTGGCAGAAGGTAGGTGGTTGGAGACTGACTGGGTAAAAAAAGTGAAGGGATTGAGAAGTACAGATTGGTAGTTACAATGCAGTCACAGGAATGTCAAGTACAGCAAAGGAGATATGGTTAATAATACTGTAATGACAATGTATGATGCCAGGTGGGTACTGGATTTACCAGAGGGATTACTGTAAGATGGAGTCTCTCAGAGAACCATGAGGACACAGCGAGCAAACAAAAAGAAGTTTATTGAGGGAATTAGCAAGCAGGGAAGAAGCCATGCCGCGAATGGTCAGACTTTGGGCTCCTAAGGAAGGGGGGGGGGTGCTGTTTTATAGGAGGAAGAAAAAGGCACTATTGAATTTAGTCATTTATCTTGCAGCTGTGAGTCTGAGGGCTGATCAAGGCCAAACAGAGCTTGTGTTGACACACTCCACTATCATGGGAAACCCCCAGGCAGCTGCAAGCAGGCGGGGGAAGGGGGACGGCGTGGGAACCGAGGTTGTCAATCACCTCATAAGTTCTATATATGTTGTACACCTGAAACTAATATATTGAATGTCAACTGTAATTTGGAAACAAAAAATATGCTAAGTGAAAGACGTCAGAATATTTTATAATTTCATTTATATGAAACTTTAAGACAAACCTATAGACAGGAAGCAGCTCAAAGGTGGCCTGGTTCTGAGTGAGACTCACTGCCGATAGTACAAAGATGGAAGGTAGACCATGGACTTGGGGTCAAAGTTCAGATAAATTAGGATATACAGCATAAGACTAAAGCTATGTGGAATGGAGTAGGTCTCATAGCCTACATGTCTTCACGCAAACCCAATCTTGTTTTCTACGTGCCTCCAGATCTCAGGCAGGATCCTGTGGACAGTGCCATAGAGAACAGTGTTTCTGAAACCAGCCTTATGTGCTAGGGTGCTTTTGAACATCAGCCAGCTTTAAGAAACACCATGTGGAAGGAAAAGAATAATCCATAATTGCTGGGGGCAGGGGGCTTGTATAAGGGGACTAAATGGTAATGAAAAAAATACAATAAAAAAAGTAGAGGCAAAAAATAAAATAAAATAAAATAAAAGAATATTTAATTTTAAAAAAAGATCCAGATTCAAACAGACCGGGGTTCAAGATCTGGCATGGCCACTTACCTTCCAAGCTGCCTTTTAAAAAGTTATTTAACCTCTCGGAGCCCCAGATATTAATTTATAGAAATGGCAATAGTCTTACCCCATTCAGGAAGCTGTTTCAAGAAAGTAATAACACAGGTAACTCCTCAGCAAACTATATATCCTAATTTAGGTTATACATTAAGTTTCTGTGTCCACATTATTTTCACCTCTCAGGCCTTAGATTTCTCATCTGTTAAATGGTCTGAGTGACCCAGGACTTCCTTTCCAGCTCTGACATTCTATATCACTGTCAGATCATTAGCTAAATGCTAAATTTCCCAGAATGCTTTATGTGTGCAAGGCTCTCACAGGAGTGACTGACCAAAAACGCTTAATAGAATTGCTCATTTATTCAACACTGGTTTATCTAGAGCCTACATTCAGTTTACACAGTGTTTGTGGGGCAGGTGTTGATCCAGCCTGGAAAAGCAAGACCATGAGTGGTGTGCTCCAGCATGAAACCTCCAGGTATTCAGAGAAGACAGAAGGCAGGGGCCTCCTGCAATTTGAGCAGCTCAAGTGTTGTGTTCTGGATAACATGCCCCTTGGATCAGAGTCAGGTATATACATGCATTACCAAAATCTATTCATGTGAGAGTTATATCTTCATAAAATAACTCAGATGTAACCCTACTTAGTGATTCTCTTTCCCCACTGATCTTACCTTTGTTAACTAGCTCCATTAATACAGGTCACTTCCCATCTACACAAGGAAGGTGGGAGGAAGGAGTTTGAATAGAACTGATTAATTCTTTACTTAATCATGCTCTATCTTTCCAACTGACCTTTTCCTCTTCTCACTACTCTAATTCCTAAAAATGAACATGTGCTATGGAACAATTAGCCTTCTCCTCTGTCTTTTTTATATTTTAGTGACTCCATTTTATCACAACTGTGTAAGAAAAATACTGTTCCCTTTTCTTTGGTAAACTAAAGACAAGTAAGTGGATTGAGTTTCTGAATACAGAACAGTCCCAGCACAAATTATAGCTGCCCAAACTATTTTCTGTTCCCTGACATACACACAGAGCTTCTGCCACATTTATTGAGTCTTCAAGGGGATACCAAGCTGGTTCTGAGGCAACCATTATTCTCTGATGAAAAGCTACTGTGACCTTCACCTCCAGCATTAGAAAACTTATCTGCTTCTCACCTCATTCTTCAAAGGAGTGAGCTAGCATTGGAACCTAGCAGGTAAAAGGTTAAAATGCATTTCATTTTAAAAAGTTTTTTGTATCAGAAGTTGACTGCTACCTTTCTGAACTGACCCACCTTATTGGAATGAGAATACATCAGAGGCACAAATTTGAAGAGCAGCCATTGAAATCCAGGAGAAAATTAAGGAATATGGGAAGTGTGGCCATGGAGATGTAAGTCTAAGCAAACTTGTGTAAGTGCTGCATAATTGAAAATGAACCACTTACTGTGCTTGCAAAAAGTTTCAATGAAATGGCTCTTTCTGTTGCATTGACTATTGAGTAATTGTTAAAAACGTGACCAATTTACCTCTTAAAACTTATTCACCAATAGTACCTATTCATTTTTTGGAGTTGGTAAAAGTACCCTGCAGTGCTAAGGGCCAGCTCATGCAAAATGTGAGGTTGACAATTAATTACTCAGTCTTTAGGACCACCAATACCTACTTTTTAAGGCTTTTTTAAAATTACATTTTTAGTCATTCCCTATTCTCTTTCATGTACCAAGATCTTCATGTTCTTTCCTTCTATCTTCATCAAAATATGCTTTCAGAAATAGACTTGACAAATTCAATTTTACTGAGATGCTTCTAATTAGTAACAGGTTCAATATTCTACCCTTCTATAAAGTTATGTTTTAACAAAGCTTGCATCTTAGGTCACAATGGTAGCTGTTAAAGAGAGGTGGTTATCAGAATCACATGCAGAGCCCTGTCTGTGCATACTTTCAGCCTCCTGCTCAGAGATTCTGATTCCCAAGGTTTGACAGCGCCATGCCTGGCCTGGGAAAGTCTGCATGTATGCGCATGCATGTGTATGCTCCAGCACATGCTCAGGTGCTCACAAATCTCCAAAAGTGATTCTGCTTCAATCCTTCAGTGGTAAACCTCAGGCTAAAGAATGACGATCCAATGGGAAACTTTCAACCATTAATCAGTGGTTGCGATAACTTTGGTTGGGCAACTGATGGTGCTTTGACATCCCACAAATTAAAAATTTTTTCTTCTATATGCATGGTTGACTAACTTGCTAGATAAAAGAATAGGCAAGTAGATTACAGGTAGACTGACACATTCCAACTGGTGTTTCTTCAAATAGTTTATGGCACATGCATTAGAATCTTCTGGGGTCAAGAGATTGCTTAGAACTAGATTCAGAATATTTGAAGGCAGAGCCGAGAAATATGACCTAGAAAAGATGCTCTTTAGTTGAAGGATCACTAACCCAGGTGTCAATGGTTTTCTCAATAATTATTTTGTTATGTTGATTATAAAGAAAGTATAAAATATATAATGGTCATCCAAAGATAGCCTGTTGTTAATATTTTTATATATTTCCTCTCAGTCTTTTCTTGTATGCAGTATATACAACTTTCTATCTATTGTCATGTTAATACTATTTTAGAAGCCTTTTCCCCTGTCATTGGATAGCTTGCAAAAACTGTAATTTTAATGCCTGTGTATTTTTTCATTATATGAATGCATTTCACTAAATTAACCCCCATTGTAGACATGTAAACTGATTTCCTATTTTTGCTATTAAAAATAATGCTATAATATGTAGCTTTATATACACATGTTTATGTTTCCTCTAAAGCCTAGGAAAAGAATTGCTGGATAAAAGGTTCTGATAAATGTTGAGCGTTTGCCCTCAGGCTAAAGCAGTGTGCTAAACTGCTCTTTGTAGTCAGACTATCAGCAAGAATTAAGTACAGGTGATTGGAATGGAACCAGGATTTTCTGGAAGGACAAACTACAGTACTTCTAACTCCGAACAACGTACCATGGCCTTAACGATGGCCCTGCCTGACTGGAGCTCAGGAGAGCACCTTAGGGTAGCCAGCTGTTCTGATATGCCTGAGACTAAGAAGTTTCCTGGGATGCAGGACTTTCAGCACCAAACCCAGGGACATCCCAGGTGAACTGAGATTGCTGGTTACCCTAGTTGAAATCTAACCTTTGTGTTGATAAAGTATCCACAGGAATTTTAGCTGACTTTGGTATGAGTAGAACATCATATAATTTGATAATAGTACTACACATCACTGTACTTTTCTTCCACATTTTCTCCACTGGAACACTGAAGAGAGTCAGGTAGAACTGCCCACATTTTATAAATTATAGAATGACACAGGTGAATTAAAAGAATTGAATAGGACCCCTGTATTACCAATAAAGGCAGCAACACTGCCTGCCCCAACTCTGAGCCCATCTGGAATCTGTGCTGTAATAACAATCGCTCTTGAAAGAGCAGCCCTCCTTTCACTTGGCTGCATCTTACTAAGTGTAACTACTGGCAAGAGCTTGCTAACTCACCTCTTCTTCTTAGTGACCTGCTGGCTTCTCAACTCATTTAAAGCTGGTTCTTCACTTCTCATCTGCTCTTTATGTTACTAAAAAATCATTAATGCCAAGCAATGAGGTAGAGACCTAGCTTAAACAAAATTAAAAAATTAACTTGCAGGGGGATGAGTTACTATAGAGACTTCCTCTAATGCACATTTCAGTTAAGTGTTATGGTCAGGATAGGGGTAAATGCTCTCTTACATTCTGCATAACACTCCACCACACATAAGAGAACATTATCTCTTTTCAAGTCAATAATACCCAGAATGTCAAAAAAAATAGCATAATACCAATCTTTACTCTTGCCTTTATGATTAAAATAATATGAACTCTCAATTATGGAGACAATGGAAAGTATATATTCTACTCTAATTATATTGCACTTCTTCAGAACTGTACCTGTCCATTATTGATGAGCAACTTTCTTGCATTTAATTTTTTAAAGCAAATGTCCATATTTAGAAGAACTTTAAATAGTATAGAATGAAATCTGGTTTATGTTATTACCTCATGTTTACTTGGAGAAAAATGAATGTTCTACTTTGAAAGTTAGTCCAGTCATTCCTTCATTAAATATTAATTAATCACCAAAAGTATGGGTTGGTGATAGAACAATAAAAAACAATGAAAAACACTCTTCTCTCAGGATCTCGCAATCTGGTGGGGAGTCATGGACTTTAACATCAATAAATAATGATAACAGCACACACAAAAAAATCAGGTAAGGGGCTACTAATTGAGATGGCACGACACGGGAGAACTCCTCTGAGGCAGTGGTGCTGAAGCAAAGCTAAGTAATGTGAGGGTGTGAACCATATAAATATCTGCACAGTCAAAGGGCCCAGTAAGAGTAAAGGCCCTAAGGAAGGAACAAACTATGAGCTGA
The DNA here is from genome assembly GCF_987537825.1 of Furipterus horrens. Lineage (NCBI taxonomy): Eukaryota > Metazoa > Chordata > Mammalia > Chiroptera > Furipteridae > Furipterus > Furipterus horrens. The sequence continues at coordinate 134,651,938 of NW_028327176.1, read as the reverse complement.
GTGAAGGGAAATGAGAAAGCCCTTGGGAACTTTGAGTAGAGGAATGATTTGATCTACTGATGTCATTCAAAGAAGCATCGCTCTGCCTGCTGGGGCAGACTAATCCTTGGGGAATCAGGATGGGGTTTGGGGCAAATGGAATTTATACAAATACCCACATACCCTTCTTTGCAGTAGAAAGTACCACTCACTGTTCATGGCAGCATTAGCTAAGCTATATTTACAAACCTGACTACAATCACTGTCAGTGCTTGGTTGATTTGAGTATCTTACAGTTCTACTTTAATAATTCTCTTACTCATCTGCTTATTTGTATACTGTTTGCATAGTACAATACTCTGAACAGTGTGGTGTTACAAAGAAATAGATTGTGTGGTTCCCACTCTCATCTCAGATGTGTGATATTGCTCACAATAAACTGTCCCCACAATAATTGCCATTTGCCAGTCCAACTTTTTTCTCTATTCTGTAGTACTCTTTTACATCTTAGATTCTGGATGCCATCTATGTCTGACAGATGTGGAGCTCTGAAGAGTGGATTCTCATTCAAATTTAAGACATATATCATAGGATTTGTAGATCTGAAAATATCTTTATTCTACCTTCCCAGTTAAACCATTTTGCTGGGTATATTAGTTTTCTATTGCTATGAAACAACATTACCACACACTTAGGAGCTTAATACAACACACAGTTTCTGTAGGTCAGGAGTCTGGGTACAGACTAGCTAGGTCCTCCCAAGGCTGCAATCGAGATGATAACTCAGGCTACAATTGCATCTGAAGCTTAACTAAGGAAGGATTGGCTTCCACACTCAGATACATTATTGGCAGGATTCACTTTCCTACATTTATAGCACTCACAGCTTCAGCTAGATACTACCTTCAACCCCAAGAAATGTGGGATTTCTCCATATGGCTGCTTGATTTCTCAAAGCTAGGAAAGAGAGGCTGACTTCAATAAGACAGACTCTATAATTTTGTAGAATGCAAGCAGGCAATCATGTATGTACATCCTATCACCTCTACCATATTCTGTTCATTAGAAAAAAAGTCACAGGTCCTACCCATTCTTAAGGGAAAGACATCACCCAAGGGCAGGAACATCAGGAATCATAGAGTCTTTCTGTCCACCACACTGGCTATAGAATCTAAGTAAAAATAACTTTTACTTAGAACTTTGTAGGCATTACTCCACTCACCTTTAGCATGCAGTGCTGCTATTGTAGCCATTTGAATTTTCATTTTATGTGTATGTACTGCTTTGGGCCTACCCACCTTGGGAAGCTCCTAGGACCATTATTTTAATCCCTGGTATTCTGAAATCCTGTGATGTTTCTAGATACTGGTTTTTGTTTATTTCTTATTCAGCATACTGGGCATTTGGTGAACTCTTTCAATCTGAGACTCATGTCATCTAGAATATGTTAATTTTTTCTTTGATGATTTCCATGAAACTTTTACTATTTTTTAATTGTCCTTGTTTCTTGGATACATTATATTCTCTTTGAGATTAATGATATTTTTGAGGTTATTGTTTTTATTTTCTGCTTTCTCTGTTGTCTTTCTTCTCTGATCAATTCTTTTATTGATTTTGGTCTCTAAGTTTTATGTTGGAGGCTTTCCTCAAACGTGATTCTTGTTTCTTTATAATCAAAAGTAACACACTAAAAATGTGACTGGAAGCTCTGTGTGAATGGAGAGAGCATGTTGACTTTGAATTCGGAGTAGGATCAATTGCAGGTTACTCCATTATATCTGGTGTCACTGAATCCAGAAACTCAACATAGAATGAGGATCAGAAAGTCTAACTGCTTTGTAAACAAGTATGCCATCAGGTAGCCTTCTGCATTTTCCCTAACACCAGAGGTCAATAAATCTAGGCTTTTCTGGATTCTTGCAGGCTCTTCCGCTTGCTTTACATGCTCACCACCTTCTACAGGCACTTATGTTTCAGTTTCTTCTACCAAGTCAGTGGCCTCTGCTCCATGCATTCTTTATCTTCCAAATTTGTGTTTCCTTTTTTGTCTACTCTTTCTTCTTCATTGATTTATTCTCATGGGTTGATATCTTTCTTTGTTTTAGTCTTTTACAGTCATTTTAGGGAGGGAGCAGAGATAAATGCACATGTTTAATTAGACCTGTTTAAGCATGTCATCCAGACAACAATCAAAATAATCCAGTGACTCATGGAGGTAATAAGATCTCAATTACTTGATAGTCTATCAGAGGAGAATACTTTTCAGGAAAATAATGTAAGTGGATCACTGCCTTACTTGGGAAATTGTAGTAGAGAATTATACACTCAATTCAAACTCTCACTGTGACACTTTGTGAAGCAATTGTGTGCTTCTGAGTGTGTACTAGAATATACTCATATTTGTATGACTCTTGCAAAACACCAGCATATAAAATATTTACTAAAAACCATCCATATCTATGACACCTAATTTGTCACTGACATCTGAATGATGCTCAGGCTATTATAACACTCCATAGTTCTAAGTACCTAACAAATCATTATCTAATATGCTCAAATTCTGGACATATTGAATCCAAATATGATAGGATTGCCCCACTAGCTTTTCATGCTTCAGAACCCCTTGCTTAAAACACCATGGCCCTTAAGCTTAAATAGATATCTTAATGTCATAGAATAAATAAGCATGCATAGTAATAAATGCACAACTATATGAAAAAAAAAAAACCCACCATGCTCTACCTGTACTTCCTAAGCAGGTTAACTATTAGCCCACCCATATCATAGAGCCTTAAACCTCATTACTAAGCATCAGTGGTAGGAAGCTGCAAGGAAACAACATTTTTATTTTAATATTTATAAAAATAGCATTTGTATTACATTTGGTTAGTAGAGAGAACAATGCCCCACCACCACAAAGATGTCCATACCCTAAACCCAAGGACCTGCAAGTCTGTTATCTTACATGGTGAAAGAGAATTAAGGGTTCAGTGCTATGAAGGTTACTACTCAGCTGACTTTAAAATAAGAAGATTATCTTGAATTATCTGGGCGAGCCCAATATTCCTTAAATGGACAAGGCAGAAGAGGCGGAAGAACCAGAGAGATGACCTCACAAGAAAGATCTGACTAGCCACTGCTGACTTTAAAGACAGAAGGGGACCATGAATCAAAGAACACAGGCAGCTTCTAGAAGCTGGAAGAAACCAAGTAAGTGAATAACTAAACATTTTCCCCCAAAACTCCAGACAATCCTGCTGACACCTTGACTTTAGCCGAGTAAGACTCAATTCAGACTTCTGACCTCTAGAACTGTAAGATAATATACTTTTACTGTTTGAAGCCACAGAGTTTGTGTTGATTTAGTACAGCAGCAATATAAAACTAATATACCTGATTAATGCACAGGGTGTTAAGTAACACAGGGACATGAGGAAGGACAGCTACTGTTCTCAACAGTCGTACAGCACTGTCACAACCCCCTTTTTCCACTTGAAGGCTTCACCTACTGTCTTGCTTCTCTGAGCCCCTCGGCATCTGCTGCCCTTGTATGTGCTGAGTACCTCTCTTTATGACTCACATTTGTATGCACTAAGAAAATAGCTTCACATTAGGTTGACCATACACCATCTTGGCTTAGTGTACTCCAGTTGGACAGAACTCCTTAGGTAGATAGGCCACCCTCATGGACCACTAGGCAACTTACAGATGACTTCCCCTGTGACAGTCCCTGTTCAATTATTTAGGACCATAAGGAAGAATCACATGGTCTGAGGCATGGTAAAAAGCCTGTGTAAAGTAAAAGGAGTCGATACTCTCAGCTGGTATCTCTCTTGGTCTCCCACATGAGCACCCAAAATTCTAGTTTTTTCCCTGAATTTCCAATTCAACTACACATAAACCAGCTACCTCATAGGGATGCTACTCTTTATATTAGGGAGCAGGTAGCAATGAGTGGCCAGAGGGGAAATAAAGGCAGGGCCCTCGCCATTACAGTCCAACAAGGAACATAATACAGGAGGCCAGAAGCAAAAGAAAGACAAGTCTCACTAATCGACTCAACACTCATAAGCTCGGTTTGGTAACATTGTAGGGTGTCCTGAATGTCACAAGCAGAGACAGCACAGGTGGAGGGGAGTCCTTGAGACTCCATGCTGAGAAAAGGAGCTTCTGTAACAATTTCACTAACCAAGATAAAGAGCCTTTACTAATTGAGGAAAAAAGTCTTTGTAGCTGTACATTATTCCCAAAGAGGGGAAGAAGGGGGAACCTAGAAGCCAGTTGAGGTGTATAACCCCTGAACTCCAATAGCCAGCATACTTTGATTAGCTAAGTACCCACTTGTAGCCTCAGCTCAAGCGTATAGAACAAACTCACTAACTCACTAACAAACCCACTAACAATTTTCTTCCCTCTATATGTGGGGCCTTTAGACTTGACCGGTGCCTGCTGGCAGCTCCATGCTTGTATGTGTTTTATAAATAAACTATCCTATTTCCACTATATGTGTTTGTCTATCGCTTGAATTCACCTCTTGCGATGAGACAAGGACTGAGGCGAAGAGGGAAGGCCTCCTGACCAGGGTCTCTCTCTCTCTCCCCATCTGTAACATTTATCTTAATCTTACAAATTTTAGAAAAGAAATTTTTTTTCTATCCTCCATATTTTAATTCATTCTTCAGCAATACTTAGCACAAAAATGGGTTTGATAGTGTTTTATAAAATGTCATAAGAATTACAGTATTCCCTCACTTATCGCAGGTATTACATTCTAGACCCCCCTGCGAAGTAGGAACTTTACATTTATTCTACACTCTTAAACCTACAGAACTTTAACAACATACATATACAGTACCACAAAATCCCATGTATAAGATCACTTCCTACTAAAGAGTAAGAATCATCATTCTCTCTTGAATAGTCTATTATATACTTAGAAGAGGATTACTGACAAGTCACCTTTTTTTCTCTCCAGATTAGAGCCCAATCCTTTGACCTTCTTGTCATGCCTATCTGAGGCAGTGTGCCATAGTGTTTGAGACCAGAGCCTTGAAAGCAGATTCCCTGAGTTCATTTCCTGGCTTCATGTCTTACCAGCAGTATAACCTTAGGAAAGTCACCTAATCTGTACCTTAACTTTCTTATCTATAAAAAGAGAATAATACTAGTATATTCTTATAGGCCGCTAGAGGATCTGATCACCAATTCCCAATAGGTGGGCATTTATGGGGGGCAGGTCTCCTCTGCACCAATAAGCAATACTCTGATACTAGCTGGGTCTCCTACAATTCAGCTCAGTTCTAACACTATCTACTGAAGATAGCATTGGATCCCACAGTTTAAGGGCTCAGCTTACAAGACTGTCTCCCCCACAAATACTTCGAGGCCAAGTGAAAGTCCAGGTTATCACCTGGTCTTTTAACTGAATGACTATAAATCAGAAATTCCAATGACCAACAAAGTCAACTGATTTGCTAGAGTGCCTCACAGAACTCATAGAAACATTTTATAATTATTTACAGATTCAGGTTTATTATAAAAGGATATAACGCAGGGATAGCCATATGGAAGAGATGCATAGGGAAAGGGTTTGAGGAAGGAGTGTGGAGCTTCTACGCCCTCTCTGGGCATGCTACTCTCCCCAAATCTCCACATGCTCTCCAAACCCCCTGCTTTGGGGTTTTTATAGAGGTTTCAATAGATAGGCAGGATTGATTAAATCACTGGCCAGAAGCAATTGATTCAACCTCCAGCTTTCCTCCCCTCCCTAGAGGTCAGGGGGTGAGACTAAATGGTTTAATCCTATAATCACATGATTGATTCTCCTAGCAACCAGCTGCCACCCTTACATGCTTTCCAGAAGTCACCTCAAAGACACTTTTATGACTCTCATCACTTAGGAAATTCCTATGGTTCTGTGCCAGAAAAGAGGAGGAAGACCAAATATGCATTATTATTATAAATCATAATATCACAGGTGCTTATCACTTTTAAATAATAAATTCATGAACATTATGAATAGCATATGAACATTGCATAAATATAATAGAGCTATCTTTTTAGTCCATTTTTAATTTTTTCACCTGCATTCTCTCTTATTTTCTAAGAAATAACTATTTTGTTTAAATAAAATTGAGGTGTTCAAACTTCTTGAATGCAAATAAAGTTCTAGAATTAGGATCAGTTATCTTTGTCCTGAAAATATATGTTCTATGACCACAGAATATAAAATTAGTAAACTTTGATCAGCCATCTTAAAAATGCATTTTTACCATCAAAAAGGTAAAAATGTCAAGGTTTCAGTACTAATTACAATTATCATTAGGAAAATAGAGAGGGCTAACTTAGTGGTGAAAAGCATGGCATTTGAAGTGCACAGCTTGGATCTGAAAATGGTTCCCACCATCTATAATTTATGTCACATATCAGTTAGGACAATGCTAGCTGCCATAACAAATAAACATCAAACTGTATACCAGAGGTTTGTTTTTCACTCACATAATAGTCCAAGGCAAATGCTCCTGCTTGTTAGGTTGGTGGCTTCCCTCCTGGTGGTAATTTACCTCCATCCATCTTAAGGTCTCAAATTGCTCAGGGATTTGTCGTCATCTGTACCTGGTTGTTCAAAATGGAAAAAGTGTTTAAAGGGGGGAAACCCTCCTTTTACTGGGTTGGCCAAAAGTTCATTTAGTTTTTTTTTTCCATAAAATAAGCACATTTTTCATTTTCACCAATAACTATTGATTTGGATAATTTGAGTATGTCACCTATCTCTCATGTGATATAACATTGAATGTTCTCAATTATGTCTTGATTTGATAGCCATCAACTTCAACTGATCTATCCAACCATGGAGCATTGCCCAGTGAGAAATCTCCAACACAAAACTTCGCGAACCATTTTTAATACATTAGATCAGTCACAGCACCTTCCTTATACACTGAACAAATCTTTTTTTGTGTTTCAGTTGTGTTTTTACCTTTCTTGAAATAATAAAGTATAATATGCTGAAAATGTAAATTTTCTTCCATCTTCAGTATTAAAATGGCTACACAAAAATTTACCAATTTTGGTAAGTTTTTTGTCTTTTTTTTTTTTTAATGCAAGCTGACAGGACAGCTGTCACGATGCAATCAAACAAAATTATTTTGAATGAAGTTAAAGACAACTAAGTGCTATTAGCCATCTAACCAGAAAACCTCATGAACTTTTTGGCCAACCCAGTGAAAAGCTGTGATTTTTAGATAGTGTAATTCAGTTCTGCTCTCATTCCACTGACTATAACTAGGTCCCATGTCTGCATCTAACTGCAAGGGAAGCTGGGGAATATAAAATATCCTTTTTGCTCCCAAACAGAGGAAAGCAATATTTCTGAGACAGCTATAAGTCTCTGCCATGGTGACTGATAAGTTGCTTTATTTTATATAGCCTCAGTTTTGTCATTTCTTAAAATAATAGTTGTAGTAATAACAGTTTTTACTCTTGTTGGATTACCATGAGGTATAGACATGCCTGTGCCAGGGTAAGCTACATTGGAAAAAAAGGTAGCTATATTTTTAATATTATATCAAGGTAAGTATACTAATGACATTAGGGTAGTAGCTGGATTCTGTATATAAAAATAGCTTATTTTTATAAAAGATCTTCTTGTGCTACTGCTTTGGCTGTGTAATGTGGGTTTTGCCATGGCTCTCTTTAGACTGTCACTGATAAAACATTGATCAAATCTGAGGTCATTTGTTAGTGTTTCTACTTTTCAAAGCCGTGAACCATTTACTTAAAGATTGAAATAATATTGTCCAAATTATTGGCAAAAATATATACAAAAAAGTCCTAAAGAACTCCAAATGCATTTGTTGAAACAATACCATGATATTCTGATACTGCTTCAAATAAAAATCTTGTGAATGGAGGCATGAGAAAGTCCTGTTTACATGGATTCTTATTTTAATGTGAGAATGTATGGTAAAGTTAATAAAATCTCTAGATGAAGAGGTCCTTATTTGTCATCTCATCCTGCAATTTCTTAATGAAAGCTAGCCCCATGCCCCTTCCAAATGGTCCTGCTGAGCGCTCACTCATGGGAAATCTGAACAGCACTGCCTCCTAAGGGCGACAGCCATTCCTGAACAGTTGTGAACAAGGAAGTATCCCCTTGTGTTGAGTCAAAAAATCTGCAGTCTGGTTATGTCTATGTATTGGGTTGATTTTTATCTGTTGTGACACACACACTTACTCTTCAAATGTCATTCTTTCAGACATTTAAAAGCATAGATGTTTTTAAGTAATCTTCTTGTATTTGGGTTAAATATTTCCAATTCTTTTTATGTTTTTTATATTAGAAGGTTTTGAATGCTTCTTTATCAACATGTTTTTTTTAATGGACTTACTCCTGTTTGACACAGGTATTAGTGTGTAGTTGTCTGACTTGCATGGAGTATTTCTGTACATTCCCTCAGAGTAATGCATGCTTCGAATGTGGCTGGAGGAGTCACACTAACAATTTCCTTAAATCAATCATATTAAGTGATGCTAGCAGACGTTCTGTGCCTCCACTCTGTGTTAGCAAGGACAAAACTAAGAAGGCCCAACATTTAAAAAGTGAGAAGCTATAAGTCAGTAATTGGAGAACTATTTATAATATGGTGTCTTCAAGTAGCATATTCCTGGAAGAAATAATCCAGAAAGCTTATACTCACAATCCCATGAGCAAATAACAGATATGATGCTTACTTCTTAGAAATTCGCAAAGTTTATTGACTATTAAATGCACTGAGCAAACCTGTTTAACTTAGTTAAAACTCATTTGACAGTGAGACCTTTTAGAATTATTTAATACCAATTAATATCTCAGATATACTGTTTCACAGAAAACTTTATACAACATTGGTACACTCATTACATGCATAAGACAGATAGAATGAGTAGATAGTCTAAACTTACTTCCCACCCATTTTTGCCTCCATTTATTTAAGATCATATCACCCAACCAGGTATGTGTTCACAGATCACTGAAAACAGTATAAACCAGATTTTTCTTATTTGTCACAAGGGTATATTATAGAACTTATTACCAAGAGAGTACCAAAGGTTTTTATATGTCTTATCAATATTTTCTTCCTTACTAATTCACAGGAGAAAGTTGAAATTTTCTGACCTAAAATTGCCTTTATATATTTATTTTGGATTATCACTGTATGTTGTATTATGTGAGGCTGTTAAATGAATGTTAGGAAAATTGTGATTCTATGAACTCACTTTTCTGTTTTTTTAATTTTTGAATTTACGACTGTATTGAATTTATTAGGGTGACATTGGTTAATAAAATTACATAGGTTTCAAGTGTACAATTCTGTAATATGTCATCTTGTATACTGTATTGTGTGTTCACCATCCCCATCTCATTAAACTCACTTTATAAGCTGGTTCTTTTAACATTTTCTGACAGAGAAAAGAAAAACAGATAGTGAAGGTAACTTTTGTTTCAGACAGATGAACATGCATTCCTTTTAAATCAAACATGTCACAATAGAGAGGGAAGACTAAGTCACAGAATCCTGGAGGATTACACATAAATATCGAATGGAAGCCCACTTCCTACACCCCTGGAATTTGAAAGTTTATTACATTCCCCTCACATTCCTTTCACGTGTAGAAATCATATATTTTCTTGCTTCTCATATCCAGAGATCCACAACCAAACCATGCACACAATATCCTTGTTTATTTACTAGGGCGAACAGGCTAAGATGAAAACCACTGCATCCTTTATGCTGCAGATGGCTGATCTTTGATCTTCACCCCTAAGAGAGTCCTGTGCAAATTCCTCAGAAAGCATTTCCATGACCTGCTGAGCTCCCATATCATTCTAGTTTCAAATGCTTTGCTAACCTCCTTCAGTTTTAATAAAATGTAACTGTTTCCACTTTGGACCACTGAAGGGCCAAAAGTTCTTCCCAGGTTCTTCCTGTTCTCACATCTGATTTCACATAAAAGTAAGATAAGTCAAATGGATGGAAGCAGTAAAATTCCACTGGACTCAGAGGAATAATGCCTCAGGCAAATCGAACCTAGAGGACTGCATTGGATATATGGTGTTTGCTAATCAGAATTGTTTGGTGGGTCAGAAAATCAGGATGTGAGTTTATGGATAAGAATCTACATTTATTAAGGGGAGCCTCGTTTTTATCATTTTTGTCTCTTCATCCAGAATCCTGAGCAGAACAGACATCAGCAAATGTTTGTGGAACTGGATTGCCTGTGTTGTAAAAGTAATTACAGTGCTGAGTGACAGAAATGTGCTAAGGATATGATGGAGGAATGTCAGGGATGCCTTCATTTGGAAATTATGAAAGACACTGGATCACTTTTTTAAAATAAAGAGTCAGATCATCATAGTAAAAATAGACTTACCACTTACTCAGCAGTATTTTGGAAGTGTTTTATATGGAGTTCTAAAAATGTTTTACACATAGTTTACATTTAGTTCTCACAAGAACCCTGAAAAATAAATGGTGTCATTTCCATTCTCAGTTGAAGGTGGCGAAGCTCAGGTTCACTATCTTGTGCACAGGTATAGTCCTGAAGTCTTGGAGTCAGGATTAAGCAAAGCCCTGGCTGGCTCCCAAGCTGAGAATCTTCCTAGAGCCCTGTGCCAATTCATGGTTTCTTATAGCACCTCGCAGCATTTATCTTATCAGGAATTCAAGCTGTTTCCCAAAGGGTAGCATTTTCCAAATCTCTCCACATAACTCTACAAATGAATGATTCAAAACACTAGGCCGTGTTGTTCTGAAATACTGTCGTAGAGAACTTCACCTGTTTAATGGAACTGAATACTCAGAAATGGTTCAGCAGCCACCAAGTGAGAAGCAAGGTGGGAGGAGGGCTGACTCAGAAAGGAGAATGTGTGCAGTTTTCTAGCTCAGAAATGCCATTCTTTTATCCCATGTAAATGTATTTCCTTTGCCTTCCTCACACTCTAGGTGTTAGTTGGGGATATAGATTCCTTCCTTCAATCTAGACATTTCTATTAAGATATTGACACGCTTTTTTTCCGTAAGTAAACTGTCTACTTTATTTTACATACCAATACTATATCAGTTCCATTTAATGCTTCCATGATTCCATAAGAACAGGAAGAAGAGCTATTTATTTGTAAACATGTATGTATTTTGTTCTAAAAGTAAGCACCACATTTACATATTCATTAGAATTGCCACTGTACATGAAACGGGGACAGTAGATAATGGCATAGCTTTAACTTTGTAGATGACCAGTTTTGCATAAACAGAATGAGATTATTAACATCAAGTCTGTATATCAAATCTAAGGAAGAAAAATAAAACTCAGGCATATTTCCTAAAAAAGATATTTGAGAAAAACAAACTAATGAGTAATGTCAAAAAGTAAATATTCCAAAAATGTAAATCAAAGCAAATATTCTCATTTGAACCCTTAGAAAAATAAGAGTTAGTTCTTAGGAAGATAAAAAAGAAATGAGCAAAGCTCTATAAAATCTAATTAACAAAAGAATAGCATAAATAAAAATTAAATACTAAAGGGCTACAGTATATAGAGAAGATTATAAATCATAAGGGACTACTATGTGCAAAAGTTTAAATATTGGATAACAATAATCTATGTTCTTTTTTTTTTAATGTGTTTTATTGATTATAATATTACATTTGTGCCAATTTCCCTTCCCTCTGCTCCCCTCCACCCGGTGGCCCCCCTCCCTCCAGTTGTCCCCCCCTTTTAGATCATGTCCATTAGTTGTGCATACAGTTCTTCTCAACCTCTCTCTGTCTATTCCATTCCCTCCTACCATGATCCTTAATTCCTATATCATCTCCCTCCCTCTCTCCATTCCCCCTCCCCGTTGACCTCCCCCCAACATGTTCCCCATACCCATAGCTCTCTTTCCAGTCTCGTTGCCTGTTTAGTTTGACTTTGTTTCAATTCCCTAGCTTCTGTTGTTTCTTGTGATGCAGTTTTCATTTTAGATTTCATAGTTTTGATCCTCCTTTTTCTAAACCAGTCCCTTTAACATCTCATACAACAGTGGTTTGGATCTAACGAACTCTTTCAGTTTTATTTTGTCCTGGAAACACTTTCTCTATCCCTCTACTCTGAATGACAATTTCGCTGGATAGAGTATTCGTGGTTGTAGGTTTTGGATTTTCATTACTTTGAATATTTCTTGCCAGTCCCTTCTTGCCTGCAGGGTCTCCCTTGAGAAGTCAGCTGATAGTCTAATTGGGACCCCTTTGTACATAATTCTTTTCTTCTCTCTTGCTGCTTTTAAGATTCTCTCCTTATCTTTAGTCCTCGACATTTTGATTATAATGTGTCTTGGAGTGGCTCTCCCTGGGTCCAGCTTCTTTGGAACTCTCTGTGCTTCCTGGACCTGCAAGTCCATTTCCCTCCCCAAGTCTGGGAAGTTCTCCTTTATTATATTTTCACTCAATTTTTCAAGTTCTAGTTCATCTTCCTCGCTCTCTGGCAAACCAATGATTCTTATGTTGGGCCTTTTATAGCTGTCCCAGAGGTTTCTGATCCTCTCATCGTTGCTTCCCATTTCCTCTCGCTGCATTGGTTGGCTGCTTGTTCCTTCTCCATATTCCGGTTTGTTGAAATGAACTCTGGATTTTATTTCCTCACCATCTGTCTCGTATGTGGTTTTGTTCCTTTCATTATGAGTGTTTTTCGCTTCTTTCTCATCTTTTTCCAAATCTTTTGTGAATTCTGTAAGCCACCTGATAACAATGGCCCAGAACTGAGCCTCTGACAGGTTTCTTATCTGTTCATCTGTCAGGTTCTCCATCTGTTGCCTGGTGAGTTGTGCTACCGGGATTTCTATAGTTGCCTGCCTCATTTTGACAGATGCGTTTTGTTTTCTTGGGCCGGCTATAGGGGGCAGTGCCTGTGTACGCGTCACAACCCAGCGATGGCGCCTGTCCGCGACCTTTCTCGCCGGCGCTTTGTTGTCACTGCCCAGCTACCAGTGGCGATCCGCAACCTATTTCGCAGCGCTGTGGCGCTTTCTTTGGGGGCGGGGGTCCAAGATGGATTCACACAGTTATTCCGCTAGGAGACCGGGATCCGTCCTCCCGCCCCCTGGGCCTCACTGTTCAAGGCGATGCGGTGGCTGCTTTCCCCAGCGCTGGGGTCGCAAGCTGCCGGGGGTTCGACTGCAGCCGGGGTTGTCCTCCCCGCCGCTGTCCCAGGTGCGACCGCAAACAGCGCCGCCCCCTTTCTCTCGTCCTACCTGCCCAAAGAGCGCCGCTGGTTTATAACTTAATATGTTGGGCTTCCGTGTAGTTTTATTTTCTGGAATTTCTAGTTATCCTTTGTTTTGAAGTAGTTGTATTCCTCTCTAGTTGTAGAGGGAGACATAGCGCGTCCGTCTAAGCCTCCATCTTGGCCAGAAGTCCCCATAATCTATGTTCTTATAACACTATACCACTTCACATGTAGTTTACCATACAATAATAAAATAATCCCAATTCCTGTCTTCTGTTCCTTGTATCATTGTTATTGTTCATTTCACTAACATATAAGTATATCTAAGCATATACATTGTTGCTAGTATTATTTGAACAAATTGTTATGTAAGATCAATTAAGAATAAATTTTTATTTTTACCTTAACTTAATCTTTCTTTAATGCTCTTCTTTCTTTATGTTGATCTGAGTTTCTGATCTATATTCTTTTCCTTCTCTCTAAAAAGCTTGACATTTTTTGCAAAATGGATCTACTAACAACAAATTTCCTCAATTTTTCTTTTGTCTGAGAAAACCTCTCTCCACTTTTGAAGCATAATTGCACATGGCACAGAATTCTTGGTCAGTAGGGTTTTTCCCTCAAAACTTCAAATATTTCCCCCCATTCTTTTCGTTTGCATGATTTCTGAGAGAAGTTGAATGCCATTCTTATCTTTGTTACTGTGTAGGTAAGGTGTCTTCCTCTGGATCCTTGCAGGAATTTTTTTTTTCTTTATACATTATCTGTGGTATGAAAATAATATGCCTAAGTGCACAGGGTTTTGGGGAGGTATTTAACATGCCTGGCATTCTCTTTGCTTCTTGAGTGTGTGTTTTGGTGTCTGAAATTAACTTGAGGAAATTCTCAGTCTTTATGTTTCAAATATATTTTATGCTTCTTTCTCTCTCTTTTTACTCTCCTTGTATTCCCATTACATGTATGTTACATCTCTTGTAGTTGTCACACGGTCTTTGGATATTCTGGGGTTTTTTAGCATCTGTTCTGTTTTTTCTTTCTTTCTTTTTTATTTTTTTGAGGATTTTATTAATGTTTTATTAATATATCTTCTATCTCCTCAGCTGTGTCCACTCTATTAATAAGCCCATCAGAGGCATTCTTCACATTTTGTTAACAGTGTTTTTTACCTCTACTATTTCTTTTGAGTTCTTTTTCAGGGTTTCCACCTCTCAGCTACATTGCCCATCTGTTCTTTATGATATCTACTTTCTTCATTAGCACCCTTAGCATATTAATCATAGTTGGTTTAAATTCCCAGTCTGATCATTTCAATATCCTGCCATGTCTGGTTTTGATGCTTGCTCTGTCTCTTCAAATTATGTTCTTGACCTTTAGCCTTGTAATTTTTTTTCTTGATACCAGGACATGATGTACTAGGTTAAAAAAAAAAAAATCCTGCTGTAAATAGGCCTTTGGCAATGCTGTGATGAGGTGTGGGGAGGGGTGAATCATTCTATAGCCCTGTGATTAGTTCTCAGTGTACTAGTGGACTTATGTCTCTAGACTGTGAACAAGTGTTTCTTGTTTTTTCTCTCCCCTTAGGTGAGACAGGATGGCTACAGTGGGCTGGAGTTGGGTACTCCCCTTCCCTAGGTCAGTTAGGCTGTGGCAGTACCCCCAGTGCGTTAGGCCTGGTTAGCCAGTTTACAATGAAGGCAGACCTTATTAAGAAAAACAGAATCCTCTAGCACAGTGGTTCTCAACTTTACTAATGCCGTGACCCTTTAATACAGTTCCTCATGTTATGGTTACCCCCAACCATAAAATTATTTTTGTTGCTACTTCATAACTGTAATTTTGCTACTGTTATGAATCGTAATGTAAATATCTGATATGCAGGATGTATTTTCATTGTTACAAATTGAACATAATTAAAGCATAGTGATTAATTACAAAAACAATATGTAATTATATATGTGTTTTCCGATGATCTTAGGCGACCCCTGTGAAAGGGTCGTTCGACCCCCAAAGAAAGGCGTGGCAACCCACAGGTTGAAAACCGCTACTCTAGCATATTTCAAAATTGTTTCGCTCCCCAACCCTCATCAGAAGCCCAAGGGTATTTTTCTCCAATATTTACTATGGGTATCTTGTCCGGCGCCTAGAGGTAAATCTCCAAGTATTATGGGGGTCCCTTCTGACTGGAGTTTTTAGCTCACTGAGATTTCTGCCCTGAGCCTTCAGCAATGCATCAGTCACAACCTGGGTCTTCCTACCTCCTTCCTGGTTCCTGTGGAAGTTTCTGCTCCTGAGTCCCTCCGCAGGTAAGCCGGGACTCCCTGTGTTCGCCTGCTGGTCTCTCCAAGCTTGGGGGCAGCAGTACAGTTTGCTGTGTCTTCCCATCTCTTACAGATGCAAAAAGAGTTGTTGATTTTTTCATCCGTTCGGCTTTTTATTTATTGTTAGAACAGTGCCAGAGCGGTGACTTCCAAGAGCCTTACGTGCACAACCAGAAGCTAGAATTAAAAAAGAAAGATGCTTTGTTTAACAAAGGGTAATTATAAAAATTAATTTTACTGGTGAGTTCCCTCACAGTTTTAAAAAACCATCTAATTTCAACACCACATGAATTTTGGCGGAGTATTGGAAAGAAATGGAAAGCTACCAAGTTCATTTTATAAAGCCAGCATAATGCTGTAACAACCTAACAAAAATATCACACAAAAATATAATTATAGGCCCATTTTGTATATGAAAATAGATCTGAAAATTCTAAACAATTACTAGCCATTAAGTTCTAGCATATGTTAGTGGCACATCAAGCTCTGAAAAAATAAGACTTTATCTTATAAATATGAAGACCATATAATATTAGGAAAATCCATTAATATTACATTTTAAATCAATCAGCCAAATAAGAAAAAAACATGTTATCTCAGTAATACAGAAAATACAATAGATAATATATAAAATTCATTCTTTGATATTAAAAGAGCCTCTTTTAAAATCTTGACTAGAAGTAGGCTTCCCTTTATTTATTTTTTAAATATCACAGCCTTACTATAAAACTTAACAATGCAGAAATCTATATTAAGAAGTGAAATTTCCCACCCCTAACCACACCTACATCTTGATTTATTTATCTCTCTCCAAGAAGTGAGCACTAGCAGCAGATAGGTGTGTATTCTTGCAGAACTCTTTCATGAGATAAATAAATGGGTTGGTAGGTATATATACATAGGTCTATAATATGTTTCATTTTGTATATAAAACTTTATATACACACGGTTACAGAGGCAGATTATTATGAAACTAATAATTAAAGCTTTTTTAATGCTCTGAACTAAAATTTTGTGATCTTTCTCATATGTCTATATCATGCACATTTCTTAACTTTATTGTTAGTTATATATTTCTTTGCTGTCTATCATTGATGGTATCTATTTTCCATTTTCTAATGGGTCATTATTGAAAAATAGAAAAACCATTGATTTATTTATGCAGATAAATACTAACCCATATATATCTCAAATCAGCAAATATCTATCTCATCATCATACTTAATAGAGGAATACAAATGCATTCTCAATAACATTAAAGAAACAACTAGCTAACTACTGCTATCACCATTATTATTGAACCTTGTACTATAATCTGACCAAAGCAATAAAACAAAATAGGAGATGGGGGAGGGGAGTAAAATTCAAATGAAGGGACTTGAGTAAGACCCCCTCCTATAATGTGAGCAGGCAGTCCCCTCTCTAGGGGGAGCTGAAATACAGCCATTGCTCTGCCCAATCACTGTATCCTTAGGGGTGGGACTGCCTCTGCCCCAAGGAAAAAGCACTTAGTTATACTTTTCATAGAGGCTCTATCCATGCACCCAAACAGCCACCCATGTAGAGATGTCTACCTAGATAAGATGCTTTTTGTACTGTTTTTACACAAAGGTGACTTACAGGCTAGGACAGTCCTGGGAATGAGAAAACAAACTGCCATTATTTTCAGATTATATGATTACCCAGAAAATCCAAGAGAATTAACTTAGAAGGTATTTTTATATATTATATAAAAGTGACATATATATTATAGTCATCAAAAAGTTCAAACATGTCTTTTTAAAAAGTCACTCACAATAGCAACCCAAAACACCCAATTACAAAAAAATATATTTAATAAAGGATAGGAGGGACTTAAGTAAATTAAATTGTATAAGGCTACTGAAAATATAAAAGAGGATTTGAGTGAAAAAAAATAAGAGCTGTCAATATATCTGAAAAAGTATTGGAATATTTTAATGGGAAATGGTAGCAAAATAAAACAATACAAAGGGCATCTTTGAAAGGCCAAGACCAAATGATGCTTTGCAGGCAGCTGTCCATCTCCTTCTGTTCTTACCCAGTTTCTCCTGACACCCATCATTACAAATGGAGCTGAGGAGCGGGCAGAAGTTCCAGGTTTGAGCAGGACTGGGATAAGAAAAATGTTGAAGGACTTCTGGCCACGATGGAGGAGTAGGCAAACACACTGCATCTCCCTACATAATGAAGAAAGAACATAACTACCTCAAAACTAGAAACAACCAGAAGTCCCAGAAAGTCAAGCTGCATGAAAGTCTAACAAAGATATAAAGAAGAAATACTCATTCAGACAGGTAGGAGGGGTGGAGCCAGAGCAGAGAGGATGCCGTGTGGTGGCTACAGCAGATGCAGCAGCAGCAGGTCAGTGTAAAATGCAGTCACACATTTTAAAAAGTCAGGAGGGACATCTGGGGAGTGTTCCCAGCCCCAGACCAAGCTGGGCAGCTCATGGTCCCAGCACCAGGGAAAATAAGAGCCTCATTGCTTCTGACTGTGCAAACCAGTGGGGGTTGGGTCAGAGAAAGAAATTGCAGGTCTCTCAGCAGAGTCTGCTTGTTTGAAGGGCCACCACGGTACTAGAACATCTGCAGACCCACCCACTCTGGGAACAATGGCCAGGGAAACAGCTAGAGAGGTGCCAGTCCCATACAGAGATGGAGAGGTGCCTGGAAGAGGGGCAAGTGCTGAGCAAGTGGCATTGTTCCCTCTCGGACCCCATCCCCATACACAGCACCACAACATGGTGAAACAGGTTGCCCTGTACTGATGAATAGCTAAGGCTGTGCCCCTTAAAATGTAACAGGAGTGACAGCTCACCTAAAACACAGAGGCAAACAAACACAGGAGCCTGTCAAGATGAGGAGACAGAGAAGTATGGCCTAAAAGAGGGAATGAATCAAGGTTCCAGTGGGAGAACTAAGCAACGAGGAGATAGCCAACCTAACAAAGGAGGAGATAGGCAACCTAACAGATGCAGAGTTCAAAACACTGGTGATAAATATGCTCACAGGCTTGACAGATATGCTTGAGTACAGCAAACACATAAAAGAAGAAGTGAAGGCTATGTAAGTGAAACAAAGGAAAGTCCACATAAAACCAATGGTGAAGGGAAGGAAACTGGGGTTCAAATCAATGATTTGGAACATAAGGAAGAAAACAGTCACCCAGTACAGAATGAGGAAACAAAAACTGAAAAACATGAGGAGAGGCTTAGGAACCTCTGGGACAACCTTAAATGTGCCAATATCCAAATCATAGGGGCGCCAGAAGGATAAGAGGAAGAGCAAGAAATTGAAAGCTTATGTGAAAAAATAATGATGGAAAACTCTACAAATTTGGCGAAGGAAATAGACATAAAAGTCCATGAAGCACAAAGAGTCCCAAACGAGCTAGACCCAAATAGGACCACATCAAGACACATCATCATTAAAATGCCAAAGGTTAAAGATAAAGAGAGAAACTTAAAAGCAGCAAAAGAGAAGCAGTGTTAGCTACAAAGGGGTGCCTATACGACTATCAGCGGATTTCTCAAAAGAAAGTTTGCAGGCAAGAAGGGACTGGCAAGAAATATTCAAAGTGATGAAAAGCAAGGACCTACAATCAAGACTACTCTATCCAGAAAAGTTATCATTTAGAATGGAAGTGCAGATGAAGTGCTTTCCAGACAAGGTAAAGCTAAAACAATTCATCATCACCAAGCCATTATTATATGAAATGTTAAAGGGACTTATTTAAGAAAAAGATCAAAATCATGAACATTAAAATGACAACAAACTCACAACTATCAACAACTGAATCTAAAAAATAGAAACAAAATCCAACAGGCGGTGGTCTTGCAATATTAAGTAGAGAAGCAGGGAAAGAAGAGTGCATGTCAAGGCTTCACAGACTTGGGAACATGACCAGAAGGATACCTCAGGAAAGGAAGAATATAGATCAGTGTTTCTGACCTCAGCTCCATTGACATTTGGGTTGGAAGTTCTTTGTTGGTGGGAGGAATGGTCAGCAGAGACTGTTTTGTGCACTGCCAGAAATTTTACAGCATCCCTGGACTTCACACATTAGCTGACAGTAGCACTCCAACAGCCCACCCCAATAGGGACAACCAAAAATGTCTCCCAGCATTGCCAAGGGTCTCCATGTGGGTGAAGACGGGGGGCTGGGTAGAACCAACCCAGCTAAGAGCCACTGATAGAGATAGGTTGATTACAAACCAGACTGAAACCCTGAAACAGGTGTGCACCCTTCTGTGAATTCTCAGAAATAAATGAGGGAGGGCCTTTGATAAATACTGATTTTGTTTTATATACATTTACGCATATATTCATGTCACAATGGGCGAGTATATGTGGCTTCCCACAATGTTAAAAATGTTTAGTGGATTAGAATAAAAGAGTGACTTTTGTTATCTTATGCATTTCTTTCTATTATTTTACACATTTCTGTATTTCTAAGTTTTTAAAAATTAACATGCACTACCTATATCCATTTAGGCTTCTTTTTTTTTTTTTTTTTTTAGCATTTCCTATGTGTCAAGTAGACTAATGAAGGTAGGGAACAGGATTGGAAATTCCAGGCAGGGGATCAAGTAGTAGATAGACCATAAATAATAAGCATAATGAATAATTATCAAAGTAGGAAGTGGTAAATTCTATTTTAAAAAGAGAGGCGATGTCTTTAAATAAAAGTCATTCTTAAAAAATATAAAGAGTGCAGAGTTGACATGGAAGCATTCTGTCCTCCTTCGCAACCACTGTCTGTCATCTGGTCTCCCTTCCTGAGTGCCGCTGACCTTTCTTACAAAGTGACCTTTCTGTGGCGGTTCAGGAGGTTGAGCTTTTTGTGGCTCCCTGGAAGGCCTCATGGAGCCTCTCACTCTGAAGATAATCAAACTCAAACAGCTTTATCAATATCCCTCACAGTCATAAGAATTGACACTGACATCCCCTTCCTAAAACCCTTTCCATTCTCATGATCATTTCACTACCTAATGCACAGACTGGCTGAAACTGCTGCGGTGAGAGGTGGAACAAAGCTACACAAAGCCCTTCAAAAGGGCCAGAGTGTGGGGGCTGATCCTGGTTGCGAGCTGTGGCTGCCAGCTGGTTGCAACTTAACTTGCTAGGAACAGGGGTTATTAAATGACTCATTTAATCTGAGCCAAACGCTAAATGGATAATGGATTCAGATAGTCTGGAGGGACAGAATAGATGTTTGTTTCTATCTCAGTATTTAGGTAGATCAGGTCTTAGGTAAATAAGATATGATTGTTTGTGCTGGCTTCAAGAAAGGACACCAGACCAGCATACCTTCTTTGCAGTGCATATAAGAGAAGAGGCTGTTTATACTTCATTTACCTAAAGCCCATCACACAGAATGTGATAGTTTCTCCCTTGGCAGCAGCAAAAATACATAGATTTGGGGGAACATGGGTTAAACAAATTGTTTCTTGGTTATACTTTTACTGAGAACTGACAGAAAGTCCGCTTCAGGATCTTCCCAAAGAACATGCAACTGAAAATATGTTTAAGCATTTTCTGTTGATGCCAAATGAAAAACTAAAATAATAAAATTAAGGCTTAACGTCATTGTCGTGCTTGCTGAAACCACTTTTTGTCAAGTGGTTTCAAGTACATTTGCAGACCTCAGAGAGGCCAAGTCCAGGCTGCCTGTCTTTGAAAGTTTTTCAGTAGACAACAAGGTCCTCATAAGCATGAAGATGTCTTGTTTCTGGTAAACTCTATTTTGAAAAAAAACCCACTGGCTTTACTTTGAAGACTTTGTATCAGTCTCTGGAGGCAAACAGGGCAGCAGTCCAGAATTTTCTTGGCCGTCAGCACAAAGGAGGCTGCACATCCGTAACAAGGAGAAAACGGCAAACTTCAGCAGAAACAAAGACCTATCCTGGGTTTAAAAGAAAGACAGAAAGAAAAACAGGACATATGATCGCCTTAGTCAGCTGCCAAGTATATGAAGTAGCTCCAAGTAGTTTCTCATTTGCAATGTTCCATTGTAAATGAGAAACTGTAATTACAGCTAGAAGATCTGGAAAGAGCAACTCCAGTGTGAACTGTGGATGGACAGTGGAGTGGAGGCCTTTGAGTGAAGACAGGCCTGGAGTAGCAGCCAGCGGGCGGTCCTGTCAACATCATTCTCAGAACCAAACCATCCTTGTGTGAGTTCTGTAACACAGGACACCAACAGTATTGAAAGCCAGAGCTTCCCAGGAGTGGGAAAGCAGGAAGAGAGTCTTATGTGACTATTACATGTGTCTGAACTGGTCTGTTCAGTTTGATTTTCCTCTAATGGTTCATGGTGGCTTTAGGGAAGACATGTGGCTATTCCTTAGGTTGCACAGGTGCTTCTCCCAATGGGATCACAAGCCTACCCAGGGGAAGAAACTGGGGAACAATGGTCCGGAAACTTGTTTCATAGATGTGGCAAATCCACATGTTTTGGATCAAAATCAAGTTATACATAAACTTCCCCAACATATTATACAGTCCAACAAGTGGGCAATAAAAAATATCACTCTGTATTTCATAGAGTTTTGTTGCATTTCCATTCCTTCTTTCTCATTGCTCTTATACTCAGCAATGAAATTAATTAGGGGGAAGGGAGGGTTAGAGGCTGGTGGGCACATTGGGGCATGCCTGTTGGCTCTGTTGTAAAGAAACAGGTTGCCGTCAGGAAGGATGCCATTGTCATCTCCCAAACTTGGGTATGATGAGCCTCTGAGAGCCATCTTTGCAGCTTCTGCATTTTTAAGGACCAAGTATTTGAGGTAAGTTGAAGGCATGTTTCCTTCTTTGTTCACAAAAGATTACTCGTTTCACTGGATATTGGAGATGGGCTTTAGCCTGCTCTTGACTTATTCTGTGGAGAATGTGAAAAAGAGAACACCGCCATGATACCTATTTCTTTTTTGCAGTTATGCTACAAGAAGATCTATATAAAATGTTATAATTATTATTACTATTATACGAGGTCTGTCCAGAAAAAGTCCAGCCATTGTTAATATAATGAGAATGGTTTGCATGACATCAATGTAACCTGGTAGCCAAGGAGAGTGGACTAGAATGTGCATGCGTGAACAATGATGGCTTCACTGAACTAGTCAGTGGGGGCAGACGACACCACTGAGTGAGCGTGTGTACTGTGTGGCAGTCGCATTCAAAATGACTGAGTGAGTAGAGCAACGAATCTGCATCAAAGTTTGCATTAAGCCTGAACATTCCTCTACAGAAACTATTCGATGATTCAGAAGGCTGCAGCTATGGGCAACTGGTGATTGGCAGCTTCATCACAACAATGTAGCTGCTTGGGCATCATGTCTTGTGAAGAGTTTTTGGTGAAATATCAAGTCACCCAGATGACTCAGCCCCCACAGCCCAGATTTGGTGCCCTGCAAATTCTAGCTTTTCCCATAAAATCACCTGTGCAAGGGAACAGATTTCAGACCATTAATGAGATTCAGGAAAATATGACAGGGCAGCTGATGACAACTAGGAAAACTGTGTGAGGTCCCAAGGTGCCTACTTTAAAGGGGACTGAGGCATCATTGTCCTGTGTACAATGTTTCTTGTATCTTGTATATTCTTCAGTAAATGTCTCTATTTTTCATATTACATGACTGGATATCTTCTGGACAGATCTCACATATTATGAGAGTATTAGGGTAGTTACACAATTTCAATGTATGTTCCTGATGGAACCAACCTTCTTAGATTCTTATGTGTACCCACCTTATTATACACAACATGTCAAAAGGGAATTTGGCAATCTCTGAGCACTTAAACAAAAGTATCTAAAATATAGAGCTGTGACTCAGAAAAGAAAACCAGGTCATCTCATCCTTTGAGGTGGGCAGGCTTGAGCAGCCTTGGAAACAGCTGATAATATGTACCAAGCTTGAAGAGTTACAGCATCATTGATGGAACTGCTGATGGAATTAAGAATGAGCATGATTAAATTGCAGGCACCAGGGCTCAGCCACAAACAGGCCTGTGGGGAATCTCAACCGAGAATCTACTGTCACTTGCATCCTTGGGGAGGTTGCTTGGTAAACAAGGCCAATCAAGAAATAAGGGACTGTCACTTACCCTGCCATTTCTCAACTCATAAAATTGCACTGCTAACCGAAGGTGATAAAGCAAAAAAAGGAAAAGGAGAGGGAAAATTAGTAAAAATTGATATCATTTACTGTTGCCTTTTTGGGCAATTTAAGTACTTAATTTAATACTTAAATTGCCCAACAGAAGGTATACATGTTCAGGAGGGAAAAAAGGCTATTTTCATCCTGTAGATACTTTGTAAATACCATTTGCAATTTTATTCAAAGCAGTTTGTATTCAAATCAACATCTACAAACTGAATCGACTGCCCTGGGGCTATACTGGAAATCAGTATCCTCTCTCTGGCATCTCACAGAGAGGCGTGGCAGGTCCCTCCCAGGGGTCAGGACACAGGCCTCTCAGAGTGCACTTACTTTAGCTTTGAAGCTTTTAGTTGGGCACCTGGTAGGTAGGGTTACCATTAACTACAACGGAGACTAGGAGAGGAGCAGCATGTTTAGGAGGGAGGTATGAGTGGTTTTGAGTTGCCATCTAGACAGCCACGGAGAGATGTGCAGCAGGTAGTCGGAACTGCAAGAGAGCTGAGCCCTCCTGCCTCTCCCCTCACCACCAGAGCTGCTTCGGAGGCCCGCTCTCCAGCACCTCACTGCTTACCCACCCAGAGAGGTGCAAATTCCATAACAGAAATTTTGGGCATTTCATGGAACCAATGTTTCATGTCAGATCATCTAAAGTACAGCCTATAATTGCTGAAAATCTTTCTTTTTTTCATATCGTCGGCAGCCGTCCGTCTCGAGAGATGATGGTGTAGCTTCTTAAGAGTCTATCTGCACCGCCGAGAATGGCTGTGCAGTCCGACTCGGGAGTGACATAGTATCTGTCTCCTCCCGTGTTGAATCGACATCTTGCGATGACGCTGGAGTGTCCTCTCCAGTGAAGCTGAAGCTACAGAGACTGGGCAGGGTGATATGGAGGGTCTGCTGTTGCCCATGCAGCAGACTCCCCCTCTCTTCGCAGCTGAAGGATCCAAGGGAAAGATGGAGTCAATACAGCTTGGCTTCAGGTCCGCCGCAGGAGTTGCCGGTATTGACTACAACGTCAAACCGCCTTAGGGACTCCGGCTCCGGATTTTCTGTCGGGGTTTACTCCCTTAGCCTTTCCCCTGAAGAGGTATGCCGCAAGGCAGCGGAGGTTTTTTGGAATCAGAGTTTTCCTTCTCTGATGTGCCCTGACTGGAAGATCGAACCAGCGACACTTAGCTCGCAGGCCGACACTCAATCCACTGAGCCAAACCAGCCAGGGACTTTTTTTCATATACTGCACTTAAAAATAAGAAACTTAATCTTATTTATGTAGAGCATTCCACTACAAAGTTGGACTTTTAAAAAGATTCTCCATGTGATATGATATATCCATTAACCAATGAAGAAAACCAACTGTTAAATCATAAATCATGAGTAGAAAGGTTCTGTTGTGTTCAAAATGACAATATTCTTAAATTACATACGTTAGAGAATCTCAGTTTTTTCTCTCTCGCCTCTTTTGCCTCTCTCACCTATATGTACTTATACATGTATCAATATCTATCTATATATTTTTCTGTCTATAAAATTAGTGACATCCAAATTTATTTTCACAAACATTATTATTCTGTTATTTATTAAAATTTTTAAATACTAACAGGATGAGAGAAATAGCACCTTTTGGAGCAGCCCGTCTTAAAATGACAAGTGAAATAAGATAGTAGCACTAGGATGCTGAAAGCAGCAGATTTGTATTGCAGTTGAGTTGAAGTTCTTTAGTTAAAGCTATTTTCATTTTATAATGAAAATCCTTATTGGGTTCTGTAGAGTGACCTGTCATTTCACTTCCTAGATAAGAATAGCTCAACTTTTAAAATTAACGTACAAAATGTGCAGCACAAAGCACTCACTCTATATAATAAAGGCAAAATTGAGCTATAACAAAGGCTTCATTATGTAGGCTGATTTTAGATTTTTAGCTCCAGGGGACAGTAGAGATTTTGAGTATGGTTAAGCTATATGGCATCACTCTCCTCAAATTTAATTTTCCAAGAATCAGAGACCTAAAAGGAATCCATGAGTTCACTTTTTCTAATTAGCATTGGACTCTATTTTTTTTATTTGCTGTAGACATTTATATTTAATCATATGCACAGTTGATAAATCCATTATTTCAAAGCACTGAAGGATAAATTATTTGCTTCTTGCATGCTTTCTCAGAATCTTCCCTGATCATAGCATCGTTTTCCAAATACTCAAATTCCTTCTAGTATTGTTGTATCACTGTGATATTGTCAAAGTTGCAAAGACCCCTCTACCAGATATATGCATATTTTTCTTTGTGTTTTAGCCAAAGCCAGTGCAGCAATACACAAGAGAAACAAGACAAAACCCTGAAATTTCTGTCAGTACACACCTTTGAGGTGCACGATTTCCCCACCACTTCTCCAGGACTTGGTCCGGTCTCCTTATAAATTCTCTAGACATTGAGACTTCCATCAGTTCCCTTGAGTTTCTGCCTCTGGCTCTGTTATGTAGCTTAACACTCTTTACTCTTCAAAAACTTCCCCTGACATTCAGCCCAAATGTTCTTTAGTCTCATTCACAATTAATACTCCCCAGGACTGACCTTTCTTGGAAGTACAATAAACCATCTCTTTCTCTCCTGAGTGCTAACGCTTTATACTCTGTGATCCCTCCCCTAACTCTTAGATGTCAGTGAAAATATTACAGTGCAGTCAGGATACACATTTCATTGCAGCTCAGCTCTTTGATGACAACTGTTCTTAACCTTCAGAAATCAATTCAGTCATTGATCCTTTCATTCAATAAATATTTCTGAGCACCTACTGTGTACTCAGTATTGTGCTAAGCATTGAACCTAAGGGACACTGGACTCTCATCTACCCTCATTTATATTATTTAAAATCCACTGCTCTTGTCTGCTGCATCACTCATAGCAACAGGCTCAGCCTGAATACAGTTTTTGTCCTTTGCTTAAAGCTTGATAATGTTTTCATGTAACAAGTATTATATCTCAAATTGTGAATGAAAACCAGACAAGTTTAATTCATTTGGTGCAAGGCTAGGGCATTTTAGATATTCTTTTCCAGAGTCTAGAGATGCCTTTTGTTCTCTGGTCTTACTGTAAACTTCTGCATTCTTTATGCCTAACATCTGAAGACTAATTGTTTGGTGGAGCTTTCATTATGAGGGAACAAAGTCAGAGGAATGCTTTTTTAAATCATTGTCCTAATTTTGTTGACAGCCTTTATAATAACACATATAATTAAAGCCCTTAAAATGTATTCTTTAAGCTGAATTTCTCAAAATGAAAAAAAAGCACTCTCCTAAAACAAAACATTGTTCAGAATAAGAGAAAGCAGTCTAGGCACTCTGATCAGGTATTATTTTCTTTGATACTTCCAGATCCTTCATCTCATTAGTAGTAACTTCACCTTAGGAAGGGGAACTTAGATAACTCTCATCTGAGTGTGAAAGACCCCTACCTCCATCTTTTTGCAAGATTAGCCCCTTCAGTTTTCCTCATGATCCCAAAGTACCTTGTGTTCTGTATGCTGATCATAATTATCCCTTCTCCTGTAGATCTACCATCACTAAAATGATGTCTTATCAACATGACTGAAGCCAACGTCTTTATCCCCTGTCTCCCAAACTGCTGTCCCATGTTGTCCCTTGGATGTGATGGCAGCCCCCATCATGTACCCAGATTAAAATTTTTGCACTCTCTTTACCTATTTCATCTTTATTTCACCATTATCAAGTTACAGAGATTTTAACTACCACATTTGCCTTAATTTGAAGCCACTCTTCGAGTTAAGAACATAATTTGACAGGTGTGCTCGGATATCAGGCGGGCTTGTGTACAAGCAAAGCAGTTTAAATTATCATATGTACAAAGGAGGAATAGAAATGTTTTAAATATGGAAGTAATATTACAGCTCACATTTGTTAAATTCAACTATTAAGTGTATAGACCAGGTTTTTATTAACTATGTTCCAATTTTTCTTCCAAAAACTTTGTTTTCTTAAAAGAAAAACAAAAAAACAACGTTCTATAATAAAATAAACTAGTAAATGCTAGATGAAAACAGATTTCTTTCTTTCTTTTATTGTGGTAAAATATATATCATAAAATGTACCATTTTAATCATTTAAGTGGACACTTCATTGCCATTATATACATATACATTGTAAACAACCAACTACTAACCATCTCCAGAATTCATCTCCCCAAACTGAAACTCTATACTCATTAGACAATAACTTCACATTAGCCTTCTCCCCAACCTCTAGCAGCCACCATTTTAATTTCTGTCTCTATGAATTTGACTACTCTATGTACTTCATATAAGTGGAACTGTACAGTATTTGTTCTTTTGGGACTGGCTGATTTGATTGAGCATAATATCTTCAAGTTTCATCCCTATTATAGCATGTGTCAGGATTTCCTCCCTTTTTAAGGCTGAGTATTATTCTACTATATTTTGTTTATCCATTCTATCAATGGACATGAGTTTGCTTCTACTTATTGGCTATCATGAATAGTGTTACCATGGAAATTGGTGTACAAATACAGTAGTCTCTCTCTATATTGCGGTTCACTTATTGTGGCTTCATTGTATTGCAGGATTTATAAAAATATTATATTTAATTATTTGTCATGGATTTTTTGCTATATCGCGGGATTTTGCAGTACTGTATACATATGTTGTTAAAGTTACATAGGTTTAAGAGTGTAGAATATGTTTAAGAACATAAGTAGTGTTTATAAAAGTGTGGAAAAGGTTAATAAGAGACTGGGAATGGTTAATACGTGTGTGGGAAGGGTTTATAAAGCCTTAAAATATATATAAATACTAAAATAAATGTAAAGTTCCTACTTCACGGATTTTCACCTATTGCAGGGGTTGGTCTAGAACATAATACCTGTGAGAAGTGAGGGAATACTGTACCTGTTTGAGTCCTTACTTCCAATTTTTTGAGGTAAATGCCCAGGAATGGAATTGATAGATCATATGGTAATTCAATGCTCAATTTTTTTAGGAAACACGATATTACAAACAGGTTTTTTGATTGTAGAATCTTTTAATAAGCAAGCATGCACTATGACTTTTTAGGAGGGAAGCATACTGGAGGCAGTTGTTTCTCCAAACTCTTTGACTATCAGGCCTTTTCAAAATGTAGGTAAAACTGCATGAAGGGATTCAATTAGAAAAAGAAAAGGCCTAAGCTTCCCAGAATATAAAGAATGTGTATGAATCAGTGGGTTTCTCTGACATCCAGAGATCCCACAGAACTTCACACCATCCTTACATAGATAACTTTTCATCATTGAATTGTGTATAGCATATATCCTATGAGCAATTTGTGCACTATTTGAATTTACTTGATGCTGAAAGAAAGATTTTTGTTTAAAAGTAGATAATATAAAAATGTAGTTGAAACAGTGAGATAAGAGGGACATAAGCAAAAGGAGAAGAGTAAGTATTTTAAAGCACTTAGAACACTCTGGTCACATAGTAAGCACTGTATTTGTGCTTATTAAATAAGTAAAGAAAAGAAAAACTGTTTAAATAAAAATATTTTTAAAACAACAAAAATGGGGAGACATATTTTAGGCTCCTCAGCTTCAAGGCAGGGGAGGTCTGGGTGCTTCCCATCCCTGAAAAATCAGGAGAATGAGTGGAGTTGAAGACCATTCATTCTTTGCCTCTCTCAGTACTTAGTAGCATCGAAGCTGTTTTTGATGAATATCCAGTGTCTGGAAGTTAAAATATTTCATTCATGGTTCTGTAGATTTTTACTAGTCTGTAGGAAGATTAAAAAGGAGGAAGGAAATGTTGGAATTTTAATTAGGTACTTCATCCCCCTCAATATGGAAGGAATTAATGTTGCATCAAAATAACAAGATTATGTATTTCTATTTTAACTTGTACTAACCTAAAAGCAACCATCTGAGTAATAGTTCTTTCTGTCTTCTGTACACATTCACTTGTTTTGGTTCATTAATAAAAACCACCTGGCAATCTAAAACCAATTGGGCAATTAAAGAAATGCTACAAACTCATGTGCATTAAGACCAGAGCCCATTATACTATCTAAAGATGGCCAGTCCATCCCTCTGTCAGTGCGCTGGGAGAATCTGCTAGTGAGAATCAGACATCATGTTTGTTAATAGCAACCATCATCACAACATCTAATCATACAAGTCATGTTCAATTTCTATAGCAGGGTAAAAGAGACAGTGCCAGATATCAGCTTGAGAAGCTAATACATCTTACAGAAGTGACAGTGTAAACAGTATTTGTGGTTTTATATATGTATGCATTTGTCAATTTCATAGCATATATATATCCCTGATGCTTAATTATGAATTTAAAAAGTCACTCCCCTAGAATGAATATTTGGATATTCACAACTAAGACACACTGAAGATTCATACAATGCTATATATAGCTTCTCACACATGTTAGCAATTATTTGAAATATACTTAAAAGAGAATATACTGCAAATAAAATGCCATGAGAAAAAAACGTTTTCTGAATAACTATATTTGTTTTACAAATCATGAATTCTTTTAAAATCTGGCCAAATGATGATAACTTATCAAAAGGACTGAATAACAAGAGTCACATTGTTTTTATGTGAAAACAAAAGCAATATTCTAGGAGAGAGCAAATATATTCCATAAAGTGAGCTAGTATAAATTCATGTGCAGTAGCAGGAAGGCAGACAAAGCTTGGGATCAGAGGAATCAAGACAGCTAGAACTGGGACATAAATCAGAAATTGATATTGTCTTTCTATATTACATCTTATTTTTCATAAAAGCCATAACATTAAGCTGTTGACTCTTAAGCTGCCACACCAAGGTTACTTCTGTTTCAAGCCTCCACATCAAAACACTTGTCCTTTGATGAATAAGAGAGACTTGCAGGTTTCTGGAAGGGTCACTTGGATTCCATCTATAGAGATGGAATTTTCCATTCCAAATAAGAGTTCTACCTATCATGCATGGAACATGTTACATGGCTGGCTCACCATTGAAATGAGCAAAATCAAATTTTCTGTCTTTTTAAAATATAGAATACACACAAGTTCAAGACTCCCTTATTTTGTTAGTCACTCTGAGCTATCTTTAATAATATATTGAAAAGGTTTTTTTTTTAAGATTTTATTTATTTATTTTTAGAGAGGGGGGAAGAGAGGGAGAAAGAGAGGAGAGAAACATCAATATGTGGTTGCCAATCTGTGCACCCAGCTGGAGACCTGGTCTGCAACTCCAGCATGTGCCCTGACTGGGAATCAAACCAGAGACCCTTTGGTTCACAGGCCAGTGCTCAATCCACTGAGCCACACCAGCCAGGGAAAAAAGTTTTTATTTCACTCATTTATTCGTGAAATACTTGTGAAGCGCATACTATGTGCTAGACATGAGTCTAGATGCTAGGCTACAACATTAGGAAAAAAATAAAACAGACTAAAATCATTGCACTCATAGACATGGAGGTTGGAGGAAAGGCCAGACAACATACATGTATAATATGTGAAATAATGACAAATGATGAAAAATAAGGTAAAAGAAAAAAACAGAAAATGTGGATTAATTGCAGTGTTAAACAGGAGGGCTAGGGAAACAGTAGGTACCAAGTCCCTGAGGCCAGAACATGTTGATGTGTTCAGATACCATCAAGAAGGCTCAAGTAGCCAAGTTTGAGTGATGGAAGAGAAGTAGGTGAAGTAATTAGAAATGGAAGGTGGGGGTTAGAGCTGGGGGCAAATCTTCTGGAGCTATGCAAGCCTCTGTACTGCCACTCCAGCCCCCTGCACCTGGGTGCTTCCCAGGACACCACTCCCACAAAGCTCAACATGAATGATGACTGACTTTACAGCCATGTAGTTCTGCCAACCATCACAAGGTCTTCATATGTGTGCATTTTCCAGTTGTGGGAAATCAGGTTATTGTGATCCTATATGCCTGTGCAAGCACCTTCAAGAGTGTAAAGTGTAAATAAAATATCGCTTCTTACCCAGAAAGGTCACAGTCTGCATCCTAGCCTGAAATCGCCCTTATTAAGCACAGTTCCTCAACTGTAGGTCATGCAAAGGCCACATTAAAATAGCAGTTGTAACCATTGGGAGCTATCATAGAAAAAGCGACCACAAGACCCCATTTGAGGGAATGATAGTAGTGTCCTCTTATAAAGAATGTGTAGGGGATTCTGGCCAAGATAGAGACCCAAACAGACACACTGCATCTCCCTCCACAACTAAGAAGAAATACAACTACTTCAAAACTAGAGACAACCAGAAGTTCCAGAAAATTAAGCTGCATGGAAGTTCAACAAACAAAGATATAAAGAAGAAATACTCATCCAGACAGGTAGGAGGGGTAGAGCCGGGCAGAAAGGATCTGGTGTGGCAGCTGTGGCGGCAGTGGCAGGCTGGCAGAAAGCACAGTTACACGTTTTAAAAAGTTGGGAGGAACACCTGGGGAGCACTCCCAGCACCAGACCAAACCATGTAGATCATGGTCCCAGAGCCGGAGAAAATCCAACCTCTTTGCTTCTGACTGTGCAAACCAGTGGGGGTTGGGGTGGAGGAAGAAACTGCCCATCTCTCAGCAGAGTCTACTTGTTTAAATGGCCCCCATGGTCCTAAAACATCCGCAGACCCACCCACTCTGGGAATGACAGCTATGGCAACAATTAGAGGGGCACTAGTCCCATACATAGGTGGAAGAGGTGCCTGGAAGAGGGGCAAGTGCTGAGCAAGTGACATCCTTCCCTCTCAGACCCCTCCCTCATACACAGCACCACAGCATGGTGAAATGGGTCACCCTGTACTGATGAACACCTAAGACTCTGCCCCTTACAACATAATAGGAGTGACAGTTTGCCTATGACACAGAGGTGAAGAAACACAGGAGCCTGTCAAGATGAGGAGACAGAGAAGTATGGCCGAAAAGAAGGAACGAATCAAGGTTCCAGTGGGAGGACTAAGCCAATGAGATAGCCAATCTAATACATGCAGAGTTCAAAACACTGGTGATAAAGATGCTCACAGGCTTGACAGATATGCTTGAGTACGGCAAACACATAAGGGAAGAAGTGAAGGTTATGCTAAATAAAATGAAAGAAAATTCACACAAAACCAAAGGTGAAGGGAAGGAAACTGGGGTTCAAATCAATTATTTGGAATATAAGGAAAAAAAAAACAGTCAACCAGTACAAAATGAGGAAACAAGAATTGAAAAAAATGAGGAGAGGCTTAGGAACCTCTGGAACAACTTTAAATGTGCCAACATCCAAACCATAACAGTGCCAAAAGGAGAAGAGGAAGAGCAAGAAATTGAAAACTTATGTGAAAAAATAATGAAGGAAAGCTCTCCAAATTTGGCAAAGGAAATAGACATACAAGTCCAGAAAGCACAGTCCCAAACAAACTAGACCCAAAAAGGACCACACCAAGACACATCATCATTAAAATGCCAAAGTTTCAAGATCAAGAGAGAATCTTAAAAGCAGCAAAAGAGAAGCAGAGTGTTACCTACAAAGGGGTGCCTATAAGACTGTCAGCTGATTCCTTCAAAGGAACTTGGCAGGCAAGAAGGGACTGGCAAGAAGTATTCAAGGTGATGAAAAGCAAGGACCTACAACCAAGATTATGCTATCCAGCAAAGCTATCATTTAGAATGGAAGGGCAGATGAAGTGCTTCCCAGACAAGGTAAAGCTAAAGGAGTTCATCATCACCAAGCCATTATTATATGAAATGTCAAAGGGACTTACTTAAGACAAAGATCAAAATCATGAACATTAACATGACAACAAACTCACAATTATCAACAACTGAATCTTAAAAATAAAAACAAAACCCAACTAGCAAACCAGAACAGGAACAGAAGCATAGGTATGGGGATCATTTGGAGGGTTATCAGCTGGGAGAGGGAACAGAGAGAAATGGGGAAATGGTGCAGGGATTAATAAGCATAATTGTTTGGTACAAAATAGACAGGGGGAAGTTAAGAATAATATAGGAAAGGGTGAAGCCAAAGAACTTATATGCATGACCCACGGACATGAACTAAGAGGGGTGGGATTGCTGGAGGGAAGGGGGTACTGGGCAGAGGGGAGCAAAGGGAAGAAAAAATTGGGACTACTGTAAAAACATGATCAATAAAATATACTTTAAAAAAAGAAAGAAAGAGCTGTTGTAATGATTTGTGCTTTAATTTAAGTGTCAATGTGGAGAGGATCCTGAGCTCATCTTCTCACATTCACACACCAGATCTAACACAATCTATAGATACATATGTAACAACTTCCTCTGAAAAAAGCCTAAAAACTGGTGACTGGTGACTCCTAGACTCCTTCTAATGGGGCAAATGAGGGGAAATCCACACAGAAGCAGGTAGCAGATGCTTCAACACAATCTCACAATCTTACCACAAACCCCACCCATCTACCACCATGCTCTGCCCACAGTTTGGAGGAGGTTCAAACCCTTAGCTCCGGAGGAGCTAAGGGTTTGAACCTCCTATGGGGCCCCCAACTTTTAAGACCTGCACCAGAGGGACAAGCCCCGAAGATATCTAGCTTTGAAAACCAATGGCAAGACCCACAGGCTGGAGCACAATCTGAGCACTGGTGGGCACACAAGGCTTCACTGGACCCAGGCCCAGTGTGGGGCACTGACGGAGGGGCGCAGAGACTTGGTGTGGGTGAGGCTGTCTACTGGTTTATGGAGTACTGGCCTGAGAGGTGGGCATCTGGTTTAACACTAATTTGGGTTCTGTTGTCTGGGATAGAGGCTGATGGGCACCATCTTCACAATCTCTCACTGTCATGAGCATTTATTTGTGATATAGCCTTTCCTTTAAGTCAGCTGGGCAGCTGCTTAGCTAGCTTCCTGCTAAGCAGCCCAGCACCAAGGAATAGACAAGAGTCGCACACAGTAACTATGCTCTTCATTCAGCTTTTATTGAAAGCAGGTTCACTCACAGTAGAACATCAACATACATTAATATCCTACTCACACTCAAACAATGTAAGAGAATTATAACACACATACACAGCAATCAATGCAATCAGTCTGCAGGTCCAGGAGACAGCACAGTGGGCAAGGGAGTTGTCAGCGTCTTGCAAGGAAGAATCTCCAGAGCCAGGTGGGCAGCAGGGCAGGAAAAGTCCTCAGCCCAGCAGGGCAGAGCCTCTGGTGGCCAATGCCAAGGGAGATTAGCGTGACGTGGAGCAGCACTCTGGTGTGTGGGGCTCAGCTGTCTCATCAGTGGTCTGGAACCTGCCTCAGTTATACCTTGAAAGTGGTGTATTCCACCCTTCTGGGTCTTCTCAATAAGTGTCTTGGTATACCTGATGCCAAGTGGGGGATTTGCCTAAAAGCCTACAGTGGTACATGGCCATTCTGCTCGACATCCCTGAAGGCAAGTGTGGAATTTCTCTAGGAGCCTATCTGTGGATGGTCCCTCTTTGCAGACATGGCCATTCTGATCGCATGGGCAGATATCTTAGCTGTGTCTCCTTGCCAGGTGTGACTGTTCTGACCATGTGGGCAAATATCTTAAGTGTGTCCTCTTGCCAGATGTGTCTAGAGTTACTTAGGTAGTTTCTCTCTTGAACCACAGTGTCATGGCTGACTGACAGCCACCTTGGTTGATATGAGTGACTCCACTTTGTAATATATACTTTATGCCATCTTTTTCAGACTAATGCCATTTTATTGGTCCTGCGCTCCATACTCACCACCTTGCTTTTCCCTGCAGCACCACTTTTTTTTTTTTTTTTTTTTTTTTTAAGTATGGATTTTCTGCTGCCCTCCAGAGCACCAATATCTCCTGGATGGAGCTTTGGCACATGTCCGCTGCCCCAGCTTTTGATTCTAGCTGCCACCAGCGACTCCTCTCCTGGCCTCCTGGCTTCACTCTGGTGGCCAGTATTACTTTCTCTTGTGGGTCCCAAAGGACTGTACCCAGCAGAGAAAGAGCTGTTAAATGGTCAGCACTTCCAGGGCACATCCAGAGGCAACACACCCAGGAGATCAGTCTTTCTGGGAAAGAGGCCTGTTAGCTTCTGATCATGGCTGCAGCCTGAGGGGAACTCTTCTGATTAAATACGTCTGGGGTCTGACTGTAATGCTTCCCAGAGACCTCAGAGCATGCATGGGCCTTATCCTCCCACAAGAACTGCCTCTGCTGCATTCCAGAGTGCTAGTATCGCTGTAAAAGAGCTGTCAAACATACTTTTGCGGCTGCAACCCAGGAGCCACCCTTGATAGCCTGCCTGGGGTGGCCAAAGGCCTTGCTCCCAGGGTCCCCTGGAAAGTAACTATGGAGAGAGAGTTCTTGGTGAGCTACCACCCCCAGGACACAGACAGCCCAATGAGAAGAATCAGACACAACCAGTCTTTCTGTCAGAGGCCTATTTGTTTGTCCTGAAGCTTCAGGTTTGGCACACATCTAGAAGCCTATTGATTTCAAATTATGTTACAAAGCTATGTGATCAAAACAGTGTGGTATTGGTATAAAAAACAGACACATATCAATGGAATGAAAAGGAGTTCAAATATAAAATATACATACGGCAAAATGTCAAGATTTTTATAAAGCCAGGTCATAAGTATTCAAGTGTTTATGTTATTCTCTAAGCCTTTCTAAATTCTGAAATACTTTATGTTGAAATTTTTAATTAAATATTTTTAAAAATCCTGTTTTTGCCAAGTTAAAATATACATGCATATGACACTCAAATACAAGCTTGACCTAAGCTTTGGGAATAGAAGTTATATTTAATTTTAGAGGTCTAATAAAATTTTTTTAAATGGTAGAAAGGAAGAAAAAAAGAAATAAGCTAAAAGTATAAACCAGGCAAGTGAAGGAGGCACATAGCAAGTACAGGCACTCAGAAACGGGCCCAGCAATGAGAGCAGGGGTTGGGGTGGGGGGGTGACTGAATCCGGGCATAGCCCCGGGGGATCTTGCTGTGGTCCAACTGCCTTTCTCAGATCACAAGACAAAAGTTCAGTAAAACAAGCAAGCAAACAGAACAACAACACAAACAAATCCTACACATTTTTCTAAAAAGGCCAGACTCAGGAGGGTAAAGATGCCGCAGCAGGCAGCACCCAGTTAAGGGCATGAGATGTGGCCACAAATTCGGATGCCCAGGTAGCTGGCTGAGTGCCTCATGGGGAGGGAAGAAGGGAAATGGTATTTTCTG
The DNA here is from genome assembly GCF_987537825.1 of Furipterus horrens. Taxonomy (NCBI): domain Eukaryota; kingdom Metazoa; phylum Chordata; class Mammalia; order Chiroptera; family Furipteridae; genus Furipterus; species Furipterus horrens. Next base: position 134,615,020 of record NW_028327176.1, on the reverse strand, counting down.
ATACATGCCTGGAAGGTGCATTGGCAGAAGAAGCTGTAAGAACCTAAGAATGCACTCAGGCTCTTCTATTTAGGAGCCAGAGACAGCAATGCACATGTAAACTTAGTTCAATGGAACCAGGTTCTGAGAGAACTCCAGGAAAGGTAAGGCGTCTAGAACAGGGGTGAAGAGCTGGGGTTTTGGAGTCAGAAGGACATGTGTTTGAATCTGGAGTCCATATCTTCCAGTTGGGTGACCCTAAACCTGTTTCTTAACCACTCTAGACTTCAGTTTCCTCTTTAACAAGATGGGATTAAAAATGATACCTTTTCTTATGGCTGTTGTAAGGATTAAATAAAATGGTTATAATCTATGTCATAGATTTTGAACAGAGTTTCTACTCTCACTACTTTGATTATTATCAATAGTGTTTATCTAAATATGCTAATCAGTTAATACATATGCTATATATTATGTTAGAAAGGCAACTCAGGTGGAACAGGCCATCATTTTAGTTATACCATGTTATGCTCTAAACTAATTTTCATAAGAAGACTATTTATAAGAATGAGAAAGTCTGTGTATATATCTGCTTGTGTTTAAGTATACATCTAGATTCATGGGAAGGACCTCTCTGGGACCTAGTTTCTTCATCTGTAGAAATCCACAGACAGGGGATCCATGTTAAATAAATATCTTTTCCACAGCAAAATAAATAAATAAATCTCAATGTGATTATCAAAGTTATATTTTTCATTGTTATTTTTACCTTCACATCAATATAACCAGTTTAAACTCCCCATGTAGCTTCTCCTGACATTAGAAATTGGCTATTTGATGCAGCAGGCCATCAACAGGTGATTAGACCAGCCAATTTGGTCAATGGGTATAGCAACTGAAGTTGGGACTTTCAGCTAGCACAGCTGTGGAAATATCCCATATAAACAAGGTCACACAGACCCATTCTTTTATGCCAATGCACAGTGCCTCAGTAAATTGGTCCAAGAGCCATCTTACTCTGGCCTTTTTCCAACTCAGTGATGAATCTGTTTATCAAAATCACTGTCAGGCAAATGTTGTTAAGACCTTGACTAGGGTATTCCTTAAACTTTAAGAGATGGAACACTTTGTAATGTGTTTTCAAATTGAAAATTGCTTATCCTCTTAGCACCCCAAGAAGGTTTATGAACCAAATACATGCTAAGTACTTCTTTGAAAAGAACCAGTTAGGGCTTAGATAGAAAGTTTCAGTGTAGTGGATTGTGGTGTACTCCAAATTCTATCTAAAGTAGGTTTTCAGAATTAAAAGTTTAGGGTCCTATTTACTCAGGAAAAGAAAGTGAAGCTAAGTACTGGAAATGCGATGCAGTAAAAACTCTAGGATTTCATCCAACTATTGCTTGGAAATGAAAATTCCCTAATGGGAATAGGTCTTTGAAATGGGACATCTGGGTTTTACTAAGTGGGTAATTAAAAGTTTGAAATCTTGCCTGGAAAATGGGACAAAAGCTCAAATTACCAAGATAGGTGAGACATTCCCCACTGCCTTTATCATAGGAATGGCCGGGGTCCAAGCTCTAACAAAGCAAGGCAGAGAATGTGTGCAGCTTAAACCACCCAAGGATAAAGGGGACTTTGGAATCTGATTTCTAGAGAATATTTATCAGAAAGTATGGTATAGTCCTCACAGCTAATGAAACATACTGTGTTCCAAGACCAGTATGGAATGACTAATACTCAGCCAGGTAAATCAAGATCCTAAAAGGTCCTTTAACCCTTTCCTGACTCATGACCAAGACTTGGGCTTTATAGCGGGAAGGCCAGCCACTGGTTCAGAAGGAAAGTCACATTCCAGTAGTTCACCTGAATCACCTCCTAAAGCCTGTAGATAAACCACAGATACTCAAATTAAAGTAGAAAACCGTCTCGCTGTGCTTTATTCTGAGAATAAGATTATAGGATGGGATACTGAATCTAGATGAGAATCTGATTAACTAAAGACTTTGGGTAATCATCCAAACAAGCTTATACAGAACTTCTCCCTGTATTATATGTAACTTCGCTAATGTTTCTGTGACATTTTATTTAAAGAACACCTAGCTGAGTTGAGGGAGTAGGACAAATGCTTAGGAAAAATTGTTACTGTATCATCATGTTTCAGAATGTTCCTCATAGCAATGACATTCAACATAGGAGGTTATGCCATTCATTGGGACAGTTTATAATATCATCTAACAGTTAATATTAGTATTTTTAAGGTCTTTTTATCACAATCCTCCAGGAGGTCATGAAGACTCATGGTTCAAAACTTGAAATATATCACTCCTCCCAAAATTTTGTAAAATAGTGGAAATGTAAAGTATAATATTATGGTAGAAATCTGAGCATTGTGTCATGCTAAGAAAATGTTTAGTTAATTAGTAAGTGTAAATTAGTTTAATTTGGCACCCAAAGTAAGAATTTCTCTAGGCTAAATGCTAACGCACAACATTAGTGCTTCACAGTTAGAATTTAGAAATGTTTTGCATTCATTCTAATGTTGTAGGTCTTCTAGGAAAAACTGTTTTAGACAATCAAGTCTATTTTAATCTTATAGTAAATTCAGGACATGTTTTTCTTTTCACCAGACACTAAAAGGGATGTCTGCAGCCTGAAAGAATGATTAGATTACAAGGCAAGAGGGATTTCCAAGTGTGATCTAGTCTGTTCTGCAGTTTGTGACATTGAGCAACATGCTGAAGTTTTCCAGGTTTCAGTTTTTCTTGTACAGAAATAATGATATGGCTGTTTTGATCCAGTGGTGTTAAAATCTTCATGAAATTGTTGTTCAATATTTTACAAAAGGCAGTTAAATGAATAAACCATATCCTGAGGCTAAGGCCACAATACCCCCTTCAACCATTTGCTTACTTTTGCCTGATGCCCTAACCCCATTTTTTAGGCCAAAAGATCCTAGAGGTAGTTAAGCAAGATTAACTTCTCCTTCCTTGCATTTAGGTTTATCAGAACTCCAAACATCCCACCAGTTAGAATTTGTCAGTTGATCTGACACCTCAAGCCCTGGCCTTGTGAACAGAAAACAGGACAATGAAAAGGTGGCGTGCCCACCTGCTTAGCAAATGCTGAGGATATGGAGCTTACTGGGCTCTCCCCATCTCAATGATCCCGGTGGGCATTGTGTCCTCAAACCCTATATCTATCACTCCTCCACTAGCACCACCATCACCAGCAGCCCCCAACTCCATCACTTGGTATCCATCTGACCTTCTCTGTTGGTCCAGTGGATGACAAGTCTTCAGGTCAGGAGCAGAGAGGCTGGTGGCCCTTGACTTAGAGCTATTGGCTGGACCAAGATAATATTTATTTTCTGTCCTTTTTACATTAACTTCAATTCACACACTCATATGCCCACACTTGCCTGAAATATAAAACAGAAAAGAAAAAGAAAGAACAGGGAGTAGAAAATGAGATCTTACCATTTCAAATTGAAATATTTTGATGTCATATGTTAGCTACCACCTCAGATACATATTAAGGATAAAGCCTTTTAGGAAAGCTAGAATAAAAACTGTGGACCATCAAAGAAGTCCATTCCTTCATTTATTATGATTTTTGCTTGAATAAATTAACATGTAGTTTTTGTATCCAGTTTCACAACTCTTGTGTAATTTCTGATTCTGGATTTCTTCAAAATTCTCACTATAAAAACAATTAATATTGTAATAGAATAAAAGTGGTGCTACTTTTTCCCTCTGTTGAAGGTATCAAGAATAAAAAAATATTTTTTTTTAATTCTAAGAAAATTAATCAAAATGTAACTCCTTAATATGCTAAAACTTGACCTAACTGAACTCTAAACATGACATCTTGAAATAAGTATTCTGATAAATAAAAGTATGATATGTGGAAAAATTATGAAAACTCATAATTTGTCTCATAAAGATAAATGCTGAGGTCTAGATATCATTTTGGGGGCTTAAGAGACTCCAGAATTGAACCATAGTGCAAAATGCAAAGAAAGTACAAATTAACCTTTTAAGTGTTTCTTCTTTTTTTTCCAATACCACTAATACAATGACTAAATGAAATAATCACAAAATGTCGAAGCATGAAATAAAGTTCCAGCACAAATAATCTAAATGAGTTTAGGGTCTCTGAGAACCAACCCCCCCCCCCAATCCTACTACGAAATTCCCGGCAAATCATGGCTGTAATTAAACCCCCAAGCCCAATTTTGAACACAACTACATAAATGCTGAAGATTGTGTGGAACTTCATGAGTTTACCTTATAATTTAAAGCCCATGAGGAAATTCAAAAGAAAGGCTAGAACCCCATTTTTCATAATTCACAAATGAGTGGCTTTTGCTTTTTCTCTGCTTTTATTCATGGGAAATTCCCAGAAATACTGGTGGCTCTCTGCTTGTGCCAGCTGCATGCAGACTATATAACCAAGAAAACCCTCTGTAAAAGATCCCTGGGGAGTTCTCTCCAAAGAATTTGCCCAGGTTCACAAATTCTCTTTTGTACTTCTGTAAATATCAGGAAGAGGTAAACATGAAAAAAGAGAAAGAGGCACCAGCATAGTAAAAGGATGTTAATGAGGAAAAATAGACTGGAATTATAAGAGAGAAGTGTTAGTCTAAACATCATGGGGGAAAAAAGAACTTACTGATAATAAACCCACTGGATTAGAGTATTGAATAATTTTTAAAAGAAATAATCTCAAAACCATTTCAAACTGAATATTTGCAAAAAAAAAATATAGAAGACCTTTAAAAAGGCCAAAGCTATAACAGCTCCTAGAGGAAAATATAGCTATGTTAATATGCTATAAATGTTTTTATAATTTATTACTTTCTGGGATATTTCTTGAAACTAAAAAATTACTAATATTTACAATTTGCCATCATTCTAAGTGCATACAAGTTAATACATTAACTTGTGTTACCCTTACAACCCTATGAAGTAGTAATTACTATCATTATCTCCATTTCTACAGATGAGAAATTTGAGACACCAGGCAGCTCAGTAACTTGCCCAAAGTTACCCAGCGATTGAGCAGAGGAAATATTCATGCCTACTCTTGTGCAGAGATTTGCATAATAAATTGTCTTGGTTTAAAACATCAAGTTACAATATAGCTAATTCAGCCTTTAGCAGTTTTTATCTTTATATGTGGTTAAATGAAATGAAATTATAAAATAGATGAAATTTATTCTACTCTGTACCTTTCTATGTCCTTCTTCTGATTCCAGCATCTCCTTAGAGATCTCCTCCCACAGCCCTTGGCAACTACTATACTTTTTTTTTTTTTTACCTTCCCACTAACAGAACCTACTGACCGTTGTAATGATGAGTTAATAAACATATTCCAAATAACCAGGGCCTCCTAATGTATAGTCAGTGTTCAATAAGTATTTATTGAATGACAATTGCATAGTAAGGCATTGCCCTCCCCAGAAAGTATCTTAATTGACTTTTTAGCACCAAAAGTTCTGGGACTCAGCAGCTGATGAGCTTAACACTTTCACATTGGTACTTGCATAACTGAAGTAAGAAGGTCATACAGTTTGCAAGTCACTGTCTAAACTCAAGTTAGTTGTAATTATAAAGAGAGAGACAGAAGTAGGAAAAGGGTGTGCATAATATTGCAGAAGGTTAAGACAAAGGTTAACACACCCTTTGAATAGGAGGAGGGGGAGTAGATACAGTTTCTGGGGCAGGGGTGGAAAAAGTGAGAAAAGGCTACTGCACTGTGGAATTTTAACCTCACAGCGTTCCAGGAGAACCAAGAGCCAGCACAGCAGGGAACATCTGCCAGTTGCTTCCAAATGACGGAGAATCATTCTTCCAGTGAGAAAATAGTGATGAAGTATCATTTTAGACAGGAATAAAACTGTATTTGTACTGTGCCAACATCAAGCTTATTTTTTAAATAGTCCCTCAACATTTGTGTGTGTGGAGAAAGGAAGAGAAGCAAGAATGCAGTTCCTAGAATTAAAAGCATATTGGAAAAATAGGTTCATCAAGCACGTGCCCAATTGAAAATACGAAAATTTTATGTTGAGCCATATAAAGATGCCATTTTTGTACATCAAAAATGGTCAAAGAGAGGCAATTTCATATGATTCAACCTAAAAGAATATGTCATACTAATTGATACATGGCTGCAAATCACAATAATATCTAATATTCGTAAGTCATGTTTTGGTTAAAAAGTGGCTTTCCCATGGCCACACAGCTGGCCATTGGAAAGTTTTCTGCCTTCCCTAGAGCATTTATTCATTCAGCAAATACATGTGAACATTAACCATGTGCCATACATGGTGCTGAAGGTCATTTTTCAATATGGAGGAATCACCTGCTATTCCTTGCCCAACTGCTGACCCCCAACAGCAATCAGCTGGGCAGTCCTGAGTTTGTCCAGTAAAATTGTAGGAGGGGACAGGTGGTGATAAGAAATGACAAGGAGTTTAAGATAAATGAGACTGATTTTTTTTTTAAGGAAATAAATGTGCATTTTAGATACCAGAACAAACCAAAAAACGGAGCCAGTCTGGGCCAGAGCAGCTTTTAAAAAGCCCATGCAGTCCTGCCTTGTAGTCACAGGCTTCTCTGCAGTAAAAGGCCTCCTGTGGACAGTAAAAGCAAGGCTGGAAACAATTCTTTCTGGAGCAATGGACATGGGCCTGGCACCAGCAGCGTCAGCATCACCTGGATGTTTGTTAGAAATGCACATTCAGAAATGCCTCACCCCAGACCTGCTGAATCAGAAACTCCTCCAGATCCTCCAGCAATCTGAGCTTTAACAAGCCCTCCAGGTGCTTTGCTGACACTAAAATTTGAGGAACACTGTTCTTGGAAAAATGAGAGATCATGCCAAGGATGCAGAAGGTTAAGAGAGTGCAGAAAACTAAGGCAGTCCAGTCAGAAACACAAATCCTGTGAATTTTCCATTTTCATACGAAAACATGAAGTTCTCTGTCGGTGGGCATCAAGTCGATGAAAAATAAAAATTTGAATAATAGCAACACTAACACTTATTGAGGGCTTATTCTGTCCCAATTTTGTACTTTACATAGGTTTCACTTACTCCAGAAACAACTCATGGAGGAACTATTTAACAATTTAAGAAACCGAAGAAGTGAAATACCTAACAGGTTGAATAACTTCCCATTCTCTGTGGATCTAGCAAGTCATGGAACTAACTCAGTGAGGCAGTCTGATTCTGCTTAGTTATGTGCCATTTTTCACAGGACATTCTCACGCACCATACCTCTCATTCTCAGTATGAAAATAATCCCATTCTCTATACATTTTTCAATGAAAATACTGTAGTTCCCATAACAAGGTGAGAGAAATGAAGAAGGTATACTCTCCTTGCTGAGTTTCCACCCCAACCAAATACTTTCTAGGTTAGGGAAAAAGCATCCATCAGAGAACAAAGGCTGTAGCGCCACCTAGTGGATAAATGTCTTCCTTTATTTCAATAGGCCTTTTCAGTGGCGCGAAGACCACCGTAATGAAAACAGAAGCTACTCCTGACAACTCCCTGCAAAACTGGCAAGTTCAGCTGTATTCTTCTTTGGTCAGCACCCTATTCTGTGAGCCGTCTGGGCAACAGCCCACTCTGGAGGAACACAAAAAAGGATATGCCCAGCTCGGGACCCTGTTACCCTCTCAGTCTCTGCACACTGTTTTTTGCCTCTGTAAATGCTGAGAATGTCATTTGCCTTCTCCGGGACTTGCTGGTTGGAATAGCAGCAGAAGGTTATGCTTGTATATAGAAAATGCTAATTCTGCTTAACTACAACAAGCCCCTGTTAAGCTTCATTAAATGTGACACATCTTTCATTCCCTGCACACCATTCTGAGAAAAGGAGTATAAGAAGACGGGTGATTATATGGGACACAGGACAGAGAAGCAGTTTTCTGTAGTTCATGTGGTGACAGGAAGATCAGGAAGATCAAAATGACAGATTTTATGGGTTTAATCTGACTCTAGGCCCTGAGAGAGAGAAAGTGAGCCATCGGCTCTGGCATGTGCTCCAGAGGTTGCTCAGGTCATTCAGGAAAAGTTTCAATTTCCTGTAATTCCCTGATCTGCCCCAAACAGAGAAAATTCCAATCTGCTTGTCCAAGCCACCCTCAGCAGCAGCATCTTCAAAAGCGCAGGGCATATTCGCTATGTGGCAATGGGGTTCTATGCTTTTTCAAGCTTAGGAGACACTGGGTTAAATGAAACAAAGCCTGTTGACTGAATCTAGAGCTTTCTTGCTACACTGTTTAGATGATGTAACTCCAAAGGAAGAGCATGGACCACTTCATTTCCTAAGGTATTTGGCCAAGGACACTTTTCTTTCTTTCTTTTTTTCTTTCTTTCTTTCTTTCTTTCTTTCTTTCTTTTCTCTTCTTTCTTTCCTTCCTTCCTTCCTTCCTTTCTTTCTCTTTCTTTCTTTCTTTCTTTCTTTCTTTCTTTCTTTCTTTCTTTCTTTCTTCCTTCCTTCCTTTCTTCTTTCCTTTCTTTTCTTTTTTCTTCCTTTTCTTCTTTCCTCTTCTTTCTTTATTTTTCTTCCTTTTTTACTTCCTTTCTTTTTTCTTCCTTCCTTCCTTCCTTTTTTTCCTTTCTTTTTCACAGAATGCCCACTAGGACTGACAATTGATGAGACACACAGTGGGAAACCCTGACCTAGAATGGGTGGCTAGGTGATGTTTGTCGCAGAGCCCTCTCTCGGTGCACACCTTAAATGATCCAAGTCAGCCTGGTAACTTCAGTAACTGTACTTAGGGTATTCAAACTTCAAAAATACCGTGTCTTTGGGGACAGCAAAATATCCATTGTTATTTTCCAATGTATTTACAGGTAGTTCCTTCTTAGTGGCTAGCTCCACCAACCTAGGAAAACAAGATGCCTTTAGGGCCTCTCTCTCGGGTCAAGAGAAAGCACTCTCTCATCCATTTTCTCCTCAGCACATCTCTCTAAGTCTAGTCCGTTGCCCTCTCATCCAGTCCCTCCATAGTTCTGGAGGCTCCCTCCTGTCTCTGGGTCTCATTCTTCCCTTAAGCAATTAAGCATGCAGTCCATGGCTGGGCAAAAAGAGGCTCTGGGAATTCTAGGAGACAGAAGATAATCTCTGCTCCCAAGGAACCTAGATTCTTATCTCTGAGATGGCACTTATCGGTTCAGCTGCAGGCTTTATTCTGTGATTCTAAGGGCAGAGGATGATTGGTGGGGTTCTCCTGCCCCCTGAGGAGCACCCCAGGGGCCTTGCAGTGGCTCTGTCCTGGGTTTTTCCCTGCTGACACACCTGCCATGTCACTTCTGCCCTGGCATTTTCGCCAAGCAGGGCCAATAGGGGCCACTGCTGGAGCTGTGCTTGGTGATTTTTGCTGTTTTCCATTTCATGGCATAGCATTTGCTTCTGTCTCCTAGAAATGGTAAAAAGACTGTTTCTATCCTTCACTTTTCTTTCTTCTTCTTCTTCTTCTTCTCCTTCTCCTTCTTCCCTTTTTTTTTTTTTTTTTTTTTGGAAAAACAGGCTTCAGAGATGGAGGCAGAGAAACAGAGACCCCAGTCACCTGCATGCTATCAGTTTTCTCTTCCATTCTGAAAAAACCAAGAAACAAAGGGGCTGTAACCAGCTCTCTTTCTTCTACAAGGGACTCTGAACAGGCTTCCGGAACCATGGCAGGATGAACCTAACTGCAGCCCAAGACAGCGCCCCTCACAGCCCTTCCACATCACAGCCTGCTCATAGGTCACCAGCCAACTTGCACATCCTACTTCACAGACCCGCTTGAGTAACAGAGATTTTGCTTATCCTTGCTGTTCTCCTTCTTCTCTCCCAGGCAGGATTTCCTTTTATCACTTTAATTTGACAAACATGTACCTATTTCAAAATCAGACTCAGAGAGGGAAGGAAATTCTATTATTTCCTTTGTTCTGAGCAGCAGTGTAGGTTTTCCCCAGGCTCAGAAGACTGAGAGGCTAATGTGATTGTGGCCTTCCTGGAACAGAACTACCCAGTGAAAGGGCAGTGCCTATAGCACAGATTACAGCACCCAGGGAATGCATGGCATGCCTATTCAGTGACTGAAGGGTTAAGTGCAAGATCACCCCACCTTCTGATATATATATCCAAAATGAAAGTTTATGAGTTGGGGACAACTTTTATTTAAATATTGATTGAATGGAGGAGAAACAAGATGGCAGAAGAGTAAGTGGAATCTACACTAACCTCCTCCCAGAACTAGTCTGGATTTACAACTTAATTTTGGAGAAATCATCTGGAATAAACAACCGAACACTAGCTAGAGAGAAGTCTTATAACCACGGAGAGACAGAAAAGGCCGCTATATCACAACGTGACTGGTAGGGATTGCGGAGACACGAAGGGCTGGCTGGGCTCACACGGGTGGCAGCTGAAGGGACTGAGAAACAGCTCAGGAGCCAGGGGTTCCCCCTGAGAAGGGCAAGGTCTAAACCCCCAGCTGGGCTTCTCAGCCTACAGCAACAGAGTGGAAAGTAAAATAGTATCCAGCTGTGAAAAGCAAAAAGCCACAGGGTTTCTTGCTAGACAGAGAGAAACAGCTGGAGAAAAAGAGCTCTTAAGCGGATCACATATGAAAATATTTTGGCCCCCACTTACCCTGGGCTGGAGCGGAGGGAAGGCAGAGAGGACTAGAGACGCTTGGGGAGAGTTTGGTGCGGTGGCTTTCAGGGGAGAACTGGGGAAGCAGCTGACCGGGTCCCAGTGCTGACTCATCCCCAGTACTACAGGCAGACCATTTCGCCCCCTCCAAGTGGCGTCAGCCTGAGGAGAAGCAAAAGCCCAGCCTACAGGAATTAAGCTGCCACACCCACGATCCTTAAGCCTGACAGCTAATCACAGATTGAATAGATTAACAACTAAAGAAGCCAGACAAAGGCAGTAGATCCCTGGAAGTCTCCAACAGGCTGCCTAGGCCCAGACTGGTACAGGATCTGACGCCACCAGGGGCAGATCCAGGAAGTGCAGATCATTCTAAGAAGCACAAACAAACAATAGGAGTCACAAAAATGGGGAGACAGAGAAACAACCTCCCATCGAAAGGAAAGGTAGAATCCCCAGAAAGAGTGCTAAATGAAATAGAGGGAAGCAAACTATCAGATATGGAATTGAAAGCATGGATTATGGAGAAGCTCAATGAGCTCAGCGGAAACTACAAGGAACTCCAGAAAAACTACAAGGAACTTACTGAGAATTACAAAAGCATGAAAAATGACATAGAAGCTACCAATAAGAGCCAGGAGGAAATGAAGAATACAATCTCTGAATTGAAGAACACAGTAGAAGGAACTAAAATCAGGCTAGAGGAAGGAGAAGATCGGATCAGCGAGCTGGAGGACAACGTACACAAAAACTCCCAGACAATGCAACAAAATGAAAAAAGACTGAACAAGACTGAAGAGGCTCTAAGACAGCTGCAGGACAACATGAAACGTAATAATATCCATATCATAGGAATTCCAGAAGGAGAAGAAGATGAGCAAGGGATAGAAAACCTCTTTGAAAAACTAATGACAGAAAACTTCCCTAACATGAGGAGAGAAAGAGTCATGCAAGTCCAGGAAGCACACAGGGTCCCAATGAAGATGAACCCCAACAGGCCCACTTCAAGACACATCATAATTAAAATGGCAACATTCAAAGACAAAGAGAGAATCCTAAAAGCAGCAAGAGAGAAACAACTAATAACATACAAGGGAGCTCCAATAAGGCTATCATCAGATTTCTCAGCAGAAACACTACAAGCCAGAAGAGAATGGCAAAAAATATTCCAAGCAATGAAAAACAAAGGCCTACAACCAAGAATACTCTACCCAACAAGACTCTCATTCAAAATGGAAGGTGAAATAAGGAGTTTCCAAGACAAAAGAAGGCTAAAAGAATACATCTCCACCAAACCAGCATTGCAAGAGATGCTAAACGGTCTGCTTTAAGAAGATGAAGAAACAGAGAGGAACACAAGTACAAAGGGGAAAAATGACAATGAATAAGTACTGAAAGAAAGAAGGAACTTCTACCATTTGCAACAACATGGATGGAACTAGAGAGAGTTAGCGAAATAAGCCAGGCAATGAAAGAAAAATACCTATTACAGGAAACTAATGAACAACACAAACAAATGAGCAAAATTGAACCAGAGGTATGTAAAAAGGAATAAACTAACAGTAACAAAGGGGGATATGGGAGGGAGAGAAAGCGGTAAGAAGGAAAAGGTTCTAGTCAAAGAACATGTATAAATGACCCATAGACATGGAGAACTGGGTGAGGACTGAATGTGGGATAAGGGGGGGGGGCAGGGTCCAGGGAAGCAAGAGGGGGAAAAAAGTGGGACAACTGTAATGGAAAATCAAACAAAAACAATTTTTAGTGGGGGAAAAAATAAAAATATAAAGAATGGAAATGAAAGTTCAGTGAATATTAGAAGGACAAGGATTTTCCTTCACACTGTATATTTTTCTCCCTATCTGATCCCTCCAGAGTTTGGCATTCTAAACAAGTAAGTAATGACATAAGTTTCTTTGCATAAAACTAATAAGACCAGTTGTTAATAGAGGGTTTTTTTGACTAAGACTTTGACTGGAATGTCATGCCTAAAGGAGACATTCTTGGGCTCTGGTTGTTATCAAAAAGCCCTAAGGAACTGGGAATGACTTTCGAAGGTAATAAAAGCCCACGAGATAAAATGCCTGGTACCTTGGTTGGATGTGCGGTCCAAGGCAATCTTTCCAGGGAAGGAATGAAGGTTGTTTTCCTGAAAGATGGCTAGATGGGATGTTAGGACACATTGGAAAACCAGAAGGACTTGAAAAAGACAGGTGTTTATAGGCAAGGCTGAATGCCAGGTATGTGGCTCTGCTTCTGTGCCCTGAAGGGCAGACTGAAGGTCACCCTAAATGTTCCTTACATAAGTTCCAGCAAAGCAGAACTAAAGATCATAAGTGATCATTTTCAGCTCTTGTTGTGTTTATGCAAATGAACAAGATAAATTAAAGATGGACTTAATGCAGTCCCTTTAATGACAAGGAGGGTAATCCTAGCGAGAAAAATCATGATTCAAGGAAAATCACAATGCTCAATGGTAGACTATAAAGTAGTGTAGCTAACTGTCTTTAAAGTTTATTTTCATTTAAAGTCTGTTTTGATTTAAAAATTAAACTATGTCTGTGGTATTATCAAAGATGTTTAATTTACAGGCAAAAAGAATGTCAAAAGCCTTGCAACTGAATGTCTTTCTGATAAGACAGTCCTACAGATTTAGAGACTTGTATGTGGGTTATGTTACATAAATTAACATGTGTTTTCTCTTTTCAAAGGGACTAAGCCTATGATCTTGTTACCTGAGTGATTGTCTGTACGTATAGGCCTCACTTAATCCTGTCTGCATTGCTGCCTCCTGAGACTGAATGTTTTGGCTGAACTAAGTGGCTGGTTGGTGAAGAATGGGGTGGTCTGTGGGCTTCACTTTAAAACTGGTTTCTCTTTTCTGTTCTAATGGTTTGAACAGAAAGAGCCCAGAGGTCTGAGAGGGGGGAAACCTAAACTATTTCCCTCAGCCCAAACTAAGTATAATGGGCAAAAGGGTTTTGGACAGGTGAGATGCACCTGGCACACCTTCCTCCAAAGAAGCCCTTTTTTTCCCTAAAGTGGGACATAGAAAAATTAATACCTGCCTTTTGTTATCTAGTGGTTATAGATTGAATGATGTCTTTTAACCCTGTTGCCAAATCTGTTGCCTCCAGAATACAAGGATGCCAGCCTGTTAAAACAAGCACGCCGTTGTCTGGGGACAGCCAACTGACCTGGATTCTGCAGGATCCTTCCCCATGTGGGAAGGCCACCCTCCCCTCCACACCCCCACTCTTATCAGGGATTTCTGGACCCAAGGGTAGGTAGGACGACAACCATCTCCAGCTTGAAGCAGCTAGAGGAGCTCGAGACCTTTGCCCATTGTCCTTTATAAGATTATAAAGGGTCTTAAGTCTGAGAGGTAGGGATTGTTATTTTTTTATTGTTAAAATAATTAATTAATTAATTAATTATTTTAAAAAGGAAGAAGAAAAAGAATATATGAAAGGGTGAGGTAGGAGAGCTTGTATGTACAACCCATGGGCATGGACTTGGGGGGTGGGGGATTGTTGGGGGAGGGGGGTGCTGGGGGGAGGAGATCAAAGGGGAAAAAATTGGAAATATTGTAACAATATAATCAATAAAATATACTTAAAAAAACAAATAAAATTAGAAAACACACACACAAAAATATTGATTGAATGATTCTCTGAACTCATATATTTTATTTTTTTAATATGCTTTATTGATTATGCTGTCACAGTTGTCCCAATTTCTTTTCCCTTTGTTCCCCTCCACCCGGTGACACCCCTCCCTCCAGTTGTCACCCCACCTAAGTCCATGCCCATTTGTTGTGCATATAGTTCTCAATATCTTCCTCTCTACTCCACTCCCTCCTACTATGCTTATTAATTCCTGTACAATCTCCCTCCCTTTTCCCCTCCCTGCTGAACTCCCCCCAAAATGTTTCTCATACTTATAATTCTTTTCCCACTCTCGTTGCCTACTTAGTTTGCCTTTGTTTCAATTCCCTAGCTTCTGTTGTTGGTTGCTGTGATACAGTTTTCATTTTAATATTCATAGTTTTGATCTTCTTTCTCCTAAACAAGTCCCTTTAACATTTCATATAACAGTGGTTTGGATCTGATGCACTCCTTCAGTTTTATTTTGTCCTGGAAGCACTTTCTCTGCCCTTCTATTCTGAATGACAGCTTCACTGGATAGAGTAATCATGGTGGTAGGTTTTTGAGTTTCATTACTTTGAATATTTCTTGCTGGTCCCTTCTTGCCTGCAGAGTTCCTTTTGAGAAATCAGCTGATAGTCTTATTGGGACCCCTTTGTATGTAATTCTCTTTTCTTTCTTGCTGCTTTTAAGATTCTCTCTTTATCCTTACTTTTTGACATTTTAATTATAGATGTCTTGGTGTGGTTCTCCCTGGGTCCAGTTTATTTGGAACCCTCTGTGCTTCCTGGACCTGTAAGTCTATTTCCTTCCCCAGGTTAGGGAACTTCTGTTTTATTATTTTTTCACATAAGGTTTCAATTTCTAGTTGTTCTTCTTCACCTTCTGGCAACCGTATGATTCAGATGTTGGCCCATTTATAGCTGTCCCATAGGCTTCTGAGCCTCTCCTCATTTTCCTCACTTTTTGTTTCCTCTTTCTACACTGGTTGACTGTTTGTTCCTTCCCTATGTTCCAATTTGTTGATTTGATCCCTGGTTTTCTTTCCCTCGCCACTACTTTCATATGTTCTTTTGCTCATTTCAGCAGGACTAGCCTTCATTCCTTCCCCATCTTGTTTAAGATCTGCCGTTAGGTCTGTAAGCATTCTTATAACCAAAGCTCTGAACTGTGCCTCAGAAAGATTTCCTATCTGCTGCTTCATTATATTAGATATTTGCTGGCTGGTCAGCTGCATCACCGGGATCTCTGTCATGATCTGTGCCATCCTGACAGTTTTGTGTTTACCTTTGCTTCCTGGGCGGGGCTGTTATACCTCCTACACTATAGGGAGCTGAGCCCTATGCACTCGTCACAACCTGGCAACCCTTCTCACCATGCTGTGGCATTTTCTGTGGGGGTGGATTCCTGCCATTCACTTTCCACTGAGAGACAGGAGCTTCCTCCTCCATCACCAACCCCTCCGGGCCTCACAGTCCAAGGCAATGGGGGGGTCTGCCTTCCCTGGCATTGGAATTGCAAGGTGATGGGTCTGGTCTGCAGCCAGAGGTGCTCCCCAGGTACTTATTGCCTCCTCTTAAATATGGGTGTTTGTGCTTACCGCCATCCTACCACCATCACTGCCACTGCCACCACCACCAGTACAATGTGACTTCTCTGCCCCGACTTCGCCCCTCCTACCCGTGCAGATGGGCACCACTTCTTTATAACTTCATATGTTGGACTTTTACTTATTTTCTGGAACTTCTGGTTATTTCTGGTTTTGCGGTAGCTCTATCCTTCTTAGTTGTGGAGGGAGATGGAGTGTGTCAGTCTAAGCCTCCATCTTGGCCAGAAGTCTCCTGTGTGTGTTTGCCTCTGTGTCTTAGGTAGAGCTTAGCTCCTGTTATGTTGTAGGAGGTGGAGCCTTAGGGATTTTTCAGAACAGGGTGACCTGTTTCACCACTTTGTGGCATTGTATGTAGGGGAGGGGTCTATGAAGGAACAATGCTGCTTGCCCAGCACTCGCCACTTTTCCTGGCACTTCTTCCACTTCTGTATGGGACTAGTGCCTCTCTAGCTATTGCCCTGGCCGTCATTCCCAGAGTGGATGGGTCTTTGGACATTCTAGGACTGTAGGGGCCCTTTAAACAAGCAGACTCTGCTGAGAGACCAGCAATTTCTGCCTCCACCCGAACCCCCACTGGTTTGCATAGTCAAAAGCAAGGAGGCTTGATTTTCCCCAGTGCTGGAACTGTGAGCTGCGTGGTGTGGTGAGGAGCTGGGAATGCTCTCCAGGTGTTCCTCCTGACTTTTTAAAACATGTAACTGTGCTTTCCGCCAGCCTCACACCCAATCCCATCATGAGCAGAAAAGAATTGCATATAGAGGCAGCCAAGTTGTGAAACAAAGTAATAGCAGAGCTTTAAAACAAGGTTAAAAGAAGTCCCCCATAGGTCACAGCTCCTACAGAGAGGCAATTTTGCATAGGATCAAAGACAAAGACTGCCTGTATCATCACCTCAACTCTGCCACTTACCAACTGTGTGACTTGGGGAAATTGGCACACCCTCTCTTTCTTAAATTACCTCTTTGTAAAACAGAACTATTTGAACTATATAAACTCGAAGCTGTGCTGTTTGGTTTTAATTAGGGGTGATTTTTTTTTTTAAGCTTTCAACTAGATGGTAAACTAGCTGAGGACATGGTCTGCTTAAACTCAACATGTATCTTTTCCTGGGCCAGACAGAGGTTTCTGTCCATGGTTTGAAATTGTGGAATTTAATTTCATTCTTTAAAATGACTGTAGATGAGCATTATGCTTTCAATGACCATTCAGTGCTCTGTATAAAGCTGACATCTGTAGATTGAGATCCTTGAAAATGTTTAGGCATATTATTTCGATTAGCTACAAATTTTCATTGCCAAAGCAGTGACCACAAAATGATCTTCACTGGGTGGATATTATGGGTTGTTTTTCAGTGCTATTTTTGGAGTTGTCTCATCTATCCTTGCCTTCCCTGATGTTCCTTTCTCCCCACTCAGGAACTTGAACCACATGGATTATCATTCTCAATGGGATAGTTTCAAAAGTGCTCATGTACTGTGAGATATAAAGTATATACAGTACATTTGTCTACATGAATGCACGTGTGTGTACATATATATACTATATACACACACATATACACATACACGAATGCGCACATATATATATATATATATATATGGTCACCTTATTTTTCTCTGATAACTTTATTTACCAGAAGCACTATCAATCCTTTGAGAGCATCACTCAACATAATCATAATCAGAAGGATCCAAATTCTGTCATTTTAATCAAATTTTTTTACTTCTTCCTAAACTCTAAGACTTAATTATCTTTATGACCAGCCACATGTACCCAAAATACACAATGTGA
Source organism: Furipterus horrens (assembly GCF_987537825.1). Classification (NCBI taxonomy): domain Eukaryota; kingdom Metazoa; phylum Chordata; class Mammalia; order Chiroptera; family Furipteridae; genus Furipterus; species Furipterus horrens. Next base: position 134,597,340 of record NW_028327176.1, on the reverse strand, counting down.
AGTGTAATAATGCTTGCATTATTATATTTCTCAGATGGCTGTATCTGCACAAGCGGATGTAGAAAGCAGCCCTGCAATGCTGAGGGTCATTCTCCCCACCTGTTACTGGACTTTCCTATGCTTATAGAATATAAAGATATGAATAAATGTACAGAATGAAATGTGACAGTCTACATGATTAGATCACCATAAGAGACAGTATTAAAGTTGTCTATGGGTACCTAGCCCAGCTATTTCAAGTCAGCAGCCATAGTCTCAATTACGGTGCAACACCACCTCATTTTCCTCGTGGCTGCAAAGAATAAATTCGTCATGTGATGATCCAAAATGATCATGGTCTCAAACATCCTTAGTCCATAAATTCCACTAGTCTGCATCCTTCCACACTTCATACACATCTTCCCACCTGCTTGTGGTAGATCAAATATGAATGAAGGAACAAAGACTGGGTATACATTCACTAATCAAAATTTACTGAGGTCCAAGTTTGGCACCTGACTAATTTGCCTACTGTAATGAATGACTCCACCTGATATTACTATAAAGTAACATTTGCTTTTATTTGCTTCTATTTATCCAGCATAGATTTTAAATAATTTTACTTACATTCTACTCCCAAGTTTATGAGATAATTTATGACCTGATATTCACAAAGTGATTCCATTTACTATTATTATAACCATGCCATACTTCCAAAGCTTCATTCTGGAATATTATGACAAAATAGCAAGAACATAATTTTAACACACATAAAAATTATTACCATACAGCTGTGCAAGTATTTCTTTCCTGTACCGAAGTCCACAATCAATTCTATTTGTCCATACTACACAAAGAGAGTAATAATTTAACACCCCTTGATTCTTTTTCCTTCTCCTGAATCTCTTCAGGAGGTAGTAAAAGGCCTCAAAAACTTAAGTTTTATGCCAAAAATCTGCAGCAGTCCTGCAAAAAACTCGAATGAAATAATTAAGAAGCTGCTTAAGCAACCATTTGCTGCAAACCAGGTTGAGGGATTTGAAATATGTACAAATATTTTTAAATAACCCCCCAAAGGGGAAATTCATACTAATAAGTGAGAGCTGCTGCAACTCCTGCTGCCAGCTCTGCATCCTGGGAGTGCATATGAGTAAATATAAACAGGTTCCAATATTTTTCATCTTCCCTAAGGTATCTGAAAGAAATACTCTGATTTCAACTGCTACAAATCTGGGGCAGAGCTTTTTCTAATAAGACTTCGTAATCTTCACAGCACAATGCTCTCTATGTTAGTGCAATCCCATGACTCATAATTCCCCAGCAGTTAGTGTGCCAGGGTGAACTTCTGAGTCTCAGATAACATTACGGTTGTGGTTTATGCCCTGATTGATAACATAGTCAATGGAGGCAACCTGTCCCAGAGAAAGGATCCAAAAAGCTTTGCATAGTATTTACTATACAGATAACCTCCTGGCTGACATCTGTGCAGGAAAACCTTTGATGGATGAAAGAGGCTATAAGATCCTGTGCACCCAGATAGCTCTGGTAAATTTCTCATATATCACTCTTTAGAAAATTATAGCACTTTAGTTGGTCACAAATGCTTAACTGATTTTTATAGCAATATGTTTTGCAGAGAGTATTTGATAAATATAATGAAATCATTTTATGCTAGATCTCGGAGGACAGAACAGGGAAATGCTGCGAAAAGATGATATTGCTTTACTATACATCATGTTAGGCCTGTACTGTTACTGGTGTCCAAGTCAAATTGGAATGTTTAAGTGCCTCCCTGATGGATACATCCTCTCATTCCTTGCTACTCAAAGTGTGGCCCTTTGACTACGGCATCAGCAACACTGGGGAGCTTGTTAGAGAGGCAGAATCTCAGGTCCCACCCTAGATTCACTGAGCGAGCAGAATCTGAATGTGCACCAGATCCTCAGGTGTTTCTGTGCACATTAATGTTTGGGAAGCACCCCTCTTTTCACCTAGACCAAGTTGCGGCCACAGGCTGAAGCCAGTCAGCAAAAGGAGGAAACGGGGTGTGGCTGCTGTGCAACCAGCTTCTTTCACATCTCATCCCCCGAGCATCCTTTCCATGGCCGTTGGGCACTGACTAGCAGTCTTAGACTGGAATTGACCTGGCTCCGGTGGGTCACCGATTATTTGTGAACTAGTAAAATCACACAGTGGAGTTAAGCAAAAAAGGAAGAGAAGGCACTTCCAGAGATCCTGATAAAAGATAATGTCTATGGTTTATGCTGAAAATCCTTAAACTAACCCAGAGCAGCTTAGTGAGCATGGTGTGTGCAGAGCAGAACTCTACGTACTCAAGTCTCTCAGCTTTCCAGGCGGACTTTGCCCGTACTCCTAACTCCAATCTGTCATGATCCAGTCCCTTCCTAGTCCTCCATCAGACTCTTGGAGAACATTCCAACTAAAAGAATGAGTTATTATACAAAGGCTATTATGACATACTTAAAAAGATAGAAATAAACAATAAATAAATACAATATTATTTGGACTTTGATTTCTAATGCACTTGTGAAGCTTCTGGTGATAAAGAATGAGACAACATTTCTCATGAGTATCCTCTCTAGAGATTCATCATGACTTTTGAGAGTTTCTTAACTGATTGAACTAAACACCAGGTTTCTGAGCTGCAAAAAGGACTTCTTTAGACAACCTTAAAAGATCAGTAACCAACGTGAATAGCATGCTGCCTGTCTGCCTCCCCTAAAAAACAAGGTGGAGGGCTGTAAGTAGAATCCTGCAGGTCAAGTGGGACAGCACCATGCAACAAGGTGTTTCGAGAAAGCCCCCCAAAGAGAGAACCCTTTGCTGAAGGAGTTTTTAATCTGCAAGTGGCAGGTTCCTGGAAAAGAAACCTATTTTTGGCTAAAAGGACTATTCAACTTGACTTTCCTTGTAATAAGCAAGAGAGCCCAAAACTTATCAGCTTTCATGTTTCACAGAAAATGAAAAATAATACAACTGAGTTATTTTATTTTTGAAGTCCTTGGGTCAATCAAGAACAGCTCTGGGGTCCTATCACTGTTTTGTATTCCATCAGGCCAGCCGGAGGCTGAGCTGCATACAGCACGGTGCTTCTGTAAATGGATAGAAATGTCTAACATGAATGATAGGGCTCAAATCTTTTCAAAGTCACTATATCCACATACAAAAGATCCTTCAGCCAAACTAGGTCATAGGGCCACAGGCAAAGATACCTAAGGAAATGTTCATTTGTTGCTGTTTTGTCTTTTTCTCAAGCATTGTTGTACTTCATGGAATTGAAAAACAACACCTGAGATATATCTATATGGTGTTTACACTTCACAAAAATCTGTCATGTACTATTTTATTTAATACTTAGAGCATCTTTGTGAGAAATGTCTTAACATCACTATATTATAAATAAACTCAATTCCCAAAGCCTTGCCCAACATCTCTTGGGTAACAAATAAAAGAGACACTGTGTTTCCTTAACAGAAGGAAGTTGATGCTATATTTAATTAAGAAGGAGATATGTCAACACTATCTCCCTAATCCCACCAGAAGAAATTCAAATTTTGAGAAAAATGTAGACAGGTACATGAAAATTAAAGAAATTAAGCCTTTATGCAGTGTCATTTCCTAGAGCAAAACCACTGTTAAAAGTTTTATTCCCTGATCTTAACATGTGACTCTTGCCTTTATACTTTCAAGTCCCAGTAATCATTCAGAATCCAATGCAAGTCCTTCCTCCTCCTTGAAGCCTTTCTTGCATACCAGCCAGAGTGATGTTTTTTTTCCCCTCAAACTTGGTTGGCAGGAATCTTAACTAGACATGGACCCTGATATAATGCCTTGTGTGATTGTTAGTCATGTCCCTGGCTTGTCTGCTTGTTTCAAGAGCAGGAGCTGTATCTTAGGAGTGGAACAGTATAGCCAAGTATAGAATCAAGGGCTCTGAAGTCAGCCATATCTAGGTTCGAATCCTAGTACCTCCCCTTCATAGTCATGGAGTCTTCTTCGTGCCTCTTTGAGACTGCCAAATATCACGTTGTTTGTAATTTTCATTAAAGCACCTCAGATTATCAGCATGATAACATGTAAATGTCAAATAGTTTAAGTTCTCATTCAAGGCATGGGCAGCTAACATGCAGTCAAGAAAGTGCAGTCTGTGGGCAGTCTGTTCCCATTCTGACCCATTCTAAGGGCCAGCGTGCAGAAATTCCTACTACATGTCCTTCTCCTTTCACTCTCTTCACCCAAGACAGCCCTTCTGCTAGCTTATATATAATCTTGTGCCATCATCCACCAAAACAACCTGTTTAACATACACATGTAGACTTAGGTCAGTTTCACACATTTTCTTATCTATAAACAATAAAAACATATGCTTCTCAGAGGCATTGTGTGGGTGCAACTAAAATTATACATGTAAACAATTAGAAGCTCATTCATTAGAGATCACTCACTCTCTTTCTACCAGATGACTGAGTTACATCTTCCCATCTGACCCCCAGTCTCCAACATCGTCTCTCTCCTCACTTTCAGCTGATGTACGTACCTCCCCTCACACTAAGGAAGTGGAAGCAGCACAAACCAAGTTCTGTTCACACAGCTACCACAGTTACTGCCCCATGCATCTTAACACCCAGCATCTGGCTTCCATGTGGTTACTTTGGCGATGGCCGCCTCTCCACATGTTCTCTAGACCCCATCACATCTCATCTGCACAGGTATATCACTGCAACCACTGACCCCTCTCTTCTTGATCATCGGTACGTCACTCCTTACACGATCATTCTTTTTTTTTTTTTTTAAGATTTTATTTATTTATTTTTAGGGAGAGGGGAAGGAAGGGAGAAAGAGAGGGGGAGAAACATCAATGTGTGGTTACCTCTCATGCACCCTCAACTGGGGGCCTGGCCCACAACCCAGGCAAGTGCCCTGTCTGGGAATCAAACCAGTGACCCTTTGGTTTGCAGGCTAGTGCTCAATCCACTGAGCCACACCAGCCAAGGCTAGAATCATTCTTATCAATACAAAAATATGCCAGAATTTCCCATGGATAGCTTTGACTCCAATGAATAAAAAACCCTCACTGGATTCCATATCCACCTCCAACTGCTGGTTTATTTTTCTGCTCTCATTTACAGCAAAAATACTTAAAAGAATTATTTATCGACTTGTCTCTAATGCTTTACTCATCTTGAGGCCACCCAATCGGGCTTCTATCCCTAGGACTCTGTCAAATGACTCTCCGCAATGTTTTCTATGGTGTCCTCAGTCGTCGTCGTCGGCAGCCGTCCGTCTCGAGAGACGATGGTGTAGCTTCTTAAGAGTCTATCTGCACCGCCGAGAATGGCTGTGCAGTCCGACTCGGGAGTGACACGGTATCTGTCTACTCCCGTGTTGAATCGACATCTTGCAATGACGCTGGAGTGTCCTCTCCAGTGAAGCTGAAGCTACAGAGCCTGGGCAGGGTGATATGGAGGGTCTGCTGTTGCCCATGCAGCAGACCCCCCCTCTCTTCGCAGCTGAAGGGTCCAAGGGAAAGACGGAGTCAATACAGCTTGGCTTCAGGTGCGACGCAGGAGTTGCCGGTGTTGACTACAACGTCAAACCGCCTTAGGGACTCCGGCTCCGGATTTTCTGTCGGGGTTTACTCCCTTAGCCTTTCCCCTGAAGAGGTATGCCGCAAGGCAGCGGAGGTTTTTTGGAATCAGAGTTTTCCTTCTCTGATGTGCCCTGACTGGAAGATCGAACCAGCGACACTTAGCTCGCAGGCCGACGCTCAATCTACTGAGCCAAACCAGCCAGGGGGGGTGTCCTCAGTGCCAAATAGATAATTATCAGTTATTACAGTTATCAAGAGCAGAGAATATAATTGATCATTTGCCATTTATTTTCTTTTTTTCAGCTTTATTGACGATAATTGACACATAATAAAGGCACACATGGTCATGTTTTGATATATATATATGTACATTGTAAAATGATTATCACAAACTAATTAATGTACTTATTGCCTCACATACTTTTCTTTTTGACAAGAGCAATTAAGATCTACTGTCTTCAAACATTTCTAGTATACAGTTCAGTAGTACTAACTACAGTCACCATGCACATTAGATCTCCAGAAGTTAGTTATCCTATGTATCTGCAACTCTGGAGCCCTTGACCAACATCTCTTCATTTCCCCCACTAACCACTCCTTGGCAACCACCATTGTGCTCTCTCCTTCTAAGGGCTCAGCTTCACGTGCCCTTTCTCGAGATGCTTTATACATTTGGCTTCAGAGTCACTACACATTTAAGACTGTCCTCCTACCTCATTAGCCACTCCTTCTCTAGATGCTTGGCCGATTTTTTCCCATCTCTTTGACCTTCACGTGCTAGAGTGGCTCCGGTTCAGGCCTCACAACCCTCCCTGTCTTCACTCACTCCCAAGGCAACCTCATCTTATCTCCTCTCTTCAGATAGATGTTGATATGCTGATAAACCTCCTTAATTTACATCTCTAGCTGGAACTTCTCCTTGAACACAGGCAAATTTCTCCCATCAGCCTTGTCATCTCTCTTGGATGACAAATAAGTATCTCAAATCTAACATGCATAAAAGTCAAGCACCTCATCAACCTTCCAATTTTTATGTCGGTACATAGCAACTCCATCCTCCTAGCTGCACAAGCCAACGACCTTGGAGCCATCCTTGACATTTTTCTTTTTCTCACACCCCATCACCCCATGTGTAATCCATCAGCAAGTCCAAGGCTTTTACTTCAGAATCCTGCTTTTCTTAATCTTGATCACTATCATCCAATCATCAAATCTATCCTAGGGTATTGTAAAACCTTCCCACTGGTTTTTCTGTTTTTTCTCTGGCCTACACAGAATCATTTCTCTACACAGGAGGCAAAGCAATCCTGTTAAAAACTAAATCTGACCTTATCATGGCTCTGTTCAAAAGCCAAAATCTTATCAGTGATCCATGAGCACTATAACCTGACCCTACTAATGCTTCACCCAGTTTCTCTGACCTCATCTCCCCGAACACACCTCTCTCCAATTGCACCGGCCCTCTTGCTGTTCTGATGAGCCAAGCATACTCTTCCCTCAGTACCTCTTGTGCTGGCTCTTTCCTTGGCCTGGAAATGTCTTCCCCGGGTTTCTTCATGACTTTCTTTGTCACTTTGTCCATGACACATTTTACACATGACCTGGGAGGCCTTCACCAATTGTCCTACTTAAACAACCCTCAACATTTCTTTTTAATTTATTTTTTTAATCCTCACCCAATGACATGTTTATTGGTTTGAGAGAGTGAGAGAGATTGAGAGAAACATTGATCAGTTGCCTCGCAAATGCATCCCAACCAGAGATCAAACCCACAACCTACGTATGTGTCCTGACCAGGAATTAAACCCACAACTTTTTGGTGTGGGGAGCAATGTTCTAACTAACTGAGCCACCCAACAAGGGCAAAAACCCCTCAACATTTTGCATCCATCTTCCCCTCTTTCTCCAAAACCTTTATTATTATCTGACATAGGATATACTTACTCACTTATGGTTTGTTTTTCCTCATTAGAATGTGAAACTTATGGGGTTTCCCTGCTGTATACACCCAGAGGTTAAAAATATCCCTGGCACATAATAGGGACTCAATAAATGTTTATTAAGTGAACAAACAGGAACTACTCCATAACTTTCATTGTTTCCATCATTATCATCACCAGTGTCCATCAAAGCCACACTCCATGTCGTTCCCCAGGAGAAGTATGTGGTTCATTGTTAATGGCATACGTGTGGTGAATGTACAGTAATAGCTATAAATCTCTGCTTCTTTCTTTGTGTCTATTGATTTATAGCCACATGATTTATATAGGAGTCAGTATGGGGTAAATTTTATATCAATAAAGGACCTCCTTCTACCATATTATCAGTTATCGAGAATGATATACATATGATAATTTTTAAGGCAACTAGCATACGGTACTACACATTGAACAGCATAGGGGGAAAATGGTTTCTTGTCCCTTAGATAATCTATAATGGTTACTCTGGCCTAAAAATGATGAAACAAAAAATATTAGCCCTAAAATATAATTGTCTGCTAGGATGGCATCTTTTTCATATTGTTCTTCACAAAAAGTATAGTGCATATAAAAAATAGTTAATATCCCCTCTGTTCAGGCTCTCATTTAATTGCTTTCTGCCCAAGGAGCCCATGTGAGAGGTAATGCAAACTTTTCACCATCAAGCAATAATTATTTTATTCAGTATTTACTGAGCCACACCCTTTTGCTAGCCACATTATGCCATCCTCCATATTTGTTTCATCTTCATAAAGTCATATTAGTATATTTTTCATGATCCTACATAACCATAACAAATACATAATAATTAGAAATTGGAAATCTATATATCATATTAGCTCAATTACTCACTTTGTGAATAACTCAAGTCCTCAAAGAAACTTGCATTCCATTTCTGTGTTGTTTATTCTGGAATTGTAAATACAGCAAGACTTTATTCATGTGGGCTTTACTGATCTGGAATTTGTAGAAACTCAGACAAGGTGAAAGCTAAAGGTTATCTTTGATTAGGCTGTCCTTCTTAATAGGTTGAATAGATTAATTTTGTAACCAAATATAAAGGAGAAAAGACAACTTGGGAATAAACAATAAATAAAAAGTACTTAACTGTTCATTTAGTTACTTTAGTTTCATTTAGTAAATATCCAACATAACAGCAGGATATTTTGAACTGATTCCATGGTTCCCTCAACTCTTTGACTTTATTATTTTAATCTATAAGTACTTCCACTAGACACTAACCCAGTAGCCCACCCTGAGTTATAAGCATTGTATAATTTAAAGTAGTGCAGTCAGGCATCACTTAATGATGGACATACATTCTAAGAAACATGCCTTTGGTTGATTCCATCATTTTGTGAACATCACAGGGTGCACTTACACAAGCCTAGATGGTATTGCCTGCTACACACCTATACTAGATGGTATAGCCTATTGCTGCTAGGCTACAAACCTGTGCGCAACATGCTACTGTACTAAATACAGTAGACACTTATGACACAAAGGTATCTGTGTATTTAAATACATCTCAACATAGAAAAGGTAAAATAAAAATATGATATGAAAGATAAAAAGTGGTACACTGGTATGGACACTTAGCATGAATGAGGCTTACAGGAGGACTGAGCACTGCTCTGGGTGAGTCAGTGAGTGAGTGGTGAGGGAATGGGAAGGCCCAGGACATCCCTGTGCACAACTGTAAACTTTATAAACACTTTCTCAAAAGCCCTCCCCCTGTTTCCTTTTGACAGGGTCAGAAGTAGAACATAGAAGTTATCAACGCTGCTTCATAAACAGGGATGTGGGCTGCAATGATTTAAAATATTAAGGAGAAACTACCTGGCTAAGGTGCAAATTACCATAATAGTGACTGCAGAGACTGTCAAGAGGGAGTGAAAGGTGGCCAGAGGACCAGGGAATAAGATATCAAGGTGGAGAGATAACGAAGCAGAGGATTGTCATGGCAGTGTGGTTTCAGCTACTGCATGTTGGAGCAGTGAACAACTTGTTGGAGCTTTGTGGTATTCATATAAAAGAGGGTGTTTAACATGGAGCAAATGCAGAACTAAGGACTCAATATTTTGACTTCTGAAATTTGTTGTTGGTTTTCTAGCACAAAGGCCTCTCTCTGGCATTGAACTAATGGAAGAAATACAACTTATCTATGTTTTACATCATTACAGCCTTAAAAATTTTCCCTAAGACAGGGACAGGCTGGCACTGCACTACCACAGAAGGCTTTCCCCTAAAGTGGCAGTGGCACTGAATACTTGTTAAGGTACCTCCTGTGGCCTATGCCCTTGTACAGGATCTGACGTCCTCAACAAAGAATTTACAGCAATGTACTCTGAAGACCATCAAAATGGATCTGGGAGTGCTGTAGGGGTCATATGAATACGTAGCACTGTGGGGACAGGCTCCTCTGTGCTGAAACAGGTCAGTGGCTGACTCACTGGGATGTAATCTGTGTACTCAAATAGGAGGTGCTGTGAGTGAGAATGAATTTGTTGCTGAGCCCCACAGATATTGGTCTCGTCAGAGAAAAATTTTCTCCTGAAGCACATACCCTCCCATTTCTTACAGGAAATACAACTCCATTATAATCTTATGGGGCCACTATTGTTTTTTGAGATCTGTCCCTAACCAAAATATTATTATAAGGTGCATGACTCAAGTTTAGAAGTAATAAGCTGAATTATCATGAAAATAAATCCTGTAATTTAACATACTTGCTATTTTAGACTTGCTCTTCCTTATCTAATCTTGAGTTAGTAATGTTTTAGTTCATAATAATGCTGTATGTATACAGAAAATATTTTAAAGATTATTAACATTTTTTGAATAAGACAATTTAAGTGAAATTTACCTTTGATGAAATCTTGTTTTCAATTTAAAGAAAGCATATTTTAATAAACTTACTTTATTATCTTTGAGACATCAAATTGTTTGCTCAGTTAATTTTGTCAATGCAAATTCTATAGCTGTATAAAACATAGGTGTCAAATTCTATTCCATATATTTCATATTAAATATTCTATCTTATTTTTAATATTCTATATTTTACTGCAAGAATGATTAGCATTATATATAATGTCAATACTTAGTGTGAGCTCAACAGGAACAGGTTTTCAAAACTGGTAACTAACTTGAAAGATATTGTTTTGACCTTGTTTTGTTAAAAAACTGCAAATTTTTTCTTATTGACACTGAATATTTATTAATTCACTATTTATTGGCTTCTTTGTTGTTTTCATTACTTGAAATGCCTCAAGGAGCCATCATACCCACAGATCAAATAATTTAGGCACAAATCATATGAGTTAAAACTATCTCAGCAGACCCAGGGTTGGTATGTGGGAAAAATTATACTTAGCACCTGATGGTCAACAAATTAGCAGTTTGCTTTTCCAGAAGGGGAGGGAATTTCAATGACAAGGGCCTTCTAAAACCTTCTGTGTCTGCTTTCCTGAGATTCAAACATGGCCTTGTATGTTCTCTCAGAGCCTCAAGGCTTGAAAGTCATCCAAAATCCAGGGACCAATCTAAAATAGATTGGCTTATACCCAAATTTGATGAAACTTCCTTAGAGAAAACTGATCTTCCTCATTATCCTTTGTGTAGATAATATGTAGAATTAATTCTCCTTCACTAAGTTATCATTACATTGAGCAGACAAACACAGATATGTTACTGAAAGTAATGGAACGAGTTCATTCACTGTTAGCTTAATGGTTTGTCTCCTTCCAAGTGTCCCAGAGAAATGCTTCCTTCTCACTGCTTCAGCAGATGAAAGGTCAGAGCTAAGGCCACCAAATTTCATGCCAAGCAGAGAACGATCCGCTCTCTCTCAGGCCTTATTCCCTCAGAGCTTTGAATGCAGTCGGGAGGAGCAGATGTAACTATTCTAAGGACTTCTCTCCAACTGTAATGAAAATAGATACAGGTATGCATTTCACATATTACAATATTTTGCAAATTAATTGCAAAATACAATTTGATTTTATAAGGAAATTATAAAGGCATAAATATTTAACATTTTAATAGATTTTTTTTTCCTTTCTGGGTCTTAGAAATAGTATTTCTTTTTTAAATATTCAATAATCACACTTACATGCTTATTAATATTCAGAGTGAATAAAGACTGGGCAGGTAACACCTTATATTTTGAGCATTGATCTTGTTGTTTATTTTGCTGAGAAAACACTTAGTGAGCATTTCTTTGCTGCCAAAAGCTTTTACTAAGCATCTCTCAGCTGCATAAAAAAGATTACAGAACTATAAGTACAATATAAGGGATATGCACATACACACACATATATATATTGATGAACACACATGCATATAGATGTTATAAAATACATATTAGACACATACAGGGGTAGGCAAAAGTAGGTTTACAGATGGTTCTTTGTATGGTAAATACAATAATTAATAATACAAGATAAATTCTGTTTTGCATACTCACAACTGTAAACCTATTTTTGCCCATCCCTGTATATGTAAAATATGTACGTAACAGACTATCACAGATGTGCCCCTATTTTAGTTTCATTCATTTAACAAGCATCTATTGAATCTCTACTATATATTAGGCATTATATTAGTAATTAGCATATAAAGACAATAAAGGTTTTGTGCCCTTAAAAGGGAAAATAATTGAAGAGGAAAGGCAGATGTAAATTAATATCATAACTATAATTACATTAGAACTGTTCAATACAAGAAGTTGTTGACATAAAAAAATAAGGAGAAAAATAAGACTTGTAAACAAAATACAGTAACAAGCCAAATTTACCCTCCTATTTAAAAGAACTAACATTCCAAAAGATATGTAAAACCATGATTGTCAACAGATTAGAAATGTAGGGGGGAGGGGAGAGGGAGAGAAGGGGGATAAGTAAGGGAAGGGTTTAATTAAAGAACCTGTATAAAAGACTCATGGACATGGACAACGGGGAGGGATATGATTGTGGGAGAGGGGGTGGGTTGGGTGGGGGAGAGAAATTAGGGGAAAAGGGGACAACTGTAATTGAAAAACCAAAATAAAAAAAAAAAAATAAAACAGATTAGAAATGAAAGGAGTGATATCCAAAAAACATAAAACAAATGAGGAGAGCCCTATCATTGCCCCAGCTTATTATCTGGAAAAAGTTCCCAGGTTGTGGAAAGTTCCAAGGGTGGGGAAATCTAGGTAAAGTCCATTGAACATCCTGAGTTGAGGAGATTTCCCTTGAAGTCCAGGGAAGCCAAGATGCCTGGTTTTTGCAGGGCACAATACTGAACAGGAGAGGGACGTACAGAAAAAGAACTCCAAAGATCTGCAGATGGTCCCTACTAAGTATTTAGTTAAGTAGCAAGCAGTGCATTCGTGTGAGGAAACTACATGAGGTCAGAAAAAGAACCATTCAGGAGGATTAAAAGTAGCAGTACTCAGGGATTCTACAGGGCCAGAAATCATGCCTGGCCCCAGGAACCAAAACGGAAAATCTCATAATTCACTGGCTTCAGTTAAAGAACTGCGAAGAGTATTGCCTCAAGAGTGGGGACAAATAAACACTGCTCTAGTCCCACATATCAAAGCTTAAAGGAAGGCCCAAAAGGATTAAACAATTATCAAGTAGTTGAAGCACATTCTTTGAGTACAAATTTCAAGATTTTTTTTAAGAAATATAATAACACCCAGCAATTACAGTGCTTGTAATACGTAAAAAATCATCAAGCATGCCAAGAAGGAAAATACAATCTATAATGAGAAGAAAAATGTCAACCAATAAAAACTAAACAAGATATAATATAAGTGGCACTAAAAAGGTTCTTATAACTGGATTTCAGGTATTTAAGAGTCTAGAGGACAGATTAAACATTTAAATCAAAGATATAAAAAAGACCCAGTTTGAATTTCTACAAGTAAAAATTATAACATCTGATTTATAAATACACAAGGCTGGGAATATAACAGATGACATTTCAGAAGAAAAGAGCAAACTTCAAAATGTAGTAATAGAAACTATCCTAAATAATATGCACAGAGAAAAAGACTGACAAAAAATGAACAGAAGTTCAGTAAAACATGAGACAATTTTAAGTGATTAAGTAAATAAGCAATTGGGGCTCCAGAAAGGGAAGGGAGAGAAAAAATATTCAAAAATATAGTAGCTAAAATTTTTGCAAATTTGATGAAAACTATAAACACATAATAAAGAAGCTTAACAAACCCTAAGCACAAAATATAAAGAAACTATACCATGGAACATATAAACTAGTTACTTAAAACCACGGATTAGCAGGAAATGTAAGAAGCTACTAGAGGAAAAACTACATATGGAAGCACAGGTATATGGATGGCAACAGATTTGTTGGAAGCAATGAAAGCAAGAAGACAGTAAAGCAACATCTTTGAAGTATTTAAAGAAAAATCAACCTAGAATTCTCTACCTTACTAAAATAATTTTCAAAATTTAAGGTAAATTAAGGACTTCAAAAAATTAAGGAGTTTCGATTCACAGTAAAATTGGGAGAAACATAGTGATTTCCCTTATACTCTGATCCCACACATGCATAGCCTCCCAACATGCTGTCACAAGAGTGGTATATTTGTCACAATTGATGAACCTACATCATAATCAATCAAAGTCCATGATGTATATACCATTCACTCATGGTGTCATGCATTCTATAGATTTGAACAAATGAATAACAATATGTATTTATCATTATGGCATCTTACAGAGTATTCATCATTATGTCATCTTACAGAGTATTTCCCCTGCCCTAAAAAGTCCTCTGTGTTCTTCCTATTTATCCTTCCCCTGACCCCTAGCAATCACTGATCTTTTTACTATTAAAGACTTTTTCAGACATGCAAAAGCTGAAAGAATTCATTACCAGCAAAGCAACTACAGTACGTGTTGAAGGAAGTCCTTCAAGTGGAAGGAAAATGACACCATATAGAAACTGAGATCTACAAAAAGGAATAAAGAGCAATGAATATGATAGATACATGGACAGATATAAAGGTTTTTATTTTTATTACTTAAATATCCTTTAAAAATAATTACCTAGGCCCTGGTTGCTGTGGCTCAGTGGATTGAGCATCGGCCTGCGTGCGAGCCAAGTGTCGATGGTTCGATTCCCAGTCAGGGCACATGACTAGGTTGCACGTCAGGTCCCCAGTTGGAGGCATGTGAGAGGCAACCACACAGTGATGTTTCTCTCCCTCTCTTTCTCCTTTCCCCTCTCTCTAAAAATAAATAAACAAACAAATTATTTTAAAAAAATAATTACCTGAGTAAAGCAAAAATAATAACAATGTGTTGTAGAATGTATAATATCTATAAATAAAGTAAGATATATGACATTAATAGCATAAGATGTATGCTACAAACCCTAAAAGAAACACTTAAATGCCAAAACAAAGAGTTATAGTTAACAAACCAACAAAGGAGACAAAATGGGATAATAAAATACACTCAACTCAAAAAAAAAGGAGAGGGAAAAGTGAACAAAGAGTATATGAAACAAAAATAAAATAAATATTTAAACCAAACCATATGAATAACATTAAATGTAAATAGTCTAAACACCCTAATTAAAAAGAAGAGATGTAAAATTAAATAAAAGAGTAAGAGAAGATGTGGTGGTGGGAGGAGGGTGTGTCACGCTAACAGTAATAAAAAAAAGTAATAATGACTCTCAGTATCAGACAATATAGAACAAAAAAGATGACAGAAACAAAGATGGTCAAATTATAATGATTAAAAAATTCAACAAATTATAACAATCTTTAATTTTTATGCACTTAATAAAGGAGTATCAAAATACAAAAATCAAAACCCTGAACTTCAAGGAAAAATAGACAAATATACAATTATAGTCAACTTAACTGAATAATAGAAGGAAGAAATTAAATCTGAAAAGTATAGAATATTTGAATAAAGCTGCCAACAAATTTGATATGATCTGGAGTTACAGAATGCATCATATACAAAAACACACATAAAAAAGAAAAACCAGGAGAATAAAAAGTGCTGAGCCACACAACAAATCCTACTAATTTAAAAAGACTCACATCATTGCAAAATATTTTCTTTGTCAGCATAATTTAATTAATTTGTGCTAAAATTGTACTTCAAAGAAAATGTATAGCACTAAACTCCACCTTAAGTTTCTATCCTAAGAAATGAGAAAAAATAATAATGTAAACTCAACGTAAACAGGAGAAAGGAAATAAAGAGCAGAATTCAATAAGTAGAAAAACAATAGAAAAAATCAATAAAGCAAAAGCTTGTTTTTGAGATCAATAAAACTGGTAAACTTCTAGCCATAGTAATAAAAGGGAAAAACAGACACTATTTGCTATTATCAGGAATGAAAGGTAAAATTAAAACTTATTCTATAGCTATTAAAAAAAGTAAAAGGTACAAACAACTTTATGTCAATAAATTTCACCTATATGTGAAATGAGTGTACTTCTTGAAAAATACAACTACTAAGTTCACTCAAGAAGAAATAGGTGAATAGTCCAACAACTATTAAGTCAATTAAAATTTTTATTAAAAATTTTCCCACAAATAAAACTCTAGGTACATGTGGCATCTTTGGTGAATTATGCCAAACATTTGTGAAAGAATGAAACCAATTCCATACAAACGCTTATAACAAATTGAAGAGGAGAGAATACTCCAATTCATTGTATCTGGCCAAGATTATTACTCTGATACCCAAATCACATAAATATACAGGGCTTGGCAAAAGTAGGTTTACTGTTGTAATACAAATAAATAATACAATAATTAATAAATAATAATACAAGAACAAACACTGTTCTGCATACTCGCAACTGTAAACCTACTTTTTCCTCTCCTGTATTACAAGAAAATAAAACTATATATCTCTATATATAGATTTAAACTATTTATAAAAGTTAAGCAAATAAAATCTAAGGGTATATAGAGAAGATAATATATAATGACCAAGGAAAGTTTATCCCAGTAAAATTAGTTTCTCATTTGAAAATTGATAAATGTCATTCTCTAAACAAACACGGGGAAACATTATGATCATATCTATAGATCAGAAAAAGTGTTTTACAAGACCCAAAATACAACATTTATCCTTGATTTTAAACAAAAATGAACTCTCTTATCAGTTGGGAATAGAAAGAAACTTTCTCAGCCTGATAAAGGGCATCTATGAAAACCTGGAGCTACTAGCATACTTAATTGTTTGAGACTGAATGCTTTCCTTATAAAATCAAGAAAAGGACAACAATGTCTCCTTATTACCATTTCTGTTCAACATTGTAGTGGAGATCATACCCAACGCAATAGGCAAAGAAAAGTAAATACAAGTTTTCAACAATGGAAAGGAAGAATAAAACTGCCTTTATTCATAGACAACATGATTTTACCTGGAAAGTTTTACAGAATCTATAAAAAACCTACATAACTTAGTTTAGCAGGTGGCAATTTACAAGACCAACATACAAAAATCAACTATCCTTCTATATACTGCTAACAAGAAATGAAAGAGGATATTTAAAAAGACAATGTCATTTATAATAGCAAGGAAAAATTAAAGCACTAAAAAATACACCTGATAAAGGATATATCTGTACACTAAAAACTATACAAAGTTGCTAAGATAAATTAAAAAAGACAAATAATGGGAGAGATACACCATATGAATGACTTACAAAATGATCTGAAGTTCATGCAAGAATGCAAAGGACCTAGAATAGCCAAACCAATCTGATAAAGGACAGAGTTGGAAGACTGCATTGTTCACCTTTAAGACATTACAGGCTACAGTAATCAAGATAGTGCAGTGCTGGCATTAAAATAGGTCAATGGAACAGAATGGAGTGTACAGAAACAGATCAACACATATGTTGTCAATTGTTTTTCATTAAAGGGGCAAAGATAATTCAATTGAGAAAGAATAAACTACTCAATAAATGATGATGGAACAATCAGATATTTATACACAAAAGATGAACTTTGATCCATGTTTTACATTATAAACCTTAATTTAAAATTTAAAACAATAAAATTTCTAGAAGAAATCATGTAAGAAAATCTTGTGGCCTTGAGTTAGACAAAGATCTCATAGATAAAATATTAAAAAACACCATTCACTTTAAAAAGTGATAAACTGGGCTTCATTAAAATAAAAACATTGATTCTTTCAAAAAAATTACTGGTAAGGAAATGAAAAGACAAACCACAGCAGACAGGGTGCTATGAATCATATATAAGCCATTTTTTTAAATCAGCAAAAATTGGAAAAAAAAAAAAAAAAACTCTTCACCAAAGAAAGTATATGGATGCCAAACACATAAAAAGTGTTGATAAGTTTACATTCCCCACATCAGTTTTTTTTCTCCAGAACCTCCTCAACACTTGTTATTACTTGTCTTATCAATAATAGCCATCCTAACAGGTGTGAAGTGGTATCTTATTGTAGTTTTGATTTGCATTTTCTAATAGCTAGCAAAGTTGAGAACCTTTTCTACTATGAAAAAGAGTATGGAGGTTCCTCAAAAAATTAGGAATAGTTACCATATGACCCAGCGATCCCTCTTCTACGAATCTACCAGAAAATTCTGAAAACATTTATTTGAAAAGATATATGCACCCCTATTTAATTGCAGCATTATTCATAGTATCCAAGACATAGAAACAACTGGTGTCCTTTGATAAGTGGTTGGATAAAGAGGATGTGGTATAGATGTGGAATACTACTCAGTCATAAGAAAAGATGAAATACTGCCATTTGTGACAACGTGGATGGACCTTGAAAATATCATGCTAAGTGAAATAAGTCAGAAACTGTTAAGAACCATGTAATTGCAGTGATATGGGAGATATAAAACTGAAAGCGACAAATGAACAAACAAGAAAAACAAACAAAAATTCATAGGCACAGACAATAGCATGGTAGTTACCAGAGGTAAGGGGGGACATAGTTAAGGGTAAAGGTGGTCAAATACGTGGTGATGGAAGATGATTTGACTTCAGGTGGTGGACACACAATGCAATTACAGATTATGTATCATAGAAATGTATGCTTGAAACCTGTGTAATCTTCCTAATCAATGTCAATCCAATAATTTTAATAAAAAATAAATAAAATTTTTTAAATGTTGACAAAAATGTAAAGCAACTAGGATTTTCATACACTGCTGGTGGAAATGTAAAATTGCACTTTGGAACAGCTACTTTGGAAAATAACTTAGCAGTTTCTTGAAGAGTTGCACAGACACTTTTCACACAACCCAGTCATTTCACGTCTAGGTATTTGCCAAAAGAAAAAAGCAAATGGCCCTATAAAGATTTATACAGATTTATAGCTGCTTTACTTGTAATTGCCTCAAACTATAAACAACCCAAATGCCTATTGACAGGTAAATGTATAAAGACAATTGTGATATATCCATAAAATGGAATATATTCAGCAATGAAAGGCAATGAACTACTGAAAAACACAACAGTATGAACCAATCTCAAACTAATTAAGCTAGTAAGATAAAGCTAGACAAAAACAGTACATATTGTATATGTATGAATTTATATAAAGTGCCAGAAAATGCAAAGTAACCTATATTGCCAGAGAGCAGCTCAATGACTGCCCAATGGAAATGGGGCATGGAAAGGGTGGAGTGGGGTGAGGCAACTTCTGGTGATGATGAATATGTTCCCTATCTAATTGTAGTGATTGTTTCACAAGTTTGTAAATATTGGAACTTATCAAATAGTACACTTTAAACGTGCGGTTTATTGTATTGTAAATAATTGTATTATATATTAATGATTTCTCAATAGAGTTGTTCAAAAGAGATAAAAAGAGCTTTGTAAGTTTAAAATGTAAGGTAAAATGTAGATCAGAAATGAATCCCAAGGTTAGGCAAGGACAAGACAGTTTCTAACATTCCCCAGGACACCAAAAGAAAAGATATATTCAAAAAGGAAATGATTTTCAAAATATATAAGGGCTCAGATATGTCATTCAAAATACCATGAAAAAAAAGTTAAGTCAATTGACATTTTTCAGGCACAGTGATTTTTAGGAACACAGTTTGATCACAATGATGTGAAGGCATGTTAAAGTCAGCTTAAGGCTTTGATGAGAGATGACAGGAATAGTTAGGGAATGAGGAGTTCAGGATTTTAAGGGTGAAGTAGAGCCTCAGGAAAGGTCTTCTGGGATGTTGATACTAGAGTACATTTGAGGACTGAAGGGGAGAAAGAAGCCTGTGAAAGGGAAACTGGAAGACTAAAGAAATGAAAGAAGAATGGATGAAGCAAACCTCTAAGTTGACAGTTTGTTATGGAATTAACAGTAAAAGTGGATCAGGACCCTTCTGAAGAGAGTAAACCCCTGCCTTCAATTGAGAATGGAAAGAAGTAAGAAAAGAATGATGGACAGAAATCTTAGATAAACATATTGGAGTAAAAAAAACAAATTTGTAAAGTGCCCATATAATGACTGTTTCTTATCTTCTCAGTGAAAAACAAAGTCAAGGTAATTAGCCAAGTTGTACTAGGAGCTAAAGAGGAGCGTTAGAAATTTAGAATTGTTGCTGTAGGATCACCTAGAGATAAGTAAAAGGTTGGTAGTTAACACTGAAGCCTCAACCAAGTTTAAAAATCACTAATTGCTATAGAGTCAATAAACAATGAGATATGTTTTTCTTTATTCAGTGCAAACAAATGGTTAGTTTGATTAAAAGCTGGAGGTTAGCCAGTGAGTGCAGCCAAAGGTCAAGAGGGAACAGAGCTGTGCTTGCTTATCACAGTATGTTTGAAATGGTTTCCTCAGTTCTGAAACATCCATTCATTCACTGAAAAAATTTTTTACTTAGGATCCGGTGAACCGACTGTGGAGCATGTACGAACAATTATCTTCAATAATTAACAGTAGATAATCAGTAGGAAAATAAATACATTTATTGATTCCTATTCTTTGCTGTGGACATTAACCTGCAATTGAATCACAGAATCAAGCCAGAAGAGATTTTAAGGGTTATAAAGTTCAACATTATGATTTTATTGATGAAGAAACAGATGTAGACAATCCAGGGATTTTTCCAAAGGTAACAGGAGATAGAACAAAATTCTTTAGCTCCAAATACATATTTTAGCCACTCACCAAGCTTCTTTTTCAAATTTTCTCATCAACATTAAAAGCAATATATTGTACATTATACCTGGAAATACCAAGCACATGCATTATTTTGGAGAATAATTTTGGTTTAGGGGAACTCTTTCCTAACAATGAGTTTAAAAATACACTAACAATGGCCATATTACCTTCTATCTCCAAGGAACTTAAATTTAAAAAATTTTACACTTGAAACAATATTAGACACTACTTATTCTTAGCATACTCCAATTCTAACACTGCTAAGTGAGTCCAAGGGATGCAATTAATTCTACTGGGAGATGTGCATGATGTCCAAAGTAAAGGCAAGTTCATCTATGCAAGAAGGTCTTATCTAGCAGGTGGAGGTACAGGCAAAGAGAAACTTCAATATTTCATGTAGCAAACACAGCCAAGAAGATCCAAGGGTAAAAGAGGTGAGAGTTTTTGTCTAGGACTCATTAGGCTCAGTCTGTTGTGAGGACTCATCCATATCATACAGAATATCCTCTGTGTGATGTGGACAACAAGGATGAAATAAGAAAAAAAAAAAAAAAAAGACATACTAGAAAAAGCACTGAATTTGGAGTCAGAGACACTGGGCTTGAATTTTATGTCTGTTATTAATCAACAGTGTGGAATGAGCAATCTGTTTGACCCACTGTTGGTCTATATCCACCTTCTTGCTAGTGCTGCCAGTAGCTACCTAACTGTCAGAAACAGGGAACACGTGCCATGCTTCACATAGCTTAAACACTGCTGTCTTGCCATTTGAACACTTACGCCACCATGCTCTCTGCTGCTTCTCTGTTTCCATTTCCTTTGTGGACTCTCTTTGTGAGTTCCTTTGGAGAATATTTCTTCTATCTACCCCCTAAACACTGCTGCCCACAAGGCAGCTCTCCTCAACTCCTTCTTCTTCATTCTGTACAATCTCCCCAATCAATATCATTTACCACATTGCTTTAAATACTGTGTAACTTTAGCCTAGATACTTCCCTTGGACACAGACTCATATATATCCAAATTCCTACTAAGCATCTTCATATGAATATGTCTCAGTCACTTGCATCTGAGAAATCATATGGCCAGAACCAAATTTATTATCTTTTTTCTTGGCCCCTTCCCCACCTGCCTGAAGCCATTTGGGCTGTTATAACAAAAATATCATAATTGGGTGGTTTAAATAACAAGCACTTATCTCTCATAGTTTTGGAGGTTGGGAATCCCCAGATGAAGGCTCCAGCAGATTTACTATCTGGTGAGGATCCACTTCCTGGTTCATAGACAGTCATCTTCTCACTGGATCCTAGATGGCTGATGGGGAGATGGGCTCTCTTGGTCTTTTTTGTAAGGATATTAATCTCACTCATGAAGGCTCCACGTTCATGACTTAGTCATTTCCAAAGGCTCTACCTACAAATATCATCACATTAGAAATTATATTTCAACATATGAATTTAGGGGGATGAAAAAATTCTGCCCATAGCATCACTCCAACTTACAATTCCTCCTCCATTCTCCATGCTGTCTAGTGACACTACTTAGTTACCCAAACCTGATCCTAGATGCCTCCATCTCCCTCACTCAAACAATGATTTCATCTAATTTTTTTTCACATTTTTTCTTCTTTCTCCTATGCTCACTGCTACTCAGTTTAGACTAACCTCTTCTTCTAGTACCTCCTATAAGAAAGACTTTCACCTGTCTTATCTTTTCCATTCATTCTCCATTCCACTTCCAGGGTAATCTTTTTAAAATGTAAGTCTAATCGCAATACATTCCTGCTTAAAACTTTCTTATTCCTCCATAGGTAGCTGACTGTATATTACAGTAGTCCTGGTATAATTATTAATAATGCCTCCTCTCACAATACGTGCTTCATGTGCATACTATACACTACATACATTACATATAATCACCCTACCCTTATTCTAAAGGATAAAACACAATACAAACCATTAACATAATATGCAAAACTCCTTTGATGACCTGAACATTCTTACCCGCTTAGTCCCACCTCCAGTCACCTTCCCTCTGTTTCTCTCATATTGAATTACTTGCTGCTTCTGCATATGCTCATTTCTTTGGTTTCTGTGGAGAAACCCATCCTCACCAGGGTCACTGTATAATCCCCATTCATCCTTTAAGACATATATCAGAGATTTTCTGTGATGCCTTCTTGAACTCCATGACTTCTCTGGGAAGAATAAACCACTCCCTCTTTTGTGCATGTACTTCTTTTACAACAGCCACTTAATGTCTTTCTTCCTTTCTTATAGCCTTTATGAAATTATGATTTCTTAGAGGTCGGGAGCTATGTCTCATTTACCTTTAGTTTCTCAACACATAGCACAGTGCCTGGCACAAAGGAAGTACCCAACAAATGTTGAAAGGACAGATGATTGGATTAATGAACATGTCAGAAAGTTCTAGTGGATGAGAGGATGGGAATGAGCAGAATTTTAAAGTCAAGGCAGTGAGTCAACATGACAACCTGCATAGCCTTATTTCACCCCCTGTGAATTAGCTTTAATCTCCCAATTCAAATTCCATTATGTATAGGAGCCTTTGGCTTTGAAATATTACCACCAGTAGAGCTGCCCTCTGGCACTACGGGATTGCACAACAGGAAAGCAGGGCAGCAGCTGCCTGTAGGATTTATTTTCAAATTCAATGTTCAATTAAAACTGTAGGAAATTGCCATTTAAATAATATTTGCTTTGTTAAAAGCCTGCAACCTGGAATGAGTCAATTAAAAAAAAAAAAAATACCGCTAACAATTTGCACTAAGAAGGTTCACTCCCACCCACAGAAAGCTGCTTATTCCCCTAGGAGATGATAATGGTTTCCTTTCCCAATGGATGACTTCGCTATTTCAAAGTTCTAGAGCCCTTATTCCAGGAAGATCTTAAACTCCTTAAACACGCATCAGAGAATCTTCAGAGCTGGACTGGTTTTTAGAGATACCTAGACCTACTGCTTCATTTTTACAAACAAACAAAAAAAAAATGGAAATATAGAGAATGTAAGTACCCAAGGTCACACTTCTGTGAAACCATATCCTTCACCACCTTCATCATAGTTAGGATCAAATAAAACCAATTCAGATGAGACAGTATGAATATCAAGCCCCCAAAATTGCCTACCTCTGTCATTGTTGTAAATCTTGTATCACCAGAAATGCTTTCAATGCTCTATCCATCATTTTTTTAAGAAGCTAGTGTTTGAAAAAAGTCACAGCCTTTGTATGTCTAACATGCATCCTTGCCCCCTCATAAGGGAATCTCTAAAAAGAGGGGCATTTTCTGCTTTATTCCTATTTATAAACTGAATTGACAACTGAGAAATGACTCAAAGAATCTTACAGTCCTTTGGTCTACAAGGCACTGTGCTTCCTGTGAAATAATCACCATTCTTTAAACCTCATCACTTTGGTGTTTAGCATCCTTCTTCATGTTTAAGGAGATAATTATAGTAATGACCTCACCATCAGGTATTTCTTGGTAATTAATGGTCAACTGAAGTTAACGGCCCACAGAACAGCCATAGTTCATCAACTCCACCCAGCCTGTCATTAATCCCCA
This sequence comes from Furipterus horrens, assembly GCF_987537825.1. Taxonomy (NCBI): domain Eukaryota; kingdom Metazoa; phylum Chordata; class Mammalia; order Chiroptera; family Furipteridae; genus Furipterus; species Furipterus horrens. The sequence goes on along the minus strand of NW_028327176.1, from coordinate 134,573,044 downwards.
TGAAATGTCCTGCTTCCCAATTGCTATTGCTTAATTTAGACCCATTTCATTCTCATCAAGCCTTACAATATTGCTACATCTACCAAGAAGCTTTGTGTTTTATTTTATTAGTCTACATCTTAATGGCTCGACAAGAGTGATTTCCCTAAATGGTGATCAAATAAAACTAAAATGAATCTTAAAAGCTACCTTAAAAGCCATTAAACATCTCTAGACATTTTAATATTTTATATATATTATACAAGACTTTTAAATCAACAGATGGGATAAGGTATTGTGTCCTCAAGAATACAACCCCCAACTCTCCCTCCAATTCCCCCTTCACCCTCTCCTTCAATTCACAGGATGAATCTAATTGCTTTATTTATTTTTACAAGTTACTCTCTCTGATACAAAGTGGTTTGAAACTCTAAATGGTGTCATAAGTTGTCTACAATGCTAAGTGTTACATATCCCTTACAAGCAGTTTCCAGACATTATACGGCCCACAGCACTGCCACCTCTTTTACTTGCTGTACCTGAAATGCTTCATTTCGTTAAGAGATGCACAAAGCTTTGCAAGCCCTCCTTTTTGGTTCATTTCCTTCTTCAGTTTGATGAACGGAGCTACAATGGGGCTAAGGGAGGTGTGAGTGTAAGGCATAGAGAGGGAGGTCTAGTGGTAGCATGTTACAATCCAGAGCTCTTTCAGCACCAAAGTCAAGTTCAAAAATACAACTGGGTCCTTATTATGAGAAAAAATTATTGTCAACAGAGAGTATTTAATAAAACTGGGAAAGGAATATTTATATTATATTTTACATGAGAACAAAACATACAAAGAAAAGCTGAGGGGAACCAATGATTCTTGTTAATGCTATAAAAATTATTTTAGAATAAGAAGAATGCAATAACAAATACTAAGGATTCAAAGACAGGTGTAGTAAGTCATACACAGGCATCGAGAGTACCTAGGAGATACGAGATTTCTTCTTAGATCTGCTAGTCATTACTGATGTGACCTTTGATAAATTATTCATTATCTCTGGATCTCAGCTTCATTTTCTAGAAAATAATGTATTGAACTAATGTCCCCTCCTAAATGATAGTGTCCTCATTTATTTTCAACAATAATATTCTATGATTCTTTGAATTTATAATCAATTGTTTAAATAATCAACTGTCATAATAAAATTTAATTATATATGACATAGTTTTTTTTCAAAGTAATTACCTTCTTCTGCTCCAAGCTTATACATTTACATATATGTTTACTCATTTGTCAAATATTAGAATACATACTATGAGGTAAGCAGTATATAATAGAGAAGAAATACAGAGGTTAAAAAAAATTACATGGAAGCCAGTATGTAATCCCTGTTCCAAGAAGCTTACAATCTAGTGGGGAAACAGAAAAAATGAGAGTAACAATGACAAATGAAGATAAGTAGGAAATGAAGAAGGTTAAAAAAGAATAAAATGGACTTAGAACAGGAGGGAATTAATAAGCTGAAACTGGAAGAAGAAACCATTCCTCTATTTAAGCCTTGGGAAGCCAGAGTCACCAGGAGAAGGTGGTGAGATTGGAAAGGCAAGCAAGACCAGATCAAGTTGGAACTCATAACATTAAGAATAGAAGGTATTTCAGTTTGTCAATGTTTGAACACAACTGTTTCAAACTACACTTTTAAAATATATGAGTATCTATGTTAGATAAATGGCTTGATAATTAGCTGAGTTACATCATCTCTATCAAATTTGTACTCACACAAAGAAACCCAAATGCTGTTTTTACCTCTAAATGTTAAATAATTCTCACTATGATATATTTCACAATTATTTGGAAGAGGTTCAGAATTCAGTATAAGTCAAATAAATTTACCAAGGGAAAGTAACTTAATCTGTACAGATATGCAATGAGTAGAATGTTCAAAGACAAGAATAAGAACCAAGAGTCATTGAGGACATTAATGAAGAAAGGAGGAGAACTGTGTTTAGGCAGCCAAATCTCACTAGTGACAGCAATAAACGAGCTTACACTGAGTTTCAGAACTGCTGGCTATGCTCCGATTTACTATGTGAGATATAACCTTCAAAGGGAAGCGATAAAAGCCTCAGTGTTTGGGACTTTTAAACTCGGACTGGATAACATATTAGAAAGGATTTTCAAGGAATCAGTTCTGCACTGGGAAGAAACTGAACTCTATGACATGTTTCATCCTTACACTTTTCTACTGTTCAATAAAATTTTAAAGAATGGGGGAGGAGGGATTTTCCAGAATTCTTTTCATCTTTGCATATACAGGGTTTATTTTTTTTCCCAAGGATAACTATACTAGCAAAACTAATAAAAGTGAAAATATAACTTGTTTTATAGCATTGCAATTTTAGATGTACAGTGGATAAGATGGCGGCGGCGGCAGCCGTCCGTCTCGAGAGACGATGGTGTAGCTTCTTAAGTGTCTACCTGCACCGCCGAGAATGGCTGTGCAGTCCGACTCGGGAGTGACACGGTATCTGTCTCCTCCCGTGTTGAATCGCCATCTTGCGATGACGCTGGAGTGTCCTCTCCAGTGGAGCTGAAGCTACAGAGCCTGGGCGGGGTGATATGGAGGGTCTGCTGTTGCCCATGCAGCAGACCCCCCCTCTCTTCGCAGCTGAAGGGTCCAAGGGAAAGACGGAGTCGATACAGCTTGGGTTCAGGTGCGCCGCAGGAGTTGCCGGTGTTGACTACAACGTCAAACCGCCTTAGGGACTCCGGCTCCGGATTTTCTGTCGGGGTTTACTCCCTTAGCCTTTCCCCAGAAGAGGTATGCCACAAGGCAGCGGAGGTTTTTTTGGAGTCAGAGTTTTCCTTCTCTGAGTGGATAAGATGACATCAAAGAAATAGATGCAATTTTCAATTGAATCTTAAGGAGTCATGAGTTTTTAGCAAGACTTGAGGCAAATTATTTGCCTTTTCGTACCTCAAATTTTTCAACTGTAAAAATGGGAGAACTAGGGTAAATCTTTATACATCATTTACATATTAATCAATCTTTGATGTTTTTATAACAAAAGTAATAAGTGCATGCATTAATAAATAAATACATGCATACAGTTTAAAAACTCTTTCCCTAGCAAACTGGAACTGGTGAAGTGAAAAGGGGATATATCAGTTCCTATAACTGAAAAATCTAGATGGTAAATTCAGGCACAGTTGGATCCAAGAGCTCGAACAATGTTTTCCTAAGAAAACTCAATACATGTGCACAGGGGGTGGCGGTGGGGGTAGTGCTGACCAAAGGGGGGAAACATAAAGATATAGTGGGCGAGGAGAAACCACAAAAGTGACCATACATTCGAACATAAATGTTTTAATGTAGATTAGGTTTATTTGCTAGTAATAGAGTCCCAAATAAGATAGAAACTGATTTCTTTTTTCTAAACAATCCAGAACTGTCTTGGAAGCTCCTCCATCACCTGGGAGCCAGGCTACTTCCAACTTTCTGCTCTGCTGTACCTATGGTGTGGACTTTGTCCTCACTTTCCAGGGTGGAATCCTAGCCAATTAACCTATATTCCAAGCAGCAGGAAGGAGGAAGGAAGTAAGGTGCAATGTTCCTGTAAGCAGCAACACTAGACTAGAGTTCCACTTGCTCTCTGGGCCATATTCAACTGCAAGGCATGCTGGGATTGGCAGATTTTATTCCAGGCAACTATGTGTCATCTAAAAGTTAGGGGTCCTGCAAATCAAAACTACCATGTGATGTCACTTCACACCTGATATAATGGCTATTATCAACTAGACAGGTGATAACAAGTGTTGGAGAGATTGTGGAGAAAAGGGAACCCTCATTCGCTGCTGGTGGGAATGTACACTGGTACAGCCACTATGGAAAACCATGTGGAGGTTCCTCAAAAATTAAGAATAGAGTTACCATATGACCCAGCAATTCCTCTCCTGTATATCTACCAAAAAAACTCAAAAATCTGTATTCATAAAGATATGTGCACCCCTATGTTCATTGCAGCATTATTCATGGTGGACAAGACATGGAGACAACCAAAATGTACTTCAGCAGCTGATGAAATTAAAAAGATGTGGTACATATACACAATGGAAAAGCTCTCAGCCATAAGGAAAAACAAAATACTTCCATTTGCAAATAAGTCAGTCAGACAAAGCTAAAAACATATGATTTCACTCATATGTGGTATATAAAACTGACACTCATGGACACAGACAGCAATGTAGTGGTTGCCAGAGGGAAGGAAGTAGGGGAGCTTAATATATGGTGATGGAAAGTGTTCTGACTTTGGGTGGTGGGTATACAGTGCAATATACAGATCTAGTATCATAAAAATGTACACTTTAAACCCATATGATCTTATTAATAATATCACCCCAATAAATTTAATAAAAAATAAAAGTTGGGCATCCTATGAAGGAAATTATGCATACTGGAAAAAGAAACAAAGTTTTTCACGTAACATTGATACATACACCCACATTAAAACATAGTGCTGTGAGGTCAGGGATTTTACCTGTGTTGTTCACTTAAACCCAGATTGTGAAACCGTTCTTGAAATACAGTAAGCACTCAAATATTTGTTGAAAGAATGAATCAGTGAATACTTATATATGTAGAAAAACACATAAATGAGTTAGTGATAGTGGAAGTTCACCAAAACTCCTTAATAGATTGCAACAGTATAAAAAAACAGCTTTAAAACAGCTTTTCCATCTACCACAGATGATATGAATATAAAGAACATGAATTGTAAAGTCACAGATCTGGACTGATATCACAGGTTCACCACTTACTAACTTTGTGACCTTGGGAGACGGATCTGACTCACTGACCCTTAAGATATGAAGATGAGCACACTAAACTTGCAAAGGAATTTAACTGAGTTAAAGTATGAGAAACACAGAATATGGACCCTGACTCATAATAAGCCCTCAGTAATGATCACTTCTTTTCAGATTTCAACTAAATTCTGTATTACTATATAAAACTTGGCCAACTACTCCAGTTTCTCTTAAGGAATCTATGCTTCTGAATGTTATCTTGGATGGAGCTATTTGGTGCCCACAGCATATCAGAGCAGATCCTAGAAACTTGAGTTATAAAATTCTTAGCCCAAATCTCTCTTTGGTAGATTGTTATGTGCAAATTGTATTAAAGTTAAATCCTCTAAAAGAAACTCAATAATGTACAAAGCCCGTAGAATGAATGTTAAATATTGGAACATGTCTTCATTAAACATGGACATGCTTTTGTTCATATATATAAAGCATTTATTTTATAAATTACAGCTTTTCACAGTTTGGCAGTCCAGTATAAAAATTTAAACTGAAGAAATAAAAACAATAGAGCTATGGAAGAATAATATAACATAACCTGCTTCTTTAAAATTGCAACCACCAAATAAAACAAAAATAAAAAACCCTGTTTACTTTATAAAAATCATTACATTTTTGTTCTTTTAACTGATATAATTCTTAAAAAATAGATTATTTACTAAAGTAAATTAAGGCTGGTTAAGATACATTTTATCTTTCAGGAGTCATCTAAAGAAAGATTCATGGCTAAGATGATCACTAAAGGTTAAATTTACTGGAAAAACTAATTTTTAAGTAGGTCAGGAATCCCTTCAAAGTAGTGTATACACTTAAAAACATTCAATCTGTCAACTCCAAATTGAATAACAGTGTTGATCCTGCAAAAAAATTTTGCCTGTTCTAAGAAGTAAACTAAAATGAACCAAGAAAATGGTCAGCATCATGAAAACTATAAATTGCTTTTAGGTTTTATATTTTCTCATCCTTCTAAAAGTAGCATTTAATAAAATAATCTGGTCCTTACTCCAATTCAATTATAATAAAACAAAGATTCCCAAACTCAATTTACTGTTATTTCTTCACTGATTTTTAAGCAACTTTCATTCCTAGAATCAGAGTCTTGTTACCAGAAAAGGCATTTACCAATAAGCCCAGTACATATTATAAATTTTTGAGAGAAAATAGCAATGATCGGCAGTTTAGATGCTCTTCCTTTTAAGCTACTTATATGGATAGCTCATAAAATGACATGAATCCCTGGGAATTTGTTGGCCTCAGTTTGTAGGTTTCTTGTTGTTGTTTTTTTGGTTGTTTGTTTGTATTTTTGATGGAGAAGAACAGAGAAGGAGTGAGCATTTGCTGAGCACTTCTCTGTGCCACGCACTTTATGAACATTATAACATTTTATTCTTAAACAAGCTGCGCAAGTATAGGTTAACATTCTTATTCTATATTTGGGAAACTGATGCTCCGAAAGGCAATGTGACTTGCTAAAGATAGTCCACCTAGGAAGTGGCAGAACTTGAACAGTGTCTTCCCATTAATGCAGCTAAACAATAGAACTTTACCAATGTGGAAAGCTAAGGACAGCTAGAAAAAACATTCACTCTGCCATGAAGAAGTGAAAGGCCCTCTTGTCAAAGACAGGTAAATATTTTAGCAAATAGCCCAAAGTAGTGAGCCAGCAAAAGTAAAGGATCCATAAGAACTTGAGTTTAGCAAAACAAATTCTCAGTTCTTCGCAAATTCTTCTTGTCTGCCCTCTCATGCATCCACTGCCATCACAGACACCAAATCTAAAGTTGCGCTTCAGACATATTCCAGTGAGCAAATATTTACAGTTTACCTCAAATGTGCAGCTAAGAAAATAATGAGACTGATTGCACTTGGGCAGGTCCCTTCTTTCCTGTTGTCATAATAGTACTAAATACAGGGATAATCATAACATTTTTCACTTGTTGAGAGCTTACTAGATATTACACTAAAGGCGTTTCAAGCATTATATTAATTGATCTTCAACAATGAGATAAGAACTATTATTTCTCCCTCTAGAAGGTATAAGCAACATAGTTTAAGGAGTTAAACAACCCACCTGAGGTCCACAGCTGATGAGGGGCCATGTAGTGCTGTGTCTCTATCACTATTCAATCCCCTCTGTCACCTCTTTTCCCCACCCCTACTTCCTCCCCAGCATGGGGTATTCAGGCTTCAGAGTGGGCACCACAGAAATTATGGTCCGGAAATTTTCTCAAATGTATAAACTAATTATTTTCTATAATTTATAAAATTTATGTAATTTTTACAAAAAGCGTATTTTTCTTTTTTATGTATCTTTTTCACGAAATCAGCTTTTCTCTTTTTACCACCTTTCCAGGTCCTGGACAGTCCAATATGTTTATGATGTTCAAAAGTTTTGTTAAACCCAAAGGTAAGATGAAAGCTTCATTTCAGTCTCTCCTAAGCATTAGGATTCAGAAACAAAGGAGACCACTAACAAGAGAGACAAAATCTTTTCTTGTTTCTTTTCTCCATGTATCTCCTTTGGAATGGTTTCTAATTCCTTTGTTAAAGGAGTGTCTTAGTATCTTTCTCTCTTTTATCACATTAGCAGTTTCTCATTTATTTGCAGCCTTCTCTTCTTATCAGCATTTTTTTACTATCTTAAAAACAAGCAGAGTTGTGAGTTTTCTGCCCCTTCAGACTTTATAAGATAGTAAAAATATAACTCCATGGAGACTTTTACTTTACTCAATTTTTTCTTATCTTGCATGTCTATTTTTTTTTTATCTTGCATGTCTAAATCAAATCATTCCAGTGTTAATTGATTGGAAATACTGGTTTACTAGATCACAATTAGAAATATAATTTGATAGGTTCAACCTTGTCCAACAGATAACATATCACCAAATTCTTGTTAGAAATTCTATTTTTAGAGAAGGTAAAAATGGAAGCAACCAGATGAATTTTGGTGGCGTGTCAGTTCAATGGACGGGTGTCAGAAATGTGAATACATTTTTCCCTTCTTTCACAGAATCTCTGGAAACTGCTGTTCTGCATTATGAATCTCTTAAGTAATGAAGGAAGCTGGCTTCTACATATTTCACTTGACAATCTTCTTACTTTCCTAGTCCTTCTATTTATACATAACTGGGACTATCCACTAATATGTCCTACAACATTTTAAAATCAGAATATTGTATGTCTTTTAAAAATTTAACTGATAATTTTTAAAGCATGTAATTTAAGTAAAGAAAATACAACCTCTGTTATTGCTAGGAAATGTTTCTGTTTTTCTTGTCAGTCATTCTGATGACTTGAATTACTTACAGGATAACATCCTTTTAACTGCTGAAAATATCCTCTCTAATTTGGGTTTAAAGGGGTTTCTAAATTACTTGTATTTCCTATTTAAATACTCCATAGAAACTTGAGATTTGCTTGTAAAATTAAAATGAAGCAAGTAATATTGCAATGATATGAGTTCCTTGATAATTTCTTTAAGCAAATAGAATAGAGGATCATTAGTTATATCTCAGGCACTCCGGTGAGAATGAAAACACTTAGCAATCAAAGAAAAAACTGTCTTTGGTGGGAGGTCTCTAGTCACACCTTTGTTATAAATCACCAGGAAGTCTCAGGAAACAAGACTTGGGTATTAGCTCATTGGTTTGAAATCATCTGGCTCTAATACAGAGCATCCAGAAAGTCAAATATGGACTCAGATATTCTACTTGTGGTGGATCCCAGCGGGAAAAGAGGGAAGTTTCTATTGTTGTCATGAATAAGCTGATATTTCTGTCACTCTTGCCAGCTACAAAATCCATGTTAAATCCTTGCTCTACAGAACAGCCAAGTTTTTAGGATTACTAGGGGAAGATCAGAGCCCTAAATATTCACTAATTGGACTTTAGAGCACCAACACAGAAGGAAAAACAATGAAATTTAGCTGCTTTTTTTCTGTGAAGAACGGTTTCTATTTTTCAGGACCTATGACAGTAACTGCTTTTTTTTAAATAAGAGGGTGATTATGGGCACCTTAAAACCTCTGCTATAGGACCCTGGGGGTTTGGCCCTACTCCATATGTGCCCATGTTCTCTAGTCTTCAAATTTCACATTTTCCCTAAATCTATTTTATATTCCCAAATAATGCTTCAAAAGCCCATCCTGCATGACCTCAAAAATCTAATATTTTGCTAAATTCTCTTCTCCACTGAGGACCCTTTTATATGTCTGATAAACAATTAGTGAAGCAAAAGGGCATACTGTTCTGTACATAGTAAAGGGTACAACAGTTTCCAGGGATAATTAAAAGCAGAGTTCAAGGGCTATATTCCTATATCATTCTGTCTGTGATGCTTAAATTGCCCTTCACCCCACCCGTAGGTGGAATGACTTGCTTCTTTGTGTTCCCAGGAGGCAGTATACTTAACACAGTGGGACATGGGGGTGTGAGTTTATGTGTCTCTCTTCCATGTGTTCAAAGCAAACACAATATGTTTGTCTTCATAGTCTCAACATGTAGCACAATTCCTGGCATATCCAACAATGTTCAATATATGTTTGTTATTTAGATGTGTTATTTTTAAAAAGGAAGCTTTTAAGAGAGTGAGAAGTTCAGCTGCTATAACAACCAGAGCCAAGTACTTATTTGTGATAGACTTAAGTTATCTCAAATTTGGTCTGCTGATAAACTAAAATATTATAAATTCATCCTCTTTATTTCCAGAGGATTCTTAGGAGGCAAGTTTGCCTCAGTAACTCTGGTTTTGCACATTCTTGGGGGAGTCTGAACAATATGAGTGCCTTCCCTCATTGATCACTTACTATGTGCTGAGTGTGAGAAAGACAGAGCAAGAAGAGTAGGGAATCACTTAAGCCAAGTATCAGTATTGCAAGGTAAATGCTGAACATGACAGAAAATAAAAGGACTTACCATACAAATTTAAATTTTTCTTTTAATTGAGATTTTTGAATATATATATCTAAAACTAAGTCTAATTTTATTGTAAAATACAGTTTTGCTATTTGAAATTCTCAAAAACTCTGTTGTTGATTTATATCTCATTTCAAACTGTTCTTCAACTCTATTTCTTTAAGCATCCATTTTATAATACACATTTTAGATTTTTTTAGAAGAGAGAAACAAAATGTGAATGCGTGAAATTACATTAAATAGGCCCACCTCATCTTTTTACAGCCCTTCTCCACTTGAATGTTAATCCTCTAGGTTACTGTTCTTTAAATATTTTATATTGCATCAGAACAATTATTTCAGACAAACTCTTACCATAATCATTAAAAACAAAAAGTTGTCCACACATCTTCGCTTTCCCCAGGCTGCTGCTAGGTAGGACTCACATCGGAGTTGAAAGCTATTGTCCTTGAGACCAAGTTGATTCCTAACAAGAAATGAGGCTTTTAGAAATGTTTCTTGTTAATAAACATCAAGCCCAATCTCATATACATTTATACCTAAAACAAACAACCAGGAAAAGTATATTCACTCTAATTACTTTATTTAAATAACTCCAATATTTTTATAATGATGAAAATAGACATTGGTTCCCTTGAACGAAAAAGGGTAAACTGGGAAAATTAAGCAGTGATTGAAAATGAATGTGCTCAATTGCCCTTCTAATTTTGTTTGTTTTCCTGAAATAGTCACTGTGATATAGTTTCACTGTGCTAAAAATACACAACAACTCATTATCAGGATACATAGAGAGTAACTCCATAGCAAGTAATGATGCACAATTTTTATTTCACTTTATGGCTTAAGCATGATATTTAATCCTCGCCCTGTCTTTAGCAGCAAGCATCCCTATCCTCCAAATACAGAAAACCAAGACTCATCAGTGTGGTCGACCATCACACAGCCAATTGTAACAAGCTTGGGGTTACATTTTTTATTCCCACAAGGACAGGTGGTTTTCTACTATGTATAGTTTAAGAATAATTTTCTAAAGAGTAAAATCACTACCCTCAAGCAAATATAAAATGAACACATGTCAAGCCTTTGATATAACTTGTTAATTAATGAAGTAACTAGTAAGGTGTTAAACCTGTCCAAAGATAACTTAAGAAACTAGGTCTATATAGGTAATTTAATAGATTGCTGAATTAAACACAATGTTGGTTAATGTCGAGCATGACCGAAACCCAAAACTTTGGGGGATATCTGTTTCATCCCACCAAGAACATTTACATCACTACCAGACAAAAAAATCTACAAGTTAACTTCTACTGATATACACTTTAAAAATAGCCCAATAAATAAAGTCAAGCTCAGCTCTGTTGTGAAAGAACACCCAGTGTTCTCTTTTGCTTATTTCTACATTTCACATTATTTTTCTGACAGTTTATTATAGCAGCTTTACTACAGACAGAAGAAAACTTAAAGACACATTGCTATGAATTTTCAAATAAGGGGGAATTGGTTATGAAATTTTGAGAAATTATAGTACAGAGCAAACTTGGCTTGAAGGCATTGGGAATAGTAGCTATTAATTTTCAGCAAGGGAATCAAGAGTGTCTGCCTAAAAGGAAGAATTGCAAATAATGCTAGGCTTGGAAAATAATAGCTACAGCCATAAACCAGAACTTTGTCTTTATGAATCCATGTTCAACTACTATTTCACAAGTTTCCTGCTCAGTGCCAGGCAAAGAGAGTGCTCAGACAAGAGAGACAAAGCCCTGCCTATCTTCCAGGTGTCCTGTGTACAGAGGGGAAACTAGTTCTTTAGCAGTATTCTGGTTATAATAGTTAAGCTCCTGTGGAAGCAAGAGTGAGGGGCTCCACTTGGGAGAAGGAGTGAAGGAATTAGGAAAGGCTTCCCAGAGTATGAGAGTTGTTTTGAAGGAAACATAAAATGTACCCAGGAGAAGGTAAGGGAATTCTACAAGAACAAGAGAAACATGGGCTTTGCAGTGTTAGGTGTAATAAAGCAAGAAGTGGGGGTGAAGCTAGAAAGAAGTGAAGCTTGGGCGCCATCACGAGGGAGAGAGGTGGGGGCTTTCCTGCGCTGCTGAGAACATTCCTTCATCCTGCAGGCAAAGAAGGCTAATGTAGGATTTTAAACTGGGAAATATATTGGTTTACCTGGGGTTCTGGTGGCAGGACGAAGAATGGCTTGAAAAGGGAAGGGAACAGAAACAGGGAGACCAGCTAGCAGACTAACGTGGCTATTACATAAGGAGGTGATCAGGCGGGTAAGAAGTGAGAATAGGTTGGGGTAAAGATTGTTTCCTGGGGATGCCAACCTGACTAGGTCTCCTTTTCCTCTCACTGTTTCCCTCTTTGACAACAGAGGAAATGGTTTTCCGCTGCATGAAGTGACTTGGCTGGAGGAGAAACGTTGCCAACTCCCCTGGGAGGCAAAGAAATGAGGCAGCGGGCTTCCCTCAGCTCCTGTGCAGCCCCTGATGGGCCCCTGCCGTCAGCTCCAGCCTCACTGCTCCCCTTCTGCCCCGCTCCCTGACCTGAAGCCACATCCATTTATTTCTTTTCTTCATGTTTTCGTTTTCACACTCTGGGTTCCATAAATGACTTCTGAAAGGAAGCACTTGTTCGTGAAAGAGCCATACAATTCCACGCTGCAGACAAAGGAACTTAAGCAGCTTTATTCAGCAGTTTCTTCACAATTACCCATTTCTTTCTCTGGGCAAAAAAAATTTAATCGGCTTTGAAATCCAAATGAAAACTCCCAAGAACTTGCTGGGTACTTCATTTTGAAAGTGAAGGAGTCAGAGAGAAACATATTACTTTAGCCTCGTAAGAAAAGAAATGAAAGCTCTTTTCTCTACCCAAATCCATCAGCTCTCTCTGTCTCAGTTCTTCCCGGAACATTTCTATCCTGACATCCCCAAGGAAAAAAACAACTGTTAGCTTGATTGTTGTTCGTTCTTTGGTTTTCTTTTCTTTCTTGGTTTTTATTTTCATTCCTCCTTTTTCCTCTTTTCGAAGTACTTATCCAACTCAACAAGACTTTCTCTCGAGTCTCTTGACATTCAGAGGTGAGGTGTGCCAAAATGAAAGCACACAGACAGAGCTGAAATATAGAAACGTCCCGTGGGGGCTGAGAACCTCAAAGAGCCTTTGTAATTTTGCAGCCCTCAACGCTTGAGACCTTTAATTAAGAAAGGATGTAAATATAACAAATGTAGGAGAATTCCCTGAAGTTTAAGACAGGGACCCCAAGATTATGTCGAGGATAAAAACTGTGCCTTGAAAAGTCTTGATTGACTCCACTAATGAGAGCCTAAGATTTCTTCCTCATAACCCCGTGCTTGTCTCCTGATTAATTTCCTTCCAGTACTTAATCTTCAGTGCATGACACTTTAACCACTAAGCTTATTATCCTAAAAATAGTAATCTAGCTGTGGCATCTTAGCAGATAGATATGTGAAGATCTGATTCCTATACCAATTCCTTAGGTGTTTAAATGGTAATATCAGACTTGTACAAAATGCAATAAGCAGCCACATAACAGAAATTAGTATTTCACCAAGCCCAATTTCCTAAATCCTATATGTAAAAGGACTTTCACCTATTTCACCAGTTTGAATCCTCACTGGAATTGATAGATGTTCTCTTATGGGAGCAATGAGGAAAGTCACTGTGTTTGCATCTGAGAGCAGTAGTGTATCTATCTATACAAACAGATCAAGGTAGCTTATTCCACAGCACCTTGGGCTGTGCCTTGTCCCTGCATTTTTATGGCCATTTCTATGATAAAAATAAATTATGGAGGGTTTTATCGAGACTCTAGGTTAAGAAATTCATTATGCCAGGGGAACAAGGCAAGAGCCACACAGTGAGATAAAATCAAAGGGAACAATGTAGGTTTGGTAATAAGATAACATTTATTTCAATTCTCTTCTCTCAGCAGTGTTAGGTGAATGGATACACAGGAACACTTTTCAGCTCATGTGAAACCATTACTAGGATAATGAGACATCATGACACCTCACAGTCCTTGCAGTCATGAATGTGGCTGTCTCACTGCATCAGATTTTCCTAAAATTATAATGTGATGCTGGCTATTACCACCTGCTGGAAACACTGCCCTGCCTCCAGGGTCTACTGCTCCCCCCTCACAAGCAGAAGATTCAAGTGGCTGGAATCCGAGATCAGCTTGGCTCCTTGCCACTGTGCCAGAAATGTGTAATCAATAGGAAAAACACACCGACCTTGGACTTCTCCTTCAGCAGTCTTCTAAATGGAGGTCCTTAACTCACTCTCTGCTGTGCCCCCCCCCAAGAAACATTAAAACACAAGTTATGCATATAATTTTTATGGCATCATTATTAAATATATTTCACACACACACACAAAAAAAACAAGTATCAGTGACTTGGTACAGCACACCCTAAAACATTTTCTTCCTCAACAGTTCAGCTTTCTCACCCCAGCAGCTCAAATATGAAACAGAAAGCATTTTATAGTCACTTCATTAGTCTAGGGTGGTATAAACATAGGTGACTGACATTGTGCTGTCAATATTTTTTAAATGCTGATTCTAAGTAGGGTCCAGTAAGCTATTTACACTCTCCTGCTTGTTGTGAAAGGACCCTTGAAATTGCAGTGCTTAATTATGTGACAGCTATTTTAAGATGGTCAGAAAATATCACACTCCTGTGCTTTCATCTTTTACCAACCACAATAAAACAGAAGAAAAAGATGAAACATATGTGAACTGAAAAAAATCTCTTTGTTTTATGCTACTTAAAACAATCTGTTTACTACTATGTGTCAGTAATACAACAAATTCATCACATCATCTCTGGACCTCAGGGTCCTCTTACTCCATTCAGGACTCTGTCCCCAGCTCTGCCTTCAAGTCCAGCATCACCCTATAGGTGATGTGCAATACACACGTGATGGCTATGTTCAATAACTCAGTTTCTTGGCTCCCTGTCACTTCCATCCCTGGGACATTCTTTATCACTTGTATGCAGCCATCCTCTTTTGCCCTTAATGTAGATACTGACTCTTCCACTTCAGAAATAATAAATTTAGATATCCCAGTCTCTCTCCATGACTCTGCCCCCTTTCAGCATTCTTATGCATCAGAACAAATAAACTTTTCTTCAGGATATCCAAACCACAGGCCAATCTCCTCTCTCCATTTTTATCTATGTCCTACAGGTTTAATTTTCTTATTCAGGTTAGTCCACCACCTCCCACATGCTGTTGACCATATCATCAATTTCTTTTTCCTATTACCTTTCTGTCCATTCACCTTTCAAAATCCAGAGAACCCAGTATCTGCTGAACTAAACACATTGTTGGCAACATTAAGTAATAGTCACTAGTCTCACGTGGGAACTCAACACAGTCCAAATATTATGCTTTATTTCTGTGGTTAGCACTCTCTGATTTCCCATTACAGCTCTATTTCAGACATTCTGGAACTGAGAAGACAATGCTTGTCTACAATACAGATGTTGGGGTTATTGGCATATAGATGGTAAGTGAAGCCATGGGAATGGGTGCAGTTGCTTGAGGAGAATATGAGGAACGAGAAGAAATGGGCCTTGAAAAGAACCCTGAGCAACACTGGTAATGTAACATGTTCAGAAAAAGGAAAAACTGTCTTGCAAAAGAGATTCACAAGGAATGGTTAAAAATGGATGAGAAACCCCCAAAAAATGTGACATCAGTTATGCTGAGTGAATTATTTAAGAAGAAGGGGTCAGTGAAAATGCCAAGCATTATTGATGGGCTGCACAGATACTAAACCCTCCAGGGTAAAGGTAGAGATGTCACTGAGGACCACGGAGAGGGAAGTTTCCATGGGAAAGTGAGTGTAGATGCCACATTTTCACACAGTTGAGGCCTAAGAAGATGGTGAGGAGCTGGGGAAGAATATAGTTATTCCTGACCAGAAGTTTGACCAGGAAGGTACAGTCAGAAAAACTAATCAGAGGGGAACATGGACTTTAGACAGAGGATTAAAATGACTAAAAACCTACCTTTCAGGCATTTAAGGGTAATTTAAATACCATGTTTCAAACCAGAATGTCAAGGTTCCTGCCTCCAAAAGTCTGTGGAAACTACCTGAGATTTCTTCCAAAGAAAGAGCAAGAGCTAGTCCACAGAGCTTGATCGAAAGTGGCCATGGTGTGAAACATGTAATTGTTTTCTGTGTGTTTCCTTCAAGAATTGCTTGTTCAGAAAGGCTTTGGACATTGAATCCTTCATTTATTTCCCACTGCTGTTAGCATAAGCTCAAACTCTTTCATGTGGCTTCAAGCCCCTTGCTAACCTGCGCCTGCCTAACTCTCATCTAGGAAGTCACCCCACTTCCTCAGAAGCCCTGCTCCTGCCACATGGAACACCTTGTATTTCTCTGAATGTTTGTCCTGCTCTCTCTCACCTCTATGGCTTTGGATACAAAGATCCATCTTTCAGGAACTATATCTCCACCATTTTTCTGGCCAGCGCATACCCTGCCTCTCATGTTATTTCCTTCCTCAAAGAAAGCCCTTCCCTGTTTCAAAACACAAGGTAACATTCCTGTCTCCATACTCCCAAAGCATCCTGCACTTCCGTATTACACCTTCTTTCACTTAAGACCTTAGAACTTTGTCTGCCCATCACTTTCACTACGCTCTGAATTCCATGAGAACAGAGACCGTGTCTGTCTTCTTACCATTACATCTCCAAAACCTTATATATTGCTTGGCATATAATTATGTAAATGTAAGACAAAGCATAAATTTAAGGGAGAGCTATTATGTCACTTTACATATATCTGACTGGGGATGTGTGTGTGTGTGTGTGTGTGTGTGTGTGTGTTTGGGTTGATGTGAAAATGTGTATACCAAAATCAGTTCACTTTGAGTGGCAGGATTCCAGATAATTTATGTGTGTAAATGGTTTTATTTCTCAAATTTTGAACAATGAAGAGGTACTGCTTTTCCAACATGATAAAGTGTTAAGTCATCTATGTTTTAAAATTTGTCTTCTTAAACTTCTATAATAGAATGCTAATTTGTCTCCCTTCTCAATTTAATCAACAAAGATTTTCTTTCTCTTTATTGTTTTACTGTCAAAAGCAGAGTGTCTAGACTATTCTATCAGACTTTTACAAAAACACCTTATCTGAGTTATGATAAAATTGTATGCCCTCTGTTGATGTGAGAATTGTCCTTTTGACCCTTTTATTTATGCCTTTGGTGGAAAAATGTAATTTTTGATATTATCCATTGTAAAACTCGGTGTACTTTATACAAGGAGTATAGCCATAAATTCCTATATGAGAACAGTTGCAAGAGCAGTTTTGACTCTGTAGATAAAAGTTATATTCTTTGTGTTGTCACAGAAATAAAAACAATATAATGCAACAGATTTCCCATTTTACCTTATCTACTGAAAAACTTAGTGGTGAATCTATTGCCCCAAAATTGTAATATTCTCAAATATAAGTACTGGAAGGATTAGCTCTGCTATGTTTGGGTGGATGGCTGTATTTGAAATATAAGTAAGTAAATTAAGTTGCACTGTGTTTAAATATGTAAGTTACTTAAGCACTTTCCAACATAGTTAAGGTAAAAATCTTACATTATAAAATCTCTAATTAATAAAAAGAGCATGCAGAAACACTACCTATACCTTTAATTTATTCCTTTACTTATTCGTGTTCCAGGTTATAGTTACATGGGAAAGCATCAATGAGCAAAACAGAAAAAGTTATTTGCTGTCACAGCTTGTGTTCTAGAGAGGGAGCTCTGATAGCATTATGGATAAATAAACTATATAGTATGCTAGAATAAGAAGTGTGCTATTAAAAAGATTAAAGTGGTGTAAGAAGTATTAGAAGTTATTAAAATGTTTTAAACAATAGAGGTAATAGATACTCTTATTTTTAAGAATCTCAGTCGATATTGAATAAAATTTCATGTGATTAAACAAATGTTATAATTGGACTTGACTTTAAAATGTGTGATTTGTCATTTTGGAACATGTTTTTATTTATGTATTTTCATTGAATTTATTGGGGTGATATTAGTTAATAAAATTATATAGGTTTCAGGTATAAAATTTCATAATCTATATAGTGTATTTTGTGTTTACCACCCCAGGCCGAGTCTCCTTCCATCACTATTTATCCTCCTATACCCTCTTCTACCTCCCCCACCCCTTGTTGTATGTGTCTACAATTTTTTTCTTAATCCCTTCAACTTTTTCACACAGCCCCCAAATCCTTCCCCTCTGACAGCTGTCAATCTGTTCTCTGTATCTACAAGTCTGTTTCTATTTTGTTAGTATATTTCGTTCATTAGATTCCACATATAAATGAAACCATATGATATGTGTTCTCTGGTTCATTTTATTTAGCATAATATTCTCCAGGTTCATCCATTCTGTCACAAAAATATTTCCTTTTTTTTATATGTATTATTGATTATGTTGTTACAGTTGTCCCAATTTCTTTTCCCTTTGTTCCCCTCTGCCCAGCTCCTCCCCTTTCTCCTCCAGTCCCCCCTACCACTTATTTCATGTCCATGGCTCATGCATATAAGTTCTTTGACTTTACCCTTTCTTATACTATTCTTAACATCTTTGTCTATTCTGCACCCTCCTACTATGCTTCTTAATCCCTGCACCATTTCTCTCCTTCTCCTCCCTTCCCCCTCCCAGCTGAACACCCATCCACCTGCTCCCCATACTCATGATTCTGTTCCCACTCTGGTTGTCTGCTTAGTTTGTTTTTGTTTTTATTTTTTGATTGTTGTGATTTTGTTGTCATTTTAATGTTCATAGTTTTGATCTTCTTTTTCTTAAATAAGTCCCTTTAACATTTCGTATAATAAGGGCTTGGTGATGATGAACTCCTTTAGCTTTACCTTGTCTGGGAAGCACTTCATCTGCCCTTCCATTCTAAATGATAGCTTTGCTGGATAGCATAATCTTGGTCGTAGGTCCTTGCTTTTCATCACATTGAATACTTCTTGCCAGCCCCTTCTTGCCTGCAAAGTTTCTTTTGAAAAATCAGCTGATAGTTATATAGTTACCCCTTTGTAGGTAACTCTTTGCTTTTCTCTTGCTGCTTTTAATATCCTATCTTTATCTTTAACCTTTAGCATTTTAATTATATTGTGTCTTGGTGTGTCCGTAGGTCTACTTTGTTTGGGACTCTCTGTGCTTCCTGGACCTATATGTCTATTTCCTTCCCCAAATTAGGGAAGTTTTCCTTCATTATTTTTTCACACAATTTTTCAATTTCTTTCTCTTCCTAGTTTCCTTTTGCCATGCTTATGATTCAGATCTTGGCGGGTTTAAAGCTATCCCAGAGGTCTCTAAGCCTCTCCTCATTGTTTTCAATTCTCATTTTCTCTTTCTGTACTGGTTGACTGTTTATTTCTCCCTTATGTTCCAATTAGTTGATTTGAACCCTGGTTTCCTTTCCTTCACCTCTAGTTTCACGTGATTTTTTCATTTCACTTAGTATAGCCCTCATTTCTTCCCTGTCATGCTTAATCTTTTCTGTCAAGTCTGGGAGCATCTTTATCCCCATTGCCTTAAACTGTGCATCTGTTAGGTTCTCTGTCTCCTCATCTGTTAAGTTCACTATCTCCTTACCACTTAGTTCTCCCACTGGATCCTTGATCTGCACCACCCTGCCTTGGGCCATACTTCTCTGTCTCTTCATCTTGACAGCTTTCTGTGCTTGCCTCTGTGACTTAGGGAGAGCTGTCGCACCTGTTATGTTATAAGGGGCAGAGCCTTACTGTTGTGTCAGGGTGACCATAGCCAGGATCCTCGCCTCCACACGCATGTATTTTCATTTGCCTAAGTCACCCTTATCTAAAGATAATTTCTTAGTGCATAAGTGTTATGCCATCACACAGCTCAGACTGGCTGGGTGGCACTTTTGTTAACTTCATGTATATAGATGGGCCCCTGCTGTTCAAGGGGTGTGGATGAACCTGGCTCCCCAAGACATTGCCAGATGCTGCTGGACAAGACTAAAGGTAGATGAACTTGACTCCCTAAGTCCTTGCTGGCTGCCACAGGACAAAAGTGAAGGCGGATGACCCTTTGACTCCCCTGATCTTGCTTGCTGCCATAAGAACTGTAAGACAAATCCTGTTATTCCAATCCTCACCTGTAGGAGCAAGATTAAACTGGTATGATTCCCCCTCCAGTGCTCCACTGTCATTTTCCTGTCTCCATGAATCTAAAGTAACCTCAATTGGAGTTGAACCCCTGTGCTAATACATTTAGCTATTCATCAGTGCTAGTGACCTATTTCACCATGTTGTGGAATTGTATGTGGGGGAGGGGCCTGAAAGGTAACAGTGCCAGTTGCCCCGCACTCACCTCTTTTCCAGGCACTTAGCCCCTTCCCATACTAAGCAAGCTGCCTCCTTTGAGAGACCAGCAGTTTCTTCTTCCATCCTAACCCCCACTGGCTTTCACAGTCAGAAGCAATGTGGCTCTATTTTCCCTGGTGCTGGAATCGTGCACTGCATAGTCTGGTCTGGGGCTGGGATTTCTTGCCAGGTTTAAAATGTATAACTGTGCTTTTCACCACAGCTACAGTCGCTATGCTGCTGCTGCTGTCACCAGCCCCACTGCCACTGCCACCAGCCCCACTGCCACTGCCAATCTCCACCCCCACAGCCACAGACATAGTCCCCCACCTCCTTCCCTTCATCCCGGCTTCACCCCTTCTACCTTTCTGGCTGAATATTTCTTCTTCATTTCTTTGTTGCACTTTTATATAGTTTGATTTTCTGGCTCTTCTGGGATTTTCTCATTTTGAAGTGGTTGTAAATTCCTTCTTAGTTGTGAGGAAGATGCAGCATGTTTACCTATACCTCCATCTTGGCCAGAAGTCCCTCCTTTTCTAAGGCAGAGTAGTAATCCATTGTGTAGATGTACCACAGCTTTTTAATCCACTCATCTACTGATGGGCACTTGGGCCTCTTCCATATCTTAGCTATTGTAAATAATGTTGCTATGAACACAGAAGTGCATATATTCTTTTGAATTAGTGTTTAAGGTTTTGTTGGATATATTCCCAAAAGTTTTTAAAATTATATTTTAAAAAAATGAAAAATTAGGTAAATGAAGTTGCTTACTCTCTGGGTAGGAAAATTTCTAGCACCTAAAAAATATGTAGGTCATTTTAAGGGATGAATTTTTTAACCAAATGTTGGTTGAAAAGAATATAGATTTTAGTTTCAATAACTTTTCTTAATACTCAGTTTATTTTTCAGATATATATTGACCTCCTAAAATGTGCCAAGCATTGCCCCCATGTTCTTAATATATTTTCTAGATAAAGCAGGTACAACTTTTGCCCTAATTGAACTTATTTTCTAGCAAGGGCAATACACGACCAGTAAATATTAAAAATGATTATTTTCATAGTTTTTTAGGAGGTGAATACTATAGAGACAAATAAAACAGGGTAAAAGAATAGGATGTTTGAGGGTATAATTTTAAATAGAGTGGTAAGGTTAGAATTCATTAAGAAGATGACAGTTGATGTATCATTTGAAGAATATGAAGAAGTTACATATGTGGAGATCTGGAGGACTGTCCTTCAAGACAGAGAGAACTGCAGTTGCAGAGGCCCTAAGAGAGCAGCTAGTCTGTCATATAAGGTAAGAGAGATAAATTAGGATGTTATAGCAGAAATCAAGATTTAGGAGAATGGTGGCTCAATCCGGGATATTAGCTGCAGAAATAGTTATAAGTAGTTGGATTCTATATATATTTAGAAGATAAAGCAAACAGGATTTGCTGGGGAATTGGATGTGGGATATTGGGAAAAGAAAAGTGTGAGAAATCAATTGAAGCTTTTAAGTCTCCACAACTATGGCAAAGAAGTATTCATCAACTGATGCAGGAGTGAAGGGGGTCTTGGTGAAAAAAAAACACAAGTCACTATGGTATGATAGAAGAAACAATAAACCTAAATTGCACTTGGTTAAATTTTAAGTCAAAGCAAAGGGATATCCACCAATTAGAATTCATTTAAAAACTCACAGAAGAAAAATATATTTTATAAAAATAAATTTTTATAACTCCAAAGATTTAGTACCATATTTCACTAAATCTAAGATACCCTTCATTTAAGATAGACTATTTTATTTACCACTCTCAAAGAAAAAAAAATGACAATTAAAATATAAAATAACATTGATTGAAAGACATACCAGTTTTAAAATATGATATTGTAGTTAGTATGATGACATGACATTGGTAAGGGAGTGTTAGGAGAGTGCCTACAGTAAGAATAATAATGCCTCCACTTCCACTCTTAAAAAGACACTTAAGCCCTAATCCCTGGAACCTGTGAATATGTTAGCTTATATAACAAAAGGAAATTAAGCTGACCTTGAGATGATGATATGATTCTTGATTATTCAGGTGAGTCCAATATAATAATAAGGACCATTTAGTAAGAGAGCAGGAAGCAGTGTAGTCAGTGTTAGAGTGACACCATTTGAGAAAGATTTGATTGACCATTGTTGGCTTGGAAGACTGAAGCAGGCCATGGGCGAAGAAAGACAAACAGGCAGCCTCTAGAAGCAAGAGAAAACAAGATAATAGATTCTTACCTAGAGCACCCAGAAAAGAATACAACCCTGCACCAGGACCTTGATTTAGCCCAGTGAGACCCATTTTGGACTTCTGGACTTCAGAACTGTAAGATAATACACAGTGTTGTATTTGTTTGCTCAGATTGTGATAATTTGTTATAGCAGCAAAAGAAAACCAATATAGTAGCCAAATGTCATTTAATTCTATAATGGTCCTTTTATCCCTATATGCATATGCCATCCATTCCCATCATTGGGACAGAGAGTTTATTCCTTCACAGTCTTGATTCTGGGTTGGCCTGAAGTTTTGTGATAGACAGACTGGCAAAAGTGAAGCAACACCAGTTCTAGACTTAGATTTTAGGAGGGATTGGCAGAGTATACCTGGTTCTCTTGGAATGTTCTCTCTTGGAAGGCTTTCTCTCAGAACCTAGTAACCATGTTATGGAAAGCCCAAGCCACATGAGAGCCACTCATAGATGCTCCAGTTAACAGCCTCAGCTGAACTATCTAATAGCCAGCATCAACAGCTTGCCATGTAAGTGAATCACCTTAAATATCCAGGCTAGTTGAGACTTCAGATCATTGTACCTTAGCTGACATCTAATTACAACCATATGAAAAACACCAAGCAAGAACTTCCCAACTGATCTCAGTCAACCCACAGAACTGTGTGAAATAATAATAAATCTTGTTTTAGCCACCAAGGGTTGAGGGAGACAACAGGAACAGATGCTTACTGTTGAATTTGAGGTTGTTTATACTGATACAATATAACTTTCACCTAGTCCCCCAAAACAAATGTTCAGAAATATTCTGAAAAATATTTGTGTATATGTGTGTGTTGGGTATGAGGAGGATGGTTGGTAGAAATGTGGAAGAGGCTGAATTTCACAACCAGTCTAAAAGGAAACATAAAAACGCAAATAGAAATAGAGTGGTGGTAACTATGAAAACATAGGTTTATTGGGGAATTTCTGGAAACATGTAGAGTTATTTAACCTCTGCATCTGTGGTATTGGGGACCTGAGCCATTCTCAAATAGCAGTGATATATCAGCTGACATAAGATTTATTTATTTCTTTAGATAAGGAGGAATCAAAGCTAAATTTGGACTATCTACAACTCTGTCTTACTCACCTATATATCTTCACTACCAAAATTATGATATGTATTCTTAAATGTTTATTGGTTGTTCATCAAAGAGTTAAAAAGGAGAATAATATAAATAATTCTTCATTCCTTAAGTCTCAATAAACTGACAATAGAATTTGAGATATTACCACTCTACATTTTCCTCCATATCTCAAACATCTCTACTTCAAGAATGAGATTAGGTGATAGAAGAAAGTAAATGTGAGTGAGAAATGTGAATTATTAACAATTTTTAGTAAAGATAAAGAATACAGGCTAATGATTAGATAGTCAATATATTGGTACCACAGTTTAAATTATATTCCTATATCTATTTTCTTCTAATTTTTTTCACAAAATTGAAATTTTCCTAAAAATGAAATAATAAAGCAATTTGCTTCAGCCAAATACCTTAGAAAGATAATGCATTCAGATTAATTTTAGATTACAAATTGACAGAACCATACTGACATTCAGTTTCCAGAATTAGCAATATAGAAGCTAATTGCTATTTATTAAGACACACTCCCATGCACATATATACATTATTTATGTATTCCTTCCACCATCCAAAACAGATGTGAGGTCACTGACAATATCATTTCACAATAATAAAACACAGAACCAAGAACCATAGGAGAAACCAAAGTACTCATCAAATAGTGAAGAGATATTGAGGGCTTGAACTTCAAATTTGCTTCAGTTTTCTAACTTAACAGTCCAGAGAAGACAATATAGCTCTCATTATCAGAAAGGACTTGAGGGTGTACTTAAATTCTCTCAAATTGATTCTAAATAGCTAAGAAATTGTTGCATAATGTATTTGATGTAATCTATATATTATGGATTTGTAAGAAGGTGGATCAATACTGAAATGAATAGGTTCACAGTGAAAGGTTCATTCAACACAGAGACTTTGGTCTAAGCTGAAGGTAAATAGACATGAGTAATGCTCTCCACATGGCAAATATGAATTAACAAAGCATTTGACATAGAAGTACGTGTTAGGAATGTTGGTATACTGGGTGAGTCTAGTGTCATAACAGAAAGTTCTATATTAAATTCTATTTTGTTGAACAAGTTTTGTTAAAGATATTGATATGCAACTGATAAAATTTGAAAATTATATGTAACTAGAATATTAGTGTGTTGGATAAAATAATAAGGATTAACAAGTAAAAAAAATTTCAGCACTTTCAAGTGAGCTATTGTGTTTGAGGGATTTACTAACAGCCACATAAGTATCCTCCACTCAAATGTAGAGGTCAAGAGAAGGATAAGGAGAATTGGATCCATGTCAAATCATGTGCCCCTCCACCCAACATAATTTGAAACTTCACTGGGTCCCAAGAATGTGTCCAGAGAGAGAAAAGTAACAAGGCCTAAGAAATGTAGCAGAAGAGTCTACATGGCTAGAAAAAAAAGAGTACAAGAAAAAAATAAAATCTGAGTTTGTGTTTTTTAGAATACAAAGACTGTACCCACTAGTAAATAACTGCAGACTAAATAATGTCACAGTGCTGAACAAGAGATTGAAACTTTACCCCTCCACCGAGAGAAGACCTGAGAAGGATTATAAGGTTGACATTCTTAAAGCAGGGAGAAGGGCATTCTCCTTCCTATAGCATCTTGCATTGTACTCTCTGAGCCCGCTGAGGATGGTAGATAAGTCTATAATTTAGGAGGGGTATGGCTGGCTATTTCTAGAAAGGAGCCCATTAGTGTATCTGGAGAGATCTGGTCCTACTACACTGAAGCCACTTCTCAACATCTACACTGCTCTTTTGTCATGAGGATGATAAAATGGGTGGCCTGGCCAGTGATGAACCAAATGTCAAAAGAGAAATTTTTAAAGTACTAAATCTAAGATGGAGTGAACAAAGTGCTAAAAGTTCATAAACACATTTTACCTGAATGATAGTTGAGGGACCTGAAGATGTTAAGTCTATGGACAAGAAAGCACACAGAGACCAAAAAAAGAAAAAAATCCTATAATATTTAATAACTTGTCAAATGAAAGGCAGGTTAAATGTGTTGTGTAAAATCCCAGAGAGTAAAACTAAGTCTTCCAAATAAAGGTTACAAGAAAAAAAATTTATTTTGTTTAATGAAACAATGCTAATAATGATTTAATCATTTACTTCAGAGATATGCCAGAGTGTCACTCACTACAGGAAGTATCAGGGCACAGCAATACTGAAGACAAAACTCCTGCCCTAACAACATATTTTGACAATGGAGACAAACAAATAAAGATATTATATATGGTTATTATTGCTATAAAGGATGTGATTAGGGAGTTGTGAGAACCTATAACTGCAAGAGGCATTTCTTAGTTAGGAGGGCCAGGGAAGGCTTCGCAGTGAAGAGGATAAAATCAGCCAGCCAAGATATAGGGGACATTAGAACAATAAGGACAAAGGGCCAGAAGCAGGAAGAGTTTGGCTTGTCCAACGCACAGAAAGAAGGCCTGTGTAGTTCACGTGGAGTGAACAAAGGTAGGAATGGTGTGAGATGCAGTCAGAGAGGAAGGCAAGAGCCAGATCCTGCAGGTCCTTGTGAGTTATGGTGAGAATTTTGAATTTTATCCCAAGAACATTGAGATGCCTCTGACGAGCTTCAAGCAGAGGAATGAGATAATTGCCATGTGTAGTAGGAAAAGAATAACAGAAGACCAGCAGGAGAATTGGAAATCATAAATAACTGCAGATGACTTTACTTGTCTAGATATAAAAGGAAAAGAATGAATGAAAATAACAGAGTCAGTAGGAAATAGAAGAGAAATGTGGCAGCCATCCACAAAAATAATTGCGTTAATCCCACCTGATGAAATTAACAAGGGCTCGGTGACATGGAGACAAAAGAGAGAACCAGGGAAAGCAATGAGAGGTAACTACAGGGAATGTGAAATGGGGCTGAGGAACAGGAAATTCCCTGCGGCGAATTCGAAAATATATTTTATTCAACTCTATCATGTGAGAAGCTCTGATCTGGGGAAGAAGTGAACTACTATGCATCACAAAAAAGAAACCGCCAGCACTGCACTGGGCATGGAGAGTTATCTATACATTCAGCCATGCCCCAGAAATGTGAGGAGCCTGAACAGTGGATACAGAGCATCCCAAAAGCTCATGCCTGTCCAGAAAAGAAATAGAACATAGATAGATGATGCTTCTGAGGCCAAGCTGAATGCAGGAGGTGGCTGTGGTATGTTATGAACTGAACGTTTTTGTCTCCCCCAAATCCATATGCTAAAGCCCTAACCCACACAGTGGTGGTATTTTGAGGTGGGGCCTTTAGGAGGTACTTAAGGTTATATAAGGTCTTTGGGAGGTAATCAGGGTTAGATGGAATTAGTGCCCTTATAAGAAGAGACATCAGAGTGCTTTCTTTCTTCCCCTCTCTGAGCCCACACAATGACATCATGTGAGTACGTAGCAAGAAGGCAGATATCTGCAACCCAAGAATAGAGCTCTCATCAGAAACTGGACTCTGATCTTGAACTTCCAGCCTCCAGAACTACAAGAAAATTAATTTCTATCATTTAAGCCACCCAGTTTATGGTACTTTGTTATGGCTACCAGAGCAGACTGATACAGGGTATTTGTTCCAGAGCCTGGGTTCCAATGCATTAAAATTTTTGTCTTTTAGGGAATAGTACATGAAAACAGGGTGCCAAATTAAAGTCAGCTTTTAAGAGGAAAACCTAAAGCAAAAATAAGCTAATAAATTGATGTTAATTTTTAAAATATTGACTCTCTCTCCCTAGGGAAGGATTGTACGTTCTCACCCATTTGATGTCAGACTTAGCACTGTGACATGCTCTGGCAAAAGAAACAAGAACAAAAGTAACATGCATCATTTTTAAGTAGATGCTTTAAGATCATGGCTGTGGTTCACCATAGTTCATCTTCACTCTCTGCCATAAGATCAGCAGGGTTTCAGACAGTTGCTGCCAACCTACAACGGACATGCACCACCAGCAGGAAATAAACCTTTGCTGATGGAGAAGATTTAGGGTCACCTGTTACTTTTTAGCATAAATTAGAATATTCTGATTTATACAGCATTCACCTAGGTAACAAATCTGAAAAGGTGAGAAAGATACATATGCATAGGGCATTATTGCTTCTCTCAGGGCCACCCTTTGGGTCTTACATTCTTTGTTTTCCTTGTGCGGTTGATGGATAATTCTAACTCATTTTGGAAGGAGAATGTGGTTTATGAAGAATTTTTTTTTTTAACCAGAGGACTCAGTATTGATGTTGGCCCCAGTGTTGATAAGAGTGATAGGAGTAAGTATTTCTGCATCCTACACAGAGTAAGCTAGGATAGCAGAGCAGGGATAGACTAAACTGAATGGAGCTTATTGCATTGGAACTGGTCCCCAGTTTGGGTGCATATGAGAGGCAACCAATAAATGTTACTCTCTCACATTGATGTTTCTCTTTCTCCCTCCCTTCCCCTCTAAATAAGTAAATAAATAAATAAATAAATAAATAAAATCTTTAAACTCAAGCTGGGCTGTGGCAATACAGCAAGACAGGGAAAGGCTTACTTGCTATTTGTGACAAGTGAAAGCATGGAGGGTGATTGACCCAGGAGGGAATATTCATATAATTTCATAAAAGGGCAAAGGTTTTTCTGGGTACAACAAATGCTGGAGAGTAACACCCCTTTTACATCTCTCCCTAAGTATAATCCTGCTGGAAATCCTAACCTTTGGCTTTTTGTCATTCCTCACATTCAACTTTTTTGCAGGGAGGGGAGGTCTGGAGCCATCATTCAACAAGATAAACTGAGATCTTTCAGGGAAGGTGAAACCTAGTGGCAACTCTCTTAAGTAGAAATTCTCTTTAAAATGTTTGAGGTTCTATCTTTCAGTATGGTTTTCCTAAGGGCTTTTGTTCCACAAAAGCTATAGATTTGTTTTGTTTTATTTTGTTTTGTTTTACTTTGCTGCTATCTTCTTAAACTTTATCTGCTAACAAATATGTTAATTACTATGAACTGAATGAAATTGAAGAGCGAGATTACTCAGTGGAAAAGCACACTTTTTTTTTCAGTGTGAAAGAGGAGATCTAGATTACTTTGTTCAGGCTTCGTGGAAAGACAAGCACATACCCGCATTTCTTGCGTCCTCAGCAACACACCATATCATACCTCACCCCAGGCAATACACCAAAAGATCCTCAGCTCTGTCTTCAAATTCCCTCCACTACAGACACATGCACTTGGAGAATCCCTCTTCTCACCTGCTCCTCCCTGCTCCTAGCATCATAATCTGAAGGTTTTGTGGGGGAAATTAAAGTATGTTACTCTTCATTAACTTCCTTTTAAAATGTTTAGGGACCAGTAACAGAAGGAAACATCCTGTTAATAGCTCCCTTGAAACTTCTTTTTGATCTAATCTTTCCTCTTAATAGAGAGACTACCACTGGTAAGTATCTGCCTCTAGCATCTTCATCTCCAAGATAATCCATGGAGGTCCATCAGCCACCCCAAGTAACTGGTTAGGTCCAGATGGGTTCTCCAGGGAACTATTTGGAAAGAAAATTAAATCTGTTCAGGACTAAAAAATTCTTGAACTAAGTAAAATTGGTTAAGATATGTGACACAATACTCTGAGGTATATACATCCTTAAAAGTAATAAAATTGATTAAGGATATTGTTAATATTTACTGTATAATTATAAATGAGTGGACTAGGAACCCAGCATCTTAAATTAATTAATATGAATGTGCCAGTAAGGGTATACTAGGAAAACACATAAAAAGTAGATGATCACTGTCTAGGTATTAGTGAATCATAAAGAATGAGCATTGCTGAGCTTTCTAGTTTATTTATATTAATTTCAAATATTAGCAATTACAACTTGTGCTTTCAAATTTCATTCAAGTACAAAACTACCATGAAATAGAATTAATAGGGAGCTTTAGAAATTCATTAAAGTGAATTTTAGTAGCAGCATCATTTTTTTGGCTAATACAGGAGTATGTTTCTGTGCATACACTATTTATGACACCATTTGAGACTTACATAAAATATAAGTTGAGAGAATGTGTTGCCTTCAATAATTTACAAAGGTAGAAAATAACAGCAAGGGGAATTGAGAACAACCCTCACTTTTTCTCATTTTGTAATATACAGATATTACATCTGTGGCTTCCAATACAGATTCTTAATTTGAGTGCAGACAAGCCTTGCAGTGTGAAGAGATTAAAGGGATATCTGAGGGAGAAAGTATAGATGCTGTTTCTGGTGCGTAATCATGTTTGCAAACATGTTAATCAAATCTGGGTGCTTTCTAACTTGATAATTAAATTTACAAATGACTGGAAATATTTGCCACAGAAAAATTTAAAGTCATTCCTGAAATCCTAATGACAGCTCTAGCAATATGTGTACACCTCTTGAGGACCCACTGAGGATAGATGGTATTAAAAATATAATTGGTTTTAAAGCACATTAGATTAAATTTTTTCCTATGATTCATTTTTTCTTCATTGTATTCACCTTTCAGGTCATTTCCTGCTTTCTGAGCAAAGTATCCATAACTCAAATGAACTACCATATGAATTAGCTTATTTTTGTTAAATCCAGCTAGTTCCAAAATGTTCCATTTTCATTTAAAATGATGTGTTTTGAAATAAAAAGTTCAAACTTTCTAATGAAGTAATACTTAGAAAAAGCCATCAACAGTACTTGAAATCTGACAAAAGGTACATTGTTTAAAAAAAACAAAGAGTAGAAAGCAATCGGGAAGTTAGTTGAGGTCACTCTAAATATATATATTTAAAAAAAATCAATTCGCTAGGTTCACTTTTAGATCCTCCATGCAGTTCCATGTCACATTTGACATATTACATTTACATGATGAATAAAAGCATTCTGGTTAAATCAAAAATTTTTAAATGATGCATGAACTTTCAACTGCATTAAATGAGTTTCTAACAGCCTTCCCAAACCCCTGATGTTGTAAAAAAAAAAAAATGCCAACTTCCCAATTTTTGGTCACTGCAGCTAGCAACCCTACATGGAGTGTTCTTTTGAATGCACACATTAAAATGGGGTCAAGGGTCTTAGTAATAAATTGGTTGCCAAACAATATCAATGGTGCCCTGGTCTGACCTGGTATTTAATTGTTTGCGTAACAGAGTTGAAGAGTACAACATGGTAAATCTGGGCATGCTTATTTCTAGCCATCCAGGCACCTTAAGGGTCAATGTGATTTACTAACATTCACTAGAGTTTAATAAAATTGCTGTACTAAGTTGATGAAAAGGTGTTATTGCCTTTGTAATAAAAAATGACTTTCATGAAACAGTTTACACACAATTTTATATTAGATTTTACTTCTTGTCCTCCTCCTTACCCCTTCAGAGTTTCACAGTTGATAACAGTTGGTTATTTGTGCTGTCTAGTGGCAATCTAGATTTTTATTTGTATGGTACCAAGGATATGGATAGTAGTTTCCAGGACTTAAATAATAAATGAAGTAGCTCTCTGCCCCAGATAGCTCTAAGGCTCCTGCCTTCACAAAGGACACCAGGAGGAAATATTTGCCCTCAGAATATTATGATCATAGTAACCATCCAAATTAAGTGATTTCAATGATCTGAAACTTTTATACTTCTCCAGATTACTCCAGGCAGCCAAAGAGGTGCTGTTTGAAAATGCATCAAATGAATTGC
The DNA here is from genome assembly GCF_987537825.1 of Furipterus horrens. Lineage (NCBI taxonomy): Eukaryota > Metazoa > Chordata > Mammalia > Chiroptera > Furipteridae > Furipterus > Furipterus horrens. Next base: position 134,541,845 of record NW_028327176.1, on the reverse strand, counting down.
TAACCTTTTTCTCCCCTGAAAATAGAAGCATTGCATTAGAAAAATCCCATAGCCACCAGCAGACCTAAACAGAACAGCAAAAGTGTACGGCACAGAAGTCTAGCAAAGACTACATGTAAGTGTCAAAAGAGAAAAAAAGTGTAGCAAAGGGACAGAAGGTTACAGATTATCACCATCACAAAACACTTATTAAACACAACATCGGGTAAAGTAAAACACAGATATATATTTCTGGCCCACTAGAAATTTGACATCTAAGATGTCACTAGAAGATAAATCCAAATAAAAAAACAGAAGTTATTCAAGAGTAAACTTATATAGGGAAAGACACGAAGAAAACATAAATGTAGGAACTCGCAGAAAAGTAGGTTTTTAAAAAGTTACTTCAATTAGAATGCTATTATGAAATATGACTGTAAAATTATGATTTTATGTGTCTAATATAATCAATATAATGCAGTCTCATTAATATCCTATAGTGCGTTTTATTTTCCACTGCTTCATACTAAAAAAAAGCATGAACCAGAAAAAGTATCCAATTTAAACTGCATCTGGTCTTTAGGGAAATAATAGGGCCACATGATTCTGATTCAAGATTTAGCAAGTGCTAGTACGAGTTCAATATACTTTTTTAATAAATGAAAGACTCCAAAATTAATAATTTTTATGATTTATTGTATGAAATTCTAGATCTATTTTTCACTTTGGGTACATTTTAGTACTTCACATTCTCTCTCACTCAATGCATAATATTTCAGATACAAAGAAGTATCCATTACATTTCTATCCTTAGAACTCAGTAAAAAATCTCAGAATATGTATGCTGTAATTAGAAAGTAATTTTGAAATTTAAATTATATTCTAGTTTATTTTCACTTTTAGGAATAAGAACAAGGAACTATAATGAGGTTCAGATTAAGCTAACTTTTTTAGAACACTAAATATGTTACATACACTTATAAGTGCTTCTACAGTTAAATCAAAACCTATGGAATTTTTTATTTGTCACCGTGAGAAATGACAAGGGAACAATAAGTAAGTAGCCAAAAGAAGAAAAAGCTAAGAAGATAACAGTATTAAGAATCCCCTATGCCTACTTAAGGGAGAACAAAAGAAAATACCCTCATATTAATAAGAAAATAAGGAAAGTTTTTGAGTACAAATATGATTTTAAAATAAGTGCATACAATTATATTTTCTCTATTGTTCTCTGGGAACTCTTCTTAAAGCAGCAAAGGGAAGATGAGGAAAATGCAAATACTGTCCCCAGTGAAACTGAGATGCCTGGAACTCTGGATCACAAAACAGGAGGAGGTTCTAGCAAAAGCACTGAAGTTCAAAGAAGGGGGGGGAAGTCCATGAGAAAGGATGCCTGTAGCTGCAGAGAGCAGGAAGAAACTAGCCAAGTCCAAGCCTTCTGAGAGAGTGATACATGCTGAAGTATTAGCCAACAAAGTAATGAATGGAAGAACTATGTCAAAATGTCTGGTCCTGACTGTGAAGATTGAATCAAGGTAAGAGTCATGTATAAGATCAAGACAAATGTGAGGGAAGCACCAGCAACTCGAGAAGTAGTCCAAGGGAATGAAGGAAGAAGATAAGGCATTCAAGAGAAGCAAAAGAGGGAAAGAAACTGGAGGAGCTAAAAGCAAAAGCTCCCTGGGGAAGGACTTCCTGGCTACAGATGGAATTAAGAAATCTGGCAAAAAGTGAGCTAGCTGTTCCCTGTGCCTGGGGCAATGGTGAGCCTTAATTCCATCCCTGTTTTAACATCTGGGTTCCCCATCATAACATCTGGTGCCACCTATGGCTTGAATGAAGTTGCCTTGGACCCTGTTGTACACTTAACAGTTAACTTCTGTAAAAAATAACAATAACAATCATGAAGAGGTTCATCTATTTCTTTCTTCTCCCTCTGTCATTTCAACCTTAGCTATGAGTTCAGAGTAAACCTAGCCCAGAATCCTGTTCTTCAGTTTGTTCTATACTGAATTCTCTACCACCTGGAATTAAACCAGGTGGTTGAAGAAGAGAATGAAAATTCAATGTATGCTGAAAAAGCAGAAATGGGAAGGCAAGAGAGAAGCAGGACTTTAAAGGGGGGAAGTCAAGATGTTTTAGTTGATAAATCAAATAATAAGTTGATAAATCAAATTAAAAAGCTGCATGCTTATTTGAAATTATGAATATAAACAATGAAAAAGGAAAAAATGAACAGAAATGAGTTCTGTCATCACTCAGAAAGCATAACATAAAGTGTGACAATATATCTAAGGCAGAATCTATATAGTTCATATAAAAATACAAATGAGATAAACTTATTTATTAAAATAGACTATCAGGTCAGACTGGAAAATAATTCTGAATTACATGATATATGCAAGAGAAATACCCAAAACAAAATTACTCAGAAAATGATAAAATTCATACGAACTGAAAAAATTATGTACACATACACACACACACACACATACACACACACACACCAGAGAGAGACAAAGAAAGACAGAGAGAGAGAGAGAGAGAGAGAGAGAGAGAGAGAGAGAGAATTGATAATCACTAAATATCTAGTCAAGCCCTGGCTGGTGTGTGGTTCAGTGGATTGAGTGCTGACCTGCAAACCAAAGGGTTGCCAGTTCAATTCCCAGTGAGGGTACATGCCTGGGTTGCGGGTCAGGTCCCCAGCTGAGGGCATATTTGAGGCAACTGCACATTGATGCTTTTCTCCCTTTCTCCCTCCCATCCCGTCTCTCTAAAAATAACTAAATAAAATCTTTTTGTTAATATCTAGTCAAGAAAAAAAGTGAGAAAACACAAACATGCAAAATAGGAAATAATGACACAAAAGACAAGAAATTAAAAGAGTCTTAAAATATCAATGCACTTAGTTGTTGTAAATAAAAAATCCAGATAAACTAGATAATTTCCTGGAAAACATAAATTAGAAAAACTTATCACAAAGGCGAAAGTGTCTGCTAGAAACAGAAAACATTACTAAAGCAGAACAGAGTCCCTGTGTACTGGGACCAGATAGCTTCACAGGAAATAGCAGAGGAACAGGTAACTCTAAAGTGATTCAAAATGATCCAGGGCATAATAAATAATAAAAACTTCCAATTTTTTTTATAAGAAAAGAATTCAAAATATTTCAAATGAGTCTCACACTGGGTATGTTTACCAAAACACTAAATAAAATGTTAATAAATAATACTATGGGAGAAAAAAGTATTTTTCCATGACAAGGTATGGTTTATTATAAAATAATCTACCTCTGCTACAGGTGTAGGAGGACAGATCAGTGGATCAGAATAGAAAGTCCATTACTGACTTCAGTAATAAATTTGATATTTCAAATCAGTGAGGAAAAGATGAATTTAATGTAAACAGTGGATTCCTAACTCGCACCTTAAAAAAAGATAAATTCCAGATGATTATAGATTATTAAAAGAATAAAAAAATGAAACCTAAATATTTTAGAGAAAACCTTTTTTATAATTCAGGATTGAAAAAATGTTATTAAATAAGATTTAAAACCAAATTCCATAAAGAAAAGTATTGATAAATATTGCTATATTCAAAAATATACAGTATAAAAACAAGATAGTCATATGACAAACAGCAAATGTGGCTAATATTTGCAATTCATATCACAGACAAAGCTAATTTTGTATATAAAAATAATTCCTATGAATCAATTAGAAAAAGACCAACAACACAAATACTTGTTTAGAAAAAAAGGAAAATATAAATGACTCTCAAATCTATGAAAATGTGATAGCCTCCTCAACAACAAAAAAAAATTAAATAAAAATCACAACAAATAATAGCTGATTCCAGGTCTAGAGCTGAAAACATACAATGTGTACCTGTGACATTAGATTGTGCCAGGAAGCAATGAAGCTATTGGGAACTAAATGGGCATGTCACAGAAACACAGGAGACGATATTAGGGGATCTGGCCAATATGTAACAATTTGAGCTTGAAAAGAGAGTAATGAATGGAAATGATTGAAGCACATAAAATATGAAAATGCAAGACTTCTTATTGACAGCCTCCTCAATATGAGAGATGGAGAGAAAGAACCTAAATTTTAAATAAAATGAATAGAACACCACTGGAAATAACTAGGGCCCCAAATCCTTATTCTGAAAATAGGCAGTTTAAAGGAAATAATCCATATTGCCTTTCTTCTATGAAGTATACTTCAAGGAAACAAATCAGCCCTAATTGGTGTGTAAAGGTTATCCTTTATAGAAGAATTCTAACTAAAACTTATGGAAGGAAAGGTGGATTTTCTTTTTTAAATCACCATTCTGAAATCCCTCATAAAATAAATGATTCAAGCAGTGATCACATGAATGAAACCATTTGAGAGAATATAAATGAGGAACTTTAAAATGTGGAGACCAGACTGACCACCTGAATCCACTGATCATCAGTCTGAAACATACTCTACTACCCATGAAGCATTGCTAACAATTTGGACTCAAATCTATCCAAGTGTCAGGTGTTAACTTTTCTCTACAGAGGATAAACTAACAAATTAAATTACACAACAAGGAAGCAAACAGACAAATCCAGAATGTGGAACCTGCATAGGACAAATGATCTAGTATCTAGAAGCCAAAGTGAGGGGGTCAAAAGGAAAGAATACTGTTAATTTGTAAGATAGCTAAGAGAAATAGGAAAAAAAAAAAACATGAGTGGACCTTGTATAGATACTGATTCAGCCAAACTAACTACAAAAAAGACATTTTTTCTCACATTTGGAGAATTCTCCTTAAGATATTTTATTAGATAATATGAAGCAATAAATATTCATTAGGTATGATTATGACATTGTGGCTATACAATGAAATGTCCACATGTCTTAGAGATGTCTGTTGAAATATAGTAGTCAGCAGCCGTCCGTCTCGAGAGACAATGGTGTAGCTTCTTAAGAGTCTATCTGTACCGCCGAGAATGGCTGTGCAGTCCGACTCGGGAGTGACACGGTATCTGTCTCCTCCCGTGTTAAATCGACATCTTGCGATGACGCTGGAGTGTCCTCTCCAGTGAAGCTGAAGCTACAGAGCCTGGGCAGGGTGATATGGAGGGTCTGCTGTTGCCCATGCAGCAGAACCCCCCTCTCTTCGCAGCTGAAGGGTCCAAGGGAAAGACGGAGTCAATACAGCTTGGCTTCAGGTGCGCCGCAGGAGTTGCCGGTGTTGACTACAACGTCAAACCGCCTTAGGGACTCCGGCTCCGGATTTTCTGTCGGGGTTTACTCCCTTAGCCTTTCCCCTGAAGAGGTATGCCGCAAGGCAGCGGAGGTTTTTTGGAATCAGAGTTTTCCTTCTCTGAGTTGAAATATAGAGATGAAATAAAATGATGCCTGGATTATTTTCAAATACTTCAGCAATGAAAAAATAAAGAAAAGAAAAAATAGGAGCAGGGAGATCACTGAAACAAATGTGGCAAAATCCTGATAATTGTTAAATTTGACTGATGATAATATGAAGGGTCATTCTTTCTTATATTTGCATATCATGAGGTCCATTTTTTTAATCTATCAGTTTAAATTTCAACCTAAGGAAAAGATACTATCATATAATGCTGAGGGAGGATAAACTGATCAATTCTACGTGGAGAATATGACAGTATTTATCAAAATTTAAAATGCACATTTATACTCTTAGGTGTGTATTCTACAGATATATTCCCATATTTACAAAATGACATTCATTGGAGCATTGTTTGTAATAGCAGATGATTAAAAACTACCGTAAGAGCCATAACTGAAGATTAATCAAAGTATAGTGCAGGCAGAAAACAAAACATTCTGCAGCTATTAAAGAAAGAAGTGAGAACTAGGTCAAGCTAAGTAACAGACAAAATAATATAAATGCTAAATGTTTTTAAATTATTAAAATAAATTTGAAGTCCTTATAAGTGCATGAATAAAATTTCCAAAAAGTAAGAAAATCTCCAAGGCTAGAACAAGCAGACGTAAGACTCTAGGGAAGTATGCTAAAGCTATTGGCACCTTCCCCAGTTATTGATATAATAGCCAACATTGCCAAATGTTCCTTATGGGGGCAAAATCACCCCCAACTGAGAACTACTGATATAGAGTATCAGTTATTAAAGGGCCTGTGGAAGAGAAATGTAAGAAGACCTATCCCCTGATAAAGCTGAAAGCCATGGAAAGGAAGAATAAAAATAAATATAACCAGCAGAAAAAGACAGCAAGGAAAACTATCTACCCTCATCCATATTCATTCTTTTTACAAAGTTTAAATAAATAAAACATAAGTTAATATTTTAATTAAAAGCAGACATATTTGCCTGGCTGGATGGCTCAGATGGTTGGAGCATTATCCCGTACACCAAAAGGATGTGGGTTGGACGTGGCACACATAGGAGGCAACCAATCGATGTCTCTCAATGTCTCTCTCTCTCTCTCTCTCTCTCTCTCTCTCTCAAATTAATAAACATATCCATTTTGGTAGTAGCAACTGACAAGTAAAGACACCTTGAGAAGGAAAGAAAGAAATGCAGTATTCAAATAATTCCCACAGATAAAGTTCCAGTAAACAGAAGCTCTCAGAAAAGAAATAACTAAATACACATTTAAACAAGACATCAATAATGAGTCAGTAGAAACAAAAACCCACAAAACTGGGTACAAAACATATACAAATATATCAATTATTGACTACAAACTATAATATGTGCATATTTAATATATTTTAAAAACTAAGAGAATTGAAAACATACATAATTATATAATTATAAAAAGTTACCAGAAAGACTTATAGAACTATATTAAAAAACCTAGAAATTAGAAATTTAATTGAAATTAAAAACTTATTAGATAGGGTGACAGGAGATTATACTAAAATGAACAATTAGTGAACTGGAAGCTAGAGCAGATGAGATTATGCTCAATGCAGCACAAAGATATTGAAATGAAAAACATGAAATAGAGCTTAAAACTCATAAAGGATAAAATGAGAATGTCTAATGAACATCTGTCAAAATTTAGAGGGAATTGATAGAAACAATGGAAGTGAAGTAATATTTGAAGAGTTAATGGTTAAAAACCTTCCAGAGTAGACAAAAGGCCAATTCTTAGATCCATGAACTACAACAAACTTCAAACAAGAATAGTTGCTATTATAAAATGCCATAATAGCAATAACAACACAATAATAGCTACTATGTCGAGTGCTTACTCTGTACTAGATATTACATTTATCATACTGCATAAATTACTTTAATTAATACATTAACTTTTTAAAAAGAGGAAAACACATGCAACAACTGCCTTAGACATTAAAGACTATGTATACTGAGTTTTATGAAACAACCAAAACCAATTGCAATGCATGGATAATGTTTGATCATTCAAGCAAACAAACTGTAATTATCATATTATTTAATGTCTCTCTGTGGAAATATTTTAACCCAGACTTGGCTGATTATACAACTTTTGTCCCAAAGTTATGCCATGATTAAACCATGTGAATTTCTGAAAGTTTGCTCTTGTTCTGTACTCTTTCTTTTCTTAAAGTAATTTGGTTACAGAAGAAATGTTCTATACAGCTCTGAAATAAAGGGAAATGAGTATAATGACAACAAAGGACAAAGTTAAGAATGGTGTAAAAAACAAAATTATGATACAACATTGTCAAAAAAACAAACTAATAATAACAGACATTTCTTTTATGCAAGGAGTTAGTTACTTTATATTTCTATCAGAGGTTTTCTCAGCAAAGATATAAGAAATGTGTTTTGGAGGTTATTATTTAAAACTAGGATATTAAACAATATGCATAAAGAGACCAAATGTCTCCATGACTCCATCAGCACACCACATGAGTTTTTCATTGATAAGTGAAATTCTGTGAAGAGGGTATTTTTACATGACTTTCTTACAGCTTTGCTACAGACAGAGATAGAGCAAATCTTTCTGGATCACCAAAGTCTAGTTCTGATTCTTGAAAAGAGAAAACCAAGATAAATTCCAAATTGAGCCCTGGAAATGTGTTTACCCCAAGGACCCTAGAGGGTGAGGGAGGTGGTAGAGACAAACCAGGATCACCATTAATGGAGACTGAGGGCAAACCTTCTAAACAAGGTGAGACTAGGGTAAGAATAGTGGTAGGGAATAAAGAATTTCCAGAGTGGTAATGACTAGATGGAAGGAACAAACTGATGAACTTGGTTCTAACTAAGAACCCAAAAGTTGGGTGCTGCTCTCATGTGATTCATAAACTGGGTATTAAATAGGTACCGCTAAAATAGACTAAGCTGGATTGAGAAAAATACCCCTCCAACTCCCCATGAATTTCCCTCTTAAGTCACTGTTTCTTGTGCTGAATCCCTAAAGTCTTATTATGCTTGGGCTAAAAAAAAAAAAAAATTTTAGTAAATTTAAATTTTTTGCAAACTTTTTTTTTTTTTTTTTTTTGGAAAAAATAGAGAGCCAAATTAGGTGAGAGTATCTGGCCAGAGCAAAGTAACTGAATCAGAGTAATTCCATTTGCTAACTTTTCATTCCATTTCCCTCAAACTGGACCCTCTGCTTGGATACCTTTTTAAACATAAAACCTCTTTAACTTTCTATTTAATAGCCTAGATAGGTATAAATTTGTTTTAAAACGTTCAATTTGAATAGTGTAGAGGAGAACCTGGTAGAAAAATATTGGGTTAGAAAGAGGAGGGGACTTACTATGAAGGCAAGCAGCTTGGATAGTTTCCTTCTCATATGAGGATGTGTTTGCACTCAGGGGACAGAAGAGTTGAAGGCATGGAGGCAGTGAATCAAATTTTGTTTTTAACTGAAGAAAGAGGAAAAGACACGGGTGTTGTTAATATTCTCCTTTTGCAAACATCTACAAGGAAGCAGGACCTTCCATCATAGGCCAGCCAAGTGAAAATGCTTTCTCTGTTGTTGTGACATACAAAAATTACTAGAGATCAGGACAGTCACAGAGAAACTGCCAGAAGTCCAGGTACTGTAAGCATGAATTAATTTGTAACAGATTCCAGGAGAATTGGAAAGAAGCAGTCTCAGTAATGAAGAGAAAATAGATTTAAGTTTTTATTTATAGAAGAAAAAGATTAGATAGAGAAGTTAGGCTTAAAATCCTATTTATTTTCAATAGGACAGACTACTGGTTTATGCTTTAGTATCCTTATATACATGTGTCTAGCAACTTTTAAAATTAAGAATACTTAAAAAGCATATTCATCATCTATAAGAACTCTGAGTATTCTAAATAAAAGATTATGATTTACATAGCATCCTGCACTTGGAAAAGTACAAAAGCAAGAAGAAAAATGATGTTTACCACTTACCTTCTGCCTCTTGTGGTAGGTATCAATACCATCCCATATAATGCTTGGTTTAACCTAACAACAACCTTAGGTGTGAAGTATTCTGCCACTCTTTGAAAAAGTCGAATGATACAGAAAAACATGGAAGTATCAACTGAGATGTTTCTACAAGAAGTGACTGAAATGAGAATTAAATATAGATTGTCTCTGGATAACCAATGATGATTGCTGTTTGGTAATTTGCCTTCAATTAATAAATCTTAATAAGAAAAATGCATGGCACAGCCACAAATGTGTGAAAAAGCAATCACTAAGAGTGGTTTGATGGTATCTGTTTCAAGCAGTTTTCTCCACTGGTTAAAATAAGTGAACTTTGCCTGCCACACCACATACTACCACCAAGTTTATATAAATTGTTCCTTATCATAGACAAAAAAATTTTTTTTGAAAACCATTCATTCATTCAACAAATATTTACTGAGCACCTATTTCACAATTATGCTATACATTGACACAATGAATATGAACAATACAGACTAAGATATACAATACCATGTATATCACATTATAGGAGGAGCTCACTTAAATATCGTTACTTGAAATATCAAAAAACATATCTTTAAATATTGTCTAATTTACCCCCCAAACCAATAGTGTTTTCTTCTCTACTTGCCAATGTAGTACTACAGTTTCCTAGAAGCACAAAGGGAACTGAATGAATGAAAAGCAGACATTGTGACCTTTAGAATATGGGTAGATACCAAATCATTAAGATAGTATCCAACACAAATAACAGAGAATAACAAAATCAAACTTGATCATCATAAACCTTTCTCAGATTTTTCAAAATGGTTATATTATATTATCAATAAAGTATGTCTTTTGAAACAATAGTACTTTTTAACTTAGAATTTGGGATATTCTGCGTCTCTGAAGTACAGTACTAACAAATGACAACTTTATTGACTCATTTAAAAGAAGTGTCACTAAACTTACATTATCTGTCTTAGTTGCACACAAAAGAGATCTTTGGCAAGTACTGATACAACTGTGTAGGAGGGAGATTAATGGAGAGCAAATTGAAGAGTAATTAATCAAGCAGCATAAGAAAGTGAGAAGAAAAAACAAAGATGCAAGATTTGACAGGAAAATTCTAAGCTCTTTGTACTTGGCACCAATAAGAAAAAAAGCATAATAGGGCTGAAAAGTTCATGAATATGCTCCAATTAATCTGTATGTGCACTGAAATGCTTTTTAGTTTGGTTCATTTAAATCTGAAATTCCTTTCCCCATTGATGTCAGCTAGTTAGCCAAGATGGTGCATTACTGTTATGATCACTGCAGCGCACATAATTTAGATTTATCTCTTTGGGGACTCAGCTCCATCCCCTGCTAGCTAATATGCTCACCATGTTTAATGATGCAAAAAATTTCCCTGAGTACAGGTTATTTATCTTTATCAGAGGCTGCATTTGGCTGCCTGTCTGTTATCAGCCAGAATATTTGTTCCTAAATGGTTGGTTCTCATCCATATTCCAGGGCAATCCTGAGGCCTATATTATCACTCAGATTTGCAATGAAAGTGTTTTAGTTCTTTAGATACACCTTAGTAATACTGATATATATCTTTGAAACAGCTGAAATTGTGATTCAGTCTATGAACCCTGAAATCACTGTCATTAAATACAAAATCAATCTAAAATCTGAGAAAGGATTTTCTTTGGAGGAGTTTGGGACTTATGTAATAAACAACACAAGATACAAATATATAATAAGGAAAATAGTTATAAATGATATTCAAGTATAGGTAACCCCCATATAACATGGTTGTTAGGTTCCTAACAAAAGTCATGTTATGTGAATCCGTGTTACATGAAACAAAAAACTAGTACAAAAAGGGGGGTTAGGGTCCAAAAAATTTTCTAAATACTATTACATTTTTATAATTAAGAGAATATCTTTATTAAAGCAATTTTCATCAAAAGTACTACATAATATGAAGTAAGTAATGTTTTCTTCATTATCACTAAGCTCCATTAACCAAATGCATTTTGTTTTTGACAAGATATCTCATCCTCTGAACTTTCTTCAGCATTGTCTTGATTTCTATGCTCTACTTTCAGCAAAAAAAAAAAAAAAAAAAAAAAAAAATTGTTATTTTAGATTGTTTGCTTTTAGCTGGGAGATCTTTATAACTTTTATATATGGTGCTAAGTACTTTTGAAGTTCTCTCTTAAACTTTGGGCTCCTTTCAGTGCAAGGATCTTCATTTAAGAAATATGACTCTAGACTTCCAGCCAAGATGGAGGCCTATATAGACACATTGCATCTTCCTCCACAACTAAGAAGGAATACAACTACATCAAAACTAGAGACAACCAAAAGTTCCAGAAAACAGAGCTGCATGCAAGTCCAGCAAACAAAGGTATAAAGAAGAAATACTCATCCAGACAGGTAGGAGGGGTGAAGCCAGGGTGGAGAGGATGCAGCGTGGTGATGGCAGCAGCGGCAGGCTGGTGGAAAGTGCAGTCACACATTTCAAAAAGTTGGGAGGGACACCTGGGGAGTGCTCCTACCACCAGACCAGACTGCACACCTCACGGTCCCAGGGTCAAGGAAAATAAAGCCTCATTGCTTTTGACTGTGCAAACCAGTAGGCATTGGGGCAGAAGAAGAAACTGCCCACGTCTCAGCAGAGTCTACTTGTTTAAAAGGCCCCTCCAGTCATAACATCTGCAGACTCAGCCACTCTCGGAACCCAGGGCAATAGCTAGAGAGGTGCCAGTCCCATACAAAAGTGGGAGAAGTGCCTGGAAAAGGGGCAAGTGCTGAGCAGGTGGCACTGTTCTCTCTCAGACCCCTCCCCCACATACAGTTCCACAACGTGGTAAAACAGATCTCCCTGTGCTAATGAATCCCTAAGGCTCTGCCCCTTACAACATAATAGGAGCAACAGCTCTACCTGGGATGCGGAGGCAAACAAACACAGGAGCCTGTCAGACTCAGGAGACAGAGAAATATGGCCTAAAAGGGGGAGCGAATCAAGGTTTCAGTGGGAGAACTAAGCGATGAGGAGATAGACAACCTAACAGATGCAGAATTCAAAATACTGGTGATGAAGATGCTCACAGGCTTGACAGATATGCTTCAGTATGGCAAACACATAAGAGAAGAAGTGAAGGCTATGCTAAGTGAAACGAAGAAAAATCCACACAAAACCAACGGTGAAGGGAAGAAAACTGGGGTTCAAATCAATGATTTGGAACATAAGGAAGAAAAAAACAGTCAACCAGTGCAGAATGAGGAAGCAATAATTGAAAAAAATGAGGAAAACTTCCCAAATTTTGTGAAGGAGATGGACATACAGGTCCGGGAAGCACAGAGGAACCCGGGTGAGCTGGACCCAGAGGGGACCACACCAGGACGCATCATGACTGAGATGCCAAAGGTGAAAGATAAAGACACAGTCCTGGGGGCAGCAAGAGAGAGGTGGAGAGTTGTCTACAGCAGGGCGCCTGTAGGACCACTAGCTGGTTTCTCAGAGGACACTTTGTAGGCAGGAAGGGACTCGCAAGCAGTATTCAATGTGATGTAAAGCAGCCTACAACCAAGATTATTTATCCAGCAAAGCTATCATTTAGAATGGAAGGGCAGATAAAGTGCTTCCCAGACAAGGTAAAGCTAAAGGAGTTCATCATCACCAAGCCATTATTATATAAAATGTCAAAGGGACTTACTTAAGAAAAAGAAGATCAAAACTATGAACACTAAAATGACAAGAAACTCACAACTATCAACAACTGAGTCTAAAAAATAAAAACAAAACCCAACTAGGCAAATCAGAATAGGAACAGAATCATAGGTATGGGGATCATTTGGAGGGTTATCAGCTAGGAGGGGGAAGGGGGAGAAATGGGGAAATGGTGCAAGGACTAAGAAGCATAATCGATTGGTACAAAATAGACAAGGGGAAGTTAAGAATAATATAGGAAAGGGTGAAGCCAAAGAATTTATATGCACTACCCTTGGACATCAAGTAAGTGGGGTGGGATTGCTGAAGGGAAGGGGAGTACTGGGCAGAAGGGAGCAAAGCGGGGGTGGGGAATTGGGACTACTATAAGAACATAATCAATAAAATATACTTAAAAATAAAAAATATAAAGAAATATTCTGACACAATATAGTAAAATTTAGTAATTTCAAAAAGAGGAAAAAATTATGAGCTTCCTGAAAGAACAGGTGATCTTAAATGAAGGAAAATCAGAATTATTTGTAGCTTCTTATGGAGATATGGGATACAGAAAACAATAAAAAATGCTTTCAAAATTAAAGGAATTGAGTTTTCAACCTAAAATTTTATTGCTAAGCTTATTTAAAATTTAAAATATTTTTCAGCCATACAAGGCATCAGAACACTAGCTCTGAAAAGCTCTTTGAAAATCTTCTTGGTGGAAATACTCAGTCAGAAAATGAAATAAATTCAAGGATACCACAGAGATATAGGAAGATTAAGTTGATAATATAGTAAAATTCCTTATTATTTCAATAAGCAATAATACCTCCTCCAAAAGAATTAAAATGTTAATCAAAGATATAAGTTAGCAGGCTCAGATAGTCTTACTAGATACATCTTGCATACAATCAATAATCTCTGTTATACTAGCTTTTACAGATAGAAACAGAGAGAAAGCTTTGAAAAGATTAATATGTCTTATTTCAAAACAATGTAATCAATAAAAGAAAAGAATAATCTCAATTATCTTATGAACATAGGATTAAAAACTCTGAAATAAATATTATCTAACTTAATCAAAAATATATTTAAATTATACATCATGATCAGGTATGACTTATTCCAGGAATTCAAAAATCTTCTGATACTGACAAAAATAAAAATATAACTTCTCACATGAACTAACTAAATGATGAAAAAATCCCATAATTATGTCAATAAATTAAGAATAAGTATCAAACTATATCAAAACATACTTATAATATATTTAAAACAGAAAAATGTTTTTAACTTGAAGAAAACTATGTGCCAAAAGTTATAGTAAATGTTATATAAATATAATATGTTTTATAAAATATAAAAACTTTAATTTCCTCTTTTACATTAGAACAAGATATATATTTCAAATATTTTTTTCATTTCTCAAGTATAGAGATAAAATTATAATTTTTAGGTAATATGATCATTGATATAAAAAAACTCATTAGAAGCAATAGTTGCCAGGTAAAGTCCAATAAAATTCAATGTTACTTCACCATATCAACAATAATCAAATTAAAAAATTAGGTATTACTCACAATATAAACAAATTATTAAATATTTAGGCATTATCCAAATGAATAATGTCCCTGACTTTTAGAAGAAAACTTTAAAAACTCAAAAGACCCAAAGAAAAAAGAGAGGGAAATATTATGTTCATGAATAGAATGAAAAGTTTACCTAAATTAACCTATAAGTAGTAATTAAATTGCATAGGAAATCCTAAGAAAACCCACAAATTATTAAAATTTATATGGAGAAATAAAGATTCATGAATAACTGAGTCAATTCTAAAAAATAAAAGGTAAAGAACTCGTCTAACAGATCAAGAAATTCTACAGAGCCCTAGGAACAATTTTTAAATAATAACAACATACTACTAAGGCAGGTTCATACCAATAAAAGAAATGGAACATACGAGAAATTTCTAAAACTGACCTATGTAAGTATGGAAACTAACAGGTAGCACCAAAAATCAGAGAAAGTGATTTAACAGACAGCATTGAGAAAAACGACTCAATATAGAAAAAAATGAAGCTGGCCCTCTATCTCACTCCATATATAAGAGAACACCTTGTAGATTAAACAAACAAATGTGAAAGGTAAAACTCTAAAGAAGAATAAACAGAAAAGGTAGGACCATTTGCTCTCTGACCTTCTTTAACAAGACTCCAAAATTACAAAACCTAAGGTGGAAAATGAAATGATTTGACAACATGCATTTTTTAAGAAAAATGATGTATTTCCAAGGACATACAAAAGACCCATTACAATGGGTCCTATGTGGGGAGGAAATGGGCATCATGAATCAAGAGCAAACAAAACAGAACAAGAACAAGGGGCTCATTGTCTGAGGCATCATGGGCCCAGGAGAGTAAACAACTTAGTCCCTGACCCAAGGTCTGAAGGAAGAAAAGGAGGCAGGGAGAGAAAAATGGAAGCAAAGATCAAGGAGCCACTCTGTCAGGCTTCATTTTTACCCCAGACTGCCCAGAGGGATCCCCAGTATGGCTCTAGTTATATGTTATGTTCTTCTGGGTTCAGTCTCCACTGGTTGTACCTCTCTGTTTCTCTCTGTCTCACCTTCTCTCTGTCTCTCTCCCACTCCCTCCCTCCCTCCTTCCTTCCCCCCACCCCATACACAGACACTCAAGTACATAGGCATGTGCACAGACACTATCCCCAATACTTTATCTTATATGAAAGTCATACCCTCTCTCATACAACCTCCAGTGTCTCAGTGATCCATCCAGTTGCCAATAAGCAGACAAAGCACTATGAGTCCTAACACTGCATACATTGCTATACAAATGGAGGCACATTGAAAGAGCAGATATGTAAGAATTTTCACATCACGCAGTGGAGGACATTAAGCCATACATTACAAAGTATTATTCGTCTCTATACAAACCATGAAATTTGGTAGCAATGTTTTTAAATGAACCACGCTTACAAAATAATTGTGATTTTTGGATATGTTGTAAATAAAATCCTTTATTATAAAACTTTTTAAGGAGAAATTCAAACTGGTTGTGACTTTCAAATGTCAAGGTTGCAAAACAAGGAAAGACTGAGAAATATTTACAGATTGGAGAAGACTAAGAAAACTTGATGGCTTAATGCAACATCGTTTCCTGTATTGGGTCCTAGAACATTCACTGGCTTGATATTACTGTTTTGTCTCATCTCTTATTATAGCTCAAATTAGTGAATGAAGCACTTTTTTTTACTAGGAATTTCCCCCTACTGCTCTGCATACACTCCCAACCCTATCATTAAGGGTCCAGAGACTCTAATCCCTTACCTACAGTCTAGATATTCCACCTTCTTCAAGGTACAGCTCAAGGTCCATCTCTCTCAGGATACTTCCTGATTAACATGGCCCATGATTTTTATTAGAGTGCAAAAATTGAGAAAGCAGTTCAAATCTGCAACATGCATTCTATTTTTTAATTGATTGCATGTTATCTTTCACTTGTCTCTAGATTTTTCTTGAAATTATCCCTCAATGTCCAAATTACATTTTGAAGTCCTTGAAGCCAGGGTTTACTCCTAGTTTCCACTGTGTGAGTGAGCATGTGCATTAGTGTGTGTTTTAATCTTCTGCAACACCTCCCTGTCACCAACTGCGCAAATGCCATTTAATGAATTGGCTTTTCCACTACATCATTACTGGAAACCATAGCTCATTCAGATTGATATTTGTGATGGGAAATAACTGATCTATAATAAAAATTAAGTGCAGTTTTCAACAAAGTTCTTATTGCCATTTGGTAAAAACAAAATTCTGTTCAAATTCTGATGAAAACACTTGAGTGAAATAATTTCCACACAAAGCTGTTATCCTGCTAAACCTTGGCAAAATACAGATCACTGAAATGGACTTTAGTTGTTACTCCCTGATTCAACTTACTTATATAATTTAAGTCAGCAGATAACCCAAGAGAGGAGTAGTAAGTCCTTATTCCAGGTAATATTAAAAAGGATAAAGGGATGCTGAGAGGCACTTGCTTAGTTACACTGATACACACCGTATGGCCTCCAAAAGGACTATCCAGGAGAGTGTCTGCTTTCCCCCAAAGTTTTCTATCCCATCAATTCATTCCTGCACAGGGTTGCTGAAGCACCTCCATCATAGTCTTCTTGCCCAGGGAAGGTATTATAGATTGAAATGTGCCCACCCCCCAAAAAAAAATTCATGTTGAAATCCTACCTTCGGTATTTTAGAGCGTGACCTTATTTGGAGATAGGATCTTTACAGAGATGATCAAGTTAAAATGAGAGTATTAAGGAGGCTTTAATTCAATATGACTGACATCCTTATAAAAAGGAGAATTTGAAGATGGACACACACACAGGGAGACCACTATGTGAAGATAAAGGCAGAGATCAGAGAAATGCTTCTACAACCCAGGGTATGCCAGTGATTGCCAGCAAACCCCCAGAAGCTAGGGCTGAAGCATGGAACAGATTCTTCCTTCTGGTCTTCAGGAGGCATCAACCTTTTAATACCTTGACCTTGGACTTCTAGCCTCCAGAGCTGTGAAAAAATATATTTATCTTGTTTAAGTCACCCAGTTAGTGATATTTGATTACAGCGACCCTAGCAAACAAAACATAAGGAAACTAACACTTTACCGGAGCCAGGTTGTATTTTCACACCTCCCCTTAATTATTTAAGACATGGTGAAGTCAGTTTGTTTAACTCTCTTATTAACAAGCCCCAGTCCTTACAATCTATTTCCACCTAACTCCAAAGTCGGGTATTACAGAATTCTTAGAAATCCCTGAGACATTTATACCTTGAAGCCTGAATTAAGTGTTCATAGGCAGGTATGATCTGGGGATATGTTTCAGGAGGAGAAAGGGGATGACAATATTAGTGGGTCATGAGGATGACAAAGGGCAAATCTGTGTCTGCCTTTGAGCATTTTTGTCTGTTTATCAAAACACACTATTGGTATAAGTGGGCTGAGGAGAGTGGATAATTCCAGCAAAACCTTGGGATTGTTTTGTAGCCTTTATGGGCTTTCTGAATTTTTATAATTACTCAGGGTTTTCATTTTTAGGCTAATTTTTGCCATTTATGCCTTTTTAAATTATTTGGCAACATTTTAGGAATATTAAAATGTTGTGTCTGTCACTAAATGAAATGTTCAAAAGCCAGTTGGCCACAAAAGAATGTTCCCAAAAATAAATATTTTGAATATTCAGAAAATTTCCCTTCCCTCAATTTTATCAGTTTTTAGCATTTTTGCATACTGAGATTTATTTTTCAGCCAATGATTACTTCCTCTAGTATTTACCCATGCTTCTACATGTCCTTTAAATTTCAGCAGTTACCATAAATCTTTATTTAAAAATATGCAACTAGGATGAAGAAATGGTTAAAGTTTATTTGTGTGAAGATGGCATTAATATTTTAAGTGTTATTTTAACATTGGAATGTGAATAGTGAGCCATAATTGTCAGGATCATCTTCATTAAACACAGATATTACTCTACCATTCAACTTAAACATCCAATTTAGAATCAGAAAGTACATTTTGCTTATTTCACCTAATCACTTTATTAAGGTCAGGGACAGCTCAGTGGTTGATTATTGTCAATGTGAAAACAATGATAGAGCTATTCTTTTAATTTGATCTTTGAACAGGTTAAAAAACATCACCAGCCAAGTTTTAAAGTTATCAAAAATTGTTTTTAGCATATTCTTGCTTCTGTAATTTAATAGACTGATAAACTTCTTCCAAATGTATTGGCACCTGGATGTAAGGCTGAACCATGGGAGTAAAAAATAAGGAATAAAGATATGTCATAATCAGTTTGAATACACCAGTTTATCAAATCTACCTAAACAGTTGGAGGTAAAACCTAAGTAATAGTTTTCACAAATTTGACAAGCCTAATATGACAGAATGAAAACTGAAAATCAGTATAAAATTCTGTGCCTCTTAGTTAAGCGAATGACAGGCAAATTATAACTAAATCCTGGATATCTTGACTCTATTATTATACAGTCAAAATCTCAGGCAAAGTAGTCTTGCAGGCCTGGAAGCAGAGCAGGGATTCAATGATCCACTGAGCCTGAAGATAAAAAGATAATCACCCTAAAGGGACTCTTGGATGCTTTCCTAGGAAATGAACAACTGCATCATCTTCAGTGGTTAGGGAAGTTAAAAAAGAACACTTGAAAGACAAAGACACTTATTCTGGTTTCTGGCCTCAAATTTTAGAAAGTCTAACATGCGGGTGAGCACATTCATTAGTAAAATGGACTTAGATCAACAAGAAAATTTAGAAATTTGAAAGCAAAATGGACATTTTCCATACATACATATTAGAGGAAAATAAAATTATTTCTTATAATGTAATCCAAATATTTTGAAATATGTGAGTGATAATGGGATGATGGTAGTCACCCTGAGGTACCACCAAGGACCCCAAAACATCACGCAGAATCTAGCCACACTAGCAAATGATAACTCTCAAACATTTACATTGAAAGAGACTTCTAGTTGGTGGAAAATAATTTACAGCAAAATGTGAAGAGGTGGAAAAATAATAAGTTCAGTTAAAATATTTAGACCGTTGTGGGAATAGGCTCACTTTAATATGCTTTTCATTTCTGAACACATTGGCAGTGCTCAAAAGACATTACAAAAGTAATAACACACTGAGAGGTAAGATGGTGGAGGAGTGAGGAGAGGTTGCGGTTTTAAGCTCCGGAGACCCGTCTGCAGTTTGGGCTAATTGCAGACAGAACATCTCAGTGAGCAGCTGGACATTGGCGGGAGTTGAGCCAAGGCACTGCTGGATTAGAGAAAATCCATCTGGGAACAACCTGTTTAGTGAGGATAGCGGAGAAAAGGGGGATGAAATGGGATTCCTGACTGGGGCGGCTGCCTGAGCTGCGGCGGGAAGCACACAAAGGATTTTTGGCGACCACAGGCTGCCCCGGAGGGGAGTCAGGCGGAGAGCGGATCTCTGCCCGCTGGCAGAGACGGGACTCGACCAAGTGGCATTGGCGCTGAAGGACAGGAGACAGCGTGCTGCCGGGCAAGTGAGAACATAATTCTCCTTTTTATTTTTCTCTAGTGGACGGTGGAGAGGGGAGGAAAGTTTGGGGGTGGTAGGCCGTTCTGGAGGAGCACAGGCGCAGAGGCGCGCTCATCCACTCCCCAACCCTACCCTTGGGTCGCGGGGGCGCACATAGGGAAGTGCTCTCACTCACTGGCCCAGGTGCACGGGCCGTGAGTCCAGGCGTCCCTCGGACACTCCCCAACGGACATAAGCTCAGTGCCCCTACGGGCACAGGGAGGGCCCACTGAACAGGCAGAGAACCGTGCACAGACACCCCTAGACAGCTCCCGTGGGTGCTGGGCCCCAGGCCGGAAAGCAGACCACTAGCGCAGGCTCTGTTTGTGCCCGCCCAGACGGGTGAGGGAAGGCGGGCGGCTGCAGCACGGGAACAGCGGGAGGCGGCGACTCACGGAAGCTCGATTCCACTGAGCACAAGTGTCCCTGGCCCTGCCCTAAGAGGCGAGAGACCAACTCCCGGAGCTCGGCTCAGCGGGACTGAGGGCATGGGGCGGCGCGCGAGCGCAAAAGCACCTCAGCCCGGGGTCAGTGGGCGCCAATCCCGGGGAAAGCTCTTGGGCCGCCCACGAGTGCAGGGACGCACGCAGGGACACCTCGGCGCGAACGCGGAACCACGGGGGCCCAGCAACAACAGGAGCCAATCCCGGGGAAAGCGCTCGGGCCGCCCGCGTGGGCAGGGATGCGCACAAGGACACCTCGGCGCGAACGCAGAACCACCGAGGCCTGGCAACAATAGGCTCCAACCACGGGGCAAACTCTCGGGCCACCCGAGCGCGCAGGGGCTCGCGCGAAAGGGCACCTCAACTGGCTCCAGCGGGCAGCAAGGGAGCGCGCCATGCCGGCAACCACGGGCGCGCACCATAGCGGCAACCGGGGGCGCACACCAGTCCTGCAAAAAACAAGAACCTCTGACCGGCCACACTAGACCAGCTGCGGACCCAGAAAAAGAAGGCAACACACCAAGGCTAAAACGGAGTAAAAACATCGCTTTTTTTTTTTTTCCAATTTTTTTCTCCCTCGTTCTTTCTTTCTTCTTAATTATTTCTTTTCTTTCCTTCTTTCTTTATTCTTTTCCTGGGGTTTTTTTGGGGGTGTTGGGGGGGTGTATATATTTTTTTTCCTATTTTTTTTCTCTCTTTTTTCTTTCTTTCTTTCTTCTTTATTCTTTCTTTTCTATCTTTCTTTGTTCCTTTCTTTCTTCCCTTTTGGGGGTTTTTTGGGGGGGGTTGTGGTAAATTTTTTATTTTCTTCTCTTTCTCTCTTTCTTCTTTTCTTCTATTTTCTTGGGGATTTTTTGGGGGGGTGTTTTTCCTTCTCCTCTTCCAATAATAACAAACTTTATCTCTAACGTGTTGCATATAACCTCTCCTTCTCATCCTTTCTCTTTAATCGTTGTTTATTCATTTGTGTGTCTAGCTTAGCCTCCCTATCACTCTAAATAATATAATATAATTACTATATAAACCCAAATACAATACAATCCCACTTTCTTACTATATTATGTATTTTTCTATCCTTTTCTTCTACTTTTATTAACATACAATGTAAATATTACTTACTGGCTTGCACAGTCTCAACTATTATTAATCTATCACCCCCTCTATCAAAAATTATATTTTTCCTCCCCAAAAACAACTCTTATCTATTCTTCTTATAGTATAAAAGCTCAAATCTCTTTACATTTATATTAATACGGGCTAGTTGGCTAATGATAGCAGGATAGAGTGGGGGATACTTTTTGAGGGTGTGGGTCTCCTGCCTGGGCTGTGTGTTTATGTCTTTAACAGCATATCCACAAAAGAACTCAAGACAAAGCGGATAGAGTGACTCTCAACCAACTAGCCAGAAGGAAGATCCTATCAAAGAACATCTGAAATATAACCGAACAGCATAAACAAACAACATAAAGGGTAACTCAAGAACATCAGGCTTAGGATATCAAAGAGACTGCACCACTGAAACTCCCAGACCTTCGATAAAGAATATTACACCACAAAGGAGGGAAGTCAAAGCAGACTACCCCCCCAAAAAAAAAACCAAATAAATAAATAAAAACAAAAAGAATCCAACATGGTAAGATGCAAAAATAACCCCTCAATGAAAAGAAAAGAGGAATCCTCAGAAAGAGAGATAGATGAAATAGACATAGCCCAAATGTCATACATGGAATTCAAAACAATGGTGGTAAAGAAGCTCAATATACTCGACATCCTTAAAATCAACCATGACAACCTTCAAGGAAGTTACCAGCAGCTCCAAGAAAATTACAGGGAACTTGCAGAGAACTACACCAGCATAAAAAAGGACATAGAAGCTATTAACAAGAACCAGGAAGAAATGAAGAATTCAATCTCTGAACTGAAAAACACAGTAGAATCAGTCAAAAGCAGCTAAACGAAGCAGAGGATCGGATTAGTGAATTAGAAGATAATGTAGAGAAAAACTCCCAGACAATACAGCAAAATGAAAAACGATTGAAAAAATATGAACAAGATGTAAGGGAATTACAGGATAGCATTAGGAAAAATAATTTAAGGATCATCGGAATACGAGTGGGAGAAGAAAAGGAACATGGAATTGAAAATCTGATAGGAGAAATAGTGACAGAAAATTTTCCGAACCTGATGAGAGAAAAAGCTATGCAAGTCCAAGAAGCACTGAGAGTTCCAATCAAGAGGAACCCCCAAAAATCCACTCCAAGGCACATCATAGTTAAAATGGCAACATTCTAAGACAAAGAGAGAATCCTAAAAGCAGCAAGAGAAAAGCAGCAAATAACATACAAGGGAGCTCCGATAAGGCTATCAACTGATTTCTCAACAGAAACATTACAAGCCAGAAGGGAATGGTCAAAAATATTTCAAGCAATGAAAAACAAAGGCCTACAACCAAGAATACTCTACCCAGCAAGGCTCTCATTCAAAATAGAAGGTGAAATAAGAAGTTTCTCAGACAAAGGAAGGCTGAAAGAATACATCTCCACCAAACCAGCATTGCAAGAGATGCTAAAGGGACTATTCTAGGAAAAAACAAGAGAGGAGAGGAACAGAGGTACAAAGGGAAATGAATAAATACACGTCAATAATAACCTTAAATGTAAATGGATTAAATGCTCCAATTAAAAGACATAGGGTAACGGAATGGATCAGAAAACAGGACCCACATATTTGCTGTCTACAAGAAACACACCTCAAAACAAAAGATTTACACAGACTGAAAGTAAAGGGATATAAAAAAATATTCCAAGCAAACGGACCGGAAAAAAAAGCCGGGGTAGCAGTTCTCATATCAGACAAAATGGATTTCAAAGCAAGGACAATAAAAAGAGACAAAGAAGGACATTTCATAATACTTAAAGGAACAATCCATCAAGAAGATATGACTTTGATAAACATATATGCACCCAACATAGGAGCACCCAAATACATAAAGCAAATACTAGAAGACCACAAAAAGGATATCAACAACAACACACTCATAGTAGGGGACTTCAACACTCCATTATCAACAATAGACAGATCATCAAAGCAAAGAAACACCAAGGATATACAGGCATTGAACAACACACTAAACCACATGGATCTAACTGATATATATAGAACTTTTCACCCCAAAGAAGCAAAATATACATTCTTTTCAAGTGCACATGGGACATTTTCAAAGATAGACCACATGATAGGTCACAAAACAAGCCTCAACAAATTCAAGAAAATTGAAATCATATCAAGTATCTTTTCAGATCACAATGCCTTGAAACTAGAAATCAACCTCAGAGAAAAAAATCAAAGACACCCAAACTCATGGAGATTGAATAACATGCTATTAAATAATGAATGGGTTGACAATGACATCAAAGAAGAAATCAAGAAATTTCTAGAAACTAATGATAATGAGCACACAACAACCCAAAACCTGTGGGACACAGCAAAAGCAGTCCTGAGAGGGAAGTTTATAGCAATACAGGCA
Source organism: Furipterus horrens (assembly GCF_987537825.1). Classification (NCBI taxonomy): domain Eukaryota; kingdom Metazoa; phylum Chordata; class Mammalia; order Chiroptera; family Furipteridae; genus Furipterus; species Furipterus horrens. The sequence goes on along the minus strand of NW_028327176.1, from coordinate 134,517,681 downwards.
TATCTGAAAAGGCTAGAAGAATCTCAAATAAAAAACCCAACCACAATGCTACAAGAACTAGAACAACAACAACAAACAAAGCCTAGGGCAAGAAGAAGGAATGAAATCATCAAGATCAGGGCAGAACTAAATGACATAGAGACTAAACAAACAATCCAAAAGATCAACAAAACTAGGAGCTGGTTCTTCGAAGAAATCAACAAAATCGACAAGCCTGTAGCCAGTCTAATCAAGAAAAAAAGAGAGAAGACACAAATAAACAAAATCAGAAATGAAAGAGGAGAAATCACGACTGATACCTCAGAAATACAAATGATAGTTAGAAATTACTTCAGACAACTGTATGACAAGAAATTTGACAATCTAGAAGAAATGGAAAAATTCCTAGAAACATACAACCTTCCAAAACTGAATCAAGAAGTGGAAAGTCTCAACAAACCAATAACAAAAAAGGAAATTGAAACAGTAATCCAAAATCTCCCGGCACACAAAAGCCCTGGACTGGATGGCTTCACAGGCGAATTCTACAAAACATTCAGGGAAGAACTAACTCCTATCCTCCTCAAACTGTTCCAAAAAATCCAAGAAGAGGGGAAAATCCCAAACTCTTTCTATGAAGCCAGTATTATCCTAATCCCCAAACCAGGTCAAGACACAACAAAGAAAGAAAACTACAGGCCAATATCACTGATGAACATCGATGATAAAATCCTCAATAAAATATTGGCAAACAGGATCCAGCAATACATCAAAAAGATCATACATCATGATCAAGTGGACTTCATTCCAGGGATGCAAGGATGGTTTAATATTCGCAAATCAATAAATATAATACATCACCTAAACAGAATGAAAGACAAAAATCACATGATCATATCAATAGATGCAGAAAAAACATTTGATAAAGTACAACACCCATTTATGATGAAAAAACTCAACAAAATGGGAATAGAGGGAGCATATCTTAACATAATTAAGGCTATATATGAGAAGCCTGAGGCCAACATCATACTCAATGGACAAAAACTGAAAGCATTCCCCCTGAACTCAGGAACTAGACAAGGTTGTCCACTCTCTCCACTCCTTTTCAACATAGTGTTGGAAGTCCTAGCCACAGCAATCAGACAAGAAAAAGAAATAAAAGGCATCCAAATTGGGAAAGAGGAAGTAAAACTTTCATTATATGCAGATGACATGATAGTATACCTAGAAAATCCTATAAACTCCACTAAAAGACTACTCGATATAATAAGTGAATTTGGCAAAATCACAGGGTACAAAATAAATATACAGAAATCTAAGGCATTTCTGTACACCAACAATAAAATAGCAGAGACAGAGACAAAAAAGAAAATACCATTTACTATAGCAACAAGAAAAATAAAGTACCTAGGAGTAAACTTAACCAAAGAGATAAAAGACCTGTACTCTGAAAATTACATAACATTGAAGAAAGAAATTAAGGAAGAAACAAATAAATGGAAGCAAATACCATGTTCTTGGATGGGAAGAATCAACATCATCAAAATGGCCATACTACCCAAAGCAATTTACAGATTCAATGCAATCCCTATTAAAATACCAATGACATATTTCACAGACCTAGAACAAATACTCCATAAATTCATATGGAACCAAAAAAGACCCCGAATAGCAAAAGCAATCTTGAGACAGAAGAACACAGCAGGAGGAATCACAACACCAGATATCAAACAATACTACAAAGCCACTGTAATCAAAACAGTATGGTACTGGCATAAGAACAGACATATAGATCAGTGGAACAGAATAGAGAGTCCAGAAATAAACCCAGGCCTCTATGGTCAACTAATCTTTGATAAAGGAGGAAGGAACATAAAATGGAGTGAGAAGAGCCTCTTTAACAAATGGTGCTGGGAGAACTGGATAGGGACCTGCAAAAAAATGAAACTAGACCACCAACTTACACCACACACGAGAATAAACTCAAGATGGATCAAAGACTTAAATGTAAGCCGTGACACCATAAAAGTCCTAGAGGAAAACATAGGCAAGAAAATATCAGATATCTCACGTAACAATCTCTTCACGGATACATCTCCTAAAGCAAGAGAAATAAAGGAAAAAATAAATAAATGGGATTACATCAAACTGAAGAGTTTCTGCTCAGCAAAAGAAAACATCAGCAAGATGTAAAGGAAACCAACCATATGGGAAAACATATTTGCCAATGATATCACAGACAGGGGACTGATTTCCAAAATATATAAAGAGCTGATACGACTCAACATCAAGAAAACAAACAACCCAATTAAAAAATGGACAAAGGACCTGAACAAACACTTCTCCGAAGAGGACATACAGAAGGTCCATAGACACATGAAAAAATGCTCAACATCATTAGCCATCAGGGAGATGCAAATAAAAACCACAATGAGATACCATTTTACACCAGTCAGAATGGCCATCATCAACAAATCAACAAGCAACAAGTGCTGGCGAGGATGTGGAGAAATGGGAACCCTACTGCACTGTTGGTGGGAATGCAGACTGGTGCAGCCACTATGGAGAACAGTATGGAATTACCTCAAAAGATTAAAAATGGAACTGCCTTTTGAACCAGCGACTCCACTACTAGGATTATACCCGAAGAATCTTGAAACACCAATTCAAAAGAACTTATGCACCCCTATGTTCATTGCAGCACTGTTTACAATAGCTAAGTGCTGGAAACAACCTAAGTGCCCATCTGTAGATGAGTGGATCAAAAAACTGTGGTACATTTACACAATGGAATACTATGTAGCAGAAAGAAAGAAGGAACTCCTGCCATTTGCAACAACATGGATGGAACTAGAGAGAATTATCCTTAGTGAAATAAGCCAGGCAAAGAAAGAAAAATACCATATGATATCACCTAATACAGGAAACTAAAGAACAACACAAACAAAGGAACTAAATAGAACAAAGAGCAGAATAGCAGTCAATAGGGAGGAGGGGAGAGGGAAAGAAGGGGGATAAGTAAGGGAAGGGTTTAATTAAAGAGCCTGTATAAAAGACTCATGGACATGGACAACGGGAAGGGATATGATTGCGGGAGAGGGGGTGGGTTGGGTGGGGGAGAGAAATTAGGGGAAAAGGGGACAACTGTAATTGAAAAACCAAAAATAAAAATAAAAATAAATAAACATAGACTGAGTCTATATTCTGTTTAAAAAAAAAGTAATAACATGATAATAGACTTGGGAATCCTGTAAAGGTCACAAAAAATTTAATTTATAAATCAAAATGCCTAAAATCAAACTTGGCCCAACTGCCTTGAAGTACTGGATTCTTAGTTCAGTGAGTAAGACAAGGATCCTGTAACCATGAGGATAAACAGTTACCAATAAGCCCAGGGTCTAATTTTAAACTATTTAGACCCAGTTATCCTATGCCATTCCTTTAAGAAAATGTTTTCCTGAAATTTTCATTGAAATCAAAGCTCAGAGGTTAGAACATGTGAGTATTAGGTAAGAGCTGAATATCTGAATGGTGGGATCTAGAAAACAGAATAGTCTACAGGGAGAGGGATGCCACTTGAATGACGCGATCCCAATATAATCATCAGCATTGGAATTAGACAAAAACAAAAACAGAAATCTTTGAACATTTCAGTTTTAATATCAGTTGAACTATTTTAAGTTATTTAATTTATTTTAAATATCTTACTTAGCAGTCTCATAGAGCGATAATCACTTTCTTTAACAGCATATGGCTTCCGAGTTTGTAAGGACCAGATGTGGTGTTGGGGCTGCTTGACAAACAAGCAAGGTATAATGTGAGGAATCTGAAGTGAAGCACCCTAAAAGGTAAAGATAAAGGGGCATTGAAAATAACTTTTCTAATTAAGCACAAGAAAAACATCAGTATCACTGCTAAGGAAGAACCACTCCATTCCATGAATGAGATTGCTTTTTTCTTCCTGTCAACAGATAGAACTATAGGGAGAGTGAAGCAGTGAAGAAAAGGCCACCCTCTATATTCTGCTCGAGAGTGATAAAAAATAATGTATGTACGCAGCTTCAAGGTTTAAGACAGGCTGTTTGTTCAAACATCTTCTGACTCCCAGTCTTACCTAGGATTTTGTAGTGACCCTAAGATATGTATACTCAAAAATAGACTCCTGCCCTGGCTGGTGTGGCTCAGTGGATTGAGCACCAGCCTGCAAACTAAAGGGTTGCCGGTTCGATTCCCAGTCAGGGCATATGCCTGGGTTGCAGGCCACAAATAGATGATTCTCTTCCTCTCCTTCTTCCTCCCTTCCCCTCTCTCTAAGAATAAAATTTTAAAAACCTTTAAAAAGTGGATTTCTAAAATAGGAAACTCAAGGAGAAATTTAAATAGTATTTCTAGAATGTAGTCAGGATTTAGAGTACTTCTCTTTTTTATTGTATTTTCCCCATTACCATTTATCCCCCTTATACTGCCATTACCTCTCCCCTGCCATTACCATACTGCTGTGCATGTCCATGAGTCCTTTCTCCTTTTTGCTCAATCCCTCTTCCCAGATGCACCCCCCAAGCTGTCATCCTGTTCTCTGTGAGTCTGTATCTATTTTGCTTGTTACTTCAGTTTGTTCATTAGATTCTACATATGAGTCATATAATATGGCATTTGTCTTTCTGTAACTGGCTAATTTCACTTAGCATATGCTCTCCAGGTTCATCCATGCTGTCACAAAGGGTAAAACTTTCTTCTTTTGTCACAGCCAAGTAATATTCCATTGTGTAAATGTTCTGTAGTTATTTCATCCACTCATCTACTGATGGACACTTGGACTGCTTTCATATCTTGGAAATTGTAAATAACACTGCAATAAACATAGGGGTGCTTATGTTCTTTTAAAATTGTGTTTTGGGTTCCTTCAGGTATATCCTTGGAAGTGGGATTGCTGGGTCAAATGGCAGATCCATTTTTAATTTTTTGAGATATCTCTATACTGCCTTCCACAGTGGCTACACCAATCTTCATTCCCACCAACAGTGTAAAAGGGTTCCCTTCTCTATACATCTTCACCAGCTCTTGTTGTTTATTGATTTATTGATGACAGCCATTCTGACCAGTATGAGGTGATAACTCATTGTGGTATTAATTTCCATTTCTCTGATGATTAATGATGCTGAGCATCTTTTCATATGACTTTCAGTGATCAGTATGTACTCTTTGGAGAAGTGTCTATTCAGGATTTTTGCCCATTTTTTTATTGGATTTTTTTTTTTTTTTTTTTTTGCTATTGAGTATTGTAAGTTCTTTATAAATTTTGGATATTAACCTCTTATCAGACGCACCAGCAAATATGTTTTCTCATTTTGTGGGCTGTTTTTTATTTTGTTGGCAATTTCCTTTGCCATGCAAAAAACTTTTTATTTTGATGTAATTTATTTTCTTCTTTTCTTTTCCTTGCCTGGGGAGACATATTCAATAAAATATTGCTACAAGCAATGTCCAAAATTTTGCTACCTGTTTTCTTCTAGGAAGAAATTTTTCCAATACCATCTATTGAATAAACTATCTTTAGCCCATTGTATGTGCTTGCTTCCTCTCATTAATTGACTTCAAAGTTGTGGGTTTATTTCTGGGCTCTCTATTCTGTTACACTAATTTATATGTCTGTTTTTATACCGGTGCCATGCTGTTTTGATTACCATGGCTTTATATTATAGTTTGATATTAGGTAGCATGATTTCTTCGACTTTGTTTTTCTTTCTCAGGATTGCTTTTGCTATGCAGGGTGTTTTGTGGTTCCATATAAATTTTTGAAATATTTGTTCCAGTTCTGTGAAATGTCATTGGAACCTTGATAGGAATGCATTGAATCTGTAGATTGCTTTGGGTAGTATGGGTGTTTTAATGATGTTAATTCTTCCTATCCATGAACACAGTATGTACTTTCATGTATTTGTACCTTCTTCAATTCCTTTAGCACCTTATAATTTTCCAAGTACAGGTCTTTTACATCTTTGGTTAGATTTGTTCCTAGGGTTTTTTTTGTTTGTTTGTTTGTTTTTCTGAAGCAATTGTGAATGAGATTGTTTTCTTAATTTCCATTTCTGATAGTTCATTATTGGCATATAAAAATGCAATTGATTTCTGGATAGTAATTTTTTTGTATCCTGCTACTTTGCTGAATTCATTTTTCAGTTCCAGCACTTTCTTGGTGGAATCTTTAGGGTTCTTTATGAACAGTATAATGCCATCTGCAAATAAAGACAATTTTAGTCCTTCCTTTCCAATTTGGATCTCTTTTGTTTCTTCTTCTTTTCTGATTGCTATGGCTAGAACTTCCAGTACTATGTTGAATAAAAGAGGTGAAAGCAGACATCTGTCTCATTCCCAATCTTAAGGGGAGCACTTGTAGTTTTTGCCTGCTGAGTATGATGCTGGCAATGGGTTTATTATATATGGCCTTTATTATATTGATTATATTCCCTCTATTCCCACTTTGCTGAGAGTTTTTGTCATAAATGGGTGCTGGATTTTATCAAATGCTTTTTCTATATCTATCAATATAACCATGTGGTTTTTATCCTTCATTTTGTTTATGTGTTGTATCACATTTACTGATTTGTGAATGTTGTACCAACCTTGTAATCCCAGAATAAGTCCCACTTGATCATGGCGTATGATCTTTTTGATGTAGTGATGTATTTGGTTTGCTAATATTTTATTGAGGATGTTAGCTTCTATGTTCATCAGGGATATTGACCTATAATTTTTCTTTCTTTGTAGTGCCTTTATCTGGTTTTAGAATAAATATTATGTTGGCCTCATAAAATGAGCTTGGGAATCTTCCATCCTCTTGAATTTTTTGGAAGAGTTTGAGGAGAGGTGTTAGCTCTTCTTGGAATGTTGGGTAAAATTAACCTGTGACACCATCCTGTCCAGAGCTGTTGTTTGTTGGAAGTTTTTTTATTACTGTTTCAATTTCACTAGGTGTAATCTGCCTATTCAAATTCCCTTATTCTTCCTGATTTAGTTTTGGAATATTGTATGTTTCTAGGAATTTATCTATTTCATCCAGGTTGTCTAGTCTGTTGGTGTATATTTGTTCATAATATTTTCTTACAATCCTTTGTATTTCTTTGGAATTAGTTGTTATTTCTACTCTTTCATTTCTGATTTCATTTACTTGAGTCCTCTCTCTCTCTTTTTCTCTTTCTTTTTTAAATATTTTTTTAAATTAATTAATTTGTTTGTTTTTTATTTAATTTATTTTTAGAGAGAGGGGGAAGGAGAGAGGGAGAGAAACATCACTGTGTGGTTGGCTCTCACTCATGTCCCCAACTGGGGACCTGACCTGCAACCTAGTCATGTACCCTGAATGAGAATCAAATCAGTGACACTTGGCTCACAGACTGACACTCAATCCACTGAGCCATAGCAGCCAGGGCTTCTCTTTTTCTTGATGATTCTAGTTAAAGCTTTGTCAATCTTCTTTCTCTTTTCAAAGAACAAGTTCTTGGATTCATTGATCTTTTGTATTTTTTTAAGACTCTATTTTGTTTATTTGTACTGTGTGATTTTTATTATTTCCTTCCTCCTATTCACTTTGGGCTTTATCTTTTTCAGGTTCCTTTAAGTGTAAAATTAAATTGTTGATTTGAGCTTTATCTTGTTTCTTGAGATAGGCCTATGATGCTATGAATTTCCCTTTCAGGATTGCTATCCCAGTGTCCCCCAGATTTTGGGTGCTTGTGTTCTCATTTTCATTAGTTTCAAGGTACCTTTTGTTTTCTTCCTGGAATTCATTGTTGACCCATTCATTGTTTAATAACATGTTATTAGCTTCCACATCTTTGTATATTTTTCATTTTTCTTTTTGTAATTGATTTCTAGTTTCATAGCATTGTGGTCAGAGAAGATGCTTGATATATTTTCAATCTTCTTAAATTTACTGAGATTTGTTTTTTGTCCTAACATGTGGTCTATCCTAGAAAACATTCTGTGCACTTGAAAAGCATGCATATTCTGTCACTTTGGGGTAAAATACTCTAAAGATATCAATTAAATTCATTTTATCTAGTGTGTCATTTAAGGTTGCTGTCTCCTTATTGATTTTCAGTCTGGAAGATCTACCCATTGAAGCCAATGGGGTGTTAAAATTCCCATCTATGACTGTATTTCTATCAATCTCTTACTTTATGTCCATCAAGATTTGCTTTACATATTTAGATGCTCCTTTGTTGGGTGCATAAATATTTACTAGGGTTATATCCTCTTGTTGGATTGTTCCCTTTACCATTATGTAGTGTCCTTCTTTGTTTCTTACTATATAGCCTTGGTTTTAAAGTCTATTTTGTCAGATATAAGTATTGCTACCCCATCTTTTTTTTTCCCTTTCTAGTTGCACTTAATATCTTTTTTCATCATTTTACTTTTAGTCTGTGTGTACCTTTCAGTTTAAGGTGGGTCATCTTGTGAGGAGCATATATATGGGTCTTATTTTTCTTACCCGTTCAGCTATTCTACGTTTTTTGGTTAGAACATTTAAGCCATTTACATTGAAGGTGATTATTGATACATATGTATTTAGTGCCACTTTATTATTAGACTATTTTCCTTTTTGTTTGTTTGTTTGTTTTATTTTGTTTTTCTGCCTTTTCTTCAAACAAGCCCTTTAACATTTGTTGCAGTACTGATTTGGTGTTAAAAAAGAAAAACTTCTTTAGCTTTTTCTTGTCCGGGAAACTCTTTGTTTCTCCTTCAGTTTTAAATGGTAGCCTTGCTGGGTAAAGTAGCCTTTGTTGCAGGTCCTTGCTTTTCATCGCCTTGAATAATTCATGGAAATCCCTTCTGGCCTTAAATGTTTCTGTTGAGAAATCAGATGACAGTCTAATTGGAGCTCCCTTGTAGGTAAACTAACTGCTTTTCTCTTGCAGCTTTTAGGATTCTCTCCTTTTCTTTAAGTTCTGCCATTTTAATTATAATTTGTCTTGGTGTAGGGCTCTTTGGGCTCCCTCTTGTTTGGGACTCTCCGTGCTTCTTGGATTTGTGTGTCTTTTTCCTTCACCAGATTAGGGAAGTTTTTGGTCATTATTTCTTCAAATAGATTCTCGATTCCTTGCTCATTCTCTTCTCCTTCTGTTATTCCCATGATTTCAATCTTGTTTGGCTTCATGCTGTCCCAAAGATTTCTTAAGCTCTCCTCATTTTTAAAAAAAATTCTTTTTCCTTTTACTGCTCTGCTTGGGTGCTTTATTCTACCTTTTATTCCAAATCACTGACATGATCCTCTGCTTCATCTCTTCTACTGCTTATTCCCTCCAGTGTATTATTTATATCAGATATTTCATTCTTTATTTCTGGCTGGTCCTTTTTTATGGTTTCTATGTTCTCTTTCATGCTGTTGAGTATCCTTATAATCATTACTCTAAATAATACATTTGATAAATTACTTTCCTCCATTTCATTTAGTTTTTCTTCTGGAGAATTTTCTTGTTCTTTCACTTGGGACCTGTTTCATTGTCTTCCCATTTTGGTTACTTCTTTGCATTTGTTTCTATGTATTAGGTAGATCTTCAAAGACTCTGGGCAGACTCATGTCAGATGCTGCCTGCAGCTGACCCGGGGCAACCTGTTTGGAGCTATGAATGATCTACAACTTATGGCTCCCTTTGCTGGGCCTGGGAATGTGCAGAAAGAATCAGGCTTTGCACCAGGGCCAGCTTTTACCAGCACCAGGGTTGGGAGAGGATCATCTAAAATCTCAGAGCTCCCAGAGATCTGCCTTGGTTATCAGATTTAATCACTGAAATAACCTCCTGCTATACTCAGCATCCTGGCTTAAGCTCCACAGGGTGAAGTGAGGAATTCCTATAGGTGAAATTATTGCTTCCTTTCGGGCTAATGCCCCTTAGGGAGAAGTGCTCTACCTGAGAAAGGGTGCTTCTGTAGTATGGTGAATGATTCAGCCCAGGGATCATGGTGGCTGATCCTTCAGCTCTCTCCTGAGAACCACCAACCCCAGATTCTCCTCTAGTCCACTCTGCCCTTCCTCTGTCAGAGCCCAGGGTAAGTGGCTGCAAACAGAATTTTGTACATTGGCCCTTTAAAAGGCTCTCTGCATCTCTAGCTACCTTTTCCTGGTGGACAGAAACACCACTACGCTTCACAGCCAGATGTTATTTGGGTTCCTTTTCCAGTTCTGGTGCTCTAGGCGAGGGAGCCCAGGTTGGTTTTAAACCCCATACTTCTCAAGAGGAACCCTCAGGCCACTGAAATATCCCTCCAGAACTTTAGGTGTCACCCATGGGAGCCCAGCCAGCCCTCTCACACCTCCACACTTTCTATCAGTCTCCTTTTGTGGTACTGGTTTCTTCAATATGTTCTTGGTTATATGCTTCTCTCCAAGTAGTGTTTGGTTGGTTCTTCAGGATGGTTTTTCTTTAATTTAGTTGTAATTCCAGTTTGGCCCTGGAAGGAGATTATAGTAGCTTCCATCTACTCTGCTGCCATCTTGGGTCTCTCTAGAGTACTTCTTCATGGAAGAAAATCATCCACCTATTTAACCTAATTATATTCAATTAGGGCAGCTTTATTCTCAAATTTTGAATATGTGAGCAATATAGAATTAATATCATAGGCACAATTGTCAATGAAAAAACAAAATGTGAACTGAGATCAAGAGCTTTTTCCTAATTTCCATCGTCTTCACTTGATTTGTAAATTTTGTTATTTCCTAAGACAATCAGGTAAGTGAAGTTTAAGAGAATGTCCATATTTGGAGCATACATACTAGGCACTATTCTCAGCACTTTGCACCTATTAATTCATTTAATTCTCTCAACAATCCTAAGAGATAGATATCAGTAACATCCCCATCTTATAGATGAGGAAATTAAAAAGATATATAAATTCAGAAATTATGTCCATTAAAGTAATGCTTTTAGAGAAATGAGAAATATGACTGTTATTTAGTTACTGAAAAAGTATCTATAGGTCAGTATGTGAAATAATACAGTCCATCACTTAAGAATTACTGGTTTAAACAATAATAGTTTTTAGAGAGAAAGTAATCAAATAGAAAGTAGTTATTGCATTTAATAATTATTTTATTTTAAAAGTTTGGCAGTTTATTTGAAAAAAAGTGCTTTAACTTTTATATTTAAAAAGACACTACCCTTGAAAGTCATTGCTTCAAATCTCAATCTGAGGCCTAGTTCAGCTGAGAACTCCACTCTAGTCCTCATAGCTTACCTTGTCCTCACTGAAGCCAAAGTATATCAGGAGAAATAAATGACCTCTAGAACGTGTCTTACAAATCAAACTGAAAACTTTTAAAATACTATAGCGAGTCAAATTTTAAAATACATTTATTCTCAAGAGGACTCAGATAGGTAAATTTCATGTTCATAGGATGCTAATAAGATACATAGTAAAGTCCATGGAAAATAGCGAGTCAAGACATTTTAAAAGTAAAATGCAGAGAGGAAAGGTTGTTCAGGATATCCAGATTATAATTGGGTCAGTGCTCTGTACATTTGAACTGCTTAAATATTTATTGTATTAAGTATACGCATGAATAAAGGAGAATGAAAACTGAATCCCCTTTACTAGTTGGGAAAAGTACAAGTAAAAATCATTCTCAGAAACTACTCTTTCCCACCAAAATATATTTATTATGCCTGGAAATCCAGATGACTAATGTCAACAACAACCAAAAGCAGAATGACAAAAATGACCAAAAATCTTGCTCATCTTGGATATTGTACAGTTATTGTATAGAGAGAACCATTATGCTGTTTCTGTTATGTACATTAAGTAATAAGAGTAATTGCTTCAATTACTGGTCAAACTTGGTCGGATTACTTTTCTAGGATTAAAAAAAAAAAGTCACCTCTTTTAGTTTCAAGTTTGCATACTGTTCTTTATGTAATCCTCTGGACATATATTTTAAATGAGGATGCTAATCTAGTTAAATAACAGGTTTAAATAACAGGACTGACCCCTCACTCTTTTAAAGTACATTTTAACAAAAACTTAAAAAGTTTCAACTCATTTAACTCTCCAAAAAATCATCTTAGATAGCTTCAGAAATTTTTTGTTTTTGTGTGACTTACCTTGGGCATGTATGATTATAATAGATTTTTACATTATTATGATTTTGAAAGAACAATGATCCTGATGTGTACATAGATGATAAGACATGGGGATTATGTCATTTATTTCTTCTCTTACAAATTTTTGTATTCCCCAATTTGTCTTTATTGACTATATTGAAATTTTACAATAAAACATGAGTTCTATAAACTGGATATATATCTACAGATAAATTGATAGGTAGGTCTCAGGAGGGAAGACATCTTTAATGGTTGGCATCTTTCCCAGAAGGGTTTTTAGCTTCTCTGCACAGCCCTATCAACATAAATCTTTCAATCATGCATTTACAACTTGTTTATATTCTTTATTTAAATTGATATGAGTACTATAGTATATTATTATAAATATCATAGAGCTTACTTGAACATAAATTAGAAAAAAACACATAGAATAATAGAAATTCAAATGCTTTCTTCATTCACCCTAGTATATTATGTTGTCTACCACAATGATACATATTCCATTTTGAGTTCCCCTGCATCAGAATGCAAAATTTAAAAAGAAAAAAAATAAGAAAGGTTTATAATAAAACAAATATGATACTGTGATCTTGAATTTTAAATACAAAATATAATTGTAGTGTGAGCTAGTGTATATATATATATATATATATATATATATATATATATAACCCAGATATTTTTAAATCTGAAAATATTGCCCTAGTCTCAAAATAGTTATTAAGTTTCAAGAAAAGAAACTGATATAGCATAAGTTTTATTGAAAATATGCCTGAAGGAAGTTTTTTTTTTTTTCCACAAATTCAGATTGCTTACCTATTGCCTGGGTTTTGAAATCTATGCCATTTGCCCTTTTAATTTTATTCTTCCTCTTATATTTCTCCAGTTTCTGCTTTTATTCACCTTCTTTAATCTGTTACTTTGATTTAGATGCTAACAAATTACAACTCCTGAAGTGAACTTGGAAATCCTCTATCACTCCATTCCCAATGAAGGTCATACAGCTATTAGTAAATTTGAGATTAAATCTCTGGTTTTCTGCTTGTAAATACAGTGACCTTTAGAACACTACAGGATTGTTTTTTCATATCATTTTGAGTTCTTCTAAGATATATTCATATAAATGTACAAAGTAATATGACAGTATCTCAATCTAGCTAATCTGTTCTTATTGAAAGTGGACTCTGAAGATATTTCATAAATACTGTTATGTTCTGGTTCATATAAAGCCAGTAATTTTAAAAATAAGTCTTTAATGCCAAGCTTCCTGGAACTAATTATTTCTTTTCACACTTTGAGGCAGTACTGTGGAATATAATGAAGGGTCACATTTTGATAAACTACTTACTCTGCTTTCTTCTTCCTACAACCATTTCTGGTTTATTTCATTTAAACATAGAAGTTAGATTCTAAGAGGGTATACACACACACATCCAAAAAACAAGGCTTCAGTCTTTTGTTTTAAGTCAGGGTCAAAGCATAAAGCTTTAGGCAATAGAAATTTTATTAAATAGCAATTAATTTGAAACATTTGTTTTAAATCAAGAGGTGTGTTACAGAGAGAATAATAATGGCCATTTGCATTATGCACTTAAAAGCTTATATCTGCATCAAAATTCCACTAACCATAATTTTTCTGTTTTTGTAACTAAGCGATTAGACTAAAAACTAGTTATTTGGCAAGCAAATTGGAAAGTTCAATGGCGTTTAAGAAGAAATATAATGTAAACAGCAGACAACAGTTTTGTTACAAGATTTTATGAGCATCATTAGTCAATTAATTCAACAAACATTGAATGAATTAATGTGGTGTTTTGCCTCCCTACTTTGCACTCAGAACCAGGCCGGGCTTATGTGTTAACAGGCAGATATGTAAAAACAGAGTCACAATAAAACAAATGCAGTCACAGAGATGCGAAGAAGACAGTGATATTTTTCAGGTCTCAGTAAATGAATTGGCTTTTCCCATATGCAGCCCAGGGAAAGGACACTCCAGGTCCAAAGATATATTATACACTGCTACAAAGATGTGAAGGAACGTAGGGTTCAAGATTTAGGGAGAAACCAGAACACTTGGGATGCGGGAATTAGGGATGGGCAGTGTGACTTATAACACAGGCAAAGGGAATCCTGTGGAGGTGTGCATATGGTAAGCTGATTGTCGTGGGCCTAAATGTATTCAGATTTGTTCAGATATGAGGGGAGGGGCGGGACAAGGAAATGTAGATTTTCATTTGCTGTGAATCTCCACTCTAGCTGATGACAAAAGCAAACAATAAAAAAATAGGCCAGTTAAAGGTAATTTCATTTTATCTGGCTTTAAAATGCCACACATTTGAACCAACGCAGAGTTTAAACTTCCTATCAGCTGATTCCTCTCTTTAGAAATCTCCTCTCTACCTCCTTAGTTCTGGGTTTGCCTCTGGTAGCAGGCCACTGGAACTTTTCAGAGTCAGGGATACAGGTCTCCAGTGAGCCTGCTTTCTTCTGAGTCCTTGCCAACATTCCTTGAGATAGCTGTGTGGATGTGCATTGAAGTGTGGCACATTCTAGTCTTTTTGTAACAGGATCAGAGCATGGGTCCCTGGAAAGTAGGGGAACCCCACCATTCCCCTCAAATCCTGCAAAACGGCAGAGGGGTGGGGGAAGTGTGCCCACAGAGCAGAAAGCACAGTGTTTGAGGCACATTGCATAACCAAGGCAAATTAACAGCCCAAGCCTTCCTGAAGAGAGGAGCTGCAGAGAAAGGCTGCTGCCTGCAGCAAATTGTGAACTTGACTGTCAGAATGCATGTGGGCAGACTGGATGCCCACCCTGAATGCCTGTGTGTGACCAGGAAATTCTTGCCCTAACTAAAGATAGCCACTGAAAGAGGGTCAAAGACACTGGGAAGCTGACAAAAATGACAGACACTAACGGACCATATGAAGAGCCAGTTATTCAGTAGCACAGGAATTTCTGAGCCAAGCCTTTACAGTGAAGTGCACCGAGAAACACTAGGGCTGCCTGTCGGTCTATCTGTAGGCCATCAGTAGGTCTGTAGGTCCTTTGGAAACATCCTCAGCAACCCATCCTGCACAGTAGACGTTGGGGGTGCTGTGGGGGGTGCTTGGAGCTGAACTGTGATGGGGAGTGCTAAGCTGCAGACTTCTGTGCTTCGGAAGGACAGTACTGTTCGGGTACTGAAACTGGTGCGGCTTGGCAGAGGAAGGCAGGACTATTCATTTTGGGGTGTTTTAAAAGGGAGTGGCACTTAATGGCAGAAGGGTTCTTTCTCTCTCTCTCTCTCCCTCTCTCTCTCTCTCTCTCTCTCTCTCTCTCTCTCTCTCTCTCTCTCTCATGCGCTTGGTACAGAGAAGTCATTCTCTTGTTACAGGGACTTGGCACAGGACTTTGGATCTTGATACAAGCTCTCTCTCTGTAATTTTGGCATTTAGATGCTATGGGCCTCTGGTCCTGCTCCCCCCACAGATGGGAGTGCTCGTGGGACCAGGAGATGCTGGGCCCACCAGGGGCTTAGACCTGGCAGTGAATGGAAACCCACTCCTGGAGTCAGAGTCCCACGCAGGGGCACATGCCTCCCTGTGCTCCAGCACCTGGGGCAGCATAAGTCAGTGTGGCATGGCACACGGTTTCCTGAACCGCTACATGAAGACTAAAAGCAGTGCACCCCAAATCCTAAAACATAAAGCTGCCGCAAGAAAATGGCAACACTAAAACCCACAAGTGCACGTTCCAAAAAGAATGAAAATCTGTTTCCATGACTCCCTTAAAAACAAATTTAAAAAAGGGAACTTCTGGATATGGTTTTTGCTTGTAGTCTTTGGGAAAGCAAAAGAAGTTCTGGGTCTTATGGAATCAAAGAGCTCAAAGCTGAAGTGCTCTCGTCTCCCCCAAGGTTGGAACCCTGTTAATAAAAACCTGCTTCCTTCAACAAATTGTTAAGTCATATATAAGGGCACCAAGTGCCAAAACCCAGTTTGCTTGGCTACATTTTGAGGCACCACGCCCCTGACTGCCAAATCCCATCCACATTGCACCTCATTTACCTGTGACTTCAAAGATTCCACACACTCCCAGTGGAGCAGGTGGGAACTTGTGGGTGTCAGGCAGCCACACTCTGACCGTTAGCAACCGGAAGGAATATATCTTCCTCTACCATGTCTGCTGGTAGCAGCTCAATGCTGGACAGGAACCTTCTTAAGAAACTTGCAGTTTCCTCAGGCATAACCAGGAAAGTAAGGCATTAACTCTTAACTTTCCTTGATTCCTCAAAATCTATCTCTGTTGTTCCCATTCCAAAAGTTGCAACTATTGGGTAGGAACTTGGAAACTCACATCTCAATTCCTGCTCCTCTCTTTTCCTCTAAGTTGTTCTATCAGCCCTGTGATATGAAATGTGAAATAAGCATGTCAGTGTTAGAGGTTGACTTAATATCTTTTCCCCAGTAAAATAGAATGGATAATCATTCACTTAAGTGAAATATTCATATAAGTGAAACGGCAATCTATGCCCACAGGCAGGTAAAATTCTATGATGCTATTTGTTCTGTCTGTACCAAAAAGAGTATGTAGAGGCCAAATCTATAAAGGGGTATTTTGAATCCAGAAAACTTTCTCATTTCTTAAGAAAGCCAAGCATTCAAATTTTTTTAAGTCTCATTGAAAATGAAAATAGTACAGTGACTTAAGAGCTCGAAAAACTCTTCTAATTATGGGAGGATACTAGGAAGTGACTAGGATAGAAAGGGAGAGGTAGCATTAGCTGTAAGTTGTTAATAAAGCATGCAAGAGAAAACGGCACCCAATCAATGTAAGACAAACACCTCTCAGCTGAGGGGAGGGGCAAAATCTGAGTGATACTTACAAGGTGAAATTGACTGGAACTGGTGACCAACTGGATGTAGAAAAGTGAAGCAAAAACAAAAAACAAAAAACTGAGGATTAGTTGAAGCTTTTTATCTTCATAATCTGGTGGGTAACAATACCACCAGTTTTAATAAAGGAGAGAGAACTGCTGGATGATTTAGGGAAAGAGAGCAAAACTGGTTTGGTTTAAGTTTAGTTTGGGGTGGCTATAGTTGGGGTCTACACTTATAGTTGACATTGTATGAATGAACAAATATATCATAGGGATGTGAAACAATAGTCAATACATCAGTGTTGGAAGTTGGCTTCTTTATTCTCCAAGTCAAACAGAATTTAAAACCATTCATTTAAGTGAATTATGGGGCTAGTCTAACAATGAAACAGCAATCTATGCCTACAAAAGAAAAGCAACAAAAATGATGCTATGCAGATATTTCCAAAAGCTCAGTCTTGGACTATTAAATGCAAATTGCATTGCCTTTTCTATTTCATCCTAACATTTACTCCAGAAATGCTCCCTAGGGAATGTCCAAAATAAAACTAAATAATAGGTCTTTTTCCTTCTGTCCTTCATATTACTAATTTATCACAAAGGCCTAAAAACTAAAATCATCATAATAAAACAATTCATTATAACCATCCAACAAACTTAGAATAAAAGCCTAAAACCTAAAAATGAAAGTGAGAATGAGTTAACACTAAGTAGAAAACCAAAATAAATCAACATCAGGCTTTTATTTAGTCCTTTTTTGAAAATATAGGACTAATATGATGGGACCTTAAGCAAGAGAGTCAAGATGAAAACAGCAATATCACACAGGGGGAAAAAATCCCAGTATTTCTCTTGTGCCTGACAGTTTAGTTCCATCATTCATTTCATATCCCCAGGACTCATTAATGAATAAAATGGAGATACCCAAAGGATACAGTGAAATTCTTCAGCAGAAATTAAATCGAGAAATTACAAGTTATGGAGCCCACATTCTTTCTAGTAGTACATCAGGGTTCCCAGAGCTACACTGGACACAGCTGGCCTTGTAATTTTTAAAAATGCCTTAAGAAAAGCATAGGTTAAAAATCATGTTTTGAATTTATTTTAATTCTTTTATACTTTTCCAATACCAGTAATAATGAAAGGTTAGGTGCGTCTGGTGTGTTTTAGATAGCAGAAGTCTGAATTTGGACTAAAATGGATTCTACTATCTATCTGAGCTTAAAAGAATGTCACTGTTCTCACAGGTAGCTTGTTTGTACTGTGTGTCAAGAGACAGTCTTGGGAGAAGGAAATTGGAGTCACCTGAGTCTGAGTAACAGCATTGGCTTCCCCACCCAAGACAGAGCTCTGCAGGTGCTACTAAGCTTGTTGCCTGGTAAACCAGAAAGCTACTGTAGTAGTTTCCTAGGGCTACCATAACAAACTACCACAAACTGGGTAGCTTAAAACAAGAGAATTATATTCTTTCACATTTCTGGAGTCCAGGAGTCTGAAATCAAGGTGCCCACAGGGCTGCTTCCTTTGGGCGGCTCTGAGGGAGTACCTTTCCATGCCTCACCTCTAGCTTCTGGTGGCTTCCAGCCATCCTTGGAGTTGCTTGGTTTGCAGATGCATCACTGCAATCCCTGGTCCCTTTGAACTGCATCTTCTCTGTGTTTCCTTTTCTGTCCCTTATAAGGACCTCTCATTGAAATTAGGGGTCCACTCTAATCCGGTATACACTTACCCCATTTCTTACCATAATTATACCTACATATTCTGGATGAATGTGCATTTTAAGGGACACTAGTCAACCCACTACAGATGGATTACCAGGAGGAGAAGACAAAGCCAAGAGAAAAAACTTGAAGGACCAATAGATACACTATTAACAACTTAAAGTGAGCAAATTTTTATCATCAAAACATGTGAACACCAGGATTTCCATATCAAACCCCTGCTACACATAGAAGTCTTAGTAGGAGGAGGTGTACATTAATTAGACCACTGGGACCTAAATGGCTTACACCCTGAGGAAGTGAGTCAGAGACATTAGAGACTGGAAAGAAGGATATCATAACTCGTTTAAACTAAATAAATGTGAATATTCAAACAAAGATGATTTTTTAAATTCTCATGTATAACTTATTCTTTTTATTTATGCTGATAAGTAAATCAACTGATATTGAAATTACAATTTTTTTAATTAGACACACACACACAATTTTCCCAAGAATTATTCATTTGTTTGTTTTTTCTAAAACTTTCCATATCTAACTCACTCTGTGTGATATCTTCAGGCTCTATAAATTAATAGGTATAAGCTGCTACACATAAAGAAACATTTCTGAAAGGAAAGTTCCTAGATTCAGTTGAAATTTTACTAAACTTCAATCATACTAGATATATTATTTTATATATTTATCTTGAGACTTCTACATACCTAAGGTTGCTGCACTTATACCTTTAATGTCCTTTAGGAGTTCCAGTCCTTCAGCTAATATTTGTTGAACACCTACTTTCTAGACACCTAGACATAGTTCTAGGAAGTAGGGATATACCAGTGACCAAAGTAAATGAATCACCTGTCCTCATGTTTACTATCTAAGTGGAATAAACATATAAACAAATAAATAAATCACCCAGATAGTGGGAAGTGCTATAAAGGAAATATAACACCGCAATGGAAGAGAGAATGTCATGTGGGGTGAAGTTTGAGGCTTGTGATATTTGAGCTGAGAAATAAATGATACAAAGGTCTAGAGAAAAAGCATTACAGGCACAGAGGACAGTGCAGGATCCTGAAGTGAGAGAGAGCTGATGAACTCAGTACAGCACATCCCCACAGAGAAAGCTAAGGACATGCAGGCAAGCCTGTCATCAAGTGCAGAGAAACCGATCTATTCATAAGTGAAAACGAAACTTGCTTCAGAGAGGAGCAGAGCTGGCAAAATACACTCCAAGAGAAAGAAAGAGACACCCTGCTCCATCAGCTTGCCCAGGATAGAAGAAAGCAAGACCACTAAAAGCATTAAAATGACTCAAGACTTCAAGTCTAGCAGTGTTGCTGAGGTCAAGTGCTTGGTGCAAAGTCACATAACTCCCTGGAAAAAACTGTTTCTGTGAGTCAGTCTAGGCTTCTACAACAGAGTGCCCATGTACAATGGATTAAGGTAGACTTTGTTTTATGTAACAGTCCAGGAGTGAACATTTCAGAGTAAATGGGGGCTTCCATCTTTGGGTATGAGGTGGCAGGTCCAGTTAATCACTACTTCTGAGGCAAAAGGAAGTAAAAAGGGGGAACAAAAAGCAACCAGCTTAACACAGAAGTAAGACAAATTCCTCTCACTTTCATCTTGTTGTCCAAAAAGTAGTCACATGGCCATATGGAGATATAAGAACCTAGGGCATGTAATTTCTTGCTAGGTGGATTTTGCCAGGGTCAAATGGAGAGTGGAGGGCAATTAGTAGTTGCTGACACAAAGTAGATAAAGGAAATTTGTAAAAGAGGTTCTAGCCATGACTAGAGGTAGAGATGTAGGTAAGCTGTCCCCAAAGCACTATCTCAGCTCCTAACCAATGGCTGTCCACCCAAGAGATGGGGATGACAAGAAGGAGAACACTAGTAAGTAATGATCACTGAATGCAGCTAAAGTGAATCACTGAGTCATTACTGGGATGGCCAGTTACCCACAGAGAAGAGTGACCAGAGGTCTATATGAGATTGTAAGGAATCTCCAAGCCTAAGAGTAGACCTCACACAGTGAGCTGTGTTTCCAAGCACCTGGCCCATGGTTGCTAAGCCAGAGACTAACAATGGCTATTATTTTTATTAATAAATGTGCTCCCCAGACTGAAGAAAGTATTCTGGGGAATATCACAGTTATTCATTAAATTGTCACAAGTGTTCATATATACAAATATCCCTCTCTATGTGAATACATTCAGTTCCTGAGTACTGATTGCTATAGTTTGGGTGTAGGTTTCAGATAGAGAGGGAAACTGAGTAAGGCAAATCTTTGTCCCTGAGTTTTATGTGGGGAGACATCAGAGAACAAAATATCTGTAATTGTCTCATTGGATACAATATTATAAGTCCTACTGCTTCCATATTTGACAGTTTTCACCATGAACGTTTGTTATTGGCATAATTTGCATTATATTTCCCATTTTAGTATATTTCTAGTGACTTTCTTCAATTAGTTTACATTGCTCTAAGTAAAGTTACCAATATACTATTCATCCATTGCTCTAAACTATCAAGAATGTAATAGATTCTTTGAAAATTCATGGGTCTTTTAAAAATTTATTTATTTATTTTTGGAGAGAGAGGGAAAGGAAGAGAGAATGCAAAGGAGAAAAACATTAATCTTTGCCTCCCCTACATACCCCAACTGGGGACCAAATGTTCAACCCAGGAATATGCCCTGATCAAAAATCAAACCAGCAACCTTTCACTTTGTGAAGTGACACCCAACCAAATGAGCCACACTGATCAAGGCTGAAAATTCTTGTGTAAGTACAGACTTATAAATTACCACATCAATATTTTCTCTTCATAATTACCATCAAGTGTTTATAAAGCAACAAGTGTATACTACATATTGACACCCATTTTTTGAACCTGTGTGGCACATTTCTTGAAAAATATATCTTTCCTAAGTCTTTTGATTAGTAAAAAGATATTGAAAATAATACATAGCCAACTTCTGCCTCTTCCACCTCACCACCTAAATGGTTTGGCCCAAAAGAAGCAAGACAGGTGAGGCAAGTGGATAGAGATTTGTTTATAACCAACTATTTAGATTATACATAATTCTTGATGGAATCTGAAAGTAGTCTTATGTAGATAGGGCTTAGATGGGACTTTATCTCAAGTACTAAAAAAATTGAAATGGCTCTCTATATTCGTTCCCAAGGTTCGGCAGTGAAACCTGATGATTGAAATACTGAATGCAACTACTAAGGAAGCTCTATCATTGGCTGGGCCAGCCAGTCTCTCTCTCACCCACCATGTACTTCCCTTTTCCCCCTTCCCCCATAGCCATTGATTTTCCCACCAGATAAAGCAGGACTCTTTCAAACAGTGATTCTGTGTTAAGTGAGCTATAGCTAATGCACTATTTAAACCACTTTTATGTGCATCTAGAACAGTGTACCTCATATATATTGCTTTAAAAATATATAATGAGCACTTATTATGTACCAGATTATTTCCTAGGTACTGGAGAGGCAAGCAAAGTATCTTCTCTGATGGAATTTTCATTTTAGTAATTTTGTCCTTCTTATTACAGCCTTAATCTGGAGTGCTAACCTTTGGCTTCCCACATTGACTCCCAAATGTCAGTTAATATTTTTTGTCCTCTATCACAGAAACAAATTTTGATAACAGGATCTATATATTTGATCTCCCAAGGTGAGTCCTATTGTTCATAGGAAAATCCCCTAGCTTTTATTTCCAATTTAATGTTGTACTCTAATAAATCATTTTCTAGTCCCTTCTTATGGCTTGAATCTCAACTCTTGTCAGTTTCCTGAGTTAAAAATCCAGAGACATTTCATTAACTCCAAATAGTCCAAATTGTGGGATGGGTATTCAGCAATAGTTTACCCATTTAGTCTCTGACTACTACATCTCAGGATCCCTACTTTTATACTTAAATCACCAGTAGGGATCCACTGATACCTTGCAAAGAACTTGTAAGTGCTGACTATTTTCCTGTTTCTACAGATTGCTAAGCCCTCATGGACTTTGTGTCTTGTCTACTTAGCTGAACATCTCTTTCCTTTCCCATATTGATTCAAACATCTCTCTCCTCACCCTAGTGTCTGTGACTCCATACATACCTGTGTAATCAAAAAGAAAATTATGGGCAAAACTACAGCCACAGAAACCCTTCATCTGTACGCCAGTCCCTTCAAGGACATAGACAGTTTATAAATTGTCAGCCCAAATTTTTCACTACACTACAGAATGTAAATCTTTTCAGTTATTACTGATAAACACCATAAGTTTCTCTGGACCTTAGTTTTGTTGTAATAGCAATCCCTCTGGAAACACTATATGCAAAATGAATGTGCTACTACATTGGTCCAAAGGCCACTAAAAGCAGCATTTGATCATGAGTTAGCTTTTTATTCAAATCCATCATGTTGGAACAACACCAGACATCAAAAAAATTAACCTTAATGTGAAATATTTTAATTTAAATTATAGTATCCTGTGCTCTTTATTTTCATCTGTAAGTGCATTGCTAACTGATGCTATAACTTATTTCAGCTCTTTCCCTAGTAAAGTGTAACATATCCATCATGCTGAAACACTTAAGTTACAGGCAGTTTACTCACATTAGATCTCATTAGCAATTACAATAGTGTTCAAAATACATTACCTCATTTGTCGCATAGTCCATATAGATTTTTACATAATGAATTAGGCCAATTAGTCTCACATGACAGAAGGAAATCTTAAATAACACTGTCCTTAGTATAAGACAAGCTTGACTGAAGTGCAATGAAAGAAACTATAAAATTAATTTGCTTGGTAAAATAAATAGCAAAAAGGATTAGATAACCAAACTTAAAGCTAAATGTTTGTGGTGGAGGCTAAGCATCAGAGAGAAGAAAAATAGCAAAACAAAGGACAATGTCTCACTCAGTTTGTTTTTTACAAGACATAAGTTCATTTGCATAGCTAAGAGCCATGTTTAGATGTCCAAACTAACTTGCTTATAGACTTCTCGATTGAGGTCATTATTGTCCTTTGGGGAAAACCTTGCTGAGTATAATCAGCCAAGAGCATTACAGCTATTGCACTGATCAGTAGCTAGAGAATTTTGGAAGCAAAGGCCAGCCATCTCTCCATGGGTTCATTTATCAGTATAAGTTGTTTCTTCATGACTTTCAAATTATTCCTTCATATGACTCTTTCCAACATCAAATCCAATTTCCTATGCACTGTATTTCTTTTTTCAAACTTCATGCAGAACCATAACACACACAGGGTTGATAGGTGTTACCCAACCAATTTTACATTTTAACCTGAGGAGGTAAATCCTAAAGACACTCCCATCACTCCACCTATGCACTCCATGACCCTGCAAGGAGACTGTGCCTTGTTACTCATCAGTATAGTAATTATCTCTTCCCTTTGTAGATCATAATTACTTTCCTCATTGTTCAGTTAAGGACTGTCATGCAATGAAATGACTGTGGGATGGTCACCTACTTAAAAGTGCCCCTAGTCTTGCATTTATGGGCATAATAAGTAGTGTCACACAGAGTCAACAGAAATACAAATCTGATAGCAAATCAGTTCCTGAAAATATACTCAGGAACCTATAGCAAAAATTTGTCCCATAATCCCCCTCTAATTAAGGTGACTCTTAATAAGTAACTTTTAAGTCATAGTAGTTAAGATAATTTTTCACTGAAGGGGAAAGTGAAATAAGTATTCTGGGTCAATATGGAAAGAGGTTTTCATAGAATTCTCATATTATAAGAATGAATTTTTCTTTTCCTTTTAAACCAACTATCCTTTTCAAAGGAAGGGTACATTAGAGAAAATAAGCCACCAGGACAGTAGAGTCCTTTGAACATGCCTGCTTGGAGAGATCATTTTCCTTTTCCTACCATTTTCTTCTGCTTACAAAAATATTTCACATATGAAAAGTTACTTACCAGACTTCACTAACACATGTACCTGATGTTTAAATTACATCTTTCTAAACTGGCATGGTTTTTAAAATTAGGTTTTTGAAAATATCACGGTTTTAAAAATATTGACTGCAGTATTTTTCAGAGTTGAACTAAGAGACTGAAGAATTTTTCAAGTTAACTTTTCTTTTTATCAGTTCCCAAAGTTCTGCAAAATTTCTCATTATACCTGGTGGGCAACCCTGGGAATTTTGTGCCTCTGAGTTAGGACAAAATAGAAATGTTAATTAAGAATTTGCATCCTTAAGAGACCTTCAATATTGCCTTAAAAGCTCAAAAATGACCCAATTTTACCAAATGAAAAATACAGTATATCCTCTATACAAGTGGTTGAAAACTCATTTCAATTAGTTTTTATTAATGAATTCCAAAAATTTAGCTCTTCGCTGGTTTTATTCAGAAATCCCCGGAATTATGTGAAATAGCTTCTCTCTGAAAGACTTCACAGTCTAAACAGGGGAGCAGTTTGTGCATGCAAAACAAATAATTATATCAGAAATTGTAACCTTACGTGACACTATTAGAGAGAGAAAAGATCAAACTGAGACAAAGATGGGGAAAATGACAGTTACTATCCTTAACCCTGGGAAGGACTTGGCTATTTGGACAGAGTTCAAGGATCCCATATGTTTTCTCAAAAGAATTGTTAACTTTGCCTAATTGATGGCCACATAGAACTCAGTCCTTCTCATGTCTAAGAGCCTCCCTGGCACAAAGGGGCCTGTGGCTTCCATCTGCCCCCAATAAGAAACTCACAATATGTGCCCCAGAATCACACAATCAGATTCTCTTCAAGAGACAGGCATGGACTTCTTCTTGCCATACAGGATTCAACAGTCATTAAAAACAGTACATCAGCAATACTACTCTCGAACTGTTTCTAATGTTTATTTCATTAACATTTTTAGAGACTTATTTATTTCTTTTTAGAGAGAGGGAAAGGGACGGAGAAGCAGAGAGAGAGAAACATTGATGTGTGAGAGAAGCATCAATTGGTTGTCTCTTGCATGCCCCCAGCCGGGGACCTGGCTTGTAACCAAGGCATGTGCCCTGACCAGGAATCAAACCTGTGACCTTTCAGTTTAGGGAACAATGCCCCACCCACTGAGCCACAGCAGCCATTGTTATCTCATTATTTTTTCTAAAATGTTATAAGTCCCAGTGGCTTCCTTGCTTTCTTTGGTAGCAATCAGAAGCAAAACAAGGCAGGCAAGTCCCTGATGATTGCTTAAATATGTGGCTGTCCTATGCAGTTTCTCAGCATCAACTTGTACACTTGCACAGTGTTAGCCAGAAAATTCCTTTTAAAGTTCTCTGATGTATGAAGAAGTTTACAGTGTAAGTACCATCTCCTTTCATTTCCAAGCCCAGTGGATTTGCAGTCATAGATCTATGTCATTTGGGTTTTATTATCATGAATCTAGGTCTCCACAAAGACAGCTTCTTCAATTTTTCCTAGGATTTAATTATTTAATTCTCTAGTCCCATGTTTAGCCGAAAGCCAGGGAAAGCCTGGATCTCTAACCTAACCTAGAAAAGAATAATGGCAATAGTAATATTGGACATTTATTGTGTGATTATTATGTGCTCATAACTGCATCATGAAATTTGTGTATAAAATCTCATTTAAACCTCAAAATCCTGCTGCAAAGTCACTATTAGATATCTATTTTATGGAAAGAAAGCAAGTCTCAAAGATATTAAATGACTTACACAAGGCCATTTAAAGTAGCTGCACAGAGATTTCTAATTCATTTCTGGTGCTGTGGCTAGTATCGATGTAGGGCATTTTCACGGGAAGAAAACCTAGTCCCTCTTGTTCTTTCTCACAGAAGACTGCCTGTCCATTTTCTGTCTGTCAGAGAGAGCCAAGAGATACTTAAGGGAGAATGTAGTTTTTGCTCCATACACTCTGGAGACTAGAAAGGCCTCCTTCAAAATCATAAAATCTTAAAGCTGAAAGAAACCTTAAAGATTAAGTAGCTCCAACCCATTGTTTTTAAAAATGTCCTTTGCATCAAGCAGTTCCTTATCAGCAGATCAGAATTAGAAGCTATAACCTAACTTCAAATCTAGATGGTTACTGTTTTCCTTTTAACTCATGAAGCTGCCAAATGACTTTAAACACTTTTCTCCCTGACTTACTGAGAATACTGAAGATGTTATAAGCTGTTGTAATAAATATAACAAATGCATTCCAAAATTTCATGGGCTCAACATACTTATTATTTACGTATCAGTCCAGCATGGGCCTTTCTGGATAGCAAGTGGCTTTTCCCTATAGGGTGTTGAGGAACCGAGGTTTCTGTGGATCTCATGGTTTCAGCCTCCTCTGGGAACTGAGCATTCTCTGTTTCTAGCTGGGCAAAGGAGAAAGGAGGTGGATGAGATATACTAGCATGTCAAAGTACAAGTGATACTGCATTTGCTCACCTTCCATTGATGAGAACTAGTCACTTGGCCGCACCTAGATGCAGCAGGGTCTGGGAACTGTATTCCCTGTCAGATATCTGCTTCCTAGCAAAAACGCTACTCCCTGGAAGAAAGACTATACATTTTTGGTGGAGAGCTAGCTATCTCTGCCACATTTTTTTCTGCCACGTACATCCTAAATAACAAACTCTAGTTTTAAACATCTACTGGCGAGTAGAATTTAGAATATTTCTAAGTTGTCCTAAACTTCAAAACTTGAGAATAGTTAATTAGATTATTTTTCCTGACATTTTGCTCCCTTCCTCAAAGGGATCATACACCCACCCATGACCTTGCTGTGAGTCTATAAATGGTCTTTCTCTTGGGCAGAGAACACTTCCCCATCCATTCATGCTGGGCATGAGGCGATGACTTGTCTTGCCGTGAATATGGGTGAAAGTGGTAGGTTCCAGTTCTGTGGTAAGGCCTTGAGAACGATTATCTGCTCATCTGCTGGTTTCTCTGCTATCGGCTGAGAGAAGAATATGCCACAAGTTGTTACTCTTCCCAGAACAAGGAAGTTGTGGGAGCAGGACTGAATCTAATCTGCATCTAAAACCAAGCACAGCTGATTTCAGCCAAATTCTACAAAAACTGTAACAAGAAAAGTAAGTGTTTGTTTTGTTAGCCATGAAGTTTTTAAAGCCTTGATTGTTATATAGCATTACCTCAACAATAGTTGACTTAAATATGAGATTTGATCATTACATGAGTATGAGTAGTTAACAGCTGGCCTTCTAGGAAGGTTGGCAAAATGACCATCTTAGATTTTAAAGAAACCAAAGATTTAACAAAAATCTGTTTTCCATTAATGTTCCTAGGAGCATCTCATTCTTTCCAAGAGTTCCAGGAAAAAATATTGTCTTTTATTATTAGGAGAGAGTAGTTCCTCTTCAGGAATAAGCCCAAGGCATCAACTGCAAAGCCTGCTTTTTTAAATAAAGGAGGCTCAACAGGCATTCCTCAGCTATGAGGAAATAAAGCTTGACAGGACTTCTCAGTGCTCCTCCAAAAAGCCATAGCCTCCTGAACTATAAAAATAGAGAATTTTTGCTTCCACTTCTCATAGAAACACTTTCACATATACAAAGGTAAGAACTATGGTCATGCACTTACCTAATCCATCTGATTCAAAGAATAATAAAACATGTTACTTCCAGGGTAGGCAACTGTGTCACACCTGCAGGTGGAAGGGAGCTGGAGCCTGTCGTCCTAAGTACAGGATATTTACATGTCAAAAGAGACAAAGGCAAGACATCTCTCAGTTGGAGACTCATGGGGCTACCTGGCTTGGCAGAGACTTTATTAGCATACCATGGGTTGGAGTTTAGACTCAGGCATATTCCCTATCCAAGGAGATGTTCTAGAAGGACAGGGGACATTGGCCACTTGATTCTTGATCCTCACATGTGAGGTATCTAGCTACTGGTTTTTAAAGCCATTTATTATTTACTGTAAGGTAATTCATAAGAAATACATCTCTGATCCATAGGACTTCATGTGAACATTCTAGATAAAATTAATGATAAATATTAAAAACCAAATAAAAACCAGATTAAAGGAAATGCCAATTTTATAAATTTTAATTTCCTTAAAGTTTGCTAACTTTTGCCTTTATTCTCAGGGCAGCCAGTGCTAAATAAGTACTCAATTTTTTTCTGCAGAATTCTGAATGGGAGTGTGGACTGGACATAAGCTGAAGCTCATATCACAACAGCCAGCATGGGGCTGAAGCATCTTGCCAGCAACCACTGCTTGAGCATAAAAGCAGATCCTCCAACCGGTCAAGAAGAGTTCTGCCCTGGCCAACAGCTTCGCTGCAGCTAGTGAGAGATCCTGGACCAGAACTACCCTGCTAAGCCACTCCTAGATTCCTAACCCTCAGAAACTGTGAAACAATACTGTTTTTAATTGCTAAATTTTGGGTAATTTGTTATGCAGACTAGGTAACTATTACACAAATGTAAAACATTTGTGTAGAGTGTGTGACACAGACTGTACACAATAAATATCAGCTTTACTACTAGTTAATAAAGACATGATACGTCTCTTCCAATCAGGATGTTTTTCCCCATGTACCCCCTCTCTCCCAACCCCATTCACCATCTCAGAAATCCCTAAAAGCAAGGATAGTGTATATCAGAAGCAATATTTGAATAGATGACTCAGAGAATTTCAAAATGCCAAAAAAGACTATATACAATAGATCTAAGAATCCCAAGATATTCCAAGAAGTAAAACTAAAAATGGTATTTATATCTGTACCATCACAGTGAAACTACAGAAGGTGAAGCCAAAGAGGAAGTCTTAAAAGCATCTGGAGGAAAAATGTAATCATCTTTCAAATGTGATTACTTAACTACTAACTTACTTTGTAGCAGCAATAAAAGCTGTAAGAGAATCGATTGATATCCGTCTTCTGTCCACCCAAAACTCTATACCTATTAAAAATACCCCTCAATAATGAAAGCAAAATAAAGATATTTCCAAGTGAACAAAATACTGAGAGCAAACTACCAGCACATTTCAAATAAGGAAATTCCAATGGATGTACTTTAGGTACAAGGAAATCAAGCTTGGATGTGGATTCTGAGAAACAAGAAGAAATAAAAAGAAAAAAAAATTGTAATATTTAGAAAACTTTTAAAAAATGTCTCCTGTGAATAAAAGAGACAGAATAAAAATATACAATAGTTATGTAGAAGTTGGGAGGGAGAAAATATGATTATAGTAGTTTAAGTTGCTTTGTTTTATCTGTAATTAAATTTAGACATTGGGAAAATAAGAAGGTATATCATAATTTCCAGAGTAATCACTAAAAGAAAAAAAAAGTGCATAATTTTTGACATACTATGGGAAGACATGGAAAGATCAAAAAATCAGTTCAGAAGAAGTCAAGAAGACAAAACAAAACATTCAACAAGTATGATAATTGG
This sequence comes from Furipterus horrens, assembly GCF_987537825.1. NCBI lineage: Eukaryota > Metazoa > Chordata > Mammalia > Chiroptera > Furipteridae > Furipterus > Furipterus horrens. Next base: position 134,487,634 of record NW_028327176.1, on the reverse strand, counting down.
AGAGCACAAAATGAAATGTTGAATTTAAACTTGTATATATAAGCAATTATATAAAATATAAATGCACTAAATGCTCTATTTAAAAGATGATTATTTTCAACTAAAACCCCCCCTGTAATCTAACTATATGGTTTTTATAACAGACAAATCTAAAACATAAAATCCAGAAAGCCTGAAAACAAAACACAGAAAAAGTTATAGAACATAAACACCACTCAAAAATATAGTATAGCTATATTAATATTTTAAAATAAATATTAAGGTAAAAGACTTTATTAGACATAGAGAGTGCCAAAACATATGGATAAAAATATTATATTGACCCAGAAGATATAACAATTTTTATTTTGTGTGCATGTACCTAATAACATATTTATCAAAATTTATAAAGTTTTAAAAAACAGAATTTCAAAGAGAAATAGGCAAGTCCACATTCATCCGGCAGATTTTAACATTTCTCTTTTAGTGACTACTAGAATAGAAAAAAATCTTAACTTAGTGGGTATATTTAGAACATGGTACCTAACAACTGAATTGTGCACATCTTTTTTAGGCACACATAAAACATTTATGAAAGTTTGATCATAAACTGAGTCATAGGGTCAAGTCACAAAAGCGTTCAAAGGATTGAAGGAATACTCAGTATGGTCTCTGACCAAAGCATTTACAATTACTCTAGAATAAAAAACAAATATCTATTTATGTGAAAATATGTTGAAATAAAAAAACTTCTAAGTATCCCATAAGTCAAAAAAAAAAAAAAAAAAAACCATAAAGGACTTTAGAAAGTATTTCAAAATGATTGATCATGTATTACATAGTCAAATTTGTAGTGATGCAGTTAAAGCAGTATTTATAAGAAAAATTGTTGATTATATGTGTTATTTTTCTCTAAGTTTTTTCAAAATTAATGTAGTAAACATCCATATAAAGAGTTAAAAGAAACCCAACAAAAGCAGAATGCAAATAAAGAAATAAAGGTAAGCTAAAATATCATTAAAATAGAGCAACATATAATAGGTAATATTTAAAAAATCTAAAAGTCAGTTCTTTGAAAACATTAAACAAAATACAAATAACTATTACCAGGAATGAAAAAGGAAACACCACTTTATATCCTGCAAATTTATTTTTAGAAGTTATTACAAACAAATTTATTTCAATAGATTTGAAATTTTAGGTGAAATGGATGACTATATAGAAAAAATAATTTAGCAAAATAAACTTTAAAAAAATAGAAAGTATAAATATTTACATAATTATTAAAAATACTGAATCAGTACCCAAAAATCTTCCCAAAGAGAAAACTCTAGGCTAAGATTACTTCTCTGGCAATTTCTATCAAAAATTCCAGAAGCAGTAATTTCAGTACTATCTAAACTCATCCAGAAAATGCAGGGATTGGGTGGGGAAGACAGGATGAAATCGCCCCAACTCATTTAATGAGGCCAGCCCAACTCTGACAACAAAGCCTGCATGGACAGTACAAGAAAAAAGTTAGGCCAAGTTCACTCATGAACATAGATTCAAAAATTGTACACATAGTAATAACAAATGGAATCCAGTCTATATAATGCATTCTGACTAAGCAGATTTCTTTAAGGAAGTTAAATTTGGTTTAACATTTGGAAACCAATCAAAGTAATTTTACCACATTAACAGATAAAAGGGAAAAAATCATCTTATGACCATCTCCATAGATGCAGAAAAAGCATTTGATAAAGTAAAATTTTTTTAAATATTTACAAGTTGATTTTTAAAAATAAAGTGTCCACAAGTGACTCGAACACAAAAGTGAGAATCTGAGAAAAAAAATAAATACATCTATATTGAGAGATATTAAAGAATTAAATGTATTAGAAAATAAGTCATCTCTGAAAGTTGGAAAAATCAATTTTATAAAAAATGATCACTATCCCCAAATTTATCTTTAGATTCAATCTAATCCCAACTAATCCCAGCCATTTTTAAACTTCTTTGCAGAAAAGGAGAAATTACTATTAAAATTTATATCCCAAAAAGTTTTTTTCTGTCAAGAAGAGCCAAGACAATTGAATAAAAAACAGATTTGGAAGACTTACTGACTAGATGTCAAAATTCATTATAAAACAGTGTAACATTGCTGCAAATAGAGGAAATAAATAAGAAAATAAATTCAGACAGTCTAACATTGGTGCAAATAGTGAAAAACAAGCAAATGAAAAAGATGAGAAATAGACTATATATGTATGGACACTCGCTTTATAGATGTGTACTTAGTGGTGAGCCCCTGGCTGGTTTGGCTCAGTGGATTGAGCGTCGGCCTGCGAGCTAAGTGTCGCTGGTTCGATCTTCCAGTCAGGGCACATCAGAGAAGGAAAACTCTGACTCCAAAAAACCTCCGCTGCCTTGCGGCATACCTCTTCAGGGGAAAGGCTAAGGGAGTAAACCCCGACAGAAAATCCGGAGCCGGAGTCCCTAAGGCGGTTTGACGTTGTAGTCAACACCGGCAACTCCTGCGGCGCACCTGAAGCCAAGCTGTATTGACTCCGTCTTTCCCTTGGACCCTTCAGCTGCGAAGAGAGGGGGGGTCTGCTGCATGGGCAACAGCAGACCCTCCATATCACCCTGCCCAGGCTCTGTAGCTTCAGCTTCACTGGAGAGGACACTCCAGCGTCATCGCAAGATGTCGATTCAACACGGGAGGAGACAGATACCGGGTCACTCCCAAGTCGGACTGCACAGCCATTCTCGGCGGTGCAGATAGGCTCTTAAGAAGCTACACCATCGTCTCTCGAGACGGACGGCTGCCGACGACGACTTAGTGGTGATCAATGTAGATAAAACAGACTTTTAAATAAATGTCATTGGAACAATTTGATGTCCATATGGGAAAAATATTAAATTAGTCCATGAAGTCAGACAATACATACAAATCAATTCCAGGTGGATTAGAGATATAAACCTTACATAAAAGACTATTAAGCTTTTATGTGATAATAAAGAGGAATATCTGTATATCTTCAGGGTAGGGAAAAACTTTGTAAGCAAGTAAAAAAAAAAAGTATTACTAAAAAGGACAAGACTGGCAATTTTACTACATTAAACTAAGAACTTCAGTTCATCAGAAGACATCCCAAAGAGAGTAAATAGACAACACAGAGATTGGAAGAAAACACAGAGAAGGACTCATATTTTAAACACACACACATACACACACACAATTTTGAAATGGCCCAAAGATTTTAAAAGGCACTTTAAAAAAAAGAAGATCCAAATGGCTAATAAACATATAAAAAGGAACTCAACCTGGGAAACACAACCTCAGTGAACTAATACTGTATACCCACAGATTCTTAGGTAGTCACCCGAGAGAGACTCTCACAGTAGCATTGTTCCTAGGAACCCCAGACTGAAAATACCTACATATACACTAGCAATAGAGTGAATAAATAATTATGGCACAATGGAATGCAGCATGACAATCTAATCTAAAATAGTAAAAATGAATGAATTATGTCCATAATACAATTGTAATTGTATTATGTCCATAATATAATATGGACAGATCTCATAAATATATAATTATTTAATTTAATAAAGTTAAAAATACATAAAAGTAAACTACATTTACTTTTATGCATGTATACATATTTTTATGTATGCATACATATGTGGAGGGTATTTTGGCAGTGTTATATTTCCTGACCTTGGCCATGGAAACATGCATGTTCACTTTCTACTATTTATTAAACTATCCATTTATGGTTTTCACAGTTCCTTGTATATATGATTAACTTCACAAGAAAATATTTTTTAATGTAAATGAAAATAATTATCTATGCTTGTTTTTATCCCCAGTGGGTCCATCCTAAAATCTATGCTATTATTTAAAAATTTCCATATGAGATGGCCATCTGTATAGGTAATATATAACATGCCAGTGAATTTCTTACAGAGATAAGAAAGGAGATTAAAGAAATGATTGCATCAACAGATTCATCCAAGCACTAAAAATGTCTTTGTAAAACCCCATATACTCTTTGGATAAGTAATCATGATTTTGCAGCATTTTAAGTTTCCTTTGAGGTAGTTCAGTGATGTGGAACTAAATCATTAGCCAGTTCTTCAATGTGTAACTTCTCTTACCTGTGAAGAGAGGCAGAAAATGAAGTGTTTGGAATAGCACAGAAAATTTGTGTTAGCTGAATGCTGAGAGACTGGCACAAGTGGCTATTTCTGAGATTTAAATATCTCCTAAAGATGTCCCGCGGGATGTGGCAGTTCCTATTTCTTACAAGGTTGATGACTATTACCTGGAGATCTTTAATAAGCACAGCTGGTGAGCAATGGGACATAGAAGTGTAAAGAGTCACAGAGATAATTCCAAGGACAGATATGCTTAGGGATGTCCCTCTGAAGCCCTTGTTTAAAATCACCTTTTTTATCACACTTCTCTCTACCTTTTCTGTTAACATATCCTGACCTCTCACTAAGTACTGACTTTTCTTTCATCTGTCCTTTTTGGCAGTTAAAATGATGATGAAGAATTGAGAAAGAGGGATGTCAAATGGCATCAACCAAAGAGTTCTGGTTCCAGCAAAAATGGAGTAACATTTATACTGCTACATTAAACAGCTAGAAAACATGACAAAATGTGTAAAACACAGCAGTCTCCAGGAGTGCAAGACTGTGATCCCTGAGAGAAGGGAAACAAGGTGAGCTCTGCCATGGCCCTAGCTTGCTGCCTGGAGAGTGTCTAGGCTATGGTGCAAAAAGGAGGATCCAGGGTTCAGTTGTCACATTGAATTGAAGAGAGACAAAGACTACAGCTTGGAAAAGCCCAGGCAGCTAGAATGTACCGGGAAAAAATAGAAGAGGACTTCAGACAGAAAGAGAGCTCTGTGAATCTACAGAATAGTCACTTCAAGACTTTGGTAGAACATTGCTGTGCACATGTATGAAAAAAATGACTTGAGACCAGGCTAGGACACTCCAGAAAAAAGTAGTGGAAACAATATGTGGAACTTGCACAGGGTTAGGAATAGTTTCTGTTCTCACCTACCAGAGTGCTAAGACAAGAGTGTTGGGTACAATGCTCAGAAACTATTACTTTAGTAATGGGGCTAAGTACGCACTAGATCAAAGTTTGCTCAGAATCTTCTCTATAAAAGATTAAAAGGAAGCCTCAAAATGATCCAACTGAGTCCAAGCAACTTATCTGCACACCAGAACAAACACCATCATTATTTTTTAAAATGTAGTAAAATCTAATGACATACTTGGGTAAAATTCACAATGTAAGTCATCCAATCAAATTTATAATGTTAGCATCCAGAGAACAGGAAAAATCTTTGCATATTAACATACGTGCAAAGAAGCAGGAAAATAGGACCCATAACTAGAAAAAAATCAATCAATAGAAACAGACACAGAAATCACACAGATAATAAAACTAGCTGACATAAAGGTCAAAAATGATAAATACACTCCAAATATTAGGAAAGATAGAAGAAAATATGAATATGTTGAAAGAAATACAAAATACAAAAAAAACACAAATAAAATTTCTAAAGATGAAAAATATGGTATCTGGCATAAAAAAAAATTCACCAGCTAGAATAGAAGCAATTAGATTTTGCAATAGAAAGACCAATGAACTTGAAAGCACATTAATACAAACTCTTCCAAAATTCAACTAACTAAAGATTTTGAAAAATGAATGCACCATCAGGGACCTGTGGACAAATATTAAGCAGTCTAAAGCAAGAAATTGAAGTCACGGAGGGAGGTCGGAAAATACTTGAAAAATAATTGCTGAAAATTTCTCGGATTTGATGAAATCTCTAAATCTATTAGCTAAGAACCTTAGAAACCAAAGAATTAATCTAAGAATTTGAATGGAAAACTAAATTTTAAAAAAATGAACATTTATATAACTTGGAGACTAGTCAAGAACCACATTCTAAGAAGTTCCCAAAGTGACTCTCCATTTTGAAGGGACTGAGTTTTTTTTTTTTTAATTATAAGTCAATTTGAAAATCATTCAGAGTAGTGTGATATAAAAATTTACTTAAAATTAAATTGGTTAAAGAAGTTCAAGCATCCTTGAATAGTGACTACACAAAAATATTTTTTGGTAATCTCAAGATTTCCTCTGTTTCATCTGACATCAAGGTTCTCTGTCAATACTTTCATTTTTCTCCTGAGTTTTACTGATTTTTTAAGTATATTTTATTGATTATATTGTTACAATAGTTCCAATTTTTCCCCTTTGCTCCCCTCCCCCAGCACACCCCCTCCCCAGCAATGCCCCCCAAGTCCATGCCCATGGGTCGTACATACAAGCTCTCCCACTTCACCCTTTCATATATTCTTCTTCTTTTTTTAAAATTAATTAATTACTTTAACAATAAAAAATAACAATCCCTCCCTCTCAGACTTAAGACCCTTTATAATCTTATAAAGGACAATGGGTGAAGGTCTCAAGCTCCTCTAGCTGCTTCAAGCTAAACATGGTCGTTGTCCTACCTACCCTTGGGTCCAGACATTCCTAATAAGAGTGGGGGTGGGGAGGGGAGGGTGGCCTTCCCACATGGGGAAGGATCATGCAGACTCCAGGTCAGTTGGCTGTCCCCTGAACAGACAGCACACAAAGTTTATCTGCCTCTTCCAGGAGACAAGTTTATTGCTTACCAATCCAGTCTAGGGCTTTCTTCCAATCCCATGAACTAGGTAGGGCCTTGTGGAAACACCAACAGAAGCACACATTACATTTATTCTTTCCTAAAATAATCATCCTTTAGCTTCTTCAGTCACAGCTCATATGACCTCCAAACTACCAGAGCCTGAAATCCCATTTACCGAAGCCCCTTCGAAAGTAAAGCACGGGGTATACTGAGCATGGCTGGACACGATTGGTGTTTGACTTTTCTTGACCTACAAGATAGACCGAAAGTGCATGAATTCTTAGAGTAAGAGTGTCCTGTTGGTTTTTTTGTTTGTTTGTTTGTTTGTTTGTTTGTTTGTTTTTCTAATTGCCTAAATTCATGAGATATTTTATACGAACCCTCAGGTCAGACCTAGCCCATGCTTCATAAAACAGGCTTAAAATATTAATCTCCTATTACATTTCTTTTTCTTTTCTTAGTCTATCAATATTACTTAATTCTATAGTTCAACATATTCACTATTCAGTTATTTATAATAATAAAATTTCATAAACAAGCACTCTTCGTTTTCCTCTTAGTATGTATGGTATACTAAGTACAGTATATTAAATGTTGAGACAAGATAAGAATCAAGGACAGAGCCCTGTAGCAAAGATATTGATCAGAGAGAAAGCAAGCTGTGAAAGAAAGGAAGGAAGATGGAGGTTTTAGAATGCCAGTAGAGAGAAGAGACCCCAAGTTATATATTTGGTCTTTGGAGTCCTTGTCATGGGTGCTTAAATTTATATATATTACTTAATGGATCTTGTAAGAACAATTTCTCCTCTTGGGGAACAAAACAAAACAAAACAAAACAGAAAGAGGTGACCCAAATTTAATTGGCACTTACAACAAAAGCTAACTCTGCCAAAAGCTAAATTTTAACCAAAATTTATTTTTGCAATTTCTAATTGATTCAGAAAATAATAATGGGTGGCACCACCTCACATTCACAGAATTAAAATATTTCAACAAAATGTGCTGTCCAGCATCTTTTGTGAAAAGGAACAGTATGGTTCCTTGTCTGAGTACCAGTAGAAAAACTTCTGTTGTAGCGTATGTTTTTCAGGGTTTATGTTCTAGTTCTGATATCTTCTGTGTAATCTGTGTAGCTTCAGGTAAGTTACTTAACCACCTTGTGCAACATTAACTCCTTTTATAAATCTGTAAGAATGCTCATCTATCTGTAAGAGTTGATCATGAGAGCTGACATTAATTATTTGCTATATGCCAGAAACTTTTCTGAGAGCTTTAGATATTTTTTGATAAGAAATACGAGACACAGAGAGGCTAAACAACTTGCCCAAGTTCACACATTGAATAATAGTAGATTCCAGATTTAAATTCAGTCTGCGTCCAAGAAACATGCTTTTATGCACTATCCTGCTTTCTCAATAGGCTAAAAATAGTGCAAACCTCAAAGCAATGCTGTGAGAATTACAAGAAATATTACAAGGGAAATAGTTGGAATAGTAAGAGTTCACATATATAACTATCAATACTGTTTTAAAATCAGACATCTCTGACTCAAATAGCACATTCCTCATACACCTTTCCAGGAATTTTCAATGCAGCACAGGACAGTTTATCATTTTAAAATACTACATCAGTTTGAACAGTTTCAAGATGATGATTTATTTCAAATAAGTTTTAAGTCTAATTGTCTCTTGTAACTTGCAATAGGCACACGTACTAATCCATACAGCACACACCAACTGAGTTTTGAAATAGAATTTTCACAAATGGAGTTAATTTGAAATACATTTGGAGAATTTAACATGTAATAAGAAATCCCAAGATAAATGCCTCCTCAGAAAAATAGTAATTCTGAAATAAGAACAATCTACTTGCTCTGCCCATGTAAATATATGCTTAAAATAGTCTTAGGGCAGAGAAAAACTACAATGATGTCAAAAAACAAAGGTAGACAACATCCTGAGCTGCTGGCCACCCTAGATCCCAAAGCTGCGCTGGAGATGTGTCACATGATCATGATCATTAAGCAAGCAGACTGCCACTTATTTCCAGGAAGAGTCTAAGAGAAAAGCAGGTCAAAGCTCTGTCCTTCTGCAAAATGTAACACGGGGAGAGAAAGGAGGTAAGTGAACGCATGGTCCCCTGGTTTTGTCATTGTGTCGTCTGCTGGTGAGTGTGAGGATTTCCTTGCTAAGAAGCTGTCTGAGGCCTGTGAGATACGCAAAGGCAAGAGAAGTGTAGCACTGTCTCCTTCACAAAGGAGAGGACTGAAACACTGATGAGCGTAACCAACAGGCTTAGTGAGTCAAAGCACAGCATGAACAAGGAGCCAGAGAAAAGATGCCAGGAAGGAAGTTTACGAGTCCCTGAACAAGGCCAATAAATCCTTCAGCACCTGGTGTCAAGGCCTCAGTCTGTGCACCAGATGCAGCCTGATGGATGGGTTTATCTGTCCCAAAAGGCAGATAGAGATTGTTCTGCCTTTGGCCCCACACATAGTTGAGACAGAGCTCTAGTGTTTCCCGCCTCTAGCTTTCTTCAAATGTTTTACATGTGTTCCATTCAGTATTTCAATTCTTTGCCTTCCAGTATTACCACTGAAAGAGCAACCTTGGGCCTTCAGTATATAAGGAGTGTGTTTACCATTTTTAGACTTCCAGGACGTTGGAGTAAATCAATGTCCATTAATTCAGCCCACTTGGAAGAAAGTGAGATCATCTTTTATTGCCTCTCACCAACAGAATCACTCTAACACACTTAGGATCCTCGTCCAATGTCCTTCATAATCACTTACCAGAGGGTAGCTCAGGCATAGTTCCTGTTTGCTCATCACTGGATATAGATCAGGGTTGAATATTAGCCAACAGGTCCCAGAAGCCAATTATTCACCTGTACCATACAGAAGGTCAGCCTACAGAGATGCATCTTTATAAACTAGAGGACTGGGTTTAGCTCTGCCTCTGAAAAGCTGAAAGAGGGTCACAGGTGTGGTCCAAATGAACAAAATTAGGGTGGAACATATAGAAATGTGTGTCAAGAACACACTACCTTGTAAAGTCCTGAGCTCCTAGCCTGAAATAGTGTAAATACCTGACATTAAGCTTTTGATTGCCAAGGCATGCATTTCAAAGACATCTATCTTGAATAAACATACTGCCAGCTACATGGTACAACTACCAGCAAGTCAACTAGATAAGGAACAGGCTGCCCCACCCATGAGGTTCCCCTTTTAGAAAGGCCTGGGTTCTCTCACCACTTAAATGACCTGCCTCTTCCTTTCCACTCCCTAATTCCTGTTTTTATGTTTTAATTCACCAATAAAGAATGAAGCCATGAAACCTTAGACATCCCATCCTCAGACACTAATATAAAATGTAAATAATGAGATGCCATTCACGCCCCTTTCACACCCACCAGATACGTAAAAAATGTTAAAACTGGCACAGATGTGGAGCAATGGAAAACTTCACATACTGACATTAAGAGCATGAATTGGCCCAACTCTTTGGATGGCAATTTGGCAATACTGAGGAAATTTGTTTGTTTATACCCTATAAACCAGAAATTCTTCTTCTGATAATTCATCTTGAGATATTTTTGCATATTGTATTCAAGGCAACAAGTTCAAAAATATTTATTTTCTTATTATTTGTACTTCTTATTGAAAGATTGTACTTCTCGTTATCCATCAATAGGAAAATGGATAAATAATATACTATGGCATATGTAGATAATGGTATATGATACAGCAGTTAAAATAAGCAATAATACAGCATTGAAAATATCAAAGTATGTAAACTTCAGAAACATGCTAACAGTAATAAGAGCAGATACATAGTATTTACAATGTGCCCTATATTGGTCTAAGTGCCTTAGACATATTATTTAATTTTCTTCACATCAATATTTACCTTTCATCACAAGCCTAAGAGACTGGTACTATTATCATCCCATTTACTAGATGAGGTAACTGAGGCACAGGAAGGTGAAGTGACTTACTTGAGGCCATACAGCTAGTTGGTGGCAAAGGAGTATTCCAACCCAGTCTAGCTCTTAACTGCATACTAGTATATTACTTCTGATTTTTTTAAATTTTATAGTATACTATTTACATTTATTTTTAAAACTGCAAAACAATACCATGTAATTAGCATTCAAAGATATAGAAATATGCTATAGAATTATAAAACCATAATTCATAATATAATTTACAATAAAAATATTTTATAATTTATAGCATAAACATCACATTCTAAATGTTTCATTCCATCCCTTACCCCTGATTCCAATTGCTCCCATGTAAAGAAACAGGAGGTCATTGCTGCAGCTGAAGACCTCATGATGTACTTCCCGCTTCAGTTCACTCCCCTAAGGCAGCGAACAGCTGTGGTCGGTAAAGCAGTCACTTCCAGCCTCAGTGTCACCGCAGCCTAAGTAGAGTGGTCTTTGATATGTCTGCGACTGTAGCAGGAGTGTTTGAAGAGACTGAGACTGGAGAGAGGTGGGGGTCAAGAAAGGGAAGCGAACACCACCCCTTCTCATAGCCCGCTTCAATTCTACCTGTCCCGGCTTTAAATGGATCTGTGCAGTTGAAACCACCAGTTTGGGCTTCACCACAGGTTCAGCCTACAATGTGGACACTTCAAAGACTTCAAAGGTAGGGGACACAGTACTATATCTGGAGTGACACCAAAAATGTAGGATTTAGCAAAGTTTTCGGAGGGTGGTTCAAGGGCTTGAAGTGATTTCCACTTCAATACACTGTAAGTGAGTGAACAGAAAAGAATAAAAAAAAATAATAGGCCTGAGGAAGGGAAAAAAAATCTCATTCTTCTCTTTTGTTAATGCTATAGAAATATCAATCCTGAGGCCTTGGTGAGATTTTTATAAAGCCTGTTCCGTGAATCTGAGCCTTACTTTCAGCAGCAAAATTCAGGAGGCTCTACTTTTATGCTTTTCAACCCAGTTTCGTTTTTAAATAATTGATAGGTGAAAAGAAAAGAAAGGAAAATGCAATAGGAGTCTACTCTACACCAAGTTGTATGCTAGGTGCTTTCATCTAGTTTTATTCTCATAACAACCCTATAAAGTAGTATGACTGGTTTCCGCTTTCAAACGAGTAAACTGAGGCTTTGAGTGGTGACAGCCAACATGCTTCACTAAGGCACAAAACTGAATCCAGTCTAACACTTTGACGCTGCAAAGCTCATGCCTTTTCACCAGGCCATGAGGCTTTATAATCATCGAATTTGAAAATGGCCTAACTAAATAAGCCAAAATATGATAAACACTCCAGTTAAAAACACTCATTTTTAAATTTACATACAAGCCAAAAATGCTTTTTGGATCTCCTGGAAAACTCACTGGGGGTTGATATTGTTTGATTTTGGTTTCCTGAGGTATGCTCAGTGGTTTCATAAGGTTTTAACTAGTGCCCATCAGTAGTGATGGCGGGCATTGCAATAGGGGCTCTCACAGGCCCAGAATTGATTCTCTGAAGGTTTTCTGGCATCTACTGTTTGAGTTCTAAACAATTAGGAAAACTAGATATGATTACAGTAAGAACCTTTCTAATTGAAAAATATAGGGTTTTTAAAACCAGTTTCTCTATGAACTGCCTTGGAAAAATGAATATTGTGTAATTTTCATTTTGAACTAAAGACTTGGAAACCTGAGTAACACAGAGGCTAATGATAAACTGAGTTGAGCAGAGTCTCTTCTGAGAGCCATAGTGATGTATTAAAACAAGAATTATTTCATACTCTGGGCTGTACTTCAACGCTGGATTCTCAGCAGACTGCGAAATTACTTTCCAGATAATGAAATTATAAAAGAATTTTAATTTCATGTTAGAACTTGTATTACAAATTATTAGGAAAAGAAACAGAGGAAAACATAATTTTCAAGCAAATTCCTCCTGTGGATTGCCAAACTGGACAGACTTCCTGATGAGAAGACTTGTGAAAAGTGTTATTAGAAGCAGCAGAAATACTTGAAATTTTCAAAATACAAATTCTGTTTGAGAACAATGTGAATGTACTTAAGTGTCAAAGACATTTAATGGCTGTGATTCAATAGCACTGAAGAGGAACACTTTCAAAGTACACTAGATGAACATTACACAGTTTTGGCATCAAAGATGCCTTAGTAAAAGGGGCCTTGGACCAAGAACAAGTGCTCTTCCCCAAGAATGAGCATGCAGGCCTGACAACATTAAGATCACAATCACGCATCTGTGGGAGCTGATATTGAGCAACCACTTTTCCGTGGATGTAACCAGCTATACCATTCCCCCACAGAGCTGCTTCCCAAACCACGGCTGATTCCTCTGATAGACTTGGTGTTTGACTGAAATGAAATAACATATATTAAAGCATCTTCAGTTTAATGAGGCAAAAGGAATTTCCTCAAAAGCCTAAGGCAATAGAAGCCAATTCTATGGTAGAAGGATGTTTAGGAGTTGCTCTTTACTGGTTAGAATTTTGCCTGTTTTTACAGCTTAGAATTCTTTTTGTCCCCACATCTCAACACCATTGAGGACAGCAGGTGATCTCCTAGTGACACTGTCACACCAGAAGAAGGCATCAAAGCCCCCTGTGGTAGGTAGTCAGGGTTTTCTCCGGCCGTTAGGAAGAAGTAAGCGCCTAAAGTCCCAAGCTGATTACAGCCCATTTTAGATGTCTTCTCCCACAGTAGGACACAAGACAGCATTCAGGGTGTCAAACATATGTCATCAAAATGTCCTTAATACTCATTAAATTAAAACAATATGGGTCACAAATGAACATAACTGCTAAGTAATACATTACTGAAACATTATCACATAAGGTCATGAATATATTGAAACTTCCCAAATGTTTCAACTGGGGAAAACACACACATAAACACCAATTTGTGTGTGTGTGTGTGTGTGTGTGTGTGTTTGTATGCATGTATATACAAATGTGTGCATCCCTATGTATGTATATTAAGTTCAGCATAATGAAAACTTTGAAAAGTATTTGAGGTGGCGAAGTAGCAAGATAGTAAATGAGCTTTCTCTGACATAGATATTTTTTTCATTCATTAGCCTAAAGAGAAACATTTTACAAAATAATACATAGCATTTTGTCTAGAAAACAAATTTACAACTGAGTTATCTCATTCTAAAATTGACCTTAAATGCCTCACATAAATCTCAAAGTTAAAGCCTGCCCTAGACTGGGAAAATAAGTAGGAACATGGAGATAAAAACAAGAGTAAAACTTGTGGTTTCATGTTGGCGAACAAATCTACCTTAGAGCACATGTTTAAATGTCAGTGATGAAATCATTTCTTTAAATTTAGTGATTTTATTCTAAATACAATTTCAGACTTTAACCACCTTTAATGTACCCTCACGTGATGTGCAAGCCACTGGAACTCGGCACCAAAAAAAGTCCTGGTGATAAAGAAAAGGACCAGCATGCTCCTCAAGTGTTCTTCATGTTGCTTTGGACCTGACAGAGGACAGTGCCTCTTAGTGAAAAGCCCATAGCTCCCAAAGCATGAAAAGCGATTCCTATGAAAAAGGCCAAAGCTAAGCAGTGGGTTAATAGCTTGGCCCTGGAGTCAGAGCAATTTCAGCCCCACCACCTAAGACCTGTGCTACTCAACCTTTCTAAACTACAATTTCTTTACCTCTAAAATAGGGACAGCAATAATGTACACCTCATGGGGCAGTGAGGAGAAAATGAGCCAGCTGTACTCGTAAATCTCTCAGCTTCGTAGTGGCCTGCCATATAGTAAGCATACAAATGCTCAGTTCTTCTTCTGGCTGTTGTTTTCACCATTTTAATTATTATTATACACATCTCTATTGGAACATACATCAACTCATAGCACCCAGTTAGTTGACTAGATTTTTTTTTTTAAAGCACACATACAGTAGGTTTCATTCTCTCTTAATTTTTCATTTTCCTGATTAGAAAATGCCATTCAGTATCCTGTATTCTATTGTTAAGCACAAAATTTAGCGAAAAACATCCTTTGACCATGCCCTGGCTTTTGGTTTCAAAAGCTTAAACTCATAGAAGGTTTTCTGAAAGATATTTTAAGATCAGGCATGAAACTGAGAATAGTAGAATCTGTGTCATTTTCCTCCAAGTGCCCCAGGAAATGATTGTTTTGTGGCACCCAAAGATAGCTGACTCGAGTTTCCAGCACCAAGCTTCACCTGGAACAAGCAGAGTCACTGTCCTCAAGAATCATGAGGATATCAGGTTGACCAAACCCAAAGGCTCTCCTTGAACATGTTGCTGCATATAAAATTCTGGCCTCTCTTACCCACCTACTCAGGAAGAGGGACCCAATAATGAATGAGACTGAATTCCCACCACCTTGGCGTGGTAGGCACTTAGGGTAACAATTTCTTAGCTTTTAGGAAAACAGTATGACATTTCTTGCACAGTTGAGTGTATGTGTGCATGCACACATATATACATATATGTGCATATATATACAATTAAACATACATAACTATGTATACATATATACACATATATTTAAGGAGAAAAAATTTATCCTCACTTCGATAATTCTAGAATTATCAATTATTAATGACAGAATTTTTATCTTAGAGACTGAAGTGAAGAGATGACAGCGATAATGGCATATCTATTCTCCACAATACCCATTCAAACCAGAATTAAACTGATCTAACTTCCAATAAAATTTTCCCTTTCACATTACTGCATTTAAAAATATCATATCTCAGAGGATTCAGTAAGTCGATTGCTTATTGACTTTCCAGCAGGTCCATATAATGTAATGAGTCTTTAGGTCTCTATTTTAAATTGCTATTGGATTTTTAAGATTAAACAAAGCATATGAGAAAAATTATAGTGTTGGAAATTGGGAGTTGGTCAAATGACTACATTATTATCCTATCAAAACTATATTTAAACTTTCCAGGATGAATATTAAATCACTACAAAGGTTGCTTTTAAAAAGGTTCTTACATTGAACAGTTTATAAATTATATCTTTGTAAATTGACTATCTTTTTATAATTTTAGTTACTATAATATGAGCTTATATCCCCATATAAAAGTCTAATGGCCTTCTCTAGATTAGGTAATAAAATTAGGTCCCAACTTGAATGGATTTGTGCTGTTATATAAAAGTCATAATGAGACTTTCCCTAAAAACTTAAAAATAGCAGAAAAATTCAGAACTTTTGACTATGATACATCATAATCAGAATATTATTATAGAGGCAAAACTGACAATGGACTCCACTGTTTAAAATACTTCAAAGGTTTCCCATTATTCTAAGGCTAACGACCACTATTTTGAATAGAGCCTGGAGTTCCAGCATGGCCTGGCCCCTGCTTAGTACCACCACGCCACACGCCACTCTCCCCACTTGCTTTCTGCTGCCATGTGCTTTGTTTCTTGCCACCTGCCTCCCTCATCCAGCTAACCCCTTCCCATTCCTTCTCTTATCGTCCATATCCTTTTGGAGAGCCCTGGACACTTCCATAGCACTTCTTCATGTGATCCATTGTTCCACATTCGACTTCACCTAAGTGGTTTATTTATTTACCATTATGCTGAGCCCAGCATTGAGCACCAGTGACTCAGAATCACATCTGTTGAAGGAGTGACTGGCTTCAGTAGGACACCTGAGCACAGGGTGCCCACTCCAACAGCAGTAAAGCCCTCCCTTAGACCACCATAGAGACAACATGAAGATAGTTTTCTCCTTGCAGTGAGGTAGAAGGAATATAGCTTCTCAGCCTGGTGACTGCTGGTAAATTAGATAGGGAATCATTCTCATATTATCCATGAATATCAAATAGCACATTTGTTCTGGGAAGTTTTTTCTCCAACTGACTTAGAGAGACACCAAAAATCTGCAAATCATATATTTGGTAAGGACCTAGTGTGCAGAATATTTATATACAACACTTAGAACAAAACAATAAAAGGACAAATTACCCAGTTTTAAATGGGCAGAGTATTTGAACAGACATTGCCCCAATGCCGATATGCAAATGGCCACCAAGCAAGCACATGAAAAGATGCTCAACATCATTACTCACTGAGGAAATGCAATCCAAAACCACAATGAGATGCCACTTCTCACACCACTAGGATGGTTACAATCAAAAGACAGTCAATACCAAGAGTTGCTGAGGATGTGAAGAAATTGGAACCCCAATACCTTGCTGGTGGGAATATAAAGTGGTAAAGCTGTGTTGGCAGTTTCTCAAAAAGTAAAACATAGAATTATGATACAGGCTGAATTGTGTCACCCCAATGTGACTGAATTTGGAGAAAGGGACTTTAAAGAGGTAATTGAGGTAAAATGAGGTTGTATTAGTGGATCCTAACCCAACAAAGGTAGTGTCCTTAAAAGAGGAGGAGGCTGGGGGGCGAGAGAGAGAGAGAGGCACACACAGAGATGACCATGTGAGGACACAGAGAGAAGGCTGCCATCTGGAAGCCAAAACAAGAGACATCATAAGAAATCAAACCTGCTGATACCTCAATTTTGGACTTTTGGCCTCCTGAACTGTGAAAAAATAATTGTTTAAGAAAAAACAAAGCAAAACAAGAATTCTATTAATATTTAAGAATTTTCTTCCATCCCCCTACATCATTTTTAAATAAAAATTCCCAGTGGGAAACAACAGTCCTAAGGGTATACCCTCATGTAGAAGACACAGAATGGAGCATGAAGACTATGATTAAAAGCTGTATGGTATCCTAGTATAAAGCCTTCTTTTGATGACTAAACTACCTTTATAGAAATTTTAGAATCATTTGCCAGAAGAAATGGCCCAGAACTTTAATGAACTACATAAATCTGAATATAATCACATTTCACCCTACCTGTTTATTGCTTCTCATGAAATTCTCTTACCAAGTCCTACTGTATTTGCCATTATCTGCCATACCTGAAATAAAATGATAATTCCCTAAATAATATTTGAAATGTGTTTTCATTATAGGGTCTATTTGGTTAGTGTTCTCTATCACCTTTTAAGTACAATGCTGGACTATTATATATTTATTTTCATAGCGTTCTTCACTTACTTGGCACAGTTTAAATTGTACTTGTAAAACCTAAGATAGACAAACATTAAGGTCCCATTTACTCTGGCCTTACAAACTGTTCTGTTATAGCTATACAATAAAATTAAAACAGATGTTGTTGGAGAAACTGGGAGGATTTCTATCCATTTGTGCCAAGATATATTTATCTCCTTGCTATCACCCAAATACAGGCTGAATTAATTAAAAAAAAAAAAAAAGTCTTTGTACTACCCCATGAGTCCATTCTTCCGGCTATATAAAATTATTTCCAAGTACCCTCTGCCTTTAGTCTCAAAGTTTTTTGTTTCTTTGTGTTCTTTAGTTGTATTTCTTCTATTGCTCCATGAATGGGGGAAAACATGTAAGAATTCAGTTTGCAAATGCTTGGTCTCGGCCCCCAGGGAGTCTATCTCTCTGCCTCAGGCTCCTTAGACCAAGCAATAAAAAGGCTCCATGAGTTGGATATTTCTAGACTGTGAAAAGGCTTCCCTTTTCTTAGCCTTAAATTAGAGGATTATAGGAGTCCATTTAATTTTTACTCAGCTTTATCTGTTTGGAGTGGAACATTTCAAATTTAAAACCATTTCCCCCCATAAGCCTCAAATGAATTATATTTTAATGTGTTTGAGTATATAAGTCAAATAAAAGTAAAGGACCAATTGTATCATGAGTCAAAATATACCCAAGATTTACCAGCTCTGATTGTGGCCCAAGATTAGGTCACGACCTATGATGACCCAACCTATCATGAGGACCAGAACGACTCCCAGTTTTGTAAATCAGGACGGCCACTCCTGAGCAGAGCAGCACCCATGCGTGTAACAGGGCACCCTCAGCTCTGTCGGGTGCAGCTGCCTTCCTAGGACAGCACACAGAATCTCTAGTAAAAGTCTTCCCCATTTCCAATTACTCATGTCAGCGAAGGAGTATACCACTCTGGGGGGAAATGCAAAGGTGCATTTTCCTAAGTAATATAATGTGTTAAGGAGATATTTTGAACTGTTCAAAATGAACATGTTCTTTTCAAAAGTGTCTACTCCATGTTTCAAGGATGCAGGTCCAGGGATGGCAGGGGTTTTACCAGATGTCTCCTTTGGTGAGTCAGTTGGCCTGGCCGTCTCAGGAGAAGAGTTGGGCGAGGCAGGGGACTGCCATCGCTCAGCGTGAAGCCATCCAGAAAGTCTGCAGGCCTGGGACAAGGACATGGAGGACCCCAATAAAAAGAAGTTCATGGAGTACTTAGTATTTCCCTCTGTACTTTGAGCTAAAAAAACCTCACTCCTAAGAAGAGAGATGCAGACGCCATTTTAGCAAACCCATTCCCCTCACCTAGCTGTTTTAGTAAACAAGCTGTTAAGTGACTGTGAGAAAGCTTCTGAAAGAACTATTCTCAGCCTTTCTGACCTATAATAAGTAAGCGTATTCTTAAGGAATTTGCTTCTGAACAAAACCTACATTGGTTTGTGGTATGCATCCTGCCATGACATTTTACAGAGTGGGGCAAAAGTAGGTTCACAATTGTGAGTACACAAAAGTTTATTCTTGTATTTTTATTCATTATTATATTACTTTCCATAGGAACAACTGAAACATACACACACACACACACCACACACAGTTTATAAGGTACTTGAACATTCCCTAACATTGGTATCTGCCAGGGTCGTGGAACCAACCCCCCGCAGATACGAAAGGCCGATTACAGTTAAGTTTGGGGAGAGTCTAAACTTACACTCAGACTTTTTACTGTGTGTGGCAGGGGGGACACCTAATCCCTTCATTGTTCAAGGATCAATTGCATATTTCTGGCATCTCAACAGCAGCTTAAAGTCTCCTGAGTATTTCTGAGGAGAATAGTCCCAGGAATCTGAGAGGGTGAATACAAGATGAGTGAGAAACAGCTGCTGGTATCGGGAGCCAGGCCGCCATTGGAGCTTCAGTGGATCAGTAAGTGACCCGACGTAAAAGAAAGATGGGAGAAGGAGCTAGGGACTTCGGACGCCAAAGAATGATTAAGCTGATTAAGATAAGATTCCAAGTTTTGGGGAGCCAGCATGTCAAAAAGCATGCAGAGGTTATTTTGGGGTTCCTTCTTTCTTCTTGCATTATTTCTGCACTCAATTATGTTTGTTTCACGGCTAGAATTTCATTAGTCATACACCTTATTTATTAAAATCTGTGAAAACAAGAAGCCTAATTCTAGACCCATACAACATTTGGTCCAGACTTCTTAAAATGCAGCACAACATCACCATCTAGTGTCCAAAACCTAAAACTAAAGTGAGATGTCACTGACCTACAAAATCAGACAGGAGTCTCGGGAAGAAACCACTATTCAGCCGATAAGAAAACAATTCCTGAGAGCCTAAGGGATATATTTGCATGTGCTCACAGAACTAACTATGCGAAAACAGATCTCCTGACAGCCAGCCCAGTCCTGTTGATTCAAACCTAATTCAGTGGTAAGGGAACCTAAATTACTTAGTATTCATATGGCCTAATGACATCCTAAAATGTGTTGGAGGAAACAGCAACAATAGGGGAAGATCCTCTTTTATCTCAGTCTTCAACTCTAATCCATAGATCTGCCCTCAAAGTTAAAATATTTAGATGATAACTAGGATGTTATCAAATGTGCACAAGCAGTTGAAAGGAACTTAAATAAATACAGATTTAATTAAATAAGCCTCCAACTAGTCCTGGAACAAAGAAAAACATTAAGAGCATTAGGTAAGGGCAACTTATTTCCCAAAGGGCTTTTTGTTTAATAACCTACAATATTCAGTATACCAGTACCAAAGGAAACATGTACCTTACCCACCTATAATATTTTGTTTACAAGTAAAAGAGGAATTTTAAAATACTTATCTTCACCAACTATGTTATCTAAACCTTCAAACAATAGCTGAAAATAGGAATTTAAAACAATACTATGGTGATTTTATTAACAACTTCTATTGTACTGTTAATTTCCTATAAAAGTCACCTTTTAGGCCCTCATTAGCCTCCATTACCTATGAACCCATATTTAATAGCATCTTTCTTTATCAGCAACCTCAGGACAAGGTGGCTACGAGTTAAGAAAGGGTGGGAAAGCACTTAGATGGGGCTCACTTTTCCATCTCATTCATAAATCCAGCACCTGGCAGATTAACCCTAATCTCCACCTATACTTACATCAAAGGCCTTCAACCTCCTTCCTTCTGGCTGCTCCTGGGTTATCAATGCCCAGAGTTCAGCGCAAACAGCGGAGACAGCCAACAGTGCTAGTAATGCTCATGGCACCTGCTTACTTTTGATTTTCTGTGCCTTAGCTGACTACTTATGACAAAACCCCCTGCCATCAGAGCCCTAGCTTAGCTGGAGTCCTGACAGGGCCTCTGCTGCCCTTCCTGCCCCAATTCCATGCTTGCCCGAGGGGTACAAGGCTTTAATCAAAGGCGTAAAACCAGGATTCTCAAGAAGGGGTAGGGAGCTTATCAGAATCACCTTGGGAGATATTCCTAATTATAGCCCCCCCACACACACACTTCATCTTTTCCTTACAGAGGGAGGATTTTATAACCCTCAGGTATGTTAGAAAAGGGAAAAAAAAGTTGGAACCCATTGGCTTCAAACAATGAGAAAGGTGAAGTTAATCTTCTTTTGATTCAACTAGAAAATACTTTGAAAGAGAAAAATGAAACCCAGTCTCCAAAGGACAAAATTATAATAAAACCTTAATTAATTTGGACCCCATTAATTCAAAATATGTGATAATTAGAAAAATGGTTAGGTTAAAATTTACCTTTCCTCCAGCTGGGGGAAAAGTGACTGAAGATTACTTTCTTGTACCTAGGAAAAAATGAATTTGCTAAGCATATTAATATTTCCAAAGACAAAAACATCTCATTGATTGAGCAAGTAGTTTCCAGACAATTTAGGTACATTTAACAGATAAACAAGTGCTACCATAATTATAAATCATTTCTTTCTAGTCATTAGAATAGATTCCTTCAAGGACCTTTTCTAGGCAGACCCAAGGAATAAATAGTATCTATTGGAGGTAATAAAATTAAAGTTCCTCTTAAACCTTCCACAAGTCTGGCTGATCTAACCCCCGTTAGGCCCATTTCTATGGTCTTATGAATTCCACGTACTGATATACTCAGAAAGCACTCCTAGCATCTCCTGCTTATGTGTTTCAGTCATCAAATGGTATCAAAATATGTTCAGGTTTTTATTACAGCAAAGAGCAAATAAACAATACTTAATGAAAATGTAAGAATTATGGGGGGGGGGGATCCAGCTTTGCAATATATACACACAACTGATGCAGTACTGATATTGGTTTAAAAACTATGTATCAGTGTTTCCTCCAAATTTTTTTTAGTTCTCTAGCTTGTGCAAAGGTGTTATTCAGAGTGGAGTTTGTGGGGAGTGTGGGGAGAGCAGCTCTGTGGCCAAAACATTTTGGGAAATGGGGGTTGAAACTAGTTAAGCAGGTTGCTTTACTGCAGAACCTTCTGAGCCTTTCCTTTGCAAATAGGCAATGTCTTTTACCAAGAGAGCAGTGCAGTACTTTCTAAAGGGAATCCTTTCTTCACTGAGCAACCGGAAACATATCCCAGTGCTCCATGAATACTCTTTGGGAAACGCTAAACAATTTGTATAACAATTAATGAATATCCTCAGAATTTCAATAATTAGCTAAAGATTTTCTACTGCCTAATTATTTCAACCCAGCAAACAGAAATAATAGCAAAAAATTATATCCCATATTGTTAATATATTTATCTACCCTATTGCATTTGAATTTCTTACAATTGCTGGCTGTAACCTGAGGCTTTGTGAACTGAAGTTCCTATGGTTTGACTTAAAATATTTTAATTAAGTGAAGCTTTCTGCCCTAAGGCCTTCTAAAGCAATTTTCAAAACCTTAGAAACAAACAAACAATCATTATACCAATGGGTTACCATTGACAAACCACAACCATTTCCAGGCCCTCATTTCCTGCTTTGTTTTACTATGTATGCGTAGAAGTATTTTATTTCAAATGACAACAATAAATCACAGAGTTAGGCACTGCACTGCCTAAGTTATGTGCCCTGGGCATTGTGGGAAATACAAAGCTCACCACAAAATACCTTCAGCCACTAAAGAAGTCATCTAATACAGGGGGTGTTGTGCCTATATCTAAAGTAGAACTAGAGCCCTCAAAGTTTTCCTGGGGGAGAGTTATTTCTGACTTCCTTCGGAGTGTTATATTTCCACTTTAAGAGTATAAATATATATTTTAATGTGGTTTTGAAAGGGCTCAACAAGAATTTCTCAAAGTGTGGTCCCAGGACCAGAAGCTTCAGCATCACACTAAACAAATTCTAAACTTTAAGCCTTAGAGTCATAAAAACCTAAATTTGATGTCACTTAATCTTTCTAAACCTTAGTTTTTTATCCATGATTTTTAAAAATAATGTTACCTACCCCCCAAAGTTGCTTTAAATAAGGGAAAATGATGGTATTCGAGGGGGACACCCCCCAAAAACAGAATTTATTTAAAAATTGTCTATTTATTCTTACATGGTTTTTTTTTTTTTTTTCTATAGAGTGCATTTTTATAAGCCACGATGAACAATTTGGGAGAAAGAGACAGTAAGTTAATTAATTAAGTAAACAAAAGAGCTATATTAAATTACAGCTT
Source organism: Furipterus horrens (assembly GCF_987537825.1). Lineage (NCBI taxonomy): Eukaryota > Metazoa > Chordata > Mammalia > Chiroptera > Furipteridae > Furipterus > Furipterus horrens. Next base: position 134,464,228 of record NW_028327176.1, on the reverse strand, counting down.
AAGTAGGAAACACCCTCCTCTTTAATAGATCTATTAACATAAATGTGAAGCCCCGTGAGGGAAAGCAAGGAAGGAGAAAGGCCATATAATGTACATCCAAACCAGGGCACAACTGATAAAAAGGGTAACAGGCAAGCACATTTTTATTTTAATGTTACTTAACCCTTTTACTGCTCTAGAAAAGGCAGATTGAGTTTGAGGAAAGGATACTATTTGAAACCCTGCAGAGCTGACCATATAATAGCTCTGAGGGAAGCAAGATGACTTGCAAAGCTGAAATGCAGGCTATGGGGGGAGGGGAGTCATTGGCTTGGGAGGGTTAAGCAGCTTTATCTGATCTTCACCTCTTTCACTGAACAATTAATGGCCTACAGTCTGGAGAAATAAAAAGGTAAAAGTGAAGCCGGAGCTCCTCAAGACTCTAACTGGCATTAAATGTCCAGGAATAATTTACAGGCCAGACAAAGCTCCTATTCTGAACCACTGATGAGAAAGACATTTTTTTTTTAAAGGAAAAAGAAAAGCAAGAATGGAAAACCGAATTTAGGAGCTAATTTACGCTCAATTTTTAAGTAAACATCAGTTGTTAAAATCTTTTTGCCTTTGTTATTAAACTTGTTTGATAAAATTGCAACAGCAAAGTATTTTTTAATAAACTCTTTTTCAATTGTTGTTCTTTACAGCTGTCCCAATTTTCCCCCATTGCTCTCCACTGTTCCACCCCCCCCATCCCCACTCCCAGAGTCAATCCCCACTCTGTTGTTCATGTCAATGGGAGAAGTGGGAGAAGAAGGGGAAGGGTCTAGTCAAAGAATATGTATTCTTATATGTTTAAACTTGAGTCACCTTCAAAGTACTCTTCATTTAATGCAATATACGTACCTATCAAGACATTTTTTCCACTACTCAAAACAGCTTTTGAACTCATCAATTTTGATGCTTTTTAGTGTCTCTGACATTTTTGGTTTCACCTATTCCACATCAGCAAAATGTCCCTTTGAGAACTTTTTTCATCCAGGGAAACATAAAGAATTTTCTCAGGGCAAGATCGGGTGAATAGGAAGCATGGGGCACAAAAGTTGTGCCATTTTTGTCAAAAACTGCTGAACACTCAGCGTGGTGCAAGCAAGTGCACTCGTAAATCACCCATCGTGAAATGGACAAACACGTTGAAAGAGTCTTCAAAAAAATTCACTGAAGCCAAATGCAGCCTCTCACAACAACACCAGCTGGTACACTGATACAGATGGGTTCCCAGAACACTCACACAGTGAGAGAAGCCCGGACTACAAGGTGGCCACCTTCCAGAAGAAAAATTTTTTTGTGTGCGGGTCCCTTCCCTTTGTATGTAAAACACTTTCCATAGTGCCAGTATTTAGTTTGGAAACAGAATAACTAAGTAATTTATTGACCCACTATTCGGGGGGTAAGGGAAGCCCTGATTTAGAGGGAAAATAAACCTTTCTTTTCTCTACAAAGTTCATTCTTGAATGGATAACTCAGGGCACTCTAGTATACTGTGAACCCTCTATAGGTGTGCCTCACATTTTGTTCAATGTATAAAGTTGTTCTTTGCTATTCCATATGTACAACGTCTATCCAGAGAAAGTCCAGCCATTGTTAATATAATGGGAACAGTTTGCACAACATTGATGTAACCTGACAGCCAAGGAGAGTGGGCTGGAATGCGCATGCATGAACAATGATGGCTTTACTGTACTAGTCAGTGGGGGTGGTGGATGCCATTGAGTGAGCATGTGTACTGTGTGGCCATCACATTCAAAATCAGTGAACAAGTAGAGCAACAAAACTGCATCAAATTTTGCTTTAAACTTGAACATTTCTCTACAGAAACTCTTCAGATGATTCAGAAGGCTGAGCTATGGGCAACTGGTGATTGGCAGCTTCATCACCACAACCTGACTGCTTATGCATCACATCTCATGCAGAGTTCTTCGGCAAAACATCAAATCACCCAGGTGACTCAGCCCCTCTACAGCCCAGATTTGGTGCCCTGTGACTTCTGGCTTTTCTCAAAACTAAAATCACCTTTCAGAGGGAAGAAATTTCAGACTGTCGAGGAGATTCAGGAAAATACAATGGGACAGCTGATGGCAACTGGGAGAACTGTGTGGGGTCCCAAGGTACCTGCTTTGAAGGAGACTGAGGTGTCATTGTCCTATGTACAATGTTTCTTGTACCTTGTACCTTCTTCAATAAATGTCTCTTTTTCATATTACATGGCTGCATACCTTTTAGACAGGCCTCATATACTTTTTCTACAATGGCTGTTGGGCAGGACATTTTGGCAGTTGGGCCCTGTGGTCAGTAAGAGCAGGACGAAAACTTGCTGTCAGGTAGGAGAGAATACATCTTTGCCCAAGAAAGGTGCAGAATTGATTGAACCAGATGAGAAGTTGGCCTCTGGAGCTCAAGAGAGTGCTGCCAGGACAGTGAACAGTACAGGGACTGAAGGGCAAGGGGACAGCATTCACAAGTGCAGGGGCTGTGACCTCTAGGTTGTTTCACTTAATCTTCCTAACACCCCATGAGCCAGGTCCTACTCTTCTTCATATTATAGGTGCAGAACCTGATCATTAGAATCATAAAGTAAGGGACCCAAGGTCACAGAGCCAGCATCCACACCTCCCTCTGACTCCTCACTACACGCCCCATGAGCTCTCAGTCCCTGGGGTGCTATTATGGACACTGCCATTATTCTTAAACTGTAGTAGTGATTGTGTTGAAATTATTGCTGAATTGCTTAGTTTTGTTTTGAGCTTTTCAATTCCTCCAAGTACATCACTAAATTTCTAATATCCCAAAGTGCGCCAAGAACACGGAAAGGAAGCTAAGTGCCAGGCTAGGTTTTATTAAGTTTCGACTCAGGTATTGTGCCCTTGTGCCTTGCCTTTAAAAACCACACTGCAAAGCTTGGCCTCCTTTGATCTTGTCTTCCTCTAAAATGAGTTCCTCTAGAGTAGGTTTAAAATTATATTGGTATTCTATCTTGAATGCCTACAGTGACCTGGAGTCTCATTTTCTGTCTTCCCCTTTGGAACTCTCCCCGGGGCTTCTGTTTCCTGCTTTCCCAGCCTGAAAACTTAATTGGCCTTATCTCTCCCTCATCACCTCTGGCCCTGCTGGTAACCAGTCCCTCCGGAGGAGGCTCCATGCAGTGTGCAGATGATGTTTTATTGAGCTGTGTACTTGAAACCTGTATGGTCTGGCAAATCAATGTCACCCCAATACTTTCAATTAAAATAAAGTAACATAATTAAAATGGACATCAATTTTTAAAAGAAGCCTCAGTTGTAATAGAGCAGGGGCTGCTCTCCTTCCATTTGCTGGAATAGCCCCGTGACCACAGGCCTCCATGCCAGGAATCAATTGAACCCACACAGCTTAGCACTGTTGCGGCTTCTCGACCCCCCACCTACTTTTTCAATATCATCTTATCAGTTCCCTTCTGATCCAATCCATTACATGAAACTGAAGTATACTTCATTTATTAGTTGCTCTTTTAAAATTCCGTGAAGGCTTGGGGAGCGGAAGAAGGCGGAATGATAAACGCTCAAAAATGGAAATTTTGGTCATTTTGGGAAAGAGGTATATTGAAGTCTCGGTACTTGAGGGGTTTCATTATATACTTCAAAGTAAAATTAACACTATTTCTGGGTCTTATTCATGCCTTTTGAAATACATATCCATGCTGGCAGCATCCCGTCTCTTAGTAAACTTGTATTTAAGACTGATTGATCCTCTTATCTTTCACTAGGACGTCTTGGCCTTTGAAGAGCATTTCCTGTGTCATTAAGGTTTTCATTTCCAGTTCTTGAAGTTGACAACAAACACCACTTTTCTAGTGTTATGGGACAGTTGGGCCCTTGTCATTAGCAAACACTTCAGGTTTCTGAACTGACATTTTGTTCAAGAGGGTATCAGAGGAGCTAATTACGCTACGTCTCTTTGCTTTAGAGCTGTTGGCCTTGGTAGAGTGGCTGTGTATTCAGAACTTTGCAAGATGGGTTGGGTTGTTCTCGGGCCAAAGCAATCCCTGCTGTAATACAGTGTTGTGAGTTTAGCTAGGCTACTCCATGGTATTGCTGCCTAGGCCTCCATTTTGTGTGACCGAGTGGTCTGCGGGAGGCCTGAAACTGACTCTAGGCCCCTCACGCATACCCTAGATAATAGCCCACAGAGTCACAAGTAAACAATCAACAGTCTCTCCACCCCACCTCAGGGCCTTTCTCTAGCGCACCCCTTAGAGTAGACCCCCATGGAGCTGATGAAAACTCTGCTCTTTTTGGTTTGAATTTACCAATTGCGCCTTAGCTTTGGGAACCCCAAAGCACCCCATCTATGAACCCTAGCCAAGGCCTGCACCCCAGGCCCTACTGCTCTCTCCTTGTGCTATGCCTTGACCTTCCCCTGCAGCCCCTTCAGGCATGCCATGTATTTCCTCCAGGACATGTGAGTAATAGACTTTCCCATTTCAGTTTCCTTTGTGGACTTTTTGTTAAGCCATGGCTCACCACCGGGCACCCTGTGCTCCACTTAATAAATGTTAATTTAACGAAGTCATAGTACACAGTGACATAAATAGAACAGCAAAGGTCTGTGGGATACTTCTGCATCTTTACCAAAAGTACACCCAGAATGTATCTGCGTAAGCAGTAAGAAGTGAGAGAAAAACAAGATAGAGTGGGTGCTTGTTTTAATTATTTCCCTATTAACTCAAATAAAAGGTTTAGAAAAGAGCAAAGTCTATTCTCAAAAGAAATGTGTTTTTTAGCGGTGTGCCGAATTATTTGGTTTCAAAAAAATCAGCACGTACATACTCAGTTTAAGGAACTTTCTCTGATGTAACAGAATGGGGATACTTCGTTTTAGGAGATTATTTGTCTCAATGTTGAAAACCACCTTGCACATCATTACTGGGGATTAGAGAATGCTAAGTCCTTCCAATTCTTGACTCAGATGACAAACAAGATTTCTTTATGCTATAGTTAATGTCATAACCTATGTGTTGAAAAGCATTTCTGATAGTTCTTCTAAAAACTTAAATCACAAAATACTAATTCCTCTAGCAAAGCATTAACTGAAGACCTCAAACATTTGGCAATTAGGCACCAATTAAATTTTTCATGTACCCTCCTGTTAAACCTCCTCCATGTCTTTAAAAGGAAGCCTCCAGCATTTTAATTCCTTCTTTATGTCACCATTCCAAAAATTACCAGATCCAGGCTTTCTTTATAATCTTTAAATACAAAAGGGGATATTTTCTACCTGAGCTAGAGATAGGAAGAGAAAGACAAAGCTCTCCTTCTGTCCACAGCTCAGGCTAATCAAGGTTTCATTCATCTTCAGACAGCTTCCTGGACAAAACCAGCCAGATCTTTCATTGCTTTATCTACAATGACCTCAAGCTGGCACAAACCATAATGCCATGGATTACTTTTCTTATGATTCATGGAATCTTTCTTCTTCATCCATGTTCACAGTATCCTCTTGTTAACTGAAGGGCAGCCCCTACAAGATAAGTCAGTTACAGCATTTCTAAGAGAGGAAAACGTAAGATAAACCTGCAGTCAGGAAAACAAAATCAATAGACATTTTTCATGTTGAATTCATGTGCTAACCATACAAAGTTCATTGAAGCTATAATCTATCTCCTTCCAGGACTTGTATTCCTAACAGGATATTTTTCCAATTGTGACTTTTATTTTTATTCTCAGTAAATGTTACTTTAGCCCATCAGGGAAAGTAGAACGCAGAACTTTCAGATGTGAATTTCTTGTTGATTCACATTTCATTATGTCTTTAAATTGATACCTGGTAGATATATTTATAGTGCTGTCTATTTCTGTAAAGACAGCCGCAAATATAAAAGCTTAAGAATGTAAAAGTGGAAAAAGTAATCTGTGATGAAACTCACATTCCATAACCTTCCAGCCAGTTATAGGCTAAGGGAAAAGGTGGCCTTCAGGTGCAGAGAAAAATGCTGAGAGACAAGAGGCAGGCCATGGTGGGTACTTTCATGGGCTTAAAGTTGTGTCAGACTTTAACAATAAATTACCTGACAGCAACACTGGATCCATGAAAAACCCCTGTCTCCCAAGGGCTTCAGTTTGGCCACTTATCCTTCAGATAAACTCAGAAGTTTTCTTTACAATTTTAAACAGTGTGTTATTTTGAAAACATAATAACTGGGGGTCATTCAGGGAGCAACAGCCCCTGCTTTCCATTTCTAGTGGTTTCTCTTCATTGACCAAGAAGAGCACAGTCAAGTTTCACCTTTCAGCTAAAGTGGCACATTTTGGTTGGGTGCTTGTGAATTTAGACCTATTTAATAATGATTCACATACAACTTCCTCTCTCTTAGTAATATCATCTTCCATGCTTTTGACAAAAAATCTAGAAAAATCCAAGGCATCTGTTAATTTTTGGCATATTAAATGTTTGTGACAATTCTTTCACAAAGTAAATAGCATCACTTTAAAAGAAAACTTTATTTCTTAGCATATTTGATTGGCATGCAGAATAGGATCCTGTTACCATTGAGGAACTTTTCTGGGACAATGGTTTTTCATGAGCTCCAGGGAAAAGATAACATTGTTATCCTTTTTTCTTATTATTTTAAGGTTTACATAGGATATTTTACTTGGACATTTTTTCCCATAAGAATGTCTTTCTCTGTAGTTCCTCCATTATTAAGCAGTTCTCTATCTTGTACATTGTAAAGACATCTTTGCCAGATTTCCATAGCATTCAGACATTCTGATTACAAAAAACCACAGTTAGTACTATTTTATATGAAACTTTTTGAATTTATATCTGGTAATATTATTTCTACTCATCATGTTATTTCTTTAGTTTCTTGAACACAGTTCCACTAAAAATCATTTACAGATTAATGAATGCAATGAAAGTGTATGATCCATTCAAAATTTTTTTGACCTTTTTATAGTATATGGACTTTCTACAATATTCCTGTTTCATTACAAAAAGGCTTTTACCACCTCAGAGGTCTATGTACTAGAGGAGCTCTGAATAATGTTATCAAAGAAAAGAAAGACTTTGGATTTAAATCCTAGCTTTTCTATTTGCTAGCTATATGGTATTGGAAATAGAAAAATAGGAATAATAGTTCTATAGTAAGATTGTTCTCCTAGCTTTAAATGTTTGTCACAAAGCCAACATCCTATATGTTGAGGTTAGTATTGCTTTAAATCAGAAAATAGTCTAAGAAACCCTGATCATATACCACACGCACCAACTCCTTCTGAATAAAACATCAATAAAGAGTTCCTTGAGCACAACCCTTGATTTCTAAGACCCCACCCCCATTCCTAGATGCCTAAATCAAGGTAATCATCTGAATCATACCAACAGTAAGTACATAGGTTGGCCAGCAGCCTGTGGCATCACCTAGAATGAGAAATTTACACAATAGCAAGACTATAATAAGTAGTGACAAACAATCCTATAAGATCTTCTCATGGAGTTTGAATGTAAGGCACCTAGAGATCAGATGTGGAGCAGAGCAGATGGGGAGGGGTGTTTGGAGAGAAAGGGGAATGCAGATACCCTTTAGGAGCCAAAATAAGAGAGAAGTCAGGAATGGAATAGAAGCACATAGTTTTAGTAGAAGAGGTAGAAAGAAGGTGAGTCCTGACCATGAGGGAACGATGGACACACCCATTCCAAGGGGTGGTTCCTGGAGTGGCTATTGCTTCTCTAGAACATGTCAGGTCTCCTAGATGTTCAGCTGTGAACAGCCAATTGTCAGTGATTCCTTATTTCCTATAATATTTATCCCTTGTAATGAGTTCCCTCCATAGGGTTTGCCCTTGCGCCTTGTGGTCAACCTGAGCATTGCTAACGTGGAAGGGAGGAGAAGCCAGGGAGGAAGGGACTGGCCCAGGGCAGAGCTCCTCACTTCTCAACTCTTCACGCTCTCTCCTTTGCCTCTATTCTTTCACTTCGACCACTTAATTAATCTTAATGTCAAAAAGGGCCTTAAAGATCACTTAAGCTACCTATCCATAGGGACATTTACTATTCAATGTCTGCCATTAATTATAATTCCTAACTATACTTCCATTTTCCCCTTTTGAAATGCTCCCTCTTCTCCTTTGGGCAGGGTGGTGAATCCAAGTGCCCTAATCTCCCCACACACCCCCCAAAATGCTAAAGGGGTCTCTAGAAAGTCCTCCTATTGGCTCCTGCCTCTTCTTGTCCTTATTCAGCCAAGAAGTGAGCACACATTTTAAGCTCACCTAATATGGTTTTCTCTCTAGAGACTTACATTTTAAGGGGAAAGGCTAAGGTCAGAAGAGCAACTGACATTATTTTATTTTATCACCTTCCTTCCCTTCACTCACTCTATTCTGACCCCACTCCCTTCTCATTGCTTGTTCTACTCATTTTGCAGTTGTTTTCCCTCTCTGTGCTATACTCTTGCCCCAAGGTACCACAGGACCCATCCCATCCTGGCCTCTCATACCTTCTCCATTGTTCTAGTCCCCTACTATGGTTCCTTTCAGAACTTGTTCTATTATTGTTCTTAGTCTGAAAGCATATCACTACTCCAGCTGTTACATATTTATTTGTTTCTTATTTTATTGTCTGTTTCCCTGGCTAAAAATACAAGCTCTACAAGACCAGAGCATTTGTTCATTTTCTGTGATATCCCAGTACCTGGCTCTTTTGATATTCGATAAATGTTTAAATAAAGCAAAAATGTATTCATTTATGTGATGGTATCTGGATTGCATTGTGGAGTGGTTATGCCAACTAGACCTTTTGGAGTTAACTGGGTTTTTCTCTGTTCAAAACCTGTTCCATTAGACTCTCCTAGCAACTCCAAGCTCTCTCAAATCCTTTCAATACATTCCATTCTTGCATAAGTTGCTTAAGATATTTAATTTTGTTTTAGTAAATAAACCCTAGTTTACACACTTCTTAATCAATGTCTGAATTTCCTGTAACATACTCTGCTCAACCCTGAGTAGACACCAAAAGAAAATGGAGAGGCAACATCCCACAGCTTCCCACCTTAGAAAATCCTTTCCCTCTACTATAGATCCCAGTTTTGCTCTCTGGGGCAAAGGCAAACCAACTGAATTCCTCTTCCACTAATAAAAGGTAGTGGGTTATAGGGCCTCCTCCCAGTCACAAATGAACTCTCTTTCCTAAAAAACTGATTTGTCTACTCTCTAATGATGTTTAGACTAAAAGGACATAACTTAGTATGGATGTTTTATATAGATGCCCATTAAAAAATAAATCAAACAAACAAGGGAAAAAATGTGCTGCAGATATAACAAAGAATGAAGCTAATATTCACCAAAGAGATACAGAAAGATAATAACTCTCTTGGTATCAGACTTATTCTCATTCCAGATCCTGGTTACAGTCCTCCTACGGTCTGGCTACATTGTTTGCCCTTCAAATAATTCAATATCATCTGACCCGCCACCCCACCCCCCAGCCCCATAGCTAGAGTTAGTTTGAATGGCTTGCAACCAAGCAATCTTTCTGAAAAATAGCCCATCTAGTACATATTAAATATTTATAGATCCTTTAAAGTAAAGGACCTAAAGAAAAGGTTAAACCAATTCAAAGTATGAATAAAGGTGGTCCCAGCTTTTAGAGTCAACTTGTGCTTCCAGCGATCTCATCTTTAAGAGAAATTCCACTAAGGCAAACCTTCTGGCCCATGCACTGTTTGCAGGTTGTCCATTTAAGGTCCTTAGCTTTAGTTTTCTAGACATTGATGGAAAACATCAAATGATTCAGTACAGGCATGGAAAATGAAAAACAGGTGTAGGCATCATATTTTTTAAAACATGACTTCAGATGTACTTATGGGTACTTGTCACCAGAGTGATTCTTCTAAAACCCAAAACTGCTTCAGCCATTCCTGCTTCTAATCCTCTTTCAGTGCCCCATTTCCTTTCATATAAATGCAAACTTATAGATGCTTAATATCTACTTACCCCTCCAATTCCTTGTTCTACTTAATTCTTTAAGTATGCCTTACAAGCACTCCTCAAAGTATTTCAGCACAAGTATCTCTGTCTCTAGAATAAAATAAACAGATCTTCTGGGGTCTAGGGACATTACCAAAAGCTGCTCTTGCAAACAGAAGATTTATGTGAAATAGTCTTGTTTGATTACATAAATTGTTACATTCTATTCAATAATATATACATATTTGTTTTGAGATACCGTTCCCCCTTAAACGACAATCCATAATGAGTTTTAAGAATGTTACATTTGTTTTTCCATCTATAATGTCTGTTAAGAGTGCCTAGCACAGATTAGGTGTTCAATAAATATTTGTGAAGAAGTAAACAATTAACTCTCAGCAGATGAATAGTCATTTCTGTTCTGTGGTCTTATATAATACGCCTGGCACAGAACTTGGTCCGACAGCTCGAGAAGCAGAGCTGCAGTCAACTTAGAACTGCTTGTCATCTCCTGACTCTAGCACACTCTTCAAATACAATTACCTGTCATGTGCTTGGAAGCTTTCCTCCACTATGTAAAGGAGAGGTATTTCTGTGCTTTGCAAGCACCACTATCATGAAATTTAGTATACTGTACTGTAATTATTTGTCTGCTTTGCTGTCTTTCCTACAAGATCAGAAACTCCCAGAGGTAGTGATTCATGCCCTTGTTCCCCCCCCCCCCCAGGAACATCAGCACTACCACATGGCAGGACTGAGTGAATATTGTGTTGAATGAGTACATCAGTGAATAATTCAGATTACCTGAAATAGACACATGGCTGCCACTGTTTAGGTCTTTGCAGGTCACCGCTAAATGCAGAAATCAGCATAGTGAGAAACTATAAAATGTGGGATATGCCTCTGGCCAAAACATCATCTGTTACCTCTCCTTTAGAAAAACTGAGTAGAGAATGAGGTTATAACCAGAACCACTTTAAATTCAGAGACACCAGTGTAACTGTGTTTGCACCAAGAGCTGCTATACACTACTATTTCTTCCCCCTCAGTGGGTATTACAACTAAGTAGTCATGAACTAAAGGAGCAGAAATACATCCCTCTTGCCCTGATCCTTCCCTTCAGCCACATGGCCTATTACTCAAAGAGGCCCAGTTACTCTTGCCAAAATCTAACTTCATTTCTTAGCACAACTAAGCATTTAAATATGTTAGAAAATTAAACACTAATGAATTTGTCTGACAGCCCAAATATTTATCTTTTGCTTTAGAAACACCAATGGGGGAAAGTAGAAGTTTATGCAGTGTGGGTCATGGGTATGGAGAATAAACAGCCAATCTCCAGTGCAGTCTGTACCCTATTCAATGTTAGGAAACCCTTCCAACATTACTGTGTCCTTTATAATCTATAACACTTTGGGGAATCTGGAAATTGTTTTGCTGCCAAAGCATAGAGGGGGAAGGAAAGGCAACAAGCCAGCTCCTCTTAAAGCCAGCACAAATGTGCCATTCTCTCATCCAGCAAAACAATAAGATCAGCTCCTTTATCACTAATTTTTCACTCTCCTCGCCTACTTTGTAAACACGGCATGGATGACTTTGCTCCTTATCAGCTGCAAACTGAATCTGCCTTTGTTGAAGCACAGTCAATCAGCAGGCTTTCTGTGCATACACTCAGTGATATACCCTACTGAAAAAAGACAGGCTTTCATTTTCCCCAGCAATATCAGAAAGAGAAAAAAAGAAAAACAAAAAAGGACTCCTCTGAACAGTATAACCTGGAGTTCATTTACTCTGCCAGAAAGAATGAGATTAAAAACCAATGAAGGTCAAAGCTATTAACATTTGGATCACAGGGCATTTTGCCTGTTAGGATCTAGTTAGACAGGGCCTTTGTAATTGCCCAGTTTGTTTCCAACGTGTCATGTAAACACTAACATTAGCAAACGCCTGGGTGGTCTCAGGCAGCTCAAAGGCCAGCTTTATCTTTGATTAGCAGCAAAAACACTCAGTTCTTTATAAACCAATTTGAATAGTCAATGAACCTCTTCGTTTTTGCTGGTATCACTTGATTGTGACATTTCCAAATGGACCATAATTTGATTTCCCATTAGAACCCTCTGCTGTACCTGGTAAGTATATGATTGACAGCTTCCTTGTACACTAGGCAACTTTGAAGGCTAGCACGTAGACTTAACAAAGAATGCCCTTGATCATCAGAAGAGACTAAGGAAATTTGAGTGCTAGTCCAAAAGATAACCTTTGTTCATTAAATCACTGTCAACACACCGTGAAACAGCTTCTTCCTCAAGTTCTGGCACTAACATCTTTTCTTTGCTCTTATGCTTCCTGAAAATTGTAGCTGAACTCTGAGAGCATTTTCTCAACTAATTTGCAAATAGTGGGAAAGCTGTGTGTAACTTTGAATGCATGCCCAAACCCTTCACAAAAAGATGAGTAGTATTTACATTTCTATAAATATCAGTACATGTAAAGGAAACTCTCCTACCTTTTACACCTCCATTTTCTTCTCTACCCACACAAACCTTAGTCCTCAAATCTTGAATTTTTCTGAAGTCTTCCCTGACCATATCAAACGTCACACGTCTTCCACTATTACGAGTGCTTTATGTGTGCACTGGTATGGTTTGTTATTGTTTCTTGATTACTTATATCAGAGTCTTAAATTATTATTTATTAATTCCCATCTCTCCTGGTACAATCTGAGCTTATTAAAGGCAGACTCCTTTGTTGCACATCTTTTTATTACCAGCAGCCCAATGTCACTGAAGTTATTTAAATCAAGCATCATGGCTCTGTGTATTAGCTAGAAGAATGTTGTAACCATTCTTCAAAAAACTATATATACTACGTCATTTGGGAGTTACAAAAATTCCATAAAGTCTAAATACCCTCTAGGTTATCTTTTTAAAATTAAATGTTATTTGTTGCATTATTCTTACTACTTTGATTTGGCTAGACTGTTTTATTGTAATGAGACAAACCCCCAATGAAGCTAGCTTAAAAAAAATAAGGAATCATGTCAAATAGCACAGCTCAGCCTGAGAAGAACTGCAAAGTCAAACATCTACCCCTTTGTTCCCATCTTCACTTTTGCTTCTCAAGTGACTGTTCAATTTTTTTCCCACCTCTACTTGTACATCACTGCCACCTCAACACTGTGGTTTCAGCTTTTGAGTCTATATATAGTACTGCAGACCAAGAAACTGGAGCAATCTGAACAGTTCTACCCATGTCTCAATTCAAATTTTGACATGGAAAAACTAACTGGCCCAGTTTGATTTATGTTTATGCCTCTGGTCTAGTCATGTATGGCCAAAGTCACAGAATATATACACTGCCTCTCTTATGAGATATGGGTAGGATATGCTCTCTAAGATGGGAATAGAAGAAAACAAAAAATATAATAGACATCTCCATTACACATATTTCTGAATATTTCTACCATGATCAAAAATCTGAATTAAATGTTTATTATTTATTAATGCAACCAACATTTACTGATCATTGACTTTTTGAGGATCTAACATAGACTCCCCGATACAAAGATAATTTGCAGACTCAGTGCAGAAAAAATACTTCAGTAAGAAAGAAGGCATGGAAAGAGATAATTAAAACATATTATGATATGATAAAAAGTCCTGCCAGCTCTTCAACAAATAGTGTTGGAACATTTGGATATTCATATGCAAAAGAATAAACTTTGACCTAAACCCTACATTTCATACAAAAATTAACTCCAAATGGATCATAGGTCTAAAATGAAAATGTAAGACTATAAAAAGTTTAGACAAAAGCATAAGAGAAAACATTCATGGCCCAGAGCTATGCAAAGCAGTCTTATATATAAAACCAAAAGCATGATCTGTAAAAGAAAAAAAAAATGATAAATTGAACTTTTGCTCTGCAAAAGAAACTCCTAAAAGATTGAAAATAAAGTTACAGACCTGGGAAAACATATTTGCAAAGCACCATAGGAAAAGAAATAAAAATAAAAGGTATAAGAATATAAGAATTAGAAAGGAGAAGACAAAATTGTCACTAGTCACAAATAATAAAATCACCCTATTACCCATCTTTTCAAAGATATTTTAAATTCTGTTTCTGATAATACTAGTATCTGAACAATCTCTGGGGTTTTCTTTTTCCTATTGTCTTGGTTTTTATTCACTTGATTCTGTATCCTGACATGCCTGATCAGTGTTTATTGAACATTGGACATTGTGAATGCAAAACTGGAGAAAATCTGAATGATATTTTATTCATTGGAAAAGATACAAGGTTCTTCTGGTTGGCAGTTAGATTTAGGGCAGATCACTTTGATTCAAATCAGGAATTGACCTATTACCTGCTGGGTATCAGATATTGTGGGTTTGTTCTCAATACCAGGGTGTAGTTTCTAGAAGTCTTAACTAAAATCATGAAGTATTTACCAGGACTCCTGGAATATTCACCTGTAAAATCCTCTGGGCCTATTGTTTTCTTTGTGGAACATGGTAAAAATACTAATTCAATTTAATGACAACAGGACTTTTTAAAGCTTATTTTTCATCTTATGTTTGTTTTTAATACATAATTTATATTTTCCCAGGAATTTCTCTATACATTGGTACTGTTTTCAAATTTATTGAAAATAATAAAACTATGTTTAATATTCTAATATTCTCATTTCTGTTCAAGCTGGTTCCTTGTTTCATTCCATTTATATGTGCTTTCTCTCTCTCTTTTTATCTTGATCAATCTTGCCGGAGATTTTTATTTATTAGTCTTTTCAAATGATCAGTTTGGCTTTGCTGTTTTACTCTATTGTACCTTTGTTTTCCTTTTTTTTTTTTTTTTTTTTTTTTTGGCTCCTTTTATCATTATTCTCACTTTATTTTTCTAGATTTATTCTTAAATTAATTTTTTAACTTCTAATATTGACAATTTAGCTTACTAACTTTTAGTTGTTTATTATTATTATTAGTTAATATAAGCACTGAAAGCTAAAAGTATTCCTTGGAACACCTTTTCAGATGTCTCCAACAACTTACTGCATAATATGTTTACATCAACAGTCAATTAAAAATACTGTTAATTTTTATGTTTTATTTCTTATTTGGATAACTTTTTTAGAATAGTTTACTAGTTTTTATAAGTATTGAGTTGTTTATGGCTATCTATTTGTTATTGCCCGGGCTGGTTTAGCTCAGTGGATTGAGCGTCGGCCTGCGAGCTAAGTGTCGCTGGTTCGATCTTCCAGTCAGGGCACATCAGAGAAGGAAAACTCTGACTCCAAAAAACCTCCGCTGCCTTGCGGCATACCTCTTCAGGGGAAAGGCTAAGGGAGTAAACCCCGACAGAAAATCCGGAGCCGGAGTCCCTAAGGCGGTTTGACATTGTAGTCAACACCGGCAACTCCTGCGGCACACCTGAACCCAAGCTGTATCGACTCCGTCTTTCCCTTGGACCCTTCAGCTGCGAAGAGAGGGGGGGGTCTGCTGCATGGGCAACAGCAGACCCTCCATATTACCCTGCCCAGGTTCTGTAGCTTCAGCGTCATCACAAGATGTCGATTCAACACGGGAGGAGACAGATACCATGTCACTCCCGAGTCGGACTGCACAGCCATTCTCGGCGGTGCAGATAGACCCTTAAGAAGCTACACCATCGTCTCTCGAGACGGACGGCTGCCGACGACGACGATTTGTTATTGATGTTTAACTTCATTGCATCTTGATTAAAGAATGTAATCTATGTGATATCAAATCTTTAAAATGTGTTGAAATTTGCTTCATTGTCTAATAATGACTATTTTTTATAAAAGCTCCATATATATGCTATAATTGTAGGTTCATTTGATAAATCTTATTAATTCAACTGTTCAAATACAATTTTTTTTATCTACTGTTAACAAAGAGATGTTTTGAAATCCTCTTCTATAGAATAGTGAATTTATCAATTTTTGCTTTATGTGTGTGAAGGCTCTTTTATTAGGTTCATTTAAGTTTCAAATTCTTATATTTCCCTAGTGAATTGAACCATTTATTATTGAGTGATGATTCCATTTATTTCTTAAAGTTAATTCTTTAACTTATATTGTTTATCTTCAGCTTTCCTCTAATTTTATATTTTAGAAACATTTCTCATGAACTTTTTAATATACTATCTGACAATCTCATTTAGTGAGTCTAATCTAATACATTTATATATTTGGATTTTTCCTGTCATATTATGTTTTTATTTCTCATTCCTTTTCACTGCTTTTTTATTCTTTTGGACTATCTGCTTTTTAAATTTTTCTTATTCCTTTTCTGCCTTTGTTAATTTATAATTTATACATACCATTTCTATTCTTTTTGTTTTCCTTGGTATTTTACCATGATATTGAAAATATCAAAGTCTATAGTAAATGTATATCTCTGTCTCTTACAAAACTTACTAGAACTTCAGAGTACTATATATTGAGTCAAACCTACACCTAGATTACATGCTATTATTGTTCAGTACTTTATATCTTCTGTGTTATCATTATTTTTTAATTTAATTCCACAAATTGTTTCTGATTATTTATTATTACTATTTACTCTTGCTGTTTTACTGTATTTTGGGCTTATCTGAATGTCTTTACCTTAATTACAAGATATTTTGCTGGATATAAAATTCTAGGTTCACAGTTATTTTCTGTCAGCATTTTACTATATTATTGTATTTTCTTTTAGTTTCACTTTTGCTATGGAGAAGTCTGCTTTAATTCTGCCATTGCTTTGTAGGATAGTTCTTTTTTCTCCATCTATTTTTCAATGTTTTCTACTAGTCTTTATTCTGCAGTTACATTGTGGTGATCCAGATGTGTATTTTTTTTTTCATTTATTCTTCTTGCTACACGTTGTGCTTGTTATATAAATTGATTTATTCTCTTATTAGATATCTCTTCAAATATTTACTTGTTCCCATTCTCTACTTTTGTCTTTAAGAACTCCAATTAGATATATGTTGGACTATCCTTTATTTTTTGAACTTTTCTTTCACATTTAATTTTTTTCTTTATGCTGTATTATGAGTACTTTCTTCCCCCACCTACCTTAGTTCTTATTTTTCCTCAGCTTTCTCTAATCTACTAGTAAATTTATCCCCTTTGCTTTAATTTTTTGATTATTATACTTTTTCTCAGAATGTCGCTTTGATGTTTTCCAAAACTTACCTGATCATGTAAAATATTCATTTACTTCTGTCTCTTTTATTACAAATCATCTTTTATTTCCTTAAAATACTATAAAACTATTTTATTATCTGTATCTAATCATTTAAATATATTTAATAGTCTTTGTAAAACTAAATCTGTTATTCTTTATATCTATTGTATCTATTCTTAGTGGATTATTTTCTTGTATATTTGGTAATTTTTAATTGCAACTTTATAATTGGCTAAATTTAATCTAGATGACTCCCAAAAGGCCTCAGGGACATTTTTCTTCTGAAAAGATTAACATTTGTTTATTTTGATATCTGGGGATGCTATCACACTTACACCACTATACTGAATTGCTCCAAGAGTAGACTTATTGTCTATTAGCATATTCAAATCCTTCACTGGCATGAACTGAAATATATACAAACAGGTTTCCTAGTCGCTTATCTTCATAGGCTGGCAGACATTTTGCTGCCCATACTTTCCTAGAGCTATAGGATCATTATTTGTCCTGGACTTATACATGTCCCAAGTGGACTCAGCTACCCCCAACCACTAGGCCAAGCCCAAAACTTAGTTCTCTGCCACTCTAAGGGGCTGCTAATCTTCAAACTTCTGGTTTCTCAGTATTGGCTTTCGTCCCCCAGGGCAGGACCAACTTCTGCATCAGTATTCACGTACATTATAGTTTCAGTTTTCTTCAATTATTCTGTCTTTTAGAGATTTCCTGAACCTTATTATGGTCTTAGCAATACATTTTAAATTGTTTTTGTTGTAATGTATTTGGTATCTGAATATTTAGTGTTTGCGCGAGTCTTTTTTCTTTTTCTTTTCTTTTCTTAAATATTTTATGGTTTATTTTATTGATTATGTTGTTACAGTAGTTTTATTTTTTCCCCTTTGTTTCTTTCTGCTCAATACCCTCCTCCCTCCAGCAATCTCATCCCACTTAGTCATGTCCATGGGTCATGCATATAAGTTCTTTGGCTTCACCCTTTCCTATATTATTCTTAACTTTCTCCTGTCTATTTTGAATCAATTGAATATGATTCTTAATCCCTGCACCATTTCCCCATTTCTCCCCCTCGCCCCTCTCAGCTGATAACCCTCCAAATGATCCCCATACCTATGATTCTGTTCCTATTCTGGTTTGCTTCATTAAATTTTGTTTTTATTTTTTAGATTCAGTTGTTGATAGTCATGAGTTTGTTGTAATTTTAGTGTTCATAATTTTGATTTCTTTTTCTTAAGTAAGTCCCTTTAACATTTCATATAATAATGGCTTGGTGATGAAGAACTCCTTTAATTTTACCTTGTCTGGGAAGAACTTCATCTGCGCTTCCATTCCAAATGATAGCCTTGCTGGATAGAGTAATCCTGGTTGCAGGTTGCCTTTCATCACACTGAATACTGCTTGCCAGTCCCTTCCTGCCTGCAAAGTGTCCTCTGAGAAATCAGCTGATAGTCCTATAGGCAGCCCCCTGTAGGCAACTCTCTGCCTCTCTCTTGCTGCCCCCAGGACTCTGTCTTTATTTTTCACCTTTGATATCCCAATCATGATGCGTTCTGGTGTGATTCCCTGTGGGTCCAGCTTGCCTGTAACCCTCTGTGCTTTCCAGACCTGTATGTCCATCTCCTTCACAAAATTTGGGACTTTTCCTCATTTTTTTCAATTCTTGCTTCCTCATTCTACACTGGTTGACTGTTTTTTCTTCCTTGTGTTCCAAATCATTGATTTGAACCCCGGTTTCCTTCCCTTCACCATTAGTTTTGTGTCGATTTTCCTTCGTTTCACTTAGCATAGCCTTCACTTCTTCTCTTATGTGTTTGCCATACTCAAGCATATCTGTCAAGCCTGTGAGCATCTTTATCACCAGTGTTTTGAACTCTGCATCTATTAGGTTGGCTATCTCCTTGTCGCTTAGTTCTCCCACTGGAATCTTGATTCGTTCCCCCTTTTGGGTCATACTTGTCTGTCTCCTCATTCTGACAGGCTCCTGTGCTTGTTTGCCTCTGTGTCCCAGGTAGAGCTGTTGCTCCTTTTACGTTGTAAGGGGCAGAGCCTTAGGGATTCATCAGTGCAGGGCGACCTGTTTTACCATGTTGTGGCGCTGTATGTGGGGGAGGAGTCCAAGAGGGAACAATGCCACCTGCCTAGCACTCGCCCCTTTTCTAGGCACCTCTTGCACTTCCGCATTGGACTGGCACCCCTCTAGCTGCTTCCCTGGCCATTGTTCCCAGAATGGGTGGGTCTGCGGACATTCTAAGACTGTGGGGTCCCTTTAAACAAGTGGACTCTGCTAAGAGACCATAAGTTTCTGCCTCCACCCCAACCCCCACTGGTCTGTACAGTCAGAAGCAATGAGGCTTGATTTTTCCTGGTACTGGGACCATGAGCTGCTAGGTCCAGTGAGGAGCTGGGAATGCTCCCCAGGTGTCCATCCTGACTTTAAAATGTGTGACTGCACTTTCTGCTGGCCTGCCACTGCCATTACCACTGCTGCTGCTGCCACCACGCCACATCCTCTCTGCCCCAGTTCTGCCCCTCCCACTTGTCTGGATGAGTATTTCCTCTTTATACCTTTGTTTGCTGGACTTCCATGCAGTTTGATTTTCTGGAACTTCTGGTTGTCTCTAGTTTTGAGGTAGGTGTATTACTTCTTAGTTGTGGAGGGACAGGCAGCATGTCTGTCTATACCTCCATCTTGGCTGGAAGTCTGTGCAAGTCTTTATAGAATACCTTGTCTTTGATACTGCCAGAATCATTTGGGTCAGCTATTAATTACTACTTTTTAAAATTCATTGACTCAGCTAATAGTTTCAATTTCAATTGATAGCCCCTTGTCAATTTGAAAGTTTCTTTTTTTTATTTTGGAGATTTACTGTTTAATATCTGCTAATTAGACTTCTTCTATTCATTACATTATTTAGGTCTTCTGTGTCCATATTTTTGTCTATTTAATTACTCATGAAATGAGAGCAGTAAGTTAATATCTCCTACTATAAATGTTTCTGTACATTACTCCTTGAATTTCTTGTCATTTGTGTTTTATTAATGTTTATGCTATGTTACTTGGTACATAGCTCTTTATCTGAGTCACCCCTTATAAAACACCTTTCTTATTGTTCAATGCTTTTTGCCCTAAATTTAATACAATCTAAAGTTAGGATCTTAATCATTCTCTCTCTCTCTCTCTCTCTCTCTCTCTCTCTCTCTCTCTCTCTCTCTCTCTCTCACTGCCTTACAATGCATTTGCTTATTTCTGAATATCCAGTCTTTCTTGCTTACTTTGTCTCCCTTATTTGTGACATAGTTGGATTTTAGCCAACTACTCTTAACTCTTTCTGTGTCTGCTCAAAACAATAAATCTTAAAGGTGATTATTTTTCCTTTTAGACTTTGATATGGTATAAAAAATTAAGGTGAAGTTGGAAATAAATATTTAATATTGATAGTCCTCTAATTAACGTCATGATTTTTTTAAACTTCCATAAAACTTCTACTTACATATTTCCAGCTTTTAGATCAGAGAAATAATACCTTCTCCATTTATCATTCAGGTTTTTTGAAATATAAATACAGAGAGGTAACCATCTTTTAAAATTGTACATATAAGATACCATCTCTTTTAAAATACATTATATCTTGCCTTGTTAACTAAATTGGGAAGAGCCAAGTTTAATCGTTCGTAAATTCATGGCTGTCAGAAAACAGTCCAGTAACTTGCCTATTTTATTACATCATAAATCATGGTTGAAGAGCTGAGATCACTGCTCTGTACCACCAGAAGTACAAGAGGCACAGCCACACAATGCATTCATTACTTATAATTCATTACATATTATTAGGTTAATTCTGTTACTGACTAAATTGGGACAAGCACATTTTAAGGTATTTCTTAATTTCAGATATTAATTCTGATTTCTGTTTTTGAAATACTATATTTGTATTATCTGAGGATCATCTATTTTAAAATGTTGCTTTGTCTTTTGATTCCTCCACTTTCTCTTTTATTCCTCTGACTTCTTTTACAATATTCCAATGATTCATTGTCTCTGTCTTAGATCCCCTTTATTCTTTGTCTCAAAAATATACTGATACTGTTTTCTGTTTCTGCCTAGGGAACAGTATATGACTAAGTGTGGCTTCTGGTATACTTCCCAGGTCATTTACCTGAAAATTTATTTTAGTCTTTATTTCAGTTCTATAGTTCACAGCCATTATTTCACTCAATAAGAAAGATGGAGCTCATGGAATTTACTGACCAAGAAGTAAATTTGAAAATACTGACCTGTGAGACACCTATATTATTTTCTCATTATCCCTTCCCCAGAATGTCTGTGGCCAAGAATTCCAGGATAAATATTAAGGGTGTAAATTACAACCTGGTCAACCAGAATTATCAGATACAACATAGAAACACTGAAAAGATGACTATATCTTGGAAAATCTCTAAGTCTTTGTGAATTATGCTTTCATAAATGGGTACTGTATAATTTTAATCTACCTTCCCTACGCTGGGCAAAAGAACACAAGAGATCAATAATCTGGGGTGTTTCTAGTCAATGTTTTTTTTTTTTTTTTTTCTTCCATGAAACATGGACTTTTACTTTTTTCAAATTGGGAAAAAATTTTAAACAGATTTTCTGTTAATTTTTTTTTAAGTTTTAGATTAATAATTGAGAGAATTCTGTGTGATTACAGAGTTCTCAAGTTGGAAATTAAGTCATGAAAGGATCTTAGGATGTCATTTAGCCCAAACTTCTACGTGGTAAACCTGAGGTAAATGATTAATAATAAAGACATATGTTTGAGGTTAAATCTCTAAAGAATGCACATTATAAGTCTGTGAGCAAGGGTTTAGACAGGTAGTTCTATATTATCTGTTCCATACCTAGTTTAATTTTCCTATTACATGAAAAAGCCAAAGTCAACATAAATTTGTAAGAGTAAAGAAAGGAGGCATCATCCAAGAAATCTGATCCCAGTTTTAATCCCTTACACTGCTATAGACTTGAATCACAGATATTTCCATTGCTTTCAAGGAGGTTATGCCTAACACATCTCTCTAAAGCTGATAATGGGCATAAGCCCACAGTTTAAAGAAAAGTTTTCTAAAATAAATCATGCTATTGGCACTAACGGCACACAATATTCTTTTTAAATGAGGCAAATTTTATAATTAGATTTCTGAATCTCTCCTCAAAATGGACTCTTAGCACCATTAGTAAGGCATCATTCTTTCAGCTGACAAGGAAATGTTCATTCTGGTGGACTCTTAGTCCCCATGTTTCTGTTAGAGGTTGAAGTTGCTTGATGAATGCCAGAAGTTATATACAGCAATCTATATCTACAATACGATAGAAGACATATACAATGATGGCTATTCATGGTTATGTTGCAAGAGACTCTGTTTTTGCCATTTCTGCTATGAACTTACTAAGTGCATCTCTGCACTTTGTAACTGCTCATGAGTCAACCATGTCTATCTTAAATCTTTTCCTTAGAGTCATTTTGAAGCAAATTTTTAAAAGATAGGAGCAAGAGAAATCTCTATTAGTTTTGGAGGGTTAGGCGACATTCTGAATTGGGTGACTCATGCTTTAATCATTTGTGACCTGGCTTTTTTTTTTTTTTTTTTTCTCCCTTTTCTTTTCTGTTTTTTTTTTTGTGTGTGTGTGGGGGGGGGGGTGGTTCTTACTTTATTCTGTCCCTTTACTATAATCCTGCCTAGTACTGTTCCAGGAAACATCCCCCTCATCCACTAATCATACATGCACTTTGAGAAGAATCTGGTAAACAGTTTACCCTGAAGTATGAAGGACAGATAAGGTTTTGTGTGCCCAAAGTCATTGGTCATTTTATAAAAAGAAAAGCAATGCTTGTAGTTAACTATAACCTAAATTACTAAAATTCTCTTTATGAAATTCCAAATGTCAGACAATAGCTGTACATTTCTTGGAAAAGCTAGATAGGTGTTTCAGTACCCAAGAATATAACTGTTTGTTACTAGATCAAGAATACTACTAATAGATAAAAGATGTGTATTAGTATGTGAAAGGGGTGAAATAAACAAAAAAGGTTCTTCTTAGTTCTGAAGCCAAAAAGCAAAACAACAACAACAAAAACAGAAAGAAACTTAAGGAATATCATCATTCTCTGGAATCAAAGTTCAGTCTCACCCTTTTTATTTCTAAAATGAACATTCGCAAGCAACATCTATAATGGGCTTTGAGATGAGGTCAAGAATGAGGCCATATGCACTGTTCCTCATTCCTGGCTGTGAAATGTACTATATATTAACATGCACCTCTCCCCACAGAGGTCAGAGGTGAAGCAGGCTATATTTTGATATGGTGCTTTGGGATATAAAACAACTGTGGAAAATAAAACTAAGGATAGTTTAACCCAATAAATTAGTTCTTCTCTGAATACTCCCTTAAGAAGGAAAAATATATGTTAAATATGCTTTATGTTCTTAAAAACCTTAGCTGATTAATTCTAAATAATAACTATATACATTATTCTTTATGGTACTTTTATACAAGAATGTGTAAATAATTATACACACTAATTCATTAATCCTTGGACATCCTGTGGGGGTGCAGGTGGGAGGGAAGGGTTGTGAGAAACACATGGTAGATGTGCTCTGCTGGGATGGTTAATTTTTCCAGCACTGATTTCATTTTTGGCTTGAAACACAAACTATTGTGTGAGTCCTGCTTAAACTAAGAGTAAGAACAAGAATAGACCCTATTGCTAGCTTAGAACAAATCACTTTGCTCCCTATGTCTGAGCTACGTACATCTCTGAAATAGCAGAATTTTATAAAATATGTCCAAATTCATCAGGCTTTGACATGTTCAGATGAACTAAATTATTTCACAGGCATTTGTCCCCTAGAAATGTTCTCAAATATCTACCAAAATTTTATCTTAGAATGTGTGTGAAAATTACACATACCCGTTGTAACATAAAACTGTAAGAAATAATTTTGTAAACCAGGATACAAAAATACTATTTATCAGGGGGAAATTAAGATTGGCAACTTAAAAAACTTTAAGCTAGATATTTGCAATGCATCTAATTGATAATGGATGAGAGTTCAGACTATCTAAAGAGTCCTATACATAGACTTGAAATATGAAAAACAAACCAGCAGAAAATGAGCAAAAGATATAAAGAAGCAATTGCAGAAAAGGAAGCCCATATTACCAATAACCATTAGGAAAAAAATGCCCAATCTCAATTCTAATCAGGAGAAGCAAATTAAAAATAATGTGTCAGGTGCAAATAGTCAAGAATGTGAATAGACAGGTACTCTATACTCTGGAGGTGAGAGTGTAAATTAGTTTAAGTACTTTGGACATCAATTTGATAATATCTAATAAAGCTAAAAATGCATATGCCTATTTCTATAAATTCTACTTCTAAGTATATTTCCTATTACAATTTTTGCATATGTGAACTAGGACTCATATACCAGGAGATTTTTTGCAGCTTTGATTTTAACAGCAAAAAGCATTATCTCCTTCTACCCTTTCTTTCTATGTTATTTCCTGTACCCATTTAATGAATTTTTCATTATTCCTCTTTGTCATCACCTCAGAAGTTAAGCTTTCTACTTCTATTTTAACAGCAGCATTCAAATTTATACTGTGCCTACTTAACTTTTAAAAGTCTTTAGTAAATTAATGTTTGCATTCTCTTCCTGGATTACTCAAGGATCTTATACATTGATATATATCTATATAAAGGGGGAACCCCCAAGAAGAACAGAATTATCTTCTGGAGGATGGGCCCCTTGTAGTACACTGCCCCCACCAGAGGAGTGTTTTTGGAAGCCATTTGTATCAGTATACCAGCTGGTATTGTTGTGAGAGGCTGCATTCAGCTTCAATAAGTTTTCTTTTTTTCTTAAAGACTCTTCCAATGTGTTTGTCTCTTTCATTATGGGTGACATACAAGAGTGTCTGCCCATACCTCGAACTGCGTGTTCATCAGTTTTTGCCCAATAACAGCAGGAATCTTGTGCCCTACCATCCTATTCACCTGATCTCACCCCAAATGACAGGGGTTTTTTGTTTGTTTGTTTCACCAGATGAAAAATGTCCTTAAAGGAAAACATTTTGCCCATGTAAAAGAGGTGAAACAAAACAATAGCAGAAGCACTAAAAAGCATCAAAATCAACAAGTTCAAAACTGTTTTGAGCAGTGGGGGGG
This sequence comes from Furipterus horrens, assembly GCF_987537825.1. Classification (NCBI taxonomy): domain Eukaryota; kingdom Metazoa; phylum Chordata; class Mammalia; order Chiroptera; family Furipteridae; genus Furipterus; species Furipterus horrens. The sequence goes on along the minus strand of NW_028327176.1, from coordinate 134,438,839 downwards.
GGAAAAAGTCTCGATAGATGTATTGCATCAAATGGAGAGTATTTTGAAGGTGACTGAAGTTTAAACATAAATACACAATTTTTTGATAAATAAATTCTGGGTTTTGGGGGCCCTTTATCATATGAGGAAATCTGATATAGTAATTGGGTTACATGATCATAGAGGCCAAGAAGTCTTCAGAAACCTGCTGTCTGACAGCTGAAGGTGCAGGAAAGCCTGTTATAATTCAGTCCCAGTCCAAAGGCTCAAGAATTAGGCATCTCATGATGTAAGTCCTGGTCCAGATACTCAAGAACAGGAGTGCTGACATCTAATGGCAGAAAAAGATGCTTGCTCCAGCTCAAGCAAAGAGAATGAATTCACTCTCCCCCTGTCTTTTTGTTCTACTCAGGCCCTGAATGAATGATGCCCACCCTCACTGAGGAGGGTGAAATCTTCTTTCCTTAGTCTACTGATTCCAATGCAAATCCCTTCTAGAGACATCCTCAGAGACCTCACCAAGAAATAATGTTTTACCAGCTATCTGGGCATTCATTAGCCCAGTTATATTGACACATAAATTTAACCAACAAAAATAGCATTCAGTGAACCCCTACTATAGGGCAGGTATACCATACTCAGCCCTTTATTGGTAGTTCATTTAATCCTTACAACAATTTTCCAGTCTTACTGATGGGGCAAGGGGCAACAGGAGGTCTGAGAAGATAATGTATGCCCAGTGCCACACATAAGCTGTACAGCAGATAAGGGCATAAACTAATGAATGACTACATCCAAGATTCCTGCTCTTTCTTTTCCAATCCTTCTACTACTTTAACATCAGCATCACATACACACACACTCACTCACTTGTGCAAGAAGCAAAGTTCTTGGGTTTTCATTCCACTTAAATCTATTTTATTTAACTCACAATATCTAATTATGTCAATTTGGTTTACCAGGTAAGGTGCAGTCCTGTCCTGGAATACAAAGAGAATCTGACACCAAGGAAACTAGATGAAGAGTAAGTCAGTTTAATTGGATGGGATGATGTCAAAAGGGCCCAGGGGACAGAGGTGCCCAAGCACATGAAGGCAAGAGGACCCTAGACAGAGATTTTTGTCTTTTGTCACCCAGTCTTTTCTATACTTGCTATTTCCACTCACTGTTTTTCCCAGCTCCTCCAGCATTCCTAAATCCACCCCTATGCCCCACAGATTAAACATCCAGACACAGAAATCTTCAGGCTCATATCTATAATTCTTTTAAAAAGTTCAACAACAACAAATTCTCAAAATGAATCTGAGCCTTTTATTTCTTCTTACATGCACTCTTTGTGTTAGGATCATCTAAAGAAATGAAAGAACAAAATCAATCCCATTTCATATTTGGATTTCAGCAACACGTGGGAATTAGTTGAGCCATTTCCTTGTCCTATATAGGGAAATATGTTTTCCATGACATGGTTGGCTGGAACCACACAGGTAAAATAAAAATCTTTAAACTACTTCCCTTTGGATCCAGAAATGATGAGCAATTGAACATTCTGTATCCCCCCAACTGCAAACCAGAAAGCCCCCTGTCAGAAGCTATTCTTGCAATATTATACCTCTAATGTTGTGGGAAGTTATTTGAGGCAAAAAGCAGTGGTCATAATGGGATTGTGTTTCAAAAAAGAGCTGGCTCTAAGGCCATGCTGTAAATGAAAAACATCATAAAAGAACATTACCATACTTAAAAAACAGTGAGACTGCTCAAATAACTCATTGCAGGCTATTTTATAGTCCCCTAATTCTGTTTTTAAAATCAAATGCAACTCTAAAAGAACAGCTCACTTCACATTGGGAATAAAGCCAAACCACTTCAGTTTATGGAGAATCTCAAGTTTTACCTGCTAAAATTCATTCATTTGATCAGCATTTATTCATTCCTTCAGAAAAGCATATATTGAGCACCAACTATATGTAAAGTATTGGATTAGATGGGAAGAAGCACTTCCCATGCAGTATTTTGTAATTAAACACAGGCAATAAGACCTGTACATGTATCACTAATCAAAAACATAATAAATTAGATACACAAAAGAAAAACACACAAGGGTGTGATAATAGTGAGAAGTTGAGAAAAATCAACTCTGGCTGAATAGATTCTAAAAAGCTTCATGGCTGAAGTAGCATATAGGCTCAGCCTTGGAAGATGAGAACAGAACACCCTTGACCAGAGAGACAGTGTATAAAAAGGCAGAGCAAGAAATTATACTCGTGGAAGGCAAACAATTCCATTCAACTGGAATCTGAAAGGAATGTAGACAAAAGCCCAAAAGGCAGACTAGGGCATGATTTTGGAGAATCCATTGTGCTAAGGCTAGTTGTGTGGCCTACTGTCTGATCAAAAAATAGACTAAGAAGTTTTAATTGGCTGCTATGAGTCACCTGATTTTTAGGGGATGACTGAAAAGGGATTTAAAATTTTCATATAGTCAAAGAATGACTATAAAGACATTCTCTTTGCCTTGGTTGTTATGCTACTGAAAGTTAACTCCTCTAGCAAAGAGAGGGAATCCTGGCATTGATTTTGCACACACCTCTCATTTCTGGTTTCAACTTACATTCCTTAATTTCCTTTGCCCTTTGTTCTTAGTTCTTCACATAAAAAATATATTTCATATTCCATATGCTTTTATTATAACACAATGATCAAATAAACAGATTAAATACAGAGATATAAATGAAGAACAAAATAAAAATGAAAGTGTATGCCTCCAAATAAATCCATTTTCCAAAAGTTATATAAGTAATGCTCTCCAAATATACCATCCTACACATTATTCTCTGATGATCATTGATGAACAAATTCTGTAATTTCTATAGTTACAGATTTTTTCCATAGGTAATTTTATATAGCCCTAGCTCTATAAGTAAAATGAGCACTACCTTTCTTTTTCAAAAGAAGAAATTAGATCTCTTAACATGGAATTGGTAAGCAAGCAGGAAAAATAATTTCTTAGGCAGTGTTAAAGCCACAACCAGATCTGCTTTTGCCCTAAACCCAAATTAATGCTTACCATAGCACTATGACATACCACCTCAGAGCAAAACATAACAATTCAAAATTTTTTGGCATATCCAAATATGATGTGGCCATGATAGTCATAGTGATAATGGGTAACAAAACATGTACCCTAGGACATCAATGTCCTATGCATTTTCAGATGACTCATCACTCATATCACCCTAAATGGGTAACTATTTAGTGTTCATTAAGGTATAAATCTGCATACTCAGGTAAAATTGTGGTTATAGCCAGAGGGGAAGGCAGTGGGCAAAAGGGGTTAAGTGGGGACAGAAAGAGACTTTGCTTTGGGTGATGGGAACACAGTGCAGTGTGCAGATGATGTTTTGTTGAGCTGTACAATTGAAACCTGTATGGTTTTGTGAAGCAATGTCATCCCAATAAATTCAATTTAAAAAGGATCCAATTCATTTATGTACTCTTCTAATATTTTCTATTCACCTTAGCAGTGTACTAGTTGTAAACTAACAAATATCAAAGACCATATCAATGTAATTGTATGCACACTGAGGCATTTAAAAGAAATATTAAGCCAATGTCCAAATGGCTTGTCTAGGTCTAGTTAAAACATCTGAAGCAATAGGAATGAAAATGAAAAGCAGGAAGGATCAGAGCTGAAATTCCTGCAGTCCAGTAAATATTATCAATGTGTATTGGAAAGAGGTAGTGGGAAGAGATAGTGGATTACCCACATGGTTTGTTGGTTGGTTTACCCATTATACAATATCTTAGCCACTGTTGAAATAGAAGCTTAATCACAAAACACATGCCTGAACCCTGAATTTATGGGGGAGCCTGGCAGTAGAGTGTGAGTTCTATACCAGTCTGATCAGGGAGTCAAAGTATGTCCTTAAAGTATAAATACATTTCCTTAAGAGATTTTCTAGCATTTAGCTTGACTTGCATATTCTCGAGCCAATACCTTCCTCCCAAAAAAATGTAAGAGAAAAAATATTAAAGACAGGAGGCTTTCAAATTTCTACCTGCATTAACATACAAGAGCATAATAGTTTTGAAACCATTTCTGCTTAATGAACACCCACATTTGCATTTCAATAGTACCTCGGGGTGCAATAAAGTCAGTACAGCATAGATAATTCTGAAATCAACCCTTTTCTCCCTCTAAAAGGTCCTTTAACTATAAAAAACAATTTTAATAAAAAGGTAATTGTACTCAAGATCCTCCATTATATATAATACTCTTCATCATAACATAAAGGTTTGGCCCAAAGACCAACTTGAAGGAATTCACAGTAGATTAATGTCATTATTAGTCATGACTGTGTATAGCAAATCATGTTCTCACAGCTCTTCCAACATGAGGTCAAAACAGAAAACTAAATTTTAATTTCTGTAGAGTAATTCCTTAGCTGTCTGTCTACCCTGACTACTGCATGAAGGATGGGATCAAAAAAGAAGACTCTCTCGTGATCCATTAAAGAGACTGCCAATGGCATTGAAAAGAAAGTCACATAATGAACACTTTTGGTCAGAAGTAACAACATTAAGTTACAACACGTTCAATCAAACTGCAGAAATGCCTCCAGTTATAGCAGCAGATAGGAAAACTAGGGTCACACATCCCCACATGCCCAAGACCTAGAATGTCAGCACATCTAAAGTGATGAAGCTCATGGAGATGGGCAATTCATAAAGCACAGACACCCATAAAGCACATTTTTACATCAGATATTTAATTTCAAATTTACATTATATATAACTTATAATGTATATTATAAATTCAATCTATGATCAAAGCTATTCTTCTGCATTTTTTAAATATTAATTTTACCTGTTCACAGTGCCCTGAACAGTGCCTGGTATATAATAGTCATTTACTAAATATTAGTTAAATGAATGAATGAATGAATGAATGAAACAGAACAAGTGTTAGATCAACAAGAGTCTCTCCTCATCTCCCACGGTAAACTCCTTCAAGTATGAGCTCCTCATGAGCAGGTAGTAGAGGGCCTGGCTCCTAAGGAGCATTCAGTAACTCAGCACCTAGTTTTGGGGTGAGTGATGTATTGATTTTCTATTACTAACCTTACAAAGTATCATAAACTCAGTGGCTTAAAATTCTTATTTTATCATTTATTACCTTATAATTCTGTAGACCAGAAGTCTAACAGGAGTTGAAATCAAGTGCTGTTAGGGCTGCATTCTTTTCTGTAGGCTCTGAATGACATCTGTTTCCCTGCCCTTTCCAGCTGCTGAAGGCTGCCATGGTCCTTGCGGGTTGGTGCCCTTCCTCTACTCTCTCCACATCTGCATTCTCTGTAGTCTTCAAAGCCAACAATGGTAGTTCTTCTCCCACTGAATCACTCTGACCCTACTTTTTTCTCCTATTTCTCTCTTTTCAGCCTTCCTCTTCCACTTTTAAGGACTCTGCTGATTATTTTCTTAGGCTCACCTGGAAAATCCAGGCTACTCTCCCCATCCCATGGTTAGCTGATTAGCAACCTTAGTTTCACCTGCAACCTTAATACACTCTTGCTCTGGAACATATAGTATATCCACAGGTTTTGAAAGTTAGATGTAGACACCCTTGGGGCTGCTATTCTGGGGGTGGGGGGCTGGTAAATTCTTGGTTGTTGAGTGTGTGAGTGAGTACCCATAAGCCAGTGAGAAGACTGTTCTGAGCTTCAAATGGCAGGGCAGGTTATATAAAAGTAGCAAGATTTTCTAAAATAGCCTAAGATGGTTTTACTTGAAGATAAGGGACACAGGTAACCCCTGAATCCACTTTTGATCAGAAGAGTAAGATAATGGAAGTTGAGTGTATGGAAGACTAATCAGGACACAGAATGCCCAATACTTTAGAGAAAGAGAAGACTGGAGGGCAAGACCACGGAGAAGACAGGTGTAAATATTTGAGTGTCAGGGATAAGGGTCTGAATTAAAGATAGGAAGGATGAATGTGAGAGACTCCTCAGAAAATGACTGAATGGGAATGAGGAACAGAGAAGAAACATGAATCAAATATGTCTACAATACTGTGAGCCACAGAGATTAATGAAGAAACCAAAAAGTTAGAAGTGGAGCCAGTGTTCACATATGAAAAACGTAGGCTTGAGGTGACTAGATAAGATCTCTAGGTTGAAATGTTCAGTTTTTATCTAACCAGACAGAGTTTAGATAAGGAAGCAGGACAGGAAACCATCACCTTTAGTGTTAGAAGTGAGTAGCATCCACAAGTGGTAAAGGAGCTGTAGCCAGGAACCCCAAGTTTGTTTTATCCAGAATAAATCTCACCTGTAGTCAAAGCTCTTTACTCCATAGTCTATCACTCTGCTCCTTCCATAGCTCAGAATGGCTCTCAGACACCTGAGGGCAATTCTTAATGAACAGGCACCTGTGCTCTGATTTCTGCTACTTAGCCATGTCTTGGTCTCTCCCTGGACTTCAGCCAAGCTCAGCAGAGAGTTTGGGTTGCTAACTTCTGTTCCTGATATCTGCCAGCTGTCACAGATGTTCCTGGGCCCATATTAAAATGCTTGGTGTTTGAATCCTTGCTGTTCCTCACATCTGTTGAGTGTCCTCTCCTTAACTTCTCTTTAAACTTTCTGGACCTTCTGCCCATTCCTGTTTCTGATACTTCAGCACTTGGAATACAGGTTTTCTAACTATTTATCTGTACCTTGATTCTATCATTAAAAAATGGTAAAGGAGGACTTCTGGCCAAGATGGAGGTGTAGACAGACACACTGCATCTCCCTCCACAACTAAGAAGGAATACAACTACCTCAAAACTAGAAACAACCAGAAGTTCCAGAAAATCAAACTGCATGTAAGTCTAACAAACAAAGATATAAAGAAGAAATACTCACGGAGACAGGTGGGGGGGGGGGGGCAGAGAGCCAGGGCAGAGAGGACACAATATGGTGGTGGCAGCAGCGGCAGCAGCATCAGACCAGCAGAAAGCCCAGTCATACATTTAAAAAAGTTGGGAGGGACACCTGGGGAGCGTTCCCAGCTCCTCACCGGACCTTGCAGCTCAAGGTCCCAGCACTGGGGGAAATCAAGTCTCATTGCTTCTGACTACGCAGACCAGTGGGGGTTGGGTTGGGGTAGAGGCAGAAACTGCCGGTCTCTCTACAGAGTCTGCTTGTTTAAAGGGCCCCACAGTCCTAGAACATCCACAGACCCAACCATTCTGGGAACAATGGCCAGGGAAGCAGCTAGAGGGGCGCCAGTCCAGTGCAGAAGTGCAAGAGGTCCCTGGAAAAGGGGCGAGTGCTAGGCAGGTGGCATTGTTCCCTCTTGGACCCCTCCTCCATATACAGCACCACAATGTGGTGAAACAGGTCGCCCTGCACGGAAGAATCCCTAAGGCTTCACCCCTTACAATGTAACAGGAACATAACAGCTCTACCTGGGACACAGAAGCAAACAAACACAGGAGCCTGTCAGAATAAGGAGACAGACTAGTTAGTATGGCCCAAAAGGGGAAACGGATCAAGGTTCCAGTGGGAAAACTAAGTGATGAGGAGATATCCAGCCTAACAGGTGAGGAGATAGACAACCTAACAGATGAAGAATTCAAAACACTGGTGATAAAGATGATCACAGGCTTGACAAATATGCTTGAGTATGGCAAACACATAAGAGAAGAAGTGAAGGCTATGCTAAGTGAAACGAAGGAAAATCGACACAAAACTAATGGTGAAGGGAAGGAAACCGGGGTTCAAATCAATGATTTGGAACACAAGGAAGAAAAAACAGTCAACCAGTGTAGAATGAGGAAGCAAGAACTGAAAAAAATGAGGAAAAGTCCCAAATTTTGTGAAGGAGATGGACATACAGGTCTGGAAAGCACAGAGGGTTACGGGCAAGCTGGACCCACAGGGAATCACACCAGAACGCATCATGATTGGGATATCAAAGGTGAAAAATAAAGACAGAGTCCTGGGGGCAGCAAGAGAGAGGCAGAGAGTTGCCTACAGGGGGCTGCCTATAGGACTATCAGCTGATTTCTCAGAGGACACTTTGCAGGCAGGAAGGGACTGGCAAGCAGTATTCAGTGTGATGAAAGGCAACCTGCAACCAGGATTACTCTATCCAGCAAGGCTATCATTTGGAATGGAAGGGCAGATAAAGTTCTTCCCAGACAAGGTAAAATTAAAGGAGTTCTTCATCACCAAGCCATTATTATATGAAATGTTAAAGGGACTTACTTAAGAAAAAGGAGATCAAAACTATGAACACTAAAATAATGACAAACTCATGACTATCAACAACTGAATCTAAAAAATGAAAACAAAATCCAGTGAAGCAAACCAGAATAGGAACAGAATCATAGGTATGGGGATCATTTGGAGGGTTATCAGCTGGGAAGGGGGAGGGGGGAAAATGGGGATATGGTGCAGGGATTAAGAATTATAATCGACTGGTTCAAAATTATCAGGGGTAAGTTAAGAATAATATAGGAAAGGGTGAAGCCAAAGAACTTACATGCATGACCCATGGACATGAACTAAGGGGGGTGGGATTGCTGGAGGGAAGGGGGGTACTGGGCAGAGGGGAACAAAGGGGAAAAAATGTAACTACTGTAACAACATAATAAAAAATATACTTAAAAATAAAATATAAAAAAAAAAGAATAGTAACTGGCAAAAAAAAAAAGTACAAATGGTTGTTACAGAATGGTCATGGGGATGTAAAGTATAGCATGGGGAACGTAGTCAATAATAGTCTAATAACTATGCATGGTGTCAAATGGGTGTGTGATTTATCAGGATGATCACTTGTGTAACATCTAACCATTGGGTTACACCCCTGAAACTAACATAATTATGTCAACTGTAATTGAAAAATAAAAACAAATTATAAAATAAATAAATAATAACCCTGAAAAAAAATAGTAAAGGAAACATTATTCAAAATGGAGAGGGGAAGCCATGAAGGGCAAGCTCTCACACACATACCACTCATCGCAGCCTGTGTAACCAGCAGGAAAAAGAAATATTAGAAGTATTTTAACCAGGAAGGACAATTTTTTTCCATGAGAATTTTATCTCCTGCTTAAAAAGAAGTAGAAGAAAAAGAAACAAGGCACTAACCACCACTTGCAGCCAATGTGAAACCACCACAACCTCCATCTCCTGTTCTCCTCTGGTGAATTTCTGTTCAAAACAACCCACCCCAATTTCCTCCTAAACCCTAATGAAAGCTGACCATGCCTTTGTCTTTGGGACTTGCCTGCAACTTGCTACAGTTTGCTTGTTCCAAATTGCAATTCCTCTGCTATTTCCAAACAAACTCTTCATTTATAATAAACTGAGCTTGCCTTAGTTTACCATTTTGTTTAGGTCAACACTATTCACTTCTATGCACAATGATATGGAGGTAAATAACAGAGATTTCCAGAAAGCATATAACAAACAAAACTCCCAGCTGGTATGCAGAAGCACACTGATGTGCCCGACTGGGTTGCAGGTATGTGAGAGAGTGATGTCATCCAGTCACCTTCAGACTTGAGTAGTCTCATCTAGAAACTCCTCTGTGCTGCACAATCTTCTACAAGCATTACAACGTGAACCAAAAAAGTTGGAAAGCATGGATCTATAGTAAAGATCATAGAGGTGAGGAAGAGCAGAGAGAGCAGCTGGAGGGAAAGAAAAAGGAAAAACAGTGTCATGGAAGCCAGAGGACAAGGACATTTCAAGAGAAGGGGAGGCAGCACTGTCAAATGCAACAGAGCAGCCAGGAAGAATGAGGACTGAGAAAAGGCCATTGGGTCTATAACTGTGAAAGTTCATTTATCATGTCAGGCAAACAGTTGATTCAAGAGGGAAGTGCAGGGCTAAAGGGAACTAGAAAAAAGGTCAGCATGATGCCTAAAGAAGAAAAAGAACATTAAAAGGTATCAGGAATGCTTTACTAGTCAGGCCTAAAAAATATGCCAGAAAATTTAAGGTGATCTTCAGCTAGAAATAACAAAACTGGCAGAAATCATTTACATAACTGAGGCAGCTTATTAAGTCAACCATAACTGTCAACATTTGCTTAAGTATCTCAAAACAAAAAAGGAATGAGAGGCAAGTGTTTAAGATAAATAAAAATTAATCCAGTTCACAATCAAATGGAGATGCCATGAGTCCAAAGAACATTTATGTGTGGGATTTTGTTTCAAGACTCTAAATTTAACAAGCTGAAATTACCACAGCATTCAAGAGTTTGAAATGAAGAATTTTCTTTTAACTGGATATTTTTATTTCATTCAAAAAAGAAAAAAGTAACAAAACATCTATAACTTAGTTTCCAGAGAAGCAAGTGTTTATTGGGCTATTAAGATAAGCTTTGTAATGGGATAAAAGGGAAACGGAGTTGTCCCTCCCCACCCTCTCCAGCCCTTTCAACACGGACTGTCTCTTGCTTGCACATGGAGGCTCACTATAGCAACTTGTGAAGGCACCCAGGTAAACATGAGTGAGATCTAATGCCTTTGGGAAAAACACCTCATATTTGCGACCTCCACCTCGGTACCCAGGAGCTTTTTCCCCAATCCTCAACACCCAGTTGGCTGTCACTAATGAGAGGTAGAATGATAAAGTAGTGTTGAGGAAGAGCTTTGCATTCAGATAGAACCGAGTTCAAATATTGACTCCAATACTCAGTGCATCAACTTGGACAAATTATTTAACCTCTTCACACCTAGACTTACCACTTTTAATATCTACCTTAGTTGCTGTGAGGATTAATGTATGTAAATGCCTTGGCACACAGCTATTTGAATGATTTCCTATTTGTCTCCTTTACCCTCACCCATTCTCAACCCCACAAAAACCATTTTCCTGCCTCAGCCAGCTTCTCCCTCTCCTGACCTCTGTCTTCCTCTACCTCACCTTGGTCATACGGGGCTCTCTATGCAGCCTCCCCTTGTCTGGCCCTAGTTTATATTTCAGCCTAAAGATCTATGGCTATCTGACTCCCTGAGGAATCTAAGTACCAATGGAGAAAAACACTATGAGAAAGATAACAGCACACATGTCAATGTCCATTCAACCACAATTACTGAAATAGGACCCGTGTCACCCAGTAAGAGGTATGGCAGTTTTTAGCTACTTGAGCATGTTCAGAAAACAGGGCAATGTAGTCTTTTATTATTTGGAAACCTACTTCACCTAGCCTATATCTCCCAAGTCACTATAGTAAGCAACTGCACAAACATTAGAACTTCAAAAATTCCTAATAAATTTGAGGGGGAAAATTATTCTTCTCATTCAGCTTTGCTTTCATTATCTAAATTCAAACTTTCAAAGAAGTGACCTAAGGCATGATTACCTAGAAGCAAAGAAAGAACATTAAAAAGTTTTAGATCATTTTTTTACCTTCTTACATGTTAAATGTATTACCTGAAGTCTCATAACTGAAATCATGACATCATGACAAGTTGAAAAGTTTGAAGAAGAATGATTTCTTTTAACCCTGTTGCCAAATCTGTTGCCTCCAGAATACAACAAGGATGCCAGCCTGTTAAACCAAGCATAGCATACCATGGTCTGGGGACAGTCAACTGACCTGGAGTCTGCAAGATCCTCCCCCATGTGGGAAGGCCACCCTCCCTTCCATACTCCTACTCTTATTAGGGATTTCTGGACCCAAGGGTAGGTAGGACAACAACCATGTCCAGCTTGAAGCAGCTAGAGGAGCACAAGACCTTCGCCCGTTGTCCTTTATAGGATTGTAAAGGGTCTTAAGTCTGAGAGGGGGAAATTGTTATCTTTTTTTATTGTTATAAAAAATTAATTAATTAATTTTCTTAAAAAAGAAAAACATAGGAAAGGGTGAAGCCAAAGAATTTGTATGCATGACCCATGGACATGAACTAAGGGGGGGGGGTTGTTGGGGGAAGGGGGATACTAGGCGGAGGGGAGCCAAGGGGAAAAATTGGAACTATTGTAACAACATAATCAATAAAATATACCAAAAAAAGGGAAAAACACTAGAATAGAATTCATAAAGATGAAAAACTCAAAAAATAAAAAATGTTTGAAGAAATGTGATTGGATCAATTCCAATATGGGGTAGAGCAAAACTGTTTGGGTAGACATGATCAAGCATTGAGCAATGCTCTCTAAAGTTCCTTGTTTTAAGGAAATTTGACAACATATTCAAAAAAACACCTTACATAAGTAATAAATCAAATTGTAAAAATTGATGGAAAAGAATGTACAATGAATCAAAGCCCAAACTCTTTTGAACCATTTTAGTAATTTAATTAAGAAACCTATTAGTGATAGGTTGAGGCAATTAACACTGTTCAGGACATAGCCATAATTGATAGCTGTTTGGTAACACAAATATCTTTCCTAGAGAGAATATAATATTATTCTAAAGTAGCCTCTTAGATCATCTAGCTAGAGTTGTGATATTGGGTTCAAAAGATTTATGCATGCCTTACAAATAAAAATAAGACAGAATTATTATTTTTTAAATTGAAAGTCAAAGTTAGGAGGAAATTTAGAATTGAACTCCTATGTTTTATAGAGGAGGAGACCTCTAGAGACCTCAAACTTGCCCAAGTAACAAAGGGAGTTATTGGTGAAACCACAACTAACAGGTCATCTACTGGCACCTGGTTGAGGCTGTAGATGTGTCACATTGGTGCTACTTCATGGCTCAGGCCAGCCTCTGATAGTCCTGGGCTCTGCCGAGCCCATTGGCTTAATCGGTACCTCTGTATAGGACTACAGTCATTACTCATTAGCCCACTCAAAGTCCAGCCTGCCTGTCCCTTTGTCATCTAACACAGTCACTGTGGCTTTCACAGATATACATCAACCAACCGATATCAGAAACAAAATGGCAAAGTCTTTGTTGATTAAGAAATTTTAAGTGTTATGTGTACATTGTTTAAAAATCAAATTGTACAGAAATATTATGAAAAAAGAAAATTTTTTCTAATCCACTCTCCACTGTAAATTCCATCACCCTTTGTAGTCACAATTTAGTCATCAGTGGTCATAAATATGTTAAACATCTTTTTCATGATATCTTAATTATAGACATTAACTTTTGACTCAATGATATTAAAGCTGAGAAAAAGTAGCTCAATTATATTTTTTCCTTTCCCTCCTCATAAAATTTTATCAGTTGTATTATTTTTAGTCCTTCTACTGCTTAACTTTACAATTTGAAATAATATAGCTAACCCTCCATATGTTTTTCCATCAACTTTAAATTGGCTCTCTTGACCTTCCACTGTTAGATGAAGAAATTTGAACCTTCCCCTGCCCTCCACATCTTCCCACCATCCATCCTCACCCCTGACTTCTGTCAGCTCGAGCACGATTTCCATATTGTCAAGGTTTATAAAACTCACATTTTGCTCCATAACTATAATTTAACGTTCAGTGTTTTGTCTGTGGGTTGATCATAAAAGTAAAATGCAATAAAAATTATCATTTATTATATTATTATGATGACTATTTTTTTCACTACAGAATCAAGTCACGTCATTGGCCCAAAGGAGAAGGGAATATATCCTACACATCACTAAACCTCAAGGGAGAGTGATGCAAGTGTAAGCACTAGAGAGTACCAAGCTACTCCAGTCTACCAAGAGTAGCAGCATTAAGCCCATTAAGAAACAGTTCTCTTTAATAATCATCTGCTTGTGACCGCACCCTTCCAAAAAAGAATCATTCTTGACCACCTCAGCATACTTGCACATTCAGCAAATGTGTTAAGCTCAGCTACCTGCAGCCAAACCTAGCTGCAGATAGTTAAGGCAATTTTTTGGATTCTCATCAACAAATTAATGTTGATAATGAAAGAGCTTCTCTAAGAGCTCTGTATTATACAAAAGGGCTTGTAGCTTTAAGTCTAAATTACACTTTGCTACCTAAATTGCTGTGAAAACTTCAGCTTCCCTGAGCCTCAGTTTCCTCATTTAAAAAACATTAGAGCAATACCAGCTATCACATAGGCATATTGTGAGGATTAAGTTAGAAAAAATACGTGAAAATGTATGGTAAATTATAAACTGTTATGCAAATACAAAGTATTGTTGTTATTAACAAGGAGCACAGGGTGCTGCTTTCTATGAAATTGAAATGCAGTACAGATGCCTAACATCAAATTAAGGACATTTTGAGATAAAAGAATCAAAATAGTATTGCATAAATTGGTGTTCTTTCCCAGGAAGGAATTTAAAACTGCACAACTAGACATTAAGCAACCTGCTGCTTTAGATAACTTATTCAATACATCGATAATTTTACTCAACACACAGACTCAGCAAGGAGCCTCGTTCCTCCCTGCCAATCGTCAAGGACAGGATTTGCAAGAACTACTAAATGGAGCATTTCATTGGTCAAGTGAGAATAAAATAAAAATGGGTTTTAAGGTTTTGTGTCATGGCCTATACCTGAATCTAAGTCAATAATAAGGAATTAACTCTGATATCATTTCACATCTCCACAAAGGAAAAATTTTTAAAGTTTAGGAACCCAAATAGGTTTAAACACTCTTAGTGCTGCTCCTTGGACAGTCTTTCCAAATGTTAATAACAACTTCTTTTATTATTGCAGCACATATAACACAATCCTTTAGGGTTATTAGAGTATCATTCAAATTCAAAGAACAACGTAGACCAGGGAGTCAAATTAAATTACTCTAGGGCTGTAAAAGTAAATCTAGGTCTCATGTCAGAATTGTCCATTGCACATGATACTTCAGAGTATCTTACTAGGAACCTCAAGTCCCCAGCAAAGAGAATATCCATGAATATTATTCCCCCAACCTAAGGGGGGAAAAGTCCTAACCTAAAGACTCCACACCAGGGTTCAGAGTCATCCCCTCTATGTTTGCCCTTTCTTAAGGTTAACACACACAACCCTGGGAACATAAATCATTAAGCTATTTCTAGGATCTGCTAAGACCAAAATATGCCTGAGAAACATCCGCACACCCAAAAAGTCATTTGCGATCCAGTGCTGGATTATAGGACTCATTAGAGCTGCAGACCGGCTGAACCCAGCCGATCTCCACTCGTTTTAAGAGTCTGTCTCTTTTACCCTTAAAGGTAACTGAATTTTTTTCTCAGCTGGTGATGAGAAGAATCTCTGTCTTTATTGAGTAGATATTTCCCTCAAGTGTTGCTCTCCTTAATGGCAATTTTACCCTATTATGTGTATTTCCCAGGGAGCCAGAGAATGTTAATGAATGTCAAGCCCACATTTCTCTCAGTGGCTGGATTTCCAGTGTGGTTGGAGCAGTGGACTGCTGCAAGCACACATGCTAATCAGCCTCCATCTGCACAGGAGGCTGCGTGCAGAAACAGACAATTATTTTGCTCCGTGCAGGGCTGCTTGGGGAGGGGAAGCAGCTGCAGAGGAGTAAATTCCCAGGGCTTATGGTTATTAGGGACCCCCCAAAGTACACTTAAGTCTTTGAAATAAACACCCAAAAAAACTTTCCAAAAATCATGAAAAGAAAATCTTACTCTTCAGGTCCCTTCACCATTTATTTCAAAGCCTTTTCCATCAGAGGAAATATTTCTCTCCAACTGATTCAGGGACAAGGTCCCAGGCATGGGGAGCTATCCCACTGTGTACTCAGTAGTAGGTGGGTAGATTTTCCTTTCAACTAAATGAAGAAGTTCCGGAACAGGAGGTTGCAGACAATGCTATACCATTGACACTTGAGAGTGGAAAATATTAAATATATCTCCCATTGAGTAATCATTTCTCTACTGTGGTGTGCCCAAGGGGAGAAGTCATAAATGAATTACTGATCATCATAGGAATGTTGAATTTACAAACTACGAGACATATTCTCTGGTGGCCTCCATTCTACAAATGGAGAAATTTATGGCTCTTTAGGCACCAAGAAACTCTATGTCAGATAATCATTTGACATCATTATTTTGAAGTCAAAAAAATATTACATGATCATGCTTCTCATGTTTCACCCCAAGCCTTGAAATATGTTTTTGGGAGGGTGGCACATGCATGCAACAAGAAAGCAGGGATCACGAAGGCAATCTGATAACTGAAATTTTTGGATTACCAAAAGAGCTGCCCCTTTGACCACACAACGGAAGAGAGTAATTTTCACATCATCCCTAACCCTCAGAAACTCCTAATATACTACCTCTGGTGTCTGAAGAGGAGCAAGACCAGACCGACTGGCAGTTTTAGTTTCAGTGTGGATACTTTTAAAAACCTGGTGCTGGCCACATACAAGAGAACTCCTGGAAGGTCATGGGCATGGCCAGTCCTTGGTCACTGAAGCCTCTGCTCTGGAAATCCCAGAAGAGAGCTGGAGCAGAACAGAGGCTGCCTTGGGTTCTGGAGCTTTCCAGGTACCCTAGGCACTCCTGGGACAAGGCAAAATTCGCCCAGGGCATGGCCCAGGCTCTCATAGCTACTCCAGGAATAAGTAGCATGACCAGTCTGCTACGCTCTGAAGTGCGACTCTGCAGGAGCCCAGGGCCAGAGTGCTGACTCCCTGGTTGGGGTAGAAAGGAAGAGAACAGAGGGGTCTCCCAAAGAAGCTGGCTACTGGGCACCACCGAAAAGAGACTTGTTTCTGAGATCTATCCATTCAGTGTCAGTGAAGGCTTCCCTGTCAAGGAGCCTGTAATTGTTTTCCTGAATGACCGTTTAGTAAACTCATGGGATTGGCCCAGTTTGATTAAATCTTCTCTGGAGTAACAGGCCTCATAGCTGCTGATACAGAAAAGTGGGTCAATGGTGAAAAAAGGTCTTCCCACCAATGGAGAGGAGAGACTAGAACAAATGACAGATCTCTATAACCCACTCGTTGCCTCATCCGTCTTAAATATAACAGAGAGAAATTAACATGTGACTTTGCTCCTCTGCCCTCCAAAACCCCAACAAATGGGAAAAGAAACTCAGTTTGCATGTCCAGACAAAAATGACAGAAAAGTATTGCTCAAATGTATTGTCCAGAGATGGGTCAAATGTTCTGAGACACATAGAGAGGTGTGTAATTTCCTAAAGCAAGGCCCATCACATGCCACACAAATAAGCCAGCCACAGGAAATCCTGATGGTCTGACAGCATGACTTAATCTTGACCCCAGGACTCACCTGGTTGTATACTAACTTCACTTCTATGTTCTAACCTTAATCCTGAGTGATGGTGGAAGAAATCCTGAGCCAAAAAAAGCCCCAGTTTTCTGTGGAGCTAGACTAGGAAGGAAACAAACCTGTGTGACCCTAATGCAAAATTTTCTAAGAGTGCTTTCACAGGAAATGCATTCTGACGTCAAAGTTTAAAAATATCTTCCCATTTGTCATCACATTTAATCCCCACCATTACACTTGAAGGCAAGTCTCATACCTGTGGGGCATAGATTACAAGTCCCTTTCTATGTCCTAAGAAATGAAGCATGCAAAACATAACTGAGTGGCCCAGCTTTGCCCAGAGTTTTAGTGACATTGATGACATTAGAACCTAAATTGCCCAATGCCTGTGCCTAGCTCACCAAGAAGTCCCCAAGACCCCTACAGGCAATGAGAGAGAGCAAGCGAACAAAGTAATATTGGGCTCCATATGGTTCTGATTTTTATATTATTGTGCTTTATTTTAATTTACCCACCAACAAAAGAATAATAATAAAGGAAACTAGGTGGAGACTGGAGCCACCTCCTCTGTGTCAGTATTACGAATAGCATTTGGAATGAGCCTTTCCGACAGATAGACCTGGAAGCCACAACCAATCATGGGACAGTTCACGAGGCAGAAGTGAGATGCCACAGGAAAAAACCCTCATGGGACATTACCCTGGAGTAAGTGTCTTTTGATTATTAAGTGATTTCCTGATTTTGCTTATTTATTTATCTAATAATTCTCCTGTCCTGTCCTGCTTCACACATTGACAATTTTCTCCTTTTCCTCCCTCAGGTAGCAAAGCCATTCTGTGCTCTCTCGTGGCACAGCAGAAGGATGCAGCCATCACATGGCCCTCTGGCCTTGTCCTTTGCCTCACACGTGTCACTAGGCCTCGCTGGAGGGTATGTTGCACAAATAACCCAGTCATAGGAAATCCTGAAGGTCTGACAGCATGGCTTAATCTTGACCCAGGACTCACCTGGATGTCTACTAACTTCACTTCTCTATGCTGATAGAGAGCAAGTAGCCTCTAAGTCTCTTCCTAGCCGCTGAGTTTCCAAAGTTCAGTTTCCCTGGAAAGATGGAGATGTCTAGAAGCATCACTGATGCTTGAACTAAGGGAAGAGAAGAGAGCAGAGAATCTAAAAACTCAGCTTTGATGAGCCCTGTTACAGGCTAATTGTGCCCCCACCCCAATATTTAGATGTTGAAGCCCTAACTCCCAGTACCTCAGAATGTGACTTCATTTGGAGAGAGGGTCTTTAAAAAGGTAATTATGATCAAATGAGGTCACTGGGGCAAGCTCTAATTCAATATGACTAGAGTTCTTATTTTTTTAAAAAGAGGAAGTTCAAGACACAGACACACACAGAAGAAAGATAATGTAAAGAGAGAGGGAGAAGATGGCCACCTACAAGCCAAGGAGAGAGATCTCAGGAGAAACGAATCCTGCTGACACCTCGTTCTTGGACTTCTGGCCTCCAAAACTATGAGAAAATAAATGTCTGTTGTTTAAGTCACTTAGCTGGTGGCTTTGTTTTGGCAGCTCCAGAAAACTAAGAAAAGCCCCAAAGAAAGGAATCTGAGTCTTCCTCCTAAGAAGACTTCAAGCCCAGGCTCTAGGGTAAGAGAGGCTCTTTGATGAGTGGCTTTTTCCTTCTATGCTTCCATTTCTTTATCCATAAAATATGGGTAATAATAATGAATACTTAACCTAAACTCTTGTTATGAGAACTAATCAAGGTAATATAAAGAACTACCTGCCTAGTAAGCACTCACAGATTATTTGCTATTATTATTCCTCCGAATGAGGGCTGGATCTTTACCTTTTTGTGACTCCTCAAGGCACCTTCATTCAGTAAATTCCCAACAAGTATGTTCCTAGGATTAACAGTTGCAACAAAAGAAAAATTAAAACAGAATATTCATTAAAAATAGGTTCGCATAACTGCCTGAAAAGTGGATGTTGCAAATTACTCACCACTGAGCAGTTAAAAAAGGTACAAACAAAATACAGGTCATAGCCTAGACAAATAGGTCTCACCCATCTGAAATAAATGGAAATGGGGCTCTAAGAACACACTCACATACCATTATTTAGCTACTGATATGTTTAGACTCAGAAACAAAAGCTATTACCTAGCAAACGCTACAACTTCAGAGAGGAAAATAAGAAGCAAAGGACTGCATTTTATTTTGCATTAATGTATGACATTTTCTGCCCTGGAAAAGTTCATAGCTATAGTGTTCTTTTGTTGTTTAGGGTGTGTGTGTGTGTGTGTGTGTGTGTGTGTGTGACCTTTTTTCTCCACATGCATTATGGTTGAATGTGATGATTGTGAGTAAAGTTAATTCTTAGAAAGGAGCAGTCTCACCTTATACATATTAATAAGCGCTTTTTTTGAGAAGCAGTGACAGCCCTTGATACATTTTGACGAAAATGAAAGGGGAAAAAAAAAAACAGTACCACTATTAAGAACACCCCTGAGGTGATAGAGAGCCACATCTTTGATATATCAGCTCTTGGTCTCAATGCACATACTTATTAACTCACCTATGCACCAAGAATTAGAATGAGCTCCTTCTTTAGACACATATTCTTAACAGCAGTCCCAACAGACATCTTGGCACCTACAGCAGGGTTTCCATGTGGACTGTGGTGTAATTTTCTCACAGCCTCACTGTACAGTTTGTACCAAGAGCATCTCTCAGCAGATTAGAGACAGGCAGCATGGAAGTGATCGTTAAAAAGCTTGACAAGGCCAAAAGGGTGGAAAAAATATCTCAGCTCCAAGCAAAATGCTCGCTGTTCTTTACTAAGAGAAGGGCATGAGGTTGTGCCTTCCAAATTATTGCCTCAAAGATGCCAAATGATCTGAAATAGACATACAGGGACAAATGGGTGCCGAGTCCAG
Organism: Furipterus horrens; assembly: GCF_987537825.1. Lineage (NCBI taxonomy): Eukaryota > Metazoa > Chordata > Mammalia > Chiroptera > Furipteridae > Furipterus > Furipterus horrens. Next base: position 134,418,786 of record NW_028327176.1, on the reverse strand, counting down.
AGATCCACATTTGTATGACTACTGTGCCTTTTCCTCAGAAAGATTCGGAGTGCTCTGCAAACAGTTTCATTAAGCCCCTCCACTCCCTTGGAGGGAGCTGGGTGGTGGCAAGTATTATTAGAGCTCTGTAGTTAGAGAGGCAGCAGCACAAAGGGACCCAACTATGTGCAGGAAAGCTTTCAAGAATGAAATGCCTCGACTCTCAGGCTAAAAGCAGCCACTGCAGCAAGATTTTTGATTTAGAAGAAATACTAAAAAAGAAAAGGGATGCATACTAACCTATGTAAGTATTTTTCCACTTTTTTGCTATTTTTTATGAGTGTATTAGTCAAGATCCTTGGAATAACCAGAAAGTAATGCGCACAGTGACAAGAGTCTATTGCAGGGCCACTGGAAAAGGGAAGCTGCCCGGGGAACTGCCCCGTCTGGTGCAGAAGCACTGACCAGGACTCCTGACTGCATAGGGCCTGGGGATGGAGATGCAGCATCGTTCACAATAGTCACCTGGCTCAAGCAGCCTCTTTGCTCTTTATTTCTCTACTTGTGTTTTCTGAAATACAATAATAATAATAATAGCTAACTGTACTGATTGCATAACAAACCACCCAAACCTCAGTGCTTTTAAACAATGATCATTTACTATCCTTATACATCTGTGCATTGGCTGAAGTTCAACAGATCCAGGCTGGGTTCTCCAGGGAACTCTGCTTCAGTCTGCAAAAGTTGGGTGGCCCCACTTCTCATTATGGGCCTGGGGCTGCTCTGGTCCTTGTATCTCTCATCATCCATAAAAAAGACAGTGATCTTGCACCTATTCTTTCCATATTGGTGGTTAAAGACAGAAGGCAGAAACAGGGAAGACTTCTAACACATAGACTCAGAACTTACACATAGTCAATTTCACCCATATGCCATTGGCCAAAGTGAATCATGTGGCCAAGGTTGGGGTCAAGACAGGTGTGAACATAGGGAGCCTGTAAAGAATCAAAGCCAATAAACTCCGTCTTACCTCACTAATATCCTGAGCTAATAACAAACATATCCTGAACAAACTCATTTACTTACTCCTCACAACATGCTATGTGATAAAGACAAAAAGAAAGAGGTTCAGAGAGGTTTGCAAAGGAATAAATGCCCACCATCCTCTAATAAAATGTCTCCTATGGAAGAGTTCACACCAACCACCCCCAGAGGCAGGTACCTGAGATGACCAGCCCCTAGATGGCTGCCTTCAACAGTGCCTGGGCCCCGAGGCCATCAGCCGTGACTAGCACAGCAGGACTCGTCGGCAGCCGTCCGTCTCGAGAGACGATGGTGTAGCTTCTTAAGAGTCTATCTGCACCGCCGAGAATGGCTGTGCAGTCCGACTCGGGAGTGACATGGTATCTGTCTCCTCCCGTGTTGAATCGACATCTTGTGATGACGCTGAAGCTACAGAGCCTGGGCAGGGTAATATGGAGGGTCTGCTGTTGCCCATGCAGCAGACCCCCCCTCTCTTCGCAGCTGAAGGGTCCAAGGGAAAGACGGAGTCGATACAGCTTGGGTTCAGGTGCGCCGCAGGAGTTGCCGGTGTTGACTACAACGTCAAACCGCCTTAGGGACTCCGGCTCCGGATTTTCTGTCGGGGTTTACTCCCTTAGCCTTTCCCCTGAAGAGGTATGCCGCAAGGCAGCGGAGGTTTTTTGGAGTCAGAGTTTTCCTTCTCTGATGTACCCTGACTGGAAGATCGAACCAGCGACACTTAGCTCGCAGGCCAACGCTCAATCCACTGAGCTAAACCAGCCAGGGCAAAGCAAGCACAGCAGGACTAGGACTGCTGAAACTATGTAGTTAGAGCCATAACCTCACTGCAGAGAAGAAACTTGGAGCTGTTATTCTCAGCAGAAGGCTATACAGTGGGTTTCATGGCCTTTCCAGGAAAATAAAATTCTTGTGTTTATCAATGTCTCAATAAGCAGCTTCTCCCAGCCAAGAGCAAAAAAGATAAGCTAACTGTCTACAGCTACATTAGGAGACTGTTACAGAGCTACTCTCAGGGAATCCATCCACAATAGAAGCTATTACATAAGTAATAGAATAATACATAATCAAGCACTTAATGAGGATATCGAGGATTTTGAATTGAACCATTTAAAATGAGCATGGTTGTTTTCTGGCCTCTCCCACCCTTACTGCAGCTACAGGAGTCCCACAGAGGCATGCACACCCCAAACAAAGACAAAACACAGCCTAGGTTAAAGAAGAGAATCGAAAGTCTAAAGTTTGGGACTTCCGGCCAAGATGGAGGCTTAGACGGACACGCTAGGTCTCCCTCTACAACTAGAGAGGAATACAACTACTTCAAAACAAAGGATAACTAGAAATTCCAGAAAATAAAACTACACGGAAGCCCAACATATGAAGTTATAAACCAGCGGTGCCATTTGGGCAGGTAAGAGTTAAAGAGGGCAGCGCTGTTTGCGGTCGCACCTGAGACAGCGGTGGGGCGGCGAAAAATCCCGGCGGCAGTCAAGCCCCTGGCAGTGCGCGACCCCAGCGCTGGGGAAAGCAGCCACCGCATCGCCTTGAACAGTGAGGCCCAGCGGGGCGGGAGGACGGATCCCGGTCTCTTAGCTGAATAACTGTGTGAATCCATCTTGGACCCCCGCCCCCAAAGAAAGCACCACAGGGCTGCGAAATAGGTCGTGGACAGGCAGGCGCCGGTCGCTGAATTGTGACGCGTACACAGGCACTGCCCCTTACAGCCGGCCCAAGAAAACAAAACGCATCTGTCAAAATGAGGCAGACAACTATAGAAATCCCGGTGGCACAGCTCACCAGGCAACAGATGGAGAACCTGACAGATGAACAGATAAGAAACCTGTCAGAGGCTCAGTTCTGGGCCATTGTTATCAGGTGGCTTACAGAATTCACAAAAGAGCAGGAAAAAGATAAGAAAGAAGCGAAAAACATTCATAACGAAAGGAACAAAACCACATACGAGACAGATGGTGAGGAAAAAAAATCCAGAGTTCATTTCAACAAACTGGAATATGGAGAAGGAACAAGCAGTCAACCAATGCAGAGAGAGGAAATGGGAAGCAACAATGAGAGGATCAGAAACCTCTGGGACAGCTATAAAAGGCCCAACATAAGAATCATTGGTTTGCCAGAGAGTGAGGAAGATGAACTAGAACTTGAAAAATTGAGTGAAAATATAATAAAGGAGAACTTCCCAGACTTGGGGAAGGGAATAGACTTGCAGGTCCAGGAAGCAAGGAGAGTTCCCAAGAGACTGGACCCAGGGAGAACCACTCCAAGACACATTATAATCAAAATGTCAAAAATTAAAGATAAAGAGAGAATCTTAAAAGCAGCAAGAGAGAAGAAAAGAATTATGTACAAAGGGGTCCCAATTAGACTATCAGCTGACTTCTCAAGGGAGACCCTACAGGCAAGAAGGGACTGGCAAGAAATATTCAAAGTAATGAAAATCCAAAACCTACAACCACGAATACTCTATCCAGCGAAATTGTCATTCAGAATAGAAGGACAGAGAAAGTGTTTCCAGGACAAAATAAAACTGAAAGAGTTCATTAGATCCAAACCACTGTTATATGAGATGTTAAAGGGACTGGTTTAAAAAACAGAAGCTAGGGAGATGAAACAAAGGCAAACTAAACAGGCAACGAGAGTGGAAAAGGAACTGTGGGTATGGGAAGCATATTAGGGGGAGGTCAACAGGGAGGGGGAGTGGGGAGAGGGAGGGAGATGATATAGGAATTGGGGATCATGGTAGGAGGGAATGGAATAGACGGAGAGAGGTTGGGAGGAACTGTATGCACAACTAATGGACATAATCTAAAAGGGGGGGACAACTGGAGGGAGGGGGGCCACCGGGTGGAGGGGAGCAGAGGGAAGGGAAATTGGCACAAATGTAATATTTTAATCAATAAAACACATTAAATAAAAAAAAAAAAAAAGAAAGTCTAAAGTTTGAAAAGGCATCAGGAAACATTTATTAAATGACTCCTATATGCCAGACAATTTGCCTACGTCATCTTATTGAATTCTAAAACTTTATGAGGTATCTACATTCCCATCTTAGAGAAAAGTAAACTGAGACTTGAAAGATATAACTTCCTCAGGGTCTCACATCCAGAAAGAGGTGGATCCAAAATTCACATCTGAATTTATATGTCTCTAAGCACATGATCTTTCCAAAAGATTGAATAGTATTGCTTTTTAGAGATAATCCATATGTTCAGTTAAACAAGACTTCAATAGGAGTCTCTTTAAGCACCAGCATTATGTGATCCTGCTTTGATCAATAGGAAGGTTGGGGTCATCCTTAACTGGAGTTACATGAGGAGTGACCAACAGTTTCAGTAGCAGAAAATAGATGAAAAAAAAAAAAAAAAGGTTATAATTTGAGGCTGGAGATGGAATATGGAATGAGAAGTGGCAACTATAGTAATGTAACTAACCTTTCCCACCCGTCTCCCTGGCCGACCTCACCCAGGCATCTACAGATTCTTAAAATAGTGTTATACCATCTGTAGCTGCTTGTGGAACAGAGACTCTAATTATTTTAATTGAACATTTAGTGGGACAATAATACCCTAACATATGAGATGACTTGGGTAAATTTGAGTACCCCTTGGAAATAACTTGAAATTCTTCAGGCCCATGAGTCTCTATAGTCATTTGAAAAGTCTAAGGAAGCCAGACCATATATTTGACTATGTGAAGGAACCAGACTACTCCAGCTCAAACTCAACATGTGTTTCCACTCACTTCTCTATCTATCCTAGAGGTTCAAGGATAAATCGCTGTAAAAATTAGGATCTCTTCTAATAACTGGAGAGCTGAAATCAATTGGATCCTGTTTCCCAGGGGTGTTTCATACCTTTAATTAGATGTAACTTAGCTAGTGTTTTTTTTTAAAAAAAAAAACAGTCAAATACTGGGCTTCAAACACCTTAATGTACTCGTTAAGAGAAGAGACAGTGAAAGGAAATGCTGAAAGCAAGAACTAACCCATTCCTTCTGCACCATGACCGGTGTGCCATATCAAGGTTTACATATACTGTAGAATATCTACTCACAACGAGAAGTGGCCCTTGCCCTAAAGAAGCTTAAAATCAAGTAGCTTCATTTCATAGCACAAGCCAGTTTATTCTTATGGTGGCAGATTCCTTGGAAGTTTTCCAGGCAACAGCAAGAAGTTTCAAAGCCCAAACCTAAAGTTCTGTGTGGTTCTAAGCATAAATTTCTCATTAATCTTCACACACATGATCACTTTCCAGATCTATAATAAATTAAGAAAAAAATATTAAAACAAGAAAATGAGGGCAAGACAACCCTTCAAATCACTGAAAAGTGTTGGAAAAGATGAACAGTGAGAAACTGAAACAAGAGAAAAACAACAACTGCATTTGCAATTAGTAAACTATATAAAAAGTATCCCAAAATGCTCTCTATGAGAAGCCTACGGCAGATACAAACTTTCAACCTTTAGTTTTCTATTTCATTTTAAAAGCTTAATTGGAGGTTCTACCACATTGTAAGTTAAAAGCAGTCATAGAAAGTATTATTAAAATTCACAGCTCTTATGGCAATATAACCATCATAAATGTGATTTGCCAGACCAGATGTTCCAGCTGTGGTGGAGGCCTTGCTCCCTTCATATAAGCTCGTGTACAACCGTTCACATTTTATTTCACTGCTGTTGAACATGGCCCTTCACTTAATTTAATTAAAGCCTGAGGCACCAAATAATCTATTTTAAAACTAATTCTACAACTAATTTACTTTAAGTAGATATTATTGAAGAATTCAATCCTTACTTGTAGCAATTATTACTTTTTTAGTAAAATAAATGTTAACAAATTGTGTGGTAGTACCTGGAACCCATGACCTGATACTTGCAAGCAGAAGCCCAGATTTATCAGCTGGCCAAAAAAAAAAGCGCCATTCCTGATCACTCTCGCCCAAGAAATTAAACAAATGAAGAGAATCTGGGTAGGCAAATCCATTTTTGACTTGCTAAATCCACCCAAAGCTGTGATTTTTATAAAATCATTGGTAATTATTATCATTTATCATGTTTATTTTACAGTAAAGAAAATTGTATTGAATAATTAACTATATAGATAATATGCACTGAAATGGAACTGAAAGAAAAGGAGAGAGAACTTCAAAAGGCCATACAACTTCTGAGAGAAAACACTCATGAAGGGTTCTAATACTGAAAAAATAAATAGTCCTCGAATTCAGTATGTTGGAATATTCATTTTATCTAAGATGTAATGTTTCATGCAGTTGTGGATCAAAGAAATAATAAGATGCTTAGTGCTAAGAATATCATATTTATTGAATGACATATATCATTCAGTATGTTTGGAGACTTCCTCAATTTAAAAATGACACAAGATGCTTTTTGATTTTTAAAGCCACTACTGGCTCAAAATATAACTCTTATTTCATGGACATTATATATTTTTCTACCACCTACTAAAATTGCTAGGCACAGGAAAACCCAGTCAAACTTTGAAGAGAAACACAATTTTGAGGTCTAAGCCTTCCTCACACTGAAATACAGATAACACATTCTTAAATCAGAGAAAGAGCTATGAGGCAGATACACCCACAAGCAACTTCCCTAAATGACTCACACTAAGAACTCAGGCAGAGTCCAGGGACAATGAGTTCGAAGTTAAGAATACACCTATGAAGTTGTCTGGCTTAAAGAGAGCATTTGGAGAACGATGAAATAAAGTGCAGAGCTCGAGATGTGGGTGTTACATACTCATAACATGGATTTCTTTACGGAAAAATTTCAGAAGTCTAATTCTGTTTTTCACAGAGATACTCACGAAGATGGATATGGGAAGGCCTGAAGCTGGTAAGAACAGAGCAGTCTCTCAACTAGTCCAGAAGAAAATAAAATGATGATCTCAACAAATTATTTCAAAGTGACAGGAATGGATTTGATCTACATAAAGGAGCAAAGGGCACTGTGGAATGGGAAGAAAGGCATTTACATCATGAAGAACTAAACATTTGCATCTTTTCTATATATAAAAACATTACAAGGTTATACGTGGGATCTTTAAAAAAATCAATACTCTAATATCAAACATTCCACATTCCCTGCAGGGTCAACAGAATTGCTTTTGATGCTATAGACACTTTCCAGGTGTGGGATGATAAATGGTTAGGAAAAAGTGAATCAATAATTAAAGGCTGCTTCATCAAAATCATCATCATCATCATCATCCTCTCCTTTACTTCACAATTGTACGCAAAAATTAATGATATGAATGAATTTCTCCAACACACTTTAACTGCAGATTTTTGTTATTTTATTCTAAATCATTACAATTCTCAAATTGTTATCATTCTAGTTTTAAATAACCACCAGAATAACTTTTCTAATAAGATATATTTTTTCTTTTCCAATTTATAGATTAAAACAAAGGAATTTTTATGTAATTGTTTTAGATAGCAACTTTTTGTGGTAAGGGTTTATTATGTTACTAAAGATGACCACTTTTTAAAGAGAAACTAGAGTGTAAATGGTATAATCCAAAATCAACCAGCTGGCCTCATGAAAATAAATGAATAACCCTCAAGCCTACAGTATATTTAAGTTTCCTAAGGGAAAGTACTTTGAAGACTCATTGGGGAGAAATTCTGGAATAATGTTTCTAAGGGTATTATGGTTCTCATGTTTCCACCAGGCATGAGATATAACTCTCCATTAGAGCAACCAGGACAGTTCAAGTGAACCCCAAATAGTTGAAATAGAGAGGAAAGGAAATCCATACATTACTTGACCCTGTCAAGCAAAAGAAGATTCATAAGCCTATTATTTCATAAATGCAAGAAACTGTGTAAGAGCATAACTCATCTTCCAAATCCCATTTATTAAACTTAAGCAAAACCTTTTCTTTATAGATCTTTTGCTCAAAATATTTTCCTTTCAATTTTTATGACTAGTCATTAGTTTTCATATTTTAACATATTGAGATGTATTTGGAGGTAGTTTACTAAATAGCATGATTTATTTTACAGGTGGGGAGTGCACATTTGTTAAACATATTCATGGATTTTTCTTTTCTAAAAAATGATATATTTTCCCTCTGTAGAAAATGTACAGAAAATCTCATCACACAGAAAAGCACTCTTTCTTACTCAACACATATCTTCACAATGACTAAAGAATGCCAGACTTTCTCAGACAGATAAATCTCTAGGATTCAAAGGCCTGGCTTCTTCAAAAGTGTGTCTTTCTAAGGCTACCAATTAAAATTGCCTTAGAAATTGTAAGAGAAATTTCCTGCACACAGAATGTAATGTTGGAGACCATAGCACATCTCTGCCCTTGCAATGCCTACCCATAAAATAAAACTGAAATGTGGGAGAACCATATAAAGAATGAAAACCAGATTTTCTTCTTCTAGTTAAGGAAACACATACAAGGGGGGACCCCCCCAAAAATGGAATTTATTTATAAAAAATTGTGTATTTATTCTTACATGTTTCAACTTCAGTCATCTTCAAAGCACTCTCCATTTGATGCAATACACCTATCAAGATGTTTTTTCCACTGCTCACAACAGATTTTGAACTCATCAATTTTGACACCTTTTAGTGCTTCTTCCACTTTTTGTTTCACATCTTCCACATGGGCAGAATGTTTCCCTTTGAGGACTTTTTTCATCCAGGGAAACAAAACAAAAGTCACTGGAGTGAGATTGGGTGAATAGGGAGGGTGGGGCATGAGGGTTACGTCATTTTAGTCAAAAACTGCTGAACACTCAGCATGATGTGGACAGGCGTGCTCATAAATCACTTGTTGTGAAATGGGCAAACATGTTGAAACCGTCTTCAAAAAAATTTACTGAAGCTAAACACAGCCTCTCACAACAACACCGGTTGGTATAGATGGGTTCCTAGAATACTCACCTAGTGCAGGAAGCCTGTGCTACCAGGGGCCCGCCCCCCAGAAGATAATTCTGGGTTTTTTGAAGGTCCCCCTTGTAGATAACTCTCAATGAATTAATCACATAGGTGTCAATCATCTAAAACAAAATTTAAACCTAAACTATTTATCCTTGACTCTATAATATTATGTATAGATACTTATATATTCTTTTGTACATTTATATCAGAATTGAATTTGCAATTCTGTAAGGTGGAGTAATACTGTGGAAGGTCAGTAAATTATTTTTTCTCCCACCAACTTGCCTATTAAAACAACTATTTAATCTTGTGTCCCTGCCTCAGTGGAGGAATATGGTCAAAAATAAAGGTCTCTCTATGGTTTAGTTTCCAGAAGACTAAACCCTGTTAGGAGATTATACCAGGTACACAAAGTTTCAGCTGGGTTGGAGAGAATGAAAGAAAAGGAGAGAGAGAGGGAGAGAGAGATGTGGGGTTCTTGAGGATGGGGCAGGATCTGAGGAGCCATGCAGGCAAGAACATCATATATCTTAGCAAAAGGCTTCCAGAGGGGCTTTCATTGCTTGAGAGCCCAGTGGAGTAGAATAGTCATCCACAAGCTGCCTGCACTTCACTGGGGGAGCACCATCCCACCCCAAGGCCCAGTGCACAGGGCCCTCCTGAACTAAGAACTAAGGGTGACACATCAAGCAGCCTGCTTGTGGTTTGGCAGTGCCCAGAATGAGTGATTCCTCCATGTGCCCTGGACAGGGCTCATTCCCTGTCTCCCTCACTCTGAGTGAAGAACCACTAGCTCATAACAACCCATAGGCCTAAGACAGGGGCAGAGAGCCCAAATGCCTAGCAGGGTACAATAGTGCACTTATTCTGGGACACCCTGAACAGAAGCAGCAGTTAGTCACAACCCTTTCATGAGTGTTTTATTCTGGCTATTTTAAAATTAGTTTGTAGCAGATATCTGAAGTTCAGGAGACTACACTTTGTCCCCGCTTCCACCTGGGGAGCATGCTAAGTTAAGGAAGAACGTTGATTGAGGACTTAACTTTCCACAGATAACCTCTAATGTACAAAATGCCATGTGAGGAACAGAGATCCCAAATTGACCTGTGGAGCATCTTTGTAAACAAACACTGCAACCTATCCTGAGGGCATCTCCCTGTAGTAAAGAATGAGAGGAAGAGGACAAAGAGGCCACCTTAGCTTAGTGGTGCACTGCGCACCCTATGTCCTAATGCATTTTTCTTCCTTACAGAGAGGCCCACCTTCTCCCTTCGGCCATCATATGTCTTCAGCATATCTGGTGTGTCATTGCTCTGAGACATGTGCAATGTTAGTTCATCCTAAAGTTTCTTTAACTGAACATCTTTAAAGGAAGAAAAAAGAAATGATTGAGGGATATATTTTTCACATAGGAAATAAAAAACAGTACCTTTGACTTATCTGTGAAGGCCTGGTGGTCTTCAGAGATTTTAGAGCCTATTCATGAACACAAATAATTACTGAGACAGATTACATCCACACAACCAAACACACTGCACGCAATCCATTTGTCTCCTGGCAGGCTCTCCACATTGAATTATTTCGTTTTCATCAGTTTTGATTTCGTAAAGGTTAGATGTTAGATGCTGATAGTGATATTAGAGAGGATGAAGAAATCAATCTTCAAGTCACTCTAAAGCAGAATGAGAAAAGCAGTTTGTCAAAGTTGACCTAGTAAGTGCCATATTTTCCCCACACTTAAAGCATTGGACTCAAAAAGTACAGATTTATCATGACTTTTACCCAGGCAGCACTGTCTTTGGAAATTTTGTGGAATATTTCTAAATAAACAGAAATGACAACAGTCCGGCCATTGGTTTTCTCTTGTTCATTGATTTGATCTTTAATTTTTATTCATATATTGAGCAACTACATGTGCCTAGAAGATCCATCGAAAGAGAAATGCTTGAGCTGTGGCTTTGAGATCAAGCAGGCACTTGCAAAGTGGCTAACTGGAAAGGAGGGGGTGGGATTCCAGACAGAGACAGTAATCTACAAAGGGACAAGGCAGAGCTGGGCATGCTTGGAAAGCTCCAAGTCCTTCAGGGTTGATGGGCCACAGAGTGCCAAGGTTAGAGAACTGAGGGACGTGTGACTGGACATGAAGATCATGAATAGCCTTTTGTGCCATGCAGAAAAATCAGCAAGATCACTGAAGCTGCAGTAGGGCAAGATTTGAGACAGGCAGAACTATTAGAACACTGTTGTTGACCGTCACAGAAGAATATTTAGAACTTGACACTGAAAAATTCCAGCATTGGAATAACTGCTGATTCTCCTCTTTCCTTCATACCACTAGATCATAGTTGCAGGTCTTGTTCTGGCTCCCATCTATATGTGATCCAACTTGCCTGTCCACTTTGCTCATTTTTTCACTTGAATGTCAGTGTGAGGTTGAATTGGTGCAGATGCTTCTCCTTAACAACTAAATTGTTGACTTGGAAACTAACAAAGACAGCCCAGAAAATTAATTGAGAAAACTCTGAACTGAACCATATAGAGTCTGTCAGAGACTTTAACCTGTGCAGAAACAAACCAGAAGTGTCTTGCAAATCTAATTATAAGGTTTTTCTGGGGCCATCTGTGTGCCTTTCTCAGGGGGGCACTGGTGAATTCCCTAGTCATGTAAAGAACTATGGGAGGGAAAAAGTGCTCACCTCCTTTTTTCCAGCATGCTTCCAGTTTCCATATGAGAGTTGCCTGCAGTCTCTTCTGTGTCTGGCATACAGAGCTCACAGACATCCCACATCAACCAGGTGACAGGCCCCCTCCTAGTATTGGTGCCAAGAGTAGCAAAGAATTCTTGGTCTCTCCCTGGATAATTGTTCTAAGATCTAATATAAAGATAAAAGATTAAATCAGCTATGTTTATAAAACATTAGTTATTTGTGTTATGTGTTCCTGCAGATGCTAAGAAGCCAGGGCACATAACTCTTGCCCTTAAATTTCAATATGAAATGTGCCTGCTACCAATGCCAACTCCTCTCTTGTGTCTGATCAATGGGAAGGGGACTTAAATGAGCTTTTCTGGCTTTTGCAAGGAAGAGAAAACATTCTGCTCTGAGCCCTGACTAAAAAAGTTTTCTTTCCATTACCTTAAATCATCCATTATATTTTCTTCAATTGGCACCCTATTAACACCCACCACCAAATACAGCTACTGAGCCATTTCATGTCCTCTCACATTTGCATTCCTGTAACACCACCTCCGTGTTCCCCATCTGCAAAACAGAGAAAGTGAAATTTACATGTAGCTCCTAGCACTAAGATCACTACCTCATGATAAATAACACAAGAAACCGAAAATTCTCTTATCCATGGTCATCCTAACCAGGTATTTTTCCATCTGTAGTCACCATAAAAGGCTTCTCTATTAAGCTCCAAGTTATAGGTCCGCCCTGTAATCATTTCATTAGTAGAACAGCAGAATCAAGGGAAAAATGGAGTTAGGGCATCAACCCAACCAATAGATATGTTATTAAATATTAACGACAAGCACCCAACTTTCCACTATTTCAGCAAAACAGGCATAAGTTCCGGCAGTTTGTCTAAACCTCCTAGAGGAGGGATGCAAGGCAATCACAGAGCTTTAACCACAGATGCCAGCCCTGGGGATGCATTTGATGGCAAAGTCTTTCCCTTTCATTCATGCATTAGTGCTGCAGCCAGAAGAGAATCAGCTTTTTCCTGTGGGCAGAAACCATATGCTTCTGTGTAGAGCAGAGATAAAATTGAACTTCTCTGTCTCAGCCTGTTCTGTTCAATGCTTTTTCCAGCATCCTCATTTGAGAGAAGTTTCCAGGTATGAACTGAGTGCAGACCTCCCTTTACCCAGCTCTTTATCTGAGAGCTTGGTTTTGAAAGAGAGAGCGGGTACTGAGGCATGTCTCAGCTCAGTTTGATGGAGCCATAGGGTGGTTATTTAAATGGGCTGTTTTTCCAGGCTTGTCTGGAATGTCTGTAAAACTTATGACAGATTGCTCCACTCTCCTGAATCCCCTTTTTTCGGTCAGCTATGAAGAGACAAGCCTTTTTTTTTTTTTTAAGTAAATCCCACAGCAAAAGCTTTTGTGAAACCTGTCTATAAACTAAGAACCCATGTGAAAGCCACATAGGGAAGGCTGTCTCTATGACAAGCAGTCATTATTTGGAGGAGTACTCATGTCACCAGACACGAGTTGTAAGCTGATGATTGAGGACCAATGTTCTCGACACAGTTTACTTTTCCTAAAATAAGTGTGCTAATTACCTCAGGGAAAAATAACTATATCTTTGACTCAAAATTCAATCCTCCCCCAATTCATTTTGCTTTAGGTTAATTTGCCTGAGGACAAAGTCCTTAGCAAACTACCCTAGCAGATTGGAGACAAGTGAAGAGGAATTGGGTGTTGGCAGACAGCCCTTCTCTGTTATGAGTCAGACCTAAATACTGCCTTTCCCTGAGGCAATAGTGATTCTTTCCAGAGGCTTCACAGAGAGCCAAGGCAGAGTTCTTCCAATGATTACGGTGGGATCAGGATAGGCTTAAAAAAATTTTTTTTTCAGGCCAAGCATTTTATGTAGGAGTTACCATGCAAGAAGCCATTCTGGATATCACACTACCACAAAATCTGTCCATGCATCAGTTGTCCCAGCCTCTAGACCTTAATTTGTATCCACCCTTCACATCAAACAAAAGGCAAAGTTTTAAAAAGTTGATTCTCAGTAATTTGTATTGACTTACAGACTTCAAAACTTACAAAATATAAACATAGGTAAATTTTTTCTTTTTTTATATTTGTACTTTTATTTTTCCTTGGTCAAGTTAGTCATGTATTGGTCTATTTAAGAAGATTCCCCCCAAACAGAACTTGCTGTTGGTTTTGTCATACTGCTTTACTTTCTCTTGTGTTTTCTAATTTTGTTTTTATTTTTGTTATTCAAAAGATAAATGCTGGTGTTTTTAGTCATTTGAGTAACTCAGGGAAAACACCTTTTCCTCAAATTAATAAACAGAATAAAAACAGACTTTTTTCTTGCCCTACCTTTCACCCCCTTAATAACCTGAAAGTCTGTAGCAGAACAGCCATGTCCACAGATTCAGTGTGCACACCACTGAGTCCATGAGGGACACACTCAACATGCAAGAATTGGGCATATTTTCTCAGGGCACATATCAAACAAAATTTCTAATAATAAAGTATTCTAACATGAAGTAACATGAAGATTCTAAAGAATAATGACTATACCAAACTGTGGTGTAGCTAACAGAAAGACTGGAAAGCTGGCACCTCCATGCCTCAAACTATCTTCCTTAAACTTTCTGAAATGCCACCATTAAACATGCATGACTTTAAATTAGCAAGGCCTTTGAAAAAAAATTTTTTTTCAGTTATTTTACTCACTTTGGAGATCTCAGAATATTTTAAGAATCAGAGGAAAGCTGTGGATCATCTCTACAGAATAAGGAACATAGAAATCCAAACACAGAATCTTGCATATAATTTTAGGGGTTTATAAACCCCAGATTAAGAAACCCAACTCTAGTGTCAGCTGATGCAATCAGCTATTTTCTCTACTATATAACTGTGGTAAGCACATTGACAGAGAAGATGGATGGTGGAGATGTGTAGAACGGATGAGAAATAAGGCCCATGAGTACATAGGGAGCAAAAGACAGATGCTTTGTAGAAATAATGGGATGCTTTGTAGAAATAATGGGAGAAAATAAAGAATCTCTACTTCATACCTATGTTTAGATCCAATTTGCATACATGTAATGTGCTTTTTAAGAAGTTATGTTGTTTTCCATGATTATTGTGATGTTATTTTTTGTACTTACTTTTCAGATCATGATATCAAGTTGAAGAGAGATTGACTCTTTGGCAGCATTTATAGTCCCTGGTTGTTGAGCTAAATCGCAAGCAGTCAGGATGTGACTCTATAATCAAAGCTGGACAAGGAATATGTGTGAAATCACTGCAGTGTGTGCTAACAGCCTGCGCATCTTAATTGAGAGGGAAGATAGTGGACATCTTCATGCACTTCATTTTTCTAACTAGAGTGTCACATTGGACAGGCAGTAGTGATAGTAAATAGCAGTGCATGAGGCTGAATTCCATCTCTGAAGAGAGGCTTCTGAGAGTACAAAGTATCATGTTTGTATGCCATAAGATAAATTACTGGAAGAGTCATAAATCCTATTCTTTCTACTTTGTTATTTTTTCAGACACAAAATAATTACCTTGAAAGACATTTAAAATCAGAGAGCTTTGGTCAATCTAAAGGTTCCTGGGAAGTTATGTCCAAGAACTGACATCACAGTTTTAACACTTATCTTTAAACTCAGGTCATTCCTGTTATTGCATTGTCTATATGTACCAGAAGCTTCTCTTCTTTCCTTTAAAGATTTAGACTTTTAAAAAGAATTTTACAAGTTCAAAGCCCAGTGCACTGCAACTCTGCCAACTTGTGATATGTTCCACCTTCCCCAGGCCAGCGGAGACTGAGAACCTTTCAACACCAAATGAGTTCGATAAGTGAAGAGAGAATGAAAGAAAAACCCAACAAGGCTCGGAGCAGCAGCTGCCCTTACTGAGAGCTGTTGCTGGAAATTTAGTGAAGGAAATGCATGTGCCTGCCACAAATAGAAATTTGACCAAAGAGAAAAACCAAGACTGTCTGCCTTGTGAAATTCCTACCCATGTCAGTTAGAAGTAAGGCTCATGGTGAGCCTGTGGCCGTAAGACACATACAAAAGGAGAGAAAATTAAGAGAAACCTAAGCAAAATGGGAAGCAATTTTCACGAAATGGCAAGCCCTGTTTGACTTAGATAGCCATGGAGACGTGGAGACAGTCCAAAGGAATGGATATGTTGGGAGAAAGCGATCAGGACACATGTCAGAGAGGTGTCACATTGATTTAGACAGACTGTAATCTTTCTCTCTTTTTTAAAAAACATTGATAGAGTGGATAGTTTGATATCCACTCTGAAACTATCAATTTAACAGCCACTGAAGCATGGAGTAACGAGATGAGACGTCAGTTTTCCAGCAGCCTTCAGGCTTGCTGAAAGTTCTACCCATGAAAGAACTGGAAATTGGAGGAACAAAGGGTCAGAGAGATGTTTTCTAAAAGGAGCAGAAAGAAGACATATGAGACTGAATTTTTACAAGGAAGTAAAGTTTCAGGCAAAGAATAGAAAGTCTAGCACATTCTAAACTATAATTAAAGAAAATGCTAATCAAGATTACACTCAGAGAAGCAAAAACTTATATTTATTCTCCTCTTAGCTGAAACTGTATTTGTCTGTGTCTATAACTGCATTTCTTGGATTTTATTTGGGATTTAGAATGCTAAAATGAAATAATATTGGCCTTCAGACCAGAATGCCATAGACAGTTGGTACAAAGTAGGCTAAATAGCCCCTGAAAAATTCTGGAAAAGGCTTTGAAGCAAACCTTGCTACTTCTGCAGATAAGCTACCCCTCATCATCATGTGGCAAACTTGAAAGAGGGCTAATGCTGCAATATGGCCTTGTATACATGGCCCAGCAGAGCCTTCTGGCCACCTAGTTCCATAATTAGCACAGGGGAATGCTCACAGAGAAAGTAAGTGAAAGAGGGAGAGCTTAATTCCCACAGAGAAACACCCTTCTCTCACTGATCACAAAATGCGCAGGACAAAACTATCTTCACTGCCTGAACAATCTCAGCAGGGTAAGGTGTGAGTGGGACCTTAAACAACTCATGATTTAGACACCCTGGTTTGCAAAAAGAGCTACTTTCAAGTAGTTTAACAAATACTTTTCTCATGTCTTTTCTTTCAGGAACTATAGATTACGGGAAAGAGACAAGGGAACTAGACTGCTAGTCTGGGGCATGGTTGCCCAGCAGCGAGTGAAAGGCAGCATCTAGGGCGAGCCACGCATACTTCAGCTCACCACTGACTCCAGGGGAGTGCCCACCAGTTAATGATCCTGCCCCCACTAACTCTGCCAAGAAGAAACAAAGAGGTAAGCAGATTCCCAAAAGAGTGGTGTCTCAAGAGTAAAACAAAAACACTTCTGAAAAATGTATTTTTACCTTTTTATTACTATATAACATTGCAATGAATACCCTCTTATACACATAAATTTTTATCTGTTCAATTATTTCCTTTGTAAACACTCACAGAAATGGGATTACAGATCTTGTGGAATTAACATTTTGAACTAATAAAATCAGCTTGGGCACATTTTTCAGCCATTGCCTAACACAGCATAAAGGTTGTGGTTTTGAGGTTTACTAACATCTAGGACCACAGAGTAATCTGGCTAATGGGTTCTGTTACCACTTCTCTTCAAAACCTAATCTATGAGCTCAGTTTACTTTTTCCATCAATGCTGTAACCATAATCTGCCCTGGCCATCTATTCCCAAGAGTACTATCATCCCTGACATATCTACACTCCCTAACACCACCCCCACCTCCACCCTCACGCCTACCTGTGGCCTCTCTACCTTCCCACACCTGTTCATCATGCCCCCTGATGCTGCTGCTTCAGAACCAGTATGTTACTTTGTGTCTTCAGCTCTCTCCTGGAATTTGGAGAAGTAGCAGAATAGAAATGGCAGAGCTGAGAGAGGAAGTGATAGCAGGGTTAGGGAATTGGGTGTACTACACTTTCACCATTTCAGATGGTAAAAAATAAAACATGAATTTTCGTGGGTAGGATGGTGTGGACACTGCGGGAGAGGGTTGGGTCTTAGTGGTCCTGCTGTTCATCCCAAGGATTGCAGGTTAATTCAATTGCCATTTATATGGGTGACTCCAGGCATGACCTCTCCTCTGAGCGACAGATGCATATGTTTGGTTCCTTATTTTATCTTTCCACTCAAATGTCTCAAAGGCATCTGTTATTAGTCTGCTATGGCTGCTGTAAAAAAGTACCACAAACTAGGTGGCTTAAGCAATAGAAAGGTTTTGTCTCACAGTTCTGGAGGCTAGAAGTTCAAGATCAAGATGTCAGGTGTCACAGGGCTGTGAGGAGAGGATCTATTCTCGTCCTCTCTCCTTGGCTCATAAATAGTGGTCTTTTCCCTGTATCTCTTTATATCATTTCTTTCTATGCATGTCTGTCTCTGGTGTTCAAATTTCCCCATTTTTTTAGGACATCAGTCATATTGTATTAGAGATCCACCCTATTCCAGTATGACCTCATTTTAACTAATTATAGCTGCAACAACTATATTTCCACATAAGGTCACTGAAGAGTTAGAACTTCAACATATGAATTCAAAGAAACACAATTCAATGCACAACAGTGTCTTATATTCAACATGTCCCCAGTTGAACTCATGACCTCTCCTTCCAAACCTGATCCCTTCCCAGTGTTCCTCATTGCAATGAATGTCATCAGGCAGCCAACCAGCTGGTGAGCAGGGCTGTCCATCTCCTGCTTTGTTTAACTAACCCCACATACATGTCCACTACTGTATGCTGGCATAGTCATATATTTCTAAAATTCACCCACCACTCTCTTCTATATCAATATCATCCTAGCCCAGAGCATCATCACCTCTTGTTTGGCCTTTTGCCATAGCAGCTTGATTGGTTGATCTTCAGGTACGGATTTTTTAAAAAAATACAAATCTAACTGCGACACAATCATCATGATTTAAAATAATTAAATGACTTTTCATTGTCCCTGAGCCCAAGTCCTTAATACAGCCTGTGAGAGCCACATAATCTTACTCCTTTCACATGACTTTTCATTCCCATTACCACACTTATGTTTTAATTTATTTTCTATTACTTAAATGTTTCATACTTAAGTATGCCAAGCTTCCTTCCCCCCACACATGCACACACCCTCTGACAACTCTCTCCTCCCCCTGCCTTTCTCCACTCCCTTTGATTAGTTGATTCTTATTTCCATTCACTCATTTAGTCAGAAAAAAAAATTGAGTATTAGTAGATGACAAGGCACTGGTCTGGTTGCTCAGGGTGCATCCATGAGCAATATATTAATCCCTGCCCTGTGGAACTCACAGTCTAGTGTGAGAAAACGGGTAGTAAACAACAAGCCCAATAATTGGGTTAAACAGCATTTTAGAGAAAGATAAAGGCTTTAGATTCCATGGGGTATCAATGAAGTTTATGGGTGGGTCTGAAAGAAATGGGCATGCCTCAGCACATGATTATCCTTATGTGTAAACTATATTATGGACAGGAAGCCACTGTCAGAACAGAATATAAACAGAATGGTTTTCTACAGGCAAAAGTGTCAGATATGGGGCATTTTACTTATCTGTTTGTTTAATCCATGCAAAGAACATATCAAGCCCTGGCTGCTGTGGCTCAGTGGACTGAGCATTGGCCTGCAAGCCAAGTGTCTCTGGTTCGACTCCCAGTCAGGGGACATGACCAAGTTGCACATCAGGCCCCCGGTTGGGAGCGCAAGTGAGAGGCAACCACACACAAAGAACATATCATACAAAACACTGGACTAGACTCAGAGGAAAGTGGAGTGAAAATTTGTGGAAAAAACATTAGTAACTTAAGATACGCAGATGACACCATCTTGCTGGCAGAAAGTAGCAAGGATTTGAAATAACTTCTAATGAAAGTGAAAAAAGAAACTGCCAAAGCAGGACTGCATTTGAACATCAAGGACAAAAGTCATGACTACGAAAGAAGTACACATACAATTTCAATATAACAACTGAGACATTAAAATTGTTAAAGATTTTGCTGACCTTGGTTCAATCATTTATTCAAATGGAGACTTCAGCAAAGAAATCAAAAGAAGGCTGAGACTTGGGGGAACAGCAATGGAAAAATTAGGAAAGATCACCAGGAGCAAAGATGTGTCATTAGAGACCAAGGTTAAGATCATCCACATTCTCATATTTCCAATTACTACACAGATATAAAAGTTGGATGGTAAAGAAGGCTGATTAAAAAATTGATTCATTTGAAGTATGATGTTGGAGGAGACTTTTACAGATGCCCTGAGCCAGCAGAAAGATGAACAAGTGGGTCCCAGAGCAAATTAAGCCCAAACAATGCTGGAGGCAAAGATGGCAAAACTGAAGCTGTCTGACTTTGGGCACATCATAAAAACGCAGGGTTCTTTGGAAAATCCAACAATGCTGGGAAAAACTGAAGGCAGCGGGACAAGAGGAAGTCCAAGTATGAGATAGATTGACTCTACAAAAGAAGCCACAGGCTTGAGTCGACAGGAGCTGGGCAGGGCTGTTGAGGACAGGACATGGTGGGCATTATTCATTCATAGGGTCTTCAGGAGTGGGAGCTGGCTCAATGGCACATCACATACAAGCGCCATAAAAATAAAAGGAAAAGTAGAGAAAAGTAGGAATAAAAGGGGGAGAAGATGTAGAGTGAGAAGTCCGTAGGTTACAATTTAATGAAGTGGTCAATATAGACCTTCTTGGCAAGATGACATTTAAGCTAGCATTGCAGGGAGGTAACAGACTTACCCATGTGGGTATCTGGGGGAAAGAACATTCCTGGCAGGAGTAGCAGCGAGAGCAAAAGCCTCAGAGGTAGCACATCCAGCATACTTGAAGAATAACAAGGGGGCATTTAACTGGAGCAGAGTGAATAAGAGGACAAGTCCTAGGAAGTGAAATGATAGAAGGAATGGGGCTGGGGAAGGGACAAACCATATAAGCTCTTGTAAATCCTTGTTGAAACGTGGGCTTTTTACTCTAGGTGAAATGGGGAGTCATCACAAGGTTTCACACAAAAGAGAACTAAAATTTGATTCACAGTTTTAAGAAGTTTATTCTGGTTTGCTCTAATAAAAATAGACACAGATGATAAGAATAGAAACTGAAAGACCAGTTAAGAAGCTATTAAGTAACCAAGGTAATGAACAATGGTGGCTTAGAGCAGAGGTGGTAGTGACCCCAATTCCTAGTATGATACTTGGCAAAGGAGCAATATCAATTTGTAATGCCACTGAAGCATTACAGATTTTAGCGTGTAAGATTTACCATATGTTTAACCAGCATTCTCCCCCTAAAGCCCAAAATTAAGCACTCTTTCATGCCTCTTTTGGTGTCATATAAGTGCCTGGAACCCTTCATTCAAGCCCCCAAGTGCCTGGTTTTCTGGACTCACCAGATGACACCAGGAGACCTCACTTTCCATCACTCTTTGCCATTGTTTACCTCTGCCCCAGCATGCTAGCTGAACGGTTTACTTGAAACTACTCTTCCACCTAATGACTCCCATTCTCTTCTCACCACAGTGCTCACAGTTTCTGTTGGCTCACCTTTCACTTTCTCTTCACTTTCCCAGGTCTGCATTTAGAGGGAACTGCATCTTAATCACACTGTACTTCTCTCCACGGACTTCCCTGGAGCTGGGCCTTATACACTGTGTCCTTGCTCAGTGATCAGTCTTAGTCAGGGGACACTTTCCAGACCCGCTGCTTTTGCAGCAGTGGAGGGTCAGTAAGCCAGCATTCATTAATTCTTCCTCTGCTTCCTCCCTCGAATGGTCCTTTGTCTGCCTTCTTTCTCCTCTCTTGTTTGAAAATGGTCCTGAATTCCCTTTTTCTCTTTCTTTTTCCTTTCAACCTCTGGCAGTTTCTGCTTATTCATGTCTCCAACCTCAAAAATATATTTGTTAACCTTCATCCTGACCTTTTTTTGTGAGGACTTGACTTGCCTATTCATCCACAAGCAATTGCCAAGGAGGCTAGATAGGTTAGTGTCTGCACAGAGCTCTCTTCTGAATGCCTCTTATTAATGCTGGGAGCCCTGAAAGATAGGGCAACACAGAAGGCTGCCTCTCTCCGCTTAATGGCCAATGCCCGGTGATTCAAGGACAACAATAACATTTCATCTAGAACTCTACAATGAGCAGTGTCATTTTTCCAAACTGGGGTGAAGGTAAAGAGGTCTCCAAGCAGCCAAAATATGTCACAAACACCAGGCACTAAAGCTGAGGCACTTGTCTATAGGAAAGTCACCCATTGATGCTTATTGTCCATGTAATTCTGAAGGTGGGAATCATAGTGCTAATCTCATAGTTAATTAGAAATAACAAGTTTGAAGAAGGGATGTAGACTAACTTAGACAAGAAAATTTATAGCAGTGAGAAGAAAGAGTACACAGCCCAGAAGGAAAAAGAGCTATGAAAGTTAGAACTCAAAGTGTATGGACATGTGCAGTTTATAGGCACAAGACAGCTCTGTCACAGCAAAGCATGGCTCAGATGTGAGCATGATGTTCTGGTAACATGGACCTGAGAGAAAGATACCAGGATGCTGGGGCAATGGGTTAGCAGCAGCAGGTCTGTTTTACTTGAGGGGCTTCAGTGGCTAGGAAATGATGCTGTGGATCTCCCCACATTTCATTTTCCCTGAGACCATGTCTCCAGGTCTACTTTCCTTGCTCCCCATTCTGTACCCACTGATTTTCACACCTGACCTCAGGCTCCAGAGGTAAGAGAGAAAGTGGTAGGCACACTGTGTCACTCACCCCTTCATACCAGACAAGAATCTGAGTACCAATGCTGACCACTGCATGGCCCACTATGACTTCTTATGCCAAGATCTATGAGGTCTATCTGGAAAAAGTTCAACCATTGTTAATATAACAAGAACAGTCTGTGTGACATTGATGTAACTTGGCAGCCAAGGAGAGTGAACTGGAATGTGCATATGTGAACAATGATGACTTCACTGTACTAGTCAGGCTGGTAGACACAATTGAGAGAGCATGTGTACTATGTGGCAGTTGCATTCAAAATGACTGAGAGAGCAGAGCAACAAATCTGCACCAAATTTTGCATTAAACTTAAACATTGTCAATGGAAAACATTTGAATGATTCAGAAGGCTACAGCTATGGGCAACTGGTGATTGGTATCTTCCTCACAACAATGCGCCTGCTCATGTATCACATGTCTTGAGTTTTTTGGTGAAACATCAAACCACCCAGGTGACTCATCCCCCTACATCCCAGGTTTGGCATCCTGTGACTTCTGGCTTTTCCCAAAACTAAAATCACTTTTGAAAAGAAAGAGTTCTCAGACTGTCATTGAGATTCAGGAAAACATGATGGGGCAGCTGATGGTGATTGGGAGAACTGTGTGAGGTCCCAAGGTGCCTACTTTGAAGGGGACTGAGGAATCATTGTCATATGTATAATGTTTCTTGTATCTTGTACCTTCTTCAATAAATGTCTCTATTTTTTATATTACATGGCTGGGTATCTTCTGGACAGACCTCGTGTATCTGTCCCTTCCAACTAGGCCAGCATTTTTTAAGAATCTACTACAAACCAGGCATTTTTCTAGGTACTTTCAGGGAGGTAATAGAATTTGATCCTCACTGTAACCTGATGGGAATATGTTGTCATCCTCATTTTTAGAAGGAACCAAGGTTCAGTAGCAAAAGAGATGAGACTGAAATTTAGTTCTACTGACTCAAAGCCTGTGGTTGTTATACCGATGTACAGACGGACATAACCTGTCTCCTTAGCCACACCCCAAATCACTTGATTGTTCCCATTCAGAATGCATTTTCTTTATACTTTTTACAGAGCAAAATTTTATATTTCTAAAAGTTTCTTGGCATTTTGTTGATTGTAAAAATAATTCAAGTCCAAAATCTATAATATAGGTATTCATGATTAGATAACAATGATTTAGGAAAAGTTCTTCAATACCGCTGAACTTCAAATTACCTCTTAAGTTATTTATTTTTAGCAAAGCACGTATTAAGCACATTCACAAATAACAGGAAATATTTTCAGATGATTCCCAAATGGCATAGCCTAGGTGGAGAACAAAGGGCATAAGGTGTGGCTTATTTCCCTTGATTGATTTAATGATGCTTTTTCTTTGCTCACTAGAATACTGGCTTCAGTTGTATGTTAATAATGATCGAAATCAGTAAAACACAGTGAAAGCATTCTCACTACTACCATTGTACTAAAATACCCATTTCATACCTATATTCAAGGAGTTTTCTCAAAGGTACTTTTTTTTTTTTTTTTTTTTTAATTCAGATCTTCAGGCAAGTAAAAGCTGAGACATTGCTAATCCAGTATTTCTCTTCTAAAAATTATGTTTCTCAAAGGATTTTATGAGGTGTTGAAATAAAATTCTTCTTTTGCCATTCAATTTATACTCTTACCAGATCTTGATAAAACCGTGTCCTTTCTCTTTGGATACATCTGGGATAGCTTAACTGTCCTCTGTCACATAGCACCCGAAGCTCGGGTCCCGTAACAGAGAACCCAGCAGTGAAACTGTCTCTTTTGCAAACAAACTCGACATACTCGCCGTGGAAAATAAATGGTCTATTGTCAAAATTCCATTTTAGGCGTACATTATTCTTTTCCATTTCATCCAAAGATAATGTGCAAGGCTCTGGTAGATGGCGTCTACGTAATGAGTAGTCTCTCAAAGGTACTTAGATGACATCATCAAAGTTGCCTAAGTTGATGTGAGCACTAAGAAGCAAGGAGGGAGAGATCTAGGTGTGTCCATATTTTAATATTCCAACATATGTACCATATATTCAGACATGAGCATGTCTCATATTCCAGTCTAGAAATCACATCCTTGGTGATTACCTAGTTGGTCAGGTTCTACATTTCCCCAAGCACTCCTTTTATCTCCTACTGTAATGGATAATGCCTTCAGCCTTCCACAAAGTTTACTCTGGTTAAGGTAGCAATCATTCACATGCTAGTAGAACAGCGGTTTTCTCCACAATCTGACCTTAAATCACATTCTCAAAAGCATGGCTAGTGGATTCCCCCTCTGGATATGCATATCATAAATCATGTCTGTTTGGTTACCAGTGCCTTAGAGGAAAGTCATACCTTTCCTAGTATGAACATACCCAGAGTCTGTAGTCGAAGAGAGGCCAGCACAAAATGGCATTACAGGGTGCAGATATTGTTTTCCACTCTTTGTAAAGTATAGTGAGTAGTCATACATTTTCAGCCATGCCATAAACCCCAACAAAATGTTTCCTGATTCATCAAAATTGACCGTGAATATTAACTGAAGCCCCTACTTGAGCACAGTAATCATGGCAACTGGAGGAGAAAAGACAAATAATAAAATATAGCAGGATCTTTTATCTTAATAAATATTCAACCATCCATTCAACGATTATTAAGCAATTACTGTGTGCAAACCACACTGTTATAGACTGGGTTGGCGAATGGGGCAAAAGAGGCATCGCAGATGGACAGTCATTGTATAGTAGACAGGATCCAGTCAGGAGCACAGAAACCCCACTAGACATTTCAATAGGGTATTTATTACAGGAAATTGGTGACACAGGTGTTGGAGGACTGACATGACAGAGTTAACAGCTGTAGAAAGCAGTGTTCCCTCGGGGCTGAGGAAACAGAGGAAAACCTAGAAGCTAGAGGAGTCACCCCCTCCTCTGGGCTCCAATATCTGAATAGGGGCCACCACTCAGTGGTCACTTAGGGAACTGGAGGTAAGACCTCATAGAATTGGGTTGACCATGACACAGAGGGGACTGTGCAGCTGCTGCTGGTGTCTCTGAGGGACACCATGAGGTGTGTTCTGGGAGGCTGGAAGCCACTGCTGCTGTTGAGGCAATGTGCCATCCCAGGGACATTACTTTCAGAAACATCAAGCAAACACAAAGGAGCAAGTCCCTACTCGCTCGCCACTTTCCAGTCTCTCCTCCTGGTGCCCCTAATGGCAGACCCTAAAGTGGGCAGCCACTAAGGCAGGCGGGGGGTTTGCAGTGTCTCAGGCCCAGCATTACCGAACAGAATGAAGGGAGTGAATTTGGAGCTGAGTCTCAATAGTTTAATAATTGGCACATGTGGCTTCTGCTGCCAAATCTAGTAGGAAAGATAAAATGTGTGTGCAAATATAAAGTTAAAATTAATATACACCCTAACACTGTGTAGAAAATGATGTAAGTGTTCTGTGGAGAATATATTTCCAAGTGAGGAGAGCAGGAGAAGTGTTATGCCGAGGATGAAATTTCACATCAGTCTTGAAACAAGATAAAGTTTGAATAAAATGAGAGAGGACAAAGAAAAAATAAGGCAGAACATACAGTGAGCAAGAACACGGTAGCTGGAAATCACAGAGAACAACAGATTGGGGAGTAGATTGCGAAAATATTGTTAGAGCTTTAGAATTCAGGTAAAGAATGTCCTGGATTTTATAGATTCTATAGATGTTAAAATACTTTTAACTCTTGACCCTGCTAGAGTGTTTGAATTCCAGATGACAATATTCAAAATTAGTGTAGGAAGTTGTCTTTCTTTTAAGGGTGACAACAGCCCTTAAGATAAAGTAGGTTATAAGGACCCTCAAAAATCAAAGTTGGACCTTGTAATTCTCTGTAATGCTCTGCAGTGCCAGGCTCTCCAGGAGTAGCCAGCAAATTGAAGAAGTGCTAGACATTTCACTAAACTCAGTGTGGTGTTTAGACAATTTGGAGTTCATTTTTGGCATGGTCTCTAGGCAGTGACACTTTTCATTTAAATCTCTGCCCAGGTGCTGTGTGAACAGTGGTTTAAATGACACACCAGCTGTGCAACACAGTCATCTGTCATTCCCAAACATGGACAAGAATGTCATCAGTCCTGTGAATGAATATATTTATTTCCCAGTTATAGAGGTTAACACATTGAAGAGTAACTGCAGTGTGCCACTAACTACAAATTTGAGGTGGTGGGGAGAATAGCAGAATCAACTTGGAGTTGGAGTTATTTATTTGAATCTATGACTATATACCATGGTGTGGAGGTAAACTGGGTCAGGGGCAGAGGGGAAAGAGCCCTGATTTTTGTAGTG
This sequence comes from Furipterus horrens, assembly GCF_987537825.1. Lineage (NCBI taxonomy): Eukaryota > Metazoa > Chordata > Mammalia > Chiroptera > Furipteridae > Furipterus > Furipterus horrens. The sequence goes on along the minus strand of NW_028327176.1, from coordinate 134,391,993 downwards.
TTTTGATATTTGTGATGTAAATACTACCACCATGGCCAATTCCAAGCTATCAACCTGAAGTCACTAATATTGGAACTGGGAAACATATGCAAAGTTGATACTCCCAAGCCAGTATGAGCTAGCTCTAGCACAGTGCTGGTAGGTGTTAGGTAGACAAGGAAATGATGAGATGTAGCCAAGTGAAAGGGGCCTAGAAATAAGGATTACAATTTAAGCTAAGGGAAAGGAGAGATACAGATGCAAAAATTAATAGACCTTGCCAGAAGTTTTGAAAGCTCTTGGAAACATGATCATAGGAAAGGAGAAGAAGAAAGAAATGACTGAAAATGACCAGCATGTTCAACTGTCTACCTGGTGGTTTAGCTTTGTAAATTACCTAATTCACCTAGCTGATAATGAGTATTTTATTCTCCCATAGTTCATCCTAATATTTCTAATTTTTAAAAAACTTGGAAAAATAAATTGTTTTAGTTAAAAATTCTGAGGCTAAGATGTGTGAATTTTATATGAGAAATACGGCACATGCATAACTTCTATTTTTTTATTCTAGAGATCAAACTTTTTTCTCATGATTTTGAGAGATGGCCAATTTCTTTGTATTTAATAGGTTAATGGTACAAATAAATTTGTTCTGTAGTATCCTGATGCATGGTGTAGCACTCTCATGTAGTCTAATGCTAATGGCCTGCTCACCAACCTAAGTCCAGTAAAATATTTAATTCAGCCATTAAAAATGATCACATTAAAAATTGAATTAATAATGATTAAAATTAAGTATTAACCATTTGATTAATTTTTAAAAATTCAGAAAATTTTAATTCTCCTAATGAAGAAAAACAGTTAATAAGCTTGACAAATATTTAATAAAATATTTAACTTCATATTCAGATCTTATATGAAAAAGAAAAAAGTTAAATTTTGATATTATAAGTTATAAAACTGTCATGTGCTGAGATTTTACAATGCCCTTGAGTTAAACTAGAATGCTGATGGAGAATAAGCTTGTGTTTTCAATCATAAAGAAGGCCTATAAATCAGAGCCAGGAGTCAGTACATTTTTTCAATCAATGGATCTAATCACTTAACACAATTTCTCATGGAAAGCAAAGGATTTGAGTGCTGGCTAGTTATTAAACTATGTGCCACACTCTCTATACTCAAACACAAACATCTGAGCACACAGAGAGAAACAGCAGCTGAGGCTCAAAGGTAGGTGCCGGTAATCGGTTCCTGCCTTGCCAACAACGCAGCATCCAGCCTCACGTTGGAGGATCACCTTATGCTTATTCTGCCACCTTGTGTGATGCACACATATTACAAGACAAAACATCTTCAGACGCTTGTTCTATTAGCCCTTAACATGCTGTTTCCTTCCTCTATAAAAGAACACTGATGGTTCCATTTCAATGGTTACCTATGCCAAGTCATTCGTGCAGCTGAAGGGCAATGATCTGACTCCTGATGTACTTTTATCTCGGGACTGTTAGCTTGTCATGCCAGGGCACAGAGGCTGGCCCACATAAATACACAAAGCAAGATGCTCACAATATGCAGGCACGATCTCGCTGAGCTCAGAAAACACTCAGTCCAGGGCACCCACAGGTGGAGATGAAGTACGGAATGATGAGGACCACACACTGATTCTGTGCCTCTGGAGAAATGATTGGTGGGTGATCCTTGGCATTATCCCACCTGCCCCATCCACCATTGTGCAAGCTTCAAGGCCAGTTCCCACACAGCTCACTGCGTTTGCATCTATGCTTAGTACCAGCAGGAGGGATTTGGAACAAGACATTCCAAATGACTTCCCTGACCCCTCTGACAAAACACAGGAGGATGGATCTCACAGGCTAAAGCTGAACCGCATTTGGAAGTTAGAGACACCATGAGCTGAGGAGCCTGCTGAGCAGGGGGCACAGTTAGACCTCCCACTTTCTGGACAAATCTTTACAGATAGCAGGCCAACTGTCTTTAGACCAGACATTAACACTTGTCATTCTGGTCTTTTTGGGCAAGGAAACTGAACCACATATACTCTGGTTCCAGAGTAAATGTCAAATTTTATTCCTGGCGCTGCTGAATTCTTGCTAACACCGTCTTAAATATAACCACACAGGAGCAATGGTTATAGATTACAATACTTGGGAAATGTTATCATTTTTAATATTACTCTCCCTTTTAAGTTATATATTTGCTGGTAAACTTACTCTTCTGATTCTTATAACCATATCTGAAATATCATCAGTCGCTGAAGGTAGTTTGCAATGACCCTGATTAGGTGTGTTGTGAACATGTGCAGAAGGCATTTCTCTGAAGGCTTTGCACTGGGAAGAGAGCCCCAGCTCCAGCACCGGTGGCGCCTGTTTTTCAATCCCACCTCTTCCCATTTAATAAACCTCTCTGATTTCAGTGTAAAAAAGAGATAAGAAATGTTAAAATACCTACAGTGGCATAGTTTCTGTGTATTAGCAATAATATATGCAAAAAGTCCAGCACATAAGAGACACACAGTAGGGACTATTCCTAATACAAATGTTCTGCATAGTGTGGCCAAGCAGATGAATTGCAAAAATAGGAGAAGAGAGGGAGACTAGAATGTATTATGTCTGAGACAAATGATGCTTATATACTTAAATCTTATACTTTGATATCACTGAAAAAATAAAGTTTTTTTCTTTTAATTTTATCATTTATTGACAAGGATTTAACCGAGATGTTATGCTATGCTGTGTTATTTTATGTGATGTTGTGTTATATAGTGCAATGAATTTCAATTTATGGAATTCCTCCTCAAAGTTTAAAGGTATCATAACTGAAAGCATCAGGGAAATTTCCTGGCTGAGTTGTGTGCGGCAAAAGATCTGGACTTGCATTATTTGAGAGAAGATGAGGCTGCCACTAAACCAGATAAATTCCATCTTTCAGAATAATCTCACCAAGCACATGAAGAAAATAATGTAGAAAGATGTTTTATTAGGAGAAAGCAGCAATGAGCTCTCAACCTTATTTGCACAGGGAGAGAGTATGATAGTCTCAGTGCATGATGAGCCTCACCATAGTCTATTTCAAATATCAGACACACCTGGTTTGAGGCCCCAAGACTCCCAGAACCAGATGCTACACCCTCACTTAATACTGGGTCACCCTCTCAGCTCTCAGACCTGCTCTAGATTGGGGTGGGGCCCTTCCTTAGCACTCTAGTTCTTTTAAGCTCTTGATTGCATCAGCAGTCACTGGTCCCCACAGCCACCAAGATCCCTCTCCCTCTCTCCTTTCAGAGGGCTGTAGGAAAATGCATTTTCCCCTGAGGACTTTTCCCTTTTGTTCTCAATTGTAATATCCCAAGAGCAAATGTCCTCTCCAGCATTTTAAGTCTGCAGGTCTTGTCATTCTTCTCAGAACAGAATATGCATGGGTGAATGTTGCCTTCATCCTTCTGCCCCCTGAGAGCTTTTCTACCAAGGAAAACAATTAGGACTTTGTCACTGAACCCCAACCTCAGCACAGGGCCCCATGCATGGTAAAGGAACTACTCATGTTTGTTGCTTGAACAACCAAATGATTAAACAAACTCCTGTGTTAGACACAAAGATTTTCAATAATTAATTAGCAAGGGTTACTTTTTTCTGTTCAGGAGAATATTCATATTTTGCTTACTCTTCCAGAATGACATCTAGCGATCTTTTAAACAATTTCTGCTACCTGCTTCTATATTTGTTATCATTATTTTCTTTTCTGTCATAAATCTTTGTGTTATAGCTAACTGAAATTCTAAAAGAAATTTAACATCTCCTAATTAACATCTTTTAATTAGCATATTGAGCTTCCCTGAATGCCAGAGTAAACTGCAGTATTCATCAAAGCTACTAATACTGACAGAATTGAAAAACACTGGAATACTAAAACAACTGGTGCAAATCAAAAATCAATTTCTAGAGAACCCTTACAAGATAGAAAAATAAAAAATAATGAACAGGAAAAATTATTTTTGTTCACTTGAGAGAAATGTCTGAATCTTTTTGCAAAATGATTTTTTTAGAAACTTAAGAAGTTGTAATAATGCATGTCTACTCATCTGGTAAAGCAGTAATGACATGTGAAGTGTTTAGAACACTGCCTGACACGTAGCAATTAAGAAAACATGTTATTATTAAAGAAATAACTAAGCTCACAAATATTTAAAGAGATAACAAAGACTTAAAAAAAAACAGTATTAATAAACCCATAAAAAATTAAAGAATCTCAATTTGTTTTGCCTTAAAAAGATTTAATTGGTGCTTGTTACCATGAGGAGACACCTAGCTTCCTCTCCATCTCTATGGAAAAAATGAAATTTTAAAAAACGGGCTTAAATTTTAAGGATTTGTTCAAAATGAGGAAAAAAATCATTGATAAAAAGATAAATTAACACTAACACAAGCTACCTAGGATGATAGGATAGTCTGTTCTTAAACATGTTTAAAGAAGGTCTTAGATAACCTGAAAGTCTCTCCTTATAACCTTACTTACTGATGACAGAGTTGATTAATATGGGGAACCCTTCATAATTCTGCATGAACTTAAGAAATGCTGTAATATTGTAACAAAGAAAGGAGACCCGAAAAAGAATCTTAATTCTTCTTTTGTTTAGAACAGGGGAAAAAATCATATAATCTGAGCATCAGAAGAATATGCACACCCAGAGGCAAGAGAGATTCAAAGGAATTCAGCAAAAGCCTGGACAGCCCAAAATGCGAATACTTGTTCTGTTTGGCTTCTAGGAGCATCTGTCTTTGCTGCGTCATTTCTGCATTCCTCTTGTCTATGTCACTCTTGTAAGCAAGAAACAAGATCAAAGCACAGAGAAGTTCTTTTCAGGTGCTTGAGAGAGCAAGAGTCTGCCTATTTTAAATGATGTCTGCCGCAGGAATAAATCATGCCAAAGCACGGGCTACATGATTGTGCTACGAAGTCTGAAAATGATAACTCCCCAGATTAAGACAAAGCCAGAAAAAAGCTGAGAAAATGGACTCTGAAGAGCGCTTTTTATGGGGGAATAGGGTTTTTTTGTTTTTGTTTTTGTTTTTGTTTTTTTCAGACTTATAACCAAGGCTAGTGGATTGAGACCATTTGGAACTTGGCAGGTTTGACAACATGTCTTTATGTTATATTGGAGCCAAGGTTCTACATATTTCTTATGCAAGTCTAAAGTAGTGGGTCTCAAAGTGTAGTCTGGGGCCAACAGCATCAAAATCACCTGGGAATTTGTTAAAAATACAAATTTTTGTGCCCACCCTGATCTGCCAGACCAGAAACTCTGGAAATGGAACCTAACAACCATGGTTTTAACAAGCCTTCTAGGTGAGTCTACTGCCTGCTAACATTTGAGAAGCTCTGTTCTGGGTCAGTGGCACTCAAGTATTTCTGGAACCACATTAGTACTTAGCTGGAGATTCACAGGACAATAATTTACCCATTCCAGTCTATTACAGTAGAATATTCTGGTTCAGAAATTAGATGTCATAAAGAACCAAAAGATGCAAGTGAAATGGTTGCATGGCTGAAATAGATGAGTCATTCTCTGTGACTTAAGATAATTGATAAAATACAAAAAAAGTCACAAAGAATAATGACATGATTTACAGTGAATATAGGATTGTTTTATTATAAAATATGAGATTCCATATGTTATAGTTGATTTGTAACTAGGTGACATTGTTGTTAGGTAAATTCTGAGATTAAACAAATGGTCTACCAAAAAGCGAAACTGTCTTTAGAAAAAACTATATGCTCTAAATCTTAGCTATATGCACATATCAGCTTAATAACTGGTGCAGAATTTTAGTAGCTAAAAATGAAACAGGTTGTATTTCTTATGTTGTATATTGCCAGTAAGTGTGGTTGAGGTTAGTATCACTGTCCCATTCATTAAAAAGCTTTATGTATTTGCTCAATCATTTTAATACTAGAAATAAAAGATATGTATATAGAAACACACAGAGAAAAATAGAACATATTCTCTGACCACAATACACTAAATAACAATATAATTGAACTAAAACTCCATTTACTGGTGGAAAAAAAATAGAAAGAACTATCTCCTTAAAAACAATCAGGTCAAGGAGGAAATTAATCTGTATAAATAAAAGATATTTTCTGTGTGTTTATTATAGAATTTAAATGCTGTATTTAGCATGGTCTAAAGTAAACTATACACTCTAAGTATATGTAAAATTTGCCCTGCGGGTCGGAGGGGAGGGCTAGGAAGCACATATTGAAACAAACTGTGTCCTTCTGAGTAGCTAAACTGAAAAAAGTGATGAGAGATGGTCAGAGAAAACAAAGAATGGTTTAAACAGGAACCTTAAAACCCCATTCAGAATACAAGAGGACTCCCTGAATGGCAGGTGTTAACCAGCAGAACTAATTGCTCACTGGGGCACCCTGCTCACAGAGTGACGCAGAATCAGAATCAGTGTCCCCCGTGTTTCTCCTGAGACACTTAGGGGTTTATTATTAATCTCAGACCTCCAAACTTGGGGCCACTTGCTTTCGTGGGCCACAGCTTTCTTTCATTCTTTTGACTGGTTTGAGTTAGAAACTGCAGAAAGCCGAGAACAGAGACTAACCCATGTTTCCTCCCCTCTTATTCCTGATCTAATGTAATGCAAGGACTGTCTCGATATTGTCCACCTTGCTTGAAACACTCTGTCAGTGGTGTGGGGCTTTGATGATCCGAACATTCTGGACGCTGCAGAGCTGTTAAGACCAGCCTGGCAGTGGTCGTGGACACAGAAAAGCGTAGCCTACTGCTAGGCGAGGTGATTCCAGCAAGGACTGGACTAAGAGGGGTGTGTTCTGACCCCTGCAGGGGAGAGAAAACTTTTCCTCTTCTCCTGGACCCTCTTAGAGTCCCTGGCTACACCTAAAAATTAAACTGACAAAGACAGATTTACAGGAGAAAAGTACACAAATTTATTTAATATAAGTTTTAGGTGATACAGGAGCTGTTATAAGGAACTGAAGATCCTTCCCAACCCCCAAAACAGGTTAAACCTCAGCGTTTTTATGCTAGGTTTGGTAAACAGTGGGAAGTCGCAGGGAAACATGCTAGGACAAAGGGTATGAGCTCAGGGCAGTAAACTAAGGGAAAATTAGCAAAGCCTGTTCATTGGGATTCCTCTCAGCATCCATCTGTCTTCTGAAGTAAAGATGCTCCTTTCCTTCCAGCTCTCTGACCTCTGGCGAGGTAGGAGGTCAGAGAGCTGCTGCTTCTGCTGTTTCTTAAATTTTTTCAGCTTAAATTATCCAAGATGCAAAGATGCCATATTTTGGGGTGGCATATCCTGATTCCCTTCACCCTTTTTATTCCTTTCCTGGGACAGGTATTGAAGTCTGTGATGGTATGCAGTTATAATCTTTTCTTTCTCTTTTTTATCTTAATCAGGGTACAAATGGATACATTTTTTTTCTCTACTTTGTTTATGGAAATATTTGTATCAAAGGAACAAGCAGGCAGAATTTCAAAACAGAAAAGCATTTAACCTAATGGTTCCACTGCAGCTTCTGGAGGCAGACCTGCTGCGTTCAAGCTCTGGCTCTCACTGGCCTCCCTGTGCCTTCATTCCCCCTTCTGTGAAGGGGTGAATAGTATCTATCACACAGAGTTATTACGTGATTAATTAGATTATTATTCACAAAATGTTTAAAGTGATACTTGGCACGTAATTGATTTATTAGTATCAGTTAACTTTAAAGTGGCTTTAAACAGACTTTGAAGCTTGTAGCTATTCTCTGAACAGTAAGAAGTCAAACTTTCACATGGGGCACAGTGACTTTAACACACCTTGCTTGTAAACAACCATCTTAGCCTCTTAGACCTAGAAGTTAAAATGAGGAAGAAAAAGTAATGCATGAAGACAGAGCCACAATCTTATACCCATTTATGGGATTTTTTCCTGAGATCTCTAATAAGCCAGCTAGTTATACAATATATGCTTATCTATATACAAAAAATGGTAATAAAACACAATAAACTATATGAAATTTATTGATCTACTCATAAGCAAATTTATGTTCAAGTGTTCTTATTGTTTAAAAAATAAAAAAGAAAGAAAAAATAATCAAATTAATTATTTAGGAGAAGAAATATAAGTAGCTTCAGGAAAGAGAAAAATACTGATAATAAAATAAGAAATTAAAAAAGAAAAATAGTAGAGTTAATTGATAGCTCTTAAAAACATAGCTCTTAAAGAAAGAAACGCAGAAACAGCACAATTGGAATATATATATATATATATATATATCGTCGGCAGCCGTCCGTCTCGAGAGACGATGGTGTAGCTTCTTAAGAGTCTATCTGCACCGCCGAGAATGGCTGTGCAGTCCGACTCGTGAGTGACATGGTATCTGTCTCCTCCCGTGTTGAATCGACATCATGCGATGACGCTGAAGCTACAGAGCCTGGACAGGGTGATATGGAGGATCTGCTGTTGCCCATGCAGCAGACCCCCCCTCTCTTCGCAGCTGAAGGGTCCAAGGGAAAGACGGAGTCGATACAGCTTGGGTTCAGGTGCGCCGCAGGAGTTGCCGGTGTTGACTACAACGTCAAACCGCCTTAGGGACTCCGGCTCCGGATTTTCTGTCGGGGTTTACTCCCTTAGCCTTTCCCCTGAAGAGGTATGCCGCAAGGCAGCGGAGGTTTTTTGGAGTCAGAGTTTTCCTTCTCTGATGTACCCTGACTGGAAGATCGAACCAGCGACACTTAGCTCGCAGGCCGACGCTCAATCCACTGAGCTAAACCAGCCAGGGTGTATATATATATATATATATATATATATATATATATATATATAAAATACAGTTACAGAAAATATTTTAAAATTATAAAATGTACTATGGATAATTATAAGCAAATAAATTAAGAAATCTCAGCGATATATAAATTACCAAAACTGATTTAGTGAAAAGAAGATAACGGGACAAGAGAAATACTGGGAAAATTATCAATAGCATTATTAAAAAACATCTCCCATAAAAGGCTTCTGCCCATTAAACAGGGAATTATTTTAAACATTCAAGGTGCAAAGAATTTCCATGTTGAATATAAACAGTTACTGTATAGAGAAAAATGTAAGAGAGCACTCACATCATTTAATGGAATCAATATAGCCCTGATACCTAACTCTAACAAAGTTAACACAAAAATGAAAGTCATAGACCAATTTTAGTTATGAATATAGATGCAAAAATCCTAAGTTATGTACAATATTAACAAAAAGAATCCAATACATATTAAAAATAATAATAATAATCCACCAATTCCAATTAGTTATTATCCCAGGATTTTAAAGAGGGATATTAGAAACATACTATATCATATCATATGAGTAGGCTAAATAACAAAACCTGAATTGTTCAGTAGATACTTATGACACTTAATACCCATTCTTGTTAATGACATTTTAAAAAGAAATAATGATTACTGTCTTTACTTATTAACAAAATCTTTCTCCAATTAATCCTGACATTATATTTCATGGGGATATATTATAGTATTTTTTCCTAAATGGGAGTTCCTTGGAAACGCTGTCATCTAAAATTTTAATATGTGCTGTTCTAAAAGAAGGGGTAAGATATGAGGACTCTTTGTGCAAATAAGGTGGGAAATGTTGAATTGAACAAGATTTAAACATATTTTTGACCTCAGGACTTTTTAGAAGCATTAATTGAGAATTGCAAATCTCAACGGACTGCAAGGTTTTTTTGCTCAAAGCATTTAATTCCCTCAGAACACAGTTTGGGAAATGTGTCTTAGAAGGATTCCTTTTATATTCAGATAAAATAAGGATGCCTGTTATCTCTTACTACTTATATTAGTTTACAACTTCTGACTAGTAAAAGCAGACAAAATAGGCATGAGTATTAAAGAAATGTGAAAAATATAGATTGTATTATATAATCATATCACATCACATAACTGTCTACAATTATATGATCTATAATTATTATTATATTCCCAGTAGCAATGAGATATAAAATTTTACACATGTTCTGGATGTTAAAAATGGACATATAAAAAAATACAAAAGTTATGAAAATAAAAACATTTTAACAAATGAGTAAACAATATTCTCAATTAAGAAGGTTGAATATTACAATCAAAATTCCATTTATGTTTGCAGGAACTTTAAAGATAACTTTAAAGTTTGCCTGAAAAACAAAACCAAAAGTGAGATGAAGTTCTCTCATATCTGAATGGTGTCATTTAATTGGTAAATTCTTTTGGAAAGCAACATGATTAAAGCAAGTCAACAGTCTTTAAATGGATCGATTCAGGAATTCCATTTTGGAGTTCTAGCCAAAGAAAATCATACAAAATCTTAAAGTGCTATAAATGCAAAGATGTTCCACATTTCATTATTTATAATGTCAAAACCAGGAGAGTACCTAAATGTTAATAGCTACCATTTCCACAGCACACATTCACTAAATACATGGCAAATTATACAGGTATGAAAACTGAGGCTCAGAGAGGAAAGGTTACTTGCCTCTGATCACAAAGCAAAAATTTGTTGAGCCTACATTCAAGCCTGATTTCTGGGTGAATCCCATGCTCTGTTTTCCATCTCATGCTGTTACAGAGCAGAGTCCCCCAAAACTCCCTACAGCCCGCAGTTTGGGAATGGAAGCTGGGACTCAGTGGTGCACAGCCATTTTCCTAAGAAATACTTAGTTTCTTAATATGCAAATAGCTATGGCCATTCCACATGCCAAGGAGGTAGGAGGGGCTTTGACCATAGAATGGTGACAAAAAGCTTACAGGGTCTACGCAAAATTCTACAAGTGGCCGCGACCGGTCACTATACCCATGACAACACAGGCCACAGTCAGCCATTTAAAAATAATATGGCAGCCACCAATTACGGGAACTCAACGTGGTTTGCAAGGAGGTAGAGAGAGAGCCATGCAGGCTGAGAGAGAACCACGTGGTTCTGAATTAAGAGCTGAAAAACACCATGACACAGGAAAAATGGCCCCAATCAGGCATGCATGAATGAGAATTGCTGGTAAAGCTGAACTGTGTTTGGGAAATACAAAGTCATAGACTTCTATTTTCCTAGAAGGAAATGGTACCTCTGACTTTTCTATTCTAAAACTAGCCTGGTTTGGCAGGGCGTGGCAGAACTAAGTGTTTGTGGGTGTTTTAAAGAAATTAAGACTTAATGGCAGAAATCTGCCATTAATCTAAATCTGTATAACCTTTAAATAAACAATTCCTTTCCTGTTCACCAAACTCTGATATTGGGAGTTATGTGTTTCGGTGGGGTGGGCAGCTGAGCCCCTCATAACTGAACAGCCCATGAGTTTTGCTTCAATCAGGGCAGCCCGTGGATTCTGTTTCAATGCTGCCACTAAAGCTATAAAAACAAGAGACTATTTAAATAAATATCTGTTACGTCTTCTTCAATTATGACCCTTCACAATAAAGATATAAAAATTTTGTAGTGAAGTGACAATGTTTATAATGTTGTAAAATGTAAAAAAGCTATAAGCATATATATGCCCTACAGCAACTGAAAGGGAAAACCTGCATGTCCAGAAAAAAAGTACTAGAAGAAACTAATAACATGCTAGTAGTTTTTTTTTTTTTTTAGGGTAATCACTTTATAGACAATACTTCTTCTCTAGTCTCCAGTTTGTTGGTAACATCGATATATTATCATAAAAATAAGCTCATAAATTGAACAAAGTAAAAACACTGTAACATACAGGAATAAAACCTATAAGAGAGAAAAGGTGTAGGAGCTTTGTCTAATACAAAGTTTGTTTTCTTCACAGCACCTTGTATGAATTTTGCACATACTGTGAACTAAATATGTTGTGATTAATTGAAGTATACCCCCATATTACATTTAACTTTTTGCAAGAAACTGAATGTTCACCCAAACAGCTTTTGGCCTAGAAACAAAAAACCTTATCTGATTGAAATTACAATTGAGATCTAAAAAATACAGTATCCATTTTGAAATTTGGCTTCAGCATCATTATCTATTGATTTTATATTGTCCAGAGCAACTAAATGCAGCAAACACATAATGTGCCACACAGTATACTGTCTACAGTTGCTTTGATCATCACCTAAATTTCAGGGAAGAGGCAGGAGATATTGAGACACTATCAAACAAAATTGATTTTTTTTACAGCTAATAACCTGTGCTAGGTGGCAGAACACAGTATCAAAATCATCATTCTGTGTTCAGATAATTTCACCAGCCTTCCCTGCTGCTCCCAACACTCCCACAGCTCTCCATCTGCAGCCGGCCACCTCGCTCCCAGCCATTCTGATGACCATACAAGGAGGGTTCAAAACGTGACCCAGTAATTCATGTTGTATCTTTGATACTCAGGGCCTTTTCCACTGTGATACGAAGATTAAAGTCTCGGGAAGGGAAAAGTGGTGACATATCTTTCAGGGGAATTGAACTTTTTGTACTAGAGGTGAGAACACTTAAGAGAATACTTTACCCTCGATACAACATTTCCCCTACTTTAGGAAAACAGTTTGGCCTGGAATGGCAGCAACGTACTCTTGATTCAACTTCCAACTCTCCTTTTCTCTAGCAAGGTGATGTATTACCATGTGAACTCTCCTCCCAGGGTTAGGTGCAATCCAGAACCATTAAACTCTAGAAAACACTTTTAACATCTGAATTAAACCCACATAAAATTCAGAGAAACACTTGCACAGGCAGTGGCTATCAGTCTCTATGAGTAGATGTCCCCTCCCTTACTGCCCCCAAACTGCCCCAGTACCCACAATGAATGGGAGCACATTGGGAAAAGCCAAATGAAGTGATCTATGATCTCTATGTTTTTCCACTTTTTATTTAATCTTCTGCTCCTTACTGAGCAGCACTGTTCAGGCTACAATTAAGGCGATGGAGAGTATAATAGGGAAGAGATTCCCCCATTAAAGGAAGAGAAGTGTGTGTATAGAGCACCATATATACAGAGAAATGAAGCTAAGTCCTCACTGAAAAAGGGGGCTAGACAGTCAACTGTGTATGGAATGATGGGTATACTACAAGTCTTTTAATTTTATCTTTGAAAAAAAATAAATTAACAATTTTAACAACTAACCAACAATATGCCTGACACCAGACAAGGCAATAGGGAAAAAATAACGAGCTTATTTGTAGGCTTGTCCTGGCTGGTTTGGCTCAGTGGATTGAGCATCGGCCTGCGAGCTAAGTGTCACTGGTTCGATCTTCCAGTCAGGGCACATCAGAGAAGGAAAACTCTGACTCCAAAAAACCTCCGCTGCCTTGCGGCATACCTCTTCAGGGGAAAGGCTAAGGGAGTAAACCCCGACAGAAAATCCGGAGCCGGAGTCCCTAAGGCGGTTTGACGTTGTAGTCAACACCGGCAACTCCTGCGGCGCACCTGAAGCCAAGCTGTATTGACTCCGTCTTTCCCTTGGACCCTTCAGCTGCGAAGAGAGGGGGGGTCTGCTGCATGGGCAACAGCAGACCCTCCATATCACCCTGCCCAGGCTCTGTAGCTTCAGCTTCACTGGAGAGGACACTCCAGCGTCATCGCAAGATGTCGATTCAACACGGGAGGAGACAGATACCGTGTCACCCCCGAGTCGGACTGCACAGCCATTCTCGGCGGTGCAGATAGACTCTTAAGAAGCTACACCATCGTCTCTCGAGACGAACGGCTGCTGGAAAAATATTTGTAGGCACTTTATGGTTTTCAGAATTTGGCTAACAAAAATGAAGTTGAGATTAGGCCCTAAATCAAGGGAGAAGCAATGGAATAGCCTGAAGCTAAGAAGATTTTTTGACATTTTTTTCCATGTTAACAGAAATGTCATGGTAAAAGGAGTAATAAGTAATCAAATGTATTAATGTAAAGTACCTATTGCAGACTTCTGCACTAATTAATATTTACTCAGGTTACTCTTGAGTAGATCTTAATTACTTTTAAACTTCCTATTCAAATCGTATTTGCATCCTCCTCCTTCCTCTCCTTCCTTCCTCTTCAGTTTGATATGTCTCCCCTCAATTCACTCCCTCTGCCCCTAAACCAAAATTCTTACTCCTTGAATCTGACATCATTCAAGTGCTAATCTGATTTAAGCAGTCTGTGCCAAACATTTGCTATGTGCAAATAGATGTAGTCCTCCCAGAAGGTATTGGCACCCCAAATTTCCACCAACCCAGTATTGACCTCATGGGCAGTAAATCTTTAGAAGTAACCATCCTCAAGCATATGAAATTCAGAGAACCCCTGCCAGTTAGCCATATTCTCTGAGACTCAAACTTCACTAACCCACACCCAGCTAGCGAGCTTCTGGTAAAAATCTAGAGCCCCAAGATCAGCTCTGTTCAAAATTAACATCAAAATCAGAATTCTTCCACTGTCTCTTCCATTTTGTTTCTTTAAACTCTTCATTAATGTTAAATTTGTTTCTAAATTAATTTTAAAAGGCATACTGGACACAAACTGTAACTTCAAATTCTGATAAAGTGTAAATGCCTCAGAAATTCCCAACTTCCCTGGGTGGTTTTTTTTCTTTTCAAAACAAATGACACTGGAAATTAAATTGACTTTTTTATTTAAAATCCCAGTGCAGCTCAAAGTGAAGAAAAGAAACTATTAGTACTGAGGTAACCCAGAAGTCGCATTTGCAATCAACAGAAAAAGCAAATTACTATTGTTTGCCCTGTCAAGCCTGGTTTAATAGGATTTTCCAACACATAAATTAGAAATTACAAAGAGCAAGGGCTACGTGTGAAGGAGGTGGGTATGCTTCACAATCTGGGCAACCCTGCTTTAGATAATGAAGAAGATAAAGGAGCACCTGGAATGGGGCTAAAACTATAATATATTGATGTAGATACAGCTGTACATGTATACAGACATATATCAGAGATATTGGGGTTTAAGTTCCAGATGCTGTAATAAAAAGAGTATCACAATAAAACAAGTCACAATCTTTTTGTTGGTGGAGGGTCTGATCCCTAATAATAAACAGTAACTTCAATGACTATTTAAGAATGATCTCTCTGTGCCTCTTGAAGGTCTCTCATGTGATTACATGAAGGTAAAAGGTAATATCAAAATATAATGCTATCTCCCAAACCCTGTGATTGGAGCTGCTCAATTAGAAGATTCTGGGTAATTGATCCAAAGGCAGAGATATTTAATCTGGGGAAGTAGTAATGTCAGCATAGGAGACCAAAAAAACATGTCCTTAGTCTAGTTAAAATCTTGGTTCAAATCTCTGCAATTACACTGATGAGAGAACACATCTTCATTCATTTTCTCGGAAAGGAAACTTGCATGTTACTTTTTCCCTATTTGAAACAAACAGAAAATGGAGTACATACACACTCCATAAAGGGATTTTCTGTATTTATCTTCTTCTCTTTTTCCACTGGCCATGTTGAGAGCAAGGACACAGTAGGAAGAATACATCTCCAAGTTTACGGGAAGCTCTAAGTCAGCCAAAGAAGATGCTTTTAATTAAGAACAAAATGGTACCTTTAATTACACAGAGGAGCAATTTTTAACATAATTCTTGTTGAGTTCAATTTTTCAGCTGTTTTAGGCTTAAATAGGCATGCTGATTTCAAAACTGCAGTTAGTTTTCTTCTATATATCAACTTTCTTCTGTACAGCTTATCTTAACATGACCACTCTAGGCTGTATCAAGCCTGAATCGAGGGAAGCACTAGCGCTCTCCTATTGGCTGAGAGCAAAACTTCCTCAAAGTGGGGAGGGGTGGGGGATGACCTTGGAGACCAGGGACAGGTTCATACTTGTCTAGGCTATTCAGTTACACTGGAGACACTGTGGTGAGAGGTCGTGTGCCGCTCTATATAGTGAATCCTATTCCAAAGTGTAGTCCAAGTTCTTGTCTGTATACAAGGAGTTAGCAGAATTTATTTGTTTATTTACATATGTACTTATTTCCTTTCCTTCAGATCATGTCTGCCTCTGCTATTTCTCATCATAAGTGCCTAAACAACTCTGATTTGTTTTGTTATATCTGTAGCAGTTTCACCATTCCCAGTCAAAGGACAAACATCAGCACATTTGTCAGGCAAGCCTCTTTTCCATATTCTTTTTAAGTAAAACTTGGTGATCAAGAAAAGTCTTGGGTCTTTCACAAGGTGTGCAAGCAGTGTTTTGAGAGTTTACAGATGTGGACAAAGGGGACACATGATAAATTGCCATTTAGTATACCTATAGTTTGGCGAGAGCCCAGAGATCATTCAATACCTGTTACTTTTGTATAGTGAAAACGTCAGGATATAACAAGAAAAGTAAATATAAAATTGAGTATCCTAGTCTACCATCAGCTATACACCCAGTGCCTCATTCAGCTGAAATCCCAGTGCCAGTTTTCATTGAACTACCCTCTTTCCAAAAAAAGGAGTATGGTGAAGAACTAAATGACAGCAATGATGAAGATTTTGAAATTGAAGATGACTCAGTTCATAAGGGATTTGATAGCATGAGTTCAATGATTTCGCATGAGATTTGGGACTATCCAAAAAGGCTTCAGAACTCCTAGCATAAAGACTGCATGAGAAAAACTTCCTTGAAAAAGGAGGGAAGGCATCCTACTTTTGATCAAGAGAAAGTGCATTTCTGCAGTACTTTGAAGTGACGGTGGCTTTGTGTATTGCCATAACATACATGGTTAATGGAGGAATTGGGAATTCCAATCTATAGCGCAGTTGAACGGCGACTGTTCATCGGTAGCTCAAAGCAGAGCTTGAAGTGTGTCCTCCTCCACTATGGCAATTTATTTGGTGCAGTCCCAATTGGCCATTCAGTCTTTTTTTTTTTTTTTTTCATGAAGAATATGAAGACATAAAGAGAGTCATTGATCTGCTGCAATATCACAAGCACAATTGGATCATCTGTGTTGACCTTCAAATGGTCTGTTCCTTCTTGGTCAGCAATGCAAATACACCAAGTATCCCTGTTTTATGTGTATGTGGGACAGCAGAGCTCATGAGAATCATTGGGTGGAGTTGAATTGAACTCCGAGATCTGACCTCAAACCTGGTGATCCAAGCATTCTACATGAGCCACTTGTTGACAGAAAGAACATTATATTCCCACCTCTGCACATAAAATTGGGTCTCATGCAGCAATTTTTTAAAGCTTTGCCAACTGAAGGAGACTGTTTCAAGTGTCTCATTTTGGCATTTCCTAGCCTGTCATTTGAAAAGATAAAATACCTTACTGTTTATGTTTGGTAGCAGAACTTTACTACTTGTACACAATTTGACTTACAGTAATAATATATAGCCTTTATATGAATAAAATAACTCTAAATAAACAGTATATTCAGGTTGTTTTTTCTTTATATTCCTTTGTATGTACATTTTGTATGATTTGGGAGACAAAGGGAGGGTATCCTGTACCTTACAAAATGGATGTGATAGAGAAAAACTGACGTAATTTTTGGATTTAGATGACAAAATTTAGTCAAAAACAAGTGTCAGATCTAACTCAACAAAAACTGTGTTCCCAAGTGTTATCTCCAATGTTATAAATAGAATGAACAGACGGCCTGTGGCTTAAATCAGAAATCATGAATCAGAAAGGTGGCTGCCACAGCATTGATAAGATTTTCTGGAGCCATCTAGAGAGAACAAAAGGAAAAATGGAGGAAAGAACAAAGCACAGGATATTTTCTGAGCATCAGTGTATGACAAGCACTCTGCTACATGCTTTACACATGTTATATGTCATGATAGTATGTCTCTACAATGCAGTTCCAAAAAGATAGAAAGGCCATTAAAATTTTTAAAAATAAACTTAAATGTTAGACTGTGATTACATTAAACTATAAATAACAATAGTTAACTATGGATGAAAAGGCACTTATTGTTTTAAGAATTGTTAAGGTGATTATTTAACCTACCAATATGTGTTTGCTCAGTCTAGTATTTAAAAGGATATATATATATTTTTAAATAATTATATTGATTATGCTGTTATAGTTGTCCCAATTTCTTTTCCCTCTGCTCCCCTCCACCCTGTGACCACTCCTCCCTCCAGTTGTCCTCCCCTCCTTAGTCCTTGCCCATTTGTTGTGCATATAGTTCTTCTCAACATCTTCCTGTCTACTCCATTCCATCCTACTATGCTTCTTAATTCCTGCATCATCTCCCTCCCTTTTCCCTCTTCCCCCTCCCCACTGACCTCCCCCCAATATGTTCCCCATACCTATAATTCTTTTCCACTCTCATTGCCTACTTAGTTTGCCTTTGTTTTGATTCCCTAGCTTCTGTTGTTTGTTGTTGTGATACAGTTTTATTTTAATGTTCATAGTTTTGATCTTCCTTCTTCTAAACAAGTCCCCTTAACATCTCATATAACAGTGTTTTGGATTTAATGAACTCCTTCAGTTTTACTTTGTCCTGGAAGCACTTTCTCTGTCCTTCTATTCTGAATGATAGCTTTACTGTATAGACTAATTGTGGTTGTAAGTTTCTGATTTTCATTACTTTGAATACATCTTGCCAGTTCCTTCTTGCCTACAGAGTCTCTTTTGAGAAATCAGCTGATAGTCTAATTGGGACCCCTTTATACATAATTCTCTTCTTCTCTCTTGCTGCTTTTAAGATTCTCTCTTTATCTTTAGTTTTTGACATTTTGATTCTAATATGTCTTGAACTGGTTCTCCCTGGGTCCAGTTTTTTTTTTTTTTTTTTTTTTTGGAACTCTCTGTGCTTCCTGGACCTGTAAGTCTATTTCCTTCCCCAAGTTAGGGAAGTTCTGCTTCATTATCTTTTCACATAATTTTTTAATTTCTAGTTCTTCTTCTTCACCCTCTGGCAACTCAATAATTTGAATGGTTGTTCGCTTATAGCTGTCCCAGAGGTTTCTGAGCCTCTCCTCATTTTCCTCAGTTTTTATTTCCCCTTTCTGCACTGGTTGACTGTTTGTTCCTTCCCTATGTTCCGATTTGTTGATTTGATCCCTAGTTTTCCTTCCCTCACCACTTGTCTCATATGTGATTTCATTAATTTCAGCAGGACTAGCCTTCATTCCTTCCTGCATTGTTCAATATCTTTTGTTAATTCTATAAGCTGCCTTATGACTATAGCTCTGAACTGAGCCTCAGAAAGATTTTCTATTTGTTTGTTAGTTAATTCACATATTTACTTTTTGGTTATCTGTGTGATTGATATTTCAATCATGATTCCTGCCATCCTGATCGTTTTTGTTTATCTTTCCTTCTTGGGTGGGGTGTCACCCCTCCTACGCTATTGGGGGCAGAGCCCTGTGCACTTGTCACTATCAGGTGACCCTTCTCAGCACACTGTGGCACTTTGTGTGGGGGCAGGGGTCCAAGGTCAATTCCTGCCATTCGCTCTCCACTGAGAGACCGGAAGCCTCCTCCTCCATCCCCACGCCCTCTGGGCCTCACAGTCTGAGGCAATGGGGGTCTGCCTTCCCCAGCGTTGGAATCACAAGCTGATGGGTTTAGTCTGCAGCCAGGGTTGGTTCTCGGATACTTCTCTCCTCCCCTTAAATACGGGTGTCTGAGCTTACCAGGTGCCACCACTCATCACTGCAGTTGCAGCCTCCAGCACAGCTTGATCTCTCTGCCCCAGATTCGCCCCTCCTACCTGTCTGGATGAGCTCCACTTGTTTATAACTTCATGCATTGGACTTCCAGGTAGCTTTATTTTCTGGAACTTCTGGTTATTTCTGGTTTTGTGGTAGTTGTAGTCCTTCTTAGTTGTGGAGGGAGATGGAGCATGTCATCTTTGCAAGAAGTCCAAAAGGATATATATTTTTTTTAAGGATGAAAAATCTGTTATTCCAGTCTGGATCTCTGGAAAAGCACAGCCTTATAGTTCAGATATCAACAAAGGCCAAGTGATCATTGCTACAACATGTTTGCACATCATCTTCATTGGCATAAAGGTAGGTATGGAAGAAAAACTGCCCCTACAAATATTGCCCACCTACACTTTACAACTTTTCAGAGAAGGAAAACTCTGACTCCAAAAAACCTCCGCTGCCTTGCGGCATACCTCTTCAGGGGAAAGGCTAAGGGAGTAAACCCCGACAGAAAATCCGGAGCCGGAGTCCCTAAGGCGGTTTGACGTTGTAGTCAACACCGGCAACTCCTGCGGCGCACCTGAAGCCAAGCTGTATTGACTCCGTCTTTCCCTTGGACCCTTCAGCTGCAAAGAGAGGGGGGGTCTGCTGCATGGGCAACAGCAGACCCTCCATATCACCCTGCCCAGGCTCTGTAGCTTCAGCTTCACTGGAGAGGACACTCCAGCGTCATCACAAGATGTCGATTCAACACGGGAGGAGACAGATACCGTGTCACTCCCGAGTTGGACTGCACAGCCATTCTCGGCGGTGCAGATAGACTCTTAAGAAGCTACACCATCGTCTCTCGAGACGGACGGCTGCCGACGACGACGACGACGACGACGACACTTTACAACTGATGAATAGCAACAAAAGCAGTGGTTTTCAAGTGCTAGCTTCATAAGGATCCCCTGAGTGTGTGTATATGTCTGTGTATCAAGCACTAATTTGTCAGATCTAGAATGAGGCCGAGGAATGTGCATTGTCACGAACACCGCAGGTGGTTCTGATGTGGATGGCTGGCCTCACATTGTAAAATATGCACCTACTGTTTAGTGGCTGATATGACAGAATGACCCTCATTATAATTATTCTTAGAATCTGAGGGCTGCATTGCAGGTACAGAGATGTCAACTCAGTCTATGTTGGTTGAATTTATTAATTGACCCAGTGAAACTAAGGCAGATGCA
This sequence comes from Furipterus horrens, assembly GCF_987537825.1. NCBI lineage: Eukaryota > Metazoa > Chordata > Mammalia > Chiroptera > Furipteridae > Furipterus > Furipterus horrens. The sequence goes on along the minus strand of NW_028327176.1, from coordinate 134,371,174 downwards.
AAAGTTCCTGGGAGATAGGATCAAGGTTACCAAGTAAGCAATTATGAAGCCAAAGTCAAAGCCACCTAAAATTTAGCTTCAGATCCTCCATACTGATACCCACTTCAAACTTTCATTTTTCAAAAGAACAGCATCTATACAACATAGCTTTTATCAGAGCCTCCAACTGTGACAGATTATTACTTAGCAATGAATTTAGAATTTCCATGCCCTGCAGGACTGGTGAGCCATCATTGCTACATCAGGAAGGTCAGGAGATTTCTGCTATAGCTAGTCACACTGGTACTCACATCTTTTTTCCTCATTTTTTTGCTGGGATAAGACTAGCTGCTCTATACTGTCTTCCTTGTTCTGGTGTATTCTCTGGTAATGTTTCTCTCTTTTAAACTAGATTTAATAAGCAGTCTTCATGGGTTCAAAGGGGAAAAACCACAGTGATAACCCATCCTTTCTTTTCACAATTACCAACACTGGTTTTCTAAAACCACAGGTCTCTATCTCTTGTTTTCATCAACTTGTCCTACAGACAGCCTATCTTTTCCCAGTCTGGCTTCCCAGTTGCAACCCAACTTTACTTTATTGTCAAAGCTCACACTGACTTTTCAAACACTTGCTTCCTAATAATATATGGCATTGCTAGATGTTTACAGTCATGGCAGACATGTAAATTTTAGACTAATACAATAACTAGAATAATAATTATTACTGTTTATTGAACATTTTGCACAAGCTATGCACAAAGTACTTAAAGCTGCCTGGCAACTACATGGCAAAGTAGGTATTATACCCGTTTCATAAATGGCAAAACTGCCCAGCTTCGTATCACCAGTACTGAAAAGTCAGAGATTCAAAATAAGATCTGTTTGGTAGCAATGCCCATGCGCTTACTCATTGCACAAATCTCATGAATATACAGGAGTCCTCCTTATTCCCAACAAATCTTTTCTTAGACTTGTTATTACTGTCCAGGAAGAAAGCATACACAGAAAGTTTGATAAGGTTTCTGTTTTTGTTTTCAATCATGGCCATGATTACCACTGTTGCTGTTGCTGTTGCTAACACATCTCTTAATTACTCAAACACTGCTAATGTTTTTGATAATTTAATGTTTTATAAACAATAATATTGGATAACATACTTTTTAGCACAATCAAATGTACCTATACACTCAGTGAATATCAGTTTTAGAAATCATAAAGAATATGACTTTGATACATCTATTAGTACTCCATTGATATGAAATTGGTCAATCTTCATAGATATTACATTTTTATTTAATTTTGACATTTTACTGCATACATTTTGTTGTTTTGTGTTTTTAAAGTTGATCCCCACACACTCCACCCCCACTCTAGTTCCTAGACAGTGTTTCATTCAGAGTGGAAGTATGGCAAATGTTTGTTTGATTTAACTTGAGCCTTTAGAGATATATTCATTCTCTAAAATGCATAGAAGAGTGAAATAATCCATCCGGTGAGCTGTTAATCTTCTCAACAATCAATTAAGGGCATAGACATCCATAATAGCAACCATTAAAAACTACTAAGTCATTTATGTTGAAGTCTGTAAAACAGATTTCTGTTGGCAGACTTCAACAGCTCAAAAGCATCAGCAATATGAGTGAATAGAGTGAACAGGTCAATAATCCATACATTAAATCGTCACTAAGTACTAAAACTCATTGAAATGGTAGGCAGTTAGGGCTAAGATAGTTTCATTTATGGATATAAAATTCACTTTCAAACTAGTCTCTAGACATGAATTTTTATGCTAGATCACTCAAGATGCACTATGAAAAGTACGTGTTCATTCACTTAATAAACATGTATGTATTGAGCATCTACCATAGCAATGTGATACAAGTTATAAAAGGTACAAGAAAAAAAAGTTCTTAATAAAGCTTACATTCTTGGACTTCTGGCCAAGATGGAGGCATAGATAGACATGCTGCATCTCCTCCCACAACTAAGAAGGAATACAACTACCTCAAAACTAGAAACAACCAGAAGTTCCAGAAAATCAAACTACATGGAAGTCCAGCAAACAAAGATATAAAGAAGAAATACTCATCCAGACAGGTAGGAGGGGCAGAGCTGGGTGGAGAGGATGCGGTGTGGTAGCAGCAGCAGTGGCGGTGGTGGCAGCAGTGGTGGCAGTGGCAGGCTGGCAGAAAGTGCAGTCACATGCTTTAAAAAGTCAGGATGGACACCTGGGGAGCGTTCCCAGCTCCTCACCGGACTTCGAAGCCCACGGTCCCAGCACCAGAGAAAATCAAGCCTCATTGCTTCTGACTTTGCAGACCAGTGGGGGTTGGGGTGGAGGCAGAAACTGCCAGTCTCTCAGCAGAATCTTCTTGTTTAAAGGGCCCCCACAGTCCTAGAATGTTCACAGACCCACCCACTCTGGAAACGACAGCCAGGGCAGCAGCTAGAGGGGTGGCAGTCTGGTGCAGAAGTGGGAGAGGTGCCTGGAAAAGAGGTGAGTGCTGGGCAGGCGGCATTGTTCCCTCTCAGACGCCTCTCCCACATACAGCGCCACAACGTGGTGAAACAGGTCACTTTGTACTAACGAATCTCTACGTCTCAGCCCTTTACAACATAACAGGAGCAACAGCTCTATCTGGGACATTGAGGCAAACAAACACAGGAGCCTGTCAGAATGAGGAGACAGAGAAATGTGGCCCAAAAGGGGAAACGGATCAAGGTTCCAGTGGGAGAACTAAACGATGAGGAGATAGCCAACCTAACAGATGCAGAATTAAAAACACTTGTGATAAAGATGATCACAGGCTTGACAGATATGCTTGAGTATGGCAAACACATAAGAGAAGAAGTGAAGTCTACACTGAGTGAAACGAAGAAAAATCCACACAAAACCAATGGTGAAGGGAAGGAAACAGGAGTTCAAATCAATGATTTGGAACATAAGGGAGAAAAGAAACAGTCAACCAGTGCAGAATGAGGAAGCAAAAATTTTTTAAAATGAGGAAAACTTCCCAAATTTTGCAAAGGAGATGGACATACAGGTCCCGGAAGCACAGAGGGTCCTGGGTGAGCTGGACCCAGAGGGGACCACACCAGGACGCATCATGACTGAGATGCCAAAGGTGAAAGATAAAGACAGAGTCCTGGGGGCAGCAAGAGAGAGGTGGACAGTTGCCTACAGGGGGCTGCCTATAGGACTATCAACTGATTTCTCAGAGGACACTTTTGCAGGCAGCAAGGGACTGGCAAACAGTATTCAATGTGTTGAAAGGCAACCTGCAACCAGGATTACACTATCCAGCAAAGCTATCATGTAAAATGGAAGGGCAGATGAAGTGCTTCCCAGAGAAGGTAAAGCTAAAGGAGTTCATCATCACCAAGCCATTATTATATGAAATGTCAAAGGGACTTTTAAAAAAGATCAAAACTATGAACATTAAAATAACAACAAACTCACAACTATCAACAACTTAATCTAAAAAATAAAAACAAAATCCAATGAAGCAAACCCGAATAGGAACAGAATCATAGGTATGGGGATCATTTGTAGGGATATCAGCTGTTGAGGGGGGAGGGGGAGAAATGGGGAAATGGTGCAGGGACTAAGAAGCATAGTTGGTTGGTACAAAATATACAGGGGAATGTTAAGAACAGTATAGGAAAGGGTGAAGCCAAAAAACTTATATGCAGGACCCATGGACATCAACTAAAGGGGGTGGGATTGCTGGAGGGAAGGTGGGTACTGGGCAGAGGGGAGCAAAAGGGGGGAAAAATGTAACTGCTGTAACAACATAATCAATAAAATATACTTTTAAAAAAAAGCTTACATCCTAGTTGAAGTCTTATCTAAACAGATCAAATTAAAGCAATTATAAGTCCATAATGTAAATGTGCAGCATTGCTGGAAAGGAGCTTATTATATCAAAGGAGGTTGGTTAGTAGCATCTTAGCTGAGACTTTGACTTAGTGGGAAAGAACCACAAGACTTTAAGGAACAAAGGAAATATAAACTAACCTAAAATTAGGAGATCACACACAGAACAGCAGCAGATTCAAGATATCTCCTCAGTTTCCCAAGGCCCTACAAGTCCCCAAAATAGTAATTAGCAGTCCAAGAAGGCTAGGTACTTGTCAGTTCCATAAGGATTACTTTTGCCTATACCATGGTCCTTTCATATTTGGAGGCTTATATACCTATGCAGAAATAACTTGTCCATCTATGTACTTCCATTTAAGGGCATATTTAAAGACATCATAACTTCCACTTCTCATGTCAATCTCAACATTAGTAAAAAAAATAACCCATCAGCTAGGTTGATAATGATCAGTGTATCCATTTCCCTGACTCTGCTTCTATGTATCTGGCATCTAAGAAAGCACATATGCCCACACTGAGCCAGTTAGTAGAAAGCCTCAAAAGAAAGAAATTTAAGTTAATGTGTTAAGAAAGGATACAGATCAAAGGCCTTGTGAATAAGTGAATGAAACAGCAAATACAAAACAGCAGGACTGTGGAGTGTTTTGTATTCCTGCAAATCACAAAGATATGAAAATCAGGATGCATACTTATTAAAATCTGAGCAAATATAAAGGAAATTCAGGTAAAGAGTGAACACTGAACTTTTAATTCTAGCAATATGGCCAATAACTATACTGAAATTTCTTTTTTTGCAAGAAACATCTAGATATCCTGGATAAAATATAATAAATACCCTTTAAAATATATAGCTTAGATCATAACATATAAAGAAAATACCTAGAAACTGAAAAAAAGATAATGAAACTGAAAATCAGATGTAAAATATGGTGTACCTTGGGCATGTGCTCTTATCCATAACCTAATTTTATGTTTACACTTGTTTTTAAAAACAACCTTTATGGAAGCAGCACCTAAGCACTGGCTTTTAAATTGGGAACTAAAATTCCTGCATAAAGCCAGGATCCTTGTAGAACTACATTCCCACTGAAAGAGTAGGCATGATATGGAAGATAAGCCTAAAGAAATTGCTCCAAATGCAACATGAAGAAATGGAAATGTGAAAGAGAAATTAAGAGACACAGAGGACAGAATGAAAGACTCCAACATATGTCAATTTGGATTTTTTTTAAAAATAGTGAGAATTGAAAAGAGGCAATATTTGCAGAAATTACAACAGAGAATCCTCCAAAATTTATTTTGTAGATAAAAGAGTCCTAAGCTATATTGGTGACAATGAAAGACAAAAGATAGTGATCATTACTGACCAAATGTTTGTGTCCCCCCCAAGAGTCATGTGTTGATATCTTAACCCCCAATGTGATGGTATTTGGAGGTGAGAGATTTGGAGGTAATTAGGTTTTAGTATTATCCATTTCATCATCTAAAAATAGAACAAAAAGATGGTAGTCTGCTAGCCAGAAGAGGGCCCTCACCAGAACCCAACCATTCTGGCAACCTAACTCACTCAAACACCCAGCCTCCAGAACAGTGAGAAAAATATTTATGTTGTTTATAAGCCATCTAGTCAATGGTATTCTGTTGTAGCAGAAAATATATGATTCATCATCGGCAGCCGTCCGTCTCGAGAGATGATGGCGTAGCTTCTTGAGAGTCTATCTGCACCGCCGAGAATGGCTGTGCAGTCCGACTCGGGAGTGACAATCCCTGCCGCACTTGTTACAGGTGAAGGCAGATGGCTGTTGTTGCTGCTGTTGACCCTGCTTCCGCCTCGATCTTTTCTGGACCGCCTCCTCGTTGCGCGCAGCCTCTGCGCGTGATGTACCTTGTCTGACTGTGAGCCTCCAGGCTAGGCGGTCGTCTGCTTGAACTTCCCATGTGTTGAGATTGATGGAGCATTGTGTCATGTCCTTTTTGCAGATGTCTTTGAACCGCAGTTTTGGGCACCCTGTCATCCTCTTGCCTTCTGCTAGCTCGCCGTAGAGGAGGTCTTTGGGGATACGGCTTGCATCCATTCTTTTGACATGGCCGAGCCACCTGAGGCATCTCTCACTAAGAACTGCATGCAAACTGCTCATGTTGGCTCGCTTCAGCACCTCGGTGTTGGGAACCTTATCCTGCCAGGCGACATGCAGGACACGTCACAGGCACCTCATGTGGAAGCTGTTGAGTTTCCTTTCATGCCTTGCGTAGGTGGTCCACGTCTCGCTGCCATAGAGGAGAGTGCTGAGTACGCAGGCTTGGTAGATGTGCAGTCTGGTTTTCTCAGTGAGGCTGGAATTGTTCCACACTCGCCGGTTCGGTTTGGCCATAACTGTGGCTGCCCTGGCGATTCTCCGGTTGACCTCCAAGTCGACTGACAGAGAGCTCGAGATGGTGGACCCGAGGTAAGTGAAGTCGTTGACAACCTCCAGGGTGTATCCGTCGATGGTGATGCATGGGGGAGTCCCCATGCCTTGAGCCATAACGTTCGTCTTCGTCAGGCTGATGGCTAGTCCGAACTCCTTGCATGCATGGGAAAGGCAAGTGACTAGCTGCTGGAGTCCCTCTTCGGAGTGTGATATCAAGGCTGCGTCGTCGGCGAAGAGCATCTCACGGATGAGCACCTCTTTGACTTTGGTCTTGGCTCGTAGACGGGCCAGGTTGTAGAGCTTGCCATCGGATCTGGTGTGAATGAAGACACCCTCGCTGCAGTCCTTAAAGGCGTATTGGAGGAGCATAGAGAAGAAGATTCCGAACAGCGTAGGCGCGAGGACGCAGCCCTGCTTTACTCCGCTGCTGACTGGGAAGGCCTCAGAGGTTGCGCCATTGTAGGACACCGTGCTGTGCATGTTGTCATGAAAGGACATGACCACAGCAAGCAGATGTGGTGGACAGCCAATCTTCCGTAGCAAGCTGAAGAGTCCGCTTCGACTGACCAGATCAAACGCCTTCGTGAGGTCGATAAAGGCGAGGTAGAGTGGTTTATGCTGCTCGTGACACTTCTCCTGCAGCTGGCGTAGGGAGAAGATCATGTCCACTGTTGATCGGCCAGCTCTGAAGCCACACTGGGACTCTGGGTAGACGCAGGAAGCAAGGGTCTGCAGGCGGGCAAGAGCGACCCGGGTGAATACTTTGCCAACGACGCTGAGGAGAGAGATGCCCCGGTAGTTGTTGCAGTCGCTGCGGTCTCCTTTGTTCTTGTACATGGTGATAATGTTGGCGTCTCTCATATCCTGGGGGATGTAACCCTCCTTCCAGCAGAGACAGAGTAGATGGTGGAGCGGCTGTAGCAGGACTGGTTTCCCGCTCTTTAGGATTTCTGGAGGGATTCCGTCACTTCCTGGTGCTTTCCCGCAAGCGAGGCGGTCGATGGCTTTGCCGAGCTCTGCCGCAGTAGGTGGGGTGTCTAGCTCCTCCATGACTGGTAGGTCTGGGATGGCGTTAAGAGCAGTGTCTGTTACGGTGTTCCTCGTCGCGTACAGCTCGAGGTAGTGCTCGGTCCACCGCCGCATTTGCTGTTCCTGGTCAGTGATGACCTCACCTGTCTTGGACTTAAGGGGGGCGATCTTGGAGGGGATTGGGCCTGTTGCCTTCTTGATACCCTCATACATTCCTCGTGCGTTGCCTATATCGGCGGCTTCCTGGATGCTTCTGCACAGGTTTAGCCAATAGGCGTTGGCACAGTGGCGGGCGGTCTTCTGGACTTTGTTCCTGGCAGCCCGTAGAGCTTGAAGTGTACTGGGAGTGGGCGTGACCTTGTAAGCCAGTAGGGCCTTCCTCTTAGCCTCGATCATGGGTTCCATTTCTTCCCAGTGAGCCTCGTACCAGTCAGCGTTCTTCCGCTCTTTCTTCCCGTAAGCAATAATGGCGGAGTTGTATATGGCGTCGCGGAGACGTGGCCAATTGGATTCGATAATGTCGTCTGCCGCCATTCCCTCGCCGAGTGCATCTTCCATCCTGTTGATGAATTGCTGGGTCTTAACTGGGTTGCTGGCACAACTGGTGTTGATGCGTGGGCGACCCTTCATCTTGGAGTGGTGCAACCTCTTCGGCATTATGCGCACCTTGCTTACCACGAGGGCATGGTCCGTGTCGCAGTCTGCACTGTGGTAGCTGTGGGTGAGGAGGGTGCTGCCAATATCCGTTCTTCTGGTGATGATGAGGTCAAGCTGGTGCCAGTGGCGGGAGCGGGGGTGCCTCCATGACACCTGGTGGATCACTTTGCACTTGAAGAATGTGTTTGTCACGCACAGGCCGTGGTGACACAAAAGCTCAAGCAGTCGCTGACCATTCTCATTGATCTTTCCTCTCCCAAAGTTTCCAAGGCAGGTGGGCCAGGCCATGTGGTCGGCTCCTACTCTTGCATTGAAGTCTCCAAGGAGATAAAGAGCGTTACTCCTGGGGATCATATATTCTGGGAAAATATATGATTAGATGTAAACAAATTATATAAAATAATTGATTTGGGGAATATAAAAGCAAGTGAGAACTAAAATATTAGATAACAATAAAATAGGAGATGGGAAGGGTATAATCATGTTTAAAGAATTCTTAAGTTATTTTACTAGTCATGAAGAAAACAGGAATATTGAATTTAAACTTTGGTATATAAGTCGTCGTCGTCGGCAGCCGTCCGTCTCGAGAGACGATGGTGTAGCTTCTTAAGAGTCTATCTGCACCGCCAAGAATGGCTGTGCAGTCCGACTCAGGAGTGACACGGTATCTGTCTCCTCCCGTGTTGAATCGACATCTTGCGATGACGCTGGAGTGTCCTCTCCAGTGAAGCTGAAGCTACAAAGCCTGGGCAGGGTGATATGGAGGGTCTACTGTTGCCCATGCAGCAGACCCCCCCTCTCTTCGCAGCTGAAGGGTCCAAGGGAAAGACGAAGTCAATACAGCTTGGCTTCAGGTGCGCCGCAGGAGTTGCCGGTGTTGACTACAACGTCAAACCGCCTTAGGGACTCCGGCTCCGGATTTTCTGTCGGGGTTTACTCCCTTAGCCTTTCCCCTGAAGAGGTATGCCGCAAGGCAGCGGAGGTTTTTTGGAGTCAGAGTTTTCCTTCTCTGATGTGCCCTGACTGGAAGATCGAACCAGTGACACTTAGCTCGCAGGCCGACGCTCAATCCACTGAGCCAAACCAGCCAGGGTAGGTATATAAGTAAACATATTAAAATGTTATGAGTACTCACTCAAAGAAAGTAAAGTGGCAGTAGAAAATGAAACAAGCAAAAATCTCAAAGGACTTAGTAGGAAAAAAATGGGAAAAAAATTAAACAGGAATCTGAAAGTAAGATGAGGCAAATGAAAAGTATAAGTAATAATAAATGTAAATGAAAAGTATAAGTAATAACAAATGTAAATGACCTACTCTAAACTGTTCAGTTAATAAGCAGAAAGTGTTAAATTGGGTTAAAAACTATATACAGCCTTGGGCTTTGTATCAAAAAAATTACAAAGAGCATAAGGACTCAGAAATGTTTAAATTAAAGGTTAAAAAGAAAATATATCATTGGGCCCATGATGCAGTATGCAGATGATGTTTTATTGAGTTGTACACTTTGAGAACCAATGTCACCCCAATAAATTCAATAAAAATAAATATACGTAATACAAAAAAGAACATATCACTTAAATATTGTTGGATTAATACAAAAAAATTAAGAAAAAGACATTTTAGGCATAAAAGAAAGGTCCATTTTAGGTGGATTTTTTTCAATAAATATATAGCCATCTCCCTGTATTCCTGGGTTTTGCATCCTTGGATTCAACCAACAGTGGATTGAAAACAGTATTTTTGAGCCATGGTTAGGAATCCATGGATGTGAAGGGCTGAGAGTATGCACTTTTCTATGCCATTTTATATAAGAGACTTGAGCATCCATATATACTGAGGGACAACTGTAGTTAAGTTTGGGGGGAGTCAAAAGTTATATGTGGATCAGTGGGAATACAGGTTGAAGAGGCAGCTGAGGCCCAATTATGCAGGGACCAAATGTTGGAACATGGCCATGTTGTTCAAGGGTCAACTGATATGTAACAGGAGCTTAATAATTATTGATTGAGTACATTAAAAGAACCAAAATATCCCATATAGCAGACCAAAGAGCATGGAGGGCTGACTTTGAAGACTGGCAAGAATTGACTTTTAGACATTGGATAAGATACTGTTAACCTAGCAATAGGTAATTTGTGGTTGAGTAGCCATATGAAACTTTTTTTTAAATAGAAGCCAATGTTATGTTAAATTGTCCTACACCGGGAGCCCACTTTGAAAAAGAGTGTGGAACTTCAAGAGAGGAGAAATACCAATAATAAAAATTGAAACTAACTGAATATTTATCCAAAATATGAAACCAAGATATCCTTACAAATTTAAGTTTTTACCAACATTTTCAGATATTGCATTCAAAAGCAAAGGAACAGTTGTGGTAAATAAAATTTTCCTGGACTTTCAGTCAAAATGACAGCATAGGCAGACATGGCTTGACACAACCACATCAAAATTACAACTAAAATATAGAACAACCATCACTCAGAACTGTCAGAAATCTAGCTGAAGTCTGATAAATATGAAATTAAAGAAATCACATCCATCCAGCAGAAGGGGTACAGATGAGTAATGGGCTGGTCCCTCACCGACATGTGGTGGATAAAAATTCAGGAAGGATATGTTGGGAACGAGGAGTCCCAGCCCCACACCAGGCCCCCCAGCCTAGGGTTCCAGTGCCAGGAAGATATGTCACCACAACTCCTGGCTGTTAAAGCCAGCAGGGATTGAGTCAGTGAAAGAAACTGCTGGATCCCCAAGCAGTTCCTCTTAAATAACCAACACAGAGAGACTCACCTACACAGACTCACTCCCTCTGAGCTTCAGCACCAAGTTAGCAACTGGAAAGGCACCAGTGACATATACAGAGAAACTGAGGTGCCTGGCATCAAGATGAGCAGAGGCCATTGTCCCTTTTCTAAACCCTCCCCCCACAGAACCTGAAAGCTGGTGCCATACCTGAGATTCTATCAACCTGGCTAACACTGTTTGACCCACCTTGGAGATCCCCAGAGACTCTGCCCCACTCAACTTACGAGTTCATCCAAGCTGCTTTTCCATATGAATGGCTGGTGTTGGTTCATGCTTCACAACTTCCTAAATCCTCTCAGACAAGCAACAGCTGGCTTCAGTGCACCCCAGGTCCAGCACTAGCAATAGCCAGCCTAGATTCACAGTTTGGATTTGCCTGGAAATCTCCAAGTCCACCACAGGTAGCAGATATCTCAGACTGCTATATAGCTCATGTAATGTTGCCCCAGGCAAAACACAGGTCGGGACTGACCTTGGCCTGGACTATCCTGGAAATTCCAATGCCTGTGCACCCAGTGGACAACTACAGACCATGTGGAGCACTACTATCCTGCCTCTGCCCAGCTCATCATCAATGGAGGGCAGAGGTTGGTGATGAGTGGCCACAGGTAGTCCTTGCAGCTGACTGGCCTGGGTGAATCCCTCCCATTGATCTGCCAATACAACCAAGGCTCAACTACAAGAGGAGGGTGTACTCAGCCCACACAAATGGTACACCTCAAGTCCCAAGCTTGGAGGGTAGGGGAGGCTTTGTCACTGGACCCTACAGAACACCTACTACATTAAGTCACACTACCAACACACATAGTCAAAGAAGCTCTACCTAAGACATAGAAACAAACACAGAGAGGTTGCCAAAATGCGGAGACAATAAATATGGCTCAAATGAAAGAACAGATCAAAACTCCAGAAAAAGAGCTAAACAAAATGAAGATAAGCAATCTATCAGATGCACAGTTCAAAACACTGGTTATAAGAATGCTCAAGGAACTTAGTGAAGACCTCAATAGCATAAAAAAGATCCAGTCAGAAACAAAATATACACTAATTGAAATAAAGAACAATTTATAGGGAAACAACAGTAGAGTGGATGGAGCCAAGAATAGAATTAATGATTTGGAACATAAGGATGCAAAAAACAACCAATCATAACAACAAGAATGAAAAGGAATAAAAAAAAAAATATGAGGATAGTATAAGCAGCCTGTGAGACAACGACAAGAGGTCTAACATTCACATCATAGGAATGCCAGAGGGAGAAGAGAAAGAGCAAGAAATTGGAAACCTATATGAAAAATTTATGAAAGAAGACTTCCCTAATTTGGTGAAAAAATAGACATCCAAGTCCAGAAAGCACAGAGAGTCCCAAAAAAGATGTATGCAAAGAGGTCCATACCAGTACACATTGTAATTAAAATGCCAAAGGTTAAAGATAAAGAGAGAATCTTAAAAGCAGCAAAAGAAGTTAGTTACCTACAGGAGAGTTTGCATAAGACTGTCAGCATTTTATGAGAAGGGAAGGTCATGGTAAAGAAGACATAAAGTTCTGATGAAAAGCCATCTACAGTTTACTTGTGAGTTCAAGGCCAAGAAAAATTAAGACTGATTTCCCCAGACTGGGATAACACATGTTAAACCCACAGTGTTGTATTCAATATTTAGTGTATAATAGGTTCTCACAAGGTGTTAGTCACTTCCATTATTTTGCCCCAGACATGAAAGAGTTCTTTTGCCATCAGTATCAGTTCTGAAATCACAATGCTCTCTCCACTGCCCTTTATGGGCATCTACTTGAACCAGGCTTAAGAGAGCTGGTCAAGGATGCCCAGGAAGATCTGGAGCAAAAGTGTTGCTGTGAAAAGTTAATTAGATTTTAAAGGGATTAGTGATTGTATTATGATTTAATGGTAAATGTCACCTGATAATTTAGTATAATACTTCTCAATTTTTCTATCCATATAAAACCACCAGAAGACACAGACCATGCCTCTCTGGTTCATTATCACACAACAGTACCTACAAGAGTGTATAGTAGGCCCCCAAATAAGTATGTGTTAAATGAATAGTCAAATCAAGCAAATCATAAATGATGACATTTAAAATCACAGAGCCCAATCCATTTCACAGTGGCCCAGAGAGTTGCCCAAGGTCAAGGGAATATGCAACTAACCCTAAAAGTAATGGATTTCTATGCCCCACTGCATAGATCCCTGAATTATTAGCACTTTCTCCAACTGAAATAACATGAACATAATTTTCTTCCCAATTATTCTGGCCGAAGGATATACAAAAGGTTTCAGTTGGTGAAAGATTTATGGCACAGCTTCCGGGAAAGCCTAGAAACACCATGGGGCAACTGCAAAAGGTCTTATGGTAATTAAATTGAGAAGCCAAGGGACCCCTGGAGGCCTGCACGGTAGGCAGAGGGACAGCCCTCCCGGAGGAAGGCAGTTTTGCTGGCATCCATTATATAAAAGATCCTTAGGCAAGCAAGAATGAAAGCAAATACAAGAAAGGAAAAATGCCTGTGGTTTCCTATTGTTTCCAAGGTTCTCATATACACTGACCTCTAACATAGCCTTCAGCTCAACTGAAATATTTCCCTCTCCTATTGTAGTGAGGTGGACAAGTCACATCCTAAAACTCAAGTATACTGCAGCTTCTTTTGTATCCCTATAACCCAACTAAACCTCTCTTGAGCGCCTCCCTCTCACTGGAAATTGGGAGAATGGGAAAGGTAGAAATGGAGACCACTGAAAATGATTTTTTAAACTAATAAAGATTTCTCTGTTTAAGCTGGTTTAAAAGAACGTCTTCAAGTCTCATTTGGGAAAATACTCAGTCTCTAGTTTTCTTTATGACATCCCCACATTTTTCCAAGAGAACATGGCATGTGGGTATAAAGAGTAGCTTGCAAGTTTTCCAGGTGATAGGGCTGCCTGAGCTTGAGACTTGATCAGCAAAGGGTCCTCTGAATCCAGTCACTAGCGCAGCCCTGGGCCCTGAGGTCCTGTGTCCTGACCACTGTGGGGCAGCACTGTGCCAGTACAGCAGCTAGTGTCTGTATTCAAGGTTACCCTTCTGACTGAAAAGGGCTCCCTGGTTCCTGATTGTCCAATCTACTTCTGCATGTTCTCCAACAGGGCCCATGGGAACTTTGAGATCCTCTGCACCCCATCCACTGGCTTCAGAGACTGAGAAGTACCAGATTTATCTCTAGCCCATGGCTAAGTCAAATCCTGACACCATGAGTATCGGGTCCAACATATTGCTACTCAGACAGGATGACTGCCACCCTAGACCACTGCTAAGGAAGTAAGACATTCTCTTCTCTTCTTTCACTTCTGCTTCTTACTTGGTGAAAACATCCTGAAGTTCGTATCCCCTTTCTCTATCCTATGGATATATTTTTTTCTAGGAGGAGTCTGCCTTTGCCTTTTGTAGGACATAATAATTGCAAGGGAATAAAAAATATGTGGACTTATATTTCCAAAAATCTATATCCACTTCACTATAATCTCAGAGAGTTCAAAGGGACGTAGGTCTGACTCCTATTATTTTGGCCAGACATTGTTCAAAGATTAAGCTACAATATAAATAATGTAAAATGGCATAGTGAAGTCTTATTAAATGTAGTACAATGAACTATATTTAACATTTTCAAGTCATAACTAAGCTTTGGTTTCTTTATCTCTAAAATGTGAATACTAACATCTGCTCTGCCTACATCATCTGGGTATAAGGAAAATACTTTGAAAGCTATAAAGTTTGGAGAAATGAACCTCAGGATCGGAAATCCATAAAACAAGTTTTATTCCTGAGCCTCAACCCTGTGGCATAATGGAACCCACTATATGCACACGGCAAGAAAAGTCCGACCAGACATCCCCTGACACTCCCCCAAGGCTTAAGCAGCAGTGCCCCATCACACAGCATAAAGCCTTGGGGGGTATATAAGTGTTATTGTTGAGCCAGGTTTTATATGTGCTTTATTACACTCGTAGAAAAAGGCACATTTACATGAGTGTGATTGAAAAGATTTTCTGCAGAGCAACAATTTTATGGGAACGTGTGTGTGGGAAAGGTTTGACTGAAGTGCATGCGGCAATCATTCCATGTCGATTTCATAGCGGAAAATGCCTGTCAGCATCTGGAGCCCTGGACTGGAGGAGTTCAGAGCTCACAGATACTACAAACATTTCTAGGAGCCTTCTGCAGGCTAGAAATTGGACACTTTTTGAATCAAATCATTCTACAGAGCAGACTTATTCTGTAGTAGCCCTCCAAGTGCCTGGAACCCTTTGCCAAAAACAATTATGTTTTTGTAGTCCCAAATCCACTGCAAGTTGTACCAGCAAGGATCTACCTCAAAAGATGGGCAGGAGCACAGAAAAGCTGGGAAACACAGTGGCATGATGCCCTGCCCAAGACAAATCTTATTCCAAATGCCAGGCTCTCACTTCTGGGATTACTTCAGGGCCCACACACCCCATTTTCTCAGCCATGTGTCCATAGAGTAAATGATTCGTTTCACATTTGACCTAAAAGGTCAGCTATGTGCTTTTGTTATGGCTACATATGCAAAGTCATACATATATAGAAAGCTTTAAAATTAAAAAATAACACTTTAGTTAAGTCTTGGCTGTTGTGGCTCAGTGGATTGAGCATCGGCCTGTGAGCCAAGTGTCGCTGGTTCAATTCCCAGTCAGGGCACATGACTAGGTTGCACGTCAGGTCCCCAGTTGGGGGCACAGGTGAGAGGCAACCACATAGTGATGTTTCTCTCCCTCTCTTTCTCCGTTCCCCTCTCCCTAAAAATAAATAAACAAACAAATAATAAATAAATAAAATATTTAAAAAATAACACTTTAGTTAGTTGTGGCTTTCAGGTGTCTTCTAACTCTGCCAGGACCAGTTGCTCCCATCTCACCAGCTGGATGATAATACCTAACTGGTGGCCTGTGCTTATGTTTCATGAATTTCTTTGCCATGCATTGCCTTATATGATCACTTAAAAAATCCTGGCATAACAGCAATGCAGGCATCACTATCCCAAATGGAGAGAAGGACCACAAAATAATATGCAGAAAACCTGCTTATTTGGTAAGAAGAGCCACAATGAAAGTCCAGATCTCCAAAGTCCCAGATGAATCCTTTTGCCTTTTCCCATGACTTCTCAATCATAGATACATTAAAGTTTATTAAAGAGAATGATAGGCAGCCACACTTCTTTCAGCTATAGTCCTTGTACTGACAAGTTCTTTTTATAATATTTTCAAAAGCTAGATATTTCAAACTCTCAGATCAATGTTCTTACCTATCCTATTCCTCTGTTTGCATGATTCCCTGCCAGCCGCAGGGAGAGGAGTAGCGATCATTTGTCTCCCTGCTTGAAACATTCAGAGCTACCAGTTATTTTCATCACTCAACACAAGACGCAGGTACAGATAGGTATTAGGATTCTAAAATAGTATTGATTACCCTTTACCAAATAAAATGTGTAATTTATGAAGATATAAGTTTCCATCTGACTTCGTACTAGAATAGAAGAAAAAAAATGTGCATCTCATTAAAAAAGTTATATAGGTCATGCCACCAATAAGAAGTATTTTACATCTGAAATTTCAAGGTCAGGTAGGGCTAGAGTGGTAACTGGCTTCCACTTCCAAGCAGCACTACAATTGGCTAAGGTAACTAAGGTGGACTCTAGAGAGTCTTTGGGATGGCACCAACACAGATGCCTACTCTTTCATCTTCTAAGTTCCTGATGAAATTACAGAGAAAACAAAATTTATATTTATTTTTTAATAAGTGTGTATTTGTTAAGTTTATATTTAACAAGGTTATATTTATTCTGGGCACAAGGCAGAAGATTTAACCCAATTCTGCCAAATACTAACAGACCTGGATTGAAGATGAAACATGCAAGGCCAATCCATGATTCTCCTTGTGGAAAAAGAAATCCGTAAGGAAAGTCAATAGAACAAACTGAAAGGACCCAACAAGAAGCAGAAACTGGAGGTAAATGGCTGTGTGCGGGACACTGTGGTGACATTTGAAGTGCAATGTTGCCAGCCCCACCAACAGGGGAACTTAACTAAAGGTCTAAATTTGAAAGAAAAATGGAAAACTTTTAGAAAAAATATAGAGTAATACTTTTTAAACCTTTGAACAAGGTGAATTCTTAAGAAGGGCTAAAAGCATGAATTATAAATTAAAATAGTGGTAAATATGACTCACTTAAAATTTATACTTTTGTTATCAAAAAAACATCATTTCAAAGGCAAAATGACATGTCATATACTTGAGGAAGTTACTTGTAATGAATGTATTCAATAAACTATTCATATTCAGCATCTATACACAATTATTACAAATTAATAAGAAAAAGATAATAAGCTCCCCAAGCAACAAAAATAAATAAGTAAATTGGATTTCATTAAAATTAAAAACTTTTGTGTATAAAAGAATATTATCAAGAAATTGAAAAGACAATCTACAAAATAGAAGAAAATATTTGCAAACCATATATAGGATAATGATTTAATATCTAGAATATATAAAAAACTTCTAGACCTCAACAACAAAAAGATAAACTACCCAGTTTAAAAGAATGGTACAGAACTTGAACACACATTTCTCCAGAGAAGATACACAAATGACACATGAAAAGATGCTCAATATCAATAGTCTTTAGGGAGACACAAATCAAAACCACAGTCAGATGCCACTTTATACCTACTAGCTATGGCTAAAAATTTTTAATAGAAAATAAGCGTTGGAGAGGATGAGGAGAAAATTAGAATTTTGTACATTATGATGGGACTGTAAAATGATTCAGCCTCTGGAAAAACAGTTTGGCATAGAATCCTAAACTTAGATCTACCACAGGACCCAGCAATTCCACTCCTAAATGTATACCCAAAGAATGGAAAACAAGGACTCAAACATACACTTGTATGTCAATGTTCAGTTCAGCATTGTTCTCAATAGCCAAAAGTTAGAAACAACCTAAGTATCCGTTAACATATAAAAACATAAAAAATGCAGTATATACATGAAATGGGATATTATTCTACTATAAAAAATGCATTTCTGATACATGTTACAACATGGTGAACTTGTAAACATTATGCTAAGTGAAATAAGCTAAGTGGAAAAGGACAAAATATTGTGTGATTCCATTTATCACAAATATCTAGATTAGGCAAATCTATAGAGACAAAAAGTAGATTAGAGGTTACCAGGGACTGGGCAGGGGGAGAAGAAAAATTATTGCTTAATCAGTAGAGACTTCTATTTGGGATGATAAAAAATGTTCTGGAAATATATAGTAATGATGGTTGCATGACACTGTGAATGAATTTCATGCCAAACTTGTACATGTAAAAATAGCTAAAATGAAAAAAAAATTATATTATGTGTATTGTACCACAATAAAAAGAAGAATGAAAGAAAAAAAGATAATTAAATCAATTGGTAAAAGGACAAAAACATATAAACAAAAATTCAGAGATTATGCAGCCCAAAGGCCAATAAACATAATTAGATGCTCAGCTCCATTAGTAATAAGGGATACAAAAATGAAAACTATAATAAGATACCATTTTTTACTCATCATATTTTAGAAGATTAAATAGTTAGACAATCACAAATGCTGGAGGGCACACGGAGCAATAGACATGATGCCACAATGCTACTGGGGATGTAAATTAGTATTCATCACCTTGCAGAATGCTTCAGCAATATCTAGTCAAGTTACAGCACATATCATAGGACCCAGCAATTCCTCTCCTAGGTATGTATCTTAGATAAATCCTGTACATGTACTTAAAAAGAGATGCACAGCAGTGCTCATAGGAACTGTGTTTGCAAAGTCAGACACTAGAAACAACTGAAATGATCATCAAGAGGGTAAGGGATAAATTACCTGTTCATATATGGAAGACCACATAGATGTGGAAATGAATAAACTAGAGTCACACATATTTCACATGGAGGAATTTCTCAAACATAATGCTGAACAAAAAAAAAAGTGGCAAGTTTCAGTAAAATAGATCATTCCATTTACATAAAGCATTAAAATATGAAAAACTGTACACCTATTTTCTTATACATATGTATCATTGTAATCTATATATTACTGGCTTTAGTAAAAAAATAAAATGTAAATAGAAATAACAATTACCAACGAGGGGTTCCCTCGTTGCAGTGGGGAGGGGATAAGATGAGAAAGGATATAGGGAGTTCTAACTTATTGGTGACATTTATTTCTTAAACTGAGTGGTGAGTACACAGTTATTTATTGTATTAATGTTTAGAGCTTTTTTTATGTTTCAACATTTTAGTGTAACTGATAAAAGAAGATTAAAAATAATCATATTGTTTTTTAGTATACCTTGTAAAAGGCACCATGCCTGCCATTACGGATCCTGAGCTATCACAGCACATGATCTAGTTGTAAGAAAAACATGTGCAAAAAATGCATAATGAACATCAGATTGTATAGCATGAGGATTAAGAAAAGAAGCCAATAAACCCTACTGTCAAGTCCTGGAAAAATAATTCCATTTAACAGTAGACACAATAAATGGAAAGAAAAGAAAAGAAAATATATATATTTCATTATCTTTCAATTCCTTTTCTAATGTTTTGAGGGTTGGTGTCTGATTTATTTTTCCTCATCTAATTTCTTTAAATGCCTCATTCCCATGAGCCATATAAAATTTATGTTTTATGTGAAATGTATTTTATAAAAT
The DNA here is from genome assembly GCF_987537825.1 of Furipterus horrens. Taxonomy (NCBI): domain Eukaryota; kingdom Metazoa; phylum Chordata; class Mammalia; order Chiroptera; family Furipteridae; genus Furipterus; species Furipterus horrens. Next base: position 134,351,652 of record NW_028327176.1, on the reverse strand, counting down.
ATGCAGATAGGGCCTGCATATTACCAAATAAATGCTTCACCCTTGGGTGTCTACACATGAGTCTATATCCCATATTTTCAAAGTTTGACACACTCCTCTTGGATGAGTGTGAGTATGGTTCATAATACTCTATCCATTTTCCCAAGTTTTCCTTATTCAATAGTTTCATACCTGCCTGCATGCAATTTTATATGAAAAGTCACCCGAACATATGGAAGTGGAAAAGGACACTCAATGGGTACCCAAGAAGAATTCATAAAATTAGTTACACCAACTTTTATATCAATGTAAGTATATTCTATGTTTAATATAAAATTATTGAAGGCCTCCATTGTCAAGAGAGCAAAAAAGTAGTTTCTTTCCTGTTTTATCATAGGAGAGAAAATTAGTTAAGGAGCTTGACTCACATCACATATTAAAACATGAAAACTTAAGAAAATTATCTCACTTAACATGGGCAACAATTGTATTATTAAATTAAATATTATTACTAGTTGCTATTATCATCACTATTAATTATTGCCAGGAGCAGAATTGGAATGGAAAATCAAATTGCATATTTTAATTCCTATGTGGCTTCTGAAACATGATCTCATTTCTATCAATGATACTGTACCCTTACCCCTGTACAGAATACAAAAATAAATAAATTTCTACTCTGCCTCCTTGGCAACAGGAGTGCCCTATAGAAGTGTACAATATCAACTCACCTTATTGAGAAAATGGTCACAGAGGCTTCTCTTTGTGTATTTTGAATTTTTCCATCATTGAGGAAGTATTCACTATATATAATTGCATGCTTTCTAATACTGCTTTCCTTCAAATTGGATTTCTCCCCCATGGATTTTAAAACTACTTCCATTAGAGAAATGTAAAAACACTTGTAATTTCAGCAATTTGCCATTTTCCTTCTTTTGGGATAGCTTTAACTCATTGCATTTGAAGGCTAAATAACTAAATGGATCTTGAAATGTTTAATGTGAAAGAGATGCCAAGATTTTCAACACAAGAAAGCACATCCAATATGCCACAATAGGTAGCTTGAAAAATAAGCTTTTAGTAGTTACATAAACTCCTATTTAACTACTAGCACTTTGCATTTCTTATTCCTGCCCTATAATGAGCCATTTCATGTTTACTGGTGTTCAACTCAGTTACTAGTGCCACTCAGTATAATTCCACATAGTTAAGGCTTTGAGAAGCTACACACACACACACAAAAGTAAATCAAACAGGAGGAAAAGCAACAAAAAGATCATATACTAAGAGTCCATTTGGGAGTAAAACAGAACTGTATCTTAGGTTGCAGGTATTTAAACATGACACAAAATTGTATCAAGGACCCAGCAGTGGGCCAGCAGACTGCTTTTGCATAACTTCCCATCTCTGAGAACTGCAACCATCAAGAGAGTGAGAATAGTCAATCAGTTTAGGAATTCACTGTTCAGTTCATCAGGTTTTCCACTGACCTAACACAAGTCACATGAATCAGAATTATTCCTCACCAAGAATCAAACTTTGAAGATAAAGACTATTGGGGAGTATATTATTTTTGCATTTTAGATTTGTAATAGAAGTGTGATCCCCTCACTCCACATAAGACTTTTTTTTTCTTGGAAGAGTGATTTTAGAGCCCATCTATGACCAATCCTCAGACTGCATTTTTTTCAGAAGACTAGTCTTGGCCAAGTCCATGGACATCAGGAGCTGAGATCATTTAAGATATCAACTTTCCCAATTACTAAAAATAAATCCCAGAAAAAGACTGCGAGGAAACCACATATCACTTCGAATACTTATTAAAACAATATAAAGAGACTGGAAAACTCATCTGAGTTTTTTAGTAATAAGACAAAATCCTTTTAGTAGCCTTGCTTTCTGAGGATGACTCCCAGGGCATGAGTAATAAAATAACTAACACTGACATAGCCCTCATTCTGCACCAGGAATGGTTCTAAGTTCTTTACATATACTAAATCACTTGGTTCTCATGACTCTATGAGATAAATTCTACTAATATTCTCACTTTACAAACGAGAAAACTGAGGCACAAAAAGGTTAAGTAATTTGTCTGTGGTTACACGGACAGTGAGTAGGAGACCCAAGAGTCAAACTCAGAACATCTGGCTCCGGAACCCTGACTTACTGTGGTACAGCACAATGTTAGGTATTAATCAAAATATGACCCAAAACTTTTAACAAGAAAAACAAAACTACAAATTAAGTAATTAATTTTTTCATCATCTTTTGGTCGTTCCACATACTGTGAAATGATTTTTTTCTTTCAGCACATATTTATTGAGGATCTACTTTGTGCCAGGTAATATCCTGAGAAGGGGGGATAGAGAGAAAGAAAAGAGTAATTTTAAGATGCTCAAGAAACAAGAAAGATACAAAATAAAAAGATAAAATAAAGAAAAAAGCCCAGGATACCATGAAATCAAGTACTCACAATACATGTCCAGTGCTAGAATTAAATTGACAAAATATATCCCAGCCTTTAAAAAAGGGAGAGGGAAGAAAGAAAATAAAGAAAAAGAAATTTATCTTCACTGATCTTTTCTTGAAAATCAAAGTATAGCTCCCCTGTTTCCTATCCCCCACTGCTACCATCTCCAAAATCCTGAGGTTTATGGCAGCTTTACTAAAACTTTTTTTTAGCATTGAGTTCAATTTTCAACATTACCTTTAAAGGTTTTATATTCCCTTTGATATTCTAAAACCAGTATAAAAGTTAACTTCACAACTTCTCCATTAATAAGCAAAGGTTTGTTATGTTAGCAGCTCAGACAATGCAGGTGTTTGAAACCAATGCAGACGTCTAATCATTCCATCAGGCCTGGCCCAACTTGAGTGAAGTCACTATAACTCGTGAGTCAACGCCCCAGTCTTGCACTAACATAGCTCTTTGCAAACAAAGATTGTGTAGCTATCCAGACTCTTCAGAAACCATTTGCAGGCTGCAGGTGGAAAGTAACTGGAATGGTCTGAACTAAGGAGCAGGAAAGACAACTTTCCTGAGCGCACAACTTGAGGCTGGCTTTTCATTCTACTTGAGCTGATTCTACCTGAATTAAAGTCATGCCTTGTTTTAAACACCCTCCACCTCAGGCTACCTGCTTGGGGATTCAGCTCAAAGTGAGATCAGAACTACTTTCTTTCTGGGAGGATTAGGCCACCACCAGAAGCTTCACATACTGATTTTGAAATTCACATATCCATTTAGAAGATGGCTCCTCACATCTGTTCCACTTCTCTGCTCCACAGGAAGCCCTGCATCTCCCTCCTCACTCTGAGGAAATTGCACCTGTCATGAACTAAATCATTTTAGGTCTCTTCCCCAGAATCAAATGCAGCTTCATTTGGTGTTTGGATTTTATAATTTTAAAGCAGAAAGGCAGAACAGAACATACAAAACAGGTCAGTTCCTGCCCTCTACGAATGCCTTCTTCTATTGTAGGAGCTTGAGTCATTGCTTTTCTTTGCCTCAGTTTCCCTTTCTAGAAAACTACAATAGTCCCTATTGATTCAGTTTATAAGGGACACTGGTGTGCATTTTTAAGACTATATTCATTGGCTCTCTTGGTTCCTGAAATGTCTCTCTATGAGCTTCTCCCACAAAAAAAAAAAAAGGGATCAATTTTCCTTCCCTTATGCTTCATTGCAACCAAGCATCACCAGAAGTTTCTATAGTTTTCCGTGATTTGAAAAGTGCTGATGTGGTGGGCACCTCAATTTACCAGGCATCGCCTGAAGCCTAATTTCTTTTCAGCCTCTGACTAAGTCAGCTTTCATGTTACCCCTCTTCTCTCTAGCTTTTACAATCCATTCACCAATTATTCATTGATCACATGTAATAATGCCAGATGCCAGGTACGTGCCAGGGAATAACAGTGCATATGCTCAGTTCACATGCTCAAAGATCGTGCATATCAAAGGGAAGCTAGGAAGAGAAACTTCCCACGATGGACAGCCCAAACCTAAACATGGTCACAGAGCAACCCTGATTTAAAAGAGCAAATTCTGAATCAGCTTTAGCCTTTTTTCCTCTGCCCATTCCTAACTCTGTACCAGGCAATGTAGGAGCAAATCTCGGCCCCTGAAGATCAGACCCAGAAAGCAGAGCTAAGTGATTTCCCAAGACTCTCCCTGTGGCAGCCAGAACCTCACAACCCTAACTGACAACTGCAATGGGAGAGCACTGATCCTCTCTGTGATGTCATTCTGTCTTCTATCGTCACCTGAACATATGTTTATTGAATTAGACAGGAAAGGTGAGAGATTGAGAGAAACATCGATGTGAGAGAGAAACATCGAACAGTTGCCTCCCATATTCTCCCCATCTGGGGATCAAACCTGCAACCTTTTGGTGTATGGGACAACACTCCAACCAACCAAGCCACCTGGCCAGGGCTCTGTGATGTTATTGTTATCTGTGATGTTATTCTTAGCACTAGTTGCAGAGTGTTAGAGGCCAAGTACACCACTGTGTGGTCCAGTTCCCTTCATTGGGAGATTTCGCATATCCTTTTTCCAAATTCATTATTCTGATCATTTTTCTGGTAATAAAGACTCAGCTAAGGAAGGGCCCAGAGTTGTTCACTGCAAGCCTTTACCTGAGACTAAATCTACACCCTTGAACCAAGTTCAGCAGGGAAGCAGCATGCCACTTGTACAAGGACATCCTGACTCTTTCAAGGCTGCCAAGAGCTTGCCGACACAATTGTGTCCACCAACACCACCTTTATCACAGGCACTCCTGCCTTTCTGTTGAGCTCTGTTCTCCTGTACTCTTGAATCACTCTTCCCACCACCCCAGGCCCAGATTGCTTTTCTGACACACTATATTAGGTACAATAAATAGCTAGCACTTCACCTGGGCTTGCTATTTTCCAGGCATTGCTCCAAACTGTGTGTGGTGTGTGTGACATGTGATGTGTGTGGTGTGGGGGATGTAGGTATGGTGTGTGTGGTATGTGTAGTGTGGCTATGGTATATGTGGTGTGTGTGTGATTTGTGAGGTATCTGTGGTGTGTGATATAGGAGTGGTGTGTGGTGTGGGTGAGGTGTGTATGGTGTGTGCAGTGTGGGTATGGTGTGTAGTATGGGTGTGATGTGTTTGGTGTGTGCAGTATGTGTGGTATGGGCTGGTGTATGTGGTGTGCAGTGTTGGTATGCATGTTGTGTGTTGTGGGTGGTGTGGGTGGTATGGGTGTGGTAGGTGTGGTGTGTGTGGTATGTGCCCACTTGTGCAGCACACATGATTTTCTGTCTTCACAACGAGCCTATGAGCCAAGACCTATTGATACAGAGATGCTAAATTATTTGCCTATGGTTACATGGCTAGAGCTGGCAAAACTTTAGATTTGAAACCAGTTTGGTTCCAGATTCTGCACTCACAACTTCTATGCTGAAACCAAACTGCCTCCCCAATGCAGTTGATCCTGCTTTTTGAAGATCAAATGCCATTACTTATACAAATTATTTTACAGCTCTTGCATAAACTCATACATTGTTAAGGTGATATAACTTTATATTGCTATTTAAATTTTGCTAAGCTTTACTCAAATGTGTTTTTAAAGCATGAAACATACTCAGACAAAATGCTGTTTTTCAGAAATTCTTCAATGTAACTTATGAATCATTAAGGGAAATGGTTTTAAAGGTCAGCATGATGGTAGTGTGGCTTAATGTAACAAGTCAAGATGACTATTCTAGCAAGCACCAATAACGTCATTGTAGTAATCACCACACTTTTTGAGCCTCTGGTTCCACACTAGAAAATAAGCATGATAAAGAAAAGTCTGCCAACCTGTCTATTTGCTTTGAGGCTTAATGACATAGCATATGTGAAAGCACTGTATAAACAGTAAAGCTTCATGTAAACGTAAGTTCTCATTAAAGACAAAAATGACAAGATTAAGAAAATGGAAAATGATTTCTTGCTAATAAGAAAAAAAGTCAATAACAAGACATCATGCTGGCAGACACAAGCCCTCGGTCTTTGTTATGGCATCTGCCAAGATAGAAAGGAAAAATAAGACATGGAGAGGAGAGAATTAATTACATCTGAGATGTATCTTTATAAATAGACTATGGAGGATAGCTTTGTGGGAATGATCCTTAAAATGAGCAATCTGTGGAGTGCCAGAGAAATCTCTGCCTTCTCTTTCATTACCTTTGGTAGTTTTTTTTTCTGGGGTTTCCTTTTGTAGTACCTTCACTGGAGAACAATTGAAATAGAAGAAACCACCAACACAAAGAAAGTTACTGAAACAGTAACTTCTAATGCCAAAGAACTTCAAACAAACTAAAAGGATGGGAAGTGGGCCATGCTAGTGAGGCTAGTTTAAGATAACTTTCCTAGAAAACTATAATGTTAAACATAGAAGAACAGACTAGAATGAAAAACAGTTACCTAGGAATTTTTTTGTTCCACATTATTTTTTAAGTATATTTTATCTATTATGCTATTACTTGTCCCAGTGTTTATCCCTTTGCCCTCCTCTGCCCAGTACCCATATTCCCTCTAGCAACCTTCATCCCCTTAGTTCATGTCGGTGGGTCATGCGTGTAAGTTCTTTGGCTTCTCCGTTTCCTATACTATTCTTAACATTCCCCTATTCTGTTTCTTCCAATTATGCTTCTTAATCCCTTCACCATTTCCCCCTTTCTTGCCCTTCCCCCTCTCAGCTGATGACCCTCCAGATGACCTCCATACCTATTATTCTGTTCCTGTTCTGGCTGTTTGCTTAGTTTGTTTTGTTTTTTGTTTTATGGGGGGTTTTTGGTTTTGTTGTTTTTTAGATTCAGTTGTTGATAGTTATGAATGTGTTGCCTCTTTAATGTCCATGGTTTTGATCTTTTTCTTTTTCTTAAATAAGCCCCTTTATCATTTCATGTAATAATGGCGTGGTGATAGTGAACTCCTGTAGCTTTATCTTGTCAGGGAAGCACTTTATCTGCCCTTCCATTCTAAGTGACAGCTTTGCTGGATAGAGTAGTCTTTGTTGTTGTAGGGTCTTGCTTTTCATCACTTGGGATACTTCTTGCCAGTCCTTTTCTGCCTGGAAAGTTTCTTTTGAGAAATCAGCTGATTTGTGGGTAACTCTCTGTTTTTTTCTTGCTGCTTTTAAGATTATCTCTTTATCTTTAACTTTGGCATTTTAATTATGATGTGTCTTGGTGTGGTTCTCTTTGGGTCCAACTTGTTTGGGATTCTCTGTGCTTCCTGGACTTGTATGTCTATTTCCATCACCAAATTAGGAAAGTTTACTTCTATTATTTTTTCAGATAAGTTTTTAATTTCTTTCTCTTCCTCTTATCCTTCTGGCACCCTTATGATTTGGATATTGGTATGCTTAAAATTGTCCCAGAGGTTTCTGAACCTATTCTTTTTTTTCTTTTCTTTTCCTTTTTTTTTTTTTTTTTTTTTTTGTATTCTGCTTTCTTCTTTCCGTCCTGGATGAAAGTGTATTTCATCTTCATGTTCCAGATTGTTGCTTTGAATCCTGGCTTCCTTCCTTGCTTTGAATCCTGGCTTCCTTCCCTTTACTATTGGTTCTCTGTGGATTTCTCTTTATTTAATGTAAACTTCATTTCTTCCTTTATGTTGTTGCTATACTGAATGAGTTCTCTGAGAACCCTAATCACCAGTGTTTTGAACTCTGCATCTGATAGGTTGGCTATCTCCATTTCATTTAGTTCTTTTTATGGAGTTTTGTTCTGTTCTTTCACTTGAGCCATGTTTCTTTGCCTCCTCAACTTGGCAGCCTCCCTGTGTTTATTTCTTTGTATTAGACAGAGTTTTTTTTACTCCCTGTCTTAGTAGTATGGCCTGCATAGAAAAGGCACCTGTAAATTGTGTGGGGCAGAGCCTTAGGAAATTGCCAGGGTGGGGTCACCTGCTTCACTGCTTTGTGACTTTGTGTGGAGAGGGGGCTTGGAAAGGTGAAAATGCTGCTCCCTTGCTTCTGGACATTTGCCTGGCAGTTGCCCCATTTCCAGTCACTTCACCCACTTCCCATATGTGACTGGCATCCTTCCAGCTACTGCCCTGGTGATTAAACCCAGAGTGGGTGGGTTTGTATATGTTCTAAGTCCATGTGGGCCCTTTAAGAGGTGAAAATCCAGCAATTTCTTCTGCTTCCCCAACCCCCACTTGTTTCTACAGCCAGAGGTAATGGGAATTTGTCTTCCCAGTGCTGGAATTCTGGGTTGTGTGGTCTGGTCTGGGACTGGGATTGTTCACTCCCAGGATATCCCTCCCAAGTTTTATCCACCACATGTGAATGTGGGACCACCCATTCTGCCACCCCCACCACCTCTCTGTGCCACACTGCCTCTCCACCTGTCTCCATGACTCCACCCCCCACCCCACCCCCACCTATCTGAATGAATGTGGCTTCTTTAAATCCTTGATTGTCAGACTTCCATACGTCTCAATTTTCTAACAATTTTTGGTGTTACTTGTTTTGAGATCTGGTTGTAATTCTTTCTATGGTTGCATGAGGAGGTAAAGTATGTCTACCTATACCTCCATCTTGACCAGACTGTTCTACAATTATTTAAATCATGAATGTTTCATCAGGGAGTCAACATTCAGCTGATCTAACCCATAGGTCTAGTAGAAAGAAGACAGACCCAGTAAGTTGTCATCCTTCAGGGTCTAGATCTGTTTCATCCACTCGTATCCACAGCAATAGCACAGTGCCTGCCATAGAGGAGGCCCATATTATAAATAAATAAAAGAGACAGAGTCAAGTTCAAGTACTGACATTGCCATTTAATAATCTTGTAACTTCACCTCTCTAAACCTCTCTTCCCCTCTTTAAACCTCTCTTCACTAAAGTCTGACAGTTCGAGAGTCTCTAAGATCTCTTTTAGTTTCCAAAATTCTGTACTTCTATAGTTCTTACTGAAAACCAGATACCTAGGAGGAAATAAAAAGTTCGTGGGTTACTGATTTTTTCAATCTAAGCCTACTAAATGTAAGAGTTGAAAGGCTTAATTGGTGAAAATGGCCTAATGTACAAGACAGCCTATTCACCTTTCCCTCTTGTTCAGTGCACGAATGAAATGAGCAGTTCCTGGGGAAATGACTAGAAGAGGATACCTGAATGAGGTATCACTACACACAAATAAGTCAAAGCAAAGGCCCTACTGAAAGTCAGAAGTTTGTAGGCAAATGTGGCATTGATATAAATTTGTTATCACCAGCAGGTATTTGTAACTTGTCAAAATACTATAGCACAATACTAAATATGAACAATACAAAATAAAATAGTACTTTACTTTGGCCTATGAGAGTTTACAATGTAGGTCTTCAAAAATGAAAACTTGAATTAATGTGGTATTTGAGGACCTTAATGAAAATTTCAGAATGAATATAAGCCATCTAATCAATTGCATGGTAACAAGTTATAGTAAGTTGAAAAATCTCAGTGAACTGACATACTCTATTTCCTGAAGTGCTAAATAATAGGAATTAAAAGTAGAATTCAGGAAAAAGAGAAACTGCCACTATCATTTCAAAATCAGGTGAAATATATGTAATCCTTGCACAGTGGGGTTTTCACCTGAATTAGACAAGTAAAAAAAATTTGGAGAGAGGCATGACCAGCATATTCAGTGAAAAGCAATACACTTGCTCCCTCACTTTCCAGAACAGAATCTCCATCCCTTCAGCCCCCTAACATGCTGGTCTGCAGTGTTCTTCCTTGCATGACCTTCCCTCTGAACTGAATGAGCACACAATTGAATTAGATCTTGCCATTTAGAGAAATTGGTCCCTAGAGAGCAGCTCTGAAATCATCCAAGCAGAAAAGTGAGGAAGCACATTTTATGGCTTGCTGAATGATTCTGAGGCTATGTATAAACCAAGAGCCGAGCCTGCCAAGTGCTGAGCTCTACCCATGAATTTCACATTAGATCAAGGGGTGATAAATGCTCAGATAAACATTTTTATTTTATGCCTCAACTATTTATCCTCTCTTCCTCTTATCAGAGACTGTTGACCAACTTACTCAGTGAAAACACACATTCAGTGAATAATTGTTTACCTTTGCTCACTCAGGCAGGCATGCGCAAAGATTCCATCCATCTGTTATACTGGTTACTTTCTCTCCCTCACCCGTTCATCTTGATTTTCAATCCCATGCTATTGATTTTGTGAAAGAGATCTTTTTTTTTAATTTGGTCTTCATAAATGGTATTGACATAACTGTGTTTTGCTGTTTTGTCTTACATATTGTACTGTAAATATTTTGTGTGAGGTAATTCATTTTCTCCTGTGGAGAAAGCCTGGTATGGGTACTAGAATAGCAACCCAGGGGTCAGAAAAAGATCCTCTCTTTTGGACAGTCTTTCCAAATATTTGGAACATTTAAATAAAATTATACCTAACCTCCTTGCTTCCCTTTCCCCATTTGTAAGCAAGAAAGTTTGGAGTGGTTAGCACAGGATAAACAGATGAAACCACATTTGTAATGTATTTGGGGATCACTACATAAAAAGCTCTGCATAAAAAATCAGGAATAATAGCATTACTATTAGATTTCTGAATACTTTCACCACAGATGAATGCCTCCATAATGCTCATAAAAACAAGAAATAAGATATTTGGGAGATATATGAATATCATTTTAAAGGCAAATTTTTATTTGATGTCAAGCATTGTCATGAATTGCCATACCAAATTATAATTACTACTACTTGGGAGATGTTTTTAAATGTATCTAGTTGTAAAATCAGTTTAATAAAAAACAGACAAAATTAAGTCAATATGTATTTGAAGGGAAGGGGGAGTTCTCAACACTTAGAGATAAAATTAAGAATTATATATTTATATTCAAAGGGTTCCAACAAATATCTTATTCTTATGGCTTTTATGTCAGCAATTTTTATTGATATAAAACTTGTTCTAGAACATTGCATTTTCTTGGATATGTTAAAATCATGTCTCCAATATTAACTACACATTTTGTTTTGTTTTTAGTTTCTATTTTCTTTCAAAAGATAACATGAGAACAATATCTCATCACTGGTGAATCTAATTCTGCTAACTGAAGCTTTCCTAGTCCTCTGAAGTCCAGAAATAATGCAAACATTGGCCTTTAGAAAGTAGTTTCTTTTTGTCTTTTGCAGTCTGCAGAGGTATAGTCTAATTAATATATATATATATACATATATATATGTATGTATATATATGTATATATATATATATATGTATTTCCCCTTTAGCTTTCCTTTCAGTCTCTAAGCCTAACACAAGTCTCTAACAGGGCACACAAAGAAGCTTGTAAGTACTTAGATGTAGATTAAAGTACACAATAGTCCATGTGAGAAGCAAGCATGTCCAACACTACCAAACTGATAGATCCAAACTTTTCCCTTAAAGAAACCAACAAAAGATAACATGTAAGAAAAACACATGCACAGTTACAGGTATAGACATCATTTTAAGTGTCATTTAAAATTTTTTCAAAGCTTTTCAAATTTTTGGACTTCAGTTTGTAACTATATTTATCATTTAATTATCATCCATAATTGGCCAAATAGAAACAGAATCCTTTCCCAGAATATCATATACACAGCTTAGGGGTGGAGGAAATTGTAGGGGAATATTTCTTGCGTAGTTGTAGTTCCACAACAAGAAATACTTAAGTTTCTTGAAACTGGCTTATCCTGTTTCAACACAATTTTTATTCTTATAGATATGGAAGAATGATGTGCTTTATTTTAGGTAACAAAGAATCTCACTTAACTGTAGGATTTTTTATCTTGTTCAGAATTGTTTTACTGTCATTAACTAATACCATCATTATTGATAGTCAATGCTTCCTACAATCTATTTGAAATGTGCTGAGAATACAGGAATATTTCAAAACTTTGTAATGTTCTTATATTACCTGACTATTCAATTATTAATTTTAGAAAAATCACATAAAACAGGTTTAGCTTAACCAATATTTATAAGTAGTCAAAGGCTTTTAGTGGGTACCATTTACTTCTCAGATACTTATGGATATTTTCCTAAATCACCCTCTTTAAGAGGGCTGAATTCCTCCTCTCACCCAAATTCATATGTTGAGATCCTAACCCCCAGTATCACAGAATGCAACTATATTTGGAGATAGGGTCTTCAAAGAGGTAATTAAAGGTAAAATGGGGTCATTTGGGTGAGCCCTAATCCAACATGACTAGTCATTATAAGAAGAGATTAGGACACAGAAGTGCACAGAGGGAAGACCATGTGAAGATAAAGGGAGAAGAAAGCCATCTACAAGCCAAGGAGAAACACATCAGGATGAAACCAACCCTGTAGATGTCTTGATCTTGGGTTTCTAGCCTCCAGAACTATAAGGAAATAAGTTTCTATTATTTAAGCCACCCAATGTGTGGTACTTTGATCTGGCAGCTCTACTTTTCTCAAAGACCTTGAAGAGTTGCCAGCTTTTCAACAGAGGGTTATTTTGGCACCCTAAGCAAAGTCTGCTTACTAGTCTACAGCTGTGCACCTTTATGGTAACTAGATTGCCATCAGACATCTGGAGACTGTCTGCTGACAGTAGTCCATCAGGAACTTTGGGGCCTATTTCATCCACATCTTCCCTATCACTTAACACCATTTCAAAATGCGAGCCCCTATGGCTACATTATCTCTTCCAGTGGAAGTAGCTTATTATCCTTCATCTCTGTATTTCCAGGTAGTGAAGAAGCCACCAGGCAGGGAGAAAGTAAACAATTCTTAGCTGCCTTATCTTTTTCCTAACTTAAAATATCAAAGTTATAGCTTTTAGGCATTTGTTTTTCTTCCTTATTTTTAAATGTGTTTTTCTTTCTTTTCAGGTTTCCTTGTTTGGGAGCAGAGACTGTTGTTCCTCGAAAACTTTTGTATTAATTTGTGCCCTCTTCTATCACAATCGAGTTCATGCGTTTTCTAATAAATGGTGTAGAAACTATTTTAAATCTGTCTGCTATTCTTTAATCCCTTACATGAAATGCCGAAGTGTGTATTTATCTAAAACTAAGCACAGCTCATTGTGGTGGAGTCAGACTTGTTTGATTTCATTCCTTCCCTGGAGTTTCTCCTTAAGTATTCATGGTTTATTGGCATCTTTGCATGCTTTTTTATCTTGGCCCAAATTTTACTTTCTTGGGCATTAATGGTCCATTTCATAGTTGTTTTTAAATAAAACTTTCCATAAAAGACCAAATCATAACAGCTAAGCAGCTAGGTATCACACAAGGGAGGGCCCCCAAGTGAGATGGCAGTGAGCCATGTCTACGTAAGGAAACTAAGATAAGTAGGCCTGAAACCCATCACTCCTGAACATAAAAGTGGTTGTTCAACACTAGAAGTGGTACCTAAGGCCACATTTACAGAAGAGGCCAATTACTGTAAAGCATGTTTAGTTTCCCCAAACACTAAAAATCTGAATGTGAACCAATTTAAAGCTATTAGCATTTCATAGTCTCTTCGGTGTTTCAAACAGTGATAATATCCCAGTTGGAGTGGGAATATGACTGAGGAATCATCTCTTGCTCAATTAGCATACTTGTGTGAATAGTCTGGTCGAGCAAAGCATTTTAAACCTGTCCATAAACTTCCTTCACCCTCGGCTCACTAGAGCAGCGGTAAGCCCGCACGGCGTCCAGTTGCTTTTGTTAACTTCCTGTGAAGCGCGAACTTAAGTTTTGCTTTACTCAGTTTGGTTGGCGGAAGAGACTGACCCAAATGTGGTGTTGAAATGCAAACTGAAATGAAAATTGATTCCAGAGGACTCCCAGTTTTTAACCTCTGCTTTTACTACTTCCAGTTACTTCCGTTGGCCAGCACGGCAGAAGCAAGATTCTCAGAATCAGATAATGAATCCTCTATCCGAATGCAGAACCTCCCAGAAATATCTTCAGCCAGTCAGGGAACACATCCTCCTCATAAGTCTGAGGAGGAATTCAAACAATAGCATTCGACAGTAGCGTTTTTCATTCCATAGTGTGTATGCACTGCAGTTGGACAGGTAGTTGAGGTGGTCCATAGGTGAACATTTCTGTTGTGATGTACATATAATTATTTAAGTAAAACATTAAATAGTTATATTTTCATTAGAAAATATATAATTGACATTTTAAACCCATGATTTCACAGACTTTTTCTTCTACATCTATTTATACCATACTTAAAGGCTAAATTAATTTAAAGAAAGATATATAAGCAAATGATGGTACATGTGGTAAGCAGACAGAGAAAATATTGTTAAGGTAATTTATGAATAATGGAAATTTAGGAAAGGCAGCATGGAATTTCTTTCTACAGCCTCAAACAATTCTTTTTCCTGGTACTAAGCAGGATAAACTAATACAAATTCTACCTAGCCACATAGTGAAACTGGAGTACAATAAAGACAAAATAGTATTTTAAAAGAAATAATCTAGAAACAAATAGAAGTTCGTAGAAGACTTCCTAATAAAAATAATAGAGCATAGGGAAAAATAAAGAAAAGAATACAAAATGCTGAAAGAAAATAACTGTCAATTTACTGTTACATGTCCAAACTATTATTGAAGAGTGAGGACAGAATACAGACATTTTCAGACTACCAAACTGAGTATAATTACCATTAACAGACCCCTACAGAAAGGTCTTTTAAAAGATGAACTTGAGGAGAATTAAATTAGACTTAGAATGGAAGAGTGAATAAAGAGGAAAGGAATGTACAAGGAAAAATGGTGAACAAAGAATTGGAAGCATAGGAGTAAATCTAAGCATCATCCTTGTAAGTTAATAATAATTATTAATTTTGGGTTTTTTTAAAAGTGGGGACAAAAAGTAATACATAAACAATAAAAATATAATAATTAGTAAATAAATAAGAAATAAATAAAAATTATATGAAACTAAGATATAGGACAATAACATCCAAGCTATTACAGAGGTGATCAGAGCTACTAAGTTCTAAGGGATTTTGGGGAGGAGGGTAAGACATTGACTAATATCTGGCATTATTAACATTAAAAACATATTTAAAATAAAAGTAATTATTAAGGAATAAAAAGGAAATAAATAGCCTTCCAACCAGGAAAGGGTAGTGGATGCTGGTGAGAGGGAATAATCGTATTGAAAATAGAGAAGGAGATAAAAGAAGAATAAGGAAAACCACCAACAAACCAAAAGCAGAATCTAAACCAAACATGGAGACTAGAAAGAGCTACATCCAAAAGCAGATTGCTTATTTCAAAATGCAAATGGTTTCATGTTCACACACAGTACACCCTGTTGCTGTCGTTATTATCACAACCACTTTTTGTTACTGAGACTGCCAGATTTAAGCTGCCAAGGTCTAATTAGGAACCCCCTCCATCCACAACTATAGTTAAGAGGCTCACCCACCATAGACCCCTATTATCCCTGTTAATGCCCAGTTTTAGAAAGCATTGGTTTAGAAGAGCATAAAACACACCCCACCACCACCCCGCCAAAAGGAGCTCACATTCTTAAGTACACATGGATACACTCCAAAACCCTAGAGCTTGTTACACATTTTTTATATCTTGATCCTGAGTATGTACCATATAGACCCCTGAAGTCAAATCCTCTTCCTGCTATAATTTAGCTAAGGATTCTGTTACATCCGTCTGCAGAAGGAATTTAATTTTTCATAATGAAAAGTAATAGAGCTCACCCAAAACTGAAATTGCAAGGTTGGAACCTCCCTGCTTCTTAGCATGAGTAGGCATGTAAAAAGAATAAGATTTATGTCCCTAAACCTAAAATATTCCAAAGTAATTATTTACTTAATATCTTGCTAAATTACCTAGGATCGCAGTTTTGATTAGGAAAGCAAAAAAGAAGTCTGCAGGTGGCCTCTAAAGCTAATTTTGAAGACAGCTCTGCTAAACTCATGCAGTGGTCTTGGAGCATATCAACAGTGTTAAAAACCACAGTGCCCTCAGGGTGTTCACCTGCCATAGAATTTAATTTATTTTATAACTCCTCTAACAGACTGAATCTCCTCCATTAGGTAAACATGATGTAGAAATATTATGTTGTTCCTCTAAAGAAGAAACCAGCAAAGACAGCAGATCTATTCTTGCGGAATCTTTTGCTATTCTAATTGGGTTCAAATTCAGGTTGTGTTGTGACCTATCCCTCATCCAGGGTATAGGATACTGCCCACATGATACAAGATATTGTGTGCTACTTTAGCATATGTAATATAAACAGAAACAAAAATCAAATCAAGAAGATAATTTTTGTGATGATAAATTTACCAGACTTCAGATGTCATTATAAAGTTGTTGAACTTCCATCGACTAAAAATATTTTTAATCAATAGATTCCAGTTCAGTGTTTGAGGTATATATCCAAGCCTGCTAAGACAAATAGTCCCTGAACTAGATTATCCTGAGAAATGGTTCATAGTAGCGATGACAAAAAAAAAAAAGAGGCTTGGAGCGGTATGCAACCTCTAAAAATAAAAATATAAATAAAAGTGAACCAAATATGGCATTATAATAGAGAAGAAATTGAATTCATCTGCACATAATAAGGGTGGCTTCATTATTCATGTGTCCTGGCTATGTCACCCCATTTCTGAAAGATAAATTCAATACACAAGGCATTGTTTTAATATATTCTTTAAATGTATGAAATACATGTAACAGATGGCAATGGGATAGCATTTTTATCTTTAGACATCCTTAACAAGAAGGAATATAATCTGCAGCAAGACAAACCTGGAATAAATTTCATACAGATTCACCTTCCCAACTCACTCGGCAAAATTAGAACAGTTTCTCAAGAGGAGGAATTGGAAACCAATGGCTTTAGGATGCTTTAATAAGTCATCTTGGTAGACACGAGTTCTTCATCATCAATAAAACAGTAAGGAATGTGCTCTCATTAAGCCTTTAAAAAAAGAAAGCCTTCAAACATTTGGAGAAATCATCCAAAAACAAAACAAACAAAAACTAATGTCAATAAATTTTCATAGACTCATTTAGTTAGTTTAATCTTTGTCTATTAAAGTATTTTTAAGGCCTATTCTTAAATTCTCTCATGGAAACTAATAATTGTTTTTATTCATCTCTTTACTCACTCCTCCCAAGTTATAAATTCACTTGAATTGATGCCAAATATCCAAGTCTGTACCCACATATTTCCAATTTCTACTAACATGCTTTCCTGGGGCTTTTCTCTCATCTCTTCTGATTACTTGGCCACCTGATTTCAATAAGTCCCCTTGTTAAAAAAAAAAAAAAATGTTCCCCAGTTTGGGATTATGATAATTTCTCTAAAGTAAAGTTAATTTAAAGTCTGTTTTCCAAGTGTATAATCTAGAAGTAGCTAAACAAAGGTAAAAAACTGCCAGGGGGGTAAATAAAATCAATTTAAGTAGCATGAGATACTGCAAAAACTTTGTAGCATTTTTGGAGAAAGCTTTGGACTATGGAGGAAGCTACTTGTCCAAGTGATTGTGAATCATCTAAAACACACAAAATAGTTTCTTTGTGTTCCAACGTTAATGTTTCCTCTTTCTTAATCATAGAGATCATTACAGATGAAGTGTCCTTGCCTCTGGATTAACTGTCCCAAATGAAGAACCTGAAAGGCAGGTTTAATTGAGGTGGGAGAATTTCAGGATATGTTTAATCTTCTTAAAATTGAGATGCAGGAACCATGGACATGGACTGGGGAAGGGAGGGATTGCTGGGGGAGGCGGGTGCTGAGCGGGGGGAGAACAAAGGGGGGAAAAATGGAACTATTGTGACAATATAATCTATAAAATGTAATAAAAGAATTTTTTTAATTGAGATGCTTCTTTCTTGAGTCCTTATCATTAAAATCTCTAAGTAGTAGTTTCTTGCAATGTTAGTCAGAATTTTACACTTTTAATCTAAAAATTCTACAAAAAGTGGCCTTACTTCTGTCATTACACTTTTTTTTCTTACATACTATACTAAAATAGAGGCTCATATTTGTGGTGTAAGTTTAAGTTACAGGCTCATGGCTAAAATGTCAAGGAGACCCTTCTTACTTGTTGCTAAGTACAATATAACATCTCCAAAAAGTTGGTGCTTTCTCCTTTCTTACTTCAATTCACCTCATATAAGAGCTATTGAATTGGCATTTACATTTATATCATTTATTGGGCTTTTTTGCCTGTCCACTGTTAATGAAATATTATACAACATGCAAGAAGCGATGTAAGATAATTTTAACACCAAAATTTATTTACTACTGCAACATTTAAAAAGTGCTTCCAAATACATAATCTCATTTAACTCTCCTAATGACCATGCAAAGAGTTATATTAACTTAAAAGGCAAGGACTTTAAGTTTTAGAGAAGCATTATAACTTTCCCAAATTTGTACAGCTATCAGGCAGCCAATGATTCTTGGTTCTTTTTTTTCTTTTCTTTCTTTTTTTTTATTCTGCAATGCAGCTATTTTGGCTTTATTGTGAAAATTATATTTATACTTGTTTATTCTATTAAGTTGTCCTAATTTTCCCCCTTTGCCCTCCTCCATACAGCCCACCCCTCTCTCCCACAGCCCATCCCCACACTGTTGTCCATGTCCATGCATCATTCATACATGTTCTTTGACTGCTCCCTTTCCCTTCTTTCCACCATTCTCCCCACCCCTTTTCCTCTGGCAGCTGTCAGTCTGTTCACTGTTTCCATGTCTCTGGTTCTGCTTTGCCCATTAGATTTCTCTTATAAATGAAATTATGTGGTATTTGTCTTTCACCAACTGGCTTATTTCACTTAGCATAATATTCTCCAGTTTTATCCATATTATCGCAAAGGGTAGAAATTTCTTCTTTTTTCTCTGTGCTGCAAAGTATTCCGTGGTATAAATGTACCGGTTATTTAATCCACTCATCTACTGATGGTCACTTAGGCTGCTTTCAGTGCTTGGTTATTATAAATAGCACTGCTATAAACATAGAGGTGCATAAGTTTTTTTGAATTGGTGTTTCAAGATTCTTAGGGTATATTCCCAGCAGGGTTATCACTGGGTCAAAAAGCAGTTCCATTTTTAATTTCTTGAGGAAATCCCATACCGTTTTCCACAGTGGCTGCACCAGTCTGCATTCCTACCAACAGTGTATTAAGGTTCCCTTTTCTCCACATCCTTGCTAGCATTTGTTGTTTGTTGATTTATTAATGATGGCCATTCTGACCGGTGTGAGGTGATATTCCATTGTAGTTTTAATTTGCATTTCTCTGATGACTATTGATGTTGAGCATTCTTTCATATATCTATGGGCCATCTGAATGTCCTCTTTGGAGAAGTGTCTGTTCAGGTCCTTTGCCTACTTTTTAAATTGGATTATCTCCCGGTGTTGAGTTATATGAGTTCTTTATATATTTTGAAGATTAAACACTTTTCCATGTATCATTGGCAGATATATTCTCCCATATGGTCAGTTCCCTTTTTGTTCCTTTGGCCATGCAGAAGTTTTTTAATTTGATGTTGTCCTATTTGTTCATTTTTTACTTTATTTCCCTTGCCCTAGGAGATATATTGGCAAGAATATTGCTACATGAGACACCCGAAATTTTACTGCCTATGTTTTCCACTAGGACTTTTATGGTATCACGACTTATATTAAAGTCTTTTATTCATCCTAAGTTTATTCTGGTGTATGGTGTAACCTGTTAATGGATTGGAAGAATTAAAATCATTAAAATATTTATACTACCCAAAGCAATTTATAGATGCAACGCAATCCCTATTAAAATACCAATAGCTTATTTCACAGACTTATAACAAATACTTCAAAAATGTATATGGGACTTCCAGCCAAGATGGAGGCCTAGACTGACACACTCCATCTCCCTCCACAACTAAGAAGGAAAACAACTACCATAAAACCAGAAATAACCAGAAGTTCCATAAAATAAAGCTACATGGAAGTCCAACATATGAAGTTATAAAGAAGTGGTGCCCGTCCAATGGGTAGGAGGGGCGAGGCCAGGGCGGAGAGGTCAAGCTGTGCTGGCAACAGCAGCTGCGGCGACGGCAGTGGAATGGCGGTAAACACAGACACCCATTTTTAAAAAGAGGCAAGAAACACCTAGGGAGCATCCCTGGCTGCAGACCAGACTCGTCAGCTCCCAATTCCAATGGCGGGGAAGGCAGACCCCCCATTGCCTTGGACTGTGAGGACCAGAGGGGCTAGGGACAGAGGAGGAGGCTCCTAGTCTTTCAGCAGAGAGTGAACATCAGGAATTCATCTTGGACCCCCTTCCCCACACAAAACACCACATTGTGGTGAAAAGGGTCGCCTGGTAGTAAAGAGTGCACGAGGCTCTGCTCACTATAGCGTAGGAGGTGTGACAGTCCTGCCCAGGAAGCAAAGGTAAACACAAAACTGTCAGGATGGCACAGATCATGATAGAGATACCAATCATGCATCTGACCAGACAGCAAATATCTAATCTAACAGATCAGCAGATAGGAAATCTTTCTGAGGCACAGTTCAGAGCGTTGGTTATATGAATGCTTACAGACCTAACAGCAGATCTTAAACAAGATGGGGAACGAATGAAGCCTAGTCCTGCTGAAATGAATGAAAACTCACATGAAACTAGTGGTGAGGGAAAGAAAACCAGTGATCAAATCAACAAATTGGAACATAGGGAAGGAACAGTCAACCAGTGCAGAAAGAGGAAACAAAAAGTGAGGAAAATGAGGAGAGGCTCAGAAACCTATGGGACAGCTATAAGTGGGCCAACATCCGAATCAGAGGGTTGCCAGAAGGTGAAGAAGAAGAACAAGAAATTGAAAAATTATGTGAAAAAATAATGATGCAGAACTTCCCTAACTTGGGGAAGGAAATAGTCTTACAGGTCCAGGAAGCACAGAGTTCCAAATAAACTGGACCCAGGGAGAACCACCCCAACACACATTATAATCAAAATGTCAAAAATTAAGGATAAAGAGAGAATCTTAAAAGCAGCAAAAGAGAAGAGAATTATGTACAAAGGGATCCCAATAAGACCATTAGCTGATTTCTCAAAAGAAACTCTGCAGGCAAGAAGGGATTGGCAAGAAATATTCAAAGTAATGAAAAGAAAAAACCTACAACCACAATTACTCTATCCAGTGAAACTGCCATTCAGAAAAGAAGGGCAGAGAAAGTGCTTCCAGGACAAAGTAAAACTGAAGGAGTTCATCAGATCCAAACCACCATTATATGAAATGTTAAAGGGACTTGTTTAGGAGAAAGAGGATCAAAACTGTAAACATTAAAATGAAAACTGTATCACAACCACCAAAAACAGAAGCTAGGGAACCGAAACAAAGGCAAACTAAGTAGGCAACAAGAGTACAAAAGGAATTATAGGTATGGGGAACATTTTTGAGAGAGGTCAGCCAGGAGGGTGAAGGGGTTGAAGGGAGGGAGATGGTACAGGAATTAAAAAGCATAGTAAGAGGGAGTGGAGTATATAGGAAGATGTTGAGAAGAACTATATGCACAACCAATGGTCGTGGACTAAGGGGGTGGGGACAATTGGAGGGAGGGGGTCATTGGGTGGAGAGGAACAAAGGGAAAAGAAATTGGGGCAACTGTAACAGCATAATCAATAAAGCATATTTAAAAAAATGTATATGGAACCAAAAAGACCCTGAATAGCCACAGCAATCTTGAGAAAGAAGAACAAAGTTGGAGGAATTACAATATCTGATATTAAGCTATACCAAAAGGCCACTGTAATCAAAACAGTCTGGTACTGGTATAAGAAAGACACATAGATCAATGGAACAGAATAGAGAGCCCAGAAATAAATCCATGTATCTATGGTCAATTAATATTTAACAAAGTGGGGAGGAGCATAAAAAGGAGTAAAAATCCCCTCTTCAATAAGTGGTGTTGGGAGAACTAGACTGGTACATGCTATTAAGTGATTCTTGATTCTAAGCAATGTTTCATTTCCTACATGCTTTTTAAAGGATTTTCTGATCCAATCAATATTGGAACTGACAAACTCTGTATACCTATTGGATTTTCTCTTCTTAGGGAACAAAGAGTTACTCTAACTCAGAAGGTAAAGATGATGTTCCAAATAAGTGAGCATGTCTGGATCTTCCAGGAAATGTTTCAGAAGTTCTTCAGAGAAACGACAGGAACACAAAGTCACCAGGAGCTGGGAATGCCAATCACTGGATAAATATGAAAGGACAAGCACATAGGAATGCAGAGGAGGGAAGACAAGGTACAGATATTTAGAGGTTGAAACTACCAGGAAAATCTTCAAGAAGAACATCCCAAATACCTACAAAAGATATCCTTTCCATGGTCAAGCACATATGTATTGCATATTTGGATTTTTCAAATTTCTGAAAGTTAATATGATGCAGCAACTTCTTGAGGGGAAAGTTGAAGGGGACGTTGGGGCTGAAACATTCAGGGTTTTTGGCTTACCAAACCTTGAACTCCATAAGGAAAAGCAAAGTAAATGATCCAGAGATATTTCAAGAAAGCAAAGAAAACCTTATAGAACAGCAAGAAACCCACTCAAGGGAACTCTTTCACAAAACCTTCACATTCTTTGCCTGACCTACAAATAACAGTGCTCTCTTTGTTTAATAATAACATACTCAACCCAAATGACAACTTGAGACACCTCAAAACAGCAGCCCTGTGGGCATAGTGACTGAAGAATTCACAAGTTGGGGACTCAAACTTAGATCATATGAAAGCAAATTATATTCTCTTCCCTTATATCTTATAGAAAAAGCATGCACATGAAATTATGAAATATTACAAAGGAAAATTATATAAAATATTTTCCATTTTCCTTTTCTACTCCCATGTGTTGTGTGTTTTAGTCCAATTGTACTGCTATAACACATGAATTTTGTGGAGACAAGCCAACATTCACTGTATGACACCATGTCATTTCCTGTTTGAACAACTGTGATTGCTCATGGATGGATCACTTAACCACTACTCCTCTTTGCTCTGATCCACTTGCCTCACTATCCAGAGTGATTTATTTCTAAAGTATAGATGTGATCATGGCATCCCCATCCTCTCTAACACGAGTGCACACACACATACACACACAAGATGCTTTAGTGATTTCCCACTAAGTACATATTAAAGCCTAAGTTCTTCAGCATTTAATCCTCCTTGTACCTTTGCCATACTGGTTTTCCAAACACAGAGTGCTTCTAACATCTGTGCCTTGCTTTTCCTGGGATATTTGCACACCCCATTCTTCCCTCTGTTCATTGCTGCTCATATCTCCAGGCTCACATCCCCTAGGCAGCCTTTCCTGACCCCATATCCCAGTTTATTTCTTCTGCTTAAGTAATGTGATTATGTTTTTATAATAATGTGGAGAAAAAATCTTATTTCTGGCATCAGAAATCCTCTTAGGAATGGAATTGTATTTCTTGGAAAGAAATGTATCCTGAAAGTCACCAGGGTAGAAGGTAAGATCACAAATGGTCTGAGTGTGGGGAGAACTGCTAGCATGAAACAATGGGAGAAGTATGTTGTTCTGCAGGAGGATAAGTAGGTGAGAGTCGGAGAGAAAGGGATGGAAGACAGGGGACACTAAAAGAGCAGATTACATAATACTCAATTAGATCCCTGTATGAATAACCTGAAATTATTGGTACATTCTATAAAAATGCAAAGAAATCTTGGAGTAGAAGTTTACACTTGGAAACCAATATAAGCCAAATCTTTGTGTCCTATTAAAAAACAAAAACAAAAAAAGGGAGGTGGAGAAATTAGGCATTAAGATAGGAATCAGACCATAGCAGTACAAGCCCTGTGAGTCTAAAAAAAGTTTAGAAGGCTAACATGTACTCAAGCCATATAATCAGAGATATGAGGCAGTGCTATCTATATCTCTAGAGCCAAGAAGACCTAACATGATATTTGTTACTCTTCAATTATCGGCTCTACTCTAGTCTGTCTTTATTATAATCATGTATATATCTGAACCCCACACTAAATTTTTATACCTTATAGGACAGGGAAAACATGACCTCTGCTAGCTATCTGGTTTGTTCCATGTCTTCTTACAACCACTCATTTTGATACTTTTAATAATTTATCAATTTGTGATTAATTTACTAAACACTCCATTAAAAACTCAGGTTCCAGAAGTCAAAATGGGCCTGACGCAAGGCCTGCCACTCTCCTAGTTCTGCTGCCCTGTCCTGGCTCCCTGCAGCTTCCTCTGTTTATCTGTGTTCTTATCCTGAATATTACTCTCTGCTTTGACATTAAAGGGTCAGCATGCAACCTGCAGTACATGTATCACCACTGGATCCTATCTCTGTGAAATAGAAATTACTGAATATCACTAAGCATAGTTTCAGGATGTAAAGTAGCATTTCCTTTTTTCATTATAGTTTCTCAATATCTACAATTTACCTATGAAGAGGAGAGGGGCAAGTGGTATCAAGGAAAATGAGAACAATGTTTTTGAATTATTCCAGCATGCATTCCATTCCAAATAAATGTGTACAGCAGCTATCCTCCATAATGTAATATGCTAAATAATTTACTAAGACTTTAGTAAAAAAAATAAGACACTGTCACTGTGGCCATCTTGGCTTGGATAATAATATGAGATGGGGAAAGGTAAGAAAAAGGAGGCTGAGGTTTTCATCCATTCAGAAATTGAGGAGAGGAAAAATACCTGCCCCCAAATAAGCCAATGAATAACTGAAACATAATTCATGTTATATATGAATTACAAGTACTCAAAATTTCTCAGAAACTTTTAATTAGAATTAGAATTGAGAGAATTGCCTCTGAAAATGAATTACGGTGATTAGTTTCTTATGAGATTTGGAGTCCCAGGAAATCAAGAGTTTTAAGCTATTAATTGACTCATTTTGTAAGAAAGATATATATTTAAATCAACTTGGATTTCTCTTTTGGCCCTATTTTACCAAAAAAGGAGATAGAATCAGGGAGTGAGCTATTGAGCACACAACCTGTGACTGATTGGAGATTAAGAAAAATGTATGTTTTACCATTAAATCCCTAATAAGAAATAGAGCTATTTTTAAATCAGATGTTGCTCTAGCACAAGAGCTTTTTCTTGTCATTCAGTTTTCCAGTTGCAATAATTAAAAATATATAATTAAATGTATTTTAGTCTCAAATATGAGAATATTTTCTCACACATAGAAACATATGCACAAACATCTAGTCATAGGACAAAGCTAGTATATTTATTCAATCATTCAGTCAGTCAACAGATATTTGAGGGTCTCCCTGTGTTAGACACTGAGAATAACAAGATAAAGTTTGAAGCATTTAAGTGAGTTTCTGTTCCCAGTCCCTGGATGACAAAATGTAGGCTTCAGACAGTCCTATGCTCAAGATAGTAATAACCCATTGGAAAAAAAATTTAAATCAAGAAAATCACCCCAGTATTGAGTCAAAATTTAGTTTTAATACAAGCACTGATAGGTCAGCAACTTGATAATCCACTTTATATGCAAAGTAAGGACACCCCCCATCCCTCTCCAATGAGCCTTATGTTAGAAGTTTAGATTTGCTGAGGCAATTCTTTTTAAATCTGTATATCACTGTCAGGCTCCAATCTGAACTGTTGAAATCCCTCATGTTGCTACCCTGAAGTTATGAACAGGAAACAAAGGCAAAACGGATGGCACCTAAGCTAGCAGGGAGACTAATGTAAGTAAAACACAGTATTGTACTGTGGAATTTGTAATTGGTCTTAATCATATTTAACATCTGTTTCTCTACTTCAGCATATAATTTAGATGAAGCAGTTTATAAATCTCAGCAAGAATCCATATTTTACATATATTGAAAGAGAGCATTTTCCAAGTGATCGAATTGCTCTCCTAATTCATTCAAAATAATGTAGTAATTTGTAAAGTCGTTTTTATTTTTCTTATGAAATGTTCTTAATCAGTGGTCCTAGCTACTAAAGACTTCCCATCTGCCGGTCCACCAATAGCAATGTCAGATTACCCACCCAGAATAGCTTCTCAGAATTATCCCCTTCTTGTATATGTCTCTCTCTTCATTTGACCTCTAATTTCACCTTGCCACTGAAAGTGGTCTCCAGAGTCACCAACTGCCTCCTACTCATCAAACTCAATGCATCGTTCTCATTTCTTGTCCTCCTTAGCTTACCAGACAGATATAACCCACTCAACTTAAAATTCTTACTTCCCATTGCATCATAGATATTGGTAAATCCTATGAATTATGGAAATTTGGCTCCAGTCCTATTTCTCTGATGGTTCTACCTCTAGCCACTTGAGAAGGAGAGCTCTGTGATCCTGGTCTAGTCAAGGACTGTAAATATGTTCTATTTGTTTTGCAGAGTGCTTTGAAAAGTCTGACTTAATGTATTACAATCCCATAATACTCCATATAGTCTAGAGTTATGACCTCTCTTAAAAACTCAGAAGATCTGGCAATACTAGACCCACTCATTAAAATTCAGTCCCAGTGGTTTTCTTATGGCAGGCCCACCTCCTCGGTGCCTCACATGCCCCAACTCAGACTCAGTGGCAAGTATGCTCTGACTCCAGGCTCATATCCATCCCTCTTTAACTTTCCTGTCTGGTGCTGGTAGGCTCTTCCAAACCCTTCTCCCACAGTGCCTTCATCCACACCCTTATAACAACAGTTGACATTTGCTTATATTCTAACTTCAGCTTTCTTTTCTTCATCTTTTCAAGAATGCTATTACATTTCCTAGCTTCAAAATTAGTTTCTTTGAAATGATGCTCAAGTGTATACTTGGATCCTTATCTCTCTTCTAGCCCCATATACAATTGCTAGCAGCCTGCTGGTCACCTCCACTCAGAAGACCCACTTAAAATTTAAACTCAGTATACCTCAAATTGATCTCTTGTGTTGCTCCATTTTCCTCACCTCATAGAGCAGCTTCTCTCACTTTCTTTATGTTCATTATTTCTCACCTAAGTCTCAAACCTCCAAATCGTCTTGACATCTTCTCCCCTATTTCCAGTAAAGCTAATGCTAAGTTGGAAAGTTGTGCCTCTTGAATGCCTCCCCTTTCACTGCCACAGACCAACTTCATAGCCTCATAACTATATTGGCTCTACAGAGCCAGGCCCTGAATTAGCTGCTGGATTCTGATGCTATTCCCTAGCTGGATTACTGCAGTCTTTCTTTTTCCTTGAATGATATTTACACACTTCAATTCATTCTATATGCTATTTCCAAACTAATTTTCCTAAGCACATCTCTGACTCAGGTATAGCGTATTCTATTTTTTTCCCATGACTTCCAACTAAATGAAGAACTTCCACAATATGGTCTAGTCTACTCTCCTATATCTAGCTCCTCACTAATCTGTAATGCAAGTATTATGTTTCATACAAACTAGACTATTCGCTGTTTCTTGCACGTCATAGTTATCCAGCTCTTTGTTTTTCCTTATAATATTCCCTCTGCCAGAAATCATTCCCAACCATCTCTTCCTTCTCTGATCTATTTCTTTTTTAAGGTATGAACCCATTAACTCAAACACCTACAATCATGGTGTCCTTGTCCAATCAATTATTCTAGATTGAATTTCCTTAGATCAAACACTGTACCTGCTATAACAGCTAGGATAATGCCAAGTACATGGTAAACATTCAATATCTATTAAAACAAAATGGGGGGAATCAACTTTTTATGTACAGCTTTTTACTAAAGCTTTGTATTTGAAAGAACTGTATCGACATCAAACTATCAACTATGCAATGGAAGGAATCCAATTTCAATAAAGGTTTAAGTGATGTTTATTAGTGCTTCTCAGGGAATACAGTGTGAGACACACAAGAATCAGTATTGCAGACCACCCACCTCAGGGAAAATGGGGCAAAATCTTCACAATGCTCAGAACCTCTCTTGCCCCAGCTGGTCTAAAGAGTCATGACTCAAAAGCTTCTTGGGACTAAAGCTCTGGTACAGAAAATTTCCTTTCAGCAGGATCAACTCAGCTTGTTCTCTCCATTCTTGCTTCCTTCTGTCATGGCACATTTTATTATTTAAGATGTTGGCATTTGAAAATTTCCTCTGAAAAATTGATGACTTTCTGGAAATACACAGAGAACAATTTTGCCAAGAACAGGAGCCCCATTTGGGGAGCTGGTCAGATTAGAAATTCAGTTTCAAGTCCAACTCCCTTTCAACCTGAAACCTTCTGTCAGCTTGGAAAAGGAAGGCCAGTTCTGGTCAGCACTTGGCAAGGAAGTAGCCATATATAATTAGGAAATATTTTCTAAAGCAACAAATATCATTCATTTCAATGAACAAAAGCAGCTTTGGGAATTATTGTCACTGCCATTATTCTTTTGTAGAGCATAATCACTATATATAATATTACTACATGGCAAATCTCATGCCTATACATAAGGCACAAAGAATTAAGTACAATTCTGTTTTGTGTGGCTTCTTAAAAGATAACTTACCTATTTCTGAGAAGGTACAAAAAGATATATTAAAAGTACTTTTTAACCTATGTGGGAGGGAGCACAGGAAGACCACAAAGAGCAAATGGTGATGACCTCTTTTCTCATGCAGACATTTCTAACACAGTACAAACAAAATGCTTCCTCTCTAGTCTCCATCATAACAGCTCCAGTCAATATTAGAGCCCTTTCTTTGTCACCTATCAGTTAGGCTCCTGAGCTTCAAAGGTTATGAACAGTTAATTCCCAAATACAGACAATCCAACTATGGTTTTAACTGCCATTAGACCAGGGTTTCATAACCTTTCTTGGTCATAGCCCCTGTGAGAGCCTTCTGACTCTTCTGCATTTCTTCCCAGAAATGTTCTTAAGTGCAAGACATAAAATAAATGGGATTTAAAAGGAAAATAATTACATCATAAAGAAATAATTTTAACATTTGCAATGCAGTGGTCTATGTGCTTCTTTATTAATGCAGTTAATAAAGAAATCTAGTGGTTTTGTCTAGTAACTACCATAACTTCCAAGCAGAGATGAGCATACAAAATATTTGAAGATATCTGCATCAACAGAATATAAACAAATACTGTGTTGAGGTCACACATGCTACTCATTACTAAAGTGATTCATTGCCTACATTCATAACAGATAGAAATGTAAAATTTTAGTCAAAGGTTATTGAAATTACAGATGTAAGGTTTTTTGCCATCCAAGTTCACAGCCCTTTGAATTTTATTCTCCTAAAGAAAAGAAGCATATCCATCTATTTGGTTCTATTGGTTATTTTAAATCCCCAATATTGTTAGAAAATTTATGCCTACCTTGAATCAACACTTGGCATGTTTTTGGCAATTCAGTGGTTCTTACTCAGGCATCAAGGAGGGAGGTTCAGGATGGGGGAATTTTTGTATGTGCAGACTGCAGGTCTATAGCTCTTTTTTCTGTCCATAAGATTAAATGATGCACATAAATATTTTTATTGCACATCTTCTCTGTTAAGTTTTTCATCAAGTCCATAGATTCCTATATAACATTAGGATTATCTGATTTATTTGTTTAGACTGGAGAGCACCTCTTTAACATGCTGTGGTGCTTAAGTAAAGGGCTTCTGACAACAAGCAAAGATTTAAACATTCATTTAGTAATCAGCAGGCCTCCTTAAATGACATCTTAGCTCTAAGCCCAGGTACAAACCAGTAGATTTATTGTGAACAAAGCACCCCATTTATTGAAATAATCTTTAAAATCATCCATGGCGTAAAATTCTTATTAGAATCTAAAATAGAGTCTGTGTACAGCAGAGGTATATATTTTCAATCAAGTATTGCAAAATATCTGTTAAATACCTGTTTTTTATTAGATGCTGAGCAAGTCCAAAGAATATAAAATAGACTACTTTCTGCCTGCAAGAAGTTGATAATCTAGAGTTAGAAAGAAAAAGACCTTGGAAATTAGAGACATGTTAAAGGTTACAGTCTCACCTATATTGTTTCCAGTATTCAATTGTTAATTTTTAGGAGCTAGGTCTTTATTACATTTATTGCAGAGATCATATTTTATGCAAGAGAGGAATCTTTAAAGAGATATTGCAAAACTTACAAATTCCAAGACTAATTTCCTCACAGGAATAAATTTAAAGAGGCTTTCATTCTCAGAGTGAATTCCACCATACTCATTGTAGTCTAAGGGAAGAGTACAGTGATGCTTATTATACAGATTATGTCCCCATAATCTTATTAATTTTTTCCCATTATCCTTGACTGAATATGTGACAACACTAAAGAATTTGAAGAGAAGCCTGCTTAGCTGTTCCTGCTTAGTTTACTCAGGATTATTTCTAATATTTCTACTAACTAATAGCACAGTAAAGTAGCATTTTATCACACACAAATTATGTTGGAAGGTAGAAAAGGAACAGGGATTCACAGCCCTAATGCTAACCCCACTTCTTGAAGAAAGCTTGAAAATATTTCCATTGGCTCTTTATATCACTTCATTACAATAAGTAAAGTTAAATGAGCACATTTCAGCACATGGAAAAAAAAGGCATGGTCACAATATTCTGTCAAAGAGTGAGTGCTATTTCTCTTTACCAGCTAAAGTTGCACTAACAAATTACGATATCATATACATAGTTTATAATGTACACAGCCCAACAGCTTTGAAATTGTATCGTTTTGGCAAACATTTTTTAATTTGGAAAATTTCCTATCTCAAAATAAGACATTAATATTTTATATTATACTACTTCAAATTTACCTAATGCAAAGTCATATACTATGTAATGGAGTTGCATTTACTATGTTCAAATCACCATTAAAGTTAAATATCATTGCCCTTGTCCATTTTTAAACTTTTCATATCCTCATCTGTGGGACTAAATGAGTAACTTACATCGTTTATATAGCATTTAGGCTTGCAAAACATTTTTTCCTATTTT
This sequence comes from Furipterus horrens, assembly GCF_987537825.1. NCBI lineage: Eukaryota > Metazoa > Chordata > Mammalia > Chiroptera > Furipteridae > Furipterus > Furipterus horrens. The sequence continues at coordinate 134,320,756 of NW_028327176.1, read as the reverse complement.
ATTTCATTTGGGCATTATAATCACTGTGTTCAATAGATAGAAAAGTGAAAGTATATTCTCATTTGAACAAACTGAGACTTATCAGCCTTCATTTCCAGCAAGTATGGAGTCAGAACACAAACCCAAAGTTTCTGATTTTAAATCCAGAGACCTTTCTCACCAAAATGAAAGACATGAGGTGAGAAGGTACATAATTATCTGTCCGATGAGCAAACATTCACTGCAATGATCATTTGAAAGAGCACTCTGAGGTATAGGGGTCAGGAAGGCCACTTTCCCTCACAAAAAGAAAAAAGAGTAAAAGAAAAAACTGCTTGAGCTGACTTTTAAGGGAACTGGACAAAACTCAGTTCACTGGAATGAAGAAAAAGGGAGAAAATTAATTTAATTGCTCATAGCTTTTCAAGAAGACCATCACGGCAAAGCTTCAATGGGATCACAGGTGGTGGTGTAACACAATGGTGAACAGCAGCTGGGATCACTAGACCAGAGGAGTGAGGATGCGTTTCAGACCTCTGCAGCGAGCATATCTATGTGTGCCATGACTCATGGTTTTGTGGAAAGAGTAGTGGTCTTAAACTCAGAGGTCAAAGCTGCTCCAAATATTGTCCCTTCCACTTAAATATTCTGGGGGGAAAGCAAGCCATTATTGTCTAGGAGCTACATTTTCCACATCGGGACATGACGGCTGCCTTGCCTGGTTCACAGGAAACTGAATGAGTAAGTAAAAAAGCATTTTATGGAAGGACTCTAATCTGCTTTATAAATGTGAGGGGCACCTATGAAGAGTGGCACAGAATGCTGGTTAACTAAAGGAGCTGTTTGCAGTTAACTTTAGGTACTTACTAAAGAGCACATAAAAACAGAACCCCTTGTTCCCTTTGTATTCTGATAAACTCTTTCTGAAATATGTCTTTAATAATGAAATTAATATATGTTCACTGTGAATGTCACTTAAATAGCTCAGAAGTGAATAAAGTAGAAATGTGATTTCCCATTTCTCCTCCCGCCTACCTCAGGCCCATTACCCAGCATGACCATTGCCCCCAATTCAGTGCATACCCTTACATAGGCCAGACACCTTCAGCAGTATGGTGACAGCAAGGGGCAAGGCACAGATGCCTGTCCTCAGCCCCACCTGAGAAAGGACACACTCTCTTCACCCTGGCCCTGGCCCTGGGCTGTGAGGCACAGTGTGTGTACGTAACTGCTGTTTACTCAGGTAGAAATGGGAGTCTTGACATCTGGATACCACTTTCCAATTCTGACAAAGAAAATGAATGGTTTGCTGTCTTCAATCTGATTAGTGGCCGTTTTAGCCAGCCTGCGGGATGTGGCTCTTTTTCCCTCACCAGTACCGGCATGTCACAACTGGAGGAACTTGGCCAGCTCAGGGCTGCTGCTTATAAATCAGCCCTGTGCAATTCAATGTGGAGAGTAGGACTTCCCAGGGGGAGTGAGGCTCACTCTGCCAGGGGTGCTCTCAACTCCTGATTTATAATCACTTCCTGAAAAACCAGGTGCAAAATCCATGTTTGTAAATCAAGTCTTTTTATTTAGAATTTGTTGGCATTATTTGAAAATCTGTTTCAGGACTTGTAAATCTATATTAGGATTTAGAAACCAATTTAAAGATATGGAAATTAATTTTTGGACTTAACAAAACACTAAAAATGGTTTGGCTACAATTACCATTAGGAAGAAGAGAGACATAAATCAAAAGCAGGCTGCTAAGGTTTACTCACAGGTTTCATAAATTAAATTCTGAGTTTAAAACTTCAGGTGAGTACAGATTTATAAAACCAACTTGTGAATCACCAAGAAAACAAAAAGTACAAGATTTTTATTTTAATTTGAAATATTACAGAATAGCATCACTGTTGATATCCTATTGATAAGCTGAGTATTTAAAGTAATGGTAATAACCTACTGAGATTAGTCTTTCATACATAAAAAACAATTTGCGATATTGCTGGGAAACTGACAGGAAATGTGGTCTATGCTTCTACCTGGCCTGTAGTGAGAGAGCTGAGGAAGTCTGAGACCATAACTGGGCATAGCCTGGTGAAAAAATCACTGCATTAATTCTGAAACTCTAGGTCACTTTGGCTGTGAACTGTAGATATTAACAAATGTTCATGCTCCACAATATAAGCCAAACCTCAACATTGCATCAAGAGGATTTTATTAGAAGTTATATTTCCTGAAAAAAAAAAATTACTGCCCAACTAGGGCAATCACAGCTGCCAAGATTGTTATTATAGAGCAATTATTCTCATCCAGGGCAATTTTGCCTCCCCCTCATGAGATATTTGGCAATATATAGAGACATTTTTGGTTATTCTAACAGGGAGAGCGCTACTAACATCTAGTGGGTTGAGGCCGGGGACAATGTTAAACATTGTACAATGCACCGAATAGCCACTCATAACAAAGAAGTATCTGGTCAAAATATCAGTAGAGTTGTGGTTGGGAAAAACATGCTATTGAAAAATATTTAACACAAGTCAGTACAGGCTGACCAAATCAGGACCCCTCCATCTCTGGTTTCACTGATTCTGCCATTCAGGCAACTCAGACGCTTTTTTTTTTCTATTTAGTTAATTTGAAAGGAGAATATGTTCAAAATTCATGACAGCTCACATTATGAATATGCTTTGATACCTCAAATGCACCATATATTTGAGTAACAGATCTTCTGTAGAAACTGAAGTTAGAACATTTGATGACATTATAGAATTTGACTGTACAGGCCCCTCCATTTTATTTGAAAACTAGTATGTGGGTTAGGAAGGGAATACAAGGCAAGAATTCTTTCTGACTTTGTTTAATAGTTCTATAAAGAAACCTCATGTAGTGAACTCCCTGGGAGCCTGAGACCCTTTTGATTATATGGTATTTGAAATAAAATAAAACAAATCCCATGTTATTTTATTCTGACCTGAAAATGATTTCTAAATGATCACCTTGGGTATTCTTTCCCTCTACTTATTGCTGTGTTCTTCTGTTTGAATTACTGCTCAGCATCACCTCTGAAGCCAGCTGAATATTGGCCGACAGCAAGAAGACAATCACATATTGAGATTATAGCAGCTCTCCTCAGACTTGCCCTATTCGTAGGCCTGGCCATTATAAAAACCAAAAGAAAGAGACAGAACTCATTCAAATGGTGCATGTAAAGCACACGGTGAAGCATATTGTGTAAATGCAAATGAACAGAAACATGGCATTGTAAGAGCTCAGCCACTTGTGCAATTAGGAAGGAAGCAGGGTTGTTGAGTGCAGCACAGCAGAGCACTCAATTTTGCACACAGAAAAAAAAAAAGAAAGAAAGTTTAAAGAAATTTTGTGACTTGGATCTTGGAGAGTGTAAATCCGAAATATCTGAGATGCAATCAGTGTAGAGGTAACTAAACCATAACCCACCTTACCTCCTGCCCTCAACAGATACTTCCCCAATGACATTCTAAAATGCACATTATTCCACTGACTTAGGATGGGTTTTGTCCCATTCAATGAACCATCTATGGCTCTAACTCCATAGCTTCCAAAGTCATTTTCCTCACTATAAGAGCCTTAAGCATTGAAGGTACCTGAAGGCCAGTGAGGATGCTCTTGCATCAGGTCATTTGGATTGTTTATACGAGCTTAATGTATAAACACAGACTGGAAAGAATCATGAAAATGCTAAATTCCTTGGAATTTCATCATTCTATGTGAGATAGCACCAAACCAACAACAAAAAGAAAAACCCTGATTTAATATTAATTAATTTATCTGGTAGACAAATGCCTAAGAAGGGCATAGAGGACATGTTCAGGGTGACTCTAAGAGAAATATCATAACAACTGACAGTTGATACCAGAAAACCTACTCTTTCTCTCTTTGTTCTCCACTTCCCTCTACTGCCCAGGATGCACCATATGGGTCAGTCCTCCATTGAGAGCATACAACTCATGTGCATCATCCTTTTAAAATGCCTCTCTCCAACCACAGCTGCCAGAACTGTTTTAAACAGCCTTCTGAGTCACAATTCATTTAGCAAAGAGTAATTAGGCCAGCATTTATTGTGAACTTAGGTCTTTCTGGGCTCTTCTAGGTGACGGGAATACAAAGATAAGTAAGCCACTATCAGATATTGAGGTGCTCACATCCTAATGGAAGAGACAGACGTGTGAAAAAATAATCGTAACATATCCCATGTGCTAAAAGCAAGACACTTTAAGGTGCAGTGGGAGTACAGAAGAAGTTGGTGACACCTTCAAAAAGTGACAGTGTTTGAGCTAGTTCCTGAAAAATGAGTAGCATCTAGGAGGAAGCGGAGCAGAGAAGTGGTAGGAGGAACATTTTCAGTGAAGAAACAGCAGGGTCAGACACAGTTTCATAAGGAGGCCAACCTTCAAATATTCAAAAAATGTGGCATGGCTAGAGCAATGGTTTTCAACCAGGAGGGAGAGCAGGAAGAGACAGTGGTATTAAAATCACCTATATCAGACTACATGCCCTGTCAAAAAGCACACAGCTAGAATCCAGGATGCATGAGAGATAAACTGAAAGAAAAAAAAGATTAGGAGAGTAGATTGAAATGTAACAAGTAGATAATCCAAAGATTTAATCACTGTGAAGTCATTAGTAATATGCTTTTTTCCTTGTGTCTTTTTAATTTTCCTCTAATGCAGTTCTGGAAAAATATCTTACCCTTTGGGTGGGTTTGGTATATTATATGGACTTCATAATTGCCTCATTTTCTATGACAGCTCATGAAATAGCATCAGTTAAGGTGGTAAAAAAGATACAGAGGAGAAACTAGGGATCCAGAGAGTACATAAAACATATAATTAATTTTAGGATAATTCAACACTGACTATTGGGAAACTTTCTTTTCATCAAGATTTATTAATCTTATGAATGAATAGTCAGACACAGAGAAGTTACAGAAACATCACTAAAACATGTCAAACCAGAATGGCTAAATTAAGCACCTGACTGTGGAGTTTAGGGAATAATTCTAGGGATATGTTTTATATATATGTCTTCAAAAAAATCTTACTTCTTCATGTAAGCTTCTTTCCAATCTCTCCCAGGAGGGAAAAGAAAAGAATCTTGATTGACTATCCAAATCTTTCCTGTAAAGTCTTTCTGGTCTTACCTATGTCAAAACCAATAGCAAAGCAAATTTATATGGGAAATAAATCTGCATAAGAAACGTAGTCTTGGAAAGACTGATAGATGCCTGGTCTAAAATTTTGGGGGGAAATAGTTCCTAAGACCTGAGGAATATAAATCTGTATTTGTCTCCCAAAGCCCTCTAGGACTCTATGGTAAAGACTAGAGGGCTCTCTCCTCAGCCAGTATCAGCTAAATACCTCAGACTGCTCAAAAGAAACCTCAGTTTGTGAGGAGGGAAATTACAGATTGAAAAATGCTCTTTTTGTAAAACTCTGGTTGTGATGTTCAGTGAAATGATAAATGAATCGGTTGTTACTGGAAAACTACAGTAATTAGGCCATTCTTCATTTCTTTATTGGAGACAGACCTAGATATTTAATCATCATTATGTGATCATTTAATTTTAACAAAGCATCGCTATTGGAAATATTATACATTAACTTTCTCCCCTCCCCTTTTTTAAAGGTAGTGCTGAAGGGAAAACAAAAAGCTTTAAATCAGGGCTGGAGTTTTGGGAGAAATTTGGCTTTAATTTTAAATGTTATATAATTTTAGTACATTTTTACTGATTTTCATAGTAATATGTTATCATATTATTGTAGAAAATGTGAAAAACAAATATTAGAAAAATTAATATAATCACTTACCATTACACCTTTAAAAAAATAAAATAAAACACCATTATTGTTAATATCTTGGTACGTTTTCTTTCAGCTTTTTTTCTTTGGGATTTTATTTTACAATATTCAGAAAATAATAAGATTTAAACTAGTATCAGACATACAGAGGCATGCTGGTGAAAGCAGCAAAATATAATTATTTTAAAGCAATTGTGGAAAACTTACAAAGCATTTTCTTGCTAATCACTGACCAGGCACAGCCACAATAAAGAATTAACTTTTTCTTCTTATCTTTGTGCCTGAAATCAACTAGGGAAAATGAATAAACATAAATTAAGAACTTTCAAGAAATAAATATCTTCAAAGAGCTTGAATCTGCAATTTCCCCAAAGAACAGATTTATGATCTAAGCCCATTCTTTTCAACCTAACACATCGACTCTTCCACAGGCTGGTAAAAAGCAGTTCAGTAACCACATCTTCTGTCCTCAGTGATAAGACCTCCTGCAACAGGATCAATAAGACCCGCTTTCACAGAACTTTTTTCTTATCCCATAACCTCAAAAATCATTTTGTGCCACAATGATCACTACAGGGAGGAAAATAAAGAGACGTTGAATCTATCAAAGTTTTTCATAGGGAGACTGGTTATTTCAAACCATCACAGCATGGTGGTTAACAGCTCTGGAACAGCCAAAGGATGGAAACAGAAGGAAAAAAGAAATTGAAAGATCCTCTTCTTTCTTTATAGGGACCTTCAAAGTTTAAGGGGAATGAGATTCATATTCTGGACATTTACTACCCAATTTGGCATTGGGAATTTCAAACTAGGTTTATTTTTTTTAAGCCCACTCAAGTAAAAGAGATATTTCTGAAATAAGCTTCAGTGCAGTATTAATATGGGAACTGCTCTTCTTTTTTAATTTATGTATTGATTTTAGAGAGAGGGAGAGAGAAACATCGATTTGCTGTTCTACTTATTTATGCATTTATTGGTTGATTCTTGCATGTGCCCTGACCAGTGATCAAACCCTAAACCTTGGCATATCAGGACAACGCTCTAACTAATTGAGATACCCAGCCAGGGATGAATTATGGGATCTTCTAATAAGGCGCATAAAAATGAGGACCCAGGTCCAAATTAGTTTGGGAGACCAGTGACCAGATTTATTTTTTGTAGTACTTCTCAGAGTCTTTTCTATGCCGTATACATTATGAGTCTCCCAGAGAGGCCTGTAGCAGATAACATTTCTCAAGTTTTTAATCTCATTTTCCTTTTCTTTGAGTTCCACAGAACTCATTTGGAGAAATATTTATTTTGTATGCTTCTAAACACCCACTTACAGGGTTTGACTTCCAGACCCGATTATTTTAACATGACTATAAAGGTCATACTTATAAATACAAGGTCATAATTATAAAGTATTTAGATGGCATGAAACTTTGCAGCATGGTGTTTGAGAAAATCTCTCTGAACTTAAAACACTGGTGTAGGGTCCAACACTGTGCTAACACTTTTTAGGTTTGTGACCTTGTGAACCTTAGTTTCTTCCTCTGTGAAATAAAAGCCTAGCTCACAGGATTATTTTGAGGATCAACTACAAGCTCTTCAGGAAAGAGGAATTGCTTTAAAAAGTGTAGAGAGCTATTGTAATTGGGACTAGTGTTTGCTTTAAAACTAAAATATGTGCTCTTTGTTAAATGTTTTCAAATAAGCTATAAAGAAAGGCTCTGTGTCTTGGTCAGCAACTTTCCTTCTGCACTCCTATTTCTGTAACTTCCTTAAAAGATAAACAGAGGCATATTAAAACTTTTAAGAGTTTATTTGAGCAACAAGCCTATTTGAAATGGGCAGCACTGAAGCAGAAGCAGTTAGGAATACTCAGCCCACAGGAGCTGAGGGGAAGACATACAAAGTGCAGAGGCAAGGAAAAGAAATTACTTGGTTGGCTAGAGCTTAAAGCCTAGCTGGCTGTGCTTGGTGTCCCTAGTGTTTTGATTTCATAAACTTGATGCATTTATAGACTTAGATTTTGGTTTGCTTAGGAAGGCCACCGTGGTATTACAGCCACCTCAGTCTGATGACCTCTGTTTAATTTAACACTGTACAATACACTTTTTCTCTAAAATTGTTTTTCTGTGTCCAGGTACTACCTTATATCCCATAACAGACTAGGCTAGGGCCTGATATTTCCCTTGACTAAGAGACTGTTTGATGGTATTACGTTCAGAAAGAAAAGAGCATCAATATATTTGGAGTTCTCCATAGAAAGTATGTTCATTGACACAGATGTATGTATTCAAAAATCAGAAAATAGAAAATTAATATTTATAAAGTATTTCTGTTAGGATATTTATATGCATAATGTGCTTAAGCAGAAGTTCAATCAAAATGGTCAAACCATCTAACTTGTCAATACAGCATTGAAAGTAGGAAAGCTTTATGACTGAGGTAGTTGATAGCAATGATAATCAAAAAGAAATACTCCCCACAAGCCAAGGGGCAAATCAAAAGAGATCTGAAGTAAAAAGTGTGAAGCATGTTGATACATCTACTCTCTTTGGATAAATAATGCCAAAGTTAATTCCACAACAGTTTTATTACATTTTAAATATCAGACCAAGAATTTAAAAACTGTTTTTCCCAAATCTATTGATATTTTCAATTAGAGAAAATGTGCCATCAAACTGTATCTAGGCAAAACTATATTTGAATTTCTTCAGCTTAATTTATAATCTAACACATACTTCCCACAGACGGTAGGTCATGCTCCCTACTATTTAAGTCTGTCTTCCTCAAACCTTCCTTCCAAAAGAACCTCACTAAAAGGCTTATTCCTGGGAACCTGAGAGCCCACCAGTGCAGCAGTGCAGCACAAATGTGAAATTTCTTTAAAGTTTTATATTTTACTATCTTAAAATGCAGGAAATTGTCCAATGTATTCAAAACACATTGTGCCTGTTTTAATATAAAATTAATAATTATATTTCTTATAATTAAAGAAACCTGATGCTCCAGAAAGGTGTGCCAGGTGTCCATGGTGTGCCTTGAAGTACAACCTGGCATGTGCTGAACACAAACATTCTAGTAAGGATCAGAACCCAATCTTCAATTTTAGCAATCTCATTAAATCCTTTCTTCCATGTTATCCAAAGACAACAGTAAAAAAAAATTGCTTCCTTGAGAAAGAGAATATTGGAAATTCACACATGAGTTTCATGCAATAATGAAAAAGATTGTAATATGAGAAACCATGGAGCAGATGAAGCACTATCATGGTGAGGCTATAGTATGACTTCACGCTCCAAGCAAAGTACATGAACTTAATGAAGCTAATGTTTCTACACTGAACTGAGGAAAGTTCTTCTTAATGGTTTTCTTCTTATTGTAACTTAAACTTATGTCAAGGAACATTGACATGTTCCCTAAGGAAATATGTTCAAGGTTTTTTGCCTTCAAATTTCATCAATATACAAACCCTCCTAAGTCCCATCATGAGAATGCAAGCATTGTGTTCCGCCTTTCAAGAAAAAAGAAATCCTGGTACTATTTGCTCAAATCTACAACTGTTGGACATAAGATGCTTAGGCCAACAGTGTCTGACTATGGTGTATTAAATGCTATTTATAAAAACTCGTCGGCAGCCGTCCGTCTCGAGAGACGATGGTGTAGCTTCTTAAGAGTCTATCTGCATCGCCGAGAATGGTTGTGCAGTCCGACTCGGGAGTGACACGGTAGGCTAATGTGCCTATCTGCTCCCTACTGCTTAACAGTATTAGAGATTAAAGCCGATTGTTTTGTAAACTTAGAAGATGTAATAATTTCTTGGGAAGTGCTACTCGTCAGCATTCCAGATAAGATTGCTTTTAAATTATTGCTGCTATGAATGGCTGGCTTGGGTCATTATACACTCAAATTAAGTTACTGTCATGGTTATATAATAAAATGAAAGAGCCTTTGGCCTTCAGTTATGTGGTGTACCTTTTCAAGAATGGTTATCGCTGCCTGAGTTATAAAAATGGGTCTGTTTTCCTTATAATACCAAGCTCCTACATGTCTCAAAATGATTTAGAAGAAATGTCCAAAGAGTTATCATGTATATCAAAGCAAATAGCAGAGTTTTAGATTAACCTGCTTTCAATAATCATTGAAATTTGTTGAGTGACTACAGGATATAGCAGATTCATTGTTGCTTATTATCTTGTAATTTAATTATGTCTTGTTCTGAAGTTAAGTCAAAAGCCTGGGTTTTTAATAATCCTATAAATTATTTGTTCAAATTAAAGAATGGTCATTCTGTTCTCTTCATTCTAAGCATGTTATTTGATAATCTTACTGACTTGGGACTATACATTATTTTAATTCTTAAATGGGCCAAAGGGTTAGCAAAAATGATAAAAGATGACATCACATTCTTAGGTTTAATTCTTTCTAATAAAAACAGAAAATTCCAACTATCAGTTCTATGGGGAGAAATGGTTTTCTTCTCCTTTTCCCAGGTTTGTAACATCCCAGTTCACTATCTAATTATAGAGAAGTAGATTAGTCACACTTTTAAAATACTTTTTACAAACATTACCTCTATTCTCAAAGTGCTTTCTCTTTCTCCTTAGCTTTAAAAAAAATACAGTAATTCCTTTTTCTTACATTACCTGTGTATCCAACAAGAACGTAATAGTTTTGCTACTATTTTAAGATCAGAGACTCAAGAAAAACTAAATTTAAAAACTCAACAGATGGACAGATTCAGTGATAATGCAGATCTTTGCCATCTCCAACTCATGGCAATATAAATTGCTTTGTTAAAACTCCAAGTCAGCAATATTTGAATGTAGACTAGCATGACAATTTTTTTCACTTATAGTTTTCTCTAAAAATTGAAAAACTCATGCATTTTGAATTGACCCACTAGCTCAAGAATACCTGAAATTCTAATCATTATCCCTTTTCTGGGTCCTTCAATCACGCTGCCTATTCTGCTTCTCTGGGAGAAATATGTTTTCCTCTCCAACGTACCCTTATCTTTATCTGTGTGCTTCAAACTACAGAGAGAGAGCACTTAAGTGCTTAGACAGAGTTTGCTTTATTATGTGGCTCTATTAAGTCTAAAAATGCTGCAATCACAAATAGCCCTCTGAAGATGCTTGTATACTTAAACAGACACATTTTTTTTCCAGCAATGGAAAGCTATTTATGGCTCCTTCTATTGTTCCAGAAGTCCTTCAGAAAATGGCACTTGCAAGAATAATGTTATAGCATGCGATCAAAGAAGACATATTTTCGAGATTAACTAGGGTGTTCAGCAACCTGCAGCCATGACAGCTTCTGGTGGTCCATAAACTGAGAAATGGCAGTGCCTCAGAGAGCACAACCCACCAAATGAACGGGCACCCAGCTGGAGCATGGTGCTGGAGCATAGGCATCTGCAGTGCAGGGTCAGCCTTTGGGAGGACAACTAGATGCCTTGATCAGGTCTTTTCCTAAATCCTGTGTGGTTTCAGCTTTTCACCAGAGTAATTTTCTAGGAAAACATAGCTTCTTGCAATCAAATCAGTCTGCAGAAGATGAACCTCTGTGTGGGGTTAGGAAAATGGGCAAATACCAGACTTCTGTGTTTTAGACACTCTTTCCTATCCAATGTTCCAAGTTATACCTTTAGGATTTAGTTTTCAACGTAAACTATTTAGGCTAAGTGCTACGATATGGGTCATTAAATTAGAGTCATAGCACTGAAATTACTAGCCAAGAGGAGTTTTATGTATGAGAAGGCAGCTCTTCTGTGGCCAGTATCAAGAGTATGAAAACTTGGAAATCTAATTTCTATAGACTATTTTATTGTTTTTTATTCATCAACAAGCCCAACTTGAACTAGATATTTGGAAAGAAGTTTTTGTCTATACGGTGTCTGTTCTCAGGCAATATACTAATGATGAATTATTCATCAAATGCAACACTATGTTAGTCAGAAAATATTTTTAGAATAAGAGTCGGTGCCAGGAATAATGATAAAAATATCAAATACTTATATACTATTTACTATTATAAGCACTGTATGTATATAAAATTACATTTATATGTTAATTTCATGCATATAAAAGTAAGTCTGCAATTATCCCCATTCCACAGTTAAGGAAACCAAGACACACAGCTGTATAAGGACTCTCAGCTAGTGGAGCTGAAGCAGAGATTTGAGCCCCAGAATCTGTGTTCTTAGGCCTCTGCTATAAGTAGACTAGATTGATAATGAGGAGGTAGAAGGTAAGAAGAAACAGTTAAAGCAGGGAAAGAAGGGTGAGATTATGAGGTCAAAGGGTTAGTAGGAGTGAAATGAGCTTTAAGGGAAACACTAAGTGATGACTCTGGCCATAAAGTAGCCGGTTATCAGAGACTTGTGAATGCCCTATTGAGAATCATTTGATTAAAAAACTATTTTTGGGTTCCAGGGCATGTGGACAATGAAATTTAAGGAAATACATTTTATGAAGGTAAACTATTATAAAGGGAGGCAATATTTTTATTTTATTTTTTTAAGAGAGGTCTTTTTCTTTCTTTCTTCCTTTTTATTTTTATTTTTTGTCTTTTTTCCATTACCATTTAGTCCCCTTATACCCTCCTCCCACCAGCAATCACCACACTGTTGTCCATGTCCATGAGTCCTTTTCCCTTTTTGCTCAATCCCTCTACAGCTAACCTCCCCCAACCCTTAGGTGTCATCCTGCTCTCTATGAGTCCGTCTATATCTTCCTTGTTAGTTCAGTTTGTTCATTAGATTTCACATATGAGTGAAATAATATGGTCTTTGTCTTTCTCTGATTGGCTTATTTCACTTAACATAATGTTCTCCTGGTCCTTCCATACAGTCTCAAAGAATAAAATTTTCTTCTTTTTTACACCTGAGTAGTATTCCATAGTGTAAATGTCCCATAGTTGTTTTATGCACTCATCTACTGATGGACACTTGGGCTGCTTCCGTATCTTGGCAATTGTAAATAACACTGCAATGAATGAAGGGGTGCTTATGTTCTTTCAACTTAGTGTTTTTGGGTTCCTTCAGATATATTCCTAGAAGTGGGACTGCAGGATCAAAAGGCAGATCCATTTTTAATTTTTTTTTTGATGTATCTTTATACTGCTTTCCACAGAGGTTGCACCAGTCTGCATTCCAATCAACAGTGCAAAAGGGTTCCCTTTTCTCCACATCCTCACCAGCACTTGTTAGTTGATTTATTGATGATGGCCATTCTGACAGGTGTGAGGTGGTATCTCATTGTGGTTGTAATTTGCACTTTTCTGATGATTAGTGATGTTGAGCATCTTTTCATATGTCTATTGATCATCTGTATGTCCTCTTTGGAGAATTGTATATTCAGGTCCTTTGCCCGTTTTTTAATTGAGTTGTTTGTTCTTTGGTGTTGAGTTTTGTAAGTTCTTTATAAAATTTTTATATTAACCCCTTAACAGATGTATCAGCGAATACGTTTTCCCATCTGGGGTTGTCTTTTTATTTTGTTGATGGTCTCCTTTGTTGTGCAAATTTTTTTAGTTTCATGTAGTCCCATTTGTTAATTTTTTTCTTTTGTTTCCCTTGTCTGGGGAGAAAAATCAGAAAAAATATTGCTATGAGCAATGCCCGAGATTTTGCTACCTCAGCTTTCTTCTAGTATTTTTATGGTTTTGTGTACAACACTTAAGTCTTTAATCCATTTTGAATTTATTCTTTAAAAAAAAATAACTTATTTGTTTGTTTGTTTTTAGAGAGGGGAAAGGAGAAAGAGAGGGAGAGAAACATCACTGTGTAGTTGCCTCTCACTCGCACCGCCAACTGGGGACCTGACGTGCAACCTCGTCATGTGCCCTGACTGGGAATCAAACCAGCAACATTTGGCTCACAGGTCGACACTCAATCCACTGAGCCACACCAGCCAGGGCCTTGAATTTATTCTTGTGTGTGATATAAGGAGGTGGTCTAGTTTCATTTTTCTGCATGTATGTATCCGATTTTCCCAACACCATTTATTGAATAAACTATCTTTAGCCCATTGTATGTGCTCGCTTCCCCTGTCAAATGTTAATTGACTGTAAAGGTGTGGGCTTATTTCTGGGCTCTCTATTCTGTTACATTGATCTACATGTCTGTTTTTATGCAAGTACCATGCTGGTTTGATTACTATGGTCTTATTGTATAGTTTGATATTAGGTAGTATGATTCCTTGAACTTTGTTCTTCTTTTTCAGGATTGCTGTTGCTATGCAGGGACTTTTGTGGTTCCATATAAATTTTTGAAATATTTGTTCTATTTCTGTGAAATATGTCATTGGAATCTTGGCAGGAATTGCATTGAGTCTGTAGGTTGCTTTGGGTAGTATGGACACTTTTAATGATGTTAATTCTTCCTATCCATGAACACAATATGTGCTACCACTTATTTACATCTTCAATTTCTTTCTTCAGTGTCTTATAATTTTCCAAGTACAGATCCTTTGCATCCTTGGTTAGGTTTATTCTTAGGTATTTAGTTCTTTTTAAAACAATTGTGAATGGGGTTGTTTTCTTAATTTCCCTTTCTGTTAACTCATTATTAGCATATAAAAATGCAACTGCTTTCTGGATATTTTATATACTGCTACTCTGCTGAATTCTATTATAACTTCTATAGTTTCTTGGTAGAATTTTTGGTGTTATCTATGTACAATTTCATGTCTTCTGCAAATAAAGGTAGTTATGCTTCTTCCTTTCCAATGTGAATGCTTTTTTTTTTTTTTCTTCTTGTCTGATTGCTGTGGCTAGGACTTCCAGTACTATGCTGAATAAGAGAGGTGAAAGAAGACATTCCTGTCTTGTTCTCAGTCTTAAGGGGAATGCTTTGTAGTTTTTGTCCATTGAGTATGATATTGACTGTAGCCTTTATTATGTTGAGATGTGGACCCTGTGTTCCCACCTTGTTGAGAAATTTTTATAATAAATGGATGCTGGATTTTATCAAATGTTTTGTCTGCATCTACTGATATGTCGGCGGTGGCGGCGGCGGCAGCCGTCCGTCTCGAGAGACGATGACGTAGCTTCTTGAGAGTCTATCTGCACCACCGAGAATGGCTGTGCAGTCCGACTCGGGAGTGACAATCCCTGCCGCACTTGTTACAGGTGAAGGCAGATGGCTGTTGTTGCTGCTGTTGATGCTGCTTCCACCTCGATCTTTTCTGGACCACCTCCTTGTTGCGCGCAGCCTCTGCGCGTGATGTACCTTGCCTGACCGCGAGCCTCCAGGCTAGGTGGTCGTCTGCTTGAACTTCCCATGTGTTGAGATTGATGGAGCATTGTGTCATGTCCTTTTTGCAGATGTCTTTGAACCGCAGTTTTGGGCGCCCTGTCATCCTCTGGCCTTCTGCTAGCTCGCCGTAGAGGAGGTCTTTGGGAATACGGCCTGCATCCATTCTTTTGACATGGCCGAGCCACCTGAGGCGTCTCTCACTAAGAACTGCATGCAAACTGCTCATGTTGGCTCGCTTCAGCACCTTGGTGTTGGGGACCTTATCCTGCCAGGCGACATGCAGGACGCGTCGCAGGCACCTCATGTGGAAGCTGTTGAGTTTCCTTTCGTGCCTTGCGTAGGTGGTCCACGTCTCGCTGCCATAGAGGAGAGTGCTGAGTATGCAGGCTTGGTAGATGCGCAGTCTGGTTTTCTCAGTGAGGCTGGAATTGTTCCATGCTCGCCGGTTCAGTTTGGCCATAACTGTGGCTGCCCTGGTGATTCTCCGATTGACCTCCAAGTCAACTGACAGAGAGCTCGAGATGGTGGACCCGAGGTAAGTGAAATAGTTGACAACCTCCAGGGTGTATCCGTCGATGGTGATGCATGGGGGAGTCCCCGTGCCTTGAGCCATAACGTTCGTCTTCGTCATCTACTGATATGATCATGTGGTTTTTTATCCTTCATTTTGTTTATGTGGTGAATCAGATTTAATGATTTGAGAATGTTGTACTGACCTTGCATCCCCAGAATAAATCCCAGTTGATCATAGTGTATGATCTCTTAAATGTATTGCTGTATTTAGTTTACTAATATTTTATTGAAGATTTTAGCGTCTATGTTCATTGGGGATGTTCGCCAATAATTTTCTTTCTTTGTAGTGTCTTTATCTTGTTTTGCAATTAGGATAACACTGGCCTCATAAAGTGAGTTTGGGAAACTTCCTTCCTCTTGAATTTTTTTGAAAGAGTTTGAGAAGAAGAGGTGTTACATCTTCTCGGAATGTTGGGTAAAATTTACCTGTAAAGCCATCTGGTCCAGGGCTTTTGTTTGTTGGGAGTTTTTTTATTACTGCTTCAATTTCACTAGGTATAATCTGCCTATTCAGATTCTCTGAGTCTTCCTGAATTAGTTTTGGAAGATTGTATGTTTCTAGGAATTTATCCATTTCATCCAGGTTTGCAGTTTTTTGACATATGGTTGTTCATAATATTTTCTTACAATCCATTGTATTTCTTTGGTGCTAGTTGCTATTTCTCCTCTTTTATTTCTGATTTCATTTATTTGGGTACTCTCACTTTTTTTCTTGATCTATCTTGTTAAAGTTTTGTCAATCTTGTTTATCTTTTCAAAGAACCAGCTCTTGGATTCATTGAACTTTTGTATCATTTTTTTTTTTTTAGATTCTGTTTTGTTTATTTATGCTGTGATCTTCCTTATTTCCTTCCTTCTACTCACCTTGGGCTTTGTTTGTTCTTTTTCAAGTTCCTTTAAGTGTTAACTTAGATTATTTATTTGAGCTTTCACTTGTTTTTTTGAGATAGGCTTGTAATGCTATGAATTTCCCTCTTAAGATTGCTTTCCCAGTGTCCCACAGATTGTGGATGTTGTGTCCTCATTTTCATTTATTTCAATGTATCTTTTGATTTCTTCCTTGATCTCATTGTTGACCCATTCATTGTTTATAATACGTTATTTATCTTCCATGTATTTGAGTGTTTTTTATTGTTCTTCTTGTAATTGATTTATAATTTTATAGCATTGTGGTCAGAGAAGGTGCTTGATATAATTTCTATCTTTCTAAATGTATTGAGATTTGTTTTCTGTCTTAACATGTGGTCTCTCCTAGAAAACATTCCATGTACACTTGAAAAGTATGTATATTCTGTTGCTTTGGGATGAAATGTTCTAAAGATATCAACTAAATCCTTTTGATCTAATACATCATTTAAGGCCACTGTCTCCTTTTTAATTTTATGTCTGAAAGATCTATCCACTGAAATCAATGGGTGTTAAAATACCCAACTTTGAATGTATTTCTATTGATCTCTCCTATTATGTACATCAAGATTTGCTTCACATATTTAGGTACTCCTATATTAGGTGCTTAAATATTTACTAGGGTTATGTCTCCTGGTTGGATTGTTCCCTTTACCATTATGTAGTGTCCTTCTTTGTCTCTTACTATAGGCTTGGTTTTAAAGTCTATTTTGTCAGATATAGATAGTGCTACCCCAGCTTCTCTCTCCTTACCATTTACATGACATACCTTTTTTCATCCCTTGTTTTTAGTCTGTGTATATCTTTCTATTTGAGATGGGTCTCTTGGAGGCAGCACATATATGGGTCTTGTCTTCTTATCCATTTAGCTAACCTATATCTTTTGGTTGGATGATTTAGCCATTTACATTTAAGGTAATTGTGAATAGATACGTATTTAGTGCCACTTTATTATCAGACTATTTTCCTCTGTTTAATTTTTCTCTCTCTTTTTCTTGTTTTTAAAACAAGCCCTTTTACATTTGTTGTAATACTGGTTTGGTGTTAACAAACTCCTTTAGCTTTGTCTTACCAGGGAAGTCTCTTACTTCTCCTTCCATTTTAAGTGATAGCCTTGGTGGGTAATGTAGCCTTAGTTGCAGGCTCTTGCTTTTTATCACCTTGAATATTTCACACCACTCCCTTCTTTCCTGAAATGTTTCTATTGAGAAATCAAATGACAGTCTAATTGGTGTTCCCTTGCATGTAACTACCTGCTTTTCTCTTGCAGCTTTTAAGATTCTCATCTTGTCTTTTAGCCTTGCTATTTTAATTATGGCGTGTCTCAGTGTAGGTATCTTTGGGTCCAACTTGTTTGGTATTCTCTTAGCTTCCTGGACTTGTCCATCACCAGATTAGGAAAGTTTCCAGTCTTTTTTTCTTCAAGTAGGTTCTTGGTCCCTTGCTCATTCCATTCTCCTTTTGGTATTCCAATGATGTGAATGTTGTTATGCTTCATGTTGTCCAAAATCTTTCTTATGCTTCCCTCATTTAATTTTTTTTCTTTTTGCTGCTCTGCCTGGGTGTCTTTTTTACTTTGTCTTCCAAATCACTGATTCAATCCTCTGCTTCTTTTCATGCACTATTTACTCCTTCCAGTGTATTATTTATTCTAGATACTGCATTCTTTATTTCTGGCTGGTCCTTTTTCATGGTTGCTATGTCTTTTTTCATGCTATTTAGTATCCTTATAATTATTACTCTAGACTCTCTATCTGATAAATTGCTTGCCTCCATTCCATCTAGTTCTTCTGGAAAACTCTCTTGTTCTTTCATTTGGGGCCTGTTTCTTTGTCTTCCCATATTGGCTGCTTCTTTGTATTTGTTTTCATGTATTAGGTAGATCTGTAAAGGCTCTGGTTCAGACCTTTGTCAGACAATGCTTGTGACTAGCCCTGGGCAACCTGTATAGAGCTATCAGCAATCCACAGCATGTGGCTCCTTCTGCTGGGTTTGGGTGTGTGCAGAAAGAACCAGGCTCCACACCAAGGCTGGCTTTTATCAGCACCAGGCCAGAGAGAGGATCAGCTGAAATCTCAGAGCTCCCAGAGATCTGCCTTTGTTACTAAACAAATCAGTAACGTGGCCACAAGCTGTACTCAGCAGCCCAGCTTAAGGTGGGGCAGAGTAATTCCTGTGGATGGGGTTATTGCTTCCCTTCAGGCTGATGCCACTTGGAGAGGAGTGCTCTGCTTGAGAAGAATGGCTTCAGCAGTATGGGGGATAACTCAGCACTGGAATCCTGGTGGCTGTTCCTTTGGTTCACTCCCCAGAGTCACCAACCACAGACTCTCCTTAAGTGTCTCTAGTCCACTCTGTCCTCCCTCTATGAGAGCCCATGGTAAGTGACTGCAAACAAAATTTTGTACATTGTCCCTTTTAGAGGCTCTCTGCATCTCCAGCTGGCTCTTCCTGGTGGACAGAAACCCCACTGCTTTCCACAGCTGGATGTTATCTGGTGTTGAAGGCTGGGGGGCCTAGCTTAGGATTTAGACCCCATACTTCTCAGGGGGATCCCCTCAGCTGCTGAAATATTTCCTGGCACTTCAGCCACTACCCATGGGAACTCAGCCAGTCCTCTTAAGAGAAAGCTATTTTAAATATAACCAAATATACAACATTTTGTAAAACAATTTGGCATTACCCTGTAAAGGTAAAGGTAAATATTCATATACTCTAAAATCAGCATTTTCACCTTCATATAAATTCCAGAGGAACTCTTGAACACGAGTATCAGTAGGTATACAGCAATATATATTTACAATAGAAAAATGCTAAAAACAGAATCAAATGTTTTTCAACAAGAGAACGAAAATATATATTATAGTATATTTGCATAATGAAATATTATACAGCAATAAAAAAGGAATTAACTGCAGCTGTACTCAACAACACAGATGGATCTTAATAACATGGAGGTAAAGCAAAAACAGAAGCCTTAATATAACATCAGCATCTTATAAAACCTCTGGACTACATATATGTGTATACACATATACACACATATGCACACACACACACACACAACTAAAAACTGTTTTTAAAAAACAATAAAAATAAAAAATTTAAATCAGTAGTCATATCTGATAAAGAATCAGAGACAGTTTTCATATCTGGTGGGGATATAGAAGCTTGGGAAAAGAGAACACATAGATAAATAATGCAAGTTACTTTCAATGGACTATTCTTGCGTTAAGTGGTAGTTTAATGAGTGTTCATTATTTTATTAATAAATAAATACAGGAAGGAAGGAAAGGAGGGTGGGAGTGAGGGAGGGAGGAAATTCAGCATTATTCAGAAAAAAAAGGGAAAATAACAGAAAAAAGAGTAAGGGAGAAAAAGAAGAAGAGAAAACTGGCAAAGAAGGCTTCTGGAAATGAGTGAAGATGAAAACGAATGTCAGGGAACCACCTGTCTCAACTTTTAGAATCTTCTAAGTCCAAGTTCAATGTTTTCTCTATCCTTCCACAACTGATTTTCTGTAAGAGAATTGCTCCTTGATCAAATCTTCCATATTTTCATATTGTTCACAACAGCCAGTTCAGAGCTAGGCAAATGGTATGTCCTAAAAAATTATAAGAAAAAATGAATAGAAACGAGTGGGGAAAACTATGATATGCCCAAACAATGCAGATGGGCCTCAAAATTTTCTGTCTCCAACTCAAAGTTCCCTTCTACAACACTCCTGACACTCTACTTCTGCTTGAATACATCCAGTAATGAAAAGATCACTATTTTGAGATAGTTCGTTTCATTGTCAAACAGCTAGAATTGTTAGAAAAGTCTTCCTTATAGAGATCCCAAGTTGATGACTCAAAGTAATAGATCATCTCTGTTAGGGCAATGAAAAACAAGTCTATTCAATAAACAAAACAAGTCTGTCCAATAAACAGTCTTTCAAATATTAAAGAAAAGTATTAAACCCTTGTAACTTTCCTTTTTTCTAAGATATGTTTTCTAATCTATTTTATTATTGATATGCATGCATTTAGTGCCATTTTGTGCAATGTTTTGGGGTTTTTCATCACCATTTATCCTCCCTATACCTTCTTCCATCGACAACAACCCCACCCCACCCCCAATCACCACACTGTTGTCTGTGTCCACGAGTTCTTTTAATATAATTCCCTGGCTCATTTCTTCCTGGCACCTTCTTACCCACCTTTCAAGAACAACATTCATTAAAGCACGGTCTCTAGAAATGAGTTTATTCTTGAGATGAGACCTGACCAGTGCAGAGTAGAAGGACTTAATAAAACTTCTCTGTAACCTGAAATCAATACTTTTAAATTTGTCTTGTGTAAAGAGGTAGGCTTTGGGCCTATGAAGTAAGAAACTAGAGTTTAAGAATGGAAGAAAATTTTTGCCTCCAATGAATCATTCCCTAGATATAATAAAAATAGTATCTGACACTTGTAAAGCATTTTAGAGTCAATTAAATGCTTTCATGTACATTACCACATTTAATCTTTGCAGAATTCCCATGGTCAGGTGTTAGTATTCCCATTTTTCAGATGAGAAAATCAAAGTTATGGAACAAGTAAGAGATGAGCCAGAGCTAAAACTCATGTCTTCCCACACTAGAGTCTAGCACTCTTTCTCTGATAGCATGTTGCCTCAAATAATCAAATAATTATTAAATGGCTGACCTCCTTCTAAACAAAAAAACTAGGAAACAAAATTTGCAACAGAGATATAAACACATTATTGATTTTAAAATCAATAAGAAAAACACTGAAAATCCAATAGAACAATGGACAGTGAATTTATCTGGCGGGTTAAAAGAAAAAAATCACAAATAGCCAATAAACCTGTTTTCAGATGCTCAATTTGATTCAGAGTTTTAGAATACAAATAAAAATATCAATAGGCTATAATTTTTCACTAATTAAATTGACAAAAGTTAAGAAAAATATTGATAATGCATAGTGCTAGTGAGTGTGGGATAAGAAACTGTTTCTACTGAATGAAAGAATAAATTAACATATTGTGAATGCAAGTGCACTTCGGTGCAAATTTTCAAAGGGCAATTTGGCATAACTATTTAAATTTGATCTAAAGAAGGTGACAGGATTAGTCAAAGAATATATAGGAAGGACCCATGAACATGGACAATGATGAGGGGACAGATTACAGAAGTGGGGGGTGGGCTGAGCAGAGGTGTGAAGAGGGGAAAAGTGGGAGAAATATAATAACATAAAAAATAAAATATATTTTAAAAATGAAAGAAACCTAAAACACCAATTTGAAAGACTATATACACCCTTATGTTCATTGAAGCATTATTTACAATAGCCAAGCTATGGAAACAACCCAAGTGCCCATCAACAGACAAGTACATAAAGAAAATGTGGTACATATACACAATGTAATGTTACTCAGCCATAACAAGAATAAAATCTTACCATTTGCGAAAGATTGAATGAACAGAAAAGGTATTATGCTTAGTGAAAAAAGTCAGTCATAGAAAGACAAATACCATATGATTTCACTTATATGTGGAATCTAAAGAACAATATAAACAAAGCAGAATCAGACTCATAGATATAGAGAACACACTGATGGTTGGCAGAAGGTAGGGGGGATTGGGTGACTGGGTAAAAAAAAGTGAAGGGATTCAGAAGTACAGATTGGTAGTTACGAAAGTCATGGGGATGTAAAGAACAATATAGGAAACATTGTAATAATATTGTAATAACTGTTCATGTTGCCAGGTGAGTACTGGAAATATCCAGGGAATACTTTGTAAAGTATATGATTGCCTAACTATTATGCTGTACACCTGAAACTAACACAAAATGATATTGAATGTAAACTATATTGAAAAAAATAATAATAATAAAATAAATTTTTCAAGGGGCATCTCAAGTGAAAAAATAAATAAATAAATTTGAATACCTTGCTCTTTGATGCTTTGATCTAAAATTATGTCCTCAAAGTTTACATAAGTGTACAAAAATATTTGTCTGAGGATATTTATTGCTGCATTTATTATATTAGCAAGTAAATGAATACATTATAAATGTCTATTATTAATAAATTATTAAATGAAGTACATCCAAACAACTAAAAAGATGATGTATGTCCATGTTCAGTTCATGAAAAAAAGTCCATGTTTATTTTTTAAGTGAATAAATTGAATTGCAGAACAGTATATAATATGATTCCACTTCTGAAAGACAAACACATATATGTGGTTATTTATATACATAACTATTCATATTGTGCAGGTTATGCATATACATACTATGTTTATGAAAGCAAATGTTTTGAAGGATATTATATATACCAAACAATTGACAATGGCAATTTCTGCAAAGTGGAATTCTGTAGAGTGAAAGGTAGGAATTATTAAGGAACTTTTATATTCCTGCCTTCTTGGATAATATAGCACAAACAGGTCTGAAATATTTTGCTATCTAGAACGTTATAAAAAGTGGTATAAAATGGGTTTTGCTTTTTTAAATTTTTCAATTACAGTTTGCATTCCATATTATTTTATATTAGCTTCTGGTGCATAGCATAGTAGTTAGACAATCATATAGTATACCAAGTGCTCCCCCTGATATTTCCAGTATTCACCCAATATCATACATAGTTATTCATCAATCCTATTATCTTTTATTTAATAAGCAACTACTTTGTTTCAAGCATTACACTAAGTATAATAGTTCATAAACATTATTGAAAATAACTTAAACATTAATACACACATGAGTTAAATATTAACATAAAAATGAAAGTATAATCCAAACCTCTGATATTATAATCTGTTGACTGCACCAAGCTCAAGGGATAGAAACTGAAACACTTTCTGACCTATATCTAATTATGGTAAGAGAAATCAAAATAGCAAAAATTCATATTTTAAAGGCTCTCAAGAGAAATGAAGTTTTCAAGTTCACAATATATAGAACAGGAGAGTTGTATACTAAGATCATGGTTTCTTTGTCATTGTGGCCAAAAATTCATCCCATGTTTTTAATATCATAGGAGTATCAGTCACTTTAGGTTATATATCACTATTACAGGGCTATGCCTCATGACAACAACAAAGAAAAATCCTTTAGAAAGTACATTAAAGAACACAATAAGAAGTCAAGGCATACTAATACCAAAATAAATCAAAACAAACAAAAAAGACAGAGAATAAGAAACAAAAAATTTTAGACCTATAAAATTGCCAGAAAACAATTAGCAAAATAAAAATAGTAAGCTCTTACCAACCAATAATTACTTTAAACATAAACAGATTAAATTATCCAAATAATAGACATAGAATGAGTAAATGGATTAAAAAAAAAAACAAGATAAAATAATGCTGACTATCAGAGACTCGCTTTATCCTTAAAGAAACACACAGACTGAGAGTGAAGGGATGGGAAAAAATTATTTCAAGCAAAAGGTAACCAAAAAAAGCCTAGATAGCTATACTTATACTAGAAAAAATATATTTTAAACTAAAAATGGTAAAAAAGGGCAAAGAAGGTTATTATAAAATGATAAAGAGATCAATACATAAAAAGATTATAATGATTGTAAACATTTATGCATTCAACATCAGAACAGCTAAATATAAAAAACAAAAACTAACAGAGATAAAAAGTAAAATAAACAATAATAGTTGGAAACTTTAATACCTTACTGTCAATAATGGGTAAATTATCCAGACAGAATCAAAAAGGAAACAGCAAATTCAAACAACACCACAGACCAAATCTATCTCTACACCTTAAGGAACTCAAAAATGAAGAACAAACTGAGCCCAAAGTCAACAGAAGGATGAAAATAATAAAGATTAGAGCAGAATGAAATGAAATAGAAAACAAACACAATAGAAAAGATTAACCAAACTAAGAGACGTTTTTTTGAAAAGGTCAACAAAATTGAACACCTTCAGCTAGACTAACCATGGAAAAAAAAGAGAAAAGAACCAAATCAACAAAATCATAATTTTTTTTTAAAAAGGCATTACAATGGAAACAACAGAAAGTTAAAGGATTGTGAGAGGCTATACAATAAATATTTGCCAACAATTGAACATCCTAGAAGAAATGGAAAAATTCTTAGACACATACAACTTACAAAGACTGAATCAGGAAGAAATAAAAAATAAATAGACTGATTACTAGAAAGGAAATTGAATCATTAATCAAAAATCTCCCAATGAGGAAAGCCTAGGACCAGAAGGCTTCATAGTGAATTTTACCTAGCATTTAAATATTTAGCATCTAAGTCTTTTATCTACTTTGAGTTTATTCTGGTGTATGGTGTAAGCTGGTGGTCTAGTTTTATTTTTTTTGCACGACCTTGACCAGTTCTCCCAGCACAATTTGTTGAAAACGTTCTTTTTACTCCATTTTATGTTCCTTCCCCACTTGGCAAATATTAGTTGACCATATAGATGTGGGTTTATTTCTGTGCTCTCTATTCTGTTCCACTGATCTATATGTCTGTTCTTATGGCAGTACCAGACTGTTTTGATTGCAGTGGCATTGTCATACAGTTTGATATCAGGTATTGTGACTCCTCCTACTGTGTTCTTCTGTCTCAAGATTGCTGTGGCTACTTGGGAGTCTTTTTGCTTCCATATAAATTTTTGAAGTATTTTTTCTAGGTCTGTGAAATATGTCATTAGTATTTTAATAGGGATTGCATTGATCTATAACTTGCTTTGGGCGGTATGGACATTTTAATGATGTTGATTCTTCCCATCCATGAACATGGTATATGTTTCCATTTATTTGCATCTTCCTTAATTACTTTATTCAATGTTCTGAAGTTTTCTGAGTACAGGTCTTTTACCTCCTTGGTTAAGTTTATTCCTAGGTGCTTTATTATTCTTGTTGCTATAGTAAATGGGATTTTTCTTCTAGTTTCTATCTCTGATATTTTATTGTTATTGTACAAAAATGTCCTCAATTTCTGAATATTAATTTTTTACCCTGCTATTTTGCCAAATTTACTTATTAGGTTGAGTAGATTTTTGGTGGAGCCCATAGGGTTTTCTAAGTACACTATCATGTCATCTTCAAGTAACGACAGTTTTACTTCCTCTTTTCCAATTTAGATGACTTTTTTTTTTTCTTGTATGATTGCTGTGGCTTGAACTCCCAAGACTATGTTGAATAGGAGTGGAGAGAGTGGACACCCTTCTCTTGTTCCTGATTTCAGGGGGAATGCTTTCAGTTTTTGCCCACTGAGTATGATGTTGGCTTCAGGTTTTTCATATATGGCCTTTATTATGTTGAGGCATGCTCTCTCTATTCCCATCTTGCTGAGTTTTAATCATAAATAGGTGCTGTACTTTATGAAATGCTTTTTCAGCATCGATTGATATGATTATGTAATTTTTGTCTTTCACTTTGCTTATGTGGTATATTACATTTATGGATTTGTGAATATTATCCCATCCTTGCATCCCTGGGATGAATCCCACTTGATTGTAGTGTATGATCTTTTTAATGTGTTGCTGGATGTAAGCTGTGACACCATAAAAGTCCTAGAGAAAAACATAGGCAGGAAAATTTTAGATATCCCATGTAGCACTACTTTCACTGATATATCTCCTAAGGCAAGGGAAATAAAGGAAAGAATAAACAAATGGGATTACATCAAACTAAACAGTTACTGCTCAGCAAAAAAAACAGCAGCAAGATGAAAAGGGAACCAACTCTATGGGAAAACATATTTGCCAATGATACCTCAGACAAGGGATTGATCTCCAAAATATATAAAGTACTTATATGACCCAACACCAAGAACACACAATCCAATCTAAAAACAGGCAAAGGACCTAAACAAACACTTCTCTAAAGAGGACATACAGAGGGTCCATAGGCATATGAAAGGATGTTCAACATCACTAGCCATCAGAGAGATGCAAATAAAAACCACAATGAGATACCACCTCACACCAGCCAGAATGGCCATCATCAGCAAATCAACAAACAACAACTGCTGGTGAGGATGTGGAGAAAAAGGAACTCTAGTGCACTGTTGGTGGGAATGTTGACTGGTGCAGCCACTATGGAAAAAAGTATGGAGTTTTCTCAAAAAATTAAAAATGTAACTGCCTTTTGATTCAGCAATTCCATTGCTAGGATTGTACCTGAAGAATCCTGAAACACTAATTCTAAAGAACCTATGCATCCTTATGTTCATAGCAGTGCTATTTACAATAGCCAAATGCTGTAAACAGCCTAAGTGCCTATCTGTAGATGAGTGGATCAAGAAATTGTGGTACCTTTACCCAATGGAATACTATGCAGTAGAAAGATAGAAGGAACTCCTGACATTTGCGATAACATGGATGGAACTAGAGAGAATTATGCTTAGCGAAATAAGTCAGGCAACAAAAATCAAATACCATATGATATCACCTAATACAGGAAACTAATGAACACAGACAAATGAGCAAGATTGAACCAGAGGCAAAATTGAACCAGTGGGGAAGGGGGAGGGGTAAAGGGGTGTAAGAAGGAGAAGGGTCTAATCAAGGAACTAGTATAACTAACCCATGGGCATGAACAATGAAGTGGGGATTAACTCTGGAAGAAGGAGGGAGTAATGGAGGTAAAAATGGAACAATTGTAATAGAAAAACAAGAAATAAGTCAAAAAAATTTTAAGTTAACCAATAAATGTATAAATAAGTGAAACAAGAAAAATAAATAACAAATAAGTAAATAAATATTTATCATCAACTTTTTTCAAAGTCTTCCAGAAAATTAAATAGAAGGGAACATTCCCAACTCATTTTATGAGGCCAGCATTATCCTGATACCAAGACCAGAAAAGGACACTCCTAAAAAAGTTAACTACAAACTAATATTCCTGATGTCTTCTCAATAAAGACTAGTAAACCAAATTTAGCAGTACATTAAAAGGGTCATTCACCATGATCAAGTGGGATTCATTCCTGGATTTCAAAATTGGTTCACATATGCAAATCAATTAATGTGATACATCACATCAATAGAATGAAAGAAAAGAATCAAGGACTTCCAACCAAGATGGAGGCTTAGACGGACACGCTCGGTCTCCCTCTACAACTAGAGAGGAATACAACTACTTCAAGACAAAAGATAACTAGAAATTCCAGAAAATAAAACGACATGGAAGCCCAACGTACAAAGTTATAAACCAGCAGCGCCCTTTGGGCAGGTAAGAAGAGCGAAAGGGGGCGGAGCTGTTTGCGGTAGCACCAGGGACAGCGGCAGGGAGAGCAGTCTCAGCTGCAGTCTAACCCCGGCAGCTTGCGACCCCAACGCTCGGAAAAAGCATCCACCACATCGCCCTGAACAGTAAAGCTCAGAGGGCAGGAGGACGGATCCCAGTCTCCTAGCAGAATAACTGCAGGAATCCATCTTGGACCCCCGCCCCCACACAAAGTGCCACAGCACACACAGCAAAAAAGGTTGCCGGTCGCCGCCGGTCGCTGGGTTGTGATGAGTACACAGGCACTGCCCCCTATAGCTGGCCCAAGAAAGCAAAACGCATCTGTCAAAATGAGGCAGACAACTATAGAAATCCCGGTGGTGCAGCTCACCAGGCAACAGATGAAGAACCTGACAGATGAACAAATAAGAAACCTGTCAGAGGCTCAGTTCTGGGCCATTGTTATCAGGTGGCTTACAGAATTAACAAAATATCTGGAAGAAGATGAGAAAGAATTAAAAAACACTCATACTGAAAGGAACAAAACCTCATACGAGACAGATGGTGAGGAAATAAAATCCAGAGTTCAAATCAACAAACCAGAACATAGAGAAGGAACAAACAGTCAACCAGTGCAGAGAGAGGAAACGGGAAGCAAGGATGAGAGGATCAGAAACCTCTGGGACAGCTATAAGAGATCGAATATACAGATTATCGGATTGCCAGAGAGCGAAGAACTAGAAATTGAAAAATTAAGTGAAAATATAATAAAGCAGAACTTCCCAAACTTGGGGAAGGAAATAGACTTACAGGTCCAGGAAGCACAGAGAGTTCCAAAACAACTGGACCCAGGGAGAACCACTCCAAGACACATTATAATCAAAATGTCAAAAGTTAAAGATAAAGAGAGAATCTTAAAAGCAGCAAGAGATAAGAAAAGAATCATGTACAAAGGGGTCCCAATTAGACTATCAGCTGACTTCTCAAGGGAGACCCTGCAGGCAAGAAGGGACTGGCAAGAAATATTCAAAGCAATGAAAATCCAAAACCTACAACCACGAATACTTTATCCAGCGAAGCTGTCATTCAGAATAGAAGGGCAGAGAAAGTGTTTCCAGGACAAAATAAAACTGAAAGAGTTCATTAGATCCAAACCACTGTTATATGAGATGTTAAAAGAACTGGCTTAGAGAAAGGAGGATCAAAACTATGAACACTAAAATGAAAACTGTATCACAAGAAACAACAACAGAAGCTAGGGAATTGAAGCAAAGGCAAACTAAATAAGCAATGAGAGTGGAAAAAGAACTATAGGTATGGGGAGCATATTGGGGGGGGAGGTCAGCAGGGAAGGGGAAGGGGGAGAGGGAGGGAGATGGTATAGGAATTAAGAAACATCGTAGGAGGGAATGGAATAGACAGAGGTTGAGAGGAACTATATGTACAACCAATGGACATGGACTAAAAGGGGGGGACAAGGGGAGGGAGGGGGGCCACCAGGTGGAGGGGAGCAGAGGGAAGGGAAATTGGAACAAATGTAACACTGTAATCAATAAAACACATTTAAAAAAAAAGAAAAGAAAAGAATCATATGACTATCTCAATAAATGCATAAAAAATTTTGACAAAATTCACCATCTATTCATGATAAAAATTCTTAACAAGCGTTTTTATCTTAGTCATAGAAAGAACATATCTCAACATAATAAAAGTCATACATGACAAAAATGAAGTAGTTGCTAATATAATTTCCTGTATAAAGGAACTTGACCAAGGTCACACATCTACTAAGTGGAGAAATCAGGATCTGTCTGGTTCCAAAGTTCCATTTAATTCTAACAGACCCCATAAAGCAGTTAACTGAGAATTGTGCATGTAAAATGTGTGCTTTTGGTTTTTTTACACGGGACCTCCATACTACTTTCCTGAGCTGGTCAGAAATATGTCGGTTTCCTTCCTCATGATTCATCCTTCTTCTGTGATTCGTCAAGGTTTCCCTGGAGATCTTAGCTGGAAGTTTCATTTCCCATAAAGAAAGAAAGAGATTAATTCACAGAGGTGATTATGTTAACAAAAATTAACATGCTACATAGCCAGAGAAAACACTTTTAAAGTCCAAGTAGAATAAAATACAAAAGTAATCAACTACATATCCCATAAGTAACTTTGAATCGTACGAGATTACCAAGCTGTTACCAAGCCCAACAGCCGGACATTATTTCTCTCTAGTGTTTCTATCTAACAAATCCCACTTCCCATTTTTTAAACACACAAGTATTTTTTATAACTGACACGTTGAAAATTCACCATATTAGATCACACTTCCAAACAAAAATGAGATTAAAAGGCAAAAACAAGATGTATTTAATTTCTTATAAATTTTATATTGTGCACATTTATTTATAACAAGCTTTGTTACACAGATAATTTTAAAATATTCATAAAATTACTTATACTAAAGTATAAGTAAGTGAAATTCAGAGCCTGGGAAAATGTAAATTAAGATAGAATGTCAATTCATAGATACAGAGAACAGATTGGTGGTTGCCAGAGGTGGTGTGGTGGGGAAATGGGTGAAGGTGGTCAAAAGATACAACCTTTCAGTTATAAAATAAGCCCTGGAGATGTAATATACAGCATAATGACTACAGTTACTAATACTGTACTGTATATCTGAAAGTTGCTAAGACAGTAGATCTTAAAAGTTCTCATTACAAGAAAAGAATTATAACTATGTGTAGTGGTGGATGCTAATTAGACTTATTGTGGTGATAATTTTGCAATATATACAAATATTGAATCATTATGTTGTACACTTGAAAATAATATAATGTTGTGTGTCAGTTTTGTATCAATAAAAAAGAGAATACCAAAACCAAGAGGAAAACTGTAGACTTATATATATGTTCTATGTTATTATTAGAATTAAGTTAAAATTTTGTCTCCAAGCATCTGGAGGTAGCTTCTAATGAATTAAGAAAGAAAATTGAACATAACTTTCTTTAGTCATGTAAAAGGGGGAATTCAAAGAATTTTTCACATGCCCTTAAACAGGGGACAATAGAGATATAGAAGAAAATAAAGTAGCATTCCTACAGTATATGCATCAATGGGTTTTTTAATAATTTTTTTCTTTTGTATAGTATCCTTCAGTGTAAACCAAGGACAGAATGTCAAAACATAACAGTGAAAATAACTTTGCAGAGTATGAGGGAGGGGAAGGGAGTTGTGGATTGGAATAGAAGCAGGTCTGGTTATTCTCTTATGTCTACACTGATCTTTTTGAATGAATTCAGCAAGCCTTAATGTACACTGATGGCAAGAAAATTCATCAAGGCAATAAGATACAAATACTTACAACCCAAGCAATGCACAGAAGCCTCTAGAAGAATAACTCCTGTATTCTCCACAACATGGTGACCTGGGGATCTTACACTTCTTTCCCAGACCAAGAGTCAAATCTCCCCTGAAAATAAAACTAGCTTGACTCTATGTAGTTGCACAGTTAATGATTGTTTACCTTATTTCCATGTCATTTCTGTCATTATAATATCATTAATAGCAACCAGGGTCTTCATGGCTGTACAAGACAGCCTCAGGTAGCTTTTGATTTATTTGGCTGATTCCAATTTTTCTTACTCTTGTGATCTTTCAAATATGAACATTTCACTTTTGAATCTTGTCTTACTAAATTGTTTTTACTCTCATAAATCATTGTCCTATAGTTTATTTTTATGTACTAAAACTTGTATGTTTCTCTGTTCCAATACAATATCTCTTCTTTCTTACAAATATTACTCAACATTTTCCAACCTTTTACATAGCCTTCTAAATACTTTATCTTTCACATATGTATTTCAACTACATTCTTCTCTATGGATATTCCTGAATTAAGGCTCATAAAAATATTTTCTTCAGAGTTTACTACTTTTAGTCCACTGTTTTTGATTTATTGATTTGGTGTTTATACAAATTGTAATGTAAGACTTTTATAATTTAGATTAATATACAGCATTGGTATGCCTCCCCCTCAGGTTCTCTGGGAGACATGGAATGCTCCTGGGCCCTAGAAAAACTCCAACATTTAATATAAGTTTGTATCCAGACTCTCCTTCAAGAAATTCTATTCTTGGTGATCATTTCAGGAGAGAACTATCCGCATAGGTACTTGCCAGGTCAGAAATGGCATCTTGACATGGGCCCATCAAGCAGCATTCCCAGAGCCCATTAAGAACTCTTCCTGCCCCATTTACTCTCTTGTAAAATACACTTACAATTCAGAAACTGGTTCTTTGAAAAGATAAACGAAGTTGACGAGGCTTTAACCAGACTCATCAAGAAAAAAAGAGAGGACCCAAATAAATAAAATCAGAAGTGAAAGAGGAGAAATAACAACTGATAACACAGAAATACAAAGGATTGTAAGAAATTATTACAAACAACTATATAACAAAAAAATTGACAACCTGAGTGAAATGGACCAATTTCTGGAAACACATAATCTCCCAAAACTGAATCAAGGAGAAGCAGAAAGCCTGAATAAACTGATAACAACTAATGAAAACCGCCAGCACGCAAAAGTCCCAGACTGGATGGATTCACAGATGAGTTTTACCAAACATTTAGGAAAGAACTTACTCCTATCCTTCTCAAAATATTCCAAAAAAATCCAAGAAGATGGAAGAATTCCAAACTCTTTCTATGAGGCCAGTATTATCCTAATTCAAAAACCAGTTCAAGACACAACAAAGAAAGGAAACTACACTGTCAATATTGCTGATGAAAATAGATGCTAAAATCCTCAACAAAATATTGGCAAACCAAGTCCAACAATACAGTGAAAACATCATACATCATGATTAAGTGGAATTCATCCCAGGGATGCAATGATGGTATAATATTCACAAATCCATAAATGTAATACACCACATAAACAAAGTAAAAGATAAAAATCACATGATCATATCAATAGATGCTGAAAAAGTATTTGATAAAGTACAGCAACCATTTATGATAAAAACGATCAGCAAAGTGCAAATAGAGGAGGCATACCTCAACATAATAAAGACCATGTATGAGAAACCTGAAACATACATCATACTCAATGGGCAAAAAGTAAAAGTTTTTCCCCTAAGATCAGTAGTAAGACTAGGATGTCTATTTTCTCCACTTCTATTTAACATAGGTTTGGAAGTTCTAGCCACAGCAATCAGACAAGAAAAAAGAAATAAAATGTATCCAAATTTGAAAGGAGGAAGTAAAACTGTCATAATTTGAAGATGACATGATAGTGTACATAGAAAATCCTATAGGCTCCACCAAAAAACTACTCAACCTAATAAGTGACTCTGGCAAAATAGCAGATACAAAGTCAATATTCAGAAATCAAAGGCATTTTTGTACACTGACAATGAAATATTAGAGATAGAAAAACCAGGGGAAAAATTCCATTTACTATAGCAACAAGAATAATAAAGCACCTAGGAATAAATTTAACCAAGGAGGTAAAAGACCTATACTCATTAAACTAAAGAAAATTAAAGAAAGAAATTAAGGAAGATAAAAATAAATGGAAGCATATACCGTGTTCATGGATGGAAAGAATCAACATCATTAAAGTTCCATAGTACCCAAAGCAATTTATGGATTCAACACAATCCCAAATAAAATACCAATGACATATTTCACAGACCTAGAACACATACTTCAACATTTTAAATGGAACCAAATATCCCTGAAGAGCCTCAGCAATCTTGAGAAATAAAAGCAAAATAGGAGGAATAACAATAGTTAATATCAAACTATAAGGCCATTGTAATCAAAACGGTCTGGTACTGGCATAAAAACAGACATATAGATCAGTGGAACAGAATAGAGAGACCATAAATAAACCCAGGTCTCTATGGTCAATTAATATTTGTAAAAGGGGGCAGGAGCATAAAATAGAGTAAAAGCAGCCTCTTCAACAAATGGTGTTAGGAGAACTGGACAGGGACATGCACAAAAATGAAACTAGACCACCAACTTATATCATACATCAGAATAAACTCAAGATGAGTAAAAGACTGTAAGCTGTGACACCATAAAAGTCCTAGAGGAAAACATAGACAGGAAAATTTCAGATATCCCATGTAGCAATATTTTTGCAGATATATCTCCCAGGGCAAGAATAAACAAATGGGACTATATCAAACTAAGCAGTTTCTGTTCAGCAAAAGAAAACGTCAGCAAGATGAAAAAGGAACAAACTGTATGGGAAAACATATTTGTCAATGATACCTCAGACAAAGGATTGATCTCCAAAATATATAAAGAAGTTATACAACTCAAACCAGGAAGACAGACAATGCAATTAAAAAATGGTCAAAGGACCTGAACAGACCCTTCTCCAAGGAGGATATACAGAGGGCCTTTAGGCCTATGCAAGTATGCTCAACATCACTAGCCATCAGAGAGATGCAAATTAAAACTACAATGAGATATAACCTCACACCAGTCAGAATGTCCATCATTAACAAATCAGCAAACAACAAGTGCTGACAAGGATGTGGAGAAAGGGAACTCTAGTGCACTGTTGGTGGGAATGGAGACTGGCACAGCCACTGTAGGAAGCAGTAGAATTTCCTCAAGAAAACTAAAAATGGAACTTCCTTTGGTCCAGTGATTCCACTGCTGGGATTATACCAAAGAATCCTGAAAGACCAATTCTAAAGAACCTATGTACCCCTATGTTCATAGCAGTATTATTTACAATAGGTAAGTGCTGGAAACAGCCTACGAGTCCATCAGTGGATGAGTGGATCAAAAAATGGTGGTACATTTACACAATGAAATACTACACAGCAGAGAGAAAGAAGGAACTTCTATCTTTTGCAACAGCATGGATGGAACTGGAGAGTATTATACTGAGTGAAATAAGCCAGGAGGCAAAAGACAAATCCCATATGATCAAACCTAATGAACAAAACAAACAAACAAGCAAAATATAATCAGAGGCATGTAACTAAGGAACAGACTAACAGTGACCAGAGGGAAGGTGGAAGGGGAGAAGGAGGGAAAAAATGGGAAGGGTCTAGTCAAGGAACTAGTTTAAATGACCCGTGGACATGGACAACAGGGTTGAGATTGACTGTGGGAGAGAGGTGGAGGTGGGCAGGGCAGGGGAGAGCAACAGAGGAAAAATGGGGAAACTGTAATAGAACAACCATAAAAAAAGAAAAACAGGGGACTTCCGGCCAAGATGGAGGCCTAAACAAACATGCTGCGACTCCCTCCACAACTAAGAAGGAACACAACTACCTCAAAACTCGAGACAACCAGAAGTTCCAGAAAATCGAGCTGCATGGAAGTCCAGCAACCAAAAATATAAAGAAGAAATACTCATCCAGACGGGTAGGAGGGGCATAGCTGGGGCAGAGAGGATGTAGTGTAGTGGTGGCAGCAGCAGGCTGGCAGAAAGAGCAGTCACATATTTTTAAAAGTCAAGAGACACACCTGGGGAGCATTCCCAGTTCCAGACCAGATCACACAGCTCATGGTCCCAGCACCAGGGAAAGAAAAGTCTCATTGTTTCTGACTGCGCAAACGAGTGAGGGTTGGGGCAGAGGAAGAAACAGCCAGTCTCTCAGCAGAGCCCACTTGTTTAAAGGGCCCTGATGGTCCTAGAATGCCCGCAGACCCACCCACTCTGGGAACGACAGCCAGGGCAACAACTAGAGAAGCATTAGTCCCATAAAAAGTGGGAGAACTGCCTGGAAGAGGGACGAGTGCTGAGCAAGCAACATTGTTCCCTCTCAGACCCCTCCCCCACATACAGCACCACAACGTGGTGAAACAAGTCACCCTGTACTGATGAGAAAACCTAAGTCTCTGCCCCTTACAATGTAACAGGAGCAACAGCTCTACCTAAGACACAGAGGCAAACAAACACAGGAGCCTGTCAAGATGAGGAGACAGAGAACTATGGACCAAATGGGGAAATGAATCAAGGTTCCAGTGGGAGAACTAAGCGATGAGGAGATAGCCAACCTAACAAACCAGGAGATAGCCAACCTAACAGATGCAGAGTTCAAAACACTAATGATAAAGATGCTCACAGGCTTGATGGATATGCTTAAGTACAGCAAACGCATAAGGGAAGAAGTGAAGGCTAGGCTAAATGAAATAAAGAAAAATCCACACAAAACCAATGGTGAAGGGAAGGAAACTGGGGTTAAAATCAGTGATTTGGAACATAAGGAGGAAAACAACAGTCAACCAGTGCAGAATGAGGAAACAAGAATTGAAAAAAATGAGGAGAGGCTTAGGAACATCTGGGACTACTTTAAAGATGCCAACATCCAAACCATAGGGGTTCCAGAAGGAGAAAAGGAAGAGCAAGAAATTGAAAACTTACATGAGAAAATAATGAAGAGAAACTCCTCATATCTGGTGAAGAAAATAGACATACAAGTCCAGGAAGCACAGAGAGTCCCAAACAAGCTAAACCCAAAAAGGACCAAGACACGTCATAATTAAAACACCAAAGGTTAAAGATAAAGAATCTTAAATGCAGCAAGAGAAAAGCAGAGAGTTACTTACAAAGGGATGCCTAAGACTATCAGCTGATTTCTCAAAAGAAACTTTTCGGGCAAGATGGGACTGGCAAGAAATATTCAAGGTAATGAAAGCAAGGACCTACAACCAAGATTATCCTATCCAGCAAAGCTATCATTTTTTTTAATGTATTTTATTGATTATATTGTTACAATAGTTCCAACTTTCTCCCCTTTACTCCCCTCCATCCAGCATCTCCCTCCCCCAGCAATGCCCCCCCAAGCCCATACCCATGGGTCGTACACACAAGCTTTCCCGCTTCACCCTTTCATATATTCTTCTTCTTCTTCTCTCTCTTTGTGTTTTTTAGTAAATATGTGATTAATTAATTATTTTAACAATAAAAAATAACTATCCCTCCCTCTCAGATATTAAGACCCTTTGTAATCTTGTAAAGGACAATGGGCGAAGGTCTCAAGCTCCTCTAGCTGCTTCAAGCTGGACATGGTCATTGTCCTACCTACCCTTGGGTCCAGAAATCCCTATTAATAGTAGGGGTGTGGAGGGGAGGGTGGCCTTCCCACATGAGGAAGGATCGTGCAGACTCCAGGTCAATTGGCGGTCTCTGGACAATGGCGTGCTTGGTTTAACAGGCTGGCATCCTTGTTGTGTTCTGGGGACAACAGATATGGCAAAAAGCGTTAAAAGACATCATTCAATCCATAACAACTAGATGACAAAAGGCAGAGATTAATTTTTCAATGTTCCACATTAGGGGGAAAAAAAAGAAAAAAAGGGCTTCTTTGGAGGAAGGTGTGCTAGGCACATCTCACCTGTCCAAAACCCTTTTGCCCATTTTACTTAGTTTGGGCTGAGGGAAATAGTTTAGGTTTCCCCCCTCTCAGACCTCTGGGTCCTTTCTGTCCAAGCCATTAGGATAGAACAGAGAAACCAGTTATGGAAGGGCAGATGAAGTATTTCCCAGACAAGGTAAAGCTAAAGGAGCTCATCATCACCAAGCTTTTATTATGTGAAATGTCAAAGGGACTGACTTAAGAAAAAGATCAAAATTATGAACATTAAAATGATAACAAACTCACAACTATCAACAAAAATAAGAACAAAATCCAACTAAGCAAACCAGAATAGGAACAGAATCATAGGTATTGGGATCATTTGGAGGGTTGTCAGCTGGGAGGGGGAAGGTGGAGAAATAGGAAAATGGTGCAGGGATTAAGCAGCATAATTGGTAAATACAAACTAGACAGGAGGAAGTTAAGAATAATATAGGAAAGGGTGAAGCCAAACAACATATATGCATGACCCATGGGCATGAACTAAGGGAGCTGGGATTGCTGGAGGGAAGGTGGGTACTGGGCAGAGGAGAACAAAAGGGAACAAAAATTGAAACTACTGTAACAACATAATCAATAAAATATACTTAAAATAAAAATAAAAACATTACCTTACATGAAAAAAAGAAAAAGAAAAACATAATAAGAAAATAAAATACACTCGCGTAATTTCTCACATGTTAATGTTTCTGAAGACATCTCTAAAATCAGAGAAGGAAAACTCTGACTCCAAAAAACCTCCGCTGCCTTGCGGCATACCTCTTCAGGGGAAAGGCTAAGGGAGTAAACCCCGACAGAAAATCCGGAGCCGGAGTCCCTAAGGCGGTTTGACATTGTAGTCAACACCGGCAACTCCTGCGGCGCACCTGAAGCCAAGCTGTATTGACTCCGTCTTTCCCTTGGACCCTTCAGCTGTGAAGAGAGGGGGGGTCTGCTGCATGGGCAACAGCAGACCCTCCATATCACCCTGCCCAGGCTCTGTAGCTTCAGTTTCACTTGAGAGGACACTCCAGCGTCATCGCAAGATGTCGACTCAACACGGGAGGAGACAGATACCGGTTATAAGCTCATCCGATTGGCGAAGGAAACAAGCGCCAGGGGTCTCCTCTGATGGTGGGAGAGGTCATCGCACCTCACTGGACAGCTACCGTCTCGCCATGGCTCGCCTGCCCCACTGGGTGCGTGGGGATCAGAGAGGCGCCTCTCGAAAAGTGGGCCACAAAACACCCGCACCAGTTAATTCCAAGCAAACAACAAGAAAGAAGCCTCCGGCTCTTCACCTCGCTAGCTGGAACATCAGGACCATGTGCCCCGGACTTACTGCAGACCTTCCGTGGATCAAGGGTGCCAGGAAAACCGCTGTCATCGATAGGGAACTGGCACGACTAAACATCGACATTGCGGCTCTACAGGAGACCCGGTTGGCCGACAACGGAACTATCAGAGAAACCAACTACACCTTCTACTGGCAAGGGAAGTCTCCGGACCAACCAAGACAGCACGGTGTTGGGTTCGCTGTGAAGAACACGCTTGTTAACTCCATAGAGCCACCCACAGGAGGCACAGAGAGATTACTTACCCTCCGATTGTCAACAACTTTCGGCCCAGTCAGCATTCTTAGCGCGTATGCCCCAACCCTCTGCGCCACCACCGAAGAGAAAGAACAGTTCTACCATGCACTGGACGAAGCGTTATCCAAGATTCCCAGAAGTAACGCTCTCTATCTCCTTGGAGACTTCAACGCAAGAGTAGGAGCCGACCACATGGCCTGGCCCACCTGCCTTGGAAACTTTGGGAGAGGAAAGATCAATGAGAATGGTCAGCGACTGCTTGAGCTTTTGTGTCACCACGGCCTGTGCGTGACAAACACATTCTTCAAGTGCAAAGAGATCCACCAGGTGTCATGGAGGCACCCCCGCTCCCGCCATTGGCACCAGCTTGACCTCGTCATCACCAGAAGAACGGATATTGGCAGCACCCTCCTCACCCGCAGCTACCACAGTGCAGACTGCGACACGGACCATGCCCTCGTGGTAAGCAAGGTGCGCATAATGCCGAAGAGGTTGCACCACTCCAAGATGAAGGGTCGCCCACGCATCAACACCAGTTGTGCCAGCAACCCAGTTAAGACCCAGCAATTCATCAACAAGATGGAAGATGCACTCGGCGAGGGAGTGGCGGCAGATGACATTATCGAATCCAATTGGCCACGTCTCCGCGACGCCATATATAACTCCGCCATTA
Organism: Furipterus horrens; assembly: GCF_987537825.1. Classification (NCBI taxonomy): domain Eukaryota; kingdom Metazoa; phylum Chordata; class Mammalia; order Chiroptera; family Furipteridae; genus Furipterus; species Furipterus horrens. Next base: position 134,281,389 of record NW_028327176.1, on the reverse strand, counting down.
TTGCTTACGGGAAGAAAGAGCGGAAGAACGCTGACTGGTACGAGGCTCACTGGGAAGAAATGGAACCTGTGATCGAGGCTAAGAGGAAGGCCCTACTGGCTTACAAGGTCACGCCCACTCCCAGTACACTTCAAGCTCTACGGGCTGCCAGGAACAAAGTCCAGAAGACCGCCTGCCACTGTGCCAACACCTATTGGCTAAACCTGTGCAGAAGCATCCAGGAAGCCGCCGATATAGGCAACGCACGAGGAATGTATGAGGGTATCAAGAAGGCAACAGGCCCAATCCCCTCCAAGATCGCCCCCCTTAAGTCCAAGACAGGTGAGGTCATCACTGACCAGGAACAGCAAATGCGGCGGTGGACCGAGCACTACCTCGAGCTGTACGCAACGAAGAACACCGTAACAGACACTGCTCTTAAAGCCATCCCAGACCTACCAGTCATGGAGGAGCTAGACACCCCACCTACTGCGGCAGAGCTCGGCAAAGCCATCGACCGCCTCGCTTGCGGGAAAGCACCAGGAAGCGACGGAATCCCTCCAGAAATCCTAAAGAGCGGGAAACCAGTCCCGCTACAGCCGCTCCACCATCTACTCTGTCTCTGCTGGAAGGAGGATTACATCCCCCAGGATATGAGAGACGCCAACATTATCACCATGTACAAGAACAAAGGAGACCGCAGCGACTGCAACAACTACCGGGGCATCTCTCTCCTCAGCGTCGTCGGCAAAGTATTCGCCCAGGTCGCTCTTGCCCGCCTGCAGACCCTTGCTTCCCGCGTCTACCCAGAGTCCCAGTGTGGCTTCAGAGCTGGCCGATCAACAGTGGACATGATCTTCTCCCTACGCCAGCTGCAGGAGAAGTGTCACGAGCAGCATAAACCACTCTACCTCGCCTTTATCGACCTTACGAAGGCGTTTGATCTGGTCAGTCGAAGCGGACTCTTCAGCTTGCTACGGAAGACTGGCTGTCCACCACATCTGCTTGCTGTGGTCATGTCCTTTCACGACAACATGCACAGCACGGTGTCCTACAACGGCGCAACCTCTGAGGCCTTCCCAGTCAGCAGCGGAGTAAAGCAGGGCTGCGTCCTCGCGCCTACGCTGTTCGGAATCTTCTTCTCCATGCTCCTCCAATACGCCTTTAAGGACTGCAGCGAGGGTGTCTTCATTCACACCAGATCCGATGGCAAGCTCTACAACCTGGCCCGTCTACGAGCCAAGACCAAAGTCAAAGAGGTGCTCATCCGTGAGATGCTCTTCACCGACGACGCAGCTTTGACATCACACTCCGAAGAGGGACTCCAGCAGCTAGTCACTTGCCTTTCCCACGCATGCAAGGAGTTCGGACTAGCCATCAGCCTGACGAAGACGAATGTTATGGCTCAAGGCACGGGGACTCCCCCATGCATCACCATCGACGGATACACCCTGGAGGTTGTCAACGACTTCACTTACCTTGGGTCCACCATCTCGAGCTCTCTGTCAGTCGACTTGGAGGTCAATTGGAGAATCGCCAGGGCAGCCACAGTTATGGCCAGACTGAACCGGCGAGCGTGGAACAATTCCAGCCTCACTGAGAAAACCAGACTGCGCATCTACCAAGCCTGCGTACTCAGCACTCTCCTCTATGGCAGCGAGACGTGGACCACCTACGCAAGGCACGAAAGGAAACTCAACAGCTTCCACATGAGGTGCCTGCGACGCGTCCTGCATGTCGCCTGGCAGGATAAGGTCTCCAACACCGAGGTGCTGAAGCGAGCCAATATGAGCAGTTTGCATGCAGTTCTTAGCGAGAGACGCCTCAGGTGGCTCGGCCATGTCAAAAGAATGGATGCAGGCCGTATCCCCAAAGACCTCCTCTACGGCGAGCTAGCAGAAGGCAAGAGGATGACAGGGCGCCCAAAACTGCGGTTCAAAGACATCTGCAAAAAGGACATGACACAATGCTCCATCAATCTCAACACATGGGAAGTTCAAGCAGACGACCGCCTAGCCTGGAGGCTCGCTGTCAGGCAAGGTACGTCACGCGCGGAGGCTGCGCGCAACGAGGAGGCGGTCCAGAAAAGATCGAGGCGGAAGCAGCGTCAGCAGCAGCAACAACAGCCATCTGCCTTCACCTGTACCAAGTGCGGCAGGGATTGTCACTCCCGAATCGGACTGCACAGCCATTCTTGGAGGTGCAGATAGACTCTCAAGAAGCTACGCCATCGTCTCTCGAGACGGACGGCTGCCGACGACGACGACGACGACGAATGTTTCTGAAATGAGAAAGTCTTTTATTGTTGTAACACCAAATGCAATATTTATGTTTAATACTTGTTATTAAACTGCTTGTGAAATTTATGCTATTGGCATCTTAGATCCCAGGAAATATGACACTGGAATTTATGCTATTCCTTCAGAAAGTGAGTTAATAGAACCAGTCATATATTGAAGCCTCTCTTGGCACATGACAATTAAACCATACCACCTGCATCAAAAACTTCTTTATGACAGAGGATCATGCTTCCATACCACCAAAAATTCTAGTAATTTATAAGTAACCTTTAAAAATAATAGAGGGGGACAAAATACAGCCTTGCTTTATGCCCCTGTGAATTGTTCTCTAATCTGCAACAGAATGTTCATGCCTACATAGATTCTTGATATAATGTGAGACATAGGATTTGTGCAAGGCACCAGTAACTGCAGAGGTATATTAATTTCATGACATTTAACTTTGTCTAGACTAGAGAGTCAAGGACTTACAGTTCTGTTATCACTTCAGACTATCTTATAAAGCAATAAAGTATTTAACAGTGATAGTCAGGAGATTAGCCTACAGCCTGTTTGTCCCACAAATAAAGTATAGAGTTGAGAAAACTAAAAATTATTTTAAAAAGAAATTGTAATTAAATTTGGGTGAAAATGTCCAATAAAATATGTAGTTTAAGGAATGTAGAATATTGCCTTTTAAAAAATGAGAGAAATTTAAATCAGAACCTCTCAAATGTGATCTTGCACACAGAATTAGGCAAAGAAGTCCTTGAAAAGACTTTAATTTATTTTTGATTAGCAAAAAACAAAAAAAAAAAAACCTTACCTTGTATTTTTTTAATGGAACCTTTTAATGCCTTTTTATGATGGGCATAAAGGTGTACTGGTTATATTTTTAAATTATCCAAAAATTGCAAAGATAGAATTGTTTTTAAACTATATGCCACTCTAATTAAATATCATGATAATACATATTTGGCTAATTCAGACTAAATCTCTTTGAAAGGAGAATGAGCCAGCACAACTGAAGCAAAATTTGGGTGTCAATTGACATCAGTTAGCAATGTCCTGGGAAGAAATTGCCATCACAAAACTAAACATAATAAAGAAGAAACATTTATTAAATATTTACCAAACGTTATGCTAAGCATTTTACATATCTTACTTCATAAAAGTTCCTACAAGCCTGTCAGTTAGGTATTTTATTATTCCCATTTTGCAATTAATGGAACTAAAGTCAAAAAAGAGATTGCCTGTTCAGGAAATAAGTGGGAAAACAAAGTTTTAGACCCAAAGGGTCTGACCCCAGAGATTCTCTCTTGACCACTATGCTACTGAGAATATTGGGCATTGGTGCTGAGAAAGCTCCCTATGTAAAGCATGCAAGTTCAGTCTCTCCACAGTTCCAAGGGGATGGAAAACTTCCACCTCCAAAAAATGGTCCTCTGTACTGCATATATGCAGATGTTTTTATATTCTGAGAAGGAAGGCTCATCTCTAAACCCAGAACTAAAACTTTTTTTTATCAGATTTAATTCCAAAGATATAATAACTAATGTGATTAAATAGCTCAGTGGCCTCACATATTGCAATTTATAATGTCATATGGCTACAGTTCTTAATTCTACCTAAGTGCCCTTCTCTTTCAGGTTAACTGCATGACCAATTAAATACTCTGCACAAAGGCAAGGTGACTCCAGAGGGAAACATGCAATTATGTAGTTTCCAAGTAGTAATTATATGAAATTAATTGCTCTTTTATGGAAGGTTTGATCATGCCAAACAATATTTACAATTGCAATTCAATTCCAAGATATCCTCTTAGTCTGCTCAGCTATCTCACTATTCCCTCATGCCTTTTCATGTTTGGGAAACATATATGAGTTACAGTGCAGTTAAATGAGTATTTCATTAACTCCAAAGGGAGCTATTTGAACAGGAAATAATGCAATAGTGTGGAAGAAATAACAATGTAGAAACTAAGGGTACTTACAAAAAATTTAAAAACTGGCCTTCCTTGTGTCCACTTGGTTAACATTTCTGACTTTCATTATGAAGTCAACTGCTGTTATTGGTATAAGCTCATCAGGAAAATTACAGATTCATTTTCCATGCTTTTCTCCAATCCTCTATCCCCTTTCTGCCATCAAAAGATAAGACATCTAAGATCCTGTCCCATTTAAACAATGAGTCAACTCAGCTATTTCTTAAGTCTCTCAGGATAGTGATTTGCCCGTGTTCCCTTATTCCCACTAAAATAGAAACTTTTGAAAGTAAAGGCTGAGGCTTATTATCAAAGATCCTTTGAAGTTATTAAGCATAGGAAATCTGTGTCTCTGATGACTATCACGAATTTAATAAGAAGATATAATTACTGCAAATAGTTCCCTGCTTGAAACCAATGACCATTTCTATCACATCTCTTTGAAATAACCATTTGTGATGAAAACACCACCCAGGAGCCCTCACTGATGAGAAAGCACAAGGATACGTGTATAACCAAATGATACTTCTCTGGGTCTCTGATATTCTCTTCTTTAAGAGGGACAGCATTAACACCGACATACATCAGAAAATACAGCTAAGTTTATGTTAACTTTCACTCCAAGGCCTCCAAGCCACACACTCCTTAGGAGTGTTTATCTGGTTTTCATACCCTAGAAAGAAAATGCATTCATTCAGTGTAATGAGATTGGGGTCAATTTGACTGACACAATTTTCAGGGTTGACTTATACCATTTCATCTATGAAAGATCAGAAACTCCCCCAGCTCTTCAAAGTTGACCCCTTCTGAAGCAGAGAACAAAGCTTTTACCATAATTTTTAGAGAAAACAGTCTCTGGTGGATAACTACCTCTCTCTCAATCTCATCTGTCCCTGCTTTCCCCCCTGTAAGTCAGCTCTCTTCAGAGTTAGGGCTTTTCTTTTTATTCCCCCTTATCCTCTACTTCCACATCCTCTGACTTCCTTTTCCTATAGGGTTTAAGATAAGACAACACACTCCTGCTCAGAACCGCAGAACAGGAGACTGACAGAGCTGCTGCAGCTCAGCAGTGGGACATCTGGCATCTTGGAATCTAAAAAAATGAATGGAAATACAGTTAGATTTTTATGAGTCACTGCTTTGACTATGAAATAAATATTTCTCAATGACATTAAAGAAATGGATATCTGTACATATATAAGTAGAGTTTCATACATAGTTGCACATGAGGTATCACTTTGGTGAAGGTTAAAGGGGTAATTATTATTGGCTCGTTTAAATCAAAAGATATTTATGAGCAGGCATTTCTACTTCCCAAATATTGGAGAGAGTGAGTGAACAGATAATGAAGAAAGCTATCAGCAATACTATATAATAAAAGTGGTATGGACAGTACCACCTGTTAGGATGCCTAACATGGGATGCCCCCATGCCTCAAACTTTGTTGAGGAATTGTTTACCCATTCAGGTGAAGGGAGGTGCTTAAGTCTTTAACCTCAGAAATGACCCTTGAAGGTAGTTGATAGCACATATTCTACATATCTGAGAATGTAACGATTAAGTGATTATATATCCAGGATTATTTGATAAACATTATTTCCAGGTGCTGGGCCAATACCTTAAAGATCTGTAACTAATTCCAGAACCATTAGTGTGTGGTCCCTGAGTCATAGGCACTCTCCAGTTCTCAAGTTTCCAACAAAGAAAGGCTTCGCTAACCCAGTATCACCATCCTTGCCTAATGATTTGTCAGAATTCCCTTATCCTTACACAGCACAAATCACTGTGCTTCTTCCTAGACTGGGTTTGCTAAAAAATCTCCTCAATTCAGACATATCAGAGAATTTCCCAGAAAGTTATTTTTAAAGTCTATCTGGGGGCTACTACAAATTTTCAATGGAAAGAGGTGAAGACTAAACAGGCAGATCAATTGATTGGTAACTGTTTGACCAATGCTGTTCTTGCCCTTTCTTCAGGGTAAATAGATCTTTGCCTTAATCATCCAATCCAGTCTTGGAAATCACTTTCAAAATAAATTCAAGAAAATTACATTAGGTTAAAAAAATAGTATTTTCTTTAAGCACAGGTATCAATACTGCCATCCCAGCCATCCCAATCAGTTTCCTAACTATAAGCAGAATTTTGGCAGAGCTTTGAATTCTCCTGCCCCAACTCAAAGAGGTTTTTATGAATACAATTCGCAAATGGTAAGTAAAATATTACACATTTCTCAGAGGTTCATTGTTTGATTAATGTGAGCATCTGAACACAGAATCCAGACTTTTGCTTTTATATATTTTTCCTCATAAGTGATCTAATTAATTTTCTCTGTGTGGACAGAATAATTCATAAACCAACCCCCAAAGAGCGAGATCTGCTCTTTTCCCTGAAATCTTAAGAATGAAATCAATATCCACTTTATAAGAACGAGAATGTTAATAATAAAACTACATACTGCATCACCCTTTGGGAGCAGTACATTGCCCAGCAAAGTTATTTTACAAATGAAGAACCAAAGAGCAGTCAGTCTCCAATATCAGAGGACAGTTCTGATGAAAGCCACATCAAAGAAAAGTTCACAGCCCAAGTGGTTATCAAAATTATCTGGGGACTATAAAAATATACAAAACCTGAGTGCCTCTCTAGACCTACTGACCCAGGTTCTCGAGAGTTCAGCTCAGGAATATGTAGTTTGTAAAGGCTGGTCATAGATTCAGATGACTTGCCAGCTAGGGAACCCATTTATCTAGGGCAGTGGTTCTCAAAGTGTGGTCCCCAACCATCAGCATCAGCATTAGAAATGCAAATTACCAGGCCTTTCCACAAAATTAAGAACCAGAAACTCTGGGGATATAGCCTAGCAAGCCACGTGAACTTTAACAAAAATTCCAGGTGATTCAGATGCAGCCATAGTTTGAGAACCATTAATCTACGGAATTTAAATCAAGCCTTGGCCAAAAAGAAACAAAGGATTTCATCCTATCTGGTCCTTTTGCAATTTGGAGGAACTTAAAGCAACTAATTTCATTTTCTCAGGATTCTGACAGTAATTATTTATGAAGGAAGCTGGGTGTAGAACTGAACTAAATATGACTGTGGGAAAGAAATGACACCTGCAGCCACATTGCCCAAGATGCTTAGAAGATTTCACGCCCAGCAATAGGCAAATCCTGCACGTGGGAGAGAATATATTAAACTGAGGTTATTGGGGAGCTTCAGTTTCCTGACAGCTGCAGAAACATTTTAAAGAGCTTATAACAATATCACCTAGGTTAAAGGAATGAACTTAACTAATTTATTATTTTATTTATGTGAGTCCTTGCCCATCCAAACAGCAAGAAGAAAAAATCTTTTTATAATGCTTATGTCATTGTCTTTCTCCCCACTTCCTTCTACTTGTGCAAAGTATTGTACATCTCTCTTCCCTCCTAAGTGGCCATTATCTTCCTCTCTGACCCTTGTAACTTTGAATATTTCTCTAAGAATCTGAGATTTTAGAGCAGTGTTTCCCACCTTATTTTCATTTTCACATCTCTTTTTAAAGAGGCATTTGAAACATTTTTTCTAATTTTCTTGTGATATACCACAAATATACTGTATAGTTTCTTATGTATTATGTGTATATCTGTGGTTTATACCTAAACAAAATATGGTTATTTTTACTATCCCCTACTCCCACCAAAGAACTAATTTGTTGATATCACCTCTATTGAGAACGTACCCTTTAAAGATATAAGTACAATTTTGTTCTCATACACTAGATGTAGGAGATGTCCCATTTATTTTTCTAAATCAAATTAAATCTAGTCTGATAATAAATGAAAGCATTAGTCATTTGAGGGCGCGTCCACATTAGGACTTGGACAGTGCTGAAATGACAGAGGGACCCTGGTTTTCAATCTATCATGGTTGCCACTGAGGAACTCTTGGCCCTGCCCCCCTCCAGGGACCTCCTTGAGCCAGGGAAAAGGTTTCTCCCTCTCCTCCTCCCTTCTCTACCTACCTGCCAAATATGCACACAAATAGTGCTCACACTCCAGCTATTTCCACTGTTGGGTTGTTTCTCTGCTCCCTCAACCCTGGAAGTCACCTCCTTATTAACCCAGCTCCTCGTGTGCTGAGCCCAGAATTTAAAAAACAAAAGTCTTTTATTTTAATCTCCTGATGCAAGGTAAACCCAGGTCATGTGTGGCTGCCCTCAGGAGGTGAGGGAGAAGCACAAGTCACCAAATACTGTCCATCCTTGGGAATAAACCTACCAGCCAGTTTATTCCTCAATGAATTTGTCCTGCTTTGTCTAAATTCTAGACTTTTCAGAGACTGGATTACAGCTGCTTGGAAGTAACAGATTTAAACCCTGGAGACTACTTGCTAAAAGGATTTCTGTTTCAGACCAACCCCATTCTTACAGTAAAGAACACAAGCTCAGCTTCAGAGGGGCAAGAGTTCTAATCCCAGCACTACCATTTAATACCTATGTGACTTCTATAATCATCAGTGTAAATTGAAAAAAACAGTAATAACTATCCTAAAGGGTCATTATAAAAATTAAAAGAGAATTAAAGATAAAATCTACCACAGTGGTACAGCATAAAGGATCGATAGGTGACAGGCTTACCATTGCTAGCACTACGTCAACCAACTCAAATGGGGATTTTATCATTTTTTGATTCAAAGAACTTGCTCAGGGAAGGCTCAAGGAGTACTGGATAAATAACTTCACCATAAATTTCCCTCCACTCCAACAAATGGACAAGATAGTATCTGTAACTTAAGCTCAACCCATGATGTGGACAGGGAAGGATCAGACTTAGAAAAGAAAGAAGAAGAATTCCTGAATACATACAATAGCTGAAGGTGAATGTGAACTAGGCTGGGTGGGCCAGGAAGTAGAATTAGTTATCTTGGGACCCACCTTTATTCCAATCCAACTGTTATCTGAGTGTCTGGGTAGTTTTGTTCTCATTCACTGGAGTATAATGTCCTATTAGGAGGACACAACACTTTTGATCAATGAGATGTAATATTGCAAGCTTAGAATTGGCTAACAAGAAAGTTAGCTATAAATTGTTAGCAGATATGAATTGATACTCATCAACAGCTTTTTCTAGGAACTTCCCTAGTTTTGACTGCTGTATTGCTTTCTTATAACTGATTCAGTCAGCAGGAATAATTAGCAGCCCTGCCACACAGGAACAAAATGTGCAGACTTGAGTTGATGTTGTGCTTAATGAGCCTATTTAAAAAGTTACAAATCACCCACTTTCCCATCAACCTCCACTTAGCACTTTCTCATGCAGAGTGTAGCAAAAATCAGAGCTCATGCTGTTGGGGTAATTCAGTCTTGAAATTTGCCATTTGCCCACATGCCAAGGGCCAAGGTATATAGAAAACTAGGAAAGAACACAGCTCTTTCATATTTATTACACCTACAACTATTTCTGTGAGGTTAGTGGGAAATAAAGATCAAGAAAAAATGATAAGTTGGTCACTTTACTTTTTATATTTGAGCAGATAATATATGTGTGAATATCATCCTGACCATCTGATTACATAGTTACTTCAGTTAGAAGGCAAGAAGAACTTTAAAAAAGAGATGTTCCTATAAATGTCCTACTAATCTGTGATGTCATTTTTAGTTTTGCTCAAGCACTATTGATTGGGAAATATGACCAAAATGCTCCTTCTTATGTCAGACAAAGAAGAAATTTCACAACAGCTCTCACAATTAGAGACAATAGTGACTCTACTGGGATCATCTTTTAAAAAGTCCAATGAGTTTTGCACAGTTAGAATATGGGAGAGCCAGACTCATCCTGGGCTTGGCTCTTAAGAGACCTCCCACCTCAGAAACAGGGAAGGGTAAGTTCCTTTTCTTTTACTTGTTTTTATCCTCTCTTTGTTGTCTGCCCTCTCCTTCCCCAGTTAAGCCTATTATATGCCTAATGCAAATGCAAATCTCCTTTTCAAATTTTACTTTCAGAACAGTTTTTATCATTAAAGTAAGCAGAGAAATAGAAATGTTTGACAAAACTAGCTTTGCTGGTTCACCGTTTGGAGTATCTGATTTGCTCCACCCTCTCTGTGCACACAGCGGCTCCACGGCTGCATCACCAGCTGCCAGGACACCTCTTCTCCTTAACACTCCTCTCTCTCTCTCTTTCCCCATCATGATCCTTTTGAAAACATTGTCAGGTTAATGTTTCCTGGGCACAAATCTTTATGTCTCTTTATTGTCCATACTATCCACTCAGAGTCAGAATTCACCAGCTACTAATAGAAGGCTACCACAATTTATTTCTCAAATATTAACACATTTTAAAATACATGTAAAAGACCCCCATATTTCTATATTAAAATGCCATTTTAGGATTTAAGGCCCAATTGCTATACTCCAAATTATGTTATCAATGTGATCCATAATTCAGTCTTCTCTATTTATCATGCAGACAGTATTCTGAAAAGTTGCCCAGAGTCCTAAGACTAAAGACCAATCATCCCACAACACAATTTACTCAAGAGCTTTAGTTTCTTCCATCCTGGCCCCATGGTGCCTATCCAACCCCCAACATCCTTTCTAAAGTGTTCTGTCTACTGTACCCAGATCTGACCCCCCTATCTCCTATCTCTTGCAATCCATTCTCTTGGAATATTTCCACTCCCAAACATTGTCCACACTTCATCCCTTTGATTCCTATCAGTTCTATATTATAACAAAGAAGACCCCTGAAAGATTTATTTACTCTGTACTGTACCATGCAGCTGTACCTAAAGCTCCATTAATTTTCCCACTATAGAAACAGTGTGTATTAGTTAAGCTAAATTAGAATAGATTATCTGGAATATCTACATTACAGCTCCTTCTTGTAGCTTTTTTTAATTCTTCAGCCTACAGCGATGCTTCCCTTCTCAAAAGGTCCATGTCACTTATATGAAAACAGTGATCAGTTTCTAACCTACCTTGTAGGAATCTCTGTTTGCTCTATGTTTATTATTCATAATCATTCAACCATATTATAATTCCTGAATGTCAGGAGTCTTATTTTTTTTCAACTATAGTTGACATTCAATATTACTTTGTATTAGCCTTAGGTATACAGTATAGTATTTAAAAATTTAGGAGTTCTGTCAATATATCTAGTTTATTTTCCATATCACCCACCCAGTGCTCAGCACAGTAATAAATGTTTAACATAGCTTTTCATGTTACCTAATGTTTCATCTATATTATACACTTTGGATCAAAAATAAATTCTATGATTATAGAGACATGTTTTTGTTTTATAGCTTTGTAGTATTATTAAGGGAATTAGTCATAGGAATAATCATTTAGTGGTAACTAACCTCATAGACCACTGGGTATCAACAAAAACAAATTGAAAATATAATTTACAATATGCATATTTGATAAGTACTGGCATGATAATAAAATGTGACAAAGGAAAAGGGTGTAAAATAATAAAATCTATAATAAAAAATCCAAATATTATAAAGTAAAATAAATGATAATTTATTAATAAACTTCTCCAATAACAAAAGAATCCTCCTAAGAGACAGAATAAGCAATAATTACTGAATACTCACTACATGGAAGATACTGTTTTAAGAGTTTTACATATAGTAATATTCACATAAGCCTTCTGATTTAGGATTACCATCATCATTTAGCAGATGAGAAAACTGAAGCACAAAGAGAATAAGTAACAAGTAACTTGCCCAAGATCATAAGACTCATTACCAGTAGAGCTGGGATTTAAACCCAGGCATACAGCCCTGAAGTCTGTGCTGGTAATTACTATGTCTTATGGTGTTTCTACACAAAGTAGTAGAGGCATGAAAGGAGCTTTTAGACAGTTGTTTTTTTTTTTTTTTAGTTTCTATATTATATTTTTCTTTGTGGAGAAAACACTGAAAATATCTGAAATTAAAACTAGAGAAGGTTCAAATGCAATCTGTTTACACATGCTGAAACCTATCTTCTATTAAAAAATAATAATTGATTTGAAAATCACTAGCGGTAAATAAATACTATAGTAAATTGAGGAGGTGATTGGGCCTGGTTCTTACCTAGGAAAAATGAGTTTGAATAAAGAAAGATAGGCAAAAAGCATTCACACCACCAGAGAATTTCCATTATCTCTACTGTAACACAATTCTAAAAATGTTTCTTTTATCATTTACTTCGTAGCTGTATTAAAAATGGTACTACTTTTCACTCTATGAAAAGAATATGTGAAAGTTGAGCTCAATATTACTCAAGTGCCTGGATTAAGCTTTTCACACAACATATTAAAGGCTCGTAATAAAATATGAAACGTTTCAATTTATGTGCTTACAGTATTCCCTGACTTATCGTGGGTATTACGTTGCAGACCACCACCCCCCACCGCGAAGTAGGAACCTTACATTTATTCTACACTCTTAAACCTACGTAATTTAACAACATACATATACAGTACCACAGAATCCCGTGATATAGCGGAAAATCTGCGATAAATAATTAAATATAATATTTTTTAAAATCCCGTGATAGTGAGGCCACAATAAGTGAACCACAATATAGCGAGGGACTACTGCATCTTAAACTTTAAAAAGCATAACTTTTTTTCATTCTATTTATAACTTCTAAAATCAGATTAGACCAATGATATGCTGTGTTAACAAAACAATGACAAAATTAAAGCATTCTTTCTGCCTTATGCCACCTGTTTAACTCTATCTACATCAGACTCTATTGATAGTGGGAGCTAGGGAGAATTCTGCTCATTTTTGTCATCCAAGGGTTCACTGATAAAGATTCTACCAATTTATGACTTCATCATCTCAAATAAGATTTCAGGTCACCAAGTTAGAGAAGAGAGTCAAAGGAATTACATATCAGCCATGTAGAATGTCCACTGAGGAGTGGCAGTTCATTTTTCATCTTTATTTTTATGATGCCACCAGGTGTACATATGTTTATTAAAGTTCAATATTTATGCTTAATGTATTTGGATATTTAAAACATTGGTGTAATAGTGCATGGTTTGATGATCACTTTAATTTTTATTTTATTTGTCATGATACATACATTATACATAATTTTTAACCTACTCTAATACTCTATCATATAGATGAATCTTAATTAATAAATTGAGAGAAGACTGACAGCTCTGGAAGTGGGGTGAAGGGATAGAGCAAAAAAGAAAAAGAACCCATGGACGTGGACAACAGTGTGGTGATTGCAGGGGGGAGGTGGGTGGGTGAACGTGGAAGAGGGTATGAGGGGAATAATGGTAATGGAAAAATACAATAAAAAATAAACTATTTTTTAAAAGAAAAAGAAAAAAGTTTAAAACTTTTATAATGCCCTAATTTTAAGTAATTTATTACAAGGCAATAACAAAGGATTAAGTTGCTTCATAATCTAAATAAGTCACATGGCCATGCCCAACTTAATATAGTGGATGTCTGAAGGAGAAGAGAACTAGAATCTTGGAGAGTTTCTGTTTATGTGAGGCTTTCTTCTAAATGCTAAGAGCAATTTTAAAAAGTTAAGAAATCAAAATTCTACCTTCACGGAGCTTAGAAAATAGATAAGAAATCCCTGCATAAATGAATCAAATGGGATGCTTAACAGGTAAATACCCCGAGAGAGATCAAGAGAATTGTCATGTGTGTTCAAAGGCAAGAGATCTTTGAGTAGCAATTTTGAAGCTGAAAATTACCTAACATATTTCAGGTTTCAACATCTTTATTTTACAGATGAAGAAAATGAGGCCCAAAAAGCTTCAAAATAGCCTGTCCAAAATAATTCACTGTTAGGTAGTTGCTCAAAAACTAAAATTTATTTGCTATAAATAAACACTACAGGGAAAACAAATAAAAAGAAAAAAGGAATGCATGCAGAAGCTTAAGGACCACTAAGATAAGGAATATTTGGAAATTAGATAATTAAAATCACAATTTCATTTACAATTAGAGAAAGATTATTAATTGCCATAGTGGTTAGACTAATACATTTACACTTTAATATCAGTACAAGTAAATGCTATTTATAATAAAACCTTGTACCTTTAAAAAATCCTTAATGAAACTGTTTTTATACCATCAATTTTATTACTCCAGAAAGCACTAGCCAAAATCTTTGAAAGCTGGAGCAGTAATTTAAATGCTTAGCCTTGTACCTTTTCAAAAAGCCAGAAAGGAAGAGAAAATACAAGATTAAAATTACAACAACTTTATTAATTGCTGCTCAAAATGCCAGATTTACATATGTTTAAATAAATCTAAATGGCAGAAATGACCACTAAGCATTTTTAGACAAGTTTGAAAAAGTTAATTATGTTCTTCATCTTTAAAAAACACAATTTAATATTCTAAGCATTTTCCTCTTTGTCAAAGACAATAAATTTGATTAAGCTTATATAAATTACACTGTACTAAACAGTATAATAACTAAAAACACATGGAAAATGGGGTTAACCTTACTCATTGCATCACTTCCAAATTTAAACTTAATACCAAGCATATATGCTTGACTTAGAAATTTTTCTAGTCTTCTTTTTAAAGCTGCTATTCATAAAAAAAGGTCAGTGGGTTGTCTTTTTAAAATAAATCTGTAATCACTACAAACTGTCACTGTATCTGACCAAAATCATGATGAAAGACCAGAGGCTAAGACTTGAATGCAGTAGCTCAAAGACTAAGAATGGAACAGTAGATGGGAGAATTCAGAAACAGGGGCCAGGACTTGTCCCAGTCCCTCAACTGAAACAACCTATTTGACTTTTGGTAGTTGTAACTTTAGCCACCTGAGCATTTCTTAATCCACAATGACTCTTAGCCATGAGCTCACTCTTTCTGAAATAGTAGAAAACAACCATGAAGCTGTGGGTTTTAGGTTACCTTATGAATCTTGCTGCCAGTGTATAGGATACCACTATTTATTCTCTACAGCAGTGGTTTTCAGTTTTCCTGCTTCCTCAGCCCACCAAAGCAATGCAACATTTCAACCAAAAAAAAAAAAAAAGGCATCATTTCATCAATGGTTTTCATGCATGGGAAGCGGGAGTGTACAAGGATACAGACTGAAGGAATATATCAAATCTCAGGTTGCTCTCCCCTTTGGCATGTTTCTATTCTCCCACCATGACTATCAGTTGACAAACACTGCTCTAAAGCTTTGCAGTAAAATGTCCTGACTGATCAGGCTTGTACTGTAAGCCTGTAAGGCTCAATGAGGTGGAACCACGCCTGCTGAGAGAGAGCCTCAGACAGTTCTGTTGAGAGTGTGAGCTGTGGCAAACCCCTGTCCCTCTTTTGGGCCAGAGTGAGCCCCATCTTGCCTCTAATCCTTAAGCAGTTCACACAGTTTGAGCATCCCCATCACTGTCATCTCTTCCACACACACACACATGCATGCACACACATGTATCAGGGAATATGCAAACTTTAACGTTCAAAAGACCTTAAAATTCTTATATTTAATCTTCACAATGACCCTATAAGGAATGTATTATTGACCCCAATTAGAAGTTCATAGAAGTAAGATGCAGAGAAGTCTCAAGCTGCCAAAGATCTCAGAACTAGAAAGAGGCAAACTAAGGAAAGCAAATCTCCATCCAGCAGACGATTTCCCAAAGACTGCTTCTAGTTCTTGGGTAAAGAGGGAACAAATGGGAATTGCAGTTACAAGACAAGTGCTTTTCAGGTGTATCACTGGTGTTGCTGCTGCTTCAACTTATCCCAGCTCCCACTGTGTACACATAAATTAATTTGTAAAGGGAAAGCCATTAAGTTTGGGTTTCGTTGCTCGCAGCACAGCATAAAGTCTGAAACATCTCAACCTGTATCTAAGACTCTCCACAATCCCATCTGAACACATTTTAGCAAGCTGACCTTCCATTTTCCCTAAGTGACTACAACTTCTAGCTCTGCCAAACTGATCTGCTTACTCTCCCCTCAACAAATTTTCACCTGACCAACCCACTCCAGACTAGCCTCTCCTTCCTCAGAATTTTCTAAGAAAACCCCCATATGACCCACTCATTTGGTATTTATGTATTTTTGACCCAAGTTTGGGAATCCACTTGTGTGGAAAGCCGATTTAAGTTATAGGCAGATTTTTGACTGTGCAGGTGGTTGATGCCTCTAACCCTCACATGTTCAAGAGTCAGCTGTACTTTAGAAGGCCCTGAGCTGTACTTTATCTCACAAGTATGTCTGGTCTCTTCAGATTGATGGCAGAAATACATAATGTCATATCTGGGAGGCAATTGGGAGATTATCTGGTCCAAAGCTCTCACATTATAGAAAAGGAAAGTGGTCACACAGTGGGCAGGTCATATACCTATGATGTTCATTCAAACTGTTACTATTTTATTTTGCTATTTGAGGTACTCTAATTAATTTTATATATATTATGTCTGGCAATGGAATAATTTATGGCAAGAGCAGGAAGCCAACTGCTCTGACTCCTCCTTGGAACTAAAATCCCTATTAATCAGATGATTATATCCTATAGCAGCCAGCCCAGAGGCTCTACTCAGCAGGTATTTATTGATTCATTCTTTGATTATAATTTATTTATTAATCCCAACATTTTCTGTTCAGATAAAATGCTATTCATATATATGATACATGTAGACAAGATTTATCAGGCCAGTAATATTTTAGAGCACACATTCATCCTTGAGTTCTCCTTTCCCCTTAAACTCTATATCCAAGTGTTTTCTTTACCTCCCAAATCCACCTTCTTTTCACTCTCTCCACTTCTATCCTCCCAGCCTGGGCCATTATCACCTCTTATCTGGACCACTGAAAAAAAATCCCAACTTGTTTCTCTTCTTCCATTTTCCCTTCGGCCCTGCTCAGTCATTTTCCCTCAGAAGCATCTCACCCAGCCACCCCCAACTTAAAAACACCCATTTGACTTAGAATAAAACCTAAACGCATTCCCACAGTATAAAACTGCTGCTACATTTCCTCATACCTCATTCTCCACACACACATCCTGCTTAGGTTTCTCTCTGTCCCTTGAGAGTGTTCCAGTCCCTTTCTCCCTCCAGAGCTTTTCAGGTGCTGCTCTCCTGCCTTGCAGTGATCTACCTCCCTTCCTTTAGGGCTGCCTCCTCTGGCTTCATGTGTCACTGAAATGTCATTTCCTCAAATCAGCCCCTCACCACTACCATCCCCATCATCCCCATCTCATCATTCCCTTTCCTTCATCCCACTTACCATAATTTGTACTTATTTAGGGCCCTTGTCTCCACTGCAAGACCTCAGGCTGTGAACAAATAATGAGGTCAAGGACCATGACTTCCTTCTTCTCACAGTAATATTTCTCAGCCTGGCATCAGGCCTGGCCCAGAAGAGACAATCAATATATTCTTGTTTAATAAATAAATGCCTTTCTAGATTCACATACACAAAATATATAAATATAGACTTTATCTGAGGGGCTACCATAGTAAGATATTTTACCATAAAAAGTACAGTTTATTATATTTGTATAAGTCATGCTGACCCTTTTCCTTCTTTTACAGAGAAATCTGGAAAAAGAGTAAATCTGAATTTCAACAGGGATTTTACTACTTTTCTGGTCATATACTTTTGTAAGAGAAAAGTTGTAAGTACGAGCTATCAGTGTTCCCAAGTTTCTGAAGCTTTCCAGGAAATTCTGACACCATGAGTAGGAAATGGGACCAGAGATTTGTACTTATAAAATGTACCCCCAGATAATTCTTGTCATCAAAGAAGTTTGGGAATTATTGGGTTAGATCAGTTGTTCCCAACTCCGTTTACACTGTAAAAGCATCTGGAGAGCTTTAAAAAGTATTAATACCTCAATATCACCCCAGAGATTTGGACTTAATTTGTCTGAGGTGGGAACTGGACATCAGGGTTTCTCAAAGCTCTTCAGTTGACACTAATATGCTGCAAAAGTTGAAAACCACTGGGCCTGATGACAGCATAACAAGATAGGTTATTAATAGACTGAATAACTGTGCCAAAGAGGATGCCAATTAGCAGCCTAATGCCAACCTGTGAGGAAGTTCCTTTTAATGCTAACTACAGGCTTTGAGCTTAGTCTTTTCATGATCAAGATTTACCAGTGATTGGACAGAAGTAGAGAGGAGTGCTTCAGACTTTTTTTCTATTGCATAAAGCTATGAAGAATAGTAAATTTTGATAGTTTGGATGACAGAACCAAAATCTAAAATATTTAGCAGCTTAGAGTCATGAGACAATAGTACTGAACAAGTGAGTGCACAGAGGCAGAACGGGGTAACATAGCTCAGCAGCAAAATAATTTTTAAAAGACTTAAGGGTTTTATCTGGCATTGAGTTCAATAGGTATCTACAGTATGATGAGGGTTCCAAGAATATTGTTTTCCATTAATGGCAATATAATATTTAGCATGACCCACTCCATACTGAACTCAGAGGTGTCACAGATGAAGGACATAGATAGATAAGACCATGTTTTTGCAGATGGGAACAAAGAAGGTTGTCTACAGAGGAAAGACTAGGGACAAGAGAAGGAGCAGAGACAAGACTACAAATGTTATATAGTATACAAATTAGGTTTATGTATTCTGAAGACAACAAAAACTGAGAACTAAGAACAACAAGCAGATGCTATAAAAAGACACATTTATGCTCAACCTGAACAAGAACTTTCTAATAGGAGGGTCCAGATGTAATATGAGCTACTTGGAAAACAGTGAATACCCCATCACTGAGACGCTTCCAGGCCTAGAAGGAAAAACCCACAAGTGGTCCCATGTTTCTACTTGATCCTTCATTTCCGATCTATCTGTTGCAAAGCAGAGTTGATCAGAAAAGTTAGCAAATATCCATTAGAGCCTTGAACTTGCTTGTGTTGTGTAAGGAGGATCTGCCCAGGGTTGACCTTCTTAGCAGGCAGTCTTCTCATTTTTTTTTGCTTGGTTTCATCCATTCTTTTTTATGGGGTGGGGGGGGTCAAGCTCAATAATCCCCCCCCTTTTTTTTTTGGCCTCCTAGTTCTATTAGCCTCTAAAAGGAAAAGACCAATAAATCAGTCTTTGAATCCTAACAATACTCAATAATTTAGCAAAGGTAAGTTGTAGAATTTGTACTTTTTTAATGCTGCTTGTTCTATACTAGTTTCCTCCTTTTCCTGAGTTCCAACTGAAAATGTACAATAAGATATTTATTATGAATGCACTTTGTCAATCACACTCTGACCTTGAAATATTTCAGAAAAAAATATGCACAATTCCAGACTTGTTAAGTATTTGACAAACTTCTAGGAGTTCATTCAGTCATATATATATTGAGCACCTACGATAAGCTGGTACCTAGATGTAGTAGAGAGTAATGACTGATCCTACGTTCCTTCTCATAGAAAACAGTCTCTGGGGGGAAGAACATTAATCAAACAATCATCTAAATAAATGGGAAATGCAAACATGATGGAGCTTTGAGAACAAAAGAAGAACTTAACAAAGTCAGGGGTAATTTTTAGGAGGAAATGGCCATTATGGTTTAAAGTAGACATGTTAGTATCTCAGTAGAACAGAGACCCATGCTAAAAGTCTTCACCCCACTTTACTGTCACCCTCTAGCACATTAGCAGTTTTACTTTTTCATATAGCATTTATCATTTTTCAAATTATTTATATGCTTACTTTTTACATTTTCACTTTCTGTCCCCAACTATAATCTAGGCTCCCAAAATGCCCATTTTTTTTCTATCTGGTTTTACCACTATATCCCCCAACCACATACAAAGTAGTTACTCAATACATATTTATTGTGTATTGTTGGATATTTTAAACTTGCTAATTTGTAAATAGGTTTTCATTATAAAGATGAGAAAACTGCCCTGAGTGATGTGGCTCAGTAGATTGAGTGCTGGCCTATGAACCAAAGGGTTGAGGTTCAAATGCCAGTCAGGGCACATGCCTGGGTTGCAGGCCAGGTCCCCAGTTGGGGGTGTGAGAGAGGCAACCACACATCGATGTTTCTTTCCTCCTCTTTCTCTCACCATTCCCCTCTAAAAATAAATAAATAAAATTTTAAAATAAATAAATAAATTTGAATTTAAAAAAATGAGAAAACTGATACTCAACAAGTATAGAAAAGCCATTTATGACCATTCAGAACCAAAGGAAGTGTTAATAATTTGGAAAAGAGATTTTATTAACATAAATATTAATCTTTTATAATAGATAGTTGCTCAGGCAACCCAGCCTGAAGCTGACTTGCATAAAGGGTGGATAAATGTCATTTCCTGTGAGTATCTCCAAAAAATGGGGTTGTTGTCAAGTTTGTAAAGTCTCTTAGCTTCCCTGATCCTACGGGGTTTTTTCTAGCCATCTAAAATT
This sequence comes from Furipterus horrens, assembly GCF_987537825.1. Taxonomy (NCBI): domain Eukaryota; kingdom Metazoa; phylum Chordata; class Mammalia; order Chiroptera; family Furipteridae; genus Furipterus; species Furipterus horrens. Next base: position 134,260,792 of record NW_028327176.1, on the reverse strand, counting down.
CAGTTGAAACAATACCCACTAAAGTTGACCCAGATTTCACATGACACAGACTCAGCCTCCAGTCTCAAAGGCACGTGCCGTCCAGGAGATCCCTTCTGCAGAGGCAGGACTTTTTACCTGTACTGCCTTCAGTTCTGGCAAAGGGGGTTCTCTTTAACTTGCCACTCTTCACAGAGAAAGGAGTTTCTGAGGCCCACAGTACATGGCTAACTGCAGCCCAAAGCTCCCCTTCCTGGAGCACACTCTGGGCCTCCAGGAGCCTGGAGTTTCCTGTCCCTATAGGCTTGCACTTGATTTAAGGGCTTTCCTAGGCCACTGGCCTTCCAAGGACATACAGAGGCACTATGCACACTCTCAGGCTCAGAGGCAGCTGTTTGTTACAGGGAGACTAGGACATACAGTAATTGTGCGAGGTGTTCACATGATAACAGCAAAGGCTTCTCACAGTAAAGGATGTTGCTGCAGATAGGAAGAGTAGGGTTCAGGCCTCCCTTTGCCTCGGTCTGACTCTGCCTAGAAACTGTCACTCCTGTCCCTGATGGTATAGCGGCCTTTCCTTGTCTTCTCATAGCAAATTTGACTTAAGTCTTGAGTTTTCTCTCTCTCTCTCTCTCTCTTTTTAATTAATGTTATTTATTTATTTAATCTTTATTGTATCTTTTCCATTACCATTTAGTTTCTTTATACCCAATCCCACCACAGTCACCACACTGTTGTCCATGCCCACGAGTCCTTTTCCTTTTTTTGCTCAATCTCTCCATCCCCTAATCCCCCACCACCACTGGCTATCATCCTGCTCTCCATCTGGTTTTATTAAAGTTATTGATATACTTCCAAATAGTTCTTGAGTACATCACCTCTTCTTTATTTCCTTCACTACTGTCCCTCCTCTTCTCTCTAGACTACTTCTAAATGTCCCTACAGTAATCCCTTCAGGACCTACCCATCCTCCATCCTATTCTGCCATTGCAAGAAATTTTCCAGATTTGCTTAAAATTTCTTGGAGGCTCTCCAGCATTTTATGAATAGACTTCAAACTCAGAATAGACACATAGGGCTCCAGCTTGCAGCTCCAGTGCCAGCTCCAGTTCATCAACTTTGTCCTTCTGTGCATGCAGTCACAGCACACACTGTAGTTACTTAACACTCATCTTCTGGGTCTAATGCAAGGGTCACCACCTAGAGGAGCCTTTTAGAATCCTACTCTGAATTAGAAATCCCTCCTCAGGGCCCCTATAACACTGGAGCACCTCTCCATTGTAGTATTCTGCTTTAACCTGAAGGACTAAATTCCTTGAAAGCAAGAACCAACTCTTCTAGCTTTGCATTCCCAGTGCCAGATATATAGATGATTTTTTAAAATATTTGTTAAAATTATCATAAGTAGATATATATGAGACATTTAGACTTTGAAAATCTTCTCTAATTATTTTGAAACAGAAGATTGCTGTCTACTTCTAGTTTTCAAGAGCTGTATTTATTATTCTTAGCCTAGCATAAAATAAAGTCCTGGAAGATAAATACACAGTTTATATAAGTGAAAATAGTATTATTAAGCAAACACTGAAAAATGTTCATCCATGTTAGCAATCAAGAAATGCAAATTAAAGCAATGTTGAGAAACATTTTACACATTGGACTAGTAAGAAATATTTAATGACAAAACCTAAGGTTGATTAGAGTGTTACATTTTTTACTGTTTCTGGCCTTGCAAATTGGTACAACCTTTTTTGAAAGTATAATAATTTGACAATATTTATTTATACTTCACAAAAGTATTCATAACTGTCAGCCCAATAATTGGATTTTGGAGGATTTAACCTACTCCATCCAAGCTTTTTAAATGAAGAAAAATGCTGCAAAATACGCAATAGTATGCTATGAGAGCAAAACACTGAAAATATCTAATTGTCCATGTATCTTAATATACATAACATAAATTGGGATAAGATATTTTCAACCTATATTATCAATAAGGAATTTGTAATAAAAAGAGGTTTTTTAAAATTCTATAAATTGATAATATAAAGAGTCCAGCAGGAAAATATTTGGACAGGCATGAAATGGAATTTTTCATTTCAAAGATGAAAAAATATAAGTGGTCCATAAACACTTCAAGATACTCAACTTTGTTAGGATTCAGGAAAATGCAAAATAAGCTATCATTTACACTTATCTAATTGGCAAAAGTGAAAAAGTGACAACCAAATGTTGATTTCCCATAACATAATCCAGAAATTTTTATTTTCAGAACTCTCTAGCCTAAAGAACTGGGAATCACAGTATGAAATATGTAAAGCAGCTTCATAGCAGTACTTTTTGTATAAACAAAATACTACAATAGCCTAAATATCCATCAACAGGAAAACAGATGTTAAATTATGGTATATATCATGGTGGAATACTATACAGTGGTAGAAATGAATAAAATACACTGTTTACACAACACAGAGGAATCTAGGATTAAAATGTTAAGTGGATAAACCAAGTCACAGAAAAGTATATAAAATATGATGTCATTTATAGAATTTTTCATGCAAAGCTTAACTTATTTTTAATTACTGGTTAACTTGTTGGTTAGGGATATACTCATGTAAAAAAGCTAGAACTAAAAACAAGGGAAAGATAAGCATAATATTCAGAATAATACCTTTTGGGGAGAGTAAAGAAAAGAATGTTAGAAGAAAGACACAGGGGTTTTACAGATAAATGAGAGTTTTTATTTCTTTAACTAGTTTGTTAATATAGAGTACAGTAGCCCCTCTCTATGTCCTGGTTCACTTATCGTGGCCTAACTGTATCACGAGATTTTTTTAAATATTATATTTAATGATTTATCGCCGATTTTTTGCTATATTGTGGGATTTTGTGGTACTGTATACATATGTTGTTAAAGTTACATAGGTTTAAGAATGTAGAATATGTTTAAGAACATAAGTAGTGTTTATAAAAGTGTAGAAAAGGTTAATAAGGACGTGGGAAAGGTTAATAAGGGACTGGGAACGGTTTATAAGGGTGTGGTAAGGGTTTATAAAGCCTTAAAATATATATAAATACTAAAATAAATGTAAGGTTCCTACTTCGTGGATTTTTACCTATCGCGGGTGGGGTCTAGAACGTAATACCTGCGATAAGTGAGGGAATACTATATCTACTCTATTATCTTTACTTGCACACATATTTTATAAATATAATTTGTATAATTCAGTGCTTAGTAAAATTATTTTTTAGAAAAGCATTTCAAAAAATAGCAAATATAGTATATTCTATTTATATAGAGTAAGGACATACTGGTGTACATGGTAACATATATGGCAGACAGAGTGAATCAGTTACCAGTGGTCTAGGAAAACAATATAGGATGACATATTTGATGGGAAAGAGTGAATCTTCTCTATAAATATGTATCATTTTCATATAGCAGGAGAAAATTATAAACCCTATATTTTAGAGTAAAAACTAAGGTAGATTCCATGTAATGGGGTTGGATTTGGAGCTATTTTACATCTGGGATTATCTCTTGCATTTCCTTTTCATCCCTTCCCCCAATAGTCCCATCAATTCAATATGATTTACTGTCTCAGAGGTCATTCCAAAAAAAGAGAGAAAGAGAAAGAGAGAGAGAGAAAATTCTTGGCTTTGAGTTTCAAAATGGTTGTGGGACCCCTTCGCAGGGTTTGAAAGCCAAGGCTATCGATCTTCCTGAAGCAAGTATTTTAAAACTCGCTGAAGCAAGCTGGGCTTAAAATTTATACAATTAATAATAGATTGTAACATAGTCGATGAAGAGCCTGACTATACTTGAAAGAACTCAAATTTCCTCTGTATCCCCAAAAGGGGTAGAACATAGCCTTATTGTTAGGACCAGTAAAACATAAGATGATCTTCATGGACATAACTCATGGCCAAGGCAGATTCTCATGCACCAGCAGATGCAGTGAAACAGAGACCAATAATCAAAGACAGTGGATGAGTTACACCTCAGCAAATGCCCTTTCCCACCATTGCCTAACACAGCATAACACCAGCTGAAATGGAGATGTTACCCTAAGCAGAAGCAAAGGAGATGATGTCCTGATATATTATCATGAGAAGAGTGGGAAAGGAGTGAATTGAGAAATCACTTCCAAAAGTTGTATCTACCTAGAAGGGACTCCAAAGGTTTCAATATTAAGAACAGTAGGAATAGAAATAAAGCCATGTTTGTTGCATAGGGTTTAGGAAATGTCATAACAACTACATCTATGATATATAATCCCATTACAAATAAATCTGTGAGTTTACATTTAAAAATATGAGGGGAACCCAAAAAAACTGAAATTTATTTATTTTTAAAAATGTATATTTATTCTTACATGTTTAAACTTCAGTCTCCTTCAAAGTACTTTCCATTTGATGGAATATACCTATTGAGATGTTTTTTCCACTGCTCAAAACAGTTTTTGAACTCATCAATTTTGATGCCTTTTAGTGCTTCTGCCTTTTTTTTTTTGTCTTACCTCTTCCACATTGGCAAAACATTTCCCTTTGAGGAGTTTTTTCATCTGGAGAAACAAAAAAAAATCACTGGAGCAAGATGGGGTGAATAGGGAGGATGGGGTATGGGGGTCGTGATGTTTTTTGGTCAAAAATTGCTGAACACTCAGTGGGTGTGGGCAGCTGTGCTCATAAATCACCCATCATAAAATGGGAAAATGCTTTGAAAGAGTCTTTAAGCCAGTTGGTACACTGATACAGATAGGTTCCTAGAACACTAACCTATCAGGGGAAGCCTGTACTACAAGTGACCTGCCCTCCAGAAGATAATTCTGGGTTTTTTAGGTCCCCCCTCATATGGCAGAAATAGTAAATATTTTATTAAGACTTTATATGCTTCTATGTATAGCCTAAAATATTTTACAATAAGCATATGTCTTTTGAGACTAAAGAAAAGTTATAAACCTAATTACATTTGAAAATTTAATTAAAAAACAATGTTATCATTCATCCCTCCCTCTCAACATTGTCTATTCAGAAACTGAATTAATTGTAGTGCAGGTTTTTCTCACCTACACAGAGATCACACTTTTAATAAAAGTAACACTTTGAAAGACTATCAAAAATTTTATAAACAGACAATTTAAGCCACCCATATTTACACACGTGAGAGAAAAACATGATTAACCCTGGTCTAAATCTGCCCCATGAACATTAGTTTTTTTAGTATAGATTTGTGGTGACAAAAATCTTTTATTTTAATATTAATTTGAAATTATTTTCTCAGAGAAATTTCAAATGTTTAAGAAAACAGTTTTAAATCTCTAGAAAATCTATTATTATAAGACATATAATTCCTTGGCATAGTAGGAAAATGACTGCTTGATGTTTTCATTAATGATTCAATTTTGTAAAAATTTATTCCCAAAGATAATAATTGATTGCAAATTGTTTATAGTTATAGGAGAAGCCTTGATTGTCAGCATCTATGACATAAAATAGTTTCTTGAGCTATATTTTCTGACTTTTTCCTGGACTTTATTTTTTTAAAATTTTATTATGAAATATTTCTAACATAATAGGATTAAAAATCTCTATAAGCCATCACTTAGTTTAAATAATTATCAATTTATACCAAATTTTATTTCATCTAATCCCCAGTCACTTTCCCTGCCACTAACTACTTTGAAACATTTTATATATAATTTCATTCCAGATTTTCTAACTTTTTGAAAGACAGAACCCTATTACTTTACATAAAATATTTAATTTTACTTATTATACTCTTAACATTGAGATATTACTGGTAGCAAGGAGGCTATCAGTAATTTGAAGCAGGGACAGGAAATCATAAAGAAGACTCTAAGGAAATATTAGAGATCAATAATAAAATGGTTGAAATTTTAAAACATAGTATACATGAGATAAAAAAGTATATGATTAAAGCTGAAGGACAACTTAGTGAGCTGAAAGATCAAATGAAAAACTCTGCCAGAAGGCAGCAGGAAAGCAAAATTAAATTGAAATATAAAAAGAAAAAAATGAGTTGAATATAAAAGTCTTATTCTGATATATAGAAAACCCAGAAGTAGAAGACAAAAATAAATAATTATGTAATTCTTATATTATGCTAAGCATTGTTCTAAACACTTTATAAGCATGTTTATTTAATCTTTATGAGAATCCTAAGAAGAATGGAATATTATTGGTCTTACTTTACAAAAGGTTAAACTAAGAGACAGAGTACAGATCGGGTACTTCACACAGTTCGTAAGTGGCACAGGAATCAAATCTAAATTGCTTTGACTACAAAACCTGTGATCTTATCTGCCTCAATATGCTCCCTCTCATAGAGGAAAGAAAATACTTCCAAAACAATGGTGATATTTTTCTAAGAATTAAAGGATGATAAAAAATTTCAATTTAGGAAATGATCAAACAATGATTAAAAGAATAAACAAAGTCTCCACCTGGGAAAATTGTAATAAAATTTTAAAATGTAAGAGAAAAGATATATTTACAAAGAGAAAGAACAGATCATTTATATAGGACAAAAACAGATGTAAGAAAATAAGGAAAGAGTGTTTCTAAAATAATTAAAGATTTTTTTAAGTGTTGACCTGACAGTTTTTTATCTAGTTAGAGAGTAATTTAAATGTGAGAATATAAGAGATAAGAAGATGGCAGCGGAGTAGGGGCAGTGTTCTCAGCTCGCTCCTGTTAAGGAGAGACTCCAGGAAACAAATGAGGAGAGGAGTGACTGACACCTCCACAAAAGATCTCAAGACAAGGTGGGCAGAGTGACTCTCAATCAACTAACCAGAGAAAAAGACCCACCAAAGAGTAGCTGAAATACAACCAGAGAGATTAAAGAAATAACATCAAGGACAACACAGACGGAGATCCAAGATGGCGGAGGAGTAAGTGGAAGCTACACTAACCTCCTGCCCCAGTACAGCAGACAGACCATTCCCCTCCAAGTGGTGTCAGACTAAGGGGAAAAAAAAGCCCTGCCTACAGGAATTAAGCTGCCACACCCACGGTCCTTAAGCCTGATGGTTAATCACAGATTGAGTAGATTAACAACTAAAGAAGACAGACAAAGGCAGTAGATGCCTGGAAGTCTCCAGTAGGCTGCCTAGGACCAGTGTGGTACATGCTCTGACGCTACCAGAGGCAGATCCAGGAAATGCAGATCATTCTAAGAAGCACCAACAAACAATAGGAATCACAAAAATGGGGAGACAGAAAAACAACCCCCCCCCCATCAAAAGGAAAGGTAGAATCCCCAGAGAGAGTGCTAAATAAAATAGAGGGGAGCAAAATATCAGATACGGAATTCAAAACATGGATTATGGAGAAGCTGAATGAGCTCAGTGGAAACTACAAAGAACTCCAGGGAAACTACAAGGAACTCCAGAAAAACTACAAGGAACTTGCAGAGAATTACACGAGCATGAAAAAGGACATAGAAGCTATCAATAAGAGCCAGGAGGAAATGAAGAATATGATCTCTGAATTGAAGAACACAGTAGAATGAATTAAAAGCAGGCTAGAGGAAGCAGAAGATCGGATCAGCGAGCTGGAGGACAACCAACGTACACAAAAACTCCCAGACAGTGCAACAAAATGAAAAAAGACTGAACAAGACTGAAGAGGTTCTAAGACAGCTGCAGGACAACATGAAATGTAATAATATCCGTATCATAGGAATTCCAGAAGGAGAAGAAGAGCAAGGGATAGAAAACCTCTTTGAAAAACTAATGACAGAAAACTTCCCTAACATGAGGAGAGAAAGAGTCACGCAAGTCCAGGATGCACAGAGGGTCCCAGTGAAGATGAACCCCAACAGGCCCACTTCAAGACACAACATAATTAAAATGGCAACATTCGAAGACAAAGAGAGAATCCTAAAAGCAGCAAGAGAGAAACAACTAATAACATACAAGGGACCTCCAATAAGGCTATCCTCAGATTTCTCAGCAGAAATACTACAAGCCAGAAGGGAATGGCAAAAAATATTCCAAGCAATGAAAAATAAAGGCCTACAACCTAGAATACTCTATCCAGCAAAGCTCTCATTCAAAATGGAAGGTGAAATAAGGAGTTTCCAAGACAAAAGAAGGCTAAAAGAATACATCTCCACCAAACCAGCATTGCAAGAGATGGTAAAGAGTCTGCTTTAAGAAGATGAAGAAGCAGAGAGACAGAGAGGAACACGAGTACAAAGGGGAAAAATAACAATGAATAAGTACTTATCAGTAATAACCTTAAATGTAAATGGATTAAACGCTCCAATTAAAAGACATAAGGTAGCTGATTGGCTTAGAAAGAATGACCCACATATACGCTGTCTACAAGAGACCCACCTTAGACCAAAAGATCTACACAGACTGAAAGTAAAGGGATGGAAAAAAGTATTTCAAGCAAATGGACATGAAAAAAAAAGCTGGGATAGCAATACTTATATCAGAAAAAACAGATTTCACAGCAAAGTCCATAAAAAAAGACAAAGAAGGGGAAAATCGATCAAGAAGATATAACCCTTATAAATATATATGCACCCAACTTAGGGGCACCCAAATATATAAGGAAAATTTTGAAAGACTTCAAGAAAGATATAGACAGTAACACACTCATCATAGGGGACTTTAACACCCCATTGTCAACAATGGACAGATCTTCGAAGCAAAGAAACACCAAAGATATTGAGGCACTGAACAACACTCTAGATCAAATGGACTTGATCGATATATACAGAAGTTTTCACCCCAAAGAAGCTAAATATACATTCCTCTCAAATGCACATGGGACATTTTCAAAGATAGACCACATGGTAGGAAACAAAACAAGCCTTAACAAATTCAAGAAAATTGAAATTATATCAAGCATCTTTTCAGATCACAATGGCTTAAAATTGGAAATCAACCTCAGGGAAAAAAATCAAAGACATCCAAACTCATGGAGAATGAATAACATGCTATTAAATAATGAATGGGTTAACAATGACATCAAGGAAGAAATCAAAAAGTTTCTGGAAACTAATGATAATGAACACACAACAACCCAAAACCTATGGGATACAGCGAAAGCAGTCCTGAGAGGAAAGTTCATAGCAATACAGGTCTACCTAAAAAGGCTAGAAGAATCTCTAATAAAAAATTTAACCCTACAGCTACAAGAACTAGAGGAAGAACAACAAGCAAAGCCAAGATCAAGTAGAAGGAAGGAAATCATCAAGATCAGAGCACAATTAAATGACATAGAGACTAAACTAACAATTCAAAAGATCAACAAAAGTAGGAGCTGGTTCTTTGAAAAGATAAACAAAATTGACAAGCCTTTAACCAGGCTCATCAAGAAAAAAAGAGAGAGAACCCAAATAAATAAAATCAGAAATGAAAGAGGAGAAATCACAACTGATACAACAGAAATACAAAGGATTGTAAGAAATTATTACGAACAACTGTATGGCAAGAAATTTGACAACCTAGAGGAAATGGACAAATTCCTGGAAACCTATAGTCTTCCCAAACTGAATCAAGAAGAAGCAGAAACTCTGAATAGACCAATAACAGCTAGTGAAATTGAAGCAGTAATCAAAAAACTCCCAGCACACAAACGCCCTGGACCAGATGGCTTCACAAGTGAATTCTACAAAACATTTAGGAAAGAACTAACTCCTATCATCCTCATACTATTCCTAAAGATACAAGAAGAGGGAAGACTCCCAAACTCGTTCTATGAAGCCAGCATAACCCTAATTCCAAAACCAGGTCAAGACACAACAAAGAAAGAAAACTACAGGCCAATATCGCTGATGAACATAGATGCTAAAATCTTCAACAAAATATTGGCAAACTGGATCCAGCAACACATTAGAAAGATCATACACCATGATCAAGTGGGATTCATCCCAGGGATGCAAGGATAGTTTTATATTCGCAAATCAATAAACGTAATACACCACATAAACAAAATGAAAGACAAAAACCACATGATCATATCAACAGATGCAGAAAAAGCATTTGATAAAGTACAACACCCATTTATGATAAAAACACTCAGCAAAATGGGAATAGAGGGAGCATACCTCAACATAATAAAGGCCATATATGAGAAACCTGAAGCCAACATCATACTCAATGGGCAAAAACTGAGAGCATTCCCCCTGAGATCAAGAACAAGACAAGGATGTCCACTCTCTCCACTACTATTCAACATAGTCTTGGAAGTTCTAGCCACAGCAATCAGACAAGAAAGAGAAATAAAAGGTATCCAAATTGGAAAAGAGGAAGTAAAACTGTCATTATTTGCAGATGACATGATAGTGTACATAGAAAACCCTATAGACTCCACAAAAAAACTACTCGACCTAATAAGTGAATTTGGCAAAATAGCAGGATACAAAGTCAATATTAAGAAATCGAAGGCATTTTTATACACCAACAATAAAAACTCAGAGATAGAAACTGAAAGAAAAATCCCATTTACCATAGCAACAAGAAAAATAAAATACCTAGGAATAAACTTAACCAAGGAGGTAAAAGACCCGTACACAGAAAACTACATAACACTGAAGAAAGAAATTAAAGAAGATACAAATAAATGGAAGCATATACCATGCTCATGGATGGGAAGAATCAACATCATTAAAATGTCCATACTACCCAAAGCAATTTATAGATTCAATGAATCCCTATTAAAATACCAGCAACATATTTCACAGACCTAGAACAAATACTTCAAAAATTTATATGGAACCAAAAAAGAGCCCAAATAGCCACAGCAATTTTGAGGAAGAACACAGTAGGAGGAATCACAATACCTGATATCAAACTATAGTACAAGGCCACAGTAATCAAAACAGTCTGGTACTGGCATAAGAACAGACATATAGATCAATGGAACAGAATTGAGAGCCCAGAAATAAACCCAGGTTCATATGGTCAACTAATATTTGACAAAGGGGGAAAGAACATCAAATGGAGTGAAAAGAGCCTCCTCAACAAATGGTGATGGGAGAACTGGACAGGGACATGCAAAAAAATGAAACTAGACCACCAACTTACACCATACACCAGAATAAACTCAAAATGGATCAAAGACTTAAATGTAAGCCGTGATACCATAAAAGTCCTAGAGGAAAAAATAGGCAGGAAAATTTCAGATATCCCACGTAGCAACATTTTCACTGATATATCTCCAAAGGCAAGGGAAATAAAAGAAAGAATAAACAAATGGGACTACATCAAACTAAAAAGTTTCTGCTCAGCAAAAGAAAACATCAGCAAGATAAAAAGGAAACCAACAATATGGGAAAATATATTCGCCAATGATACCTCAGGAAAGAGATTGATCTCCAACATATATAAAGAACTCATATGACTCAACACCAAGAAGACAGACAACCCAATTAAAAAATGGGCAAAGGACCTGAACAAACACTTCTCCAAAGAGGACATACAGAGGGCCCATAGACATATGAAAGTATGCTCAACATCACTAGCCATCAGAGAGATGCAAATAAAAACCACAATGAGATACCACCTCACACCAGTCAGAATGGCCATCATCAACAAATCAACAAACAACTTGTGCTGGAGAGGATGCAGAGAAATGGGAACCCTGATGCATTGTTGGTGGGAATGCAGACTGGTCCAGCCACTATGGAAAAGAGTTTGGAATTTCCTCAAAAAACTAAAAATGGAACTGCCTTTTGAACCAGCAATTCCATTGCTAGGATTATATCCGAAAAATCCTGAAACACCAATTCAAAAGAACTTATGCACCCCTATGTTCATAGCAGCACTATTTACAATAGCCAAGTGCTGGAAACAACCTAAATGCCCATCTGTAGATGAGTGGATAAAAAAACTGTGGTACATTTACACAATGGAGTACTATGTAGCAGAAAGAAAGAAGGAATTTCTACCATTTGCAACAACATGGATGGAACTAGAGAGAATTATGCTTAGCGAAATAAGCCAGGAAATGAAAGAAAAATACCTTATGCTTTCACCTATTATAGGAAACTAATGAACAACACAAACAAATGAGCAAAATTGAACCAGAGCTATGTAAACAAGAAGTAGACTAACAGTAACAAGGGGGGAGGTGGGAGGGAGAGAAGGGGGTAAGAAGGGGAAGGGTCAAGTCAAAGAACATGTATAAATGACCCACGGACATGGGCAACTGAGTGGGGACTGAATGTGGGGGAAGGGAGAGGCAGGGGGCAGGGAAGCAAGAGGGGGAAGAAAGTGAGACAACAGTAATGGAAAAACAAAGAAAAAAAATTTTTTTAGTGGGGGAAAAATGAAAATATGAAGAATGGAAATGTCAGTTCAGTGAATACTAGGACAAAGATTTTCCTTCACGTTGTATATTTTTCTCCCTATCTGATCCCTCCAGAGTTTGGCATTCTAAACAAGTAAGTAATGACATAAGTTTCTTTGCATAGAACTAATAAGACCAGCTGTTAATAGAGGTTCCTTTTTTTTTCTTTTTTCTTTTTTTCTTTTTTTTTTGACCAAGTCTTGGACTGGAATGTCAAGCCTAAAGGAGACATGCTTGGGCTCAGGTTGTTACCAAAAAGCCCTGAGGAACTGGGATTGACTTTCAGAGGAAATAAAAGCCCACAAGATAAAAGGCCTGGTACCATGGTTGGTTGTGTGGTCCACAGCAATCTTTCCAGGGAAGGAACGAAGGTTGTTTTCCTGAAAGATGGCTAGAAGGGACCTTAAGGCACAATGAGAAACCAGAAAGACTTGGAAAGGACAGGTGTGTACAGGCAAGGATGAATGCCAGGTATGTGGCCCAGCTTCTGTGCCCTGAAGAGCAGACTGAGGGTCACCCTAAATGTTCCTTGGTTAAGTTCCAGCAAAGCAGAACTAAAGATCATAAGTGATCATTTGCTGCTCTTGTTGTGTTTATGCAAATGAACAGGATAAATTAAAAATGGACTTAATGTAGTCCCTTTAAAGACAAGGAGGGTAAACTTAGGGAGAAAAATCATTATTCAAGGAAAATCACAATGATCAGTGGTAGACTATAAAGTAGTGCAGCTAACCATCTTAAAAGTTTCTTTTCATTGAAAATATGGTTTCACTTGAAAATTAAACCATGTCTGTGATATCATCAAAGATATTCAAGTTGCAGGCAAGCAGAACGTCAAGTGCCTTGCAACTGGATGTCTTCCCAATAAGACAGTCTTACAGATTTAGAGATTTGTTTGTGGGTTATGTTACATAAATTAACACATGTTTTCTGTTTTCAAAGGGCATAAGCCTATGACCGCATTACCTGAGTGATTGTCTGTACGTATAAGCCTCACTTAATCCTCTCTGCAGAGATGCCTCCTGAGACTCAACAGTTTGGCTGAACTAAATGGCTGGGTTGGTGAAGAATGGGGTGGTCTGTGGGCTTCACTTTAAAACTGGTTTCTCTTTTCTATCCTAATGGCTTGGACAGAAAGGACCCAGAGGTCTGAGAGGGGGGAAACCTAAACTATTTCCCTCAGCCCAAACTAAGTATAATTGGCAAAGGGGTTTTGGACAGGTGAGATGTGCCTAGAACACCTTCCTCCAAAGAAGCCCTTTTTTTCTTTTTTTTTTCCCTAATGTGGAACATTGAAAAATTAATCCCCGCCTTTTGTCATCTAGTAGTTATGGATTGAATGATGTCTTTTAACCCTTTTTGCCAAATCTGTTGCCCCCAGAACACAACAAGGATGCCAGCCTGTTAAACCAAGCACGCCGTTGTCCGGAAACAGCCAACTGACCTGGAGTCTGCACGATCCTTCCCCATGTGGGAAAGCCACCCTCCCCTCCACACCCCCACTATTAATAGGGATTTCTGGACCCAAGGGTAGGTAGGACGACGACCATGTCCAGCTTGAAGCAGCTAGAGGAGCTTGAGACCTTCGCCCATTGTCCTCTACAAGATTACAAAGGGTCTTAATATCTTAGAGGGAAGGATAGTTATTTTTTACGAACCATGGGTATGGACTTGGGGGGGGGGTTGCTGGGGGAGGGAGATGCTGGGTGGAGGGGAGTAAAGGGGAGAAAATTGGAACTATTGTAATAATATAATCAATAAAATACATTTAAAATGTGAGAATATAATAAAGACATTCACTCTAGGAGGAATTATCAACTCTGTTGAATCTCTGAATGTATTAAGTACTCTTGTTCTCAATCAAAAACAAAAATAAACCTCTCTGGAAGAAGATAACAACATACAGAGGCTGAAATTACCTATACTGCTCTTTATATACAATGTCTAGCATGCAATAAAAAACTGCCAACTATCCAAAGAAACAAGACCACATGATCATATCATATCATAATCGATCTACTGAAAACCAAAAATGTAGATAGAATCCTTGAAAGTTACCAGAAGATAAAAATAGACATCATAAAATTACTGTTCTTTTTAAATCTATAAGTACCTGCTAACATAATACCATACATTGAGTAGCAGTGGTTTAAACTACACAAAGTTATTTTCTCACAGTTCTAGGGGCTGGAAGTCCAAGATCAAGGTGCTGGTAGGATTGGTTTCAGGTCAGTCCTTCTCCTTGGCTTTCAAACAGCGACCTGATCACTGTGTCCCTATCTGGTCTTCTCTCTGTGCATGCACACTACTGGTGTCTCTCCCTCCTCTTATAAAGACACCATTCCTATTAGATTAGAAACCCACTCTTATGATTTCATTTAATCTTAATTATCTTCTTAAAGGCCCTATCTCCAAGTACATACTTCACATTGGGGGTTAGGAGTTCAATACATGAATTTTGGGAAAACACAGTTCAGTCTATAACAGTGACCAAAGGAAAAAAAACAAGAGGGAAGACTCAAATTACTAAGGTCTGTGATGGAAAAGAAGACAACACTATAAATCTTACAGAAGTTTAAAAAAAAAAACAATTATGAAGGAATACTATGAAGCACTACATTCCAATATATTATCAATAGATAAATTAGATGAAATGGACACATTTCTTAAAAGATACAAAAAGAAATAAAAAATCTAAATACTCATGTAACAACTAAAGAGGCTGAGTTAGTAATTTAAAAATTTCCCAAGAACAAAACTTGTCTTGCCCATTAGCATCTTGCTCTGCTTCCTTCTCTGTCAGTTTCAACCACTTTTTCTTTTTTCTGCTGTCTTTAATGGTAAATAAAATAAATTACAAATGCAAATAAATAAGCAAACAAATAAATAAATACTTCCCAAAAACAAAATCCTATGCCCAGAAACCTTCCCATAATTCTACCAAATATGAAAAAAGAATGTCAATCCTTCCAAGACTCTTTCAGAAAGTAAAAAAAGAAAACATTTCCCAATTTTATGAAGCCAGCATTATTCTGATACCAAACCATACAAAGAAAACACAATGAAAAAAATACAGACCAATATCCTTTCTGAATATAGCTTCTAAAATCATAAATAAAATACAAAATATTAAATCTAGTAACACAGAAAAAAGATAATATACCATGAAAAAGTAGGATTTATCCTAAAAAGCAAGCTTGGTTTAACATCCATAAACCACTTAATATAATACACCCTAAAAAGAAATAAAAGGGAAAAAATACGCAATCATCTCAATAGACTTAGAAAAAGCATTTGACAAAACCCAACACCTTTTCATGACAAAATAATATATATCAAAAACAAAAAGTAGAAGGTAACTTCTTCAACCTGATAAAAGGCATCTACAAAAATATTCACAGTTAACATCATACTTAATCAAGAAAAACTGGAAACTTTCCTCCTAAATTAGTAACAAGACAAAGATATCTGCTCTCATCATGTCTCTTCAACATTATGTGAGATGTTCCAACCAGGTCAGTTGGGCAAGAATAAAAAATATATAGTTGGGTCTTGTTTTTTAATCCATTCAACAACTGCATGTCTTTTAGTTGGAGAATTTAATTAATTTACACTAAAATAATTATTGATTTGTAAGGACCTACTAACACGATCTTATTCATTTTCTGGTTGTTTTATAATTGATTTGTTCCTTTCTTCATCTCTTACTGCATTCCTTTGTGAACTGATGATTTTCCAAAGTGGTATGCTTTGATTCTCTTCACTTCTGTTTATCTACTATAGGTCTTGCTTTGTGGTTAAAGCAAGAAGAATAAAAGTGAGAAGAATAAACCCCTATTTATTTAGCCACTGTTATTTGGACTTCATTACTTGTAGTCACAAAATTATAACTAACACAAGACATATTTGATAAAAGTTATCAATTTTAAAAATAGCTAAGTACTCCATATATTTCAAATGGATTAATGAGTTAGTTTTTTTATTATGAGGAAAGTACAGAATATTGACTAACAGATTTAGCAGATTTGTGAGGAAGAACTTTTTTTCTTGAAAGTTTATAAGGAATCATAAAGAAAGAGATAGGTGAATACAAACATAAATTTTTCTTCCATACAATGAAAAACAGTAAAACATAAGAAAACCAAACATAGAATATTAAAATATATATCAAATATGACAGACTATAGGATCATAAATAAAATATAAAAGGATTACCACGAGCATTACACAAAACACTTACAGTTATAAGAGTCTGTTTTATGCTGACAACTTTAATCAAATACAAAACTCTACCCTTTTCTGCCCCTCCCCTCAGTTTCATGTTTTTGACATCACAATTTACCTCTTTTTATAGTGTGTATCATTAACAAGCTATTGTAGCTATGGCTATTTTTATTATTTTTATCCTTTAATCTTTATACTAGAATTAAGTGATTAACACCATCATTTTACAATATTAGAGTATTTTGCATTTGATTTATTTTTTAATTTTTTAATTTTATTGATGTTCAATTACAGTTGTCCCAATTTTTCCCACTGCATTTGACTTCATACTTACCTTTCCCAGTGTGTTTTATATTTTCATGTGTTTTAATGTTACTAATTAGCATATTTTTATTTCAGCTTTGACTCCATTTAGCATTTCTTATAAGGGAAGTACAATATAATGATAATGAACTCCCTCACATTTTGTTTGGGAAATTCTATTTCTCCTTTACTTCTTAAGGAAAGTTTGTCAGGTATTACTGGTTGACAGTTGTCCTTTTTTTTCCTTTCAAGCACCTTTAATATACAATTTCACATTTTCCTGGCCCGCAAGGTTTCTGCTTAGAAATTGCTGAGAGACTTACGGGGATTCCTTTGTATGCGAGGAATATTTTTCTCTTGCTGTTTTAAAATTCCCTTTGATTTTAGATGGTTTTGTTAAATGTATCTTGCAGATCTTTTAAAGTTGACTTTGTTTGGAGACTTATGAGTTTCATGAAATTGGATGTCCAAATTTCTCCTTAGATTTGAGAAGTTCTTCACCATTATTCCTTTTTTTTTCAGTTTTATTGAAATATAATTGACATAACATTGTGTTACTATTACTTCTCTAAATAAGCTTTCCTCCCCTTGCTCCTTATCTTCTCCTTCAGCGATTCCATTAATGTGTAAACTGTCGCTTTTGATAGTATTCTATAATTCACATAGGTTTTCTTCACTATTTTTCATTCTTTGTTCTCCCCTGACTGAATCATTTAATTTCAGATGACCTTTATAAAGTTTACAGATTCTTTCTTTTGCTTTATCAAGTCAGTTGACCCTCTCTAGTGTACCTTTCATTTTATTCATAATGTTCCTCAGCTCCAGGATTTCTGTTTGGTCCTTTTTATCCAACTTCTCTGTCTTGGTTTAAATTGTTTTGTTTATGCATTGTTTTCTTGATTTTCTCGAATTGCCCTTCTGTGATTTCTTGTAGTTCAATGAGTTTCTTTAAAACAACTATTTTCATTTTTCTTTAAGCAGGCAAATCACAGATCTCCATATCTTTGTGTCAGTTACCAGAAAATTATTGTGTTCCTTTTTTTTTTTTTTTCCACTGTGTGGTTGCCTCTCACTCGTGCCCCCAACTGGGGACCTGACGTGCAACCTAGTCATGTGCCCTGACTGGGAATCAAACCAGCGACACTTGATTCACAGGCCAACGCTCAATCCACTGAGCCACAGCAGCAAGGGGGGGCTATTGTGTTCCTTTGATGGTATCATGTTTCCTTGATTTTTCAAGTTTCTTTAAGTCTTGTGTTGTTACTTTGCATTTGATGTAACAATTACCTCCTCTAGTCATTACTGGCTTCAGTAAAGAAATACCATCTGATTCTGAAGTTTTCTCAACCATTTCTATTGACTCACCTGCTCCACACTTCATGTTCTCACTTAGGAGAGAACTTTTAAGATTGTATGCCTTCTCCCAATCCTGAAAAGTCAAACAAGGTGCTGATAGTCTCCAGTTTGGTTTCCTTAGGGTAGTGCTAAATGCCCAACTTCATGTGCTCTCTCCTAATCCCACAGAATCAGCCTGGGTTTCCTGCACATGCTTACTAACCATCTGCAAAACCTCAAAATCACTGCCCTTGGGGGCACACACAGGGAGCCAGCCACAGCTGGGGAACTCATGATGAGCATTGGTTTATGCCCATTGGGAGGATCCACAGGCAAGGCATGGATGGATTTCCAATGGCATGCACAAAGTGGCTAGTAGGGTCCATGTCTCTTCGATATGTTCTGAGCCCTAGCTGCTGTTCTCCCAGCCCTTCTCTGTCCCTCAGTCACAAAGCCCACCTCTATATTCTGGATGGGGCAGGAAAGAAGTGGGTCTCTCTGGCAGCATCCTGGGAAATCAGGCCCTCACTTCCACTCTCTCACTTTCCCTTGTGGGAGAAATCATAGACTAAGAAGGTCTCTCAGAACTGAGCGTTGCCACATAGGAGGAGGGATTACGCATCTTCATTACCAGCTTCAGTGTGTCCAAATCTCAATATTTTTGCTCCAAAAGTGTACTGGTATTTCTCTGCAGGATTCCCAGGAGTCCACAAAAGTACTTTCATCCATAGGTGACTGTCAAAATCAGCGCTCTTTGGCGATAAGATGGTAGAAAACTCTTCTTCTGCCGTCTTAATGGCATCACTCAGAGCAACATTATTGTTAATGTTCCAAAACTGAAGACAAGCCAAATGTCCAACAAAGTAGAATGGATAAATAGGATATTATACTGCAATGAGAAAAAAAACTGTTCCACATGCAACAACAGAAATGACTCTTATAAAAGATACAACTAGCAGAAGAAGCCCATCATAAAAGAGTACATACCATGGTGTTAAAAATTGTAATAGTGACTGGCATAGGATATGAGAAAGACTTCTAGGGAACTGATCATATTTTACTTCCTTATCCTATTATTTACATGGTGGGTTCACTTTGTAAAAACTTTTCAAATGTGCACTTAAGATTCATGTGTTTTCTCGTATGTATATTCTAATTCAATATTGTTTGCCTCCAATTAAATAGCATTTCTCTTTTGTACTGATTTTCTAAAGTAACCAACCAGAAAATATATCAAAATGGAATTAGATACCATTATGATTATTTGATTATGTGTGAACATTTGCTCATTCTCTAGCTCAGTGGTTCTCAACCAGGGACAATCCAAAGGACATTTGGCAATGCCTGGAGTTAGTTCTAATTGCCACAACTGGGGTTGTGCTACTGACATCTAGTGGGCAAAGGCAAGGAATCTTACCAAATACCCAGCAATGCACAGGACAGGCCCCACAACAAAGCATTATCTAGTCCAAGACATCAATAGTGCTGAAAGTGCATTCAAATTTCTCCAAAACCATAAATTCCTCAAGGAGAATAATCATATCTCTTTGGTTTACCTCTCTATACCTACAGAACCATAAGAGGGCTTGGCACACAATGGGCTCTCAGTACCCATCTATGAGGGAACACACAAACCTTTTGTCTTGTATCTGCGAGTTCGCTCTCAGTTGTGCCTGAGTGTACTGCTGCTTTGGAGGACCTTGCTTTAGGAGAGCCAAGCCGATCCCAGGGGGTGGCCCAGGGGAAAGGAGGCTTGGAACCAATCACTCAGGCCCACCTGCAGTCTAGGATTAAGCAAAGTAGTAGGAGAAGACTTTCAGAATCACACACTTTAAAGCAGTCACCAAGAAAAAAATTAAATAGGAATTTGATATTAAATCATGAGATAATATTTACAAAATATAATTTTTCCCAGAGAGTTCTCTATCCTTTACATCCCTCAGGAATTTAAAAGAACTAGTTATAGCTCTAGTAGGTGGGTGGCTGCCTATAGGATATAGGATCATATTCACTTCTCTCTAAATAATGGTCTGCCCCTCACGTTTTGAGAAAAGCTGGTCTGAAAATGAAACAGTTCTGGTTTTAATTTTAAAACGTCTTCTGAGGTTCTGAATGGAAGTTCTGGCTCTACATTCCACTTTTAAATCTAAGCAGAAAGGATTTAGAAGTCATAAGCAACCAGCAACGAAGCTGAGTAAATGCCTCTCAAATTATTTGTGTGAATTTGGACAAGTCAGTTACCTGCTCCAGACTTTAATTTTCTCATCTGTAAATTATGTGAATTAGACTAAACAACCTCAAGGTCCTTTCACCTAAAATTTGATGATTCAATGATTTAAAAGGCAGAACTTATAAGCTCTAATGAGGTGATATTTTGAGCATTGCCAAAACACAGTTTTTTTTCTAAGCAGCTCCTCTAATAAAGCAGAGTGCAATAGCTTCACTGGATACTACCAACAGGTGTGTAATTAAGCCTGATCTTTCTCTAGCACAGTTCATTTTCCACTGATGGGTCTACAATTAAAACAACTCCCTCCCCAGAGAAGAACACATCAGTATTATACTTTTCATCTTTAATTACACTGGTTGAAGATGAGTAAATGCACCCAAGATCCCAATTGGAGGGAGCCAATTCGTTAGGTGGTTGTAATATGCCATCCAGACTGCATTTTAAGTTACTATCTCTGCACAAAGATGGTCCTCAACAAATCTGCTCAAAAGTACCAGTGATTAAGTCCACCCCCAACTGCCTACCTTTGCACTTAAATTGGACAAATACTAAAGATCTGGCCCTTTCAATGAGATAAGTACAGTATCAAAGCCAAAGCTAATTTACTACTTCAGTGCTCTTTAGCAGAAGGGCCAAAACAGCCTGTTAATACTTGATAGAAGAAAGGGGAGAGTCTCCAAATTTTCATATTATCACCCCTCTTTCTCGGTCAACCTCTATTATAGCTCTCTCTTTTTTCTCATAGCACTAATGCAAGCTGGCTTCATCTATTCCTTTTTTTACTTCTTTATTGTCTGGCTACCCTCATTGGAATTTCAGTTGGACTGGGAGGAGGGGATCTGTTTCATTTTAAATCATATGACTACTTGGAGCACAATGCCTAACCTTTGGCACAGATTAAACGTTCTTCACTGAATGCATAAATATTAATTCAGAGTATTTCCTTAAATGTACTTGTTGGTGGAGGTTTGGGGGTCTGAGGTAACTAATGTTGAGCCAGTGTGCCAGACTTGGCATTTCTCTGGCATTATAATTCTCTTATATACTTGGTAGGTTTGGGTTTTATGATTCCAAATCAATTCAATGCCCATAGATCTAATTAGGTCATAGTTTTCAAATCTGAAATTTAGTCTTGGAAATCTGTCCTTTAGCAATAGGTCTAGGTACTTAGCCAGTCCTCTCTGGTCTCAATCTAATGGTATCTATATTTGCTTCTGTCTGGGAGCAATTTGTCACCAGGGAGCTAATTGCCCTGTGCCCTAAACTGGATCCCAGCTGTTATGGGAACAACTGGTGACTCTTTGGGGCAGGAAGGCATACCAGAAGTTGCCAAAAGAGTACTAGGCAATCATACTTCCCTGGGCCTCAATCCTACATCTTATTGTTTCCCAAATTCCTATATGAATACCTCTCCTGACTTTGTGTGAATATCTTTAATTGGGGGATTAGGATTAGAATTTTCTAAACCTCTAAAACCAGACTCTTAAACAACCTAGGATTCTGGGTTGTGCGCAAAACAAAAAAAGTCCTCTCTTAGCAAGGACCCATTTTCTTCCCTCTGTGCCTTCAGACAGGACAGCTTCAATCTAAGTTTGTCTCTTTTGGGTACAACATTACTGAGGCTTCAAAATACAGTATATAAAATCCAGCTTCCTGCCACTTTGCTATCAAGCCCCTAATTTATACCCCAGCCTCAGTAAGCACATGGCCTGGGCACCAAGATACCAAACAGGCCACTAACCATCCACTTCACTATTGCATAGCACAGTTTTCCATTTTCACTGCCTGAAATAATATTTAAATATGCAACATTTTTTAAAAATTGTGATTGAATGATCTCTGCCCTCCTACATCAACTCTAAATCAGCCCATTCCCGATTATAGGATCATTTATTTGTTCATTCCAAATTTTAGAACCCAATTTTTATCAGTTAGACGGTTTTCTGTTGCAAGTAAGAGAAAATATGACTTAAAGAAACAAAGTATATTTTAATAGCTCACGTAACTAAGAAGTCCAGGGTTGACTCCAAGGTAAGTCTTTCATTACTCAAGGAAAATTGAAGTGTAGTTACCAGAATGACAGTGCAGCAACTATGTACTAAAATGCCAGAATTGCAGATATCCCTGACAGCAGAGTTTCTCAACAAGGGGCTATCTGCACTTCAGGAGATACTTAACATCTGAAGACAATTTTGATTGTCATGACCAGGTGTGGGGGTAGGGATGCTACAGCCATCTAGAGATAGAGCCCCAGGATGCTGAGAAACATCCTGCAATCACCAGCCTCCCACAAGGAAGAATTACCCAGCCCATAAAGTCAATAGTGCCAAGACTAATAAACCCGGACCTATGTGTACTAACTGAGATGAAATATTTTCAAATATTTTCAACTGATTGCACAAAAAAAAATGGAAATATAGGATGAAGCAGACAGAGAATATAAACATACCTAGAAGATTCAGTGACCAATCAATTTAGGGGACTAAATGGGAAAACAGGAATGTTTGTCAAACACCAGGCAACATGTGACATACGTACTTGTATATGAAGACATTGTTCAGCCATATCAACTATATTTCTGAGATGGCTGCTACATATATGATTTTTAACCCACAAAAATATATAGCTTCCATACACCAATCATCATGCTAAAAATAATTCTTAAATATAATTAATGACCACCTAACTACTAAATCAATGGTCCCATGTTTGTTCTTATTCTCTGACTTCCCTGTAGCATTTGAAACTTTTGATTACTTACCCATTTCTCACATGAAATTCTCTTCTCTCTTTCTTACTGTGGCTCTGTATTTCCTATTATGTTATCTGTCCCTCTCACATACCGCACTGACTTTCATGATCTCAAATGGTATCTCTCGGTGAAAGATTTACAAATATGTATCACCGGCCCTCACTTATCTCTCCAGGTCTAGAATAATGTTTCCAGTGGTCTGTTAGACATATCCCCCTGAATATGTCCCTGTTCTTTCAGATTAAACATTAATAAAATTAACCATCTCTTTTCCAAGACCATCTCCCATTTTTGACTTGTACATTTCCTCTTAAAAACTTGGAATCACCCAGGCTGTGGTATCATCTTGGACTCCACGCTCCACATTAGTCAACTGTCCAAGCAGTTGCCCAGCCCTGTGAAGTTTCATTTTGCAATCTCTGTTGCATTTTTTCCTCAATTCCAAGTCCCACTACCACCAACCTATTTCAGGTTGTCATTGCTTTACACTAAACTATTGTAGTAGAATCCTTCCCACTGACCTCCTGCCCTGTCCTATGCCAATCAACCCTGTACACTGTTGTTAAATTATATTTCTTCACAATTGCTTTGATGATATCAGCCACTCTGCTCAAACGTGTTCAAAGTCTTTCAATTGCCAACAAGATGAAAGGTAATAGTTTTAGCCTGGATATCAAAGTTCTTGATAATCTGACTTCAAAGTTACTTTTAATCCTGTTTCCTGCTATTGACCTGTACAGACCTTCTTCTTCACAGTGGTTTCCTAACTTTTCTGCATACATCTTTAAGAGTCTGTTCACTCTGTCCTTTAAACCTTCCTTCCTTTCAAATATATTCTAATCCATTGTCTCTCCACCACTTCTATCATATACTACTGGGGCAAATTAGTTCCTATCTCACGCTCAGTTATAATGCCTGTTACCTGATCTGCTTATGACCGCAGGCTGAAGTACTTTCACCAAATCTCCTCTCTCCTCATATTCCGAAGCCCACCTTCAAGACTTGCTTTCTGCTTCTCCCAATAGAAAAAATGCCCATTTGTGCTTTAAAACCTGGGCTGCCACATGATTTCTAAATGTAATCCCAACTCTTATGCCCAGTTCTCTTTTTAATACAATTTTTATATTTATTTATTTATTTACTTATTCATTTATTTTTCAATTACAGTTGGCATTCAATATTATATTAGGTTCAAGTGTATGGCATAGTGATTAGACATTTACATAACTTACGAAGTGATCCCTTCCCGTGCACCCTTCTGACACCATACATAGTTGTTACAGTATTATTGACTCTCTTCCCTGTGCTGCACTGTACCTCCCGTGACTATTTTGTGATTACCAGTTTGTACTTCTCAATCCCTTCACCTTTCATTCCCGTTCCCATCTGGCAACCATCAGTTTGTTGTTCTCTGTATTTATAAATCTGTTTCTGTTTTGTTTGTTCATTTATTTTGTTCATTAGATTCCACATATGAGTGAAATCATATGATATTTGTCTTTCTCTGTCTGACTTATTTCACTTAGCATCTTAGGTTCAGTTCTTATAACTGGGTTTTTTGTTTGTTTGTGTTGTTTTTGTTACAAGTTTCTGTCCTCTCAGTGACTCTCCAGCTTCCATCCACCCACACTCCTCTCTCACTTCTCAGCATATGCAGTTCTGTTACAGCTTCTGCCTGTTCCCATATGGCCATATCTCATCTATATTTTGAGACACCTTACTACTTCCATCATGTATCTTCCAAAGTCAACTGTTTACTAATAACAATTCTGCTCCCTTGAAATTAGCTCTGTGGTTGTCAGATTGAGCAGCATGTCAACATCCCCTGAGTCAGCTCCCCAATTCTTGCACTACGGTGGTGAAGGGATCTAATTCAGGCCTAGGATTGTCTCTCCTAGACTAGCCTTCCCAATTGTAGGAAATTAACCAGGACCCACTTCATTCCCAAGACACTATGCTCTCTGATGTTGCAAACATCACCCTTCCTTCAAGTCCAAGCTAAAACCACACTCTCCTCTCCAATCACTCTCAAGAAAACATGGCCTGGCAATGCAACCCCAACCTAATCTAATGCCTTCTCTTTTTATACTCCAATAATATGTGTGACTTGCATAATTTATTTGGTAATTAATTATACACTGCCTTTTGATATCTCTTCTATTTCCAGTAGGTATTTGAAGCTGAGTTAATCTAACTTTTCACACATTGACTCATCTATTTTAACTGTGTGGGAAGCAGTCAGTCACGGGGGTGAAAAGCATGGTTTCTGGACCAGATGGCCAAGCTCAGTACTGCCTCCTTTATTAGACGTGTGACCTCTTATTGCAGGTTTTCACATTTCAAGTAGTTAAATAACTTTCCTGATGTCATAGACTAAAGATTAAATAAGTTATACGTATAAAGCACTTAGAGCATTGTACTTACATTTATTTTATAACTAGAAAGTGTGTGTTACTTTTAAAATGTTATGGAAGAAAAAAAATTTTTTACCTCAAATAATAAATATCATACATCCTCGAGGCCTGGTACAACCTTGAGGTCTCAGTTCCAATAGGGACGGCATGTAGGTTAACATTCTGCAATGGAAACAACTTAAGTAAGCAGGATTCAGTGAATAAGAAGACACAGAATCCCTAAGAATGACACCACCTGGACATATTTTTTGTGCACAAGTTGTTTGCTCTTTACTTGTCATTGTCTGTTGATTATGGGAGGTCTTAGGAAACAGAATTTTGATCTAGAACAAAGATCAGGGGCTTCCATTCAGAGAGCCATAGATTTTCAAATATTGACCTGCTTGAATTATGCCTGGAAATGCAAGGATTACTTTGTAGCACTTAGATTTTTAAAAGTTGTCTCTGAGCTGCCTTCAAAAATTCGCCCAAGGAAGTAGTAAAACATCAAAAAGTAAAGTAGCTTCCCTTTTTGGTTAATTTTATTTCTCAAATAAGTTTACTGCACGCTGTTCTAATGTCCTTCAACATATTCATCTGTGGTGAAAAGATGCAAGACTGGATCAAAAGAGCATAAGTACCATGTTTAGAATAATTAAAATTTCCACAAAACTTTACTAACAATTTTGGTTGCTTGCCACTAAGTCAACAATAGGGATTCAAATATCTATTCCTCCTCTCCCCATATTCTTGAACAGTCAGGATTGGTTCAAATGGTAAACTAAGAAGGAGAGCAGTATTCACTTTCATTCAGTTTTTGAGTGTGATGGATGTTGTGATTGCAAGACCCTCCGGAACCATTGGATGGTGATACAGGATCTGCCAGTGTGTCCATGAAATCCATCCAAACTTTTTTCTTTCCCAGTATGTCTTCCACAAGAATACCAGTCTAGACAATATAGTCACAAACCCTTCCCAGAACTTATCCATACCTCCAAAACTTGCCTTGGAAATATCAGCCAGCTTGATATAAAATGACTCAGATCATTTGACCTCAAGGCCCTACTCTCAAAATTTTCAAGAAGGAAATGTATTAATCTGAAGGACATTTTTGTTTGTTTTTTTTTATTGGATTGAGAATTTTTGTTTATTTTCTAGGCAACAGGGGCTCTGTCTATATGCCTACCCAACATTCTATGATTTTGTAAAATTCCATCAGGACCATGGATTTTCAAAAATGTTCCACCCCTAAACAATGGAGAATCTGCATATATCATTATTACAGTACAATTTCCAAAGGGGAGAGAAACCCCACCAGCACTGTCACCTGCCAGGAAGAGGATAGGCATATCAGAATGTCTAAGAAGCTGGAGCATGTTTCTAAAAAACTAAGTGATTCTACTATAGTACCCAATGGTCACATAGGATCAGGTGGGTATGGTCCCTCTGCTCCAGTTAATAATCCTTGATGTCTGCTGATTCATTTTCCCTTCTTCAACAAGTCAATGACTACTGGAAAGTTTTAGCTACAACAAAATTTGCATGTACAAATAGAAAGCTAAGAAATATATAGTATCTCTTTCCTAGTACTAAATGAAGTCATTTTCAAGTAAATAGGTAACAACCAATAGAGAGTTGGTGTTTTTTGTTTATTTGTTTGTTTTTGGTATTTTTTATATTATGAAGTTTCAGTTTGATAAAAATTTGTAGTGACTGGAATTCCAAAAGACTGGAAAACATAAAATAACTACATTTTAAGATAGCAGTAGAAATAAGCATTCACATTTTCATCCAAGGTGAGAAAGTTTATTCAAAGGAATATAAGTGAATGCTGATTTTGTTCATTTTTATCACAAGTGTAATACACATGGTAGAAAAATATAATTTTTTAAATAAATGGGCTAATAAACTTTTCATAGTTATTTATCAGGTTATTATAAGGCAATCTTTGCTATGTATTTCAGATCCCATAACTTCTTTATTTCTTAATTTCAGAATGTCAGTAACATAATGGAGCTGAGAGCTTTGCTCTGCTACTCAAGTCCCAGAGTTGAGGCCTCCAACTATGCCACTTTTCCTTTATCTCACTGCAAAGTACAAATTACTAATCAATATAAAAGAAAATCCCAGTTGTTTAATTTTTTTACATTAATATCTCTGGCTATATACTGGGTTTAATAGACTGAACAAGATTTTTCTGAATGCTACATTTTTCCTTGAAATTTATATCAGAAACAAGTCCCCAGGCAATATTTAGGATAATAGATAAGAGTGTCAAGATGAGGAATTATCTAGATCTTTCTGCTCCCCTCAATCAAAATGCAATTAATAGTGAACACTATGTCTGATAAAATATATGCAGTCTGTCCCAGTGAATAAACACAATGGTGGCAGGGGCTTCTCATAGATGAGGTGGTTTATGTGATAACAATATTCACTGCAGGTAAGAACATAATAGCTTGTATTTATTACATTCCTATTGTCTGACAGATGCTTCACATTGTACTTTGTTCATTAATTTATAAACCCCAGAACAGCATGTAAAGTGGTTATTAAAGCTTGCTTTTTATTAATATTATACTAATTCAAAAAGTGTATTGACTAGCCTTAGTTCATATAGCCAGTAAGTGCTGGAGATAGTGTTTGAACCCACTACTTCATGGACACATTTATGAATTCTGATTCTATTTACAATTTTATTTCCAAAACTAAGTGTTCACTGATTTAAGTAAGAGCTTATGCCCTGATTATAAATCCCTTAATAAATTTAAATTGCTGTATTGTTGTTTGGTTTGGGGGAAGTTCTGTATTCTTTTGTTTTGTTTTGTTTTTTTGCTTTTCCCTCCTCTCAAATTTATACTTTCATGAGATTTCTACTTTGTAGTAAGAAGCTAGAGCCAGGAAGATTTTTTATGGTTATATTTCTGATAAGGGCACACATCTTAAGTAAAAA
The DNA here is from genome assembly GCF_987537825.1 of Furipterus horrens. Classification (NCBI taxonomy): domain Eukaryota; kingdom Metazoa; phylum Chordata; class Mammalia; order Chiroptera; family Furipteridae; genus Furipterus; species Furipterus horrens. The sequence goes on along the minus strand of NW_028327176.1, from coordinate 134,232,290 downwards.
TAAATACTTTCTTCAAGAGTAACTATGAACAGCAAAGCAAATTAATAAATTGCTTACTTTTCAGCTTCACATAGATGTTGACTGACTCTGAATTTTTAACAATGTTCAAACAACTGTGTAGAGAGGCTCACACATCTCCTTCGATTTGAAATGATTACTGTGTAACATTTTTACTACTTACATTATAGCTCAGACTATTGCTAATAAGAAAGTAAAATTTTACCATCTGTATATCAAATAGACGGCTACAAAATCCACCCAGGACATTATTAAATAGTAATTATTTATGGACAGTATTTTTCTGTTTATTACTGGCGAACAGCAATAACAGGGGAGGTAGAAAATAGGAAGTTCCAGTTCAAATTAAGTGCACATTCACAGCATGAGACACTAAAGCCACTTAAGATCTTCTCAATTTAACTTGACTAAGTCATACATACAGCACAGTTATCCTCTAAAAAGAAACTACCTGACTCATTAGAATTTCTTATTTTATACATAGCACTGAAGCTTGGAACAGCTTTTAAAATAATTGTGTAGGACTTACCAACCAAATGCTTTTTACCATTTCACTTTCCTATAAAAAGGCCTGTAAATATTGACATAAGATAAATTTTTTAAAACTTCTTTATCTGATCAAGTTTAATCTACTTTTTTTGTGAGTACCTTCAACACAAAGAACATACAATAGCAATGGTAATATATATATACCTAATAATAGCTAATAGTAATTGTCCATTTAGTATATACCCCCTAGCCTGTACTGAAAATCCCCCCAGATAAGTAATATCATTATACACATTTTGCAGGTGAGGAAAAGTGAGGCTTTGAGATATTAATTAACATGACCACTGTGTCACATTACACATAAGTAACAGAGCCAGGATTCAACCTAAATTTGTTTGACTCTCTTAGGCTATGTGATCTCCAAAGTAATACAGAAGCTTCCTCAAGCCCCCCCCCCCCCCCCGCACACACACACACGCAAAAGCATTAACCACATTGTCCAACACAAAACATATTTGTAAACAATGAGATGAGCTTAGTTCAACTTAAAACATTTGACTCCTAATTCAATAAATGCTTATTAGAATACCTACAGCCTACCAAGGCCATGACAAGAGTAACGCAATTGAAAAGGATATGAGCTTATCTTAAAGGGCCTTAAAATCTAGTCACAATGTATGTTATTGTCACTACTGGAACTACAAGGAAGCAGCATCTTTGTGTTCCTAAACATCTCCTCTCCTCTCTTCTGGGCATCCAGCACCAGACTATCTATCCTACAAATGCTCTGCATGACTATTCAAATTACATTTTTTGGTAATTTTCATATTGTTTGGGGACTGTTTCTGTGGTTCTGTTATTTTCTCATCAGCAGCACCACCATGCGTATCTGTGGCTGTCAGCATTTAGCTACTACCTGGGTTCAGCAACAGGAACCCCAGATTCCCGGAGCCATACGTGACCACCCTTTCTTTCTCCACTTGCCAGATAGCCTCAGCCTCTCACTGAAGGGGAAGCCTAGCCACCTACCTCAGCCTCCCTGTTAACACATGCCAGAAATGCAAGGGAGCTAATGGCACCTGCAAGAGACTTGATCCAGTGAGAGCAGGAAGAGAAAGGCTCACAGATAAATATCAGAGCCTTCTTTCCACTAAGACTGTCTTGAGCTGTACTGATTCCATAAGTCCCCTTCAGAGACACGTATTACCAAGCTATGTTTCTGATGAAGCTCAATAATGATCCACCTCCTTCCTCAGCTCATTTCCCTTGCCCCTTCACTCTTGCTGCTTTGGTATGGTACCTTCCTCCCCAAAAAGTCATTAACAATTTCACCTCAGATACCCTGTTTTTTGGAAATCTGGGCTAAGACATTTACATACTTTCCCAAAGTTCTGTGCAGGTAGTCATCTCTGGATCAGTATCTCTTCTCAAAAAATAGTATATCTAAAACATAATCATTTTTCTTTTTTCTTTTTTTTAATGACTTTTACCCTATATAACCCATGCCCTAGAAGCCACTGGTGAGCCAGGTATTTGAACACCAGCTTGCCTATGACTTCTCAATAATCATTTTTCAACTTCTCTTTGCTCAGTGTCTCTGTGGGTATTCCCAATCCAAAAATGAATTGTGGAGTGAGCATTTCTTTTATGACTCATTTAAGCAAAAACACTTCTAGGAGTCATCATGTTTAGATTCATTCCTTGTATAAGCATTTACTGTTTCAGGCTTTCTATTTTAAAATTTAAATATCCTTAAAGAGGTAAAACATTACAATATTCAACAAAGTTTGTGCAAATTAAATTATCTGATTGATTGATGAAATTGACCTAACCATTACCTTGCAGCCAGCAAAGACAGTATATATGCCTGGGTAAAGCTCTTCTACATCCAACATAAGGATCTGGAAAGCTGAGGCATCAATAGAAACAGGAAAGGGATGCAAAAATATGAGATGAATTAATAAGAGAGGCAATAACATGTTTCAAATTTTATCTAGGAACAAGACCTACATATACAAAACAATAGGTTTAATTTCTTCATTCTCAATAATTTGTATATTTGAGAGAAATCTATAAACTATTTTTAAAACAAGTTTGCTAGCAAAGGAGGGCAAAAGGGGAAAAATTGGGACAACTATAATAGAATAACAATTTTAAAAATGTAATGAATTTCTTAGTTGTGTCCTCACTGCCATTTGGAATATTTCACTGGCCAATACCTTGGTCTCCACTTGGAAATGCAGGGCAGAACAGAGGACTAAAGAGAAGTTTTGGAGCAAAGAGAGAAAGAACCTTCTGGAAGAGATACTGGTACTATGAACAGCCATTAAATACTTTTGCTGCTGTACAGTCTATAAATCACAATATAACTAGGACCAAATTTTAAACCCCATAAATAGTAATAGGGTTATGACTAGGGGCCATGGTAGAAATCTGAGAACATGTAGATGGTGATTCACTTGGCATGACTCACAAGCACCCATGTGGCCATGAAATTTAAAAAAGATAAATTGATAATTGCATCCAATTTGAGATTTCATTGCCACTCACTGAAAGCATTTAGCTAATCTTCACTGATTTATAACTCAGTATTATTCCCAAACTAGTTGTGGTATCAGGTATACAAACTAAAAGAAAGCCTTGGTTTTAGCAATCAATTTTTCTTTAAAAACTGTGCATTGCTTCTTCCTGAAGCAAGGTTCTTGACCCTTTTTCTCTCTTTGTGTGTGTGTTGCTTTTTTATTTTCTAATTCACCTAATTTTAGCTAGTCTACATGGTGTCATGCTTAGTCTATTCATTTTTCTTGGCAAAAGAAGGCCATTTAAACTCTTGGTCATGAAACAGCTTTCAGGCAATACAATACTTGCTCTCCTTCAAAATTTTTTATGACCTTTACCTGGAAACTGGCCTTTATTGGGTTTCAGGTATGCTTACACACATAACCTGGTTTGCCACATTTGACTGACTTGGCAGCTCGGGTGCCTGATTCATAGCCTTGTTGCCTTCTGAAATTTCCAGAAAGAAATTTGCTGAGTGTCTTTATTGGAAAAAGAGGGGTGGTTTCATTTAGCAGATGTAGAAAGCTGTTCCAGACATAATCATAATACTTTATGTTTGATTTCCATATAAATTTTCAGAATACCTTTACATCCATTCTCTTGTTTAGTGTCTAGCTGGATGTGGGAAAATGAAGGGAGGCGAGAATAGAAAGAATAAAAGGAGAAAAACTTAAGGGACTTGGAAGAGGTTTACTTTACTAGAGTACATGGAAAAGAGAATTTAGAGACCACAGAGGAACATAAGCAGAGCTCTTGTTCTGGAAAACCCACTACATGATAAGAAATACTTTAATTTGTAGATGGAGGACAATGGGGAACAAACTGATTATACTGGAAAGTGTAAGCATTCTTATTTTATAGGATATGCTTCAAATGAAAAGCTCAAAGCACTTGTTCTATGGTACACAGACTAGCACAGGCATTTGGAACATGGATTCTGGTTCTAAACAAATTAGGATCTGAGTTCTAAGTCTGCCACTAACAGGTTGTTTGACCTCAGAAAAGTTACATGTCTTTGAGACTTAGTTTTCTTATCTATAAAACTCATCAGTTTTCTCATCTAATTCTGTAATGAAATCAATGATAAGGTTACTATGAGGATTACAAACATATACTGTGAGGATTATACACAGGCCTAGTGCTTATTAACTGCTCAATACATGCTAGCAACTGTTACATAGTAAATACTAATGTTTTGACATTGTCATCTTTTCTAAAAGAGCCTCAGGAAAGAATGAGTAGGTAATAGCCATAGCTAAATAAGAACCTCATCACGGTCAATAAAGAGGTCCTCTTTATTGAGGTTCATCAGTTCTTCCTACATCTTCAGGAACTCCCTTCCTCTTTACGGAAATGAAAATAAAAACTGATGAAGTAGTTAATTTGATGATTACAAGATATCTATTTATGACCAACTCTGGATGCACGCATATACTAACTCTACTACTAACTCTCCCACTAAACTGACTCTACCACTGAAGAACAAGAAGCGATGACCTGTGGACATAGTTGACTCTTCTCATATCAAAAGTCAGTGTTGATGTCTTGATCTAAGGGATATCGAGCCAGCTACTCCATCTGTTCCAGGATTCCATCTTTATGGAACATCATGTTGGCCTCTCTGATGTTCATTTTGAATGTCTAAAATATTCCAACTTTATTACTAGCTATGTATATCTCTGACATTCAAACATTATGCCATTTTTAAAAAGCATCTGTATTTCTACCATTCTTGAATACTAAGTTCTATAAATTCATTATGTGCTATATAAAAATAAATAAATAAATCAGTGGTAAATCCAGAAAGGATTAAGAATAGATTAAGGACTTCATCCTAATAGGAACTTTCTGCTCTTTCCCCACTCTACCTCACCTCCTCAAAAATATACCCATTCTTTTTATTGGAGGCGATGATGTTTAATCAGCACTTGGCATTTGCTAACAACTGCTCCTGCACATGCTTGGACAGCTTGCAGAGGTGCCATCAGTCTTCAGCAGCAGCAGCTACATGGCTCTGCAGGCTCCTGTTCAGTCCATCACTTGGAAGTCCCTTTTAGCAAATGAAGTGAAGTACTACCAACACCCTTCATAGGTTTGTATTACAGTATTAATCATGGTCACTCTCACAAAAAGTTGAGCCCTTCTTCATCTAAAAACATTGCTAACTGGAGTCCAGAGTGCACAGAAGACAATGCTGTTTCTGTGCTTTCTAGCCTGGGGCTCATCTGCAGAATTCAAAGGCTTTTCTTCTCTTTAAACAACCTAGCTACAAACAGAAACACAGCCCTGTACTTATCTCATTAAAAGAATCCAACCTCTAAAGAAACTTTGTTTTTTCTCATCCTGCAAAGACAGGCATGGTGCCTCGGTCTGGTTTATAATTTACACTGCCCAAGGACTAAATTGCTCTTTTATTTCCAGATAAAGCAAGCTTACAAAATAGTGTGTAAAATGAGAGCAGGCTCAATGCACGCATTTCTCTCTCTGAAACTGACTGCAATCATATGAAATGAAGTGCTAGATATAAGGTTAAAATTAAATTTTCAGTTACTAATTTTAAATATGACTAATTCTTTTTGGTAGGTAAAGAGGTGGGAGTTAAGTAAGTTTAAAACCAAATTTCTCAATTACTTCTGAAACAAAACTTTTCTTACATATTAACATTTGTAGCCTAATAATTTTAGTAGGCCTAATGTCAGAAGCGAGACTATAATTTGGCCTATAATTCTATACTTTTTTATAATTTCCTATGTATTCATGTATTTCCCAATGATCATTTAAAATGTTAACTCTCTGCAGACCTCATAGTAATATGTATAAGAAAATTACTATTAACTTCATTTCTGGGTTAAATGAATGGAAACAAAGAAATTGATGTGGCTTAAAAATGTCAATGTTGGAAGCCAAATCAAGGATCATCTGCCTTAAGAAAATTTCCTTCTAAAAACAGTTGGGACCACCCTGAGCAGGACATGTGCTGCCTGCTCTACTGCATCAGTCTACAGGTCTTATCAACAAACCCCATCCCTGAGAGGGATCCTAACCATGCACCTCTCCAGCACCCTCTTCAATTCCCTAGTGTCCAAGCATGGTTTTCTTTCAGACAACACAATTCTTCATGTCCCGTTGTTGTCTTCTGCAAGCTGCATTTCCCCTCTGCCTACCCCGGTGCTCGCCTATTCCTCCACCTCTGCTGCTTGCTGGCCTGCTCCGTGAAAGCGCTCTCAAACTTGTCCATCTTCACAGCCTGGTGCCTTGCTGGCTGACTCTTCTTACCTTCCCTTTCCCTGTCTTGAGTCTATGAACACTCGCAAGCACTCAACTTGATCACCCTGCTTAGCATCAGTTCTATTCACCACACCATCCGAAATCAAGGTTCATATCACTGGCTCAGCGCTGCAGCCTCACCTGTCCCGCCCCCCAGGCCTGGCCCTCTTCTTCATGTCAATTAGCACAATGCTCCCCTAATTTAAATGTGCGTACAAATCCCTGGTATCTTGTTAAAAGGCGTATTCTGACTCTATATCTGAAATAGAGCCTGAGATGCATTTCTAACAAGCATCCAGATGATGCTGATGCTGCTGGTCCAGGAACCACACTTTGAGTAGCAAGGATTTAGCATCTAAGATGTTGGCATGTAGGGCAGACTGCCTCTAATGTTGCCTAATTCTTAAGCCACATACCACTGGATTTACATGAATTCTAACCCTTATATAACAAGTATGACATTATGCCTTTATAGCTTTTGCTCCAGTAATTTCAGTTTTCAAAAAGTACAGTCAAAACAGCTTGCCATACCACAAACACCCTTCCATCCCTTCCTTAACTCGCTCCAGGTCTTGTGGAATCCATCAGTGCTGTAGGGAACAAAAGCTTTTGAAATGGAATTGAACATGGGGTGCTGCCTGGAATATCAATAAATTCAGTAAGGACTTCTTTTCCCTCCTCTGCTATTCACTAATTTTTTTAAGAGATAAAAACAAACTAGAAATAAAATAAAATGTCCAGGTGCTCTTGCCTCAGCCATTGCTTTTTTTGTGTGCCATAAAGTGCTGACTGCCTCTGAGCCTCAGTTTCTCCAAACCTAAAATAGAGGGTTTTCCACTCCACTCTGTTAGGATAGGACTTACAGTCACTAGTGAAACCTGCTGTGGAAAGATGCTATAAAAAACGTAGTGTTCTTGGATCACATCTGCACCAAGACCAGAAATAATATTTTTAGCAGAAGGACTTAGTGTTCTCCATTTTTTTCCTCTAATGAGGTATGGAACTATGTAGACCATAATGACTACAGCTTAAAGTGTAGGTTCAGTTACTACGTAATCTCATAAATCTCTCTTAGTCATAAGTAACAGCTAACCTCTATTTCCTCTGATATTTTTATTTACCCTGTAAATCAGCACTATTCTTCCACTTCACACAAAGGAAGTTGGGAACCCCAACTCTCCCAGGACTGTAGAGCCAGACAAGACATTTGTGTGTGCCTCTGATCCAGGAACCATCCTCCTAACAGTGAGCCTCCCGCACGTGCAGGGCGTGGAGTCCCATAATCACTAAGGATAGTTATGGCGACATGGTCCTAGGCGGTCCAAAAAATGCCAGGCTGAAAAATGAAGCTGCCTGAACTTCTGCAGTACAACCAGTCAGGAATCACGGAAGTAAAAACATTAGCGAAAACCAGTTGTCTGGCATCAAAGTATGTGTCTTTCTCTGTTTGGTTTTGCTTTTAATTAACTTTAGTCACACTGGTGCTGGTGTGGACACAATGTGAGCAAACATGTAGTTTGTGCAACTTTGCTCCCTCACTGGACATTTGTCCCAGCTGGGAGGAGGAGCTGTGTCTTCCTCCTTCTCTCGAGCAAAATACCCAAGACCAGTAGTGATCTCTCAGTAGAACTGGTGAGAGGGTTTGAGGCCGCCTCGTTTGTCTTCCTTTGCCCTCCACCCTGCTCCAAGAAAAAAAAATATGGAAAAATATGACATAAGTAGAATTCTAAGGAGAAATATTAGGTGTTGACTTATTTGTTAGGAACAAACTACTTGGATTTCAGTATGCTAATGGAAAGCAAATTTCCCCCTAATCAGTTTAAAGGGTATCTTTTGGGTGCCAGTATAATGAAATCCAGTAGCCCTTAATTGCTTACAGGTCATTTAGTGTCCAATTTCAGAGACTTCAAAGGAAGTGTAACCACACAATGAAGAGAAAGGCTTATGCTAAAATGATTTACATGATTCCTCCCTGCTGCAACTATGAGACAGTGAAGAGAGAAGATAAGAAAGCTGGGAAACAGCCCTGGCTAGTGTGGCTCAGTGGATTGAGCATAGGCCTGTGCACCAAAAGGCTCCCAATTTGATTCCCAGTCAGGACACATGCCTGGGTTGCAGGCCAGGTCCCCAGGTGGGGGCGTGAAAGAGGCGACTGCTGTTTCTCTTACACATCATGTTTCACTCCCTCTTTCTCCCTCCTTTCGCTCCTTTCCCCTCTCTCTAAAAGTAAATAAGTAAAATCTTTAGTAATAATAATAGAAATTGAAGAGAACCCATAGTTTGACATTATTGAACTGAGATTTGAACCATTGTGCCAGGCCCTCCTTTTAAAGTTCACAATCCCATGTTTATTTTATAACCCCACTTCCTCTGTGCACAGTTCAAACAGGGTTTTATGCTTTTCCCACTCTTTCTGTGTTTAAATGGTGCTTCTCATATGGTTTTTGTCTAAGTTTTAAGCTTTGGGAACACTTCACCTTGTTTCTTTACAAAGGGAGTAAAAATGCTCAAAAAAATACAGATAGAGTGCATCTCACCTGACATCAGTATTCATTCATCCCTGTTTTTATTCATTCAACACACCTTTGTTGAGTGTCTAATTGAGTGCTTGACACTGATGGGGATACAAAAATAGAATATACATAGCTATATTTAGAAGTCATCATTGAAAGAAGCTGCGGAAAGGGTACATGGGACTCTATACTGGTTTTTTTTATACTACCTATGAGTCTATAATTATTGCAAATTTTAAAGTTTTCTTTTTTTTAATAGGGTGATAGCCTGTTCAGGACTCTATTCATTTAGCACTGGAATTCCCACATCCTGGAAAGGACCTCAGATCCTGCCAAACCAAGACACTCTATAAAATGAAGTGCTCACTGTCTCTGTCTTCAACAATCTCATATACAATGAAAATATGATAAATTATTTGGGTAGAGAACACCAGCGAGAAAAAGAAATGCATGACACATGTGTGACTATGCCCAAATGTTTCATCTTACGTAGGCATTGCTATTAAGTCACACTGCTTTCTCTCCTGAGCTCAGACACCATCTCAGAATCCTTCTCAACACAATTCTTTTCCAGACAGTAATTGTTAATGAACTGGAGCTGGCAACAGAATTGAAAGCCATTTCTATCATTGTATTTTTCTATCGTACCAAAGAGTTTTTCAGGTGTTTTTACTTTAATAGATAAGTTTAAAAAGAAAGCTTCAATTTCCAGACCATATTGTGCTCTTGAATAGTAAAATAAACATAATTAAGGGTTGTTATGCATGATTTTTACATCCCTTCTCAGAGTCCTCTCAATGTTGTATTGCAATATTAGTTTAGTCATTTGTTATCAATCTTAAAATCACAACACTTTTGGGAGATGACCTTTAAACTGCAGGTAGTTTTATAAGTATATACAAACAGAAGTAAATTATTTTTTCAATGAAAGTGGTGATAGGATTTCACAGTACATGATTCATAAAACAAATTTACAAAATAAGCATCTCCCAGCCAGCATCTCATATATACACTGTTTTTGTATTTACCCTTTCTTCTACCTTTCTTTCAGGCAAACATATCTACTCCAATCTTATTAAGTACACTTAATAATAAAAGTGAAGGCTTTCATTTTGATATATCTATAGCACTTCAGACTGGAATACACTTCTGTAACATCTTTCAACATTTAACAAAGGAGGGCAGAAAAAGGTTTTGGAGTCATACTGAATTAAGTTTAAAGCTTGGCCCTGTTGCTTTCTAGCTATGTGATATTACTCTCCCTTGTGGTGGTGATGGGTGAAAAGGGGGAGGGGACTAAGAAGTGCAGATTGTCCATTATAAAACAATCATAGAGATGTCAAATACAGCATAGGCAATTACAGTAAAAAATATTATAAGAATTATTTATGTATGGTGTCAGATGGGCACTGGATTTATCGGGTTGATCACTTCATCAGTTATATAAATGTCTGATCACTATGTTGTATACCTGAAACTAATACAATACTGTATGTCAATTTTTATTGAAAAACAAAAAATATACATATTTTTTAAAAAGGGGCCCTTAAAATTATTTGGGAATTTTATTTTATTTTATTTATTTACATTATAATTACTTTGTATAATACATCTAGGACATATATGTCACACATATAAGTAATTATATTTCAATAAATATTTTTAAAGGTCTCTTCAACATTCAGATTGTGCATGTACCACTGAAACACTGTTCATAGGATGCACACCAGTTGCCATAATTGAACCAACTTAGAAATAAATTGAAATTTTTAAAAAGGTTATGGATTTTTCCTATTCTCAACTTTCAAAATATGAAATGTCAATATCTCAGCAGTAATTGAATGGTTGGGTGATAGCATTTACTTTCAAACTTTAAATCTTTTTGTTAAATTAACAAGAATAAAATTTTTAAAGAAATGAAGTACCCATGGATTGAAATTTTTTCCTTTTTTAATTTTTTATACATGTCTGAGACACAGGAAACTTTCTATAAATGCTCTTACCAAGTGGCTAAAAAGCAAATACCAATGTGTGAAACCTGCAACCATTAAATCTATATATTTGGTAAATAATATAATTTCTAAGTTACTCAATTCATTAAATTACTAAGCATTCAGTAATGTGATTAGAGTACATGTTACAAATAAAGTATTATTTGAGCCTAGGTTCCTTTGATCTTATAGTTTGAATTTTATGACTAATACACACATATTTTTAAACTGAGTTTATATTTCCAATATGCTGTTTGACCTGATTAAGAGTTTAAAATGTGAAATATAGAGAGGTTCTAAAAATAAGATACAGTCATAAACTTCTATTATTAATTTAACTATGATCTCAAGTAGCACATACACAAAGGCTACAAGGATAAATTTACAAATGAACAGACAAGCTAAGTCAATCTGATCATGTAAGCTTTAAAGTTTCCTTCTGACTTGCCCTCTAGTTGAAAAGATCAAAGTGACGCCTGGAATTATCATTGCATTGGTTTCAGTCATCCCAGTTTCACAGCGTCCAGTCATTCTGTGTGTTCTATATTCAGTGCAGCTGTTGTTGTGACTCTTGAGATGTTAGACTCACTAATAAGTTATTTTCCAGTCTTTTGGCAAGAATGGGGCTATAAGAGAAATGGCCTGTCTTGATGTGTTCCAGCTGGAAGTAAATATGTTCTCCCATTGAAAAACAGGTCATTGCCTGGAGGTTTCCAAATTTTGCCTAACTGAACACTGGCTTAGGAATTGCTAAGGAACCCAGTGGTAGTAAGTGATTAAGGAAATAGAGGGACATAGTGAATCAAGCCCCAGGAAGAGGTTAAGAACTCTTAATTTCAATCCCAGGATTCCTTGCTAACACAATTTACAACCTTGAAAATGCCACTTAGCCTTTGGCTGTGCTTCCATAGCTATAACCCTAATTATTTAATATTTATTGAATACTCATAAAGAACTGGTTCCTGAAGAGAACATAAAGCAAAAACTACTAGATCTATTACTCCAGTGTTTATTTTATAGGGACCCCATTAGCAGTATTTCACAGCCTACCGTTTTGAAAATGCGTTCTGCACTTGACTAGAAAAAGATCATTCGATATTTAGAGAATATTCATTAGTAATTTCTCAAAAAGATAAAAGAGGGTAGATGAAATTGGCTTAATTTTTGACCCGGTACATTATTCCAAGAAGTCCTTGGTTCAGAATAAAGTGAAGGCCATCATTAAAATCTGATTACTAGAGTCTACATTATAAAGATGGACCAAGAAAACAGACAAAATATGGGGGCAGTTGTGAGGTGTTATTTCTTTGGCTTTGACTTAGTTGGGATTTGATGTTTGTTTGTTATTTTTTCAAAGACAAGTTTGTGTTGCAGCCAATGAAAAGTAGTTTTCCTTTGCAATGGCCTAGAGGAGGCTCCTTTTTGTTGGAATGCACATGCCATTTTCCTTGACTCATATAGTCAACATTCTTTGTCCTATTCTAATGCACTGTTTGCATGGATAGCAGCACAGTGGCTAAGAACTATTTGGATCTGCCACTGTGAATAGTCACTGGCATTTTCAGTACTAAACATGATACCATGGTGCTAAAGCTTATTCATAGATGTGTATGACTGACTGGTTTTTCCTACAGTGATGAACTGTTTTCTGCAGCAAATTATATAGGCCAGGATCTTTAAAACATCTATGCTAGGGTGGGTTTTCTTCCTTCTGTTTTTCTTGGAATCGTTGTTTTAAAATGAGGTTTCATGATTATTTATCTTAGCCTCAAAACCCATGGAAAATGTTACATTTGAAGAAGATGACACAAGTTGGAAATCATTTAACCAGCTATAGAAAAATCATTTTTTGATTCAATATGTAAGTGCAATATGCAAAAAGATATTTTTCTATCATTTTCTGTGTATGCTTTAAATTTTTATAAGAAACCTGCTATATAAATATGGAAGTAAATAAGGTAGGAAACTGTTAACATATCTAAAACCACCTAACTGCCTTTGCTTCCAATATTATATCCTTGAAAACCTATCGATTTAATCCCTGTTACATCAGCTATCCTGGAATTTTCACTTTAGCGCCATGCTATCTGTTAAAAAATGACAGTAATAACAGATTGCAAAGCCAGTAAATTTATCCAGCATCATTAGAGAATATGTTCCACATAGATATATTTACTTCCTTAAGAGCCTAAACTTTTACTGAACATCATTCCACACTTTCATGACTTAGTGTTAACACTGTAAAGTAAGGAATTACTGTGCTATGCTTTAATAGAGTAGTAACTTTGTGACTATGAGATGTGCAGGTCAGTTGCCCCTACACTACATAGCCTCAGGCTGCTTTATAATGGGGGATTCTACAGACTCAGACTTCTCTAACTCTCACTGTGAGCTGTCACTTGTAGATTTGGATTCCCACACTCTACCTCAAAACTACCTTTGCTTCGAAGGTAGAGGTGGAGAAATAACCAAACTCCTTATAAGTGTGGGCTTTCCGGTGGCATTAATTCCATTGGAAGAAGACTTAGACAGGATGATGAATTATGAAATGATGGAACAACAGAACAGAAAATAATTAGACAAGGGCACATATTATGTTTTCTGCTGGTAATGTATACCAGCTGTTACTTCCTATCTGATCTTTGTACAACTTATTTTCTCCATAGGCTTAACACTGTGATCTTGTCTTTACCAGACATCTGTTTTATTCTACTTTGACACTTTACCAATGAAATTTTACATCTTAATACTATGCCCTCAAATTGCTGCCCACTTTCCTATGGACATATAGTAGGCCTATGGGTTAAATTTTTTTTTCCAGTCATACAGGTCCTCAATGAAAGTGTAACGGTTCCACTGGGTTCAAGCGCAACTCATTTTGAACACTGGATATACCTAGTGGCTGTAGCTTCTAATTGTTCTAATTGTTCTAATGTTAAAACTGAACATTTGCAAACTCATTAGAGAAAATCTCACACTTATCTATAAGATCCCGCCATGGCAGAGAACTCAATCATCAGCCTCTCATTCAATACAATGAGCCAAGGCTGGCTGCCCCTGGTGAAAGCTGCCACCACCTCAGTACACAGTATAGCATAGCCAAGAAAATTCCAAACTGCTATTCATCACACATGTAAGAGAAATACTTTATGACCTTCAAAGTGGGCCTTTGTCCATTAATACAGCTCTCTCACAATGCTGAACACATTTACTCATGGTGGATTTGACTCTTGGCTCAATAAAATCTAAAGGAAGTTAACTAAAAATGCAGAAGGGCAATTTTTATCACTAATTTCCGTGGGAGCCTAGAGAATTTGCTTAGGAATCTAAGTCCTTTGGCCTGCAGTATTCAACCTTTCACTAACACACACAGCATGTTCATAAACCAGCAAAGACTGCACAGACCTTTTACCTCTGGGGGAATCATATCTGTTTGTCCTACAGATGTGCAGAGACATATTTTAATAGCAGTGCTATTCTTTAAAATTAGTGTCTGTTTCATGATTAATTTCACAGGATTACGAGTGACCATTAAATCAATATACTCTTTTGCAGCAGGCAGTACTCACTTCACTTTCAAAAGTTAAAGTTCTTTAAAACCATATTATTTTCCTCTTACAGAACAGCAAGTCAGTTAGAACTGTTAGAATCACCCTCAAATGATTACATTTTATACTGTGTTTTCACATTGAGAAAAGGCAGAAGTAGGGAAATGATCCAAAAGTTCTCCATCCACATGAAATGTTAAGAAGCCTAATTGAAGAGGTCATATATCCAGAAGCCAAGGTTTCTTCAGAGGGCATAGATCAGAGTCCATCTTTGGTTGGCTACAGAGTGGGCTCTGTCTTCACCTGGGTCAGTGTGTGCCAGGGGTCAAACCCAAAACTGAAAAGTATAATAATTATCCATTCAATACCTGACTCCACATCATGAAATGCCCCTCTAAATTATGCCTGGGTCATCAGAAACCATATCAAGGTGTCCCCAATGCCCCTTCTGCTGAATGCCCTCCCTGTCCTCCTGCCTCTTCCTGAAGCCCTGGGCAGCCCATAGAACAGACTAGCTCAGCTCCATCTCTCCGCTCTGTCTCTAAAGAATGTAAAATCATTCTTTCAACTTTAACACCCACTCCTCACTTCCCTGCCCTTTTTCTCCCAAGCAATGTAATTCAAGTTGAAGCACAGAGCTGCTCACTCTTTTTTTTTTTTTTTTTTTTTTTTTTTTTTTTGCCCCTGTTGCATAAAAACTGAAAGGGGGAAACAAAGGCTCACATGAACTTTGGAGATTAATACCTCTTCTGGTCCCAGCTGTCAGATTTATTTCTTCTTTGTAGCTAAATCAGGTCATTATGCTACAAATCTTTATTCCAGATGAAAGATTTAAGTCTTCGCCGAATTTGGGAAGTTTAGGGCAAGGGAAAGGGCATAATAAGATCTACATAGTAATTGGCTATAGTTTTATCTGGATGTTTGTATGGTGGCTGCTATCAAATTCCGATAAACTTTTACTGACCCCTTTCACTTTCCAGAGTCCCTGGGAACCCCAGCAACCAATTGCATTGTCCTGGCATTCAGACTTTTGTGCTCAATTATAAACTCTCTCCACATCTAAGATGTCATGTTTCTACAAAGCTACTTTAAACAATCAAAGAAATTAAAAGATCCTTTGGGTTGCTTTGTAATAATACATAATAGTAATTTTTAAAGTTTCTATAACTCAAGCATTTGTCCTTGACGTGTTCTGAATTATTTCTTCAGAATTTAAAAAAAAAAGGCAGACATAATGGAAAGCTTAAAGATCCCATTTAGCTGCTTTAAAATCAAAACCAAAGAACAGCGGTGGGAGCCGAAGTCTGAAAAGGCATTAAGTCATCAAAATTGCCATTCAGTTAAACAGCTTTGGAACAGATGTCTCTCCCATCATTTTTATCCAAAGAACCCAGGAGGGGACATTGAATATATTAATAAAGATAATAAAGTAAATAGCCTTAGGTCAGTACTGCTTTCTCATATAGGTATTCTTTAGGCAGGCTTGTTAAATGGTCCCAAAGCACCCCTTGTGGTTTTTGCTTCATGTAGCAAACTCTTATTTTCTCAGTATTTCCATGAGTAAAAAGATGATGGTGAGCACTGAACCTTAAATCAGGATACTTACGTTGTACCTAGAGAAAACAGGGGAGTGAGAAGTCATCTGCAGGCCTAGTTAGGTTGAGTGCTGTCCACGTTTGTTCAGGATCCCCACACACAAGTCCAGATTTCTGGCAACCTTTGTGTTCAGACTTCCAGGAGGAGGCAATCATCAGGACTCGATGTGGTTGGCACCCTGGAGCTGTGCAATGCAGAGACCCTGGATTTGAGATCCTTTGAAAAATGCCCATTTGCCACAGTGGGAATCATGTTTCCTTCCCAACCACTAGAGAGGTTCTATATTCAATGGTTTCAAGAGGAGTATACTCCTCTGAAGGAGGAAAGGTGAAGCCTGTCAAGGAGCCAGAAAAAAAGTTCTTGGGTCAAAGTACTTATGTCAAAAGTCCTGTGAAAGCTGTCGGGATACTGCCATAAATGTTTGAAATCCTGACTGAGAGAAAGGCTAGAAACTAGGGCCATCCCTGCTCATAACCTCAAGGCCTCATCTGACAAAATTATCTTTGACCTGCTCCTGTCATAATGTCTGCAATTGCTCCCTCTGAAGACCTCTTCCCTGTTAAGTGCATCTCTTCCAAAAGGTCCCTATTTAAATGCTAATGTTTTGCTCACCCAATATCAGTCATTAGTTTATCACATTAGCCTCAGTCACCCAGGGAAAATGGAACTTGGTCGGGTAAGCACTAATGAAAGGCAAGGTGAAAGGGATGTTCCAGAACATGTGTGCAGAGCAGAGATGTGAGTGGTGGCAGTTAAACAGAATGTACAGGGGTCAGCAGCTAGAGTGACAGGAAATAAACTAGTACTCCCCCTTTCAGAAGTGGGGTACACAATATGCTTTTTAGAAGAGGGTGCTTTAACAGGAAGATTAGGCGACACTTTAAATAAGCCTTATATCCTTATAGTTTTGTCTAGAACTTGTCCTAGTTCAGTCTAAGTAAATCCAATAAGCAAGAAGAAAATACTAACCCTAATTCTAAAAAAAGAGATGATCCAACAGTCCCTATGCCTGCAGAAGAAACAGCTCAGCTAGGAATTTGAGACACACATTTGGCCCTTGCCATTGAAGATGATCCACCACAAAGTAGGCCAACTCCATTTGACAGAATGACAGCTATTCCCACAGTGGCTTTGGGATGTTATTTGAAAATCAGATTATTTATTTTTTAAAGGCAACATCCATTGTTAGGCTTGTTTTACTTTCAGTTGATTTAAATGGGAACATCCTTATCTGCAAGGACACAGATACCTTTCTGTGGAGCTTTCTGCAATATACAAATGTGTTGTGTGGCAATGATCTTTGTGGTTAAATTAAGATGTTCTGTACTATAATAACCTATGTGCACAAAAAGCATGGGTTAGATATAGGAAAGAACTATTTGTTGGATGCCTAAAAGCACAAAATGAACAGCACAAGATGGCATAAAATTTGCACAAAACTCTTTTTCAAACATATTAAAAGCCAACTTGTTAAAAAATAAATAAAAGTGATACTTAGCATGCTCAAATGTCTTCCAGAGGAAAAAAGTGGTCTGCAGGAAAGCTTTTGAACTTCATTCATTTTTCAAGGATCTGCAAATTAAAAGACCTGTTGGGAATATATTTGGTTCATTTCTTGTCTGAGAGGCACTCTTGCTTTCAATAGGAAGAAAGATGTTCATTTAAATCTCCTTAAATTAAGAAAAAAGCAGTGTCTCCATGTAAATAAGAATATGTGACTCCCAGGTATTTTCCAGTCGCTATTCACTGAAAAACAATTTCAGAATACACAGTATCCTTCAAAGTAGGCCTATGTTCAAGAAAATATGTTTGCACTTATGGCATCACCTGCAGGAGGTGAGGAAGTTTGATCCTGAGCAGAAGGAAGATAATCTGGGGAGATAGAATGGCATAGTGTTGGTAAAGACAAAGCTTTCTGGTCAAACTGACTTAGACATGATTTCTAATTCTAATAGTTTCTACATTGAAGATGGAGTATTCAGTTAATTCCTTTGAGCCTCAGTTACATTATCAGCAAAATGGGTGCAATAATAATCTCTTTTTCATAAGATTGTTGTTAAATATTAAAATGAAATAATGCCTATAAGTGGCAATGCTCAGTTAATGCACAATACCTGGCCTGCAATAAGTGTCCAGTAAATTACAACAACCTGTCATGTCATTACTCATCCTGGAAATTTTAATCTTAGGCTACATCTCTATTCAATAAATGGTGTTGGGAAAATTGCACAGATATATGCAGGAAAATGAAACTAGATCACTTTCCTATACCACACACAAGAATAAATTCAAAATGGATTAAAGACTTAAATGTTATACCCAAAACTATAAAAATGTTAAAAGAAAACATAGGCAGCAAAACTACATAAATTGCTCATAGCAATATTTTATGAGCTATATCTCCCAAGACAAGGGAAACAAAAGAAAAAATAAACAAATGGGGCTACTCAAACTAAAAAGTTTTTACACAACAAAGAAAATCATCAACAAAATAAAAAGACAACCCCCAGAATGGAAGAACATATTCACTGATACATCTGATAAGGGGTAAATATCCAATTTTATAAAGAACTTACAAAACTCAACAACAACAACAACAACAACAACAAAACAATTAAAAAATGGGCAAAGGACCTGAATAGACACTTCTCAAAAGAGAACATACAAATGATCAACAGACATATGAAAAGATGCTCAATGTCACCAATCATCAAAGAAATACAAATTAAAACCACAATGACATATCATCTCCCACCAACAAATAACAAATGCTGGCAAGGATGTGAAGAAAGAGGAACCCTTTTACACTATTGGTAAGAATGCAGATTGAACAGCCACTGTGGAAAGCAGTATGGAGATACCTCAAAAAATTAAAAATGGATCTGCCTTTTGACCAAGCAATCCCACTTCTGAGAATATATCTGAAGGAACCCAAACCACTAAGAACATAAGCACCCTTATGTTCATCAAAGCATTAGTTACAATTGCCAAGATATGAAAGCAGCCCAAGTGTCCATTAGTAGATAAGTGGAAACAACAATGGGACATTTACACAGTAAAATACTACTCAGCTATAAAAAATAAGAAACTTTTACCCTTTGTGACAGAATGGATGGACATAGAGAACATTGTTTGGAAATAAGCCAGCGAAAAACAAGTACCATATGATTTTGTTCATATATGGAATCTAATGAACAAACTGAACTGAGAAGCAAAACAGAGACAGATTCATAGATAAAGAGTAGGATGACAGCTAAGGGAGAGAGGGGAGGGACTAGAAGGATTGAGCAAAAAGTAAAAAGACTCGTAGCCATGGACAACACTGTGGTGACTGTGGGTGGTAGAGGGATATAAAGGGACTACATGGTAATGGAAAAAGTACAATAAAAATTTTTTTCTGGCAAAAAAATTTTAATCTTAGGCTAGATCTACATCAAGCCCATTATATGACCACTTTTGGTCAAAATGTTTTTTGTGCAGTGAGGTAGTTTGAAGGTAGGAAATAATTTACATAGAAACAGTACAAGCATTCTCAGATGCTAGTATATACTTTTATAAGTGAGTCCTTGCAGCTGCACATAAAATGTTTAAACCAGTCATTTCTCTACACTGGAAAAGAGCTAGGGATATGCTCCCTTAAGCACAGGACATAGAAAGAAGCCATCAAATCTTTTTACCAATGGTTGCCTCAGAGGCCTCTGAGATACCTGTGAACTGAAATCAGTTTGTCACCAAGGGAGGCAGAGATAACTTGAAAAGGTTACTGTTAGGTGTGGCTAAACTCCTGATTTTTAGCTAGCATGCTGTAACATCTTAACAAACAAACAAAAATCACTGATTCAGTCATTTCTTTTCTCACCAAAACCATTTTCTATCTGTCAAAGAGACATATTCAACACAGTTTGTTGAGCATCAATAAAGACATGAATAATCTTTGGTGTCCCTGTTATTTACTCACTAAGTAAGTCACAGAACAATAATACCAAACATACAGTACTAAGCTGGTGTTTCTTATTCATATCTCACAGATTTTTAGGCATGTCTAAATCATAAAGAAAGATCATAAAATCCATTCCTATAATTGCACATATAAAGAAATAGGCTCAAAAAAAAAAAAAAAAAGAAAGAAAGAAAGAAATAGGCTCCAGGCAGGTATGACAGCTCTACCTAAGACACAGAGGCAAACAAACACACAAGCCTGTCAAGATGAGGAGAGAGAGAAATATTTCCCAAAAGAGGGAACGGATCAAGGTTCCCATGGGAGAACTAAGCAATGAGGAGATAGCCAACCTAACAGATGTAGAGTTCAAAACACTGGTGATAAAGATGCTCACAGGCTTGATAGATATGCTTAAGTATGGCAGATGCATAAGGGAAGAAGTGAAGGCTATGCTAAATGAAACAAAGGAAAATCCACACACAAAATGGTGAAGAGAAGGGAACGGGGTTCAAATCAATGCTTTGGAATACAAGGAAGAAAAAAACCGTCTACCAGTACAAAATGAGGAAACGAGACTTGAAAGAAAATGAGGAGAGGCTTAGGAACCTCTGGGACAATTTTAAACGTGTGAACAATCTAATTACAGGGGTACCAGAAGGAGATGAAGAGCAAGAAATTGAAAGTTTATGTGAAAAAATAATGAAGGAAAACTTCCCAGCTGTGGCAAGGGAAATAGACATTCAAGTCCATGAAGCACAGGGAGTCCCAAACAAGTTAAAACCAAAGAGGACCACACCGAGACACATCACAATTAAAATGCCAAAGGTGAAAGATAAAGAGAGAATCTTAAAAGCAGCAAGAGAAAAGCAGAGAGTTACCTACAAAGGAGTGCCCATAAGACTATCAGCTGATTTCTCAAAAGAAACTTTGCAGGCAAAAAGGGACTGACAAGAAATATTCAATATGATGAAAAGCAAGAACCTACAACCAAGATTACTCTATCCAGCAAAGCTATCATTTAGAATGGAAGGGCAGATGAAGTGCTTCCCAGACAAGGTAAAGCTAAAGGAGTTCATCATCACCAAACTATTATTATATGAAATGTTAAAGGGACTTATTTAAGAAAAAGAAGATCAACACTATGAACATTAAAATGACAACAAACTCACAACTATCAACAACTGAATCTAAAAAATAAAAACAAAAACAAACTAAGCAAACAACCAGAATAGGAACAGAATTATAGGTGTGGAGACCATTTGCAGGGTTATCAGCTGGAAGGGGAAAGGGGGAGAAATGGGGAAATGGTGCAGGGATTAAGCATAATAAGTTGGTACAAAATAGACAGGAGGGAGTTAAGAATAAGGTAGAAAAGGGTGAAGCCAAAGAACTTATATGAACGACCCATGGACATGAACTAAGGGGGGTGGGATTGCTGGAGGGAAGGGGGGTACTGGGCAGACGGGAGCAAAGGGAAGAGAAATTGGGACTACTGTAACAACATAATCAATAAAATATACTTTAAAAAAACAACAATTTCAAAATAAAAACATTTTAAAAAAAAGAAATAGGTTCCAAAGAGGTTAAGAAATTCATCTGAAGTCAGAAGATTCATTATGGGTAAAACTGTTTAGAAGGTATGTCTCCTTATAGTCCACCCAGGAATCTTGCTACTCTCCACATATGACTTATAAGAAAGACAAGAAGTTTGAATCTTTTTTTCTTTTTTATGTCTGATCTTATGTATTTGTTACTCTTAGAAAAATCTTATTTTGACTGGACAGAGGTAGAAGCTCTCATAGAGGACAGGCTATGTCTCATGGCAATCTGTTCCTTGCATTCTTCTTTGGTCTCCTTTATTCTCTTAGCCAAAAGTTTAGCATACTCTGTAGCCTCTTCCTTATTTTTTTAAATTATATTTTGTTAATTATGCTATTATAGTTGTCCTGATTTTTCCTCTTTTCCCCATCCATACAGAAACCCCACCTCCCTCAGGCAATCCCCACACCTTTGTTCATGTCCATGGGTCATGTGTATAAATTCTTTGGCTACTGCATTTCCTATACTAAATTTTACATACCCAAAGCCATTCTGCAACTACCAATTTATCCTTCTTAACCCCCTCACCTCATCAACCATTCCTCCAAACCCTCCTCCCATCTGACAATCATCAAAATGCTCTCTTTATCCATAAATCTGTCCCTATTCTTCTTGTGGCTTAGCTTTTTAGATTCATTTGTCAATAGATATGTATTTATTGCCATTTTGTTGTTCATAGTTTTGATCTTATTTTTCTTAAATAAGTCCCTTTAACATTGCATATAATAATGGTTTGGTGATAATGAACTGCTTTAGTTTTTTTCTTGCCTGGGGAGCTATTTACCTTCAATTCTAAGTTGTAGTTTTGCTGGGTAGAGCAATCTTGGACATAGGTCCTCACTTCTCATGACTTCGAATATTTTTTGCCAATCTCATCTAGCCTGCAAAGTTTCTTTTGGGAAGTCAGCTGATGGTCTATGGGAACTCCCCTTTAGGTAACTAACTGCTTTCCTCTTGCTGCTTTTAGATTTTACCTTTTATCTTTAATGTTTGGAATTTTAATTATAATGTGCCTTGAACTGGCCCTCTTTGAATCCATTTGTTTGGGAATCTCTGTGCTTCCTGGACTTGCATGTCTGTTTCCTTCACCAAATTAGGGAAGTTTTCTTTCATTATTTTTTCAAACAGATTTCTTACTTCTTGCTCTTTCTCTTCTCCTCTGACACCCCTATGATGTGAATGTTTGAAAACTTGAAGGTGTCCCAGAGGCTTCTTACACTATACTTGCTTTTTGGATTCTTTTTCCTTCTTGCTTTTCTGACTGGTTGTTTTTGCTTCCTCATGTTTTATATCATTGATTTAATACTCATCTTCACCTACACTACTGTTGTTTCTCTCTAAATTTATTCTTTATTTCAATTAGTGTATCATTCATTTCTGAATGAATCTTTTTTATGCTGCTGAGGTCCTCGCTAAGTTCCTTGAGCATCCTTATAATCATTCTTATTTGCATCTGATAGATTGCTTATCTCTCTTTTGTTTAGATCCTTTTCTGGAGTTTTTATCTGTTCTTTCATTTAGGCCACGTTTCTTTGTCTCCTCACTTTTGCAGCCTCCCTGTGTTTGTTTCTATGTATTAGGGAGAGCTGCTATGACTCTCTGTCTTGGTAACATGATCTAATGTAGGTATCTTGTAGGTTCCAGTGGCAAAGTCTCCCCTATCACCCATGCTAGGTTCTCAAGGTGCACCCTCTACTTGGGCTAAGTACACCCGCCCCCATTTATTACAGTGAACAATTTGAGAACAGTCCAATTGGGAATCACAATGCAACCCTGAATAGATCTATGTTCTCTCTCCCCAGCTCTTCTTGATCTATAACAGAAATGTCCTTACTCAATAGTGGTGACATAGCCATGTGTCAAGGCACCCTGCTTCATGGAAAAACCTTTGTTTCAAGTCACATAACCCTTTAACCCTCTCATTCTTCACCCAGAGCATCAACAGCAACTTCTGTGGTTATATGCTTCTTATAAAAGGTACAAAGTTTGCATCCATCACCTATTTCGATGAGTTTCTGGAAGCCAGTGAATGGGAAAGAGGCATTCAGCTTTATTCTCAAACAGCTGACTAACTGCTTTGAAGGCACCTCAAAAAAGACCTGCTTCTCTTCTAATTCCAAAGTGGATGAGTCAAAAGGCAGATTTTCACAGGGAGCTGTACCTGTAAAAATCAAATGACTAAGAAAACCAGTAACTTTATCCAATGTTTATTAAAACAATTCAAGCCATGCTACCCTGTTAACTTTGCCTAGTATCCTCAGTATATTCTGGTCTAATAATAACATAAGAGTAGAAAGCTATACAAGCAATGAGATCATTCAGACCATGCAGAAATCTGATATTTAACTATAAAGATCTTATGATAATTATTTTTGTAAAAAAAATTACTTATTTGTGGTTTTCTCCAGTTAGCCCAGTTTTTTCTTCAATTACTTTTGTAAAGTCTACATACACACACTCACCCAGTTCCCCATTTGTCCCTCATTTCTGCCAGGAATTGTACATTGCACTAATATCAATAATATTTCTGCAACAAGGACAGCTGTTTTTGTTTGTTTATATGTGCTTTTGTTTTACAATTCTGATTTGTAGTAAAGAAGGGAGAAGTCAGAAGTTTCTTTAGGTACAGTAAAAAGCTACTCAGCTTACTGTTCAGAGCTGGGACAGTGTGTCTGTAGGAGGATGAAGAAAATTGAAACATCAAGCAAGAATTTCTCTGTTCTCATTCAGTCTGAAAACCCATATAGAATTGGAAACCTTGCTTCATGCTTCCTTACCCCAGTACCTGCAAAGCTCACATAGTACCCTATAATTCAAACAGAGAATGAGGTAGCCTGGGGGCACTGTGTGAAGGAGTCAAGAGCAAGGCAGGATGAACTGAATTCAAGCTTCCCTGGTACTGATGGCAACCATCAGCTTCACTATTTCTGACTTCTCCATGCTTGCTATCTAATTGTATCATATCCTGAAAAATGCAGCAAGAGAAAATTCCATTTCAGCTCTAATAATAGAAATGGGTAATATTTACCACTTTAACAGATTGTGCTGTGTTGTGAATGAAGGCTGCCTCTTCGGTCACATTACACAGTGAAGTTGCTTTAGCAATAGTGGAGCATAAGGGAATTAGAATGCTAAGTAGACTATGAGAGTGATGTGATCTTAAGAAAGTAATTTAATCTAAATCGTGGTGTTAAATGGAAATATCATCAATAAAAAAAACTGCATGTTGGAAAAGCAACTAAATGTCTAAGTAGGGATAAAAAGGCAATTTTAAAATGTTATTTTAAAACATATCAGTGACATTAAATCCTAGTCTATTGAAAAATCAGATCATTTTCCCAAACAAAAACATAGTCTATAAACAATAATAGCAATATGCTGCATTAATCAAAAATAGAAGAAAACGCCAAGGTGTCCTTGAGCCACAGATATTTAAAAATGACCAAATCCTGTATAAAGTGCAATCAGTATAAGAGAGCAAGAAGAAACAAGCAGAATGAAAAGTTTAATGAGTGTGTCTAAGGAGAAACAGTGCACCTTCTCTGCATGGCTTTTTCTACCTGCTTTAAGTCCACCATTTCCTGAAAATTTCAGATTTCCACCATGATCATTAATATATTTCCCCTTCAGGTTTCAACCACGAAGTTATATGTGTACTCACCTTGAGAAAATTAGGAATGCTTTGAGCTCATTAGAAATAATCTGCTTTTCCCTGGGTCACAGTGAAGGAAAAATAATATCAGCTAATGCAAAGTGCAATGGTCTTCCTGGAAGCAGGGATGGGAGGGGGGCAGGAAGGGAAAAGGGAATGAACCTAAATGTAAAAGAGAATCTGCTGCAAATAAATTTCTTGAGATATCAGTAAAGTTCAAGAATTAAGAAAGGATATTATCTAAGAAGAAGAGCAACTGATTAAGTTCTGAGTTGTGCCATTATGCCTCCTGTTAAGTAGGGGCTAGCTAAGTAGCACCTGCCAGGACCCCAGAGTCAATTAAATTAAGCCTTAGGTCCCCTCGATGTCACTATCCTCAATGAGTCTCCTATGAGATGTGGAGTAAATGGGATAACAGAAGATGCCCCAACTTATCTTGGCCCTTGATCCACAGCCACCTACTATCTGGATGCTCCCTCAGTTGGTGCAGCCTCCCTGGATCTCTAGTACAATAGGTGAGCAAAAGAGGTGAGCCTCATTACAGAATCTTAGGAAAACTGTCACCACCATGGCACACAAAGGCATAATGGGAGGAAACTAGTAGATGTCTACATCAAAATTTGTGACTATATATATCATGTTCTCATAATTACATTACCTTGCATATGTTAAATGCACCAGAATTGAAATAAAATGCCTAATTGTCTAGATATCTCCTACTGCCAAATATGCCTTAAATAGAAAAAGACAGTGCAATTTATAACCTACAGAACACAATGAGAAACCTCATATTCCTACGTGTAAAAGGTGAAAGCTAGGATGAGAGTGTTTCACTTGATTATAAGCTTTAAAATATCAAAAATTAAGGCACTCCAAAAATTTGTGGATGCATACATCATTAAAAAAAATCTTGGACTTCCAGCCAAGATGGAGGCCTAGACAGAAATGCTGCATCTCCCTCCACAACTAAGAAGGAATACAACTACCTCAAAACTAGAGACAATCAGAAGTTCCAGAAAATCAAGCTGCATGGAAGTCCAACAAACAAAGATACAAAGAAGAAATACTCATCCAGACAGATAGGAGGGGCAGAGCTGGGGTGGACAGGATGCAGTGTGGTGGCGGCAGCAGCAGCTACAGCTGCAGGCCAGCAGAAAGTGCAGTCACACATTTTGAAGCCAGGAGGAACACCTGAGGAGCATTCCCAGCTCCTGACCAGACCACGCAGCTCATGGTCCCAGCACCAGGGAATATCAAGCCTCATTGATTCTGACTGTGCAAACCAGTGGGGGTTGGGGCGGAGGAAGAAACTACTGGTCTCTCAGTGGAATCCACTTGTTTAAAGGGCCCCCACAATCCTAGAATGTTCACAGACCCACCCACTCTGGGAACGATGGCCAGGGCAACAGCTAGAGAGGCGACAGCCCCATACGAAAGTGGGAGAAGTGCTTGGAAAAGGGACGAGTGCTGAGCAAGTGGTGTTGCTCCCTCTCAGACCCCTCCTCCTCATCAGCACCACAACGTGGTGAAACAGGTCATTCTGTACTGACAAATACCTAAGGCTCTGCCCCTTACAATGTAGCAGGAGTGACAGCTCTACCTAAGACACAGAGGCAAACAAACACGGGAGCCTGTCAAGATAAGGAGACAGAGAAGTATGGCCCAAAAGGGGGAATGAATCACGGTTCCAGTAGGATAACTAAGAAATGAGGAGATAGCCAACTTAACAGTTGCAGAATTCAAAACACTGGTGATAAAGATGCTCACGGGCTTGACAAATATGCTTGAGTATGGCAAACGCATAAGGGAAGAAGTGAATGTTATGCTAAATGAAATGAAGGAAAATCCACACAAAACCAATGGTGAAGGGAATGAAACCAGGGTTCAAATCAATGATTTGAAATATAAGGAAGAAAAAAACAGTCAACCAGTACAGAATGAAAAAACGAGAATTGAAAAAAATGAGGAGAGGCTTAAGAACCTCTGGGACAACTTTAAACGTGCCAACATTTGAATCATAGGGTTTACCAGAAGAAGAAAATGGAGAGCAAGAAATTGAGTTTATGTGAAAAAATAATGAAGGAAAACTTCCCAACTATGGCAAGGGAAATAGACATACAAGTCCATGAAGCACAGGGAGTCCCAAACAAGTTAAAACCAAAGAGAACCACACCAAGATACACCACAATTAAAAATGCCAAAGGTGAAAGATATAGAAAGAACCATCAAAGCAGCAAGAGAAAAACAGAGAGTTACCTACAAAGGGATGCCTATAAGAACTCTCAGCTGATTTCTCAAAAGAAATCTTGCAGGCAAGAAGTATTCAATGTGATGAAAAGCAAGGACCTACAACCAAGGTTTCTCTATCCAGCAAAGCTATCATTTAGAATGGAAGGGCAGATGAAGTGCTTCCCAGACAAGGTAAAGCTAAAAGAGTTCATTATCACCAAGCTATTATTATATGAAATGTTAAAGGGACTTCTTTAAGAAAAATAAGATTAAAACTATGAACATTAAAATGACAACAAACTCACAACTATCAACAACTGAATCTAAAAAACAAAAATAAACTAAGCAAACAAATAGAACAGGAACAGAATCATAGGTATGGGGATCATTTGGAGGGTTATCAGCTCAGAGGGGGAACAGGGGAAAAAGTGCAGGGATTAAGAAGCATAATTTGTTGGTACAAAATAGACAGGGGGAAGTTAAGAATAAGATAGGAAAGGGTGACGCCAAAGAACTTATATGCACGACCCATGGACATGAACTAAGGGGGTGGGGGGGGGCGGGGATGGATTGCCTGAGGAAGGGTGGTACTGGGCAGAGGACAGCAAAGGGGGAAATAATTGGGACTACTGTAACAACATAATCAATAAAATATAGAAAAAGAAAAAAAATAAAATAAAATATACTTAAAAAAATTCTGATAATGAATAATCCAAAAGCAAAATATTTAAAGAACATGGAGTTTCACCCTACTGTGAATATCAGATCTTTTCCAAATGCAAACTGTTTTCCAGGAGTAGAAGGTATTTCAAAGGCTCTGCCTGAATGTCTTAGAGGAGTAGAGATAAAGCAACACTCTTTAAAGGAAAAGAGCTGTGGTGGAGAGAAAAAAATGAAGGAGATGTGGTAGAGACAATGCGGATGAAACTACCTACTTCATAATTTTGCCCATGGTTCAATGCTACAGCCATGAGAATGTACATTGCAGACATCCTATAACAGAGGGTGAAATTAATCCAGGGCTTCAGCTGCTGTTCTGTGAAATCCTTCTGCGCCTTCACCTGAAGGCCATACCTCCCACAAGCGGCTGCCTGCCAGTGACCTTGTGCAGCAGGACTTCTCAGGGGGATGCGTCCCTGGTGCCTGGGAGACAAGAGACTCCTTTACTGTCCAACTTGGGCCCAAGCCTTGGTAAACTTTCCTTAGACCACAGGGCATTCTAGGATGCTTCCACCCAACTTTTACTCCTTCTTTCACTCACAGTCAGGTTTGCCTCCTGCTCTGACAATTTTCCCAGCCTTTCCAACTTCCTCCCTATTTCTTTTCACAGGCATCTCCCCTAATAAAACCCTTGCACATTCAGTTCTGTCTTTCTGTCTGCCAGAAAACAATGCACAAATGCACTAGAAGCCCCAAAGGACTGGACTTTTAAAAATTCACCTTGATGAATTTACCTACCTTGTGAACTACTCACACCTACCTACCTGGAAGACAATTTTTGATATTTTGAAAAAGCACTCTAATCACAATGAGGCAGTTTTTGCAGAGACAGATCACACAATCAAATAAACACTCATCAAATGTTGGAAGACAAGTCTTGGTTTGGGATGCCTTATTTTAAATATTTTTTAAAGTATTTTAAAGCTTATAAATCAAGTGAAACTCTCTCTCATCCCAGCGTCCACACTTTACACTTAGGAAAATGAAGTTTGTTTTTTTGTTGTTGTTGTTTTTTTTTTGTTGTTTTGTGGTGTTCTGTAGGTTATACATAGCATAAACCTTGTCTAGTTAAGGCATATTTGTCAGTATGTGATATCTATCTGGCATCTGAATTTCAACTATGGTGCATTTAATATATGCAAGATGACTTAAGCCATAAACTAGGCTTCTAAATTTTGGCCTTTTTATGACTGATATTTAAAATAATTTATCAAGAGGTTAATACCCCACTTGAAATTGTCTCTATGTCTCTTTCTACACACAATTGGTTTGACTGTTATGACTGTCAAGATAAGTTAGAAGAATTGAGCAAATAGTTCCTTTAGACACAGCTTTAAATATCCTTACAATAGATGAAAAATGAAAAGGTTAAACTAGAAAATTTCTAAGGTTTCTTCCAGCTTTAATAACAGGATTCTGTAATTCTATGGTTTAATTTGGTCAGATATGTTTAGAGTTCTCCCTCCCAAATCCTGAGTTCCCTTTACATGAAATCTGAGTACAATGGAATTTCCTTCTCTATACATGTTCAGCAACCATGATGACTCCAGTTTTAATATATAGGAATTGCTGGGAGACTCCTTTAACTAAACTCAATCAGATTATCAAGATCCATAGCATTGCCTCTAAGAAGAGACAGATGCCCCTTGCCTCTATCCTCCTTTTCTTCTGTTGCTGCTTTGGGGGAATAAGGATAGGTGAATTAGAAAGGCTGGAATACTCTAAAAACAATTCAACACAATCTTCCCTAAAGATCATACTTTCTGCAGTTGATCCAGAAAATATATTCTAAAGGATCTTGAATCTTGAACAGTGGCATTTAAGCATTCCTAGTCATCAAAGTCTCCCAAAGCTACAAATGCCCAACAAAATCAAAATTTAACATGAGTGATGAGAGTGTGAAGAGCCCTAGGTTTAAGTAGGAGGATCAGCTCCCTCCCTCTTCCAACCATCCCCTCCCTCACAGAGAATATGTTATCTGCACCCTCAAAAATCTCCTGGAAATCAAAGATAAATGAAAATTAGACATTTGCTACTATTACTCAAAGAATGTATAAATAATATCATTGACATTCTTTTTGCCTCATGTAATTACCATTTTATATTTTAGTATCTAAATTATACATATATATATACATGCATTTGTATATATAAGCCTGGACACATTTACTCTCTAAACCTTGCTCTTCCTTTTCCTATTTTTCTTCTAGGTCCTTAAGACCCCTAACCAAAAATAAATAAAACTTTAAGAAACTCTCTTGCCATGAGGATTTTAGAAACCTAACCACTGAAATGGGATCTCTAAACTCTGAGTATCTGTAAGTGCAGGAAAGAGATTTTTTTTTCTTCTTCTTTTCAAAGTCCTCAAATTCTGTTCAATGCTACCTTTAAAAAAACTCTATACACATAGCCCTGACGAGTCTGGCTCAGTAGTTGGGCATTGTCCCACAAAGTGAAAGGCTGCTGGTTTGATTCCCTGTTAGGGCACATTGCTGGGTTTCAGGTTCAGTCCAGATCAGTGTGTGTATGAGAGGCAACTGACTGATGTTGTGTTCCTCTCACACATCAATGTTTCTCTCCCTCTCCATCTCCCTCCCTTCCCCTCTCTCTAAAAATAAATAGTTTCTGTGATTGGGGGCAGGGGGGAGCAATGGGACAACTGTAATAGAAAAATAATAAATAGATCAAAAATTTTTTAAATAGTTTTTTAAAATTCTATACACATTTTATTAAAATTAAGTTAAAAGAAACCAGTTTACTATTTTTCTCTCTATAAAAATTTCATCTTAAAAATTAGCAGTTAAATTTGATACCAAGCTGTTTATAATCCAAATATTTTATAATTGATTAGCAATATTAACAGCATTTTGTTTCTCTAGGCTCTATAAGCAATATATCTATTCCTTACCCTAAGCATGTGACTATATTCAAACTCATCAAGCAAACAGTGTTCTTTATTTGCTTATAAGTTTTGTCACTTGTGCATAGTTAGCTTTGTTGATTAGAGAACACAGTGGGAAAACTACAATTAAAAAATTAAAATTAAAAAAAGAATTTAAAAATGAAATCCTTTTATTATTATTAGTCAGATATCTTCTTAGTTCTAAGACTAAAGACTCCATCTAAAATCATAGGCACAGTCGCAAATCTGTGCTTTGAGTCACAATAAGGATTAGGTAAAAGACTTTAACATTTTTACTACTGCATTCATTTAAATACATGTATTTTAATTTTAACTATGAACTATTTCAAACAGGTAGAAAAGGATAGACTATAACAAAACACAAAGCATTCTTCCACTCAACTTAACAAATGTTGATATTTGGCAATATTTGCCTGGAACATTTGTAAAATAAAATGTAGCAGAAACAAATAAATAAAGTCTTAGAAATAGTGTTACCTCCCTGGAAGAATCACCATAGAAACTGATATGTACCCTTCCAATTGATATTTTTAATCTTTAGTATTCTATTAAATTCTGTTGAATTTATCCATTTCCTTATTCTTGACCAATGATGTTGCTTCATCTTTTTGCTAATAGAACACTGCTGCACTGACATTTTTGAGGAAGCCTCCTCATTTAAGATTCCAACAAGAATGTGTAACTTAGAATTGCTGTCTTGTAAGATATATGTATTTTCAACTCCACAAGTATTGCTGAATTACTCTCCAACGTAGATGCACCAATGTATCTTAATAGCAGCAAGTTTTCAAAGCTCCTTCCTGTGTTTCCAACACTTCCTGTGATTAGTTTTTAAGTTTTGTCAATTTCCTGATTACAAAATGTCCCGTTTTGTTTTAAGTTTATCAGTAAGGTTTTGCAACTTTTTATATATTTATCAGCCTTAAAGATTTCCTCTTCTGTTTATTGACTCTTTATATCCTTTGTCCATTCTCTACTGAAATTTTATTTTTTTTATTGCTTTTAGGGTTTTATTTAACATGTATTTTGTTTACTAATCCTTTATTGGTTGCCTGGATTACAAGTGTTTTCTTCAACTATTAAACTTTTCTTATCATCTTTTTCTTTTTCTTTTTTTTTTTTTTTTTTTTGGTGCAAATTTTAATTATTTTAAATAGCTGAAGTTACCAATCTTTTCAAGATTTGAGTTTCTTGAGTCTTGTGTTAGAGCTCTTTCCCTAGCTTCCAACATCATGAAGTTATTTTTCTTAATTTTTAAAATATTTTTCAATTTGCATTTACATTTTTAATCCATTGAGGATTTAATTTTGTATGGTGTGAGGTAGGCTTACATATTTATTTTACCCATATGATTAGCTAATTGTCTCACCAACATCTATTATTTGATTTTTCTCTACTAACTTGAAAGCTACTTTTCTCATATGTTAATTTCTCATTTTCATACCTGGCTGTTACCAGGTTCCCTGTTTGTTACACTGATATGCTTGTACATTCTTCTGCCAATCCAACACATTTTAATTATTGTACCTTTGTAACAGCTCTTAATAAATGATATTGTAAGTTTCTTCTCTTTTTAATTGTCTTCAATTTTTTTTTCCTTTGGCTATTCTTGGCCCTTTATTTATCCATATAAATGTTTGAAACAGTTTGTGGAATTCTGAGAAAATTTACAACTTCCCAGAAAATTTTAAAATACTGAGCCATTCCATTCAAATAAATGATATGACTTTACACTTATTTATAACTTATTATATCTTTTTCAACAAAATTTTATAAATTTTCCATAAAAGTCATATATATATATCATGTTAAACTTAAACACACATATTTTGTAGCTTTGTGGCTAGAAGAATGGAATATTTTTAAATCATGTTTTTAAACCAATTGTATCCTATATATACAAGTACTACCAATTTTTGCATACAGTTTTCATAGATAACAAACTTGATCTACTCACTGGTTACTTTTACTAATTTATAAGTAGATTCTTTTTAATTCCGTATGCATGTAATCATATCACCAATGATACAGACACTTTGTTTCTTCTTTTCTCATTCCCCATACCTCTTATTTTCCATGTCGTATTGAGCTGGCCCTGTACACTGCTAAATATAAGTGGTGATAGCAGGCATCCTAAATTATTCCTGAATGTAAGAGAATGTTTCTAATGTTTCACCATTAAATGTGGGGTTTTAGTTAAACACCCTTTAATTTTAAGGAAGTTCCCTTTTATTCATAGTTTTCTAAGACCTATTAACCTGAGATGGGCATATTTTTTCTCTGTTGATATGGTAAATTACATTTGATTTTATAAAGTTAAATCATCCCTGTAATCCTAGAATAAGCACTAATGGTATTTATTCAGTTCTGAAGTTACCAGTTAGTCTCTACTCAAAGACTGCCTCTTCCCTCATTCTTTCTATTTTTTATTTCTGGAAATATGTCTATACATTCATAGACATGTATGTAGATATAGATGATATATAAAAAGGCAGAGAGAGAATTCCTATTAGATATATGTTGGATCACCTAAAACAATTGCACCTATTCTATTGCAGTCTATTGTACTTCCTTTCTTTGTAATGTTTCACTTCCTATCTCTTAGCTGCCCATTTGAAAATTGGCAATTTCCTCAGAGCTGTCTTCAGTCATCAACTCTCTCTTAAGGAGAGTCTAACCAGATGTTTGATCCTACAGTTTAAGCCTTAATTAATAACTAGTTTTCGTAATTTCTAAATGTTCAATTCTTTTTCGATATGCATATTATATTCTTTTGTTATAAAAACTGTATTTCTTAATGGTTTTATTACTTCTTTTAATATTTTATTTATTTTAAGCATACTTACTTTATAATCACTTTTTGATTACTTACTTATTCCATTTTCTTGAAGTGCTTATTTTCCTGCTTATTTTCAGGGTTCTCTCAGGAGACAGAAATCTTACCAATTTGCACAGAGACATTTAATATCAAGAAGTATTAACTGGTAAAAGTGCTTAACAATGAACTCTGAAGAACACTAAAATAACAAATATAGAGAACAATTATTACCTATTACCTCTAGGGGTGAGGAAGAAACAGATTTGGAAAAGGACCCCCACCACTCCCACCACTACCGCATTCAGACCTCAGCCTTGGAGAGGGTGTGATACAGCCTCCTGGGTGGCAGGGTTTTCTGAGATGCCAGGGGCCAGAGATGGTCCACAAGAAGCTTCCCATCAAGGTGCCAGCAACATTGGGTGGGGTATTGTGGGCCAGAGTCGGTATGCTGGAAGATGCCTGCTGGAATTTGGGCAGTTCAGAGCTGGCATACAGAACACTGCCCACTGGAATGTCAGAGAAACTCACTGGAGGGTGAGATCCACTGGGTCTCCCACATACCACAAGTATGTGGGCCTTAAGAAAAAGAAAAAAGACACAAAAACTAGGAAGAGAAGCCCCTCCGCAACCATGCCTTGCAGGGCCCCTTCAGCACCCTCAAAGACAAAGCCTAATGTATCAGCTGGCAAAAAGTCCAGCTCCATCATCAAAAATCAGGGCAACAAGAGGTAGATTTGCATCTGAGAATCAGTAAGTTGGCAACTGGTGTCTTGGTCAGTTCAGGCTGCTATAAGAAATACCACAGACTGGGCGGCTGAAACAACAGAATTTTACTTCTCACAGATCTGAAGCCTGGAAGCGTGCCGGCATGGTCAGGTGCTGGTGAGAGCCCTCTTCCTGGTTTGTAGATGGCCACCCTCTTACTGTTTCCTGACACTGCAGAGAGAGAGAGATCATCTACCTCTCTTGTGTCTCTTCTTTTAAGGACACTAATCCCATTCATGAGGGCGTGGCTCTGATGACCTAATTACCCCCAAAAAACTCCAGCTCCAAATCCCATCACGTCGGGAATTAGTGCTTTAACATGTGATGTTGCAGGGGACCTAAGCATTCAGTCCATAGCACTGGCTCAGCTGATTTTCTTAGGGTGCCTCACTCCCCCACAGGGTTTGTAAATTTTTATTAAATTCATTCTCTCATAAAGGCTGGGTTTTTCTGTGTAGGTTTCCTTAGAGTTAAGTAACCTTTTCGGTCAGTTTTACACTTAACTGTAAAGCTCTTCAGGGATTCCCTGGTCATCTCTAAATTTTACACAGATTTCTTGGATTTTAGGATTCCCGTACATATTTACTCACATAAAGTAAATATGGAACTCAAATCTATATTTGGCACAGTTCAATATCTTCAATTTTCACAGAAATTTTTTTTTTTATTCCTTCCAGAACCTTGGGCATAATCCTAGCTATTTTTCTGGGCCTTTGGGTGGATTTCCTGTAACCATTATTTATGTGTTTTGAGCTAGACAGTAACAAGAAAGGAAACTACAAAGAGAGAAATGCCAGATTAATCTACTGTTTTGAAGTAAGTTGAATGCCTTCTCACTCTGCCTCTCCAAACTTTTTCGAGACTTGTCTTCTGTCAGTAATATGTTATATGCCGGACTCTCAGATCTATGCCTGTAGTCCAAACTCTCTAAAATCCAAATTTATGTCTCCATCTTTATATGTACATCAGTCATGGCATATCTCACAGGAACCTTAAATTCCTCTTCATAACCGCACTCATTGTCTGTTCCCCCAATCTTGTTTGTCCTCCTATATTAAATGTCTACGCAAATGATGCAACCGAAGTCAGAAACATGAAAACCGTCCTGTACTCCTGCCTCTTGCTCCCTCTCTTCCCTTGTCTCTCCTGACATCTGAAAGATAACAAGTCTTACAGATGTTACTTCTTTATATTTCTAAGATCTAATGTCATTTATTCATATCCATAGCCTTAACTCAAGCAATTCTCCCCTTGTCTCCAATCTGGTCTCCTCCAAATATATCTAAACTCTTTACAAAGACCTTCAGTGTCCTTTGTAATCTTATTCCTGCCAGTATGACAAACTTTAACTGTCACTCACCTACTATGCTCCCAGCCACTGGCCTTTCTATTCTTTGCATGATGAGTTTATTTATTCTTTAATTTAATATAAACTTCATGACAGCTCCATAAGATCAGTACTTTCCCCATTTTACAGGAAAGAAAATGTAGATTTACAGAGGTAAGGTAACTTGTCTATAGCCATTCATCTAGTAAAGAGTCAACATAAAACTGAACCCCAATAATTTATTTCCAGAACCTTCTCTCTTAACCACTGTGCTCTCTGCCTCCAGATTCACCTGAGTGAGGCCAGTTAGGAAACAGTTATGGTAGTCCTGGTCTGGGCTGAAAAGGCAGCCATGAGAATGTTAGTGAGAATGGCTGGGAAAAACATTTCAAAATAACATTCAACAGTTCTTGAGCCAACTAAATATAATAGTTACCCCAGGATAATCTCAACTTCAAATGTTCTTTCCAATTACTCATAAGACCATTGGCATTTTACAGATGTAAGTTCAGAAAATATGGTCCTTGTAAACTAAGATAAACATGAAAGTCAAAAAATATATATATATCCTGAGTGTAGCATACAACAAACTCTAGCATTCATTTTATAAGATTTTATATCAGATTTAAAACCAGTAAAAAGATTTATATGGGATAATTACATAAACACACAAATACACACAGGTAAACCCTCCAGCATAACATTCTTAGGTCTTAGTTTGTTTTTACACATACTGTAACAGATATTCTTTTTTTTTTAAGATTTTATTTATTTATTTTTAGAGAGAGGGGAAGGGAGGGAGAAAGAGAGAGAGAAACATCAATGTGTGGCTGACTCTCGCACACCCCCAAATGGGGGCCTGGCTGGCAACCCAGGCACATGCCCTGACTGGGAATCCAATCAGCAACCCTCTGGTTCTCAGGCTGGCACTCAGTGTATTGAGCCACACCAGCCAGGGCTATAACACATATTCTTAAGGTTTGTTGAAAGCAGAACATATGCACAGCTTTGTATAAATGTAGACTCTTGTTCAAGTTTCTATTTTGCTTAGCTTTTCTCAGCCCTTTTGGCTTTAATGCCAAAAGATCAACATACAATAATAAAAGTGATTAAGAGAATATCTAATTAGGGCTTGTGTATACTCTAGACATTCTCTCAATTGCTTTTATTATTGTATATTGATCTTTTGGTACTAAAAGAATGAACAAACTCAAGACATCGCCTGCCCCAAAGGTACCCACATCCTAATCTTAGAATTTTCGAATATACTACATTACATGGCAAGGGGGAATTAAGGTTCCAGATGGAATTAAGGTTGCTAATTAACTACCCTGAGATGGGAAGATTATCCTGGATTATCTGGGTGGGCTCAATGTAATTATAAGGATCCTTATAAGTAAAAGAGGGAGGAAAGAGAGTCAACTTGATACGAAATGAGAAAGATAAATTCTCCCCTGGGGCCTCTGGAAAGGAACAGAGCCTTGCCTACATCTAAATTTTAGTCTGAGACTCATTTCAGACTTCTGAGCTTCACAACTATAAGATAATAAATTTGAGTTGTTGTAAGCCACTAACTTAGTAGTAATATATTATATCAACCATAGGGGACTAATACATCATGCCCCATCATCTGAACAGAAGGAAATTTTGAATTTAAAATTCTAAAATCTCTGTTCAAATAATAATTGTAAAAGTAAATGAATTCATCTTACTTACTAGGCTTCATGTCTATTGCCTGCTCAGATTATAAGGCTTCTTTTTTTTTTAAATTTTTTCTGTTGTCCATATGCAAATTGCTCCCCCAGGACTAAGTTCTACAGCTTCATATTCAGAATTCCTATTTTAAGATAATGTCTCAGTCATTAATTAGTCATTCAGTCAACAAACATTTATACCTCTAGCCAGACCTCTCCCCACTGGACCTCAGACACAAAGATCTAATTCATGAGCCACAGATATTTCAACTTAATATGTCCCAAACCAAATTTCTGATTTTCCTACCCAATCTGCAACTTCCAGAGTCTTCTTCACTTCAGTTGATGCAAAGATCCTTCTACTTGCTCAGGTCCAAATGCTTACAGTCAACCTTGACTCCTCTCCTTCCCTGACACTTCCCATTCAATCCAGCAGCATATCCTGCCTGCTCTGCAATCAAAATGAGCATTCTCACCATCTTCCCAGTCACCACCCCATTCAGGCCACTATTTTCTGTTGCCTAAGCGCCTCTGACTAATCTCTGGCTTTGCTTTCTTCAGTCTATTGTCAATGCAGCAGCCAGGCTGGTCACAGTTAGAACCTCAGTCCAACCCTTTCACTATTCAGCTCTGCTATTCCCATCTTCCTTACTCAGAGTAAAAACTAAAGGTCCTGCCTGCTCCTCTACTGCACAGAGTCCTCATTCCTGTGAATCTGTCTGGTCTTCACTTAGCTCCAGGAACAGCCTCACGGTTCCTGAAACAAGCCAAACCCACTCCTGACTCAGGACCATTGTGCTTGCTGCTCCCTCTGCATTATTCTTCCTCAGGGAGGCCTTTCCTGCCCACCTTACATTAAAAGAGGAACCCATCTTCTCCTCACCCCTTCTCCTGCTATTTCTTACCTAACTTATCCTGTTTTATTTTTTTCCACAGTACTCATCACCATCTGACTGTTTATATATAGTGTACTTGTTGACTTGTTGAACGTCTAATTTCCCTCAGTACCACTAAAGAGTAAGTTTCGTGAAAGCAGGAATTATTTTATGTTCACTGCTTTAACTCCGGCACCTAGAATTGTACCTGGCATACAACAGGCACTTACACAAACATATTTTTGACTAAGTAAATTAATAAATCAATCACTATTGAGCCTATGATATATAAAGATCCTAGGGATACAAAGATAAATGAAACACATTTTTTGACAATGAGAAATGCACAGTCTGGAGCAGCACTGTTCAATAGAACTTTCTCCAATGATGGAAATGTTCTCTCTCTGCACTGTCCAGTATGTCAACCACTAGCAACAGGTGGCTCCTCAGCAACTGATATGTGATTTGTGTGACAGAGGAACCATATCTTTATTTTACCTTATTTGAATTATTTTAAATTTAAAAGGCTAGGGGCTACCATAATGGACAAGAAGCAGAGGGAGATATATAAACCTATAAAACTATAAGAATGTAGTGCAATTAGTGTCATGGAAGAGACTTGCAATGAAGTATTGTGGGAACCCAGAGAAGAGCCACTAATTCTGCCTGAATTTAGTTTTCCTCAGGTAAACCCCCCAACAGCACTCAGTGCTTTCCCTTTATGTCACTTTGCATTCTTGTAATTATTATTTATTTTTAATTATTTACTTGATATTAATCTTCCTTACTAAGTTATAAGAGCTGGAGCTATGATATTCTCAGCTATTGATAGAATGCTTTGCACATAGCAGGTGAATAATAAATATTGGCTTGACTGACAACCTAGGTGGTTATGGAGGGCTTCACAAGGAGGTGACATCTCAGTTGGACCTTAAAGAATGACTAGGAGTTTGCTAGACCAAGGCCAAGATGGGGTGAAGGGATGGTAGGCAGGGAAAATGGCATGTGCAAAGGCAGACAAGCATGAGAGTTAGAGCACTTAATGAAATCAGGAGTTCAGTGTGATTGCGTATAAAGGTAAATGTACTCACTTGTTACTGCTTAACAGTTTAAATTAGACAACTTTGTGAGTGAGAAAATCCCAAGCCAGTGTTAATTTAAGAGTTGGGTAACTGTTTGTAATGAATTATGACAAAGTAGACTTAGACTTCTTCAGATCTTAAGCCCTAGCTGCCCTGTAATAAGTATAGACTAAAGTTTCTCTAAATTTTTTCTAATTTAGAATATTATGATATTTTGGCTTGTGAAGACCTTGGAGATTATTTAACTGAAGTCTTCTTTGGTCAGATGAGGAAATCAAGATTCAGAACACAGGAGTTAATTAAGCAGAGGTGAGACCATAATCCAGATGTTTTAGCTCACAGTCTGGAGTCATTAACAACACGCAGAAATTACACAAACACATTTCATCTTCTCACCCTGATACAAAGCAAGATAGAGGCCCCACAATATGTCCATTAATAATATCTGATCACCTTATAAAACATATAGGAAGAAGACTCAGTCATGAGTTCTTTGTCTATGGATGAAAAGGACCATCAATGCTATACAACGCAAAACAACCATTCTAAGTCTCAAGAAATAGTAACAAACTTTGACAGTTATTTTATTGATGCAATGTGAAATGAACTCCCATTTTTTCAAGCACAACAAAGGGAAAGTTCTGTGCAGTAAATTCAAATGACATTGCACCATAGATCTGATTTCCTGTTCAGAATCAACCACTCTCTAGCTGGGTGATCAGTAGCAACTCATTTAACTTCTCTGAGCCTCTCTTTCTTAATTTCTAAGACTGAGGTGATGGATCTCCAAGGTCCTTTACATGTAACTTAACTGAGTTAAAAGAGAGAAAATGCAGAACAAATTCCTACTGGGACAGAGGTCCAGCTATTCTTCTCTGCAGTCAAACCAGCAATCTTAATAATATTTATCTGTTAATCTATAAATCTGTCATACTAGACACAAGTCATATGCCCCCAAATTGGAACTAGTACTACATCCTTTTCATTATACTATACTTGATGTGTGCCCCAGAAATTCTGTTTTCCAGAAATTTTGTTCCTGCACCCTACCCACCTTGTACCAGCACTCCAAGATTCAAGACTCATCTGTCATTTTTCAGTGACTATCTTCCTTCGCAAGTCATACTGTCTTCTTCATCACTAAGCTACAATGATTCTTTTACATTAAAAATATATTGACTTCCCCACATACAAATAAGACAGATGATATGCTTTGTCCATCCTTGTATTATCTTCCTTCAAAATTTCTGTGGATCCTAGAAA
The DNA here is from genome assembly GCF_987537825.1 of Furipterus horrens. NCBI lineage: Eukaryota > Metazoa > Chordata > Mammalia > Chiroptera > Furipteridae > Furipterus > Furipterus horrens. The sequence goes on along the minus strand of NW_028327176.1, from coordinate 134,191,422 downwards.
TAAAACAGAGCCTAATTCACAATAAACAAGAAAAATAGAAATAGTTTATTTCTATAGAAGTAACTGTGTCTTACTACGTGTTATGTGTATATGTCAGTCCCCAGACAGAACCGCCAGACAGAACCACTCAAATAAAAAGTGTATTTCCTTTCTTTCTTTTCAGTTCCATCTTTCATGCACATAGGTAAATTTTTTCCTTTGACTAATTTCTTTGAACATATGTGATGTGGATCCCTACTTTCTTGGGCTTTCCTGCATGTACCTAAACATTCACGGTATGACTCTTAGAATATAAGGATAATTTCTTGCAAACAGAGTTAAGAACAGATGGTTAAAAACTACAAGGTAGTATTTACATAAAAAGATCATCTTAGTTTGATACTGTAAAGTTTTATATTATTCTAATTGTTTTTCCTGAAAAGAGCACCACCTCCCTTCATCAAGAGATAACAAGAAAATTTGACTAAAATGAAGTATTTTGTAGCAAAGGTGTTATGAAGAAAAATGTAATGCAAGTACATAAAAGAATGTGACATACTGTGAACAAAAGTATCATATCTGCTCAAATGTACGAGAAATTTATACTGAACCTGATCATTAGACTTTAGTGACCCCTCCCTTCCCAGGAACCACAACAAAGCTGAAGTGACCCAAAAAGCATGTGCACCAAAATCATGTGTTTATTCCAATAATAACAATAATAACCCTCTAAACAGTCTTCTTTTACTTATTTTTTTCTGTAACTCAAACTTATAAACTTGGCTATCTTATGTTCTTACTGTTTTCTGTTTTATTCTGATTTATAGATTAAAGTTTGAAAATACTCATAGATTAGCAGCTTGTAAACAAGGTAATGGAAATAGTTAGAGATGAACTATTAAAAGCAGATATAAAAACTAAAGAAGTCTATCTTCAACTAGAAAAATCCAGCAATCTGTTCCTTACAAAAGTGATTAATAAAAATAAAATTTAGAAAAACAAATGACCCCTTCAGTAGAGTCAGCCTTAGATGATCAATTTTATTCCCATAGAAATTTGCCACCCAGACCACAGCTGATTGGACTAGAGCTGGTCACATGATATGAATGCAGCCAAAAGTCAGCTAAGCAGTGAGCTTCAAGACAACCTGGTACAAAAAGATTTGCTAGAAACACCCAATAAGATTCTTGAATGTGTATGTGTGTGTGTGTAAAGTTCCAATCAGATTCCATTTCTGGTCCTTTGATTTGGCAAAATGGAGAAAAATCAGGCTATTAGCAGAGAGAACTGAAGCTGAAAAGATGCTCTAAATAAGATCCATGAGGGGCCAAGAGCAAACTGAAGTCATGAAGAAATCAAAGATATAAGGAAGTACAAACCAAGATAAACAAGAGCTATGTTGTTGATGAAATAGAGTGGGGCAATGATTTATTAGAGGAGAATAAATGAGACAGATTAAACAAGAGGAGATAAATGAAGATTCTACTGTGAGAATCCCTAGAACTTCCTTAGATCTATTTCTAATCTTGTGCTAATTTCCCATCTTGGATTTCCCTGACTCTCTTTAATTTAGTCTTCAAAAAAATCCCTAATTATTTAATGCCCTCATTTCTTGAAATTGGAAATGTCTAGCATGTTCTTTGTCCATAAACTCTGGGGGGTTTATAATTTTCTCATTGATCTATTAGAGTCCTTTATGTATCTTTATGTCTATAAATCTATATATTCAACATTTGACTGTTAATATAACAGTAGGCAGCAGTTATTGGCCAGCTATTATATGCCATGCACTATAAAACCATTTTATATGAATCATTTCATTGAGTCCTCAAAATAACTATATGATGAAAAAAAATTGGCACTGAGAGTTTAACAAATTTGCCTAAAGTCATTGAGCGAATAAAAGAAAAAAATAGGGAAAAAAAACAGGTGTGCCTGACTCTGCAGTATGCCTGTTAGCACTAATCATCACCATTTCTCTTCCTAGTATTGATTTTTGTTCATTTTGGTAAATAATACACACAATATAAAATTTACCGTTTTAACTATTTTTAAGTGCACAGTTCAGTGACCTTAAGTATATCCACATTGTTGTACAATCGCCATCACCACCCATCTCCAAACTCTTTTCTTCTTACAAAACTGAAGCCCTGTGACCATGGAACAAAACCCCCCATTTCCCCTGTCTCAGCACCTGGTAACCACCATTCTACTTTCTGCCTCTACACATTTAACTTCTCTGGGTGTCTCATATAAGTGAGATCATACAGTATTTGTGCTTTGGTAACTGGTTTATTTTCATTTAATATAATGTTCTCAAAGTTCATCATATTGTAGCATGTGTCATAATTTCCTTCCTTTTTAAGGACAAATAATATTCCATTGTACATATATACTGCATTTTTTTTATTCATGCATCTGCCAACAGAAACTTGTGTTGCTTCCACTCCTTGGCTATTGTGAATAATGCTGTTATAAATATGGTTGTACAAATATCTCTCTGAGTCCTTGCTTTGAATTCTTTTGGATATATACCAGATGTGAAATTGCTGGGTTATATGGTAATTCTATTTTTAATTTTTTTAGGAACTCCCATACAGTTTTTCATAGCACCTGCAACCTTTCACATTCGCACCAATAGTCCACAAAGGTTCCAATTTCTCCTCATCCTCACCAACCCTTTTATTGTCTACTTTTTTAACAGTAGCCATCCTGTCACCCAACAGCAATTGCGGTCCTGCTGCTTGCTGCCACCCTCTAGGCAAAATTCCAGAGGCAAAGATTTGATGATAAAGAAAGGAGTCTTTATTCAAAAGCAGTTACTTAAACCTATCAAGTCACAGCTTTAATTACTTAAACCTATCAATTAAGGCTAAACACCTGAGTTCTCCTATCATTTCCCCCTGTTAAGTTTAATTATCTTAATTCTATAAGATTAGTTTATGAACTAAAACAGTATAAAATACAGAAGATACACAAATTTGGAAGAATGGCAGGTTTCTGCCTCAGAGCCTGTTCCCTCTAGAACAACCAAAGAATAAACATGCTACCATCTACCAGGTCAGCCCAACCCTAGGCTGTGACTGCGGAGTTTCTTCCCATGCAAAATACCATCCATTGGGAAGTTCAAGCAGCTGTAGCATGATCATCTAGGCATGCTCAAGGAAGAAGAGAGAGCCTGAGAGCCCAAGTCAGCCAGTCCAGGACCCAGAGAGCCAGAGCCTGAGCCTGAGCCAGGGCCAGAGACAGACCCAGCTCAGGAGCCAGAAAAGTTCCTGAGCCAAAGAGCCAGCCCTCTTTTTATTTCCATTGGCTCTGCAGGTATTCAGCTTCTCAGCCAACCCCATCCTAGACTGCTTTCCATTGCCTTGGCAGACTCCTCCTATGGCCCCTCCTACTTCTCCCCAGTGGTCTGAATCAGGTCTCTCTGTATCGATCCTAATGGATATTACACTATTCCGCTTTTAATTTATGTGTTTGAATATATTCAGAAGTTTTAAAATGTGAATGTAGATAAATCATCAATCTTTATCTTTAAGGTTTTAATATCTTGCTTCAAAAACCCCTCTCCTCCCAAGATTATATAAATATTTATTTCTACTATGTTTTCTATTACTTCTTAATCCATCTGCAATTAATCATGTGAAGTAAGGACTAAACATTAATCCTTTGGTCTTAATGATTAGATCATTGTTCCAAATGTCATTTTTAATAATCTATTATTTCTCAACTAGTATGAAATTCCACATTTATCATATGCTAAATACTTCTATTAGGATAAATTTCTGGACTGTATATTCTATTTCTATAGCATAAAAACACTTGATTACTGTAGCTTTATAAAGCATTAAAGTACCTGGTAGTGTCATTATCCCTCCATTACTCCTGTTCATCTAAAATGTTCTAGGCTATTCTCATAAATGAGGTTTATACAAGGGTAAAATAGCACCACATAACTTAATTGCCTACCAAAGGTAACATCACACTACAGAATAATACAATATAATTAATGTTTATAATGATGACTCCAAAAATTATCACAAAAATCTTTAAATCTGCTTAACATATTGCCAAAAATAAAACAGAGAAGAATGTGATGCATTTAGTGAAATTTGTGTAAAATAATAATATAATAAAATTAAGTTTCAGTTCTTCAAAACCTAAGAGACAGAATTATTAATATTATGCATTTATAATAAAAAATAACCTTTTAGGCACATGGATTCATTGATGGAAATTGAGCTAAAATGTAATTTACATGTAGGGGTCCTTAAAGAATCATTTTCTGAGAGATTAGGTCTCAGAATCCCCCAAGGACAATTGTAGTTCCTTTCTCATCAAATCATCTGAATTCATTATATTCTTCTGACTATAGCTTCTCTCCACTCTCATTCATAACAATTGTTGATTAGTTCTCTCATGTTGATTAGTTCTTCCATGTTGCAATGATAATTATAATGGCCTTCTTAATGTCAAAGAACGTCCACCCACCCTTTTAAAGCCTCTCTTTCCTGAGTCACTTTCTGGAGATGGCTGAACTACCATGAAACTTGCATTATAACATCTGGCAAGACATTCTTCTTTTGTCTCTCTGCTACCAGTTTAGCATTATCATTTGTCAACCATTATAAGTTAGATATTTCCTCCAGAACACAAATGGCATAAAGAGAGGCCACACAGGGAACTGCACAAGTTTTGGACACATTCATCTCAAGAGAGAATGGTAGAAGGCCTATTAACCAAGAACATTTGCAGTACTGAGCACTAACATCCATTTGCAGTATATTCAGCAAAGAGTCCACCACAGTAGCTTTCATTGGCACAGAAGCTAGACAAGAAATATATATTCTTACAGAATGTTATGGCCTCGAGGGCAAGACTCGTGGGCAGCTGTCCGTCTCGAGAGACGATGGTGTAGCTTCTTAAGAGTCTATCTGCACCGCCGAGAATGGCTGTGCAGTCCGACTCGGGAGTGACACGGTATCTGTCTCCTCCCGTGTTGAATCGACATCTTGCGATGACGCTGGAGTGTCCTCTCCAGTGAAGCTGAAGCTACAGAGCCTGGGCAGGGTGATATGGAGGGTCTGCTGTTGCCCATGCAGCAGACCCCCCCTCTCTTCGCAGCTGAAGGGTCCAAGGGAAAGACGGAGTCAATACAGCTTGGCTTCAGGTGCGCCGCAGGAGTTGCCGGTGTTGACTACAACGTCAAACCGCCTTAGGGACTCCGGCTCCGGATTTTCTGTCAGGGTTTACTCCCTTAGCCTTTCCCCTGAAGAGGTATGCCGCAAGGCAGCGGAGGTTTTTTGGAGTCAGAGTTTTCCTTCTCTGATGTGCCCTGACTGGAAGATCGAACCAGCGACACTTAGCTCGCAGGCCGACGCTCAATCCACTGAGCCAAACCAGCCAGGGCCCAGGGCAAGACTAGCAGCTGGGAAAAGACAGTATTTCAGAAAGTAATGGAAGCCTGAGTCAAGTCAATAGCAGCAGGAATGTAAAAGAAGGTACAATAGCTGGTCGAATGTACAGTAAAGCAGATTTCTTAGATAACTACCAAGAATATTCTTGGGTTGCTCCCACATATTAACTTAGTAAATGTTTATAAAGTAAGTGAATAAATGAATTGAATCATTTGGTTAGAACCATATTTATTGCTATTCAAAGTGGGGAGCTACAGACCATCTGCCAAACTGTGAACTGTTGTTACTGATTCAAAACAAGATAAGGAGCTCACTTCAGAAGGTAAGTTAATCTGGTCATGAAGCACATGGTTTAGTTCAGCAGACATTTTGGTTGTTTCAATGAAGAAAACAGAACATTGATTCGCATTCTTGCATAACCTCTTAATTTCATTAAAAGCCAGCATTTTGATAGTATTTATGATTCTGGCTAGATTTTACACAATAGGCCAATAAATGTGTTCCATCTGGAGATCCAGAAGTGGCAGAGAACTCAGACAATGCCTGTGGCACCAGTGCTAAGCAAAGAAGCTCTAAGTGCCAAGGTGAGGTCAAAGGCAAACTTCTGGAACTGGTAACTAACTGACAGTTCTGAGGAATGATGTATTTTACTGATACATAGCTATTCTTGCAGAAAAGCTCCTGCCTTGAGCACAGAGAATGGCTATACTGATATTTCTGTAAGCTATGGCTGGACTGGTAACCACAGTAATTGCATAAAAGGCAACTTGCACCCTGTAATTTTATGGCTGTTTTAAAAATCTTGCTCCCTGAACTGAGAGTATTAAAAAAAAAAAAAAATCAAATGTAATTAATAGGTTTTGCCATCTGCAGAAATTCATCATTCAATTAGTATACCTAATTGAGAAATTCGTTGTTCAATTAGTATATATCTGCACATATCTGAAAACCTAAATCGAACTGAATCCCACAATGAGGCAATTTATTTGCTCACATAAGTGAAAGCCAAAGGTAAGCTGGGTTTTGACCTTGACCTAATATGACTCCAGCCCATTTCCCTATATTGTTCTAGGTTCTTCCCTCCCCCAGGGGACTTCACCCTTAAATTGGCAGAAAAATAATCACACCATTCTAGTCTCACACCCTTACTCTTTCCATGGCTCCCTCTTAAAAACAGTGAAGTTTTTCCCAGAAGTGCCTCTCCCTCAATTCTCCCTTCATGTCCCATTGCCCGAATTGAAATATGCACAAATTCTTGGACCAATCTCTCTAGCTAAGGAAATGGTATGCCGGTTTAGGCCTGGCCTTCTAAAACAGGCACTGCTGCTGACTTGGGAGTATGACTTTACTGTGATTTTCTTAGACTAATTAGGGTCCTTCCTTCTAGCTGAGGTCAATGACTCAAACCTCCTGCCTGCTGTGAAATAGATGACTCAACCCCTTTGTCCAATACAAGGTCCAACCAAAATTTCATTAAGGAGTAGACAGCCTATAGTGTAAACTAATAAAGATCAACAATAATTTAGAATGTTATAACATGAAGGATGTAACGGGATGTTTTTGATAATAGACATTGCCAAAAGAGAAATATTGCCTAAGGAGAATTGGGAGGTTAGACTGTCAGTGTGTCTGAGTCTAGCAGTGACCAAAGAAAATTATGTTACAGTTCTAGAAGATGGATTCCAGTAATTTAGGCAGAAATAACTGTAGGGCACAGAAGGATTAACTCCAAGTTATATTAGCCTGAGGAGGCTTCCCTTGAGCAAAACCTAATCTCTTTGCTGTAAATCCTATGCTCACCAAGCCACCTCCTGAATTATTATTTGTCCTTCTGTGTGATGGAACCCACAGAAAGGGAGTGCCTTGTTAAAGAAATGTTTCTGATTTTTAAAATCAGTTGTTTCCTATTGTAAATGGACACGGTGGCTTATAAATCATTCTCCTATATTTTGTTAAAGAGATTCTATCCTGCAAAGCCTGATCACCTTGAAAAAATAATAGAAGTGAGATAGCAAAAGGGAAAAGCTGAGACTCAGGTGCAAAACCATAACATCTCCATCAAGGTGTAATCCCCCTGAGGCATGGCCTACATCTGCCAGCTAACTTCACCCTTACATGGGAACTCTCATATCTGAGCAGCTCAACAGAAACCCCGCGCAAGAAGCAGTTCCCTGACCTTTAATTGATCAGATGGCTCTTAGAGAGGTGCTAAGCAGAAGGGTTATGAGCCAAGTCTTTAGAATCAAAGCAATCAGAGGACAAATTCTGACTCCTCCTTCCAGTTGTGCAGCCTTGAGCAAGCCATTTAACCTCCAAGACCCAGTGGCTCCAATTATGAAATGGCAAACATTTCACCAAGTTGTTATAATGATTAAATGAGATAAAGTTCACAAAGTGCCTGTTATACAATTAATAGGTTTTATTTTGCTTTTTTAATATTGTGACTTCTGCATTTGACTAAAAGGTATATGCTAACCTTGCCCAATACAGTGCTCTGTGACAAGTGAGAACTTGTAAATGTTGCTGAGAGAAAATGGAAGCAAAATGTAATATGAGACACCAGTGTAATCTGTAACATACCATCTTGATCCAGATTAAACTAGTGTGAGACCCCAGCATGGGTAAGGTCTAGTTTTTGTCTGCTTCCTAATCAAGTGGCATTAAATTATCTTCATTATACCTGTTATTTATTTCTGATTAATTTTTTTTAATTAGAAAATTCCACAAAACATTAATTTACAAGATGTAGAATCTAGAAACTGTGTTATATGAGGAATAATTAAAGAAATTAGAGTATATTTAACCTAGAAACAAGAAGCCAGGGAAGAAAAAGTAGAAAATGTCAGCCTTTTTGAATATTTGAAGGACAGTCATGTAGAAGAGGGACTAGAAAAAGTCTATGTACTTTTTACTTCTTTGTCTCCCCATTAGACTAGCAAATGCCTTGAGGGAAAAGAATGAGCCTTAGCCTTCCCTGTATTCCTAGAAATTGTCTTAGTCCTGGGAACATAATAAGTACTCAATAAATATTTTGACTGGATGAGATGGATGGATGGAAAAAAGGATGGATGAAAAAAAGGATGATGAATAACATGAGTGGTTGATGGTGTGGAAAGAGTAATAGATGGATAGATATTGTTTCAATTGGTATAAGATATTATTGATAGAGGATGAAGTTAAGTCTCTAAAATAGTAAAGTATTTTCTTATGGTCACTCGGCCATGATATCAAGTTCAATATTTTTTTACTTCTTTTTATTAAAATACGATAAAATTGAGACTATCATGATGAAAACATAATCCTGGTGTAGGGCTCTGTGATGAAATGAGTTGTGACCCCACAAAGTTTGTATGTTGAAATCCTAACCCCCAGTATGTTAAAATGCAACTTGACTTGAAGATAGGACTTTTAAAGAGGTAATTAACTTGAAAGGATGTCACTAGGGTTGGACTTAATCCAATATGTGGTGTCCTTATAAGAAAAGGAAATTAGAACACAGACACATACAGAGGGAAAACCATGTGAAGACACATACAAGCCAACAAGAGAGGTCCTCCAATGCAGGCTGGGTATAATAGGGGGAGATGGTGAAAAGGTACAAACTTCCAATTATTAAAAAAAAAAAAGTTCTGGAGTTGTAATGTATAGTATGGTGATTATAGTTTACATTACTATACTGTATATTTAAACTTTGCTAAAAGAGCAAATCTTAAGTTTTCATCACACACAAAAAAGTGGAACTGTATAGTGATAGATATTAACTAGGCTTCTTATAGTGAACATTTTACAACATATGTATATACCAAACCACTATGTTGTATACCTAAAGCTAATACAATGTTATATGTCAATTATATCTTATTAAACTGGGGTAAGGGATAGTTTTGTCACATACACATCAGTGATTTTTTTCATCCTGATTCCCTTTGCCTCTCTGAACAAGAATACAAACACACACACGTACACACACAGCGATTTCCAGGCAATCATGATAAATCATTTAAAAATAAACTAATAAGTGATTGATGCTTCTGCTCCATCCTATAATCATCAGACTTGAGGGAATGTTTTGTTTTGTTTGTTTGTTTGTTTCATGTGTACAAGTTTGTTTATACTCTCAGAAAGGCTAGTACAATGTTTTGCCCCTGAAAGAAGAACTGAAATTTGAATTATAAGGCAGAAGTCTGACCTCTATAATTCATTTTTAGCATCCACACCACTTGCCTCATAAGTAAAAAAGAGAGAAAGAGGTACTCAAAAGAAAAATCCTATTGATGCCTCAATCTTGGACTTCTAGCCCCCAGAAATATAAAAAATATATATTTCTGTTTTAAGCCACCCAATCCATGGCAGTTTGTTATGGAACCTCTAACAAACCTGTACAGACTCAGAACACTTTACCTGTATAATGTTTTTTTTAATCTATTTAATTTAGCAGCTCTGTATAGAGCACTGAAGAAGGAAGGCACTTTACCTGGTTTGCATTCAGAGGCCTATAGTTACTGCTGCATGAAATTATAGACATGGGTATGTTCTTATTACAGCACTACATCTTGGTCACTTGAATTTCAAATAACCATGTAACATCAGTAAGATACTTAGGAAGTTAAGGCTTAGACTGATCTAGTGACCTACTCAAAGACACAAAACTTGTAAGTGGTGGAGCCACACAGTTTGAAACAAAGTCTTCTGGACCCTTCACTCTCTAAGAATAACAGCAAATGTTTATTGAGCACATACTATGTGCCAGCACTGTTATGTGTTTTACATTCGTTGATTGAATTAGTTCCCACAACGAACATCAATCTTCATTTTGTATATAAGGAAACTGAGAATTATACTAAGTAACTTCCCCATTTTCATAAAGTAGTGACTTCAGACTTTGAAACCCAGCCACCTCCCTTCAGAGCCTGCATATTTAACTACTGCACCTTTATCACCTCGAATTCATCTTAGTTGTCTCTTCATGAACCTTCTCCACATGTCAGTCTGGCGTAACGTTTGTGCTCTTCAGCAAATGCTCCAGCTGTTGCTAAAATATCCATCCTCCACATCTCCCGCTTTGCAGAGCAGGTGCACAGGACCCACCTGTGGAGTAAGGAACTTCCTGCCTTCTAAACTCAGAGGTGACCTGGGGCTTGACATTTGATGTCAATGACTGACAATCTCTAATTAAACCATTTCAGAGGCAGAAAAGAGATTGATGGTACCTTATTTTTTCAGTCTGAACATTCAGTGGCTTTTCTCCTTGATTTGGGATCACAGCCAACGTGGAAACCAAAATCCTTTCTGACAACATTTGCTGAATTGCTGCAGTGAATTAGTCCAGATCCCTGTGGACTGCCTTTCTCTTTGTGCCAGCTTGTCACGGTAGCAGCAGCAAGGAGGGTGACCTAGTGCTTTTAGTCTAGACATAGAGTCATCAGAGGCCCTCAGGTCTCTGAGAAAATTTACAAGCTTTTGAGAGAAGGGCTTGTCTGATAACAAAACCAAACCTGATAATTGACACCCTAAAGATAGAGAGCTCAGCCCAGAAATGTAGAACTGACAGTATTCTCAGCATGTCATACTATTTCAGCATGTCTACTTTTGCTTGGCTTGATAATGTCAGCTTCATATCCAGAGCCCTCTTTCTAAAAGACTAGATTCTCCTCCACAGCTCCAGAGGTGCCCTCCCAGACTGCCCCCAAACATGGAGAAGGTACACTCCCTTCCTCCTTCCCTCCACTGCCTTTCAGAGTCCAGCTGATCTCATCAGAAACCCCCACAAAGTTGGTGGGAAAATTCTGCAGCTCTCACCACCAAGGCCCACCATACTCAAAACAAACATGTCTAGGAAAAGGCCTGCAAAAGAATCCAGCAGACAGATAGGGGCTTTGGTACTGATTTCTATTCAGGGACAGTTAGGGCTGCTATGAAGAGAAAGTGACCAAACGAGAAGGGTATGCATCTGCGTAGTAACTCTATTTCAGACCATGGAGGGTGAAAAGTGTCTCCTTTTGAATTTAAAAAATATTCTTTACCTCCCAGGATAAGTCGGCGGCGGCGGCAGCCGTCCGTCTCGAGAGACGATGGTGTAGCTTCTTAAGAGTCTATCTGCACCGCCGAGAATGGCTGTGCAGTCCGACTTGGGAGTGACACGGTATCTGTCTCCTCCCGTGTTGAATCGACATCTTGCGATGTCGCTGAAGTGTCCTCTCCAGTGAAGCTGAAGCTACAGAGCCTGGGCAGGGTGATATGGAGGGTCTGCTGTTGCCCATGCAGCAGACCCCCCCTCTCTTCGCAGCTGAAGGGTCCAAGGGAAAGACGGAGTCAATACAGCTTGGCTTCAGGTGCGCCGCAGAAGTTGCCGGTGTTGACTACAACGTCAAACCACCTTAGGGACTCCGGCTCCGGATTTTCTGTCAGGGTTTACTCCCTTAGCCTTTCCCCTGAAGAGGTATGCCGCAAGGCAGCGGAGGTTTTTTGGAGTCAGAGTTTTCCTTCTCTGATGTACCCTGACTGGAAGATCGAACCAGCGACACTTAGCTCACAGGCCGACGCTCAATCCACTGAGCTAAACCAGCCAGGGCCTAAGGATAAGTAAAGTAAGCTAAATGAGGGTCAAAAATTCTTCTCTCTGTCTCTCTGTCTCTCTGTCTCTCTCTCTCTGTCTCTCTCTGTCTCTCTGTCTGTCTCTCTCTCTCTCTCTCTCACACACACACACACACACACACACACACACAGCCTCTGAAACCACTCATTTCATTTATGGAGTTCTTGGAATGCTGGATGATGTGGCAAGATATGAATTTCTTATAAAACACAAGCAGAAAGTGCAGGAAAGAGTTGCAGACCATTCTACTCAGTCACTTTGGCTGCACTGCAAGCCCAGCCTTGAGAACTAAAAATCTATCTCAGATAATTGACATTTATTTGATTGAAACAGCAGGGTGCCCTCCATCACCATGGGAGGAGACCATATGGAAGAACAGTGCGAGTAGAGATAATGTTTGTCTACTGAGTGTGCCAATGTGTTTAGAGATTATTCACAGGGCTCTGGGGACTGCAGTATGATAATGTTTCAGCCAAATTAGAATCAGATTAATTGCTCTAATCTAATGGAAAGACAATGTTTATCAAATTATTGCTCTTTTCACCACATGATATTGCAGTGTCATTATTCTTTGGGTTTAAGGAAGGAAATGAAAAGACTCTTGTAGCACATCTGCTCAAGAATTATATGACAGTGTTTTCCCCACTATGCACGGGACTGTAATGCAGTTGGCAATTCCAGGAAGTAACCAATAAATTAAAGTAAAAGATCTCTAGTGGATAAATCTGCTGGAGTCCTACAATATCAATTCATATTTTGATAATACAATCTGAAGTCAATTAGTTTTTTCCAGATTTGAGAGGTTTTCTTCTTTATATTTTGTAGGAAGTGTTTTCCTCTATAAACAAGGAAGTGCTCTTTTGAAAAACCTTAAGTGACTCTTACAACAAAATTCTAAAACTCCTTTTCAAAATATCAAAATCAGCCCACTTTTTCAACACCCAAAGAGGAAATGGGGCTCTTGTCAACTCATAGCTCATAACCTTCTACGGATTTAGGCTCAAGGGTACGATCACTCTTCCCGGCATAGGGGACAGTTAGCTTCTCGGCACTAAAGGGGTTGCCTTTCTCACTGCCACCCTCTGGGCCACCATTTGCAACCCTAAGAATGCTCAGAGGCTTCAAACACCAACCAGGGGTCACTTCAGAGAGGAAGAGAAAGTCACAGCCAAGCTATGTGGCCTCACAAAAGGGTCCTGGTAATCATCCAGTGCTTCCCAACACCTAGTAGGCTTCACGCCCAGCTCCAACAGGGAATTTGGAAGGAAGTTAAAGAAGGATTTTTCTGACATCCACATCCCCATGGGGTGCCCTGTTGGTCCCTGCAGAGCAGGGAGGAAGGATCAAGTGACACAATTTGTATGTTCACTCTTGTGTGCACACCAATTACTTCAAAATAACAGCAGTGCAAAGCCCTCAAATGTTCCCAGAGGCTGTGGGGAGGTAACTGTCAGGTTTCTGCTGGGCCATGTGCCAAATCCAATCTGTCACCTTTTTGTAACAGTGAAAAAGTGTAATGGTGGGAAATTGTAGCCCACCCCACCATTCTTTTGACATTGTTTCTGTAAGTGCTGACTCTGACTACTATGTAGCTTGTAAATGAACAGAATGTTTGCATAAGAATCCTAGGAACTAATTTCAAAAGATACAGACTCTGACCTTCAAGTATCCCAGCTCCAGCTCCAGGAGATTTGCTGACCTTCCACCATGGATCCAAGATGCCCGGAAGCCGGGTGACATGAACCAGGATGACTAAACAGGATGATGCACAGAGGACCATCACTTGCCTTATCAGAATGCACTGCTTGTCTACACATAGAGAACTTTCCTCAATCTCTTTGTTCTGTTCTCCTCTCCCTCCTTATAAAAACCTCTGCCTCCACTGAGATGTGGAGATGGGCTTTGAGACATGAGTCTCCCAACTTCCAGGGGGTTGGCACCTGAAAATAAACCATTTCCTTTATATCAGCACCTGCCTCTTGAGTATTGGCTTTTGTAGCAGCAGGTAGCCAGAACTGCATTTGGCTACATTTTCTTTCAAAGCTAGTGCCCCTTGCAGGAGGATTGTAACAGATGGGACCAGAGGAAAGATGGAAATTATTTACTTTATCATAATTCTATATTGATGTGATACTTCTAACAGGAGGCAGAAATCAACCACTCCATTTTATGATTGGCTCTTCAAATTTAGTGCTTTTAAAATATTGATATCATTAAGGTTAAAGGTCTTTTTAGTTACCTACCTTTCGTCTCCCTCCCGCAAAAAGTTTGTAACATCCTCCAATTCAAAATGGCAACAACATATAATCACAGAGACTGAACAAAGAATCAATTTAAGAATATACATTTTAACTTACTGCTAACTTTTCTTCAGTGGTGCCCTAAAGTCATTCTTAGGGCTTGAGATTTTTCTTAAAGCATGATTATACTATCATTACTGCGTTGGTCTAAACAATGTCCCGTATGTCATTATAGCCCATAATTTACGAGTGTTGAGACAAGGTTAGGCATACGTGAATAGAGTCAATTCCTCTCTGATCTCTCCAAGCTCAAATCCTGCTGTGATTTTCATGTTGCTGCCTCAACAATGGGCTCCCCTATGCTAAAAAGAGTCATTCTTGAGAAATGAATGAAGAATATCGCAGCTCTATTGATGCCTATGAACACCATGTATGTTTTCCAAGACAAAGCACAGTGCTGTAGATCTTCATTAATTATAATGCACTGGAACAAAAGCAAATGCAACCACTATAATTAATGATGCAATGCCTATAACCCCCATCTAAATGCTTTCATTCCACTATAATTTAACAGTAAGAGCCTGAGAAATTATTTTAATCCTTATTTTTGCTATTCATTTTGGAAAGGTTGTGTGACTCAGTCTGAGGCATATTCACACATTCATTTACATTTTTATTTTAAATGCCTTCATTGTTGAATCTCTTTAAACCTTACCCTATTATTTAGAACTGAATTTCAAAACTTTTGTTGTAAACCAAGTATTTGTAGTAACATCAGTGAAATTCCTACAAATGTTGTGAGTATGATAAGCATATATTTTACTTCTTCAGTCAGAAAAATAAATCGATTTTTAACTGAATCAAGGAATAGCTTCAGCAATATATTAAAGTAGTTATCAATTTCGGTCAACTTATAATAAACATGGAGGAACAAGCTGCCAATCCACAAATATTTCTCTGATGCTTATAATGTATAAATGTTAAAGGAGTGTAAGATGTCACCCTGAACCAGAAGTTAAAGAGGCTAAATAAAGAGTAATGAAAAATTTAGAGAACAATATATGCCTATTTAAGTGGTTCTGACTATAATTACAATAGCAATTCAAGAGAGAGAAATTGGTGTTGGATGAAGTGAAAGAATACCTTTATAGAGAAAGTAGGATTTATGTTGTCCTTGAGAGCTAAATGCAATTTCAATCGATGAAGAGAAGGGTTAAAAGAATAGCAAAAGCAAAGTAATACAAGAAAGGGTGAGAGTAAAAGGTTCACATGCTGACTGAGAGAATCTTTAGAGTAATCAGGAATAACACTGGAAAGGTAGTGAGAGATAACAGTCCGAAAGAATGGCAAAAACAAGCCGATGAACCTAACTTGGTGCAGTAGGCAATGATGGAAGCCGTGAGGGAGAGTGACAGCTATGGCAAGTTGGTAGATGAATTGACTGGAGAAAGGAGGCCCAGGAATCAAAGAGAAGAGACAAAGAGTTCAGATTAAGACTTCAGCAAGCATAGTGGCACTGGGCTTTTATACATGCAATGTAGGTAACCATTACATCCTGCTTGTTTTAAGAGGTCCCTCTTCATAGTGGATGATAGCTAAGATTTAGAGCCTCCATTGTTTCAATGCAAAACTTTATCCTATTTTATAGACACCTGAGTTGTAGTAATAGGACTTGGCAATATGATAAACTGTAATTAGATATTCCTACCTCAAGGGTACTGAGTTTAAAGGTTTTTGTGTTTTTGTTTTTCTGAGAGAGAGAATTTTGATCCAAGGAAGGAAGGTAGACTGATAGCACTAAATATGAGGGGAAAGGAAACAGACATCACTGGGGATGCTCAGGGATGAGAAGTATTTGAGTGAGGGTCCCAGAAACAAACTTCATAGGCTTCAGTTTTAACCAGGTTACTGTGTGGAGAACATGGGCATACAAATCATGTGCAATATATTTTGAAATAAAAGGACAAAACTAATGTAGATTGCATAATGGAAATAGGGAATATAAAACACAACTTCAAAGTTACTGTAGTATTACTGGAAACACAAACATAAAGTGGTTATTTAAAAAAAGGGAATGCACTTTAGAGATAAGTGAAAGCCTTCCAAGTACATTTATGCCATAAACATTTGGAAATTATAATTGAGGCAAAGGCAAAAGCAAGATTGCTAATGCAGATTTGGAAGTTATTTGACATAGAAGTGATAGCTGAAGCCAAGAGAGGTACATGTGGGAAACAAAACGCAGAGAACATGGCTTTGGCTCTGGAAAACAGGAAAAGAAATGGGACTGAGAGTGGCATAGGAGCTAGCAAAGATATAGAAAAAGAGCAGAGGGAGAAAACAGGAAAGCACATTGCTATAGAAGTCAATGAAAAGAGAAGAGTTTTTAACTGAATTCAGTGGGGTGGCACTGGATCACAAAACCATACAGGTTTCAAGCATACAACTCAACAAAACATCGTCTGCACGCTGCATCGTGCGCTCATTGCCCCAAGCAAAGTCTGTTTCTGTCCCATTTTCCCTCACTTTGCCCACCTCCACCTAGCCCACTCCCCTTTCCTTTTGGCTATCACCACACTGTTGTCTGTGTCTATGTGATATATGTATATGTATATGTTTTTGTACTTAATCCCTGCACTTTCTTTCATCCACCCCCTTAACTCCCCTCTTCTGGCAGCTGTCAGTCTGTGCCATGTATCCATGCTTCTGTCTCTATTTTGTTCGTTAGCTTATTTTATTAATTAGAGTCCACATATAAGTGAGATCGTAAGAGAATGATTTTAAATGGGTAGTCAGCATCAACAATGTCTAAAGGTGTCAAAGGGGATAAGAACTGAGGAAGTTCATTAGATCTGGAAAGAAAAAATCATTAGTAATCTTTGAGAAACTCAATGCACTGGGAGTAATACAATTGTAAAACAGACATTAAGTAATTAAGTGTTAAGATGTCAGAGAAGAGAATGGTTTGGGCAGAAAACAGAGAGAAATGGTAAGAAATGATTCCCGGAGTGTAAGGGGGGCCTTTGAGACTGATAGATAGAATGAATGAAGGCGAAGGGGATGAACAATATGCTAAAGTACAAGCAGAAGATATAAAAATCTTAGGGTTGGCCTCCACATTGAACACCTTGACTTCCCTTCACTGTATCATTTTCTTTACTCCTCAATCTTCTGTGCAAAATCTATATGATGCAATAGAAGGTTGGCATCTTAAGAGAGAAGAAGAAAATAAATTCCATAAAATATGCTCTGGGTCTATGAGAGATGAAAAGGCTGGCATGCATAGGAGGGCCAGATTAAAGCTGGACCTCATATATCTGCCCTGATATGGATCTGCACCACTCGGTGTGTACTCCAGCAGTGCCTGGAGACTTGCCAAAGGGGAAGGGAAAGCCTCTGAGGAAGTGGTGTGGGCAGAATTCAATTGCTTACTGTAGCATTAACTATGCAAGTGAGGACATAAAAGATGCTGGAGTGTACAGGACTGCTGTAGCTCACTATGGTGTCTGGTGTGAAGGTGCCCAATATATTGCAATACAGAGTCATTGATAATAGCATGGGCTTCAGGGAAAGACAGAACTAGTTTTAGAGTCCAGCTTTACCAATGAAAACAGTTCATGAAAATTTTTTAGCATCTCTGAAACTGGGCAATAAATGTTCCTAGATTACATTGATGTTGTAGGATCAAGTGCTTCAAAAAATACCTGGTGGATAGTAAGCACTCAGGAAGCAACAGCTGGGACTGTCAGGGATGAATTCAGGGTGAGTGTATCTAGGGAAGGAAACAAGTAGCAGATGAGGAAGCTGTTTTCAGAAATTAGAACCTAAAGTTCAAAATCTCAGTGGTATTTTGGTGAAGTTGATCAGGGGTCATAGTGGAGTCCTGAGAAGTAAACAATAATAGAAAACATGAGGACTACAAAAATAGGTAAGTATTTGTCTGAACTTCATGTCTCCTTGTGCTGATTGGCTGTGTGAAATCCAGGTCCTATGGCTCTGCCAGTCGTATGTCCCTGTCTTTGTAGAAGCACAGAATGGAAGTGACTACAAGCAGGCTCTGCAGAATCTTCCTCCAGTCTTTACAAGCTCTTCCCAGTTGCGCAGACGAAAGCCCCCCCCCCCCCCACGTACACCCCAAAGCTGTTTGATGCCCACTGTTTAAAGGATAACCTCAAAGGAGCAAATATGCTGGTTTGGGAAATTTACAAGAACATCCTGGAGAGCTGGCAGGGCAGAGGGAATGAACATAAGGAACTAGCAATCTGTGAGTTCTCTCTAAAACCTTGCTGGCAAGAGCCAAGTTGGGGGAAAGATCAGAATAAAAATAAACTGTTAGCTATTGACTATCCTAGGCCAAAATTTCCAGAAGAGGTTTCTGTTGAAAGCTAGTTCATTCAGTCTGACATTAATATGAATCCCATAAAAGAACAGGTTCCAGGGTGAGATAGTTTTGAGAACCACTGAATTAGATGATGTTAAATAGACTTCTTTACTGCAGAATTTCTCAGAGCCTTTAATATGTTAATGTTTTATTGTAAATCTCCAAGACATAGTCTTCATTTCTTAGATAGTGGGAAAGTCTTCAGCTGAACCCACTGATAAGAACTGGT
Source organism: Furipterus horrens (assembly GCF_987537825.1). Taxonomy (NCBI): domain Eukaryota; kingdom Metazoa; phylum Chordata; class Mammalia; order Chiroptera; family Furipteridae; genus Furipterus; species Furipterus horrens. The sequence continues at coordinate 134,172,581 of NW_028327176.1, read as the reverse complement.
ACCCTCATCTACTCTTGAGGGGTAAAAATCAGTGGGCATAAATCCAATACAGTCAATGAGGAGTTTTTCTTTATTCTTCGGACAGATATACATGGTAAAATCTGAGGACCCGCCAAGATATATCAGACCTACTGACCACCATACATTCTTACTTATCAATGAGGGGATGAAGGACAGTAATAGAAAAGACCCAGGAATTATCCTTGGGGCAGATAACAACTACACTAATACTCATCTAGCACTAAACATTCAATCCTCACACAATCTTAGGCTTGTCCAAGACAGAAACTATTATTTCTATCTATATGCATAGATTTCTTTTTTTAAGTGAGATTCATAAAAGTTAAGGCAGTTTCCAAGATTGTTAAGCTTATACTCAGAAAAACCAGGACTCAAACCAAAGTTTTTTTTTTTATTTTGAGGGCAGTGTTTTTTCCACAGCACTAAAAAAACAAGCAGCTTGAGGATATGATAGCGTTTTTAAATTTTTTACAAGTGACAGTCAAGATTTTGGAAGGAGAGGTAATAAAAGGAGGGTACTTTTCTTTGCAGCTGGTGGCAAAGTGTAGGGGTTTTATCCCTGGGTTCTGGCTTCAGATTCTAGAATGACTGTTCCTTGGCTATTGACAGATATTTTCCCTAGGAGAGGAAAGAACATATTTTCCAAAGACTGAAAAATTAAGACTAAAAATAAAGGGAGAAAACAAATTCCATGTAAACTAACAAATAGTTATGTTGAAGGACAGAACACAATAAAAAAGGGAAAACAAGAAAATGGAACAATGCCAGAATTTGCCAGAAATCTACATGGGAAAATAATATGTAAGTATGGGCTAGAAAAAAGATTTATCTCTTCTTCGTCTGAATAGCAAGGCCCAGGGTTTTGGATAATAAAGGGTTTATCAGTGAGCAGTTTAAAGGCTTACACATTTGTGGAAGACACAAATTTTGAATCACAATCTAAGAAGTTCTTGAGAAGTTGGAAAATGATTACTAGATCTAAAAATATAAAACCTAGTAGGAAAAAATGTAATATAGTGGACTTAGGTCCAAAAGAATCAGCAAATTCATGATAGGGCTATATGTCCAAGTAGCAATGATTTTAGCTTGCAACACAATCTATATGAGTCAACAGCACAATATGGCCACAAAAACAGCTCTTAGAGATTACATTTATCACAGTAATTAACACTGTATACTGCTAAAAATCATATCACTTAAAATAATAAAAGTGTGTTTTGCAATTATGCCAAGTCTGGTGAAGGTTGAACAGCTCTTCAGCACAGCTCTCTGCCACATGGTAAGTTAAGACCCAGAACTGCTTCCACATTGTAGCTATGTCATCTGGAGCACATGACTCACAGGGTGGTCATGGAGAATTTCTTGGGATGTTCTTATGAATCAGGCCTGCAGATGGCATCATTCCTGTCCATATCCCATTGGCAAGAATGAGTCACATGACCCCTCTTACATATACTGGGCAAGGAAATATTGATAAATGTGTATTTATTGCATAAGTATAACAATCCCTGCCACATAAACTCTAAAAATATTTAGCCAAATATAGCATTTAGAATAAATGAGGTACTTGCCATTTTTCTCTGGGGCCCTAATCAGACCTCACCTGGCACTCAGATACTCAGTATCAGTCACGGGTTTCATACTCTAAGAAAGATGTTGAAACACCAAAATATTCTGAGGAGGGTAACAGGAACAGTGAGGACAATTAAAGTATCATCATATGGTAAATAGCTACAGTAAATGGAGGTGCTTAATCTACTGATGAATATAAGGAGACACAATGGCTGTTTTCCAGCATATGAATGACTGTCATTTGAAAGAAATGTTGAAGTTCATATTCAAGGCCCCATAGGGTAGAATTTGGCAAGTTTTGTAAAAATGAGCCTGGCCAAGGTCAGAATGAACTGCCTCTGAATGTCACGCTCCCTTTACTGGAGGTAGTCAAACAGAACTTGGATCACCAGTTGCTGGTCACTGAAATATAGTTGATTCTCATTGTTCAAGGATTCTGCATTTGCAAATTTGCGTACTTGCTAAAAACTAGTTGAACCCCAAAATCAATACTCTGGTGTTTTCCTGGTCTTTCTTGGGCATGAGCAGAGCAGCAAAAACTTTGAGTTGCCCAACATACATGTTCCCACCTGAGGTCAAACAAGCTGTCATGCCTGTCTTTTAGTTTCAGCTCTCAGACTGTAAACAAATGTCCTTCCTGCAGTCTCAGTTTAGTGTCTTGGTTTCCTTGTTTTTATGCTTTTTGTTAGTGGTTTCACTGACTTAAATAGCTCCCAAGTATATATACAGTGTGAAAGTGCTCTCTTGTGTTCCTAAGCACAAGAATGTGCCTTTATAGAGAAAATAGGTATTTTAGATCATCTTCCAGACATGAGTTTCAGTGCTGTTATACATGAGTTCAATGTTAATGAATCAATAATATATATTAAATAAGGTGTCTCAAAACAGAAACACATACGAAACAAAGTATATATTGATCGTTTGATTAAATACTGTGACCAGAGGCTCACAGGAACCTTACTTACCCTTTATTTCCCCTAGGAACAATGATTCAGTATTTGCTAATTCAGTGTTCATGGTGACTTTATACAACTCTCGAATGGTGAAAATCAACTCCGCAGATTAGGAAAACAATAATAATCTTAGCTGACAATTACTGCAATTTTATTAAGTACCATGAACTATAGCAGGGATTCAGTGGGTAAACTCTTCTTTAATTTCTATAATAATCCCATGAGTTGTAATGTTTTCCTTTTACAGGTGAGCAAACAGAGGCTTGGACCTATTTGAGGTCCAAAGATTCAACTGACAGCCTGGCTCCAAAACCAGCAGTCTTAATCTCTGCACTGTAATGAGTCTCACTAGTATCCACACTCTGAAATGAGAAGATGTGACTTTCCCTGACACACAAGCAACCCCTGCCTGAATCCCTCAGTACTTGTTACCTTGTTTCCTCACCTTATCATGCAAAAAAAAAAAAAAAAAAAAAATCACATAATAATACTGTGAGAGTAGTATTTGTCTTTACATCAAATATGTTTAAAACAGGGAAGAAGTATTTATTACATTGCTTTCCAACCCTCAGATACCAGCACTCACCAGCCCTTTAATAGTTTAGTGATGAAGAGACCAGATGCTGCCAAACAGCTCTCCTTGCAACAGCAACAACAACAAACAGCACTCACCACTTGCCCCACAACATCATCTCCCTTTGCCCCTAGCCCTGCCACTGCAGCCAGGAGGAAAGGGAAAGTCTTTCCTCTAGGTCCCTGGATCACTGAGGATGGTGCACTCATTATCTACTGTTTCCTCTTTGCTCTGTGGGCCCTGAGCTAAAGGATGGCTCTATGACTAGGATGCTGAATAAGCAGGAACCATGAGGTATAATCAGCAAATTACTTTACTTTTGTCTCTCAATATACTTTTAAAATGTATTCAGTGGAGAAAAGTTCTTCCACTCCCCCAGATGCAACCTTGGGCAATGCCATGCCTTTTCAGTTCACTGTCAGAGTACAAAATGCTCCCAGTCACATTAGGTCACAACACCGGCTCAATTTGGTAATTAGATCATCTTGTCCATTCTTTCCCCTCAGGCCCTGTCTTTTTTTAAAAGTATATTTTATTGTTTATGCTATTACAGTTTCCTCAGTCTTTCCCCCTTTGCCCCACCCTCTACCCAGCCCCTCAACTCCCTCAGACAATTCCCACACTGTTGTCCATGCCTATGGGTTGCGCATATACGTTCTTTGGCTACTCTATCCCCTATGCTATACTTTACACCTCCATGACTATTGTGTAACTCCCAATTTTTATTTCTTGATTACTTCACCTTTTTTGCCCATTTCCCCACCTCCTCCCATCTGGCAACCATCCAAATATTCCCTGTATCTATGATTCTGTTTTTGTTCTGCTTGTTTATTTTGTTTTTTACAATCAATTATTAATCTGTATTTCTTGCCATTTATTTTCTTCTTCCTCCTTCTCCTCCTCCTCCTCCTCCTCCTCCTCTTCCTCCTCCTCTTCTCCTTTTTCTTCTTTTTCTTCTTTTTTCTTCCCCTTCTCCTTCTCCTTCATATAGGTTTGGTGGTGATGAACTCCTTTAGTTTTTTTCTTGTGTGGGAAGTTCTTTATCTGTCCTTCAATTCTAAATGATAGCTTTGCTGGGTAGAGTAATCTTGATTGTAAGTCCTTGCTTTTCATGACCTCAAATATTTCTTGCCAGTCTCTCATAGCCTGCAAAGTTTCTTTTCAGAAATCAGTTGACAAGTCTTATGGGAATTCCCCTGTAGATAACTAACCGCTTTTCCTTACCTTCATTTCTTTTTATTATTATTCTTTTTTCCTTCTTGCTGTTCTCATTGGTTGTTTTCTGCTTCCTTAAATTTCAAATCACTAATTTGATTCTTGGCATCATCCACTCTACTGCTGATTCCCTGTAAATTGTTCTTTATTTCAACTAGTGTATCATTCATTTCTGACTGGATTTTTTTCTCCTTTATTGCTGTTCTATTACAGTTGTCCCATTTTTTCTCCCATTGCTCTCCCCTACCCTGCCCGCCCCCACTCCCACAGTCAATCCCCAACCTGTTGTCCATGTCCATGAGTCATTAATACTAGACTCTTCCCCTTCTTTCTTCCCATTCCCCACCCTCCCCTCTCCCCCCTGGTCACTGTCAGTCTGTTCCTTGTTTCCATGCCTCTGGTTCTATTTTGCTCATTTGTTTGTTTTGTTCATTAGTTTCCTGTATTAGGTGAGATCATATGGTATTTGTCTTTCACTGCCTGGCTTATTTCACTAAGCATAATATCCTCCAGTTCCATTCATGGTGTCACAAAAGGGAACCCTAATGCAATGTTGGTGGGAATGCAGACTGGTGCAGCCAGTATGGAAAACAGTATACAATTTCCTAAAAAAAAACTAAAAATGGAACTGTCTTTTGACCCAGCAATTCTATTGCTAGGATTATAACCAAAAAATCCTGAAACACTAATTCAAAAGAGCCTATGCACCCCTACGTCCATAGCAGAAGTATTTACAATAGCAAGTGCTAAAAACAGCCTAAGTGCCCACCTGTAGATGAGTGGATCAAAAAACTGTGGTCCATTTACACAGTGGAGTACTGTGAAGCAGAAAGAAAGAAGTCCTACCTTTTGTGACAACATGGATGAAACTAGAGAGTATTATGACTAGATTTTTTAAATGTTGTTGAGGTACTCATTAAGTTCCTTGAACATCTTTATAACCAGTGTTTTGAACTCTGCATCTAGATTAATTATCTCCATTTTATTTAGTTCTTTTTCTTGAGTTTTATTCCGTCTTTCATTTGGGCCATGTTTCTTTGTCTCCTCATTTTGGAATCCTCCATGTATTTGTTTCTTGTATTAGGTAGACCTGCTACCTCTCCCAGGCATGATAGAATGGCCTAATATAGTAGGTGTCCTGTAGATTCCAGTGTGCACAGCCTCCCATATTACCCAAGCTGGCTACTAAAGGTGCCCCCACCATGTGGGCTGTGTACATCCTCCTGTTGTGGTTGAACTTCGATTGCTGTTGGCACATTTAAGGTCAGCCTCCAACTGTGTTCTGTCCAGGGTCACACAGTATAAACTACAAAGTGATCTGTAGATTACTGCTGTTTATGCTGGGCTTCGAGGTACCCAAGCCTGGCAATAGCTAGTGTCAGACCTGGGGCAAGTTAACAAGAGGTCTGGGGCTCACTGAAGCTAGATGCTTCTTGTTTGAGAGAACTTAGGAAAATCTGAAGAATGGACCACGACAAGCCATTCATTTGGAAAAGTCACTGGAAACTTAAAACAGGGAGGTCTGGAATTCCAAGTGAAACTCATTCAAGTTCACCCTTTGTAAAACAAGGAGCCAGTCGGGCAAAATAGGCCCCTGCTGGTACTCAGCATGAGTCTGAGTCTGAAAGATGGTGCTGGATAGGCTTCTTTGGAATCCTGTAATTTCTTTATCCTAGGGACCAGAACTCATGAGCCTGAAGGGTCTCATGAGTTACATATATGACTGAACTGACCCTGTCTTATATTTCTAAAACCTCATACTCATCTTACTGTCTGCCATTGCTGTAGTAGGGAGAGGGAAGAGAGGGGAGGGAGGAAGAAAAGTTTTACTTGATTGGTAACATTACAAGACAGCTTCATGCTCACTAAGCCTGTCAAGTATTTAAAACCCTTATTTTTGAGGCACATTTGAGAGCTTGGAGATTCTCAAGCATCACAATCCTCTTTTGCTACTTCTTAGACTCAGGCAATACATCTTCAGTCCAACTGGTGGCCCAATTCCTTCTGCATCTGCTAGGATTTCATCAGTGACCTAAAGCTGTCCCTGTTTGCTGGGTTGCCAACCAGCCCTCTAATCTGTGCTACTGAACAGGATCAAAGACAATCACCACATCAACTATCTCTCATGCATGATTCATACCTATCATGGGAAATACCCACAAATATTTTAACTGAACAAATTCAAGGGCTATAGATTAATTCCAATGTATTGGATACAACTCATTTCTTCAGTGCCAACGCGGCTGTGCCACCCATCCCTCATATTCTAGATCTCCCGTGCAGAAGGCAGATGTGCCTGGCTAACTGCAGGGGCACATTCCAATACCGCCAACTAGTCTTATTGAAGGCCAGAAGAAAGAGGGCAGGCATCCTGTAGTTCTTCCTTGTAGAGGAGGCAAAACTTATAACATATTCAGCATCTCTCTCCAAAGAAATTCTTTACCATTGCCCTGTCCACAAATATTCACCCTCTCATCATGTTTCTGTACTCAGAGTGAGTAAAGCATTAACGAGTCATAAAACCAGGCTTTAAGCACCTACTTTGAAATTCCAAACAGATGCTCTGTCTCACAACTCATTCTGGGGTCTGGTATTGATCATGTCTTGTTTGGTACCTTGGTTAAGATTCCAATTTAACATTTTGTATATCTATATATTACTTTTCCCAAGACATATTTTACATTTTACAACCACTCAAAAATTTGGAAGTTGTGGTTCTATGTGCATGTCATTTGCTGTAAGCCATTTGTAGCTATACATAGTTGTCTTTAAATTTTAAAATTTATTTTGTCTTCTAAACTCACACGATTACAGTAATTGAAAAATTATGAAATGCAGCAATAAACTTTTACATAATTATTTCCTAAAGAGATAATGAGAATTCTTCTCTTCAAAGTAAACCTGCAGGCTTAACAAGTAATAAGGTCCCTCATATACTGGGTACACAGTCTGCAAAATAAACTAGCACAGCTCTTTTATCCAAAATGGCTATTAAATTTCACCTAGGTAGGCATTGTTTTGACAACTTCTATTTCTCAGGGACCAATGCTATTTTTTTCCTCTTTTCAAGGTCAGTGGTTGATTCTTAATCTTCATATGCTTTCTTTATTAAAGAATTTTTTCATTAAGGTTCAAAAAAGGGCATAACTCCTCAAGCAACTTTTAACCTAAAGTCATTTCTCATTTTCGTAATTATTCTTCCTTTTTTTAATATGCAGTCAGAGCTAATAATTCTTTCTCTTAAATCCTCAGTTTTAATAGGGTCACAAAAAAACATTTACCTTGACTCTTGCAGAACACACTATTCTGCTTAAGTCATCTCAGTCACCTTCTTGTACCCAAAGCACATTATTCTCCAACCTAAAGGGCAAAGCCCTGGAGTTATGATAGAACTTCAGAGGGTATCAAGAGACTAACGAGGCTGGACAAGCCTTTAGGAGGCTCAAGTGAGGTTGCCTATTCAGATGATGTTTGGATAATATTTAAAACCAGTTAACTTATTTATTTAAATATGTACACAGTAAAAACCATAGGGGAATACTTAAAGTGTCTAGACACAACACCACAAAATATAATCCTGAAGACAAATTGAATCTGAATATGACCATGTCACCTGCCTCCCATTTAATAATTTATGGTTCACCTTCCAGTATTCAGAGCAGCAGTCTCTGAATTAAGGTATGGGTGCCCAAGGGATAAACAAGATAAGCCACTGGAGTATGGGAGTAAAAAGTTACTTCTATTTTTAGATACCTAAAAATAAAAAAGTAGTTAAGGATTTCTCAAATTTAAAATAAGCATTGACCTCAAGGATTTTACAGTGGAGTCCTCAGTCATTCCCTTTTTCTTGAGCATATTACACGTTTAGTTTACATGTTCCAGGTGAAACAGATTTTCAGGTTCTATGGAATACTTGTCACTTGACCAACCATCAAAAATGGACAAATGCTTATAGAGATCTTTCAGAGAAGCTGTGGATTAAAGAAATACTAATGATGCCTATAAATGAAAAGAAAATGGCAAGAGAAACATTTCTGCCATTCCCAGATTGAACTTGATCAACCACACAAGAGGAGGTGAAAGCAATAGTGAGATAATAAACTTTTCAGTGAGATGCATTTACTTTAAAGACTAAAAAGCACAGAATCTGTTCCTTCTAGATAAAGGTGATAGTGGTAGAGAGAAAGAGAAAAATAACTTCTTTTCTAGAAAAACCTGTGTTTTGAAGAAAGCATTTCTTCAAATGTTTAGAAACAAATATTTAGAAACATTTTTATTGTTATATGATTTTTGTTGCTGGAAATGGTATGTACCATAGTAAAGAACCAAATGTCAGTACTTAAACTTACTATTCTTTTTACCTGTTTAAAAATGTCTAAGTGACAAACAACTTGTGCTGGTGAGGATGCGGAGAAATTGGAACCCTGGTGCATTGCTGGTGGGAATGCAGACTGGAGCAGTCACTATGGAAAACAGTTTGGAATTTCCTCAAAAAAACTAAAAATGGAACTGCCTTTTGAACCAGCAATTCCATTGCTAGGCCTATATCCGAAAAATCCTGAAACAACAATTCAAGACCTATGCATCCCTATGTTCATAGCAGCACTATTTACAATAGCCAAGTGCAAGAGGGGGAAAAAAGTGGGACAACTGTAATGAAAAAACAAACAAAAAATTTAATGGGGGAAAAAATGAAAATATAAAGAATGGAAATGCAAGTTCAGTGAATATTAGAAGGACAAGGATTTTCCTTTACACTGTATATTTTTCTCCCTATCTGATCCCTCCAGAGTTTGGCATTCTAAACAAGTAAGTAATGACATAAGTTTCTTTGCATAAAACTAATAAGACCAGTTGTTAATAGAGGTTTTATATTTTAACTAAGACTTTGACTGGAATGTATGCCTAAAGAAGACATGCTTGGGCTCTTGTTGTTACCAAAAAGCCCTGAGGAATTGGGATTGACCTTCAAAGGTAATAAAAGCTCACAAGATAAAAGGCCTGGTACCTTGGTTGTTTGTGTGGTCCACAGCAATCTTTCCAGGGAAGAAATGAAGGTTGTTTTTCTGAAAGATGGCTAGAAGGTACCTTAAGGCACACTGGAAAACCAGAAGGACTTGGAAAAGACAGGTGTTTACAGGCAAGGCTGAATGCCAGGTATGTGGCTCAGCTTCTGGGCCCTGAAGGGCAGACTGAAGGTTATCCTAAATGTTCCTTGCATAAGTTCCAGCAAAGCAGAACTAAAGATAAGTGATCATTTTCTGCTCTTGTTGTGTTTATGCAAATGAACAGGATAAATTAAAAATGTACTTAAAGCAGTCCCTTTAATGACAAGGAGGGTAATCTTAGGGAGAAAAATCGTGATTCAAGGAAGATCACAATGATCAGTGGTAGACTATAAAGTAGTGCAGCTAACCGTCTTTAAAGTTTATCTTCATTTAAAATATGTTTTCATTTGAAAATTAAACTATGTCTGTGGTATCATCAAAGATGTTTAATTTACAGGGAAGAAGAATGTCAAATGCCTTGCAACTGGATGTCTTCCCAATAAGACAGTCTTACAGATTTAGAGACTTGTATGTGGGTTATGTTACATAAATTAACATGTGTTTTCTGTTTTCAAAGGGCATAAGCCTATGAACTCATTACCTGCGTGATTGTCTGTACGCATGGATCTCACTTAATCCTGTCTGCATCGCTGCCTCCTGAGACTCAACGGTTTGGCTGAACTAAGTGGCTGGGTTGGTAAAGTATGGGATGGTCTGTGGGCTTCACTTTAAAACTGGTTTCTCTTTTCTACCCTAATGGATTGGACAGAAAGAGCCCAGAGGTCTGAGAGGAGGGAAATCTAAAATATTTCCCTCAGCCCAAACTAAGTATAATGGTCAAAAGGGTTTTGGACAGGTGAGATGTGTCTGTCACACCTTCCTCCAAAGAAGCCCTTTTTTTCCCTAATGCAGGACATTGAAAAATTAATACCTGCCTTTTGTCATCTAGTGGTTATGGATTGAATGATGTCTTTTAACCCTGTTGCCAAATCTGTTGCCCCCAGAATACAACAAGGATGCCAGCCTGTTAAACCAAGCACGCCGTTGTCCGGAGACAGCCAACTGACCTGGAGTCTGCACAATCCTTCCCCATGTGGGAAGGCCACCCTCCCCTCCACACCCCCACTCTTATTAGGGATTTCTGGACCCAAGGGTAGGTATGACTACGACCATGTCCAGCTTGCAGCAGTTAGAGAAGCTTGAGACCTTCACCCATTGTCCTTTATAAGATTATAAAGGGTCTTAAGTCTGAGAGGGAGGGATTGTTCTTTTTTATTGTTAAGATAATTAATTTATTTATTTATTTTTAAAAAGAAGAAGAGGAAGAATATATGAAAGGGTGAAGTGGGAGAGCTTGTATGTACGACCCATGGGCATGGACTTGAGGGCGGGGATTGCTGGGGCAGGAGCGTTCTGGGCGGAGGGGAGCAAAGGGGAAAAAATTGGAACTATTGTAACAATATAATCAATAAAATATACTTTAAGAAAATGTCCAAGTGAACAGTTTTAGTGGCTGGAACACATTGTGAACAACACAAAATTGTGTGAAATTCATTTGCATATTGATAAGCAATTGACATTAGGGAAGATGTAAACATACCAGATAAATTAAAACAAAAACTTTGGCATAATTGGTGGGTAGTTTTGAAAAATAATTATCATAATTCATAAGTAAAACCAACAATGTACTTCTTTCATTTGAATCCATGTATCTTTGTGAGTTATATTCTTCTATGATATCATTAAAACCATATATTAAAAAAAACAAATCTTGGAAAAGTACCTTCAAACAGTCACATCAGTGTTAAGCCAAGATCTTCAAAAATAATTAAGCATATGAATTAGTGTTACTCTCATTAAACATCATCATTTGAAGGCAGCCAAAAGGCACTGTGAACCATTAATAGCTAAAATAAAAATAATTTTAAATATTCATTTTACCTTCAGTTTATCTGTTTTAAATTTTCATAGTTGTACATTCTATAATGTATACAATATAGTACTAATATAATGTTATGTGTAGATAATTTATGAAAAATAAATATATTTGAAAACAATGCTCAAATTATTATACGGAGAAAGATGTACAAACAAAGCATAGATGACAGGCTTGGAAGCTCAAGTTCAGGCTTCCTAGTTTGGCACAGGTTTCTCTCATTCCAGCAGCCTCCTTTCCTGTTAATTTCCCTTCACTGCCCCCATGACCACAAACCCCATGTTTCGGTCAGTCTGACAAGCTATCTCCTAAATACTCCAAGCTCTCTCATAATTCTGAGTCTCAGCCTAGAAGATTCTGTCCTCTCTTATCTACTGCAGAATTCTGACTTTTCCTTTAAGACCTAGACCAATGTCACGTTCCTTTTGGAAATGTGTTCCACTCCCCTAAGCATATCACAAAGGAAATCCGTTAGTGGGAAAAGTTGATATTAGGAGGTGTAATGACTTTGAATCTCTCAGTTCTGCTACTTGAAATCTAGACATGAGGAAGTCATTGAAACTCGTTGATTTTGGGGTTCTTCCTCTAGGAAGTGGAGATTCTGCATTACATTGTAGCAGAGATTGACAGGTTTTTTCTGTAAATTTCCAGATAATCAGCTTTGCAGGCACAATGGTCTCTCCTATAACTATTCTCCATTCTGCCTTTGTTGTACAAAAGTTGCAATAGGTAATATATAAACATATTGGCATGGCTATGTTCTAATAAAATTTTATTGACAAAAATGATTAATGAGCTGGATTTGGACCATAGTTTGTTAATCTCTGACTATAGAATTGCAGCAAAAATGGAAGTAAGGCACACAACATAAAGTACTTGGCTTACAGTGGGTACTTGGTTTATTATGTTCTAATAATAACAAGAGAATCATCAGTATATAAAAACAAGCATAAATTGGGGAGATAGACATCAACAATCACATAAATTACGTAAATGAACCCATCTCACCTTACATACTCTGACTTGAATTGATCACTGTTATCACAGGTCCATAAAAGCCTCTTATGCTGCCCTCTTTCAATTGCCATGGTTCCATGAAGAAAATATAGATGGTGTTATGAAAGTGCATAGCAATGTTCTATAAAATGACACTGTAGCCTGCGAAATGAGTTAACCACATGAAGAAATGGAAGAGAGAAGGAGGTTTGTTGCAGGTAGAGACCAATGTGTGCAAAGGCCTTGGGGAAGAAAACAGTTTGGCCCTCCCTGGGGTGGGGAGAAAGTCTAAACATCAGGCTGGATCGATAAGGAGTGGTCAGGGGACCTCATATGACATGTAAGGGGTTGGGATTTGATTCTAAGTCCCAAAAGGAAGGCTTGAATGTTCTTCAATGATCTCACATCCAACATATAAAAGTTAGTGTGATTATTGTTTTTATATAATTATTATTAATAAAGTAGCAAAAATATTTCATGAACCATTAATAACTAATAACATCTTTGAAAATACTCCCTCCTTAAAAGCCTCTTTGATTGTGCCCTCTCTTTCCATTTGGAACTGTCTAGTACAGGCCACTGAGACAGGTGCCTAAGTCTTAGAGTGAAATGTGTACCCAGGTGGGGTGTGGGACACTCTCCCTACTTCCGCGTAGGACACACCATAGCAGCAAACACTGGGCAAAGCATCATCACTCAGGCTTAGTAAGGGCCACAGCCTCCAGAGCATGAGAAGCTGACCTGGGCACAGGGGTCAATGTAGCCACTGATGGCATGGGCAGCAGTGGTGGAGGCATTCTGCCCCACATGACTTCTTCAGAAGCAAGCAATGGAGCTCAAGGGGGATCAGCTCAAGGAGCACATGGTGTTGTATGTACTCTCACATGAGACAGTACCCTGCCCTCTCCAAGTCAGCTATTTACAGAACTAATTGGCTAGATCCTTGGAGGGGAGAGCAGGGAGACTTATGGAAGCAGGTGAAATGTAAGCCAGGAAATGGGTTAATAGAACTACTGTACTTTAGTTCCATTGATGAGAAAAAGACAAACGATGGGATTAAGGGTCAGGGAGAGGAGAAAGAAAGAAAAGCAAAGAGAAAGGAAGAGGATTGAGGAGACACAGAGGGGAGGGATACTGTGGTCCTCTCTGCCGGAGTGTTACTAAGGAGGGGAGAGTAACAAAGATGTGATATTGTGATGCACAATAAGAAATACCTGTTTGGTCTTTATCCCTATTCCTGGCACAGAGCTCCTAAAACCCTCAGATTTTCTTAAGTGATGAGAGGAATAAAGGTGTCTTTTGTTGTCAATGAAGTGATTTTTGAAAAGCCTATAGGTAACCTAAAGAAGAGGTGGTTGCCAGTGACCCATCATGAATGAAGGATTAGGATTTTCATTCCCACCGCCCTGATTTCTGGAGAGCAGAGAGGAGTTGGAGGTTGAATCAATCACCAATGGCCAATAATTTAATAAATCATCAAGTAATGACACACAGGAGACAACCTGTGCTTGAAATCAGCATCTGTTTAGGAGGGCAGTCTTATGGGACTGAGCCCTTAACCTGTGGAATCTGATGCTATCTCTGGGTAGACAGTGTCAGAACTGACTTGAATCGTAGGGTACTCAGCTGGTGTCAGACATTTGCTGGTGGAGTGAAGGAAACAACAGTTTATTGGAATTGGGTGCAGAACCCCTTAAAAAGAAAAATACAGTGACATGGAATACCAAGAAACAAAATCCAAAGAGAAGACAAAAGCAGAAACTGAAAAGGGCAGATGAAGATGGACAGACAGAGCTTGAGGGAGACAAAACAAGCTCAATAGATTTCTAAAGTGCATTTATCAAGATAAATTGCTTTTGTCACATCCTGCTGTTTGTGAACAGGAGTAAGTTGTTGCTTGTTATCACTGACCTTTACAGTTCTGATTAGCTACTCAGCAATTAACTACTCTTCCCTAGAGAGTCTTAACCATGCACTAGAGGAGGTAGCCACAACAGGTCCCAGGGGTGGAGGGCGTGAGGAGAGGCCCTGCTGAGGAGGAAATTACCGCACTGGCTATAGGACAGTGATGCCTCATAGGCTTCTTGCCTATGGTTCAAAAAATAATAATCATACCATATATTTACTAAATTTTAAAAATACTTTCTATTATTTGCAACAGAGCCACTGCTTTCCTACACTTGCTGTACTACAAATGTACGACAGAGCTGGGTTAAGTTACGCACCAAACATCACAGAGACTACTGGGACACAGAGGTGGGAGGACCACTTGGCCCTGAGCCACAGGCCCTTTCTCACCCACCTCATTTCCTCAGAAACCAGGTAGAAAGCCAGACACTTTGCTGGACATCAGCCTGGAAATGTTTGTTCTTATTCTGAACCTTCACTTCAGAACACCTTCCTTGACTGCTTCTAGGCAATGAGATGAGCAGATAATTTCTCCAACATGAAGATCCTGGCAACCTTTTCAAGCACCATTTTGAGATGTCCAAGTCCCTGCCCCACCCCTCACCACCACAACCCCCAACAACAACACACACATATACCCAAGAGCAAGACAAATTTAAGGCAGAAAACTACACAGAAAGCTTCAGCCCAGGGGCTGTCACAGTGATCTTCAGTCACTCACTCAGCACTCTTCCTCCTCCTCTGGCTCTATCATCCCAATAGCAAGCCCACAAGCCATTGTCCTCCTCACCCCTCAGAGACTGAAAGAGTTCCAAAATACGAGAAAAGTGTAGTTCCAGGGTAATGATGTATAAATGTCCTAAAAATGGAGTCATCATATAATTATCCTGATTATTAATTGAGATGAATTATACATTTATCCTATCAATAACAAGGGAAACCTGTATTTTTCTCTTTATCCATATTGATGCAACATAGTGCCTTTTTGTAAGTCTCTTCAAGGGTAAAACAATGTTAGGAAGGACAAAAATTAAGGCTATGGTCAATATTTGTTCATGTCAAACAACAATGCTTATACAATAGCCCTGAAACTGGGATAGCTGGAGGATGAATTTCATAGAACTGCAGTAGAGAATGTGAATGAACTTAGAGCCCAAGTGAGAGGCATGTTGGTAAAAGCTGACACTAGAATATTAAATGAGGTTACTGCCCCTCTCCACAGACATCATTCTGAAACAGCTGAGCCAAGTGTGGTTTTATTACTAAGTCCTCATGGAATGCAGCTTGGATCAGCAGATCAGCATTCAATCCAAAGAGGAGACCTCTCAAAAATAAAGCCATTGGCTACTATCTAACATCCCTGAGAAGTAATTAAAATCTTGTGCTTGATCTCATTTTCATATGAGTAGGGATGCAAATGAGTTCATGTAAATGAGAACTGGACTCAGCAAAACCAACTTGAGCCAGGAGGCTGAATCACTGGCCCTCATGATCAGGTACCAAAGCCATGCCTCAGCAAACAAAAGGGACTAAAGATACCACAAGGCACATTCCTTGCCCTCTTAATCTAGCTTCCCAAGTAGGAATGAAACCTGTGTCAGAAGGTAGAGATGGAAATGTCAATAGAAGAACATATAAGATTCTTAAGATGGCAGGACAAGGAGGAAGTGTGTATATGGAGGAGGTGAGAAAAAGGTAGTTCTTACATATCTGTTCACTTAAACACAGCTTAGGGAGACTTCTTGGAGCAAAACGTGGCCAGGTGGATCATTCTGTCCTTGGCCCAGTTATAAATAGAAAGAAAATTACAGAAGTGAGTGGTATCAGGTCTTCTCCCTTCTGCATTGGAATGCCATAGGATTTATACTTTACCTTATTTACTCCTTGTAACAGCTGTATGAAGCAAGCTCTATTAATAGCACCACTGTACAGAATGGAAAAGCTGGGCTTCAAGAGATTAAGCCTCTTACTCAAGATGTTATGCAGCTAATAAGTGGCAGACCAAAATGCAGATATATCTAATTCCAAACCATATTTTATAATTTCTGTCCATACAGTCACACAACAACTCTCCTCCAATGAGGGAACAGAGACACAAGGGTACATTTGATCACTGAGCTTTGTATTTCCTGATTATAATGACATGGTTAGATTTTGTTGTAATAATGGGCTGCTTTTTCTTTGTTTCTAAAAGGGAAAACTCTCTTATTTTCTTCTACACACCTCGCCACTTTTGCTACTAAATATGTGGGCTTTCCACACCAAACAATTCTGGTGTTAGCACAGACCCCCCAGATTAAGAGCTCAGTCCCACAAAACGGCCCCCTCCAGCCCCCTCCTGCCAATTGCAAGTCCAGGTTGTCACCTGAACTTCTGACTGACCTGCTATAAATTGGAGGTACCCACGCCCCCTACTCAGGTTTGCTCATTTGCTAGAATAGCTCACAGAACTCAGGAATGTATTTTACTTACTCTTACATGTTTATTATAGAAGATACAACTCGAGAACCGCCAAATAGAAAAAATGCACAGAGCAAGGCAGTGGCAGTGGGGTTTAGGTGTGTGCACAGATCTTCTGTGTTCTCTGGGTGCAATTTTTATGGAGGTTTTATTACTGGTGATTAACTCAGCTTCCAGTTTTTCTCCCCTCCCTAGATAGAGGTGGAGGGGCCTGGGGGTGCGGAGACTGAAAGTTGCAAACTTTTAATAACATGGTTGGTTCCCTGGGAAACCAGCACCCATGATGAGGTTATATAGAAGCCCCCCACCCACCAGTCATCTCGTCACCATACAAATAGACACTTGTCACTTCAGAGATTCCAAGAGTTTTAGTAGCTACAGGCCAGGAAATGGGGAAAGAGACCAAATATATATTTCTTATTATGTTACAGTTTCTTTGTTTCTTTTGCCAAAAATCTGTGGTGTTGGGCTAAGTTTTAGTGCATATTAAATTGCCTATAATAATCAAATCCTTGACCTAAAAGAGCCTCAGTTAATACACAGTGGATTTAGACTGGGATTTGTGCTCATGATTAAGATTCCCCTTGCAAGAAACTAAGTCAGAACATGGACATTGCTGTTACTAAAAGTCATATTGTGAGCAGTTTTATGAGGCCTCTGTAAATGAATGAGTTGACTTAGAAAATAAAGATTTGCCAGGTAGATGTCCTTGGCAATTGAAAAGGAGAGTATCCTCTCCCAGAATCATTGACATAACCTTAGCTTTAACAGTCCAAGTGTGTGGTTTCTATTCTCAATTACAGACTCTAAGAGACACCCATGTACTCCACATCTATGTCTCTGGAAGAAAAAAGAAGAAAAAAAAACTTCCTCTTAAATTGATTTGCCCTTTGTCATTGTCACAGATATGTCTTCCCTGTTTTGACATGTAGTTGTAATTCTATTAGCAGCCAATCGACTTCCCTGTGAAATCGATCTGTGTTGGCCTGGCAGGGTCTTCTTAAACTGGCTGATATATTGCTTCTGTGTGTTTTTAGAAAGAGAAAGCATGTGCATGCTCACAAGTGAGCTAAAGAGTCAAGAGGTGGGAAAGGAAAAGAGACACTCCTCTGTCACCACAGAGTATAAAGTATCTAAACAATGTTTGAAAACAAATTATTTTTAGCTGCACTGTAGGCTGTCTCTGTGACAGGTGAGCTGTGACCTTTTGTGAGAAGCCTAGCTGAGATGCCTGCTGATGCCAGAGGTATAAATGACTGTCAATGTCCCTCATTAATTTATCTTGCTGTCTCATATAAACTAGAACTTGCTCACCTCAGATGTCCTTGATGTCACCCTATCATGTTTGCCCAATTTTGCTCTTGCGTGTCACATCTCCCATTAACCAGAACACGAGTAGCTGTTTCCAGGTGCCCCAATCTTGCTCACTGAAAGGAAAGCACCCAAGCCAGTTTGCAGAAGATTGCAGTTTGCCAGAGGTCAGAGACAGAAATCACCACTGAACTTTGTTTACAGAACCATATCAGGAAAGAAAGAAGGGGAGGGAAAGGGAAAAGAGGGGAGGGGAAGGGAATGAAAGGAAAGCTTAATAAACACCCTGGGTTTAAAGTTCCATCCCAAGATTTGTAATGGAATTAATCAATGCTAAATTAAAACAATGGGTTGCTGGCCAGGTCTCTGGTTGGGGGCATGCTAGAGGCTACTGATCAATGTCTCTCTCACATATTGATGTTTCTCTCCATATCTTTCCTCCTCCCTACCCCTCTCTCTAAAAAAAATTAATAAATAAAATATTTTTAAAACCTTAAAAAATAAGAAGAAGAACACAAAGAATAGATAGGTGATTGCCAGAGGTGGGGGTTAGGGATAGGCAAAATGGGTGAAGGCAGTCAAAAGGTACAAACTTTCAGTTTTAAAGTAAGTAAGTTCTGGGGATGGTAATGCACAGTATGGTAACTATAGTTAATACTGCATTGTGTATTTGAAACTACTAAGAGAATAGATCTTAAAAGTTCTCATCAGAAGAAAAATAAGCTTGTAATTGTGTGGTGATGGATGTTAATGCCACACATTGTGATGATCATTATGTAATATACAAATATTAAATCATTATGGTGTACACCTAAAAAAATAAAATAAAATAGTTTGTGTAAAGACCAGGCAAACTGAAAATACGTTGATTTACCAGGTGCTAAAAAACAAATCTCTGCACAGTTTATATACCTTTTAAAACTGAAAATAATTTAAATATTCTTGTGTTAACTCCATGAGCATAAATATGAGTATTAACATCTCACAAGTAGCATTTTTAATTTTTTCTTTCAGCAGTATAGTGGAGAGGCTAATTCTAAGTAGAATTATATAATTATATATATATATATATATATATATATATATATATTTCTTTTTAAGTCTTTCCAAAGACTTTTCCCTGGTCCTACTTTGGAACTGGGTGAGCTTGGTTCTCAGATCAAGCAATGCAGACTTTCCTGCAAGCTCTGACTTGTTCATCTTGGCCAGTACTTCAGGCATACTGGGTAGTAACTCCTTCTTGGATCCTCCAACTCCTCTTCAGGACCTTATTTCCCCAGTTCCTGCCATATTTATATCTGGTCTCCTTCCTGTCAGAAATCACCTATTTCCATAATACTCAAAGTACTGCTTCCTAGCTAAGCCTTGACTGATGCAATCTGCAGACAACCTTTACAGAGGCCAATCCTACACAACACAGGGCCGCACATGTAGGCATGATGCACGGCCATAAATGATTGCCTGTTACCAAGGATCATAATCAAACTTAAGCCTACATTATCCATCTGAGCTCTGATTTGTGCTGTGGTAGATGTATTTATAATTCTTTTTTTTTAATTGTTTATCATTTTGAAAGCTGAGACTGATTTTCAACATGGGCTCTCTAGGCATCAGCTAAATTAATGAGGTATGCAGATTCAAGTCTCAAAAAACAAACTACTAATGAAGTGATCATCAACAACCGTCTTGAAACCCCAAGCTAAATAGATCATGTTATACTATGTATCCTCTTAAGTAAGGCTACTAGGTCATGAACGTTTACAGTTTTTGATCAATATTAGTCCTAAGTCAGCGGTTTAAATGCTCTAGATCTCAGGGCACAGAGCACTCAGGACAAATGCAGACACCGAAGTATGTCCTACCTGAGATTTCAAACAGGTTGTGGCAGGGAGTGAAGAGGTGAATAAATGGTAGAAGGGGTTGCTTTGCTTTTTTTTCTTGTGGTAAGGACATTTAATATGAGATCTACCCTCTTAACAGATTTTTAAATATACAATACAGTATTGTTATCTACAGGCACAGTTATACAGAAGATCTCTAGAAATTATTTATCTTGCATAACTAAGAAGCACAGCCCACTGAGGTCTCATCACACCCCCACTAAACCCAGTGTTGAATGTCCACCCTCGAGGTGTTATGATTACAGAGCTTAAATAATCAGGTATCGACACTGATGTGGATTAGAATTAAGTATATCATTTTGAGTTATTCAAATCTAAGTTTATTAAAATCATGTCTTATCTAAGTTCACTAAAATCATGTCTTGAAACTCTGCCATATGTGAGTGTATTTAGTCTTCTAGGGAAGTCATAACAAAAAAGCACAGATTAGATGGCTTAAACAACAGAAATTTATTTTCTCAGATTTCTGTAGGCTGGAAATCCAAAAACAAGGTGCTAGTGGGGTTGGTTTCTGTTGAATCCTTTGTCCTTGGCTCACAGTATCCTTGCCTTCTTATTGTGTCCTCACAAGGACTTTTCTCTGTGTGCAAGTGTACCTGATGTCTCTGTCTCTTCTTATAAGGAAACCACCAATCATATTGGATTAGGGCCCCACCCTAAAACCTCTTTAAAGACCCTATCTCCAATATGGTCACATTGGAGGTTAGAGCCTCAACATATGGATTTGGGGGGATAGGGAAGGGGGACACATTCAATCATAACAATAAGGAGCACTGACAAAAGGATATTGATTTGTCTCGTTTTTCATATGTCCATGACTCAAGTTAGAGACATATCTAATACGTGTATGCCAAGCAGAGATGCTATCAATTCATAATTGTTATACAGTCACAATATTAAAATTTGATATGACACCCATATACATTTATTTCTAATTATTTATTTTAAACTTGAGTATGTTGTGATGGAGAAAATAGAGGCTTAAGAGAAGAGGATGGAGACTGTTGCAGTAGGAATCAAATGGGAGATTTGCAAAAAAAAAGTTTAAAATCTGGCACTGGGTAATAAGTAGATGGAATGGGGTTGCCAACAAAGAGATAATAAGGAACACCTGGAGATGTAGGAAAGGAAATAAACAGGGTGGGAACACACGTGTGTGAGCATGCTGATCATGAAGCATAAGGGCAAGGGAATTGAGAGGTTAACATTGAAAGGGATAGATTGATCAACATATAAATGCTGTCATTTGGTCTGATGCTCACAACTAGGCCAGTAAGATTTGGGCAGAGCCGGGTCCACATTTTGCCATGGAAAGGTGACTACTCACAAGAAAGCTGTGAAGGTTACAGGTGCTCTGACATTTCTCTAAAAGGGACACCTGTTTCTGGCATTTAACATGCATGATAACAAATTAGGACTTCAGAATGGAAAATATAAACTTCTTTCATGAATTTTACCACACTTAGTATAAAAATCCAAGAAAAAATATCAAAGAAATGCATTAATATATACCATAGTATGAAAACTCCAGCTTCAATATTTTCTTCAGAGTGGACTTTTAAAATCTCATCTCTAAAATCTTTGAAGCTAAAAAGTCCAGTAACTCTAATATGCACAGATTTTCTTGTTTCTCATTACTACTAAATGCTGCTAGAGTGTTTAAAATTGCACAAGCCATATAGATAAGCATAATATCTGCCTTTGAAAAAGCAAAAGCATTTTCCTAACAGAACTAAATAGCACAAATAAAAGGCGACTGCTCTGAAGTTGCTCAGGTGTCAGATTACATCTGCAAAATCAAAATTACATCACAATATTCTTGTCTAATTTTTTATTTGTTTTAAGACAAATAAACATGAATAATGAGAAATAAATCTCAACCTAGAAGCTGATAACATCATAAACCATATACAGAACACTTGATTGCTTTCAGTCATAAAATTCCATCATTAAATCACACCTGCATGAAAAAAGGTTTTGCCAGTTTCTGTCTTTTCCCCTCAAAATAGCCACCCCTGCCAAAGGACATTCAGTTCAATGCCTGGGACTATCAGTTATTAGGGTTTGTCACAAGACAGAAATCATTCAAATATATTTTCTGCACCCTTCCAAAACTATAAATAAAAATTTTACACTAGTACCTACTGAACAAAAGAATTTGGACTTAAATGACAGCAGTCAGGATTTAGGTTAGAAATAAATATTTTATGTGAGGGAAGTTAAGATATAGGAAAGGGTCATATTGAGAAAAACTAGAGCCCCCCTCTCTGAAACTATTTGAAAACAAGATATGTTTTTCCCCAAGATCCCACAAATCAAGAGCTCAGACAACTATAGGGCTTTGTATATAATAACAACAGCAACAAAAAAGATTGTATCTATTCATTGCTCTATTGATTATCAAATCCAACAATTCAACAATTAAATCAAAAAAGCAACATAAGGAGACTTGGTCCTCATTCTCATTCTTCCATGAAATATGAATACTTTCACATCTTTATCACCATTTTCCCATTAAACAAAGTTACCCATGAATGTGATTATTGAGAAGCTTGGTAATAGAAATACTACAAGAATAATAAAAGGTGTCTGAACTGTGAGTCAACAGACCTGGACTCCAGTTCCAACATTAGCTGTGTGATCTCTAAAAAATAAAAATAAAAATAAAAAAATCCATTGGCTTGCTGCATGCTGGGGGCCAAGGGTGGTGGCTGCAGGAGGCAGCAGCAGCAGGGCAGCCAGGAGCCCCAAGGAACACATCCAGGGTGCTTCTCTGCAAGCTGCCTCCTGTGCCAGGGAAAGCCTTAGTTAAGGCAGAACCCTAGGTGCAGACCTTTTTGTGGGGACTATTTGGAAAAGATGCCTACTGCTGTCCTCAACAAGGAAAGAAGAAAACCCTACAGAGGAGAGATTTGGATAATGCAACAGAAGCTGTGGAAGAATTTGCTTTTCTAGAAGGTACTTTGGATTGATTGCTGAGCTAGGCACTTTTGTGAGCCTTCACCGGCCCTCTTCAGCTAGTCCTCTGCAGGCCTCAGCTCTGAAGGACAGAGTCCTCGGAAAGTCACACTGATGTACTTTTTCTGTTCTAACTTCTCCTAAACCGGAATAAACAGAGAAGAGATCTCACCTGTTATTTTTTTTCTCTACAAGGTCTTCCACTTCTGTCTTCCATTTCCTGCCTGGATGCAGCTGTTGCTGCTTGAGGCAGAGTAAGAGAAAATGATCTGTGTGGGTTGCATAATGAATGATAGGGACCAGAATAAAGGTCTGTGATCAACTAGTTTGTTTCATAGTCTTGCCTTTGTTCTTGCCACCATGACTGGAGAGCTCCCACGCCCAGTCACAGACCTTCCTGATCTTCCCTGACAGCCATTCTAAATCTCAGGATTTTTTCATTTATGTGTTCTTCATTTTTCCAGCATGTCATCAGAATCTGATTCCACAATTACTGGATACCACTTAAGGTCTTCATAAGTTCAAATAAATATGATCCTAGACTTAAAACTAGTTAAAAATTTTAATAGCTTTATTGAGATATAATTCATATACCATACTATTCACCCATTTAAAGTATATATTTCAATAGTTTTTAGTATATTTACAGATATGTACAAATATCACCAAAATTATAGAACATTTTCATATTAGAGGAATCATAATATGTGCTATTTTGTGTCTGACTTCTTTCACATAGGTAATGTTTTCAATCTTTAGCTATGTAATAGTATATACCAGTACCAATTTCTTTATTTTTATTTAATTGTAAAATTTACATAACATTAAAACCATTAAAAAATTAATTAACTGCTCTTAGCTTCAAATTATTCATAAGTAAAATAACTTCTGCCCTACCTACATTACAAGCTTGTCATAAGAATTTCATGTAACAATGTCTATGAAAATGTTTTGTGAACTGTAAAATATAAGTCATATGATAGCGTCATTATCATTACAGTAATGACCCTTTATCCATGATTTCCACTTTCACAATTTCAGTTACCCATTAGTCAACCATGATTTGAAAATATTAAAAGAAAAACTCCATAAATTAAGAATTTATTAAGTTTCAAATTGTGCATGATTCTGAGTACTTCATTTTAGCTCATCATGTAAGCACTGTGTCATCTCACATCATCACAGAAGAAGCAGGGTGAGTGCAATACCATGAGATATCTTGAGAAAGAGACAGAGAGACTACATTCACATAACCTTTAGTATGATATATTTTTATAATTGTTCTATTTTATTATTAGTGATTGTTGTTAATCTCGTTCTGTGCTTAATTTATAAAATGAACTTTAACATATGTATGTATGCAGTTTCAGGTATCCACTGGAAGATCTTGGAACATATCCCCAGTGGATAACGGGGGCTACTGTATATGACAAGTAGCTGTACAATCACATTCAAATCACAGAAAAGCAGGTTGCACTCAGTTAATAAAAATATATAATGCATATGCAGTGAGCAGTAGGATGAGGGCATGAAATGAACACCAACTGAAATGTTTACCCAAGTTGTTTCTGAACAGTTGGAAACCACAAGGTCTCCGCCATACTTCATATTCTCTGGGTCTCCTGTGTTTTAGGAGACAGCTTTGGCCCTTCAGCTTTTCAATCCTTGATGCAGTTTTCAACCACTTTTGCTACACTGAGAATCATTGTGTTAAAGCCTGCTGACACCCAGCTCTCAGGAGCATAGAATTTATTCAACCTTAGGGAACATAGAATATGA
This sequence comes from Furipterus horrens, assembly GCF_987537825.1. Lineage (NCBI taxonomy): Eukaryota > Metazoa > Chordata > Mammalia > Chiroptera > Furipteridae > Furipterus > Furipterus horrens. The sequence goes on along the minus strand of NW_028327176.1, from coordinate 134,147,949 downwards.
ATCATGATTCTCTTTAGTATCCTGTGTTAGGCCATTTAAATTCTGACTTTAGGTTAGCCTGTCTTTGCTCTGTGGTGCATTGTTAATCTGGGAGACTTGAAACTATGTGAAGGCAATGGCATGGCAAAATAAACTTTCTTATAAGAAGGAGATAGCCAAAAACCCAGAGATTCTAGAAAATTTCATATTTAAATTCATAAAGAATCACACAGTATTTCTGTAACACACTTATAATAATTAAAATTACTTCAAGCTGCCTTGAAATATTTGAAAGTACTAAATAATAATTGCAAAACCAGGCAAGTGCTTGATGACAGTTATGGAGAAAAGATGAAGTGTCACAGATAAGTTCTCTTTTATATTAAAACTTAATGTAATAGAAATAAATTATAAAGTCCAAAGAGGCATACAAATTCCAAAACTCAGCTAAGTAATACCTAAAGGCATAATCAAGTACTCTATGGCTTATTTTGTGGCTGCTTTTTTCACAAAAATTCATGTAATCTATTTTAACTCTGAACTGTTACAATACATAACTTGAAATGGCACTAAATTTCTCCACTAGTTAAAAGTGCTATCCTTAAAACCAAAATGTTTTTATGATAGTGCAGATGATTCAGTTCCTAAATGTGCAATTTCTAGTGATGATACCTAAACTCATAATGCTCAAATTGGTAATGGCATGTAAACACCAAAAATAATTAAAACTTGATCTTCTATTGAATAGACTATTTAGGTTTTTTAAAATCATCTTACAGGTGATATCCCTCCAACAGAGCTCTGCCTTTGTTATTTTGTTTTGCTATTTAAAACACTGAGGTTATAGTCTGTTATAGTATGTTACTTTGAGAAATGTGTATGTTACTGAAAGCTAATATACCAACATGTATTTATGGTGTGTTAGGTTTCATACTCTGTTAGGTTGTAGCAAACACAGAAGATGGTCCCCACACAAGAATTGGTCAAAAATCAAGTCTAGGAATGGCTATGTTGTGATATAAAATACAACTGCTTTTGGAAATCTAAGGAAGAGAGAATACTAAGGAATAAAATAGTTCAGTATGATCTCCCTGGAGAAGAGGACTTGAGTTGATTTTTGAAAGGTAGTTTAGAGACTTCTGGTCAAGATGGAGGCATAGGTAAACCCACTTCACTTCCTTGCACAATCATAAGAAGTATCACAACTAACCTCAAAACAAAATATACCCAGAACTGCCAAAAAATCAAACTGCATGGAAGTCTGACAACCAAGGACTTAAAGAAGCCATATTTATCCAGATGGGTAGGAGGCACAGAGACAAGAAGCTGGGGTGAAGAGGACATAATATGGCGATGGCAGGGCAGCAGTGGTGCCAGTGGAATGAGCAGTCCCACATTCACATGTAATGGATAAAAACCAGGAGGGATACCTTGGGAATGAGCAATCCAGCCCCAGGCCAGACTGTGTAGCCCAGGATTTCAGTTCTGGAAACAAAAGGCTCACAACTTCTGGCTGAAAAAACCACTGGAGTTTGGGGCAATAGAAGAACCTGCCACTCTCTTTGGAGAGTGTGTTTAAAGAGAAGGTCCCACATGGTCCTAGAACATATGCAAACCCACCCACTCTAAGAACCACCACCAATGCAACAGCTAGGAGGGCACCAGTCACATATGGGAAGGGGTGAAGTAACTGGAAACAGGGCAAGTATGGAGCAAACCTCCAGCAGCCAGGCAGTGGAATTGTCCTCTCTCTGACCCTCCCCCGACCCCACATACAGAGCCACAATGCAGTGAAGTGAGTTGCCCCATCCTGGCAATTTCCTAAGATTCTGTCCCTTATAACGTAACAGGTGTGCTAAGACAGGGAGTCAAAGTAGCTCTACCTAATACACAGAAACAAAAACAGGAAGGTTTCCAAATTGAGGAGACAAAGAGATATGGTCCAAACAAAAGGAAAGAACAAAACCCCAAAAAAAGAACTAAATGAAATGGAGATAGCCAACCTATCAGATGCTAAGTTTAAAACACTGGTGATCAGAATGTTCAGAGATCTGATTGAGTATGGCAAAACATAAGGGAAGAGTTGAAGGCTACATTAAGTGAAATAAAGAAAAATCCACAGGGAACTAACAGTGAAGGGAAGGAACCTAGGGTACAAATCAATGATTTGGAGCATAAGGAAGAAATAAACATTCAACTACAACAGAATAAAGAAACAAGAATTGAAAAAACAAGGAGAGAATAGGAAGACTCTGGGACATCTCCATGAGTACCAACATCTGAATCATAGCAGTTCCAGAGGAGAAGAGGAATAGCAAAAAGAAATTGAAAACTTATTTGAAAAAATAATGAAAGAAAACTTTACTAATTTGGTGAAGGAAATAGACATACAAGTCTAGTAAGCACAGAGAGTCCCAAACAAGCTAGACCCAAAGAGGACCACACCAAGACACATCATAATTAAAACGTCAAAGGTTAAAGAGAAAGAAAATCTTAAAAGCAGCAAGAGAAAAGCAGAGAGTTACCTACAAAGGAGTTCCCATAAGACTCTCAGCTGATTTCTCAAAAGAAACTTTGCAGGCAAGAAGAATTCAATGCGATGAAAAGCAAGGACCTACAACCAAGATTACTCTACCCACCAAAGCTATCATTTAGAATGGAAGGGGAGATAAAGTGCTCCCCAGACAAAGTAAAGCTAAAGGAGTTCATCATCACTGAGCACTCATTATATGAAATGTTACAGGAACTTATTTAAGAAAAAAAAAGATCAAAACTATGTGACAACAAACTCACAACTATCAACAATTGAATCTAAAAAACAAAAACAAAGTAAACCAGAATAGGAACAGAATCATTTGGAGGGTTATCAGCTGGGAGGGGGAAGAGGGAGAATGGGGAAAACATACACTGATTAAGAAGCATAATTGGTAGGTATAAAAAAGATAGGTGGGTGTTAAGAATAGTACAGGAAAATTTTGAGGAAGAACACAGTAGTAGGAATCACAATACCTGATATCAAACTATACTACAAGGCCACTGTAATCAAAACAGTCTGGTACTGGCATAAAAATAGACATATAGATCAATGGAACAGAATAGAGAGCCCAGAAATAAACCCAGGTTCATATGGTCAACTAATATTTGACAAAGGGGGAAAGAACATCAAATGGAGTGAAAAGAGCCTCTTCAACAAATGGTGTTGGGAGAACTGGACAGGGACATGCAAAAAAATGAAACTAGACCACCAACTTACACCATACACCAGAATAAACTCAAAATGGATCAAAGACTTAAATGTAAGCCGTGATACCATAAAAGTCCTAGAGGAAAAAATAGGCAGGAAAATTTCAGATATCCCACGTAGCAACATTTTCACTGATATATCTCCTAAGGCAAGGGAAATAAAGGAAAGAATAAACAAATGGGACTACATCAAACTAAAAAGTTTCTGCTCAGCTAAAGAAAACATCAGCAAGATGAAAAGGAAACCAACCATATGGGAAAATATATTCGCCAATGACATCTCAGACAAGGGATTGATCTCCAAAATATATAAAGAACTCATACGACTCAACACTAAGAAGACAGACAACCCAATTAAAAAATGGGCAAAGGACCTGAACAAACACTTCTCCAAAGAAGACATACAGAGGGCCCATAGACATATGAAAGTATGCTCAACATCACTAGCCATCAGAGAGATGCAAATAAAAACCACAATGAGATACCACCTCACACCAGTCAGAATGGCCATAATCAACAAATCAACAAACAACTTGTGCTGGAGAGGATGCGGAGAAACGGGAACCCTGGTGCATTGCTGGTGGGAATGCAGACTGGTGCAGCCACTATGGAAAACAGTTTGGAATTTCCTCAAAAAAACTAAAAATGGAACTGCCTTTTGAACCAGCAATTCCATTACTGGGATTATATCCGAAAAATCCTGAGACACCAATTCAAAAGAACCTATGCACTCCAATGTTCATAGCAGCACTATTTACAATAGCCAAATGCTGGAAACAACCTAAATGCCCATCTGTAGATGAGTGGATCAAAAAACTGTGGTACATTTACACAATGGAGTTCTATGTAGCAGAAAGAAAGAAGGAACTTCTACCATTTGCAACAACATGGATGGAACTAGAGAGAATTATGCTTAGCGAAATAAGCCAGGCAATGAAAGAAAAATACGTTATGCTGTCACCTATTACAGGAAACTAATGAACAACACAAACAAATGAGCAAAATTGAACCAGAGGCATGTAAACAAGGAGTAGACTAACAGTAACAAGGGGGGAGGTGGGAGGGAGAAAAGGGGGTAAGAAGGGGAAGTGTCAAATCAAAGAACATGTATAAATGACCCACAAACATGGGCAACTGAGTGGGGACTGAATGTGGGGGAAGGGAGGGGCAGGATACAGGGAAGCAAGAGGGGGGAAAAAAAGTGAGACAATTGTAATGGAAAAACAAACAAAAAAATTTTTTTAGTGGGGGAAAATGAAAATATGAAGAATGGAAATGCCAGTTCAGTGAATATTAGGACAAAGATTTTCCTTCACAATGTATATTTTTCTCCCTATTTCATCCCTCCAGAGTTTGGCATTCTAAACAAGTAAGTAATGACTTAAGTTTCTTTGCATAGAACTAATAAGACCAATTGTTAATAGAGGTTCCTTTTTCTGACCAAGCCTTTGATTGGAATGTCAAGCCTAAAGGAGACATGCTTGGGCTCAGGTTGTTACCAAAAAGCCCTAACGAACTGGGAATGACTTTCAAAGGTAATAAAAGCCCGCGAAATAAAAGGCCTGCTGCCATGGTTGGTTGTGCGGTCCACAGCAATCTCTCCAGGGAAGGAACGAAGGTTGTTTTCCTGAAAGATGGCTAGAAGGGACCTTAAGGCACAATGGAAAACCAGAAAGACTTGGAAAGGACAGGTGTGTACAGGCAAGAATGAATGCCAGGTATGTGGCCCAGCTTCTGTGCCCTGAAGAGCAGACTGAGGGCCACCCTAAATGTTCCTTGGGTAAGTTCCAGCAAAACAGAACTAAAGATCATAAGTGATCGTTTGCTGCTCTTCTTATGTTTATGCAAACGAACAGGATAAATTAAAAATGGACTTAATGTAGTCCCTTTAAAGACAAGGAGAGTAATCTTAGGGAGAAAAATCATTATTCAAGGAAAATCACAATGATCAGTGGCAGACTGTAAAGTAGGGCAGCTAACCATCTTAAAAGTTTCTTCTCACTTAAAAAATGGTTTCACTTGAAAATTAAACCATATCTGTGATATCACCAAAGAGATTCAAGTTGCAGGCAAGTAGAATGTCAAGTGCCTTGCAACTGGATGTCTTCCAAATAAGACAGTCTTACAGATTTAGAGACTTGTTTGTTGGTTATGTTACATAAATTAACATGTGTTTTCTGTTTTCAAAGGGCATAACCCTATGACCGCATTACCTGAGTGATTGTCTTTATGCATAAGCCTCACTTAATCCTCTCTGCAGCGCTGCCTCCTGAGACTCAACAGTTTGGCTGAACTAAATGGCTGGGTTGGTGAAGAATGGGGTGGTCTGTGGGCTTCACTTTAAAACTGAATTCTCTTTTCTATCCTAATGGCTTGGACAGAAAGGACCCAGAGGTCTGAGAGGGGGGAAATCTAAAATATTTCCCTCAGCCCAAACTAAATATAATGGGCAAAAGGGTTTTGGACAGGCGAGATGTGCCTAGCACACCTTCCTCCAAAGAAGCCCTTTTTTTTTTTTTTTTTCTCCTAATGTGGAACATTGAAAAATTAATCCCTGCCTTTTGTCACCTAGTAGTTATGGATTGAATGATGCTTTTAACCCTTTTTGCCAAATCTGTTGCCCCCAGAACACAACAAGGATGCCAGCCTGCTAAATCAAGCACGCTGTTGTCCGGAGACAGCCAACTGACCTGGAGTCTGCACAATCCTTCCCCATGTGGGAAGGCCACCCTCCCCTCCACACCCCCACTATTATTAGGGATTTCTGGACCCAAGGGTAGGTAGGACGACGACCATGTCCAGCTTGAAGCAGCTAGAGGAGCTTGAGACCTTCGCCCATTGTCCTTTACAAGATTACAAAGGGTCTTAATATCTGAGAGGGAGGGATAGTTATTTTTTATGAACCATGGGTATGGACTTGGGGGGGGATGCTGGGGGAGGGAGATACTGGGTGGAGGGGAGTAAAGGGGAAAAAATTGGAACTACTGTAACAACATAATCAATAAAATATACTTTAAAAAAAAAGAATAGTACAGGAAAAGGAGAAGCCAAATAACTTATATGCACTATCCATGGACATGCCTAAAGAGGGGGATTGCTGGAAGGAAGTGGGTAACAAGTGGAGAGGGGGCAAAGGGGGAAAAATTGGGACAACTGTAATAGCATTATCAATAAAATATCCTTTAAAAGACAGTTTAGGATTCAGAGGGAAAGATGCTGGATTTTCAAGTGGGGAAAGGATCATAACAAATTCTTTGAAGAAATCAGTCAGAAGTCTAAACTGACTGGAGATAAGGGATGATGTTATAAGGTAATGAGAGATAAGCCTGGCTAAGTAGAAATCATTTTGTAGAATCTTGATACTTAATGCAATCAGCAAAAGGGAGCCTTTAGGCTAGTTTTGAACAAGGATATAACATGAAAGATTAGTATTTAAGGAAGCTTCAGGTTACAGTTACATGCATGGATTGAATAAGAATGACACCAAAAGTTGTGGCACCGGTATGGAGGCAACTATAACCTAAATGGTAGTCTTATAATCAGAAAGAAAAGATAATGGATGCAATACCTGGAAGAGAAACCACTGGCTACCTAATTCAAAGCCTTCCTTTTTTCAGACATAAAAACTGAGGTTTTGGAAGGCTGTGTGGCTTGTACAAGTCAGTCATCTTCCCAGTTAGCAGCAGAGTCAGAACTAAAACCTAGGTTTCTGGAGAAATTTTGAAGACAGAAATTGCAGGACTTATTGATAAGTAAATTTGTCAATATCAATCAAGATAAAAAGCATAAAGCTTATCTCTGTGACTTAAGAGTTTAGAGGTGAGTAGTTTAAGTGTCAGAATTAACCATGAAGGAGTTAAATAAACTAGCTTGGGAGGAAAGCTGATGTGTTATAATTTGGTTACGATGACTTTCACATGATGGCAGAATATCTAGGTAGGCATGTCCTGCAACAATTGGAAATAAGGAACAGCTCAGAGTTGAAAGCATAATTCTATAGCCCCTGCCCAAACCATGTTTAAAGTTGTCCCAGAGGTTCCCATGCCTCTCCTTATTTTTTACAATTCTTGTTTCCTCATTTTGTACTGGTTGACTGCTTTTTTGTTTCTTATGTTCCAAATCATTGATTTGAACCCTGGTTTTCTTCCCTTCACCATTGGTTTTGTGTGGATTTTTTTTTTTATTTCACTTCTTCTCTTATGCATCTGCCATACTCAAGTATATCTGTCAAGCCTGTGAGTATCTTTATCACCAGTGTTTAGAACTCTGCATCTGTTAGGTTGGCTATCTCCTCATCTCTTAGTTTTTCCTCTGGAACCTTGTTCAATTCCCCCTTTTGGGCCATACTTCTCTGTCTCCTCATCTTGACAGGCTCCTGTGTTTCTTTGCCTCTGTGTCTTAGGTAAAGCTGTCGATCCTGTTATATTGTAAGGGTCAGAGCCTTAAGTATTCATCATTACAGGGTGACCCGTTTTACCATGTTGTGGTGCTGTTTGTGATGGAGGGGTCTAAGAGGGGGCAATGCTGCCTGCTCTGCACTCACCCCTTTTCTAGGCACCTCTCCCACTTCCATATGGAACTGGTGCTCCTCTAGCTGTTGCCCTGGTCTTTGCTCCCAGAGTGGGTGGGTCTGTGGATGTTCTAGGACCGTGGGGGCCTTTTAAACAAGTGGACTCTGCTGAGAGACTGGCAGTTTCTGCCTCCACCCCAACCCCCACTGGTCTGCACAGTCAAAAGCAACGAGGCTTGATTTTCCCCTGTGCTGGGACCATGAGCTGCACAGTCTGGTGAGGAGCTGGTATCCCTCCTGACTTTTTAAAACGTGTGATTGAGCTTTCTGCCAGCCTGCTGCTGCCACCACCACACTGAGTCCTCTCTGCTCAGGCTCCACCCCTCCTACCTGTCTGGATGAGTATTTCTTCTTTATATCTTTGTTTGCTAGACTTCCATGCAGTTTGATTTTCTGGAACTTCTGGTTGTTTCTAGTTTTGAGGTAGTTGTATTCCTTCTTAGTTGTGGGCAGAGATGCAGCATGTCTGTCTATGCCTCCATCTTGGCCATAAGTCCAAGAAAAGAGTTTTAAGAAGAAATGGTAAGAAATCATTCAAAGAGAGTTAAAAAAATGAAAAGATATTTATAATACCATTACTTTAACAGTGAAAAACTGAAGACAATCCAAATCTCCAAAATAGACCACATTCTGACATAGAGTATATGATGCAAAAAACAGGGTTAAATGTGAAATATAGATAGAACAATGTTCATGTAAAACAATGCTAAATGAAAAAGTAGAAGATAATGTTGTACAAGCCACTGATTATGACCTTATAAAACTGTATGACCTTAAATTTAAAAACTGAAGATGAGTGAACAATTGCTGTACTAAAATAAAGAAATTAAATAAAAAAATTTTCTGACATATTTATATGTTTCATTAAAATGTTGACTTTGTAAAATGCTGGGTGTTAGCACTGAATTCAATTTAAAAAGGTCAAATCATTACTTACTATCATGCCTTCCCTGGGCTTAATAGTTACTACTCCAAAGTATATAGCACTGTTTCCTTTTATAAAATAACTAAAGAGTGCATAACAAAAAGTATCAAGTCATAAAGTCGTGGCTTAAGAAGTTCAAATCTTTGTTGTGTGGGTTTATTAAACAAGAGATATCTGCATTGATTAGCTTAAGTGTTATTTTGTGCTGTGGTGGTCCTCTCTTTAAAGCACAGATAATTGAGATATGACTTTACATGTTCCATTTTCTAAATTAAAGTTTCCAGAAGTTTTAAGTCAGTTGCATGCTAAGTCAACAAATAAACATATATGGAAGACCTAATTTTAGGAGTAAATGTGTTCAGAATACCAAGTCCCTTTATTTCTCATAAGACACCTACCCAGGGCCATCATTATTTCCTTGAGATATCATAAGATAAGGTAAGATTTGCGTGTAGGTAACGGGTTGAAATAGGAGAGCCAAATTAAAATGCCACTGGCAGGTAAGGTAAATTAATGAATCAAATCAAGCTTGAGAGCACATGCCTGTCCATTAGAGAGTAGAATCTACTCAATTTCATGACAGGTTGCTCTAAAGAAATGCCAGCTCAGTGTTACTACAGTTTCACATTAAGCAAGAGAAGGAGGAAATCCAGGTTTATCTGTGAAATCTTCCAATTTTAAATGTCTGTTGAATGAATGATGGGACTAGAAAGTAATTGGGGCCTATAGCCCCAACTGGACCTAGTTACAGCAGGTCACACATTGAAGGTCATAAGTTGGAGATAAGTTTTATTTCACTTATGCAGTATTTTTGAAAATGCCAAGCTTCTGCTTCATTCCAGGCACTGAGCTAAGGAAAAGATTAGTAAGAGATTTATGGATACATTCCTCTGGTCACCCCCCTGAATAAACTTCACAGGGGAGACCAGGGAGACCATGTCAGACAAGCAAAAGGAGGACTAGTGTGTGCCAAGGCATAGAAGTCAAGGGACCACAAAGTTCCAGTAATATCAGGACAGAACAGTATTGTTAGAATTGAAAACTAGAAAGTTATAGCTGACATTAAGAAGAGATATTTTGATAAATATCACAGGTACAAGAGCATAAAGTAGGAACATAAATTGGAGAAGAGGAATTAAAGGCGGCAAATATGGATGAATTTTTTCAGAACTTTAAATAAAAATGAGAGGAAGTACATTCCATAATAGTATAGCATAACATGAGAAAAAAAAACTGATTTTAAGAATTTTTGTGAATGATAAAAACTTGAATAGGTTTGCAGTCTAAGGGGTAGCCCATCAGAAGGCCTTTTCCCTGGAAAAGGAACTAGGGAATAACATACCTATTTGAAATGATTTATTTTAAAATACCTTCTGAGATAAAGACTTCCAACTTTAGAGGATAATGACAGTTACCTGAACCCAAGCCTCTCCACATATGCTCTTTAAAAACAAAACAAAACAAAAAAATCAATATCATAAAATCAACAAGGAACAAAAATAAAACCACACACGACCCTTCAACATTACTAAGAGACAGAATGCCTGGAATTAAAATTACCATAAATAGAAAAATAAACACAACATTCTAACAAAACTCCCAGAACTATTCCAAGTTTGTGAAAATAAAAAATGGGAAAAGGGAGGCATCAGAGATCCAGTGAAAAAGAGGAGAGGAGAATAGAGGACAAAGGTTAGGCACAAATAAAATTACCACCAGAAGAAAAAAGTCCAACACTAAGTGCCAAAATCCTGCAGAACAGACTTGGTAGTTCACAGTACCAGCTACAGGGATGGAGCTAAAAAGGAAGAATAGAAAGTCACAACCTCCAAGAAGAATTGTTTCTGGGAAAGAATCATGTTAAATAAAGAAAGAATTGTACCTCTGGGAGGCAGGACAATTTATTTCTTAAAGTGAAATAAAGAAGATAATTATTTTTATCATAAATATGTGCCAGAATTTATTAAATGTTTTTCCGCATCTATTGATATAATCATGTAATTTCTATCTTCATTTTGTTTATGTGATATGTCATGTTTATTGATTTGCAAATATTGTACCAAACTTACATCCTTGGAATAAATCCTACTAAATCATGGTATAAGATTTTTTTAATGTATTGCTTAATCTGGTTTACTAATATTTTGTTGAGGATTTTAGTATCTGTGTTCATCACGAATATTGGCCTGTAATTTTCTTTCTTTGTAGTGTCTTAATCTGGTTTTGGATTTAGGATAATGCTGGCCTCATAAAAAGTGCTTGGAAGTCTTCCCTCCTCTTGAATTTTTTTGGAATAGTTTGAGAGGCATAAGTATTAGTTCTTCTTTAAATATTTGGTAAAATTCACCTGTGGAGCCATCCAGTCCAGGGCTTTTGCTTGCTGGAAATTTCTTGATTATTATTTCAATATTATGAGTTATAATTGGTCTCTTCAGTTTTTCTGATTCTTCCTGATTCAGTTTTTGGAAGACTGTATTTTTCTAGAAATTTATCCATTTCATTCAGGTTATCCAGTTTGTTGGCATATAGTTGTTCATACAATTTTCTTACAATCCTTTGTATTTCTGTGGTGTCTGTGTTACTTCTCTTTTATTCCTAGTTTTATTTATTTGGGTCCACTTTATTTTTCTTGATGACTCTGGTTAAATGTTCCTCAATCTTGTTTATCTTTTCAAAGAAGCAGTTCTTGGATTCATTAATCTTTTGTTTTGTTTTTGTTTTTTTAGTCTTGTACCCATTAATTATAAAAACTCTCAGCCAAGTGGGAATAGAGGGATCATACCTCAACATAACAAAGGCCATATATGACAAATGGATAGCCAACATCATACTGAATGGGCAAAAACTAAGTGTTTCCCGTAAGATAAAGAACAAGATAAAAATGTTCACTTTAATCTCTTTTATTCAACATAGTACTGAAAGTCCTAGCCACAGCAATCAGACAAGAAGAAGACATAAAAACATCCAAACAGGTAAGAAAGAAGTAAACCTGTCACTACACCCAGATGACATGATGCTGTACATAGAAAACCCTAAAGACTCCACCAAAAAAAATAATAGATCTAATAACTGAATTTGGCAAAATAGTAGGATACAAAATTAATATTCAGAAATCAGTGGCATTCTTATAAACCAATTATAAGCTCTCTGAGAGATTTAAAAAACAGTTTCATGTACTATCACAACAACAAAAAATAAGGTACCTAGGAATAAATTTAACCAAGGAGGTAAAAGACCTATTCTTGAAAAATTTTAGGGAGAAGGAAGATGGCGGAGGAGTGAGGGAAGGCTGCGCTTTCAGGCTCCTGAGACCCATCTGTAGTTTGAACTAATTGCAGACAGAACATCTCAGTGAACAGCTGGACAATGGCAGGAGTCGAGCCTTGGCACTGCTGAATTAGAGAAAAACCATCTGGGAACAACCTGTTTAGTGAGGATAACGAAGGAAAACGGGACGAGGCGGGATTCCTGACTGGGGTAGCTACCCGAGCTGCGGCTGGAAGTACACAAAGGCTTTTTGGTGACCACAGGCTTCCCCAGAGAGGAATCAGGAGGAGAGCGGATCTCTGCCCGCTGGCAGAGACAGGACTCGGCCAGGTGACATTGGCGCTGAAAGACAGGAGACAGCGTACTGCTGTGCAAGTGAGAACGTAATTTTCCTTTATATTTTTCTCTTGTGGACTGCGGAGAGGGGTGGAAAGTTTGGGGGTGGTAGGACATTCTTGAGAAGTGCAGGCGCAGAGGTGCACTCGTCCACTCCCCAACCCTCCCCTTGGGTCGATAGGGTGCACATAGGGAAGTGCCCTCATTCACTGGCCCAGGTGCACAGGGCCATGAGTCCAGGTGCCCCTCAGACACACCCCAACAGACATAAGATCAGTGCCCCAATGGGTGCAGGGAGGGCCCACTGGACACACAGTAGACCGTGTGCAGACACCCCTGGCCAGTTCCAGTGGGTGGCAGACTGGAGCGCAGACCACTTGCTCAGGCTCTGCTCTTGCCTACCCAGGCAGGTGTGGGAATGGCGGGTGGCTGTGGCACGGGAACAGCAGGCAACAGTGACTCACAGATGCTCACTTCCACTGTGCCTAAGTGTCCAGGGCCCTGCCCTAAGAGACGAGAGACCAACTCCCGGAATGCAGCTTGGCAGGCCTGAGGCAAGCTCTCTGGCCACCTTGAGCGAACGCAGGGGCATGCATGCAAAGACACCTCAGCTACTCCAACAGGCGCCAAAGGAATGCACCGTGCCGACCACTGTGGGCACACACCGCTGCTGCAAGGAACAGGAACCTCTGACCTGCCTCATTAGACCAGCTGTGGATGCAGAAAAAGATGACACACAAAGGCTGAACTGAGTAAAAACATTCCTTTTTTTTTTTTTTTTTTTCCTAAAGGGAAAAAAGAAAAAGAAAAAAACTATATCTCTAATCTGTTTCATACAATCTCTCCCTCTCATCCTTTCTCTTTAATTCTTGTTTATTTGTTTGTGTATCTAGTTTAACCTCCCTTTCACTCTAAATAAATAGAATATAACTACTATATAAATCCAATGCTATACAATCCCACTTTCTTACTATATTCTGCATTCTTCCCTCCTTTTATTCTATTGTTAATATACAATGTAAATATTACCTACTGCCTTGCATAGTCTCAACTATTATTAATCTATTATCCCCTCTCTCAAAAATTATATTTTTCCTCCCTAAAAACAACACTTATCTATTGTTCCTATAGTATAAAAGCTCTAATCTCTCTACATTTATATTAGTATTGGCTCGTTGGCTGACGATAGGGGGTTAGAGGGTGGGGGATATTCTTGAGGGTGTGGGTTTCCTGCCTGGGCTGTGTGTTTATGTTTTTAACAGCATCTCCACAAAAGAACTCAAGACAAAGTGGATAGACTGACTCTCAATCAACTAGACAGAAGGAAGATTCTACCAAAGAACATCTGAAATATAACCAGACAGCATAAACAAACGACATAAAGGGTAACCCAAGAACATCAGGCACAGGAGATCAAAGAGACTGCACCACTGAAACCTCCAGATCTCCTATAGAAAATCTCATACCACAAAGGTGGGAAGTGAAAGCAGACAAACCCAAAAAACAAAAACAAACAAGAAGAATCCAACATGGTAAGATGCAGAAATAACCTCTCAATGAAAAGAAAAGAGGAATCCCCAGAAAGAGAGGTAGATGAAATAGACATAGCCCAAATGTCAGACACGGAATTCAAAACAATGGTGGTGAAGAAGCTCAATATACTCGACAACCTTAAAAACAACTATTACAGAGAGAAATTAGGGGAAAAGGGGACAACTGTAATTGAAAAACCAAAAAAAAAAAAAAAAAAAAAAAACTATTACAACCTCCAAGGAAGTTACCAACAGCTTCAAGAAAATTACAGGGAACTTGCAGAGAACTACACCAGCATAAAAAAAGACATAGAAACTATTAACAAGAACCAGGGAGAAATGAAGAATTCAATCTCTAAACTGAAAAACACAGTAGAATCAGTCAAAAGCAGACTAAATGAAGCAGAGGATTGGATTAGTGAGTTAGAAGATAATGTAGAGAAAAATTCCCAGACAATACAGCAAAATGAAAAAAGATTGAAAAAGTACAAAGAAGAAGTAAGAGAATTACAGGATAGCATAAGGAAAAACAATATCAGAATCATTGGAATTAAAGAAGGATCAGAAGAACAAGGAATAGAAAAACTGATAGGAGAAATAGTGACAGAAAATTTTCCGAACCTGATGAAAGAAAAAGTTATACAATTCAGGAAGCACAGAGAGTTCCAATGAAGAGGACCCCAAAAAAACAACTCCAAGGCACATCATAATTAAAATGGCTACATTCCAAGACAAAGAGAGAATCCTAAAAGCAGCAAGAGAAAAACAACAAATAACATACAAGGGAGCTCCGATAAGGCTATCGACCGATTTCTCAACAAAAACACTACAAGCCAGAAGGGAATGGTCAAAAATATTTCAAGCAATGAAAAACAAAGGCCTACAACCAAAAATACTCTACCCAGCAAGGCTCTCATTCAAAATGGAAAGTGAAATAAGGAGTTTCTCAGACAAAGGAAGACTAAAAGAATACATCTCCACCAAATCAGCATTGCAAGAGATACTAAAGGGAATATTCTAGGGGAAAAAAAGGAAAAACAAAAAAAGAGGAGAGAAACAGAGGTACAAATGGAAGTGAATAAATACACGTCAATAATAACCTTAAATGTGTAAATGGATTAAATGCTCCAATTAAAAGACATACGGTAATGGAATGGATAAGAAAACAGGACCCACATGTTTGCTGTCTACAAGAAACACACCTGAAAACAAAATATTTACATAGACTGAAAATAAAGGATATAAAAAAGTATTCCAAGCAAACGGACCTGAAAAAAAAGCCGGGGTAGCAGTCCTCATATCAGAAAAAACAGATTTCAAAGCAAGGGCAATAAAAAGAGACAAAGAAGGACATTTCATAATACTTAAAGGAATAATCCATCAAGAAGTTATAACACTGATAAACATATATGCACCCAACATAGGAGCACCCAAATACATAAAGCAAATAATAGAAGACCACAAGAAGGATATTAACAACAACACATTCATAGTAGGGGACTTCAACACTCTATTATCAACAATAGACAGATCATCGAAGCAAAGAAATACCAAGGATATACAGGCATTGAACAACACACTAAACCACATGGACTTAACTGATATATATAAAACTTTCCACCCCAAAGAAGCAATTCTTTTCAAATGCACATGGGACATTTTCAAAGATAGACCACATGATAGGACACAAAACAAGCCTCAACAAATTCAAGAAAATTGAAATTATATCAAGCATCTTTTCAAACCACAATGCCTTGAAACTAAAAATCAAACTCAGAGAAAAAAATCAAAGACATCCAAACTCATGGAGAATGAATAACATGCTATTAAATAATGAATGGGTTAAAAATGACATCAAAGAAGAAATCAAGAAATTTCTAGAAAAGAATGATAATGAACACACAACAGCCCAAAACCTATGGGACATGGCAAAAGCAGTCCTAAGAGGGAAGTTCATAGCAATACAGGCATATCTGAAAAGGATAGAAGCTCAGATAAAAAAATCTAACCCTAAAGCAACAAGAACTAGAACAACAAAAACAGACAAAGCCTAGGGCAAGAAGAAGGAATGAAATCATCAAGATCAGAGCAGAATTAAATGACATAGAGACTAAACAAACAATCCAAAAAATCAACAAAACTAGGAGCTGGTTCTTCAAAAAAATAAACGAAATCGACAAGCCTCTAGCCAGGCTCATCAAGAAAAACAGAGAGAAGACCCAAATAAACAAAATCAGAAATGAAAGAGGAGAAATCATGACCGATACCACAGAAATACAAAGGATTGTAAGAAATTACTACAAACAACTGTATGGCAAGAAATTTGACAACCTAGAAAAAATGGACAAATTTCTAGAAACATATAACCTTCTAAAACTGAATCAAGAAGAAGTGGAGAGTCTCAACAGACCAATAGCAAAGAAGGAAATTGAAACAGTAATCAAAAATCTCCCTGCACACAAAAGCCCTGGGCCAGATGACTTCATAGGCAAATTTTACAAAACATTTAAGTAAGAACTAACTCCTACCCTCCTCAAACTATTCCAAAAAATCCAAGAAGAGGGAAAAATCCCAAACTCTTTCTATGAAGCCAGTATTACCCTAACCCCAAAACCAGGTCAAGACACAACAAAGAAAGAAAACTACAGGCCAATATCACTGATGAACATAGATGCTAAAATCCTCAATAAAATTTAGGCAAACAGGATCCAACAATACATCAAAAAGATCATACACCACAATGAAGTGGGATTCATCCCAGGGATGCAAGGATGGTTTAATATTCATAAATCAATAAATATAATACATCACCTAAACAAAATGAAAGACAAAAATCACATGATCATATCAATAGATGTAGAAAAAGCATTTGATAAAGTACAACACCCATTTATGATGAAAACACTCAGCAAAATGGGAACAGAGGGAGCATACCTTAACTTAATTAAGGCTATATATGAGAAGCCTGAAGCCAACATCATACTCAATGGGCAAAAACTGAAAGCATTCCCCCTGAATTCAGGAACTAGACAAGGCTGTCCACTCTCTCCACTCCTATTCAACATAGTGTTGGAAGTCCTAGCCACAGCAATCAGATAAGACAAAGAAATAAAAGGCATCCAAATTGGGAAAGAAGATGTAAAACTATCATTATATGCAGATGACATGATAGTATACCTAGAAAACCCTATAAACTCCACTAAAAGACTACTCGATATAATGTGAATTTGGCAAAATAGCAGGGTACAAAATAAATATACAGAAATCTAAGGCATTTCTGTACACCAACAATAAAATATCAGAGACAGAGACAAAAAAGAAAATACCATTTACTATAGCAACAAGAAAAATAAAGTACCTAGGAGTAAACTTAACCAAAGAGATAAAAAAAGACCAGTACTCTGAAAATTATGTAACATTGAAGAAAGAAATCAAGGAAGATACAAATAAATGGAAGCAAATACCATGTCCCTGAATGGGAAGAATCAACATCATCAAAATGGCCATACTACCCAAAGCCATTTACAGTTTCAATGCAATCCCTATTAAAATACCAATGACATATTTCACTGATCTAGAACAAATACTCCAAAAATTCATATGAAACAAAAAAGACCCCAAATAGCAAAAGCAATCTTGAGACAGAAGAACACAACAGGAGGAATCACAACACCAGATATCAAACAGTACTACAAAGCCACTCTGATCAAAACAGTTTGGTACTGACATAAGAACAGACATATAAATCAATGGAAGAGAATAGAGAATCCAGAAATAAACCCAGGCCTCTATGGTCAACTAATATTTGATAAAGGAGGAAGTAACATAAAATGGAGTGAGAAGAGCCTCTTTAACAAATGGTGCTGGGAGAACTGGACAGGGACGTGCAAAAAAATGAAACTAGACCACCAACTTACACCACACACGAGAATAAACTCAAGATGGATCAAAGACTTAAATGTAAGCCCTGACACCATAAAAGTCCTAGAGGAAAACATAGGCAGGAAAATTTCAGATATCTCACGTAACAATATCTTCACGGATACATCTCCTAAGGCAAGAGAAAAAAAGGAAAAAATAAACAAATGGGATTACATCAAACTAAAGAGTTTCTGCTCAGCAAAAGAAAACATCAGCAAGATGAAAAGGAAACCAACCATATGGGAAAACATATTTGCCAATGACATCACAGACAGGGGACTGATCTCCAAAATATATAAAGAGCTTATACGACTCAACATCAAGGAAAAAAACAACCCAATTAATAAATGAGCAAAGGACCTGAACAAATACTTCTCTGAAGAGGACATACAGAAGGTCCATAGACATATGAAAAAATGCTCAACATCATTAGCCATCAAAGAGAAGCAAATAAAAACCACAATGAGATATCATTTTACACCTGTCAGAATGGTCATCATCAACAAATCAACAAACAAGTTCCGGCAAGGATGTGGAGAAATGGGAACCCTACTGCACTGTTGGTGGGAATGCAGACTGGTGCAGCCACTATGGAAAACAGTATGGAATTACCTCAAAAAACTAAAAATGGAACTGCCTTTTGAATCAGCGATTCCACTGCTAGGACTATACCCAAAAAATCCTAAAACACTAAATCAAAAGAACTTATGCACCCCTATGTTCATAGCAGCCCTGTTTACAATAGCTCGGTGCTGGAAACAGCCTAAATGCCCATCTGTAGATGAATGGATCAAAAAACTGTGGTACATTTACACAATGGAATACTATGTAGCAGAAAGAAAGAAGAAACTCCTCCCACTTGCAACAACATGGATGGAACTAGAGAGAATTATGCTTAGTGGAATAAGCCAGGCAAAGAAAGAAAAATACCATATGATATCACCTAATACAGGAAACTAAAGAACAACACAAACAAACAAACTAAATAGGACAAAGAGCAGAATAGTAGTCAATAGGGGGAAGGAGGGAGGGAGAGAAGGGGGATAAGTAAGGGAAGGGTTTAGTCAAAGAACGTGTATAAATGACTCATGGACATGGACAATGGGGAGGAATATAATTGTGGGAAAAGGGCTGGGCTGGGTGGGGGAGAGAAATGGGGGGGAAAATGGGACAACTGTAATTGAAAAACCAAAAAATAAAATAATTAAAAAAAATAAAAATAACAAACTTTATGTCAAATGAAAATAAATAAAAGTCAATAAACTCTGAAAAAAAACTTTTAGGGTACTGAAGAAAGAAATTTAAGAAGATACAAATAAGTGGAAGTATATACCATGTTCATGGATTGGAAGAATTAACATTATTAAAATGTCCTTACTACCCAAAGCTATTTATAGATTCAATACAATTCCTATTAAAATACCAATGGCATATTTTACAGATATAGAACAAATATTCCAAAAATGTATATGGAAACAAAAAATACCCCCAAGTAGTATCAGCAGTCTTGAGAAAGAAGAACAAAATTAGCGGTATCACAATACCTGATATCAAACTATACTACAAGGTAATTGTAATCAAAGGAGCTTGGTATTGGCATAAGCATAGTCATATAGATCAATGGAACAGAACAGGGAGCCCAGAAATAAACACATTGCTTTATGGTCAATGAATATTTGACAAAGGAGGCAGGAACATATAATGGAGTTAAAACAGTTTTTCAAAAAATGGTGTTGGACAAATTGGACAGGTACATGCAAAAAAAAAAAAGAAAGTAGACCAACTTACATCATACACAAGAATAAATTCAAAATGGGTTAAAGACTTAGAGTCATGAAAAATCATAGGCAGTAAAATCTCAGACATCTCTCATAGTGATTATTTTGCCAATATATAACCTTAGGAAAAAGAAACAAAGAAAAAATAAACAAATGGTACTATACCAAACTAAAAAGATTCTGCACAGTAAAGGAAACCATCAACAAAATGGAAAGGCAACCCACTGCATGGGAGAATATATTTATCAATGATATATCTGGTAAGTGGTTAATTTCCAAACTATATAAAGAACTTTTACAACTCAACACCAAGGAGACAAACAGTCTAATCAAAAATGGGCAAAGGACTAGAATACACACGTCTCCAAAGAGGACATAGAGATGACCAACAGACATATAAAAAGATGTTCAATGTCACTAATCATCAGAGAGATGCAAATTAAAATCACGATGATATTACCTCATACTTGTCAGAATGGCTGTCATAAATAAATCAACAAATGCTGGCAAAAATGCAAAGAAAAAGGAACCCTTGTGCACTGTTGTTGGGTGTAAACCGATGCAGCTACTATGGAAAACAGTAGGGAGTTTCCTCAAAAAATTAAAAACGAAACTACCTTTTCACCCAACAATCCCACTTCTGGGAATATAACCTAAGAAAAACACTGATTCAAAAGGATATATGAACCCCTATGTTCATTGCAGCATTATTTACAATAGCCAAGATCTGGAAACAGGCCAAGTGGCCATCAGTAGATGGGTGGATAAAAAAGCTCTGGTACATTTACACAATGAGATACTACTTGGCCAAAAAATAAGAGGAAATATTACTTTTTGCAACAGCATGCATGGATCTGGAGATTATTAGGCTAAATGAAATAAGCCAGTTAGAGAAAGACAAATACCATATAATTTCAATTATATGTGGTATCTAATGAACAAAATAATCTGACAAACAAAATAGAAAAAGAGGCATGGACACAGGGAACAGATTGACAGCTGTCAGAGGAAAGGGGGTTTGAGGGGGTGGATGAAAGGAAGTTCAGGAATTAAGCAAAAATAACATACACAAAGGCACAGACAACAGAGTGGTGATAGTCAGCAGGAAAAGGGGGTGGCAGGTAGGTGGAGGTGAGCAAATGGATGAAAAATGGGAATGGATATAAACTTTGGAGCAATGGGCACACTATGCAGTGTGCAGATGATATTTTATTGAGTTGTACACTTGAAGTCTGTATGGTTTTGTGAACCAATGTCACCCTAATAAATACATTTTTTTAAAAAATTAAGTTCTACAAAAACAAAAGAAAAAAAAGGAAACACCAATTCCTCCACCTGTTCCAGCAATACCAATATCATTGAGTGAAAAGACTGAACTTCATTATATTTCAGATAACAATGCTTTTAAATTAGAAACTGTATACCTCCCCCCAAAAATGTGAGAAGTAGAAATAAATACCTTTTTATAAAGCTACTGTACAAAGAAAAGTTAATTACATTTCAGCTGATGAGAATTTTTTCTCTCCTTCCAAAAATAAAAAACCCATGAGGCAGAAGAAAACTACTGTTTTCTCTTAACCGAATTAAATAGTATCAAATGAATATTTTGAAAATTAAAATAAAGTTAGATTTAGAAATTCAAAAATTAAGAATAAAAAAACTGAAAAATAAGCATGGGAGTTGATTAAATAAAGAAACTGGTATAAGGAACAAACCATCCCAGAAAAGGAGAATAAGTTAAGTTATTCAAATAAATATTTAATAAGGAATGATGAAAAGACAGAATAACAAACAAGAGAATTAAAATATAATAAAGAAGAAGATAAGGAGATCAGAAAAAAATGCTTAAGATGGAAAACAGGAAAAGAAGGTCCAATATACTTGTAGTAATTGGAATCCCGGTAGAAGAAACACAAGATAATACACCAAAACTAAAATTTAACCAAGGAAAAGTTTCTGGTAACGAGAGATAACAAACTTCACATATGACAAATCTAAGTAAGACAATCCTAGTCAAAATACTGGACTTCATAAACAAAGAAAAAATTCTCAAGAACTGCAGACAAAAAAATTACTTATAAAGTTAAAAAATGTGAATGGTAAGAAACGTCTCAAGAGCAATATATAAACGAAGGCAACAATGAGACAGCACTCTCAAGAAACTCAATAAAAGAAAGAATGAAGGATTTTATACCCACCCAAGCTGTCCTTTAAAGCTATAGAAAGAAGTTTTAAACGAGCAGAAACTCAGAGAATATTGTACACATGTGCCCCTCTTAAGTAACAAAATAGAGAATGATCTTTACCCAGCCAATAGGGAATTAGGGAAACTTCAACAGAGGCACTGTGGTGGGCATTTACCATACTTAATTACAGAGCTAAAACTAAAAGAGTGAAGATATTGGTTGAAAAAATAACTTGTGAACATTGTATATTCTAAAAAAATAAAATGAATGCAACTAAATAATTGAAGAATAAAGAATTATTTTAATAAAAATAAAAAATAAAGTCATACAGGTAACCAGTGGGAGTGAAAAGATATCATTTAAAATCAGCAAATAAAATTGTAAATTGTGAATAAAGAAGAAAATTAGGAAAACTATAAAAAGAACAAATTTTCTTAAATACCAAAAGAAACTTTTTAAAAAGTAACAAACACACACAAATTAGGGAAAGAAATAGAGTAAATATAATATAATACACACAATTATGTATGTAATTACAACATGAAATAACATGACACAGCACTAAATATATGTCATATCAATAAATGTGAATTAGCTTACCTTGCCTATTAAAAGAAAAATATTTTCAAATTGGTACATAAAACAAAACCTAACTATGCTGTATATAAAAGAAACATCTTACGCAGTGATATTAAAAGCCTAAACATAAAGATATGAGAATAGATAAAGCAAATTGAAACAATAAGGAAGAAGGGTTTGTAATCCTAATACAAAGTAGAATTTGTGACAAAAAGAAATACTTAAGAAAAATAAAAACACCTTCTAATGCTAAAAGCCAGAATTCACAGGGAAGATAGAACAGCTATAAATATTTATGCCCCAAATAACACAGATGCAAATCAAAAAAGTTAATGATTCAAAGAGAAAGAGATGGAAACACAAATAATGAAAAAATTTAATATTTAGCACACTACTCTCAGTACAAAACCCATTGACTGGAAAAATATAAATAATAATATAGAAGATCTCAACAATATAATTCATAGAATATATCTTTTTCTTTGTTTTTATTTATTTATTTATTTGTTTATTTATTTATTTATTTTAGAAAGAGAGGTGAAGGCAGGTAGAAAGTGAGAAAAACATCAGTATGAGAAAGAAACATTGATCAGTTGCTTTTCCTATACAACCCAACTGGGGACTGAATGTGCAGCCAAGGCATGTGCCCTGATGCGGAGTGGAACAGAAGACCTTTCACTTTGTGGGACAATGCCCAACCCACTGAGTCACCCTGATCAAGGAAAAATATATCATATATATATATATGAAATACAACACTAACCCTGAAAATTAAAAAATACATTCCTTCAGGTTTTACATGAAAAATTCACCAAAATGGATAATATATTAGGTGACAAAGAAAACTTCAAGTTGTATCAAGAAGAAACATTATAAACAACAAAGACTGATCAGAATACACAAAATTAGAACTGAAAAATGCAATCAACAATAAAAAAGGCCTTCCAACTTGGAAATTATTTTTTATTGCATAAAACAACTCTTTGAAAAAATGAAAAGAAATATAAACAGAAATTACCAAATTTCTGAGTAATATTAAAAATAAAGGATCTAGTCAAGGAACTGGTATAAATAACCCATGGACATAGACAACAGGGAGGGGAGTGACTATGGGAGAGGAACAGGGGTGAACAGGGCAGGGGAGAGCAATTTGGAAAAATGGGACAACTGTAATAGAGCAACAATAAAAAAGAAATTAAATAAAAATAAAAATACTACATGTCAGAGAGTTTGTTGAATATACAGCAGTCCCCCTTATTCGCAGGAGATACATTCCAAGACTCCCAGTGGATGCCTAAAACCATGGATAGTACTGAACCCTATATATACTATTTTTTCCTATGTATACATATCTGTAATAAAGCTTGATTTATAAATTAGCCACACTAAGAGATTAATAACAATAACATAATAAAATAGAACAATTTATAACAGCATACTATAATAAAAGTGATATGAATGAGGCATCTCTCTCTGAAAATATCCTACAATAGTCTCCCCTTATCCTAGATCTCATGTTCCACAGTTTCAGTCACCTGCAGTGAACCACGGTCCAAAAACATTTAATGAAAATTCCAGAACTAAACAGTTCATGAATTTTAAATTGCACACCATTCTGAGTAGCATGATAAAATCCCATGCCTTCCCACTCTATCCCACCCAGAACATGAACCATCACTTCATCCAGCCTATCTAGGCTGTACATGCTACCCAACTCTTATTCACTTAGTAGCCTGTCTTGCTTATCAGAAGGACTGTTGAGGTATTGCAGTGCTAGTATTCAAGTAACACTTACTCTACCTAATAATGGCCCCAAAATACAAGAGTCATGATGCTGGTAATTCGGATGTGTCAAAGAAAAGTCGCAAGTGCTTTCTTTAAGTGAAAAGGTGAAAGTTCTTGACTTAATAAGAAAAAAAATCATATACTGACATTAAGATATATGGTAAAACAAATCTATATATAAAATTGTGAAGAAGGAAAGAGAAATTCATGGTAGTTTTGCTGTTGCATTTCAAACTACAAAAGTTATGACCACAGTGTGTAATAATGCTTAGTGAAGCTGGAAAAGGCATTAAATTAGTGGGTGGAATGTGACTTTCTGCCAAGATGGAGGCATAAGTTGATATGCTGCATCTTCCTCCACAACTAAGAAGGAATACAACTATCTCAAAACTAGAGACAACCAGAAGTTCCAGAAATAGACAAGTCTTCGATTATGATAAAACTGGGTCCTTATTGCAGAAGAATCTACATTCATATAAGTGTAAAAGAAGAATCAGGGCAAAAATATGGAAGGAAAGATTGCCTCTCGTACCATGTGGAAACACTGCAGGGCAAATGATAAAGTGAGGCATAGTATACATAGTGAAGTACCTACACTCTCAAAACAAAAATTATTTGCCATGTTCTCACAACATAATCAGAAAATCTGAGTGACAGCTATCTTGTTTATGAAATGATTTCATCAATTCTTCTTCCAGAAGTGAAAAAAATACTTGAAAGGGGAAGGATTAGAATTTAAAGTACTATTAATAATAGATGGTACACCTGGCCATCCTTAATCTTTGCTATGAAATTGCAAATATTAAGGTTGTATTTTTACCCCAGTATACAACCTCATTGTTTCATTCCTCCACAAGGGCATCATTTGGTTTATCAAGGCCACATACACCCACCTGGTTTATTATCATATTTGACCAGCAACTGAGGCAGACCCTAATATGAACACCATGCAATGGTGGAAGTCATTCACTGTTGCTAACTCAATAATATTCATAAAAGCTACAATGAATACATTAAAACCAGAATCTGTAAGTGCCTTCTGGAAGAACTTAAAAAGTAAAGTTGTAAATGATTTTAATGGCTTCCCAAGGATCAGTGGAGAAGTTAGGGATATCACTCACACAGTAAGACAATTTTGTGGAGAAAGATTTGCCAAATTGCTTAAAGAAGTGAAAGAACATACTGAAAGCCATTGAGAAGTGTTAACAATGAGGAATTGGAAGAATTTAAGTCATCTACGGTGGAAGAGGAAGAAACTGAAGCAGAACCAGCAATATAGACATTATCAAAATTTGCCTGAGTGTTTTGAATTTCACAGACATTAAAGGACAACATTATGGCCCTGGCCAGTGTGGCTCAGTTGGTCAGTGTGTCATCCTATAATATGAAGGGTCATGAATACAATTCCCAGTTAGGGCACATGCCTGGGTTGTAGGTTCAGTCCAACTTGTGGGGCATGCAAGAGGCAACTGATCAATGTTTCTCTCTCAAATAGATATTTCTCTCCCCTTCTCTGTCCCTCCCTTGCCCTCTTTCTAAAATCAGTAAGCATGGCCTTGGATGGGGATTCTTTTAAAAAGAAAAAATTGTGGAATACAACCCTCAGATGGAATGCAGTATTAAAGTGACTTAAATGATCACCAAAGGATTACAATCTCCATGGCAACACTTTGATGACTCAGAAAGAGACAAGTTGATTACAATGCTCTTCCAAAGATTTCTGGAAAAACACCTTCAGCTATTGAGGATCCCCAACCATTGACATCATCTGCTCCTTATATCCAACCATCTACATCATCATGGTTCTATAATCCAGGATACTGCCAAAGCAGATGACCCTCCTTCTGACAATATATCAGAAGGTGAATAGTAGCCTAATGCTACATCACAATGCCAATATCATCACCTGACTTTATTTCATTGATCTCCTCACATCATCACAGAACATGATATTTTGAGAAAAAGAGAGACCACATTCACATAACTTTTTCTACAACATATTGTTACAATTATTCTATTTTATGGTTAATTATTATTGTTAACCTTTTACTGTTCCTAATTTATAAATTAAACTTTATCATAGGTATGTATATATGTATGTATAAGAAAAAACAGTATATATAAGGCTCACTGTTATTGACAGTTTCAGGCACCCATTGGGGGTCTTGGAACACATCTACTGAGAATAATGGGGGATACTTTCAGAAGTGTGCTAATGTTCTATATATTCAAAAAATAAAAGTAAGTCAACAAAGATAAAGGAAACCCTAAAATTAAATGCAAACAGAAACAAGAGATCCAGTCTGGGAGAAATACAGACCTAATCAAGTTACTTGGGAACACCAGTTAGTGAGTAAAAGAATTGCAAACAAATCTAGAACTCATCTTAGTAGGTTTACTTCTGTGGTGGTAAAGGTATATGAATTCTTAAACCATTTTATGTGTATTAAAGGGATAGCAAATGAGAGATGTGTTGATCTTGCCAGAAGCCAGAGTTCTCATGGCAGAAGAAGAGACATGCACATAGAAAATGAAGAAAGGCAAGTACAGGTGACTATTTTCCCTAATTTGTCGATTTCCTTTTAATAAACAGATACTTTTTATTTTTAAAAACTTATTCTGACAGTACATGTACATTAAGAAAAATACTGTGTTATATTCCCTAAAACATATTCCTGAACTTTCTTCACATAAATAAATAAATAAATAAATAAATAAATAAATAAATAAATAAATAAGTGCTCCCAAGTCCCTGGAAGGTACCTTGAATGCTAAAATAGAAGTGGAAAGTAAAGTGGCAGAAAAGAGGGAGAGGAACTGTGAAGGTTAATGAGAAAGGAGCCATATTCTCTCCATTGTGCTTTAAACCATACAATTGCAATAGGGAAGGACATCAGAAGACAAAAATATATTCACCTTCCACAGAGAAATTAATTACTTTCCTAGATTTTAAACCTTTGTAATGAAAAAACTTCCTGTTGCCCAGAAGCACCTTTCTAATTAACAATCTTCAGTTTCTCAGGTAAGCTTATGCTGCACAAATCTTTCCTCAGTTTATAAGAAAAGAGGCATTTAAGGTGTGAACTGCAGACTGAAAGAATGGGAGAGTTATACACAGAAAACGAACTGACAGCAGGAGCCCATGTGTCCCACTCATGCTTGAAGCCAATGAGGGGTTACAAGGATCTTTGCTCCCTGGATTGGTGGGTAGGAGTGTATGCTGACTCAAGGCTGTAGCACATTCTTGAAAAATCATTACACAGTTAACTTTTAAATTACTGAGAACAATTGTTGAGATCAATAGAAAACATCAACCTCTAAAGACACTTTCTACAGCACAATTTGAAGAAGTAGGATACATGAATCAGTGAGCCACAGCAAATCAGGTCTTAGCACTAACTAGAAAATTTTCTAAGCTTTCTCTCTCAAGAAAATCACTGCATTGGTTAAAGGACCAATTTGAAACACGGTTGGTCTACAAATTTTCATTTGGGCTGAAAAAAATTATAGCCGGATATATTTAAACCAACATTCTTTTATTTTCTTTTTTTATTTTATTTTATTTATTTTTAATTTTATTTTTTGGTTATTCAATTACAGTTGTCCCATTTTCCCCCCATTTCTCCCCCCTCCCAGCCCATCTCTTCTCCCACAATTATATCCCTCCCCGTTGTCCATGTCCATGAGTCATTCATACACATTCCTTGACTAGACTCTTCCCTTACTTATCCCCCTTCTCTCCCTCCCCTTTCCCCACTATTGACTACTATTATACTCTCTGCCTATTTAGTTTGTTTGTGTTGTTCTTTAGTTTCCTGCATTGGGTGATATCAAATGGTATTTTGCTTTCTTTGCCTGGCTTATTTAGCTAAGCATAATTCTCTCTAGTTCCACCCATGTTGTCGCAACATTCTAAGTGAAATTGTGAGATTGGTTAATTGTTTACTGTTAATAAAATTGTAATGGAAAATTGATTATTCACTAGTTGTTAAAAACTCTTTTCCACGTGTCAGAATGAAGACAAACTATGAAGCAGAAAAAAATAAAACACCCACTAGAATACCTCATTTAATCAGAAAAAGAAAAAAGAAGCTTAATATTGTGTCCTCTAAAACATAACTTTTTCCCTTTAATTGTGATTTTATAACATTATTTACAACAACTCAAAAAATGTTTACCTTGTAATTAGCTATTAATCTGATGAGCAAAGCAATTTTTTTCTTTTAAAGCTTGATCCTGTTTAACCTAAACGAGAGGTACCCAAAGTGCTATAATATGTATATCTCTGTATGTATGTGTTCCAAGTAAATTGTTTAGAAGCTACTTCCGCTCTTCCTATCAATGGAAATTCCTGCTTAACCTTCACTCAAATCCACTCACCTCATTTGATTTTTGTATGTGTGGTTCAACTATTCACACAGATGTGATATCTGAGTTACAGTGTCCTGAGCTAAAAGTAGTTTTTAAAATAGAAACAAGAAAATAAAATCTCCTTGAACAGATCTATTGGAACATGTTTTTGCCTCACTCAAAGGAATACAAATGTATAGTAATAGGTAGCCAGGGTGCTAACCAACCCATTATCTTTCTTTAAAGGAAAGTTGGTGTTCAGTCAATACGGAGGCATAGGTAAACACGGCATGCCTCCTCGTACAACCACATCAAAATTACAACTAAACTATAGAACAACCATCATTCAGAACTGTCAGAAATTGAGCTGGGTGGAAATCATACAACTACATAACTAAAGAAACCACATAGAGACTGGTAGAAGAGGCAGAGATGTGGAACAGGTTGGTCCCACGCCAACTGGTGGCAGACAAAAATCAGGAGGGATATCCCAGAAGCAATGGGTCCCAAACCCACACCAGCCACCCAGCCCAGGGTTCCAGTGGCAGGAAGATAAGTCTCCTTGACTTCTGGTTATAAAAACCAGCAGGGATTGAGGCTGTGGAAGACAGAAACTGCTGGAATCCAGACAGTTCCTCTTAAAGGTCTGTGTACAAACTTACTCAGACTCACTCAGACTCACAATTTATGAGCTCCAGTGCCAGGGTAGCAGCTTGAAAGGCATAGGGACCATGGCTGGTGTAGCTCAGTGGGTTGAATGCCAGCCTCCAGACCAAAAGGTGGCCAGTTAGATTCCCAGTCAGGGCATATGACTGGGTGATGGGTAAGGTTCCCAGTTGGGGGCATGTGAGAAAGGCACCTAATTGATGTTACCTTTTGCATATTCTTGTTTCTCTTTCTCTCTTTCACCCTCCCTTCCCCTCTCTCTAATAAATACAATCTTTTAAAAAGAAAGAAAAGAAGGGCATCAGAGACATACAGGGAGGAACTGAATTGTCTGACATCAGGGAGAGAGCTGAGGGAAAGCTTTCTCCCAGATAGAAGTTCTGGCAGAGGCCATTGTTAATTTTCTAAGCCCTACCCCAACAGAGGCAGCAGGCTGACAGCATATCTAAGATTCCATCAACTTGGTTCACATTGTTTGCCCCACCCCATATCTGAGACTCCATCAACCTGGCTCATATTGTTTGCCCAAACTTGGTGATTCCCTGAGGCCCTGCCCCATCCATCTTTCAGGCTCACACATGCTGTTCCAATGGTTTTTCCATATGAATGACATGTCTTGGCCCATGCTTCAGATTTTCCTAAATTCTCTCACACAAGCAGCATCAGGCTTCAGCAAGCCCTATACATCTTGTTAAGTTGCTCCAGACCCAGCCCTAGCAGTAGCCAGTCTTGATTCACAGCTTGGCCTGTCCTGAGTACCTCCAAGCACAGCACAAGTAGCAGCCATCTGTATATTGCTCTATAGCTAATGCTGTAAGACACTGAGCAGAACACAGTCAATGGCTGACCTTGCACTTACCAACAGCAATCAAAGTTCAACTACAAGAGAAGGGTATACACAGCCCACACACTGGGCACAACTGCAGTGCCCAGCTTGAAAAATAGGGGAGGCTGTGCCACTGAACCCTACAGGACTCCATCAAGCCTGGGAGATGTAGTAGCTCTACCTAATACACAAAAACAAACACAGGGAGGCTGCCAAAATGAGGATACAAAGAAACATAGCCCAAATGAAAAAGAAAAAAATGAGAGAACAAAACTCCAAAAAAAGAAATAAACAAAACTCCAGAAAAAGAACTAAACAAAATGGAGAAATGCACTCTATAAGATGCAGAATTCAAAACACTGGTATTAAGGATACTCAAGGAACTTAGTGAGGACATCAATAGCGTAAAAAAGATCCACTCAGAAACAAGGGATACACTAATTGAAATAAAAGAACAATTTACAAGGAACAACAGTACAGTGGATGAAACCAAGAATCATATCGGCAATTTGGGATATAAGGAACCAAAAGATAATCAATCAGAACAGCAAGAAGAAAAAAGAATTTTAAAAAATGAGGATAGTGTAAGAAGCCTTTAGGACAACTTTAAGAGTATCAACGAGGCACCAGAAGGAGAAGAGAAAGAGCAAGAAACTGGAAACATAATCAGAAAAATAATGACAGAAAATTTTCCTAACTTGGTGAAAGAATGAAATAAAAGAAAATGAAGACATACAGGAAGCACATAGAGTCCCAAAGAAGATGAACCCAAAGAGGCCCACTCTGAGACACATCATAATTAAAATGCCAAATACATAATAAAGAATCTGAAAAGAAGTAAGAGAAAAGCAGTTAGTTATCTACAAGGGAGGCCCCCATAAGATGGTTAGCTAATTTCTCAGAAGAAACTTTGCAGGCTAGAAGATATTGGCAAGAAATATTCAAAGTGATAAAAAGCAAGGATCTACTACCAAGATTATGCTACCCAGCAAAACATTCATTTAGAATCAAAGGACAGATAAAGAGCTTCCCAGACAAGAAAAAGCTAAAGGAGTTCATCACCACCAAACCAGAATTATATGAAATCTTAAAGGATGTTTTTTAAGAAGAAATAAAAAAATATTAACAATAAAACAACACTCGAATCTAAAAAACAAAATAAACAAGTAAGCAGAACAGAATCATAGATACAGAGAATGTTTTGATGGTTGCCAGATGGGAAGGGCATAGGCAGGATGGGTGAAAAGGTGAAGTGATTAAGAAGTATAAACTGGTAGTTACAGAATAGTTATGGGAATGTAATGTACAGCATAGGGAATAGAGTAGCCAAAGAACATATATGTATGAACCATGGGCATGGACAATGGTGTGGGGATTGCCTAAGGGAGTGGGGGCAGTTGGATGGAGTGGGACAAAGGAGGAAAATTTGGGACAATTGTAATAGCACAAACAATAAAATATAATTCAAAAATAAATAAATAAATAAAAACCTTTTGTCCTGAGTGATAGATTTTACCAACCATTACCAACAGTTCTCTCATCTTCCTTCCAATGTGCAGACCCAAAATGTGGTATAATTTGGATCAATTTCCTTTTATTTCACTTTTCCTGTATGCCCAGGTCACATCCCATACATAATTCCTTCATATTATCTTAAATATTCCCATCTATTTTTCCAAACTTAAAATTCAAATCCATTGTTCAATTATCTTTTCATCCTATTTCTGAATTCACTGCAGCTTCTCATTTGTATGAGACAAATTAGGTATTATCTATGTTAGATTTTGCTAAATTTTAATGTTTGTTATAATTAAATATGTAAAAACAAACACGTAGAAAAAACTGAATTAATAAGAATCATAAATTTAACTTAGGACCAACCAAATGTCATCAAGAGTACACAGTAGTATTCTAAAGTCATGAAGATTTTTCTGCTACACCTCAACTAAACTGCAATACTATGTCCTGTTTATTACATAATTAAATAGATTTCCTGTAGAAAATTTAGGAAAATGCAGATATGCCTATTGAAAATTAAAATCTCCCTGACTAGTGTGAGTCAGTTGGTGAGACACTGTTCTGCAAAGCAAAAGGTCACTGGTTCCATCTCCAGTCAGGGCACATCCCTAGATTACAGGTTCAGTCCCTGGTCGGAGCAAGTACTAATGGCAATGATTGATGTTTCTCTCTCATATCAATAATTCCCTCTCACTTTCTCCCTCCTTTCCTCTCCCTACAAAATAAATAAATCGAATCTTTTTTTTAAAGAAATTAAAATCTCTCATAATTTCAGTGCCTGAGATGACCACTGTTAACACTTTGTCCTTTCCTATTTTAACTATGTCCTTTCCAATTTTTCCATATATTTTTTTTACAGTAGATAGCTTCATACTGTATAGCCTGTTTTACAATGTACTTTCTATGTCAATAAATATACATCTAAGATATCATTCTTTATGGCTGCCTTTTATGAATTTTATTAATGCTCTATTTTGGTTATACACTCCTTAGAAAATCTTTAGATATTACTTGGATTCATTGTTTGCACATAATTTTGATAACTATTGCTTTATAATAGTTAATATGTACTGACCAGGCTCTACTTAAAGCCTACTATTGTATGAATACATCAGCAATAATGTTTGGAGGAAACCATGCAAAATAGTGTGGAATTCAGCTAAATACATTTTTTTATTGAACTACAGCAGTTAGTTCTTCAGTCTCGTCTGCTATCAATTAAGGTGATAAGCAGGCACTCAAAAGCTAGCTTTTCAATTATGTTTTCTACCTTTCAATTGAAATGTTCCTGTCATTGCATATCGTGTAGTAACTTTTAAAAGGCTTCAGCTTAGCAACCAAGTGATAACTTGAAAATCAAGAATCTGAACCAATTAATTCCTAACATTAATTACTTCTTTTAAAACAAAAGACACTTTAGAGTGACTGCAAATATACTTTTTATCCCACTAACGGCCCCTATCTCTTTTTCCCCCAGCTCACAATTCTGTTGACAATTCATGTTCAGACTCAAATCATCATTCAATCATAATTAAAGAATAATTCTGAACTCTCTTTGTACATGCTAATTCCACAACCACCAGATGTAAAAACCACATAGAAATTCTTATAGAGTATTATTACCTTGCAAGGAGCAGAATTAAAATGCATAAAAATATCTCCTATACCAGATAAATATTTTGGTTTTAATTACATTATTACCTTGTTTCATTCTACTAATTACTACAATTTATTATATAATTGACTCTCAAAAAAAACACTACCAGAGCAGCTCTGCAGTCTTAAACTGGAGATAATATATACTAATGATTTTGCCTAACCCCTCAGTCGCCTTAGAAGTATAATGTAAAATGTATTTTGCAATAGGTTTGATAAATCTTGTTTCTGTTCTCCCATTAATATATAAAGGTATCAAATACTATAGTTATTTGCTGATTTATTTCCCTATAAATCACAGGGAAATTTTTTAAATTATATTTTCAAACCATAAACAATGTATTGATCCATCTTTACTCCACAGCACCCAGTACAGAACTTGAAACTTAGTAGGTGTTCAGTTAATTTTAATAAATAAATTAATGAATTAATTCTTTAAAGTAGTCTTTTAAATTAGCTAAAGTGTTGTTAAATACTAGCTTGTATCTATTTCATTCTTTACAGATTAAAAACATGCAGCCTTTAGAGCAAAAGACTGAACATTAGAAATAATAACAGTTTGCCATAGACTGAAAACAAATGAAGTCATTCTGAGACTCAGCAGTCAGTGGTTCATAAGCATCTTGAGCTGCCTGCCCTCTTGCAGTTTATGACCTCAGTCAAGCCTTTCTAGTGAAATAAAACCTGTGTTCACTCTGGGGCCATCTATTGTTCTTTGTAATTTGTACCAAATTTTAAAGGTTATAAATACTTACAGTGAAGCATAATTGCTGAGCTGCATTTTTTCACACATAGGTGTCTTTTTCTTTTAACTACAAGACCAGGGACTGGCATTTACTTATTTCATAATAACTTAATCATACGTACCTTTGAACTCAGGATGTTCTTCAAATGTCATGATTTATGCCCTCCTTGGTCACATAATAGCCCTCATCAAAATCAACTAGGTCAACTTTATTCTCCTAGGAGTAGTAGCTAGCAATAAAAAGTGAACAATTATCTCTTAATGAAACTATATGTACTTGAATTCTTTTCAAATAAAAAAGCTGATAAATTTGTTGCAAATGACAATAAATTAAACAAAATTAAGCATAATTAAATACATAAATTTTCTCTACCTACCACTTCGAAGCCTATTTCCTTTTTGTTGCTATGCTTTTTCTTTAATTTTTCTTGAACTAATGTGCCCTCTCATGGTTAAATTAAAAATATAATCAGAAACAGAAAAGAAGTGCTAACATATTAACTGCAATAAATATTTTTATTTAAAATGTATTTCTTTGACCCAAACCTATGCCTTCAAGATTAAAATGGACATGTTTTAATAAATAACAAGAAGAATATTAATTTTATCTATTCTGTATGAGAGAGAAGCTAATAAGGTGCAGCAAACAGAACTTTGTCAAATAGATTTGTGCTAGTCCTTATTTTTTAAAGTGCCAAATATTTTCTTTATGATGTCCATAATTAAGCATTGCATGTATTGAAGTTGAAATATAGATTAGGGTTATGCTTATTCTAATATTATAATTTAAGCATTTAATTTAAGAAAGCTATTACTCCAAAACAAATTATTTTGATTCTTCCTTCATTTTTATTTTTTTAGCCTAAAATGAAAGTCTACCCCTAACCTCTAAAAAATATAAACATTTATATACAAAAAAAATTAAATAGCTATGTTATTTGTTCACAATTTACCCACAATGTTCATGCTCTCTTATTTTTGGTTCAGTTGTAATATCAGAGAGTAAAGAAGATTCAGAAATTACCCAGTTAATGTGACCTATACCAAGAGACCATTGAGCTAAGGCAGGAGTTTAGGGAGAAATTGCATGGATGATTTAGCTTGGCTTACTAAGTCCAGGAAAGTTACTATAGTTCTAGAACACAATATTTCTAACAAGAATTTGGTCAAGAAGGAAAAACATATATACAGAAAATATAGTTAATTCTGTCTATATAGAAGAGTAGACTTGGAATCAAAGCCATTAAAAAAAATGTGCTTAAAGATTTTCTGCCTTGTTTAACCATTATTGTTAGTACTTGGTATAATAATTTGCTTCTTATTAAAGATGATTGTATGTACATAACATGGAATTTTCAAGTCCCTTTCCATTGTTGATGCATTCTTTAAAAATGGCACAGCGCTTTCCCGGCTTCAGCAAATAAAGCCATTATTTTCCCTATTATCTATATGGGGTAACCATCATTGAAGTGAACTGCTACCAAATGCTGCACAGAAACAATGATGGAAGCAAGATTTGAATTTAGAATTATTTCTGCTATTTGCTGATTTGGGCTGGTGTTTTGTGTGCATCATGGGAGTGTTTCACTTTGTTAGAGAAAAAATTTTCATTTTCTTGAATTAGATTTCTGCCTTTATCTTTCAGCACTAGTTTTATAGAATACAGTCTGTATTCAATATATAATATTAATTTTTTATTTTTAATGAATACAAAGCATTGCAAGGACTGAAGGCTGGGGAAAGAAACCTGGATCCCAGTTCTGTTTGTACTCCTGAACGAACTTGAACAAGCCATGAAAGATTCTGATTCTTGATTGCTCACTCTGTGAAGGAGGAGAGTGAATTAGAGAACCTCTGATCTTTTTTCTAATTTTAAACTAGAAGGTTGTTTTTAATAGTACATATGGAAATATATAGAGATATTTTATAAATGTAATCTAAATTTACAAGTTGTTAGCTTTTTTAAGATAATACATATTTTCTAGATTTTAACATTGTGACCATTTTGGTCAAATACTTGATAATATTCAAACAAATTAGGGTACAAGAAAATGTCTGGTGAATGCACTCTTAAACTATGATCACTGAGAATTAATATAAGTAATTCCTAATATCATTTTTGCGTTATTTATATTACTGTTGATTAAATTGTTTACCTTTTGTTTTGACTTTTTGTGTATGTTTTTACCACTCTACTTTGAAGATGGGAATTATTTTCTCCACATGGTACAATAAAGGGTCCTCAAGCATAATTAAGACTGACCATTATAATTAAGATTGAGATTGCCAGTTAATGAATACAAACTGAGACCCAGGTGAATGAGTATATTCTCATATTCTTAAAGGAAAATTTAGGCACAATACATCAAAGGATTTCGAAATATATGTAATAAATACATGTTTATAGCAAGGTCAATCTAATGATAAATGATTGTAACTAGAGATACCTTGGTTGATATAAGGATGAAAATAACTGCCTAAAAGACCAACAGGACTCACATTAGAACTGGCAGTATATTGCTCCCAGTTTTTGAATCTCATATTCCCCACTATAAAGAGAGCTAAAAGTCAAGAAACAATCAGTCCAATGGTTCCTCTGTGATTTCTCAGCACAGCCTCAGCCTGGTGGAACTTCTGCTAAGGTCTCCAGCAGATTAGGGGTAGCCAGGATTGGAGGCTCTGCCAACGAGACTCAGTGCATTGACTAAAAGACCTCCTTTTGTCCCTGTTTCCACCAGCTTGTTTGCATACTATTATTCCCTGGAAGCAAGAACAAGACTTTCCCCTCTGTCAAGAAAAACTGAACCCAAAGTAGTGTATATAGCTCTTGGGTAGATCAAATAAATGATCAGGAACCTCCATTCCCTACTTTTACCCCTCACCTCAGTCAGATGCTCCTTTTGCCTCTGCTCACCCTGGCTCACCATGTGGTTATCATTCCTTGAAGCCATATGTTAGACCCATGTCTTAAGAAGCATGCTGAAGGGCATCCATAAGTGCTTCATTCTTTAATTTATGATTTATAATACCAGATATTTTTGCATTGGTCTCTAAGCATCTACTTCACAGCCTCATACCCTGAACTTCCAATTTTTAATGACCTCTAGACCTCTAGGACTGCAAACCTCTGCTCTATTCTAGCTTAATGACTTTGGACAAGAAATTTAAACTCTCTAAACCTCAGTTTCATCATTTATAAAACTGGGATAAAAGTAACAACTTACACAATTATCATGATGATTAATCATGTTTTAACAAATAAAATGCTCAGGATAATGACTGGTACAGGGTAAGTAATCCAAAAATGTTAGCTATTATTAGAATGGTCAATTTAACTTTTTCTCTCTGTTGTAATAGCAGAAGACTAAAAAAGCAATTAAATTAATTTTAATGATTTGACCATCTGGTCATCTTCGTTTCTATTTTTTTTAATTAAGGTGCTCATAAATCCTGGTTTCCTAGTTTAACCCTGTTGTCCTGGGGTAATTATTATAGCAACCTACTTCATTCTCAGTGTCCACATTTGGACAATAAAGAATATAATCACTCTAATTATAATATGGAGTACTCAGTTGTTCTACTATACAATTAGGAGAATGAAGTAGACAGACTCTGAAATCATGTAAAATTGTATAGTTCACAATTATTAAAAAATAAAGTTTTTGTTAAAATATGTAGTATTCCGTTAAAATATAAATGGAAAAAAGAAATATTTGAACATTTTTTAAATATAGTCTAAAATACTATAAAGTGCTATTAGCTTTGGTTAAGATGACCTAATTTAATGACTTTTTTATTTTTAAATAAGAAGAGTTTGAACTTACACGTGGAGATCTTTTACTTCACTTTTTCAAAATGCATGAGACTCTCTCTGAACTGTGCCCTCTCTCACTTTCAGTTCTTTCTCTCTTCCTACTTGCTTTCACTCCCCCTTCTCTCCACGAGAGGAGAGAGTAAATGAGGGGTGGGCAAGAATAAAGACAGCTTCTTCCCTCTCCTTAAACTCAAGCGTTAAATCGGAGTTCCAAAAAAGAGTTGGCGAGTTTCCAATCCCGGCCTGAAGAGCAATCACTTTTAAACAAATATTAACCGTACTTCTTAAATCTAGGAAAGAAAAAAAATAGATTTTTGTAAGAGTCCTCTGTCACTGCATGATATCTGCAGAATGACAATATCGAAACTGAGAAGTACTAACATCTTCATTTAGATCATTACTAACATTTTAAAGTACTTAAAGCCAGAAGTAGCTTTTGGAGGATGACAGAAATTTTTAAAGATTAGATTTAAATACACCACATGAGAACTATTTTTATTTCATATCTTTTTTTCCATCATTCAGGGTAGTTTTTTCAATTTGAATATTATACTATTAATGTCCATATTCAAATTAATCGCATTGCTTTATTATAAATCATGGATTGATAAAACTTATAAAAAGTTAAGCCCAATAGATATTACTTACAAAGCAAATATTGCAATCAATGCTACTTACTTAAAAAGTTGATTAATTATATAAACATAATTCACAATTATAAAAAAGCAGAGACTTTTTATATACCTCATTAGACATGCAAAATTTCATCTTAAATATGAATCACACTATAATTGCTTGATTGTTGCAATGAGATGAAAGAAAGAAAAAAACAAGAATCCTGCAGGGAACAAGAAATTGTGAAAGCAATCATAGTGGGAAATAATTGTTACATTTATGATTCTTTCAATTATGGATTATAGAGACGACTTCTCTGCAACCTCTTCAGTTTCAAGACAGCATGGTTTTTTATAAAATTAGGCTCTGAATAAAGCAACTATTATCAATGGTGTTTGCAACTTAATTGGCTACCTTTGAAGTTAAAAAGGCCTTTTGCTTTCTAACTTTGATTCACAGCTGTATATTAAAACTCTGGCATTCTGTCCTGCTGTTTAACCTCCACTTATGTTCTTAGAGTCTCTGGAGAACAATGCATATATGTTTTACTGGAGTTGAGCAACATTTTCACAAGGAACGAATAAGTGCAGATTCTATTAAAAATCTGTAAGTGTATGTGTTTATACAACATGTCTACACTGCACATCTATCTTATGATAATTACATTGAACATAAAAAGGAACATCGCCTTAAACTACAAGTAGAATTGATTAAGTTCTCAACCAAAGCTAACCTCTGATGGCTAGCCCATTTACCAGAAATAGTGCTGAGAAGGATGCATTCCCTGTTAAAAGGTTTGTCTGGAAGAAGCCTTGCCTTACACAGTCTGGTGAAGGTTGACATTCTCAAAGGTATCTATCTACCCCAACAAAAAATGCCAGTTAATAAGGATGACTGCTTGAGAAATGAATTTCACTGCCCTGGTTTAACCACCCCAAAAAAGGGAAAGTCTTAGTGTAACCAAAAAAAGAAGGCGGGGAGGGAGGCTTAGTAGTATAATACTATAAAGAGAGAAGAAAATAGTGTTAAAATGTATACCTCATTATTAAAAGGGGAGATCAAGAACTACATGACCTAGGGGAGGGGGGTGCTGAATGGAGGGGAGTAAAGGGGAAAAAATTTGAACTATTGTAACAATATAATCAATAAAATATACTAAAAAAAAAAAAAAAAAAAAAAAGAACTGCATGACCTAAAAACGTTGGGAGGTTAAATTGGGGGGAGGGAAAGATTCATCTCAGGCTAATCTCAATGATTCATTTCGTTTGATTTTCCTGTAGTGAGGTTTCAACTGTGATGTGAAAACATCCTCTTTAATCAATGCCATAGAAAAGAAGTGTTTATCTGATGTCTGTTAAGTGTCATTTGATCAGTAATACCAACACAGAAAATGTGAGAGACAATATTCAAAGAGCAATACACTGATTCACAAAGTAAACTTTCCCACCATATCATCTCAAGTAACTTAGTGCTTTGTTTGGTTTCACTTAGAATATTTCACTTTTTCCTGGATGATTTATGTTTATATAAAACTATTTGGAAGTAGATATAGTTCTGGACAGTGAGGTAGCAGTCCTTATTGGTGCCTGTAGGGAAGCAGTCCTTTCATCCCTCAGCCAGTTCCTCCTGCCACTGGCCCTTAACAAAGGTATGTTATGATTTAAGAGACATTGAAAGGCTCCCCAAGTACCTAACCATTAAATCCAATACTGATAAATTCCTCCTTTTATGGCTTTTCCTGTACCTCAAACGATTGATTTCAGAAAGCCTTTATTAAAATATAAATATGTTATGGGAAGACCTAACAGCTTATCATCCACTATAATAGCAAAACAAAATTTGTAATTTCCTAAGCTATTTGTTAGAAAAGGCATTAAAAATGAGGTTAGTTTTCATTCATTCAAACATATATTATCAGTCAACCACAGCTAGACTAATTTCTGAGACTATCAAGATAAATAAAAGTATGCCTGCCCTCAGGGAGTTTACTGTTTTGTGAAAAAAAGATGGACACATATACAATCATTTTATTGTGTGTACTAGATTAGTCTTAATAAGAAATCACTTAAAACAAGAAACAGAAACTCTTGGGCAACCTGGACAAAATGGATAAATTCCTAGAAGTATACAGTCTTCCAAATCTGAATCAGAAAGAATCAAAATCTGAATAGATCAATTGAAACTAGTGAAATTGAAGGAGTAATCAAAAAATTTCCAGCAAACAAAAGTTCTGGATCAGACGATTTCACAGGCAAATTTTACCAAACATTCAAATAAGAGCTAACACCTTGTGGGCAGCCGCTCCTCGTGGTTTAGGGAATTGTAGCCGTGGCCTGAGCATGACTGCTACCGGCATTCCAGCTGTGCTTGTCTTTAACTCTCAACATAAGGCCGTATGTGGAACATAACCGAAGACCACTCAGAGGGTTGCTGTGGGAATTGAATTAAAGAATGCTTATTATGCTCATTATGCTTTAGAACTTGCTCTGCTTTCTTTATCGTTAATGTAACATAAACAATATCTAGCAAGGAGTGTATGAAACCTTGCACCTGGTGTCGGTGTGCCATCGAGATGTTTTTTAGACCTTGACACAGACTGGTCATTGTGACAGGAACAGTAATCTGTTACTGTCAAATACCTAAACGCTGTTGATGATTAATGAATACTGACCTTGTATCTCTTGTGTGTATCCTTCTCAATAAAAGGCATGAGGGTTGAAGGTTTGGCTGCTATTCTCCACTAGAGAGAGCAGCCACCTTCCTTCCCCCAGACATAATAAAATGTCCTGGGTAAAATTTGTCTGCCACTGTCATGAAGCCTCTGCTGGACAGAGCAACTTCCAGATGAGCCTAGGGTGTGAGAGGCACCTCTGCCTCAACACCTATCCTTTTCAAGCTCATTTTATGAGGTCAGCATTACCTTAATTCTAAAACCAGATAAAGACACTACAAAGAAAGAAAAATACATCTGATGGACATAGATGCAAAAATCCTCAACAAAATGCTAGCAAACCAGATTCACAATACATTAAATATATCATACCCCTCATCAAGTGGGATTTATTCTGGAGATGCAAGATTGATACAATATTCACAAATCAATAAATGTAATAAACCACATAAACATAATGAAGGATAAAAACCACATGATCATATCAATAGATACAGAAAAACTTTTGATAAAAACTCTCAGCAAAGTGCAGACAGAGGGAACATACTTCAAATTAATAAAGGCCATATATGACAAACCCATAGTCAACATCATACTCAATCAGCAAAAACTGAACGTGTTTCCCTTAAGATCAGGAACAAGACAGGAATGTCCATTTTTTTTACTCTTACTCAACATAGTACTGGAAGTTCTAGTAATACCAGTCAGACAAGGAAAAAGAAGTAAAAGAAATCCAAATTGGAAAGGAAGAAAGTAAAGCTGTCATTATTTGCAGATGACATGATACTGTATATAGAAAACCCTAAAGACTCCAACAAGAAACTACTAGAACTAATAAAAGAACTCAGTAAAGTAGCAGGATACAAAATTAATATCCAGAAATTGATGGAATTTTTTATTCTTTTTTATTGTTGTTCTATTACAGTTGTCCCAATTTTTCGCCCATTGTTCTCCACTGCCCTGCCCTCCCCACTCCCACAGTCAATTCTCACCCTGTTGTCCATGTACATGGGTCATTTATACTAGTTTCTCAAGGTGGTATTTTATACACCAATAATGAACTATCAAAATGAGAAACTAAGAAAACAATCCCATTTATAATTGCATTTTTTAAAAAGGTACCTAGGAATAAATTTAACCAAGAAGGTTAAAGACCTACGCTCAGAAAAGTATAAGATACTGAAGAAAGAAAATGAGGAAGATACAAATAAGTAAAAGCATATGCTGTGTTCATGGATAGAAAGAATTAACATCATTAAAATAACCATACTACCCTAAGCAATCTCTAGATTCAACACAATTCCCATTAAAATATGGCATATTTCACAGAACTAAAAAAAAAAAAACACTCCAAAAACTTACATGGAACCACAAAAGACCCTGAATAGACTCAAAAATCTTCAGTAAAAAAGTTAGAGATGTCACACTACCAGATATCAAACTACACTATAAGGCCATAGTAATCAGAACAGCATGGTACTACATAAATGCAGACACATAAATCAATGGAACAAATCAGAGAGACCAGAAATAAACCCATGCCTTTATGGTCAATTAAAATTTGACATATGAGGCAAGAATATATAATGGGATAAAGATAGTTTATTCAATAAACAGAAAGATACATGCAAAAAATGAAACTAGGCCACTTCCTTACACAATAAACAAGAATAAACTCAAAATGAATTAAAGACTTAAATGGGAAACTCAACACCATAAGAACCCTAGAAGAAAATATAGGCAGTAAAATCTTGGACATTTATTGTAGCAATCATTTTTCTCCTTGGGCAAGGGCCAAAAAATAATAATAATAATAATAATAAAATAAGAGACTTCCGGCCAAGATGGAGGCATAGACAGACATGCTGCATCTCCCTTCACAACTAAGAAGGAATACAACTACCTCAAAACTAGAAACAACCAGAAGTTCCAGAAAATCAAACTACATGGAAGTCCAGCAAACAATGATATAAAGAAAAAATATTTATCCAGACAGGTAGGAGGGGCGGAGCCTGGGTGGAGAGGACACAATGTGGTGGTGGCAGCAGCCGCAACAGCAGCAGGCTGGTGGAAAGTGCAGTTACACATTTTAAAATGTCAGGAGGGACACC
Organism: Furipterus horrens; assembly: GCF_987537825.1. Classification (NCBI taxonomy): domain Eukaryota; kingdom Metazoa; phylum Chordata; class Mammalia; order Chiroptera; family Furipteridae; genus Furipterus; species Furipterus horrens. The sequence continues at coordinate 134,104,876 of NW_028327176.1, read as the reverse complement.
TGAAGAGCGTTCCCAGCTTCTCACCAGACCAGCACCAGGGAAAATCAAGCCTTATTGCTTTTGACTGTGCAAACCAGTGCGGGTTGGGGTGGAGGAAGAAACTGCTGGTCTCTCAGCAGAGTCTGTTTGTTTAAAGGGCCCCCATGGTCCTAGAACATCCACATACCCACCCACTCTGGGAACGATGGCCAGACCAGCAGCTAGAGGGGTGCCAGTCCGGTGTGGAAGTGGCAGAGGTGCCTGGAAGAGGGGCAAGTTCTAGGCAGGCGGCATTGTTCCCTCTCGGACCCCTCTCCCACATACAGTGCCACAACGTGGCGAAACAGGTCGACCTGTACTGATGAATCCCTAAGGCTCCACCCCTTACAATGTAACAGGAGCGACAGCTCTACCTGGGATGTGGAGGCAAACAAACACAGAAGCCTGTCAGAATGAGGAAACAGAGAAGTATGCCCCAAAAGGGGAACGAATCAAGGTTCCAGTAGGAGAACTAAGCGACGAGGAGATAGACAACCTAAGAGATGCGGAATTCAAAACACTGGTGATAAAGATGCTCACAGGCTTGACAGATATGCTTGAGTATGGCAAACACATAAGAGAAGAAGTGAAGGCAATGCTAAGTGAAATGAGGGAAAATCCACACAAAATCAATTGTGAAGGGAAGAAAACTGGGGTTCAAATCAATGATTTGGAACATAAGGGAAAAAAAAAGTCAGACAGTGCAAAATCAGGAAGCAATAATTGAAACAAATGAGGAAAACATCCCAAATTTTGCAAAGGAGATGGACAGACAGGTCCAGGAAGCACTGAGGGTCCCGGGCAAGCTGGACTCAGGGGAGACCACACCAGGACACATCATGACTGAGATGCCAAAGGTAAAAGATAAAGACAGAGTCCTGGGGGCAGCAAGAGAGAGGCGGTGAGCTGCCTACAGCAGGGTGCCTATAGGACCTTCAGCTGATTTCTCAGAGGACACTTTGCAGGCAGGAAGGGACTGGCAAGCAGTATTCAATATGATGAAAGGCAACCTGCAACCAGGATTACTCTATCCAGCAAAGCTATCATTTGGAATGGAAGGGCAGATGAAGTGCTTCCCAGACAAGGTGAAGCTAAAGGAGCTCATCATCACAAAACCATTATTATATGAAATGTCAAAGGGACTTACTTAAGAAAAAGAAGATCAAAACTAAGAACACTAAAATGACAACAAACTCACATCAACAAATGAGTCTAAAAAATAAAAACAAAATCCAACGAAGCAACCCAGAATAGGAACAGAATCATAGGTATGGGGATCATTTTGGAGGGTTATCAGCTGGGAGGGGGCAGGGGGAGAAATAGGGAAATGGTGCAGGAATTAAGAAGCATAATTGGTTGGTACAAAATAGACAGGGGGAAGTTAAGAATAAGGTAGAAAAGGGTGAAGCCAAAGAACTTATATGCATGACCCATGGACTTGAACTAAGGGGGGTGGGATTGCTGGAGGGAAGGGGGGTACTGGGTAGAGGGGAGCAAAGGGGAAAAATTGGGACTACTGTAACAACATAATCAAGAAAATATACTTAAAAATAAAATAAAATAAAACATATGGGACTACATCAAACTAAAAAATGTTTGCACAGCAAAGGAAACTATCAAAAAATGAAAAGACAACCCACTGAATGAGAGAGCATATCGTATTTTTCTCACTATAAGACACACCTGACCATAAGACGCACCTAGGTTTAGAAGAGGGAAACAAGAAAAAAAAATATTCTGAACCAAATGGTCTACCAAAATATTTAATAAAATATAAAAGAATAATATTTCAACCATGTAAAGTGAACAGCAGTCAACAGCGGTATTAAGAACCATCATCACTGTCATTAACAAATGAACAGAGACTTTAACATTCAAGCACTATTCTAGTTTTCTGGGAACCCTGAGAACTCTTCATAGCTAGTGTCAGAATTTATGGGGGCCTTTAATAACAGGCATTGAGGGAGTTAAGAGGTATCACTAGTTGTAACAGTCACTGAGAGTATCACTATCCTAGTTACAGGTTTTGGTGGACTACCCCCAGTGCCTATTATGGCTAGTGATACCCCTTAATCCCCTCAGTGCCTGTGTTACTACTAGAATAGTGATCCCACCATAACTCCCTTTATATACTACAAACTTCAGCATTTATGGTTGCTCACCCAGTTACTACTGGCCTCCTCACACAGAAATCTGGTGTGCACTGGGAACAGTATGGAGGTAGGTGAGACAGCTGTAGCATCTGACGGAGTCAGTAGCCAGTCGAGAACATGTTACTTCAGCTCCACCCATCTGCCTCTCATGATTGGCAGAGCTTAAGACGCAGTGATTGGTGATTGGAGGCGGTTCTACAGACACAGTCCCCACCCAATGTCAAAGACAATTGACAATTGGCACAGTGCCCGTTATTAGCCTCAGCTTAATCAACAGGTCAGCGGTTGTAGCTGGGAGTGTCAGGTGGCTCTCTGCACTCTCCCACGTCCTGAGTGATGAACAGAGGTGGACAGAACTGACCAGATGCCCTGAGACTCAGCAGTAAAGTGGGACATTTAAGCATCCCCAGAGGTTTCGCATGGACTCACTGCTTCCTCTTCTAACAGCTGTTGCCACCACTGACAGCTGGTAATATACATCACGGTCTTTGACGCAATATCTGCTCCATAAGACATACAGACATTTCCCCCCACTTTTGGAAGAAAATAAGTGCATCTTATGGAGTGAAAAATATGGTATTTACCAGTGATACATCTGATAAGGAGTTAATATCCAATATTTATAAAGAACTCAACTCGATACCAAAAAAGTCCAGTTAAAAAATGGGCAAAGGACCTAAATTGGCACTTCTCCAAAGAGAGCATACAGATGATCAATAACATATGAAATGATGCTCAACAACACTTAGCATCAGAGAAATCCAAGTTAGAACCACAATAAGATATCACCTCACACCTGTCAGAATGGCTATCAACAATAAATCCAGAAATGATAAGATTTGTTGAGGATGTGGAGAAAAGGGAACCCTGTGCACTGTTAGTGGGAATGATGTTTCCTCAAAAATTTAAAAATAGAACTGCCTTATTACCCAGAAATTTCACTTCTCAGAATACAAGATCTGTCCAGGAGGTATCCAGCCTTGTAATATGAAAAATAGAGACATTTATTGAAGAAGATACAAGAAACATTGTACATAGGACAATGATGCCTCAGCCCTCTTCAAAGTAGGCACCTTGGGACCTCACACAGTTCTCCCAATCACCATCAGCTGTCTTGTCATATTTTTCATTAAAGGTCTGAAATCTGTCCCCTTTCAAAGGTAATTTTAGGTTTGGGAAAAGCCAGAAGTCACAGGATGCCGAATCTGGGCTGTAAGCAGGCTAAGTCACCTTTGCGATCTGATGTTTTGCCAAAAAATTGCACGAGATGGGATGCATGAGTGGGTGTGTTGTCATGATGAAGTTGCCAATCACCAGTTGCCCAGAGCTGCGGCTTTCTGAATCATCTGAGTAGTTTCCATGGAGAAGTATTTAAGCTTAACACAAAATCTGATGCAAATTCGTTACTCTACTCGCTCAGTCATCTTGAATGTGATGGCCACACAGTGCATGTGTTCACTAAATGGCGTCTACCACCCCTACTGAGTAGTACATACAGTGAAGTCATCATTGTTCACACATGTGCATTCTCAGCCACGCTCCTTGGCTGCCAGATTACATTGACACCATGCAAACCGTTCTCATTATATTAACAATGGCTGAACTTTTTTTGGATAGACATGAAAAAACCTGAAATACTGACTTGAAAGAATATATGCACCCTGATGTTCATTGCAGTACTATTTACAATAGCCAAGAGTTGGAAGCAGCCCAGCTGTCATCAGTAGATGAGTAGATGAAACAGCTATGGTACATTTACACAATGGAATACTATTCAGCTATAAAAAAGAAAAAATTTTTACCCTTTGCAGCAGCATGGATGGACCTGGAGAGCAAGCCAGTCAAAGAAAGAGAAGCACCATATGATTTTACTCATATGGTATCTAATGAACAAACTGAACTAAAAGCAAAATAGGGGCAGACTTATAGATAGAGAGCAAGCCAACAACTCGGAGAAGGGAAGGGGGAGATGATGGAGGGATTGAGAAAAAAAGAAAAAATATAAAAAACTCACCAACATGGACTACAGTGTGGTGATTGCGAGGGGTGGGGGTGCATGGAGGTAGAAGAAGGTATAGTGGAGATAAATGGTAATGGAAAAAATACAATAAAAATAAATAATTAAATTCTTTAAAGTTGTACATTTCACAACGGAATACTATTCAGACATAAAAAAGGAAGGAAAGCTTACCTTTCACTACAGCATGGATGGCCCTACAAGGTATTATGCTAAGTGAAATAAGCCAGTCAGAGACAGACAAATACCATATGATTTCACTTATATGAGGAATATAATGAACAAAATAGAAACAGACCCAGAGATAGAGAACAGACTGACAGCTGTCAGAGGAAAGGGGGTTGGGGGCTGAGTGAAATAAGAGAAGGGATTAAGAAAAAAATATTCATGGACACAGACAACAATATGGTGATTACCAGAAAGAATGGAGTATGGGGGCAGGTGTGAGAGGGTAAATGGCAGCTAAATGGTGATGAAAGGAGACTAGACTTTGGATGGTGAGCACACAATGCGATGTGCAGATGATGTGTTGTAGAATTGTACACTCGAAATCTATATGATTTTATTGACTGATGTAAGCCTAATAAATTAAAAATCAAATTAAAAAGAAACCTAATTGAACAAGTTAAATAAAGAAGATATTAGAATAAAGAGTTAAGGGTGTCCAAAAAGCAATTAGTCTCAAGAGAGACCCAAATAGGAATTTGATAAGTCAATGAGAACCAACATAGCTCTCCACTTGTTCTCTCCTTCTTACCATATCTCTAATGTTTTTCCCTGCAGTTTGCCCCATTTTCCAATCTTTTCCTACAAATCAGCTCTCTTGCACATATAACCACCTCAACCGTTGAGACCATAAGACCCTCCTCATCTAACACCCATAGCCATCTAATTCACTTTCTCTATCCCCATATCAATTCCTCTGAAAGAGAATCTGACTTAATCCTACCCTAGTCCAAAAACAGATTCTTTTAAAAGAAAAGTGTTGGAGTGAGGAGAAAATAATTACCATTATAATAAAGGTGATTTCAAGCTGAGCCTTGAAAAAAAGGAAGCATCTTCCAGGGAAATGAAGGGGGAAATGCAATCCAAGCAGACAGAATGTCATATTTAAAGGTATGGATGGAGCAAAGCAGCTCATATAAAGATCCCTGGCCAGGAAGCAATTGATGATGCTGGGAAGACAGCCAGGGACCAGATAACAAAGTACTTTTTATGCTCTGCTAAAAAGTATGATTTTTATCCAATAGCTTGTAGGAATGGGGTATCAAATTTTTTAACAAGAGACAAAAGCATACCTGTGTTCTAGGGAAAAAAACTACTTCTAACAGCAGGGTGAGGGACAGACTACAAGAAAACTAGACTGACTGAATGCAACACTCAGGAAGCAATTGTAGTAATTCAGACAAGAGATGGTGCAGTCTCAAAATATGACTGTGACAAGGGGGACATAGAGAAGAGGAAGTATTCAAGAATATTATGAAAACAATTTAAAATACAAAAAACAATCATAAGCTTTAATACGGGAAATAGAACAAAAGTCTAAACTAAACCCAAGGCAGATGCTAAGGGGTGCAGTAGGCATAGAAAAAAGAACACACCAGAAGAAGCAATGGGCACAGAAGACACACTTTGCATTCTTCCCACCATTTCATTGGAGTACCTTTTCCTATGGTCTCTGAATACTTTAACCCAAGTAAAGACAGACTCCAGATCTTCAGGATGTGAGCACCAGGGACAGCAAAATAACTGGTAATCAAACTTTAATCAAAGGTATATTCTAGTTATCCTGTCATTTTATTACAATGAGTGTCAGTTCAGCCTATCACATGAAAGGACAAGAATTCATTCCTGGTGAAGCCTTAACTTGCAGGTGCCAGGCCTTATTTCATCATGTATTTCATTAATTATAAGGTTTTCACAGTCTTGTTTTTCTTTTAGTCTTAAGAATAAAAGTTTGAAAATTAGAAATGCAAACTTCTCTGATGATCTTATGACTTTGAAGCCATGTATCTGAATATATGATCTCTTCTTTTGTATTTAGCAGCCCTGGGGGGCAGGGGGACAACATTATCAGACTGATTAAGAATGCATATATTTTCATAAGAATATTCAATCTTAGCCAACCCAGCAGAGGACACTGAAATGACTAAGTATCAAATTAAAGATTATTTTTTGTGTGTGGAATTCACTCCAGCAAGAAATTGAACAAGGGGATTTAAAATCCAAAAACATTAGGACCACCTCCTGAGATATTATTAATTATTAGTGGGCCTTGGTCTTTCAGTTTCTTATCTCCCTATACATCCAATGTTCCCATTGCTTTAAATTATTATCATTATTTGTTAAATGCCTTCAATGTGCTTGGTACCCTGGCAGGCACAGAAAAAAATGTATATCTGCCCAGGGTTTTTTCTACCAAAATTGCACAGTTATAATTTAAGTTTGAAAATGGCTTGTACTTGTCTATTACAGACTTTTCTAAAGGCATAGAAGCAATACAACAAAAATAAAAGTATGTAAGTTTACACCTCATTTTCTCCCCTTGGGTCTTCTTTATATTCTATAGCCTGGCCTACTAACCTAGAAAACAATATCACAGAAATATGCTTCAGGTCAGTAATGAGAGGTCATCAAGAGCCCAGGGACCCTGGCTGCTGTGGCTCAGTGGATTGAGTGTCAGCCTGCGAGCCAAATGTCACTGGTTCGATTCCCAGTCAGGGCACATGACTAGGCTGCATGTCAGGTCCCCAGTTGGGGTTGCGTGAAAGGCAACCGCACAGTGATGCGTCTCTCCCTCTCTTTCTCCTTTCCCCTCTCTCTAAAAATAAAATAAATAAACTAATTAATTAATTAATTTTTTTAAAGCGCTCAGGGAAAATGGTCAACACTTAGAAACAATCCTGCATCTGACTTCTCACCCTGCGGGGGAAGGGGTATGTTAAAAACAATGGCAAATAAGGAGTGTTGAGTGAAGGGTAAAGCCCCAGAGCTGACTTCCTCTTCCCTGTTGCTACCCCAACCAGTCCAAGCCTTGACATTGCCAGGAGTACTCATAACCCTGTTCAAATCTTCACTGTTCTCTCAGAAGCCTTGTTCTCCCCAGGCATATATATACCCCAACTCTTGTGACAAATGTCTAGAGAAGTGGAGTCTGAAACTTAGTCTCTAAGTTAGGTCTTCCTGTATATATTTGTGTTTCCATAAAAATGTATATAAAAGGGAAAATGGGAGTAGCTTTTCACCTCAGTTTGTTCCCTCCACTCCTGTTATTTTTAATAAAAGCAATTCTTCTTTTAAAGAAGATTTATTTACTTATTTATTTTTTATGTTCTTATTTTTTTTAGAGAGAGGGGCAGGGAAGAAGAGAGAGGGAGAGAAATGTCAGTTAGCTGCCTTTTGCATGCCCCTCCCCCAACTGGATCTGAACTTGCAATCTAGGCAGTGCCCTGACCAGGAATCAGAACTAGTAACTTTTCAGTTTGCAGAATGATGTCCAACCAACTAAGCCACACCAGCCAGTGCAACAATTGTTTTTAAAAATCAAAATGCTGTGTGTGTTTGCCTCAAGTTTTGATAAATGAAAGGCAGTGAATCAGGACTCTATTCCACCATAGGATAAAGAAAAGTCCAGACAAAAACCACAGGAGACGTGTGTAAGGAAAACAGGCAGACCAACCCTTGGGCAAGTGAAGAAAACAAGAACAGGGTGATTGTTGGAGAGAGGGACTATCAGGGATGACCTGAGGCTCCGGAGGATGACTAGGGGTTGGGGGGGCGGGTAGTCTAAAGAAAGTTCCCTCCAATATATAACCCCATTGCCAGAGCATCCATCACCAAACCAACAATAGCCCCTAGTCCCACCCTAGCCTCTACCAGTGGCCTTAGGATCCATCACCAATAGTTTGTAATTGGTGTTCCCTTCTTCCTCTGTCCAGCACAGTAAAAAAGGGAGAAACTCTTTGCACAGAGAAGAACCATGAAATATACCCAGAAAGTCAGTCATGGCAAATCATTCCCTTATACAACATCGTTACACATAGTGGATTGTCTAAATATGAACACTTATGTTTTTCCTTTGAAATACATATTCCTCTTATCTGAGGGTGAATACAGTGAACAGTGCATATAGATACATTTCTAGTTGCAAGTACTCTTAAAGCTACTGCGTTACTGCCTACTGGCTTTACCCTCTGCCTTAATCCCCACAGAGCCAGCTCCTCAGTCTCTGCAACCCAGCAAGGCACTACCAGCTATGCCCAATTTCACAACTAACAATATCCTACTTTGCCACCTCCTCTGGTCTTCTCTTTTCTGTTTCCTCTATGTATTAATTCTGTCTTGCATTTTCTCCCCCATGCATGTGTTACACACATTCATTACTGATGTACAGATTATTTACTGAGTGTCCACTATGTGTAAGACATTGTGCTGAATATAGGCATCATTAAGTTTAGGGTCCCTGGAATTTTAATATTCTTTTCATGTCTGCTCTCACCAATTTCTAAAATGTCAACTAGGTCTTAGTCCACTGATGCAATAGGAACCTAAGTTCTTATTCTTCATATTCCTGGCATTAGTCTGGAGATTCCTGGATGCCTGCATAGTTATTTTCTTACTGATTCTTTGCAGTCTTATTGTTTGAACCACCAAAACGTAGTCTATTTCCCCAGAATGAACCTCAGTTCTTCAATCAAATAAATAAAATTGCCTTCAATAGATAGCTCAATGAAACTGTTTTCACAGAGATTGTATGAAAGTAACTTCAAAATGATTATGTCCAGAGATAACTCTGAGGAGATAAAGGGAAAAAAAGGAGATGAAAACTATGATAAAAGTAAAATAAAATTAAAATAACTAAAATCCTCTGAGTGAGAAGAACAACTGTGCCGTGTTTACTTAAAAATAAAGAATTTCGGGGGGTGGGAGGGATGAGGCATAGGAGAGTGTTCACTTGACAAAAGAGACTTATATTATCACCTTGCAATCTGAATAAAGTATGTTTCAGTTTATAAAATAAATATACACATATCTTTTCTGAATATGTGGATATAGCAAATCTTTAGTATTTGTACACTAATCATGCAGTATTAGTTGGTTAAATAATGGATGCCCATTTATCAATTTTTAGCCCACATTTCATCTTTAAAACCTTGCCAAATAGCTATAAAAAATAAGAATAACCAGGTGGAAAGCATATTTAAAGAACAGGTTAAAAGATTTAAGATGGCTCAGTCCTCTGCTTTCTCTTATCCACCCAGACAAAAGCTAATATATGATTGTCAAATCTGGAATCGATAAATGTCATAAGCACAAAGCAGGATAATCCATATCAGGATGGGGTGTGGGGTGCAGAAGGCAGCGGGGAGGCAGAGGGGTTACATTTAAAGAAAATATTTTCTAATCCTAGTTTCTAAATGTCGATTAAAGGAATGTTTTAATCTTATTGAAATGTATTTTTTTGTAGTTTCTGAACTGCCTGAATTCTTGCTGTCCAAATTACTACTTAGATGTTATTCTTCCTTGCGAGTAAATTTCCTATTTTTTCTCCATCTTTTCTATAGACCTTTTATATTGCTCCAGGTTTTTCCATCTTTGCCTCTTCTCCCCTTTTCATTAGTCTATGTAATCTATTCTTTTCTCAACCACTTTATTTTTTTTATAGTTTTTTCTTACCTGAAATCTGGTTTGTATATTATCAGATCTACAGACAACAGTGGTAGCTAATCCAGGATGCTTAAAACAAGTAGCACAATAGGTACATCATCCTATTTTTAAATTTTAAAATATCAGCTTTTTGTTTTCCTTAGGGAGGATTCTACCTTACTTTCTTTTTATTGTTATAAGCATATTTACTCAGCTAAACGTATAAGTGTGAATCAGTGTTTCCAACAAGAAACCAAACCCCAAGCTATAAGTTCAGAGTTCAGGGTCTATGAAAATTTGCCAGGCCTCCACTTTTTGATGAGAATAGATTTCGGTCTGGATGAAGTCACCATTGTACCTCTGAAGAAACAAATGTCAGAGCGACCTATTAAAATCAACCCTGAGCTAGGTAGCAACAATGAGCTGGGGATTAGCATTGACAGCTCCCTTAATGTGCTTCTTTTGGACAGGGATTAATTTAATGTGTTGCTGTCAAATGAAACAAAAAACGAGATGGATTTACTAATGACTCTATTCTATACCACACACTTTTCCACCCCTGATCTATGTCAGAATGAATCTGACAGCAAAAGAAAATAATTTTTTAAATGAAAAGAAGACATTGCCTTCTCGACAAACTTTCAAGAAGGGAGTTTTTACTGGGCTCACATGAGGGAGGATGAGCGAAGGATGCGGGGCCACGTGAAAGATCTCATGAGCGGTCGGGACACCACCACACGCAAAGCTTCGGAGTAGAGGCCTGGTGCCAGGTCCCAAGATCGGGCACAGACTTTCAAGATGGCTTTAACTTCTCCGGGCCTCATTGACCTCTGTTGTGAAAGTAAAAGTTAGTAGGCTTCTAAATTTCCTCTGAACTCTAAACTGCTAATTGCTAAAAGTGGGGGCCCCCAAACCTGTCGGGAGCATTGGCCTCGTAGCAAAGACAACTCAGCAGTGAGACTGTGACAGAGAGGGGGCGAGTCAAAGAGCGAAGGTTGATCTTTAGCAAAACAGTTTGCCAAGTCAAACGCTAAAGCCTACTTAAAATAATTGGGATTCTTCTTTGTTCTCCCTAACAAAGAAACTTTAATTTGCAGTTCTCTGCGAAAAAAGACAATGAGACAAGCCATTTTCAGGTGAAAGGTGTCTCGTCAATTAATAATCATTAAGTAATCACTAAGGATTGGCAGGAGCTATTCATCTAATAGAATGCTTCTAACATAAAACGGCATCGATTTACAATACAGACTGTGTGGAGCATTATTCCTTGATTGTTCTGTTTTTACGTCCTAAGAAGTGCACACGTCCCTGGTTTTACGTATTTGTGTACATTCGTGTAAGTTGCCATGAAGTTAGTAAATACCCCTGGCTTCTGAGTCTGGGACCTCAGGCACTGCAAACGTTGTGCCCGTCCGGCGCCTGTGCACTAAAGTGTGTGGTTAAGTCGGCACCCATCAAGGGCAGCCCCCATCCGCAGCCTTCAGGGAGCGTTGTTGGGTCTGGCCGGAGCTAGAGATGCAGGACCCGAGAGGGAGGCACCCCGCGATGCAGTGCCTGTGAAACCCGAGTGAGGTTCGAACAGAGCCTGGAAACCACAAGGAGAGGAGGGATGGGGCGGCTTTCGCCTCATCCGATCCCATCGCCTCTCGTCCCTCACTCCTCGGCCCTGACTCTGCGGAGGACCCAGATACCCGCGCCCCTGAAAAGCACTGTTGCTTGGGGAGATGAGGACCGCTTCCCCCGGGCTGTCTCCACTGCGCTCTCTTGGCGCGTAAGCTCCAGCCCCGCGCGTCCTTCCCCGGGCAGGCTGCGATCCTGCAGCCGCCGGAATCCTGGCTCTGATCCTTAATTCGGTGACCCTGAGCAGTTACCTAACCTCTTAAAATCAATGTTTTCCCACCGGTAAGCGGAACTGAAGTTGTCGTCTCTGTCTTCGTGGGATTACGTTTCTTTCTTTTCTATGTTCCACTTTCTGTCCTCTCTGGCTTTTGCTGTCATTTTTGATCCCGTGTTTTCCCTTGATTTTGTCTCCCCAATCTCTCGGAATTCTTTTTCTTCTTTCATTTCTCCTTTTCCTCCCATGTTCATTATTGTAGCCAACAAATTCATCAAAGATTTGTTTCTACTTCCTAGACTCTGAGCTCCCCAAAGCAAATTTTCGTAATCTCCATCGCTGCCCTCCTCCGTGGGCAGCCCCAAATAATCGATAGTCAAAGAAGAACTCCGCTTACTTGTAAATGTTGTCTCAAGACATATGTCCTCTCGCGCCCCCCTCCCACTTCCAACCATTAAATTTCTATTATGCGGGACCCCTGAGACCATCCCTGCCCTGAGGGCAAAGGCCTGTGTGGCTTCTTTGTCACTATGCCCCCAACGCCAGGCCCAGAAATCTACGCCAAGGTCTCAAAAACGTCCTCAAGCAAACAGCGGGCAGAACAGGGATGCCGAAGCCAGAACGCAGTCTTGCAATTACTCGCCTTGATTTCTTACTACAGAGAAAAACGAACTTAAATATTTTCCATACTCATATATGAACATAATTTTTAATATTCAAGTAAACTGAAATATACAGTGTAAAAAGAAACAGCACAAGATCTACTCGTGGTTTTTAAGCATGTTCTGTAATTTTTACCTCTATAACTGAGGTTTAAATAAAGCTCTTAATTATTGAGATTGGTTAAAAGAGAAAATTTAATTGCCTAAAAATAAAGTGTTGCATAATATATTCTCACTTACTGAAACACTTAAAAGATGTCTGATAATGTTATTTCTTTATAATAATAAATATTACTACTATATACACTATCATGGTATACATAGTATAAAGAGTACAACTAAAATACTGTAAACTATAGCCAAACTTTTGTATAAGAACTCTTTTTAAGGAAGCAAAAAGCTAAGGGAGAAAAACTCTTAAAGAAGACTGAAGAGAGAATTTTTAGTTGCTTGCCAGTTACCTCAAACCTAAAAGTATCAAGTTTCCTTTGAAATTATTTCCCAGTTTTATTAGAATCTCATTGAAGATCACCTGTAAAATATTGGGGGAAGGAAGTCAGGTAGAAAAATATCAATTCTATGCTTAGTTTTAAAAGAGTAAAAGAACCACAGTACCACCTTGTGGAGAAGAGGTCTGTTTTTTTTTTTTTTTTTTTTTTCATCTTCTATATATAGTCAGTCACATAGACCTAAACAAATTTTAAATAAAAATTAATAAATCCATTTAAGGTACAGGACAAAAAATTGGGTCTACATGAATAAATTGTGATAATTCCTTTTCTATTGTTTTGAACACATTAGTATGCTTATATCAAAATAAATTGTAAGTTTTATCAACAAGTTAGACATAATATATGGTATTAAGAAATTTTGCTTCTAAATTACAAATAATCCCAGTAATTAAATGTTAGGCATGAAACAGTAAAAAAAGAAATTATGTGCAACTCTTAAAAGAAGAATAATTATTTTTTAAATTGTTTTAAATGTCACTATTAAATACTATTTATGCTTTTTAAATATGTATTTCTTTGTTCAGTGGGTTGGACCTGAAAAAAAGCATATTCTTAAATAAATACAAAGTAATGTTCTATTTTTTTAAGTTGTTTGTCTCATTACATTTAAGATTGGCAGAGCAACCAGACATTTATAGAACCTGTATTTGTCAGTTGAACAAAACTGTTCTAGTCACTTTGAGGACATAAAAAGGGCATAGATCATAAAGCCTGGATTTTAAGAAATAAGATTAAAAGACCCCAAAGCCAATAAATGCAAAATAAAAACGACCATATTTCTCTTCTATGGTACAGCTTGAAATATCTTAAATGACACAAATGTTTCCTGTTCTAAACATATTTTCTGTAAGGCAAGAGAGAATTCCAGGGTTACCTGTTGGCATTCTTTATTCTCTGCGCCTTAGAATCACAGAGCTTGTATGTCCCTCTGACCTTCAGGAAGGACTAAATCAAAAGCATCCCAGGAAGAGACCAGTGTATTTCAAATTGTGTTCAGCAGAGCCCTAGGGACTATCAAAAGATTATAAAGCGAGAATGCGAGAGAGGCCCCTCACTACCAGCTTCCTCCAACTGACTCTGCTTTTATCGTTTTCACAAACATGAGTTCTGCCTAGGATTGAGTCAAAACAAGTTAAAACAACAGGCTCCATGGCTTTAAAAGTGTTAGAAAATCACTAATCTCACCTAACCTCTTTTGTATAAGTCTAGTAAAGAACTGCTGTGAAAAATGTCCTGATGCTCCTGCATATTTACTAACAAATGCACTGTAAGAGCAGCCCACCAGGCTTCCACTATCATTCTTTTTTCCCCCTTTTAAAAAAAAGAGTTCATTACAATGTGTATGCAAGTTGGTTGTTTAAGAAAGATTCAATTAAAACAGAAATCTATTAAATTAAAAATCTCTGTATCACAACTCCAACCCCCTCACTCCCCAGAAATAATAGTTAACATTTTGGTTTGTACCCTCTCATACACTTTTCCTCTATGGGCAAAGATACAAATGTGTGTGAGCACACATAAACACACACACACACACAGAGTATTTCTTTCAAGAAAACAGGTTTAGATCACCTTAGTTTTCTCCCTCAATAATATAATAGAAATACCTTTCTGTGTCAGTATCTACAGAGCCACTTCATTCTTTGTAATTATCCAAAACATAATTTATTTAATCTCACATCTTTTGTTGAACAATTGGATTTTTGCTTTTATATCATGTATTTTCACTCGCTCTTTCCTCTATCAAAAATACATTCCCTACACTAATATCTACACACACGTTTGTTTTTTATGTTACTTCAATCTATAAGAAGCAACAATTTCAAAAATTTAAAACATAATTACTCAACACAATATACCTCTCTACCCAAACATTTTAAATACAATAAACAGGGTGGTTTTTTTTCAGTATATTAATTTATTCACAAGAAAAGAACAAGCATACATCCTTTGTAGATTGTCCCAAAACCTCAATAGTGGAACTTATGCATTTTGAAGAGCAATTTGGCTGTGTCTATCAACATTTAAAATGTGCATATCTTTTAACCTAACACCACAGTAGCTTTCTATAAGACTATTCATACAAATTCATTATTCCATTCTGCATATTTATTGAACCAACTTAAATGCTAGGCACTTTGCTGGATTCTCATGGAAGAATGATTAAAAAAAAAAAAAACCTCAGGGATACGTTTATCAATAGGATAAATCCACACTGGATAAATAATTAGATAGTATACCTGTCACTATTAATTGAAATAAATAGTAATAGGGAAATTATAATAAACTATTTTAACATTGAATTTTCTTTTCAAAGAGCTACAAACTGTTATATGAGGTCTGTCCAGAAAAAGTCCAGCCATTGCTAATATAATGAGAATGGTTTGTGCGACATAGATGTAACTTGGCAGCCAAGGAGAGTGGACTAGAATGAGCATGTGTGAACAATGATGACTTCACTGTATTGTACTACTCAGTAGGGGATGTAGATGCCATTGAGTGAGCGTGTGTACTGGGTGGCCATCGCATTCAAAATGACTGAGTGAGTAGAGCAACAAATCTGCATCAAATTTTGCATTAAGCTTGAACATTTCTCCACAGAAACTATTCAGATATTCAGAAGGCCGCAGCTATGGGCAACTGGTAACTGGCAACTTCATCAGGACAACGTACCCACCCATGCATCATGTCTCATGCAGTTTTTTGGAGAAATATCAGATCACCCAGGTGACTCAGTGCCAGTTAACACCAACCCTGCACTATTTCAAAATCATTGCTGATAAGATGGTTTAGAAAAGTCCAAATTCATTGTACAGAAGATAGCTTGGTTGTGTCAATGTTTAATGTATTAAAGTGTGCATTTTAATAAATGAAAAGGAATGTAAGAAAGCTAAAGTCCAACTTAAAATATAAACCATTTTCCATTGTATTGAAGGAAAAAGGCCTAGAAAAAAGGTGTGGTCCTTATCAATGGTTTAGTTTTCAAAGATATCATGTGTAACAGTAGCAACAGATACCAAGATGAAGCTGGCCACTAAAGGTCAATTTCTAAAGAGACCAAGGATGCTCCTGGGAAATAACTCATCTTTAGGTTAGCAGAGACTCTAGAGGTACCAGTAAGGTACCAAGTAATGGTAACAAGCTATTATTAACAGAGAGATGATTTTTGGCCATGTTAGCAAGCTCGTGCGAGATGTGTGGAGACTTCCTAAAAGCACTGGTAAGAAGAGGCCAGAATGACCTCAGAGTGGGCCGAGGGGGTTGGGAGGCATAAAGGTGATGGAAATGGAAGGGACAGAATAAATGAAGAAATATTGTTTTGTATTTTCTGTTAGTGTGATCCTGTGACCCTGGGCCCTGGTGCACCCTGTGGAAATGTGAGTTAATAACATAACAGTAGGCCCTAACTGGGAAAAATCATTAAGAAGTTGACACTGTGCCAAGTTCTTTCTTTCAAGCTTTGGTTGATGGACAACAGTGTGGTGATTGCTGGTGATAGAGGGGTTTAAGGGGACTAAAAGGTAATGGAAAAAAATACAATAAAGATTAAATTAAAAAATAAATTTTGGAAGCAGAGTTCTTTTCTATTTGAATCATGAGAACAGATTACTGGAGAAAAATTATTTGAGGACACATTAATGACACTAACTGGTATAAATCAATGTCTTGAAACTATGATGGGGGAAAAAAGAAGAAGAAGAGGAAGAAGAAGAAGAGGAAGAAGAGGAAGAAGAAGAAGGAGGAGGAGGAGGAGGAGGAGGAGGATAAGAGGAAGGAGAAGAAGAAGAACAGCCCTGGCGTCTGGGGTTTGGGGCAGGAATTGACAGGGAAAAGGCATGAGAAAATTTACTAGGATGATGATAATATTCTATATCTTGATAAGATTTGAATTATATAGGTGTATTTATTTGTCAAAACTCAGAAAAAGTATACTAAAGAGTTGTGCATTTATTACACATAAAATTTACCTCAAAGGAAAAAAATGTAAAAATATTGAACTCTTGTCAAAGATATGAATGCTCAAGTATTTAAGGGAAGTGCACCAATGTCTGCAATTTTCTTTCATCAGTGAATACATCAAAAACTAAGATGTATTAATGGGTGGATGAAGAATACAGATGTGTTAAAACAAGCAAAGTAAAATTTATAATAGAATTTAGGAGGTAAGTATTTGTATGTTCATAGTAAAATTATTTCAAGTTTTCTGTATGTTTGAAAACTTTCATTAATAAAATATCAAGGAGAAAATTCCTTGGATCTAAGTCTAAAAGGGACCACAATAGGCTAAGACAATCTGTTTGCAACCCAACTAAAACAAACAAAGAATCAGAATGGGATGGGAATAGGCAAATCAGTATGTCAGCTCTCTCATTTCTCCTGCCGCTGACTCTCCCAGCATCCCTCAGCACCCCAGGATACATTGATTCTCCATCTGGAGGGTAAATCTTTGCCTCGTTATCCAGCCATTCCATGTGTTAGGCAGTCAGAATGGAAATATAAACAGTTGTCCACTATGTAACCACCCTCAATTGACACACACATTACCCTCCAAACAAGCAAGCTTAGAAGCTGACACATTTTCTCATATTCCCAGTCTCATCACTGGCTTCCATGCAGCTGCCTGAGCCTCTTCTTCCCACAGTCAGGTTTGAGATTCAGGGCCTTACAGTGAACAGAGACTTCTGGGATTATCTTGCTCCTTTTAATTTCAGTTCTGGGATATTCTAGTTGTAACAGTGGAGTTTCTGTTTTGGTTCCTGTTATCTCATCAGGTTTCTGTGGTCATTCTCCCAGTTTGGTGTCTGAGGCTCAGACTATCACATAAATAGATGATGACTGCTGTACCATAATGACCCCAGGACAGGCAGCTAAAGAAAAAGGCTACAAAGGGTCCTTGACTTAGAAGGCATGAGGCTCAGAAAAGGGCTGAGACAGTAAAACTACATCTAAAGAACCTGAGATCAAGCCTCACAGTTATGCAACAAATATAATTAAGTTCCTACAATGTGCTAGGCTCTATGCCAATCACTGAGTAATTTGGTGGTGAACAAAATATATATAGTCTCTGATGTCAAAGAGCTTACAGTGGTGGAGCAGTAATAAGTAAAAACTAAAAAATAAACACACACACACACTATGAAAATAGGTTTCTTTGTCAAAATATTAAAGGGATCCACTTCAGTATCTCTCTGAAGAAGCGCCATTTGTGTTGTGACCATGTGATGTGTCAGATGAAAGTAATAGTTAAGATAAAGGCAATAAGATAAAAAAGTTTATGAGAGAGATCAATGTTAAGATGAAAGGGAAAAACATTTGTTTGACTGGAGCAGCAAGGGGGGTGTAAGTCCTTGGATAAGTTTTCAAGCAAATGAGCATGGGCTAGATCCTTGCAATCTTGGTAAACATGTAAAGCCTTTGAATTTCTATTTAAATATAATGGAAAACCATTAGGTTTTAGACAGAGAAATGAAGTCTTCCTTAGTGCCACCTGCTCCAGAAATGGCTCCAGTTCTGGGTACCAAGTCTTCTGGAAATATACAAGAATGTCAGTGCCAAACATTTGAAATTTTGATCTGTATTCCTCACTGCCTAAAATAGTAGAGACTTGGCAAACATTTGTTGAATAAACAGTATATCTCTAAGGACAATAGATTTAGGTCATACTCAGAGTTTCAATGGCTCTGCTCTCCTTTATGTACCTAACTATGGTTTTTACACCATAGACACCTCTTCTTGCTTCACAGTAAAGAAAATCTCAACTCTCTAGCACATAACCCAAGAGCAGAAAGGCTTTTAAAACAAAAGTCTATTTGGGGGGTATTTTGATCACAAAAGCCTTACTGGGAAAGGGAGAACAATGGTTTCATATAGTCTATATAGTAGGAAACCTACAGTTGCAAATGAGGAAAAATGCCAACTGTGAGGGAGTGGTGGGAGAGTGTTGGTGGAAGAGTTGGAACTCAATGGTTCCTATAAGTAAGAGTCCAGGGGTGGATATCTAGGTACCACTGGATCTAGATGCTTAGGCATTGTCATAAAATGCTATCTCCCTCCATCAATGTTTCAATTCCCTTTATAGGCTTTGTTCTCAAGCAAGGTCTTCCTAAATTGTGAAAAAGAACTATTAGTAACTCCAGGTATGCGGATGAACAGTCTAACAACCCTAGCAGAAAGAGAAGGCCTCTTTCCCACAGTGCTAGCTGAAGTCTATTGGCTCAGATTGCCCTGAGTTGGTTTACACACCCACTCCGGAACCAATCACTGTGGCCAAAGGGAAGTATTATTCTTCATGGCCACACCTAGTTGGTGTTCTCACCACTGAAGTGGGGAATGGTCAATTCACCTGAAACCCAAGTACAGAGAGGTGCAATTCTCTAAAGAAAACCAAGATGCTTATGCCAGAAGGAAAAAAGAATGTGAGGTGGCAAATAGAAAGCCATTATAGACTAATAATTATTTCTATGTGCAAAGAATATTAGAAGCAGAGAATGACTAATAAACAATTGTTTTTTTTTTCAAAGGAACACACATAGTATATGAGTACAATTCTTCAAATAACAGATTCCATGTATATAAACTTTCTGCTAAGTTTTTCCTTCCGGTTCAGCTGAGTGCAAATTTTAAGTGAACAATCCAATCCAATGCATGAACATGAAAAAAAAAAAAGCCCTTAATTTGTAAATGTTTACCCTGATATATGTCAAGAAGACAGTAACCATTTATAAGAATTTTATACATTTCCAAGAAAGTTTTAACTTAATACTTTATAAATTAAGCCAAACAATGCTTCAATGTGAAAAGCTAAATGCGGTACTTATTTCAAATGGATAGATACTATTCTTTATAGTATTAAGAATTATTTGTGATTTGGACCACTTATTTCCTTAATTAAAAATATATTCAGTTTTGAGAATTTTTATACTTTATCAAAAACAAAAAAAGCTCAAGTATAAATATGGCAGAACCAAATATGAGAACATTGAAAGATACTAATCTCAATGAGACGTTACTGGAATAATAAATTAGACCCTGAAATAAATTCTACAATAACAAAAAGGTATTCTTAAGACAGAATTCTTGAAATAGAAGAACGAATGAAACTGAAGAGAAAAAGAATAATTCAGTAGACATCAGAAATGCAAAATCAATAAGCTACATCAATATGAAAAAGCATAACAGAGGAAATACATTACAACTTTGAGTCTTGTAATGCAAATACTGGGAATAAAAATTAAGCACATTGACTATAACTAATAATCTATTAAAAACTATTAACATCTGCAAGAATAGCATAATACATTTGCAAGAACATCATATAAACATAGCTGGAAACAAAATAAGTTCAACTTTAAACTTCCAGGAGGGCAGTATTAAAACTAAATAATCATTAGTCTTATTCATTGCTATATTGTTAAAGTCTAGAATAGTACCTGGCACATAGTAGATGTTCAATCAGTTCTGTTCAATTAAAGTATGGCATACATAATCACTTTACCCTGTTATTTCCATTATTTAAAGTGAACAATTTGGTGGATTATTTTATCTTGAAGTTGATCCAATATAGCATTTATATAAATGTGAATCTACAATCAAATATAATACCCAGTAAGAATACGCCACTCATATGTTGGGGTATATAAGTTTTTCAGGCCTGAAAAATAAATAAAAACCTTACCCACTATATGTATTTAGTAGAGTTGCACCTGCCACAAGAATTTACCTGGATTTCTGCAGAATACCAAGTTCTTAGTTGGGTTTCCCCTAGAAGCAAACCCTGAGAAAAAGATTGAGTGCACTTGGTTTATTTGGAACAGTGACTCTGACAGGGAGATGGGAAGGTAATAGAGAAAATGCAGCCAATACAAGGTGCTTTATTAAGGCAACTAGCCCAGCGGACACCACAAGAAAGCTCTAGAATTATTCCAGCAAAGGGGTGAAGAACCTGAGTATTTATACCTTTGCCATCACCTAAGAGACATTAATTCCCACGTACTTTCAGCCTACCCAAACATGTGGACAAAGTAGATTTTGAAAACCCAAGTTTAGCCCCCAACAAAGATAGAGTTGCTGGCCCTTGGAAGTTAAGCTAACCTGTGTGGAAAGTAGAGAATCTGAGGGGATGTGGGCGAGACACTATGAGTGTCTGCTACACCAGGCAAGTAACAGCAATGGGTATATAGCAGAAGAGGCCCTATAGTAAAAAAGAGAGAATATGAAAATAAAAGGACTCCATTTTTGTTCTTTTAGTAAGTACCATGTGTCAATTCAAATATGCTATTGTCCTTCTTTTCATGAAGATGACTTATATTGATTAATTAAGTTTTGAGTTATTTGAATATATAAGATGTAAAACTTACTCTCATTTAGATCGATCACCACAACTTCTTAGTACCAGGCTAAATAGCCTTTAAGGGCACTATAGTTAGTGGCTACCACTGTCTACAATCAGTAAATCACTGTTGCTTGGTGATATAGTGAATAAATAATTTGTAACTGAGCTATCCAGGAACAGATACACCAAAACACCACACACAATCATAGCAGCCCACTTACACTGAGCTCTGAATTTTAATTTCTTTTTTTTAAATTCATTTTTGACAATAGAGGATAACTTTAATGCAGGACTTTTTCCTCTGTATGAGACAGTCATATACTGTTTTAGCCATAAGTTATCATGAATAAAATATTAGATTAAACCCTAACAATTTCTCCCTAATCATCGGCCATCGGCAGCCGTCCGTCTCGAGAGACGATGGTGTAGCTTCTTAAGAGTCTATCTGCACCTCCGAGGATGGCTGTGCAGTCCGACTCGGGAGTGACATGGTATCTGTCTCCTCCCGTGTTGAATCGACATCTTGCGATGACGCTGAAGCTACAGAGCCTGGGCAGGGTAATATGGAGGGTCTGCTGTTGCCCCTAATATAAACACAATTATATAATAAATTAAAAATCAAAAGTAAAAAAATATATATTCAAAAAACCTTGAAAGAAGTAGTTATTTAACTTCTTGTTCTCTATATGTTCTAAGTGTCCCACATTATTTCTCAAGATCTAATGGCATTTCAAAGCCAAATTTTTAATACAGATTTTACATCTTATTATGATTCGGCAGATAAATAGTGTTGCTTTCAGAAATTGTCTGGTATGCCCATTCAATATGCTTCAATTGGGGATGAATTATCATTTCTGATACCTATTTTTCTTTACAAATTAAGCTAGAGACACAGGAATTAATTCTTTTCTGTTTTCCAAAGGGGATCAATCTGAGGGTTATTAAAGTTGATACTGAGTCTTTTAGAAAAAGGAATAAATCAATTCTGAGCAGGAAAGTTAAGGTAAGCAATATTATAAGAAATTGAAAACAAAGATGACTCCATTTTTGTTAGTTTAATAAGTACCATGTGTTAATTTGATATATTATTGATTATTTTTTAATGAAGATGCCTTATATTAAGTTTTGAATTATCTAGATATATTAGGAAGTATAAAATTTACTCTCATTTAGATTGATCAAGAATTGCTTAATTTGATCTCAGAATGAAATTTCCCTTTAAGGCTATGAATTACATCCAGTTTGGCTCAGGATAACAACATGCCTTAAGCAATTGCCATTTATCAAGGAAACCAGAAGCATTTACTAGAATACATCTCTAAAGAAACTTAGAAATTTAAAACCCTAACAAAAACTGAACGATACTATTTACTGCTTTTCATCCTCCCCAAATCATCAATTTCTCCTTAATGCCATGCAGCATAACAATATTACATTTGATGCACTCATCACTTTGAGTGAACCAATAAAATTGAGTTACTGAATTTATAAAACCAAAGATTACAGCAAAGGTCAAATTGTCCTCAGCAAGGTGAATTGTCCCATGGACCCTACTGAAAACCCTCTTCAACTTTGGTCAAAAGAAATGTATTATAAATCAGAACAGAATCACTATCACCAACTTTTTTCTTTTAAACAACAGGAAAATGAGCCCAAGATTAAAATGGTATCTTTTAGTTCTTCAAAATCTTTAGTTCTTCAAAATGAGTTAAAATTATTTATTAAATATATGCCACTGCCTATATGTGATATTAATGGTTCTGAACTATGAAATAGAAACTAAGGCTGCCTTAGTCACATCTTAGACCTACTAGATCAGAATCTCAACGCATAATACTGTCTGATCTGTAGGCTGAGGCTAACTTGTCGTATCAAGTTATCTATTTATGTTCCTCTATATACAATTTATTCATATTCACATTTTAAGCAACACATATTTTCTAGGCACTGTACCACTCATTTCAGTTCCACATTAAGCTTTAGAGATAGACTGATACTTTGTTTACAATATTGATGATTCATATCCCTATTAACAACACAAAAAAATATTTTAATGATAAGAGAAATATAGCATCCCTTACACAGCATAACTTCTTTAGCTCAATAGTGACATCACGGTTAAGTTTCAAATATTAAAAACTTATCAGATTATTTTCTTGTTCAACAATTCAAGCTAAAAACTACCAGCATTCCTGGCTCCTGTGGCTCAGTGAATTGAGCGCCAGCCTGCAGACCAAAGGGTCACTGGTTCAATTTCCAGTCAGGGCACATGCCTGGGTTGCAGGCCAGGTCCCCAGGTGGGAGCATGTGAGAGGCAACCACACATTGATGTTTCTCTCCCTCTCTTTATCCCTCCCTTCCCCTCTCTCTAAAAATAAATAAATAAAATCTTTTTTTTTAAATAAATAAAACTACCAGCATTGGTTTAATAATTCATGCACTTTAGATAGGAGACTCCCTTAAATAGTTGTCATAATTAACTTCCTGAATGTCTTCTAATACTTCTAATATTCTTCAAATAGCTGAGCACTAAATATTGATTTCCCAAACTTATCAAATGTGATAGAAGAGGTGAATATTGAAGATCAAACTAAAACCCCATTTGATGATGTTCTGTTTAGACTATTTCCCTTAATGTTCTAAATGCCTCTGGGCATAACTGAAAGACCCTGATACTTTTCCTGTACTATATGTTAAAGTTTAAGTGTGTTACATAATTGAACTGATTAATAATTTTTAGGAGATTAACATCTCCACAGAAATTTAACAGAACTTTTCATTAATACCTTAATCTCGATAGTACCAATTTCCCTCTTAGAACACTTTGAATTTCCAGAGATGGCTTCTAAATGGGGAGCCTCTATATTTACTTAATGGAGCTTTATACCACTGAGAGTAGCTCTGTGGGGTGCTGGGGAACTCAGAGGAAGATGTGCAATGGGCTGCTTACAAATAAGAATGCAAAGTAGGCCCTCTCAGCTTTGCAGGTTTCAAGCACTATATATCCCTGACTCTGATTGCAACTTCAGCAGAGTGGAGTGGTTTGTTTATCGAAATAATGAATAGTAGATGGCATCCATTTTAGTGGAAAGTTTTAATTTGCGATTCCCTGAGGCTGTGTGAAATGAAACACTCTTATTTATTCCTGTAAATGAAGCCAAACTGCTTCTGGAATTTTGGCTGAGAAAGACCATCTATTGCAAAAACATTGGTTTGACACATTAGTCTTTGAAACAAAACATTTAATGAATGTGTTTTTGTAGTGAAGAACACTTTTTTAAAAATAAAAAAACTTTATTCATAGGTGACATTATTCTGTACATAGAAAAACTAAAAGAATGGGCAAATATAGTACTAGGACAAATAAATGAACTTATTAAGGTCACTGCATACAAGTATTCCGCCCCCTCCAAATCCATATGTTGAAATCTTAAACCCAACATGGTAGTATTAGGAGGTGGAGACTTTCAGAGGTGATTAGGACATGAGAGTGGAGCCCTCATGAATGGGATTAGTGAAGAACACTATTTATATCAAGATTATTTTTATTCCTGAAATATATTGTAACTGATTGAGTTTCTGCTTTTAAAACTGATGCTAAGTACATTGTGATGTTTAAGCTTGTCTTTGAAATTCAGAAAATAAAAATATTCTGTCTGATATTACATTTATTTTAGTAAAAATATCAGTTATTTCTGAAAGCAGTCATTAGTGCCACAATAACATTTTATTATTAAACTCCAATAAATAAACAATTCAAATGGATTAAATAGTGAGTATTTAAAAAGAAGAGGAACTAAAGTTTACCCTTGCAAAATCATGAAGGAGAACTATCCTAAAATTTAGTAATTTTAAGAATGGACAGATTTAAATTGCCCAGGAGAAAAAAACATTTTCAAACTCTCAAATACTTCAGAAATCTCCATGATAAATAATTGATATGCTACTTGTGTATCAATTTGACTATTTATTCAATCATCTCTCAATGATATTAGAGAACATTGTGTTAATCCATTCCTTTCACATGAAATAAATTAAATAGCATTTACTTTAAGTGTAGATATTCTTTTACATCATAGAAAATTATTGTAGTTGCTAATTTCAGGTGCTATTCTAAATCTTGAGGAAACAGCAGTGAACAAAATGCTTATGATCTGTGTCCCCATGAAACAAACATTCAACGGATAGGAGTGGGGAGGGATGGGAGGATAGAAAATAAATAACACAGCAAATAATTAAAGATCATGTCAGTTAGGTAAACAGCTGGAAATAAAATAAAACTGAGTAATGAATAGAAAGAGAAGGGGTGGAGAGCTAAAGAAGGGCTAATGTCATTACCTCTGGGGTGCTGATTGAGCTGAGACCTAAGTGATAAGATAGAGACATCTATGGGAAATTTGGAAAATTGCAAATTAAAGCTGGGAAGAATTTACCTGTAGACCACTAGTACATAGGAATAAAAATCTAACACTTCTAAAAACAGGCCTTCTCCTAGCTTTTGTGGGGCGCAGAACAAGAATATAAATAGAGGCTCACAATACTATGTGTCTATATATTTATTAGTTCTAATTCAAGATAATAAACTGGTAAAGGAAATATTTTCCATCCTCCTACCTTGACAATATTACCTTCACCAGAATGTAGTGGTATGAACAAAGTTAGCCTTCAGCTCCTAACTTATACTCTCCTCCTACTGTGGACTAAATTCTATACCGCAATGAGCCTTACGCACCCACATATGGACACCGCAACCTCAAAAGGTGAGATCTAAATCCAATGGACACTGTTGAGTGTTTCTAGTGACTAACTTCTTACAAGAATTCAATAGTGAAGCTCCCTTTCATCTTGGTTTCCACACATCATAATTTTTAGTTTTCCACAACTTTTTTGTTAATTCCTCCACCTCCACCCATCTTAAAAAATTTATTCCTTAAAGGCTCTGTTTTAAATCCTATTCTTTCACTTTCCATATCTTCCCTAGGTGATCTCATTCATTTCTATGACTTAAATTATCATCAGCAGGTCAGTATCTGTTTTTCTATCTCCGTCTTTTTCTGAAGGACTACTGCTTACTTGATAATTACCTCGGAAGCCTCTCAGGTACCTCTAGCTCAACATGTCTAAAACTGATTTCTTTATTGTCTTTTCCTCAATCTTGTCCTAGTCGTCCTTGCTTCTCTTCCTATCTGAGTTGCACAAGTGAGAAATCTGGGAATTATCCTTTACGTTGTTCTTTCCTTTATTTCCTTCCCCCATATTCAATCACTAATCCCACCAAATCTCTTCCCTCAGAATCTCTCAAATCTATCCATTTATTTATAATCCCTATGGCCACTATCTACATCAAGGCACTATCATTTCTTGCCTTGACTACTGCAAGAGCCTCTTAACTTGGTGCTTCTCAAACTTCTTCATATCATGGCATATAAAAAAATTATAACATTGTAAGATACCTTGGGATAAATTAAAAAGAATTTGAAGGTACCTATTTGGGGCTTAATTTTTTAAAATACCATTACTTCCTCATGCTATTTTGAAAATAGTTTTAGAGACAATTTTAAACATTAAATTTGTATAAATAGCAAATGTTTTTCAAAATCTCAGTAGAAATTTTTAATAAGCTCTTTATAAATATAACCTTTAATATAAAAATTTATACTTTAAATGCCCACTATCAATTCCTGATCGAAACTTTTAAAGAATGATCTCTCTGAATTCTTGTCATCATCAGAGAAAGTTGGTTCACACAAATAAGTGAAAAGTGTTTAAATATTTTTACGATCATTTTAAAGTTTACAATGATTGAAATTAAAGACTAACAATTCTTTCCCTTCTTTAAATGGCAACGTAATGTTCAAATTCTTGTGATAATATAAATAAATGAATTTTGAAACAAGTTGAACTTTTCATGCCAAGTATTTCAAAAACAATGATGAAGACTTTATCTGCAGGAGACATGGCACCATGGATGCAGCTGCCTTGCAGCTAGCTTGGTTGGGGAGGGGAGGGGCGGGGGAATAACATTAATTGCAAACAGAGATGTCAGCTATATGTAATGTCAGAGCAAAGAATGCCTTGAAGCTGCCTGAAGCTGATAGAAAAATCTACCCCACCTTCATAGACATACTCTCACCGGCCACACAAACCTCTTCCAGAAACTCCATGGGCTGTGAAAAACCTAGGATAAAGATGTGGGGAGTAGAAAATATGGGATAAACTTAAATATCAAAGAAATGCATGAATTTAGGGAGCTGCTCTCCAGCAATGTCACTGAATTGCGTACTGCAGTTCTGAATATAGTACAGCAGAAAACTATTTCTGAACTTCTTGGAAAGAATAATTTTTGATTGAGTTGGGCTAGTTTGGTTCTGGGACAGCAAGTTAAAGAGCACTTTCTAGATATAGAGCTCAACCTAAACAGACTTATGAATAATGAACATTTGTTGGTTGCATACCATTCCCTTCTTTGCAACTCCTGAGTTTTCAGATTTTTCTTCTGGTTGGCAGCTGGTCCTACTCAAAGCTCATGCTTCTTTGAGTTCTGGATCTAAGCTAAACAATATATTTGCAACCTCAAACCTCCCATCCTCCATTCCTCACTCAACGGTACAGTTGCCAAGGGCTTTTGAAAAAGCAAATTCCCTGCTCTTCTGAAATAGCTAGCTACCAAAAGATTCTCTCTGTCACTATACTATAAAGTGCAGTATGTTGTATGAAAAATGAAACTGTTAGAGCATGCATTCTGAATTGGGATGATATCACCTCCAAGCAGGTGAAAATGAGGAGAACAAAAAATTTTACTATTTTTATGTATAAAGCAGAAATATGCACACAGTACAAAAACAGATAAACAGCATATCTGTGGTATTAAAATTTGGGGGAGCATTAATAAAAAGTCTTAGAAGTCTCCTGGGGGAGGGGAAATAATAGAAATTAAAGGATTGAGAAACCACTGTTCTAGAGTAATGGCAAATACCACAAAGGACAGAAGACAATAATGAACCCCATTAGTAATGCTATCATTAAGTTTGTGACTCAAACGACATCTGAAGCCTGTTCTAGCTTTTGATTTTCCACTTAATTAAGCCAATAAATCCCCTCTATTGTTTAAGCTATTTTGTGTTGTTTACTGTTACGTATAATGAAAGTTATATTAACTGATAAAATATGGAACTCTGTACCTGATATATTATAATATGCCAATGCAACAGAACACTAAAATGGAACTATTTTAGTCTGTATCAGCTAAGCCTCCATAAAAATAGATGCCAGATATCCTCAAATCCAAAATGAGCCAAATAAGATGAAAATCCCATTTAGAACATGCAAAGAGATGGTGGGAATGGATCTCAAACTCTTTGGGCCCTCACCCCCTGGATAGTGTAAAAGGATTAAAATTGAAGACAGAGTTCAAGGTTAGAGAGGAGTTATTAGGATACTGACATGAGGTTGGATGGGGAGAGTGATCGAACTGAAAGGGACTTCAAGGAGACCACTTAAATAGTTTGATATCTATCTTTGGAAATTTGTGGTGAAACAATAGACTGGCAACTAAAATTTATGTGAAATTATGAAGTCCAAACTTTCATCCTGAACTCATAAAAATTAAAGGAAATGCGGTCAAAATTGAGGTGAACTAAGATGTGTCCAGCTCTCCTTCCTCATTTTTCTGTATTGACCCTTGAAAGACACAGGGGTTAAGGGTATTGGCCCCCTCCCCATACACAGAGTTGAAAATCCACATATAACTTTTGACTCCCCCAAAACTTAACTACTGTTGGTATCCAAGGGGGATTGGTTCCAGGGCCCCCCACAAATACCAAAATCTGGGATGTTCAAGTACCCTATATATAGTGGAATAAATAGATCCATGCATGTAGTCTTCTGCATCCAGACTCCCAACCAAAGATCAGAAACAACACAGGTATCTATTGAAAAAAAAAAAAGAGACCTAAGTATGTGAACCCACACACTTCAAACCTGTGTTGTTCAATGGTCAACTGTACTTAGGATTCTGATTGTAAGTGATAAAAATACAACTTGAATCACCTTAAATGAAAAATGGGAAGTTACCAGCTCACATAATCAAGTCACAGAATAGGAGAGGTAGATTGGACCTTGGGGATGACTCAATGCAAGAGACATATATACTGAGGGGGATTTATTGTAAGAAGCTAGTGAAAAGATGTCAGGCAGAACCCCACCACCACCAAAAAAAGGTGATCTACAAGAAAATGGACATGAATTGAATTTAAACTACTATCAAGACATCAAAATCAGTGGATAAACACAGAAGCAGAAATATTGGAGTAGAAGATGTTCAAAATCATGCAGGAAATTCACTTTAAAATACATCCAAAAAAAAAAAAAAAAGATAATGTATGTATGGATGATGGTTGGACTGATGGACAGATATGTTATAAAGCAAGCACAGTAAAGAGTTAATGGTAGAATCTTGGTAGTAGTTATAGGTCTTCATTGTAATTTTCTGTATGCTTAATATTCGTAACAAAATGTTGGGGAGATGGTTAAAACCAAGCAGAAGAACAATACCATGGCTGTAGTAATTAGTCCCTTGTCAGCAGAATTGTAGTCCTAAACTGAAAGTATAGAAAACAGCACTTGCAGGGAAAGGGGGGACTGGCAAAAGCTATTCATTCACCCAGAGCATAAAACAAATATTTCTTGAGTTCTCTCTTGGTAGCATCCACTGTATTAAAATAAAGGTGTTAAATCCGACATGACTTGCAGAATGAGAGCACAGGTTAAGAGGTGATGATTCTAGCTTGGGAATTCAAGTAGAGAAATGGCAGGTTAAAATGGTATCCCATTGACTTAATCTGCTTCATTTTGGTTATCAATATCATGTAGAAATAAAGTCAATTTTTCATCTGGACAACTGGGTAGATGATGCGATCCTTTATGGAGATAGAAAATGCACACAGAACAAATTTGTGGTAGGTGATAACCTTGAAATTCAGGTGATACATCTAAAGAGAGATGACCAATAGGTACAGAATTCAATAAAAACATCGAAGGCTGGGACAGATTGGAAGTCATCATCATAAGAGGTATAAGCAAGACCCTGGGTAAAATCATCCAGAGTGCACCGTGAGAAATTATTCTTTCATTCTTTTATCCATTCACCAAACTATCATCGAGTGTTTCTAGAACTATGAATAAAAAAATAACAATTATTTCCCAAAGATTCCTAACTTCTTGATTGCCAAATCCAATAACCTATTTGCAGTCCCAAATGTGCCTAACTTAATTCTGTACAGCATTTATTTGGCTGCCTACTCCTTAATTGGAAAGGTCTCCCCCAGTGATATTCGGATCACCATTTCCCTCACTTTCCCACTTTCTGTTCTTTTTCAATCTCTGACACGGAATTTGACCTTCACTGTATTTGATCTTTGGTCCTTAAACCTTCATCTTTAACTCCAATTTTCTCAGTTAGGCTTCAAATTAAACTAAATAATAAAGTATAACAGCTAATTTAAAAATTGTTGAGAGCACAACACAGGCAAGACTATCCGCCTTGGAGCTACTGTCCTACGTTCTACTAGCTTGTGAGGATCGTAATTGTTTTGGCAAGGATAAAATTCTCAGATGCTCTAAATACAGTGGCTGGAGAGCGAAAATACAAGACAGGACTCTTAGTCTGTTAATAGCTGCTGGCCAGCTAACAAAAGACTGCTTACATTCCTTCTATTGCTTTTTGGAATGTTGGATCAATTTCCAGGTGGCTATTTCCATGGTTCATTTTAGCCAGGGACTATCTAACTCCATACGCGTCCGCCTGTTTACACCTGGGCTTTCCGGAATGCTGCCCACAACCAATACAGAGGAGCAAGCACCTAGGTGGACCCAGTGCCTATACCAGAGCTGGCCTCACTTTACTTTCTCCCACCCCTTTGCGTATAGCTAATGCAAATTTTTAACACTACCTCTTTCTTCCCCCTACTTGATGTATAAAAGTGCTTGCAAAATTCTAGGCGATGGTCATGCTGTCTTTTCTACCTAGCCATGCTTCTGTGATTTAGACTCCGGTCTTCTTTTTGGCTAGCATTCTGACCCAATAAAACCTAACTTTAAAAAAAAAAAAAAAAAAACTTCACTTATGGAAGTTATTTTTTTTTTTGTTGTTTAACATTTTAATCCTATTTTCTCACGTCCTGAAGATGGCAACAAAAATATTTAATTTTCAAGGTTATTGTTAATGATTAAAATATGAAGCATCTAGCATGGTGCTCCACACTCAGTACTATTAATGCAACCCAAAACTTCATATGTCGTCGTCGGCAGCCGTCCGTCTCGAGAGACGATGGTGTAGCTTCTTAAGAGTCTATCTGCACCGCCGAGAATGACTTCATATGACTACAACAAATTATGTCAAATTATAAATATCTACCTTACCTAATATTAACTTCTGTGCCTGAGCACTAAGCCTACATATTGTTATTCAGGTTACATGAGCTGGCTCGCTCTTTATTATTTTCTTTAGAATCGCTCATAGTCATAAACTGGCTCAAAGTAACAGTAGCAACCGCTTCCTTCCATATACCATATTGAGGAAAGCACATTTTCCAAGTCTTCTTTAAACAAATACTTCAGCTTAGTTTAAGGGTGAAACTAAAAAGTAAGCTTCGTCACAAAAACTCAGTCCAACACTACCCCGACCGTCTGCACATGTCTGAGAGAAATGGGAGCGAGTCCATAACATAGTCCACGAAGCAGAGTTGAAATCATAACTTTCATCTTTCCCGCTAGTTCCTAAAGGACCAACCGCAATGACAATCCGTCTTGCTCGGCGCGACTTCCGTTCGCGCATTTTAAGTACGTCACAGCGTCAGACCTCGCGATATTATCCGGTTGCTGAGGCACTTTGATAAAGATCTCGCGAAATTTATTCTACAGATCCAAGTTAACTTCTTACCCTCCCCCACCCACCCCTAAAACTGTCCTTCCCTTCTCCGTCTCAGTTACAAAATTCTCCCTTCCCTTTCCTTGAGCTCAGGGCTCTCCTCCGGTTTCACATTTCAGGCCGGAACCGGAAGTTTAGTGGGCGGGGCCCGGCGGCGGAAAAAGCTGCGGAGCCGGAGCGGGGACTCGGCTCTGGCCGTAGCCCCTGTCTCCTCCACGGATCGCCGTGGCTCCAGACTGAAGGTCGGTCCGGAGGCGGGTGGGCGCAGGTCTCCCCCGGAGTGTCCGGGTGGTAGTCTCCCCGGGCCCCCCGGGCTCCGCGAGAGATCATGTCTACAGCCTCTGCGGCTTCCTCCTCCTCCTCATCTTCGGCCAGTGACATGATCGAAGCCCCCACCCAAGTTCTCAACTTTGAAGAGATCGACTACAAGGAGATCGAGGTGGAAGAGGTGAGCGAGGCCCGACACAGAGATGCCGGCTCCGGCCGGTCCCGTCTGTACTTGGTCCCGACTCCTAAGGCTTCTCTAGGCCCCTCCGATTCTCAGGGGCCCGCGGGTTTGACCGGAGTCCCCATCACCCCACGTAAACTGGGTGTAGTGGGAACTCTCTTGAGTTCAGCTACTCCGAGGTAGCTCTCTTTTTGCCTCACTTAGGCATTTCTTGAGTTGAATTTGATACTCAGGTGCCTAGATTTGGGACATCTCAAAACAGGAAGGTGAACTGGTGAAACAGTGTGGTCCACCAGTTCTCTTATCTATAAGCAGTAAATTCATCAGAGACTGTGGCCGTTTTGGAGTTTCAGTTCACTAAGACGCGGTGTACTTAAGAGCCAAAACTTGTACTATTATGTTGGACATCTAGCCTGACACGTAATGGGTGCTCGGTAAATGCTCGATAAATTAATGCATCGTCTTATCTAACAAAGCGTTTCCCCAAGTATGTAATGGTTTGTTTAATCTATTCCACAGAGTAATACTGAATGTTCTGTCTTGAGCTGGACTAATTTAGACGAATTTCAACATTAGTCGCGTAGACTGGTTACAATGAAATGCTGTTTCAAGTAGCATACTCTGAAAAGATAGTTAATGATTTTCATTGACAACTAGACTATAATGCCAGGCCAGAAATCTCTATTAGAAAACCCGGATCCATTCTATATTCTGTAGTAACTAAGTTATTTTAGAGCAAGGTAATAATGTGTCTTTAGTACGTAGTTTCTTTTCAAATTCACAGAGTAGTAGATTGTTTCTAAGGACCATAATATTTAGAATAAAAACTACATATATATTTTTTAAAGACTGACTTTGTAAAGTGTTAAAACTTTGGTTGAAATTAGTATCTATTATCATTTATTCATCATTTTTAAAACTATTAACTTACTACTTTGCATTACATATGCCATGAAGAACTCTGTATTGTATGTCCTATATTATACTCTCAGTTATCACTACTTTAAAAACCCAAAATTATTTTTAGGTAGCAGCAAACTAAAGTGAGATAATTATCATTTAACAAATAAGTTTTTTTCTATGAACGTTTTTGAGAAAATGCTGGATTAATCACTGAGTGTAACCTTATTTTACATGGTATGAGCAAGGCCTTTGGAGTTAGAGGGAAAAGTCCAGTATATCAGCTAATAGCTGTGTCATTTGGAGCAAGTTTACTTTCCTTAACTATGTAGTTGAGGTAGTTTATATTTCATTTTCTCCGTAAAACAGATGCTATTAGACAGTATGCAAAACACCAAACACAGTGTCTGACACACATTACTAGGAAACTGAGTTACAGAGAGGAACAGTGACCTGCTTTAAGGTCACATGGCTAAAAGAAGGACCTGTATTTTGAAAAGAGGGGGAATTTTTTCATGTGTATGTGTTTGTTTTGTTCAGTTGAGGCTATGATAAATTCCTTTTTCAGAAGTGGATAGTTGATCCAGCTTTCATGGCTAACATTCTTTCTTTTTTAAGAATAAAAATTCAGTGAGTCAGTATAAAAGAATTGCAGTTTTTAAATAAGCATTTACGTCTACCCTGTGGTGAACTGTCATACTTGTAGACTACAAGTTGTTATATAATAATAACTTGTACTTCATGGTCTACCAAGTGCTTTCCTAGACTTACATCATTTGATTCATGACCTTAGTTTTTGCACACCACTTTCTAAAGCATTTTACATTCTTGCTTCTTGGAGGAATGGAAGTTACTAAGGAGACATCATTTTGCTGCTCCTCTCCCAAAGCCATTTAACTTCTGATTGGGTTTTTATGTTTACAAAGATCCTTCTTTCAGTTTAGATGATGTTTTAATCTTACTTTGGTATATTTAGGATATTCCTGAGTTGATTTTTTGTTTTTAAATGAAAATTTCTAATATTAGCTAGTCATTAGTTTTTAGGTGTTTTTTTTTTTTTTTTTTAATACTCAGTTTATGTGCATTTTAAAGATTGAATTTCAGCCTTTCTGACTTTGAAGTCATTACATAATTTCCATTATATATCTTCATTTTGAACACATTAAAACAATGTTATATGATCCAGGGTGCACCATTGGCACTCAGTAATTATTTCTCAACTTAGATTCTGATTCTAGGTTAAAATCATGAAGAAGGGAACTGAGAATAATGACCAGAAACAAAAAGTAATTTTACACTGCTTTCAATATTTTATATGGTAAAAGTATATTGCCCATAAATAAAAGAAAATCATATTCTATATTTCTCAAATAAAATAATTGAATCAGCATTATATAGATTCAATTAGAAACTATGTAAGAAAGACATTCCAACCACAGGGCAAATATGCAATCCTTTAGTAGATGCATATGTTTTAAGGCATCAACTGATTTTAATCCTTGTATTCCTGATATTGTGACTCAGTAATATCAGAGTGGCATTTTCTAAATTCAGTTCTGATATCAAATTATGTAAGGTTTAGCCTTAGAAATCTACATGGTACTTCTTTTAAAAAGTCATTTAGTTTTTATCATCTGGATCTAAGTGTAGAGAATGTTAGAATAAATCGTGGGCATCTACTTTGGGAACTAGCTTGTAAGAAGTGGTAAAGGCAGTGTGGTGTGGAGAGAAGTGTACTGAGCTGGGTATTAAAAAAATTAGATGCCATAATGTATTTCAGTAATTTTGAACAAGTCACCTCATTTTTCTGGGCCTTTAATTTCTCATGTGAAATGAGAGATTGAACAGATCATTTAAGATCTCTTCCAATTCTAAAAGGAAGACATGTTTTATTGTTTTCAGTATTTATGCTGTTTCCACAGTAAGCTTTAAGAACAGTGATCATAGTCTCCTATGGA
The DNA here is from genome assembly GCF_987537825.1 of Furipterus horrens. Classification (NCBI taxonomy): domain Eukaryota; kingdom Metazoa; phylum Chordata; class Mammalia; order Chiroptera; family Furipteridae; genus Furipterus; species Furipterus horrens. The sequence goes on along the minus strand of NW_028327176.1, from coordinate 134,069,469 downwards.
ATGTAGTTGGACCAATTAATTCTGGTTAGACAGGGCACATGATACCCCATTTTACAGATATTGACAAATGATCATAGTTTGATTTGTTGGGAACCTTATGCCCAAGTAAGTGGTAGAGTTGGGGATTGAATTTTAGATTTCTCACTCCTGAGTCAGTTGCTCTTACCACTGGATTTACAATATTCTTTTGGTTCTTTCTAAAGTACTGTATAACCAAATCTTATTTTGAGAATGAGGAAACAAAATACTGATTTCCTAGTACCTAACTGGTCCTGAGCACTTAATGAACACTCCTCCCTGGACAATACCACTAAGGTACTGAGGAAAATGAATAGAAAAATTTTAGGATTCTCTCCTTAAAAATTTTGACTTGTGAGACTAAAATAAACATAGGACAGTTAATTACATTTTTAGGACCACATATTTAAAAGCGTGAATATAATGTAAATTGAACACTTAAGCTGTAAGTCGAAAGTAGGTTTAGTCACACAAGGCTCCATTGAGTGGAAAAGAGTTTGAAACTAGTTTTCGAATAAAGTAAGCATCATGGATTGGGAAAGGCGCTAAGCAGAATTCTTTGCAGTTGTTTCTCTGCCTTGAATGAATGCTTTTCCCTCTAGAACTTCACAACTAGCTCCTTCTTACCATTCAAGTCCCACCTTAAATGTTACTTTCTTAGAGAAGCTCTCCTCAGCAACCTAGATCTTTTTTGCTTCTATCCTTATGCTACTTAACAGTGATCAAAACTGCATATCCCCCAGCAATATATAAGGTGCCTTAGTCACACTAGTAACTCCAATGCCTGGCACCTAGAAGGTTTTCTATAAGTATTAGTTGAATGAGTAAATGAAGTTATTACAGCATAATCATAAACATTTAGTACCCATCTGGTTCTGTTATATTACATGTGATAAAACCAGAGGTTAAGATTAGTTAATGATTTGGGTAAGGCAGCATTTAAACTAGAAATGAAATCTGATTCTTTTTGCAAATGTCGATTCCATGTAACACTCCATTATTCTTAGCAAATACTTTTGTTTAGCTGGGGTCAGCTGCTGTGAGTAAGCCAGGTATTGGTGGGCCTTTACTAATGGGCTAAATAGACCATAGGTGGCATGGTTGCTTTTTAAAAGGAAGACTCAAGAGTGTTGACTTCAAGTGCACCATATAAGGCACATATAATCGTTACACCATTTATGTTCTTAAGCTCCAGTATAGAGACATGAAAAAGCTTTGTTTTAAAGGGAAATGTAATAAAGAGCTTGGGAAGTGATGTATATTTTGTAGTTGTAGATTATGAGTGTATGGGCAACTGATATTAGAGAAAAACATAATTTATGGTGGCCTGAAAAACTGACTCCATAGGTTTGTTAGTCAATATTTAATTATGGATATCCAAAATTATTAATAAACACTTCTATGTGAAACTTAGTGATCATTGGTTTCAGTAAATCTGGAATTGTCATCAGCGAGGAGAGCCCAGTGATAACTTATATTGTATGTGTATAGCTTAAAAGGTGATACAAGCATATTATTTGAAAGAAAAATATTAAATGGGTCAGACGTCTTATGGCAGACTTTAAAAGACTGCATGAAAAATTCAAAAGAAAGTTTGAGTAATCTTTTCTGTTATCAAATCTGCCTTGTCAGCAGATGTCAGTTCCACTCTGCCACAGTTTATTAATAGATTTTGAAGTTCTGAAATAGTTGGAGGCTTCAAGTTCTAACTAATAAAGGTAAGATCTATGCTGGTTCTATCATGTTGCAAATTTCTAGCCAGCGTAATGGTAGCATAGCCAGGATTCATTCACGTAGTCCATAGAATAGGGCCAAACAAAACTGACAGCTATAGTTGCCGAGTTAAAAATAACATGAATTGACAATTAAGAATTACTTCACAGTAAATAAAAAGCACAAGGGCATACATCCTTTTCCAGTTAGTTTTGTTTAGGTGTTTTGGTTTTTAATAATGTGACTTGGATGAAGGAATGAAGTAGTATCTATCCTAAGGAAATTAGTTTTTAAAGGAGGTACTTTCTTTATACACACACACTCCAAATTCTGATTATTATTTTTTGCCTTTTAATACTAACTGCATGGAAATATTCTAAGCACCATCTGTTATATATTTCTGTTACATTTTTATTAAGAAATTAAGTTTAAATATACTTTACTGTATGAGACTAAGGTTGTGGACCCAAAACCAAGAGGAGACTAAACCGTGGGCATTGGGGCATGGAGATGCATATCGTAACAGAATTGCTCTAAAAACATTTTAATTTAGAAAACATTCATACATTTAGAAGGATATATTTCTAAATTGGCTTCTTTAAAACCAAAGCCTTCTTTGCATTCTTCTGTTCTTCTATTTTTTACAGATGAGGGATTGTGAAAAGTATCTGAAATATTTCTGGGTTTACCATTTTAGATGGATGTGTGTGATGGGGGAGATACTTCTAATTGGGATGTGCGCCCTTTTTTAACTCTTGGTGAAATTTGGTCCTTGGAGAAAGTTGCCATTCAAAATAATTGTTTTGATAATGTATCAAAGAAACAGTGTTATTCATACGTGAATGCACTCCAAAGAGCATATTTGATTTATGAACTTGAATCAAAAATTTGGTAGTAGGTAAAATGTGACTTTCTTTCAGAATTGTAGTTTGAATTTAGGTTTTTCATTATTTACCTCAGTTGCCATTGTGTGTCAGTTTGCTCTCTGTGCGAGTCTTTTCTACTGATCTGCCATGTGTTGAGAAAAACATTGGTTTACTCAAAATAATTCTTTTTCTTTCTTCCTGCCCAAGTTGGCATCTCAGTGCTCTGAAAAATTTCCATAAATAATATCAACTGTAGGTGAAGACTTTCTGGTCAATGTCATGGCTTCCACTGAAGTATCATGTCTCACCATTAATTATGTGTTTAATATAACCTAATACAGTTGTTCTCAAACATTAGAATCACCTTAAGGGCTTATTTAAACACAGATTGCTGAGTCTTAACCTTGGACTTAGTAATTTTGGGTTGGAACCTGAGAATTGCTATTTCTCACACATTTCCAAGTGATGCTGATACTTCTGTCCCAGAGACCACACTTTCGGAGCCTTTGGCTTAATGCTTTTGCTGGTTTTATGTCTGCTTTCTCCTTGGAACTCTTCTCTCAGCTTCTTGTGACCTTCCCCTGGTTTGCCTGCCTCTTTTTGTTGTTGTTGTTGTTGTTTTAAAGATTTTATTTATTTATTTTTAAGAGAGAGGGGAAAGGAGGGAGAAAGAGAGGGAGAGAAACATCAATGTGTGGTTGCTTCCTGAACACCCCCAACTGGCCTGCAACCCAGGCATGTGCCCTGACTGAGAATCGAACCAGCAACCCTTGGTTCGCAGACTGGCTTTCAGTCCGCTGAACCACCCCAGCCAGGGCTTGCCTGCCTCTTTTTTACTGTTCTCTCTGTGTTTGCTGGTTCTTTCTCTGTGTTTCAAATGTTGAAGTGCTTCAAAGCTCAATTCTGGGACCCCAATATTTACATATTATTTTTTAGTGATCTCATCCAACTGATTGACTAGAAATACCAACTAAATGATAATAACTGTTCCAACTTGTTATCTCCTGCCTGACATCTTGACTCATGTTTCCACTTTCTTTCTTGTTATTTCCACCCAGCTACCTAATAGGCATTTTAAACTTTGTATGACTAAAGCAGAACTCTGTTACTTTTTTAAAAATCTGCCTTCCTGATTGTTTCTTACCCTTCATAAACTGTTGCCTAATCCAGGGGTCCCCAAATTCCCTCCTCCCCAGCCTGAGCCTTGCCTCCTGGTCCACCTCTCCCCCGTCCTTGAACAATTGTCTTCCATGAAACTGGTTTCTGGTGCCAGAAAGATTGGGGACTGCTGGTCCAATCTACTGTCTTCTTCTCCACCCATTCTTTTTGCATGCAAACAATCAGCAAACTCTTGACTCTACCTTTAAAACATATCCCAGATCTGCCCAGTTTTCTGCACTACCATCAACCTTACCTTCAGAACTATTCTTTCTTGTTTGGGTTGCTGTAATAGCCCTCCTGCCTGGTTTCTCTATTTATATATTCCAGCTTTCCTCCAATCCATTCTTCACATAAGAGCTAGAATGATTTTCTAAATGTGAAATCATACCATCTCTTTTCCTTAAATCTCTCCAATTGCTTCGCATTGCACTTAGACTGAACTTTAGACTCCTTTTTATGGTGCAGAGAGCCATTCAGGATCTACGCTTTACCTGTCTCTCCAGCCTCATTTTGCTTCACTGTTCCCTTCTCCCACTATGCACTGCCCACACTGAACCCTGTTTCTCTGGGTTGCCACTGAAATGTCCTCTTTCTAGTGAAGCCTTGCTCAACTACCATGATTAAAATTGAGGTGAGGGGAGTGCATATACATGTACATGCACACAATTATGTTCCTTTTCTTAGCAAAATTATCATTTCCTAAAAATTATGTTTTTCTTAGGTATCTTGCTTCATTTGTCTCCCTTCATGAGAATGTAAGCAGTAAGAGCAAGGATTTTCGTTTGTTTACTTCTGTTTCTTGCGTGCCTAGGATAGCACCTAGCCTATAGATGGGGTTCAAATATGGTTGAATAGGGAATGAGCGTTTTTTTTCCCTTCTAGGGCCTTTCCATTAGTTGTTTCTTTTCTCTGGTTGGTTCCTTGTGTCATTCAAATATCAAATTAGTAACCTCCTTAGTTGACCTTCCCATTTATCTTGCCTGAAGTTTCCACTGATCTCTTTGTCATATCATTCTGTTTTTTTCTACATGACATTTTTTTACAGTCTCATGTTTTTCTTATTCATCTTTTTGTCTGTTGACTGTCTTCTTCCGCTTCCCCTTTAATTGAAAGTACACTCCATGTAGATCAGTGACATTGTCTTATTTACTGCTGTATTTCTGATATCCCAAAGACAGTCAAGAAGTACTGGTTTAAGAACAAATGAGGTTCATTGTTCTCTTAGCATAACCCTCACTTTCACCTCTTAAAAACAGACCTTACCCCATTTCTCCCTACTTGCTGACTAGGCTCTCGCCTTTGGCTGTCATTGATCCTCTCAGACTCAGCTGAGCTCTGCAGTTAGCTCCCTGTATTTGAGATGTCTACCATCCGCAGCCTCTGGTAGAGGTTCCAACACTGTGCCCAACAACAGCCTCTTTCCTGCAGTCAGAAGAGTCTTTGATTTTCAGTAACCTTGCTTTTCTCTTGGCTAGAGTTTTTCTGTATCATTTCCATGTTCTTTTGGGGCTGAGAGAATCTGAGGAGGGTCTCCCTCTGTCTGTATCTACCTTGCCACTCTTACTCATTTGTAGCTTCCCATGTTGGCAAAGCATATTCTGTGAGGCCGCCTTCTCCAGGGGATCTCACTGTGAAGTGGGGAGATAAATCCTTTCTGCCCTCTACTCCTTAAGCCTGTCCCAGAAGGGGAAGGGATGGTTCGTTAGCCACTGTCATGTACTCTCACCTTTCACTTTCTTCAGCTCATGTTTAAAAATATGTTAAGTACTGTTGTTTTGTCTTTAAATTTCTTCTCTATCTCACATTCATCCCATAAAGGCGGGGGTCAATTTTTTATATATTTTTTTCTTTTCACCCTTAATATTTCTACCTTTATCCCATTTAAAAAATGAAGACTTTTGATACTGCAATATGATGATTTATAAGAAATATATATTTGGCTTCTGAGATGACCAAAATATATTTTTTATATATATTTGGTCTTTGTGCAAGGTTCCTGGCTTACAGCTCCCAAAACTTCAGAATTTCCTAAGTGAGGCAGCAATAAGGATATCTTTTGTCTTTTTTTATGCCGAGTAGATTACTTTTGGGTCGCACTTGAGAATGGGACTGGTTTCCAGGAGAACCAACCACTCCTGTGATTAGAGGGTTGGAACTTTTAAGTCCCACTTCCCTTAACTCCAGGGAGTGCAGAGGGGCTAGAGGTTGAATCAGTCCCCAATAGAGAATGATTTCATTAACCATGCCTTTGCAATGAAGCCTCTATAAACATCCAAAAGTACAAGGTTCAGAGAGCTTCCAGGTTGGTGAACACATGTGATTGGAGGAGACTGTCTCACAGATTGGGCATGGAACCTCCCTTTGCTCTCTGCATCTCTTCCATCTGGCGCTTCCTGAATTATATTCTTTTATAAATGAACTGGTAACCAATAAGTAAAATATTTGTCTGAGCAAGGTGGTTGGTCAGAAGAGTGGGGGGCAGTCTTGTAGAATTGAGCCCTTAACCCATGGGGTCTGACACTCTCCAGGTAGATTGTGTCAAAATTGAGTTGAATTATGGGACACCCAGCTGGTATCTGAGAATTGCTTGGTGGTGTGCGGAAACTCACCCTGCACACATTGGAATTGGTGATTAGAATCATTTGATACACAGAAATTTAAAATCTTTGAACATTGACTCTATGCATCTAAACTCACTCCTTTGAATTCACAGCAATTCTTTTTCTTACTGTGTAATTCAGTTTACATATACAACCTGGGTGGGCAATTTGGACTTTATTATCATTTTTAGATCTGTTGTTTCATATACTTGTAACATAGCTTATGGCCCTACCTTGATTCAAGGCTTTTTAAGTCCATGGGCTCTCATCTTACATGAATATGCTTGCTTTATGTTTCAAATAATTGTTTTCTTCAGCAAAAGGAGGAAAGTTTATCATGTCCTCATTGGCCCCTATTTTGTTCCCATGGTTTTAAGTTGAAAGCTCAGAGACAGCCATCATCTCAGCACTAGGTGGCACTTATGCATCACAATTAGTCATGCATACCTAACACAGTTTGTAACAAGTGCATGATTCACAAATGCAATGTTTAGAATCCCTGTGTGGACTTTTCCTGAGAATAGGAACATGAAACAAGAGGAGACCTACTAAGTACCATTGCTTTGGTGTATTTGTAAATACATAGTTGAAGAATATAGTAAATTCATAATCATTATTTCATAGTAATTTCAAATAGATAGGAGAGTTCCCATCTGTACTTTCTTAGCCTAATGTTGCCATAAAGTTGAAATTTGTTTTAGGACCTGTTTGCTATTCATCATGGTTAATTTTGAGAGAAAAGAGTAGTACAACTCCGTACACTGGTTCATATCCAACTCTAAGCACATACTATTCTCTTATAGTATTGAGGAAAATGCCCGGTTTTGACTTATGAACTCTGTAGATATTCACTGAGGAAAATATAGGCATCTCCCTTTCACTGTTGAGAAAAACAGAAGCTCAAAAACATTAACTTACCTACCCAGCATCATAACTAATAGGTAGACAGAACCAATATGCAGACTCAAGTCTGTTGGGTTCTAGAGCCTAGGCATGCACTTTCTTTTATTCTAATGGTGCCAGGTTTAGCCAATACCATTTATGTTGCAGCAACTGGATAAGTGCAAATGACTAATGTTGGTTCCTTTCTCTTATAAGAGGTGTGAAGTAAAACAAGAACCTAAAGAGCAGGACTTCCCTGAGCACCCTGGGCTAGGAAGGGAAAAAGAAAAAAATCACCAAAAGAAAGATTGGCTACCAAAGATGTTGGCCTACTTTTGCCTAGACACAGTCCAGTTTCCTTTAAGCTGATGACACACAGAAGCCGAATAGAGTGAAAGGGTCGTTACCTACTGTAGGCTTCAAACCCTGGCTTCTCAGAAAACTTACTAACCATGTGATTGTGGACAACATGTAAATTTGTGACTTGGTTTACTTTAAAACGGAGGAGGATTAAATGTAACAATTTATAAATGTACATAGACTAGTACCTGGCACATGATAAAAAATAAATGTTAACCATTTGGGTGGTTTTATATATTAAGCAACATGAGAAATATCAATAATTATCCTAGCTATAGCCAGCTTTGTTATGGAAGAGTTCTTTTGTCCAGAAATTCGTTCATGTAATTTTGTCTAAAGTGAAGACTCCTCCTCCAATGGATACTTTCTGAGATATAATACAGATATATGTGTGCAAATTAGTGTTCCTAACATTCTGGTGTTAGATTGCCTGGCATCAAACCACAGCAATTTGTACAAATTGCTGAGTTGTGCAATCATTACCATAATTCAGGTTTCAAACTCTTGTTATCACCTCCCCATATACAGTTAACCCCAATTTCCACTCTCAGCCCCAGGCAAACCACTAATTTGTGTCTCTGGATTTGCCTTTTCTGGACATTTCATGTAAATGGACTCATATAGTCTGTGGTTCCTCATATCTCTGGCTTCTTTCACTTACCATAGTGTTTTTGAGGTTCATTCATGTTGTAGCATGTATCAGCAGTTTGTTTCTTTTTCTTGACAAAGCATATTTTATTTTATACATAATGCCATGTTTTTTCCATCCTTCATAGTGGCCAGTCTTTTTATCTATATTTTTATCTATATTTTTCTCTTCACGGTCTGCTGCTACTGAATTATTCAGAGCTGTTTTAATTTCATTAATGTGATAGCTTGAAACATTGATTATGTTTCTGCATTTTATTTTTTCAAGCCATGTTCTATCTTCTTACTCATCTTGCCTTTTTAATTTGTTTCCTGTCTCCAAGAGCCTTTTTTTGTTTGTTTGTTTTTTTAGCTGTTTTGGTTTTACTTGAGAATGAAGAGTTGTCTAGACCATAAACTTTCCAAGGTAGAGACAAATACATTTCATTTATCCTCACTTTAATAAGTCTTTCAGGTTGGCTTTAGTGTTGTATGTTGAGCTAGATTTATTTGTTTCTGATTCTTATTTTATTTTTTTTCTTTTTTAACTTAGGTTGTTGGAAGAGGAGCCTTTGGAGTAGTTTGCAAAGCTAAGTGGAGAGCAAAAGATGTTGCTATTAAACAAATAGAAAGTGAATCTGAGAGGAAAGCTTTTATTGTAGAGGTAAGTTGAGATGTCATTTCTGTTGCATATTTTTTCACCTAAGATACTCTATGAATTTAATTATGATAAAAATTGTTTCTCAGTTGTCATTTTCTGTATACTTGAATATCAGCAATTTGGTTGAACTAAAGGGAATGCCATAGGAAAATATTTTTCATTCACACTCTTTATTCTTATTAAAAATTAGGGGGAAGGGAGGCTTACCTCAATGAATTCATCTCTGAATTAAAATGTAATTTCATTCATGTAATTCAGTTCTATTTCAAGACAAAGAATTTAAATTTTAAAGTAGAAAAGAAATACTATTCTCTCCCATTATCTAAAATTAAGAAGGGAAATTTTATGCATTTATTTTGACTGGATATTTTTAGAAATTCGAATAAGATTATTTTAAGGGAAAATAATTTCAAATTGGTTTTTCTCATGTAGCATGAAAATTTACAACTGTTCTCATACAGATTTATTGATGAAGAATTTAATCATGAAATTGTATTATCAGACTTACTCTATTAATTTTGTACTATTTTGTATATTAAATTACAGTGTTTCATTAAATCAGTGGTTTTATCACTTTTTAACTTCATTGGCCAATGGATAAGTAGTCTTTATAAACCTTGTGAATTTATATTTGTGATTTTATTTAATTTAATTTTAAAATATACTGCATGATATCTTTGAATGTATAACATTGAGAAATGAGAATTTGGTTGTGATATGAAGTGGATTTTGTTATTAATTGAATGAGTTGTGGAATACTGATGAATAGTTTAATGTTATCATAAAGAAAGATAATCTCTGTTCTGGCCAGGTGGCTCAATTGGTTGGAGCATCATACCATACACCAAAACGTTGTGGGTTCATTCGCTGATCAGGGCACATACATAGGTTGCAGGTTCAATCCCCAGTTGGGGCATGTATGTGAGCCAGCTGATCTATGTTTCTTTTCTTCCTTCCTTCCCTCTCCTTTCCTACCTCCTTCCCTCCTTCTCTCCCTCCCTTTCTACCGTTCTCCTTCCTTACCTCCCTCCCTACCTCCCTTCATCTCTCTATAAAATCAATAATAAAATATCCTCTGGTGAGGATTTAAAAAGATAGAAAGAAAGATAATCTCTAGTAGTATGCTCCAGGAGTCTGGCATCAGCTTAGCCTTATTCATGATTTTTGTTTATAGTTTAGATAAGGTCATTGATCATATACTGTTGTATTGGCAGTTTTACAAAAATAGGTAAAAGCATAAGTGTTAAATGCTAGGAAATAAGAGTCAAAAAGATTGCAATAGCTTGGAGGGGAAAAAAATTAATCAAGGTTATGCATACATGTAATTTAAATTGTCAAACAGTTCTCTACGTATTCTTACCAAAAAAATTTCAGTCCTCTGTACCTCCTCACATCAAGTTTTCTGCTTCTCAAAGGCAACTACTTTGAGCTCATTTCTTTCTTTTATTTGGTGTCCCCCAATCCAGAGACTTTATTATACCTTCTATAAAGTATCTATCTATGGGATGATAAAGAGCCATTCACTAGGCTGCTTGAAGTCAGGGAGGGAGGGAATCTTTAAGTCTTTCAGCCAGTCTCTCCTCTTTTATTAGATTATTTGCATAGGTATCTTATGCTACCACCACTTCCCAACCTTTTGGAGGTTTTGTGAGCTAAACCTTGTTGCTTTTCACTTTTTTCTCATATCTTTTAGGTCTGCTTGGTCAGGTATTGCTAGTCATTCTCTTTCCTACTTCCAAAACGTTTGCATTGTGATCATCCTTCTGAGTTTGTGCCTTGAAAAAAATACCTTTACTATCTTATTAGAATTTGAGGAAGGAGCAGGAATAAATGCTTGAATAATCTGCTATCTGAAGCTCAGTACTAAATCTTAACAAGATGGAATATAATAAATATATATAATAAATGAATATGCATAATAGTGATATCAGTTCTTCTGTTAAGACTGAAAATTTACAAATATTGGCTGTAGAAAAATACAGCTTTCTAGTTATATATACAGTAGTAGAAAGATTTACCTTAGTGAATTTCATATGAGCCAGCAGTATAATGCAGGTAATAGAGGAGGAAAGGGAGAGAGGGGGAAGAGAAGAAAGCAAGGAGCAGTGTAAGGGGACACATTAGTAGAAGTTTGAGATGTATAGCAAAAGCAATGAGTACAGCCAAACCCTCACTGATCTCAGTATGAATCATTGGATCAGAGAAGATTAAAACTGGAAGTAGGAGACCAGCTAGGAGAAAGCTGGAGTAATTAATGCAGTGGCTCAGGTCGGAATTACTAAGGCAGTGGTAGTGGGACTGGCAAGAAGGACTTTTGTTCAAGAGATGTGAGATGGAGCGTAGGGAAGAGAGGACAAGTGTGCACAAAGGGCACAGTTTTTAAGTCAGGTAGACCAAAGCTCAAACCCTGGCTGCACTACTTCCCAGTAACCCCCTCTGAGCCTTATCTTAAAGGTCTCTCATCTTTAAAATGGAAATTATAATACTTACCTTTCAGAGTAGTGGGGAATTAATATAGTATCTATAAAGTACCCATCAGGGCCCAGCATAGAGTAGGTACATTACTCAGCCATAGGTATGGAGATGATGGTGACGATCATAAGATGGCTTCTTCTGGCTTCGATAACTCAGCCTGGTGACATCTCTGGGACGGTGTCCTAACATTTCTTGGCAAAGTTAGTTTCTTCTTATTTTACTTGTGCATTGTTTATACATAACTCCTGTTATGGCACTTTGCACATGGCTTTAACTATTTGTTTAGATGTCTATGTCCAACTAAGCTCTGAGATCTTTAGGGCAGGGTTTCTGTGCCATTGTGAGCAGGAACTTATGACCACAGTGCCTGCTGCATAGTAATAATAATTGTTGAATGACTTATGTTTTATACAACCCTCAGATTTTAATAATGCTATGAAATCAGTTCCTCAAAAGTTATCACTTCTTAAAAGAAACCTTAATTTGTTACAGCTTCGGCAGTTATCGCGTGTGAACCATCCTAATATTGTAAAGCTGTATGGAGCCTGCTTGAATCCAGTAAGTTTGTTGCTCTTTCATTGTCAGCTACATAAGAAGTGACATGGCAGGTGTGTGTGGGTGTGTATTTTAGCTATTTTGATGTTATATTATTTCTGGGGGAAAAAATCATGTAGTACTTTATATACTTCTTTCTAGTCTTAGCAACATAGCATATTGAAGTTGTTGTCTTAGTTCTTATCCAGTCACCTCATCTTTAGGTGAGGCTTATGCTGTTCTGTGACAGCACCTACTCATTAGCGCTGGAGAAAGTCCCCAAAGATCTTGTGATTATGTTTTTACATATTTCTCTACTCTTAGACAGTGGGTGCCTAGACCTGTCAGGTTTTAGATCATAGATAACGTTTTTCCCCTACAATCATTTCAATAGTGGCCAAAATAATGTTTCTTAATGCACTAATAAAATCAAAGATTGAACTAAGTTATCTTTCAAGTCCCCTATGATGCTCTGTGGTTAATTGTTCTTGTATATGTTTCCTTTAGGTATGTCTTGTGATGGAATATGCTGAAGGGGGCTCTTTATATAATGGTGAGTGTCATTAGATCTGTCTTTATCTAGTAGAACAAAATAATTGAAAATCTTTTAATATAAATTTCAAGATACTTAATGTTCTTCACAATTTACCTTCAGAGTCCCAAAAGGAGATAATTTTTTCTAATGTGCTAAAGATTAAATATAAAATGATAATACACTACAACATTAGTATGTAAAATTTAAAAATCTAAGTCTATCAGTCTTTTAAATCGATGGAACTTTTCATGATGTTAAATGCATTTAAGTAAAGTAAAATATGCTTTTTAAATAGATTTTAAAATAATATTCTTTTAAATTTTTTCTTTTTGCCTCCCTTTGAGCCTCCTCATTTTAGAACTCTAATTATATTTCCATTTTATTCTGCTTTATTTTGCTTTCTTTTTAATGTTTATTTTTATTGTTTACACTATCACAGATGTCTGTTATTTTTTCTTTTTGCCCTGCTGCAATCAGCCCTCACCCCCATATTTTTCTTTCTTTTAAAAAAATAAAACTGAATATTCACTTTACAGAATATTTTAATTATAACAATGAAAGAAAACTGTATATTCTTAACTAGTTAACTTTTAGAACAGAGCTCTTTCAGTCTAAGAAACTAACCATACATGTAAATGTATTATTTCTTGTTGCACAATTTATATAAAATAGATTATTGCATTTTATTTTTTAATTAACATTTTATATAAACTTTTTTGTAAGTATATTTTATTGATTATATTGTTACAATAGTTCCAGTTTTTTCCCCTTTGCTCCCCTCCGCCCAGCACCACCCCTCCCTCAACAATCTCCCCTCCCCAAGTCCATGCCCATGGGTCGTACATACAAGCTCTCCTGCCTCACCCTTTCATATATTCTTCCTCCCCTTCCTTTTTAAAAAAAAAAAATTAATTAATTAATTAATTTAACAATAAAATAAAAAATCCCGCCCTCTCAGACTTAAGACCCTTTACAATCTTATAAAGAACAATGGGCGAAGGTCTCGAGCTCCTCTAGCTGCTTCAAGCTGGACATGGTCGTCATCCTACCTACCCTTGGGTCCAGAAATCCCTAATAAGAGTGGGGGTGTGGAGGCGGGGGTGGCCTTCCCACATGCGGAAGGATCATGTAGACTCCAGGTCGGTTGGCTGTCCCCGGACAACGGCATGCGTGATTTAACAGGCTGGCATCCTTGTTGTATTCTGGGGGCAACAGATTTGGCAACAGGGTTAAAAGACATCATTCAATCCATAACCACTAGATGACAAAAGGCAGGTATTAATTTTTCAATGTCCCACATTAGGGAAAAGAAGGGCTTCTTTGGAGGAAAGTGTGCCATGTACATCTCGCCTGTCCAAAACCCTTTTGCCCATTATACTTAGTTTGGGCTGAGGGAAATAGTTTAGGTTTCCCCCCCTCTCAGACCTCTGGGCTCTTTCTGTCCAAGCCATTAGGATAGAAAAGAGAAACCAGTTTTAAAGTGAAGCCCACAGACCACCGCATTCTTCACTAACCCAGCCACTTTGTTCAGCCAACCATTGAGTCTCAGAAGGCAGCGCTGCAGACAGGATTAAGTGAGGCCTATGCGTACAGACAATCACGCAGGTAATGAGATCATAAGCTTATGCCCTTTGAAAACAGAAAACATGTTAATTTATGTAACATAACCCACATACGAGTCTAAACCTGTAGGACTGTCTTATCGGAAAGACATCCAGTTGCAAGGCATTTGACATTCTTCTTGCCTGTAAACTAAACATCTTTGATAATACCACAGACATAGTTTAACTTTCAAATCAAAACAAACTTTAAATGAAGATAAACTTTAAAGACGATTAGCTGCACTACTTTATAGTCTACCACTGAGTATTGTGATTTTCCTTGAATCACGATTTTTCTCCCTAAGATTACCCTCCTTGTCATTAAAGGGACTGCATTAAGTCAATTTTTAATTTATCCTGTTCATTTGCATAAACACAACAAGAGCAGAAAATGATCACTTATCATCTTTAGTTCTGCTTTGCTGGAACTTACGCAAGGAACATTTAGGGTGACCTTCAGTCTGCCCTTCAGGGCACAGAAGCAGAACCACATACCTGGCATTCAACTTTGCCTGTAAACACCTATCTTTTCCAAGTCCTTCTGGTTTCCATTGTGCCTTAAGGTCCCTTCTAGCAATCTTTCAGGAAAACAACCTTCATTCCTTCCCTGGAAAGACTGCCATGGACCGCACATCCAACCAAGGTACCAGGCCTTTTATCTCATGGGCTTTTATTACCTTTGAAGGTCAATCCCAGTTCCTCAGTTCTTTTTGGTAACAACCAGAGCCCAAGCATGTCTCCTTTAGGGATGACATTCCAGCAAAAGTCTTAGTCCAAAAAAAACCTCTATTAACAACTGATCTTATTAGTTTTATGCACAGAACCTAATGTCATTACTTACTTGTTTAGAATGCCAAACTCTGGAGGGATCAGATAGGGAGAAAAATATACAGTGTGAAGGAAAATCCTTGTCCTTCTAATATTCACTGAAGTTGCATTTCCATTCTTTATATTTTTATTTTTTCCCCCACTAAAAATTTTTTTTGATTTTCCATTACAGTTGTCCCACTATTTTCTCCCTCTTGCTTCCCTGCACCCTCCCCCCCTTCTCCCACATTCAGTCCCCACCCAGTTCTCCATGTCAATGAGTCATTTATATATGTTCTTTGACTAGACCCTTCCTCTTCTTACCCCCTTCTCTCCCTCCCATCTCCCCCTTTGTTAGTTTATTCCTTGTTTACATACCTCTGGTTCAGTTTTGCTCATTTGTTTGTGGTGTTCATTAGTTTCCCGTAATAGGTGATAGCATAAGGTATTTTTCTTTCATTGCCTGGCTTATTTCACTAAGCATAATTCTTTCTAGTTCTATCCATGTTGCTGCAAATGATATCAGTTCCTTCTTTCTTTCAGTACTTATTCATTGTCATTTTTCCCCTTTGTACTCGTGTTCCTCTCTGTGTCTCTCTGTTTCTTCATCTTCTTAAAGCAGACCCTTTAACATCTCTTGCAGTGCTGGTTTGGTGGGGATGTATTCTTTTAGCCTTCTTTTGTCTTGGAAACTTCTTATTTCACCTTCCATTTTGAATGAGAGTCTTGCTGGGTAGAGTATTCTTGGTTGTACGCCTTTGTTTTTCATTGCTTGGAATATTTTTTGCCATTCCCTTATGACTTGTAGTGTTTCTGTTGAGAAATCTGATGATGGCCTTATTGGAGCTCCCTTGTATGTTATTAGTTGTTTCTCTCTTGCTGCTTTTAGGATTCTCTCTTTGTCTTCGAATGTTGCCATTTTAATTATGATGTGTCTTCAAGTGGGCCTGTTGGGGTTCATCTTCATTAGGACCCTTTGTGCTTCCTGGACTTGCGTGACTCTTTCCTCATGTTAGGGAAGTTTTCTGTCATTAGTTTTTCAAAGAGGTTTTCTATCCCTTGCTCTTCTTCTTCTCCTTCTGGAATTCCTATGATACGGATATTATTACGTTTCATGTTGTCCTGCAGCTGTCTTAGAACCTCTTCAGTCTTGTTCAGTCTTTTTTCATTTTGTTGCACTGTCTGGGAGCTTTTGTCTATATTGTCTTCCAGCTCACTGATCCGATCTTCTGCTTCCTCTAGCCTGATTTTAATTCCTTCTACTGTGTTCTTCAATTCAGAGATTGTATTCTTCATTTCCTCCTGGCTCTTATTGATAGCTTCTGTGTCATTTTTCATGCTTGTGTAATTCTCAGTAAGTTCCTTGTAGTTTTTTTGGAGTTCCTTTTTCCCTGGAGTTCTTTGTAGTTTCCGCTGAGCTCATTGAGCTTCTCCATAATCCATGCTTTCAATTCCATATCTAATAGTTTGCTTCCCTCTATTTCATTTAGCACTCTTTCTGGGGATTCTACCTTTCCTTTCGATGGGGGGTTGTTTCTCTGTCTCCCCATTTTTGTGACTCCTATTGTTTGTTGGTGCTTCTTAGAATGATCTGCACTTCCTGGATCTGCCCCTGGTGGCGTCAGATCATGTACCAGTCTGGGCCTAGGCAGCCTGTTGGAGACTTCCAGGGATCTACTGCCTTTGTCTGACTTCTTTAGTTTTTAATCTATTCAATCTGTGATTAGCTGTCAGGCTTAAGGATTGTGGGTGTGGCAGCTTAATTCCTGTAGGCAGGGCCTTTGCTTCCCCTCAGGCTGACGCCACTTGGCCGGGAATGGTCTGCCTGCAGTGTGGGGGTGAGTCAGCACTGGGACCCAGTCAGCTGCTTCCCCAGTTCTCTCCTCAAAGCCACCACACCAAACTCTCCCCAAGCATCTCCAGTCCTCTCTGCCTTCCCTCTGCTTAAGCCCAGGGTAAGTGGGGGCCAAAATATTTTCGTATGTGATCCACTTAAGAGCTCTTTTTCTCCCGCTGTTTCTCTCTGGCTAGCAAGAAACCCTCTGGCTTTTCGCTTTTCTCAGCTGGATACTATTTTACTTTCCACTCTGTTGCTGTAGGCTGGGAAGCCCAGCTGGGGGTTTAGACCTTGCCCTTCTCAGGAGGAACCCCTGGCTGCTGAGCTGTTTCTTAGTCCCTTCAGCTGCCACCCGTGTGAGCCCAGCCAGCCCTTCCGCGTCTCCGCACTCCCTATCGGTCACGTTGTGATGTAGCGGCCTTTTCTGTCTCTCCGTGGTTATAAGACTTCTCTCCAGCTGGTGTTCGGTTGGTTATTCCAGATGATTTCTCCAAAATTAAGTTGTAAATCCAGACTAGTTCTGGGAGGAGGTTAGTGTAGCTTCCACTTACTCTTCCGCCATCTTGTTTTCTCTTATATAAACTTTTACTCATATTTACTGTTCATGGGTTCATCATTGTTAATGGGTATCTGCTGCTCCATTGTTTTATGTGGTTGAGCTATTTGTACTCTTTAGCTATTAGAGAAAGCATAATTGTAAACATTTTAGTACACATTTTATTTCCTTCTGAGCTACTCTCTCTCTTACAGCAGTGTGCATCACATTGCTTATTGTTTATTTAATTGTGTGAGGTACTGCATCTATCAATATGAATAAACTATAGTAGTGTATATTAGTTTTACTTGAATGTATGTATAACATTAAGTAGAAGTGCTATAAAATAAGTACTTAGGTAGTGGTTAGTCATTTGAAATTATTAGATATTTCCATCTTTTATTTAGAAA
Organism: Furipterus horrens; assembly: GCF_987537825.1. Classification (NCBI taxonomy): domain Eukaryota; kingdom Metazoa; phylum Chordata; class Mammalia; order Chiroptera; family Furipteridae; genus Furipterus; species Furipterus horrens. The sequence continues at coordinate 134,051,847 of NW_028327176.1, read as the reverse complement.
ATAATTAAAAGCAGGACTGGTGGGAGCATGTGTTAAAAACACCCAGTCATGTGTTCTGATAGTGCTTGCATTCATCTTGTATCTTTTGTTATATGCAATAAAGTTCTTTTTAGTTTGTGCCTTTCTTTTGCAGTGCTGCATGGTGCTGAACCATTGCCATATTATACTGCTGCCCATGCCATGAGTTGGTGTTTACAGTGTTCCCAAGGAGTGGCTTATCTTCACAGCATGCAGCCAAAAGCTCTAATTCACAGGGACCTGAAACCACCCAAGTAAGTCAGTCAGTCTCTGTCTCTGTCTGTCTTTCTGTCTCTCTGTGCACCTCCCACACCCCCCACTCCCTAATTCAACCTGTAGGTTGCACATGATTCCCTTCCCTTTTGGCTGGCTTAAGAATTGTTTCTTTTTACTCCCCATCAGTTATTTATTTATCTAAGCTTGCATTTTAGAATGTTGTCTTTAGTGGCGTCTTTATTTTAGTAAAATTTTAGTTTTAGTAACTCCTACCTTAGATTAGCATACTTTTAGAATTCTTCGGGCTATTTTATTTGTGCCTGCATTATATATCATTGCCTCTAGACTGTTCCATGAGAGCAGAGATGGGTCTTATCTTGTTCCCTGCTATATCCCTAACAACTAGCACAGTGTCCACACATAGTAGAAAATTTACAAAGTGGTTATTATTTACCCTTTCAGAGGAAGGCAAAGGGACATTACTGGCATCTGGGTAGAATTTGAAAATATTCTGCATTTCTCCATATTGAGGATCCTGGAACTTTGAAAGAACTTCAAAATTCCCTAAATAAGTACTTTAAAAGGCCAATACTTTTTTGTATAGGAACTCAACTAAAGAAAACATACATGTGGTATTTATTGTCATTTTTCCCCTCTTAATGTTTTTCTTCTTTATCCAGCTGTGAGAGTAAAAGAGTCCCCATATGTCCTCTCCGCCTTCCTGTATCCCTGACCACCATACAAGGTTTTCCCTAGGAAATCAGTATTAAGTATTCCTTTTTCTTAATAGTGCTTTAAATTGTTAAAATATCCCTTCTGGGTATAGCCTGTAACTCTCATGTCTAATCTGATACACTCTACATAGGCTTGAATTCTTGGAATCACTCTCATCACTAGTGTACCTTATTTCTACTTAGCTACATATCTTGGCTAGTAAAGAAGAGATCACTTAGCCTCTTTTTTTTTTCCTTCTGGTTATAAAAATTTTGTCTTCCTTTTTCCTTGTATTAACAAAATTGAATTATCAAAGCAAAATCATGGAAGTTATTTCTCTTTTCCAGCAACAGATTGATTAATTCAAAGAATACAGGCTAGCATCAGGCATGAAGTATCCTTTTCCTTGAGGAGCCATCAGAAGCAACTCCCTAAAGTGTCCCTTTCCTTCTGTGGTAGAGCATGTTTTGGCTTTGGAATTTAGTTATTAAACAGCATACATGAAAATATCTCATAAAAGGAAGTCATTTCAGTTTTCTAACATCTTTTGTATTTCATAATTACATAACTTAAATGACTCCGTTCATTCTCTATCCAACCATATACCATAAATCCATAAAGTCTAGGATTTAAATTTTATTTAACCAACCTATTTACGTAAGCCAGATACGCCCTATTAAAATCTAAAATTATTTGTAGGTAGGGATTCTCCTTTTGCTAATAAATACTATTAACATATTTATAAGAGCTCTGACCTAGGTCATTTGTTCCTCTTGGAACATCCTTATGGTTGTATCTGTAGTATTGTAGATTGTCTTTGGACCCTCCAGAATACAAATTAGGCTTTAGAATTAGAATTGATGTTTTGGAATGTACTGGGGAAATGAAAAATCTTTGGAATGACTGTTTTTGTATACAATTGTATACATAAGCACACATGCTGTATCTTGTCACTGGAAAACCTACAGATTCTGTGGTTAGTAAGAGTTCCTCAAAATGGCATATAAAGAAGGCACCTGATGATTTGGTTAGGTGTTTTATACAATATCAGCTTGTCCTTGTGTCCTTGTTTTATTTTTGCAAGTTCATTTGCATGTACTTCAGAAATAAAAATGTTTTTGTTCCTAACTGTGAAAGTAAGCCTACAAAGATAATTTAGGTTCTTATTCAGTGAGCCTTGAATGTCATGCTCAGAGTTGGTGAACTATTAACATCTTACTAATAAAGGAGGGCTAATTATAATAGTATAATATAAAAGTCATTCAGAAAATTATTGTGATATCTCGAATGTACCAGGATAAAACATGGAAACCAGGTAAAGAGTACTTATCTTCGGTAAAGAGTACTAAAGAAGCATTAATAAGAACAGTGAAATGGGGAAAAAATTTCATTGAGGTGCATATAGAGGTAAATTGCTTTTAGCATTCTTTCTACTTAAATTATAGAAATATTTTGAAGATGTGAATAGTAATCTATCTGGCTTATCTTAGTCACGTTGGACTAAAAGAAAATAATTTTCTAAAATAATTTCTCCAGTTAGAATTTAGCACAAAATTATATACAAAGAATTTAGGAAAGTTATAATTACAATGAATCCCCATACTCTGCTGTTGAATATTATTACAGCATAATGATGCAGATTATGTTACCCTTCTTTATTTCTGTTTATCATCAAAAGGAAAGCCTAAGTAAGAGTATGCTCTTTGATGATTGTACTTGGGTTGTATCACATCCAGGAAAGTCAGAATCTTCATTTCAGAAAATTTTCTGGAAGTCTTTCATTAAGTCGTTTTAACCATAATAGAATTATTCTCCTCCCACACACATTTTTTCCAAACATAAAAATAGTTTTGGTTTTGAACATTTTTTAAAAGTATCTTCAAAATGGACATTTAAAACAGGACAATTTTTCCTTCTATTTTGGTTTATTTTTCTTTATTTTCTTTAATTAAATGTTATTTTTAAAACAATTCATGTTCATGATTAAAAACAAATTCAAACAGTATAGGAAAATACAAGTTAAGTCTTTCCTGCCTCCCATTTTCACTCCTCAGAGGTAGCCACTGTTTTGGGTTTGTTCTGTTTTTTTGTGTTTTTTTTTTCCTAGCATGTATGGGTTATACTGTACATACTGTTGCTTTTTCTGCTTATGCGGACATGTTTTATACACAGATATTTATCTCTTTATTTTTAATAGATAATATTTCCTATATACTCTTAAGTAAATTGAGTACTAAAAACAGAAACTATTGTTGGCTTTATTAGCAATCTTAGACTTGGAAGAGCTGTTTTTAGAAAATAAAATGCTATTGAATCATTTGACATTTGGAGATTCTGTAAAGTTTTTAATACCCTAAATTGCTGCTTCTCAAACTTTTCCACTCACCCAGAACAAAGTTATGGTCTGAGAGTAGGGACAGGGCTTATAAAATCCTTAATGGAAGTTTCATATGTAGTTGTATTCAACTTCATATATTATGCAATTTGTTTTAAAGTCAATGTTAGGATGTTAAAAATACTTAGAACTGAGTAAAAGTGGTGGTCCAGGGAGATATGTTAACTCTTTACTAGGGCTCTGTAGGCTCCCTGCCACCTATCCCAGCATACACTGATACACTGGCAAGGTTTCATACACTAGTTTGAGAAGCACATAAAGTTTAAGCCATGATGTGCATGCATTTTAATTCTAACACCCTGTGTGCGTTCAGAGGGATAATATAAAATGTGACTTGGGTTCTTATGCTTATATGATACAAATGTTGACACCCCAGCAATATGACAAACCAGATAAACTGAAAAACCGTCCTACAGCAAACACCTAGAAATGCTTCATAGTACAACAAACATACTTTTCCATGGTGTAGGTGATTTTACAAAAAATAAGGGACATCATCGGGGCAAACGATGGAGGGAACTGAATCCTGACTTTGGGAAACGTGCATGGAAGCCAAGGGCTTTACTGTAGCCTCTGCCTGTATGTGGAATATAGAGTCCCAGGTCTTAATGGCTCATAGGTAACTGGAAACAGGTCCTTTGTTCTGCCCCAGGTGCGGTAGCAGAACTGAGACCTCTGTATGAATTTAGTATTCTTGGTAGGAACAACCTTAAAAAAAATAAGCTAGAAAAAAAATCAGTGTTCTGACTAGGTAAACTTTTATTTCTTAACTGAGGGTCTCCCTTCATGCTATTGTGAATTTTAATTTGCCCTACTTATGCAATCAAGAAAACCCTAACAAGACAGTTTAAAAGTCCTTAAAGTCATATGTTTTCATATGTTTTCAATCTTGGCCTTTAGGATTATTCCAGATTAAGATTGGTCAAATATGAAGCCACAGTAATAATTACCACACCCACAGGATGCAAGTTACCATGAGTGATAGCAGAAATAAAACAGAATTAAACCCTCAAATATTTAGACTCAAAATATTTGAAATTACCAGATACGGAGTATAAGATATAAAAGACGAAATTAAAATGTGCAAGGATCTCTGTCCAGGTAGCCCGGTGCAGCATTGACCCGATATGCCACGATTATAGGTTCGATACTCAATCAGGGTACAAATAGGAGGCAACTGGTGAATACGTGAATGTGTAGAACAGCAGGTCTGTCTCTCCCTCTCTCTGTCTCCCCCTCTGTCTCCCCCCCTCCCTCCCCCTTCCTTTATTTCTAAAATCAACTTTTTAAAAAATGTTTTAATAAAATGTGCAAGGAATGAAGATGTCAAAGATGGCCAGAAGGACTAAAAATATTTAGAAGTAATTAAATTTTTTATTTGTTTTTTTTAAAGATTTTATTTATTTACGTTTATAGAGGGGGAAGGGAGGGAGAAAAAGAGGGAGAGAAACAGCAATGTGCAAGAGATATATGGGTTGGTTGCTTCTTGCACATCCCCAACTGCAGACCTGGCCCACAACCCAGGCATGTTCCCTGATTGGGAATCAAATTGGCAATCTTTTGGTTCACAGACCAGCATTCAATCCACTGAGACACACCAGGCAGGGCCTTTTTTTTTTTTTTTTAAGATTTTACTTATTTTAATTAGAAATATTAAATAGCAGTTATGAAATAGGTGACAAGAGAATTAGTGAGCTATAAGATGTATCTGCAGTTACCCAGATGGTAACAGACAGGTGAGGAAAAAAATGATAGATTAAGAAACATGTAGAAAAGAAAGGGAAGGACTAACAGCAAAAAATTAGCATTCTGGTAGAAGAAAATAAGATGGGGAGAGATTCAAGAAGGATTGGCCAGGAATTTTGTGGATACAAGATTGAATTCTAAGGATAAATGAAAAGAAATCTACACTATGACATACCATAATGAGGCTACAGATCAACAAAAATAAAGGGAGATTTTAAAAATCAACTAAACAGAAAAGAGATTACTTACAAAGGCTGGACAATCAGAAGTATATTTCCAATACCAAAATGGAAGCTGTAGGACTGGAATCATAATTTAACAGAGCTGAGAGAAAAAGAGTTAATCTACGCAGGACTGTGTGTCTGCCGTAAGTTATTTTTAGGGAGTAGGGGTGCAAACTAAAGGCATTTTGAAACAATACCTGAGAAAATTCACTATAAATAGACCTTCATTAAAAGTATTTTGGGAAGATAGAAAATGATTACAAAAGGCAAATATAAGATTCAAGAAGGACTGGCGAAGCAAAATTAGTGAACATACTAATACCTTGCATGTAAGAGAACATCATTAGAGGGTTTTCAAAATAAAGAATTATTCCTATTGGTTTGCAGAGTAACCTACATGCCTATAAGCCTTTTAGATAATGATATAGTCATTTACATTTTTAATTATGTCACCTTTTTAATAAACTTTTGAAATGCTTTATTTTATTTCTTACAGGAATAACAAATTACATTGGGATATTAAGACTAAATATCTGTTGCTTAAGGGAATCTTAATATCTGGATATATTGGTTGTTTTAACAACACTAGCTATTGTAGGCAATAAGTGGCTTATCATAATAGAAATTTATTTCACTCATGTGACATCCAAAACAGGTGTTCATATTTGGTAGATGACCTTCCATGTGGTAATTTAAGGACCTAGTTAGGGCCTCCTCCGTCTGGTACTTCTGCCATCCTCCAGGACTTTGGGGACCAGCAGATAAAGAGAATGGAGATCATTTATGAGAGGTTTTTTGAGTCATATCTAGAAGTGACCCGTGTCCCTTCTATCCACATACCAGTGGCCACAACTCAATCTTAGTCACACCTACCTGTGCAAGAGAGGTTGGGAAATGAATTGTGTGCTCCAGAAGAATGGATGGATTTGGTGATCAGCTAGCCAGTCCCAGCCATGTCTACTTTTTGGTCATCCAGGATCTTTTCTGCTCTTACCACAGGTAGAACCACTCACTTCCCTTTGCCAGTTAAAACATCCCAAAAGCACTTCCAGTTACCACCCAGCTCAAGGGCCAAGGTCTCTGGATGATGTGTAGAGTCCTCTCCAGTCTGGATGTAGCTCCTCCCAGTCTTTAAAGTAAATGAATTAAAAAAGACAAGTTATCTCTCACCCTACACAACCCCCCCCCCCACACACACACACAATGGAAGAAGAGAGGACAATCAGTAAAAGTCTCCATTGGGAAAAGAGTAGAAGGGAGGCAGGCATACAATAGTTACTGGTATGTAGGGATGAAGTCCTGCATTGTCTGGTCCTGCCCTGGAGGTGTGAGGATTTCTTGGTCAGACCCTGATTCTGGCCTTGGAAAGGAACTCCTTTATTCATTGCTCATGACTCCTAGCTTTATGCTTTTGTAGGCTCCTCCCTATCCATTCACCATAGCCATGTCAGAACCGGGCTTTGTGGCATATCCTCCCCTCACAAGCTGTACAGCTTTCATAGTCTGCTTCCTGCTTACACAGCTATGGGGTCAAAGGCTTTTTTATTACAGACTAGTGTCCTTAGCAATAAAATTTCCTCAAAAGTAGGCTCTTGATTTCCCTGATTCTAGTCAGTTCCATGTGTCTGTGACCACTGCCAGAATTCTTTCTTAGGCACAATCTTGAACTTGATTATTTGATTCTTGGCCTCAATGCTTTTTCTCATCTGAATGGAGGCACCTTGAGATTATCGGTTTAGGCATAAAGTTCGTCCTGTTAATTTGTTCTTTGCTGCAGTGTTGAGTCCTTTTAAAGACTTTATATATTTTTTAGAGAAAGGAGAAGGAAGGGAGAAAGGGAGAGAAACCAATTGGCTGCCTCTCACATAAACTCCAACCAGGGACCAGGCCCACAACCCTGGCATGTGCCCCCACTGGGAATCAAACCAGTGACTTCTCGTCCTGCAAGACAGCGCCCAACCAACTGAGCCACACTCGTCAGGGTGCAGTGCTGAGTCTTAAAGGACCTTTATCAGTCTTATTTCCTGCTATTTGGAATATAGAAGCAGTCAGCTTTTCCAGTCCTTTAAAACCACAAACTACCACAGGAGACAAATTTTACCAAATGTTTTTCTACATCATTGCATGGATCCCTATCTTTCCAGCCTCTAGTTTCAGGGTTTCTTTTGTTGTTGTTGTTTGTTTGTTGCCTACTGCTAAGCCAATACCAAATATATTAGATTTTTGTTATAGCAAAGCCCACATAGATACCAGTTTCTTACATTGGTTAGAGTAACACTGTTAAAATAACAAATAAGACCTGAATTTCATGGCTTAACAAAGTACAGGAGTTTTTTTCCAGTCATATGAACCCCAAAGTCAGTGTTCCTGATTAGTGGGCATTTTTTCACATGGTGGATTCAGGATCCAGTCTCCTTCTGTCTTGTAGTTCAGAATCCTTTGCATTCAGTGACATGGGAAAAGGAAAAGGAATATACATGTGAGAGACTTATGGACTAGGCTTGGAAGTGGAGTACATTACTTCCACCCATATTCCATTAGCTAGAATGGTCTTACAGAGATACCTAACTATACGCGGGAAAATGTAATCTGTGTGCCAGTGAGGGAGAGAAAATGGGTCAGTGAACAGCTAACCAGTCTTCTGCGTGAAGCTGAAGACTCATTTTTGTTCATTATAAGGTTTGCAAAAATTTTTAGACCATCATCCAGAGTATGAAATGCTTCACAGTCTATAATGTGTTACATGTTAATGTGTATAGAACTGAAACAGAACTTTCATGAAAGAATAACCTTACAAGTTATAATGCCCTTTGATATTTGGTATTGTTTTATTTTCTAAGATGCTATCATATTCTACTGAATTGATTTTGTGGTCTGGGTTGCCAGATTTATCATCTTGATTTTTATGATTTTGATTTTATGACTAGATTTTTGCCTGCAGCTTGAAAAGTACTGGGAAGGGTAGATATAGGGGCAGCAAGCAATTTACAAAGGCATTGATATTCCTCTATTTCAGGATGCCATAATGCTGACCTACTAAAAGTTTTTTAAACTCCACGTTTTATTTTGGCCCAGAGAACTATAGTCAGGAACGATTATGGAGATAGAGATAGAGATAGAGATAGAGATAGAGATATCAAAATGTGGGTATAGCAGTCTTCCTAAGAGAACTAGGCTAAGGTCAATTAAATTTTGCTAATATTCCCATGAACTGTATTAAGCTGTTATAGTAAACAGGTAACATTTCGCAGAAGTTGAATGGTGACATTTTGCTTAATTCTTTCTATTTCCACAAATGTCTTTTATTGTATAATCAAATATTCATCTTACAACCTTTGTGGTGTTTTTTTTGTTTGTTTTTGTTTTTTTAACAGCTTACTACTGGTTGCAGGAGGGACAGTTTTAAAAATCTGTGATTTTGGTACAGCCTGTGACATTCAGACACACATGACCAATAACAAGGGAAGTGCTGCTTGGATGGCACCTGAAGTTTTTGAAGGTAAAATGACAAGCGTGATGTGGTTGGTAATCTGTCTTACTACTTCATGTAATTTGAATATGTGTTTATGACCTTGCCCATGGTTTTATTTCTGCATGGTACATAATTATAAAGCATATATTAAAGTCTAAGGAGGTATTAAATATAGCCTTAGATTTTAAATCTCCTGGGAAAATTTATGTTGTAAAGCACCTTCTTTGCAAGTTCAAGCATGTGTGCAGTTGATCTTCATTCTCAGATTCCGTAATTGCATAATTGCCTATTTGTAACCCGAAAATCAGTACTTGTGGTTTTTTCATGCTTATTCACAGGCATGCATAAAATGGGAGAAATTTTTGAGTTGCCCAAGACACCTGTTCCCAGCTAAGGTCGAACAGAGCAACACACTGCCTTGTTTTAGCTCTCATACTATGATATTTTCATCATCTCTTTAGTGGTGCATTTTTTTGTTGGATTTTGTGTGTGTGTGCTTTTTGTTGGTGATTTCGCTGTTTGAAATGGCCTCCAAGAAAAGTATTGAAGTGTTTTCTAGCATCCTTAAGTATAAGAAGGCTATAATGTGTCTTACAGAGAAAATACATGTGCTAGCTAATCTTCATTCAAGCATGATTGGTGATGAGTGCTGTTGGTAATGAGTTCATATTAACGCATCAACAGTATATATTAAATAAGGTGTCTTAAACAGAAACGCACATGTTATGTATTGGTCAGTTGACAAAACTGTTTTGAAAAGGCTAGCAGGTAACTAACCCTGTATTTCCCCTAGGAACAAATGACTCTGTGTTCACTAATTCAATTTTCATAGCAACCTTACAGAACATAAATACCAGGAATAATGGGAATTAACTGTGTTTTTGTACTGGTTTCCTAGAAATTAAAAATTGATTGTCTAAATGAGCATGCCAAGGAAGAAAATACAGTACTAAGAACAAGTAAAGGATAAACTTATGTTTACTTTCTTTTACATCTCTATACTCAAATTCTAAAAGAGTGATCCATAAATTTCATACTAGGTTTCTGTATAAAAACATCCAGTTATCTTTTAAATGAGAAAAGTTTGAACTGAAGATGTGTGATTTGTATGTCAGGACATAAGAATGACCATAAAATTCAGATATGTTCAGGAATCAGACTCTGATTGAGGCTTTTTCTTTTTTATGAATTTGAAGATTTTTGTTTGTTTTTAGCCACCCACACGAGGGAAAGAAATTTGCTATGCAACTGGTCACTTGGGTGGAACCATTTTGCCATAAATTCAATTTAAAAGTTAGGGGACAAGTGAGCGTTAAATTACACAAAATAAAATAATGCCTCCTAATAATAAATAATGTTTTCAAGTTTGTATACAAAATACATACAGTTGTCATTGTTTTAAAATTATTTAATATACCTTTCTGTGACTTAAAATAACATAGCATTCCTTTAGTATGGAGAGCAGAAGATTTTACATTGTACAAAAGAAGCAGAAATAAAAGTTAGTTAATTATTTAGAGCAACAAAGCTCAGTTAGGACATGTAGATTTTTTTTTCCTGAAAGATGTCAGCACCTTTAGCCCAAATTTGATTGTAACTTCATTGTAATGCTTACAATACACTGCTAAATGCATGTGTAGTATGCACACTAAGTACATGTGTAGCTGTTACTATAATAATTGTTTTTTCTTATAGTCATTTTGAGGGGCTTTGGGGTGGTTTTGGGGGGTTTTTTTTTGGCTGTTCAGTGCAGTGATTCACCCACCAATTTATAAATCCTATATATTTTGCTGCATAATCTGCTCGCTGTTGTATAAATTTGTTATCTATAATTTTCACTGTTTACAACTTATTTTTAAGTTTACAAATTAAGAATTTTATCTTACCACATATTGAAAAGAATTTAATCTTAACACTAATTTAGACATTTCTTCTGCTTCAGTAGTAGGATAGTGCTTTTCAGCTAGAGAATGGGAAAAGAAAATTTAAGATTAAAATCTTATGGAGAAGAATGTACAAGTGTTTCATTCTCTGCCCCAGAGAAAGTATGTTTTATTTAAAATTAAGGCCTGTGCCTCTTGATGAAAAAGTAGAAAATAACTAACTTTCTAAAGTAGATTTTCTAGTTTATTATTAATACTTAAGTCATTTAAAAGTATACTTGTTAGGCCCTGGCTAGGTGGCTCAGTTGGTAAGAGCATCGTCCTGACACCCTAAGGTTGTGGGTTTGATCCTGGTCAGGGCACACACAAGAGTCAACCAATGAATGCGTAATTAAGTGAAACAAGTCGTTTCTCTTTTCTCTCTTCCTTTAAAAATCAATAATTAAAAAAACAAAAACAAAAGACAGTAAGTGTCCTGAGCACATTTTTTGTAAGTGTATTTGTCGCAAAGAGTTAAGAAATTTCAAAAAGAATAACTTCTCAGCTGGACTGCGGCCTCCTTTTGTTTTTTGTACATGATGCTCATCTTAAAATTTATGAAAACAATTATTTCTCTAGGTCCTGTAGAAAAAGGTCTTGAAATTGTACCATATTTTTTTCTAGGTAGCAATTACAGTGAAAAATGTGACGTCTTCAGCTGGGGTATTATCCTTTGGGAAGTGATAACGCGTCGGAAACCCTTTGATGAGATCGGTGGCCCAGCTTTCCGTATTATGTGGGCTGTTCATAACGGTTTGTGAACATTTTTCTTTAACATATTTGCATATTTCCCCGAAGAGGACCATTTATCTTTAACATTAAAATGTAAAGCTCTTTATTACCAGATTACCTTTCTGCCATCAATTTCCGACTCTCCCCATAACCTAAACATCAGGCAGGACAAGACTGAGAGTGGTCCTGGTGTTTGCACAAGGCTGAGAGGGAGTTCTGTTGGCTGTGCTGATTTGGGACAGGTCATCACTAGACAGCGGGAGCCAGCTGCTTAGGTTGGTTCTCTCCAGGGGCTAGAGAAGCATTGGGCTGGGCTCTGTGGAGGAAATAAATTTTAAAATAAAATAAATAAATAAATAAATAAATAAATAAATAAATAAATAAAATCTCTCTCATAGTGAAGATAATTGGGGAGATATAGCCTTTTTTCCTGAGAACTACAAGGGTCTCACTGAGAAGAGAAGGCAAAGAATAATGAGTTGCTACTTAAGCTATTCAGAAAGGTAAAACACAAAGTGATTTATATATTTTTTTAATATCTTCTCATTCATCCTTATGAGGTGCATACTATTATTGCTTCATTTTACAGTTTTACAGATTAAGGAACTGAGACCTAGAGGGGTTAAGTAACTTGCCCCAGGTTACAAGATTAGTAACTCGTATTGCTGGAATTCAGTCCACATCTTTCTGACTCCAGTGCTCATTTTTAAGTTATGTTGACTTAGACTCAATGTCCTTATATCCCTTTTATTCATTTGATATCTCTAGCTAGAATGTTTTTAACCAGTCATGATGTTAGAATTCTTCTTCTTTAATCAAGTTACTTCATATTTGCTTTGGGAAAATAAACTCTTCATGAAGGAAAATTACTTGATGTTCCTAACTTAACATCACTCTCTGTTACTTAATTTCTGTCACTTGATTATAATACCCTGATTACTGGCATTTTAATATACTGTTCTACATGTGATACAAACAGATATCTGCCTAACTGTTTAGGTCATTTGTACACCTACCAAACAGTACCATCATCTGAGTAATCTTAACACTACCAATTTCTTTCACTACCTTTCATTTTATTAAACTTCCTTAATGGCATTGTAGAGAATGCTAAAGCATTTTTCTCTCTGTCAATTGTCAATAGATAATTGAATGTCAGTGAAGTCAGGGATAAAAGAACTAACTTGTTAATTGATAAAATTACAAAGATTTCATTGTATTTGAGACCTTCTTTAAGGTAGGAACCTTACTAATACTGTTACAGTTTTAATAATTACATGAAAATTGGCAGTTTTCAGCTTATGAAATGATAGATTCACAGCAGCTAAAAGGTCTGCCTCCCACAAAAGAGTCATTTGGAAATGGCTTTTTATATATGGAAGATGATTTTTCAAACACATTTGAAATTTCTGCAATGGATCTGAAAATATAGCTCAAGTAAGATTCCCCCAAGCCACCATTCCATTTGTCTTAATAAAATGCAGATTAAGCCATTATTAATTCTTAGTCTTTTGCCATACTGCATATAAATTTTTAATTTAATTTTTGAAATGATGTATCTTCTCCTTAATAAAAATATGTTAACCAAAACGACCAAAATAAGGGGCTGGGGGAGTACTTTTATTACTCCAAAAAAAACCTTAAATCACAAGATGTCTAAAATAAACACTGCTTTAGAAATACATATAAACAGCTGACATCATTCTTTGGGTAAATACATTCTTTCCCCCTCCTTTAATTTTTAATTGTAGGTACTCGACCACCACTGATCAAAAATTTACCTAAGCCCATCGAGAGCCTGATGACTCGCTGTTGGTCTAAAGATCCTTCTCAGCGCCCTTCAATGGAAGAAATTGTGAAAATAATGACTCATTTGATGCGGGTATAATCCTTCTTTTGAGGGGCTTTGGGGTTAAGGGAATGTGATATATACTGAGTTTTAATGGAATTTTAAAATAAAAGGATATTATTGCTCTTTTTTGCTTTATACTTTTCCATATTTTCCAACTTACAAAGGGCATTTATTACTCATATAATCAGAGGAGGAATAATTATTTGGGGGGAAAAAATCTAGTTCTTTATAATGAAAAGGGGCCTAAATAGGTTTTTGGACTTAACTTTCTCCTACTCCTTAACTTAGTGAATAAATGTGTTTGTTTCTGGGCCTGTTGCCTCATCTGTAATATGAGAGAAGCTGAATTAGGTGATCTTTAAGGCCTTTACAGGACTTACGATATCTTATGACTCTTAATACTTGCTAAACTAAGTTTTTCATTTTCTTTACTGCAAATCCCCATCAAGCAGTCATTTGTGCAGGGTAATAGAGAGATTGCATTTAGACACATTTAAGTGATTTTCTTGACCTTTTGTTTTTTCATCGCGTATTTTTAGTTTTTCATTTGCATTAAAAAGTTAAACCCTCTTCTAGAATTTATAGAATTTTTAAATTTAGAAAAACACTTCTAAATGATTAGCAAAATTTCCTGGTCTATAAATGAAACGCTTTTAGAATTATTTGAATAATTTTAGGCCTCTTGTTTTTGGTTCACTAACAAAATCAATCAAGTGGTACTTTGACTTTCAAAAGTTAATATACTTAATGAAAGTACCTGAATTTCAGAACAATTTGCTCAGTAGAAGAATTTTTCAGTCTCCTTAAATATAACTAAATCACTCCCTAAATGGCCAAAGACTTAATTTGTTCATTTTGTTGAAAATAATTCGTGCAAAACAGCTCAAACTAATCTGATTAAGGCTTACCACCATATTTGGGTACCAGCTGTATATAGAATTCTGGGCCCTAAAGATGCGTTCATAAGGAAACAACTTAGTCTCTGTAGTCAGATATTTTAAAACATTGGGATATATAAATTGTTCAAATTGTAACTGTTTAATATATGCTTTGTTTAATTCTAGAAGGAAATTTTTTTTCCCTAAATTCTAATTTTTGTGCAATAAATATTTTTAATACTATACCTTCAATTCATAGAGAGATATCCATAATCTATCCATTTTATTTAAAATATTAGTTCTGACAGTTCTTTGGCACACCAGCTTCAGTTGTCAGACTAACAATCGTTTTAACAATTTGGAAGTTTATATCACTGCTATGAGAACATCAATATGTTTTACATATTATGAGGAATACTATTGTATTTCATATGATTCCTTGGAGAAATATTTGCTGTTTTCTTCAAAACTTTGGTCTCTGTGTGAAATAGCTTCTTAGGTATTGATCTGGCATTGATCACAATCGAAATGTAGAAAAGGAACACATTATCTTCATCTTTTTAAAATCAAAAACTTAGATGTCTACAAATTCAGTTTATGCCTTACAAAAAGCGAAGCAGCATCTTTGCTGCATTTAAATCCCATGAAACGAAATAAGTCTGATGTACTTTTCAAGTTAATTTTTACAGGATTTAATTTGTATTAAAGAAATTTTAAATTGGATTTACTTTTTTTTATATATATATAGTACTTTCCAGGAGCAGATGAGCCATTACAATACCCTTGTCAGTATTCAGATGAAGGACAGAGCAACTCTGCTACCAGTACAGGTAAATAGATAGATTAGAAGAGTAATAACTTAAATTTTTTGTATCTCTCCCATGAAATTATAATCAAGAAGTAATGAATGATGTCCCCATTTGCAGTTTAATTTCTTCATTTTATACAATTACTGCAATTTGAGTTTCTACGTGCGTCATTCTTCATAAAGGCCCCAGATTGAAAGAACTATGAAAGATCTGCTTCCAAGTCGTAGAATTCTTCCATAGCTATATACAAAAAATTGGACATTATACTGTTATTCTTTGAAAAATAGTTTTTATATAAATACTGCTAGATCAAATAGTATTAGAAATTGTTGTAAATATATGTTACAAGGTATTTCTTCATCATGAACACCCTACTTTTTTGCTCTTTGTAGAAGAGTCTACAGAAACTCTTCTGCTATTTTAGTTCAGAGTCCTCAGTTTTCATGAAGTAGTAGTGGGATTTGTACTCTGTTCATCAAAGAGGATAGTAGAAAGAATACTATAACTTAGAAAAATTGTACTTTTCAATATATATTTGGGGATACGTTATGACATTTTATTATTAATTTAAAGTTAAAAGGAGTATGTGTATGTATACACATATTTATCCTGTACTTAAATTTTTATTTTTATTCACAAATATTTTTACTCATCTATTTCTCCCACCTCAAAAATAATCATATTTATTTTAATCTGGTTTACTATTTGACTAGTTATTCCCAAATTCCAATTTTACTGAAAATCTT
The DNA here is from genome assembly GCF_987537825.1 of Furipterus horrens. Classification (NCBI taxonomy): domain Eukaryota; kingdom Metazoa; phylum Chordata; class Mammalia; order Chiroptera; family Furipteridae; genus Furipterus; species Furipterus horrens. The sequence goes on along the minus strand of NW_028327176.1, from coordinate 134,036,123 downwards.
TTGAGTTGCTCTGAATTTTAAAATGAACTCTAAAATTCTGTTTTTCACTTCTGCTACTACCTTTAAACCCTCTCCCTATTTTTATAGTATGATCATCAGCTTTTTGATTCTCTACCTTTTCACTGACCCTCAGTCCTCTTAGGTTCTTCCTTTTCCTCTTCCACTTAATTCAGGCAGTTATTATAATTCCATTGGGAATAATTCTCAGTCTTCTAACTCTCATCCCAAGCTTGGTTGGCTAAACCGCAAGCCTGGTTAAATTCGACTCTCAGCTTACTCCTTGCCTGTGTCAGTGCAGCTGAATGTGGCTGGAGATGACACATATTTACTATCCTCAAATGTCTATTTAGTGCTTCTGGACAGTTGTACTTTATTTTAGTCCCTCTTCCCTCTCCTAGATGACTTAATTTTATATTTTAGCCTCTCTCTTCGAACTTTAAATACCTCCTCCCCACTCCTCACTCTCAGCTGACCTTGCTTACTATTTCTCTGAAAAAATTGGATTAATCAGAAAATGGCTTCCACAAGTTCTTTCACTACATCTCCCCATCTACTCTTCGTTCTCATCTGTTACTATGGCTGAACTGTCCCTGCTTCTAGCCAAAGGCAAGCCTGTGAACTTGTGTATTAAGTCCATTACAGCAATTCTTCTCTCTTGCATCTTTCTACTGGTATCATTCCCAGAGCATATATAATCTGTATTTACTCTTTAGCTTCCCTTCCCATTCTCTCCTGTGTCCACTCCTCTCAGGATTTTGTTGTACCACTGCTCCAGAAGTGTTCTTGTCAAGGTATCACCACTCGCCTCCCAATTACTGAAACTAAGTGAATAATTTTTAGTTCTCATCTTTTTTGACTATCAGTAGCACTTGTTACAGTTCATTACACTCTACTTTTTACAGGACTTTCTTCAGTTGGTCTCCAGGATACCATACTAGCCTGGATTTTGTCTTACATCTCTGGCCACTATTCTGATGGTTTTCTATGCTGGTTATTTCTTATCTTCCCAGCCTATAAGTATTAGAGTTCCCATGGCTCAGTAATTTGGCCTCTTTGCTTATCTGTCTACACTCATTTCCTTGGTAATCTTACTTAATATAATGGCTTTATATACTATCTATTTGCCAATGTTTTGATCCATCCCAGACCTAAACTCCATATTCACATCCAACTACTTGAATTGTAATAACTCATACTTACCATTTTCCAAACTAACCTCTTGATACTCCCTTCAAACTCACTCCTACCATGATTTCCCCATCTTAATTAATAGCCACTTCTTCCACTAGTTGAGGCTAACAACCTTAAAGTCATCTTGGACTGTGAGAAGACTTCAGGCATTTTGGTTCCCTTTTTGCTCTATTGTTAAATTTTATTTAAAATGCATTTTGCGGGGGGCTATCTTGATTAGCTTAGAAAGTCTTGGTTATTTCTATTTATGTCTTACCAATTTAGAAAAGAATGTACATTGCGTATTGAATGAAGCATTTGTATTATCCCCAGTTTTTAATCATAAATGTTTCTGCTTTCCTAGGCTCATTCATGGACATCGCTTCTACAAATACCAGTAATAAAAGTGACACTAATATGGAGCAAGTTCCTTCCACAAATGATACTATTAAACGCTTAGAATCAAAATTATTGAAAAATCAGGCAAAACAACAGGTTTGTTTTCTAATTAAAAGTAAAATTATTTGGTTACCTTACCAAATGTCCTAATGTTACACCAACTGAAATGATTTGCCATCTTCCATTATATAAATTCTGAATGTTGTTCCTGAAACAGATAAACTTAGGAGTAGAGACATATAATGAGCACCTCCTTTAACCAAATTGTTTTCCCTTCTGATTGCTGCCTTTGCTAACCATGCATCTCCCTCCCTATAGTGATCCCTAACTTTAATGGTTGGTATTTTAAAATGTAAAATGGCTATTTCTTGGCTATACTACTCAGTTAAGGGAGTTGTCCTAAATCTGCCATTTCATGTTATTCAGATATATTATATTTTTGCTATTATTGGTTTAAAAATATTTTAAGGTATGGTTTTTATTTATCTTGCTGAAGCAGTTAGGTTAACTAATAATTCGGGTATTTAACTCCGAACTCCACAGACCACCATTTTCTAAAGGCCAGTATTGCAGCTTGCTCTCCTGTACCCCTATAGCTCCCTCTCCCTGAAAACTTGCCTTTTCTTTCAGAAAAAGAAAAGAACCTATAAGAATCCCAGTTAGTATTATTTCTTCTTCCAGGCTCTCTGGGATTTTAAATCTAAACAGTTTCAGTAATTCAAATTGACCTGTAATTTTAACAGAGTGAATCCGGCCGGTTAAGCTTGGGAGCTTCCCGTGGGAGCAGCGTAGAGAGCTTGCCCCCAACCTCCGAGGGCAAGAGGATGAGTGCCGACATGTCTGAAATAGAAGCCAGGATTGCTGCGACCACAGGTAAAAAAGAAATAAAAGTCTGAAAGGGAGTGAAAATGATAGTTTTAGTTGTTTCAGTAGTGGGCATATCAGGGCGTTTTGTGTCTTAAAATTTTTTAAAACAAGGAAGTAGATTTACAATGTACTTTCTAAGCTTCTAGTGTAATTTTTCTATTTCTCTCAAATTCCAAATAAGGAATATATGACATAAAATTAAACAAATGTAGTTCTTTCGCTGCAAACATGAGTGGAAAGTCTAAATGAGAAATTGAAATTTTACCAAAACCATAATGCTTTGGAAGTTTCTGAGTGATTCTACTAGAATTTTGTGCTGAACTCAAATAACAGCAAATATTTTGTTTTGAAATTAGAAAAAAAAAATATAGTCCAGAGGCACATGGCATGGCCTTACTGTCTGCTCCTCTTCCTGCCAGTGGCAAAGATAACTAAGTTGGCTGTGGTTAATGCTTTTAATTGTAAAAATAAAAGATCATGTTAATTTAATTTGGTCTTGAAAAAGCTAACGTTTAAATTCCATTTTATCAGTTCTTAAAGTGATTAATTATGGAAGGACTAGTCATGCAAAAATATTGTATGTCTTGTTACCTAACCTTGTTTTCTAACCAGGTTTCATTTTAGTAATGCTGGTGTAATTTGCTTTTTTTCCCAGTTCTCCCAGGGGTGGAGGGGAACTGGTTTTTAAAGTAAATACATTTCTGTTGTGAAAAATGTGGAAATATAAACAAAAAAGTAGTCTTTCATAATTGTTCCACTCAGAGATAAACACAACATTTTTTTTTTATTTACCTCTAGTCTCTTAACTGTATGTGTGTATATATGTATATTAGCATATATGTATTTTTAATTAGCTAACCGGGTTTTTTTTTTAGGTCTTTTGTCATTCATTTGTTTTTTGGGTTTTTTTTTTTTTTTTTTTTTTTTTTTTTTTTTTTCCTAAAATGAGTATTCTAATTTGTGTGGAGTTCTTTTCAAAAAGAAGTTGTCCAGAGGACCATCATACTATATTTCCCTTCAACTAATCATGATCACTGATTTTATTATTTAGTATTAGAATCAGGTTGATACAATATCCAAAATAACAGTGTCTTTAACACATAAACTGTTATTTTTCACACTTAAACAAATCTGGCTCCATTATCATTAAGCAACTGGATTCCTTCTGTACCTCTGTGCCACAATCCCTATTGTGTGGCTTCCATCCTCAAAGATACTTTGTACTCTAGATGGTTATTATAGTTCCAATCATCACATCCACACAATCCAGACAGCAGGAAGGAAAAATTAGGAAAAGGCAAAAGGGCACATGCCTAAGCTCTTCAAGGAGCTTCTCCAGAAGTTTCCCAGAACAACTTGCACATAAATGTTATTGGCCATAGTAATAGGGACAAATGGCTACACATGGCTCCAAGGAATAGAAGAACCTGTGATGTTTTATTTGGGAACATCGCTGTCCTGAGCAAAAGTAAGGGTTCTGTTGCTAAGAAAGAAGGGAAAAATAAGGATTGGCAGGGCACTAGCAGTCTCTGCCACACAGACTGGTCTTCAGAAACAGTCAAGTTGGTTGGAGGTCACAAGCCCACTGACAAGCTCTCCTGGTCTCTATGAATCGGAAGTGTGTCTGTGGAGGAAGGGAGTCTCACTGTAAAGTCAGACATATGTGGATATACCCTTACACTTTGGGGAATCTTTTCCAGTTCAGGGATATCATTCAAGGTGGACCTGCCAAATAGTGATTGTGACCCTAAAACAGAAAGTAGTGCTGTAATTATAATTTTATGTCTGTTAGTGTCAATTTTCTAGTCAGGTACTACTTTATAATTATTCTCTACAGAAGTGATATTTCACTAGGTTGAAGATAACCACACATTTAAATTACCCTATCCTTTTTTTCTGCCTAAATGTAGAACAGGTGCTATTGAACAGCCATCGAATTCAACACAATTCAGATTTTTTTTTAGTGCGATACCTTACTTTGAAAGGTTCATATTGTCCAGCTTTTCAGTACTATTCATGTTTAGTGGGAATGTATCCTAAACTTTGGAAGCCACAATAAATATTCAGTTTACCGGAAGTATGTATAAATATTTATAATTATAAAAGTCTATACATCTTATACTTTGATTCAATAATTATCACTTAATCAATGAATTTTACTTTATAGTACACTTCAGAAAACACCTAACTTGAACATATATACCTGTATTTTTGTAATTAGAACAAATATGGCAGCTTATTTCTTTTAACTCCTCTTTTCCTTCCCACATTCATCCTAGTAGTTTCACTTAGGTAGATTGTTTCTATGAACATGTTTGAATTTAGCTTCCTCATTACCCTGCAGCTTTGTTTGTCTCTGTCCATTTCGGGTTTTTTTTGTTGTTGTTTTTGTTTTTTCCTTTTGCTAATTAAAGCCAGTGTGTGAAACATTTGCTCCTTAATCCTGCCTTTTCTGAGCATGGATGAAAAGTCAGACAGTTCTGCATGCTCTTCTGCATGGAGTGTTATTAACATAACTATTTGAAAACTATTCTGTTTTTGTAATTTATTGTTTTCTGTGTTACTGTTTGTGGTTGTTTGCATGTATACTGTATATATGTGTTTTTGCAGCCTGTTCCAAGCCTAAACGGGGCCACCGTAAAACTGCTTCATTTGGCAACATTCTGGATGTCCCTGAGATCGTCATATCAGGTATCATAGACCACCTGAGTTGGTCTAATAACTGTGGAACCGGAATAATGATCCCTGGTACTTACAAAATGCTTCTTGCTCCAATTTTTATAGGACATGAAAATAGATACCTTGCATGCAGTAATTAGGGAGACAGATTGAAAACTATACATTTATCTACACTGAAGTGGGCTTGACAGGATACCTCAGATATCCAAAAATGAGGATAAAATAGAAGGCAAAGTAAACCTTTTCACAGAAGGGAGAATGCCAGCCCAGACTTTACCAACTTCCTCTCAGCTTTTAGGTGAGTAGATAAATTGAACCCAGACCTTTTTTGCACCCAGCAGAAAGAGGAAACAACTATTCATATTTAAAAATACTTGTTGTCCTTGGCTCCTTTTCTATCTTAGTCACTACTTTGGGGCTCCCTCTAAGCTTTCTATCCCGGCCTCTTTCTGTTGGTAGCAAGTGAAATATGAAGTTGAGAAAAGAGAGTCGCTAAATTCCATTTTGCCTTAACTTAGAAAATAGATGCAAAGTAAAATTAAATGAGATTTGCTGTTTTGCATGGTATCTTGTGTATTATCAGGAGAATCTTCTTGCAGGTTACTTGTTTTTATACCTAACTCACACATGGTACTTCAGTGTCTCAAATTGGTGAATTGCTTTTATTTTTTATGGTGATGGTTTTATAGATTGACTCTAAATCACCATTTCTGATAGAACGTTAAATGGCATGTGTGACCTTCAATATTGGTTAATATATGTTATCCAAATTATCATTTCTTTTTCCCTCAGCTTTAGGTTTCCCATTACCTCTTCCCCCAAAATTTTTACTAGAAAATATACAATTTTCCCACACACACTCATAGGTGTGCTTTGGTGGAATTCTCCAGTACTCTGTACTTTGCCTGTTAAATATGCTTTTAGCATATGATCGTGTTATAGTTGAAGACCTAGTGGTTGTTTTCTCCTCTAGTAAACTGGAAACTGAGGATAGATACAGTGTCTTTGTTATTTAGTGGGGTTTTTTTGTTTGTTTTTTTTTTAAGATTTTATTTATTTATTTTTAGAGAGAGGGAAAGACAGGGAGAAAGAGAGGAAAGGAAACATCAATGTACGAGAGAAACGTCGATTGGTTGCCTCTCTAATTCCCCCAGCCGGGAACCTGGCCCGAAACCCAAGCATATGCCATGACTGGTAATCGAACGGGTGACCTTTCGATTTACAGGATAATGTTCAACTCACTGAGCCACACCAGTCAGGGCCTTTATTTAGTATTGACTGTATCAGCACTATCCGGTCAATGCCTCATACATAGTTTTTAATAGATATGTTTCTGTTAAACAAATGAACAAACTATTATTGAGGTCCGGTGGCCAGGAACTAGTATACGTATAAAATCTGTATAAATTATAAATATGTATAAAATATAAGTTATACAATTTCTAATGGCCATTTTGTATATACAAAACCATTTTATATTAATTTCTTTTTCTGGTTATCAAAGTAGTTTGTATTATTACATCATCACTATTGCTCTTTAGAGAACAGAATTAACCTATTTCTTACATAGTAATTTTACTTATTGAGTTAGGGGCTACCTTCAAAGTCAACAAGTACTTGAGATCATTTTACTTTTATGCTAAAAGGTACTACATTTAAGGGAATAATATTCTAACCAAGTGGCAATATCTTAATGCACACATTGCCGAGCTATGGTAATATTATTTTGAGGGAATCAGGAAAATTTAAGCAAAGGTAGTGTACTCTTAATCCAGGTCTTATGGGTAGACATTGAGAACACACACACACACACACACACACACACACACACACGTACAAGATGAGGGAGAGAAGAGAAAGTAATAGTCTCAGTGGTTTTCAGTCAGGGTGAATTTGCCCCCCAGCAGATATTTGGCAATGTCTAGAAACATTTTTGGTTGTCACAACTGACAGTTGCTGCTGGCATGTAGTAGGCAGAAGCCAGGGATACTGCTAAACATCCTACACTGTCCCAGACTTCCTCCCAAAGCCAAGAATTGTCCAGTCTAAAATGTCAACAGTGCTAATCCTAAGAAACCCTGGTTAGATAGATGCTCTGTGTGTCCTATAAAGTAGTTTAAAGTACATCATCTTAATTGATCTTCATAACAGCCTTATAAGTAGGGTTATCAGGTAAAACTATGTATTGGATAGCTATTTTACAGATGAAGAACTTAGATCTGATGATGAGTGTTTTTACCATAGTCACACAGCCGGGATTCTAACCTAAATCTTTTGACTCCAAATCACATCCATTTGCTCCTCTTCTGTTTCAGTCAGAGAAGAGTAATTAATTTTGCTTTGCTCCTCTTTATAATTTGCATTAAAGAGAACTCTTCAGTCAGAAGACCCTCTTTATGACATTGGATCCTTATGGATTCAGGAAACCTTAATTCTACACTTAATTACCAGAGCAACAATGCTGTTCGAATGGAAGTAGTATTCAGTAATACATTTCATTAAATATCCTTAGTGTTTTTTCCCCCAAATAGTCAACACTAACCTATCAGTTTCACTTTTAGTAAAAGAATGCAAGCACTGGAATGGAAAAAATTAGACATGAAAGCCAAACATTAATTTGGTAATAGGTTGTATTTTACAGTTAAAAATACAAATATAACCCATGCTTTGAGAATATCTCTCCTATCTTACTTGGACATATTAATTATAAAGGAGGATGGTATTTATTCTCCTAATTTCTTAATACCTCCCAGAATTTTTTCCTTAAAGTCAATTTCCCACAAGTTCTGTGTTATTACCAGATATTTCTTTGATATATCTAAACTGATAATACATTGGGTCCCAGTTGTAAGCATTTTTTAAAATATACCTATATTTTTTATTTTATCTGGTATGGATAGGTATTATAGTTTCAGTAACACTTCCTTTGGCCAAATGCAATATACTGAGTCTAATGTTAAAACGAACTGACTTCTTAAATAAGATTTAAATAAGAGCATTTCTTTAGGCATCACAAACAAAATTTACGTGTACTTACTGACGGAGTATAAATGTATTTTTAAGTGTCTGTTGCTCCTGGCACTTTTAAATTTTAATTTTTTTAAAATATACACTATTACTCAAAAGAAGTTTTTAAATTTTTTTACTACTGACACTATTACAGATGTACTCCTTTTATCCCCATTGCCCACCTTTGTCCAACCCCTCTCCACCCTTCTCCTGGCCTTCACACTAGTCTGTCCATGGGTCAAAATAATTTTTTTTTAAATATATGTTTAAAACAACTGAACTGCCTACACTTAGTCATAGGTAAACAAATTCAAATCTTGCTTTTTTTTGTTTGATCTTCAACACTGTTATAGACTATGTCATCATTCATGAGGAAGAGCAAACAACCTTAGCCATTGGCTAACGATAGTATTTATCAATTTACTAGTCTCTTGGGTCAGGTAATAATGGACCTTTAATACCTCAAGACTTCCTGTGTATGATCAGACAATTTTTATACCTCTTCTACAATGACTCTGGCTCTGAATAAGTATTAGTAAAGGAATATAAAATTTGTGGCAGCCTAAGAATATATATTTTAAAATTACATATTCGGTTTACTGTAAACAGTAATATAATACTATAGAGTAAAGTGCTGTTCAGGTTTTTTAAATCTTACATATTTTACACATGAAGAGCACATTGTCACACAATTTTTAATATTCAAAACTTATGCATCTCAGAATTTTTAACATTTTAATTAAGAGATGTCTCCAAGAAAATGTGTTGGTTTTTACTTGAGAGTCTTAAGAAGTTTGGAAAACAGATAAATCAGAGTAGTTAAAGTAAGGAAAACTATGAGCTTGCTTAAATTAAAAAAAAAAAAAAACCGCAGGAGTGACTGAGACCTAAGCCAACTCTGATATCTTTCAAATACCAGCTCAGGAAATCAGTTGTACTTAAAAGCACAGCCTTTTGAAGAGATGGATTCTGTTTCTGTGACATTATTGTAAAAACAACTGAATTGACCTATAAGCTAACATTTGAACCACCCTTTCTTTTATAGGAGTTGGGGGTAGGGTAGCCTAGGGATATAGTGTATTTCTTTTGTTGCTCTTACTCAGAAAAGTGTTTTTTTTAATACTATTTGTTTTCTACCATAAGTCATGAAAAGTGCCAGAATTCATTACAGACTTGAATACTAAGGACATCATTTCAGGTTTCAGATTTCTTGATCAGGCATCTTGCCCCTCTTTTCTACTTTTTTCCTTTTATACTACCATGTGTAACATAGGTATGCACGTATCAAGGAACCATAAAAAAATGTAAAATAAGTGAGTTTCTAAATTAGTATTTAGTTGCAAAGAAAATCAGAGTCAATTTAAACTTGCTAAGAACACACCCAATAATTTTCATGTTTAATAATAGGTGTTTGATTTTTTTTTTACATTCATATTTCTAAATTATGACCTGAAACTTAATATTGGAGCAACAAGTATCTGTTGATTGCAGTCCTTTTTTGCTTTGTCTGAACTATTTGCCAGATGGTTTCTGCCATGGTTATGCTAATTAAAATGCATTGCTTAATATTGCTTGCTTTGGCTCATGCTGTAGCTTAAAGATTTTTCATTTTATGGCATTTGTTAACTGTCAGCTCTTCTTTAGCCTACTTTAAGTTTTTACTGCTCTTTTCTCTCACCCCCACCTAGATGTGAGTTTGTTTTTGTTGTTATTGCAATGGTGATGTAATGATTTTTGCTAGGTGGTTCCCCAGATTCACAAATGTTGCTTATCTGAAAAGAGAATTCCAGACACTTTGACAAGCCTGTCTCATGTAAGCTAATTTTAGAATGATTGTGTTGAATGAAATGTGCCTAAAATGGCTTATTAGTCATTAGTAGTGGAGATCCTTTTTGTCCTCCGGAAACAATGGTAGTTAAAAATTTTCCCAAAAGTACCTTAGTGTACCTGATTCAGTAAATGTGCAGTTTGTTATGTTAGTTTGTAATCAAAGTTGGAACTTAGAATAAAACGAAATTTGTATTACATTTTTGAGTTACAGTTATACAAAGAATTATAAAATTAAAGTAGAAAAGGGTGATGATGTTTTATGCTTTCAAGGGTGGCTATAAATTTCACTTTCTGTATTCATTACACATATTATTGCCTCAAACATTATTGTAAGGTCCTTTTAGTTTATGTGCAGATATAATAATGGAGTCACATGAATTAAGATGCTAAATTATATTGCTGATCAGTTTAAAATAAGATAGTTAAGATGGCAATTAAATTTTAAGGATGAATTCTGCCTGCTAATCAGGCCACAACTATTAGAGTACATGTTCCTGGGCTGCCTGCTAGTTGAGAAATTACATAATAAAGTTTTCAGAGTCAAAAAGAATTTTGAGTATTGTGTCAGCTGTTATTTGTAATATTTTGGTGTTTCCTTTTAGACAGCTGAACTCTCATCTTAGAAAATACTGTATAAACATCTCTATTCCCAAATAAAAGTGCTTATTAATTCATTCTCTTTTGCTGAAGACTTAAATTTGTAGAATTCTTTTGTAAACTGATATTTAAACTATTACAGCATAGAAGTTTCTAAAGCTCAAGCATCCTTTCAGGCCCTGAAATGAACAAGGTACTGCTGTTGGTTAAAGCCAGTCATGTCTTACAACCTGATAGCTGTCTTGCTGTAGAAGCTGTAACGTAAGGCCCTTGAAATAGATGCCGTCATCAGTCCCATCCCCCACGCATTCATCTATTTAAATACGTGACAGAAGATGGTGGGAGTGAGTGCAGCAGCTATTCGTGTGGGAGGAGTGGTTATTGCATTGGGACATACTTCCTTGTGGGTCGGCAACTTTTGGGTTAAAACACTGCAGCTGTTTCTCTTCCTTTTTTTACATCTTTTTCTTTTTCTTTTTTATAACAAACCACTTTTTTTCACAAACGTTTTATATAGATCCAAGAAGCAACAAAGTCCAACATCCTACTGTAGCAATTACATCCTTATTGTCTGTGTGACTGGATTTCAGTATTTTACTTTCTTTATTTTTTAAAAGGCAACGGACAGCCAAGACGTAGGTCCATCCAAGACTTGACTATTACTGGAACAGAACCTGGTCAGGTAAGACTTAACATTTGAATTATCAGTCTTTGAAGAAGAATAATGGACAGGAATAAAAAATTAACTGTAAGATGTATACTCTGCAAAATTATTCTATGAATTGACCTAAAATTGTGATAGAGAGGCTTATTTGCACTTGAAGTTCTTAGGGAAAAAAATCTACATGCCATTATTAATTAAACCTGAAGGATAATTTAGGAAAGGTTGCTTAATTCAGTAGTGTCTGTGCATGTTACATGGTTTTTATATATGCTTTAATAAGGAAGTATTCAGTTTTGTCATTATCATCGTCCTCTAAAGGGAATCATTAAATATTTCCCTAATAAAATGTCATTTCTCTGAAATCATGTAAGACACTGACATACCTGGAGGATTATTAACATCTTTTTTTAAATTTGTCACATTCACTGGATTTATATTTTTATAAAATAATCTTAAGATAGTATTTACTAAGCAGATGGGTAATCTCTAGAATGGCTTCTATCCCAGTGGTTAAGATTTTCATTCTTCATCTTTATATTTCTGGATGCTCTGCTAAACTCCCCTTATCTCTTTATTACTGCTTTTTTGTAGATGATCCAGGCAGTGCCATAAGTAAGCCAATTCTAACTAGTACAGAGTTTTAACCCACTGAGTAAAGTTGCAGCTCAGTCATTGCTCTTCCATCTCTTAGATTGATAAACTTAACATGTATAATATATATCTTATGTATGTCATATTCTTAAAATTAATGGGAACTAATTATGAGGTGTTTGTTCATTTCAGTTGTGCAGAAATAAATTTTGAGTACAGTATGCATCTAGAGTAATGAAATATCACATTATGGCCCATATTCATATAAAATTATAAGATTATATATTATAAACAATGTGATTTAATTTTTGATAAAATGTATGAGTACTGTTTATCCTAGAAAGATATCTTATTATTTCATTTTCATGACATAATTTAAATTTTGGAGATTCTTTGTAGTCAATAAAAAATATTTCTCATAATGCCTATATACCTACTCATACACACAGATATACACATAGATAAAATAAATATATACATACACATCAATTTATTGTATATTTTTATGCTATTAAGTGACCCTAGACCTTGATTTTATTTAATAGCAGTGTTTTCAGTATATCTGCTTTTGTGAGACTCCAGAACTTTTGAATGAAGCTTCCCACTTTTCACCTCTTCAGATATTTAAAGTATTAATCAGGGCATTTAGTAACATAGTTTAACATATCTGGTATTTGCTTTGATTCCTTAAAGGCTTGATGAGCTCAGCCTTTTTAACTCTTTACTATTGCCATTGATATTCCAGTTATGAGAAACTCTAGCCAAGTGTTCTCCCATTGACTAGGAATGAGAAGCTTGCCCTAAGACAGTTCAGAAGCATCTGCTAGTACGAATGCTTTTCTATGTACTCTAATAAAGGCATTGCTATAATTCAGGACTGACCTCACCATACAAAGCCTTACTTATTTCCTCACAATTTCTATGTTACTTGAGATTATGATTGTTACCCTTCTCATTTACAGTATCTTCAAGTAGCAAAACACCGGAACTGAGGCAGACTGTGGTTGTAGGAGAGTTATTTGTATGAGTTGTCATGGATTACTCCAAAAGATTTGGCGTGAGGGGGAGTTTGATATGGCAGTGAGATGTGTTCTAAAATAAGTGATACATAGCTTATGTATAGCCAGTTTTTAAAATTGATTCACTCGTTCAGCACTACTTAAGAATTTCTAATATCCAGTTTGGAATGAGAATGGCAAACAGTAACCCTAATGTACTATGAAAACATTTTCCCCTGAAAATGTTATGATAATTGAACATTAAATAATTTATATTACTCATGAAAATAATATTCATTATTCAAAGAAGAAAAGTATGCACAATATGGATTTTCAAAATTGAAGGTATAGTTCTTTTTAAAGTCTAGCTAAGCAATGATTAAACATATGCACAGGGTTTGTTTGTTTGCTTGTTTACTTGTTTGTTATGGCTATGGAGATGAAGGAAGAAGATGAAGGAAATAATTTGTCCACCTAGTACAATCATCAGAGGAAGAGAGAGAACTTTAATAAAGCTTAACATTCCATCTCACAGGGGAAAGTAAACTAACCAGAGTATATTTTTTGGCTCTTGGATCAAGACTGATCTTAATAAAATCACTTAGACTTTCCACCTATCAACTAAAATTAAATTAGTTGTTTTTATACTGCCATTTCTGTTGAGAGACATAGTGAACCAAGCAAGCTTCTTTATTAAAAGTAGTTGTGTAAGTAGTTTTGTAAACTCACAACATACAAATCACTTTTAAATTAATTCAGGTTTTTATTCTGGAAGCTTATTAAGCATACATAATGGATCTGGCTTCCTAGATGCTTTGAAAAGATACTGAGGAAAAGCAGCTCCTGATGTCCATGAACTGATGTGACACTGTGGCCTCAGTGTTGTTAGAACAAAAACAATTTCTCAGAACATCAGTAGACAAGGTTATGTTGAGACCATGATAAGATGAGGCAAAACAAGACCATTCTGTAATACTGTCTAAGCACGGACAAAAACAAGGTCCGTGTGCCACCCACAAAATGCCAGACGTTGCCTTCTCCCAGCTGACTGAGTGACTGCTGCTTCTTTTCCAGTTACAGTTTTATCCTCACACGAGGTCTCCTCCCTGTAGAACTGCCCCCACTTTCTGGCAGTAGCCCACCTAGAGTGAACCCCTCCTTCTCTGGAGCCTCCTCAAATCACAAAGTAAAATCCTAAATCCTATAATAAGCTCTTTCTGAAACCCTTTTCCTGTGACACTGACACACCACAGTGCCCCATGGTGAGCTTTCTGGTTCACTGCAACAAAAATTGAAACCGACTTGTCTCACTATAGGTGTCTCACTTCCTGGTGGTCCTTGGCTGGGGAACATAGACTACCAAGAATGCCCAATCCCCAAGGAGTGTATTGGGCAGATCTTATCCCAAGACCACTTAAAAACTATAATAAAAACAGGTGCTCTTTATTTATTGTGTTCCAACTTTGTGCCAGTCAGGCCTTTAATACATGTTATTTAATCGTAATCCTATAAATTTATTTTATTTATTTTTCTCATTTTGTGGGTCAAGAAACTGGGGGTTGGAGAAACTTGCCTAAGTCTCATAATTCCCTTACACTGTCAGTAATTGGTGTCACATCCCAGTTTTGAATCCAGATCTGATAACCAGAACATCCAGACTCTACACTCTTATCATTCCATCGTGCATATAAAACTGAATGCAGCGGATGTTAAAGTAATCCTAGGGTTCTGTAATTCCAAGTGTTCGGCTTCTGATAGTGTGCATTGTCATTAATTATTTAAATAATTTTCAGTGATGATGAATTTTAGCTGAATCATATTATTGAGCAAGGCAAATTCACTTTCATAATAAATGTCTACAGATGACTGCATGAATTTATGTTTTATACATCTGGGTGAGCCTTTCTGTGTTTTACTAAAATTATACATTCTCATGTATAACTGCTTACTCCTTCTGGGAATGTATCCAATACAGATCTATTTATATTTCTCTTGAAGAGGACTGAAGTCAGTAAAAATCACAACTGCAAGATGATACAATTATGATTATTTAGAAAGCTATATTTTTGTATGGAGTTTAGAATCTACTTTTACTAGTCAGATGTGACTCAGCTTCAGTAACCTTATCTCCCAGTGGGGACCATAATACCCACACCTCAGGGTTATAACATGAAAGTACCAGTAGATGCTTAATACTTGTTGTATGCCTGCCTCCCCATAGTGTGCCTTCCAAGGCTGGCTCTTACCACTTCCTTGTTCTCACTATAGTGTGTTACAATCTAGAAATAAAACAAAAAAGCACTTGGAAAGAAGTAAAATCTATTGGTATTCTATTCTTTCTGTGTCAGAAGAGAAATTTCTATCAGGGATTATGGGAAATGTTTGCCTTAAAGGCCTTTTATCACATATCCAGAGATGTATTATCATACATTGTTTTTATTTAAGGGATATAATTTATTATACTACTACTTTTTATCTGTCCTCAATCTCCACCTTTTTTAATGTAATTAATTTTGTGTTAAAACTGAATCTGAAGCTTACATAATAGTTTTAAATAATTCCTGGTTCATAGGAATTTTGTACTTTTCTATTAGAGAATTTAAAGACCATATGAGAATAATAATATTCTAAAATTTTCTCATAACAAACTATAGTGAGGTCAGAATTAAATTGAGTCTATACCTTCATATCAGAAAAAAATGTTTTCGATACACCCTGTCATGTATACATTTAATTGCTTTAGCTATAACTATTATAATGGAGGAAGTACACTTGTAAATTCACAATACCAACTGATACATATTTATTTTTAATATTTGTTATTCAGATGTTACTTTAGCAAGAATATTATATAAATTGACATTTAATCTCTGTTTTGTGCTTGTATAATTTTAGCAACTAAGATTTCTGAGGGTTTTAAATAGCTTTAAAATGTCAGTCTAAATAGTAGCACTGGCCATAAATTCCTGCCTCATGAAAATATTTTCCCAGTCTTTCAGGTGAGACATAAAAAGAAGCAAAGCTTTATTTTTGTCTGTAAAATAACACCCAATTTCTTTTTATAAATATAGAGATAAAGTTCTGGTCAAAGTCCAATTCTCATTCGTGTCTACTGATGGTAAATTTGCCCCCACAGTTTAAATTTGGCTTAGTATTCTTTTGCTGCCTTAAATTGCTATGTGGCATTTCTGTATTCTTGTAACCACTTTCATATCCAAACCTTGTGGTAAGTCAAGTTTTCTATATCTCTTAAATTTTGCAGTTTATGTAAGCATAGAATAAAGTGATTGTAAATATCTTGAAGGAAGGAGCACCCTAAATAAGTTAATAGTTTGAGAGCATTTGTGACCATCGGAATTTTACCAATGATTTTTTTTTTTTAATAGCTACTATAAAATAAGACATCTTCCATAGCAAGTTGTAAGCAGTAACATAAATTGAACCCACAAATTATGTTTTTGTAAGTTGTCAGATATTACCTGTTCCTCTTTTTGTGCCTTTTATTTTTCAGCTATTCAAAAAATACCGTAATGGCTTTGTTTTAAAATATTTTTTTTAGTGTTTTTTTTATGCGAACATATTAGCATATTATGTCATTCATTAAAATATCAATCCCTTGAATTATGACGACTTTTTTATGGATTTAAATTTAGCTCATTAAAACTTTTCTTGTAGCTTTAAAGAAAAACCAGTTTTGAAAGTTCACCTAAAAATATTAGCCTTATTTTTTAGTTTTACAGCAATAGCAAATCTCAAGTAGAAAAAAACAACTGTGCACAGAAGGTGCTATCTAAGAGTTTCTTGGAAAACAGAAGAAGAAAAGAAAGAAGTAGCAAAGAATTCTCTTTTTATACTTAAGAAATACTGTAGTTTATAGTAGGTCCAAATGATTATTTGTTTTAATATGACAAATGTTCAGTGGCCTTTTTAATATACAAAATCCATTATTATATTTTATAAACCTAATTATTACTTGAATCTTGTTTAATATCTTACAACTGATATGAGTCTCACATGTTACAAACCCTTGTATTTGTTTCCCCTCTTAAAATGTTAAAGTGAAACTGTTAACATAAAATTAGGTTGACTATGAACTCCTCCTCTGCTAGCACTTTGAAGAGAAATTATTCTTGTTTTATAATAGAAATTAAAACTATGGTCACATCAGTGTACTCTTTTTAAATCACAAGACTTGCTTTCAGTAAAAGAGGATAAAAGGACTCAGTAATAAGGTCATAATATCTGTACTTGTTTTACAGATACTATAACAACAGCATTCTAAAAGTAAGAGATCTGTTTTATCACTGGTTGTCTTTGGTGTATGTCATCCTTTTTCTTCTTATATATTGTATAAAAGTAAATAAGCCTAAGTAGCACCAGTCTTATTTCTGAGTGCCAACAGCTTATATTATCATTTTATTCAATGAGTATTGATAATGAGTATTGTTGTATAGTCAGTAATTTCCTAAATCCTGGGGAGTATAATACAAAAGTACACATGATCTCCACCCTTAGGAGGTTATTATGCTTTTGCAAAATCACAAACTTTGAAAGTAGTGTAAAGCATTTCTGGCTCAAGTTGAAGTTTATGTAGGAACAGGTTATAAATACAGCCAAAATTCAAGAAGAAAAGTCTTTGTGATAGGGTTTAGTTAATGTGTATGTTTTGTATAAGAATTTTAGTAATTAGATTACATGTGCCATGAAATGAAAAAGGTTGAAGATTGCTGGACTAAGTCATGTGAATTTGTTGCAGTGATTGTTTTCGACCTATAAAAGTGGCAGTTATATATAGTTCAGTTTCATACATGCTCTTTGCCTTATACCACATAGTCCTTTAATGAATGTAGGTCAAGATTAAAAGCAGGGAGGGAAATGGGCATAAGGAACTGATGAAGGAGAGCTGTTCTATATAGGTAAGATAAGCCTGCTGATGGAGTTCAGGAATGCCAGGTGAGAATTTCAGAACTGCTCCAATAACAACCAATAAACATCCTGTGTTCTGCACTTTGCTAGGCACCCCTCATCCTCTAACCTGGAATTAAATATTTTTCTCTTAAGTGCTGCTTTAGTTGCATGCCACAACTTTTAGCATGATTAGAGTTAAAATCAGTTCAAATATTTTTTTATTTCCACTTTGGTTTGTTTGTTTGTTTTTTTCTGACCAATGAGTTACTTAGAGGTGTTTTTAAACATTTAAACTTGGGATTTTTTAGAAGATTAATTGTGAATCAATACAAAAAGATCAATTTATATGATACTAAACTTTTTTTACTTTTTCAAGATCTGTATTATAGCTTAGTACATGATTGGTTTTCATAAATGTTCCATGGCTACTTAAAAAATACATATTCTCATTTTTCAGACATAGATTTCATGGAGTTTAGGTTATGCTATGTGCATATTTTGGTTTTTGGTCTGATTTTATGTGTCATTTACAGAGGATTAAAATATCTCACTGTGATTGCGAATGCTTCTCTTGTAGTTTTATTGCTTTTTCTGTTTGGAAGCTATGTATAGGTACAGCCTATATTGTTATAAGCATAGCATATAAGTTTTGAATTATGTTCTAAATTGAATCATTTATATCTCTTTCCCTAGTTCTTTTTTTTCTCTATATTCTCTCTGATATTAATATAGCTATGTAACTTTATTTTGGGTAGTTTTTGCTTGTTTATCTTTTTTCATCCTTTAGCTTCCTGTTTTCTCTGTGAATCAGATATGTCTCTTTTAAGCAGCATTTAATCCAGACTATGTGATTCTTTTTAATATCTTAACTGAAGTGTAATTCATTTATATTTTTTATGATTACTGATAAATTTGTTCTCTTATTTTATGCTTTATTTCTTTTTTCTCCTTGTTTGCCTCCCTTTGAATTCAATAAATATATTTCTCATGCCATTCTTTTTTGATCTGATGTGGGAGTTTCATATATTACTACTTTTAGTAATTATCTATGAAATTTTAACACTTAGGTCCAACCTAAAGTTAATATTTTTACCCTCATCCTGATCAATGTGAAGATTTTTAAATTTATGTTCCTCTTGCTGATGCTATTGTTATTCAAATTTAAGTACCATCTTATTTATTTGTTTGGTATTTCTCTTAATTAGTCATAGTTTTCGGTGTTTAATGTTTTCAGTATATGGATTCATACTTGTGTTTACAAATAATCCTGATTTCAACTTGGCCATTCCATTAGGGAAAGGTTTTTCTTCTCCCTGAAGAACATGATAATAGAAATCCTTATGGTAAGAGTTTCTGAATGATAGAATCGGTTTTTGCTCATCGAGAATGTTATTCTAACCTCGTTCTTCTCATTTTTGTTGGGTAAATAATTCTAGTTCTGTTATTTTAGCAGTTTGAAGATAATTCTGCTTTCTTTCTTGCTTCCCTTGTTGCTATTGAAGTTCTTACTGGTATTTTATAGATAATCTATCTTTTCTCTAGGCTGCTCTTTATTCTCTTCTATTTGTTTTTGTTTTTAATTTGATTATAATTTGTCCCATGTTTAACTCCATCTTGTAGGTTTTCTCTTTATTTTTTCTGCTTGGGATTTGTTATGGTTGAGATTTGTTATATCTTCCATCAATCCTAGAAATTTTTTGCAGATTCACCATGGATACATTTTATCCCCTCCACCCAAATTTACATATTATCTTCTTTTGCAGGATAGATTTTTTTTTTCCCCTGGTTCCTTCTTTCCCTGCGTGAAGCCTTTCTTGGGTTTTAGCTTAAAGTATGAAGGAGGTTCTCCAGCCTTATATCCTACAAAGGCCCAAGACTATACCTGTTCCTGTGAGCGCAGCAGGCAGTCAGAACAAAAGCTCTAGGCAATTAGTTTTCAGTGTGTGTGTGTATATTGTGTGTGTGTGTGCAATCTTCTTAGAGGATTTATGTGGGTTTTAGTTTTGTGTTGTTGTTGTTTTTGCAAGAGAGTTTTGAGACTTCTACTAATAAAAATGGAATTCTGTCCTTTGTGTTACAATGGAAATTTTTTCCTGTCGTTCCTTAAAAACGAAATCTCCTGTCACTTCTTCCTACAGGTGAGCAGTAGGTCATCCAGTCCTAGCATCAGAATGATCACTACCTCAGGACCAACCTCAGAAAAGCCAGCTCGAAGTCATCAATGGACCCCTGATGATTCCACAGGTGACCAGTTTATTTCCTTACTGTAATTATGAAGTTGAATTTACTATGTTTATTTTCATTTAGTTGTGTCATACTGTCATCTCTACAAAGGCAGGCTCTTTACAGTAGTTTAGATTTTCATATTAATAAAATCAAATATTCAGCAAGAAACTTAAAAATGTCTTTTTGAGTACTGAGACAGAGATTAATACCTAAAATCAACAAAATGGTAAAAATAATCATCTTCATGTCATTCTTTTGTTTTAAAGATATAAGATATCAGGTACTTTTCTGATAAAAAAATTTCTGACCGTAACCCTTTAAATCAGCTTTATATAATAAGAAAACTTCATTTCAATTATATAAATAATTCTGTTAAATAGACCTTTACAAATCTGTTTAGAGTTATTAAAACTCCCTAACATGAAATACTGGTCAAAATAATAGCATTAAAATCTAACCTGGAATAGTTGCCTTATGTGCAAGCAGAAGATTGCGTACCCTAGTGGAAGTAACTTTTCCTTAGTATTAGAAGAATGCCTTGATAAATAGTTAGCAGTATGCTTCTAGAAAAATTATTTATATGGTATGATATCAGAGAAGAAACAACAATCTCATGGACCTTGGAAAATTAAACCTTTTGGGATTTTATGTAAAATCAACTATGTTATTAATAGTAGCAATTAAATTGAAATTAAAAAGTCAGCTGTGTTTACAAACTAAAATACTGCTCATAAGTATTTATAGATATTTGGCAAGATTTAGTCAAACTTATAATTTAATTTAAAAAATTAACTGGGTGGCTTTTCTCTGTGTCATGTTAAGATAGAACTATGTTTAGCCAGGGTGTGCTCTGTAGTTTTAGTAAGTTTAAATTTAGTGCTAGCAAAAACTCTTCTAAGTTTCACCCGTAGCACAGCCCCACCTAGAATTGCTCAGAACATTCACCACTACTCAGCACATGTGCAGAGTTCATTGCGTTGTGCTTCTCCTCAAAGGCAGACAGGGAAATGCTCTTGACAGATTTGATCTTTAACCATCAGGTTATATCAGCTCTTTTTGGTTCCAAAAGCCTCCAGGGAGAAGTACTCTCCCTGACATCACAGCATTTGCTTAAACTGGTACTCAGCATGGTGGGCCTCCTGGATTCAGTCTAGACTAATCGAGACATGCCAGGCAACATGTAACAGATTGTGAGTTCATGAGGGTAAAATCACTGTTCTTTTATGCCCATCTCACTTAACTGCTGTATTTCCACTTCATGTGTTCTTCTACCCTGCTGACCCCCATTTCATTTTTTTTCTTTTCTGGAACCTAAAATGCCACAGAATATTAATAGCTAGAACTGTCATACATAGGTCCAGCTTGTGATATTAATGGAATTTTTTCTTTGCCTTGAATTTATTGCAAATGTGTGGTTATCATTTTTTAAATAATATTGAATATAATTTTAGAAGTTGAAGCTCTGGTTTAAGTTTATAATTAGTGAAGTTCAGCTTTTGCACAGTTTCTAAGGGAAAATACTGATAATCAAGTTAATGAAATAAATTACAGCGAAGAGATAGGTGAAACCTTTTTCTTTGAAGGCCCACTGAATCAGGGAAAAATTAGCTCATGCATAGATAAGTTCAAACAACCTAATTAATTAGTTAGATCTTTTTTACTTTAAAAGGAGAGCGCTTTCTATGTAGTTTTCAGAGAAAAATAAAGAGCACGATGATTTAATAATCTTAGCACATATTGAGTGCTCTTGTGTTTCTGGGTTTCTATTTATAAAATAGTGGAGATTTAAAAAAAAAAAGACAAATGTGCCCGAGAGCAGCTAGTGAGAGCGATGCCTAGACCTAGTAGAGAGAGCCTCAGAGCTTGGGAACCCTCAGTGAAGACAGTCTCTCCTGGGCTTACTACTTTGCCAAGGTAGAAGTATAAGATATCCATTGCTTGCAGTCTGATTATAGCGTTATAATACTAACACATTTAAAAACAAAGTCATCATACTGTGTGATCAACTACTATTTTGTAGTACAAACTGCATATTTTAATAGTTAAGACAGAAATCAATTAGGTAAGACCTGGCATAGTCTGTGACTTTTTTATAAAATTGTAAGACTTGTTGCTTAGTCACACAGCAGAAAGAAGACAACATTTCATATGAAGGGAACACATACTTAGAAAATATGAAATGGTTATAACTATTGTGTTTGAAGGGCCAGAAAAGATATCTTTGCTTAAGATAATTCAACCAAACAAATGTGAGTCTTGACATTCAGGAAATGAGATAAGATTTGATCAGCAATTTGAAGCATTAAAAAAAAAAATCATGGAATAGCCTTTGCTGTCATATGATCAGTTATAGCTGTTACAGACTTAAAAACTAAATATCAGTTTGTATGTGAGAAAGTGCAATCTCACTTTTGGTTTTAAAGAAAAACCAGTATTCAATAAAGGACCTTAAGTTCCCCACCACTGAAAGGCTTTAATTGTTTGAGTAAATCCTTGGACTTTTTTTCCACCCCTAAAATATTGTGGAACATTGATATATTATGCTTAATTCTGAAATACATATTAGATACAGGTTACTGACTTAATAAGATACATCAAGTATCAAATATTTAAGACAGTAATAGGAGTGGAAATGTTAAACTGAAACACTTTTCAGACAGTTTTTCCTATAAAGTCAAGGGGAAATCATTTTCAATCCATTTTAACTTTGTGGAAAGTAGTGTTCTATGAGAGCATAGTTTGAAACTGCTATGGGGGGGAGGGAGTTAGAGAAATAACAACTTAACTATACTTCTTACTCAGTCATTTCAGAAAAACATTTATGTGAATATATGATTTTAGGGTAAATTGGGCTATCCTAGGCAATACTCTGTTATCCTGTATTTAATAAACATTATTTTTCAACCTGAAATGCAAGCTTGAGTATTTTAAAATGCCCTTCCTTCCCTATTCTCCATTTAGTATCAATAACAAGAATAATAATAGCCATGTGTTGAGTGCTTATCATATGCCAGCATTGTATGGTTTTTCTTGTGTGCAGTATGTCATTTGGTCTGATTTAGCTTAGCTTTTGGAGTTACTTATAAGCACATTTTCAATATTTTTTTTTTTTATTTTTTAACTGGAGTATCAGTGAAACCATCAAACAGGTAGTTTTCCATTGCACTGGATGCAGGGCCTTGCTGTTCTCTTTACCTGCCTTTGTCTACACTATTTCAATGAGTTACTTCTCAGAAAGCGGGCTGGACAACCGCTCACTTGGTTAGTTCATTTGTTCTCTGCTAACAGTGGGAGAGCAGCTACTTCTGAAATAGAAAAGTCCGTATTACTTCACAGTTATTCTGCCTGCTTCTGGAACTGTTGTACATAAATGTTAATGTTGGGAAGAGACTATTCCATGCTTCTCAGGCAAGTAGCTAGGGTACTTTTACCTGTTTTGAAATACAAACAAAAGCTGTCTGTTCAAGTCGTTTGATAAATGGGACTGGTTGTTCGAATTAACCCATTTAACTGTTTAGGTATGACTTTGAGCCACAATTTTTATATGTGTATTACACTCCCATCAATAACTGGAGTACCAGTCGTTTTCTACAGTGATTCTCCTTAGCAGGAGTGGGATTAGGGGCTCACACTAGAATCTATATAAATTGAAGGCAACCCACTGGAAGAGAATGCATCTCTTGCTTCCCCCTTTTCCCTATTAAGGAACCCTAATGTTGCTGGAGTGGGCACTGCCTAATAGTGAGCCTAGCATGACCAAGCAAAGAGAGAGATGTGGGTTTGATTAGGTCGATAGAGTGTGTAGAGACTGAATTTAGAATGTAAAGAGCATTATTCTGAATTAACTATAAAGGGTACTGTAGTCATGGTTCTGTATAACCACAAAAGCGTTAAAACAGAAGTGTAAATTTAAGTTCTGAGTTAACCCTGACAAAAGGACACAGATTTCTAGGGCGTAGTTTAACACTTATTTTGTAAAAGATTATTACTTTAGTATATCTGTTTCTGTTTTTAATTAAACAAGGGCTTACAAGCTTTAATTTAATTTATATCCAGTGTAAATTGAAAGTATGAAAGTATAATTGCATTCTAATTATCTGATAATTGGATATCCTCTGTTTATCTTTAGAATTCAAATCTGGACTCTTCATTATCAGTAACAATAACTTTTGTGTTATTTACTTTAGGAAAAAAATACCGTTATTTTATGCATGCATATAATAATTTATGATAAAATAAATAAAATAACATTCTTGAATTACAGATACCAATGGATCAGATAACTCCATCCCAATGGCTTACCTTACACTGGATCACCAACTACAGGTAAAGAAGTACTGTACTGTTTCACTCGGTGTTTACTTTTATCTTAGAGAATTGTAGAGAATGTATCTTTAAGGCTGACAGTTGTGTTTCTGTCATCATATATTCATTTATTTATGTTCTCAGTGAGCCTCCTTATTCTTGTTAAAATAAATGATTCAGTTAAGTTCATCAAATCTAAAATTGGCAAAATCATACGTGCTTATCCCAACAGTCATGTTAAAATACTCCCATATCTTTAAAACTGGCACGAATAACATTTTTGTTCTTTAATTTTAGTGCACTAAAATATAAAATTCATGTAAGCTCATTTGTACATAATAAATTTTGTGATACAGTTGCATGTTCATAATGACTGAAAATATGTAAGGAATATATACTTCAGTTCTCATGAGTATGAGAACCAGAAACATCTTTGGTATAATACAGCTTGGCAACCTGAAATGTAAAACCAGAGGCCAAGAGTACTCTAGTCATGGTTTTCTGGAAAAACAAGTGTTTAAACAGCAAGTGTAAATTTAAGTTCAGAGTTAACTCTGACAAAAGGACACAGATTTTCTAGGGCATGGTTTAATGCTTTTAAAAGATCATTACTTTAGTACTATAAAAATACATCACAGTCACTGTCTTAACTCTTAGCGATGCTGAGATTTGGTTTAATAATGTTTTAACATTTTTTATTTATTTTCAGCCTCTAGCACCATGCCCAAACTCCAAAGAATCTATGGCAGTATTTGAACAGCACTGTAAAATGGCACAAGAATATATGAAAGTTCAAACGGAAATTGCATTGTTATTACAGAGAAAGTAAGTTACCTTTTATGAATAAAAATTAAAACTCATTAGTATTTTGAGTTTGAAATATATTAAGTTGCAGTATTGTTTGAAGACATGAAAACTTCATAATTTTTAGAATTAATAATTAAGCATGTTTCTAACTTGGAGAGTTTATATATGTTAATGTTTAAGCATCTTTTAGGCCTTTTTTTCATGCAAAACTCAACCCTTTTGCCCCGGCTCAGTTGGTTGGAGCATTATCCCAAGCACCAAAAGGTTTCAGGTTTGATCCCTGGTCAGGGCACATACATACCTAGGTCACAGATTCGTTCCCCAGTTAGGGTACATACCTAGGTTTTGGGCTCAATTCCCAGTTAGGGTACATATCTAGGTTGTGGTTTCTGTCCCAGTCAGGGTACATACTGGAGGCAACCAGTTGATGTTTCTCTCTCACATCAATGTCTCCCCCCCCACCCCACCCCACCCGCTTCCTCCCTCTCCCTTTCTCCCTTCCTCTCTCTCTAAAGTCAATAAACATATCCTCCGGTGAGAATTACAGTAAAGAAAACTCTTTTGACTGTATCATACTATATTACTACTAAGGAAAGTAAGCTGGTGCTACATGAATGTGTTTTGTGTTACCACCGTTTTAAACTTAAAGGATGTTTAGATTTTTTGTTATAAAGGTTTGTTCTCTTGGACATAGGTAAGACAATTTGAATTACTAATGTTCAGTTGTACTTTGTCTTAGAGACATTTTGTAGTTACATTCTTCCCAGGAGTACAGTCAGGAGAGTAGAATTACTTGTTAGTGGGCTTTATTTCATACCTATGAGTGTTTTTCTGGGGAGTTTTATACTCACACGTTTTTCTCTGAGGGTTGTAGAAACTGCCTTTATCTCTCTTTTTTTTAAGAAATATAGTACAATTTTTATACTCCTTTATTTGCAATTCTAAATTTAAACGGAAAAAAAAAAATAAAAAAAGCTTTAGTTTGCTTAAGCATGACCATCATGAAATTTTATGTCTCTGAAGTTGATTTATGGTGATAACTAAAAGGAAGTGTTATAGGAAAAACTCATGTTAACTATATGTATATATATATATATATATATATATATATATATATATATACATATATATACATATATATATATATAGTAACAGGATTTCCTCTATTAATTTTAATCAAATAAATAAAAATTCTTGTTTCCTGAAGTAATCTATGGGAAGGTTTCTGTTTGTACTTCAAAAAACAAAACAAAACAAAAAAAAACAATGGGAAGAATAGTTTCATCACAATTTACTGATAACACTGATTTAAATGAATTCAACCTAGTATCTTAAAGGCAAAGCAAAATAGGAATTAAATACAGGGTGGGCAAAGTAGATTTACAGTTGTGAGTCTGCAAAACACAGAGTTTATTCTTGTATTATTATTTATTATAATTTCATTTTCCATACTAACAACTGTAAACCTACTTTTGCCCCACCTTGTATTACAGTCACCAAATTACACTAATTACACTTCATGTTTTAAAAAAGCCTCTTATTTCTCATTTCCCATTTTTAACCTATACTTTTTTCATACTTTAATCATTTGAAGATTAAACTTCTGTGCTAGAAAACCAAATAGTAGATTGAGGGATGTGAAACTTTTGACAGTTTTAATCAATTTTAAATACTTTAACTGAGAAATATTACTAGGAAATCATTTTGAGGACTTTTTATTAATTATTTAGGTATATCCCATAGCCTCTCTACAGGAGCTACTACTTAATATTCCCTGAATAAAAGGGACTTTTAAAAGTTTATCAGGCTATAAAAGACTCTGAGGGTCTTTCCTGAAAATGTTTGCAAACTTGAGTAGTTTAAAAGTGGTACTTTGTATTGTTCTCACTGTTTTAAAATAGGAAAGAGATTTAAGTTGATAACATCTATTTTAATTACCTTGCAAATGTTCTGTTAGCTACCACTTTGCATTAGTTTAAATAGGATTGTGACTTCAAAATATAGGTACACGAGTATAAAAGTGCAATATTAACAATAAAAACTTTGTCCTATAGTCAGATGAAGTCCTTCCCAGCCTTTTATTCTTCCTTCCTCCACGAAAAGAATATTACATGAAATTTTCAGAAACTTCTGTTACACCATTTTATCTGTTTTCACTAATTATCCAAGTACAGTTACTTATTTAAAAGGATTATGATATTTGTATAGTTACACCGGAAGAGTGATTGATAGTCTCCATTCCAGCACAAAAATGAATTTGAGTGGTTGCACGTAAGATGCATAATGATAGACTCAGAATAAAAATTCTAATTCATTGAGCTTTCATCCTCAGCTATTAAGGTATGAATTTTTCCATCATATAGAATATCTTACTATTGGTATTTGTTTTTAGGCAAGAGCTAGTTGCAGAACTGGACCAGGATGAAAAGGACCAGCAAAATACATCTCGTCTGGTACAGGAACATAAAAAGCTTTTAGATGAAAACAAAAGTCTTTCTACTTATTACCAGCAATGCAAAAAACAACTAGAGGTCATCAGAAGTCAGCAGCAAAAACGACAAGGCACTTCATGATTCTCTGGGACTGTTAAATTTTAAAATATGCAAAGACATTTTTTTAAGGAAAGAAAAATCCTGATGACAATCATGAGTGTTAGCTTTTTGGCATGTTCTGAATGCCAACTGCCTATGTATGCTATGTTTGTTTCATCATTAATTTTCCTATTCTCATGGTGGACATGCAGTTCAACTGTCTCCATGCATAACGTGAGGGCATCTGTGACTTGAATAAGCAGCAGTTCCCAACTTCAAACCAGTTGTGTGAACCATGGCCATATATGCATGCTCTTGGTGTGAAGGCTAGCCTAACAGAGACAGGAGGTAGCAAACTAGCTGCTATGTGCAAAACATTATCTTTTTTTCGAGGTGGAACCTCAAGAATAATTTTGTTCTTGTATCTCATCTCAAAAAAATAAATCTTTTTTCCAAAAGATGGTATATACCATGTTAAAGACAGGGTATGATAAATCTAGGATAATTGGTGGTGCGTTTTAGAAATGCAGAACCTGTAGGGATAGTTCGAAGTGAGGGCTTTGATGCCAGCATCCTTGGATCAGTACTGAACTTAGTTTCATCCATAACATATTTAAAGGTAAGTGGTGGCTGCTCTATTTAATAAAAGCATATTTCATTAGACTGAAATCTGACTATGATACATTAAACAAAGTGGAACCCTTTCTATAGGGTATAAAGATTTTTAATTCTTTGGTGGCATGTACCAGTAAAATTTTTATGACTAATATTAATATCTCTTAAATGAAAAGGTAAATCAGCACTATCCAACTTAAATGATCATTCCTTCCTGCAATGATTATTGGATTGTTTTACTATATATTTGAAAAACAGAAGAGAAATAATGGAAATAATGGCTCCAGAAAAAAAAAAGCTTAGACTTAGATACTTTTATGATACCAAATGTATAAAAAACCTGGAAAATCAGGAAATGTTAGTAAGGAAGTTAAAGTAATTATAAATTTATCAAGTATCCTATTTATCAATATTGGAATAATTGATTTTCCTAGCAAGCCCTTCCCAGAATACCTGCTGCCTTTCAACACTTATAAAGAGAAAGTTTATATTGTTAAAAATAACTTTGCTACCAACTTTGAAAATAAAAGTAATAATAAAACTTCATTGAAGTAATAGACTATATGAGATCTATTTTTTCACTTGGTATTAAAATAAATCGTATTTTGATACCAGTACAAGGTCTTTTAAATAAGGATGTCATCAACCTCATTTTTATAACATTAATGTTTTTGAAGAAAAAAATAAAACTGAAAGCATAATTGCTGTGATTATTAGAATTATATCATGATTGTATTGTAGTTTTGCTCTATTTCAGATAAGCAAGTTGATCTAAGAAGTTATCAAACTATTCTTAAAATTGCTAAAGCAGGTAACTTTTTCTTTTGTTATTTTTTCCTCCTCCCACTGAGTTTTATAATGTATTCTTTGTGTATACAAGCAATAAAGGTAAAGGACAGTTTGTACTAAACTGTGTCACTTTTAGCTTCTTCAAAATCTGTTATCAAATGTCTACCATCACGTCATTTAAACAAAAGGAGGGTTATCATTCCCAAATTAATTTGGTTACCTAGCTGAAAGCAGTATTGTGCTTTACCGTTTTAACAGTAAAATAAAATTAGCACAGAAAGTAACTGTAGACTAAGAAAGCATAACTCAGCCGCAGCATTGCCACTTGTATTTACATCTGTCACTCCAAAAAAAGGGACCCAGTCAGTAGTTAAGAGACTTCTCATGATCACAGAAAAGCATGAGAGATCCAAGCATGGATGCTAAGGCTTGACTTTTCCATTAGGATTTAGATTTTGATTTATTTCTTAATCATCAATGTGTTTTTGCTCTACATTACATACTTAGAAGGAAAGTTTTTTATTATTGTTGTAATTATTACATGCAGCCACTTGATTAAAATATCCAAATAGGTAAATGGAAGTAAATAGTGGTTTTAAGTCAAGGTGCCAAATGTGAAAAAGGCTTTTGCACACTAGCTTGTTTGTTGACAGTAAGTTCTTGGGGATTTTCACTGCTGGAATAGTCCTCAACATGGGGTGCAGTTCAGCCTTACTTGGTTTTAAGTAGCTGGGTTGCTAAGCTCATACTTCGTGAGTCCTGATTATCTTTGATGGTCAGAGAAAAGGGTTGCAGTGATTGCTCCAGTCCGCAGCCAGTTTCATTAGTATCCTCACCCACCAGATATCCAAAGAAAGATGTAACAGGCAGCCAGTTTTGCTTTTTATTAATTCTGGCTTTACCATTTATTTTAACCCTTGTTTTTTGGGTGGAAATAACAAAACAGAAAGTAGCTAAAAGTCCCCAGTCTAAGAAATTCACAAATAGTCCCTGAACAAGCCAGAATTACATTTTGTTCTTGCCTCCAGAGAAAGAAAGAAAGCTTTAATCTAGAGGGAGGTACTCCCCAGCTGTAGAAAATACTTTCTTGAGTCAAATAAAAATTAGTTTAGCATAGAAAAAGAACATGGAAACCATAAAAAAGAACCAGTTAACAATGAAGGCTACACTAACTGAAATGAATAAACTATAGGGAATCAACAGTAGAGTAGTTGAAACAAAATCACATCAGCAATTTGGAATATAAAGAAGGAGAAAATGCCCATTCAGAGCAAAAAAAGAATCCAAAAGAAAAATGAAGTTAGTGTAAGGAGTCTCTGGGACAATTTCAAGTGTATCAACATTCACATTATAGGGGTGCCAAGAGAAAGGAGAGGGCAAGAAATTGAAAACATATTTGAAAAGATAGTAATGGAAAACTTCCCTAGCCTAAGGAAGGAAACAGCCATAGAAGTCCAGGAAGCACAGAGAGTCCCAAGCAAAATGAACCCAAAAAGGTTTACATCAAGACTCATCATAAGTAAAATGCCAAAGGTTAAAGACCGAGAATCTTAAAAGCAGCAAGAGAAAAGCAGCCAGTTACCAATGAAGGAGCTCCCATAAGACTTATCAGCTGATTTCTCAACAGAAACTTTGCAGGCCAGAAGAGATTGACACAAATTATTCAAAGGGATTAAAAAGGAAGAACCTACAACCAAGATTACCCAGCAACACTATCATTTACAATTAAAAGACAGCTAATCTGCTTCCCAGAAAGAAAAAGCTGAAGGAGTTTTATTACCACCATGCCAGTATGACAAGAAATAAAGTCTTCTTTAAGAATAAGAAGAAAAGACTTTAAATGAATATTAAACAACAATAAAAAGAACAAAATCTTATTTGCAACAGCATGGATGGACTTAGAGGGTATTATGCTAAGGGAAATAAGTCAGGTAAAGAAAAATACCATATAATTTCACTTATGTGTGGATTCTAAAGAACAATATAAATGAACAAACAAAATAAAAATGGACTCATAGAGAGCAGATTTATGATTGCCGGTAGGGGTGGGGGCTGGGTGAAAACTGAAAGGATTGAGAAGTACATACTGGTAGTTACAGAATAGTCATGGGATGTTAAGTACAGCATAGGAAATATAGCCAATAATATTGGAATAACTGTGTATGGTCTCTCGGGTACTAGAAATATAAGGGGGGACACTTTGTTAAATGTATGATTGTCTAACCACTACGCCGCCCTGAAATTAACACAAAATAATATTGAATGTAAACTGTAATTGAAAACATTTTTTAAATGTTTTAAATAAATAAATTACAAAAAAATATTTACCTTACAGCAACATAGCATATTGAAGAGATTTGTTGTAAGTGTTGTTTACAAATGTTTTGACCATTTTTGCTGATGTATTTGAAGTTTTGAATGTCTTTTTTCCCTCCCAAGTTTCTCTTATGTTCCTAGTTTCAGCTTTTGCCTGTCGGCAGAGATCACAGGCCATGCCTGTGAAACTTGTTTGTTTCTGTATGTGCGTGGTTTTCAGCAGTCAGCTCCTCTCTTCAAATGACAGGAAGTTCATCCTCTATCATTTAGAACATTTTATGTAAAGTGATGTAATACAGAAATCCTTGTACACACTGTAAAATTGAAGGAAAGTTTTTTATTTTTTATTTTTTTGTTTGTAATAAAATTCAGATTTTTATTCTAAACTTTATTCCTAAAAATGGTGAATGATTTATATCAGCAAATGAGCTGTGAGGTGTACTGCTCAAGCAGTGTACGTCCACCTTACATGCAAAAGTCAGTATTATAATACCAACACTGTTGTAACATAATCATGATTTTTGAGTCTGGCTGATTGACCTGTTTACACATCTTCAGCAATTCAGATTTTTGGTTACATGGGTGCTCTTCACAGTCTCGGTGAGTTCTGCTCTGTAGGAAGTACAGCATGACAGTTTTTAAAAGTGGTTCTTTTAATTAGAAAACTGATTTTGAGTGATATATCTAGGTTATATTAACTACTTTATTCATTTGTCAACCTACTATCCCCCCAACCAACACATCAGTGGGTGCACACACACTCTTATAAACTACCTTCAATTTAGTGAATACCTCCATTGAGCACCTATTATAAGCCAGGCTGTTATGACTAATGTCAAGCTACATGTCCATTTCAGTCATGATAGGTAGATGGTATTCCCATTTCACAGACGGGAAAATAGACTCCTTAAGATTAAGACTTGTACCTGAGTCTGCCTTTCCATAATCTGTTGGCCTCTGACCACTATTCATCTATATGTGAAGAAGAGTATAGGCTCTCATCTGTTTACCATGGCGTGTCACATAGCCACCCTGCCTTCAGGGATGCTGGGAAATGTCTCTGATGGACAGGCAAGCCAACTAAGGTGGGTAAGAAACTAGGTCACTGCCTCCTCTGATTCCTCTGTTCCTATTCATAGTAAAAAGAGCAATAGGAATAGTTGGCCTCTCCCAAGGATGCAGATGTAATTTGCGTTTTCAATAGTCCACTAAGGATGGCCGAAAAGGGGCCACAAACTAAACCCAGCAAGCTCAGGGGAGTCCTGCCATGGCAGCCTTTTAACTCAGAGACCAAAAATAACCACAAAGGATGGCCTGAAATTAAAACTTACTAAAAGCAGTTCCTGGCAGGTAGCCATGTCCTAGGTTAGAATCTTCCCTGACAAAAGTCAGTCTTTATCTTAATTAAGCCTATCGTCTTTGCATCTACCATAACATACTTCTGGAATGTCAAAGTAATTTCCTTTTTCCGGACCCCTTCAAGCACAGGCACCACACCAGAGCGGAGACCACAAATCTCACTGAGTTAATTGTTGACTGTTAACTATCCTGTACCCGCCTATGTAAAAGAAGCAAGTGTCTATCATTTTACTTCTTATCCAATTCCAGGAGCTTCCCTGCTTTGCTTTCTTCCACCTCCCTAATCCATCACCAGTGGATTTCCTGTAACCTATTGTACTTTTGTCCTCTCCTTTGATTGTAATGTATAAAGCGGGATCCAGAACTGCCCTTCTCTGGAGCATATTCTCAATCCATTGAGTTTTTGCTTTCCAGCAATTGTCAGTTTCGCTCAAATAAAGTCATAAAAATTCTTACAGGTTTGGACGTTTCTACACTGACACCACCTTAAATAATAAAAATTGAAGCATGTTTCTTTGGCAGGAACCCAGGGCCCTTGCTCAAATCCTACAAGGACAGGAACTTACCCTCACTACTGGCCCCAACCTGGATCCCTGCAGGAAGGGGTGAACCCGGGGGAAAGGGATTCCAAAGGTTCTCTCACGGATTTGATGAAGATGAAGCACAGTCCCAACGAGGGAAAAAGTGAATCAGAACTTTAATTGCTTTAAGTTTTTGTGGGGTTTTTTTAATGCGCTTTGGGGAGGCAGGGCAGGGGGCAGCCTCTGAAATTCTACTTCGCCATAACAAAATTTGACCCAGAAATATAAACTTTTCCCCCCAATTTCCCAAATGATTCTGTTGCACGGACAATTTTGAGAATTACCTGCACCATAGAGTGTATATGAATGAAAAGTATTGCAATTGTAAGTTTTTTAGAATAACCCATCTAAGTACTGTGAAAGCTCGAATGATTAATGTGATATTGTTAGTTATTGTAATAAATATGTATTTGGTCTTGTCCCCTGTTCCTGGCACACAGTTTTTAATCCCTTGGAATTTTTTAAAGTGGTGAGAGTAATAAAGGTGTCTTTTGTTATGTTAATGAGGTGACTTTTGGGAAAGCCCCTGGATAATGCAGGGATGGGGACTAGTTGCCAGGGGAAACAACCACAAAGTCAGAAAATTGGAAGTTTGTCCCAACCCCCGAACTCGGGGTGAGGGGAAAGTAGCCTGAGATTGAGTCCGGTCACCAATGGCCAGTGATTTGAACTGGTCACACCTGTGGAATGGAGCCTCCATAGAAACCCCGGAAGAACAAGGTTAGGACGCCTTCCAGGTTGGTGAACACGTGGAGGTCCAGGGAGAGCGGCATAACTTGGAGCATGTAAGCTTCTCGCCTTTCTGCATACCACCTCTTCCATCTCACTTCCTGAGTTATCTTCTTCTATTATAAAGAGTTATCTAGTAAGTAAAATGTTTCTCTGAGCAAATTAATTGAATCCAAGGAGAGGGGCGTTGGAACCTCTAATCTACCTGATCAGTCAGAAGCACAGATGAAACCTGGACTTCCAATTGGTGTCCGAATTGGAGTGTGAGGGTGGGGAGGGCATTCTCATGGGACTGAATCCTTACCTTAAGGAATCTGATGTTATCTCTGAGTAGTGTCAGAATTGTGTTGAATTGTAGGGTACTCCGCTCTTATCCAAGAATTGCTTGGTGTGGGGAGGGAACCCACACATTAGAATTTGAGTCAGAATCATTAATGAGTCAGAGAAAGATAAAAGCTGCCATATCCCTGGGGTTCACAAAAAAATAGGAATATGGACGTAAGGGTAAGATTAGGAAGATGCAGAAAGAGAGCTTTCAAAAACAGTAGAAAGCCAACTCAAAATGTGTTTAGATAAGTGGAGGCTGTGGGGAGGGGCTGCCTTTCTATATAAGAGGAAAATGTGAATAACAAAATCAAAAAGTTTTGAATATGAATATATGAATAGTGTCTTTTCCACTACTTCCACCCCTAAGGAGGAAGCAAAGAAAGTAACAGTGAAATTAGAAATAATTTTAGAGGTGTACCATACAATTACATTCATCATAGCATTAAGTAAAAAAAGGCAGCCTAAATAGGCATTAATCATCAGGTTAAATTATAGTAGAGCTACACCATGTAATAGTATATAGCCATTAAAATGTATGACACAGCCTGGCCAGGTAGCTCAGTTGGTTAGAGCATCATCCCAATACTCCAAGGTTGCAGGTTTGATCCCTGCTCGGGGCACATATAAGAAACAACCACTGGATGCATAAAATAAGTGGAACAATTATATTTATATATATTTATATATATCCATATCCCTTTCTCCCCCTTCTCTCTCTAAAATTAATCAGCAAAAAAATTTTTAAGTATGATATTGTTCTAATATTACTGTATAAATCTGTCCAAATTGAATGCTTCAAAATATTTTTAAAATTTATACACTGAGAAGTAGGACTTTTTCCAATTTATTTTTATTTTTATTTCCTAATTTACTCTATTGTATTTTTTCCATTACCATTTAGTCCCTTATATCCCCCATCCCCCAGCAATCACCACGTCCATGAGTCCTTTTTCATTTTTGCTCAATCCCTCCACACCCTAAACTCACCCCCCTCCACTAGCTGTCATTCTGTTCTCTATAAGTCTGTCCCCATTCTCCTTGTTAGTTCAGTTTGTTCATTAGATTCCACATATGAGGGAAATCATATGGTATTTGTCTTTCTCTGACTGACTTATTTCATTTAGCATAATGTTCTCCACGTCCATCCATACTATTGCAAGGGGTAAAATTTTCTTCCTTTTTATGGCCGAGTAGTATTCCATTGTGTAAATGTCTCATAGTAGTTGTATCCACTTATCTACTGATGGACATTTGGACTGTTCCCATACCTTGGTGATTATAAATAATGCTGCAATGAACATAGAGGTGCTTATGTTCTTTCAAATTAGGGTTTTGCGTTCCTTTGGATATATTCCCAGAAGTGGGATTGTTGGCTCAAAAGGCAGATCCATTTTTAATTTTTTGAAGTATCTCTATACTGCTTTCCACAGCAACTGCACCAATCAAAAAGTAGTATTTATAACAAGAATGGAACATCATTTAAATCTCAGTGTAATTCATTATACAAACAATTTAAAGGAACTGTACAGTTATATCAATAGATGCCTAGGGGACACTTGATAATACTTACAAATAACAGAAGGATTGAAATGTAATTTCCCAAACTTAATAAAAACCATTTATCTAAACCAACAACATACTAAATAGATGACTGTCATTTTAATCAAATCTGACACATTTTAATTAAATCTGAAACAAAGTATCGATGCCCTATCTTCATTCAACATTTTTTAAATTTTAATTAATGAAAAAGACCCCAAAATAGAATAATTAATATAAACACTAGAAGTTACAAAATAAGACTATCTTTATTTGCAATATGTAAAATTGTATAGAAAGTTAACAGAATTCTACTTAAATTCTATTAGGATTAGAGAATTTGATAAAGTGACCATATGTGACATGAATCAAAGTCAGTAGTTTTTCTCTATAATAACTATAGAAGTAGAAATGAAATTTTTTTAAAAAAATCATTCTGACAATGGCAATAAAACTATTAAGTACCAAAGGAAACATGTCACAGGAAATAAGAGGCACTGAAGAAACCAGTCTTTATGAATAATATAGAGCAAGACATGAATTTAACATTTCCCAAAATTAGAATATATGATAAAATATGTAGCTATATGTATGTGTAAATTATTTGTTTTATATAATTTCAATCAGAAATCCATTGGAGTTGGAAGTCAATTTGTTTTGAACTGGACAAATGATTTTAAGGCTCTTAAGAAATAAATGCTCAACAGTTGATGTATTATTTACATGCATATTGCACATACTTAGGTGCACAATTTGTTGTTTTGGCAAAGTATATACACCTGTGAAACCACCATAGTCAATATTCTGAGAAGAAATTTCTTTCTGCCCCTTGATAATTCATTCTTTCTGTACCCCCTCTCCCAGATGACTACTGATCTGCTTTCTATAACTATTTATGATTCTTTGGCATTTTCTACAATTTAATCCTTCAGAATATAGTCTCTTTTTGGCTGGCTTTTCAATCAGCATAATGATTTTGATATTCCCCCAAGCTGTTGCATGTATTAATAGTTTGTTCCTTTATTAATTTTTAGCACAGTTTCATTGCATTGATTCAACAAATTTTGTTTATCCCTCACCTATTGATGGATATTTTGGTTTCCAGTTTTTGGCTCTTAGAAATAAAGCTCCCGTGAATATTTGTGTACAAGTCTTCATGTAGACATGAGTTGTCATTCCTCTGGGGTGAATACACAGACGTGGAATAGCTGAGTTTTATGATAGGTTTTTGTTTGACTTTTTCAGAAACTTCCGAACACCTCCAGAGTGGTTGTACAATTCTATATTTCCACCAGCAGTGTATTAGGATACCAATTGCTCCCCATTCTTGTCAGTATTTGGTAAGGCCACTCATTTATTTTTAGCCATTCCAATAGTGTTGGGGACCCCCAACCCACAGAGATCCCCTGGTGTCGCGGATGGAATGAAAACTTCCCAGGCAGCTTGTGCTAGGGGAGAAAAGGCTGGCAAATGTCTAAGAGACAAATGCTTCAGTTGCCTTCCTCCGGGGTCTTTTATTGAGTGCAGTAAGTTTAAGGGCATATAACATACACGTAAAGCTCATCAACCAATGTTTAACAGTGCTAATTACAGAAAACAGATATTGTTCAGGGATAACAACTAAAGGATCTTTGAGATCTCCTTCAGGTCAGGGTATGTTGGACACAAAGACTTAAGATGGCCATAAAATAGGGAGGGTAAGTTCATTCTGAGTGAAAGTTAAAAACCTCTGCTGCTGGTACCATAAAGCAATCAAGTGAGGTAAAGGGCATGGCAAGCTTCAAAGGACGTAAGCATTTTCTCATGGCCCGATTCCCACTGGGGCCCAATGGCTATAGCATCGAGGCACATATGTACCCAGTTTTCCCAGTTTTCTGGTCAGGACTTACAGGCTTTGTTTCCTTTGCCTGGCCTGCATGGGGCTCCAAGTCTTGATACTTTCCCAAGGGGACCCCGACACAATAAGTTTATGGTGATATCTTATTGCAGTTATAATTTGCATTTCCCTGATGATCAATGATTTTGAGCATCTTGTCATGTGCTTATCGGACTTTCATATAATCTATTTTATGGAGTGTCTGTTAAAATCCTTTGCCCATTTTTTAAATCTAGGTCCTTCTTAATATTGTGTTGTAAGACTTGTATATGCTTTTATTGTAGTTTTTTATCTGATATTTTTGCTGTGCATATTTTCTTCCAGTATGTAGCTTGCCTTTTTAAATTTTCTCAATTATACTTGTCAAACAAGGTTTTTAATTTTAATGAAGTCCAATTTATCAATTTTGAAATTTTTCTTTATGTTTCATGCACTATAGTCTGTCTAAAAACTTTTTGCAAAGATTTTCCCCTGTGTTTCTTCTAGAAGTTTTCCAGTTTTAGTTTTTACATTAGGTCTGTGATCCATTTTGAGTAATTATATTCTTCAATTATAAAGTAAGAATCAATTTTCATTTTTTTTTCCATATAGCTAGTCAGTTGTGTTATAGCACTATTTTTAGAAAAAAGTTTTCTTTCCCCCCATTGAATTGCCTTAACCACCTTTGTTAAAATCAATGTGAGTTTATTGGTGGGTTTACTATTTCTTTTCATTGATCTATATCAAATTGTAGCCTTAGAACAAATTGAAATCAGTAATGTAAGTTCACCAATGTTTTTCTTTATTAAAATTATTTTAACAGTTTTCATATAAATTTTAGTAACAACTTGTTAATTACTGTTAGAGATAAAGAAGCCAGTGACTCTCAAACAAGTAGGAGATAATTAACAGATGAATCATGGAAAAGGAGCAAAGAAATGACATTCTGCAGCTCCTCACACATATGCCTGGGATCAAAAGGAGGAAGATTGTCATCACCAAACACAGAGAAATGGGAAGATGCAGCTAGATAACTTTGCAAATAAGTTGGAGGTAGACCTATAACTAGATTACCCTTAGTTAATCACACCCTGAGTTAAGTAGTTAATCGCATTAGATTGTGAACCCAGATAAACCAGTAATGGAGAAATGGGGGAGAAGGGGTGGGGAGGGGGAGCTAATTGCGTTAATATAAACCAGTTTTCTTTGTCTACTTGGCGTGTGCATGCCCCTGGCTGGCTGTGCGTCTGACTCTGCAGATTCGTGAATAAACACCTCACTCTGTTGCTCAAGTGCTGTGTCCTGGTGTTTTATTGTGAGCGTTTCTTACATTACTACCCCAAAACCCCCAGTTTATTGGAATTTTGATGGGAATTGCCTTGAATCTATAGACCAAGTTGAGGAGAATTGACATCTTAACAATACTGAATTTTCCAATCCATGAACATGGTGATTTTCTCCATTTATTTTGATTTTTCTAATCTCTTGTGGCAATGTTTTATAGTTTTTAATGTAGAGATCTTGGACATGTTTTGCTTTATTTATTCTGAAGTAGTCTAGCAGCTTCTATTAAAAGTAAAATATTTTTGGACAGAACACCCCCACTTTAGGAATCTACAGGATTAAGAGCACCTGTACATAAGGACAAAAACACCAAGAAGTTACTTGAAACACTGCATAATGGCCTAAAAAACTTTTTTAATTAAAAAGATAAAAGAACTACTCTAAACGACAAAAACGTCTATCGACAGGGAAAGATAAAGTTAATTATGGTAAATTATGTAGTTTCTTAAAGGAAGAGTTAGGTCTATATATGTTGATCTGGATCAATGTCTGTGATCTAATGCTACATGAAAATAGGACATTGAAGAACAGATTCACGATGTTAGTTTGATTTTTAAAAAATTAAAAAGCAAAACACAAACCTGTATGTATACAACATGAATATAAGTATAGTGGGGAAGGATACTCTTCAGTGGTTATCCCAGAAAGGGTAGATGGTGGTAGAGACATTATTGCCTTTTCATATATATCTTAATTGTTTTTGGCATGTTTAATAAGAATGAATAAGTTGATAATTTAAAAATTAAGCAAATTTGAAGAAGTGGGAGGAAGATGTGGAGACAGGACAGTGAGTGGTCAGGTATTAAAAGACAGTGAACTGTGTGGGGGACACACGTTGCTGTTGGAAAGTGGGAATTAAAGTGATTTGTATTTTCTAAAAGATTCTGCAACAAAAACTTATGAATTCTTGATTTACAAAATGATCTTCATTTTGAAAATGATTTTTAATTATAATACTTTTACAAATTGTACCAGGTTAATAGGACTTCATAAAATGCATTACAGGCATTTATAGCATATAAAACGTAACCAACTCTGATGTAGGTCTTCACTGACAATTGTTTTTAGATAATCAAGAATATCCTTTTTTTTTAATTGATCTCCTGTGATTTCCTTATTCTGCATGCAAATAGTGTGACCAAGTCTCTAATAAATGAGTAGAGAAGTAAGGGAGGTAGGGAAAACACAAGAGCGCAGCATAATGAATCGGCCTCTAACAATCTAGAAAAGGAAAATTGCAGCTAGCAGTTTGTCAGAGGACTTCCCCCGCCACATACATATGAATCATAAATCTCTCTGCACCTCGATAAGGTTTTTGATGTGAAGCACACAAGGAAAACTCCAGGAAGTTATATTTGTCTCTCTTGAGGGAAAGAAATGGAGGCAAATTTATAAATCAGTGAGGAACAAATCTCAGTCTCTACCTGAGACATTCAATTTATAGCGTTATGAGCAGGCTTACCAACAGAATACACACATGGACAGAAAATTTGCTTAAACAGAGTACCTTTGTGCCTAAAAGTGATCAGACACTCAAATCAGGAACCAAAGGAGTTCTCAGGAAGCAAAGTGTTCTCTTCATGTTTACATACCTTCGCTAGCTATGAAATGTCCTTTAACTTGGCTTACTCCATTCCTTTGAGTAGAAAGTAGAAATTTTCTGCTGTGCTTCTGTTCAGATCCTGCCAATAGGTGACACTTGTCAACCACTTGGGGTCATGAGAAACGACGAGAGAAAAACTTCGGAGAGATACCTTTGCTTTAAATCTGTTTTAGCTTATTCTCACACTTAGGAGGCATCAGAGGGATCTATCTTTCCCAATATTAGCCAAGCCAACTATCACACTTAACGCTAAATGCGACTATCTTAAAACTAACAGAAATTACGTACTCTTTGAGTAGGTCTGTAAGTCAAAAAATACAGGAAATCTGCATTTATTTTTCTTCCTTGTCTCTAAACAAGCTAGTACCTGAGGCAGTTTTGCTGCTTGAAATGTTTAAAACATCGCTATAATTGTTCCTTAAAACTTCATTTAGGATCTGAACAACCTGCCATTCCCCTTAAATAACCACCTGTCTCTGTGACAAACGCGGAGGCGGTTGGCCCATAATGCAAAAAGCAGGCTGTGTCTCGGCATAGTGTTCCATGGATGAGCAGCAGGCAGGGTTATCAAAATGAAACAGTAAAATTTGCCCCCTGCTCAGACACAGTGCTTTGGTAATTTGTGGGGAGGGGAGAATGTCCTAATTTACACTTAAAAATAGCCAAATGGGACTAGGAAGTATTAAGTATTTGTTATTTAAAATATTTCCTTTAGCTTTGTTTCAAATTCTCTTATTCTGCTGGCTATTAGGATTGGGTCACTTTGTTGACTATTAAAACATGACTTTTTTAACTGAATTTATTGGGGTGACATTGGCTAATAAAATTATATAGGTTTCAGGTGTACCATTCTATAATACATCATCTTTGTATTATATAGTGTGTTCAACACCCAAGTCAAGTCTCTTTCTATCACCATTTATTTCTCCTTAACCCTGTCCTACCTGCCCCCACTCCCTTTATCCTCTGGTAATCACCATCTGTTATCTGTGTCTATGAGTTGTTTTTTGTTTGTTTGTTTAATTCCTTCACCTGTCTCACCCAGCCCACCAACTCCCTCCCCTCTGACAGCTGTCAGTCTGTTCTCTGTATCTATGAGTCTCTTTCTATTTTGTTTAATTTAGTTTATTTTGTTCATTAGATTCCACATATGAGTGAAATCCTATGGTACTTATCTTTCTCTGATAGCTTATCTCACTTAGTATTATGCTTTCCAGGTCCATCCATTCTGTTGCAAAAGGTAAGATTTCCTTCTTTTTTATGGCTGAGTAGTATTCCATTGTGTAAATGTACCACAGATGTTTTATCCTCTTATCTTGGGCTGCTTCTAAGTCTTGGTGATTGTAAATATGCCACAGTGAATATAGGGGTATATGTCAGAGGACTGTTCTTTACAAACTGATTTCAAGAACACATGGATATGTACCTTTAATTTTTTCCATGGTAAGTAGATATTTTCTTAGTGATTTTTTAAAGAAAAGGGAAAAAGAAAATCATAGTGATGGGGACAAGGACAGACGACTCACTGGCATGACAATCTCCAGTTTTTATGATTTGTAATTGTAAAGGAGGCATGCCAGCTCTAGGTGTAATGGTCACAGGTACATTTCTGCTTTTCCTTACATCAGCATTCATCAAATTGCTTCTGTTTGCAGGGAAGGAGCTGCAGTCATCAAATGAGTTTTGCTTTGGAGCCTGAAATTGGGAGGCCTATAGCTGAGGATGTGAGGAAATAGCACTTGCTATAGGAAAAAGACCTGCTTGGCAGACCAGTTCTGGTCCCGGCTTGATGCTGCCTTGCTGTTGGGAGACTGGGGAGAGTCTGGAGGACCGGCCTCTGTTTCCTCATCAAGTAGACACAGTATTGTTAATGTTACTTTTCCCATCCTCCACTAGGACTAATTCATTTCTTCTATCACCTATACTCCTATACTTCAGGTGTTGATGATAAGAGAAGAATTAATCAAAATATTGGGGGGAAATAGAATTGAATGTGTATTTGTTTATTCCTCCTTTCAGAAGAAATTATAAGTCCTCTCATAGTAACAACAACATTAACAGATTCTTTAGTCCCTTTTAAAATGTTACCTTGATTTAGAAATCATTAAATGTTGTGTGAACAAATGTCAAAGTCAAGGTCTGTGGAAGACTCTAGGACTAGAGGGAGAGTCCTGGATTTGGACCAAATTACTGCTGCTATGCATTAGCAAGGTGTTTGCAAATTCGGCATAATGGAATCTCTCTCGGAAAAGATGCCAGGGTAGCATTCTCAGACCCAACATAGGATCCATTGTAAGTCTTGCTGTATTAAACCTGAGGGACACTGAAAGAAAAGCTGCCTCCAAACATAGGTGGAAACTGAATTTAGTACTCTAATCACCCTAGATTGTAGTGATTATTTGTGTAAAACCATAAATGTACACATAAATGAGTCATTTAAGGAATGTCCCTTCAGATATTAACTTAGCATAAATACTAATCCCTAAAGATTAATCTTAACACTAATCACTAGGAGCATTGGAGGACTTTTTGTAATCCCAAATTTTGTATTTACATATGGTAATTTCCCCAGTGGTAGGTGAGTAGGTCTGGTCATTGCTGTGTAAGCAATATGGTATGACAAGACATGCTGTAACAAGGAATGGGTTTTCATCTCTGTTCCCAACTCCTCCTCCTCTTCATTCATAATTTGAGCTTAATTAAACTCCTCAGACCTTGGCTCTGTTAAGCACAAGGGCAAAAAAGGCTTTGAAATGCTGACGCCTCCTTCACTTCTGCCTGCTGGCTCAGC
This sequence comes from Furipterus horrens, assembly GCF_987537825.1. Classification (NCBI taxonomy): domain Eukaryota; kingdom Metazoa; phylum Chordata; class Mammalia; order Chiroptera; family Furipteridae; genus Furipterus; species Furipterus horrens. The sequence continues at coordinate 133,992,694 of NW_028327176.1, read as the reverse complement.
TCCTTACGGGCATGATTGGACAGCACATCCGCAGGGGCTTGGCCACAGGCCCAGGGATAGCAGAGAATGTCAGAGCGAAGCAGCAGAATATAAGGTCTGTCCGGAAAAAGTCCAGCCATTGTTAATGAGAATGGTTGTGCAACTTTGATGTAACCAGGCAGCCAAGGAGAGTGGACTGGAATGCACGTGCGTGAACAATGGTGACTGCACTGGACTGGTCAGTGGGGTGGTAGATGCCATTGAATGAACATGTGTACTCTGTGGCCATTGCATTCAAAATGACTGAGCAAGATCTTAAGAGTTCTCACCAAATAAATAAATAAATAAATAAATAAATAATCAATAAAAAGCAAGCAAGAAAGAAAATGGTAACTATGTAACTATGTGAGGTAATGGATATGTTAACTAGCTTGATTGTGATGATCATTTCACAATATACACATATATTAGAACAAGGTATACACCTTAAATACATACAATTTTTATTTTTAATTATACTTGAGAAAAGTTGGGGGGAAGAAAGCTAGGAGCCTGAGACTTTCTGACAATTGTGTTTTCTTCTTTCTCCTTTCTTTTACATTAACATGCTTAATGTGTTGGGTTGTTTATCTTTTTATGCTTTATTGATTATGCTGTTACAGTTGTCCCAATTTATTTTCCCTTTGTTTCGTTCAACCCAGTGGCCTCCCTCCCTCCAGTTTCCCCCCACCCGCTTAGTTCATGCCCATTGGTTGTACATATAGTTCTTTTCAACATCTTCCTGTCTACTCCTCTCCCTCCTACTGTGCTTCTTAATTCCTGTACCATCTCCCTCCCCTTTCACACTTCCCCCTCCCAGCTGAACTCTCCCCAATATGTTTCCCATACCTATAATTCTTTTCCCACTCTCGTTGCCTACTTAGTTTGCCTTTGTTTTGATTTCCTAGCTTCTGTTTTTGGTTGTTTTGATACAGTTTTCATTTTAATGTTCATAGTTTTGATCCTCTTTCTCCTAAACAAGTCCCTTTAATATCTCATATAACAGTGGTTTGGATGTGATGAACTCCTTAAGTTTTGCTTTGTCCTGGAAGCACTTTCTCTGCCCTTCTATTCTGAATGACAGCTTCGCTGGATAGAGTAATTGTGGTTGTAGGTTTTTGTTTTTCATTACTTTGAATATTTCTTGCCAGTCCCTTCTTGCCTGCAGAGTTTCTTTTGAGAAATCAGCTGATAGTCTTATTGGGACCCCTTTGTATGTAATTTTCTTCTTCTCTCTTGCTGCTCTTAAGATTCTCTCTTTATCCTTAATTTTTGACATTTTGATGATAATGTGTCTTCGTGTGGTTCTCCCTGGGTCCAGTTTATTTGGAACTCTCTGTGCTTCCTGGACCTATAAGTCTATTTCCTTCCCCAAGTTAGGGAAGTTCTGCTTCATTATTTTTTCACGTAAGTTGTCAATTTCTAGTTCTTCTTCTTCACCTTCTGGCAACCCTATGATTCGGATATTGGTCCGCTTATAGCCATCCATAGGTTTTTGAGCCTTTCCTCATTTTCCTCACTTTTTATTTCCTCTTTATGCACTGGTTGACTGTTTGTTCCTTCCCTATGTTCTGATTTGTTGATATGATCCTTGGTTTTCTTTCCCTTACCACTTGTTTCGTGTGTGTTTTCATTCATTTCAGCAGGACTAGCCTTCATTCCTTCTCCATCTTGTTTAAAATCTGCTGTTAGTTCTGTTAGCATTCTTATAACCAAAGCTCTGAACTGAGCCTCAGAAAGATTTCCTATCTGTTGATCTGTTAGATCAGATATTTGCTGGCTGATCAGCTGCGTTACTGGGATGTCTATCATGATCTGTGCCATCCTGGCAGTTTTGTGTTTACCTTTGCTTCCTGGGTGGGGCTGTCACACCTCCTATGCTATAGGGGATGGAGCCCCATGCACTTGTCAAAACCGGGAGACCCTTCTCACCACACTGTGGTGTTTTCTGTTGATGTGGGGGTCCAAGATGGCTTCCTGCCATTCACTCTCCGCTGAGAGACCGGAAGACTCCTCCTCTATCCCCATGCCCTCTGGGCCTCACAGTCCGAGGCAGTGGGGGTCTGCCTTTCCTTGCATTAGAATCGTGAGCTGATGGGTCTGGTCTGCAGCTGGGGGTGCTCCCCAGGTGTTTTTCACCTCTTTTTAAATACGGGTGTCTATGCTTACCACTGTCCCACTGCTGTCACCGCTGCTGCCGCTGCCAGCACAACTTGACCTCTCCGCCCCAGCTTCGCCCCTCCTACCCGTTCAGATGAGCACCACTTCTTTATAACTTCATACATTGGACTTCCATGTAGCTTTATTTTCTGGAACTTCTGGTTATTTCTGGTTTTGCAGTAGTTGTGTGTATTCCTTCTTAGTTGTGGAGGGAGACATAGCATATCAACCTAGGCCTCCATCTTGGCTGGAAGTCTTAATGTTGTTTCTTTAGCAATTGCAGAAACTTTCATATTTTACATTTGGAAAATTCTAAATATTATTTTTATTGTGGTAAAGTACACATAACAAAGTTTACTATTTTAATCATTCTCAGGTGTTCAGTTCAGTACATTTACATTGTTATACAACCTTACCACATTTATCTCAAGACCCTTTCATCTTCCCAATCTAAATACTTTGAAATATTATTATTTTACCCAAAAAGTCTGTTCAGAAGCTAGAGGTAAAATATTGATCATCAATTAGTTGTTTTTTAAAAAGGAAAACCAATAGAATCTCTTTTTTCAATATAATCAGATAAAATTGCTGAATTCTCTAAATAGAAAAAGTGCTTTTGAAATATTTTCCATATTTATGAACTGATTTAAATGTCATTTGTTTGAGGGTCCAGAGAGATTAAAACTCATATACATTCTGTGCATATCAATCACACCAGTCAATATGAAAACCTTTTATTCCAAGAATCAAGTTTTACAAGCGTAGGTAATTAGCCGCAGGTGATTTGATTACAGTAGTCCCTCTCTATATCACGGTTCACTTATTGCAGCCTCACTATATCGCAGGATTTTAAAAAATATTATATTTAATTATTTATCATGGATTTTTTGCTATAAGGTTAATAAGGGACTGGGAACAGTTTATAAGTGTGTGGAAAGGGTTTATAAATCCTTAAAATATATAAAAATATTAAAATAAAGGTAAGGTTCTTACTTCATGGATTTTCACCTATCGCAGGGGGATCTGGAACGTAAAACCCATGATAAGTGAGGGAATACTGTACTTGCTTTATTTGCACTACAGTTGCTTCCACAGCACAGGAATAGTCAACTCCATGTGTCCATGTCAGAATCTCATAGATAAGACTCGAAATCCGTTAATAACTGAAGTCATTTTTTACAATAGAATTTCTGTTTGTTCACCACTGACCTCACAGGGCATCTCCAAGAAGTTCTGCTCTGCTGCTGGGGTTCAGTGCAGAGGTGGGTCTGGGTCACACAAAGCCCCAGCACCCACGGACTCCACCATGGCAGTCCCCAACAGTACCTGGCACAAGTGCCCATGGGCCCAGTCAGAACAATTATAATCAGCTTCATGTGGTTTTATTTTACTTCCTTTGTTTGATAGAAGCAGAATCACCAAATTCAAAAGACTACTGGATGGCCAAAGTGAATAAAGCAAATGGCTAATATCTAACACCATTTCAAAAGGAACTGCCTGCATAATCCTTTAATAGAATTTCCCAGGTTTCAGCTCTGAAGATGTAGAAGGCATATTACCATGGAAACAAATAGTCTCTTTAAAGAGAGACAGGCTCCTCTCCTCATCTGAGCTCTTTCCAGAAGGGAGGAGGGGGAAGGTGGAAAAAGACAGGCCAAGGATCTGCAACTTGAACAATGAAGGGAAATTTTCATCTTATAATTAAAATTTTACCAATGAAATTTGCTTGGAGGATCAGCTCAAGGCTATCTTCATTTTGGAGGCTGTGTTATTAAAAGAAATCTCAAGTCAGATTTTTGAGATACTTAAGAAAATAATATTTTATTGATAATTTCTGTGAATTTTTTTCTTTATTCAATTAGCCACACACTAGTAACAAGTGAAACCCCAGTACATGACATCAAAGGCAAAGAGGACTCACTTTTCTTGGTCTTCTATCCCCAACACACACCCTATGAGATAACATTCTGTTGTCTGTTTTTCTCTGCCTCTGCCTTGAATATGTATACTTACATACACACATTTTAAAAACTATAGACCAACATAAATAAATAAATAAATAAACCCAAATAAGCCCATTTTTAAAGGGGCAAAGGATTTAAATAGCCATTTACTCAAAGAAGATGCACAAATGAATAGTAAGCACATGAAAAGATGCTCAGTATCACTAATCATTAGGGAAATGCAAATCAAAATGAGATATCACAATGAGATACCACTTCACACTCATTAGCATGGATATTATTCAATAAATAAATAAGGATTGGTGGAGATGTGGAGAAATTGGCACCCTATGCACTGCTGGTGGGAATATATAATGGTAAAGCCAGTACAGAAAATAATAGGGCACTTTCTCAAAAAATTAAAAACAATTACCATATGATCCAGCAATTTCATTCTAGGTATATACCCAAAAGAACTGGAAACAGACTTGAACAGATATTTTCACACCCAGGTTTACATCAACATTATTTATAGTAGCTAAAAGGTGGAACAACCAATGTCCATTGATAGATGAATGAATAAATAAAATATGGTATATACATATAATGGAATATTATTCAGCCTTAAAAAAGAAGGTAATTCTGACACCTGAAGCAGTCTGGTTGAAACTATAAGACCTTACATTAAGTGATCTAAGCCAGTCATAAGAGGACAAATCTTCTAAGATTCCATTTACATGAGATACCTAGAGTAGTCAAATTCAGAGAGACAGAAAGGAGAAGAATGGTTGTTAGAGACTGAGGGTTGTTAGAGGCTGAGACAGAATGGAAAGTTAGTGTTAAATGGGTAGAGTTTGGGAAAATGTAAAACGTTCTGGAAATGGATGGTGCTGGTGATGCACAACAATGTGAATGTACTTGAACATGCCATGGACTGTACACCGAAAAATGGTGAAATGGTCAATTTTATGTATATTTTAAACAATAAAAGATTTTTTAGTTAATTACATATATAGATGTATAGAGGTATTTTGTGTATAGAGATGTTCTTACATACAGATGTATAGCAATTTTGTTTTGCTGTTGATTGCTTTTACTAAAAGGGAATTATACTACACATTTATTCTTTATGTAACAAACCTTAATGGGGTGAAGCAACCATTTAATTATGTTTAGAATTAAGAATTCTATGCATCAGGAATTTGACTAGGCACAGAAGGGACAGCTGTCTGGGAAGACTCAAAGGCTGCAGTTGGAATTATCTGGAGGCTTCTTCACTTAATGTGACTGGCAGTTGATGTTGGGTCCTCACTTGGGCTATGGTCCGGAACATCTACATGTGGGTTCTCCACGTGGGCTGCTCCTTTGAACTTCCTGGTGGCATGCAGCTGAATTAAAAAAGGAATTCTGAGAGCAGAGCAGAAGTAGATGGTGTTTTTGCAATCTAGCCTCAAAAGACACATTGTGTCCTAAACTCAATTGGTTGAGGCCATTACAAAGGTCTGTCCAGATTAAAGGAGAAGAACTCAATGGGAGGAGTGTTAAGATCCTTTGTTAGGGGAACATGTGGCCAGGGCGATGTTAAGCCATCTTTGGAAAATACAACGTGCCGCAACACATTCATTATTTTGCAGTTTGCTTTTACGACATTTCATGGACATCCCTTAAGAATTGCAGTATAAATGCAATTCTTCAATTTGTCTCATATCTTTATAATTAAAGAATTACTTTAAATTCCAAAAGTTACAGAAATACAGTAAAAAAAAAATGGGAAGCAAAAGAAAAATCTATCCACAGTCCTCCTCCAACCAATCACAGTAATTAATTTTAGACTTTTTAATCCATAATTTCCACATAATGTACATACAGTTTTGTGTTCCTTTTTATTTCCTCTTAGCATGTAAGTCCCCAAATTCACATCTCAACACTGTTATCTTATTTTTCTTGTGTAGATAAAGCAAAAATAAGAGTAGGGTACATATGCTCAAAACTTTTGCTTAGCCTAATCCTACATGAAACTCACTAGGGAAAATCACACCAAGACTTTCAAATCTTCCATCTTCTTTCTCTGATGAACATAAACCAGACACTACAGGGTGATTCTGGGAAAGTAATGTTATCATGCACATTTGTGTAAGGAGCAAGCAGGTGATTGACCTACCTGGGTATGGAATGCCAGCCAATGAATTCTCACTCACTTTTCTGCTACAAAATCTTGGCTTTGGGGTCGCAACCAAATGCATGGATCTAGCATATTATAGATCGGCAAAGCTCGAGTCTCCCAAGCATTACTCCAAACTATTGCTGGTTTTCATGTGCCTGCCATGACATGAGAAAAATCATGACAATGTGGTGAGTTTTTCATAAATGTATTCCATTTAAAAACTGAGCTTTATCCTGAGAGTATCCCTTTTTTTTCAGTGACAGCATTTATTGTATATTATCACATAATTTTGGCCATAGATGGTCTTAGCATTCCTAGTTAGCAAAATACAAAGCTGGCAAGTCTAACCTTAGTTACCCTTAACTTAGTTTCAACAGTTTTACTGATCTATGACATCCCAAAGTCTAAGACACACCGATCCAGTCTAAACAGCCACCTTATGAAGAGTCTTTGGGTTTGATGTACAATGTTTGTCAAAAGGGATTGCATTCTGAGGCAAGGAAAAAAAAACAAAAAACTGCTTGACGTGGGAGGAAGATCCAAAACTGAATTCTATGTGTGCCAGTCCAATTGTGTGAAATCAAGTGAGTCATTCATGCGTAGAGCCTCTTACCTCAGCCATCGAATCCCATCGAATGATACTGGCCTTCTCTCCCCACGGGGCCGGGAGGGGTGAAAGCTTAATTGTCACAAGCACCGAGTGCTGTGTAAGAGCTGAGTGTGCTATTGTGCAGCTTCCACAGAGCTTTCCCTCACAAAGGCTGCTCAGCAAGTCCTGTAATGGCTGGAGAAAAAACCGTAAGGAGGGATACTCGAACACACTTATTTCCCTGGAGTTCCTAATTTCAATGAGAAGAAAATTCTCTAATTAAAATACCGCTGCAGATTTTTTGAAACAAATTGCCATCTAATTTCTTTCTCTTTGATCTGATTTTTCCACTTAGGTTGCAAGGTTTTACAGAATTTTCCCCAAATACTTTGAGTCTGCAGTAATTTTATTTCCTTCTGATTAAACTTCAAAGGAACAAAATGCCAAGCCACCAGAACAAGCTAAGCTTTTTTCCACTTCAGTTATGTAATGAACATTTTGAGGGCATCTGCCACGTGCCTGACATTGTGCTTGGTGTTAGATACAAAGATGAATAAATACATCTGGGCCGTTGTCCTCACCGGGTTCAGTGTTTCCAGGACATGATCGAACTATAAATAGAATATTGTAAAAGCAATGTGGTGACAATAGAAATGCCATCACACAGCCATTTTATATAGGGCCTTGTGGGAGCAAAGTGGTGGCTCTGGCTGAGCTGACACTTTAACTGAAATATAAACAATGACTGAAATTTAGCCAAACAAGGGCATAAAGGCCATCTCAGAAGAAGAGACAACATAAGCTCAGGCCCAGGGGTGGAAACAGCAGGGTACATTGTGCAGCCACCTCTCACACCCTGATCAGCATGACCTGAAAGCCCAGGTCTTTCAGGGACCACACTGTCTGCTGTTCCTCACAACCATGGATAAAATCTGGGCTCTGTGCTTGAGCCTTAGGTACCCCAGGTTAGGGTCTTTTGATAGTGAATCCAAAAGCAAGTGATGTCAGCCATGAAGGAAGAAAGCGGTAGGCCAGGAGGAAGCAGGTAGAGAGAGGCTGGCATATAAAGGAGACCTGGAAAATGGAATTGGACCATCTGTGGACAAAGTAGCCTGGTTGTTGGTCCTGGAGGAGATCTGCCTCCAGGTAGGCCAGCCAGGGGTCCAACAGGGCCCTCACGGTCTTGGCACATGCAGAGGTAGGCAAACTGGTTGTTGGGCATCTTAAAACTATCTTGGATAGAAATTTTTGCAGAAGCGGAATGTTTACCTGAGGAAAAGGGATGGAGCACTAAATGGGAAGTACTAGCATATGACAGTGTCTTGAACATAGTAAGCAAGCGGTGATTGGTATCTGCTATTACCATTATTGTTGTTGTGGGGTGCTGTTTCTAGGCATTGCTAGAGAACCAGCAGCAACACACTAGAAACATTCTCAGGCATATTTAGATATGAACAATTTCTGAGAAACCAAAACATAAATGAGTCCAGCCAGGTAACCAAGACAAGCCAGTTGAAACTTCATAATGTTTTAGGGAGAAGCATTTACACCCACAACATTTGACATCACTAATATTCAGATATTTGCCTGTGGTCACTGCTTATGCCCATTTGTTCCTCCTCACTGAGCTATCATAACCCAAAAACTGTGTTTCTAGATGCCAGGAGTCTTCTTATTGAAAGAGCTTCAGACTACAGTTCAAAGGCCCTCTCTGCTCCTCCCTAACACTCAGTCTTCTTGCTTGTAAAAAGGGGATGATCACACCTGAGCTGCCCACCTCAGGACCAAGAGAGAGGAAGTGTGGGAAAGAAGGTAAACAATTGCTGAATCCTACACACATAGAAGCCATGATATTACTCTTCAGATGTCTTGCCATTTTATTATAATTTGGAAACTAATTCATTATTAAAATTTTATTATTATACCCTCTGTGTTTCCTCTAAACTGACTCAGACCCTTTCAGAAACCAGGTAGTGTTTAGTTACATCTATTCATCCATCAAAGTCTACATGGAACCTTAGAGCAAAATTACATGCATAGATCTAAATATACCTGAATGTGTATAGATAGATGTATGTATGCATGTATACATATATATATTTATAAAAAGATAAAACTTCTCTCTACTAAACTCAAAGGACTGCTTGTTGAAGCAGGTGAGACAGTTGCACAATTAGTTTAAAAGATTATTGTTTCAAAACAGAAATAACTTGGAGCAGAAGACTGGAAATCACTTCTCTCTACAATTCCGTGGAGGAAGCTGTCTAATTCTTGGAAATTTAGACATTCTTCTAGTAATTTAGCACAAAAATGGGCCTGGCTCAATCTTCTTTTCACACTTTTGTAATTTAGAAGGACATACAGAATTTTATTTTAATGGTAATTGAAAACTCATGCAGAAAATGTAAATGCACATTTCATGATTAGCTTACAACATAAACTATGGCTTCTATTAATGTATTCCAATTTGTAATTCTTTTCACAGTATGAGATTTGAAAGCTGTGATTAAAATTAATTAGGTTAAGTAAAGTTTATCCCCCCTGAGCACTGCTATTGGGAAAAAGCAAGAGGAAAATGCGAACTACATCTGGCTCTGCAGGAAGCTGTGTCTTCACACCAAGTCGGCTGACTTCTCTTCTCCCCTCTGAGGTTGCATGCTGCTTTTTCGGCATATCTGAAGCACCATGTATCTCCTCAAGGAGCTAATTGAACCATTAAACTATTTTTTGCTGTCTCACAAAACTACATAGGCTGTGACTACATCATCTTCAAATAAGGATGTTGAGTAGATCCATCAATTTTTTAAACACAGTAAAATACAAACATCTGGTAAACCTAAGGTAATGGTGGCCACCCAGAATCCAGTACTGTAATTGCTATGAAAGAGGTATAAAATGAGGGAATGTAATAAAGACAATAACTAACACCTCTACAGAGCTCTCTGCTTTGTACATAACTGCCTTGAATATTACCTGAATTGATTTCCTCAACAATCCTAACAAGGAATCCTTATTGCTGTCTCATTTCACAGATAAGGGTCTGATGTTAAGTGAGGTGCCCAGATTCAAAGACTGCTGGAGATTAGACCCATAGAAGTTCCTATTCCACACTCCTATGGCTCTGCTCTATTAGCTACTCAAAAAAAAAAAAAAAAATTAACAAAACTTTTAATTTATGCCCAGTTTGAAATTCATTACCAAGCCTCATATGACATGATCTAAGGCAAAGGTTAACAGCTCCAAAATGAGATATATCCCAGTATGTAGAGCATAAATTTAGAGGGCTAAGACAAGCCAGAGTGACAAGCTGACACAGGGACCCTACTTCTTATTAAAGACCCTGGTTAGAGTTCTCCAGTCTTCCCTAACTGTCCCTTTGCTTGACACAGAGCAACTTGCGTTTCCACCAGCTCCTTTGTTTCGTTTGGCACAATGAAGTCCCAGCTCTGGTCCAGGCCTTGGGAATACAGACATGGATGACAAATATGTCATCCTGCCTCTGGGCTTGCCCAGCACACACTCTGAATCACAGTGGACCCTAATCTCCTGTGACTCATCCTACCTAGCTCTCCATACTGCCTGCCTGGCTTCTTCCAGCGAGGACTGGATGGTCCTAGCTATTACCTTGTGATGATGTACGTTAACATACCATTGAGAAACCTCTCCCTGGCATTTTAAATGGCACCTCCTCCAGCATAATGAAGAGAGAAGTAGCTTTTAAGTATGGTAAACTGGGTTTCTTTCATAGTTCTGCTACGGCTCTTGGGTGAAGCATCTAATCTCATTGTTGTTTTTAAAATCAGGGCTTTTGTCTACCAGCACTGTCTGATAGAAAGTTGTGTGGCAATGGAAATGTTCTACTTACGTCTATACTTTTACTATGGAAACCACCAACCACAGGTGGGCATTAGCTCTTGAAATATGGCCAGTGTAACTGAGGAGCCACATTTTCCAGTTTCTTAATGTAATTTTAATTAGGTTAAAATTTAGATAGTCACAGGCAGCCAGTGGCTGCTGTATGGGACAAAGCATATAGATGATCTCTTAAGCCTCTTTCATCACTAGAGCTCTCTATGAAATAAAATCAAAAGGTAGGAACCTCTAGCACACGTGATAATAGATCAGTGGGAAAGATGGGGGAGTAGGGAGGACCTAGTGATGATGCTTAAATGCAGCCACATAGAACACTACAAGCTCCTGGAGACTGAGTGCTAGACAAATTTTTGCTTTGAGGATGGAGGATGGTGCAAAATGAGGTCAATGGAGCTTGGATCAAGAGAGCCCAGTTACATGTTCATATATGGCCAGTTCCTACAGTATGTTGCTGGTGTGGTGTGGGGGTCTAAAATACTAAAAGTGAGCAGGGAGCTTTTTTTGCAATGTCTACTGTAAGAATGAAGACCATTCTCACAATCAGACTGTCTCCATCCTAGAAAATGTCAACATCAGTCTGAAGGGGTGCATAGTTACGGTTACTGTGAAGAGCCCCAGAGGCACCCTCCAGAGGGACTTCAATCACATCAATGTAGAATTCAGTCTCCTTGGAAAGAAAAAGAGGCTCTGGGTTGACAAGTGGCAGGGAAATAGGAAGAAACTGCCACTGTTCACACTACCTGTAGTCACTCACAGAACATGATCAAGGGTGTTACGCTGGGCTTCTGTTACAAGATGAGGTCTGTGTATGCTCACTTCCCCATCAATGTTGTTATTCAGAATGGTTCTCTTGTTGAAATCAGAAATTTTGGGGGCAAAAAATACATCTGCAGGGTTCAAATGAGGCTAGGTATTGCTTGTTCAGTATCTCAAGCCCAAATACATGAGATGATTCTGGAAGGAAATGACTTTGAACTTGTATCAAATTCATCTGCTTAGATTCAGCAAGCCATTACAGTTAAAAACAAGGATATTAGAAAATTTTTGGATGGTATCTATTTTTCTGAAAAAGGGATAGTCCATCAGGTTGATGAATAAGATCTAAGTTGTCCAGCTACAGAAACAGCAAGAGGCTGAATGATTTCTCACACTTATTTGTGCTATTATAAAGATGTAATGAAAGTTGTATATTGATTTCAGGAGGAGGGGTGAGCAGGGACTAGTCTCCAGAACACTTCGCTCTCAGAGGTTCTCAGAATTCTTGCTGTTTCCTCCTGCTACACATTAAAGAGGATTTAGTGAGCTCCTCCAATTCCTGTCCATCTGTGAGGAACACGTTACTTAGAAGTAGATCTTAGCTCTGCTGTGGGATATCATCCCATTAGAGTTGTCCAGCAACAGATAGACTAAACAAAGCTGTGAGCTCCTCTTTACTAAAAGTCCACTTAATTCAACAAAGACAACACTGAACTAGGGCTATAGAAAAACAAGATGTATGACATGTGGCCCCCAACCTTCAGGTAGGTAGGTAACAGTCTAGGGTAGTGGTTCTCAACCTTCCTAATGCCACAACCCTTTAATACAGTTCCTCATGTTGTGGTGACCCCCAACCATAAAACTATTTTTGTTGCTACTTCATAACTATAATTTTGCTACTGTTATGAATCGTAATGTAAATATCTGATATGCAGGATGTATTTTCATTGTTACAAATTGAACATAATTAAAGCATAGTGATTAATCACAAAAACAATATGTAATTATATATGTGTTTTCCGATGGTCTTAGGTGACCCCTGGGAAAGGGTCGTTCGACCCCCAAAGGGGTCATGACCCACAGGTTGATGACCGTTGGTCTAGGGGATGAGTGAGAATTCACTGCCCTGTGCTATACGTTAGAGGCAATAAACAATCATAAGTTTATAGACAGGCTTAGATTTTTATATTTGTAAATACTCCCTTGTGAGCATATGTGACATGCAATGTTTTAAATATTAGCTAAAAGTATATTTAAAGACAGTTAACTGTTAGGAGTGATTTTTAACCTATTACTTTAATATATCTACCAAATGGTGTGTTTCAGGGACTCAGCACACCATGGGGTGAAATTCTGTTTAATTGTTGTGGAATTGAGGAGAAAACCACCCCGAGAGGACAGGTCATGTGAGCGTTGCTTGAACAATCCCACATTCTGAAACCAAGGAGTCTCCAGAAATAAAGAATATTTTCCTAAAATTCAGAAATTAAATGAAGGATTGAGTTTCCACAGGCAGGGTAAATTTTAAAAAGGAACAAACTGTATGTGCTTAGAGTTCTAGAACACAGTTTGGGAAGGAGGATTGTCCTACAGGCAAGGGGCAGAAGTAACTCCATGCTAAGGAGTGGGAATGATCTTTGTTCTTAAACCTTTCTTTCCCTTCTCTACTCAAAAATGTCAATTTTCCATCTTACAGAACCATAAGTTAGAGGTAAGGGGAGTCTTGGAGGGTATTTTTGTCTAGCCCCTCCATTTCACAGCAAGAAAACTGAAGTTCAGATCTTCACATAGACACTGAACAGGGAGTCCTGGCTTTGCCCACCTGATGCTGATCTGACCCACTAATTCTGCTTCATGTAAACCCCTCCCAGTATAGGCAGCACTCGGGTGTGGAAGAGAACTTCCAGCAAGCACCAAATGCCGTTCTTTGGGTCCTGAATTCTCATGTCCCAGTTGGCAGACCTGGACTGACTTGTAGAACGAGGTAGAAATTACAGTTCCAAGCTCTAATGTCAGACATCACATTTTCACAACTTTCTATTGGGGTGACGTTGGTTACTAACATAATATAGGTTTCAGGTGTGAGACTCTATAATACACCATCTGTACCTTGTATTTTGTGTTCACCACCTCGATTCTACCACCACAGTGCTTTTAAGAGGAATAAATTCAACAGTGAAGACTTTATAAAGATTATCAAATTTTATATTATTATTACTACCAAATGTTGACTATTCTGAATTTGTTTAATTAGTCAGCTGGGTCTGACTGTCGGGTCCAGAATCCTTCCCAGCCCGAGTCTTGCTTTTTGCAACCACTAGGTGGCAGTACAAGCACAGCCTTATCATCAACTGTCTGAGGGCGTGACAAGTGAGGGGTTTCCTAACCAGGCTTGAGTTAGTCATTCCACAACTCCAGTGCTGTAGTATCAGTTTCAGTGTGTGGTTATCTGGAGTTTTCTCTGTGCTCTCCAACCTCACCAGAAGCTGCGTATTTTCTGGGGAGATGCCTGCTATGGGACCTTTAAGAATGACGAAAAAGCTTAACTGGACTCCCCGACCTTTGGATGCCAAGTAATTGCCATCCGTGAGTTCACAGAGTTGCCGAAATCCTAGAAGGATACAGTCTGGGCGTCCTGCAATGTGCTGCAGAACCAGATCCTCAGCCTGCATATCATCCCAGTCACTTTCAGCTACAAAGTGAGGGCCGTCAAAAGGAAATCAGAGATTCAAAGTTGGCGATTTACTGGGTGCAAATTTCTCCTAAAATGGCGTGTAGCATTCTCATTGCAAAGAAAGGCATTTTCTGGGATGACCCAGCCTGCCTGCCTTAGAAAGGAGCACCCTGCACCATGACTAATTCTATTATTAATATTAGTTAATGCATATTGAACATAGAGTAAAAAATGTATTGCAGTTTACCTGATTTAATCCCACTATGGCTATGGGTATATGTTATTATTATCCCAGTCTTCAAATGAGGAGACTGGAGATTAGAGAGGTGAAGTGATCTGCCCAAGCCCAAGAATTTGAGTAAGGGTCTCTCTGATTGAGAACCCATAATTTACCTCACTATATAGTGTTTAGCACACTTTTTAACAGCGCAGATAGAGTCACACCCCACCTCTGCCACAGAAAGGGGTAGTGCAGACAAGGCCCCGTGTTCTAGTGCAGAATTCCTTGGGAAGTTAGAGCAAGAGGTGAAGATGGAGGGCCTGGGCTGGCGCTGCCTGCACTCAGCAGAGGGGCCCAGCTCAGCAGAGGTCCAGCTAGACGGGCCCATCCCAAAGGCCAGGGAGGCTTAGCGGTGGTCAGTTTTGATTCTGAACAGGGGAAAACTGAGGTAGTTCAGACAAGGAGGCAGGTGGCTCAACAACAACACAGCCAGCACATGTACATACATTCCTAGTGCTCATCTAGACGCACACTTCTTAGTGAGTTTTATCAAATTTAGTTTGATCAAATGGCAAACCTGCTTCTCTTGTGTGCCTCTGGATGGAAATCCTATTTAGGCCTTTGGGTCAATTTGGAGATAAGATCGTGTGAGCCCAAAGATCTTGGTTTTACTCAGGAAACACATCTGGAATGACAAATCTTCCCCTAGTTTTATTTCTCAAATGCTTGTTCCTGATGACTCACTAGTCAACACTAACATGAGAACTAGAGGGCAATGTGGTGGGATTTTCATAAGGCTACATTTATTAGATTTAGAAGACAATACTATTTTTGAGATTCTGTCCTTATTTCTTTACGGTTAAAATGTTTTTCTTGGGAAGCAGTGGAAGTTGCATTATATCTTATATTCCCTGGCAAAATAAAAACTTGACAAGCTTATGGAATGCTCTCTCTTTTCTTTAAAAAAAAGTTTACAGATTAATTTCTGGGAATCTCTGCTCTTAGCTAGTCCTTAAACTTCATTCACCTGCTCACATTAAGAATGTTTCATATACTGCCATCTAGTGGTGACTGTAGCTCACACTAGCTGACTCCTCCCCTTGAGAACATAAATGGTAGGCACCTACCTGGTGTGTGTGTGTGAGTGTGTGTGTCTACGTGTGTGCGTGCGCACACACACACTCAATTAGGTGCTGACAAGCAGAGATGTGTTAGCATGGAAAATGCGGGTTTTGAAAATTGTGCAGAAATATGCAGGGTGAATAAACCTCCTACTCCAAACCCATGTGGGCAGAATTGAAAGCAGGTGTGTGGGATTAGCACTCTGTATTTTTTCCAATATCCACCACCAAAAGGTCAGCAGCACAGAAACGTTCATTCTCAGGAATGCTATCAGCTAATAGGACATCAGACGCTATAGAGGAAAAGCTTTCAGGACTAAACTTGAACCAAATGTGTTCACAATTTAACTCATACCTTTGAACAGAGGCATCCCTTCAAACTCTAAGAAGACCCATCAACCTTTCAAAAATGGGTAAGTATGTATTTCTGCAAGAACTTCATGTCCTTGGGTGGGGGAGAGGATGTGGGTTTGCAAATACCAGACAGTCCTCACATTTTGAGTGACATGTTGACCTGCCCTGCTCACCTCTGTGCCCATGACCGCTGCAGCTCTGGAGGGCTCGCCCTCAGCCTCCCATTGCCCACCTCCTCTGAGCCAGCCAGCTGCTCCTTGTGCACTACAGTGGACTCCATTTCAGACGGCTAGGTGTGGAAGATGCAAAAAGCCCCAGGTGTAGTATAGACAGAGGGGATTGGTGGTTGGCTCCTTACAATAGAAGGCCTGGATCTGCTGAAATTCAGAAGGCCTGTGGAAAAGGGCCTTAAGCCATGTGGTGTACTGTAACTTACCTGAGTTGTCCTGAACTGAGCAGGCAGTCTAAAACTTGTTAACAGGTTATATTCTGAAAAGTCACATAGATACTGGCACTATTTGAAATTTGCAATACATTTACACATAAAATCAGTGAGCTACAGTGCTTACCTTCCCAAGGCCAGCTCCAGATATCCTTTTGACCAATTCTGTGTTTCTGAGCTGCACTTCAGACCTCCTTTGAGCCACCTGAGCTTCCCTGGAGTGGGGCACCTGATGGAAATGGGGAGGCCCTGTAGAGACATAGTCATCAATTCTTTTAATAATTCTCAGTAGAAACTCAGTGCATCAGAAGAGTACCCAAGGGGCAAAAACAGAAATAAAGAAACACATCAGACTAAAATTAATTATAGTTGCCAAGGGGATGTGTTCAAACAATTCTTAACAAAGACAGCAGCCAATGGTTAAAGAAAAAAAGTGCAGGGTACAAATACAATCCTTAGGGTGTCCTTGATCTCCTGGGCTTCAAACACCCAGGGCTGATTTTTGCTCCTTTCAGTTTTCTTCTTGATTGTCTGCCCATCCAGCTGTGTGCTCCAGGACAGCCCTTGCACACCTAGGGTTTGGCTCATACCAGGTGCTCAATACTTCTGATGAACCAAACTGCCAAGAACAAGCATAATCGATTTCTCCCATTCATTTTATATATATGAATCATGCAGGTGTGTTCTAAGTACTGGTATCAACAGTGAGCAAGGGCAAGGGTCCATGCTTTTGTAGCTGGTGACAGGCTGAATAATGGGCCCACCTGTTGTCATCTTACATGGCAAAAGGGACTTTGTCAATGTGATGAAGTAAAAGCTCTTGAGGTGGGGAGATTATCCTGCATTATCTAGGTGGGTCCAATATAATCACCAAGATTCTTTTGAGAGGACAGAAATATGCAGGACTACAAGCCTTGAGAAAAGCTGGAAAAGACAGGAAATGGAGTCTCCTCTGAGCCTACAGGAGGCACATAGTCCTGATGATTTTAGTCCAATAAAACTGACTTTGGACTTTGGTCATCCCGAACTGTCAGGTAAGAAATCTACATTGTGCTAAAGCCACTTCATTTACGGTAATTTGTTACAGCAGCAATAGGAATGAATACAAGCTGAATATAACTGTAGCTTATTAAATGTTTTGCATAATGTGATAGAGGAAGTATAGAGTGTTGATTAGCTCATTCACCTTATTATTTTATCATGGATTGGCTTAATAATTCATTCTTCTTTTTGCCAATTACTGTATGTGTCTGAGGTCTGAGGCTTTACCCTCCCGGGTAGCAGGCAATTCATTTTGTATCCTCCAATGTCAGGTCCTGAGACTTCAAATGCTCATAAAGACATTTGAGTGATGAATCTGTCCCTATAGTGACACCTTTTACTTAGGAGGAGCATTGTTCCTTCATTGACAATCAAGTTCAACTTGGTTTTCGGGTCAAAGAACCATTTAAAAATAAAAAGGAGATCTTGTTTGCATCCATTTCTCCAGTGAGGAAACTGGGGCACATATCTGCTCAAGTTTGCTTTGCCATTCAGGAGCAGGAACCTGAGCTCAGCTCTTTGGACATCGAAACCAATGTTCCCTTGGCCTTTGCTCATTGTTTCCCAAAGTATTAGGGAAAGAGGAATTAAACAACCAGGAGGAAGATAGCTTACAAGAAGGAGAGGACGGGAATTCTGGATAAAAGCTATAGTCATAACCTATGGAGTAAGAGAGCTTCCAGTTTTTAAATAAAAAGTTGGGGGAAAATTTGATAATTGAACAGGTTTCATTTTGAAACTCATTTAACCCAAAAAGTCAAAACGAAACTCCAGGGGTGCAAACCCACAACAATCAAAATATAGAAAATAAAAACAAGTTTTCACAAACCCTTTGCAAAGCTAAATATAGATTTTTTCAGATAGAACCACTCACCTCCGAATTCTTGACTTTTTGGCACTACAATCATTATTTTTTTAAAAAAGAATGTCTATCCAAAGAAAAATAGTTTTGTGTGGGAGATGCAATAAAGCTGTGTGTGTGTGTGTGTGTGTGTGTGTGTGTGTGTGTGCGCGCGCGCGCGCGTGTAGGGTATGTCTTGGTTTTGGCCTCCCTAAACTGTCAGGATGTTTTCAAATGCCACTTGTGGTCACCTGCACTGGTAATATTTTTTAACTGTGGTCAAAATAAGCTGACTAAAGGTTTATGCATCTGCTTCTAAAGTCAACTGTCAAAAGTCAGTGCCTTTAGTGCAGTAAGCTTTAGCCAGCTTACTTCTGACCTGCTTCGTTGGTACATTTACATGAACCTCTCTGAGTTCTGACATAATGAACAGCAAGATTAAAACTGAAAACCAAAGTAGTCTGGTTGCAGCAAGGAACACTGCATTTGGGCCTTTCCTTTCTGCTTAGTCCACCTCCTGTTTGTGCAGAGGAGGAGAAGAAAGAGAGGAGGAGGAAGGGAGCAGGACTAACAAGGCAGCTGGGATCACCTGCGGCCTGAGGGTTACCCCGGAAAGATGGCCTCTCGGGTTCCTCTCCGTGTGGTGAGGGCTTTGAACCAGGACGTTTGAACTGCTGAGCAATTTCTTAAGACACGTACACTGAAGTGTCAGCTGGGGCTTTAAGCTCTTATTTGTGGTGGGCTGTTTTCCTGCCACAGTTGCGGTTTACCGTTTACCTGAGTGTTCAAAACTGCTTCGCTGTATCTAGTGGCTTTGCTTCAGATTTGACAGCTGTCCCTTCCCCACTGGCCTTGGCCCTCAGTGACATGCATCATTCTGTGTCTCCTCTCAAGCCTTGCTGCCTTCATTCAGTTCCTTCCCATCGGGAGCAGAATCACCTGGATAACAGGCAGCAGCATCACCAGACCATTAGCATAGTGTGTTTCTCCAGGAATGGCAATATAGGGAAAATTAAGCTAGATCTCCTGTGCCAAAGATAATATCCCAAAATAGGCAATGAAAATTGATCATAAAACCATGCAGCCCAAGAAAGAAATTGTTAAATCAAAAGCTTTAGAATTTTGTGACCCATGCCAAGAAATTTATGCTAAGAAAATAATCATGAATATGTTTTTTTAAAGTTTCAAAAATAAAGTCACAAAGATGTTTACTAAAACCTTAACAAAAAATGGGAGATGGGGCGGGGACTAAATAGCCAATAGGTTATTGATTGAATAAATTGTTACAGTCATGTTATTGCCATAATCAATAGCTAGCTATTTTTTAATTGGAATGCTTTGTTTTTTTAAGTATATTTTATTGATTATGCTGTTACAGTTGTCCCAATTTTCCCCACCTCACACCCCTCTGCCTGGTACTACCATTCCCTTCACCAATCCCCATTTAGTTCACATCCACGGGTCATGCATGTAAGTTTTTTGGCTTCTCTTTTTCCTATACTATTCTTAACATCCCCCTGTCTATTTTTTAAAAGTATATTGTATTAATTATATTGTTACAGTAGTCCCAATTTCTTTTCCCTCAGCTCCCCTCTTCCCAGTACCCACCTCTCTCCAGCAATCCCACCACCCTTAGTTCATGTCCATGGGTTGTGTATATAAGTTATTTGAATTCATTATTCCCTATATTATTCTTAACTTCCTCCTGTCTATTTTGTACCATCCAATTATGCTTCTTAGTCCCTGCACCATTTCCCCATTTCTCCCCCTTTTCCCTCCCAGCTGATAACCCTGCAATGGTTCCTACACCTATGATTCTGTTCCTGTTCTGGTTGTTTGCTTCGTCTGTTTTTGTTTTTATTTTTTAGATTCAGTTATTGATAGTTGTGAGTTTATTGTCATTTTAATGTTCATAGTGTTGATCTTCTTTTTCTTAAGTCCCTTTAATATTTCATATACCATTGGGGAACACAATTTTTATTGAGTTAGATCTGTCACTTGTTTTTGACTAACTTTTGACATCTGAATCAAAAAATAACCCATTTTTCTCTATCCTGTAAACTTTTTAAGGTACAGGATACCACCCCTCTGTCCCCAAAATCATACAAAATGTACATACAAAGGAAAATAAAGAAAAAATTACCTGAATAGACTGTTTAGAGCTATTTTATTCATATAAAGGCCATATATCGTTACTGTAAGTCAAATTGTGTACAAGTAGTGAAGTTCTGCTACCAAGCATACATATTAAGGTATTTTATTTTTTCAAATGACAAGCTAGGAAGTGCCAAAATGAGATACTTGAAACAGTCTCCTTCAGTTGGCAAAGCTTTAACAAATTGCTTCATGAGACACAGTTTTATGTGCAGAGGTGGAAATATAATGTTCTTTCTGTCAACAAGTAGCTCATGTAGAATGTTTGGATCACTAGGTTTGAGGTCAGATCTTGGAGGTCAATTTGACTCCACCCAATGCTTCTCATGAGCTCCGCTGTCCCACATACACAGAAAACTGGGATACTTGGTGTATCACATTGTTGACCAAGAAGGAAGCAAATCATTTTAGGTCAACACAGATGATCCAACTGGGCTTGTGATATTGCAACAGATCAATGACTCTCTTTATGTCTTCATAGTCTTCACGAAAACAAACTGAACGGCCAATTGGGACTGCACCAAATAAATTGCCATTGTGGGGGAGGACACATTTCAAGCTCCACTTTGAGCTATCAATGAACAGTCACCATTCAGTTGCGTTCTAGATTGGAATTCCCAATTCCTCCATTAAACCATGTATGTTATGGCATACAAAGCCACCGTCACTTCAAAAGTACTGCAGAAATGCACTTTCTCTTGATCGAAAGTAAGATACCTTCACTCCTTTTTCAAGAAAGTTTTTCTTGTGCAGTCTTGATACTAGGAGTTCTGAAGCCTTTTTGGATAGTCCCAAATCTCATGCCAAATCATTCAACTCATGCTAATCAAATCCCTTATGAACTGAGTCATCTTCAACTTCAAAATCTTTATTGTTGCTGTTACTTAGTTCTTCACCATAGTCCTGTTTTCGAAAGAGGGTAGTTCAATGAAAACTGGCACTAGGATTTCAGCTGAATGGGCATATAGCTGATGGTAGACTAGGATACTCTATTTTACATTTATTTTTCTTCTTATGTCCTGATGTTTTCACTATACAAAAGTAACAGTCACTTGAATGATCTCTGGGATCTCGCCAAACCATAGGTATACCAAATGGCAATTTGTCACGTGTTCCCTTCATCCACATCCATAAACTCTTGACACAGAGCTTGCACACCTTGTGAGGGGCCCAAGACTTATCTTGATCACCAAGTTTTCCTTTAAAATATGCAAAATAGGCTTACCTGACAAATGCACTGATGTTTGTCCTTTGACTGGGAATGGTGAAACTGCCACAGATATAACAAAACAAATCAGGGTTGTTTAGGCACTTATGATGAGAAATGGCAGAGGCAGACATGATCCAAAGGAAAGGAAATAAGTAAATACGTAAATAAAAAAATGAATTCTGCCATTTCCTTGTATACAGACAAGAACTCGGATTATACTTCAGAATATGATTCACTATATAGAGCGGCACACAACCTCTCACCACACTGTCTCATGTGTAACTGAATAGCCTAGACAAGTATGAACCTGTGGCTGGTCTCCAAGGTCATCCCCCACACCTCCCACTCAAGGGAGGTTTGCTCTCAGCCAATAGGAGAGCACTAATGCTTCCCTCTATCCAGGCTTGATCCAGTCTAGAGTGGTCCCATTAAGATAAGCTGTAGAGAAAAACTTAACGTGATAGAAGAAAACTAACTATGGGTTTGTAATCAGCATGCCTATTTAAGTCTAAAACAGCTGAAAAATTGAACTCAACAGGAATTATATTAAAAATTGTTCCCCTGTGTAATAATGGCTTGGTGATGATAAACTCCTTTAGCTTTGCCTTGTCTGAGAAGCATTTTATCTGCCCCTCCATTCTAAATAATAGCTTTGCTGGATAGAGTAATCTTGGTTGTAGATCCTTGCTTTTCATTTCTTTGAATACTTCTTGCCAGTCCCTTCTTGCCTACAAAGTTTCTTTTGAGAAATCAGCTGATAGTCTTATAGGAACCCCTTTGTAGATAACTCTCTGCTTTTCTCTTGCTGCTTTTAAGATTCTCTCTTTACCTTTAACCTTTGGCATTTTAATTATGATGTGTCTTGGAGTGGTCCTCTTTGGGTTTAGCTTCTTTGGGACTCTGTGTGCTTCCTTGACTTGTATGTCTATTTCATTCGCCAAATTCGGGAAATTTTCCTTCTTTATTTTTTCACATAAGCTTTCAATTTCTTGCTCTTCTTCTCCCTCTGGCACCCCTATGATTCAGATGTTAGCACGTTTAAAGTTGCCCCAGAGGTTCCTAAACCCCTCATCATTTCTTTCAATTCTTGTTTCCTCATTCTGTACTGGTTGACTGTTTTTTTTTTTTTTTTCTTCCTTATATTCCAAATAATTGATTTGAACCCTAGTTTTCTTCTCTTCACCATTGGTTTTGTGTGGATTTTCCTTCGTTTCATTTAGCATAGCTTTTACTTCTTCCCTTATGCATTTGCTATACTTAAGCATATCTGTCAAGCCTGTGAGCATCTTTATCACCAGTGTTTGAACTCTACATCTGTTAGGCTGGCTATCTCCTCATCGCTTAGTTCTCCCACAGGAACCTTGATCCATTCCCTCTTTTGGGCCATATTTCTCTGTCTACTCATCTTGACAGGCTCCTGTGTTTGTTTGCCTCTGCAACCCAGGTAGAGCTGTCACTCTTGTTACATTGTAAGGGACAGAGCCTTAGGTATTCGTCAGTACAGGGCGACCCATTTCACCACATTGTGGTGTTGTGGGGGGGGTCTGAGAGGGAACAATGCCACTTGCTCAGCACTCGCCCCTTTTCCAGACAATTCTCCCACTTCTATATGGGCCTTGCACCTCTCTAGCTATTGCCCTGGCCATCATTCCCAGAGTGGGTGGGTCTTCGGATGTTCTAGGACCATAAGGGCCCTTTAAACAAGTGGACTCTGCTGAGAGACCAGCAGTTTCTTCCTGTTCCCCAACCCCCACTGGTTTGCACAGTCAAAAGCAATGAGGCTTTATTGTCCCCAGCACTAGAACCATGAGCTGTGAGGTCTGGTATGGTGCTGGGAGTGCTCCCCAGGTGTCCCTCTCAACTTTTTTAAGTATTTGACTGCGCTTTCCACCAGCCTGCCGCTGCAGCCGCCACTGCTGCCATCACAACACCATGTCCTTTCTGCCCCGGCTCTACCCCTCCTACCTGTCTGGATGAGTATTTATTCTTCATATCTTTGTTTGTTAGACTTCCATGCAGTTCGATTTTCTGGAACTTCTGGTTGTCTC
Organism: Furipterus horrens; assembly: GCF_987537825.1. Classification (NCBI taxonomy): domain Eukaryota; kingdom Metazoa; phylum Chordata; class Mammalia; order Chiroptera; family Furipteridae; genus Furipterus; species Furipterus horrens. Next base: position 133,969,086 of record NW_028327176.1, on the reverse strand, counting down.
TAGTTTTGAGGTAGTTGTATTTATTCTTAGTTGTGGAGGTAGATGCAGAGTATCTGTCTGGGCCTCCATCTTGGCCAGAAGTCCCCAATAGCTAGCAATTTATTGAATGCTTACTAAGTCCTAGGTACTATGCTAATTGCTTTATGTATATTATCACATTTAATCCTTAAAACACCCAAGGAACTTACATTCAGACAGGTAAAATTCCTGATCCATGAGGATCATGATAGTATAGTGAGATAAATAGTGTCCCCCCAAATTCATGTCTACCTAGAACTTCAGAATGTGACTTTAGACAGAGGCAAACACACACAGGAGACTTCTGGCCAAGATGGAAGCTTAAACTGACACATTCTGTCTTCCTCCACAACTAAGAAGGAATACAACTACTGCAAAACCATAAATAACCAGAACTTCTAGAAAATAAATGGAAACCCATTGTATGAAGTTATAAAGAAGTGGTACTCGTCTGGACAGGTAGGAGGGACGAAGCCATGATGGAGAGGTTAAGCTGTGCTGGCAGTGGTGGCAGTGACGACAACAGTGGGATGGTGGTAAGCACAGACACCCATATTTAAGCGGAGGTGAGAAGTGCCTGGGGAATACCCCTGACTGCAGACCAGACCAGACCTGTCAGCTTGCAATTCCAATGCCGGGGAAGGCAGACCCCCATTGCCTTGGACTTTGAGGGCCAGAGGGTATGGGGATGGAGGAGGAGGCTCCCAGTCTCTCAATGGAAAGTGCATGGCAGGAAGCCATCTTGGGCCCCCACCCCGACAGAAAACGCCACAGCGTGGTGAGAAGGGTCAGCCAGTAGTGATGAGTGCACGGGGCTCCACCCCCTATAGTGTAGGAGGTGTGACAGCCCCACCAAGGAAGCAAAGGTAAACACAAAACTGTCAGGATGGCACAGATCATAGTAGAGATCCCAGTGATGCAGCTGACCAGACAGCAAATATCTAATCTAATGAAGCAGCAGTCAGGAAATCTTTCTGAGGCACAGTTCAGAGTACTTTGGTTATAAAAATGCTAACAGACCTAACAGCAGATCTTAAACAAGACGGGGAAGGAGTGAAGGCTAGTCCTGCTGAAATGAATGAAAACTAGTGGTGAGGGGAAGAAAACCAGGGATCAAATCAATAAATCAGAACATAGGGAAGGAACAAACAGTCAACCAGTGCAGAAAGAAGAAACAAAAAGTGAGGAAAATCAGGAGAGGCTCAGAAACCTATGGGACAGCTATAAGCAAGCCAACATCTGAATCATAGGGTTGCCAGAAGGTGAAGAAGAAGAACTAGAAATTGAAAAATTATGTGAAAAAATAATGAAGCAGAACTTCCCTTACTTGGGGAAGGAAATAGACTTACAGGTGCAGGAAGCACAAAGAGTTCTGAATAAACTGGACCCAGGGAGAACCACACCAACACTCATTATAATCAAAATGTCAAAAATTAAGGATAAAGAGAGAATCTTAAAAGCAGCAAGAGAGAAAAAGAGAATTACATACAAAAGGGTCCCAATAAGTCTATCAGCTGCTCTTTCAAAAGAAACTGCAGGCAAGAAGGGATTGGCAAGAAATATCCAAAGTCATGAAAAGCAAAAACGTACAACCACAATTACTCTATCCAGCGAAGCTGTCATTCAGAATAGAAGGGCAGAGAAAGTGCTTCCAGGACAAAGTAAAACTGAAGGAGTTCATCACATCCAAACCACTGTTACATGAAATGTTAAAGAGATTTGTTTAGGAGAAAGAGGATCAAAACTATGAACATTAAAGTGAAAACTGTATCACAACAACCAACAACAGAAGCTAGGGAATCAAAACAAAGGCAAACTAAGTGGGCAACTAGAATGGGAAAAGAATTATAGGTACGGGGAACATTTTGGGGGAAGGTCTGTGGGGAGGGGGAATGGGGGAAAATGAGGGAGATGGTACAGGAATTAAGAAACATAGTAGGAGGGAGTGGAGTAGACAGGAAGATGTTGAGAAGAACTATAAGTACAACCAATGGGCATGGTCTAAGCGGGGCGGGGGGGACAACTGGAGGGAGGGGGGTCACTGGGTGGAGGGGACCAAAGGGAAAAGAAATTGGGACAACTGTATCAGCATAATCAATAAAGCATATTTTAAAAAAGAATGTGACTTTATTTAGAAATAAGATCTTTGCAGAGATCATTAATTAAGAATCTCAAAAGGAAACCATCCTGATTTCATCAATAATAGGTACCTTTCTCTGAGAAAGGAAAGAGTGATTGAGACCCACAGGGACACAGGGTCTGGGACTCTGTGAGACAGGGGCAGAGATGGGAGTGACATGTCTCCAAGCCGGGGAACACCAAGGGTGGCTGGCAGCCCCCTGAAGCTGGGAGAGAATGGCAAGGAGCAGATTTCTGCAGAAGGAGCCAATCCTGCCAACACTCTGATATCAGACCTCTGGGCTCCTGAACTCTGAGATAATAAATTTCTGTTCTGTTAAGCCACCCATTTGTAGTACTTTGTTATGGCAGCCACAGGAAAGGAACACAGGTAGTGAGTAGTACACACAGGATTTGAACCCAGGCTGTCCTCCAAGAGCAGGGGTTAAAGTTGCTTGGATAAGGTCACATTTGTGTAAAGAAATTGAATATATGCATAGGTTAGAATTGAAAGAATATACAGGAAAAATATTTATTTCTGGGTAATAAGACTCCAGATGGATTTCAATTTCCTACTTTTTCCTTATCTGCTTTTTCTTTTTTCAGCATTTAAGTGCAATACTTTTCACAGTCAGATGCACATTGGAGTATGTTGGAGTCAAGGGGCTCATGCTGCGACTTTCTCCCAAACAGTTCAGGCAAAAAAAATAAATAAATAAAAATAAAAAAAGCAATCTACTACAATAAATAGGTACATATGCCGAGAGAAAATGATAATGCAAAGGTGGGAAAGTGTTAACTATTGGAGAATCTGGTTAAAGGGTATATGGAAATTCTTTGTACTACTCCTGCAACTTTTCAGAAATTCTGAAATTTCACAAAATTTAAAAGTTGCCATGCCCCAAAGAAGTCCTAACATGGAAGATATTCAAAGCTGAAACAAAACAACTTGATAAACATAAATGACAAGACACTGCCAACTAGTGTATTCCAAGAGTCAGAAGAGTTTATGTGAGAAAGAAAAGCAAACATTTGCATTACAGCAAAGATGACTCTCAAGGGGAAAATAAATGGAGTGGGGGCGGGGAGGGAGAGAGGCGATAGAAGAAAGCAATGCCAGAAAGAAGTCCCTGCTGTAGGGCTAGAACAAGCCATCCAACTAACTCACTCTCCAATGCCCGTTTTTGCACACATTTGAGTGATTTAGGGCCAGGCCTGGACCAGCAGTCAGGAGACAAGGGTTTGCCTGACCTGTAGGGAAGAAGCAAAGTCTCCCAGATCATTTTCACAGCCCCTTCAAGCTCGGATGACAGTTTTGAGTCACTGGTCACTCACTCCCCTGAGGGTGGTGGTTAATGATAACTATACAGATTATATATTTTAAAATAATATTGACAGACAAGTTAGAAAAGAGGTTCATGGTCTTTTGAAAATGTAAAATTATTAACAGACTGCTTGACATTTTTATATTAGTAGGACAGAAATTCTGTGTGCCAATTTTAACCCTCACTTCCAACCAATGTGTCTAGTTTACCATCTGGGTAAATACAGGGAACAGTATGTCCACAATTTGGACTTAACTAAAGGGAGAAAAAGTCACATGACAAAATGGCTTTATTTCAGATGGGGCCCATTTCTCTATTGCTAATTTCTATAAAAATCTGTGACTATTACAAAAAAAATAACTAAGTGTTATTGGCATCGTTTTACCTGTGTAAAAGATATTGTGCAGCTGAGCTAGTTCTCGTCCACTGGAAGGGACTACTTGTTCCTTTCATTCAAGGCTTGGTGTGAATGGGTCTGGCTTAGGAGTGGCCCCACCCTCATCTCAAACAGCACAGATAAATATATAGTTTGGCAAAACACATTGAATATATTATGTGCACTTAATTAAGTCTAAGAATAATAGGTCCATTTTTACTCCATTCTCAAGTTGTTTCACGTTCAGCATGCCTTCATCACAAAGGTTTGCTAATTGTTCCAATTTGCAGTGCCAAGTAATTTGTGCCTAGTAATTCCATTAGCATTTCTGGGTTCCTACAAAGCAATTCTACTTCTCAGTGCCTCTGAGTAGTCACTTGGAGGGAAAGACTCCCACAAAGACAGAGGGTAGAAGCAGTGCTCCATCCTGGCGTCATATGTACGCATTCTGAGTATCCCTGGAGGGATGGGGCAGCACAATGATGAACTAGCTGCCCAGGAGGCCACCCACGGACTATTCAAATAGAATTAACAGCCATTGGGAGGGTATCTGGGTGGGAGGTTTGTGTTTATTTGTGTGTGTGTATGTGTGTGTGTGTGTGTATTCTAATATATTTTAAACTAGTTAGAAGTACAAATGGGAAATTTCCTTTTTAGTTTTTCCTTTATGGAAAAAGAAGCAGCCTCTTGGTAAGATTCCAGGCCATCAGCCTCACCTCCACTTTAAGCACTTAGAACACTTTCCTACTAGTTTTATCAACATTTTCTTCTTTGAGCCATCATCATGGTGTCCAAAGAATGTGTTCCTCTGAGTCCTAATTCTTTCTTTAAAGTGAAATTTCCTCCCAAAGCCTGACCTGGCCATGGTGTTTGTATTTTTTGTTTTGGGTAACAGCAATCGTACTTTCAAAGTCATGCATAAATCATGATTTAGTGATGATAACAAACCCTGAGTCTCAGAGCAGTTCTTAAATCATTTAAGCAGTCAACCTTAATAGGTGAATGTCCGAGGAGCGATGACACTGATTAAGACACTTGCATCCACCCTGTAGGCTACTCCCCATCTGGAGCAGATCATTTAAAGCCAGCTGCTGATGAGTTTTCAGTTAACCTAATGATAACATTAAAGCTTTTCTTGTGGAAATGATACTAAAACGGAGTTTTCTTTGTCAAAAATGGCTAATGTTTTCACAAACTTGGTTGAGACTGCATTTTCATATTTGAACTCAGAGCACTTAGTTCTGCCCACTTTATAAAGGAGGTGGAAACCAGGTCCTTGCAATTTTTTGTATAGTAACAGCACGCAAAGATTATGTACAATGCGTCTGATGAATTCTAATTTTTTCATTTCCAGAAGAAAAAATCTAGAGTTTGAAAGGTCGTTTTCCTGAAGGTTTACACGCTAAGTTCATAATGCTTGGGGGTGAATGTTTCTTATAGGGCTACTTGTTACTTAGGGACCTCAGGTGGTGGGGGGTCCTGAAGTTGCAGTCAGGAAACCAGTCACCAGCGGAGCAAAGGTGCCTCGGGTTCGGGGTGGTGGCACTCAAACTCCAGTGTACATAAAAATCATCCAGCAGGGGGTGGTGAAAAACTGGGGGCTATGGAATCCCTATCCAGGTATAGATTCTGCAGGCAAGAAGAATTTGTGTTTTAAACAAAGGCTCTGGGTGATTCTGATGCAAATAATTTGCAATGAAAAACATGTGTTTTAATTAATCATTTTTGTTTGTTTTTCCTATTTTATAATCAAAATTTTATTATTTCAAATATTTTTTCCTAATAAAAAAACATTTAGGACATGAAAAGATACTCAGCATCATTAGTCATCAGGAAAATGCAATTAAAAATTATAACAAGACTCCACTACACACCCATGAGAATGGCCATAATTGAAAAGATAGGCAACACCAAATGTAGTAGTTGTTTATGGAGAAACCAGAACCCTCATGTATTGCTGATGGGAATGTAAAATGGTAAAACTCCTTTGGAAACACTTTGTCAGTTTCTTCAAAAGTTGAGACATATTCACTATGTGATCCAATAGTTATCCTAGGCATGTACCCAAGAGAAATGAAAACCTATGTCCACACAAAGGCTTGAATGTGCATATTTGTGTAAGCATTATCTGTAATCACCCTAAACTGGAAACAACCCAAATGTCCATCTACTGGTGAATGGATAAACAAAATGTGATACAAGTGTACAATGGACTATTACTTAATGTTTAAAAAAGAACAAGCTACTGACATGTGGACCAACATGGAAAAATCTCAAAAACATTACATGAAGGGAAATAAGCCAGATACAAAAGACTACAGATCATATGATACAATTTAGATAAAATGTTTAGAGGTAGAAAACAGAACAGTAGTTGCCTGGGGCTGGGAGCAGGACTGACTATGAATGGACAAAGGGAGATGGAAATGTTCTAAAACTGGATTGGAGGAATGACTGCAGAGCTCCATAAAGTTACTTTAAAAAAAAATCTTTGAACTACATGGTTACAATAAATGAATTTTAAGATATGTAAATTATATCCCCCAATAACGTGGGTAAACAAACAACAGGCTCTCAAAAATGGCAACAAAATGGTACATGAGTGAATGAATCAATCTATTCAAAAACATTTCCAAATATGTAGGAGATGGTGTTCAAGGAAACACACACACACACATACATATACGCGATTAAGTACCTTCTGCACATTGTCATTAACTACAGCCTAGTGTCTGTCACATTAAAAGGTGGCTTTTCCTTTCAGCTCACTCTGTGTCACACTTTCACCCTCAGCCTTTAGGAATTTATCCCCAGCTTCCTGGCTGCTCTCCGCTTTTCTCAACCTTAACTGCCACAGGACACTCTTGCTTTAGGCTAATGGTCTTTTAGCTTTCTTAGCAGCTGAAAGGGCCGGCTACCATTCCCTCTGACTCGTCTGCTTTCTTTTCCATGTGGCAGGAGAAGAAAAAAAGTTTTCAGTCACATCGTATGTCTCTGTGTCAGCAATTCAATTGTTCCCCTAGCAACCATCGCTTTCCCTGCTGGCTTTCTGATACACACTGCCTTCTCCAAGAGCTGAGAGTCACAAAATATCTTGGTTCATGCCAGGAGCGGTTTTCTAAAAAGGCCATATCTCCTCTAGAGCAAACTATTTATAAAACAATATTTAAACAGAACACACTGTTGTTCCACAAAGGCGATGATGGGACAGCACAGAGGAGATGGTGCCTTAGGGTCATTGGCTCACCAAGTGGTGGGGTGCATACAGCGGCAGACTCACCGTGCCCCTCCCAGCCAGGGGATGTTGTGGGTCCGGAGGGCAATCAGAAGTGAAGAAGAGGTTAGAATTATGCAGTGTGGGAGCAATGCAGGGACTTTGCTTGGCTGATGGATTGAGGCACTGTTTTTGCATTACAAGCATTCCAGGTTTACCATTTTCCCATCTGCCTCCTTATGGGAGCAGGTTGCCCTCAGTGTATTTCTATACCCAGGTGAAAACTAAAACTGAGGGAGAGCTCAAAAATGTGGTTTCCTTGATTTTTCCATCCATTATTTATTTCCCAAGAGACTCTGTCTTTTCATTTTCCTTAAGAAAGGACATGCGCGTTTCCTCTGGCAGCCAGCGCTCAAGAACCAAGGGCATCTCAGAAGATGGAGCACCTGGGGATGCTTCCTCAAAAAAAGGTTTCCCAAGCACTTGAAGGACAATAATTCCATTTCACAGGTCCGTCTATAGGAGTAAAATCACTCAGTGACAAGTCGATATTTCTCTTTTAATTAACACAAATAAAGAGATGTTTTTATCACTAGTTAGAACACAGTGTTTTTCAGCACTTCAGAAGAAATGGTTGATACCAAATGGTCCTTCAGATGGTTGATACCAAAAATCTATAATGAACCTCTGCTGAACACTGTGTGTACCAGGGGTTGGTATATTAGTTACAAGATTCTGGTAGCTGCCTTATTTTAATGTATGTGCTATTTGAAGGGTTTTTTTTTTTTCAGTATATTTTATTGATTATGTTGTTACAGTAGTTCCAATTTTTTCCCCTTTGCTCCCCTCTGCCCAGCACTCCCCTTCCCTCCAGCAATCCCACCCCCCCCTTACTTCATGTCCATGGGTCATGCATATAAGTTCTTTAGCTTCACCCTTTCCTATATTATTCTTAATTTCCCCCTGTATTTTGTACCAACCAATTATGCTTCTTAGTTCCTGCACTATTTCCCCTTTTCTCCCCCTTTCCCCTCCCAGCTGATAACCCTCCAAATGATTCCCATACCTATGATTCTGTTCCTATTCTGGTTTGCTTAGTTGGATTTTGTTTGTATTTTTTAGATTCAGTTGTTGAGAGTTGTGAGTTGTCATTTTAATGTTCATTGTTTTGATCTTCTTTTTCTTAAGTAAGTCCCTTTGACATTTCATATAATAATGGCTTGGTGATGATGAACTCCTTTAGCTTCACCTTGTCTGGGAAACACTTCATCTGCCCTTCCATTCTAAATGATAGCTTTGCTGGATAGAGTAATCCTGGTTGCAGGTTGCCTTTCATCACATTGAATACTGCTTGCCAGTCCCTTTCTGCCTGCAAAGTGTCCTCTGAGAAATCAGCTGATAGTCCTACAGGTATCCCCATGTAGGCAACTCTCCGCCTCTCTCTTGCTGCCCCCAGGACTCTGTCTTTATCTTTCACCTTTGGCATCTCAATCATGATGCATCCTGGTGTGGTCCCCTCTGGGTCCAGCTCACCTGGGACCGTCTGTGCTTCCTGGACCTGTATGTCCATCTCCTTTGCAAAATTTGGAAAGTTTTCCTCATTTTTTTCAATTCTTGCTTCCTCATTCTGCACTGGTTGACTGTTTTTTTCTTCTTTATGTTCCAAATCATTGATATGAACCCCGGTTTCCTTCCCTTCACCATTGGTTTTGTGTGGGTTTTCCTTCATTTCACTTAGCATTCATTTCTTCTCTTATGCATTTGCCATACTCAAGCATATCTGTCAAGCCTGTGAACATATTTATCATTAGTGTTTTGAATTCTGTGTCTGTTAGGTTGGCTATCTCTTCGTCGCTTAGTTCTCTCACTGGAACCTTAACCTGTTCCCCCTTTTGGGGCATACTTCTCTGTCTCCTCATTCTGGCAGGCTCCTATGTTTGTTTGCCTCTGCATCTCAGACAGAGCTGTCTCTCCTGTTACGTTGTAAGGGGTGGAGCCTTAGGGATTCGTCAGTGCAGGGCGACCTGTTTCACCACGTTGTGGTGCTGTATGTGGGGGAGGGGTCAGAAAGGGAACAATCCTGCCTGCCCAGCACTCGCCCCTTCTCCAGGCACCTCTCTCACTTCTGCACCAGACTGGCGCCCCTCTAGCTGCTTCCCTGGCCATCGTTCCTGGAGTGGGTGGGTCTGCAGATGTTCTAGGACTGTGGGGGCCATTTAAACAAGTGGACTCTACTGAGACCGGCAGTTTCTACCTCCACCCCAACCCCCACTGGTCTGCACAGTTAGGAGCAATGAGGCTTGATTTTCCCAGGTGCTGGGACCCTGAGCTGCGAGGTCTAGTGAAGAGCATGGAACACTCCCCAGGTATCCCTCCTGACTTTTTAAAATGTGTGACTGTGCTTTCTTCTGGCCTGCTGCTGTCGCCGCTGCTGCCACCACTGCTGCCCCCACCATGCCGTGTCCTCTCTGCCCCAGCTCAGCCCCTCCTACCTGTCCGGATGAGTATTTCTTCTTTATATCTTTGTTTGCTGGACTTCCATGCAGTTTGATTTTCTGGAACTTCTGGTTGTCTCTAGTTTTGAGGTAGTTGTATTCCTTCTTAGTTGTGGAGGGGAGACTCAGCGTGTCTGTCTATGCCTCCATTTGGCCGGAAGTTCTGAAGTCTTGTTTTCTAAAATCCTTTTGCTTCATCTTTTCCCTTAAATCTGTTCTGTTTCCAATTTAGGCATATTTTCCTTGCAATTAGCCCAAATTAAGGCAAGTTCTCTGAATATAAATTATTATTTTTAACACAATAGCTACTGACCCAGTGAGCTTATAAAAAAGGAGGAAGTCCTCTGGCACATTCAATAACCCTCAAGGAGAGACATTTGTGTCTACGAATGGGTGGGCTTGCTGCTGCAGCTGCTGAGAATCTCAGTTTTGTGATGTGATGTCCCCAAAACAGTCCTTCAAGGTGGTTTGAGAGGTTGTTTATAAGAGCAATCCACTCCCAAGAATGAAAAACTTGAAGCCCACGTTGAAGTTCTCCATCCACTCTGAAGGCCTTCAGGAGAAAATTCACAGGAGATTTTCCACAAATTGCCTAAGGGGGAACACCTCCAGCCCTTCCCCACATCGAGAAAGATGGAGATCTATTTCCTTTTCAGTTCAGAAAGGGTAAAGGGAGTCATAACAATTTTCATTTGACTTGGAGAAATCAATAACACTTTGTTTTATTATGATAAAAGAAGAATAAGGGTCTTAATTCCTCTATTCTTAGTAAACACTGTCACTTAAAGACTCAGGCAGGCACGTGTGCTTGGATCTAATCAGTTTGTCATTGAGCTGCGGAATAATGGGGTTTTGTCTTTTATGATCAGGGCATCAGTTTCCTGGCCTGCAAAGAGAGGGGGCAGGACAATGTTCTCCAAGGCTCTAGTCTATCTTTATATCTACTTTCTCCAGTAGTGGACTGTGTTATTCCCTGGTTTTCAGCGTGTCTGCCCCAGCCACCCAGACCTTCTCCTGGCCCGTTCTCTCCCTGGGGACTGAGCTGCTCTCACATACAATATTCATACATTCCAGTTCACACAAGCCTTTCTTCTCACCTCCAGCAGAGGCTCAGTCAGAGGTTGTAAATGAAACTATATACACAGACACGTATGTGTGAATATATGTATTTATAAAAACACGTGTTCCTGGAGACTCAAAGGACTGAGGTAGCCCAGAGCTCGGTGCTCTCAGTCTCAAAGTGACTCTCCTGGGCAGGAAGTGATCCTGTCAACATCCTGCTCCATCCGTCTCGTGGGGCCCATCAGACATCCTGTTTCTGGCTGGTGAGACCTGTCTGCCACAGCCTTGCTTTCTAGGCTGGATGACCAGTTGGAAATCTTTTAACCACAATTTCTATATCCAGTTAGAAGGCAGAATGCCTCGGGAATTGGCATGCACCAGGCCCACCTTTCACAGCCTTCCTTGTTCCTCCACAAGAATACATGCTAACAACCTGCGCATCCAGGGGAAACTTGCCCCTAGTTTGTCTTGTAGGAGAATCTAAAGCTACTCTGTCAAAGCTGCCTGATCATTGTACAGATGACCCTAGTCATACTAAGGTGTTTGACATTCAGGACACAAGTAATAGAAATATCCCCATGCTCTTGTCTCTAATATTGTCACCCACACCTTTTCCTGTCCCACCCAAAACATGTCAGAGCCAAGAGGATTCCCATGGTAGTTAGAAGCTTCAAGGATTGGCCTTGAAGTCATTTTTTGAAGGAATGAATGGATGATTTATTGGTGTATTACCAAGGTTATAACTGAGGTTCATTGTAGAAAATGTGTTTCTGGCTATGGGAAGGGAGCTGTGCCAAGACGGTGAAGGTGGGACTATCAAAGGGGAAGAGGGGCAATCAAAATACAAAAAGAGGTATGGAGACCACACTTAGGAATGTATATAAATTTAGATATGCATACATATATTAAATTATATTTAAAGATTTGGGAAATGTAGAATAATTCTAGGAATAAAAAAAATCTACAATTTCTCAGAAAGCATACTTGCTAACCCTATGGTGTATATTATTCATCTTGTTTGTTTATGTTTTAGATAAATGGAACCTAAGCTTTCAGTTTTGTAACATGTTCTCTTTCCAGTTAATCTTATTTACCACAGACCATTTTCATGTATAGCAGCTGAGGGCCCCAGGCAGGGCTGAGCTCCTTATGTCACTCAGTAAACGTTGGCGTGATTCATTCTTATTTTATGACTTACAATGTAGCATCTGTTTTGGACCTGGGTTTGGTGACAAGCTACCTCAGTCATTAGATCTGCAGAATTGTGACCTATTAGAGCTGCAAAGGACCAAGAGTTATCCTGGAAATCAAGCCCCTCATTCACAGATGAGAAAACTAAGGTCTGAATCAAAGTCAAACACAGCTTTCACTGCTCCTGGTCTGTTTTCCTTATGTCGTGATCACAAGCATGAAAATCTCTCCTTTCAGAGCACAGCCCACAAGAGGGCTCAAGCCAGGAGAAGAGTCCAGCCTCACCACGACATTGTTATTTATTTATTTTAAAATCAATTCTTAATAACCATTTAACTCTCTTATACCTTCTCCACCCTGCAATCACTATACTGTTGTCCTTGTCCATGAGTCCTTTTCCCTTTTTGCTCAGTTCCTCCACACGCTAACTGCCCCGTTACACCCTTAGCTGTCAGCCTGCTCTCTATGAGTCTGTCTATTTTGCTTGTTAATTCAGTTTGTTCATTAGATTCCACATATGAGTGAAGTCATATGGTACTTGTCTTTGAGTGGCTTATTTCACTTAGTGTAATGTTCTCCAGGTCCATCCATACTGTCACAAAGGGTACAATTTTCTTCTTTTTTATGACCAAGTAGTATTTCATCATGTAGATGTCCCATAGCTGTTTTATCCACTCATCTACTGATGGACATTTGGGCTGTTTCCCGATCTTGGCGATTGTTAAGTACCACTGCAATGAACATAGTGAACATAGGGGTACTTGCGTTTTTTCAAATTAGTGTTTTGGGTTTCTTTGGATATATTCCCAGAAATGGTATCACTGAGTCAAAAGGCAAATCCATTTTTAATTTTTTGAGGTGTCTCCATACTGCTTTCCACAGTGGCTGCACCAGTCTGCATTCCCACCAACAGTACAAAAGGGTTCCCCTTTCTCCACATCCTCGCCAGCACTTGTTGTTTGTTGATTTACTGATGATGACCACTCTGACAGGTATGAGGTGATATTTAATTGTAGTTTTAATTTGCACTTCTCTGATGATTAGTGACATTGAGCATCTTTTCATGTCTATTGTCCACCTGTATGTCCTCTTTGGAGAAGTGTCTATTGAGGTCCTTTTCCCATTTTTTAATTGGGTTGTTTGTTTCTATGGTATTGAGTTTTTAAGTTCTTTATAAATTTTGGATACTAACTTCTTAGAAGATATGTTGGTGAATATATTCTCTCATTTCATGGGCTGTCTTCTTATTTTGTTAATGTCCTCCTTTGCTGTGCAAAAACTTTTTAGTTTGATGTAGTCCCATTTGCTTACTTTTCTTTTTGTCTTCCTTGCCTAGAGAGATATATCAGGTAAAATATTGCTATGAGCAATGTCTGAGATTTTACTGCCTATGTTTTTGTATATGATTTTTATGGTTTCAGGTCTAATATTTAAGTCCTCAATCCACTTGGAATTTATTCTTGTGCGGGGTGTAAGAAGGTGGTTGAGTTTCATTTTTCTGCACATATCTGTCCAATTTTCCCAACATCGTTTATTGAATAAACTACCTTTAGCCCATTGGATGTGCTTGCTTCCTCTGTTGAATATTAATTGACTATTAAGTTGTGGGTTCATTTCTGGGCTCTCTAATCTGTTACATTGATCTATGTGTCTGCTTTTATGCCAGTATCATGCTGTTTTGATTACTATGGCCTTGTAGTATAGTTTGATATTAGATAGCATGATTCCTCCAGGTTTGTTCTTCTCTCCCAAGATTGCTGTTGCTATGTGGGGCCTTTTGTGGTTCTATGTAAATTTTTGAAATATTTGTTCTAGTTCTGTGAAATATGATATTGGAATCTTAAAGGAATTGCCTTGGGTAGCATGGGCATTTTAATGATGTTAATTCTTCCTATTTATGAACATGGTATGTGCTCCCACTTATTTTCATTTTCTTCCATTTCTTTTCAATGTCTTATATATTTTTAAGTACAGGTCTTTTACATCCTTGGTTAGATTTATTCCTAGGTATTTTATTCTTTTTGATGCAAACAGGACTTTATTTAATGAAGGTCTCTCAGCCTCACTCAGCAGCGGAGAGGCCATGGCGGGGGTACACAGGGGCAGGCTGGGGCTGGGTAGGGTACAGTGGATCTACAGCCCAGCTTTTCTCACACAGCCCAGAGAAGACACCCCATGGTTCCAAGGAATGGGACCTTAGATGGTGGAGGCACAGCTCGGCCTGCTATATGCAGAATTGGGCCACTTCTTGCCACCTTCTCATTGCCGCCCTGTTCAGATTCACCTTCTCTCTCTAGGATTATCGCAGTAGTGCCTGACAGGGATTTCTGCTTCAACCCCGCCCACCACAACCCCAGACTGGTCTCCTACAACAGACAGTGGGATCCTTTTAAAATTTTAAAACTCTGCTGAGAACCTCAGTGGCTTTCTATCTTACTGAGCATAAAAGTCAAAGTTCTTGTAGTGCCTTTCTGTCCTTCTACTTTCCCCTCTTCTCACTGGGTTCCTCCTCGCTGGCCTCCTTGATGTCTCTCACACTTGTCTCAGAGCCATTGTATTTGCTCTTCCTTCTGCCTGGAATGCTCTTCCCCACATAAAATCCTAGTTTTCAGTTTTGAGTTTTGGCACAACGTCACATTCTTATGGGGAAAGGCTTCCCCTGAGAATTTTAGGGAGGCCCTGTTTAGAATTTTAAATGTGACTTAGAGTCAAGGTGGCAGCACAGGTAAACATAGCTCACCTTCTCATACAACCTTGTACAATATCAAAATTACAAATAAAGTAGAGAACAACCATCACTCAGAACCATCAGAAATTGATTTGAATGGAAGTATGACAACTACAGAATTAAAGAAACCACATCCATCCAGACTGATAGGAGGGGTGGAAATGCAGAATAGGCTGGATCCACATCCATGTGTGGTGAATAAAAATTTGGGAGAGAGCTTGGGAGTGAGGAGTCCCAGCCCTACACCAGGCACCCCAGCCCAGGATTCCAGTGCCAGGAAGATAAGTCCCTAAAACTTCTGGCTGCAAAAACCAATAGGTACTGAGTCGGTGGAAGAAACTTCTGGAATCCCAAGTAGTTTCCCTTAAAGAACCCACATACAGACTTATTCAGACTCACTCCCTCTGAGCTCTAGCACCAGAGTAGCAGCTTGAAAGGCACCAGTGGTATACAGGGAGGAAATGAAGTGTCTGGCATCAAGGCAGAAACTGGAAAACAGCTTTCTCCCAGAAAGAAAGGCAGGCAGAGGCCATTGTCCATTTTCTGAACCCTCCTCCTCACAGAGCCACAGAGCCACAGAGCCAGCAGGCAGGTGCCATATCTGAGAGTCCATCAACCTGGCTAACATTGTTTGCCCCACCCTGGAGATCCCCTGAGACTCTGTTCCACCCCACTTATGGGCCCATCCCACCTAATTTGTTAACAGTGACTTTTGCATATGAATGGATGATCTGGGCTTATGCTTCACAACTTCCTAAATCTCCTCAAACAAGCAACAGCTGGCCTCAGTGAGCCCCAGGTCTGGCACTAGGAGCAGCCAGCCTAGATTCACAGTTTGGCTTCATCTGGGAATCTCCAAGCCCAGCACTAATAACAGCCATCTCAGATTCCTTTACAGCTCAGGCAGGGTGTCCCCAAACAGAACACAGATGGGAGCTGACCTTCACCTGCACCATCCAGGAAACCCCAGAGCCTGCACACCCACTGGACAGCTACAGACCACATGGGAGCACCATTACTCTGCCTCTGCACAGCTGATCCTCCACAGAGGGTGGAGATTGGTGGTCCGTGGTCACAGCCAGTCCTTATAGTTGAGTGGCCTGAGTAAATTCCTCCCATTGATCTGCCAACAACAATCAAGGCTCAACTACAAGAGGAGGGTGTACTCAGCCCACATGAAGGGCACCCCTTGAGTACCCAGCTTGGGTGATAGGAGAGGCTGTACCTCTGGACCTTAAAGGACACCTACATTAGGCCATGCTACCAAGACAGGTAGCCATAGCAGCTCTGCCTAATACATAGAAACAAACACAGGAAGGCTGCCAAAATGAGGAGACAAAGAAACAATGCCCAAATGAAAGAACAGATCAAAACTCCAAAAAAAAAAGAGCTAAAAAAAAGGAGACAAATAATCTACCAGATACAAAACACTGGTTATAAGGATACTCAAGGAACTTAGTGAGGACCTCAACAGCATAAAAAAGATCCAGTCAGAAATGAAGGATACACTAACTGAAATAAAGAACAATTTACAGGGAAACAACAGCAGAGTCGATGAAGCCAAGAATCCAATCAATGATTTGGAACATAAGGAAACAAAAAACAACCAGTCAGAACAAGAAGAAAAAAAAAAGAATAAAAAAAACAAGAATAGTATAAGGAGGCTCTGGGGCAACTTGCAGCATTCCAACATTTGAATTATAGGGGTTCCAGAAGGAGAAGAGAAAGAGCAAGAAATTGGAAATCTATTTGAAAAAATAATGAAAGAAAACTTTCCTAATTTGATTAATGAAATAGATGTGAAAGTCCAGGAAGCACAGAGAGTCCCAGACAAGATGGATGCAAAGAGGCCCACTCCAAAACACATGATAATTAAAATGCCAAAGGTTAACGATAAAGAGAGAATCTTAAAAGCAGCAGGAGAAAGCAGTTAGGTCCCTACGGGGGAGTTCTCATAAGACTGTCAGGTGATTTCTCAAAAGAAACTTTGCAGGCCAGAAGGCATTGGCAAGAAATATTCAAAGTCATGAAAAGCAGGGACCTATAGACAAGATTGCTCTACCCAGCAAAGCTATCATTTAGAATCAAAGGACAGATAAGGAGCTTCCAAGACAAGAAAATACTAAAGGAGGTCATCACCACCAAACTATTAATATACAAAATGTTAAAGGGACTTATTTAAGAAAAAGATCAAAATTATGAACTATAAAATGGCAATAAATACATATCTATAAACAAGTTGAATCTAAAAAACAAACTAAGCAAACAAGAACAGAGACAGAATCATGGCTACAGAGAGCATTTTGATGGTTACCAGATGGGAGGGGGGTGTGGGAGAATGGGTGAAGAGGTGAGGGGATTAAGAAGTACAAGTAGGTAGTTACAGAATAGCCATGGGGATGTAAAGTATAGTATAGGAAATGGAGTAGTCAAAGAACTTATATGCATGACCCATGGACATGAACAATGATGTGAGAACTGCCTGAGAGAGTGAGGGGTGCTGGGTGGAGAGGGGCAAAGGGGGAAAATTGGGGCAACTGTAATAGCATAATCAATAAAATATAATTTAAAAAAAAGAACTTTAAATGCCTTTCCAGAAATCTTTGATCACTCTTTTCTGATTTAATTTTCCTCTGTCCTTATCTGTATGTGACATACTATATATCTCACTTATTTTTCATTGTCTCTCTCCACTAGAATGTAAGCTCTAGGAAGCCTGGGATTTTTGTCTGTTTGTATAATTAGTCAAGGTCCTTTTGATGCAAGTCATAGAAATCAACTGCAGCTAGCTTAAGAGGAAAAGGCAGCAATTTATTCCAAGGACTCAGAAACCCAAGGGCAGAAGCCAGGCCTGGCCCCTTCTTGATAAGGGATTGGGACCCAGAGAAACAGCTCTTCTTCTCCTGTTTACCTCTCCCTGTAAGTCTGCTTCTTCCTTCTCTCTGCACATACTGACTTTTTATTATTCTCTAAAGCATATATATCAGGACACAGCTTTCATTCAGTCAACTACTATTTGTTGGAAATAATATGTGCCAGGCGCTGATCTAGGTGCTCAGAAGGCATCAGTGACCAAAGCAGAGCCTGCCTTCCTGGAGTCTACATTCTGGCAGGAGAGACAAGCTACAGACCCAATCAAGGAGCCCATCCTGTATAGCACATTAGATGAGAAGAATGTGGAGAAACAAATGTAAAGCTGAATAAGAGGACAAGAAGATCTGGAGCATGTGGTGAGGCAGGTGGAATGCATTATTTATTTTGTCTCAATCTGCACCCAAAGACATTTTTTCATTACTTTGAGAGAGAAAAGAAAGGAGAGAGAGAAACATCAATGTGAGAGAGTAACATTAATTGGCTGCCTCCTATATGTGCCCTTATCAGGGCTCAAACCCACAACCCAGGTATGTGCCCAATGGGGAATCAAACCCCAGCCCCTTGGTGCATGGGATGATGCTCCAACCAACCGAGCCACCCAGCCAGGGAAAATGCATTTTTAAACAGACATTAGAGTAGACCCCAGTGAGATAATAGGATAGGAGGAAAGATCTCAATCATCACAGAGACAGGCTCAGAAACACACTTCTCTATCTACAAAGGAGAAATCTAAGTGGTCCAGCTTAGCCAGGTGTCCACCCTGGTCTAATCAACTATTCCTAGGAAAGGCAGGGGCACACAAGAGAAGCATGTTTTCTGGAGGCCCACTCTGGTGAATGAGATGGGAAGGTAAAAGTTATTCTCAGAGAAAAGGAAATTGCCTTGAGCTAGAAAGACATCTTCACATGTATCTGCTACTAGAGAGATTTAGGGACCCTCTGTTCATGACACTGGCATGTCTGTGTTGACTTTAGGTTAAAAAAGAAAAAGTTCCTATCTGATTGAGTTGCTCAGGTGACCTCACCTGTTGAAGATGTGTAGTAAACCAGTCCCCCATCCTGCCATGTTCATGGAAAGGGGCTGTACTGCTAATTTCCTGCTGATTGCTCAAGAGGAGGAGACGGAGATGGTGATATCACAGAGAAACTTGCTGAATGCAAACTGACTCAGAAAATAGTGTACCACATCCCCAGCTGTCAGGCTTACTTCTGCCTCCTGGGGAAGGGCTGCCCATTTTTAGGACAAGCAGACCTGTTTCTCATCTTTACCCTAAGGATTTTCTCCTTAAAAGAATAAAAAGTCACAAAGAGTTAAGGGAGTGAAAGGGAAGAGGACATGAGACATTTGGGATGATATAATGGTAAAAACCATGAGATTTGGGTTATTTCCTTCTGAGGGAGACAAAAATAGAAATGGAAAATTTGATAAACCCCGAGTCATCTGCTGCTCTGTAAAAAAAGCCTATGAGAATTTTAAGATTTTAAGCCTAGAGGGCTAGCTCAGAGGACCCTCCTCAGGTGTTTAAAGCCTCATCTGAATTGTTAGCCTTGGAAAAGGAGACAGGTAATATTTATACATTTATGAATATAGAAACCTGGGGGCCTCATTAGTAGAACCAAGGAATGTAGAAAGGAACCTTCTGGAATTTAAAAGCAGAATACATTTCATCCCTGGCTGTGAGGCCACAGCAGAGCTCAAGGCTGACCTTTGAATATAAAGATTGCCCACCACGTCCCCCACCCCACCATCATTTGTAGGCAGTGGAGATGGAGGGCCTAACATGTGAGATTCTTTGCAGATGAATGAAGGTGCCACAGGTAAGATAGAGAGATGGTAAAATCAAAGAATATTCTTTGTTTGCATGGCCAAAAGAATAACAGTGTGTAGTGTGGCTCTTAGTCCCTGAAGGCCTTTTATGGGTGTCAACAGCCTTAGTCGTCCAAGCCTGACAATAAACAGGCAGGCTACCTGCAGGAATGTTCTGATTCTGGCTTGTACCAACACAGGGGAGCCAGAGGCTAATAGGAGCTCCTCAGTAGACGCAAGGGGCATTGATCTGGGTCTGCCTCCTCAGAGTAAGCGACTAATGCACAATCACAAGCAAAACTGAGCATCTTCAAGGGTCAAAAACAGGAAAATGTTCTCCAATTTGCCTTTGAGTCTCAAGAGAATTCTAAGCACCAACTAGCCTGCTTCGATACAGGCTCTTATAATGCTCATCTGGGCTCCAGGGTTTGCAATAAATCCCACCTCGCCTTCCCCCACCCCCACCTCACCTCTGAAGGTTCAAGGGGCAACACAACAGGGGCCTCCAAAGCATTTTAGAGAATCCTAAAGGTCTTTAGAGGCTGGCATTAGAGGCTGCTCTTTAAAGCTTGAGGATCCTGGCTTTATGGACCTGGTAGGATATGTCTTCATGGGTTTTCTGGAGCAGAAGGAAGGCTGCGCAAGTCCAGCTGGCTCCTCGTTGTGCAGAAAATTCCATCTAAGGAGCTGCCGGAGGTCAGTTTCCCTGCTGCACATGGGCACGTGTCCTGTGAGTGAGACTTCAAAAAGCAAGACCCCTCTGCCTGATGACGGCCGGGGAGAGGGGGCGGGGTGCTCACCCCATGCTCAATGTCTTGAGGCGCTCATGGCTCATTTTTATAGAGCGTCATTGCCCAGTTGTGGTCTCCCCCAGGAATCAAGGCTGGACCTTGGCACTGTGAAATCTGCTTCTATGCGAAAGGCAACACGACCATAGCAATTTCCCCATTCAAACTGCATGCCCCATATTTCCCAGTGACCTTGCTGAATTCCTGGAAAGAGGGCAACAGGAAGATGCCAAGAGGTGCGTCCTGCTGGGGGAGCGAGCGCAGGGAGAGGGTGCCATGCGCACGCGGGGACAGGGGAGCCGTTCTAGGCGGTGAGCTGGCTTCCCCTGCCCAGTTATGGACTTCACTTGGGGATGTCTTCAAATAAAATGACTTTTTTTTCTCTTGAATGACTTCAAGGAGTTGTAAGGGGGGCAGCAAGTGGGTAATAGATGGAGCCTGCTATAGAAAGAATGTGCAGTGATTCTTCCACGTGTGTGGATCATGTAAGGCTATTTCTGATCCAAGGATAGAGGCCATGCCTGTACTGAGAAAGCATAAGCTTTAGACAGCAGTTCAGATCCTGACTCCACCACTTCCTAGTATGTAGTCTTGGGCACACCGCTTACCTTTTCTGAGCCTCAGAGAGGCTATTTCCTTATCTGTTAAATAGGGACAGTGATTTTCATTGCAGGGGGGATTATTGCAACTGGATTGGAGGCAAGGTAGAAAAATCAGCTCTCATCATGCCCGGCACATAGTAAGTCCATTAATAATAGCAGCTGCAACTGCTATTGCTATTTTTAATACAAACGATAACAGTGAAAGCAGTAAAAACTGAACGCTTCAGATGGGTGTATTAAGATATTTGCCCTGATGGGGAGTTAATGGGTTAGGGATATGGATATACAAAATGTGGCCATCGGTGTTGGCTGGCCATTGCTAACCCTCTTTCCTCTTTGTTCCTTCACCACAGAAGCAAGAAAAGCTAACTAGTCACTTTTTCAACCTCCCTGGCAACAAAAGATTGCCATAAAACACAGTTCTGGCCAAAGAGATGTGAGCAATGATTTTTCCTGGAAAAGCCTTGGCTAGTGCCACTCTTCCTTTCCTTCCTCTTGCCTTGAATGTGGACATGATGCCTGGAGCAGAGGCAGCTATATCGTAGCCATGAAGCAATAAGCCCCATGGTCAAGAGGTCAGAAGAGAACAGGAAAAAGGTTGTAGCTTCTTGTTGGCACCAGTGAGTAGTTGCACCAGCCCCGGGCTACTTGCTTTCAGACTTTTTCGTTTTGTAAGAAAAATACCCTTCTATTTGTTTGAGCGACTCATGGGTTTTCTGTTGCTTACTGCTGAAAACATTCTTATCTGATAAACAGCTTGTGATAAGCTTCTGAAATACCTTGCTGACCTAGCAGAAAAATCCAGTCACTTTGACTTGCTAATCAATCTCTCAGTAGCATAAATACCCCTAAATATTGTAATAAAATGAGTCTATAGCTATGAATGTATTATACATACATATATTTATATAGTAACTTATAAAATCCAAGGGGTTTGGTTTAGATGCAACCCTTGACCTTTACGGCGTGCAACCTAATCACAGCAGAACTCTTCAAACACACCGGTGCCTGCACTCTTGCCTTGGAGATGCTGGCCCTGTATGCCTTAGGGGAAGCCAGGGCACGACAAAGTTTGAAAGCTGCACAGGTCCCTGCAAGGTACAGGGCCAAGTGAAAACTACAGCTTTCCCTAGCAGAGACCTAAACCTAGAAAATCTTGTCTCCTAGGTACTAATGCCTCTCAGAGCCAAGCTGGAATGGTAAACTAGCCTATGGGCAGTGTGGCATAGCTCTGCTACTTTAATTCAACAGAATTATTCCACACAATTTAAAAAAAAAAAAGAGTTATCGGGCCCCATAAAGCACAGGATTTGTATGCAATCCTCTACTGCAGGTTACTCAGGCTTCCTCTTTAAGTTTGCATTAAGTTTACCCAGGTAAACCAGCATTCAACCCACTTAGGGACCAGAAATACCAGAACTGCTGCATTATGACCTTATTTTAATAACTTGGATAACCATGATAGAAACTCAAGATAGTATGTGGTTCATTAGCTAAGCCCAACATATTCACATATGGACAATCTAGGGCTCTTCTGAGGAGAAGGCAGCCAGCTTAACTCCTTGTCTTCTGAAATGTCACCATAATGTGATGTAAAGTGCCCCCAGGGTAAGATCAGAATCACTCACATTGCTGACCCAACATGTTTACTTTGAATTTGTAACTTTTCACTGTATCTGTACTTTCTCTATTGGGGTTACATATTTGCTTATATTTCCTGTGTAGATGTTTGAATGAGATATTTATATACATGAATAAATATGCATCGGTCTCCAAGGTTTTTGTTTTTGATTTAGACAGCAGCAAAACAATTGTTTTATGGGCCAAATCTGTTACCTTGTCAATTAAGCTTTTATTTTAATATAGTTAGTGACAGTTATGGCTAAATAATCTCAGGTTCACACATAGAGTACTGGGTTAATTTCTCTATCAACTTAACTGTGAGAAATCATTGATGAGGTTCCCATCATTATATCTGTTGATATAATTTACAGCAGCACATCTTCGCATTGCAGTTTTAGTTTTCACTAGTAATAATAATGGTATAGCATTCACGTGCCCTAATTGATACCAGACACTGCTATACTCTATATGTGTATTTTATTTAATTCTTACTACAACCCAAAATGGGAGGGCACTATTGTCAGGACCATTTTACAAATGAGTAAACTGAGTTTGAGAAGTTAAATTACATGTCTGAAGTCAACAAAGCCCATAGCTGGTAGAGACAAGTTTTGAACCTAAGTGATTTTTACTCCAAAGTCCACCCTCTTCACCACCATGCTATGTTAGCACCATTTATCATCCACACTTGTAAGAAACTTTTAAAAATAACTTTCTTATGAATCATCATCAACAAACCCTTCAGCCATATTCTGCTATAGCATTACTTTTAAAATCTCTTAGAAACAAATACAGTGGTGGGTCTGGGGTATCCTTTATGTCCATGATTGTGTTTGTTGCAATTACTTCCACAGATGCTGGTGTAATGAAACAAACACATGTTTTGGAGTCTGATGCTTTGTTTATGTGGCCCAGAATGAACATTTAATCTCTTTAAGCTACAGTTTGCATATCTATGAAGGAGAGGTATTCATCCTACCTTCTTGTTCTTCAGGGTGATGTTGATGGTTAAACAAGTTAGGGCATGTGAGAAGTGTTTTGAAAACAATGGAGTGATACACACATGTTATTATTTTATAACTTTCTTTTCAACACAACTTTCCTGACTAGTTTCACTCAAATTCATGGCCACAATCCTCCAGTCAGCCCCAGCACTGCCTGTCCACTCTGCTGACCACACTCTCCACGTCTGTCAGCTCTCCCATTCTTCAACGTGATTTTCACATATCTCGCAACACCTCCCCCACCCCAATATGAGCTGATGACCTTGCCTCACACTTCCTCAAGAACACTGAAGCAACCACAAAGGCCTCCCTTATCATAGCACCACCATAATAGCACCCTGTGTCCCCACTGGCTTCCTTCCTATCACCAAGGATGAGGCGTCCCACTCCCTGGAGACCAGGCACCTTTCAGCTCTCATCTCTCTCCCCACTTACCTCAGGGACTTTGTTCCTTCAATTATTCCTTCTCTTCAGCATCATCCATTCACTCTCTCTACCAGAGTGGGATCTTGTACTTCCCATATTAAAAAAGTAAAAATAAAATAAAAAAACAAAACCCTCCCTTGACCCCAAATTCCCACACAGCTACTACTACCCTGTTTCTCTGCTCTCCTTCACAGTGAAAGTTGTTGAAATAGTTGCTTATGGTCACTGCCTCCACTTCCTCATCTCGGTTCTCTCCTCGGCCCACTTCTGCTGTGTTTCTGAACCTCTGTGCTTTCTGGTGCAGAATCCAACATGCATTCCCTGCCCTCATTCTACTCAGCCTCTCAGCAATCAACAGAGTTTACTGCTCTCTCCCTCCTGCTGACTGTTCACACTCCCCGGTTCTGGTTCCCACTCACTCTGATTTTCCAGAGCTGGTTACCTCTTGTCTGGCACTTTCACCAAATCTGCTTCATTTTTCTGACCTCCATGTGTTATTGGCCTAGAGTTGTGCTCTGACTCCTTTTCTTCCATGTCTTCAACCATTTTCTAAGCCTCATCCAGTGTCGTGCCTTTAAATATAATTTCTATACCTTTGCACCAACTCTTTAGCTAATTTGGCATTGCCACATGGATGTTAAGCAAGCTCATGGCCAATCAAAATTCTTGAGTTTCCCTTCCAAAGTTTCTCCATCAATCTTCTCTATTTCAATAAATGGTAGCACCAGCTGGTGCCATTAAATGGTACTACTGGCCAGGACAAAAATCTGGAAACTATCCTGGATAACTTTGCATCACTCCCACAAGCAATCTCTCAAGTTCGCCTCTAAAACATAGCCTGAATCTATCAATATCTCCCATTCCTCAGCTGGCATTCCTTGATATAAGCCATTTCACTTCTCATGGGGAATATTGCAATAGCCTGCTAACTGGTCTCCTTGTTTTGCCCTTAGCCCTCTACTCTCTCCCTTTTAATACAATAAAGGAAAGAAAGGAAAGCTCTTCCCTACAGTTGGATTCCAAATAGTAAATATGGAAGGAGTGATGGGTTAGAAATTCATCAGTGAGTGCTAATATTAGTAAAAGTAAGACTTTGGTGATCAACAAGATATTTATATAGTCTCAGAGAAGCGCCCCTCATGTTAGTTACTAACTAGAAAGAAAGAAATACTAACTTGACAGAGAAGAGACCTGGGGAGCATGGCTGTAACCAGGTGATCAAAGCCAACATCACAGGTATTGGGACAAACCAAATCATATGCCTCCTGATACCATGAACTGAGACGGACATAGCAATATTTCTGTGATATTCCTGCCAAAGATGCACAACCTGAATTTAATCATAACAAAAATTTAGATAAGTCAAAATTGAGAGATATTGTACCAAATAACGGAACTGTGTTCCTTAAAGGATGACAAAGAAAGAGTGACAGCTGTTCTAGACAGAAAGAGACTGAAGACACATGACAATATTTGATACTAGATTGGATACAAGACCTGGAAAAAAGTGGCTACAAAGTACATTATTGGAACAACTGATGAAATTTCAATATGGACTATAGATTAGAAAAACAGCAGAACATAACTATTAATTTTTCTAATCTTTGATAAGAGTACTGTAGTTATATAAGAGAACTTTTATTAAAAAATAGTGTTTTGAAGTACTTAGTCTTAAAGGAGCATGATGTCTCCACTTTATTTTCAAGTGGTTTGTGGAAATATGCATATGTACTTATAAGAATATAGACACAGGACTTCCGGCCAAGATGGAGGCTTAGACGGACACGCTAGGTCTCCCTCTACAACTACAGTGGAATACAACTACTTCAAAACAAAGGATAACTAGAAATTCCAGAAAATAAAGCTACACGGAAGCCCAACATATGAAGTTATAAACCAGCGGTGCCATTTGGGCAGGTAAGAGTTAAAGAAGGCAAAGCTGTTTGCGGAGCGGCGGGGCGGGGCGGCGAAAAATCCTGGAGGCAATCAAGCCCCTGGCGTGCGCGACTCCAATCAAGCCCCTGGCGTGCCCGACTCCAGCGCTGGGGAGCAGCCGCAGCATCGCCTTGAACAGTGAGGCCCAGGGGGGCGGGAGGACGGATCCCGGTCTCCTAGCTGAATAACCGTGTGAATCCATCTTGGACCCCCGTCCCCACAGAAAGCACCACAGGGCTGCGAAATAGGTCGCGGACGGGCAGGCGCCGGCGGTCGCTGATTTGTGACGCGTACGCAGGCACTGCCCCCTGCCCCCGACAGCCGGCCCAGGAAAACAAAACGCATCTGTCAAAATGTGGCAGACAAATATAGAGATCCCGGTGACACAACTCACCAGACAGCAGATAGAGAACCTGACAGATGAACAGATAAGAAACCTGTCAGAGGCTCAGTTCTGGGCCATTGTTATCAGGTGGCTTACAGAATTCACAAAAGAGCAGGAAAAAGATATGAAAGAAGCGAAAAACTTTCATAACGAAAGGAACAAAACCACATACGAGACAGATGGTGAGGAATCCAGAGTCCATTTCAACAAACTGGAATATGGAGAAGGAACAAGCAGTCAACCAATGCAGCGAGAGGAAATGGCAAGCAACAATGAGAGGATCAGAAACCTCTGGGACAGCTATAAAAGGCCCAACATAAGAATCATTGGTTTGCCAGAGAATGAGGAAGATGAACTAGAACTTGAAAAATTGAGTGAAAATATAATAAAGGAGAACTTCCCAGACTTGGGGAAGGGAATAGACTTGCAGGTCCAGGAAGCAAGGAGAGTTCCCAAGAGACTGGACCCAGGGAGAACCACTCCAAGACACATTATAATCAAAATGTCAAAAATTAAAGATAAAGAGAGAATCTTAAAAGCAGCAAGAGAGAAGAAAAGAATTATGTACAAAGGGGTCCCAATTAGACTATCAGCTGACTTCTCAAGGGAAACCCTACAGACAAGAAGGGACTGGCAAGAAATATTCAAAGTAATGAAAATCCAAAACCTACAACCACGAATACTCTATCCAGCGAAATTGTCATTCAGAATAGAAGGACAGAGAAAGTGTCTCCAGGACAAAATAAAACTGAAAGAGTTCATTAGATCCAAACCACTGTTATATGAGAAGTTAAAGGGACTGGTTTAAAAAACAGAAGCTAGGGAGATGAAACAAAGGCAAACGAAACAGGCAACGAGAGTGGAAAAGGAACTGTGGGTAAGGGAAACATAGTGGGGGGAGGCCAACAGGGAGGGGGAGTGGGGAGAGGGAGGGAGATGATATAGGAATTGGGGATCATGGTAGGAGGGAATGGAATAGACGGAGAGAGGTTGGGAGGAACTGTAAGCACAACTAATGGACATAATCTAAAAGGGGGGGACAACTGGAGGGAGGGGGCCACCGGGTGGAGGGGAGCAGAGGGAAGGGAAATTGGCACAAATGTAATATTTTAATCAATAAAACACATTAAATCTGTAAAAAAAAAAAAGAATATAGACACAGAGATAATGGTTAACAAATGGGGCAAAAATGTAAGCAACTGGAAATTTGGATAACAGTTTATAGAAGCTCTTTGTACTGTTTTTGTGAGTATTCTTTAAGTTTGAAATCAGATCAAAATGAAAAGTTTTCAAAATGCTTTACGTCTCTGATCATGTCATTTTCCTGCTTAATGCCTCTCCAATAGGTTCTCAAGATATTTATAATAAATTTCAAATCCTTTCCATGGCTTGCATATAGCCCTTTGTGATCTGGCCCCAGCCTGTCTCTCAGATCTCACACCCTTATCATTTTTTCTCACTTAATGCTGCTTGAACCAGTTCAGGCATCTTTCTGTTCCTCAAACATATCAAGCTCATTGTCATCATAGAATCTGGAAGCTGTTTCTCTACCTGCAATATTCTTCCTCTCAACTTTGCATACTTGGTTTTTCCTTCATATTCAGATACTGGCTTCAAGGTCACCTCCTCATGGAGGCCTTCCATAACTGACCACTGCCAGTCTCTCTCATCTCATCCAATATTAACTCTAAGTGGAGCACTTACGACTCTATATTTTTCTTATTTGTTTATTATCTTGTGCCCCCACTGAACTGTAAGACCATGAGAGTAGGTATTTTATCATATTCACAGCTGTATTTTTCATCCCTGAAATAGTGCTGACTCAATAAATACTTGCTTAATAAAGTTTGCTGTTTGTTATGTATTTTGATAATGCTATATATTATTTCTGTATTGAAATAAGTCTGCTAGTAATAGAGAGAATCTCCATCTGACCAGACATGAGTACTCTTTCCTATATAACTCGAGGGTTTTCTGTCCTGAGGATGATTCTGGTTATATTCAGAACAAAGGATATTTTGTTTCAGTTCCTTCTTCTAGGGAGCCAAAGCTCATTAAGCCCCTTCCCCATTAGGACCCTTGGTGGCCAAGGCAATTACCGAGAGGACAATGGCATTATGTGTGCCTATACTTCCCAGAGACGATGCCTGAATCTCATAGCTGGCAGGGCCCAGTCGACAGCGATTATTTTTATCCTTATTGTTTTGACACTGCTGATGAAATATCTTCAGATGCCAGTTTCTAAGAGCCACACAATAGCAATAGTTGTCATAAGTTGGGGATTGGAAAAGAAGTTTAATCTGCTGTCTTCTGCCAACTCCAAGTGGGGTCTCAGATTTGTCATTTGAGTTCTCAGAAGCAGCTGCTTCCCTTAGAATTTAGAGAGTGGCTCTTTCAACTCTGTGAACGAAGCATGGGGCCTGCAGAATCAGAAACGCAGGCCTCCTTCCCGCTGGTAACCGATCTTCAAAATTTCCTGCATTAGTCACATTCATGAGCCACGATGAATCTCTAAAGACAACATGTTGTAAAAGAGACACTTGATCTAATCCACAAAATTCATACCTGTTGTCATCTTTCGTTCACTCCAGGAAGCCTGTCAATAGGACTGCCCTTCAAAATTGTCCCCAAATGTCAGGAATATTGAGTCTCCCTGTTAACCCACATAAAGAGAGCTAGCTACACCAGGGAGAACGAGAGAAATGTGTTCTGACATAAAAAAAACTAGTCTCTCCCACTGCCTGTGATCCCTAAGAGGTTGACCCTGCTTGCTGCAGATTCACAGAACAGATGTGCACGGTGAGGCGATGCTGCTGGGAGGTACCACCGGGCAGATGGACTCATTACACCACCTAATGAAAAGCAGTGATTTGCTGTGGCCTGAGGGAAGGAAGGTTAGAGTCATAAAGAAGATATGGGCATCTGGGCACATGTGCATGCAGAGATGTGCAGATGGGGGAGCTGGCAGGATGGTCCAGGTGAGAAGACACTTGTGCTTCTCTTGGGACTGCCGAGAGGTCTCCGCCTGCTTCAGGTTCACATACACACCTACTGCTTCAGGGGAGCTAGTGTGACCAGCAGCCTCCAGGTACCGTGACCAGCAGTAATCACTGCAAATTAAATGAACCCACTGTGAAACTAATGGATGGAAGCAGGCTGAAGGGGATTTAGAAGGGTACAATGTGGTGGTATCTTGCTTCCTATTAATTACCAGCTGGTGGTCTTGGGCATTTTAATTAACCTTCTAAGCCTCAACGTACTCATCTATAAAATGGAGGCGATAATGGTATCCATCGCATATGGTTAATGGAAGGATTAAATGTTAATATATATAAAACCCTCAGCACGATGCCTAGTATAGGGTAAGTCTTTAATAAATATTAGCTCTTGTTGCTATTTTCATTTTGTCATTAGGCACCTAAATAGTCCCTGCTGCTTCAATAAAATTCAAATCCTTTTTGTGGCTCACATAGCACTACATGAGCTAACCCCTACCTGTCTCAGATCTAACTATATATCATTCTTTATTACCCTGCTGGAACCATGCCAGAAGTCTTTTTGTCCCTGAAACACACCAGGTCACTCTTGTCTTAGATTATAAAACAGGCTCATATGCTATATTTATATGCTCAGCAAGAAATGTTACAATCAATACAATAAAGCCTGAATATAATGAGGAAAGGAAATAAACGTGCTTAGTGTAACCCACCTTGGTTGAATCTTGGTGCCTGTAAGTGGGAAATCTGCTCTGGAAAGTTGATAGACTGAGCATGATACTTAGGATCTCCTAGACATAAAGAGAAATACATCCAGATAACAAACTGGTTAACCCTATTTTGCCAATAAGACAACTGAGTTTTGGAGAGGTTAACTTTGCCAGAAACAGCTTGTAACTAGTGAAGCTGCATCTTGAACCCAGACCTTATTTCAAGAGTTCTTCTCTTTTAACTATTACCCTCTACTGGCTTAGAGGTTTTTCATATGGGTTCTCCCATTAGTTTGGGGGTTATCATGTCTTAGTCCACCCATGGAAAGAGCTTACTGACCAGGAGGGGCCATTCAGAAAGCCAATACTGCATGATTGTACACATCCTGCACACACTTTGTCTTGTAATAACAACTTGTCTCGCATAAAAATGTCTTAGACCAGCCCCTTAAAGCTTGAGAAACACTGATCTTGCCCATTTCTGGACAAAGCCTCTATCAATTGCAAAGGTAATAAATTCACCCCGTTGTATCTGTCACTCTGATTTCCCAGCCCCTGCGCAACCTGAACATCTGCCTCCAAAAGCCCAAATCAGCATTTTTTTTTCAGTTCCACCTGGCCTCTGCTGCTTCCTTCCTCCAAAAAACCTGACCTTTCAACCCAGAGGCAATTAATTGGATTTTATGAACAAGAGCAAAATAGAGATGAGAGACTATCCCTTATAGCATTTAGGAATGTTAGTCACATGTCAATTGACAGGAGTCTCAGCCACAGCATATTGTTGTTATTGATGAATAATATGTCATAGGTAGATAGGAACTCAGTACTCTGCCCTAGGATGGCAGAGGATGGTGATTTCCACTTAGGAGATAGACACAGCAAGCTGGGAGTTAGGTCATAAGCTTCTCCTGCCTAGTTCTGATGTTTTCTTGCTAATGGTGCTTAATTTATCTAGTCCTTGAAGTTCGATGGCCAGTAGAATAATATATTTTCAAATAAAGTTAAAATGACTTGTATTAGTTTCATAAAGACATTTCCAGAAAGGTTAAATATATTGTTCAAGACTGCAATTAGAATTCAGAACTTATTTTCTTAATCCTGAAACTGTACATGGTCTAAAAGTAGTATTAATAATAATAACAATAGCAATTCAAGGGTTGAAGTCACAATTTCTTTACAAACACTATTGTCAGATATTAAGAGCCAGATATTACTTCAATTTTTACCCTCCAGAAAACTAAGTCCAGCCAATGAAAGGGTGATCATGATTGAACCTCAGTAATGGCTCAACTATTCAAACCACTATCTGCCCCCCACCTCCCCCGCCACCCCCTGCCAATACACACACACATACACAGGCAATGATATTAAATTTAGGTTTGCTGCTAAATGGGCTAAAATAATAACAATGTCAGTCAAATGCAACCACATCAGAGAGTTCACACTAAAAAAGTCCTTTCAGAAAATAAATGCACTGAAAGGTCAAATGAAAATTTACCCTTTCCCACCCCCAAGTGTATATATACCGCTGCTCCTAGGGCCAGGCTCCTTGGGAAGGCAGCTGTGGGCAAGGGGGATCACTCCTCTGATCCACAGAAACTATCTTAACGAGGAACATGAAATCAAGTGCAAGGATTCAGGAAGGTAGGAGTCAGAGATTTTTCCCCATCTGAGGTCCAGTATAAAGGACATAATTTATTTCCTATATTAAACTCAAGTTAATTTCACAAAGTAGAAAAAAATTAAAAGGAGGTTTGTTTGGGTGCTCTCTCTAGCCCTACATGATATTTCTGTTCTTTCTGTTTGTATTACCTACCCAAATTAAACTCTCATCACTCAGAAAAAGTAATGAGAAAAATTAGACACTATCTTCATAGCCACTAATAATAAGAAAGTCCACATTTTTCTAATGTTCATTCACTTTTTCTTGGCAATTTGACTCTGTTAATAAAGCTCAGGCAATAAAATTGTACTTTGAGGTAAATATTAAACTAGACCAACCCACCAGTGAGGGGCCATTCCTTTACAGGAAATGAAGTGAATAATTAGAAAAATGGAGAAACATTTTCCATAGCCTTTGCTTCCTGCTTTCCCTTCCTTCTATTTAATTTCCTCAGACAAAGTACTTTTTATGA
This sequence comes from Furipterus horrens, assembly GCF_987537825.1. Lineage (NCBI taxonomy): Eukaryota > Metazoa > Chordata > Mammalia > Chiroptera > Furipteridae > Furipterus > Furipterus horrens. The sequence goes on along the minus strand of NW_028327176.1, from coordinate 133,937,275 downwards.
TGCTAGTTCTTAATGAGGAGCCTTATCTCTTGCCCTGAAATAATTGACCGCGTAAAGGGAGTTCTCTGTTTTAATTTTGCCTCTTGGAGTTTGCTTTTGTCTCCTTCACTTTTTCTATTCTCTCTTTCAAAGGAGTTGACTGAATATCTCATATTCATTATGTCAATGTAGAGCAATAAGAAAACATGTTCAAATTGTTTCATTCTGCCATCTTGAATAAAAAGCCTATCCAATAAATGTTTTCAAGTGGCCATTTATCTATAATTTAACATTAAAAACATTAAATTTTAGATTAACCCAAGTGAGTTCCATGGGGGCGGGGGGGCATCCACTTATTCGTAGTAGTCTATTTGTATTTCTTATTCCTGCTGAGCATTAAGTGCCTTCCTCCATATTCCTTCTCAGTTTTTCCATCTCCACAGAATGGATATTAACTCTGAATGTGTGAGGAAACAGACTTAAGTATTTTCTTTCTGTAACTTTACACTAACCCAACGATGCAATTTAAAGCATTTACAAGGAGCCCTCCATGTTCTAATCGGTTGTAGCTTTCCGCTCTGAGTACCAGCACCAGACATTTTATTTCCCGTGAGCCTTGATTAACACAGCACCAGCGCCCCGAACAGAAACCGAAAAAGCTGCAAAGATATCAAGCTTGCTTTTTTCAGCACTGACTTCATGTTGGTCTAGCAGTAAAGAACAGATAGAAAAAAATTCCAGAGAAGTTGGCTACCAATACATGGCTGATTCTCTGAGACAGATCTGAGTTCTCCACTTTGAAGCACTTCGAATGTGAGGCAATAACTCACAGCATTCTGTGCGGTGGCCTGGGCTCTTCAAGAAAACTGGCCTTAAGGAGCCTTCCTTTTCCAAAGGAAGCTGGTCTGGAGGTCTGTGAGGGTCCATGGCTGTGCTCTGAAAGAATCTTGTCTGAGGTACGGCAAGAAAGAAACTTGAAACAGCCTAGAGGGCATCAAGAATCCCTTCTGCTGATTCAGAATGAGGAAATGTTACAGACTCCAATGCCATCTGATTTGGGGGCTAAAAGGTCCTGACGGTAGACCCAAACACATGTACAAAATAACCTGACCATTCAAAAGAAGCTTTGGTGAAGTCAGACTTAAGCCCTGCTCTCCCTGGTATTGAACCTGAAATTATTTTTCATTTGATTCCACTTTTCAAATAAGGGTGGGATTTGAAAAATTCACTCTTCAAGCTTTACATTAAAACAAGCCACATGTTTTACTAAAATACATATATTCCGAGCTCAAGTCTTGTACCTAGGTTATAGTCTGCTTTTGCTTGTCTATTGGTTTCTGGGTCCAAGCCCTTAGTGCCTGTTCCCAAACTACAGATGAAGAATAAATATGCTTGTCAGAGGACAATGAGGACAGGGAGCACAGTCCAAGGTCAGGGAAACATAAAAGTGAAGGGGAAAAAAAACCAGAAAGACAAATGCCTGATCTTACAGCATATGGTCATGCTCGGTATACAACACTTATTTTTAGCACTGGGTCTTAAAATAATAATTAAACCTGTGTTACTGCAAGTCAGTAACAGCGATCCCTCCATCTGTATACTAAATCAGGTCAGTGTCTGCCTGAACTCTGCACCATTGAGGGCTGTTTTTCTCTATTACATGCTCTCCCATTCCCCTCCAAGTCTTTCCACTTCTTCCTTGGCTTCACCCTTTATTTTCCTGTTCCAACACCAACACTATTATTACTAAACTTGAGCTATTGCACTATTGCCCTGGTTTGTCTGCCTGCCTCCAGTTTTTTTCTTTATCCTATCCATTCTACATTCTGTCATTGAGCTAGCTCCCTAAAACGTTAGCTCCATGGATAAGAGCAGCAATGGCTTCCTATTTTCTGGTGTGCAAGTCCTCTCCCACCTGACTCTGCCCTCACCCTTACAGCATTCTTCCCCACCACTCCCTTTGAAGCAACAGTCTCCCTTCGACACTCCATAAGGATGTTCTTCTATTGTACATCTATCATATTAAGATGCTGAGTGGTCCCCTGTGTTGGGAGGGAGGGAAGAGGATCCTGAATGACCTGAAAGGGGCTGAGCTGGTGCCTAGAGCTAGGAAGGAGCAGCCATTCCTTGGACTTAAAACTCATCAGATATCTTTGCTCTGCAAATGATATGAAAGTAGAGGTATCTACTACCTCTGAGACTGGAAACAGGAATTCAGTGGGGTGCTCCCTTTGGGTGGAGCTTGGAAACTGAGGCTTCTGTTGGCTATGTCAGGGTCCAGGCTGAAAGCACATGACTCCATGGCCCACAGGCTTCAGGGAAGAAGGCAAGTGTGATGTTGGCTTAGCCGCCAACCCAGAATCATGGGGCAGAGCCAAGCATCACAACCAGAACCAACTGTGAGTGATACACTTCTGGTAAACATCACAGATGTCACTTGAATGCCATGACTTCAGGGAAGCTGTCTCTAACCTTCTGTCTGTATGAGCTCCACTGAGTTGCTTTAGCATCCCACAGTTACCTAAAGCATAGCTCTTAGCTCATGGAAGGCAGTTATCTGTCTCCCCACCTGTCCCCTGCACTTCTGTGACAGCTTGTCACACAATGCCTAGTATGTGGAGCAGCTCAATAAAGGGAACCAAGCAATCCTGAAAGAAAAGACCCGGGGATGAGCAAGGTGGATTGCAGGCCTTTCTGTGTATGAGCAGGACTTTGTCTTACACATCTTTCCTCTGCAGAGCCCTGCTCTGGGATGTACACAAAGAAGGCATTTGCTGAGTGAGTCCGTGACTGATAAGCAAACGCTTATTCAAATCCCAGTGTCCCTTTTATTTCTTTCTGACATTAAATATGGAAGTCCAATACTGTTACTACTATTACTCTAAGGACTTTGTTTTCAAAACAAATGTTTAAAACTACGCCAATCAAATCTTCACATTGGACAGCTTTAGTGCAACTACCTTGGAGTACAGACTGATATACGTTAGCATCCTCTACCGTGGCACATGGGAGCACTTGCAAGGTTGTCTGTGACTTGACTTGCAGATGGGGCTACAGCAGTACCGCAACAGCACTCCTAACTGACGTACAGCCAGGGAGAGAGGGGACTCGCAGTTGCCTTTCGCACAGTCTGTCTCCGAGGCACTTGTGCTCTGACTTCGAGCACAGCTTAGATGGCTGGTTGGGGAAATCTGGCCAAATCTGACTTGAAACACGGAATAAATGAGAACTCCCATTTCTGGTTTCCACCCCGGCCTTAACTAGCTCCTATTGTGTTCCATATGGCAGGACATATGCTTCTTGCTGCAAAAATTTAAAACATCTGAAAATAATATTTTCCTGATTGAGCCATTAGGGATGAGGCAGCATTTTTGAGCTTGAGTCAGTGGTGAACCTAAGAGGCAGATCACAAGGACTGGGGCCACCATTCACCATGATTCACCTCAAATCCAAGAACAACCTACAAATCCGTCCATGGGGCAGAAAGCAGAGCATCATCAGCACTGTCCCCACCATCCCCATAGCCCCACGGGTACATCTCCCTGCCTGGAGCATAGGATTCAAAATAAAGAACAAACCACTGAATTTCTGTAAAAAGTAGTATTGAAATACACATCTTCTAATTGATTAGTTTTTGTGAGCTTATCTGTGTTTTTATAAAATAGTTTTAAGGCCCTAGAAAGTCTCACGTATATTGTGAGGGGAAAGGCAAAAAACCTTTCCCATAAATTACCCTGGACTGGACGGCATCAGGCCTGGCTGGAGTCCGAGAGACAAGAGACAGACAGCTCAGAGGAGGAAGTTTTGCTGATGACATGGTCATGTAATTCCCCAAGAATCAGGAAGGGGCATTAGTGGGCAAGGAACAGAAGGCCTCTCCGGTAGATGTTTGGAGACTTTTGAGTCATGAAAGGGAAAAATGCAGAGGGTACTCTGATAAAGGCCAAGATGACCCAATTAATAATGGACCCTGAGCCAGCACAGCTGAAGCAGCATCGCATGACAGGCCCAAGGTGAGGGGAGATGCTCTTGGAATTTCTCCTACAGGGAACCTGCAGAATCAGCATACAGCCACCTTGAAAAGCAGTTTCAAGTAAGCCAAGAGGGCTGCCCAGGATCCAAACTGAAAGAAAGAGAGAAGTAAGGAGGGGAGGGAGGGAGAGAGAGAGGAGTGGAGAGGGAGAGAGGGAAGCAGGGAGGGAGGGAGAGGAGGAGGGGAGGAGGGAAGTGATATGGGGAAGGCCTGGAAGGAAGGTCAATAATCCAACCTGCTTCAGGTAGGGAAGCAAGGGTTCTGTATCTTCTTTTATCTGAAGTGCCCCTCACAACTCATATGTCCCTCCCATACTGCAGTTTTCCTAAGGTACCCTATATTTTTCTTACTTAATGTTGGTTTTTTCCCTTCTTGACTAGAACATTAACTCCATGAAGATAGGGAATAGCATTTATTTTGTTCACTGCCTCTAAAATGAAGTGTCAGAAAAATTGCTCTCATTCTAGATCAACTTTCATGCCCTTGAGCTGATGATGAAGGTACAATCAATCAGGTGCAGGAGGGGTGGCAGAGAAGTGAGCAGGAGCCTCCTGAAAACCTGGACTTGTGAAGAGACTCTTCTCTCCCCCAGGGAGGTGGCAACATCAGCGCCCACCACAGCTCCAACACTCAGTGCCCTCTTGACCAGGCTCAACCTAAACACTGCACTCACATTATGTCATTCAAGTCCCATAGCAGCCCTATAAGGCAAGCACTGTTATTAACTCTATGTTTTACTTAAGATAACTGAGGAGTAACGAGTATAGAATTAGGTTGAGCCATATGAAATTGTCATTTTTGTACCTAAAAAAAAAAGATCAAATATTGCCCATACCATCTGATTTGACCTTATTGCATGCCCAAGACAATAGACTCCTCAAGTGGCAGAATGCAGATGCAAATGTACATCTGTCCATATGACTCCAGAGCCCAAGGTCAAGAACAAAGCCATTCCTGGAGAAAAAACACCACTGGGAAACCATGTCATTAGATCTTGTTAGAATATGTATACAATGAGGCCTAGGAGAGAGAAGAGAGGATTGAAAATAATTGCCTGTGTGAGCTATAGCCATATGGTCTTCCCAAAATACTTCAATTTTAAAATAAAGGCTCCCAATTCAACCTCAGAAAGGAATGGAATTCTGACATATGTTCCAATGGGGATGAACCTTGAAGACATTATGATAAGTGAAATAAACCAGACATAAAAGGACAAACAGTGTATGATTCCACTCATATGAAGTACTTAGAGCAGTCAAATTCATATCATCAGAAAGTAGAATGGGGTGGCCGGGGGCTGAGGGGAGGAGAGGGAGGATGAAGAGTTAGTGTTGAATGGCTACAGAATTTCAGTTTGGGAAGTTAGAAATGTTCTGAAGATGGATTAATGGCATTGATGGTTACACAATGGTGTGAATGTTGATTACCCAACAGTGTGAGTGCACTTAATGCCACTGAATTATACACTTAAAAAAGTGAAAATGGTAAATTTTATGTTGTGTTTATTTCACCATGACGGCAATAAAAAAGAAGGTGGCTCTTGCTTCAGTTTGGTGATAAGCATTGTTGGATACTTCAGTGCTAAAAAACAGACTAGTATTTCAAATCTAAGCTTTTATGACATAAAGTATACATGTGTATACAAATATATTTGTGTGTACTATATGCAAATGCGATTGTTAATAATAAAAACAGCTAACACTTATTGAGCACTCACCTTGTACCAGACTTGGATTAAATCTTTTACATATATTAACACATTTAAAGTTTCCAAGAGCCCTACAAAAAAGGTACTTAGGTGATCTCCATTTTGTTTCATGTGCTTCCTGCTATTACACATATACATGGTAGAGCGCAGTCACCTTTTTTCCTATTATGTGGGAATTTCCTGGAGAGCTCCAAGAACAAAAAAAGTATAATGAAAACTGATTAGAAACAGGTTTGGAACAACCCTTGATTCGGGATGTCGATAAATTTTTGTTACGTGAATAACCACATGGCCCATGGAGGATTCCTCAGCATTCCTGATTATATTCCTTAACATTTGTGTCACCAGAGCTTTAAATATGGGGAAGTAAAAGCAAAAAACAACATCACAGTTAAAATTTCTGCCAAATTGCATTCTGATATTTTTACTAAGTAGAAATGTGACTCACTACAGTCTACAAACCTGGCTATATTGAGAAATGGCTTTCTTTGTTAGTTTCACCCACCATGTAGTATCATAAAAAAAGGTCTCAGCCTCTTCAGATGAAGGAAATTTCATGCACTGGTTTTATGTAGCCTCACTGTTGTTTCCATGGGTAATGTTACCTTCCTCTCTACTCTCAGCCCAACTTGTAGGAGCAGGAGTCTCTATAGTTTGACCACATGATATTTTTAGTTTCTTCTGACATGACTGGAACTGGGTATAGGATAGTCAGCTAACAGTTCTAATTGTCACACCTACCGCACAGAGTTAGGAGGGGGATGATTGAAGCCCCAGTCACAACCCTCTCCGAAAAGGTGTGATGTCTGTCAGCTCTTTAAGAGTTAAGCAGTATATCTTGCACTTTCAAAGCCCATTGTTTTGCAAGAAGTCTTAGGTGAAAACAATGAGACAAAAGCATGCTTTGTAAAAGACAATGACATCCATTCAATTGCCTCTCATTATACTCTGCTATTTTGCAGAGCCTTGTATCCAGAATTATCCTGTTCTATTAACTAGTCTGGTATAGTCTCAAAAAATGCTAGCTTTTTTTTTTTTTTCTTAAATGTGGACTTGGGAGGTGGAGAAACAATTAAAGCAGAAAGGCATCTTGTTCAATTCATTCAGTCCAGGGTTCACTGGTTGGAGAGATTGTTTCTAGTCATAGTCCTTTTCAGCTCTTTACAGTAATAGCTCAAAGCTTCCCAGAAGCTCAGATTCCCAAGAGCACACTTGAAGCTTATAATAATTCACTTCCCTAAAACTTAAGTGGCCCCCACAATAAGAGACAAAGGGAAATGTCCTTCTGTTTCTTTTCTCTTCTTTACTGGTTGTACATGATTAATTGCAAAAATCCTGGAAATTGGGGAGGCGAACAGTTTATTAGGTCCCTGGTCCACTCTGTTTCCAACTCTTTCAGCACATTCCTCACAGACTAATTCCTTCAGATCTTGAATATGATGAAGGAAGTCATGTCTGCCACTTCCCAAGGAACCAAGCCCACAATTTGTGAGCTTTTGTGGTCAGGACATTTAGATTTCTGGTCTGTGGTTAATGCTTATTGAAGTTCAAGTTCACAGGGCTCTGACTGTGAGGCGAATGGATGGCAGGGCAGAGCTGACAGTGGGGAACGGCTGGAGAAGGGACTGGCTAATCACTGAGCTAGGGGTCCTGGGTGGGGAGATAGGAGTGATGTTTCAAGACTTCCTGGATCAGGAATGGGGAGGTCAGGGCCCTGTGTACAGCCTTTGTGATGCACCTGTTGATAGGTGGCCCATCAGACTTAGGAACTCTGAACATATTGCCCTTTGCAAACCGCACTGGCAGGAGGAAGCATAACTCACCAACTATAATGAAACAGGATAATCTACTACTATACTCCATGTAAAAGTTCTAGGTTGATGAGCACACCCTGGTCCTGTCCATCATGGGTGAAAATTTCCTCCTGTAGTTCCATCTTTTACTAAAACAATAAAAGCTTGTATTTATCCATATAATCACTGTGCCCCTGGTTTTGCCAACCTGCAAAAATAAGAAAGGTCATATTTACTGAGACCTAATTTACAAAGGCTTTTAGTGCCCATTGCTTCTAGCAAGAGTTCTAGCCTTTTCCAGAGCAGCTCTCTCTAAATATTCTAGAACTTCTCCAGAGCTGCTTTCATGTGTTTATGAACTAGTCTCCATCATCACTTGGTTGCAGTGGCCACAGAAACCCGAACAGAGACCTCTATGTCTGATTCCTCAATTACTGGTCTGCTCTGGCGGCCTGCTCTGCCAGCTTTCCACGGACAGGAAGCCAGAGTCCACACTCGCTGAGGTCCCAGCTGCAAGTCCCAGTGGTCCTACCATAAGGCTATGACCAAGCCATGTGTCCCCAGACCGTCATACCTTGCTGTCACCACTTCCGCTAGCACAAAGCCATCCACCTTCAACCAACCGTAGGGTAGACCTCGGACAGTTTGCCAAGGCTAGTGTGGTTCCTGGTGGTAAGAGTGTAGATACTCTGTCCTATTAGTCTCCAAGGAGCCCCACAGCAGCATTGCTTGAGCCCCAGACATCACAGCATTTTGACTGAATAGTACATGCTCACAAGATACATTTCACAGAGCACTTAAAGCTAAGTAATATGTTAAATACTTTAGAATGGTTGCTAGTGGAAAAGGGGACTGGGATAGAAAAGAATACATGATTAAATTAAACATTTAAGAATTCCTAAAAGAGAGGAGACTTGTAGCACCAATTACATTCAAGGATAAGAAAAACTAACTTATAGAAAGAGCTAAATAGCAACACAAAATATACAGGGTGGGGCAAAAGTACGTTTGCAGTTGTGAGCACGCCAAACAGTTTATTCTTGAATTATTATTCATGAATTATTATATTATTTTCCATCAGAACAATTGTAAACCTTCTTTTGCTCCACCTTATAAATATTGTGAGTGTATGATGCCAAGAAGTAATTAATTAGAGGAGTGGTTTAAAGTGACTTTCATGCACAGTGCCTCATCCCTCACCTGTAATACCGTCCTCCACTAGCATTTCTACTGATCCCACAAAATAGCTACCAGCTTCACATAAACTATTATTACTTAATGATAACCCTAACTATATTTTGAACATTCAAAATGCAGTAGCAAAACACAATCCTAAATAACTTACATGCATTAATTAATTTAACCTCCACAAAACCTTTATGTGATAAGGAGTATCATCATCCTACTTCACAGATGGGGACAGAGCTAGAATGTGGCAAAACAAGGTTGATATACAGTCCTGTTTGACTCCAAAGACTGAACTCTTAACACATTTTCTGGTGATGGCACATGGCACACACTCAAAAAATTCCATGACACGTAGAGCAGGCACACACCAAAAATAATGTTTGCTTAATGCCAAACCAAGGAAGGCAATATTTCAGAACTTCCTTCCAAAATTGAAGCCACACAAGTGGCAGCCAAAACAAATTCCTGTTAATTAATATGCTTGTTAAGACAGGTATCCCCAGCCCTGGATCTGTCTATCCAGGTTTACTCATTCATTGAACAAATTTTGATTTGAGGGAGAATCTACAATGAACCAGGCTCTATTTTAAGTGCCAAGGACACCGCAGTGAACAACTCAGGCAAGGTTCCTGCTTTTGTTGGAGTTACATTGTAGCGGCAGGGGACTGGAACTATGCACAAAAATGAACAAGAAAAGTTTCTGAAAACTGCTCACAAATGAACAGTTAGGGACAAGAAGAGACTGCAGCAGGGCAGGGATGGGACACATCTTGGGGGGCTGCTTGAATTATCTGGTCAGCGAAAACTGTCTGAGGAGGTGATGTTTGTGCTGAGATTGGAATGGCATAGAAAGTCAACCATGAGACAGTGAGGATAAAGCGTACCTCAGGTGAGCAAGCACATCAGGTAAGGAGTACGGCAGATGATACAGGATCTTAAGGCTGGAACCAGCTTGGCATATTCCAGGAGCAGAGGCAAGGCTGGTGTGGCTGAGGGGAGGGGAGGAGAAGGGGAGTGACAAAGATGAGACTGGAGGGGAAGACAGCGCTTACAGTATGATGGACTTTGTGGCCAGAGAAGGAAGTGAGCAGCATACCAATGTTTTTCTAATTGTGATGAAAAACTATCAGAGTTTTGGCAAGGGCATGTTACGACCTGACTTAAATTTTTAAAAGACTACTTACTCGATTCTGGGTGGACAAGAGATTGTAGGGGTGAGAGTAGGAGCAGAAGACCAGTTAAAAGGCTTGATAAGAAGCTCAATCAGGCCTCTACTTCTAGCTATAAAAGAGTATTTGATACTGTACTTATCCTTCTGTCATAAACAGCTATAAACCCCAAACAAATAAAAATAACAGTTCTTTTAAGGCATTGGATGGCAACCAATGAAGAAGAACATACAAGGTGTTTCTGATATTTACCATCCCTTTCTCCCTAAGAGCATTTTCCAAACTGGTACACAGAAATCAAACCCAAGTAGCAAACAGTGGTGGTCTCACTGGGTGGAAGAAACAAGATGGAAACTTGAGGCTGTCCTTAAAATGGCCAGAATTTGAGAGGTAAGGTGCTGGAAAGGGCCAGACCTCTTCCACAGAAAAATGAGCCCTCAATGTTCTTGGTTATTTCTTGTGACAGTTAATTTTATGTGTCAACTTGGCTAGACCAAAGTACTCAGATATTTGGCCAAACACCACTGTAGATTTCATTGTGAAGTTTCTTTTTATTTTATTTTATTTTTTTAGATGAGATTAACATTCAAATCATAGACTTTTAGTCAAGTAGATTTCCCTCAGTAATGTGGGTGAGCATTATCCAATCAGTTGAAGGTCTTAAGAGAAAACAGACTGAGGAAAAGGAAGTTCTGCTTCCAGACTGCAACATCAGCTCTTTCCTAAATCTCCAGCCTGTTTGCCTGCTGGCCCCCTCTGTAGGTTTTGGACTTGCTGGTTCCCACAATTGTCTGAGTCAACTTTTAAACAGAATCTCTCTCTCTGTTTCTCTCTGTCTCTCTCTGTCTCTGTCTCTCTGTCTCTCTCTCTCTCTCTCTATCACACACACACAGGCACAGTTTGTTTTCTTTCTCTGAAGATCCCTGACTAATATATCTTTTAAGCTGTTCATGCACAGAGTGACAGAGATAGTACTTATAGAAAACAACTGGTACAATTGGAGCAGAGAGAGGAAAAGAACTATTAAGGGTTTTTCAGGTAAAGACTGGAAAATGAGGTTATTCAAATGATTTAACCATAAGGATGCTATAGGATGTTATAGGGAAACTAATCCATAAAGTGGAAAGAAAATGAAGCAAATAAAAAATTGAGACAATTATTATCTCTAAATAAAAGAATGTAATTTTCTGATTCAGCAGTGAATAATAGTTACATAGTCATAAAATGAAAACACCAAATATGGATTTTACTAAAAATTATAATACAAATATATGAGGGAGTTGGGAGGGTAATAAGTCTACATGAAGCTAAAACTGTCACCTACAATAGTAAGTAAAAAGATAATTAAGTCTCAAGAGGTGGCAATATCCATACATTTTTTAAAGGAAATATACAGGTAAATACCAAAGGAACAGCTTTAAAAAGTGTATATGATAGTATTTTATTATAACCTTCTAGTATTATTTGACTTTTTAAACTACACAAATGCATTACTTTGTTAAAACAAAACAAAGCACCCAACAAAGCTAGCAGTAACCAAACCAGGAGGGACTTTGAAAGATTTAGGAAAATATGACAAGTGAGTCATTTCTTTTTTCAATTTATTCACAGCCTTGAAGGCATCAGAGAAACTCTGCCCTTCTTCCAAGAGTTATATCCCAAAATTTCAGAGGATTTATTGTTCATTCAGTAAGTAATAAGAGGATTTGAGGCCTATAATCTTAATTTTAAGAGAAGTTGGGAAAATCTGTTAAATCATAAAGCATATTGCTTGCTATTTCGATATTTACTAAAAAAGAAAGTAGTGTGTTCTCAAGAACCCACATTTAAAGAATACTTGCCTAGTTCACACCACTAGCTACCACCAGAGTTAAATTCAACAATAGTAGATGAAGGTTAGCAAATGTAGGTAGGAAGAAGACTAACCGATACTGATGTGAGATACAGAACTGGCTGTATATTAAGTACAACTGCTAAGATCCTGGGTTACTTTAGAAATGAAAGAAAAAAAAACTGAAATCAAAATTCAACATCATCATTTTTAAAAAGCATGTAAAAAAACATAACACGATGGAGGAAATTGCCTGTGGTTTATGTGACAATTATGAGAAGCCAAACAGGCCTGGTATACATCAGATTCTGACACTGACTTATCATCTGCCCCAAGCTGTTGTCTTAGCCAATGTCAGGGGAATGACTATAAATTTTGCTAGTGCTTACTACTCTTTTCCTGATTCTTCTGCCTCCAACCTCACTGCTATTATTTTCTATAGTCATGTTCAATTTCAGTACCTGATTTAAGGGAATTCTAGCAAATTTGAAGAAAGATTCCAAGATACTGACAGTTTGGTAAATAATTCCTTAGAGAAAAATTAAAGAGCTCAATCTATTTTGTCAGGAGTAAAATAAGACAACATAAAGATTTTTTTCTTCAGCTTGTGTCCAGACTAACAAAAGACTATAGATACATGATCTATCAACATGAAATCGGAAGTCACTAACTTTTAAATTTCGCTTTTTTATCCATCTACTAGTTTTCCAAACTAGGTTCCCAATAGCTTCCTAATTAGTCTTAATGAAATGCAACAAATTGTAAAAGGAAACAGTGTTCTCCCTCCTAGGATTATCTCTTGGTCTCTAAAAATAGTTGACAGAGCAAAACAATAAGTTTACTTTTAAGATTTAATTTGCACCAACCAGCTCAAATATTATTGGTTTTCAGGTATTACATTTCCCTGAACGAAGTGTTTACTTTCTTGCCAGTCACTTGGTACTAAACTCCATCTTCAAATTTAGGGATACAAACATGACTTTGAATGAGACATAGTATTTCCATATTTTTCTGTCTTCACTTTTATAAGATTCCTCAGTTTTATTTAATAGTACTTAAAAAATCCAGACTCTATCTCTAAGAAATAAAAGAGTATTGTAGTCTCATAGAAATTTAAATTTAAAATTTCATGTATTGTAGGCACCATTCATAAAACTATGTATGAATTTTAGAACTTAAGTTAGAATAAACATTTATCAAAGAAGGAGGAGGAGAAGTAGGAGTAGCAAGAAGAAATAAGTAAAGGTTGGAATATGGTGGCTTGAATTAGGATCTTAGTAGCAGAAATGAAAATTGAAAGTGTTCAGTATGCATTTTGGAAATAGATGAATAATAGTGAGGCTGGTTTGGCTCAGTGGATTGAGCGTCGGCCTGCGAGCTAAGTGTCGCTGGTTCGATCTTCCAGTCAGGGCACATCAGAGAAGGAAAACTCTGACTCCAAAAAACCTCCGCTGCCTTGCGGCATACCTCTTCAGGGGAAAGGCTAAGGGAGTAAACCCCGACAGAAAATCCAGAGCCGGAGTCCCTAAGGCGGTTTGACGTTGTAGTCAACACCGGCAACTCCTGCGGCGCACCTGAAGCCAAGCTGTATTGACTCCGTCTTTCCCTTGGACCCTTCAGCTGCGAAGAGAGGGGGGGTCTGCTGCATGGGCAACAGCAGACCCTCCATATCACCCTGCCCAGGCTCTGTAGCTTCAGCTTCACTGGAGAGGACACTCCAGCGTCATCGCAAGATGTCGATTTAACACGGGAGGAGACAGATACCGTGTCACTCCCGAGTCGGACTGCACAGCCATTCTCGGCGGTGCAGATAGACTCTTAAGAAGCTACACCATCGTCTCTCGAGACAGACGGCTGCCGACGAGGAGTGAGGAGGGTAGGAGATGAACAAGAGAGGAGAAGGGGATGACTTCCGCTTTTATCTCAAGTGGATGGAGAGATGAGGAGCCATTAACTGGGATATAGACTAGGGTATAGGTGTGAGGATGGGACCATTTTAACTGAGGGTATTTTAATTTTGAGGTGCCTGGTAGACTGCCTAATGAAGGTGTCAGAAAGGATGTCAGATACATGACTGAAGTTTCTGAGTGAGGGCCTTGGGTGCAGATTTGGGAATCATAGACATATAGACAATATTTAAAGCCCTGGGCCCAGTGAAATTACCTAAGGACAGAGTGTAAATATAAGAGAACTGGGGATGAGGACCTAACCATCAGATGTATCACAGTTTAGAGGTTTTGCAAAAAAGAGGCAGCAAATGAAACAAAAAAGGCATGAATAGATGGGAGGAACAGAAGAGTATGAATGATGTCACAGAAACAGAGAAAAGAAACTAACACATGCTGCTAAAAGATGGGGCAAAATGAGAAAAGTTGGTGACCTATTGTTTTGGCTATGTGAATGTTAGTAGGTCATTGGTGATATTGGCAAGAACTTTGACATGAGTCAGCAAAGTAGTGGGGACAAAAGCCTGAATGAAAGGTGAGGAAGTAAAAACTTTTTAAAAGAGATTTTGCTGGGGAAAAAAAAAAACCCAGAAATGGTATGGTGGTGAGAGAGGACAATTAGACCAAGAAGTTTGCTTTGTGTTGCTGTTGTTTTTACTTTTTACTGTGGAAACATTCAAGCTTAGCATGTGCAACACCAGAGATCAATATTATGTACCTCATAAACTTATCGCTCCAACAGTTATAAATTTTTGCTTATTTCACCTACTGCCACATTTTTATTTTTTAAAGATAAGATATAACTTTGCACCTGAAATTAATATAATGTTGATGTTATATGTCAACTGTAATTTGAAGAAAATTTAATTTTTAAAAAATTTCCAAACAAAGAAATTAAGATATAATTTGCATATAGTAAAATTTACTTTTTGTCTACAGTTCTATGAATTTGTGTACATGCATACAGCCATATTAACACCACCAAAATCTAGACATAGAACACTTTTAACACCCCCAAATTGTCCTTCATGCCCCTTTGTAGTCATCTCCTCCTCTCACCCACAGCCCCTGGGAACTACCAGTCCATTTCAGGTCACTAACCTCTGCCTTTCCAGAATGTCAAATATCTGGATCATACAGTATACAATGTCTTCTTTCACTAATCATAATGCATATAAAATTTATCTATGTTGTTACAGGTATTAGTACATTGTCCTTTTTTATTGCTGAGTAGTATTTCACTGTTTGGATGTACCACAGTTTGTCTACCCATTCAACAGTTGAAGGACATTTGGCTTGTTGCCAATTTTTGGCCATTATGAATAAAACCTCTATAAATATTTATGTACAGGTTTTTATGTCAATATAAGTTTTCATTTCTCTTGGTCAATATGTAGAAATAAGATTTCTGGGTGTTACGGTAAGTGTGTTTAAATGCATAATAACCCACTGGACTGTTTTCCAAAGTGGCTCCCTATTTTATAAGTACACCCATAATGTATGAGAGTTCTGGGGCTCAGTAGCCTTGTCAGCTGTTTGTTTGGTTTGGTTTGGTTTTACCCATTTTAACACCTGTACTTGCAGTGTATCACACTGTAGTTTTAAGTTCCATTTCTGTAAAAACTAATGATACTGAGAATCTTTTCAAGTGCTTTTTCTGCCACCTATAAATCTGCTTTAGTGATGTATCATCTATTCAAAGCTTTTGGCCATCATTTATTTGGTTGTTTTCTTATTTTCATGTTCTGAGAATTTTGGGTTTTGTTGTTGTTGTTGTTTTTTTACTATATTCTGGATACAAGTTCTTTGGCAGAAGTATGTTTTGCAAATAATTTTCCTTGATATGCGGCTTATTTTTTTCATTCTTTCTTTTAGAGAAAATTTTCAATTTTGACAAAATCTAATTTATCAGTAGTACTTTAGTTGCCTAACTCAATCATTTTTGGTTAATTTTTGCATAAGGTATGTGGTATGGCTCAAAGTTAATGCTTTTTTTTTTTTTTTTTTTTTTTTTTGGCACATAATGTTAAATTGTCCCAGTACCATTTGTTGAAAAGACTATCCTTTGTCTATTCAATTGCGTGCCTTTATGAAAAAAATAAATTGCTAGTATAGTGTTTATTTCCAGTTTCCCTATACTGTTGCATTGATTTATATATCTATCCTTTCACCAATATGACACTTCCTATTTTTTATTTTTTTAAATATTTATTTATTTATTTTTAAAGAAAAGAGAAGGGAGGAAGAAGGAAAGGGACAGAGACATTGATATGAGAGAGAAACACCAATTGCATGCTCCCTGCAAGGGACTGTATCTGCAACCCAGGCATGTCCCCCAACTAGGAATCAAACCAGTGACCTTTAACTCTGAAGGACAATCCAACTAACTGAGCCACACAGGTTAGAGCAACATGACACTTTCTTGATTACTGCAGCTTTATACTAAGTTCTGAAATAAGGAAGTATGGATCCTCTGTGTTCTTCTTTCTAAAATTATTTTAGCAATTCTAACCCCTTGGTTTTTCCATACATTTTTAAGAAGCAGCTTGTCAAAAAAAAAAATGTTTTTTTTAAAGCTTGCAGATTTTTACAGGGATTGAATTGAATCTCCAGCAACCCTATGACCTATAGTTGAGAACTTTTCCTGAGTGATAAGGATGGTAATCCAATGAGCTATAGCTCCTCAGGGCCTCTTTCCAAATAAAATCATGACCTGTGTGCTGCCAGGTCAATAGGAGGCGTAAAGGACTTGAGTTTTTTTGGAGCCAAGTTCACATGTAGAAGGCAATGCTTCTGGCAGAAAACTATACTAAAGTTGCTTTCAACCAATGTTATCCAGAATCACCACTTGGAAAAGGAAACTATTTTAATCAGTCCTGATGGCAACAGAATGCTTAATGAGAGAGAACAAAGTAGATACATTGCCCTAAAAGAGGAGGAAAGAATGAAGACATGGGAAAACTAGGGATCTAGGAATGTAGTAAATAGAAATATATAGGAAGACATAAATAGAAAAAAAATGTTTGAAAGAAAATAGGCCAAACCATTGAAACCAACACAGTTTGACAAGGAGAAAGTGCAGTGAAGGAAGTAGGAAAAGAAAAAACAATACAATGTATGAGGACTTTTATTGCTCTGCTTTATATATGGAGATTTCCTGGCAAAATATTAAGCACAAGCAATCATGAATTACATACTGTATATAAAACTAAATAAAATATTCATAGCCTTCAAACAAATGGTCATATTTTACTTATAATCAATAATGCCCTGTGATAGAGACATCTGGAATATTGTATTTAAACGCTTCTTGAAAGCAATAAACAACGAATGTTCTTTGACATATGTAGAACAGATATTACTGTATTACTTGTATAAGCGTATGACTTTAACTTTGCACTTATTTTATTTCTGGGGCATTTTCAAGTATTGTCCTTAATGTACCTCTTACATGATGCTAGGGGAATACAAGCTGTTTGAGAATTAATTATAAGAAATTAGAGGGAGTGGATTGCATAGAGTGATGCCTATTTTTAGCTTCTCGACCCTAAAACTACACATCTGATAGTTAAAAATGAGAATCACATACAATTCTCTTGGATGCCTGCCTCAGCAACTGCCTCGCATGTGATCATTTTGGCCACAGCTCCATTCTCAGCATGTCTTTACATGACAGTTTTTTCTTCCTGTTTTCAAGCATCACCTACTTCCCCAGCCTCTCTGGACCCCTCTGGGCATATTGTGGTCTGGCCCTCACCTTGCAGCCCTATAATTATGTTGTGTGCGAGAAGCAGGATGGAAAGGATGGCATCTGTAGACACGTCTGCTAGTAGATGAGTGAAAATGTGCCTTCACTTGCCTTATGCACTGGGAATATCTCTGACGGAAAAAAAAAATAGAAATACATATATATGACCTCTGTCATGCTGTCAGGGCAGCCAAACCCAGTGTGATCTGCTATGAAGGTGTCAGCCCCCTCCCCACTTTCTAGTGCCTTCAGGCAGATTTAAGTCCAGTACTCAAATGCAACAGGAAGCCATCTCTCTGAAACCTAAGTGAAATGCACCTTTTTGCTTCCTTTGTCCATTTATCAAGATTATCTGAAAAATTTCAACTGTTTCTATTTCTATATCCTTATTCTGTATTTTATCATTTTAAAGTTTCCCCTAATCACTAGGCAACGGCTCAACATAATATTGCTGTAGCTTGAACAGTCGCTTCTAGCAAGATGCTGTCACATTAATGATATTGTGACCTTTAGGAATAAGAAATATATAAACACCAACTGTTTCCATTAGAAAGAGTGTTTTCTTCCACCATAAAGAAAAATATAATATTCACATATTGAGTGTCAAGTAATGGACACCACATTCTAAGCTTGGAGAGAAATTGCCCTGCATTTGTAGTTATGATGTCAGAAGTTATCCACTGAATTTATCCATAAAATTCTGTGACTGCCGTGAAGTAACCGTTATGATTTCTAAAAAAAAATTGGTATAATTTCCAGTAAATATGGTAGATTTAACTGACACGTTCAGGCCATGTTCCTGCTAAAAAAGCCTAGAAGTGCTGGATGAAATAAAGCAAAATTGATTTATTTTGTGCATAGTTGAGTCCAAATGAAAGAAAGGAATGGTTTCAGGAACAGAGAAAGAAGTAGGCATTAAAACATACAGTGACAGGAGTTGAAGTGTAGAAGACCACACAGCTGGCAGTCACAGGCATGGCCGTTGGGGTCCTGTTATGCTACTGGGGCTGAGAAACTGATGTCTGACCGTGGAGCCAGAAACTGGGTAATAGTAGATCCAACAGTGACATATCTGGGATGAGGCTCAAGGAGGTCCAGAGGGCACAGGTATGCTGCATGAGCAGGTAACTCAGGCCTCTGTGACTCCTTCTTCCATTAGACTCCTGCCTCTCCCTCAGTTCACAACTATGGCATTGTTTGTGCAAGGGGGCCCTTATGACCAGTTTGTGGAGAAGGAACAGCCTGATTCATGGTGGGTTGGTTTGGTATGTTGGTACAAGCTGAAAATGGAGTGCCTGTGCACTACAGCTGAACTCAGGGTGTCTCAAGAACAGTGGAAAGGGAAAATCCCTCTGATGAATAGATTCAGATGATGCACTTCAGCATCCACTTTGCACAGAAGAGGAGTAACTAAAGATAAAGATATCCATGGCCTCATGGGCAGTGGCAGATGGCTGAGCTGACTAGTCAGGGTCCTGGAAGGAGTAAGATTGATATCATGGCATAAGGAGGACTGGGAAAGAGATATGTGGGTGGACCTACATGTATAAGCACAAAGTGTGAGCTCATCCACTTGTGCGTAAGAAAGCACACCAAAAACAAAAGATAACCAAAGGGTGGAGAATATATTTACTAATCATTATGCCAAAAACCCTAGGAAAATCCTGCTCTTGCATGCCAGGGCTGTCATACATTTGCCATCTTAAAATTCTTCCTTCATCTGGGAGGAGATAAAACACCGGCACTAGCATTTCTAGAAGCATCTTAAATGAAACCCTCACCGTTTCATCTCAAGAGATAACTCATGCAGTATGCAAGCAGTGAATGTCATTCTCACATCTCACTTTTATTCAGAAAAATAGTATACATTTGCTTTTTTAAAATGTTTCTCAGTGCTCCTGATATGAAAAAAATAGTTACAATTGGGTTGCATCTCTGTCAATCACTCTAACTTATTAAAAGGGCATCTGGACACCTTCTCTGACTAAGGAACAGTTGAAAGTTCATGTCCACCAGATGATAATCTTTTTTCTAGTCCATCGCTTTTAAGATGGGGTAGGGTAGAAGCTGGCTCTGAACTATACAGGCTTTTGAAATACAAAAAGGAACTTTAGCAGCAGAAACTGAGAAAACGCTGTAGTTAATACCTATCATGATCTAATATCTTGGCTATAAAACAAAAGAAATTTGTTTGGAAAATGTTTGTGTTGGCTTTTGTCACCTGTGTTAGTTTATATCTCATTGCTTTATAAAAGGACCAACTACCATAATTAATTTGAGTCTCACGCAGAAAAGGGCATCATCCCTGCTCTTGCCAAGCAATCCCAAAATGTCCATATAACCAAAAAAGTCTCACTGCCCAGAGTACTTGAAGATCTCTTACAAATAAAGAAGATAAAACCCAACAGAGACGATAAGGAAACCTTTCATAGAAGAGAAAAATTTGAATGGTAAAAAAGCACGTAAAGTGATTTTCACCTCCAAAAATAATCAGAGACATGCAAACTAAGACAATGGCAAAATGTTAGTCATGCTTTAGTGAGTATTGGCAAGGTTGTGGGGGAATAAGAATTCCCATACAGCTCTGGTAGGTGTGGAATTACTTCGGGGAGCAATTTAGTAACAGCCAGAGAGTTGAAGCTTTACATACCACACATACACCAGAATACTATGACAAAAATGCCAAGAAAAATGCACAAGAAGACATATACAATATCATTTTTAGTCACATTGTTGGCATAGGCAAAATTGAAAGCAACCTAAATGTCCATCTATTGGGGAATAGAAACATGACTTAACGCGTTCCTAGATGGAAAACTATATAGTAATTTAAAATATACATGAACTCGTTCTACAAGCATCAAAACAGGTAAATCTAGGAAACAATGTTAGATGTAAGTAGCAAAATACTATTTATGTAAACATTTTAAATACCTCAAACATCACTAAATAAAGTGCTGTTTGTGGTTCCACATATCTCATAGATATAAATGCATGAATAAGAAACAAGAACTAATTTTAAGAGAGCATTTAGCTCTGGGGAAGAAGAAGGAGACGGTTTCTATTTATTCTACATGTAACTTTTTATATCTTATAAGAAAAAGACCTGAAGCAAACCTGGCCAATTATCAACAGTTGTTAAGTCTGGGTGGTGGACACTTTTATGATTATTTGAAATGTTTTGTCACTTAAAAAACAAAAATAATTCAATTGGCTCATTAAAAGTGAAGTAGAAGTAAAGCAGGAGAGACTCTAGGCCTGCGCTGTGATGACTGGGCAGTTCTGGACCCGGGGAGATGGCTGGGACTCAGGAACCAATGGGTGCCACTCAGGGTGGGCTGAGGAGTGGTGGCTGTGGACATGAGACAGCCACAGCAAGCTGGGGGACTGGTCAGGAGTAAAGTGTGTGGGCTGGGGTAGGTGGGACTGGGGCAGGTGGGACTGGCGCTGAGGAGGAAGGAGTTGGGCCCCAGGTTTTGGGTTCTCCAGGTCTGGCTGAGTCAGGGCTGATGAAGGGGACAGCATCTGGGCTGAATGTCAAAACCCCACCAGGGGAAGGTGTGAGGGCTGACTTCTTAGGACTGTCCTCCCCTCTTCCGCACCCCTGCATCTCAGTCTGCTGTCCAGCCTTCCAGTCCTCTTCCTCACTCAGGAATCCTCTGCCCTTTCTCCAGTCCTCCATCATGGGCCCTCTCTTTTGTCAATGTTGTACTACTGGTCTCATTTGTTTGTTCTATCTATTTAGTAGGAGGCTGAGGTTCCTGATGGTCACTTAATTTCACTACTTTTGTATCAGTAAAAATGAAAGTAATTTTAACAAAATGTGTGGCTTCTAATAGATATTCCCTCATTCTAGCCCTACTCAGCAGCCCCTAATGGAAAAAAATGGGCTTCTCTTCCAATATATACTTTATTTCAAGTATTTTCTAAAAGTAGTAATCCATTAAACATCTCTTGGGTGCCAACCATTGTGTGGGTTAGTACTTTACATGAATTATTTTGTTTAATTCTTATTTTTAAAAACCCACAAACATCCTCTGAGGTACCTAATCCCCATGTTACAGGCTCTTCCCATCTCCTAAATATGAAAACTGAGGTTTAAAGGGGTTAAGTAACTTGGGTTAAGTTCTAGAACATGGTCCAGGAGAAACTTAAATCCGGTCAGTGTCCAGAGCTCAGGCTACAAGGGGAGAATTGTTCCTGCAGGGAGTCTGGACAGGACTCTTGAGCATATTATTCACTCAGTAATATAAGTTTTGAGAAATCTTATTTTCTGCTAACTTTGGGACTTTGTGCCTTCTCAGTATGTATTCAGATATTAACTGTCCAACAACAAAACAATTTTATTTTGAAGATGTGACATCCCTCTCAAATATGAGGCTGTACTATGGAATAAACATCAAACATAAATAATCTCCCTCTCTCTCTCTTTCTCTCTCTCTCTCCCTCCTCCCTCATTCACACACATACACACACACACTCACTCACAGACACCCACTCTTCCTTATCTACTAGCCTAAATCAGCAGGCTAAAGGGGTTCTCAGAGACTCCCCTCAGCATTAAGGATGCTAATTGCTACTCTAGCAGTTACTGGAAAGATCAAAGAACCGCCCACAGAGAAGAGCTGCGTTTCATCTTCCACAGACCAAACACTAATACCGCCCATCCCCCGCCAACCATCTCCCCCTCTCAAGCTGCCACATTGGACCAATTCCCTTTCCTCTCCCACACAAGCTTGCCCCCCTCCACCCCTAAAATAACTGTGTCCCCAAAATAAACACTCAGAAAAATGCTTGGAATGAATGGAGAAAGGTACCTTCACTATAATTATGTTTCCCTTCTAATTACCAGGGTTGTCTAATGATTTGCTTGTTTGTTTGTGGTACAGATTCAGAGACCCATCCCAGGCAACGCTCCCCAGTCTGTCTCCCAGGAGCTGGGGCAGGAATCTGGGCCTTGTCTTCCCTCTGGCACTCGAGGCCCTGAGCCCAGACCTCATTACCATCCCCTTACCCTGCCCCCTCTCTTGTGTGCTGCAGGAAGTCATAAAGGCTTTTTGCTCAGAAGCATTTCACCTCTTGCTGGAGATCAGAGCTATGAAAAAGGTCCCCTGTTCCTGGGGGAAGACTTCAGCCTTCTGGGGATGGCACAGCAACAGAAGGGGGCTTCTGTCATGCATTGCAAAGTGGATCTGAAACAACCAGGGAGATTCAGTCACCCTCATGGCATACAATGTCTGACCTTGAGTGGATGAATGAGGCTCTCTCAACACCCTAGGGGACCCCAGAAAAGCCAGTCCAAGTTTCATGAAGAGAAAAAATCATATGAGACTGAATGGCAGGCCAAGGAGCAGCTCAGAGTGGAGAGAAGAAATGGGGAGCCTCCACAGGGAGGGCCTGGATCAAGGTGATTGAGGATAAGGCTTCCCTGGTGAACCTGGTACATCAGGGCCCCCAGGTACATGGACACACTACAATAGGCAGCTTGAGTCTCCAGTAAGACATCATGCAGCATCAAACTAGGTCCCTCTCTCATGCAGGGGTCCACTTTCTCCTCACCCCACTTTGCACTGCCATCCCAGGCAGTCAGGCCTAGCTCTTCCACCCCAGTCACTAATGGGGAGCAGGGGCCCTGCCCCACAGTCACACTTGGATGCCAGCCCCAGGCTCCTGTAGTCCTCAGAGCCCGGCCTCCCCTGCCAAAATGGGACCTCCATGTCCTAGGGCCACATGTTTTCAGGCCCTCCTCCAAAGGTGTGTTTCTAAAACCCATCCCCACCTTTCCACATCTGCCTCAACCCCTCTGGTTCAGGGTTTGTCTCCCTGGACCCATCACCATCTCCAGGCTCTGTTTGCTCAAATTTATTGGAAACCACTGCCAGTGCAATCTTTCCCAAGGATGGTCTGTGCCTTGCACTCCCTGCTCAAATGGCCTCAATGATCCCCATTAAGATTTTATTATTTATGCTATATCAAGAAGCATAGAGTGGAGGTATGTAAGGGAAATATCAGCTCAGTTAAAATTTGTAGTCTTTCTGTCTGGACAAACAGACCTGGCCCACAGGGGTCCAAGTTGCAGAAAGATCCTAAGAGCCCAGGACCAAGACACAGGCTAAATGAACAGGTACAGGCTTTTGGCCACCAAGACTGAAACCCCTGAGCTGTTGGTGAACAATAACCATTCCCAGGCAGGGTGGGAGAAGAATGTACACCCCTGCTAGGGATTCAGGATGCACCAGCCTGTTCTGGGAATAATGAGAGGAGATCTGAATATATACAGTGCAGAGTCACCTAAATTGTCTTCTATCCACAATTCTTTATCCCTGCCATCCCTTCTAGTGTCAGCTTCCTGGAATAACAGGTGAAAGGAAAGATGAGATCTAAGGTGAGTCAGGTGAAAGATGAGAAGCACCGGACCTGCTGTCACAGAGGCAATGCTCTGAGACAGGCATTCCTTGATTGCAGTCAGCAAGAGGCTGAGCAGCCACATCCTCACCAGGGAGGCAGCCACTGAAGTGGCAGAGGCAGCCACAAATAGTGACACCTGTGCCTTAAGCCTAGGCCACTCAGATTGTCATGGGAAAGGCCAAAGCTCAAAGGAGAAAGAGAGGGAAGAGATTGCTGTTGAGTTCACACATGAGACACCCCAGGGATTCTTAAAAGGAAAGGCAAGATTATAGGCAGGTCTTTTCAGGTGGCATCTAAGTCAGTTCCATCATAGTGACAGCTATCCCTCATTTACATAATCAGGCCGATAACCTGAGGAAACGTTGGTTATGTTGAGTAACTCATAAATTGCACAAAGAAAGTCCCTTTTCATTACCTCCTCACCCCTCAGACCAAATGAGAGCTGATCTGTTCAGCTCTCAGTTGAACACACCTCAAACTCACTGCCCTCATGATTTTGCTTGTGCTTTATTTAGCTGGGGTTCCCTTCCTCCTTCCACTTCTATGCTTTAATTTTTATAGTATTACCCATCTTTCAGGGCCTAACTTAAATGCCCCTTCTTACATAAAGCCTCCCTTGATCGTCTTAGTTCTAAGTGATTTTTCTTTCCTGAGTTCACATGCCCATTTCTATTTGAATTATGATTCCTACCACATCCCACTTTGTGATGGAGCTATTTGTGTGGCATTTTTAGTTGTCATCTTACTTGATCTCTCAACAGTATTTAATACTACTTAACATGTTTTTCTTCTTGGAATATTTACCCCTTTGGCAACTGTATAGACAGGATTTTGCCTGCCTGGCTTCTTCTCGGCCTTCTTTGAGTAACAGCACCCTGATTTTCTTGGGGAACTTTCTTTCCATGAGGTATATGCAAGACTGATGCCAACCCACTGCTCATAGATGAGCACATAACCTAAGCTGTGCCCAAACAGTAGTATCTGGTGCCTTACTGGAACCAATAGAGGAGAGATGCTTTCTTTACCTTAGGCAGGATGTAAGCCTGGAGCTTTTGCTGTGACCTGATCAGGCCACCACATAGAAAGACCCACTTAGCAAAGAAGCTCATTCAGATGAAGATAGAACTGAGAGATGGAGAGAGAGGCATGTTCCCAAGGACCTGTTTGAACACTTGGATCCAAGCATGTGAGACTAGTCTTGAGTTCGGGTTATAAGAGCCAATGAATTATTCTTTTTTTTTACCCCTTAAATCAATTAAAGATGGATTTGAAAGGGTCCAAGTTCAGCCTTGAGGACACTACACTCCCCTGGCTTTCCTCCTGCCTGGTTGTCCCTTCTCAATGTCCTTCACTAACTAAATGTGAAGGAAACTTTAAATTTCATAATTCATCAAACACTGGTCCTAGTCTCCCTCCTCTTTTTATTCTCCATGTCTTGCTTGGCAACTCAGCCACATCCATGGCTTCAATCACCAACTCAAATGTTCACCTGTAGCCCAGGTCTCCCTTAGGAATATATATATATATATATAAAATTATTATTTATTTGTGATATATATATATATATATATATATATATATATATATATATATATACACACACACACACATCTGCCCACTTGAATGCCTCAAAGTCATCTTGGGCTGGTCACATCAATCCTGAATTATGACCTTTCCTCCCCAAATAGCTCCCTCCTCTGTTCCTGTTACAACAAACAGAGCCAGACAAAAAAATGTGGGATATGTCCAGAATCAGGAGCCTGGACCCCAAGGCCCTATCCAGCATGGTGCCTGCCCACTTCATCTCTCAGTGCTATGCTCCTTGCTCCCTGAGCTCACTCTGCCTCCTACCACTTCCTCAAAAGCGGCATGCTCCCTCTCACCTTAGGGCCTGGGCACTTCTCCCTTTGCCTGGAACCTCTCCCCCTCTTCCACCTAGCTCACTGCAATCATCCTAGAAGGTTGAAGAAGCCTTGCCTCACTCTTGCACCAGGCCACTTTATAACTTTCCTTCATTATACTTACGACATCAGGCTAAGTAATATCTGTTTCCTATGAAACTAAGTTTCGAGGGGTAAACCCTATGTCCAATTTTCTCATTTATGTTTCCTTAGCACTTAGGCTTACTGTATAATGGGCAGTGGGCATATCAATTAATATCTGTAGAATGAGGTGGCAGATACTTGATGTTTCCCGCTAAGTGAATAAGCCTTGTAGATGTGTGCAAGCAGGTGGGTATGCGGGAGCAGTGGGACTTCCAGTGATGAGGAAAGAGAATGCAAAGGGGACGTTCCAAAGGAAAGAGCACCCAGTGGGTAGACAGAGCCTGGGAAGCAGCAGGGCGGGGCCGGTCCTCAGTGAGAGTCACACTGGTGAGGGGAAGTAGGCTGAAGCTCAATCACAGGGCAGTGCGTTTGCTGATAGCTGTTTGCCTGGCTGGGCTGTTTGGTTGAGAATGGAGTGGAAAGTCCCAGATGCTATTTTCTAATACAGATGAATTCTGAGGATAAGCATTTATTACCTAATCAAAGAGCTTCTAACATGTGTGTGATGTGTATCACATATAAAATTGAAGAGTAAGATGTGATGTGGGCTTGTTGTGTTCAGTTTAGAATTACATAATTCTGTTATGTAATCTTAAGATGGGTGATGCTCATGTTATCATTGTGTGTTAAAACTTTAGAAGGAAATGTGACCTAGCACTGTTGGAAAATTAATAAGGCAGGGGCAGAGAAGCATAAGTCTCTGTAAACTATCTGTGCCAGGAGATTTTTATGTGTTACTGAACAGCATATGCCACCTGGACAGGGAAGTCAAGAACAAAAAATAAAAGGCTAATTTTTTTTTAGTGTAATAAATATTTATTGGGCACTCCATTTATGCTACTTCTGCCACTTCCTAAATCTATAATCTTATTTACCTTCTTTGTGTCTCAGTCATATTGAGATAACAAGGTTTATTAGGAAAATTAAATATATAATACATTGACAGTCTTATAAACAGTGCCTGGTTCCATAGAAACAATTGAAAAGTTAGCTATTATTATTTTTGATGTTTTATTATTACTACATCCTGGAACCTTTCTAGGAACTGAAGCTATAGTTGTGAAGAAGGCAAACAAGTTATGATTCTCACGAAGTTTCTATTCCAGTTTAAGGTGGAGACAAATTAGTAAGTAAACCAATAAACAACATCATTTCAGAGAAGGGTGATGGGGTGGAGTGTTCCTGGGGGCAGAGGCCAGTTTCAGAAAGGCAGTCAGGAAAGGCCTCTCTGAAGAGGTGACAGCTGTGCTGAGATCAGAATGGTGGAAGACATAGGCAAAGAATCATAGCAAGGGCATTTCAGATGAGATGCACAGCAAGTGCAGAGACCCTGAAGAAGAGCTGAGTTCAAGTGTTAGAGACAGGAAAATGCAGTGTGGCTGGTGTGGGGCAAGAGAGGAAGAAAAGGGTATGAAATGAGCTCAGGTGGAGAAAATCATCAGCACCAGGCTGGACTGACCAAAGAGCAAATGATCAGTATCTTGATGGGACATTCCTGCTAGTAAGAGACTACAATTCAACAGTTGTGAGTCTTAGGTTACTAGGGGTCAGGGCCCTGATCTTAGAGGAAGGAACAGCTGGAGCCAAGGCAGAGCCTTACCACAGTGCCTGGCCTCAGAGGAACCATGGCCTCTAGGAGGCAGGACTCTCTCTTGGCCATCAGTCTTTCTCCCTACTTGCTATGGCACATATAGCTGGTTGCCTGTCCAATGTCCATTCCTTCCTCTTCCTTGTTAGCAGGAGCTTGACAATGTTTATGGCAGCAATGGGCGTCCTCAGGTGAAACAGTGTTAGTCTAACCCAGTCAAAGCAAGCCTGCAACCTGAAGCCTGTGGTAAAAGAGGTGCCTAGGACCCTAGTCCCAGGAAAGCTTCTCTCTTAGGTGTGAGAACTGAAACCATCTACCCCACACTCAGCCTGGACACTGAGAACTGAAACTACCCCTTACTGTCTATGACTTTCCTATCTCACTGTCTTCATTGGTATGACTGTACTTTTCCAGGACTGTCCCACCTCAGCTTCACAAAAGACTCATCAACGCTTCAGTGGAAAGCATCAACAGACAGTTTTCTGCCCCAATTCTTTGCAGCTGTCCTCTCAGAATTCTTACCTTGCTGTTTCCATCAATCTTACCTTTCTTTATATCACCATCCAATTCTCAATAAATTCTGATGTCACCTTTCCTGCCCTGGGGCACTGCCCAAGCTGTGTGGAGGTGGTGTGCTCCAAGCATGGTGAGCAATACAGGCAGCCAAGCTTTGAAAGGCCCATCTTTCAACAGAAGATTTGCTTAATGTTATCTATAAGTAATCACATACAGTTACAGAGAGACTCCAAAAGCTCAATATTTCTAAGGGGATAAAAGAGGCCTGATTTAAAGGAGTGCGGACAAATACACATCAGCTTTTGGATATTCCTTCAAAATGTGTTCAAATGCCTTTTACAAGAAAACCAGGTTCTAAAGCTAGTTCAGCTACCAGAAGTTTTCAGTTGGAGAACAGATGCCGCAAGTCCTTTGAAAAACTTTTTTTCTTAAAGTTCAAAATCATCAATAATATAGGCTCTTAGCTTTCCTAAATCAGGACAAAAAACAACTGCTAACAAATAAGAGATACTATAAAATTAATTGACCATTATTATTTCCCATGGTATTAGGATCAGTAAAACATGTTAACAACTTAACATTTTAAAATTGTTTCTACATTTGGAGTTCTGGACAAAGGTATGTTTTTATTATTATTTATATATAATTATTCTTTGGTTGACAACTAATTTATTAAATTAGTTGATTTTGTCAATAGACCAGGTTCCATGATCTTGGCAGATTTTACCTTTCTTTGCAAAATGAAGCAAAATGTCACCAAATATCATCTGAAAACAAAAAATTCAAGAAAGAAATCTTGACAACTGCTTTTATAATGTACAACAAGCTCACACCATTGCATGTTTTAACTCTGTGAGGCAGATGCCTTAAGGAGAGCTAGGCATGGGAGAAAGCAAGGAGGCCTGGATGCTGAGCCACAGTCCTGGCCCGCTGCTATGCAGATGCCGGAACCCAGGCACGGGGACAAGCACATCATGTATATTATCTTATCATCAGCACTCTGTGACCTGGGTACTAGTTAATGTACATTTTACTGAAGAAAAAATTTAGGCACGGAGAAGTTAAATAATACACTGAAGATTAATCACACAGCCTAGTAAGTACTAGAACCAGAATTCCAGCTGAGGTCATTTGTGTAGCCTCTGTGAAGTAACACCTGTTAGGGGTAGTGACGTGGCAGTCTCAGAGGAGAAGGAGAGAAAGCCAAGTGAGCCAAGTCTAGGTCGCTTCTGGGGAGCTGGTGGGTAGGCTGGGAGGCTCGTGTTACACATTGCATCAAACTCTAGGCCAAATTCGAGGAGCTGAGATAAGATCCCTCCTGTTTCCAGCTGTAAGACTTGGGCCAGACCCAGAAGCTAGTGCTGTCTCCTGTAGCAGTCTCATATTGAACATGCCATGTCAAGGCGGGCTTGTTAATAATGCAGGCTCGTAACACAAGCAGGATGTGAGTTTTGAAGAGACGCCTGCCACTATCCAGCTCCCCTGGCTGCACACAGGCAGGGAGAGAATGACAGCAAGATATCCAAGATGTTAGGTGAGCTAATGGCAGCTGGCTGCCAAGAGGGTGGCTGAGGATTCCATTAAGATGTCATGAGGCGTGAAGTCAAAGGGGACTGCAAAGCTGAAGACATGAGGATGTGATAGAAGCCCAGAAACTGTGGGGAAATGCCAGTCAGCAATGGGCCACCTATTGAAATGACCAAAAAGAAAGAGGCAAAATAGTGAAGAACAGCAGGTAGATACGGGGCAAGGGTCATGAGATAAACAGCGGAAAAACAGATGAGCAGGGATCACAAGAGATAATTCTCCTGAGGGGATAATTACCTGGAGATAAAGAGTCATTAGGACAGAAAAGACCCCCCAAGTGGGGTCTGTTGTGGGCAACAGGGTTCCGAAATGATGCATGATTATTGGGGAACACTCCTTATCCCACATTGGAAATGCTATTGGATGCTTCTGCTCCCACTATCGCTGGCATATCTGTGAGGATGTAAGTCACACAATGGCCAAGGCCATGGTGATTTTACTCATCACTGCATCTCCAGGACCTGCACAATGCCTGGGATGTGGCACATGATCAATCAACAATTTTTGAATTAAAAAGAGGAAGGAAGAAAGGGAAGGGGAAGAGGGGAGGGAAGGGGGAGAGAGGGCAGAAGGAGGGAAGAATGGGAATCTGTGGCCCAGGGGCAGCAAGCTATGCCTAGTAGCCAAACTGACCATGCTGCCTCTTCTTTTCTTTCTACCTCTTCTCCCAACACACTCACAGCAGTTCCATGCCACCTCTTAAATACAAAAGAGGGCCACACAGCCCAAGGCATTCATAGCAAAGCACTAAGGAGGCTTTGGGGAGCCTGCACCCCTACTCCTAGGCCTCCTGGGTCATTCAGCAGTGCACGAGATCAGTCTCTAGCATCTTAGATCTCTACACCTGCCCTGGAATCATGACCTCTGGACCTTGGAGGCTCTCAGAACAAACCCAACCAGTGAGCTGTTTTAACACACACTTGTAAGTTCTCCACTGGTCAGTTAACCCAATGCCACACCAGGAGGTTCATGGGGCCTCCCTTCTCTTCAGACAAATACTGCTCCTGCTCCCCACTTTGGAACACCCCTGGTATTATGATTAAGGGAAAGAGGTTGGGGCAAGGAGGGTTGTATCTTGTGTTTTAGTCAGCATAGGCTAGTTTATACTGCAGTAACAACCCCAGAAGCTCAGTGACTGAAAAACAAGTGGTATTTCTCCCTCGCACTACCTATCCATCACTGATTGGCTAAAGGCTCAATTCTACATTGCCCTTTCTCTGGGATCCTGGCTAAAAGCAACCACTATGTGTCTATGGTAGAGGGAAAGAAACCTGCAGGGTTCTCACACTGGTATTTACATTCTTCAGTCTGGGAATCACATGTATCACTTCCATGCAGTCACTGGCTGCAATAGTCACATGGCCTACACAGCTGCAGAGGGTCTTGGGATATAATCCTACCATAAGTGGGGAAGATAGAGAGCTGGAAATAGTGACGCCAGTTTGGAACTGAGCCTAGGAGGTGTGACCCAATTAATCCTAAAACCCATTCTCCCTAGCAAAGTGCTAAGGACTGGGCAGCCTCCAGTGGCCTCACCTAGACCACTGGAGGTGCTTTCTAGACCAGTCTGATGTTCCATATGTTCATATGCAAGATTTTTCACCTGGCCTGCAGTCTCAGTTCTCCTGACACAGGGACAACCCTCCTAAGGACATTGTAAAGGCAGGCCTGCTATCCTCCCAAGACCCCATGAGTAAAAGGTGGTATTCTCCACAGTGAACTCCCATCCAAGGTCCAGTGACAGGAACAACAACAAAGTGGCTGATTAGAGAATTTATTTTCTTTAAAAAAAAATAATAATAGAGATGTTTTCCCCTACCTCATTCTAGGAATCGAGCAACATTGTCCATAAGTAAACAGTGCACATGTCAAAACTGACATTTATATCACTTGCTCTGATGGGCTTAAGGGGAGGCAGGGTGGACAGGGGAAGGAGAGGCAGAAGGCAAGAGAGGTGCTCAGGAGAGAAACACAATCAGGCAGAGGAGGCAGGATGTGGAGAGCAGGAGCACAGGGGATAAAGAAAGAGAGGGTGCGATGGAGAGACAACCAAAGGGGAGAAGGTCAGAGATACGCTTTCTCAAAGTCACCCCAGCTCTTGCAAAGGCCACTTTGCTGTTTAACAATTGTTTGTGTTTCTTTAAAAATGGATCAGAGGGTTCGTGATGACCTAGGGTGCAGGGACCCAATCAAGGGGAGGACAAAAATAGCCCCAGGGCTCAGCACCACCCCTAGCAGAAGCCCACATGCAGGGAGGCTTTCAAGCCGTTGGCAGGAGAGGTAGACATTTGGAAATCAGCCATTTTCCCAGACTTCCTATTCCAGGTGAGAGGGATAGCTGAGGAAAACTTCAACTAGAGGTCTTAAAGTATCATATTCAGCTCCATCTGATTTTTGGTCCAGACCTCAAAAAAGTTGAACTCGGTGACTTCTGCTGGTTTTCTTTGTTTGTTTGTTTTGTTTTTACTCTCTACTCATTCTATGAAAATCTGTGGGTCACTACCTGCACAGGTTCTGGAACCTTCTGGTTAGAGGCCTAACCAATATGGGCCACTGAGATGAACAGAGAAAGCAGAAATCTCAAAATACCTTTTTTAAAAAACAAACAAAAAAAGACACCACCCTCTTCGCTGCCCATGCAAAAGCCGGCCCTCCACCGCCCCTCCACCCCACCAACGCGCAGCACTCACTAACGAGGCCAGATCTTTCAGGGCTTGCACTGCGCTCTAGGCCCAGTGACAGCGGTCGAAAATGATCGGGCTCCATCCAGCCCGTGCCACCCCCGGAGAACGCCTCATGTTTCCGCTGGGTGCTCCCTAGTGGCTTTCCCTCTCTGAGAAGGGGGTCATGGCGCAGCTTTTGCAGGAAAAGATGCTCGACTCTCTGGAGAGGCCAGCAGCGCGTGGTTAGCCAGGAAGCGGGACGACCATGCGGGCAGCCTGCAGGGTGAGGCCACGGCTCGGCGGCTGGGAGGCTGGGGAATGCCCCCACTGCCACCAGAGAAATCTTCCGTGGCCTGGCAATCTTGATAAGGTGGCAGCAGCATCCTGAGGGCTGCCAGCCGCCCACGCACCCACAGCGGGCAGGCGAGTTGCACGCTGTTATGGCCTAGGCAGCAGGCATCAGGGTGCACTTAATGACGGGGGACGCTGGATCAGTTCACACTTTCTATGCCAGCTCCTGACTTCATTTGTGTTGTCACTTTCCCCCCCTTTTTCATAACTCAGTTGAACGGATCGGAAAGATGTACAGAACTGGATTTCCACCTGCAGGTCTCCAAAATGGATACAGAGATGAGGAAGTTCATCCATCTATCCTTTCATTGACTGAACAAACAGTATTGAGCACTTGCTGTATACCTGGCACGGTGCTTGGTGGAAGAGGGATTCTCATATTTGTTTTCCAGGGTGTAGTAATTGAGTATTGGACAGCACTTTGCCATATCTTTCCATGTTTGTCATGGGGGGGGGTTGTAATATTTGGACATCAGAATGGGGCAAATCGGAGGTGATCTCTGCCAGGAGCAGGCTGCCTGGCTCCTGGGGGCTGAAGAGATTGGTATACTGGTTCACTGATGGCAAACTCTGCCTTAGAGCTGGGCTTTTGTATTATTTCTATTAATGAGGTATAAGGTGGTACCTCTAATCTGTGCCTGGCAATCTTAAATGTGCTCAAGGAAATCTTCTCTCCTGGGGCCATTTCTCCTTCTCCTTCCCTTTCTTTTGAGGGCTTGTCAGAAGGGAGTTTGTACTGAGAAATGCCAGCCATTTGGGTCAGCTACACCATGAAGGTCAATGATTCAGGATAATTTTCTGCAATTGAGAATCCTAAGTCAAGTCTGTAAGAAGTCCTTTTAAAAACAGGGATTCAGACTCAAGTTAGTCTTTCTTTATAATAGTTAATACAGAATTATTTTAAAAACTGGCTGGAATAGCTATTCCCAGATTCTTGGTCTTCCTGAGTAGAAATGTCTCCTTCTTCTCTGACTGGTGAAAACTAGGACTGCAGCTCTCTCAGAGAGTTTGCTCAGCATCAGTTCCCAGAGCCAGAAGGCTCTTCCCGTTGGACCCTAGGGGCTCCTGAGATGTGCCTCAGAGGCTGCTGGCAATGGACTCCTCTGACCCCTCTCCTGCTTCACTCAACCAAAGAGCCATGGCAATATTCTTTATCTATATATTTGTTTTCCTTTCTTAAGCAATCTCTTAAGAGATTTGAAGAAAACTTCCTAGATTGAGAAAGAGAAAGAGAATGAGAAAAGGAAAGAGAGAGAGAGAGAGAGAGAGAGAGAGAGAGAGAGAGAGAGAGAGAGAGAGAGGGGGCAGAGGGGATGAACAAATGAAGAAAGGACCGAGAGAGAAAGGAGGAAGGGAGGAAGAAAGGGAGGGAGGGAAGAGGAGGAGAGAAAGTCAAACTATGTGTCCACCACAGGAGGATACCCAGGCCCAGGAAGGCCCCCAGACTTACCAGGCTCACAGGGCTTCCTGGGGCTACATTGGAGTGCAGAGACTTCCCACGGCACACCCAAGTTAGCATCTCTGGCCAAAGATGCTAAGGCCTTTGATTTTGCTCACATGTTTTCAGGGGGCATGTAATATACTGATTTTTGCTTATCTTTTATTTAGCAATTTTCAAATTGAACTGCTATTTGACCTCTGCTGCTCCTGCTTTATTTAACAGAGATTCTTGAGGGAGAAAGCCCTGGCTAAATATTTTTTATCTGGATGAAAACAAAGACAATCTTGTTATGTCAAATATTAGGTGCTGTGATGAAGCCCATTTGTCATACCCTTGTTGTCACCTTGCAAAGCAAGAAGCACAGGAGAGGAGCCACAGCTTGCATTGATGCAACCCCCACCCTCCTCCACAGTATGTTAGAAGATAACCTTTGTGGGTGGGGAACGGAGACAGATGCTTGGGCTAAACCAACCCATATAATGACAATGTTTCATCAATACAAATGAGTTCCTTTTCAACATCACCTTAGTAATCAACTTTTCCATTATTGCCCAGCTTTATCTTTCTGTCAGCATAAAAAATATCATCATGAGGTAAAATGTGCATGATATCCACATAAATGCATATTGTCAGGAGGTTTCACTGCTGTAAACTTGCCCTCACATTCCCCCCACTTCCGCCCTGTGGGTGCTTACATTAGGCTGCCTGACAACCCTGTGCACGATGTGGTGGCCTACACAGGGGGAGGCAAGAGGTGATAGCCCAGGGGAATCCCCAGCAAAAGGGCAGATCAGCCAAGGACCGTTATCAGATGAGGAGTGTGAGGTGACTCAGACACTGTGAAAGGCATGATTCATTTATAACCATGCTTTCCTTTATCAGAAAGCATGCCCTTGAAGTGCTGTGTCTAAACACAGTTCTGCACTCAAGTCCTGTGTTCAATGGATGGAAGAAGCTTGCTATTCAAATGATTCTTATAAAACATCCTTTATCTATCAGACTCCATTCATTCATTTATTCAACATCTAGGCACTTATTCAAGACCTTCAGCAGGGCACTGGGTTAGGCACTGGGAATATGGGAGGAAAGAAGACGTTTTCCTGTAGTGAGGTGCTTCGGAATGTTATATAACCACTACAAGGGAAATATAGGGATGCTAACTGACCTTTTGAAAAAATGGGTCTTCAGAAATACTTACTTACAACAGACTAGTGACTGAATAGAATTAGGTTCTTTAGGCCGCTGCCCCTCCTCCCTGACCCATACCTCTGCTATCCATGTCAGTTTGTTCTTCCAGGACAAGATCTCCTACCTCTCCCCATCCCCCCAAAATTTGAGTTTTAATTTGATCCAAAATTTTTTCTTATAGCCTATTTGAAATACAATGTGATCTGTTTGGCTTGGATCCCAAGCACATCTGGGAAAAGTACCCTTTGAAGGGAGATTAGGAGATAAGAGCACCTAGTTTGTGGGGGAAAAACACTGGAGACATCTCACTAATTCATAGGTCTCTGCCTGTGTACCATCAGGTACCTAAAAGAGTGCAGGAGGTTGAGAGATAGAGCACCAAGGTCCATCTAGCCCCTATTGCTTGCTGCCCAGTGTCTGATCTCTCAGCAGCAGATACCAACACTGAGGACCTAAAATGATACCATTTCTTGAGGAGACCAATCAGCCACTTGGTGGTTAGGTGATTATACCAGATCCCCGCTGCCGGGCTGGGAGTGGGGGCAGTCATTTGTCCTTGCTGAGATTGATATGTGTTCCAGGCATGGGTGTACCTTCCCTGCCCACACACCTTGGCTGGCCCACCATCTGAGAGCTCCCTGATTCTCTGATTTGTTGAATGAGATCACACATCATATTGCAAAGGTGGTACCATAATGGCCTATGGCCTCAGGAGCCATTGTACTTTTCATACACTGTACAGTCTGTAGGCTGACAGCTTGGGGGTATCAGAAAGGTCTCCTCAGGGTCCAGCTAAGGTGCCAGGTTTGAGATAAAATTATCCTTGAAGATGTACAATGTACTTTGGGTACTTAGAATACAAGACAGAAGTGGCCCCTCTTACCACTTATCTAAGTGATCTAAGTCACTCATCTAAGTGACCCCATTAGGCAATTTGTGTTTCCAATTTCTTAAATACACAATAACCAGAGGCAACCAGAGGCTGACAAAAACCAGAGGCTCAGGTCCTCAGGGGGGAATTTCAGGGTTATTCCACTGGGCAATTAACCTAGACCAGCAAAACTGCCATCCTTGAATATGAATACCAGTCATGCTTCAGGGCAGCATCAGGAACTGTAGCTGTCCCACCAGCCCTCCTGTTGTAAATCTTTTTCTTTTGTTTTTTTAAATTGAGAGGAAAACCAGGTGAATGTGGGGTGAGCCACCAGCTCGAAGCATCATGGACC
This sequence comes from Furipterus horrens, assembly GCF_987537825.1. Lineage (NCBI taxonomy): Eukaryota > Metazoa > Chordata > Mammalia > Chiroptera > Furipteridae > Furipterus > Furipterus horrens. Next base: position 133,900,867 of record NW_028327176.1, on the reverse strand, counting down.
GGACAGTAAATTTAACCTGAGTATGAGTGGGTTTGAGCCGTGTGGGAGGCAGACTGCAGCAGAAGCTGCCAGCGCCTCATCCGTAGGTCCTCAGCGCCCACCGCGCCTGTGCACACCCACCGACTCTTACTGCAGGCACCTGCTGCTCAGAGCTTTGTATGGACTTAGGAGCTCACTTGGCCCATGCACAGGGCAGGCCAGAGGTGCTGTGGAATTGATGCACCTAGAAATGGGCTTCAGTAAAGTGCAGCAAGTGTAGCTCGAAGAACATAGAACAAAGAAACCTAAACTTATCTAGTGCCCGGGAAAGGCCTCTCTCTGAGCCATGAAGGATGAGTAGAAGTCAGCTAGACAAAGAGGTAGAAGAAGGGTGTTAAAATGGAAGCTACAGTACATACGAGGAAATGAGAGACAGCGAGTGGCAAGAGAAACAGGTAGGGGTCATACCATGAAGGGTCTTGGGATCCTTATTTTAGAATCTTAATTATTTCCTAAGAGCAATAAAAATCCATTAAGGGTTTTCTGCAGAAGGTGACAGGATCCAACTGATTTGTTGGGAGATGGCTCTGGCTGTAGTATGGAGAATGGCTTTGAGGAAACAGGACTAGAGACAGGGAAAGCAGATATCCATTGACATTTGGATATGAGTGTGGTGTACAGGGATATGTGATCAATGATGCAGTAATTAAATTCCACTGTAGAGGGAACGGATTGTTCCAAAAGGAATATAAAAAGTCAGAAAAGCACACCGTCCAGGCTTAAGTCACATGAACACAGATCTTGAAGGAAATTGTAGAGGCAAGGAGACTCCAAAGGAAACCAATGACAAGGAGCTAGAGAGGTAGATGAAAACCTAGAATAGGGTGGCACCCAGGGAAGACGAAGGAAGAGAGTATTTATTCAGTCAGCAGTATCAAATGCTGTAAGAGGATCAGCAGGAGAAGCCTCATCAATGGCTCCTGGCAGCATAAAATAATACAACCCTTCAAGAAAATAATCAGTCATGTATGCCAGGAACCAGAACCCTGAAAATTTATTCAGAGGAAGTACTCGTGGAGAAAAAGCCTACTTATATAACAATGATAATATTATTAATAATGGTAAAAAATAGTAAAATATCTTTAATGCCTGTGAGAATTGACTCAATAAGTTATTAGATAAGCTTAATGAACTATTTTACAACCACTATATAATGTTACTATGACTGCCATAACACAGCGTGAAAATGTACATAAGATAACATCAAATGAAGAAGCAAAATGCAAGATTCTATACAAAAAGTAAAAATGCATCTAGATAAAGATTGGAAGAACATGAAAAATACTTCAGGCTCTGGCTGGTGTGGCCCAGTAGATTGAGCATTGGCCTGCAACCCGAAAGGTCACCGGTTCAATTCCTGGTTAGGACACATGCCTGGGTTGCAGGCCAGGCCCCTGGTTGGGGATGTGGGAGAGGTAGCAATCACTGTTTCTCTCACACATTGATGTTTTTCTCTCTCTCTCTCTCCCTCCCCCCACTTCCCCTCTAGAAAGGAAGGAAGGAAGGAAGGAGAAAAATACTTCAGATGTTAGAGAAGTGGGATTGTGAATATTTCTATTATCCCCAGTATTCCTGTTAAACTCTTTATAGACAATAAAGTACAATCAGAAGGGGGAAGAAAACACATACTATGGAGCAATTTTATACTAGGTAGCAAAACCTACAACAATGCCAAATAATTTTCTGTGTGAGTAGGATGAAAAAACAAAACATAAATCTTGCCCCCTCTAACAGGGGTTTTTGGAAGTATTTATTGCTTTCTGGATCCAAGAAGGTCAGACAACTTAATATATAGTTAATTCTCAACTAAAGAGAACAGATGTCCAAATAGCTCTTAGTGTGAAAACTATTTATTCTTGGAAGCTATGAAAATAAAAGGAAATTAAATTAATTGCAGCATAATAGTCACTAGATGCATAATATTCACAATAGATTCTACACACTCTCCCACTGACAGGGAAAGGAGAAAGGGAATTAACATTGTCTGAGTGCCAGCATGTGCCAAGAATGATGCCATCACTAACACACAATAATCACCTAGGAAGCGTGAGGACCCCCGCATCACCAGTTATGCTCTTCAGTGCAACATGCATCAGGTTCCAGAAGATCTGTCCCTGCTTTGTTCTCCCCTTCTAAGCTCCTCATTGGGGAATTAAGTGAACTTCATTGACCATCTGCCCAACTGCACAAGGCTCCCTAACCTAGCGAGACATGGCTTTGTTTCCCTAACTTACCTGCGTTTCAAAATCAGGGTTGTATTATCACCTCTTCCCTTAATATTTAAACTCCTACCTTCTCTTATGGTGGCTCTGCCACCATAGTGCTAAAATTCATTCACATGTGGCCTACGCCTGAAGCTCGATTGTGTAATGTCCCTTTATTCTGGTGTCTAATGTTCTTTTCATTTCACCCACATAGAGCATCTGAGCTCCATGCCTACTACAATGTTGTGGAACATTGGGGCACTCCCTCCTAGTTGACTGCTTACTAAGAAGGGGTTCATCTCTTCCCTTGATAATCATATCCTCAGGTTATTCACTTTTCTAATAACTCTATTAGAATGTTTATAGGATGATGTGCTTTTAATTGTTTCCCTCACCCCATAGATACAGAGAGTAAGTTTCTCGAATAGGCTTTGTAACTTCCGTTCTTTATTTTTATAGCTAATGGACTGTCCAGTAATATAAAATGACTGATGAGTGCAGTCAGAGAAAAACAGAAAAATCAATACGTGTCCAGACTCCTAGTAGTTAAAAGCAGGTGAGGAGCTGAGGCTGGCAGACAACAGAATTTCCTCTGGCTTCCAAGTATCTGAAAGGAAGAAAAGTTACCTCAGATGGGCTGTAAACACAGGGTGTTGGAACCAGAGACTACCCAGTTTGAGTATTTCTTAGAAATCTGTGAAAACTGTCTCCAGTAGAGGGCAGTGGTACCCGCACACACTGACCCCAGGCGCTCTCCCATTAGTGCTGCCTCTTGAGGCTTCTCTCCTCACCTTCCAACAGAGCATGCTGACGTGACCGGCAAAATCAAAGAAGACTCGGTCAGACAGGTTTGTTGTTAGCAGAGCCTCGGCAGCTACAGGTTCACATCTGATAAGCTAAGTTCTACATAGCAGACATTCTAAGCATGGTGCGGGTACCATCTCATTTATCCTTCACAACAACCCTATGATACGGGTACTATCATTTTCAGCAACTCCATTTACAGATGAGGAAAATGGGGTTAGCTTGCTCAAGAGCACCCAGCCATTGGGTAGGGCTGCTGTTGGAATTGGTTCTGCCCTACAACCCGAGAGCGTAGCTACCGCGCTATCAGCAGCAGGCCTTACCATGTTCCATTCATGCGTCGAACTTATTATCTTACCCCAGGAAGCTCCTTGATTGCAGGAACCTTTAGTTACTCATCCTTCTGTTCATCTGCAGCTAACAGTGAGCTTTGCATAAGATAAATGCTCAATAAATAATTTTTACTGATGCATCATTCAAAAGTGCTTTAGTATGTCTTTTTACATACTGTGATGTGTGGAGTAGGTTCAACATACTCCCCAGTTTGTCTTTATTTACAATCTAAGACAAGCAAACAGCGATGAACAGATGAACCTGTTGAAGACATGGACGGTGAGGAATAAACTTGAATGAATAGCTAACTGGCTATAGTATTTAAAGTATATGTATAGGCCAATGGCAAAAAGTTAAAGATGATTTTTCTACATCTGTTTCTTCAACCTTCCCACTCTGCTACTCCCAGACTTCTCAAAACTTTGTTAAAAGCCCAGATGAGTTACAATTTCTGATCATTGCCTCCAGAGTTTTCTGCCATCTGCCATCCTCAGGGCAGGGTGGGTTTGGGTGGGTCTCTGCACCTAGCCTCCCCTTCTAAGATTTCAACCAACCACCACTCTCCTAGTATCTCACAAAGTTTAATGCCACTCACCCCAAAACACTTACCGTATCACTATTCCTGTCAAAGGCAATGAGGCTGAATCCATGCCTATCTGTAATTTCTTATCGTTGTTAAGACTATCTAGATATGTGCATTTTAATGTGCCATGTTGAAACAGAACCCACGGGCTGTTCAGTTATGAGGGGCTCAATTGCCCACCACCAAAAGCATAATTCTCAATACCAGAATTTGGTGAAAAGAAAAGGAATTGTTTATTTAAAGGTTATACAGATTTAGATTAATGGTGATTTTTGCTGTTAAGTCTTACTTTCTTTAAAACACCCACAAACACATAGGTCTGCCTTCCCCTGCCAAATCGGGCTAGTTTTAGAATAGGAAACTCAGATACCATTTCCCTACTTCCCAAACACAGTTTAGCTATACCAGCAGCTTTCTATCATTCATGCCTGAATTGGGGAGGTTTTGCCTAGGTCACGGTGTTCTCCAGCTCTTACTCCAAAACCACGTGGAGTTCCCAACCTCCTTGCAAACCATGAGGCCTTCTCCTTTCAGAACCACATGATTCTCCCCCTTGTTAATGGCTGCCACCTGATTTTTAAGTGCCTTACTGCGGCCAGTGACGAAGACCCTGTAAGCTTTTCATCACCATTCTACGGTCAAAGTCCCTCTCATCTCCTTGGGGACCCCGCTCTGTGACAATGTCATTGCTTTTATCATCTCCATGACTAGCAAGGTTTTTGCAGCAATTAACCAATACAGTGCTACAGCCTTAAGAATACCTGATGGTTAACTAAAATAATCATGGATAGAATCAGGACATTTTTATACTTTAAAAAATTAAAGAACACTACATAGTAATAATCTAGAAGTAGAAAGTGTTTAAAAATAGAGAATTGAATGATTGTTTCCCAGACTGGAGCTCGCAGAAGATTTTTCAGAGGTTCTAGAGCTCTCAACGAGAAACTTGTGTTTTTATTATATTTCATGAAAAATCAATGTAAGCATATTCTGGATGATGCTTACCTAGGAGGGGTTATACAGTACAGTGGTTAAGAGCCAGATTTTGGAACGTCGTCGTCGTCGTCGTCGGCAGCCGTCCGTCTCGAGAGACGATGGTGTAGCTTCTTAAGAGTCCATCTGCACCGCCGAGAATGGCTGTGCAGTTGGACTCGGGAGTGAGTCGGACTCGGGAGTGACATGGTATCTGTCTCCTCCCGTGTTGAATCGACATCTTGTGATGACGCTGAAGCTACAGAGCCTGGGCAGGGTGATATGGAGGGTCTGCTGTTGCCCATGCAGCAGACCCCCCCTCTCTTCGCAGCTGAAGGATCCAAGGGAAAGACGGAGTCAATACAGCTTGGCTTCAGGTGCGCCGCAGGAGTTGCCGGTGTTGACTACAACGTCAAACCGCCTTAGGGACTCCGGCTCCGGATTTTCTGTCGGGGTTTACTCCCTTAGCCTTTCCCCTGAAGAGGTATGCCGCAAGGCAGCGGAGGTTTTTTGGAGTCAGAGTTTTCCTTCTCTGATGTGCCCTGACTGGAAGATCGAACCAGCGACACTTAGCTCGCAGGCCGACGCTCAATCCACTGAGCCAAACCAGCCAGAGCTGGTTAAGAGCCAGATTTTGGAACACACTGCCTGTATTTATATCCTGGCTTAGTCCCTTACTAGCTATGTGACCTTGGAAATTCCCAGTACTCAGTTTCCTCATTTGTGCAATGGGGTTACTTCATAGCGTAGTGAGGGTTACGTGGATAAAAAACATAAAGCACCAGAACAGTGTCTGGTACACAGAAAGCACTTTATAAATGTTACTCATTAATTATCAACAAGAAATACCATATGAGTTCAAGGTTTGTGTTTGCCTGTGTATTTTATCATATTCATCAAGTAATACTATTTGACCTTCAAAGCTGAGAGAGAAAAGAAGGAGGCTGGATACATAAACAATATGTTCCCACCAAGGGAAGTCAAAGGGCTATCACAATATGCTATACAATGATTGATTGGGGGGAGTTTGAATGGAGAAAAAGAGGGGGAGAATTCAGTCACTTCCAGAAGCTCACAGTGGCAGAGAAATACTGAACTCAGAAGATTGTGTACCACTGTGGGCAACACCATATTTCTATGGCACGAGACATTTTAGTCTCAGTGAAACCTCATCTGTCAATATTAAATTAACATTATAAATTTAATTTTCTTTATGTTTAGTTTTATTCTTAATTTGTAAATTTCTCTTTGGAATTGTATGAGCTTTAAGCATGAGTATCTGTCTCATTTTCCTTTAAATTGTTTAAGTAACATTATTTTATTTTATTTTTAAAATGTTTATAGTAGAAGGGATATAGAAACCTCCTACCCTTGGCCCCTCCAGAGAATGTGCAAAACAACACCATCACTTATTTTTTTTTAATCCTAATTTGAGGACATGCTCATTGATTTTTTAGAGAGAGAGGGGAAGGGAGGGAGAGATAGAAACATTGATGTGAGAAATAAACATCAACCAGTTGCCCCAACCGGGGATGGAACCCACAACCCAGGCATGTGCCCTGACCAGGAAGTGAACCTGAGACCCTTCGGTTTATAGAACAAGGCTCCAGTCAAGTGAGCCACAGCACCCAGGGTTAAGTAACAATATTTGAGGTTAATACTGGGACTCCAAAGGATTTTTTCCTTAGAAAAATTTTCTTTGAAAAGATCCCTAAGTTACTCAAGTTGAAAATCACTGCATTAATTGCCTTTCCCTTTTTCTTTGGTTGGTAGACAATCAGTGAACAAAGCACATTTAGGTCTCATGCTTGCTCTGACTGTAACATTCCCTCCTATTCATGTGAAATTTGAAGCATATGTATCCCCATTCATATACCATGACCATTCATTCCCTTATTGTCATTATTTACTTATTTGACTTCCAAGTCATTTAACTTTTAATATTTGAAAATATTCTCATCCCTTGGAGTAGCTTGTCTTATACACTATATGTTCATTCAAATATGCAAACTTATACAATCAAAGCAGCAAACAGCAGTACTGCAGGGCATGCTGCTGAAGAAATAAAAAGTTGTCTGCACAACCCACAGCCTCTATACTTTTCATGAGGAGAAGTCAGCTAGGGAGGCCCCTGAACAAACCTGACCTCCAGCTCCAGCTCCAAGGGGTACCAGGCAGAGATTGGCTGAGGTAACAAGTCCAAGGTCATGAACACTCTGGGTCCTTTGCCTCTGCTTGGAAGGCTCCTGAAACTATAAAGGAATAGGGAGATCTCCATTTTTTTAGTCTACTTTTGTGGTTTTATATCTTCTCTTACCATGTGTGAATACCAACTGTTCTGGTGCTGCAGAGGAAGAATTGTATTTGCAGAGGCCTTGAAGCTTTAATTAACTGGTCTAAATTGTTGAATCAATGCCTACATCCCTAAGGATCAAACCCCAGTTGAATAAAAGGAAAGAAGCTAAGTGCACGACTGAGACAAATTCCTACGAGTAATATCTAATTAGTGGCTCTTTCTTTGCAAAGGACTATAGATGTCACCATAAAAATTTAAGAGTTTTCCTAAAATAGTGAGGAAAATAGATGTGTGATCAACATGAAGAATGCAAGCCAGGGGTGATATTCATATTAGTTAACAACCTGGAGGGAAAGGGGGTCAAACAATCAAGACCCTTTATCTGAAGGCCCCAGCTGTGCCAGGTGTTAACTCTTGGGTCTGTCGCTACACCGCTACACCGTGGGGATGGTTCAGGTGGTCCCAGAGAGCAGTTATTTACCAGCCAATGTTTTACTATTTTACAACAGCTATGGCTATACTAATGTACACTGGCTACATACCAGCCTGAATTTACTACTCCTTGTGCCCCGCGCTGTAAAAGCGTGGCTTGATGAAGCAGGCTGGAGATAGGCTTTGGCTCAGAATAGGAGTTTAGAAATTTGCTTTTTTTCCACGAGGAGACGAAGACAGTAACGTCTCTCAACACTAAGCAGTTCCGACTAATTGATCAAAGGTAAAGAAGACAACCTCAGCACAAGAGAGTGTGTCGGAATCTAGCTTATTTCGGAGACAAGATCTTAGATTTCTGCTGAGTGTCGTTGCTCCTGAACAGTTGGTGGGTTTTAAACTGCACGTGAAATGAAGAGCTGATCTTCCAGTGCAGGTCTCCTCTTATGTCGTGGATTTTTTTTTTCCTGCATGCTCTCTGGTTAATCAAGCCAATCACAAAATAAATACTCGTGGATCAATGGAGAATGAAAATCATTACTTTTCTGGAGTAACTTTAAGCTGCTGCAAGCCTATAAACATGATGGGCTTTTTTGTTCATTTGTTTGGTTGTTTGGTTGGTTTTTCTACCTCTTTTGCCAGCTGCAGTCATTTTAGGCCAGGGTATCCAGGGACAGGTAAGGATGCTCAGGAAAGGAAGAAGCTAAGGTAACTCTGTGTGTAAAAGAGAAGTTGGTGTTTTTATGAATGGGAGGTAATGACTTTTTAATCTGGATGATTGAAGGAAATGACTTTTCTGAACCAATCTTGCAAATAATTAAATCAGTCAGGGCACAATTCCTTTCCCATGACACAGTTCACCCCTCCATACCACCCCAGCTCTTGCCCTTCTCACAGGAACTCAGAACCTGCTCAGAAGAGCATGCCCACTCGTGCACCTGTATGGAATAACAATGGAGGAGAACGAGTAAGCTCTCACCCAGTCTGAAGTGGCAAACTAAAATGATCATTATTCCAAACCACTTGTCACCTAAATAGTTTTCAGTCCAGGCACAGTTTTTATACTGTTTTAAATGAAGTTTCTCAAGTCATGTTATTTGAAGCAGTCATCCAGGCTTGTCATTTAATGGAAACGGTGCTTAGGAAATTGCCAAGACGGAGATCTGCGAGTCAAACAGCCCTTTAACCAGAAGAAGGGAAGTGAAGCAAATTTTTCTCGTCTCCATCTTATGAGTTCTATGGGGAGGTTTATTAAGAAAACCTCCCCACCCTCTCAGGGGATGGGACTTGGGGAACAATAGCTTCAGTATAGAAAATCCCCCCCTTCCAAATGGCAGTTAGTTAGAGCTACACATCCACCTGATCCTACTCCCACTCCCCAGGAGGGATGGAGGGAGGGAGGGGAAGACAGCTCAGAACCGGTGCCTAAACCCAGGTCCAAGAGGAGCCTGGACCAGGTATTCCTTGTGACCCCAGAAACAGGTTTAATTGTCTTCTGGAAAATGGGTGGTCCTGTGTTTAAAACAGGCTGAAATTTTACTGTCACATGCTTTTACCTGGACTCAGTGGTTGGTATGGTGGCCACCTGAGTGGTCCTGGAAGGGAGAAGTAAAAAGCTAGTCTTATTGCTGTGTCCACCCCTCCCATCCCTGGTAGCCAAGAGGCCCACCGAAACGGCCTACCCAGAGTATTCTGTGCTCTGACACCCTTTGCTAATGACCCCAGGCAGCATGCCATTAAAATATCTCTGCCCATTTTCCCTCTGGTGGCAGTTTAAAGGAGAGAAAGAGAAATGGATGTTTAGTGAATGCCTATTCTATATCTGGCAGTGGCTTATTTAATTTCTTCCTAAATGATTACATTATTTCCTGGATGAGGAAACTGAGGCTCACAGAGAGATAAGATCAATTAGGAAAAATGAACAAAAGTGTAGAACAGAAAGAAAAGCACCCCCACCCTTAAAAAGGGGGGGTGGGCAAAAACAAGAACAACAAACCCAGCTCTTAGGTCCAGGCAAGTCCCCCAGACCGAAGGTACTGACTGTGTTTTCCTAGTAGCACTGAGCAAGCCTGGAGGCTAACAAACAGGAGCGTGAGGCAGCATCCAGCATCGTGAGCTCTCCACCCTGCCCATTTATCCAGTAATACTCATCCTAAAAGCGAACTATGGCTGTCACAGTCCATCTGGTTTAGCTGCCATCAGTCTTGCTTCTTCCTTACGCCTCCTCTCCAGGTGATTTCTCTGTCTTGTCCCTTTTCCCTTCTTAATCACAGGGTCCTTCACCCCATGAAATCCAATCCCCAGTGGATTTACTTGTCTGGCATACAACTTACAAGTACTCTCCACTGCCAGCTATTAAGCCAGGACAATAACTCTTAGCCTCACCCCTAGAGATTTTGCACGTTAACTTGTTAATGGTTAGGCAAACCCCTCCATAAAGGCTGAAATAAAAATAAAACCTTGTCTTCCCTATCTGTTCTTTTTTTTTTTTTTTTTTTAACTCAAGCAAAAGTTTTCCTGCCTACTAGAGAGCCAATATTTTCTTTACAATAACTAAAAATTAGCAACTTGGAGGCACGGAGGAAAAAACTAAACTGCATATGTCTCAGCCTCTCTTTTTATCTCACCAAACAGTGCCACGTTACTGGGACACACGCTGCCGCTGCGGAAGTGATCGTCATATAGAGCTTGGCATCCCTCATCTATCACTGCCCTCTATGCATTTATAGGGCTTCAAATAATCAAATTGGGAGGGCTGTGTACATTCTTGTTGTCCAAGTTAATTTCACAATGCATTGGTTAAAAACCATTTTTAATATGTCATCCAGGTAAATGTCAGTGCGTGAGTCTGAGGGCCTAATGAAGGTGTTTCCGTAGACAGAAGACTGGCAGCGGCGCCGTATCCCCGGGGCTCGCTCCCTGAGTGATTTGCCCCAACCGTACAAACACGCTTTTCCATCCAGCCCCCCTCCGTCAAGGCTGTCAGTCACTCCCAGCTCAGCAGTAGATTTATCAACTGCACAAAGGGTAATTACAGAAAGACCCCATGCATTTTCATATATAATCTTACCGTAGGATGGGAACCCAGGCTTTCCAGTCAACTGTTCCCTACTTAACTGAAACGTGGCAAACACAATAGAACAAAACTGCTTGGAGGGAGAGAAGGACCCAGGGGGTGGAGGTAAGAAAGGGGAAGTTCAGACTAGCACAGCCCTGATCTTGAAGATTATTATAAAACCTTTAGCACTCTTGAAACAATTAGATCACTTGATTGGCCTTAGCATTCCAAATCCCATAAATTAGCCTGGTGGGGGCCTCCCACTGTTGAGCAATGCTCCGTATTGTTCCAACACCAACATCTGGCTAAAGGAGAACAGACCGATCTTAATTTTAGCTCTAAGAAATTATACCTATTCTGGTTCTTATGCCAACCTTTATAATAGTTATGTAGAAATGTGGCTTTTTGTCACTAATTTTTTTTTCATTACTTTTGGTTTAGGTATAACATGAAAAATGTTTTTAAACTCTGCTCATTTTCAAAAGTTGTTTTCTCCCTCAGAATTTGGAAGTAGATATTTTCAAATGGTGAGTTTCATTCAAATAGCATCTTTTACAAGCTGCAAATACTAATACTTCTGAGATACAAATATTTACACAGCATCAGGTACCATGCTATCTACCCCCCGTTGGCAGCCGTCCATCTCGAGAGACGATGGTGTAGCTTCTTAAGTGTCTATCTGCACCGCCGAGAATGGTTGTGCAGTCCGACTCGGGAGTGACACGGTATCTGTCTCCTCCCGTGTTGAATCGACATCTTATGATGACGCTGGAGTGTCCTCTCCAGTGAAGCTGAAGCTACAGAGCCTGGGCAGGGTGATATGGAGGGTCTGCTGTTGCCCATGCAGCAGACCCCCCCTCTCTTCGCAGCTGAAGGGTCCAAGGGAAAGACGGAGTCAATACAGCTTGGCTTCAGGTGCGCCGCAGGAGTTGCCGGTGTTGACTACAACGTCAAACAGCCTTAGGGACTCCGGCTCCGGATTTTCTGTTGGGGTTTACTCCCTTAGCCTTTCCCCTGAAGAGGTATGCCGCAAGGCAGCGGAGGTTTTTTGGAATCAGAGTTTTCCTTCTCTGATGTGCCCTGACTGGAAGATCGAACCAGCGACACTTAGCTCGCAGGCCGACGCTCAATCCACTGAGCCAAACCAGCCAGGGCTGTCTACCACTAGTGCACTAAAACAAATAGAACACATGGTCCCTGATTCTTTATAATTCTCCTGAATTATAAAACCAGTTAGACAAATAAACACACATGTTAACCACTATATCCATAGAACTAAAAGATGTATGTCAAATTATTCATTAGTTGTCACTTATATCCCAATAGAGATAGTTGAGACGAACAAAGAGAGATATATGTGCAGGAAAGAGAAAGGAAAGGGGGGAGGAAAAACAAGGAGAGAGAGAAAAAAGCAAAAAATTCAACCATGAGGGTGCTTGAGTAGGGCTGCTTCTGAGGAAAGCCAGGACCCCCCTGAGAGGCAGGCACCTGCTTTCACTATTGCCCAGGTGGACAGAGGCAGCAATGGGCACTCACAAGATGGGGCGAAAGATGGTTGATTATGTAACGATAATCAACCTGAAGTAGATGTGCCAGGTAACTATGTGCCAGGAACTGTAAAAGTATTAACTACTTTAATCCTCATAACAACCTGATGAGATTTAAACACATTTTCATATGAGGAAATTAAGATACAAGGAGGCTTGCCCAAGTAACTTGCCCAAGGTCATGCAGCCAGAAGATGGAAGTCCAGATTAGAACCCAGAGACAGGCTCCAAGAATCTGCACACTTGGCTCTGCTTTTACCCCAGAGACACTGTCATTGATCCACTTAGGGTCACCTCCTGTACCACATTCTTTTGACACTTCAGTGGCGGCAAATTTTTAACTGCTTGAGAGCAAATTTAATATTTTGGAACCGCCCAAAATCAGCCATGCATGGTGAACAGGTGAGCTATAGCAAAAATATATGTATTTTAGATGAAAAACAATAGATGATGGGGAAGCAATGCAACTAGTTTTTTTCATGTGGCCAAGAGCTGCTTTGATAGTATCGATGGAGGAATTGCACATGTTATAGGCAATTGTATATTACTAAAACCTGCATGCAAGAACCATTTGGCTCTTCCTGAGATGTTTACCTGTTTTGATCACTTTCCAGTCAATTCCAAACTCTGTCACTTCTCACCATGTCTGAGGAACTTCTCCACATAACGATAGCATTTATCTTTAGTGTAGTCTTTGGTAACCTCATTTTTCCCACAAACGCACCTACAGCAACCTTAACTTTTCTGATACACAGAAAACATAATAGATATAACAACTTTGGTAGAACTGAAAAAGGAACCAAGATCCTTTAAACTCTGATATCTTATGAAAGATATACCAGAAAGAGGTAAAACGACTTTTGTGACCAGACTCTATAAACTGTAGTGCTCTCAGAATTCCCAAAATCCAGGGGGAGAATTGCTGGCTCCAAGACCCGAATTCATTAGTTCATGAAGAGTTAATTAATTAGGATGAGGAAAACTGACTCACACTAATGGTATGCATTAGACTTTGATGTATAAACCAGAGTAGACATTTATTTGCTACGGGGGAATTGTCCTTCCCATAACTATACAACCTATTGTTCCCAAACACAGTGTATTTCTCCAGTGTGTTAAAATTAATTTCTCTTTTTCTGGATTTCAAGAAGGCCCTTGATCATTTGTTGCCACATATCACTTCAAACAGTGGATCATAATGTAACATAATCCTATGTTAGGTTATTTGCATTATCCATTTCTTTGCATTATCTTCTACGTTTGGTCACCTTAAATGGACTCGCTATTTCCCAGCCCAAGTACAACTCACCTCTTGATTTGGAGAATGAAATAGAATTTCTCAGTTAGTGATGTATGTTTCTTACTTGGTGTGTTAAAATTCAATTTTATAGTCCTAGGTTTAAATTGAATTAAATAAAAGTTGAACTCTTCCCTCCCCACTAATAACAATAATAGTAATAGCTGGCATTTGTTGAGTTCCTACTATTGCCCAGGCTCTGCTGTAAGCACTTTGCAGGTACTAATTCATTTAACCCTCACAACTACCATAATAACGGTGGTAGCTTCCATCATTATCCACATCTCACAGATGAGGAAACTGACCTAAGAAATAACGTCCTGAGGGTCAAAAGGTTATTACATAGCAGAGTTAAGATGTAAACACAGTTTGATGCCCACACTCTTAACCACAACACTAAATTATGCTCTTTGCTACTTGGGTGTTATGACTATTAAAAATAAAAATAAAAAAGGAAGCAGCTGTTAATCTCACTTGCTCTGACTAACTAACTGTCCTTGACGTTTTTGCATTTTATCCATGCAGAACAAAGCTATATTTGTATTAAACTCCAGATAAATAAGTACCTGTTTTTAGCAGGGCCAAAAATTTGAGAAGGTTTAGCTGAAGCTGGTAAAATATTTAGACCCAATAATGTCTGAGATGAAATGTAAAGATCTTTTCCTGTGTTATCAACACCTAAGCATATGTGTAGGGTTATTCCATTCTGCACCTCCTGGCTGTTTCCTTACACATCCCCCCATGTGCACCCCTAGCTTCTGGGGCCCCTGGCTAGGGACAGCTCCACCTGGGCATGAGAACAGGAAGTATTATGGCTATGGGCAGGACAAGCAGCTAGAAAGAAACAAGACAACAAAAATGTTGGCCAGCCGCAACTGTGCACTGCTGACTGAGAAATCTTAGGCAGCTCATTTCATTGTTTTGTCTCCATTTTCCTCTCATTGAAATGGCATTAACAGTACTTGCCTCTATTTTATGAGGAAAGTTTTGAAACTAAAAGGCAATGTTTAGAAAAGTACTTTTTCTTCTTCAGAATGTATAATCCAAACTTGGTACACATTTTCTGCTGTGGTATACCTGCATGAAACTGTATTTAGGCTTGTTTCTTTTAACTTACACACAGCACCTGATATATCTGGACGGCTGATGTTTGCACAGCCTTAAAAATCACTATTAAACAGAGCAAATGGGTTGAGTTGGTGTTAGCTGAGGTTTAGTGAAAGGGACTCGGGGATGAAGTCATGATGCTTGGGACTGAGTCCTGAGGACAGGCCCTGCCCTCTGCGTTGGCTGAAACTGAGGAAGTCACTTGCCCTCCCTGGGTCTCAATTTCTTCATCTGTGAAAGAGTAGCTCTGTGTTGGAGCTGTGATGATTAAGTAGGAGAATGAATGTGAAAGGGGTGTTGTGGTTGCACAAATCTAACTTCCATTCTCCTTTTTCCTGATTTAGAGTTGAATGAGACTTCAAACATCATCTGGTCTGATCCTTCCATTTTACAGGTCAGAAAACTAAGGCTCAGGGAGGTCAGATGACTTCTCCAGGGCCTTGTCTCCTGACATCTGTTTCTGAGTGGCTTCTCACAACAAAGGTGCAGGCCACCTCTGTGGACAGGCAGCTCCTGAAAGGATATGTGGAGAATGGGCACCATTTCAGAATGTTAGTCACACACACCTCAGGTGCATTCTCCATGTTAAGGAGAAAAATTGATGCTCAGACATCAGCTAGAGCTTGGAAGAAATAGATTCAGCCAATAAAATAACCCCCCCACACCCCAGTGGGTAAATACAGTCATCCATATAGGAACCAGGTAGGAACAAAACAACAGGTGTTTTGAAAAGATTACAAAATGTTTTTGTACCAGAGCCATGCAAAAGCCATTTCCAAGCCAACAGGAAGGGCATTTAACATTTAATAAGTAAAGAGTGTCACAGAGCATGCTCTCATATTCTGAGCCCCTTTTAGCTGTGTGCACAAGCTTTTCAGATACCTGTAATTTCCTCCTCTTACTTACAAAGATGTTCATTGAACCACAGGAGGTAAATAAACATCAGGGGAGATCACAGAGGAAACCTGTTGAATGGTTCAAGGCTCTCCATGGAAGAAGGGATCAGATACCTGACCTTTAGTGCATCCCAAAATATGTCAGCAGAAGGACTTAAGCCCTCACATGTTCGTGTTGCTGGTAGGCAGAGACGAGCAGAAAAGCTTCAGAGTTCAAAGAAACATTATGATGTGGTTTAGATTCCTGGGGATCTTGTTAAAATGCAGATTCTCGTTCAGTAAGTCTGGGGGTGGATGCTGAGATTTTGCATTTCCAGCAAGCTCCCAGGTGATGTTGATACCAGTTTGGGGCCACACTCTGAATAGCAACTTTATTCTCTACGCACCAATCTTTAGCGATCCATCCTTAGCTATTATCAGATAAAGCAAATAAGGTCTTGCAAAGCCTTTCTGGGGGTGGTATTAAGCAAAGTTGATTAAGACTCTCCCTCAGTAGAAGAGTAACAAGTGCTACCTCTCTCACCAAAAAAGAGATATCTGAAAACCCTAATTAATATTAAGAAATTTACGATTTAACATGTCACTTTCTCCAAGGGTATCTGCCTTTGACTAAGGTTGGAAGGAAAAGAGAATGCTTAATGCAAAGTCCTCTAATGGTGCCATTTCAGGCAGAGAGGCACGTTGGTGGGAGACCGATCTGGGCTGCCATCCCTCTGTAGCATCCCACAGGCACTTTTAAATACTCTGACTTCAGAATACATGCCTTTTGAGTCCTATACCTGAAATAGCCAAAACTACATATTTCATGTGATTTTAGAGACATTTTAGCCAATCCCCAAGTGTAGAATTTTAACTAACGAGGACCATGATCATCATAGCTTAAGCAACTTTGCATATTCCTTAGTACTTAGCACACTGCTTTGCTCAAAGTAAAGCCTTAATAAATATATTTTGACTTAAAAAGAGGTTGAGTAGGCCTCTGGGGGGTATGATGATTAGAAAAACCACTGTTTGGGTTTTTTTTTTTTTCTTTCTCATAGACAAAATTACAAAATAAACCACTATTTTTTATTGGCTCTCATAAACAAAATTATAAAGTAAATTGATTTTTTATAATTAAATTCAGCCTTAAATTTTACCTACTATTTCTTCAGATTTAGCCTCCGATAGACATGGAGAATTTCTGGTGTTAGGGGGCTCATATGCCATGTAGATAGGACCATAAAAATTCTAATACTCTAAATAAGGTCTTCACAAGACAGCTGGTCTGTTGTGACAGTGGGTCAACAAACATAAAGATGTACTGACCCTTAGAGGACTGTATGGTCCCTGAATGAACAATATGGAGTTATTTTGATTATGAACAAATTTATTCCAGTTTTCCTTTTTTTCATTGAATATTTATTATACATTAAATTCAAAACACCACTTGATCTTCCAATTGAAGAAATAACTTCAATTTTAAGATGACACATAAAGGACATTTTGGACCATAAAGCTTTTTATTAAACATTGGGTGAAATGAGTTAGCTTGAAATCAACAGAAGCTAACCTTAGAGTTTTAAAAATGTAATTGTCTCATATACAGCTTTACTGAGGTGTGATTTAAAGTGTGTGGCTTGATGAGTTTTGACAAACATGATTGCCGCCACACAATCAAGATAGAGAACATCTGTATCATTCCTCAAAGTTCCCTCGTTCCCTTTTACGGTCACTGCCCACCTCACACCTAAGCCCACCCCTGACAGCGACAGATCTGCTTTAGGTCTCTATGGTTTTGGTTTTTCTAGGTTTTTATATAAATAAAATCACAGAGCACATAGTCATTTTTGTCCAGTTTCTTTCACTTAGTATGTTGCTTTTTAAAAAGTTTTTTTTTTTTTTTAATCCTCATCCGAGCACATGTTTTATTGATTTGAGAGAGAGGGAAATGAAGAGAGAGAGAAATGAAGAGAGAGAGAGGGATTGAGAGAGAGAGAGAGAGACATGATTGGTTGCCTCCCGGACGCACCCCTACCAGGAATCAAATCCACAACATTTTGGTGCAACGAACAATGTTCTAACCAACTGAGCCACCTGGCCGGGGCAGTATGTTGCTTTTGAGAGTCATCCATGTTGTTGTGTCTATTAGCATTTTATTCATTTTATTGCTAAGTAATATTCTTTTGTATGAATATATCACAACTAATTTATCCATTTCATAGCTGACAAATAGTTGGATTGTTTCTAGTTTGGGACTATTGTGAACAAAACTTCTATGAACACAATGTACAGGTCTTTATGTGGGTTATAGTTTTCATTTCTCATTGGTAAATACCTAGAACTGGATTGATGAATAATATAGTAAGTGTATATTTAACTTTATGAGACATTGCCTAACTGTTTTTCTGAAAGTGGCCGTGCCATTTTGCATTTTCACCAGCAGTTTGAGAGTTATAGTTGCTTTACATTTTACCAACACTTGGTATTGTCAGTTCTTTTCATGTTTGCTATCCTCCTGTGTGTGGAATGGTATTTCAGTATTTTAATTTGCATTTCTCTAATGACTAATGATGTTCAGTATCTTTTTGAGCCTAATGGCCATTTGTATATCTTCTTCAATTCACAATTTTTTACAATGATTTTAGAGTAAAGGTGGCTCCACTTTAAAGATTGGTGAACCAAGGCCAAGAAAAGAAAATGTAAACTCCCACATTTATGCAAAAGAGCCCCTGAGACAAAGTCTTCAAGGAAGAAATTAGATGTTTTATTAAACAGAGATAGGAAAACTGGTACATCTAAATTTCACAAGTTTTCCTATTTGAAAATATAGCTAGCTAGATATAGAAATAGAGAGAGAGATTTTAACACAACAGAATAATTTTCAAATAAGAAAAGAAAATTAAATCCTAAATTAAATGAGGGGAAAATCAATTCTTTAAAACATTAATTTATTATTTTTTTAAAACCCCAGCTTTGGGTCAGACTTTTGACATAAAATTAATCTAGTATGCTGCTTTAGAGTGTTGGCTCAAAAGTCAGACAGTCTGGATTCAAATCCTGGCTGCGCCACACATGTGCCTGTAAGCCAGGCTACCTACCGTACTCTCTGAGTATAATGTCTTTATGATTACAATGGAAATAATAATAGCCACTACAGAGGTTTGTTCAGATAACACATGTGAAGTGTTTAGAATGGTTTCTGGCACGTATTAAATGCTCAATAAATATTAGTCATCATTATTATATAAAGCCTTAAAAACATGAGGTTGCAATAAGTACACATAAAATTCTCTGAGCTAAAAAGATTATTCAATTTGGTCTATAAATAGAGCTTTTACAAGATTGGCACTTGGGATCAATCCAGATCACCACTGTTTGGAATGAAGTCAGTCTAGTTTCCCCCTCAAAACATGTTTAACAGAGACCAAGTTCTGCAAAATCATCCCAGGTAATATGCTAGGTGAATTGTCCTCCTTTCTAAAAGGAAGACTTTAACTCTTCCAGCACCAAGAAAGAAGGGCTGAGGGTATGGTTTCCTGAAAACAAACCATAATTTGATCCTCTTTAGCCCAAATAATTGGCCATTTGCTCCTAAGGAGTTTCCTTGTAAATCATTCTGAATATGAAGCCACTCACTTGTCAGAACAGCAGCTTCTAATCTGTAACTATATTAAAGTAAGAATAAATAAATTTTTTAAAAGCACCAATAATTTGATATTGTATTTAAATTGATATTTTAGTATCATTTAGTATCCAAAAACTTGTGAAAAATAGTACACATATATGTAGGACAATTATTCATTAAATCAACTAAAAATGCTGGGTGACAGCTCTTGCAATCCCACCGAGTGCCCCCCAGCTCTGGCTCACAGATGGGGACCCTCCATGCCAGAACATACATGCAGCTTTTCTCAACATTAGCTCTCCTGAGGATTCTTCCCTGTTGTGTTCAATGACATCTTCTTGCACTAAGATCATAACAATTTCCTTGAGTGCTTCAAAGTTATCATATAGAATGTGTGCATGACCCAGACATCATTGTAAAGGCCTCCAACCTCAGGAAAGACTGTCCAATTTCTTCAAATATATAAATGTTATTGTTTGTGTTCTTGACTGCACTTTCTGGCGTCCTCCTTCTGATTCTATCAGGATCCCCTGTGTGACTGGTCCTAACTGCTTGCCACATGGTTGCAGATTGGAGGGACAGCACCTGCTTACTCAGTGAAAGCACTCTAAGTCTTGGGCTTTTTTTCTTCTTCGTGACTAAGACGAGGCTTTTTTTTTCTTTTTTCGTAGAGACAACAGGTGCACCTGTACAGGTCTGATTGAGTCCCTTTTGAGCCCCTAGAAACAGTGATGGCCTGTGGGGTGAGGTCCCACCCCCCATCCATTCCTCTACTCTTCGTGCAATGGTAGAAAGCCAACAACTTTTAACACAGGAAGGGAGGTGAGTCAGCAATGAATCATTCTTAAGCAGCAAAGACCAACTGGTGGTTCGCCTTTTTAGTGAATTCCAAAAATCTGGAGTCATTTGAGTCCAAAGGGGAAACTTGTGAGAGTGGGGGCTGGGGGAGCAGTGAGAAAATAGAAGCAACAAAAATATGCCTTCAGTGTTCTCACTGCTCATTAGACGAACACTGAGCCAGTCCTGGTATGGCCTGAATAACTGATACTTTTTATAAGTAACTGAAGAGCTATAAAAAGCTTAACATTTAAGAAAATAACAAACAGCTGTGGCAAATGAGCAAGAAAAATCTAAAGAAAGAGCCTGTCTGGGTGGCAGGAGGTCATGCTGTTTCATGAGGAAGTGCTAAAACACTACTAACATTTGCTACATCGGTGTGTTTTCCTGGCTGGTCACACTACTCTTCCTTTCACCTCAGCCTGCTCTCCTATTAAACAGAAGAACAAAAGCGTGTCACCAGAATGCTCAGTAATATTTCCTGAAAACAGCATTTCTTTTCAATGCATCTACCCATGTGTTAGGCAGTGGTACACATGAGGAGTTCCTGATCAACAGAGTGGACAAACACCGTAGGCTTTCAGGCTGAGCCTCACTGCCCTGGGACCCCTGGGCTTAGTTCACATGTGCCTTGAGGTGCCGCACAGCTGCCCTTCCCTTCAACGGAAAATGCCATCTGCAGGTACCACAGCTGGCAAAGAGAGCTACAGCCCTCCCGACTTCCTCTGGTACTTGTCCATAAGCTCAATAATGAGGCAATAACCAGTGGGAGGCAGTATACTAAAGTGATCAAATGTATGAGCTTGGGCTTTAAATTCCAACTCCAACACTTACTTCTGGATGACCTTGGGCAAATTAACTAACCCCTCCTCACCCTAGTTTCCTTCATAGTAAATAGTAAGTCAAACAGAGTTACCTTCCTGACCTTTAGCTGAGGCTTAGGTGGGCTTGTTAGACAGTTCTCTAGGTTGACTTTCAGAAGGCATACAGCCATCTTCCCTAATTTCCAAGCTTTAGATAACGTTTCTCAATGGTACATAATCAATGTCAGTTGGTACAAATAGAAAGCGAATAGGAAAATGGTAGGCCTAGATCCATCCATATCAATGACTCTATTAAATGCAAGTGGATTAAACACTTTTAATTAAAAGATAGAGATGGTCAGAATGGATAAAGAGTAAAACCCAACCATATACTGCCTATAAGAGATATACTTTGAGCATAAAGACTTAGATAGGTTGAAATGAATTGAATGGGAAGCAGTAAGAACAAGAAGCCTGGAGTGGCTATAATAATATCAGATAAAGCAGACTTTATTGTAAAGAGTTTGCCAGAGGAAAGGAGGAGGTTTTCATAATTTAACAGAAAGTCATAATCATAAATGTATATGCACCTAATGACAGAGCTTAAAACATATGAAATAAAATAGGCTAAAGAAGAAATAGGCAAGTCTACAATCAGAGTTGGAGATTTTAACCACCCACTCAAAGCAACTAATTGAATAACTAGAAAAAATTCATAAAAAATGTAGAGGATTTGAATGATTCTATTAATAAATCTTAGCCATAATTTTCTCTTCCTTTGATTCACATTTTCACACACTTAACAGTGCTGACATTTCTGGTTCCCCAAACCCCAGCAAGAAAGCCATTGTCTCTTCAGGAGGCACAGACATGTGGATGGTATCATGCTGGAGGAGCCTTTCAAAGCTTAGTGTATGGAGAAGCTTCTGAGTGCTGGAAGGTGGCCACATCTCTTCCCCCTCTTTCTTAGCCTGTTTTATATGAACCAGCTCTAGAATCACCAGTCTGTCCTCATAGCCATCCCGCCATCTGCTAGGCTTGAGAGCCATTGCTGGAGCTCTCTGAATCCTTCCCTAAGACACCTGGAATGTTGCCACAACAGATGTTTAACCATCACATTTCATACATGTTGGCTAGGGCAAGACATCCACATGAGGAGAATGATGGTGATCACGTAGAGTATTAAAATCCTTTGAAAGTGTCCATAGCAAAAGAATTTCTGCTTTGACTCCACCCTTTAGATGAACTCTAAACAAATACAGGGTGGGGCAAAAGTGGATTTACAGTTATGAGTATGTGAAAACAGAGTGTATTCTTGTATTATTATTTATTAATTATTGTATTACTTTCCATATGAACAACTTTAAAACCTACTTTTTCCCTACCCTATATAGTCCTCACTTATATTTATATCTATTATCAATTGCTCAGATACAGTTAAAGATTATATTTGAGGGAAAAAATAAACATCCAAAGTTGTCCTTTTGAAGAATGTGAAGATCAGTTTGCTACTTACAAGTGTTTTTTCCTGCTCCTTTTCTGCCCGAGGCTGTGCAGATATATTGCAGCATTCCATTCCATGGAGTGTCCACAGAATGAGAGATATGTGATCAAAGGCCCTTATTATATATCCCAGGGGAATTGGGGAAAACATCCTCAAGTAAGCAACTTCTTTCTCATTCACCTGGACCTCGAGTACATAAAGTTTCAGTTAAAAAGTCTGTAGGCAGAAAATTAGATGTTTCCAGGGTTTGTGGATTCCATATGTTTGCCTAACCATCATAAATCTTCTTTCCAGAAATCCATTCATCTCAACAGCTCTTGCCACACTGAGGCCATGATGGAGGGCAGACAAAGTCTAGAGACTATGGCTATGGGACCGGAGGGGACCGTTGCAAAGATTTTCTTTAAGACCCATGATTTAAATGGCCATTCAGGAACAGGCTAGGGCAATAAAAGATCATGGCATAAATGGAGCCAGAGAAGCCCTTTCTGAATAGTTGGGACTCCTCATCTCAAATACCCTTCCAACATAGCAGTAGCTCCTAGAGGGAAAAGCCTAAATTTTTCAAGCCCATTCACCTCTAATCCCATTGGCAACTTCGATTTTTCTCCCTAAAGAACATTCCTAGCCCTTTGCCTCTAAACTGTGGTAAAGAAGCCCAGTCAGCTGCAGAAGACTAGGCCATTGATAACAAGATCTTTTTCCCCTTCAGGAACTTGTTCGCCTGGACTCTTCCCCAACACAGTTTAAAAGAAACAAAATTATAAGAGTATCCTCTTCTCCAACAGAGTATTATTCTTTGCTGACCAGAAAGAGAATGTGGTTCATTCCATGATTAATCTTTTCAATGCTCTGAAGGGCGAATACGTGACAGGCACGAGGGGGAAGCACCTCCATGAATATATTTTTTACTGGAACTTGGCCTATTGCAAAGCCCTTCTGCCACATTCCATTAGGAAATTGCAGGCAGTTTCATATATCCAAGGGCTTCTCTCCCTCCTACTCATAAATGTATAGACATCACACGGCAGGGAGGGGGAGGAGGCTGACTCTCTCGTATGGCATACCCTTGCACAGCAGACATGTAGGCAAATGCAAATGCTGAACACAGTAGCTCATGCATATGTGCATATGAATATATATCATGTTATTACTCCTCGGCAATGAGATTCCAAGTAGCTACCAGAGAGGGGAGGGGAAAGTCATCATCAATACAGCTGCACTTCAGAATGTCAACTGAAGGCAGACAATGATAGAAGATGGTCAGGCTGTCCCTATCAACATGAAAAGAAGCCAGGACCACCTAAGGACTTATTCAGGACTGGGCCAAATTCCAGCCCTAAACTCATCACAAATTATGCTAAGAGCTCCCTAGGGGAAGCTCCAATTGGCATTTTTGAGCCACATACCCACCTCCCTCTTTTTTTTTTTTTTTTTACACAGACATTAGGACTGCCAGGGAGACGACTAGAGAATAAAAAACCGAAGTGAAAAATGAATTTGGGAAGGGATGCTCTCTCATCCAAATGCTTTCAACTTTCCTGAGAAACCCTTCAGCTTCTTTAAAACAAGCCGCTATTATTATTCCACTTTGCCACCCAAGTCCCTAATGAAGGGCAAAGCCAGTGTGCAGAAAGGTAAAGAGAATTGTAGATGAAAATGTCAGCAGACAGGTAGGAAGGTGGCAGCATGGCAGAGCCTTCCAGCTGGAACTGGGGAAGAAAACATCTATTTTTAAGGGAATACATTTTAAGAATTTTTCTTTATTTTTCCAGGAACACTTAGGTCTTGTCTTTTTGTAGACAGAGATATACACTTAATCACAAGCATATTGTATGAAAGAAAAATGTATAGGCCTTCTAGACCCCAAAATATATAGCAACGGTTCCAATTTTCATTACCAGAAATAACTAGAGGAAATGAGAAGCAGGTGTGGGAAGGCTTCCCTGAGCAATGCCAGGGCTTCATTTTAATTCGGTTGTGCATGGCCTGCCGCTGCCGCCCGGCCTTGCTGCTCACATACTCAGAGGTCAAGCCATTAAAATCAGCCAAGTACACTCAGATTCATTTCTTTTAGACCCTAGTCTTACATTGCTTGCCAACAGAACACTTCACTGGCTTTTGGCAGAAGCAGCACTAAATCTCTACAGTAGGAAATAGAGTTTCTTCCTAAATGACACAAAATATTTGGGGCATAAGCCTTAAGATCTCAGAATTAATCAAAAAGGACTATTTACATACAAAGCATGAAACTACTTTTGGGTGGGTAGTAGAAGTCTAAAATAAGTTCCATATTTCTTCTCTTGGTAGATTTACTCTTAATGAGAGAGGATGGAATATATGGCTTGTTGATACTGGCAACTATTCATACCATATAAATGTTTGATAATATCCTGTGAGGACTACTATGCAGAGAAGAGCAAAGATGAGGTATATCTGAAAATCTACCTTTTCTTCCTTTCCACAAATAATTAGCATTTGCCCGCAAATTAAAAACAGGTCATTCGGGTCTGCTTTAAATATATCTACCAGAGACCAATGCCCACAGAGAAAGAAAACAAATAGCTTATTCACTGGACAAAACTCTATCTGAGGGCCTGTTTAGGATAGTTCTTTGTTAGTTTACAACCCAGCTCTGGGATTATCACACATAGTAGTTTCAGTAGAGAAAGGAGGGTCAGGAAATGGGCTTGAACCCTGGTTCTGCCACTTTCTGGTTGCTGACCTTTGGCAAGTGACTTAACCTCTAAGGAACTTAATTTCAATATCTGTAAAATGAGGGATTGAACTAGATGATTTCCAATGTCACCTTCTGCTATAAAACTTTATGATTCTAAGTCTCTAGCCCACTTGGAAAAGCATATCTAGTTGTGCTTGTATGAATTTGCTATAGTTAGCACTATAATGAGCTAAAAAGACTTTAAAGTAACAAGCTATTATAACTGACAGTAAGAGGGTAGCCAGGGTCCTAATGAATGAATTTGCTCATAATTCATCTCCATATAAGGAATGGAGACACAATAGCAGTATTTAGCTATGGTAGACTCTTTGGGTCCAGGCCCTAGGAAAAGAAGCTCCCACAAAGAAAGGTCAGAGC
Organism: Furipterus horrens; assembly: GCF_987537825.1. NCBI lineage: Eukaryota > Metazoa > Chordata > Mammalia > Chiroptera > Furipteridae > Furipterus > Furipterus horrens. The sequence goes on along the minus strand of NW_028327176.1, from coordinate 133,875,454 downwards.
CTCACTCACCTTCCCAGTGATTTCATCCACTGAATGTATTAAGTATGCCAACTCTCCCTTACTAAGCCTTTCATCCAACCAGGAGACAGGCTGTGACTTCACATATGGATGTGCAGAGCTCATTAATAGATAGAAATGAGTCCCTACTAATGGCATAGGTTACTACATCACCCAGTCAGGCACTTTCAAGGCCAATACGCTCTTCTTTTGTGCTTGGAGTCAGAGATAAAGGTCCTCACTCAGGAAGTCCAACACCTTCCTAGGACTTAGAAGTTATCCGGAACTCCATTTACTCTTGGGTTTATGCTTCTATTCATCTTGCTCTTTAACTATGGTGATCAAGTGTCACTTTCCCCTTTGACTACCTGTGTTCACCCTGATTTACACGGTAAACTTCTAAGTGTAGGAAACAGCATGAACATAAATATACACACTGCACTCTTGGGGAGTGGGTGTACATAAATGTGCTCACATAGATGCATGTTCCCTTTCCAAGGACCGACGTGAAAAAAATAAGCTCAGGCAACCTCAAAGCTAAACTCTTGAAGTCTTAAAGTTTTAGGTACCAAATTGGTTTCTATTACAGAATTTTATTAGATTGAAATTTCATGTTTTGCACTATTGTTTATAGGAGATGTCTGTGTGTTGTTTGTATTAGACCCAGATAATTTAAAAAATATTGCTTTAGTGGAATTATTCTGTTTTGGGTTAGAGAGTCTCTTTAATTTTTAAATAATTACTCCTTATAGAATATGTAAAATATATTCAAACTCTTTTAAACTTTTTCCTGGAATTAATAAAGAGACTAACATTAACTACCAAAGAATTTTAAATGAATCTGTTGCTTTTATAATATATTATCTAAAGTTGATAGATAGACAACAAATTATGGCTTGAATTATGTCTCCATCTCCTGAATTTATATGGTGAAGTCCTGTACTCCTCCCCCTCAGAATGTCACCTGATTTGGAAATAGGGTCATTGCAGATGTAAGTAGTTGAGATAAGGTCATACTGGAGCAGGGTGGACACCTAATCCAATAGGACCGGTGCCATTATAAAAATGGGAAATTTGGAGACAGATACACACAGGGAGAACACCATGAAGGTGAAGGCAGACCTTAGGGTGAAGCTACTACCAGTATAGCACCAGAAGCTCAGAGAGAGAAATGAAACAGATTCATCCTCACATACGTCAGAAGGAACTAACCCTGCCAACACCTTGATCTTGGACTTCTAGCCTCCAGAACTGTGAGAAAATAAATTGTCTATTGTTTAGCAACTCTGTTTGTAGAGCTTTATTATGTCAGCCTTAGAAAACTAAAAGAAAAATCAAATTTGGAAATTTTTTCCTCTAGGTTTTTCTTTAAATTATTAAGAACAAATACTTCTAACAATTTGTGTAGGCCTAATTTGTTCATTCTGCTATAAACACACACACACACACACACACACAGAAGACCACACCCGAACTTGCTGATAGGGGTCTGGACTCAGCCCCATTGAGTGTGGCTGTTGGGAGTGCCCCAGAGACCATGCTGTAACAGTAGACGTCAACAGGGATAGTGTTTTCTAACTCTTGGTCTTGAATCAGTAAAAGATGAAGAAAAAAAGCACACTTGCGTATTCACTGGTTTAGGCCCAGTCATGATTCCTTTAAAGACGCTGCCAATAGATTTTAGTCATTCTCTGGCAAAGGTTTCTCTTCAACCGCAAACACTACATAGTTGCTGAATGAGTCACCACCTTGAGTAATCTAATTCCTTGACCAGTACATGCTTGCTGCTTAGAGCACACCGTGCCTTTAGTTGTGTATTTTGTGTTGCTCCACTCTCTGAAGCTTCTTTAATACTTTCTGAAGGGTCAGGTTAAGAATTCACTATGAAACCTTACAGAGGAGGAACCTTGCTTATTACACAACAGCGTGTAAACTGACTGGTCCTCAAGACCCAACATATTAAGATTTATTAAGTTTTCTCACACCTTGAGCTAAGCTGGATGTGGCATTATTACTTCAAAAAGGCAATAAACGTGGGCTAAAAACTTTTCCCCGACATGGAAGCCTGTGCTAAAGAATCCAAGGGGAAAACATAGGAAAGAAGCAAATGCTGTACCCGGAAGGGGGACAGGGAGCTGATTCTACCCTATGTCACCATCTAGGGTCACACAGACTCAACTTGCATCACCAGACATTCTGAATGTCTTCAGGAAAAATATAATAATGTATCACCAAAAAGTTATTACTAGCCCTGACCAGGTAGCTCAGTTGGTTAGAACATCATCCTGATACACCAAGGTTGTGAGTTCGATCTCCAGTCAGGGCACGTACAAGAATCAACCAATAAGTGCATGAATAAGTGGAACAACAAATCAATCTCTCTCTCTCTCTCTCTCTCTCTCTCTCTCTCTCTCTCTCTCTCTCGCTAAAATCAATACATAAATAAATAAACATTTGGGAAAAAAAAGTTATTTCTATCAGTAAAATTTAAAGCAAATAAACCTCTGAGCTTATTTTTGCAAGATTTCTTTTAAAACTGTGCCTGAAAAATACTTCCCCTATCATCATATTACAACCACGTTTTGTTCTTTAACCAGGAAATATGTTTTTCTCCCAAGCTGGTAGAGTGAAACATTCTGAATATTTGTAACATTTTTTTTCCCTAAGGAGAATTTTTTGTATAATATCTGGCCAGTTCTTCTTGATTTCCTTTCTCTTTCTTCTGTTTCCAATCACTACATAATTTTTATTCTTCCATAAGTAGGTACCAATATTATGGAAATAGAAATTGGAGAAATGAAACTATCAACAAAATAAAAAGGCAACCTACTAAATGGGAGAAAATATTTGCAAATCATATATCTGAAAAGGGGTTAATTCTGAAATACATCAAAAACATATACAACTCCATAAAAAGCCAATTAAAAAATGGGCCGAGGACCTGAATATACATTTTTCAAAAAAAGACATACAGATGGCCAATGGGTTCATGAAAAGATGCTCAACATCACAAATCATCAGGAAAATGCAAATCAAAATCACAATGAGATCTCACCTTATACCTGTTAGAATGGCTGTCATCGACAAGACCAAACTGACAAGTGTTAGTGAGTATATGGAGAAAAAGGAACCCTTGGGCCCTGCTAGTGGAAATATAAATTGGTGCAGCCACTATTGAACAGTATGGGAGTTCCTCAAAAAATTGAAGATAGAACTACCATATGATCCAGCAATTCCATTTCTGGGTATTTATCTGAAGAAAACAAAAACACTAATTGGAAAAGATATATGCACCCTCATGTTCATTGGAACATTATTTACAATAGTCAAGATATGGAAACAACATAAGTTTCCATTAACAGATGAATGAATAAAGAAAATGTGATATTACTCAGCCATAAAAAAGAATGCAATTGTGCCATCTGTGACAACACAAATGGAAACTGAGGGCATTATGCTAAGTGAAATAAGTCAGATAGAGAAAGACAAACATCATATAATCTCATTTATATGTTAAATCTAAAAAACAAACAAAACAAAAAAATCAAGCTCATAGATACTGAGAACGGATTGGTGGTTGCTAGAAGTGGGGCAGAGGGTGCTTGATGGATAAAATGAGTGAAGGGGGTCAAAAGGTACAAACTTCCAGTTATAAAATAAATCATAAGGGTATAGTGTCCACTATGTCTACTATAGTTAATAATACTGCATTGCATATTTGTAAGTTGCTAAGAGAGTAGATCTTAGGTGTTCTCTTCATAAGAAAAAAATTTTTTAACTATATATCATGACAGATGGTAACTAGACTTATTGTGGTGATCACTGCAGAACATATACAAATATGGAAGCATTATGTTGTATCCCTAAAACTAATATAGTGTCATATGTCAATCATACTTCAATAAATTATTTTTTTTAAATTAGAGAAATAAAAGAAATTTCTTCAAATTCATTTCATTTGTGTTGCCCTAGTCCATAACCTTACCAAATGCAGGAGGGAGAAAGATACATCTTAAATTTATGCTCTAAATGGGGATGCTTTTTGAACAAACTGAAGAGTATCTGTTTAATAATATTATTCATAACTTACATTTGCATGGCAATGAACAACTCTCACAAAATTCTCTTTCTCCTCAAAAGAGTCTTGAGAACCAGACATGTTACCCTTGAAGAAACAGAACTCCTCAGGTTATATGGAAGGTGGTAGAGCCAGGAACTCTTGGCTTAGAGCTCTTTGTTATCCATCTAGCTAAGGCAAATTGTCCTGGACAAGAGGCTCAGCCATCTACCATAGAGAATTCTCTGGTTAACTTATCATGAGACTCCTCGCTGCCTAAGGACAGCAAAATGAGCCATCAGCTTCTCTCATCTTCTGTTGCCTCATCTGCAAAATAAGGACAATACCACCTATTCCACAAGATAAGGTGAGAGTAAAATTAAATGATGCCAGTGAAATATTATACACGTTATACAAATCCCTTCTTTAGGAGCTTTATTGCAGAGTAAATGAGGACACTTACTTGCCGTTTGAACTTAGGCAAGTTTCTCAATATTTCTAAGGCTCAGCTTCCTTATCAGTAAAACTGAGACTACTGCTAGACCTTGCCCATGAGATTATTGTTGAGGAGTAAAATCCATGCCAAGCCTTTAGCACTGGTCAGTACCTGGACATAGAAAGTCCTCAATAAATGTTGGCTATCTTTAGTAAAGACACTCATGTTTGATCCCAGCCCTTTACCAGCACAGGTACAGCAGATGAGTAAAGCCCAAAGGAGTCCAGGGACTCCATTTTAAGGTCCTATCTGCCCAGGCTCTTTGCTCCTCTATGCTCTCAAAGAACATTTTTGAAAGAGTGCCACATACCCTTTGTTTTGCAAAATTGACATCCCTGGTCTGGAGCAAACTTTCAGCCATTGAACATGGTTTGCCCTCCTTCTATTTCCTATTGCATTAGAGTACAAGATTTGGTTGGAAAATTCTTATACCCATCCTGATATCCAGAGAACAAAACTGACCTACCCTACATCTCAGTGTTCCTCCTGAAAGAGTGGCAGTTTAACAATGCTACCTCAAAAGATATTTGTCAGTGATGGAACCAAATTTTCTGAACACAGGCAAGAATAAATCATTTATGTACTAGCTGGGAAAAGTCAACTCTAGTTGTGAGTAAAGGAATGTAAAAACCAGCAAAGTGTCTGGCATATAATTGGCACTTACGCTGGGATAGAAAAGTAACAGGCTGTCTTCCAGGTTGGATTGGTGTCTGATCATAGCTTTGAAGAATGTTTTAACAGGAGAAGAATAAACACTAACACAAACTAACCTTAAAATCTAATCAGTCGCTGGTTATGAATACTACAATATAACCAGGTCACTACATTTTTCTGTAACTTAGATGATTTAAATATATATATGATCTTTATATAATGCCTAAAGGGAATATAAATTACACATATCAACACTCACATGAATGGAAAGCATTTACTGGTGTTCAGGTATGGGTGTGGCATCTGAGCCAGTTCCTCAGACTTGCTTTCAAAACCCTGAGATGTCTCAGTGACTTTCAGAGAGGAGAGAAACTTAAACTTGGGAAGGTAATGTAGATGGAGACATCCTGAAATGCTTGGCATTGTCTTGTTCCTTAGTATTTCAGAAGTAAATTTGTTCATCATTCTCAATCATTTTATTTCCTCTTAATTCTTTCTTCTGGGAGCTCTTACATGAGTTGTAATCCAGATCTTGGACTTCCTACCCTGTGTGCTTTGTTATTTCAGAACTTAAACATTTGACCATGTGACTTGCCATTGTATGGGAACTTTAAGGACTCAATGGACATTTAGCAGGTGCTTGCTACCTAAAAAGGATGATCTAGGGCAGTGTGGTTGAGGCTAGAAACCCCAATCATTTACAAACAACATTGAGGGCCAGCTATATGCCTTACAATGAAGATGCCAGTTTGAATAAAGTCCAGCAATCTGACTTATAGACAAGTGAAGGATGTAGGCATAAAAATAATTACAACACAATGTGAAAAGTTCAAAACCACCAACAGATCTGTGGGTTCCCCCCTTTCAGACCGTTCCTGCTGAGGGATGTGAATGGATATGGTGGCACCATCTGAACACCTCCCAGAGAAGCGGGCCACAGCAGCACCAGCGCTAGTTCAGCATCACTCGAGAAGAGCACCTTCCAGGCAAAGGGTAGAAGCACAGCCTACCAGCTAGACACCCATGTCTGCCCATGCTTCCACAGAGCCTCTTTTTTTCTCTTTCTCATAAAAGCCACAGAATTTTCCTGTGGCTCTGGGGAAAAAGCCTGTCACTGGGACCTCTCACTCTTCCCTTGATTCTCTGTCTAGTCTCATTTTTCTCCCCGCCTCCCTCCCCAGCTATGCTGATGTCTTCGCCTTCCTTCCTCTTTCATCTTCCCAGCCTGTCATCTCCACATCATACTGGGCCTCCCCCAAAAGACACCTTGCAAACAGCCAGCTCCCTGGAATACACGGAAGTAACTCAGCTTCATATCATACAGTTAAAGAGTTTGACGCTATCATATTTAATTTTGTGCTTTTGACTGAAAATAAAAATCTATAGATTAAAATGTATCTCGTTTTAAGACCATCAAACAGTAATTTGAAAAATAAAAAAACAGTAGGAGCCTTTACCTTTTAAAACATATGAATCTGACCCAAATGAAAGCATGAGAAAATGAAAATTATATAATTATGAAAGCTTTCTCCCTGTTTCAGGATGTATACATTTCTGGGGGGAAAAAAATCAATAAACAGAGAGTTATGTAGGAGATGAGCTAAGCCAAGGGCATGCATTACTTTTTGTGGCATCCCCCTCGAGTGCTGTGGCTTTGGGTGCTTTGTCCCTAACCGGGTGAGACAAGAATGCCATTGTTGCTTTCCCCATAGTTCTGGGAATGAAGAATAGTAATGTACTTTATTTTTACATCCAGTTTAATCTCTTTATTCAAGGCCTACATTTCAGAAGGTCTCAATTTGAAATGTGGATCTTGGAAAGCCCCATTTAGTAATCAGGAAGAAAGCTAAAGCTGAGGGTGGGTAGGGCTGAGCCGAGCTCCAGCTGCGCTGCTGTGGGGCTGCTCTGAACTGTGGCCCGAGGCCAGGCAGCCGGGGTCCCCTCTGGTTGGCCCGCGGCGAGGCAGTACTGTGGCTCCAGAGCACTGAGGACAAGCACGGACTCGAACCTGACCGACCACAGGTGAACCTTGGCTCCATGTGATTTTAAGACAGTTATTTAACTTTTCTGTGCCTCAGTTTCCTCCCTGTAAAATGGGAAAAACAATACAATCTGCCACACAGGATCCTCACGGGGGTCAAGTTAGTTCTAAGAGCTGTCGAGCATGTAGTAAGCACTGTGCGCGCGGTTACTATTTTGATTCCCAACACTTCAAGGGAAATCCAGTTAATTGGCTGAATGGTCTCCTTTATGTGGACATAAACCATGAAAGACTAGCATTTAATATACTTAAAGCTCAAGTCATATAATCCCAGATCCTAGGGACAGGTTGTTTAAAAGTCATAATTCCTGGTAATACTACAGCCGAGACACAAAACAGAGGCGACAACACAATGTACAGGATTCCACAGAGCCAGTTCAAGGCAAGAAAGGAGCTGACCCCGTAGGAATAGGATTGTGCATGGCCCACGAGCGTCCATGCCTCTCAAGACTGGTGGGGGAGGGGTGCACTTCATCAGATGGCCCCTTTGAGATGGACAGACTTTCTCCCCAGATTCCTGGGTTCAGTGAAACCCACAGTTCACCACGGCAGTTTACTCAACCCTAATTAGGAATCTGATTGCTGGTTGGCCTTGCACAAAGGACTTTTAATTAGGGCTGAGAACGCTTAGAAAAATCCACTTGGCAAGTCGGCTCCCTCACTCTATCTCTTTTTTAACATCTTGCCAAGATCATAAGGAAAGGGAGAGCTTAATTACAGTTGGTGTATATATCTTTAAGAAAAAAAAATGCATTAAGTACTTTAAAATAGGCTCTCTTGGCTCTGTGATCACAAGGATTTTACTCACTTCTTATCCCTGATTGGTCTCATTCTCAGTTACAGATGAATCAGACACATTTTGAGCAGCTTTAAGATTTGCTTTTCATCCAAAGCCAAGTAGGCAAATGGCAGTGAATTCACAAGCTTTTCCAAATGATCTCATAGGTTCCTCTGGCTCCACTGTGGGGGCCATTTGCACTCTGCGATGCTGTTATTGTAAACACCCCCGGCTTCCTTGTGTCCAAGGAGAGGCTGCAGCATAGGGCCCACCAACAAGGCCATAGACTGAAAAAGGAGAATCAAATCAGCCCATGAAAGACCCTGAGCCAGACAGGTGGTCTTGGAGGAGAGTGCCATGGACCCGGCCTTGGAGGTGGACCCTATCCTTAAATCCCTCAGAGAGCATCCTCTCTCTCTCACTGCATCCACAGAGCCCCCGCTCATTAATTCTCCCAGCCTGAAAACAGGTGACCCATGCTCCCCTTCAATCCATTTGAACCTGGCCCTGGCAGCCAGTAACTTTTTAATTATTTATATGAAATATCTGATAGGTCACAAAGTAGCTGAATGCAGGGTAACATATGCTCCAGGCAACTCTGAAGCTCAAACCAGCCACTCAAATACATGAGATTTTCCAACTGAAGTTTGCCTTTTACCGCTCCTTTAGTCTCTGCTTTTTTTTTTTTTTTTTTCCAAGTCTTTGTGTCTTAGAGCTAAAGATCCCTTTCATCTAATCGCAGGAATGTGAAGCTCTGTATTGAATTACATTTCTTCAATTGCTATTTACGTTTGATGCAAAAAATAAGAAACTGGGTAGAAGCAGAAGATGCTGTCACTTATGTCTGAAAGGGATATGCCCATCATGCTTGAGCCGCATCCAAAATGTTCACACTTTTTCAGCGTGAGACTTCTGTGCAGACTCTTTGAGTGTGGCTCTGTGGCATTATCTTAAAACCCAGGCAATACCCCTTTCTGTTGAGCTTGCGTAGCTTGTGCTCAATAGGAATTTTAGTGTCTTCTGCCTTTTGATTTAGACCAGTGATTTTCAATCTTTTTCATCTCATGGTACACATGAACTAATTACTAAAATTCTGTGTCACACCAAAAATAGAGTTTGTGCGAATCTGGCAAAGAAAACAGGTATAATTTTGATTCATTCACACTGGATGGCTATCATTGTGTTGGCTGTTGTCATTTTTTTTTTCTTTTTACAATCTAAGGGAAAAGAGGTCAGTGCCCCTGAATTTTCAGGCAGGTGTTGCATGTTTTAAAAATTCTCGCGGCACACCGGTTGCAAATGGCTGACTTGGACAACTGGCGAGGGGCAGAGGAGCCAAGCTGCTTTGGAATTGTGCCCACAATGGGAATGTATGATGGCTACCCAAGTACTTTCCGACAAAATCATTTTTCTAAGGTCATTCTGATTCTGTAGTAGCAGCCACAACAAATACACTTAATGATTTTATGGTGAAATGTCACTGGACTAAAATTTAAGATAAATTCTAATATCTAAGAAAATATGGAGGGAAAGCAGCTTTCTAATTTAAGGCCGGTGAATTTCCAGATATTTGGTTGATTTATCACACACCATATATATGCCTTTCCTTTACATTGTTCTTATCCTGTCTTAGAGAGATCTGACATTTTTTTTTCCAGATTTAATGTGTTTTATTGATTAAATTATTACATTTGTGCCAATTTCCCTTCCCTCTGCTCCCCTCCACCCGGTGGCCCCCCTCCCTCCAGTTGTCCCCCCCTTTTAGATTATGTCCATTAGTTGTGCATACAGTTCCTCCCAACCTCTCTCCGTCTATTCCATTCCCTCCTACCTTGATCCCCAATTCCTATATCATCTCCCTCCCTTTCCCCATTCCCCCTCCCTGTTGACCTCCCCCCAATATGCTTCCCGTACCCACAGTTCCTCTTCCCCTCTCGTTGCCTATTTAGTTTGCCTTTGTTTCATCTCCCTAGCTTCTGTTTTTTTTTAAACCAGTCCCTTTAACATCTCATATAACAGTGGTTTGGATCTAATGAACTCTTTCAGTTTTATTTTGTCCTGGAAACACTTTCTCTGTCCTTAGATCTGACATTTATTTATCACCATTATATTCTTCATGCTATTAAAAATAATAAGGTTTATGTGTTACCTTCTCTCCCAACCGCCAAGGATGCTCTCCAGAACTTTGCATTAGCTCTTCTGATGAGCTGGAGAGGGAAATATCATTATCCTCGTTTATAGATGGAGAAATTTGAAGCACAAGGAGACTGTTTTGCCTAAGGTGAAAGTGTTGTTTTAATCCTAGACTTTTATTTTTATCTCTTCAAATTTCTTCCTGAGGGTGGTAATGAGCTCGGCGAATTCATTGGGACTAAACCTTGTCTGAAGACTTGTTTATAAAATTATTTCAATAAAATCCACAATCAGATTGGCTGGTGTGGGTCTTCAAACTGAGTGGCTTCCCTAATGAGTACACTTATCAGGGAGGGAAAACCTCGTTACCAGCTGAGTTGGCTTCTCCCACACTGCGTCATGGCGGGTGTGGGGGCTGAGGAAAGTTTATTAGTAATAAAGACCAAAGCCCTATAGGAGCTTTTACATGAGAATCTGGTGTCTTTTTCATTTGTTTAATTATTTAAAAAGTTGGGTTGGAAAATGTTTGTAGAACAGCTAATAACGTGACTTCAGAGAGGGACGGCTTGGCACATCCCACTCATTAGCTCTGAGGCTGCTTCACCTTGAACTTCGCTCAGTTAGTTGCTGTCTCCTAATTTCCCTCCCTGTGGTTGTGCTGTTTGCCCCTCTGATACCTATCTGCCTCTCCAACTCAACTCAGACACTTACGTTACTTATACACAAAACTGAATTTTCCAAGTAAAAAGGACTCCAGAAGGATTTTTATGTTTCAGTGCTCAGGGCTTCTGGATACTCATGGGCCTGGGAGCCACCATGGATGTCACTGAGTGGTAGAGTTTGTCTTCCACGTATGTGATGTTTTGAAAGAAGTCCTTCGGTTATTTACAACAGGACATTACCATTGAAGATTGGAGGCCAACTATGGACCATTGTGCAGCTAGGTTGGAAAAGACCCCTCACTCAAAGGTGGGAAAGTGGTTTTTGGTCCTAAACCCCCACACACCAAGTTGACTTAATTGCCCCCAAGCTTCCTTGAAACAGTAAGAAGGCAAAGTAGGATAGAGTTCACCATTGCCTAATGGATGCTCAAGAAGTACATAGACCTTGTACTTTCTATTTAAAAGCTGCATTTGGTACAGAAAGGGAGAGATGCAATTCATTTCCATCTCATTAATCTTTTTTATAATATTTAGTTTTCCAAAAGAATTTATGATTTACAAATGATAGAGCAATAGTATCTGCTCATTGTCAAAAATTTAGATAAAACAACCCCCCTACAAATCATGTTGGTGGCTCCCGTCTTTGGACACATAAGAACTGGAGAAAGAAATGTGGACTTGGAGAAATCTGGGCCCAGTGTGCTACCTGCAGGCTCAAGAACAACCATTCCACATAGGGAAAAAAATAATTTAGATAAAATAAAACAAAAAGTACTGGAAAGAAAATTACATTATCCATAATTATATCACCCAGAAAATAAATGTCAACATTTTGCCTAGGCCCTCCCAATCATAAATAGACACCTCCCTTTCCATTTAGGATTAGTGTGTGTATAGAATTTAGACCCTACTTTTCTTTTCCATTTGACATTATTTCTTGAGCATTCTTCTATATCTTTAAGTAGTCTGGGAAAATATCATTTTTATATGTGAATTTTACTGTTTGGTGTGCTATGATTTATGAACCCATTTCCCTAATGTTGGGTATTCAGGTTGTTCTAATTGGTAGTTAAATCATAAAGAGTTCTGTAATGCACATCCCTTTATAGCACACATTTTTATTTTTGGAGAGATAAGAGTCCTCAAATGGAACTAATGAGTCAAACCTATTCACATTTTGAAAATTCTGTTTTCATTTAGTTTTCTAAAAGCATTGTACCACCCTGGCTGGTGTGGCTCAGTGGATTGAGTGCCAGCCTGCAAACCAAAGGGTCACCAACCAGTTCAATTCCCAGTCAGGGCACCTGCCTGGGCTTCAGGCCAGGTCCTCCATTGGGGGAGCATGAGAGGCAACAGATACTGATGTTTCTTTCCCTCTCTTTCTCCCTCCCTTCCCCTCTCTCAAAAATAAATAAATAATATCTTTTTTAAAATGATGCATTCTTCAACAAAAATAAATTGTTAAAAGCATTGTACCAATTTATATCCCAATTGCTATGCATGATGGTGCCCTTCGAAGTGAATCTTCGCCACACTAAAAATTTTTAATTTTATGAATTGGACAGCTGTCTACCTCCATTAATTTAATCTTATTGGTATTATTTTGTATTTGTTTGATAACTAGCTATTTTTAAAAGTTTTATTGAGATACAATTTACACACTATAAACTGTCATTATAAAGGTACAATTCAGGGATTTTTAGTACATTTATTTATAGAGTTTTGTAACTCACCAATTTTAAAACAATTTTAAGACATTCTAATTTTAGAAGAGTCATCATTTTCTGGACCCCATTTGTAGTCAATCCCTGATCCCACTTCTATCCTCAGGCAATTATTGATAAGAAAACTTCCCTTTATGGCTCCATTAATTTGTCCCTTCTAGGCAATTCATAGAAATGGAATTATATTTAGTATTTTATTCTTACTCTTTTCACTTAGCATAATGTTTTTGAGTTCTATCCATATTTTAGTATGTTATAATAGCACATATTTAATTCATTTTTATTTAATATTTAATTCACTTGTATCGAGGAATTCTTTAGTGTGGATATATTGCATTTTGTTTATCTCTTCAACAGTTAATGGGCATTTGAATTGTTTTCAGTTTGGGGGTATTATGAATAATGTTACTATGAACATTTGCATACAAGTCCTTGTGTGGATAGATATTTCATTTTTCTTGTAGACTTGGGGAGTGAAATTGCTGTTCCTCTAATGTTTTACATGTTCATTAACAGGTGAATGGATAAACAAAATATGGTAGATTTCAAACTTTATTTATGTTCCTGAATGGTTTATATAACATAGAAATTGTGTTTTCTGAAACTTCATATGAACTCTTTGCTAAGTCACCTGGACCTCAAGAGTTTTTGAAAGGAGTTGTTTAATAACTTTGTCAATTCCTTCTCAAGGTTATTGGTTTTTTCATATGTATAATTTATTTAATCAGTTTTAGCAACTTCCAGAAAATCATTCATTTATCAGTATTTTTACATGATCAACATACAATATTTTCTCCCACAATATGTTGATATACCTTTTCCATTTCTAACATAATTTGTATTTTCTCTTTTCCTGGACTTTAACAGTGCAAAGTACTTCCATTTTGTTAGCCTTTAAAATATTAAAAACACTTAAATTTCTCAAAAATATATAAAGAACTTATACAACTCAACCCAGGAAGATAAACAATTCAAACAAAAAATGGGCAAAGGTCCTGAACAGACACTTCTCCAAGGAGGACATACAGAGGGCCCATAGGCATATTAAAAAATGCTCAGCATCACAAGCCATTGGAGAGATGCAAATAAAATCCACAATGAGATATCACTTTACACCTGCCAAAATGGCTATCATTAATAAACCAACAAAAAACAAATGCTGGTGAGGATGGATGCAATAGCATAAATGGAACTGGATGGAGGCTATATTATGCTCAGTGAAATAAGCCAATCAGTAAGAGAAAAATACCATATGATCTCACTTATAAGTAGAAGCTAGTGAACAAAATAAACTAATGAGCAAAATAGAACCAGAGACATAGAAACATGGAACAGACTAACAGCTGTAAGGGGTTGTGGGGTAGGTGGGAACTGGTCAAAAAAGCATGAAGGGATTGATCAAAGAACATGTATGAACGACCCATAGACATGGACAATGGTGTGGGGATTGACTGTAGGAATGGAAGGGCAGGCTGGGCAGAGGGGGACAAAGGGGGAAAATTGAGACAACTGTAATAAGCATAATAAAATATTTAAATTAAAAAAATAAAAACACAAATTAATTGTACTTTATTTTCTATTTCTTAAATTGCTGTATTTACCTTCCTTATATATTTCTGCTTGTTTGGACCTATTTTATTCTTCTAATTCTAATTTTTTATAGTTATATGATTAGTTTATCTTCATTATTTCTGGCTTAATAATGAGAGCGTTTGAAGCCCTCAACATACCCTATCATACTGATCTGGCCATATTCCATGAACACTTGCATATAATATTATGATTTTCATTACTTTCTAAATAGCTTGCCATTATAGTTTTGATTTAACTTTTATGAAATCCTTATAAGGAATTTAAAAAATTTCCAAGTGGTTGAGAGTTTAGGTATTTTTATTCTTATATGACCCTGTGTAATTTTTTTTTCTAGCTTTGTTGCATTTTAGATAAAAATTTTCTTTGTCACCTTATATATTTTTTATTTTATTTGGGGTTTCAAATAATACTTTTCAAAACAACTTATTTCTTGTTAAGAAACAAAATTCAACATTTGCCTATAAATCAGCTTTAATAATTATAGTATTTCAAACTTTGGTGACCTCTCTTTTCTTTTTGATTGTCAAAGTCTGGTGTTTAGATTTTCTAATAATTATCATTTTTCTGTTGATTTCCTGTCAGTTTTTTTTTTATATTTAATGCTATGCTACCTTCACATGGCTTTTATCACTGTAATATTTTCATTCTGAGTTGTACCTTTTATCAACATAAAATGCCAAAATGAATCCTTTATCCCAAAGATTGTTTTATGATGAATTCTCCTTTGTCTAATTATTAATGCCATTCACATTTTCTTTTATTCATATCTTCTTAATAAATATTTGGTCATCATTTTATTGTTTAACTATGTCAAGTTAATTTTAACATTTATTGGTATTTTTCCTGATTTTCAGGTGAATTCATGTGTGTTGCAGAAATGCTGGCAACTATAGGAAAGCCCACACAAACAATCATCCATTACCCAGTATCCAGAGTTTTCTCTTTTTTCTTCCTCTTCTTTTAAAATTGTCTTTGATATGTTTAAAGAAAGCCAGGAGAGCCTACATCAGGGCCAGTGGTCACAAGCCAATTAAACCAGAAACCAGATTGTTCCATGGTCCAGAGCATGGTAAGACAAAATCAAGAAAATAAATCTCATTTCTTACATTTCTTGAAATTCAAAAACAGCAAATCACATTCCTCTCTTATCTGTGGGAGTGAAGAAATAAAGTGATTAGATTGCCAGGGTTTCAAAGCTAGAATGACATGAATTTGCTGTAGGCAGGAGGAGGAATCCCAGGAGTTCAGAGAAGGTGATTCCAGCAGCTGCCACTGAAAAGCAAAACTTTGCTTGGCTTTAGCATGGGCCTGGGATGTTGGGGGGCGCAGGGGTGTGTGTTTGTGTGTGTGTTATTATGTATTTGTGTATGTTGACTGTGGCATGTACGTTGTTGGAGTATGTGTGTTTGTGTATTGTTGTTTGTGTGTGTTGCAGTGGTGGTGGGGTGTGTGTCAGGGGTCAGATTGGTAGAGAGGGTTTGGCAGCAGCCCAGAGGTCCCACGGAAAAAATGCAGATGTCAGTGCAGCTGGGTCTGTTTTTTTCTGGAGGTCAGGGAAACTTTGGGTCTGAGAGCTGCCTCAAGTCATGTTCTTGCTGAAAAGTGAAGTCCAGAGCTTCAGCAAAAATGTATCCTATGTCAAAGGATCTTAAAATAGGCTCTGCAAGGAAAGGTTAAAGGGACCAAATCCTTTTTCATAACAGAAAAACAGATTAAACAGCTTCTTAATTATTACCATGAAGGTTTTCTTCTAGTGCTCAGTGGCTTTTCCGTTTCTATAGAAGGTGAAACACAATCCACTTAAAACAATGGAAAAATAAGGAGTTTTTTAACCCTCAGATTTATACATGGAACAGTCTGTAGGGAAAGATTATAGAATTTCCAGCCCTGTGATCTCTGAAGAGAGATAAACTATGGTCCAGAATGTGGGGCCATGAACTACTGGAAAGAGCACCGGGCACTGGGTCAGGCAAATGTGGGCTGGAATTTCAGCTCTGCACAAGCTCACATGATTATTTAACCTCTTTACTCTTTGTTTGCTCACCTGTAAAATGAGCATAATGACAACTGTATCACAGGTTTTTCTTGGACTAAATAAAATGACAATCTATATGAATCTCCCAGTTCACTACCTAGGACCAGTACATGCTCAACAAATGTAAGCTTCCTCCCATTTTCAACTATCATTTGATAAGCAGTAAATCTTGCACATTCTTGGATCACTAAAGAGAATACTAATTCAATTCCACTTGCTAAAAATTTACTGAACACCTCCTTTGTGGAAAATACTAAGGTGTTTCTTGGCCCCCAGCATCCATTCCCCTTACTTTTTGCATGTCTCCAATTTCTGCAGATGGGTCTGCCTCACCCACCACCTGCTCAGGCAGTGTGGTTTTGCAGGAGTTTAGTTGGTGACTTATGATCCAGGTATTGCCAATCAAAGCATCTGAGTGCTTTGTCAAGAGTGATTGGTTCCACCCTGGCCAGTGTGGCTCAGTTGGTTGGAGCATTGTCCTGTAAACCGAAAGGTCACTAGTTCAATTCATGGTCAGGGCACGTGCCTAGGTTGCAGGTTCATTCCCCAGTTGGAGTGTGTACAGGAGACAACAGATTGATAGTTCTTTCACACATCAATGTTTCTCTCTCTTTCCTCTCTCTCTCTCTCTCTCTCTCTCTCTCTCCCTTCCCCTCTCTCCTGAATGAGAATAAAATAAACCCTTTCAAAAAAAAGAGTAATTGATTTGTTCAGAAGCCAGTGAAATTCAGAGGGTTTTGCTTGTGCTTGCTGGATAGCAGGCCCCTCTCTCCTTGGAAGAGACTGAGAGGCTGGAGCTAGTGTAGCCATCCAAACTCCTCAAGAGCCTGAGAATTAAAGTATTTACATAGAGGACAGCCAACTTAAGTGTAGAAACAGGGGAAAGCCAGCCCAGTTCCTGGACTTTTCAGTTATGTGAACCAATAAAGTCTACTTTTTGTTTAAGCCATTTGAGTTGATTTCTATGTTGCTAAATGAGCCCAAAGTGACACAGGCTGTGTAAGATATACAAAAATGACCATGATCAAAAAGTTTATAAATTATAAAAAGATGTATACAAAAATAATAATAGTGTGGGTCAAGGTATTTATTAAATACTATTTATCTAGGGCTTAGTGCATACTAGACACTGATAAATTCTTTGTACATATTATTTTATTTAATCCTCAGAACACTTAATTTTGTGGAATTAGTAGCATGGATTTTGAACTAGAGAGATGGGTTGAAATTGGAGAGGTATGAGAGGAAGGTAAAGGAGTTAAGTGGAAGAGAGAATAAATGGAGAATGGAAAGTGCAGGGTCAGTTTGGGAAATAGTTGGTGGTCTATTAACTGGGCCCTGGAGGCCATGAAAGATAATAGTGAGCAATATGACCGGCAAGGCAGATTGAGATCTATCCATTGGGAATATGGAATTCCAAGGCAAGGAATTAGTATTATTAACAATGAGATTTTTAAGCAAAGACTTAAGAGACCCAAAATCTTATCTGGGGAAAATATTCATATAATGCAGTAAAGTGAAGATTGTTTCCAAAGCGAATATAGAAGTGGAGGAAATGCTTAATATACAAGTACTCACAATTTTTGCCCCTGTCCCTAACTTTTATAGAGAGTGACACTTCCTTTTGGGTCAGCAGCCAAGTGCTTGCTAGGTAATGGGGGAAGAGAAACATGGCACAAACTTTAAAAACATGACAGAGTAGGTTGGTCTACAGAAAGAAGGGTTTAGGTGATATGCAAGCAAGAGAGAAACAGCAAGCCTGAGTGTTGGAGTCTGAGGAACTGGAATTTTGAGGAGGAAAAGTGAGGAGATTCTTAGGGAGCTGCTGCCATCCTTAAATGTGTGCTTTCTTGAGAGAAAAGGCAAAGACTTAAGGCACATTCTTATCATTACTTTTTCCCTTCCAGATTGCAGATGCTGGTATTTATTATCATTGAAGACAGAGACTGTTTTGATATTGAAAGGCATGACTGGCTGATGGTGGGGAAGTCAGAAGCACTTTGTGTTCAGCTTGAGTGAAGACACAGAACGGATTAACCCCGGGGAATGTGCAGAGAACCAGCCTACCTGGGGAAGAGGTGCCAAAAAAGAACAGTAAGAACGAAAGGTGCAGATATATCAAAACCTTGTGGTGGTTCCTCCAGAAGTTAAAGAATTTCCATATGACCCAGCAAGTTACTTCTGGGTATAGACACAAAAGAATTAAAAGCAGGGACTTAAGTTCAAGCACATACATGCACGCCAGTGTCCATAGCAGCATTATTCACTAAGAGCAAAAAGTGGAAACAACCCAAATGTCCATCAACAGATAAGTGAACAAACAAAATGTGGTATATTAAAATGCAATAGAATATTATTCAGCCTTAACAAAGAAGGAAATTCTATATGCTACAGCATGGATGAAACTTAAAAACATCATGCTGAGTGAAATGAGCCAAAAACAAAAGGACAAATACTGTATGAGATACCTAATATAGGTAAGTTCATAGAGACAGAAAGTAGATAAGAGGTTACCAGGGTCTAAATGGAGCAGTTCGGGGAGAGAGTTATCGTTTACAGGCTACAGAGTTTCTGTTTGGGATAAAGAAAAAGTTCTGAAATGGATAATGGTGATGGTTGTAAAATATTATGAATATACTTAATGCCACTTCATCATACACTTAAAACTTGTTAAAATCATAAATTTTGTGTTATGTGTTATATCACAATTTTTAAAAAGGTACATGTGATGTAGGGTTATTGATGTTAGACTAGAGAGTGGGGTTTACTTAGGACCTCCAGACACAAGTCTTGATCAGAAGGCAGGGCTGTCAAAATGTTGTTTAGGCCCTGACTGGTGTGGCTCAGCTGGTTGGGTGTCGTCCCGCAAAACAAAAGGTCACCAGTTTGGTTCCCAATCAGGGAACATGCCTGGATTGTGGGTTCAGTCCCCGGTCGGGGTGTGTACTAGAGGCAACTGATCAGTGTTTCTCTCTCACATGAATGTTTTTCTCTCTCTCTCTTCCTCCCTCCTCTCTCCTCTCTCTAAAAATAAATTTAAAAAGTCTTTTTAAAAATGTTGTTCTAAGAAGACTGATCAGTAGCCATGAGGTAGAGAACTTTGGGCCAGTGCCAAGCACTGGCCTAGGGTGTGAACTTTCAAATCAGTGAGCATGAGGTACTGTAAGAGTCAGACAGAGGAAAAATCAGGAGGATTTGTGATTATTGGATGGGGAGAGAGGCATCGGGGGAGCCAGGCAGTTTCCATGATTTCAGCTTTTTTTTTTTTGCCTTACAGTAGTTGATTTCTATTTTTTAACAAGCCAAGTATTTCCTTCCTAATATTATCTAATGTTACCTTTCTCAATTGCTGCCACAAATAGAACCCATCAACTACGAAGTCCTTAGAAAACTGTAAGCTTCAGCCAATAAATAGTACTCAGCTATATGGAAAAAGTAGGCAGTCATGACTCAGACAAAGTGACTCTGCTTTTCTGAATGGAAAAACATTTCACATTTTGATCTTGACCAAGAATGTAACTGAATACAACTCTGAGTTCTATACATAAATTTTTTTTTGGTACTGCAATGTTTTCTGTTGCATAACTATATGCTTTGTCAAGAGACAAATGTCAGACTCTCAGCTAGTCAATATAAAAGCTATTTTACAACCTGGTTTTCATCTCCTAAGTTTCACTTTTTATGTTTTTGTAACCCTGCTATTTCAATAATATTTTTATTTAAATTTATTTTCAATCTTTACACAAAATCCAAAACAAAGTACACACTTATGTAAAAACTTGCATTCCTGCAAGCTCAAAAATAGCTTGCTGCTCCCTTAGATACAGCTTAGATGTGTCTTATTATCAAAGGAGCCCTAGTACTTAACTGCCAATAAAGTTAAAGCAGTTAACCTGTTTACGCCAACTAACCACCTGTTGTCGCATAGCAGCAGAGTCTTCAGAGACCAGGAAAAGAGGGTGGTCTGTTTTGATAACGAGGAAGGCCTGGCACGGAGCCAGATCAGTGCTGAACAGAACAGCCTGAAAGAGCACTGCAGTGAGAGGCTCTGAGCAGCTCACAGAAGCAAAAAGACAGCCGAGAAGAGTGGATGAGGGTGGTTGGAGCTGCTATGAGGAATGAGGCTTGCTGAAAATCATCTTTGCCTTCATCAGCCCATGTCTCCTGTGTATAGGGAAATCCTAGTTGAGCTGAATCAAACTAGATGACAGCTAGAGGTGGGTGATATTCCGCTCCAAAGTATCTATTTGCGTGCACTGAGCTATGTGGAACTTTGGGGGTCTTATAGAAAAAATACTACAACCATGTCCACTTCCTTCAGAGAAATGTATGTGGAATAGAGATATATTCATTCCACAAGTACTTAGTGAGTGCCTCTTACTGTGCCAGATACTGTGCAAAGTCTTGGGGATAGAGGTGTGAAGACAAGAGCCCTGACTTCTAGGAGCTTACAGTCTTCCTGGAGGAGACCGCAGTAAACAGAGTAATGAATAAACAATATAATTAATGATTGTGATAACTACAAGGAAGGGAAAGAACAAGAGTTAGGAAGCAAATAGAAATTGCAAAAAGCCACTTCAGATAGGGGGTTCAAAGATGCCCTTAGAAAGGGGTAACATCTAAGCTTAACCATCCAGGATGCAAAAGAGCCAGCCAGTCTCCCCTTGGAGGTGGGGTGGGGGCAGCAACCTATAGGAACTCAAGTGCAAGGCTCAGGAGCTCATGTTCAGGACAGAGGACAGAGCTGGAATGGCTACAGGTGGTGACTGATATAAGTTTTGCAAAGCTGGCAGAAGCTAGATCTTGCAGAGCCTTTTCAATCATGCAGGGGTGATCAGTGGACACCAAAGAGTTTTAAGCAGAAGGTAACGTGACTTTATTTACATTTTTAAAAGATTTTTCTGGCTACTGTGAGGTGAGCGGAAGTAAACATGGAAGCAGATTCGTTAGGAAATCACAGTGATAAACCAGATAAGTGAGGATGGCAGCTACCCCTAGGGAAGTGCTTCTCAAAGTGGAGTCCCTGGAGCAGCAGCAGCATCACCTGGCCACTTAGAAATGCATCTTCTCAGGCCCTGCACCAGCCCCACTGAATCAGAAACTCTGGGGTGGGACCCAGCAAGGGTAATTCTAATGCACACTGAAGTTTGAGGACTTCTGTAAATAGATTAGGGGTACAGAAGTAAAGAAAGTGTTATGGACCAAGTGTTTGGTTCTCTCTAAAATTCCTGCATGGAAGCCCTAACCCCCAGTGTAGCAAGCTGTTTTTGGAGACAGGGCCTCTAAGGAAGTGATTAAGGTTAAGTGAGGGTAAGGGTGGGGCATTTACCCCTTAGGATGAGTGATGTTATAAGAAGGAAGCTTTCTATATCCCCCTCTCCATCCCTCCTCTCCCCACCCCTACACACAAAGAAGAGATCCTAGGGGCACAGAGAGAGATGCAGGCTGCCTACAGGACCCAAGAAGAGGCCTCAAAAATGAAGCCTGCCTTGACGGCACCTTGATCTTGAACTTTTCTGCCTCTAGAACTATGAGAAAATAAATGTCTGCTGTTTAAGTCACTCAGCCCGTGGAACTGTATTATGGAAGCCAGAAAAACTAATACAGCTGGGAAGAGAGGACTGCAGTGGGATAAATTTTGAAGGCAGAGCTTGATAAAATGTTAAATACATATAAAGGGTGAGCTCACAGTCACTATAAAAAGCCATAGCTGTGGACTCCTTAACTGGCTGTGAGAGCAAAAAGATACCTCAGAGTAACAATAGGTACACTCCCCCTATCTTGGAACTCTTCAAAATATGGGGGAGAAGCCCAGCATCTGCACCCCCTCCTTAATTCAGAATACCATCTAGTATGTGAATCCTAGTTGGAAACACCCCCCACCTTATACCTAAACAAAAGTTAAAGAACTGGTTTCCCTCGCAAAACTTGTTGTAACTCAGTGCTTGGAAACTTGACCTAGACTCAGACAGTTGTTGTTCAGGGACTTGCCTCTGGAAGGAATTTATTCATGGCTATGGCAGTGGATGGTGAAGATCCAGCGGCAACCCCAACCCATGATATGACCTTGGCTGAATTATTTTCCCAGCTGGTTTTCCCACCCTTCCCATCCATGTTTGAGCAATGAGATGATTCCAATGAACTAATTTTTTGCCTACATTAACTAGAGTTTTTAGCTGACTTCCCTGAATGGTCAAGAGAGGAACTCTATAAAAGATCAGACTTTCTGTGTGTACATGGGGCTCAGAGCCCATGATATCTGGGTACTCATTTCAGTGGGTGGCATCTATACTCACAGGCTGTAGCCAGAGACATCTGGATTGCAGGCAGCTAAAGGCAACAGCTGCAGTTGGTTGTCTCCCTAACCTGTGTCCCTTCGTGTAAGTGCACAATCAACAGGTAGCTGAGGCTTCAAATAGCAGAGCTTCCATTTTCTTTCTAAAATCTTTGACTGCAGCTCCTCACCTTTGAGCCTACTGGTCCACCTTACTGGTGACATCACAAGAGCCTCTCGATTATCTCTGGCCTCCTCCAGGGTCACTCCTGCAGTGGGCCATCCTAGAGCACTGCCTTGACCGTGCCATGCCTTGCTCAGACATCATTAATAAAATGTTCAGAATAAAATACAAACTATTTAGTTGGGTATTTAATGTCTTACACAATTTTGTTCCTTCCTATTTTCTTAGCTTACCTTCTAGTACTTTCCAACACACTCTTTCTGCTCAAAATAGGTTGGCCTATTTGTGGCACCTTGGACATGCACTATGCTTTCCCACTGCGTTCTCCTCTACCCAATCAAGAATACCTCTTCTCTCCCTTTTTTCTCCAGATCCTTCCCATTCCTCAGGACCCATTTCTGTCCCCACCTCTCTGGGAAATCTCCCTTGAACTTCCTGACCCACTGTGATCTCTCCCTTTTCTAAACCTTTAAAATCCTGAATGTGCTCATCAGGCACTGCCTGGTATGACTCGCTTCCTTTTCCTGGGCTTATGCTTTATCATATCAGCCAGATTAGAATGCCATTTAAAGCAGATGCTACACTCTATGCCATGACTCACTACAATGATTACCTCCAACCTCTTGTATATCCCAGACAAAATCATGGAGCATGGTGCAGTACATAATGGCAACATGATGAGCCAGGATATAATTAACAGGTCTCATGGCCTGCCCCATCCACAGCCCCTTCTAGAGAATCGGTCCTGCATCCCTCTGTCCCCTGTGACCCTCTCCTGATCCAAAGAAGCCACTCCTTTGTGAGAAAAGCATGATATGGCCTGACAAGTCTCTTCCACATGGGAATTTGCCCGAAGAGATGCAGAGACTGTTGTCAGTTGTTGGTGGTTGCTGGACCTGGAGATCATGATATAGAGCCAGACTGGCAGCTATGTCAGATGAAGCAAGCAAGATGAGTATGCAGAGGAAGCCGCCTAGTTAAGAGGTCAGGAGAGAAGGCATTCAGAGACAGAGATCATAGGGCTCCTGGAAATTGAAAGGGTGGCTTAGCTCTTGGTGGTCTTTTGCTTCTCAGGTCCAAACTTCACTAAACAGTCTGCTTGTCTTTCCTGTCCATGAGATTTCCCTTTAGCTTTTCAATAAACTGGAGCTAGCTTGAGTGGCCTTAGTATTTTTTGCCTTCAAAGGAACTTTGACTGGAAAAGAGGCAGCAGGGGCTGATAATTCTCTCCTTTCGTTTTTTACACCACTCCCAGGCAGGGCCCCAAAGGGTCCTGCCCCTTCCCTTCTCCTAAGCTGTCACAGCAAAGCGCAACTACTCCACTCCTAGTGTGGAAAACCAAGAATCAATTGCTCAAATGCTGTCAAAAAGTGACATTCAAGTTTGAGTGACAATGATGTCTTTGGTCCTGTCCCTATCCACTTTTCTATTTTTAGTTCTGCTCCTTCTCTGCAATTACAATGCTTAGTGCTTAAGCAGTTGCCAGGAGTTATTTAACAAGTACCTCACCCTTCTTTGAAGAGGATGCTTTGATTCTGAGCTTACATCCTTGTCTCAGTGACAGACTTCAGAATGTGCCATTTCACAAGACATCAAGTCTCTTCTGGTGCTTTCTTTGAATGATGGGCTCAAGTCCATTGATTGATCATAGAAAGTGAAGCTCATCCGAAAGAAATTTCCCCAAACCCAGTGCCTTCAGCAATATACTCTCCATCTAATGAAACAGGGCTAACATGGACAAGCTTTCTGAAGGGTGTCAGCAAATACGTCAATATAATGGATAGAAGGTATTTTGTAAATAAATTCCAAAAGCATCATTATTCTAATTTTCAGCATCCAGTTATCTTTAAATATATTACTCAAGGTGTAGATGTCATGTACAAAGGAGAACTAGACAACGTGAAGAGCTGTGTAGAGGTGCAGGGCGCTTTTACGATCGCTATCTATCTGGTGAGCATGCTGTAAAGACAACTCACACATTTAGACATATTTCTCCAATATTAGAATTTTTATATTAAACACAAACTATATCTCTCATCAGGAAACTCTGTGTGTGGATTAGGGATCAATCAAGGGTAGGAAAATTTGGGAGAGAGGGAATTAGTGAAAAAATTTAAGCAAATAAGAAAAATTTAAGCAAATTCCAAAGAATTTATAGAAGTTTGTATGAATCTTGCTCCAAACTGGATTTCCATCCTTTAACATCCAGGATATAGCGCCAGGAATTACAGATCTGATCCCTCAGAAACAGGCTGGGGTACAGGAAATATACTGGGGAGTACTTTTGGGAACCACACCTGTGGGAGAGTGAAGGAAGCTGGTTTGGGCAAGTGAAGTTGGATGGCATTTGGTCACAACAAAAGCCTCAGCTGATCCCACAAGCACAACTGTAAGTGAAGGTGACTCTAAAGAGCTGTCCTAAGTGAAGCCAAGAGATAAAGCCTTTGTATCCGCACCTGCCAGTCATCAGGTGCAGGCTGCCCCCAGGAGAGAATAAAACAGTTCTCTTCTGCCAGCACAATCTCTGGGCGTTGCCATTATGTTTTTTCATGTGTCAATGAAATAAAGGACTACCAAGGAATTCTGTGAAGAAAGTTGTTATTCCAACGGCACACTGTAAAGGCAGGAACATATCCTAAACTCATTGGTGTCTGACTAAGACTAACAGGAGAATCTGCACCAGATGCAGGAAAGCTCCAGAAAGCACCCTGGACAGACAGAACCATGGGTTTGCCTCGCTTGTCACAGCTATTGAATTCCAAGAGTGAGGTCTTGGGTTTAACCCAGCTGAAAGGATTATTTTTGTTTTTCAAGCTTGCTATCTCCTTTAGCACATACACCTGAGAATGAACAGTATTATTTCAAAAACAGCTGATGACTATTAAACTGAAATGAAAAGGTATCATCAGAAACAACTTGGAGAATTAAAAAATCAAAAATAACATCCAGAATACTTGCAATTCTCCCATTAAATGGTAGGATGTGCTAAAACCTACCTACATACACTTCTGCAGGATGAAATCCTTCCAGGTTTTCTTAAACTAGTATAAGTATTCATTCCTTGTAACATTTTAATGAAACTTACAAAAAACATGCAAGAACCTTGATTTCTTTTAAATCAAAACTATATTTTTCTTGTGAATTCTAAGAAAGGGCATTCTCTCTCACCTAATGAATTTCTAAAGTGCTAGTCTCTTTGTCTCATCTTGCTGATTACCTTAGCTCAGAAATTTATCAGTTCAAAAAGATACATTAACTTCCTAGTTAATTCAAATATCGTATGCTGTGATTTTAGCTCACCTGCAATGGGCAATGTGTTCAGGTTATTATCTCTTAAAAGGATCACCATTTAAACTTTTCTTGGATGCTCAATTCTTTTTTTGTCCATTTGCTAAGATTCTTATCTTCAACCAGGAAAAAAATGTTCATTGCCCTACATTAATGGTTTGGCAGATTATAAACAACTATTGTTCCTTTATCTTTTTGATGCTCTAATTTTTTTTAACTGACTTTAGCAAGTACTTTGGGTGTCCCTGGTTCTTTTCAACTTATCACTGTCATATTGTTGATGTGCCAACTGATAAACGAATAACCATTTATTTTATGCCTGAGTATGAAACCACTTCCTACTTGTCCTCACTGGTATGGAAAAAGTCTCACCAGAATGTGAGGCTAAATAAATTACTGACTAGTAGCATGTATTCTTGAGCTAGAATGTCTGGCTTCAACTCCCACTTCTGCCGCTTAGCTCCGGAAGAATCACAACTTCTCTGTGCCTCAGCTTCCCATTTATAAAATGAGACTATCTACTCACAGGGTTACTTTTAGAATTGATTTAGGTAAAAGTAATGCCTAATATATCATATATATGTGCTGGTAGTATATATATATAATATATATGATAGTAATATATATTATATATGATAGTACTATTATTGCTATACAAATTTTACAAAGAAAATCAACAACACAAATTTAAAATTGTTATCCCTTATATAGTTAAATTATGGCATTTAAAAAAATAACAGCATACAATTTGCTGTGGCTTAATAATTTTTCTTCTGTTATAAATGAGATCATGTTCTATACCACACTCACAGGCACCAAAAAGATGATGTACACGCATATTAAAATATCCCTTCACTAACTCCACAAACATCAGAGCAAGGCCTTGAGCTCAGTGGTGGGTGCAGAGCACCATTTCTCCCAAAGGGCCATGAAGACGAATAGTGAACTCTCCAGAACATTTTCTTATCTCATATTTATTCTCAAGGAATCATTGTTAGCAAATGCCTTCATATCCTAGGCATGGAACTTCCTATCAGGTAATTGAAGGCTTAAAAGAGATACATATTGCATATTAGAGAGTGAGCAGAGATTCCAAAAAAAGGATTTAGTAGATGCAGTGGTGTTTCTCTACAAAATCACAGTAATATTCCTGCTAACATCTATTTCTAGGTAAATGGTTTATTAACATACCACTTTCTACGCAGCTGCAACAAAAGAGAACTGATAGAGCTAGTTTCTTACTTTGCTTGTTATTCCTTGGCTAACATGGTTCACTTCACAAAATGACTTGTTTAGTTTGAACATTCCCTAGTGTCATCAATAGTGTTTATTGGGTATTTCACTAATTAAGTTGCATGCATTGATGCAATGTTTACTGTGTGATATACATGATACTATTCAATACACAGGAAATAAAAAATACCAAAAAAGTATTAACCAAATTTTAAAAATTAAAAACAAAAGTCATCAGAGTATGTAGGAATTAATCAGGGAAAACTTTATAGAGGTAAATTTTGAGCCAGAAAAGTTCTATGCATTGATTGTGACAGCAGAGAAGAGGGTTCTGGCATCCAACAAGCCACAGAGGAAGGAATTAGAAAATCTGTGCAGTGGGTCTTCCTGGGGTAACACCCCTCCCTCCCACACATCCCTACCCTGCCCTTCCAAAACTCATGTTTGTGGGAGTGCAAAGACATACCAGTCAATGAACTTGATAGACTTGTGTGGGGTGCCTGTCAAATGGTTGAACAGGAACCGCTGATTCTGTGGTCCCAGCCCAGGTATCAATCTTTCACGCGTCCCTAAATGACTGGAGCTGTACATTAGGAATCCCTGTGAACACTGGGGAGGCAGCGGGCAGCTCTCACCCATCAGAGGAGAGTTTCAGATGCCAGAAATCATCTGTCATTGGCCACTGAGTAGTAATGGTAATCTCCTCAACGCCTCTTGCCCAGAGAATGTTTTCTAACACAATGCAGAAAGTATTTTGGGGCTTCCCAGTCCAGAAATCTGACTCCAAGGGGCTTTAAAACTGCCCTCCTGTGGCCATGCTATGGGGAAGAACACAGCCGCCAGAGCAGCCACACACTAAGAGTGTTCGGTTAGGAATTCAGAGAGTCAAAGCATCCTTCTCCAAGGGCTCACCATTAGCAAGCAAATACCAAGAGCTCTCTGGCAGCGAAGTGCAGGAGGAGAAGAGACAAAGGAGCAAATGTCCACAGAAGTAGGCAGGCAAGCCCAGGACACAAACAGCACAGGCACCTCCAAGCATCTGACAAGACCAGCGAGGTTTCCAACAATTCCTGCTTGAGGAACGACAATGACCAGACATTAAAATCCATGCTTTTGCACAATCCGAGAATAGAAAGCAAGTTCAAGCTTTTCAGCTAATTCTTTGGTCTTCATAAAACTCCTACTTTAAATAATCCTTTTAAGGTGTCATCATCTACACCTACCTGGACCCAGTGGTCACTGCCTTAAGAGTGAAGTTCCCAGGGCCTGGAGCAAAGCAAACAAAATAGGCATCACCTCACAGCCCCCACCCTTAAGGAATTGTCCTAAGAGAATGATATGTGTTTTGGTGTGCCACACCGCACAGGAGCACAGGGCTGGGGATGGATCGGGTCCTTACATCAGGCTGCACTGGGACAGTCTCTCAGGGATATTCTGAGCACCTAAACCTTCTCTAATCCTGAACTGTAACTCTGGAGCTGCCCCAGTCAATCTGGTATGGAAAGAAGGAGAAAGCCAGTCTCCTAGGTATTACGCCAGCTTTCCTAACCTGAACTTCATTCTATATTTATACATTCAATTCAATTCATTTATTTCAGGGGCTCATTTATAGCAAGTACTAGGGGGCCAGGCACTGATCTAAGCACTTTATGGATTAACCAATTTAATCCCCACAATACTCTGTCAATTGTCTGGCTTCTGCAACATACAAAACACACAGAGCCCCTGGCCCCACATGTATGTCTACTTCTTTGTCTATGCCTTTTATGTGATCACATGCTATGCCCTTATTTATGTGTCTGTGTCACTCCAAGCTGGATTATTGGCTCCTAACAGACAAGAACTCTATTCTGACACTTCACTAAATGCTATGACTTACAGGGTCTTCAACATTGGCTCCTTCCCTGGTAAACTGTTGAAGAGGATGCTACTTGCTGTCATTGCTGCCTCTCAGGCATTGTATCCTTCAGGCTCCCTGAGAATAAAAGAGCTTCTTCCTCCCGCCTCTTTCTAGGGGTGTCTGTGTGTACCATCACCACTGCTGCATGTCCTGCTATTTTCATCTCCTCCCCCGCCCCCCAGGTACCTCGGCATCACTGAGGATACCTGGAAAGACATCATCTTTTTCTGTCAAATTGAAGGACACTGTGGACAAAAAGGTTAGGGTCGTAACAATTTCCTCCTGCACCCAGGCCTGGTTCTGTCACACTCGGCCATAACGTGGCAGTGAAACTCTCTTCATAAATGCTTAGTGCAGCACTGTGGCAATTAGGGGCTTGACAAATGCTTTTTCATGATGCTGAAGCGGAGGATCAGAGAAATAAAACATTCCCTGGAACAAAGGAGCACACTGTAAGTGAATCTACCTTTAAAATAGGGTCTCTGGCCACCAGACTCCTCTGTGCCCAGCGTGTAGGGCAATGAACACTAGGGACATGATCACAGGACTGGGCACCCAGAGACTGGGGCCTGGGTATTGAGCTTTTTAGCACCAAAATGTCTCTACTGCACTAATAGGGACAAGATACTGCATTTAACAAGCAAGTTAGGGAAATTTTAACTGACAGAAAGGATTAGGAACTCACAAACTGGCCTGAGCAAAAACCCCATAGATTCCTAGCTTAATAGCAAGTGTTTATTCAAAAAAACAAACAAACAAACAAAAACGAATTAGTAGACAAAAGACAGGTTCATGAAACAGAGCCCTTAAGAAAGTGAGGAAGGATGGAAAGGGTGGGGAGGGGGAGTAAGACAATTTCCCAAGTGAGAATAATGAGAGAATTGCTTGCTCAAGGGCAAATTTTATGGAAAATCATGATCCAGTGCTAACAGGGAGAAACCTTTCCAAAGAGTTAATGGAGCAGTTAGAGAAATTCAGGTTCAGTAAATCATGAGGACGGGGAGTATTGATCTGAACATTCAGGAGGATGAAAATATGGAGCCGAGCTGCTGACCAACTATATAACAGAACTGCTTTCCAACAGTGGCTGGGATTTTAGTTGCTGAGTTGATGCTGGAGTTTTGCCCACTGAACTCTTCTTCCCGAGCTGGTTCCCTTAAGAAATTCTGCCCACTCTGTCCTGGAGGTTAGTAGACTCTCCCATTGACACAACTGCACCTCTCGTCTCTATAATGATTCCCAAATGCAAAACCTGCAGCCCAGCCTCTCAGCGGAGTTCCAGGTTGGGTATTTCCAAGTCTCTCCAGGCCGTTCTTGCTGGAGCAACTTGCTGTCATAGCTAGTTAGACACTCATCATCCCCAAGGTCTCACAACCATAACCAATGAGAAAACAAAACAAAGCAGGCACACAGATCACAAAACCATCCAAACTGTGTCCCCTGTCTGCCAACCTTGAAAACACTTCTCCAGCTCTTCTCCCCAATTTGCCAATAAGATGAGCATTTAACCTTGGCCAGTTATTCCACTCTTCTCTGATTCCATTTTCTCATCTGGGAAATGCAAATAATAAAGGGCTGATAGGAGGCTGACCAAGGCCATGGTATAAAGCTTTCAGAATACCTGGCATGTAGTGACACACATGAGCTGTCATTTTCACCAGCACTGGCATTATGTTAAATTACGTTTTCCATTTCTTTCCTGTACAGATTCCACCAACACCACACCAAGGGCTTCAGCCCTGCATTAACATCCCCAACTGTCAGAGCCAGACAACTCACAAGAGAAATAAGGACTAGTCCTTGCTGTATGTCAAAGTCTGCTGGGAACTTTTCAAATATACAGGTCCCCAAATCCTACTCCCAGGCTTAAATAAATATGAAAATTGAGGGTAATGTGCACCTAGAAGTCAAAGTTTTTTCCCCAACTAGTTTCTCTGTGTCTTCTGATACAAAGCCAGGTTTGGGAACCTCTGTCTAAGATGAACTTATTGAACATTGTCATTTTATAGATGAGGAAACTGAGGCCGAGGGAGATGCAGAGATTGGATCAAAGACACAGAGCTGGTAAGCGGCAGAGCCAGGACAAGAACCCAGGTCCAATTATTCTCAATCTAGAGTACTTTCACATCTCCACACTGGCTCTTCTTGGCCTTGTGACTGTTGTAGCTCTATCCTCACCCTTTTCTACCTCCTTCATTCCTCTCTCCTCTCACAGATTGGATATGTTAGCCCCTGTTCAACACTACACTGGGTCCCCAGGGCAGGGTATCTTGGGTTGTGTGAGCCCCAGAAAAATGTATGTTGAGGGGCCTGTCTGTATAAACTATTTTATTAGAAAACAGGCCCATGTGATGTATAGTGATTTACTGATGAAGATATAGAATAGTGAGTATTTATTTATTGCCCAATGTGAAAATTCTTTTTATTCCTCGTGAATGACAGTTACCCCAAATCAGCATGTCGGCACCATTTTAGAGGTTCAGTGTCATTCAGTCTTACAAAAGAAATAACTTGCTGGTCAGTGTCAGGGGGAACATATGCTGACCAGGCTGCCTCCTGAACAGGCCCCTTCCTGGCTCTGGGACAGTCCCATATAGAGCTCCTCTGGATACATGGCCAATATCTTCCAGGATGGGTAGAAAGTAGAATAGTGCACTGAAGTGAAGAAATGGGATCTGGCTTGGACACCGCACCCAAATAGCACTGCAGCTCTATGGACTTCCTTCAAGAAAAGCGATCTAAATCATGGGGCCTTCTGAGGTGTGGAAGGACCCAAGGAAGGAGTTCCGCCCCTGATGAAGGACAGTAGTGTCACATCAGCTGGTTAATAGATGGGGATGCTATGGAAGAGTAACTCAGAGCCACTTTTTATAGCTTTATGAAGACATCTGGCCACTTACATTATATGTTAAATAAGTAGGAACTTGAATGCATTAAAAATTAATAGAAAATTGTATGAATAATAAATCTCTGGTAGTGTATAAAATGACCAGACATTACCTCCAGGTTAGACAGTGTATTCCTAAGATGATATGAGCTAAGTGACTTTATAGTCTTTTCACTGGTGGCCTGAAGACAACAGGAACAAAGGAGATAATAAATAAAATCCAGGCTGGGTGAAGACCGTTCAACTGTACAAGTTACTTATAAAACAACATGTTTCAGGGTCCGTGAGTCCCACAGCCTAAACTGCAGATGATACAATCCCTTGAATCTCCTAAAAGTGAGAGACCCCTTAGGATGCAAGCCAAGAAGTTTAGGCCAGCCACTGTGGAGCCTGCAGACAGTGATATGGTTGCAGGAATTGCAAGGATCTGGTCTGGCCTACAGAGGGTCAGGCATGGGAGAACTCCTTCCTCCTCCTCACACACTAAGACTGCTCTGGGACTTCCAATTAATTCATGTCAACCTCCAGCCTCATGAGGTCATTTTCCAAAGGTTTGGTAGTTTCCCATGTCTTCCTTCTCTTACTGCCAGTATTCATCCAATTACTTGCTTATCACACACACACACACACACACACACACACACACGTGCTGGCACATTTTGGCTTGCAGAGTTCCAGGTAATATGGTGGCCCAAAAACAGAAACAACCAAAAAAAGAAAGAAAGAGAAAGAAAGAAAAGAGCATTTCCTAACAAATTAAAGACCAGCAGAACCTCATAATACAGGTGATGGGTGAACATTTACAAGTTGACCCCACTACCCCTACACTGCTTCTTTGATGCAATTTTTATTTTTTTTTTTGCCCTAAAGGAATTCATGTTAATGAAATATGTACTCAAAAATCAAGGTTTCCTAACTAGAGATACCTTGGGACTGTTTGTTCTCTGCAGTATAGCTGTGTGTGGCATGACCCTGTTTCTGAGTGTGTGAGAGTATGTGTGTTGGGAAGAGGGGATGTTGCTATCAGTTATGATTCAAGTCTGCTTTGAAAGCTGATCCCAAGGGGTAGAATGAGATATGGATCTAATTTGGTGAGACATTACTATCTTCTGACCTGTCTTACCTAACAGAATTCTAGTGCTTGTGTTTCATTATAAAGATATGGGGTAATAACTTTATTTAGTCTTTGCATCCCGACCCCCCCATCCCTGGATTTCTAGCAGAAAGTCAAAGATGCTGATTTACAAACAGAGGTTTCTTAAATACTATTTTTAGAACAATGCTGTACCAGATTTAAAAGGGGGTTAGGGGGAGAAACTACAGTCACTTTTGAGCAAAGTAGCATTTCACTGCATAATAATGAAGTACTAATTGCTCTTTGTCATCACTTTTTATGCAAATTACCCTGAAGCATTTTCCCAATATGCATTTTACATTTGAACAAAGAAAGTGGAGTCTTGACAAACAAGAATTGTGTACCCAAGCAAAATAAAAATATCAGCTGTAAAATAAAACTGCCTAAGGTGCATTCTCTAAGGATATAAAGTTTTCTATTATATCATCCCCATTATTAGATCTATTTGGCCAATAAGCTTCTTTTGGATCTAAAATAACAGTTTATGTGGAAGGCAAAAAAAAAAAAGTTTATGTGCAAAACTTGCATATTTTACTCATTCTACAATCTACAATGGAAGTTTGATGTGAAAATTATGTTTCCAGCAGAATCTAGATCAAATTTTATCAAAGCATTTATCACAGGCACAGATCTCACTATTTTAGAGGTTTCAGTTATTCTAATGGATTGCCATTTTCATAGTCATCAGCATTATCAAAAAAGAAATATAATTTGCATATCATAAATAGATACAGAGTTTGAAACGTATCTGAAGGATGTGTGTGTTCAAATTCTGGTCTGAAGACCATTACTGGTCACTATCATACTGAAACCAGGCAACAGAAGATAAAAAAGAGAAATGTAATTGATAAGTTTGTTGGGAACTTCAGAGATATGTAAAATTCAAACCTGGCCTTCCAGATCATTATAAAGGTATATTTGTGAAGGTAAGAAGATAGAATATATTTTATTTAACAGACTGTTAGTTTGATCTATATACCATTTGAAAATTTAAACATATGGTATGTGGGCTAACATTTGTACTCTTACCCCAGACCCCAGAACTGTTAGGAACAAGTCTACTTCTTAAAATTTGCCCCCTACTTCCAACTCACAAGCTTCAATCAAATCTGTACATTCTAAAAATGGAATGCAATTGTCTTTAAAGGTAGCTGACTTTGAGGGCCATCACCTATGCTATTCACTAAATCCACAGTTTGCAAATTAAAAAAAAAAATTACAGTACATGACAAGGTGCTGTTTATGAAGCAGTAGAGGATTTCTTTCCTAACGCACAGAAATGAACTATTGCCTTATTAAATGACCATTGAAGAGTGTTATTTCCAAAGTAGGATGATTCTCGAAATAATAATAATTACACTGTAAGCCTGTTTAATTCCAGACTTCAAAGCCATTTGCAGTCCTAAAGTAATTAATCCATCGTCCCTTCTTCTGAGCTGGATCTTTAGGATGTTACCCACTCTTTTATAAGCACCCAACCCCAGACCCAAAAGAGTATTGCCTAAAATGATTGAATGAGTCAGGGGGCAGGTGGAGTGTGGAATCCTTACTCATGGTCTCGGACTCTCTCTATTAGACAGCCTGATTATGAAATAAAATACTGGTAAACATGAGCTGTGTACCCAGGAAATGCACTGTGAAGGGCAAAATGAATTGCTTATGCTGTGTAGTGTGTGTATAAATCATATTAAAGCATGCTGAATAGTACATTATCATGCTTCTATTTTGCATTACAAAAGTAACTAATGTAAGCTGCAAAGTGTACTTTTAATCCATTATTCATTTCTGAAAGTAGTCAGACCACTATTCAAGTGCCATAAAAGGCTACCAGCATAAGCAAACCTGCTTTTCAATTTACGAAGATGAAACAGCAAGATTTTAAAATTAATTTTAAAAAAGTCAAGTTGTATTTGTCAAAACTTATAACAAATACATACATTCCTCATTCACATGGAGGAATTATGATAAATCATCACTGCCTCCTCAAAGAGATCATATTTCTCAAGAGTTGAATCAATACAATGACTTTTATTATGTGTGATTCTCTGATATTGTTAGTTTTATCTCACTCTTAATGTTTACATTGGGTCAAATCTATTTTTAGTTTCCTTTTTCATTTGGGTTCAACTGTACATATTCTGGCTTTTTATAGGGACTACCTCAAGTAGTTCACATTTCTTCCATAAATGTCTCCCAAAAATAGAAGCAAGGAGTTAGGGCCTGCCTATCAACCCTGAGTGCCCCCATCTAAGGTACCCCTCAAAGGCCTTTCTAGTCATGGCTCAAAATCCAGAAGCCATAAAAATAAAAAAATAAAAAAGATTGCTAGAAATTGATAAAAACAAAAACATAAGCACAAAATACAAATGATGAGCTAAGAAAATGTTTGCAACCTAAATCACATAGGGCCAAGCCTCTTAATGTTTATTGAGTCTTAGAAATAGAGAAAAGTCCAACAGCCTGATAGAAACTAAACAAAGACCATGAAAAGAAAATTTGCAGGGAAAGAAATACAAATGGTCCATAAACATATGAAAAGATGTGCAACTTCACTCATATAAGGAGACATTCATATGAAAGCTACATGATGATACCATTTCAAATTGGCAAAAAGTCCCCAATGTCTTTTTTTAATCATTTTAATTTTTATTTTATTATAGTTGTCCTAATCTTTTCCTCTTTGCTCTCCTCTGCCCATCCCACCTCCCTGCTCCACAGTCAGTTCCCACTGTTTGATCATGTAATTCTTGAAGGTCTGTGAGGAAACAATCACTTACACATGCGGGTGGGACCACAAATGAAAATAAATCTCATGGATGACAACGTGGCAATACCTATCAAAGTTACTTGCTTTGACCTAATAATCCCACTTCTGGGAATTTATCTTACAGATGGAAGCATCTGCATACTTATGAAATTATACAGATACAAGGTTATCCATTACAGCATTATTTGTAATAACAAAAATCTGACAACAACCAAAGTGCCCATAACAGATGTGATGGTTAATTTTATGTGTCAATTTGATTGGGACACTGGGTGCCCAGATATTCAGTCCAACATTATTTTGACTAATACAATAGGAAATTAATTTTTTTTAAAGATCTTATTTATTTACTTTTAGAGAGAGGGGAAGGGAGGGAGAAAAGAGAAGGAGAGAAACAGCAATGTGCAAGACAAACATTAGTCAGTTGCTTCTCACACACCCCCAACTGGGGACCTGGTCCACAGCTCAGGCATATGCCTTGACTGGAAATTGAACTAGTGACCTTTTGGTTTGCACGCTGGTGTTCAATCCACTGAGACACACCAGCAAGGGCATGAATTGATTAAATAAACTATTGGATACCTATTACAAACAGTACTCAGTTATAGAAAAACAAATGGTAATGATCTCTTGAGATCTCCGGGACATATCAGGTCCTGAAAAGACCTCTAGAATATATTAAGTGAATAACAGTGCAGTGCAGAATAAGAGACATTGTATGCTCACCATTGCCTAAAAGGGAAGGGGACAAGAATATGTATTTCTAATTGTTCGTGTTTGCATTAAGAAATGTTAAAAATTGGGACTTCCAGCCAAGATGGAGGCATACACAGACACGCTGTGTTTCCCTCCACAACTAAGAAGGAATACAACTACCTCAAAACTAGAGACAACTAGAAGTTCCAGAAAATCAAGCTGCATGGTTCCAACAAACAAAGATATAAAGAAGAAATACTCATCCATACAGGTAGGAGGGGTGAATCCAGGGCGGAGAGGACTTAGTATGGTGGTGGCAGCAGCAGCGGCAGTGGCACGCTGGCAGAAAGCACAGTTACATGTTTTAAAAAGTCAGGAGGGACACCTGGGGAGTGTTCCCAGCTCGTGAACAGACCCCAAGCTCACAGTTGCAGCACCGGGGAAAATCAAGCCTCATTGCTTTTGACTGTGAAAACCAGTGAGGGTAGAGGTGGAAGCAGAAACTGCTGATCTCTCAGCAGAGTACGCTTGTTTAAAGGGCCCCCACAGTCTGAGAACGTCCGCAGACCCACCCATTCTGGGAACAACAGCCAGGGCAACAGCTAGAGAGGTGCCAGGCCCATTTGGAGGTGGGAGAATTGCCTGGAAAAGGGGCGAGTGCTGGGCAAGTGGCATTGTTCCTTCTCAGACCCCTCCCCCACATATAGCCCCACAACGTGGGGAAACAGGTCGCCCTACAACCATGCTTACTCTATCCAGCAAAGCTGTCATTCAGAATAGAAGTGCAGAGAATGTGCTTCCAAGACAAAGTATAACTGAAGGAGTTCATTCGATCCAAACCACTGTTATATGAAATGTTAAAGGGACTTGTTTAGGAGAAAGGATCAAAATTATGAACATTGAAATGAAAACTATATCACAACAAGAACAACAGAAGCTAGGGAACAAAACAAAGGCAACCTAAGTAGGCAATGAGAGTAGGAAAAGAATTATAGGTATGGGGAACATTATGGAGGGAGGTCAGCAGGGAGGGGAAGTAGGGAAAGCGAGGGAGATGGTACAGGAATTAAGATGCATAGTAGAAGGAAGTGGAGTAGACAAGAAGATGTTGAAAAGAACTATACACACAACCAATGGGCTTGAACTAATTGGGGGGGGAACAACTGGAGGGAGGGGCATCACTGGGTAGAGGAGAACAAAGGGAAAAAGAAATTGGAACAACTGTAACAGCTTAATCAATAAAGCAGATATTTTTTTTAAAGTTGGGAGGGACACCTGGGGAGCGTACCCAGTACCAGACCAGATCACACAGCTCACAGTTTCAGCACCAGGGAAAATAAAGCCTCATTGCTTCTGATTACACAAACCAGTGGGGGTTGGGGTGGAGGAAGAAACTACAGCAGAGTCTGCTTGTTTAAAGGGCCTCCAGGGTCCTAGAACATCCACAGACCCACCCACTCTTGGAACAACAGCCAGGGCAACATCTAGAGAGGCGCCAGTCCCATACAAAAGTGGGAGAAGTACCTGGAAAAGGGGCAAGTGCTGAGCTGGCGGCATTGTTCCCTCTCAGATCCCTCCCCCACATATAGCACCACAATGTGGGGAAACAGGTCACCCTGTACTGCCAAATCTCTAAGGCTCCGCCCCTTACAATGTAACAAATGCGACAGTCTACCTAAGACACAGAGACAAACACAGGAGCCTTTCAAGTTGAGGAGACAGAAAAGTATGGCCCAAAAGGGGGAACGGATCAAGGTTCCAGTGGGAGAACTAAGCGACGAGGAAATAGCCAACCTAACAGATGAGGAGATAGACAACCTAACAGATGAAGAATTCAAAACACTGGTGATAAAGATGCTCACAGACTAGACAGATATCCTTAAGTATGGCAAACACATAAGGGAAGAAGTGAAAGCTATGCTAAATGAAATGAAGGAAAACTCACCTCACACAAAACCAGTGGTGAGGGGAAGGAAACTGGGGTTCAAATCAATGATTTGGAACATAAGGAAGAAAAAAATACAGTCGACCAGTACAGAATGAGGAAACAAGAATTGAAAAAAGTGAGGAGAGGCTTGGGAACCTCTGGGACTACTTTAAACCTGCCAACATCTGAACCATAGGGATCCCAGAAGGAGAAGAGGAAGAGCAAGAAATTGAAAACTTATGTGAGAAAATAATATAGGAAAACTCCCCAAACTTGGTGAAAGAAATAGACATACAAGTCCAGGAAGCACAGAGAGTCCCAAATAAGCTATACCCAAAGAGGACCATAAAAAGACACATTGTAATTAAAATGCCAAAGTTTCAAGATAAAGAGAGAATCTTAAAAGCAGCAAGAGAAAAGCAGAGAGTTTCCTACAAAGGGGTTCCTATAAGATTATCAGCTGATTTCTCAAAAGGAACTTTGCAGGCAGGAAGGCACTGGCAAGAAGTATTCAAGGTGATGAAAAGCAAGGACCGTAATTGAAAAACCAAAATAAAAATAAAATAAAATAAAATAAAATAAAAAAAAAAAAAAGAAAAGCAAGGACCTACAACCAAAATTACTCTATCCAGCAAAGCTATCATTTAGATTGGAAGGGCAGATGAAGTGCTTCCCAGACAAGGTAAAGCTTAAGGAACCCATCATCACCAAACTATTATTATATGAAATGTCAAAGGGACTTACTTAAGAAAAAGAAGATAAAAATTATGAACATTAAAATGGCAACAAACCTGCAACTATCAACAACTGAATCTAAAAAATAAAAAGAAAATCCAACTAAGCAAACCAGAATAGGAACAGAATCATAGGTATGGGGATCATCTGGAGGGTTATCAGCTGGGAGGGGGAAGGGGGAGGAATGGGGAAGTGGTGCAGGGATTAAGAAGCATAATTGGTTGGTACAAAATAGACATAAGGAAGTTATGAATAATATAGGAAAGCGAGAAGCCAAAGAACTTATATGCACAACCCATGGACATGAACTAAGGGGGGTGGGATTGCTGGAGGGGAGGGGGGGTACCGGGCAGAGGGGAGCAAAGGGGGAAAAAATTGCAATACTGTAACAATCTGATCAATAAAATATACTTTAAAAAAATGTTTCAAATCAAATGCAGTAAATAAAATCATTCTTTTGGACATCAAAGTGAACCAGGATATATATTAATACTTGTAAGTGAATACTTTGATTTTTTTTTTTTTTTTTTTTTTTTGGTTTTTGAACCACGTGAAATATTTATTAAAAAACAAATTTTAATTTAAAAATAAATAATACAGTTTATAATATCACTTTAATTTATTTGTTTTATTGCACTTATCACCAACTGAAATCTTCTTGTTTAGTTATTGGTTTCCTTGTGTCCAGAATAGGGGACAGCAAATTATAGCACGTGGGCCAAATCTAACCCACCTTTTATTTTTGTAAATAAAGTTTTATTGGAATGCAAACATGTTCATTCATTTATATATTTCTAAAGCTGCTTTCATGCTATAGTGGCAGAGTTGAGTAGTTGTGATAGAAACCATATGGTCCACAAAGCCTAAAATGTTTACTATCAGGCCCTTTACACAAAAAGTTTGCTGACACTAGTCTAGAATATGAATTACTTCCTAATAAAATGTAAGAATTGAAATATTACTTGGTTTCCACTGTATCCCTCATCACCAAGAACAGGGTGTCCATTGCACAGTAGGTGCTCATCAATACTGCCCAGGCTGGGTTCCCAGGGAAACAAGAGAGATGGAGATTATTGTACTGGAGGTTTCTTAGGGAATGCCCCTGTGATTGCCTGAGGCAGGGAAAGGAGCAGGGTCAGCAAATGGAAAAGTCAAGCCCCAGTACAGTCTCAGTGGGATGCCAGTTCTGAAGATGGGATGACCTTTCAGAGCTCTTCAGACAGGTGAGATGGGTGGGCCTTTAGAGGCTCAGTTGGATCTGCCATTGGGTGGGGACTACCCTGGGAATGGGGCTGTGATCTTAAGGGAAGCAGCTTTCCTCAGTGAAAGCTGCCCCTGAGGTGGTGCTACCAGTGAGGGCTGTCTGCCTGCAGCACTCCCTAAAGTGGGGGTAATACATCTTTAATTGCTGGGGAGCCGGGGAGTGCACACATAGTATCTATGGTAAGTACTAACTGAATGCACAGCTATGTGAGTGTGTTTGTATGCATCTGCTCCAATGATAATTCCATCTCTTTTGGAAGTACCATTCAGTAAATTTTATTCCAATAATCTTTCTTTGGGCTTTTCAGTATGTGTCTTGAATTTGTGTACTACCAGACTTTGAGACAATAATTGGAATTTAAATAATTTGTTGTGAGATGCAGATAATAGCAGTAGAGGAATGGAGAAGTCAGACAGGGAAGATAAGGCAGTCAACCCACTGCCTGGGGCAACACAGTATAGAGGAGAGCAGCTTGAAGTGGGGGTCAGAGAATAGTGCCCTCCCAGGCACCGTTTGTCACTACTTTCACAACTACAGTTGTTATCAATTCCACCTCATTCTGAACTGTGGTTTCTGAGCACAATTAATAGAATGTTTTCACTTATCCAAAATCATTAACTTCAAGTTAAGAGCCAATGTCTGGATGAAAAGGTTATACTGGTACCTAAATGCTACAAGAGCAGAATGGTATAAAAACCCCTTCCTAATTACTACCTTAGATATTCTGGAAAGGAAGATGCAGGTTTGCCTTTCCTAACAACTTCTCTGCTCTAGGAGTAGCTGACCAACAGTTAGTTTCATTTCTTGCACTCTCCCACCATGATCTCCACACATCGCCATCAACACAAGGGTAGCTGAAAGAGAAATCAAATAGTCACCTAGAACCTTTTCACCCATTTGGGAGATTGCAACCTCATGACCATGCTTTTCAATCAAGAGGCAGTAATTTTCACATTTTTCTAGGAAGGTCGAAATACTTTCTGTGCCAAACTTAAGTTTTTATCCTTTGAGTCTAGAGATTCTTTATTTCTCATTTTAAAACAACGGTTCCTATGGGAACAAAGTATCGGTTTCTCTTAGCAACCACTGCAGCTTTTATAACATAGATAAACTTGGTTGCCACATGAAATACTTTCACAAGAGCTTATTGTTACTGTAAAACCAAGCTTACCATAATATAACATAAAAAAAATCTAAGCAGAATACAAAATTACATATATAGTGTGATAAGTATGTACAAAATAACATTTGTACAGAACACAAGAGGACTTCAAAGAAATAACTAAAATATTAACTCTTTATTCTTTGTGTCCATGCATTCTAAGTTTTTGTTTTGTGCACAAGATAACTATAGTGCAAACAAGATAACTCTAAACACAATATAATTTGATTTTAAATTAGAGATGGAGGATTAAGTATTATAAACTCTAAATTTGGAGCCAGAGCATCCTTTTCTTGCTCTGGCTCCACGACTGTATCACTGGACAGTAAGATGCAGATCACTTAACCACTGGCCTGCAGGCTCTTCCCATGAAAAGTGATTTCTAAGTTGTTGGGTTTTTTTTTTTTTGAATTCTAAAATTCAATGATTCTACAATTTTATTTTCCTACAATAATTATATGTGTGGGGTTGACTCAGTATTGGGACAGTACAGATTTTGGAGAGCACAAAATCACCAGAGGAATAATAGATAACAAAGTGCTGGCAAGGATGTAGAGAAAAAGGAACGCTTGTGCCCTGGGGGTGGGAATGTAAATTGGTGCAGCCACTATAGAAAATAGTATGGTGCTTCCTCAAAAAATTAAAAATAGTACTACCTTATGATCCAGCAATTCCACTTTTGAATATTTATCCAAAGGAAATAAAATCACTATCTGGAACAGATATCTGTACCCTCATGTTTATTGTAGCATTATTTACAATAGCCAAGACATGAAAATAACCAAAGTGTCCATCAGCAGATGAATGGATATATATATATGGAAATTCTGCCATTTGCAACAACCTGGATGGACCTTCAATGTAAGGGCATTTTGTTAACTGAAATAAGTCATATAGAGACAGATAAACACTGTATGATATCACTTACATGTGGAATCTAAGAAAACCTAACTCATAGAAACAGAAGAGATTGGTGGTTGCCAGAGGCAGGGGACGAGGGAAATGGGTGAAAAGGGCCAAAATGTACAAACTTCCAGTTATAAATAATTCAGTCCTGGGGTTGTAATGTACAGAATAGTGACTATATGCAACTGTTTTGTATAGTTTAAAGTTGCTAAGAGAGATTTTACAAGTTCTTATCACAAGAAAATTTGTAACTATGTGAGGTAATCATGTTAACCAAACTTACTGTAGTGAATCATTTTGCAAGATATA
Source organism: Furipterus horrens (assembly GCF_987537825.1). Lineage (NCBI taxonomy): Eukaryota > Metazoa > Chordata > Mammalia > Chiroptera > Furipteridae > Furipterus > Furipterus horrens. The sequence continues at coordinate 133,832,617 of NW_028327176.1, read as the reverse complement.
ATTATATTAAATCATTATGCTGTACACCTTAAACTGATACAGTGTTATCTTAATAAAACTTAATAAAAGTTAAATCAAAGTAAACCACCAAGGTGGCTTCTTTTTTTATTTTTATTTTTTATTGATGAGAGAGAGAGAGAGAGAGAGAGAGAGAGAGAGAGAGAGAGAGAGATCAATTTGTTGTTCCACTCATCTGTGCATTCATTGGTTGGTTCTTTATGTGCCCTGACAGGGGATTGAACCCACAACCTTGGCATATTGGGACGATGCTCTACCAACAGAGCTGCCTGGCCATGGCCAGGGGAGCTTTTTAAAAACAGATATCTGAGCTGTAACCTCTTAGACTCTCCATTAGTAGGTTAGACTGGGGCTCAGGTATCTGCATTTTAATCATGGCTTTCAGAAGATTCTAATGTAGACCACATTTGGGAGCCACTACAATGATACATTCTTTGTACAAGTTTTGAAAACTTAAAAATTGCCTAATAAAAGAAACTATTTGGCACAAGACAGTGAGTCTTCTTTGAGACCAGCCAACACTAAGCATTATAATTAGAACTTGGGGCAGTTTTTGTCCTAAAATATGTAACTCAGATTCATCTATTCGACCTAAACACTTTGCTATCTTAATCTTCGATCTTGGCTCTATCAGTACTTCTTCATATCTTGAAGCATCACTTAGTGCCATCTGTAACACCCGATGTGACTTAATTACTGACACATACCAGACTCCCATCATGTGTGAGACCTGGCACGTGGAAAGCAAACACGCTCTTCCATTGGCGAGGAAGCCTGCCCCGCATTCTCTAACAGAAGTGATGTTTGCTTCGTCAAATGCGGGTAACAGTGATCGGCCACTGGTGACATGAAAACTAACAATAAAGGATGGAGAAAAAATAAATCAGCTTGTGTATTACATCAGTTAATCCATATTCAGAATATGTTTACAAATCAGAGCATATAATCAGCAAGGTTTTACTGGGAACTTTCTTCTCTCTGAGTGTGAAACTAGGACCAAAAAGGAGAGGTCCTCATAGAGGAGTGGCTTATCGAAGATAAGCAAATTTTTAAAATTCATGATAGAAATGTCTTTACTAGGTGTTTATTGTTAAAAGACCATTTTCAATATTAATAACCAAGAGGAAGCACTTTAAGGATTGTATGGTGCTGAGTTTTGAGGCAGGCTTAGGGTGGGAGAGGCATTCATATCTTGATGTTTATACCGCTCAACAGAGGCTCTCTTTAAAGGCACCATGGTTTAAGAAAACACAAGGTATGAAAATCAAAATACATAGAACAAAGTGGGACATAATGACACATATTTCAAATGCATTATTACCTTTACAAAAACATATTTACATAAACTCTGAAATAGGAATATCCCCTTCAGTATTAAACTGTCATTAATTTGACTGGCACTATTCTATTTGTTGATCCAGGTGCTTGTTATATGGATGTGTTCACTTTGTAAAAATTTGTTGAAGTGTAAATGTATGATATGTGCCCTTTATAATGTTACAATATAGTAAAAAAGTTTGCCTAAAATTCATTATATTTATAATCCAATTTGTATACAACTTTTCATGGATGTAAGTCTCCTATACCTTTTGTAGATGGCATATTAGAAAACTCAAGAAGGGAGAGAAAGAGGAAAAAGAATGAGTTTCTGAGTTCCAATGAGGTATGAAGAAAGACTCAAGTCAAGATGAAATGCAACCCAAGGTCAACATGATGGCATGGCCATCTAATATGGCATTCTTAGGCTAACGCCAAATGTCATAGCTGACCATCTTTATTAGTCACCCTTTCTAAAGAAGACTGATAGATAAAGGTACAGAATTGGGCCATAAAGATAAATGTAAAATCAATGTGATTTATCTTGCTACACAAATGGAACTCCATTTCCAAGAAAAGTAGTAAGAAATCATAGAAGCCAGGATCTAAATACTGAACTGACCACTTACTAGCTTTACAATGTTGGACATATTGAACCTCTCTGAGTTTTGGTTTATTCGTTGTCAAAGAGAGGTAATAAAACTACTTTGTGGGATTGATGTGAACATTAAATGAACAATACATAAGAAATACTGGTCCAGTGTCTACCTCAGGTAACAGTAATTATTATTGTTTCTGCCCCAAGATGTGAACATTTTGAAAAAATAAAATTGTACTTTCATTTTGAATTACTTAAATCTGTTCAAAGACCAAATTAATGTTTTGATCAAAAGCCATTTTATTTTTCCATGGTAGCACTGGAAAACATTTTTAGGACCAATATGATTCCTATGTGCCAAAAGAGTGCAATTGGGTATTTTTCCCTTCTAGTTTTTGCGAATGATGTGAAACATGTAGTCACCTCAGTAGTTAGTAACTGTTGGCACTTAAGCTCTTAGCAGTTAATATAAATCCTGGATGTACATGGCCTTCAATTTCCTTTAACAACAGTTGCCTGAGTAGGATTTATCACCCTTGTCCTGGTGCACTCAGGGGGATAGAAAAGGTGAAGAAGTGTTTGTGATACTGTGAAATTGTTTTTGAGCAAACATTAGCTTTAATTTTTCTGCCCAAATCAAAGTCTGTTGAAGTTGTGTTGTCAGTTCTAGATCTCGAATGTACTTGTGTACATTTAGCTAAATACCTAAAGATGCAGAATTTTGTGGGTTTTTTCCCCCATAAATTACCTCTATTGTAATCACATGCTGTTCAGTTAACATCAAATAGATCTGTATCTACAAAAATCTTTGTTAATATATGCAGAAATCTAGAAACATAAAAACCCTTTAAAATAACATTGGAGCCTGGATTAAACCCACAAATGCAAGGAGGCACAGGGGTTGAGTAACACTCTCCTTCACTTGCCTGGCTGCTGTGATCATTCAGACTTGGTGAACTGGAACAAAATTGACAAGGGGCAAGCTTGCCATTTCAAGTCTTCCAGATTAAATTGAAGTCTTGTTTTTAATTTCATTTCCTTTTTTATTTAAAAAAAGAACTTGTTATTCACATTTTGAAGTTATGCTAAAATGTAAGTTAACTGTCCCAGGGCTGCCTCTCTGCCTGGTTGCTCACTGGATAAAACACAAACGTATGATCAAAAACAGCCTCATTCTGGGCAGCCCAACACAACCATTAGTGTTGATCCACAAGGGCTCTAAAGGAATGAAATAACCAGTATTTCGGAATCCCCTACCCAACATTATACAAAAAAATCACCAAGATTTTTATACTCAAGTCCATTACATGCATTGGAAAATAATGGAAGAAGTTTAGTTTATATTTTAAGAGCAAAGTATTGGGGAATGGAATTAGTCTTTGATTTGAGCAAAGATTCCATGCTAACTGCTCTTGTGCTAACCTTGACTTTATTATTGAGTCTTTGTCATTCTCAGCAAGGCTTTGTGACTCAATTTCACTCTCTATGACACAGGAATAATACATGCATGTTTTATCATCTGCAATTGCTGTACCCTTGAAAACTTGGGTGAACTGAATTGTGAAAAATAAAATTATAAGCTTTGAATATAGTAGAAAAATATTTAAGATTCCTGAAGATGAATTCTTTTGTCAAGTAATCCTTTTATACCCTATTTTTAAAATAAATTCAATTTTTAGTATTGTATTCTTTAAAACTAGCACCCATTTAAAAAGGGCAAATATGGTGATTTCTATGGGTATTCTGTAATGAGTCAGGCCCAAGGGTTCCCTACCCTTTCCCCTCAGAAGATTTCTGAATATCAACCTTGTTCTGCTCAGTTCCTGCTGCAGTGCAGGGGTGGCCACGGAGGGGGCTGTGATTGCAAAATGATTCTTTAGGCAATAAAAAAATTGTGTTCTTGGGAGGATGAAGGAAATGGGAAATAGAAGCAAGAGCTAGAGAGACGGGAGGTAAGGAGAAGAGGTAGGACTAGGGCTGGTGAAGGAATTTGGAGAGGAATTGGTAGAGAGGTTGACATGTTTGAGAAACTGAAAGGTGGGCATGATGGAAAGGTGGGGGATTGGGGTGGGAAATGACACGAAGTCGGAGAGCGTCAAGGACACATTTAGGCAGCCCTTATAGGCCCTGATGTGATGCTAAGGTTGTATTCCAACCTCAATGGGAAGCCATTAAGGGTGATATGACACAATTCACATTTTAAGAAAATAATTTTCCTGCCACAGGAGGGTAGACTGGAGGTAGGCAAGAGTAATCAAAAATAAACTTTGAAGATAGAATTGTCAGGTATAACCAAAAGATCTAATATAGGGGAGTAAAGGGGAGGTAGGAATCAAGGATGACTCCCAGGTTTCTGGAATGAGTGACTCAGTGCCATTAACTGTCCCCTATCATTCTCTACAGTCTTTTGGACATAATCTCGTTATTCCTATTATTTCAGCTGAGACTGTATTCACGATTCTCTCTCCAGCTCTAACCCATCTCCTGAACTCCAGATCTGTATTGTCAAATGCTTGCTGTACAACGAATACAAATCTCCTTCCTTTTCTTCCTCAAATCCAATACTTGGGATCATAGGTTGTTGTTAAAATTTACTTCCTTCTCTGTTGTTACCCAAAATCAAAACAGTCCCCAAGAGCTGTGAGACTTTGCCTCCAAACAGCCACTAGCCCTAATCCCTGTTCTTTTTCTTCTGCCTCTTCTTTTTCCAGGCCCCCTCCCCTCCTGCCTAGACTACTGTTAGGGTCTTGTACCTTGTTCCCCCACCACCAGTCTGCTCTCTCAATCCATCCTGCATGCTGCTTCCAGCTTGATCTCCCAAAAGTGAAAAATCTAGTTTTTTATACCCATGCTCAAAAATGATCAATGGTTTCCTATTGATGAAGAAAATAAGCATAACCCTGGCTGATGTGGCTCAGTTGGTTGGAGTATTGTCCTGTAACCAAAAGGTTACAGGTTTGATTCCTGGTCAGGACACATACCTAGGTTACAGGTTTGATCCCCTGTCCTGGCATGAGCTTGTGTGATGCCTGGTCTGAAGGTTATGACCCCCTGTGCCGGTGCCAATCCCTTGTCCAGTTGAGTACAGGATGCAACCAATTGATGCTTTTTGATCACATTGATGTTTCTCTCCCTTCCTCTCTCCCTTCCTTGTTCTCTAAAAGCAAGGGGAAAAAAATGTCTTCAGGTGAGGATAAAAAACAATTAAGCACAAACATCTATGTCTGGCATTCAAGATCCTCAACCCCATAAAAACTGGTTTATTTTAAGACTATTGTCCACAGAGGTGGCATAACATTTGAATATTTAGAAAGAACAGGAAGAAGGGGATTGATATTTGGGTTGGATATGAGCAGACTGAATATGAGGCTGTGCCTGAACTGCTCCTCTTCAAGAAGGCCTTTCACAAAAACTTAGTTCATGTCAAAATCAGACGCATATCACCTCAAAAGAAGTGCCTCAAGGAAATTGCAGGGGACATTGGCTGTTTCTCTCTGCCTGACACCCCTCTTTCTTTCAAGAATGAGAAAGTGCCAATCATGGCTTTTATTACCCTTTTCTAAATGATGGGCCCACAGCATATGACCCAGTAGGGCTGACCAAAGGTTTGATATACAAACCCTAGAGAGAAAGTGTTCTTGCCTCTCTCTGGAGATGGTGAACAATAGGACCATAAGAGCCTGGAGCTGCTGGCGGCTACCTTTCCTTAATTTTAACATAGCAAGCGCTTGCTTGAGTATGAAACCAATAAAGAGAAAAATGGGGCTGAGAGAAAGTCGGAGACCACATCATCTGAGTCCTGAGCCTTGCAGTGCCCCTGAACTTCTGCTACACACAAGAAAGGGATATTATACAAATGGTGGCAGAGAAAGGAAATGTAAACCATTCCAACCCACTGTCCTTATCATAGTGAGTCCATGTTTCATTTCCCTTAAATCTGTCCTTTCCCTGGAATGCTCTTTGTCCAATCCCATCTAAGCCAGCCCCATGCCCATGCTCAAGCCAGGGGAGGGCACACTGTGCTTCCTTACGCCCACTGCCTCACAGGGGGTATCTGTGCAGGCAGCCCTCCTGGGCCTCTCTGCCCATCACGAGCATCTCTGCCCCACTGGAGCTTAGGGAAGTACATGTGGCTACTTTGGCACTCTACTCCCTCAGTCATCAACTGCCACCCACCAAGTGGTCCCCAGCAGGTTATTTTAACCCCAAGGAGAATTAACTATCTGGAAAGCAATTTGAGGTTGTTCAAGGCAAAAATGACACTATTATACCACAGAGTTGGATACAAAATATAACCTTATTTGAGATCAAAAGCAGGAGAACTGTGTCCCACAACACACACACATGCACACACACACACACTACTCCACAGAATTTTGAATTAATAAGGTCTGGATTATCTGATGTTTTTATAATAGAATAATGGCGTGTGTTTGTTCAGCTAAAGAACAGCAATTGCTTTGAGTTACTCATGATTTTTAAAAAATTAATAGATCGAAGCAATTTTATTGCATTCTGTTATACACATGGGCCAGAGTCTCTCCATACCTTCCTCAATGGGTGAACAAAGTATGCCTTTGGATCAACACTGACTCTTTCAGGTCATGACAGTTCCTGTATTGGAATACTACGCATGGCGACACTAGTGGCCTAGTGATATTAATGCTCCTTCCAAAAGTGCCCAGCTTTCTCCTGGAAGTAATGTCAGCAATGATAGGCTACAACTGAATCGCTTCTGATAAGCAATTAGCACATATGAAATCACCGCGTGTTATTCAAGGTTTTGTGCTGTTAGGAGAGATACAGCAGGGGTTACCCATTAAAGAGCATCTGTGAGAAACTTCTGCTATTATTATGGAAGCAGTGGGCAATATTCAAATGGAGGCAACTCAACCATTTAAATAAATGTGTTTTTAATCATAAAATGTCAGTGGTGTTCTACAGATCTGTTTTTCCTATTAATGCGTTGGAGATCATGCTAATGATATTTAGTTACTGTTTTAAGAGCAGCTGAAGTCTTATAATGAAAGGCAGCATAAAAGGACACAGCAGTATTATTCTGAAGCTGGGAGTCATTATTTGTCTGTGTAAAATCTGATGGCACTTAAATCTATATGAGGATCATCTAAGCAGCAAAAACATAGACTTAGACAACATCACAAGATGTGCCCCAAACACTCCTCTACTTCATATCACTTTTCAAGCCCTGAAAAGACAAAAAGTAAAGCACACCAGGGTTAGATGGTTAATGGTATGTAAGGGAGGTCTCAAGTCAGTATTTCAGAAAACAGCTCATTTGTGAAGTATGAATGTATCTGACATATTGATCACTGCATTTACCCACCAATCACACCTCTAATGAGAGAATGCACTGCACTCATCAGCTGCTGAAGGAGAAGACATGGGGGATTATGACTTGTTCCTTGTGATATCCTTCCCCTCTCCCCATCCCCCCTCCAACTTGGAAATGGTTGATCGGATCAGGGGTGAGCCACAATCCACCCAAGACAGTTGTCATCTGGCCCTCAACCTGTGCTAGAAGTGAATCAGGCCAATCAGGGTTCTTCTCTCACAGATTTGTGCTAAGAAAGACATAGTGGATAAGAAAAGAGGCAATAGGAGCCTAAGCTGGGAAGATGTGTGTGAGTCATAAAGAGTCAGAGCCTTAAAAAGAGTGACATTTGTTCCTAAAATTATTAGGCAACAGAAATTATGAGCATAAGGGGTCTCTTGGCTGGGCTCCAAGCTGAGACTGAGACTGAGTGTAAGGTAGAAGGAGCCACAGAGATCCTCTGTATGTTCACAGAATGTGCAAGGGCCCTCCAATGAGCATCTCACCACATTCTCCAGTTTTCCTGGAGTTGCAGATGCTCAAGCATGTCTGGCAAGCCAGGGAAGGAAACAGGATAGTAATAGAGGCTACATGGCAGGGAGCAACCTCAGAATGCCTCAGTAGGAAAAAAACCATAGGCAGTGAAGAAATCCAATAAGGTAGGCTGGAAAAAGCCACAAGGGCTCAAGTATTGGGACAGAAGAGTGGTGACAGGTTCAATCTGAGGCTCTGTCTGAAAGCCAGAGGCTCTCCTTCATAATCTCCCTGTCCTCCATGTCATTTGTCACGGTATGCACCCATCCTAAAGTCACCTAGACCAAAGCAGAGCAGAAGGAGAAGGCATTTTCCTAGAAGAAAGTTGCACACAGTAAGTGAGCAGGTGTCCTGGAGTACAGCAGAGGGCAGGGCTGATCAGCACCATTGTGGAGCAGCGTGGGCTCGTGCAAACCTCCAAGAGGGCTAGAGAGGCAGCCAGAATGGGTGATGGTTCATTTTATGTGTCAACTCGATTGGGCTAAGGGATACCCGAGGAGCTGGTCAAATGTTTCTGGGTGTGTCCATGAGAGTGTTTCTGAAGAGGTTAGCATTTGAATCAGTATACTAAGGAAAAACAACATTCCCCGATGTGGGTATGCACCACCAAGTCCATTGAGGGATGAATAGCACAAAAGGGCAGAGGAAGGGTGAGTTTACTCTCTCTCCTTCCACTGGGACATCTGTCTTCTGCCTCCAGACGTCAGAGCTCCCAGTTCTTGGGCCTTTGGTCTTGAACTGAACTACACCATCATCTTTCCTTGTTTTCCAGCTTGCAGATAGCAGATTGTGGGACTTCTCGATTTCCATAACCACATGAACCAATCCCTATAATAAATCTCCCCTTACATAGATCTGTAGACCTAGATCCTGTTAGTTCTGTTTCTCTGGGAAACCCTGACTAACACAGGAGCTAAATGAGTAAACTCCCCAAACACACCATGAGAAGGAGCAGAGTTGAGGTTTTGAGACTTGGCAGGTGCTGACTATAAATAATAATAGACCCAGGGAAAACTACTCAAGGAAATTTATCCCAGTATTCCAGCTGATGGGACTAAAGGGGCAGCTGGAACATGCAGCAGAGACACTCAGAGAAAAGCAGAGACCACACAGCCCTTGAGAATCTGATTCTAAGACTACTGACAGCTTTGAAACTCCAGTTTCAAAGTGAGTCCATATGTCTCTTACAATAACTTTCCCTACCCCTTCTTTCAATGCCTTGAATAGTTTCTCCACTCTTTGCAACTGAAAAAATCTAATTAAACAAAAAAATTAAAATATCCATCATTTCTTTGACCGCCAGCAAATCGCCAAGTTGTTGGTAAGTGTTGCACCTGTGACTGGTGCTTTTGTCCCTTTCTTGTCCTGTGATCCCTCCCTCCACATCCTTGGGCCGGTCTTGGTAACTGGTTCACACTCTTCTTCAGGGGGCATGCACCAGACTGCTCACCTCTGGTCTGGTTTAAGTTTCAGTCAGTTCTAGAGCTGAGAAAAGTATATTTAATCCAGCACCAAAAAATGCCCAAGATGCTTTGATGGTTGCTGTCACATTGTCTCCTTGACTCTTTTATGACTACAAAAGTAGAGTTGTAATAGTAGTTTTATCGATGAGGAATCTGAGTTCATCAAAGTTAAATGATGTGTATAGGAAGTTGCAGAGCAGAGATTAGAACACAGGTCCTGATGCTACCACAGCTTGTGTTAGCTGCACAGGCCACCCCCAGCCTCATAAGTGCAGGGATCTGGGCTGATCACCAAGTACTTATACCCAGTTGCTATGGATTGTATGCAGCACTCCCAAGGTAGTGCTCCTGGGAGTGGAAGAGGAGAAAAGGATGCAAAAACTCAGTGAAAAAAGGAGAAGCAAAGAAGCGAAAGAAGACTAGCAGATAAAGTGTCAGCTAAGTGGGTGATATTGCCCAGGGATGACAGAGTCTGGCAGGGAGACAGAGCCCTTCGAAGAGAGACGGAAACTCCCCCTGAGCCTCCCATTTTAAAGCTACCCACCACAAGGCCAATCTGATTCCTGTTTTCCACTCCCACCAAAATAAAAGGCACAACCAAAATTAGAATAAAGGAAAACACCAAACCTGAGAGCCCTTGAGTCTAGAAAGCAATCTTTGGCATTTTGTCAGCAATAAAGTAAAAATTTCCATTTTTAATTTTGAGAAATTTTATATTGCACAATGTACTATTTCTGCCACAGCCATAAATACTATTTGTCCTCCATTTGGTATCTGGACCAAACCCAAGCATTTACTGGCAGAGGCTACTTTTACTGTTTTGGGCAGCATTGCCTATTGAAAAGGAGCATAGGTCCTGGAGCCAGACTTCATGAGTTCAAATCCTGCCTCTGATGCTTGCTGAGCGTGTGTCTTCAGGAAAGCACTCCACTCCTCTGTACCAAATTTCCTACTTCCCAACATGGTTGTGAAGATAAAACAGGTGACTAACCCTCCTCATTTGCCTGGATGCTGGACTTTCCAAACTAAAACTGGAAAAGTCCCAGGCAAACAAGGATGAGTTGGTCACCCAAGGATAAAATAAGATACTGCAGGTAAAGCACTTAAACGGTGAGCGCTCAACAAATGTTAGCCATTAAGATTATGTGACCCCACTGCGCATATGACCATTATAGTGGTCATTGTTTCCTCTGAACTTGGAGGTATGGAACTAGGATCCTGGCCTTTTCTGACACTCGAGACCACTTCAATTTCTCTGATGTCCTGGAATCACTGGAAACAGGGCAAAGATGAGGGCAGTGTGCCTGCGCTGACAGCAACATCTGTGTTTAGAGGGAGGGTGAGCCAGACTCCTCTTCTAGCCTGGAACAAAGTTCCCCAATCTCCCCTGATACCCACCCTACTCTGTGATGGGTGCACCTGGACCATGCTGGCTATCTGGCTGTCTACACTGGAGATCTAGAGACAGAGTTGGATCTACTGAGTTAAGACTTTTAGCCTTTGGAGTCAGATTCCCCCTCAGGACCCCCCAAGTCTTCTCAAGGGTTCCAAGAGTATTTCTGAACAATGAAAGGACCATCTCTGAACAGTCTGGATCTGGCATCCTGGGAGGTTCCATTTCTTTCAAACTCTTCAAACTTTTTATCCCTGAGGGTCTTGTGGGTTCCTCACTGTCTGGTCTCAGCTATAGGAAAGAATTTACAGAGGAGGCACTTTAGAGCAGGGCTTAAGTACTTAGGGACCCTCTAAGGGATCATGGGCAGCTTATCCTCGTTAAACCTCTGCCCAACAGTTATAGTTAAGATAAGAATTGCTTAACACTCACTATGTGCTAAGCAACTGACATACAATTTTTCTTTTTTTCTTTTTTAATTGTGCAATTAAATGTTTCATTAATGTAATTCAATTAGACTTCATATATGAAGGAATTTTATGTGCTATTGACAGAATGTATCAAGGTTTTCAGTTACAAATGTTCGGTCCTCTTGTCATAAATTCTAATGTGATAATTTTGAATTTATAATTTGTAACATTTTAATCGAACTAATACAAATTACACTTAAATCATGTGTTGATTTTATTTATTTATTTACTCTATTTTAATTTATTTGAAAGTTTTGCTTTTGTATTTTAAGGGCATCTCATCAGGTACATAAAAATATAGAATTGGTATATATTCCTGATAAACTGGCATACAATATCTTAATTAACCCTCAGGATAAACCAAAGGGGTATGCCTATTAGGAATCTCATATTATATAGGAACCTGAGGTGCAGAGAGAAGTAGCTTGTCCAAAGTCACATAGATTGCAATTGGCAGAATCACATTTAAACTTGTAAAGTTGGGATCCAGAACTCAAAGTTTCAATGGGGTATATTATGACTCTATGAGACAAAGTAACACACACAAAGACACTTAGTGTATGATAAGCACTAAATAATTTTTTTAAGGGAGGAGGACTGAAAAGATATTCAGGGAAAAATCTTCATTCACATACAAGAAAAGACAGTGTATCTACTAAGCCAGCCTGACACTGTTAGAAAATATTAACAAGTTTTTATTGAACATGTATTTGGTGACTACTGCTATAAAAAGAATGTAGAGTGCAGCTGTGACCTAAACCAGACACTGTTTCTACACTCCCAAAGCTTACACCTCAAATAAAGAGATAAAAATTGAACAAATTTTTCCACTCAGAAAAGGGGGGAAGAAATGAACAATCTAAAAATTATCATCAAAAGAATAAAATACATAAGAATAAACTTAAACAAGAAGGCAAAGACTTGTATATGAGACAACTACAAGGCATGGCTGAAAGAAATTAAAGAAGGCATAAATAAATGGAAAGACATCCTGTGTTCATGGACTGGAAGACCTAATATTGTTAAGATGTTAATGCTACCCAAAATGATCTACAGATTTAATGCAATTCATATCAAAATCTCAAAGGTATTTTTTGCTGAAGTAGAAAAGTCTATCCTAAAATTTACATGTGCTCTCAAGGGACCCTGAAGAGCCAAAACAATTTTGAAAAAGAAAAATAAAGTTGAAAGTCTCACGCTTCTTGATTTCAAATTTTATTATAAGCCACAGTAATCATAATAATGTTGTACTGTCATAAAAACAGATATGTAAACCAATGGGATAAAATAGAGAGCCCAGAAATAAACTCTCACATATATGGTCAGATGAATTTTGACAAGGGTACAAACATCATTCAATGTGAAAAGGACAGTCTTTTTAACAAACAGTGTTGGAAAAACTGGATATCCACATGCAAAAGAATTAAGTTGAACCCTTACCTTACACCACATACAAAAATTAATTTAAAATGTTCAAAGACCTAAACATAAGAGCTAAAATTATAAAACTCTTAGAAGAAACATTGAGGGGGGAGCTCCTTGACAATGGATTTGGCAGTGATTTCTTGAATATGATATCAGAAGCAAGGGCATCAAAAATGAGAATAGATAAATTGGACTAAATAAAAATGTAAAACTTCTGTGTATCAAGGAACATAATCAACAGAGTCAAAAAGTAACCTATGGAATGAAAGACAATGTTTGCAAATTATATATCTAATAAGGGGTTATTATCCAGAATATATAAAGAACACTTACAACTCAAAAAAAAAAAAAAAAAGAAAAAGAAAAAGGATAAACTGATCAAAAAATGTGTTAAGGACTTGAATAGATATTTCTGTAAACAAGACATACAAATGGCCAGCAAGCACATGAAAAAGTGCTCAACACCAAATGCAAATCAAAACCACAATGTAATATTACCTCACTCTCATCAGGATGGCTACTATAAAAAAAAAAAAACACACAAAAATAACAAGTATCAGTGACGATATGGAAAAACTGGTACCCAGTGTAGTCAAATTCATAGAGAAAGTAGAAGAGGATAGCTAGGTGCTGAGAGGAGGAGAAAAGGAGTTGCTTTTTAATGGGGATAAAGTTTCCATTTCACGAGATGAAAAGATTTCGAGAGATGGGTGATGGCGATGTTTGCACAACATTGTGAATGTACTTAAAGCTACTAAACTGCACACTTAAAAAGAGTTAAGATGGTACATTTTGTGGTATGTGCATTTTACCACAAGTTAAAAAATAAATTTAAAAAGAAGAGTGGAGCCCTGGCCAGGTGGCTCATCTGGCTGAACGTCATCCCCTGAAACCAAAGGGTTTCGGGCTCTATTCCGGTCGGGACACATACAAGGTTTGGGTTCCATCCCTGGTCAGAGTGTGTATGGGAGGCAATCGATTGAAGTCTCTCTGTCTCTGTCTCTCTCCTCATTCTCCTCTCTCTCTCTGATTCTCTCTCTCTCTCCTCCCACCCCACCCCCATCTCTCTCCCTCCCTTCCTCTCTCTCTAAAATCAATAAACATAGCCTCAAGTGAGGCTTATTTTAAAAAGAGTGGAACATAATTGTAATGAATGCTGCAAAAGATTCAGGTCCAAAGTACATATAAAGTGAATCTGACCTGGGGATTGGGGAGGAAACTTCATTAAGCCAAGAGCAAGATGAGCAGGAGGTTTCTGGGGAAGAAAAGAGGCAAGCCAAGAGGACAGGATTTGCAAAGTCCTGTGAAGTGAGGGAATTTTAATTCACTTGGGAAGTTTCATTAATTAGCAACTAGGTCCAAACGCTTGTTTTCATCTGGTTGTCTTTTTTTTTTTTTTGAGACATAACTTATAAAGATTGCACAAATCTTAAATAAACAGCTTAATAAATTTAGTACCAATACTTTGAATCAAGTAACAGTCAAAAGAGGTATTGTCATGCTTCCTCTTCCCCTTCCCCTGGAGGCAGTGCTGGGGTGGGGGGGCTGAGAAGACAGCAGCAGGGAACCAGTCCAGATGGAAGGAGACTAAAGAGATATGACAACTAAATACTGTAACCCGTGATCCTGAATTGAATCTTGGACTAGAAAGGAAAAAGAGATATTGTTGGTGAAATTTGAATAGGAGCTCTGGATTGGGTGACGGTGTTACATCAGTGCTAACTTCCTGATTGGCACATTGCATTGTGGTCATGTAGAACAGAGTCGTTGCCTCTTGAAAATATGCTCTGATGCATTTAGGGATTGATGGGCATCATGTTGTAAACTTGATTTATACATTCACAAAAGAATAATAATAATGAGTGTATATATATCTATATATAGATATATAGATATCTCCATATGGAGAAATACATGGATATATTTATATGTAAGAGAGGATACAAATGTGTTAAAATATTAATAATTGGGATATCTGTGTGAAGGCAATATGAGAGTTCTGTATATTACTCTTGCAACTTTTCCAAAAGTTTGAAATTATTTCATGATAAGTTATTTTTCAAAAGTATTGCATGATTAAAATGAACTCACAGGTTAGATGGTAGGTAACAGAGGTGAGACCAGAAGTGAAAACAAACATTTTGTCTATCACTGAATTTGAAAAAGGAAAGTGTGAGAGAAAAGAATTTTTAGTGATCCTGTAGCTCCCTCAGAGTGAAGAGGCTATCCTACAAATAACCCACGTGTGCTTATTATAAACTCATAAATAAGCATTCTGGTTTGGCATCTGCTTTGGTTAGCAAGAACTGGTCACCGGATCTGGGAATACAGGTCCCTTCTCTGGATCATGGCCCAGCACCAATCCTGAGACACAGCCCTTTCCAGATTCAGAAAATTAAGGATGAAGGAAACTTACCAGCAGGATCTTACCTGCAGTGACGACAGACCTGGGCAAAAGCTGTAAATCCAGAAGGTGCTGAAGTGAAAATGGGAACAAACACCATGTGCCTCGATGTCTTCATACATCTGCAAAATCAGCAAAGGTCACATTCAAGTCTGGGCATGAATCTCTGGGTTTCCACAAGCACCTACCTCCTGAAATGCAGTGAAGCAAGCTCCTCAGTGTGTGGTAGTGTGGGAGATTTACGTAGGAAGCATCTTGGGAAAATGGAGAGACAGAGGAGGCCCAGACCTCTGTCCCTCACACAGGTGCTGTGCTGGAGGAGCACAGGTGGGGACAGGACAGCTGTGCTGACCAACCCATAGCTGTTAGCAGCGTTCAGGTTGGATGCCTTTGTGTAACTGTATCATGTAAACAGGTTTGTTTTCTTTCTTTTTTTTTTTTAATAATTAGAAACTGTAAGCATAGTCTTGTATATTCTTTGGGGAAATGGTTGTAGGATTAGTGAAGTCAACTCGTTGCCCCTCAATAAATCAGAAGCTGGGTTGAGAAAAAAAATTAATTTCAAGTACATTTTTATTAGAATAAAATCATCAAGGCTATCTTTCACAGTAATTTAAAAATGGTCATATTACTTCTGTCTACAGCCAAACTTTTTGAAGTTTCTTAAGCAAAGTAATGATAACTGAACATAATCAGTTTATTAACTAAAACATTTTTTTGAAGTGGGCAGAATGACATGGTAGACATTTAAATTTTATTTACTTATTTTTTAAAAAGCAACACATCACAATAAACTCTGAGGGGGAAAGGGAAGATTGAGTTACATTTTTAAAGGGAAAAGGAAAGCAATATTGTTACTGTTACTACTATGACTATGACTATGACTTCTACTATTATTATTTTGTTCACCTCCTTCCCTGTTTCTCAGGTGAAAAAAATCTAGCTCTCAATGCCAAATTCCTCACTTCTCATCCCTAACTCTCATTCCTGAGCTTCAAAAAATTAGTAACATCCTAGCTTTGATTTTCCTATAATCTAGTTTTCAAGTTCCATTTTTCAGAATAGAGATCTAGATTATCTTCCCTCTGTTCCCCAAATTATGTTGAATTTTCAAAAAACACACAAAATGTCAGCCTTTCTCCAGCTCACCCACAGCTACCCCATCTGGAGTTTCGGATTCTCACTGTTTCCTCCTCCACAGCCAGTGCTCCTGTTATGTGCTCCATTCCCTTGTCTCCAGCCTCTTCCTCCACTCACATTCCTACCTCCCCACCTCTCTCCATCCCTCAATGAATCCACTTTGGCCATTCATTCTCCAACCCTGTTCCCTGCAGTGGGTCTAGAATTTCCAGAAGTCCCACCAGAACTTTCCTGAAAATGAAATGCTGTTTCCAGTCCCCCTCCCTTGCTCTCCTTGACTTGCCAGTCTACAGACCATCTCCCCTCCTGAATGGTCCAATCCCATCTTAAGGAACTCCTCTTCCTTTACCCACACCCATCCCCAACACAGGTGTTTCCCAAAGTCCCAGCCTTGGTTCTCCTTCCTTTTCACCTCACCCCTTCCCAGAGAGATTTTGGTTTCCTCCTGTGTCCCAGGGTTGCTTCTTCCCTCTGGTTGTTCCCTTCTCTCTCTCACCTACCACATGCAAAATACTCCTACACCCTACACCCTGACTATCTTACAATCTACCTTCCTCCTCTGGCCCTTGGCTGGTTTGGCTCAGTGGATTGAGCGTCGGCCTGCGAGCTAAGTGTCGCTGGTTCGATCTTCCAGTCAGGGCACATCAGAGAAGGAAAACTCTGACTCCAAAAAACCTCCGCTGCCTTGCGGCATACCTCTTCAGGGGAAAGGCTAAGGGAGTAAACCCCGACAGAAAATCCGGAGCCGGAGTCCCTAAGGCGGTTCGACGTTGTAGTCAACACCGGCAACTCCTGCGGCGCACCTGAAACCAAGCTGTATTGACTCCGTCTTTCCCTTGGACCCTTCAGCTGCGAAGAGAGGGGGGGTCTGCTGCATGGGCAACAGCAGACCCTCCATATCACCCTGCCCAGGCTCTGTAGCTTCAGTTTCACTGGAGAGGACACTCCAGCGTCATCGCAAGATGTCGATTCAACACGGGAGGAGACAGAGACCGTGTCACTCCCGAGTCGGACTGCACAGCCATTCTCGGCGGTGCAGATAGACTCTTAAGACGCTACACCATCGTCTCTCGAGACGGACGGCTGCCACCGCCGACGACGACGACCTTCCTCCTCTCAGTCCCTGCTCCACTCACTGCCTTGGTTTGGGCTCTTATCCCTGGATTTCTAATATCCTCTCCAGCCTTTTCAAGCCCCTTTCTATAGCTAATACCATGTCCTTCTAAAACCAAATCTGTTTATGCCTCTTTGACAACTGGAAATTAGTCAGTAAAAGCCATCCAAAACCTCTTTAGTTTGATGTAGTGCCATTTGTTTACTTCTTTCTTTTCTCTCCCTTGCTCCAGGAGATACATCTAAAAAGGTATTGCTGAAATGATCTTGAAGAACTTGCTGCCTGTTTTCTTCAAGAAGTTTTATAGTCCAGGTCCAACATTTAATTCTTTATTCTGAGTTTATTTTTTGTATATGGTGTAAGAAAGTCACCCAATTTCATTTGTTTGCATTTATCTGTCCAGTTTTGCCAACACCTCTTATTTACTGCATCGTATAACTTTACTGCCTGTCGCAGATTAATTGACCATATAGTGAGGATCTATTTCTCAGCTCTCTACTGTATTCCATTGAACCATGTATCTGTTTATATGTCAGATTCATTCTGTTTTGATTATTGTACCTTTGTAGTATAGTTTAATATCAGGGACCATGACACCTCCCACTTTGTCCTTTCTCAAGATTTCTTTGACCATTAGAGGTCTTTGGTAGTTTTCTATAAATTTTAGAATTAGGTTGTTCTATTCTGAAAAGAATGCTATTTGTATTTTAGTTCAATTCCTTTCTTCAGTGTTTTACAGTTTTCAGGGTACAAGGTCTTTCACCTATTTGTTTAAATTTATTCCTAGGTATTTCATACTTTTTTAAAAATTATATTTTATTGATTATACTTACAGTTGTTCCAATTTTTTCCCCTTTGCTCCCCTCTGCCCAGTACCCCCCTTTCCTCCAGCAGTCTGACCTCCATTATAATGTTCATGTCCATGGGTCGTGCCTGTATGTTCTTTGGCTTTTCCATTTCCTATATTATTCTTAACATCCCTCTGTCTATTTTGTACCTACCAATTATGCTTCTTAAACCCTGCACCATTTCCTCATTTCTCCCCCATCCCCCTCCTAGCTGATAATCCTCCAAATGATCCCCATACCTATGATTCTGTTCCTATTCTGGTTGTTTGCTTAGTTTGTTTTTGTTTTTTATTTTTTAGATTCAGTTGTTGATAGTTGTGAGTTTATTGTCATTTTAATATTCATAGTTTTGATCTTCTTTTTCTTAAATAAGGCCCTTTAACATTTCCTATAATAATGGCTTGGTGATAATGAATTCCTTTAGCTTTACCTTGTCTGTGAAGCACTTCATCTGCCCTTCCATTCTAAATGATAGCTTTGCTGGATAGAGTATCTTGGTTGTAGGTCCTTGCTTTTTATCACTTTGAATACTTCTTACCAGTCCCTTCTTGCCTCCAAAGTTTCTTTTGAGAAATCAGCTGATAGTCTTATAGGAACCCCCTTGTAGTTAACTCTCTTCTCTTGCTGCTTTTAAGATTCTCTCTTTATCTTTAACCTTTGGCCTTTTAATTATGATGTGTCTTGGTGTGGGCCTCTTTGGATCTAGCTTGTTTAGGACTCTCTGTGGTTCCTGGACTTGTATGTCTATTTCCTCTGCTAAATTAGGAAAGTTTTCCTTCATTATTTTCTCACATAAGTTTTCAATTCCTTGCTCTTCCTCTTCTCCTTCTGGCACCCCTATGATTTGGATATTGACACATTTAAAGTTGTCCTAGAGGTCCCTAAGCCTCTCCTCATTTTTTTCAATTCTTGTTTCTTCATTCTGTACTGGTTGACTGTTTATTTCTTCCTTACATTCCAAATCGTTGTTTCAAACCCCAGCTTCCTTCCCTTCACCATTGTTTTTGTGTGGATTTTCCTTTGTTTCATTTAGCTTAGCCTTCGTTTCTTCCCTTATGTGATTGCCATACTCAAGCATGTCTGTCAAGTCTGTGAGCATCTTTATCACCAGTGTTTTGAATTATGCATCTGTTAGGTTGGCTATCTCCTCGTCGCTTAGTTCTCCCACTGGAACTTTGATCTTCTCCCTCTTTTGGGCCATAGTTTTCTGTCTCCTCAACTTGACAGCCTCCTGTGTTTGACTCTGTGTCTTAGGTAGAGCTGTCGCACCTGTTACATTGTAAGGAGTGGAGCCTTAGGTGTTCATCAGTACGGGGTGACCCATTTCCCCATGCTGTGATGCTGTATGTGGGGGAGGGGTCTGAGAGGAAATCATGTCAGTTGCTCAGCACTCACCCCTTTTCCAGGCACTTCTCCCACTTCCCATATGGGACTGGCGCCCCTCTAGCTGTTACCCTGGCTGCATTCCCAGAGTGGGTGGGTTTGCAGACATTCTAGGACCATGGGCACTTCTAAACAAATGGCCTCTACTGAGAGACTGGCAGTTTCTTCCTCCCTTCCCAACCCTCAGTGGTTTGCACAGTCAGAGGCAATGAGGCTTTGTTTTCTTTGGTGCTGAAACTGTGAATTGTGTGGTCTGGTCTGGAGCTGGGAGCACTCCCCAGGTGTCCCTCCTAACTTTTATAATGTGTGACTGCACTTTCCTCTGGCCGGCCACAGCCACTGCCTTGCTGCTACCGCAGCTGCTGCCACCACCACCACTGCTGCCACACCGCATCCTCTCCCCCCCTTCTCTGCCCCTCCTACCTGTCTGGATAAGTATTGCTTTTTTATATCTTTGTTTGTTGGACTTCCATGCAGTTCAATTTTCTGGTAGTTCTGGTTGTTTTTAGTTTTGGGGTAGTTGTATTTCTTATTGCTGTGGTGGGTGGCAAAGTGTGTCTACCTATGCCTCCATCTTGGCCGGAAGTCTGCTTAGGTGTAAATCTAATCTTATACTTTTTGATGCCATTATAAACGGGATTGCTGTCCGAATTTTTTTCAGGTCATTTGTTGTTGGTGTACAGAAATGCAACAGATTTATGAACATTGATCCTGTGTCCTGAAACTTTACTGAGGTCAGTTATTAGTTCTAACAGTTTTTTGGTGGAGTCTTCAGGGTTTTCTAGATACAGTATCATATTATCTACAAATAATGAGTTTTACTTCTTCTTTTCCAATTTGGATGGTTTTAATAGCAGTGTCAGAAAGATTTATTTGGAGAAAAGTTGTCAGACTTTCTTAGAATATTAGTATACCATGTCTTTCCATAGTTACAGCAGCAGCAGCATAGGACTTCCCAGAGTTTAAAGAGAACCTTTCATCCCAAAGTGAGTATCTCAGCCATCACTGTCATTATATTTAAAATATAAGTATGTTCACCAAAAATTTTATTTCATTTGCAAAAAGCATGTAGAAACCAAAGCATAGCCCTAGGTCTCTCAACATCACATCAACCCTCCCAGCTACACTGTGCCGACCGCTCCCTCACACCAAGGCCTTTTCTAACAATTCTTTCACCTCTTTCCTACGTGATCAATCTCCCACTCTACAGACTTATTCCATCAATATGTAAAAACATAATGTAGTTGACTCTTACCTTTTAAAAATGCCTTCTTAACCCTATCTCTGCCATGCCTCCCTTTTTACGGAACACTTCTTGATGTAGTTTTCTGTATTTGCTGCCTTTGTTCTCTCCTGTTCTCTCATGAACCCACTCCAATCAAGTGTTTGGACCCACTCCTCCAGCCAAACTTCTCTCATTAAGTTCATCACTGGCTTCTGCATGCATTTCTGTATCTCAAGGCCAAGACTCCGTTCTCATTTACTTGACCTAAAGCAGCATTTTGGAGGCCTTTTCTTTCTCTTGTCTTATTGCTTTGGCTTAGAACTTTCAATAATATGTTGAATAGAAGTAGTGATAATGGGCATCCTTGTCTTCTACCTGATCTTAGATAAAAGGCTTTCAGCTTTTCACCATTCAGCTGCAGGTTTGTTATATATGGTCTTTATTATGTTGAGATATGTTCCTCGTATACTCACTTAGGTGAGAGTTTTTATCATAAAAGGATGTTGAATTTAGTCAAATGCTTTGTCCGCATCTATTGAGATGATCATATGGTTTTTATCCTTCAGTTTGTTAATGTTATATGTCACATCCACTGATTTATGAATATTGAACCATTCTTGCATCCCTGAGTGAATCCCATTTGGTCATGGTGTATAATGCTTTTAATGTGATGTTGAAGTTGGTTTGCTAATATTTTGTTGAGAATTTTTGCATCCATGTTCACAGTTTTTGTACAATGAAGGAAACCACCAACAAAAACAAAAAGACAACCAATGGAATGGGAGAAAATATTTGTAAATGATACATCTGATAAATGGTTAATACCCAAAATATATAAATAGCTCATACAATTTAATGCCAAAAACAAACAAAAAAACCTCCAATCCAATTTAAAAAATAAGCAGAGGACCTGAATAGACATCTCTCCCAAGAGGACATACAGCTGGCCAACAGATGCAAAAAGATGCTCAACATCACTAATCTTCAGGGAAATGCAAATGAAAACCACAAGGAGACACATGTCAGAATGGCTGTCATCAATAAATCAACAAATAACAAGTGTTGGTGAGGATGTGGAGAAAAGGGAACTCTTGTGAACTGTTGGTGGGAATGTAAATTATTACAGCCACTATGGAAAACAGTATGGAGACTCCTCAGAAACTAAAAATAGAGCTTCCATACAATCCAGCAATTCCACTTCTGGGTATTCAACTGAAACCAAAACAAAACAAAAACACCAGTTTGCAAAGATACCTGCATATTATGTCCATTGCAACATTACTAGTAATTGCCAATATATGGAAGCAACCTAGATGTTCATCAACAGATTAATAGATAAAGAAGATGTGGTATATATACAACAGAATAAAAGAGAACAAAATCTTGCCATTTGTAACAACATGAATGGACCTAGATGGTACTCTGCTAAGTAAGGTACATCAGACAGAGAAAAAGAAATACCACTTACATGTGGAATCTAAAAAAAAACAAAAACAAAACAAAATAAATGAACAAACAAAATGGAAACAGATCCATAGACATAGAAATCAAAGTAATGGTTGGTTGCTAAAGGGGAGAGGATATATCAGGATGGGAATTTAAAAAATAAATAAAATTTTGCCAATTTGCTGAACAAAGCTGATAACTCACTGTCACTATAATTTATGAAAAAAAAAGAAAGACAAACATTCAGCAATGCTTTCCAGTGTCTTCCAGTGTCTCTGGGGCACTGTGACTATACAAGATAAATTCAAAGTATTTCCCTGCAGTGCATCAATTTTAATTAAAGATTTTGAGTATAAGTGAGGAATTTTTAATCCTGATGGTCACAGATTATCAAAAAAGACATTGCAGTAAAATCAACTCATATACATTACAGAGGACAACAGAAGTTCAGTTGCATTTTTAACATGTAACAGGAGAATTCAAAGACTTCTGTGCTTAGAGAAGGCAATGTGGAGCCATGTTCTGGATTCCTAGTTGTTCGGCATTCTATCTTCTCTGCCATTTTGAGCACTTCCCTGGAAAAGTTCAAGGAGCACTAAGCTCTATAGATAAAATTAAATCTTCATGTTTCTGGCCAACGTCAGACTTTCCAGTCCCATTTTCTGCTACTGGCTGTTACAATCCCTGAACTTTCGCTACTCTAATTTTTCTGCCTAGACTGACCTCCCAAGGTCTACTCCTAACAAAATCTCCTCATTCTTCAGAATCTAGCTCAGCTGTCACCTCCTCTGGGAAGTCATCCCAAAGTCTCTCAGGCTGACAAGTTTCCAGGTGCCCTTTGTCCTACTATCCAGGCCTTTAGTGTGCTGTGATGACTTATCTACCTGTCCATCTTCCCTGTGAGGCTCCTGGAATGTGAAGGCCCTGACAGGCATGTTGTGTCTCCAGAGGCTAGAAGAGTACTTATACATAGTCTGTGTGTGCTCAAGCAATGTCTGAAAAAATGAAGACAGGCAGGAAAATGGTTGTTTTCTAACAGGTACAAGGTCTTGACCAATGAGAGGGAAAGGGAAGGAAAACCCTGTATTTTGAAAAAATGAATCATCATAACAATGGCCCTTCCTCCCTGTAGTGCTTCAGTGTTCCTAGCTGGCCGGCAAGCAGGGGCTCCCATACCTTCCACTTCTGACCTGCTCTTCTTGATATCATAATGTCTTACTCTTGCCCAACTCTCCAGTACTTGAATGCTTTGGTCAGACCAAAGTCCAGCCTCTGGGGACCCTTTTACGTTGACTGTCCAGCCACTTTTCCTTCTGTCTGAATCCTACTCAGTTTGACGTTCAACTCAAATTCCACCTTCGCAGTGAAAACTTTCCTGGCTGTTCCAACCCTCATAAATTTTTTTCCCCTCTTAACACCTACAACACTTAAGTGCTTATTAGAGTTTAATTACATATGTCTTGAATTTTATAACTTTTATTGGCTTTCTTTATTACAGAAGTAATACATTTATATTAGAGAAAAAAATTTAAAAACCAGTTAAGCAAAAGGAAGAACCACTCACAAGCTCTTCATCTTGAGAGAACCACTTAAACACTGTGTGTATACCCTCCCAGAGTTTTTTCTATGCATGCTTAGACAGTTTTCCACAAATGAATTCATGTTGTTTTGCAAATTGTTTTAAAAATATACTAATAAAACATTAACATACTGGTACACATATTTCTTCAACATCATTTTTGATGAACCTATGGCATTCAATTTTATATGTGAACCACCATCTATTTAGAACCCTGGCTGGTTTGGCTCAGTGGATTGAGCGTCGGCCTGCGAGCTAAGTGTCGCTGGTTCGATCTTCCAGTCAGGGCACATCAGAGAAGGAAAACTCTGATTCCAAAAAACCTCCGCTGCCTTGCGGCATACCTCTTCAGGGGAAAGGCTAGGGGAGTAAACCCCGACAGAAAATCCGGAGCCGGAGTCCCTAAGGCGGTTTGACGTTGTAGTCAACACCGGCAACTCCTGCAGCGCACCTGAAGCCAAGCTGTATTGACTCCGTCTTTCCCTTGGATCCTTCAGCTGCGAAGAGAGGGGGGGTCTGCTGCATGGGCAACAGCAGACCCTCCATATCACCCTGCCCAGGCTCTGTAGCTTCAGCTTCACTGGAGAGGACACTCCAGCGTCATCGCAAGATGTCGATTCAACACGGGAGGAGACAGATACCGTGTCACTCCCGAGTCGGACTGCACAACCATTCTCGGTGGTGCAGATAGACTCTTAAGAAGCTACACCATCGTCTCTCGAGACAGACGGCTGCCGACGACGACGACCATCTATTTAGGCAATCCTTTACTGTAAGACATTTAGACATTTTCCATTTTCTTTTTGCCAATATACAAAAAAATTTTTTTCTCTGCATTCTTGTTTAATTAGTATAAATTCCAGTAAATACTGTAGTCCCTCTCTGTATCGCAATTCACTTATCACGGCCTCACTGTATCATGGGATTTTTAAAAATATTATATTTAATTATTTATCGCAGATCTTTCACTCTGAGATTTTGCAGTACTGTATATGTATGTTGTTAAACTTACGTAGGTTTAAGAGTGTAGAATATGTTTAAGAACATAAATAGTGTTTATAAAAGTGTGGGAAAGGTCAATAAGTGACTGGGAATGGTTTATAAAGCCTTAAAATATATATAAATACTAAAATAAATGTAATCTACTTCGCAGATTTTCACCTATCATGGGGGGGTCTAGAACGTAATACCCGTGATAAGTGAGGGAATACTGTATAATTTTTATGTAAATAATTTTAAATGTTATTAATGATGAGAAATTCATTAAATAATTAATAAAAGTAATTAAATATAAATTTATTGCATTTACCAATAGGTTCAACTATATTAGTTTTGACTACCATTGAGAATTTTTTAAAGTTCTTTGAGGATAGGCTCCAATGCTTCCTCATTAGTACAACAGATGTTCAATGGTGCATGTTGAAGACTTAGCTTCTTTTATATCACTTAAATTTTTAGATCATAATGGCATCTATTCTTTATTGTAAAAGCAGGTCTTGGGCTATATCACTCCAGATAGTGATGTGAGAACATCCTTTCCTATTAAATGCTATTTCCAAAGTCCCTCTTAGGAACTGGGGTGTCTTTGGGGGAGATAATATAGAACAAATAAGAGAGACAGGTAGTTAAAAGGGTTGCCCGCCCAATTTAACAAGAGGTAGCAGTAAAATTTTTCCATGATTCTAGTTACACTAGAAAATTGTAACGCTCTCTAGTTTGGAATACACCATTTTTTCCTCAAAACTTGTGTGAGATTTTGTACGGTGAGAAATCACTTTCCTCAGCAGTGGCATGCCCATGGATTTAGTACTAACCCTTGAATTTCCTCTGTGCTGCTGCTACTTGACCCTGCACTACTCCATGCCTTTTCTCTCTCCCACAGCTTTCCCTCCACTATCAGCTGCTGATCTCCCTTCTTAGTCTACTAAGAAAACAGACTCAGACAAGGACGCTCCACATTTCCCACCACCACAATCTAGCCACTCCCTCCCCCCACCGCACATCCCTGCCATGACTTCCCTCCTGTTGCTAGGGATGAACTGGCCCTACCTCTTAAATAAGAACCACTCTCTGACTTAAGAAATTTACTCCAAAAGTTATCCCCCCACCCACCCTTTATGTCAATGGTTTTTCCTCTTGACAGGACTGTTCCCACTAATGAGCTCTAATTTCTCACTAGGACCCTCTACCCATTTCCCCATTTTCTCTTTCACAGCAAGCTCCCCTAAAGAGTGGTTCTACACCCACTGCCTACTCTTCCTCTTCCTCTTTCAAACCCACTCCAGCCAGATTTAGTCCCTACCACGCCTCTCTGTCAAAGACAAATCTGAAAGTCATTGACATGTTTGTTCTTACCTTATTTGACCCATCAGCAGCATTGACACAACGAATTACACCTTGCTTCTCAAAACATTCTCTTTTACTTGGCCCCAGATGTCATACTCCCCTCTCCCTATCTCTCTCACTGATTACCATTTCTCAGTC
This sequence comes from Furipterus horrens, assembly GCF_987537825.1. Taxonomy (NCBI): domain Eukaryota; kingdom Metazoa; phylum Chordata; class Mammalia; order Chiroptera; family Furipteridae; genus Furipterus; species Furipterus horrens. Next base: position 133,806,444 of record NW_028327176.1, on the reverse strand, counting down.
ACCTCGGCCAGACCTTCATTTTCTTCACCTTCTGTCCTCTAACTGTTAGAGTGCCCCAGATTTCAATCCTCAAATCTCTTCTTTTCCCCACCCATGTTCCCAGATTCTCTATGCTGATGACACAGATTTCTATCTCTAGTCTGGACCTCTCTCCTGAAGTTCAGACTCCCATGTCTAATTGCCTACTCAACTTTTCCACTTCTATGTCTGATGGGCAACAGGAATTTACTATATATCCAAATCCAAACACCTGAGCTTCTTCCACTGGTAAGTAGAATCTCCCCATCCATCAGCTATTTGGGCCAGAATCTGTAATTTCCTTCGAATCCTCTGTCTCTCACATCCCACAGTTAAATAAATGTTCTGTCTGGTTTATTTTGAATATATATCTAGATTCCATTTACAGTTTTCATTGTAGTCCAAATTACCATCACCTTTCTCTTAGTTTATCTCAATACCCTCTACCAAGTCTCTGTGCTCCCACTCTTTTTCTAAAAGTATATCTCATTGATTATGTTGTTACAGTAATTCCAATTTTTTCCCCTTTGCTCCCCTCTGCCAAGTACCCTCCTTCCCTCCAGCAATCCCACCCCCCCTTACTTCATGTCCATGGGTCGTGCATATAAGTTCTTTGGCTTCCCCCTTTCCTATAGTATTCTTAGCTTCACCCTGTCTATTTTGTACCAACTGATTATGCTTCTTAATCCCTGTACCATTTCCCCATCCCTCCCTCTTCCCCCTCCCAGCTCATAACCCTCCAAATGACCTACATACCTATGATTCTGTTCCTATTCTGGTTTGCTTAGTTGGATTTTGTTTTTATTTTTTAGATTCGGTTGTTGATAGTTGTGAGTTTGTTGTCATTTTAGTGTTCATAGTTTTGATCTTTTTCTTAAGTAAGTCCCTTTGATAGTTCATATAATAATGGCTTGGTGATGATGAACTCTTTTAGCTTTACCTTGTCTGTGAAGCACTTCATCTGACCTTCCATTCCAAATGATAGTTTTGCTGAATAAAGTAATCTTGGTTGTAGGTCCTTGCTTTTCATCACATTGAATACTGCTTGCCAGTTCCTTCTTGCCTGCAAAGTTCCTTTTGAAAAATCAGCTGATAGTCTTACAGGCACTCCTTTGTAGGTAACTCTCTGCTTCTCTCTTGCTGCTTTTAGGATTCTCTCTTTATCTTTCATCCTTGGCATTTTAATCATGATGTGTCTTGGTGTGGTCCCCTCTGGGTCCAGCTCACCTGGGACTCTCTGTGCTTCCTGGACTTGTATGTCTATTTCCTTAGCCAAATTTGGGAAGTTTTCCTTCATTATTTTTTCACAAAGTTTTCAATTTCTTGCCATTCCTCTTCTCCTTCTAGGACCCCCACGATTCAGATGGCATGTTTAAAGTTGTCCCAGAGGTTCCCAAGCCTCTCCTCATCTTTTTCAATTCTTGTTTCCTCATTCTGTACTGGTTGACTGTTTTTTTTTCTTCCTTATGTTCCAAATCATTTATTTGAACCCTGGTTTCCTTCCCTTCATGATTGGTTTTGTGTGGATTTTTCTTCCTTTCATTTAGCATAGCCTTCACCTCTTCCCATATGTGTTTGCCATACTCAAGCATATCTGTCAAGCCTGTGAGCATCTTTATCACCAGTTTTGAATTCTGTGTCTGTTAGGTTGTCTATCTCCTCATCTGATAGGTTGCCTATCTCCTCATCACTTAGTTCTCCCACTGAAACCTAATCCATTCCCCCTTTTTGGGCCCTACTTCTCTGTCTCCTTATCTTGACAGGCTCCTGTGTTAGTTTTCCTGTGTCTTAGGTAGAGCTATCGCTCCTGCTACGTTGAAGGGAGCCCTAGGGATTCGTCAGTTCAAGTGACCCGTTTCACATGTTGTGGCACTAAAGGTGGGGGAGGGGTCTGAGAGGGAACAATGCCTCTTGCCCAGCAATCACCCCTTTTCCAGGCACCTCTCTAGCTGTTACCCTGGCTGTCGTTCCCAGAGTGGATGGCTCTGTGGACGCTCTAGGACCATGGATGCCCTTCAAACAAGCAGACTCTGCCAAGAGACCAGCAGTCCCTGCCTCAGCCCCAACCACCACTGGTTTGCACAGTCAGAAGCAATGAGGCTTGATTTTCCCTGGCACTGGGACTGTGAGCTGGGTGGTCTGGGAAGGAGCAGGGAGTGCTCCCCAGGTGTCCCTCCTGACTTTATAAAATGTCTGTGCTTTCCGCTGGCCTGCTGCTGCTGCTGCTTCTGCCACCACCACACTGCATCCTCTCCGCCCCAGTACCACCCCTCCTACCTGTCTGGATGAGTACTTCTTCTGTATATCTTTGTTTGTTGGACTTCCATGCGGCTTGATTCTCTGGAACTTCTGGTTGTTTCTAGTTTTGAGGTAGCTGTATTCCTTCTTAGTTGTGGAGGGAGATACAGTGTGTCTGTCTATGCCTCCATCTTGGCCGGAAGTCTCTGTGCTTCCACTCTTATATTCTCTTCCACTTAGCAAACATGATGATCTTTTAGGAGTCAAGGCCAGGTCATGTCCTCTCTCTGAAGAAACCCCTATAAATGTCTTCCATTTTCCCTTAAACTATAAGCCTGTTGGATATCCCTCTGGCATCATCTCCTGCTTCTCTCCATTAGTCACAGTAGCCTCTTTGCTGTCCTTGGAGCATTCCAAGTCACTCTACCTCAGGGCCTTTGCACTTGTTCTTCTTCATATCTGAAAAGCTTTCCCCCAGTGTAGCTGCAGAACTTGCTGCCTCACTTCATTTATCTCTCTGCTCACATGTCTTCTCATCAGGCATGCAAACATCCTAGCTAAGAATGGTCCCACCCCATTACTCTTGAGCTCCTTTCCTATTTTGCTTTAATAGCACTCTTCCCCTCTATACTCTGTATGGTATATGATCACATACCATATAGATAGATACAGAAATAGATAGGAAAGGCTTATTGTGTGTCTCCCTTCTCATCCCAGTCTTATCACTAAAATAAGAATTCTACATCCCACTTGTAGAACAGCACCTGCTACATAATAGGTGGCTGAACAACTGTTGAACAAATCACCACTTGAAGCTATTCAAATTTCATCAGTTCTCCCATGTGTTTAGGCACAATTCAAACATCTGGTTTTGAAATAAAAAACCATAATCATAATTCTGAGGAATTTGTCCAATGAGTAAAATTTAGTTTCTTCCTAATAGAACTTCCTTCAGTATGTTGGCTCCTCCTAGCTTTGGCATTCTCCCTCTAAACATCCCACCCTGATCTCTCTCACTGGATATTAACTTTGCCCCACTATATCTTACTCAAGGTACCACATTTAAAATTCTGCCTGCTGTTCTGCCTAAGAAAATCCATCATCAGATACTGCAACAGGGTGCTGGTTAACAAGGATACCGAAGACCCCAGAGTTGCTTGCTTCTTTCATCATCTTTTTGTTTCCAGGATATTTTAATTATTTCCTATTTTATTTTATAAAATCAAGGTGATTTATAGAAATATTTTATTGACTTCACAGCTATGACTCAAAGTTATTGTCCTGGAACTCATTTCCTGCTTAGAAATGTATTATGATAAAGCCCATGTTCTGGACCAGCATATACATATAATTATGCAGGGAAAGAAAAAGTATATCAGAGAAAGTTAAATGTTGCCAGCATGGGAAATAAGTTGACCTCTACTCAAATTACAGCCATGAATATACATAGAGGGAAGGACCTAAATATGCTTCACATTGTAAATTTCTGATGTGCCTGGAAGAGCACCACAAATCCAGGGAATGGTCAGAAAACATTCTCGACAAGGATGCTAAGAGCAACCCCAGCCTCATATCTGCAGTCATACTGTTAAACCAGTGTCCAGTACTTGATTTACCATTCTAATTTAATTTTAAATATATTTTTACATGATTTAACTTAAATAACCTACTTCTAACTATTGAAAATAAAATGAAATAACTAACTCCCTGCTGGACTTTAAGCTCCTCTAAGGCAAAGATTTTGTCACACCCTCAGCCACAGAGGCACGTGACTGCAGCACTGGATGTGTCTTTAAAGGTCAACTAGTTCTAATTCAGCCTCCTTAAATGACTAGATAATACAATCTATCGTAATTGCATTTGGATTTTTTCATCTTTAATTGTTGTCTCATCTCATACTTCAGACGTTCAAACAAAGAAAAAGCTCAGGCTTGAGTCTTTGGCAAGTAAATGGATTGAAATGACCATATAGCCTTTGTTATAACCATTTGGGACCAGAAACAAGGTGGCAAGACCAACTTGCAGCAGCATCTCCACCCCCAACCCCCAACACTGATACGCCCACCTCCACTCACAGCCAGGTGGCTATGGCCTGCTGGAAAAGAAATGACTTATGTGACCCTCATCGGGATCTTCTCAAGCCTGGCTCTTGTGAGAAATGCATGTAGTGATGCTTATTAAAATCCATAAAGTTACCATATTGACACTCACACTTAGGAGAATGAGGAATACAGAAGCGTCGCATTCATCGCATTGTAAGAAATGCCCTTGCCAGGGCAGACCGGGGCTCAGCATTCTCTGATCTCACAGGGACTCAGACAGGGACCTCAGAAGCCGGGTGTTTCATCCAAAAGGGCACCAGACCCAAAGTCAGGAGACCGTGAGTCTTCCTCACCTGAAAACTGGACAGGCTAGCCAAGAAAAACCTCCCAGTGTGGCTCTACAGGTGGAGGCTCTACAATGCTGTTAGATAAAGGAGCTTGGCCCTTCCGCTTCCTTTCCACCATCGCTCAGCTTTCCACACGGACCATCAAATTGGGGCCTTTTAAAACCCTGCCTTTAAATGAAGGTGGTTCAGACCAACACTCTGGCTGACACCACAAGGCTTCCAGGATAACGCTTCACTGCTTCCTCGGCATAGGCTAGTGCCCATTTTACCGGGCGAGGTTAGTTATGATCCTTCTCTCAGTAGAGCGAGACAAAGTTTTATAATATTCATTAAAAATCAGCACCACACTTAATAATATGGAATACTGCCTGTACACAAGAGGACCAAGTTATAGGTGTTCAGGGAAACGTGGCAGAATTTCCTGGCCTTGGCAAGGATGAATTTGCAGGCACCAGCACTACACTAACACAATCTTCTTTTATTACAAATGTTCGTTCAGTCTAAGTCCTAATTACTTTCTATAAAATCTTAACCACTATCAACCTTTCTTCTAACAGGACAGCCACACGATGGCCTTCAAGTGCAGCAGCAACACCCTGGCAGCCTCCGGAGAGGCAGAAGAGGCTAGAACCCAGTAGGAGCTGGGTCTGAAGCTGGGGAGACCGGCTTTTCATTTATGCTTCGCAATTGCTTGTGCCCCTTCTAAAACCCTGGTGTAGGGGCTTAGAGGCTCCTCCATTGGACAGGCTGAGGCCCTCCAAAAGGATTCAAACGTCAACATCTACACTGGGTCAGAGCTACTGTTTTTTGCACCGCCCCCACCCCAGATAGTCAGCTTTGTGGGAGTCCGTGTTGCATCTTGCCTTGCCCCCTCCTGGGAAACGCGGGACAACGCAGTAATGCTTGATCTGAAAGTCTGGCTCCTTTCCTGTGTGTAGTGCCTGGGACTCTGCCCCCTTTCCTACGTGTCACACCAGCAGCCCTCACCACACTTCCCACTCCACTATACCCCTGCCCTTGCCTGCGAGTCCAGGGCCGGGCGGACGGGGCTAGGCGGTCAGCTGGGCCCGGAGCACGGGGCTCTGCCGGCGCGCGTCCGCACAAAGCCGGGAGAGCGGCGGCCGCAGCAGTGCGAGGCGCGCCCCCTCCCGCGAGCCGGCGGAGCGCGCGTGCCCGCCCCCGCCCCTGCCCCCCACCCCAGCCCCTGGAGCGCCATTCGCGGAGCGGCTTACGCTAGTCGCCGGGCGTACGGCGCCCCAGCAGCCAGGGAGGTGCGCTGCCCGGCTCCCGTAAAGTTATTGTGAATGGGGAGCGGGTGACGTCAGCGCCGAATGTCAACAATGTAGCGATTGAGAGTGTGGGCGTTCCGGGGAGAGCGCGAGCTGCGCTGCGCGGAGCAAACAGCGCTGAGCCGCCGCCGCCTCACCAGCAGCAGCAGCAGCAGGGACCGCGCACGCCCGGACTACGATCGCAGCAGCAGCGCTAACGTGAGCGCCCGCCGCCGCCCTCGCCACCCGCCTGCCCACTCCCGCTGCCGCCCGGCTCTCGCTTTCCCCCCGGCCTCCCCTCGACCCTTCCCCTCCCCCTTCACGCCACACTCGGGGAGCTGGGAACGAGCTGCCATGTGATGCGCGTCCTCTCCTCGAGCTTTCGGTGACCCCCGACCGCCCACCGCGCCGGCCGCTGGGAGGGGGCTGCAGGCTGGGAAGACGCGGAGAAGAGGAGGCGGAAAAGGACGCAAAGTTCTCTGGTGGAGGTGAGTCCCGGGTCCTGGGCCCAGGCGCCGGGCGGGGTGTCGGGGCAAGTTTGAGGAGACAGTGGGTGCTCGGGGAGGCGTGGGCAATTGGCGCGGGAAAGGAGCCGCAATCGCCGGCGCGCGGCCGCCGGCCGAGCGCCCTGCCCGCTTTTATGGCATTTTCTAGGAACGGGAAGGCGGTGGGTGCCGAGCGGGCGGACTCGCCGCAGCGAATGTGCGCCCTCTCGCCTAGCTGTTTACGGCGGGCGAGGCGGCATTGTATTTCGTTCGCGTCGACGGGTGTTTTGGAACAGGAGGGGGAGGAGGAGCAGAGGGTAATAAGTCAGGCGTGCGGAGGGCGGGCAGGAGGGAGGCGCGCGTCCGCCGGAGCGGGAGCAGCTGTCAGACCCGCGGCCCTTCTCCCGGGCCCGGCAAGGCCCCGGCGCCCCGGCCCCCAGCCCTCGAGCTCCGCGTGGGACCGGACGGCCTCCAACCTACTCGCGGCGTGCGTGCCGGGGGCCGCTCGGTGAGGACGGCGGCCGCCACGCTTTTGCGCTCAGCTGTCAGTCGCCGCCAGATAGCCCGAGCGACTGCGACTGGCGGGGCATCAAAGCCCAAGTTGAGTGTCCCGAGAAGAGGCCAGTTGGGACCTCGCAGGGCAGACCTCGGGCTTCACGCTGAGTGAGTCCTTACTAGCCAAGGACTGGGTTATTGGGATGCGTCCCTGGGGAGGTAAACCAAGGGGTCCTGCCGTCATAGAGGGAAAACTTGCATATTCCTTTCCCCAAGATTCTGCAGGAAATTAAAGTGCAACATACACCCTCTCCCCCCTCCCACACTTCATTCTCCAAGCCCCAGAAGCTCAACCAAAGGAAAGGAGTTTATCCAGGGGACACCTCTCCACCTCCCTATGTGGAAGAGCCCTGTGGGTCTTGTAGTTCTCGCACCTGGTGGGTGCTCAGGATCCCAGCGCCGATGGAGAGGGCGGCGGGCGGCGCTCATGGACTGCTGTGAGAGGGGACTGTAGAGAGCATCTCGGTGACCTCCGCCTCGCTGGCCGAGGATGTGCAGGAACTCGGACCGTGGGAGGAAGAAAACAGGGCCAGGTGTGCGTGTATGAAAGCGGCCGCGCACTCCCGGCTTCAGGGATCGTGGGTACGTGGGGTATCCCCAGCACCCTTTAGTGTGTGGGCGAGTTTGACAACTTGGGTAAAGTTCTGGCCCAGCCACTGTCAGGATGGTTTAGTCTGTGGCCGGAGAAGCTCCCGGCCGCGGGTACCCATGGACCCTGGAAACTAAGAGGGACGAGGGTGCCCCACCTGCGCCTGAGCCACAGACTCCTGGTGGACCCGCGGATAGTGAGACGCGGTGTTCCTAGGTTTTCACTTTCTCTGCTTAGTGTTGCAGTCTCTCACTCTGTGTATATTGAATCTGTTGAGTGTATTTAACTAAAAAGGGTAATTACTTTAGATAAAAATTCTTTCCTGTCTAGTGGGAACCTTGGCGGAGATGATGCCTAATGAGCTATTTTGCTTTTGTCTGTTTAGAGTAAAATTAAAGATGTTAACTCTGATAACGGTTTTCTCAGATCATTAAAATGTAACATGTAGGAAAGGCATGTCTAGCTGCAAAGGCTCTGGCTGACATGAAAGAAGCTGAACGTGAAAGGCTGCCACTCCTTCAGCGGAGGGGGGCTATTTTGGTGAGGCAGAAAAAAAGTCTTGCTTAAAATGTGAGATGGCCCCACCCTGGTTCTCCAGCAGCTCTCCAGTAAACGGCATTTTTCATTCTTGCAGGTAATAATAAACGTGAGTCAAAATGACATCTTGTTAGAATTAGTCTTTAGTCTGTAAGCGAGATTGCTAAATTACAGTGTTGCATTCAAACTGTTCCAGTGAAAGGTCTGTCAGCATTTCCATTATAAATTCGGTTTTCCAGGAGTTTATAATTTCATCACAAAACTTTGAGTGGCTGAAATGTTTTTTTCCCTTTTAGTGTTCTGGGTTTAAAAAATACATTGATTGCCTGCTTCCATTATATTTGCTATTCTGGATACTTGAAAATCATTAATATGGGGTCTCAGAAATGGAATACACAATCATGGGATAAAGTGCTTTTAAGACATACTTTATTTGTGCAGAGCAGTGTTTTCATTTTGGATTTTGGAAGGCTTTAGGTTGCCATTTGGTAATCATAAATGTATTGCGTTAATTCTTCTGGTATCTGTCTATTCTGCAGGTGGATTGAAATGTCAATTTGTATTGTATATGCCAAGGATTATATTGAGAAACAATCTCCTCATATATATGTATGTCTAAACTCATGGCTAAATTATGAACACCCCTGTTAGTTACTTCTCAGGTCTTTGTGTTGCATGTTAGGATCTGCCACAGAGAAGAAGTAGTAAGGCAGAAAGTGAGGGGGAAATCTGGAAACCCCCCCCCCCCATTTACTTTTCAGTATTACTAGTGCCTAGGAGGAAGGCATTTATTCTTCCTGTTGAATTATCCCTTTAATTCAGTGTCTCCAGGCAAGTCCCTTGCAGTCCTTCACCTCTGGCTGCTATGTGAGGGGCTTAATTATTTGCAACCTGCCTTGAAATCCCTGGATGAAAGGCACTGAATAAGTGCAGAGTATTGTTATTCAGATATGGAATTTAATGATCCATTACACTTCATCAGGAAAATGCACTTTGCAGTGATGGTAGGAAATGTTTCCACCTGATAGAGGGTAATAATAACTGCTTAAAAGTAGGTTCAGATTACAGATGAGACAATTAACTCTAGCCATGTGCTCTTCAATTTGTTGCAATTCATTTTGTGATCAAAGTGAGTCACAGAGAGCCAGATGGTCAGGTTCATGTTCAAATCTCTCCTAGACCAGCCCTTCACTTGTGGGCCCACTGTCTGCACAGCCGACCGGACTTACTCATTAGCGCTTGTGAGCTATTCCTTAGAATCTGTTGTTGAGACTCCTGTAATGCCAACAAAAGGGCTCAGACCAATCTGTATTGTTGGGAGCAGTTTAATTTTCCTTGGATTAACTCATGCTTAGTGTCCCTGGTATGAATCCAGCCTTAACAAGGGAAGAGAGAGATCCCAGTGACTCTCTAGCTCAGCTGTGCAGGCCTCCACTGCCCTACTTTTTGTACCTCTGGTTTCAGGGGCTATGGTATCTGGCTTGGTGTAAATGCTGGCTTGATGCTGAATGAAAGGCAGAATACTTAAATAAATGCCCTTCCTGTTTGGTGAGGGATTGGGGAGCAGGACCAGCTTCATGGCATGAGACCTGCACCACGGCACAGGGCCCTCCTCCGCTCATCTGCTCAGAAGGACCTCATGCTTAGTTTTACCTTCAGCTGTTCTCTTCTTGAAATCTTTAATAATTATTGAACACGGAGCCCTTCATTTTTATTTTTCACTGGTCCTGGTGAGGGAGGGAGGCATAGGGTGGAGTGGCAGGTAACTACTACTTTGTCCCAGCTTCTTTTTGTCAGACAGGAATGGGTAGGAACATTGGCTTTGTGTTTCCACACTATCTCGGTTTTCCAAGGGAACCTGGATATATGGATTTTTATGTGGAATCCCCTGATTTTTAAATATTAGCTTCAAATTTTTTTAGATGTTAGATGAGCATATATGTAAGAGCTAGAGCTGGCCTGCAGGTTTTCCCACTGAATGGGCTAATTCATCTTATTGTTTAATATTTCTGAATTTGGCTATTTTCTAAAGGCCTGCCACATGGTAGATGATTTGTGGGTCTCCACCAAATGAATAGTTACAGCTGTTGAAGAAATTGAAAGGTAAAGGAAAAGCAAAACTTGAAATTAACATTGAGTTCCACTCAAGGACTGACAGCTTTCTTTTAAATATAGGATACAAGTTGAAAGGCCAAAAAATTAATACCATGGATACCATGTAATCCTCTGTAGGTAAATCATTCATAGCTTTTGAACTAACTGCCCTCTGTTTACTTGTTATTGACCAGATGGGGTACCTTGGCTATTTAATATTGATACTTGAGGACCTCCATGGAAATATGACAGTTGAAAACACCCACTGAAATCATAGCTGTAATTTATTGAATGCTTGCCATGTGCCCAGAAATGGTGCTAATAACTTTACCTATATGTAACTCATTGATTCCTCAAAGCAACCATGTGAAGTAAGCATTATGCCCATTTTGCAGAAGAGTTAGTTTCTCATTTTATGTTGGAAAGAATTTCATCTGAAGGCAGTGTGTATTTTCCTTACTGTATAAGGGTTATTTTGCCATCCTGTATACATCATCCCTGAGGCAGTGCCTGGGCATGGGGTAGGGGACATAGCATGCAGTGAGCATGGTCCCTACCTTCATGTACAAGAAACAAAAAACAATAGAAGATGGAACATGTTTGTCAAAATCTGGGATTCAGACAGCAAACCCTATTTCTGCCTCCCTTTTCCTCTCCTTTCCCAATCTGGATGTCAAAGAAGCTCCAGTGACATAGGTCCTATCAGAGACACTTGCAGTTCAGAAGTCCCAGCTGGCTGCAAAAATTGACATTTCCTTGAAAAAGAAAGTAGCTTTTGGCACACCTGGAGCTCTGTAAGGAAAAGCAGCATGAGGGAATGATGGAAAATTGCTTCTGTATTACCTGTCCCACCTTTACATTTTATGTAAATATTTACAAATTTTTCAAGTCCTAACTGAAACCTCATGTGAACTAAACATTTTGTAAACTCGTTAAGATTGCACAGAATATTACCCACCTTTTTTTGGGGGGGGGGAGCCTGGGTGACATTTAATAGAAAAGTAATTCTTTCTTTGTCAATTCAAGGTTTTTTCTTTTACTTTCTTTTCCTTTTTCTTTTCTCTCTCTCCATTCACCCCGCTCTGTTAATTTCAAATGTCAGTATACCTAAAACTGAAACCTAATCTTAACCATCAGCATGCTCCTCAGTTTCCCCAAAGCTGGAAGTATCCTCAGAATCACTACTGTGTCCTTTTCAAGGACCATTTCTTTTCTAAAGAATATGGGAATTGAACCTTGTTCTTCTGGTGGCACTGCTTCAAAAGTCAGGCAGGAATTTCACTTTTGTTTTTCCTTGAGCTATTTTTTCCAAAATAATAAATCTCCCGAATCTGAAAGCATTTCACGTGCTCATTCATTGTAGTCATTGGCATCACAGCCAAAATGTCTCAGTCTTCCCCAGTGACTTCATAATCACCATTTCTCCAGCACATTCCCTGGTTAACTTCTCTTTTGTTCCTTAGCCTGATAATAAATTATCCTTTGGTTCTGAGATGTGTCACTTTCCTCCCTGACCCTTTTGTTCCTCTCCTGAAGGCTGTAGGACACACTGCTGATGCCCCTGAGAGCTACCTCTTGGTTACAAGCTCCCTCCCCTCCTTGTCAGTTTTCATTTTCTTCTTTCCCAAGCATTTAAATCCTCCACTTTCCAGGCCTCCCATACATCTCGTAATTGTGCTCATTTGTTCCCGAGCCTGCAGCTGGCTCCAGGTTCACTTCAGAAGAAATCTTTTTGATTTTCCAGGTCCTCCACCAATTCCAGTCTTGTACTATCCTTCTTTCCCCCCATCATTTTCTGGAGATGCTCCAGGAGTTTCCTCAGGACTCTGCGAGTTTAACCCATAGGATACTTAGACTCTCACTTGGGAGTTTAAAGAGGAGAGAGCCCAGCGTGTGTGTTTTCATTCTACAAGTAGGAAAACAAGGAGAAGATGAAGGCTCAGCAAATTTCCTTAGTATCCCAGTATCCACGGATTATTGGCAATTTTTTATTTTTCTTCCCACCCTGTATTCTACTAAGCAGAAGTAGAAGCTTATGGATACCACAAAATGGGCCACAGGTCCAGAAATGCCATTCTTCGTAGACAGATGCCTCATTCATTCACCAAACCAACGTATACTGAATATCTTTTACGTGGTGGGCATGGTGTTAGCCAATCATGGTGCTAGTGGGGAGCAAACCCAGTCCTGGTCCCTGCCTCAGGTAGCAGCAGATAACCCATTGCATGTTCTGAAGGAGAGGTTTCCATGCAGCAGAGAATATAGTGAGGGAGTGTGATCTGGCCGGGAGGTTGGGGCAGCCCTCCCTGAGGAACTGTACAGTGAACTGCCGTGAGAGTCCATCTAAAACGTGTGGTTTCCTCTTTCCCCCTCACCTCCTAATCCCATTAATTCAGTACTGTCTTTGGCCCTTTGGAGTATTGCATAAACCATGATAACAACCCCTTGGGCCATTTGGCAAATAATGGTTCTTGTATTCAGAGTCCAGAATTGATTTATTTACCTGTGTCTTTAGAGCCTGATAGAAACAGAATTGTTACTTGCCAAGAATACTGTTCATTTTCAAACTTGGGGAAAAAATGCAAGTTAGCATTCCTATTTTGAACATATTTAGGGTCGTTTTGACAGTGTTTGAATGGTTAGAAGCTACACAGACATTTCCTCCCAGTTGGCTGGTATGCGTGGCACTTAGGCAAGGGTCTTCAGTGAAAGTGCGAGTCCAGCTCCTCTCTGAAGCCCCTGCCTCTCCTGGAGCAGAAGGGTCTCAAGCATCTGCAGACCAAGAACAGTTACTTAGGTTATTTTTAGCACAGTTTAGGAGTGTTGACAGTGCCTATTTATTTATTCATTTAAGTACAGAAAACTTTTATTTTAATATTTTCATCACCATTTATTCCTTCTATACCCTGTTCCACCCCACCCCCACCCCGCGATTATGACAATGTTGTCCATGTCCATGAGTTCTTTCTCTATTTTATTTCTTATTTTTTTGCTTGATCCCTTCACCCCCTCCTAACCCTCCCCAGAGATGTCATCCTGCTCTCTTATCTGTGAGTCTGTCTCTATTTTGCTTGTGAGTTCCGTTTGTTCATTAGATTCCACATATGAGTGAAATCATATGATATTTGTCCACTGACTGTACTATAACTCAAATGCCTATATATTTATTTCCTTTGAGGATAGCTAACCTATGTTGGGAGCTTCCTGGGTGTTACTCATATTAACTTATTTGATCCTGGTGACAGCCCAGAGCTAGGTGTGATCATTAGAAGCCAAGGCACAGATGTTGCCCAGCTAATGAGTGCTAGAGCTGGAATTGGAAACTAGGTGTCTGACGCTAGAGCTTGTTCTCCTAACGATCACACTGTTCGCCCCGTTTTCCTTTTCTTCTTCGCTGGAGGTCAGAATGCTCTCCAGCAGTTCTCAGAAGTGGAAATATAGGCCTGTTCACCAAAATATTGGATGTTTTGTTGATGTTTATCTGAAAGATGAAATTGAAAACTAATTTCTCAGTGAACCTGAATGCACACAGCCCACTTTCTAAAATGGCATTCCTCCGGACTAAGTTACCGTCTGGGGATCAGAAAGTGGAAGTGATGACATGTGAAGACAAAAGAAGAACTGAACACAGTACACGAGTCCCATAGCTCTGTCCCCATGGTTCTCCTGTAGCTCAGGCTCCTACCCTTCTGTTTTGTGAAGGATTTGTTTTTAGCTTTTTAGGTTTCTTTCTGATGAGGTAGAAAAAGGTGAAAGAAACGATTCCTATAATAGGTTGATTAGTCTACCACGGAGGAAGAATTTCATTCAGATCCAATTCTATTAGGACTCCTAATTAGAAATATTAGCCACTAGTAACAGATAAAAGCAGGTAACCTTTGCTCTCATTCTAGTCAATTTCAGGAAGAGATTATCTTGCCAGATTAGCATGTTGCAACTCTCAACCAGAGATTTGAATGGTTTTAGAGGACTCAGCTTTGGCAGTGACCCCAATTACCTCAAGTTTGCAGGGTCACTGTTTGGAATGCCGACTCAGCTCTCCCTGGGCCAGACACCCTAGCTGTCTTCTTTAGTCAAGAGGCATTATTCTTGGGAGCTGCTGGAACACTGAGTGTCTGTTTGTAGTGCAATTTGGGAAAAGATCAAGTGTATGAATGTACTGTGCTTATTTTCCAGTATTTAGTTCAACTTTTGGAGGTGGCTAAATGCAGAGATACTGAGTATGTCACTGTTGGAGGTTTTAACTTATTAAAAAAATCAAGTAGATGAGTGCATAAAGATATCTGTGCAAACAATGATGAGCTTAAATTAAAGCTGCTGATTTAGTATGAGAATTACTTGCATTGATTTGTGGAATACCTACATGGGTTCAAGATTCCCTATTATGCAAATGAATTAGCCCTGAAGAGTCAAACTGTGGGGAAAAAAATGAAATTAACTATAAAGGATATTATTACCCATTCAGCAAGAGAAAAATGTAGACATACTTAGATTTAACTCTTAGTTTTCACATATGTTCTTGAGAATATCAGCGTCAGGGGTGATGATTTGCTGCAGTTGTGAAGACACTAGGCAAGGTTTGCGATCTGTTCTCATGACCTCTTTCTGTCCTTCTTCGCTCTGTCCTTTGCTGTCTTTTGATCACCTGGTGCCCTTAACTAGTGCCTTCCTTGTCTTTCAAAACCAATCTCAGGAAAGGATTTTATGAAAAAAAATTTTACTTGGGTATAAATAACTGAGCATACATACTTAGTGCATTACTTCTTTGTGAAGCATCAGCATATTCATAGGAGACAAAGCCAAAGGTGGGAAAAAAAATCCTAAAAATGGGAATAGTGGAATTTCACACACTGGTAACCTAATGATGGGAGGAAATTTCTGAGCAAAGAGAAGGCTGTTTATAAAGTGAACCCTGAGCAGAGAACATAGATAAGCAGATTAGAGGATGTAAACCACTGTAGTATTAAATATATAAAGGGGAGATGATTTTTAATATAATTATATATTTGTCAGTGAGCATCACCTTCCTCTTGCCAGACACTGGATCTAATCACATAAACCTGTATAGCAAGATTGTGTGTTTTTTGACATTTAAACAGAGCTTCAGGGGAAAGTCACTTGGTCTATAATTAGGATTTTTTGTCAGTTAGTCAGCAGCAGTGAAGCTGTAATACTCTGTTATCCTTAAATGTTGAATTTTACAAGGAAACAAAAAGAGCAGTAGCTCTCACCTGCCTCCTCACCCCCCAGTTTTATTGATAAAAACTGATTTGATCAATTTATTGCAAAATTGACATGTCCCATCCTATGGATGGTAATGATATCTGGACATCTACAGAGGTTGATTGATACCATGCTTATTTTAGATAGAGGTGTTGCCTGCTAAATAATACCCAGTTGTGGGGCGTCTGAACTGCCTCCCATACTACCCTTCCCCCACCTCAAGTTCTTCCAGTAACCATGCTATGTTGAGTTGATGGCGCCATCTAGTGCTAGTCTCTGGAACTGTCCTATGGACTGCCTAGCTCTCATTCTTCCTTTGCTTGTGGGTCAGATCACTGCGCATCTAGCTGGATGTGAAGAGTCACCCTTCTCTGGGAGTGCGTTGTCTAGTGGGAGACTTCCCTGTATTCCTGCTTTCCTCTGTCTTCTTAGTTTAATGATCTCCCATGCCTTCCTGCCTGCCTGACTCCATTTCTTTATGTTCCTCTCTCTAGTTCCTCCTCTTTGTAGTCCTTCTTCCTTCCTTACTCCTCTTCTAAATTCTGATCAATTTGGGGGGAGGAAAAAAAAAAAATCAGTACTCACAACTGATACAGATTTTTCTACTAATATGGCAAAGTCAGGAATGCCATGCATTTTAAAGTGAAATTAACCATTAAACCATATTAAAAGAACCAGAGTGAGGCTAAAGATGAAGTCCACGCGTCTCATTTAGAAGACTGTCTGTCCCCTCACCTTCCTCTAATGAGACATTTTCTCAAACACAGTCAATCCAGTGTTTTCTTTAGTTTCGGAACTATTGTTACAGTACTGTTTTCTTTGTAATTAGTAAACTTAACCTCATTCATATTTTAAATTCAAGACGCTGTTATGGCATATCCTCGAACATCAAATCATTGACTTTGTTTCTGTGGGAAGATGTGTCCTGAATTTCAGACAACCAGTGTTCCTGTAGATTTTTGGATCAATGAGGGAACAAAAACGAAACATACGTAGGATAAAGTCCGAGACACAACTACTCCATAACGTTTGTGGGATCTGAATTAGTGTATAGGTTTCAGCCTCCCACATCAAACGATACATTTTACATTTCCACTTATGTTAAGCATCTTGATATTGTGGGTTTAAAAGTAAGTCCCTTCTGAAAAACAGGAACTGTGCTTGACTGTTACCCGTTCTTGTGGTCAATATGGCAACTATTTTGATTTTTCAGAAGGGAGGAAAAGCAGTTAAATCCAGTTAAAATTAAAACCAGTTAAAATTAACTAGCTCGTGAGATTTGAATGCAGCTGTTCCACACATCACAACACTAGGAGTGAGTTGTTTGTTTGTTACCACTATTAATTGCTATTAGTCGCTAGTACTACTTCTTAAGCAGTGGCATAGATGATATTTTTGGTTTAACCTTGGCAAATAGCCACTGCAAGGGTAGAGAGGTTGCTGCTTGCTCATTTGCATGTACCTTGTTTTTGTTTTTGCCGGGTAGGTGTGTGCACCTTCTCTATGGAGTAATTTAGCCTGTCAGCCGCTTTCTACCAGAAGCGTTTGCTGACTCATGCGGCTGTTGCAGTGCTCAGCTGGCCTCACCATCAACTGCCCACAGTGCCCGTGCGGCCTCGGGAGAGCACCGGGCAGTCTAGCTGTGGGAAGGCTATTTTCAGACCCATGTTCACAGCTAAGCTGGGTTCCCTTCTCCTTCCAGCAGCCAAACACAGCTTTCTGGTTGCAGGCTAGAAAACTGGGCATATTTCTACCTATGTAGAGGCTGCCTTAGAATCAGCAATTTAGGAATCCCTCAGGAAAAGTGATTTGTACATCGTTTTAAATTTCTGGGACTCTTTAAGGGGAGAAAGGAAAGGGGAGAGAATAAGGAAACAGGAATGTGCTGTTATTTTCTCCTTAGCACCAGAAGGAACTTCCATGAACCTTTAATTTAGGTTTTGTTGGTGTAACTGAAACCTGACCCACTTCTCCCTCCGTGAGGAGCCTGGGCCTTGTGTGGGGAAGCAGCGGAGTGGGTGTTGAGTGGCCAGCCTGACATAGTTTTGTGTGGCTCCAGCCCTAAAGTAGTGACAGATTTTGTTGGTATCCGTTGCATGTTATTAAGGTTAAGAAAAACAGACACCTGACCTCAGGTCATTTTAAAGCTGGCATGTGTTTTCAGAGATGGTTTCGATGTTTGTTTTTGGAGTTCAGTTCTGCTTATTTTCGTCTGTAAGTGTGAAATGTAACTTTTTTGAGACTTCTAAATAAACTTCCTTTTGTAGTTACAAGTTGATTGAATCGTCCTTAACTTCTCCTGAGAAGTGGGATCAGCTAGAGAAACGAAGCTCTTCGCATACCCTAAGGAGATATCCTCCCTTTTTTTTTAGCTTCAATAAGCATTCTGCAGCAGCTTTGACCAGTAATAAAGAAAAAGCCAAGCCACAGTGACTGTGTGTAACATGATGTTGATGGAAGTTCTTGGTTTCCGCCGATACAAATGACTCATCAGTATCAATAGAATTGTGACTTCTAATAATAACACAGTGCAAGACCTTCAAAACATGTGGTTTTAGCCCTAGCTGTTAGTGAAAGGTTGGAAAATATTAGTTTAAGCATTTTTTTTCTGATCTCTTGATTTCACCCAAGTATAAAGTTGTTTTTTGTAGGTGTGATGCTCACACCATTGTTTTTTCATCTTACTGTTTTTAGTTTCGTTATGACTAAGTAGCCAAATTCAGATCATTTCATCGTTTAGAAATCTGTGCAGTAAGCATCTCCTGACAGGGATGTGTTTTGAGGGAAATGTGGCTGAAAAGCAAATCCTCCCTGAACAGAGAAAGGAAAAAACTGCTACCGACGACAGTCCACTGAGCTGCTGGCCTCCTACACAGCATCTATTGTGGGGGGCTGTGGTATTGCTGACTAGCCTTATTGCCATGTGAGTCATTGTCAAAGGATTCCAAGAGGAAGGCTGACAGAAAATTCGAGTCAGAGGAAAAGGCACAGTGGAGAAGGAGCAGTTGCCACGGGGTCTGCCTCATTGCCACTGCTGAGGGGCTGCCTGGAGACCCTGAACATCACAGGGAGTTTAGGTATATGCTAATAATTTTGCAGCCTGTTTATTTGCATCTCTGTATGGGAGAATTCTTGTTTTTTGTTTGTTTGTTTTTTTTTGTTTGTTTAGTTTTTGGGTTTTTTTTTTTTTCCTTTTTTTCCCCCCTGCAGTTTGGCCAGACCATTCAAGATCACTATCTTAGCTCTGTACCCACGAGCCTTTCCTTTTTGCATTCTGTGGTGAAAGCAACTGAATTTCTAGAATATGAGACCAATGTCTACATTTACATTTATATAGTTGTTTTTTTTTTCTTCCTAAGCACTTCATCTTTAGCAATGTTCTGTTATTTGTTTCCTAGTTACTAGAGCCAGAGGCCTTAGTGCCTTGCTTGCTATGTTAGCCTTGATCTGGGAAATAAATGCTTTAAAGGAAAGCTGAAAATTAGAATTGTGGCCCCCAAGAAGGAATATATCTGTCAAGAAGGACTTCTTGTAGTTAAGTGGGCACAAATTCATAGCCAGAGGCCTGCAGCCATTGCTTATGGAAGCCTCTCACGTGCATTGCATTTCAGGGAAAAGTCACAGACTGAGCTACCAAGTCTCCTGCACTGTATTTCTACCATCTGAACTGGCCCTTATAAAGGAGTTTTTGGAGTCGTCTTTCAACTAATGAGCAGAGACCTACCCCTTCCAGTCAGAACTGTGCAACTATCCTCATTTGTGTCTATACTGACAAATCAGAACACCTGATTCTGACCAATCAGGACCATAATATTTAGACCAATCAAAACATACAGTTTGGCTTCCTTGTTTGCATAAAATGGACCAGTCAGTACCAGGGCAGGAACTTTTTCTGTAAAAGGTGGCCTCCATCTGTCTGTGGAGAGTGCACTTTCAGTTTCCTCCAGAGGCTGCATTTCACTGGTTTGCAAGCTCTTCACTTGGATATGGTTACTCCTTTTTTTTTCTTGCAACTTAGATTGAGGACATTTGTTGATAGAATTTTAATAGTTCAGATTTTGTGTCAGTCTTGCCTCTTTCACATTTTGTTTTAGATGGATTTGTGTGTGTGTGTGTGTGTGTGTGTGTGTGTGTGTGTCCTGCCATCTTCCCAGCATTTTGGGTGTTTAATGTTTATCCTTCCCTGTTACTCTTTTACCCTTGTGTCTTGATACATAGTAGTTTCTTTTCTGGGTGTCTTTTTCTTTCCCTCTCTTGGCAAGTGTTTATATTGTTTTCTCTGTGTGAACACTTGGCCTCTTCTCATTTGTTCTCTTCGATTCTGTTGGCTCCTGCCTGCATGCCTATATCCCTTTCTCACCCTATTCTTGGGAAGACCTGACCGTACACACACATGAACCCAGTATACATACATACATGTGCACCCACACAATGCCCCTCTCTGACCCTGGTGTCTTGCTCATGGGCACACCCCCACAGTGGCATCAGGTGCTACTGTTGCCATCCCTGCTGGCAGCCAGTTTCTGGAAGGGGTCATTCAGGTGGGAAAGAAGTCATAAGGAAAGCCATAACTGGCTTCCAGCCTGAGACTGAGAATGTATCTTGGGAAGGAGGCTGGATTCTGAGGAACCAGGAAAAGGCCCAAGGGAGGCCCCAACTTCAGAGACCAACAAGGAGATAAGGCCGGACTCAAGGAAGTAAAGGGAGGCAAGGCATTGAGATGGTTCTGCCACACAGCCTGGAGTTGGAGATCCTGAGGGTCAGAAATGCATCTGGATGGTGTGGGGTAGCTGAGGAGAAATTAGAGGGAGAAGAGATTCAGAACTCAAGGTGTGAAAGAGGACTGGGATCTTGGGACTGACCTCTGGCTATTAAAATGTTCCAACAACCTGGTAGGTCTATGGGAACAGGCGAGAGAACCCACGGGACATAGTGAAGAGTAACCCCTTTCCCCAGGGCCCCTCAGTAGGTCCTTCCCTGGCTGCCCTGTGGAGTTGAGGGACTGCTTTCCTTCCCAGAAGCCCCACACCTTTCCTCTCCTTTCTTTTCTCTGTAGATTTCATTACCCTCTGACATGCTCTATGTGTTTCTTGTTTATTTATTATGTTTCCTTCACTGTGCTTAAGCTTCAGGAGTTCAGCGATCATTGTTCCCAGTGTCTGACACTGAGTGTATGCTTGATAAATATGTATTTGTTGGAGGGATGGATGGATGGATGGATGGGTAGAGTCATTGATTTTTCCTCTTTGAAAAATAGCCTATGGCTTCTTGCTGACCACAGAAGTCTAAACTCCTCCTTGGCAGAACATTTAAAACTTCATATAATCTGTTCCCATCCTACCATTTCAGATATATATTTTTTACCAATGTTTTCTTCATACTGAACTTTAGATTAATGTCTCTTGAACCAATTTATGTTTTTATTTCGTATAGTTTTCTGTTGCATGAGTTATATACATTGACCTTTAAGTTCTTTTAATATATCCTAATATTCTTGGATAAATCAAGAAGTAATTCTTATTTAGGATTTGCTCTTTGCAGAGAACTCTATTAGGCACAGGATATGATATGCAGAATACAATACCAGTGTAAATGGTCCCTGTCTGTAGGGAGGTTGTTATTTTATATTGGAGATGATATGTATAAAAGGACACGAAGCATGTGAAGTACAGTGCATGGCAATATGTGCTCAAATGACAGGATGAACAGTAAAGCTAAGTGTTGTAGGATTTGGAAGAAAAGAGAGTCAGCAAGGTTTGGAGTACTGGGAAGCTTTAAAAGGAATTAGATCTATATGTGTCCTCAAAATATTGTGGGATTTACTGAAATGGTCCTTAATTTCCTAGCTGATACCCTTTGTGGTTTTGTAGATGTCAGATTCATCAGCTTTATTGATCCATATTGATCATTGTCAGCATAATGTCCCTTGACCGTTCTTAAGATGCAATGAATGGAGGGATATGAAAGTGGTAAGTGCAGACCTCTGAAATTCTTTTATAGTAGAATGAAAAGTTTTAAAAAAAGAGGAGTCCTTCACTTTCGTTGTTTGAAAAAAGTGTGAATAGAATATCTGTTCACTAAAACATGAAGAGTGAGAAAACATGCCCAAATTAGTTGATGATATTTGTGGCACATGTAAAAGAATTGGTCCAGAATATGTAAAGAACACATATGAATCAATAAGAAAAAGCCAGACAACTCAATAGAAAAAAAAATGATACTGTGCATTCATATACTTACACACTTCATAAAAGAAATCCATATGGCTAATTGAATAATCAAACGTGCAAATTAAAATTATAATAACATATCATACATAGTCTTGGATTGGCAGAAATTTAAAAATCTGACACATGTTGACAAGGATGTAGTCATAGATGGATTGGAGTTCTTGTATATAGCTGGTAGGCACATAGCCTGATGCAATTACATTGGAAAAGAGTTTATTATTACCTAACCCAAGTTCAACCTGCCATTAATTTACAACTTAGCAGTCTTACTCTTAAGTATATATATAGGAAAAATTCTTACTCATGTGCTTCAAGAAACATGGACAAGGATGTTCAAAGAAGCACTGTTTATGTGTGCAAAACCTGGAGACTATCCAAATACCCATCCACATTGGATTGAATCACCACATTTTGCTATATGTGTGCAATGGAATATTATTTGAGAGTGATAAATTAGCTAATACCGCATAGAGGAGGATGTGGAAAGGCAGCATGCTTGGTGGTTAAGAGCAAGGATTCTGCCTGGGTTCAACATTCAGTTCAGCCACATATTTTATGGCCTTGGGCAAGTTTCTTAACCACAGTTTTCTCATCTGTGTATTAGGAAAAATAATAGTATCTACATGCTTAGGAAAGTGACCAGCACATAATACCTTCTATTTAAGTGTTTGTTAAACAAATAAAAATGCGTGCATCAGGATGGATGACTCTTGCAAACTTAATGTTGAATGTAATAAGCCAGACACAGAAGAAAATGTACACAGTATTATCCCATTTATGTAAAGTTCAAAAGCATACAAAACTAAATATATTGTTTAGGATGCACACATAGATGGTAAAACTATAAAGAAAATTTAGAGAATGATCGTCACACACACAAAAAAATCAGTATAGCAGTTACCCCCAGAGGTGATGGAGTGGGAAATAATGGGCAAGATTCATTAGGTGCTTTCCAAGGTCCCGGCAATGTTTTATTTCCAACCTGAATAGCAGTCCCAAGGATATTCCTTTTTTTAATTATTTTTTTAAGCTGCATGTGTTCTTTGCACATGTGTATATGTATGACCTATTAAGTAATACCTTTTAAAAGGTTTTTATGCATTGTTATTTTCTGAAAATATTTCTGATTTGAGCTGTTATTTTAAAATTACCTCAGGGCCTGTCAAGCCCAAAGCAGCAAGATGACATTTTACAGGAATAAATGTAAATTCCCACATTTGAGTTTTTTAAAAAAAAATTGTTCAAGTACAGAATTTGCACACCTGTTTGGTACCAGTTCCTCACAAGATTGTGAGCACTAGCACAGCATGGTTCCCTGGCTCTTATGGAAACTGACACCTCCTTAGAGCCACATTAAGAGAGCTGTCGTCTTTAAATGGGGCAGCACAGTGGTCTTGTTCAACTGTTCTCAGGCCTGGTTGTCACGTGCATGGAATACTGTGCCCCATCCCAAGGGACTATTTGGGGAAGATAGAGGTTGACCATGGAGGGAGCGTCCTCTGTGATCAAGATGTTTAGAGATCTGGAAACTGGCCAATGAAGTGGGGATGTTCAACATGGAAAAGAGGAGATATAGGGAGATACTCTGTGGTTGCACCAGTAGACCCCTGCATTGTCTGTGGTGGAGACAGGTTTTGCTCCCGCTCTAAGCAGAGGCCATGGGACCTCCTTTAGGCTTGATAAGAAGAACCTTGCTACCTGACATGTGGTCCCTGGACCAGCAGCATCAGTATAACCTGGAACTTGTAGAATGTAGAGTCTCAGGCCCACCCCACACACCTACTGAATCACAGTCTGCAGTTTATCAGGATCCCCCAGGGACTCACATGCACATTAAAGTTTGAGAGGCACTGGGCTAAATGTTTCTAAGATTCCTTTTCATAATTCTCAGGATTCAATTATTTTATTTAGTAAACCGAAAATTACCAGTTCATATGTAACATCAATTTAAAATGCCTGTCAAGAATACTGTATTGTATATTTGAAAGTTGCCAAGAGAGTAGGTCTTAAAAGTTCTCATCACAAGAGGAAATAAATCTGTAACTATGTGTGGTGACAGACGTTAACTGGACTGTGGCGATCGTTTCCCAATACAAGGGTAGGCAAAAGTAAGGTTGAGAGTTGTGAGTACGTGAAACAGAGTTTATTATTTTATTATTTATTAATTATTGTATTATTTCTCATACAAACAACCATAAATCTACTGTTGTCCACCCTTGTATATAAAAATATCAAATCACTATGTTGTACACCTGAAACTTATAAAATATTGCATGTCAATTATCTCAATTACAAATTTGTTAAAAGTAAAATGCCTGAGTATGTTATATATACATAAACCCAAACAAGTATTTGTTGCTCAGTTAGTCTGAAGTGGATTTATCCATTTTCTCCCTAAAGTAAGAGTTAGGTTCCTTATGTATTTGGGAAGCTTATAGCAATTATAATATAACACTGTTTTTTTCTTTTTAATATATAGGACTAGATTCTTGCTTTAAAATTGTATTAGTTCCTTCATTTTCTTTTTCTATTCTTAAAGTTTCCAGAGTAGATTAAGGTTCTGAATACCTTCTACTCAAAAGAGAAATTTAAATAATAAAAACATCCCATAATACATTGATTTTATATTTAGCCTGTTTTTTGTTGTTGTTGTTGTACATATTCCATGCGTTGACCTTCCAGAACCTTTGCAGTCTGAGTGTTTTTTAGTAATTCTCCGTAATAGCCCTTATCTTTTAGATTTTAGATCTGAGCTCAGGCAAGGAAAATAGTTTTACCTTTTTCCTCTCAAAATACCATGACTAACTTGAGCTCATCTCTTTTCTCCTTAAACATTTTGCTGCATGTTCTTTTAACTTATAAAGTTCAGATGGAATTTGTGATTCATTTCATATTTCTTCCTTTATGTAGTTAGTCATTTGTTCTTTTTATGTCCATAGTAAAACTAATACTTAACATGATAGTCATAAAATTCCCAAATAAAGACGTTCTTAAATGACTTACAATCAGATATAAAATATGGCAAAACTGAGTTGGAAAACTTCTTATGAATAAAAAATGCTCTTTAAGGCCATGTAGCTATGAGTTATTTGGTATAAGCACATATTTCCAGATATATTTTCCTTTTGGCATGTAGGACAAGGAAACTTGACTTTGACAGGTGCTTAGATAATATTTGGTGTATGTATGTCATCTAGATGAGTTAATGTATGACAAATGGCTTTACAACATAGTAAAGTGTTATAGATATTTTAATAACTTTTGTACATTATAATTGTTTTAATTTTAGTTTAGCAGGGTTTCATCTCCTGTTCTAGGACTGACTTTTATTAAAAACCTTAATTCTGCCTTAGTGAGATTCTCCAAGTTCTTATTTCTTAATTCATAAATGATTATGAACAAATAAACTGCTCCATCATATCAGAAGCTGGCTGTGGGTAGTAGCTTAAAAAAAAAAAAGAAGCTGGCTGTGAGATGGAAGCCTAGACTTCTTTCTGCCAGCTTGTTTACTTGCTTAATTTATTCATTCATTCCTTCCTTTACTGTGAATATATACTGAGTACTTTCTGGGTACAAAGCTGTGGGCTGAGTGGTCTGGGAAGGACATAAAGTGAATAATACAGTCTCAATGTCCAAAAAGTTTTATAATTTATAAATTTACTTTTAATAATCATAACATTTTACCAAATTTTAGACTATTAGATAACCATTTTGAATACTGAGTAGCTAGGAGATTGATGTTGAATTTAATATTATAGCTGTTAAAAATTAAAGTGTAATCAGTTTTTAAGAGAAAGGTTTAGGAAGATATTACATATCCTGATAGGGTTAACCTGCTCTTAGGCTTTTTTTTTTTTCTTTTTCTCAGAATGGTTTGAAATCACATACTCCAGTCTAGACTCCAGCCTGTATTGTCCAATATGGTTTTGAGACTTGAAATATGGCTAGTCCATACTGAGATGTGCTGTGAGTGTAAAACATACACTGATTTCAAAGATTTAGTATACAGAAAAGAACAAAATATTTAACATTTTTTTAGGTTGGTTACATGTTGAGATGCTAATACTTTGCACATAAAAGTTAAATAAAAATATTATTTTTACCTGTTTCTTTTTACATGGAAAAATATGACCACTAGGCAATTTTAAATTACGTATGTGGCTCACATTATGTTTCTATTTGGAAGTGCTGGTCTAGACTCTAAAGTGTGGAGTGATTGAGAGCTTTCAGAGAAGAGGAGATCAGAACTTAACAGAGTTTTAGAAATGAGATGCCACCGACAGAATCCACTTACTTGAAGAAGAAATCTCAGTCTGCACCTTTGCCCTACTTTCAGAGATGCTTGCTTTCCTGAACCCACAAAAGGAGCATATTTCAGGCAACAGTGATAAGCATTCGTATATCCTTTCTGCTAAAAAATGCACTGTTATGTCATTTAATCTTTGCTCTTTGCTTCATTTTATAGGAGTGGAAGCCGGAGAAGCCAAGATTGCATAATTAATGGTAAAATCTTGAATATGAGTCCAGCTCTTTAGCTCCATTTTACTATGCTGAGCCACTCTGCGTTTCACACCTATAAATCTACTTCTTGAGAGAAAGAGCTAATTTCATTTAACTTTTAAATTTAATTATTTATACATTGAGAAAAGTATACACATCATGTACATTCATCATACTGATGAATTTTTACTAAATGAACACTGATATAACCAGAACATTATTATTACTAGCCCAGAAATCTCTCAGCTCTCCTTTTAACTACCCATCTCATGCTAACCACTGACGGTTAAAAGCATAGATTTACTTGGCCTGTTTTTGAACTTGACATAAATAGAGTCATATAGCACGCACTACTTAAGGTCTGGCTTTTTCATTCAGTAATATGTTTGTGAAGTCCATTTATATTGTTGCATATAATGGTGAATTTTTTATTCTCAGCACTAAATTGTATTCCATTGTGTTAATGTACCAATATTTATCCATTTGGGTAGTTTTCAGGTTGTTGTGGCCATTATGAATATAGCACTGCTGTTGAACATCCTAGAACATGTTTGGATGAACCAGTGTGCATTTTTGTTAGTCATATATGTAGGAACAGAATTAACAAAAGCTGCTTAATTATTAAACTGTCTTGTAGATAAGGGTGAAATTTGGTTTTGTATACTCTTTTGAAGAAAAGAAGTAAAAACTTCACTTTTGATACCTCAGATACTGTTCAAAATAAGTATCAAGGCAGCCTTACAACAGGGTACAAGGAGAAGGACTTTACTGCCTTAACACATTTTCAGGAGAGAGAATGAAGAGGAATAGTAAACTCCTTCATTAAGATAGAGTTTGAAAAGGGTAAGGTATTGAAATACAGGAATACTTTGGAGATATTGTGAGTTTGGTTGGTTCCAGACCACTGCAATAAAGCCAGTACTCCTAATCTTTTTGCTGGCAGAGGGTTTCCCTTCAATTTGTAAAAAAGAATGCAATATCTGTGAAGCACAATGAGGTCAGAGTATAATAAAATGAGGTCTATTTGTACTGGATTTGTATCACTCGGATTTCTCTTACAGTTATACTTTCTTCTCCAGGAGAAATTCTGGCAAATGATAGAGAAAAATTAAGACGAGATTGTTACCAAGACAGCATTATATGTAGAATAAGAGATGAGTAACTGGAGTTGTATTTATTGGGGGATGAGGAAATGGAGGTGGGGGTAAATGGTTAGAAATTACATCCTGAATCTATAATGAAAGCTCTGTTTTCAACATTTTGCTGAACTTTCTTCTATCCCTTTCTTTTTTGTTTCGGGAAATGGGCAATTGAATTTCCATTCTTGCAAAGAAAGCAATTATAGGTTCCCTAACTTGTTTTTAGGGGAGAAAAAGAAGTTAAGGCACCCATTTATCCAGTGGCATCCCGCGTGAAGGAAGTGTAGTTCTAGAATATGACAACACAGAAGAATTCGTGTCTATCTTTGTAGCTTATTAACTTTAATGATGATCATTTAAAGACGTGTATTTTATATTTAGACTTATAAGAGTTGTCAAATTAAAGTACATTGGGCAGAGGGAGAAATCTTCCAGTTTTCCTTGCTCTGACTCAGATGGCCCTAAGCAAGTTACATGAGAAATGGATACCAGGGGTCAATACTCTGAGAGTTTCTTTGGCCTCGAGGGACAGAGAACGTTGTTGCTATTATTAGTGGTAGATTACCTTACTTTATAGTGGAGAATATTACACAAAAATAGGGCATCGCTCTTACAGACTAAAAGTTTGGAACCTATATTGCTGTGGTGGACACGCCTTGCATTTAGAGAAAGCCCCTTCTTGTTACTGAGATGGCAGGATGATTACTCCACCCTCCAAACCCTGGCTATATTTTGGATTATAGGTATATTTTGAAAAGTCTCATTTTCTTTCATTTCCATTGATGATTTATTTAGGACTATACATTGTGGGTCAGAGTTTGAGCTTATTCAATTTTTCTTCTTGCTTTCCGAATTAAATATAAAATGAGAGCATGGGGGGGAGGAATCAAATTATTTTTAGGTTATATTTGAAGAGCAGGTGTGTTCTCTCATTATTTACAGTGCAGATGCATTTTAATTTAACTGCTTTAAATGCCAATTAAAATATTATTCAGGTGGAACAAAGCAAAGTTTTAAAAATTACTTGAAAGCTGTGGCTCTTATTTTTTGTTTTTTTCCTCCACTTGACTTACATAATGTGACTTTCTGAAGCAGTCCCCTCAAAGAATACTGCTCCAAATGTGTGAATTACATTCATTCAATAAGATCCAGCCTTTTCTTTTGTAGGACAATGTGCGATCACAGGGCCATGGGTCTTTTCTTTGTCTAGCCTGATTCTGAGGCAGAAACAGTCTTCCCTGCTTTTGGATCCGGTGACATATTTTCCTTTGTCATTGAACACCAGGGGAGGAGAACTACAGCCCCCAAAGTTCCCCCCTGGACCCCCTACCCTCTACCAAAGGATTCGTGCTTCAGCCTTTTAAGTGCCCCAAATATTTCATGTTAAGATTATGCACTGTGTAGCCAGTTATGAGGGTTATGTGGGTGTGTTTAGAGGGGTCTCCCCTTAGTTTAACTTCTGGTCTTGGTGACAGAATCTAAATAACACAAGTTACTCATCAGCAGCTGAAGATTTTCCCTTTTTCACATTGATGCTTCTGATAGAGTTTTATACGTTGGCTGATTATGTGTGCGCACTTTGTGGCTCAAAGATGCAGCTGGAAAGTGTGTGGGGGTTGTCTGCTTCCTCTGAGGCTGCTACAGGTGGTCAGGTGGGGGCGGCCATGATAAAGGTACAGCACCCACTTCCGGCAGCTAGTCTTGTGAGTGTTGTAACCCACTGCCTGAACCCGAGACGCACTTCAACCTAATTCTCTCCTGGGTACTTATCTTTCACTGCTTCTGATTTGCCTGCTGAAGGTTTATGACTAAGGTTGTGGTTAAAAATTCCCTTTTTAGGTATGAAAAATCTTTCAAATTACTTTGTGTTGCAAGTGCTTTTTCTTCTTTTGCCATGGACTTTCTGGATTTTGAAAAAATGAGCCCCAAGCAAAAAAAAACCTTTGTGTCCTATAAGAGGTAGAGGTTAGATGGATAATATATTCCCTCGTTAGAGCAAAAATAAAATCTGTTTATGTTCTTGGCAGATTGAATATGTTAAAATGCATTTTATGATTTGCATTTTATGACATGGAAAAGCCCATTTCAGAATATTGTCATAGAATCATTAGACTTTGGAATGAGTTCATTTACTCGGCCTGCCATTCACCTGCATTTCTTCTTGATTTCTGCACAGTGCTGTCCTTGGAGCTGGGAGAAATGTGAGCTGCCCTTGGAGGGTTTACAGACTCACTAAAGGGAACCAACATTTATTAATATGCCTGATGACTAAATAGAAGCTTTCCATGATCTTAGTCAGCCTTTGAGAAAACCTTATAAATGAGATATTATTATAATGGTTTTCAGAGAAAGAAGCCAAGGTTCAGAGACATTAAGCACTCACTCAGGGGCACCCGTTATCAAGAGGCCACCAGCTCCAGCACCAAGGCTCTCTCCAGTGTGTGGGCTGCCTCTTACACTTGGTAATTTAAAGAACAACTTGATTTAGGGACATGCAGTAAGTGTTATAGAAGTTCAGAGGCAGGAGCAATGGGATGCAGTGGGAGTCACCAGAGAAGACCCCCCACCCTCAGATGGATTGGAAAAGATCTAAATGCCAGGGCTAGTGATTGAAACATCAAAATGGCAGCAGCAGTTTTGCCAAATTGGAAAGAGACCTGATCCTTCGTGGGTAGAATTTGTACAGAGCAGCCAGGAGGAGAAAGGGTCTCCCTCCCAAGTAAAAGGTGAATGAGGGCGAGTGTGATAACCAAGGGAGAATGGGCACACACACTTGGGAGACACTTACAGGCCAGTCTGGTTGGGGCCCATCAGAATTGAACAGCTTTAACACTAACCTGAAACTATTCCAAATTCATCACACCTTTTAATGAATCCCATATCCACAGCAGTCCTCAGAGAGAGACTGTTATTACCAACTCTGTTTTAGGGCCAAGGTGACTTACAGCCGTTCAGTGGTGGCACGGGGATTCAAAGCCTGGCCATCAGGCTCCAGAGCTTGAGCTTTTGGGGACTCTGCTCTACTTCCCCCTCATTACTAGATGTGGGCACTGGTGAGGGTTCTTGAATGGCTGGGGCGAGTGACAGAAAGATCAGAATGGCAGCAGCAAGCTGGCCAGTTTGGAAAGAGGAAACAGGAAAACAGAGAAGCAGTTACTCTGAGCTAAAGAGGGTCGGATAGGGGCAAGTAGGTAGCAACAGACAGGGGTGAGTTCAAGAATCAATAAGCCTTGAATGATTGGAATTGAAGATGAAGAACAAGGT
Source organism: Furipterus horrens (assembly GCF_987537825.1). Classification (NCBI taxonomy): domain Eukaryota; kingdom Metazoa; phylum Chordata; class Mammalia; order Chiroptera; family Furipteridae; genus Furipterus; species Furipterus horrens. Next base: position 133,775,915 of record NW_028327176.1, on the reverse strand, counting down.
TCTAAGATTTGGGGACTGTGTGGCTGGGAGGACAGTGCTGTTACTGAAGAAACGAATGAGGTCACAAGAGAAGCTCTTTTGCACGGGGCAATAGCACAAAGGCAAAAAACAAAGGCTTTTGACTGGTTTAAATATGCAGTAAAGGCACTGCATGCTAGAAAAACCTTATTATTACTGGAGAGTTGAAAATAAGGGAGAGTCCAAGGGAGGGGTAGGGATGATTTGGAAGGAGAGATCAAATGAACGGTTTTTGAGAGAGAGAGAGAGAGACTCTGACTCGTGGCCTTGGGAAGTGCCTTTGGTCAAGCAGAGGAAGGAAAAAGGAGCAGGGAACCATGAAGGAAATGGGAAAAGCAGCTAACCAGAGAAGAGAGGATAATTAAAAGAGAAAATAAAAAGCTGCTGAACAGTGTCACATGCTGCAAAGAAGTCAAGGGGAATAAAGAGGGAAAGGGTATGAGATTTGACAAAGAGGAAGGCCGTTTGTTCCCTGCACAGTAGGCTGGTGGAATGGGGAGGTGACATCCAACTGGACTGTGGATTTTGATGTTGCTGAGTTCTTCCTCAGTGGATCTTCTCTAAGTGCTAAATTTACAGGCAGTTCAGTGCTGAGCAGAGTATGAGCTTAGTAAATACTTCCTAGTTGACTGATCCTGCATTTAGTTACACTGAGCTACCTTATCTAACATACTTTGTTGTGCATATCATTCATTTACATAGCTCCCAGTTTCTGACTGTCGAGGTGTCTAATTGATTACTACGTATTGAAGACATCACTTTGGGGTCAAGTTGATGAGCCCTTGAAGCAGAGATGAGGAAGTCTATCAGTTTTTAACTATGCTTTAGAAGTTCATATAGCTGCCCAATCCCCCAGGGCCATGGGCTCATTTGTTTCTCAGCCTCTTTTTAATGTATTTATTTATTGATTTTAGAGAGGAAGGTGGGGGGGACATCGATTTGTTTCTTCATCTGTTTATGCATTCATTGGTTGACTCTTGTATGTGCCTGACCAGAGATCGAACCTTGGTGTATCAGGATGTCGCACTAACCAACTGAGCTATCCAGCCAGGGTAAGCCTCTTAATACACTGATTGTTACAAGGAATCCAGACAGTATTGTAGCACCACCACACACAGAGTTCCTTTTCATTTTAGGGTTTCTTTGTTGTGTAAAGTCCAACTGATATGAAAATAACAACAAAAATAATGTTTTCTAACTTCTCAGAAATCCTCAAAATACCAAAATGTGTCATAGATTTCCCAATGCCTGCTTACCCTTTGGTGAAAACCCACAACTGTGAACACAGTGGCACACAATTATTTTTATTTAAGCTGCCAGATTTGGAAATGCACCTCACTTTAGCATTACTTGACACATTTTAGGGAGGAAAGAAGAAATCTGCATTTATAAATGATCATATTTTTTATTTTCACTTTTAGCTAGAAACCTATTTGGTTCTTTATTGTTTCAGCCAGGTTTTCTTGGTAACAATAACATGATGCATCCTGATTTTAGAAAATAAGTTGCTATGTAGAAAACTCAGAAGATTTAGGAGAATGTAAGTTCTTTCTCCCTCCCCTGGGCCACTCCCCCACCCCCCACATAGAGTACTTGTAAGTGAAACTTAAAATAGAGTCAATTCGGGAAAGTCAGACCCAGACCCCCTGCCCCATCAGTCCCCTTACTCTTCTTTCTTGCTGTCTTCTGTCAACATCAGCATCTTGACTCAGAAGTATGAGAGGGGAGAAAAATAAAAGTCAAGTTAACTTCGTTTCTTATCTACAGTTTTGGCAACTGTTCAAATGTCGTAGGTTGGACCCTTGGTAGTTAGTTTTTGGAGTTATCTGAGGTTCCATTTATTCCCTAGTCTTCACTGTAAATAAAATGGGGAGTTCATTGTTCCTAACAAGAGAACCAACTTAATCATTTACATAGAGTAGTTAGAAATCTGTTTGATTACCAGAAAGTTTTCTTCTAATCTATTTGGTATATTTTTATATTTGACTATATTAAATAGTCCAAATATGTTTAATAAAAGTTAACATTCCATTATTAAAGTTCTTAAATATCTTATATTGCTATAATTTGTTATTATGAACATCAGCTCTCACTGTTTAAAACTGTTCTTCTGTGTTTTGTTAGGGACACAGACTGATGAATTTATAAAACACAATAAAAATTAATTAGTAGACCCTGGCTCGTGTGGCTCAGTGGATTGAGTGCTGGCCTGTGACCCAAAGGCTCGCTGGTTGGATTTCCAATCAGGGCACACACCTGGGTTGTGAGCCAGGTCTCCAGCTGGGGGTGTGCGAGAGGCAGCCATGCATTGATGTTTCTCTCCTTCTTTCTGCTCTCTTCCCCTCTCTATAAAAATAAATAAATAAAATCTTTAACAAAAATTAATTAGAAAAATGAAATTAAGAAGCCATAAAAACATAAGCCTGGTTTAAAATTTTTAATTATTTTATTCAATGGACATGAAATTAATTTGGCAAACTGCTGTAAATGTCTCTAAATATCTACTCCCAGTTTCTGGACTGGATCTGAGACTGGTCCGCAGGTCCTACTTTGAGTCTCACTGTCTGGACTGAATAGAGAGTTTAGGGGCCTGAAGATGGATCTCAACTAACTTCAAGACATACCTTAAAATTGGTTTTGGGGGGACTGTCACCATATTTCTTGCATATATGTTTATCACTCACATAAGTCAAATGCAGAAAAAAGGCTGTTTATTTAAACTTTTTCTACTTTAAAAAATCATAGGACAATACATTATTATTTCAGTGTTTCAAATAATATAAAGATGAATATAGAAAAAGTTCATTGTCTTTCTTCACAGTTCTGATTATTTCTTTTCCTTGCTTTGTATACAATATATACACAAACATATACATACATATATACAGTAACGATTTTCTCCTATAAAAATGGAATCATAAACAGTACTGTACAACTTTATTTTTTACTTAATAGTTTGTCACAACACTTTCCTTATCAACAAATACAAATGTAATGCCTTTCTAAAAAATAAAATAAAAAAATCCTCACCTGAGGACATTTTTTTCATTGGTTGCCTTCTCAGATATGCCCCAAATGAGGATCAAACCCCAAAACCTAGGTATGTGGTCTGACCAGTAATCAAAGCCCTCAGCCTTTCAGTCTACAGGATGACAGTCCAACCAATGGAGCCATACTGGCCAGGGCTAAATCTAATGCCTATTATGTTTACAGTTGTACCATAGTTTTTTCAAATATTTCTCAGATGATGGGCATTCAGGAGCATTCTCAGTTTTTACTACTCCCAACCACATGGCATTAAAATTATTATACATATATTCTTATGTATGTACTTTGATGTTTGAAGGATGGATTCCTAAAAGCTGAGTGAAGGATAATGCCAGATGACATTTCAAAAAAGTTGTATCGATACAGTGTCTCACCAGCAAGATATGAAGTACCTGGTTGCCTCACCACAGCTAGGTTATTAGGAATTTTTAAAAATTTTCCTACTCCAATAGATGAAAAGTGATCCCTAGTTGTTTTAGTTTGAACATCCCTGTTTACTGGCAAGATTGTGCCTCTTTTTATATGTTTAAAAGCCTATTGGATCTTTCTATTTTATTTTGAGGGCACAAGGCACAGTGATTGGGGTTTCTGTTTGTTTTTGTGGGATAGAGGAGATAGGAAGATGACAAAGATACAGTGTTGGGTTTTGTTTTGTTTTGTTTGAGATGGCTTAGTTCTCATTTTCTTTCTCTAACATTTTTTTCTTCAAGATCAGCTGATTTACAGGAAATCTGTGTGTCTATTTGCGTGTAATGTAAAAAGAGCCCAGGGTGGGGTATCTTTATGGCTTGGCACACTGTGTTCAAGACTGCTCAAGGAGTGTGCATTCATACGCATACATTTTTTATTGACATAAACTCATAAAACATAAAATTAACCCTCTTACAGTACACAATTTAGAGTGCAATCATCACTTGGTTGTCTAGTATCTCGTTTCAAAACACTTTTGTTACCCCAAAGAAAACCCCATACCCATTAAGTAGTCACTCCTCATTCCCCTAATTCTTTGTGCTGTGGAAACCTGACCTGCTATTTGTGTCTATGGATTTACCTGTTTTGCATATCTCATATAAATGCAAACATATAGTATGTGATTTTTTGTGTGTGTCTGGATTTCATTTAGCATGTTTTTGAGGTTCATCCACATTGTAGCTTGTATCAGTACTTCAGTCCTTCTTATGACTAGATAATATTCCATTGTATGCCACAAATATACCACAATTTGTTTATTGATTCATTAGTGGATAGACATTTGGGTAGTTTCCACCTTTTGGCTATTGTGAATAGTCACACATGTAAATTTAGATGCCCAGTTAGTCATACAGAGGAAGATATGAAGGACAAGAAGGAAGGCAGCTGAGAAGAGCTTGTCAGTGGTTCTTCTGGAGCTTCCTTCTCTCTTGGTGATGAGTCATTCACAGGATCTGCAGAAGGCTGGTTCAGTCTTCAAGTCAGATTGAGGATTAGTATTCATTTGGCTTGAAGATCTAGATTAACCTGCAACGCAAAACCTCCCAATTGATCACACCCTCTGTATTTAAAAAGGAGCTTACTCTCCACCCTAGGGCATGGTTGCTTATTCTTGCCATCTGGGCTCTGGGTTGCTCTAGCTTTACTGGGTCCAGTGACTAGGGGGTGATATCACAGCCGTTCCCCCTGTGGCAGTACCTTTGCCTTCAGCATCTGGCTTGGAGCTTGCGGAATGTGACCAGAGGGAGGAATTGTGCCCATATTGTACTTGATGTAACTGGATTCTGTTCCCAACTCAGCAATCTTGGTCAACTTAGATACCTTCCAGTTTTCTTGTCGTAAAATGGGGTTACTGATGCTTAGGTCTTAGGGCTCTAAGACAGTTAACTAGGATAATGATTAGAGAGCACTGTTACGCTGCTACATGGTAGTGCTTTGTAAATGTTCCTTTCTCTTTTCAGAGCTTCCTGTACTATCCTCTCTAATGCCCATAACATTACCTACTTCACAGTGTGGTAATAAGAATAAAATGAGCTGATATGCATAGAATGGTTGCTAGCACAACACCTGCCATGTAAGTAAACACTCAGTGTAGATAGAAAGATAACATACCTTACCTTGCAGTTAGTGGATCTCATTGGGAAAACACCTGCAGTGGATTATAAGCCATCCAGACTGCTCGAGATGGTACAGATTTCAGTATGTTGAGTTGCTCTGAAGCTTTGTGTCATTACCAGGGACATATTATAGATTTAATTGTGATCCTGGACATGCGAGTAATTCCAGCAAGCAGAATGGAGATGATTGGGGTGGGGGGGTGGGGGCGCTGCATGCTCTGGCAAGTCAGCAGCGAGCATGAGACCCCCAAGTCCTTCTATTAGGATTTCAAAAGTTACAAAAATAGATAGAACGGGGAGTGGGGGTGGCTCTACAGCCAATAGTGAAAGAATTCTTACAATGTATCATTAACATGTAAAATACAGCTAGGGTAACTTATGACTTAGATAGCACCTATCAAGGATACAAAGCAGACCCACTAGTCCTCAAGGCCAGCTCCAATTAAGACTTTATTTACAAGGAGGCAGATGGAGTACTTAACAGACCTCTGTTCTCAGGATTCCATGACTCAGTGGCCTGTACAGCCTAAAGCTGCAGGCAGAGACAAGGCCAACTTATCTCCTTAGCCACAAGACAACTGGACAGAGGAGCATGTAAACACGCCCCTACCCAGAGATCTGAGTTCCTGCAACACATATCAGGCTAATGAAAAGACCCATATTCAGAACAGGTAGACTCTAGCTAAGGTCCTGATGTGTGTGTGTGAGGAATTAGCATTATATTAGACCAAGTACGTTAAAGAAAGTTAGGCTTATATCAAATTATCTCTCTTTTGAAAGCTGACACAAGACCTGGCCTTCAAAATGATCATTTAGTCACCTGTTTGAATATTGTTTGACTGCTGCCATTTCAAAGTTGAAGGGAAAAGAATTCTGCCAGTTTACCTCTCAGACTGTGAAACAAGCATACATACCCTGTGAGGCTGAAGTATACCACCCTCTTGCCTGATGTGAGGAAATATTTATAATGCTTCTTGTCACAGGTGCCAGTATAATTGAAGGGGAAAGATAGTTCATGTTTTGTCAGAAATAAAACATATCTTTAGTTACAATCTTTTGTATCTCTGACCAAGTCTATACTGCCTAGAATAACAGATTGCTTGCAAAAGATTTGCACATAAATATTTGAAATAGCGTGTTAAACTCAGTTGAAGTTTTGAACGCATTTAAGAGTATTTACAACACTTAACATTTTTTAAATTAATAGGTCTAACATGCAGTTATTTATTTGGCAAATTTGTCCCATGTGCCCCCCAAACCTCACGGATCTCCCAGACATTTCCCAGGAGGCACTGGTGAACACTGGAGAGGGGGCAAGTGAACCAGGGAGGTGAGACCCTGCAGCCCCAGCTTTCTGGGGCTTTTTGGAGGAAAATGACTGGACTGTGGATGACTTCATCATGCTTTTTCCCCTCCATTTCATATTCAAATCACAGCCACTTCGAGAACGTGCAAATTGAATCAAGGTTGTGGCTGTAGAAGACATCAGATATGTCTTTTGTTGGTTCTGATATATCTTTAGCATGAGGACCCCCAAGTTTTACATTTGTGATGCTAAAGACATGCATCGAAAAGCTGATGCTCCTTACTCCTGCCATTTGCAACAACATGGATGGAACTAGAGAGACTTAAGCTTAGTGAAAGAAGCCAGACAATCAAAGAAAAATACTATATTATATCACCTAATACAGGAGACTAAGGAACAACACAAACAAATGAACTAAATTGAACAAGGAACAGAATAACAGTTATCAGCGGGGACGGGGGAGGGAGAGAAGGGGGATAAGTAAGGGAAGGGTTTAGTGAAAGAACATGTATAAATGACTCATGAACATGGACAACAGGGAGGGGGGGATATGACTGTAGGAGAAGGGGAACAGGGTGGGGGGAGCAATGGGGAAAAATGGGACAAGTGTAATTGAAAAACAATTTAAAAAAATAGAAAAGCTGGTGCTCCTTAAAATAATTATTTTAAAACTTTTTTCTTTAGAAAAAAATGGAACCTTTAGAGGGAAGATGAAAGACTATGTAAGCAACACTACTACACCCTTAGTTTACCTTCACCAGTTACTAACACTTGTTATGTTATCTGTCTATGTGTAGTTTTTGTTTTTTTTATTTTGTATATGTATTGGGGAAAAGGATTTATTACTTTTTTTAGAACTATTTGAAAGTAAGTTGCAAACCTCATGACATTTTACACCTAAATGCTTCAGCATCATCTCTGAAGAATATGAACATTTTCCTATATAACCACCATACTATTATAAAGGAATTCTTAATTGAAAACTGCAGACAGAGGGCAAAGAGCAAAAAGGGCAGACAGTGCTGAGAATGAACTTGAAACATATAAGGAGAAATGTAGGGTGATCATTAGAATTCCAATTTCGTTTGTTAAAGAATAAATTTTGTATATACCTACGAACCATCCAAAATTGATGTACATTCTCCCCAAATATTTATTTAGTTCAAGGACTTTCTCCTGGTTTTCTGAAACCATTTAATGTTTTGGCCAGGGTTATAAGCTTTTAAGCCTGCAGATGAATTTCGTTAGCATCATCAGTGTAAAACCTGAGAAGCCACATCTACTTAGACTTGTGGTTATGAGCAAATTTTCAAGGGAATTCGCCGGTGCCATTGCATTGAGAATATGGGACCTTCAGTTATTACAGTCAAAATTGTTTCCTAATGGGTAGTAGAAGTAAACATGGAAGCCTTTTCCTGACATTTTGTTTAGGTTGGAATAAAAGCTGATGTATTAGGACACTATTTTGAGAAGTAATTTTACCAGCCTGGCAAAATGTTAAGCTTCATGTCATCACAGACTTTTTGCAGATTTAGGCCTCTGGAGTCAGTTCCAGGAAAATGCTCCTCTTTTGAAGCTGAACATCAGGGTCTCAGTTGAGTGGATGATATATATAAGCACCACTGATTTGTGTATTTTAAAACAAAGATATATATTTTCTTGATACCATTAGCTCATAGAACATTAAATAAATTAAAAGCTTTCTTTGGACTGTTTCCCTGAAAACATCTATCTTTAGCAAGATTTAATATTTTACATTACTATGTTCGGAGATTTTTTTTCAAATTAAAAAAAAAAGCTATTTTCACTAAACTTTGGGGTGGAAACCATGATTAGCTGTCTCTCTGAATACAGGACAGGCAAAAGTAGGTTTATAGTTCTCATGAAAATAAATTGTGCAATAGTGAGTAATAATATATAATAATACAAGAATAAACTATTTCACATACTCACAACTGTAAACCTACTTTTGCCTGCTCCTGTAAGTCCATCATCATGTCAAGAATGAGGAGAAAGCGTGTTTCCTTTAAACAGCAACATATGTCATAGAGATATTGGGCCTATGATTTTTCATGAAAAGGTCCATTTTTCGGTGAACTCTTGTGTTTTTATTCAGTGCATTGAATGTGATAACTAGCCTCCCACTGATCAGACACATAGCAGATACATCCCAGAGAGTTTGAAACTGCATTTTATCTTTCTTTTCCTTTCTTTCATTTCCTTTTTTTTTTTTTTTTTTTTTTTTTTAACTCCTTTAGCATTCAGTGGCCATGGAGAATTCTAATTTTAAATCCCTATTTACATATCAAATTTACAAGCTATAACTTAGAATAATTTTTGTACTGTGTTCTGTGAACAAGTTACAACAGCATTTAATGTAAAATGCATGTGTGGTTTCTTGTGTATCAAAGCCATGCTTTCCCTTTGCCTAGCTTAACAGTCTCCTGTTTCCAATTTGTGTTAGAAAGTTCTGTGTGGAATGTGAACTCTGGTTTTTACAATTACTAAGAATGAATGCATGTCCCTTGGGATGATAGCCCTTGAGCTATCTTTGTGGCAATCTTCTGTAGAATGTTTGAATCTTTCTCCTCTAATGCCAAGTGCTTTACTTTTTCACATGTAAATTGAGGATATCACTGCTTGAACTTGGCCACCAGTGCGTGCCTATAATGTTGATTAGCTCATAATGATTTTTGGCTACTCTGTAAGAATTTCGTTTTCAAGAGGCACATTTTATCATGCCAAACTCAAGATGGAAGATTGGATTTGTTCATCATTCATTCTTTCAGCTAGTAAACGTTCATTAAGTGCCTACTTTGTGTTAATGTGTTAAAGGGGACAGGATAAAATTTCTGCCCTGGAAAAAAATGTGGTAGGTGCTGTGAACAGATAGAAAATGCACAGGACCCACTTGGGTTGGGATGAGAATGTGGGGAGAAGGGGCCCCACAGAAAGGTGAGTTAGTCAATAAAGACATCACTGAACAAATGAGTCCCACCCAGAATATTGAAAGAATGTGTAGTAAATTCCCCCAGAAGGACAAGGATAGTGGAAGGAACATTCAAGGCAAAGGGCATGTGCAAAGCCATAGAAGCACAAAACACATATCACAAAGTGTAAAATCATGGAAAGAGGAGTGGAGGAACGACAGGCAGAAGCATAGTTGGGAGCCTTATTATGAAGGATCTTCTGTACCATTCAAACGAGATTGGCCCTGATCCTGTAGGTAGTGAGGAACCACTTCTGGAATTTTAATTGAAGGTGTTTCCTGATCCAATCTGTGAGTTAGAAATATTGTCTTACAGTTATATAGAGATATGACTAAAGGGGAATGGAATCAGCAGTCAGAGGACCAGTTACTGTGCTCCTCCAGAAGATTGCAAGAAAAGTGATCAAACCAAAGGTATAGAGATTAGGAGACCATGGTGGTGAGAGCCAGTTAAGAAGTAGAATCTTCAGAACCTGGGTATAGGTATTGAAAGAGAGGAAATAATTGGGGACAACTCCCAAGTTTCAGGTTTGGATGTTCAGTTAAGTCATGAGGCTGGGGAATGAGAGATGGAGAACAAAGAGAAGCAGTGGAAGGGACATTTAGGGATGAGACCAATAAAAAGAAGCCTTAAAAGGAATGATTTGTGGGAAAGAGGAAAACCTAAGGATAGGATGAAAAAGGTGTAGTCACAACATATGTCCCTCTGCAGGTTCCTGATTTCAGTCCCACATCTGGACAGCTGGCTGGGATTTACCTCTTCCTTATTTCTTCTGAAGCTGAGTGCTCAGTCAGAAGGTATGAATGACAGAGAGAGGAAGATTATTTTTCAGACTCTGTGAAACTGCTGATCCTTCAGATGAACCATTTATCTTGTACCTTTCTCCAATATGGATGAATGAACCCTGCTTCTATTTCGTAACCTTACTTACCTGCTCTTCTGGTAGCGTGAAGTCCTCATTGCAGGTTTTGCTTTGCTCAATTTTGCTCACGGTGTTTCCTCTGCTTAAAGTTGGCTTTCTTCTCCATCCCTCTTTTCTTCTCCTTAATATTTGCCAGTCAAACTCCTGGACATCCTGTCTTCTCACGCACATTTCAGATGATACCCCCTTCACTGTTTCTCCTCATTTAGCACAGCTGAGCGCCCCTTTGCTCCTTGGCCCCCATGGATCTTGGTTTCACCATTCAGGTGCCACCTGGATGCTTGTGTATGAGTCTTTTACCCACTAGATTTAAAACTTGTTGATGATAGGACTGTGAATATTTAGTACCACAGTGTCTTGCACAGACTAAATTTTTAATAAATAATTGCTGAATGAAAATGAATAAATTTTGATGATTCTGGATAGGCAGTAGCAAACACATAATTAGGTTCAGTTTGGAAAATCAATCTTGTGTGGCCACAAATCACATGAGGAATATAAAGTTGTTTTTTTTTTAACTCTCAGATAGTGTGTTAATAGGGAGGGAATGGTCTATATTGATATCTTGTATCTACTGACTATAAGGATATAATTTGTATTATTCATGGGGCTAGACAGGGATACATTATGGTTCTAAAGTCTAAATTCTATATCCACCCACTTAGTATTGGGTGGATATAGAATAAAAGCTAGTCAACTGATTGGGAACCCACTCTTTTTACAATCTTGACTTATTTTAAAGTGTTAATGGAGGCAAATTGAGATTTTGCTTGGCTGTATAAGGCATATTAATGCTCAAGAGAATAGTTTTGAGTTTGAAACATTATAATAGCTCCTTCAGTCCTTTTAAAATATAGTAAAATACCTGTAAGTGGAAGATAATGAATTGACAGGAGAGCTCTTTATACAGCTAGATTGGATCAAGTTGTTACTTTTCTATAAATCCCCCAGCAAACAGCTTTTTGCTGGTACTGTTTTTTGTTGTTTTTGCTGTTGTAGATGTTTCTTGTAGGATAAAAATTCAAGAGGAAATATAAGATTACTCTAAGTATGAGATATAAACTCAGTATAAGAAATACCCTTTCTCTTCTAGGTCTTTTGAAAATTTTCTTCAAGCCAGACATATTGTGACTTCAAAGAGGCAAAGAGCAATTAATTAAGAACTGGCTTGAAATCACCCTTCCTCTGCTGAGTGTACAGGACATTACACCATTGGGTGGTCCAGGGCTTATACACAGCAGGGTATTTTGTCACTTCTCCCACAGAACAGCAGGCCAGCGTACTTCTCTTTATCAGCATGCTTTAATAGATCAGTTTTTTTATTTTTAGTGAATATTTTCAACTAATTTAGAAAAGCTCTAGTAAGACTCAGTTATCTTTTTCATAAACAAATTATGGTCTGTATTTAACTGAATCTATCAGTAGGAAGCATTTATTTCTATTCACCAACTATTTGCCAGGCTCTGCAATAGATATTGAGATTATAGTCTGTTGATTTGCTTTTCTCAATATATTTTTCTAATATGCCTTATCTTTTTGGTTTTATTTCTGGTCCTAGAATTCTTTTACTTAAGATCTTTTAGTTGGTTGTGATTTGTTGCTAATTATCTGCATTTAAATATTTATAATTAAGTATTTGAAAACTCTTTGTAAGATGCTAAACAGTAAGACAAAATAAAGATATATTGCATTTCTGTGTACAGGCAGTCTTTTGGAATAAGAATTCTTTGTATATTAAAAGCAACTTGTGTAACGATAGCTTCTAAGAAATAGTTTGCAGTAATGGTTTTATTTCTTTCTATGTACACATCATGCTTAACCTCAGAAGTCCTTTATGAAGACCAGAGCTTCCGTATGGTCAATTTCAGATCAAATATGAAATACATGGTGTAAATACTGCTGTGTTTTTTCTTTACAATACTTGTGGACTCATCCACGAGATACATTAAAAATGCTTTAGTGTCCCCATTTCAGCTTGTGTTGCCCTTTCACTCACTAGCTTGGCTCTGCAGTACCTGATGAAGAGAATCTGTTGGTGCAACTCTAGGCCCATTCTTGGTACTTGACTTCATAAAGAGTGTGACACTTTCCTCCCATGTAATTACAGACTGTTTGAGTGGGCAAGACCTTAAACATCTTCAAGTTCAACACCATCAAATACAGATGCCTCCTCAAAGGAATTCTAATTTCTGCATAGCAAATAAGACTAATTATCAACTCACATGTCATATCTTCAGTTATTTAAATAAAGACAGCATCATGATTTCTGTAAGTTTTCTTTTCCCAAGCTAGTTATGCTCCTTTCCCTTCAGTATTCCTCATAGGCTAGTTCCTTCATCATTTTGTCTCCTTTCTCTGCACATTCTCCATTTTATGAGAAGTTGCCTTAAAATGTAATGGGCAAACCTTAAAGCTGTTCTCCATGAGTTGTTTGGCTGAGGCTAAGTGTGGTGGGACTTTTGACTTCTCTGGCCTTGAGAACAGTGCCTGGACAAATGCAACCAAAGAGGGTGTTTTAGCAGCCCTGTCACACTGCCTTTAGTGAATCAGGAAGCCACTGGGCCCCCATGGACAGGCTGTGCAGAAGCTTATATTGAAGCCGAGTACACTTGACCGGATACAGTTTGGTCCATTCTTAAACTGGCAAGAACTTTTGGGTTCACGTTTTGGGCATCCCTATTATTGTGTTTTCATACTCATGTCTTTTGGATCTTTGTTTCAGTCACTGATGAAAATGAGTTAAGTGCCAACTTCTGTCTAAGAATATACCAACTGACTTTTGCTTTGGATAGAGTCTTACTGTTGATTATTCCTGTGGAAGGTGAATGATAAAGTCAGAAGAAGGCATGTTTTCTAATAATTCCAAACTTTACTTCTGAGGAAAGAGATTTTTAAAAATTTGATTTTAGAGAGAGAGGGGATGGGAGGGAGAGAGAGAGAGAGAGAAAGAAAGAGGAAGAGAAACATCAATTTGCTGTTCCACTTATCTATGCATTCATTGGTTGATTCCTGTATGTGCCCTGACCAGAGATTGAACATGCAATCTTGGTGTATTGGGATGATGCTCTAACCAATTGAGCTACTCACCCAGGACCCAAAGAAAAGAGATATTTAAATAATTAGCTAAGTAGGAAATTTAGATTTTATCAGCATTGTCTCATACATCTTGTGAGATGTAAAACTGTCAAAGGAAACAAAATGGTTTCCACTGGAACCTGGTTATAACCTTTCCTCTGGGGGCTCATAGCTGTGGGGTGTCGGTTACAGATGGATGACCGAAAGTCTTGGTGCACCCAGGACTATCCTTGTTTATTCCTGTGTCCTAGATTAATTGATAGCATCCCTTTCACTTTTGAAAGTATCCCATTTATACAATACATTATGTATTCACGCTAAAGCTTTGCCTTTATCGAGTCTTTTTAACATAGATGTTTTTAACCAGTTCTCTTTGGTTTGGGTCAGAGACCTCGTGTTCCAAGGAATTTTGATTATGGCAAGTTATAAAGTCTTCATCAAATTTGACTGGAAAGAAAAAGCTGTTTAGCACTCAGTTGTGTTCATCTTTGTCTTATTAAATAATGATACCTGGGCAGTCTTAAAACCAGTGTCTCACATTATTTGGACTTTAAAATCCTGTGACGCTTATGTTTGTCCAGGCTGGCTACTTCAGTTTTGTCACAACATAGTGCTGTTCCCACTGCAGTTGATAGTTTTATGCTAAGCACAAAGTATTGGGACATAGGAATTCTAAATAATTTCCTTTTGTCCCTCCTTGCCCCATTTTCTCTTCTTTATGGATTTTACTTTCCCATCCCTGGAAAATCAGGTCAGAGGGTACAACATCCTGTGTCATCACCGTCACCTTCCTATATCAGTACAGATTTATACCACGCATCCTCTTATCTCGTCTATAAATGGTAGAACGAAATTAACTTTCCATTGAAGTCCCAACAGCTGTTCTAGAGGCCGCTGTCTGGTAGATTTTTCTCACGTGCTGGGGGGAAAGTGGCATATTGTAGTTACCCATGACTTAGTCCAGGTGTCACCTTCTAAGTTAGGAAGAGAGGGGGCAACCTAGCACAAAATGCCCTGGTGATATATTTGGTTTTTAAGGGAGAAAAATTCTGAAACCGAAAGAGGTTTCTTTTTTTATAGGACTAGCAAAATAGTGTTGATTAAGACAAGTCAAGCAGGTGCTGGGATGTGCTAAACTATTTAATGATATTCAGAGTACTGAGGGGCTATTTTAAAATGTTTCTATATTATGTCAGCCAAGTGGTGGATGAAAAGTACAAAGGGCTAAAAATATTTACAGTTTCAGTAATGTCTGTTTTAAAAGAAACCATTCTGTGTGATTTTTTTTCCATTTGTAGGAAAAGAATATTATGGCTAAAATAGAAGTGGTTGAAAGTAGTTTGTTTAATGCTTAGGTTTTTAGGAAAAATAATCATCAAGGTCAGAAAGTTGGGTTCAAAATCATTAAGATTTTGAAAACCAAAGTGAGAATGAAAACAAGTGATTACAATTACTTTTACTATTACAGTGCTATTATTACTATTTGCATACTATTAACTAGAGTTCCAATTGAAAATAGTATTGCTTATTTTAAAAACTTTTTGTATATAGTTAGGAGTCACATTGCTGGTTTCAGATCACTTGGGCTTATATCTCAGCTCCATCCCCTGGATATGTGATTTGGGGTGAGTTGCTTAGCCCCTCTTTGCCCCAGCATACCCATCAGTAAAATAGAGATAATAATAGTGCCTGTCTCCTCAGGTTTAAATGAGATGAAACGCTGATTAGAGTAGAACCTACTACATGGTAAATACTCAGTAAGTGTTAGCTGCATTTATTTTCAACCTTTTTAGAATTTATTTTAGTTTAGTTTTTTTAATTGTGGTAAAAAGTACACAGTATAAAGTCTTAACCATTTTTAAGTGTACAGTTCAGGGATGTTAGCTATATTTATGTTGTTGTGTAACAACTGTCTAGAACTTCTTCATCTTGCAAAACTGAAATGTCTATTTTTTTAAAAAAAAAAAAAACTTTTTCCTTCACAATCAGTTCCACAGCTCATGGGCATAGCATGAGAATGCAGGCTCCTTTGGGGCAGGGAGTTCACACTTTTCTGTTCACTGCTGTATCATGAGTGTCAAAAGCAGTGCCTGGTCCATAGCAGGGCTCGATCAGTATTTGTTGAATAAATGGATGATGGATGGATGGATGGATGGATGGAGAACATAGTAGATGTGTTTTTGAAAAATTACTTCTTAAACAGTTAATCCATTTTTATGTGATCTTAAATATACATGGAAAACTAACTTTTCATAAGGTGAACTGATTTTTTAAACCAAATAACTATTTCTTAACTATTCATAAATTCTGATTTTGGTAGGTCTACCTTTCTTAAACTGGGAACAAATAGTACAGTGTAGACATGGTGAAAGGAAAGACACTATGCTAAATGATTTGTCTAAATTGAAACAGGATTCAAGCCTTTTTTACTTTCTTTCAGATCTGGCCACCAGTCCTACTTTTTCCTTAGGCGTATGTGAATCATCTTGTTCTTTCTTTTAGAAGTCAAAAGTTCAGGCCTAGATCAGTATCTACCAAAATTGATGGAACACTACCTTTCCACTGAGAGTGTACATCACTTCTCTTTGTTTTTTGTTTTTGTTTTTTTTTTTGTTGTTGTTGTTGTTGTTGTTTTTGTTTTAAGAATATCAAGTGAACGTAGTGTACAAAAGGCCCAAAATGTGTAGGTGGAGAGAAAGGAAGAACATGTCTATCATTTAAAGGCCTACCAGTTAAAAAATAAAGTATAGTCATATTTTGTGGCATTTTTGCTTTAATTACCTATTCTATTGGGATAGTGTAAATTTTTGATAGGATTTATTTGCTTTGGATAAAACACTCACTGTTCCGTTTTATTAACCTTAGATTTTGTTTATATGACATTAAAACATTTCAAAGACATTTTATTTGTATTTAAATATTACTGTGAGGTAGTAAGCACAAAATGTGGCTTACACAAGAGGTTCACTCCATTCTCCCAGGTAAAGGGGGCCGACATTGCCATGGACTTTGAGTCCTGGGAGGAAGATGATAGGAAGCCATGTCACCTGCCCAGGTTTTTACTGTGGCACGTCCTCGCACAGCACCTAGCAGAAACCAGGATCAAGAGGGCACCTCTCCTTTCAGCTGATATTTGGCAAACCCTGACTCTGTTCCCACGACAGAGATGGTGGCCCATCTTCAAAAAAAAGGTGGCCTCTTGAGTCATTTCCACCGTGATTCCGTTATGAGTCTTTCTGAAAAGTGATCAAGGAAAATGATCTTACCTTGTCATTCTTTCCCATGCCACAGACAGTTTACCTCTTAAATGGAGGCCATTAGTCTTCTGAAAGGCCTCCATTGTATTTCTGAGTTGCTGATATCTTTGTATTTGAATGAACAGGAAAGTATGTAAACTCTTCCCAGTTTTTCAATTCCCTTTTTATTCCATGCCTAAAGAGGAACATCCGTGGAATAAAAGGTGGTTCCATGGTCTGGACCTTGAGGACAGGGTAATGGTGGAACAGTCAGCTCCTCCTATTCCTCACCTGCCTAGTGGGAGCACAAAGAGTCCTGCGTCCTCCTGGGGGCCTATGTGGTTCTGCCTACCTGGACCCTGCCAGGCTCTCTGGTCTCAGTGGGCCATTTTCCCTCACTAAGCTCACAGCAGCCACTTAGACCAGGGCCCAGGCTCTTCCTGGAGGCTGCTCCTCCTACCTGAAATGCCCGCTCCATCCCCACTTTGTTTTTCTAACTCTTGCTCATCCTTCAGCCTCATCTTAATTTCACTTCCTCTGCAAAGCCTTCCATGATCCCCACTGCCCTTAAACATCACCCCCAGTTGTTCATACTTTCCCCTCTTCTATCTTTCTTAGCCCTTATTAGAATTTCAATTACATATGTTCCTCTGGGTTATTTATTTAGTTACTTTCTCTCATTTGTCAATAAGCCCCATATTTTGATTGCTTTTTGTAATATCTAGGTAGCCTTTTTGAAGCATAAGGTAGGTGATGGGGAGTAGGAAGATCTCAGACCAAAAAAGTAGATAGGGGCTGTACTTCAGAGGAATGAAAAGGTCCTCTGAGGTTGGGAAAGAATGATTTTGATGACCTCAAGGAATGCAGTAAGGACATTAATATTGTTGTTCAATAGCTCTTCATAAATTAGTACTTGCCCAAATACAGTGAGTGCCCCATGCACGGTTAATAGTACTCTCCAAGTGAGAATAGAAAAGTCTCTGACTTTCATCCATGTTCTTGTTCTAGGAGTAGCATGCAGGTCAATAATTTATACATGGTCTTTAGTATTTATCATAAAAGTAAAACCAGTAAAAACATTTTTATGGTAACCCAAATGCTGAAGCCCTTTTCACATTTATAATATCAAAAAGTTGACTCCTTACCAGAGAGGAGGTTTGAAGAGGATAAAGGAGGTCAAGTTCATAGTGATGAAAGGAGACCAGACTTTGGGTGATGAGCACACAGTGCAATATACAGATAATGCGTTAGGATATTGTATACTTGGAACTTATAAAATGTCACCCGATAAAGTTTAATATAAAAACTTGACTCTTAGCAGATAGCCTAAAGTGACAACTATGCTTTTTATATGTATTGAAAAAGAACTTTCATAGAACTTTAATGCTAAGTTTATTTTGATTGCTGACACATGCTATACCTAACAATTTCACTGTAAATTTTCATTTTCATGACCAAATTCTGTTTAATTGCCATATTGGTGTTTTAGCAGAGGTACCCTGCTTTATGGAGTATCTGTGCTCCTAGAAAGTTTGTTAGGAAATATGATTTTATAAACCAGATTGTACTATAAAATACTCGATCACCTTTTACTTCACATAATCCTTCCATAAACTCATTTATATCATCCAGCTCATCTTTTATAAATTCAAATTTTAGTAAGTACCCATTGTTCTTGAATTGGAAGTAGCCCTACAAACAGTAAACGAAGTAAATGATTTTGTTAATCTGTATTTTTTAAAATAACACACCATTTTGTTTCGGGTGACTATATGTTAGTTCATATACCACACACTTCAGGCAGTCAATAGGGAGGGACTGGTGGAGGCAGAGGGAGCTCAATCCTAGCATAGCTGACACTTTCTTTTGTCTGCAAACTTGTCGAAACCTGTCTTAAAGAATTCTGAGCAGAAATGGAAGAACGAGCCTGAGGTTTTCAGATTAGTTGGAGGGGACTGTTTTCAGTGGATGACAGTAATAACAAAAGTGGGATAATTATATTTAAAGTAGACATTTTACTATAAGTTTTAGAAATAGATTGTCTGCATTGTACATGTTACACTTACAAAAATATAGTAATTTGCTCTACTTTATACCTATTTTGTGCAGATTTTTTGAAGGGCAAAAGAGCATGGTAGAGGCATAGAGAAAGAGTGAGATCAGAATCCTAGGACTTAGATACATTTAAAATTAACTTTAACTTAGTTGTTCCTGGTTCCTGCCATTCCAGGTTGACTAAAGGACCCTCTCTACTCATTCTGTTCCAGCAATAATCACTCAGACTCAGCCTACCAATTTGTCACTCCAGTTTAACTTCTATCGTTTCCTTCCTGCTTCTCTTCCCTTCATAGCTTCTCTAGCTATCACCCACTCACCTCTTTCTGCCTCCTGTCATGGAGTGAGGATCTAGGCCTGAAGACCTTTGAAACAGATTCCTGAAAAGCAAGTCTTCCTAGGTCTTTGTCAACTCTCTCTATTTCCACCTCCTTTTTAAAAAATGTAAATACTAAAATTCTTTTTAATTCAGACATTTCAAATTCAAATTATTTCCGGTCACCCCATAGCTAGGCCTGAAGCTCATCTACCTAGGAATGGAGGTAACTAAACTAGTGACTAATATAAATGAATATGTAAAGAATACACTTACCTACTTAAGAGAACAAATTACTTTCAGCCAGTTTAGAAATGTCCACTTACTGTAGGAAATGCATTACATTTTAAAGAGACATTTTCAGTGCTTAATTTTTAGCAGTTTATTAAAAATCACAAAAATCTATTTTTAAAGAAAATCTTACTTTAGGTATTTTTTTATCCTTCATGGTTCTTACTTAATTTCAACAGATTGAGGAAGGGACCTGTGAAAATAGATGAGGGTCCAAGGGGAGATAAGAACAGCTTCTCAGGGAGGAGGGGGAGTCAAGTCCAGCAGGTGGAATGAGGGATGTTCCAAATCCCGTACCAGACGTTGGTCCCTACAGCACAGGCAGCAGCTTTGAGGCACAGCCCAGGGCACACATATGGGAGTGGTTATGTGTATGTGCACAGCTGTGTGTATGAAAAGGGGGGTTCCTGACAGGTGAGCAGTATATACATGTGGAGACTCCAGAAGCCACTGATACTGGTCTATCCAAGTAGGCAGCAGTGTCTTCCCACAAGAATTTTGGACCCAGCCATTATATGGGGGTTCCTGGGAAGGAGGGATTGGAAAGATCACAGCAGAGCCCTTGCTCGCCTTTCCTGAGCTTAAACTTCTGACTCTGTAAAGTAGAAGAGATAATAGTAATTACCTCATGGGGTGATTTTTGGAGGCTAATTGAAATAATATATGTGAAGGCCTTAGAATACCAAGTGGTACATAGTAACTACTTAGTAAATGTTATCTATTACATTTACATGAAAGTAATAAAGCCATTTCTTTTTAAGTATCCTAAAACTAAGTTTTATTGTTCCTCAGTTCAGTTATTTCAGTCAATGAAATTTGCTACATTGTAGGAAGATGACTTCTGGAGGGCTTTTTTTTTGGAAGAGGGAGCACTATTTCAGTAGTAAATCTGTTCATGACAAAGAAAACTGTTTAAATGCTGAGGAAAGAAATTTGCTGTTTTTGAACGAATCCTTATTTTTGCTAAATTCATAGAATTTTTTTTCCAACTGGTGCCAACCTCTAAAGTTCATGGGAAAGAGTTCAGTTACACCATAATATTAGGATAGGTGCAGAATAAGGGATGAACAATATGTAAAGACCATGATACTAGTCAGAAAATATCTCCAGTGTTCTGCTAGCAGGACAAAACTTTTATGATCTAAAACCAAAACAGTAACAAAAACAACAGCTCAACAAATCTAAGTGGTTTTCACTCTCTTAAATATTAAACATTTTCTCCAAAATCTCAACCACAGTTGGTTGAGGTTTCATTGAAAATGATACCAAAACAGCCCTGGCTGGTGTGCCTCTGTTGGTTGGAGTGTCTTCCCGTAAACTGAAAGACTCAGGGTTGAATTCCCGGTCAGGGCACATACCTAGGTTTTGAGTTTAGTCCCCAGTCAGGACACATAAAAGAATTAACCGATGAATACATAAGTAAGTGGAATAACAAATCAATATTTCTCTTCCTCTCTCTCTCAAATCAATAAATAAAAAAACAATTAAGAGTGAACCTAAAGTAAACTATGAATTTTAGTTAGAAATGGTGTATCAGTATTGATTCACTAATTGTTACAAATGTACCAAACTAATGCAAAATGTATATAACAGGAGACACAGGGAAGAGGAGGACCTTCCTGCTCAATAGTCCTACAAACCTAAAACTGCTAAAGAATAAAGTCTGTTAATAAAAATACACTAAAATAAATTTTAAAAAAATAGACCGTAGCCAGCTTCAACAGAATAATATACCCAAACGCCCTGGATATAACTTCAGTTATATAATCAATTTCACTCCCCCCCCTTATATCTCTAGTTTGTTATAAAGATTTTTTTTTCATTTCTCTTACATTTTATCTCATTAACTTTTAGCTAATAATGAGTAGTTAAAAGAAAGCAATTTTGGCAATTCCCTGTCATAGTCATTTCAAGTTGTGAGGGGCAGGTTGAGAGCAGAAGAGCCGCCCACCATATGATTGACAGGCTCCCTTCTTCTCCTGCCCCACCCCCGCCCATCTTTCCCATTCACCCTAGTTTTAGCTGGGTTTCCACCTGGCTTTAGATAGCAAACAGGAAAACAGGTGAGAATGGGGCTAGTAGCTATTGTGCTTTTAGCGTTTCCCGTTTTGTAGATGAGAGAGGACATCCATACCCATGCTGTCTGACTGCAGTTGTCCACCAGGCTAACAAGAATGGAACTCTCTGCTGAAACCTGCCCCCCAACCACCTGTGGGCATAGGTGAGAATGGGAGTCATTTGGAGAAGTTGGTCCCAGCGCAGGTGCCATTTAAATGATCAGGTAGTAGGACTTGGATGAGTTTAGCTGTGGAAGATTAAAACCACCTCACAGACCAATTGCTGCCATTATGAAGTGTCATCTCAGTACTCTTAACCTATTATTAAGTGATACAGTATCATCATTGATACATATATAATTATAGTATATGTTATGTGGGAACCGTATATACATTTAATGAACTGTTACTCTCTAATCTTACAGAGAAGAGTGATAGAGTTCAACTGTAATATATTTGGCTTTGGAAATAGCATTATATTATTTTAGTGAGAGTTAGCAGATTTAGCTTATTATGTTTGGCTGGAGGCAATATTAACATCTGGTTGTGTTTTGTAGCCTGCAAATGTTTGTGATGTAGGAGATAGGAACTTGTTCCCTGGCAGGATAAAGCAAATATGACAGTCAGAGCTCACTTCAGCTAGTCCACAAATTTGGTCATCTACATGCTGAGGATTAATAGTTGATTTTGTGTAACCTGTGGTTTTAAGTCAATTTGCTTTCTTATTTTATGATGAGTATTTAAGATTTAATTTATGATTTCTTGTAAGGTTCTAATATAGTGAAGGGTGAGGAACAACAATTACTTGTGTTTTTTTTTTTCTTAATATAAGAATTTTGTAAAGCAGACAACAGTGGGGTATTTTTTAAAATCCTGATTAAATGTTATAGATTTAATTCTGTAGCAAAGCAAATATTTTCAAAATGTTATTATCAGAAATTATATTTAACATTCATATTATTTAAATTAAAAATCTTGAATGTTGTTTACTTCCTTAAAGCATAAAACATTCTTCATATACTGTTAGACTTTATATTACAACCAAATTTACACTTTTATAAGGGAAATAAACTTTCAACAATATTACCATGTGTTAGGCTCTTTAATAAAAAATATGATATTGAAAAAACAGTATTTTAGTTCAAAATGTTTTGAATTGAAATTTTTTTGACTTAGTAAATAACTAGTACAAGTTGGACATTTAAAGTTTAAGACATACCTGTGACCTGTAAGATTTTTATTTCTTTATTTTACTTAGCAAGCCTGAAGTAGTGGGAGGGGTGTGCTCTGGGATTGATTCATATATTTGTTTTTCTAGTCATCTCACTGTTTGCACTAATGTTTCTGTGGTGGTTTTAAGGATTTTAATAAATAGTCGGAATACACATATATACTCACACACACACATATACATATATATTTATTTATATTTATCATAGGAAAAAACGTGACCTTTGAGTTCACTGAAGATAATCATCATCTCTTAGTCATACAAAAATAAGGTCTATCTCTTAGTCATATAGGAAAGATTTATATCTTAGTCATATGTAGCTATAGATATAAATATATGCTTATTGCCAGAGATTATTGAAATATATATATAAACTATATATAGTTTTATGTACATACAAAACTATTTAAAAACTATACATATGTATATAGACATATAGACACACATATATGTATAGTTTTTAAAGCAAAAAGAGAATCATTATGCTTTATAGAGTGGCTGTGTTCCTTTAATGTCTCATTGGGACCCTGCGATAATTCTAGAGGCAGGACCTGGCTCAGGTTCACCTAAGACATTTTCAGTTGATCTTTCTCCTGTTTTCTTTTCTAGTTGACCTTCAAACAGAAAGTTCATAGCCTCTTCTGAGCTGTTAATGTGATTTACTTCTTATGTCTAGAAGTCAGGATTGTTGTCAAATTCATTGTTTTTAGGGGACTGAGTTTTTTGGTTTAATGCCAGGACATTCCCTGCTCACAGAAAATTAAACCCACTAACCCCAGTTTCAAAAATCATGGGGTTTGTGGCTCATGAACACCTTAGATCACAGGTGAAGTACACCCCATCCATATTGGGTTGTCTGTTGATTGTAATTTAAGTATCATTATAGGATTGACCAGCAAACACCCCAATGGCTTTCAGTCAGAAAAATTTAGTGCAGCAAGTTACCTGCTGTTCCTTATGCTTCAAAGATAGCGTTTGAGTCAGTGGTTGTTTAACCTTGCAATTCAGATCTTGTATAAAAATGTATGGTTTTTTACATTTCAAAATAAGTATGGCATGTGCTTTTTAGGGTTCTAAGGCTCACAGCAAGGACATTATTAAATATAAATGAGAAGAAGGCACCCAATGAGCTCTGCATATGGCAATATCACAGCTTTCTCCCTCAAGAAGGAAACATGTCATCGTTTCTTACATTATGAGGAAGAGCCATCTTGTCATAGAAGAGCAACATGTATTAGTCTAATTAAGAGCAATTTACCAGAGCCGTTGTCTAGGTATTTAGCACCAATTGTTTGAAAGCTATCAGGAACCTCTCCCAAGTAAGATCAAACTGGTTTCCTTAGATTCCTGTTTTTATGCCTTTCCCACCCTCACTTGAGCTTCTTCCCAATATGAAACAGTGGGAAGGCAGAGAAAGACTTAAAAATCAGCTTATTAAGAATGAATTTTTTTTCTTTGTGGATAGTAGTAATCTAAAAGTAGTGCTAGTTTAAAACATATAATTTCAGGTGCACATCATCATTTGTGTTGTTGTATGTATATTTTATCAAAAGGCACAATTTCAAAAATGAAACCTACCAACTTGTTTCTATGGTAACCAATATTGAAATATGTCTAGCTAGTGTGTGTCTTCCCATAATTTTTCTCTGAGAGTTTCGGGGAGTTCATAAAATTTACTTTCCTAATGTAGGTAGGTAGGGAGGTAGATGTATAGAGATATATAGGGATAGATACAGATATATGTATGTTTGTCAATGGATGAGTGAGACTTGTAAAATTCACTTAGATTCATATAGACTATGACTTCATTATTATGCATGAATATATTTGGCTAAGGGACATGTCCATTGTTTTATAAGTTTAGTTTAAAGTAATACTGCAAGTAAGTATTGATTCCCTAAAAGATAGAGATTGATCTTGCTTCCTAAATATTTTCAGGTATTTATATATGGAACTGTGGGATTTCGTACATGTTGATTTCTAGAATGACCAGTGTCCCTTTAAAATTAAAATTCATTTGGGTGTTCCTACAAGCTCCTGCACAAGGTGTTGATGTTCTCCTTTATTCCTCTTCCACCATTGTCTTTGTTACCCAAAGACCATGGGTCTCCACCTTCATGGAGTTCTTACCTGGGTTTAATTAACCCTCCTCGTGGCCATTCTTTCTTGTCAAAGATTGTATGTGGTAAGTACAGTGGAAGTGACCACTTCTTATTTATTTAGAGATCTATCAGTATTTGCTAACAGGTTCATTCAGAAAAGCTGACTACAATGTAACCAACGGTACAGAAGGGATTTCATTGCATTTTATACTTAAAATAAAATAAACTATTGATGTATTTTGAGAGTTTCCCGCTTCTCTCAAGGCCTAAATGTCACAAAACAAGCAGACGTGCCCAGGTATTTTTCTTTTTTAAAAATATATTTTATTGAGTATGCTATTAGAGTCCCAGTTTATTCTCCTTTCCCCCTCCACCCAGTACACCACATTCCCTCTGGCAACCCCACCCCCCCAATTATGCCCATGGGTCGTGCATGTAAGTTCTTTGGCTACTCCATTTCCTATACTGTTCTTAAGATCCCCCTGCCTATTCTGTACCTCCCAATTTGTACTTCTTTATCCCTCACCTTTTCCCCCACTCTCTCCCTTCCCCCTCCCAACTGGTAACCATCCAAAAGAGCTCCATATCTATGATTCTGTTTCTGTTCAGCTTGTTTGCTTAGTTTGTTTTTTAGATTTAATCGTTGATAGTTGTGCATTTATTGCCATTTTATCGTTCATGGTTTTGATCTTTTTTTCTTAAATAAATCCCTTTAACATTTCATATAATAATGGCTTGGTGATGATGAATTTCTTTAGCTTTCCCTTGTCTGGGAAGCACTTTATCTGCCATTTTATTCTAAATGATAGCTTTGCTGGGTAGAGTAATCTGGGTTGTAGATCTCTGCTTTTCACCACTTTGAATACTTCTTGCCACTCCCTTCTTGCCTGCAAAGTTTCTTTTGAGAAATCAGCTGAGAGTCTTATGGGAACTCCTTTGTAGGTAACTCTCTGCTTTTCTCTTGCTGCTTTTAAGATTCTCTCTTTATCTTTAACCTTTGGCATTTTAATTATGATGTGCCTTGACGTGGTCCTCTTTGGGTCCATCTTGTTTGGGACTCTGTGGTTCCTTGACTTGTGTGTCTATTTCCTTCATCAAATTAGGAGAGTTTTCTTTCATTATTTTTTAAAATAAATTTTCAATTTCCTGCTTTATCTCTTCACCTTCTGGCACCCCTATGATTCGAATGTTGGTACGTTTGACATTGTCCCAGAGACTCCTTAGCCTATCCTCATTTTTTTAAGCTCTTTTTTCTTGCTGTTCTGATTGAATTTTTTTTTTCCCTTGTGTTCCAAATCATTGATTTGATTTTCAGCTTCATCCACTCCACTGTTGATTCCCTGCATGTGATAAGTTGCTTATCTCCATTTGTGTAGTTCTTTTTCTTGGGTTTTGTTCTGTTCTTTCATTTGGGTTATATTTCTTGGTCTATTCAGTTTGGCAGCCTCCCTGTGTTTGTTTCTATATATTAGGTAGAGCTACTTTGTCCCCCTGTCTTAGTAGCATGGCCTAATGTAGTAAAGCACACCCATAAGTTGTATGGGATAGAGCCTTAGGTAATTGCCAAGGCGAGATAGCCCATGTGAACCAGGTTGGTGGAGTCTCCAATACTGATTGAGTCTCCAATACGGTGTCTCCACTCTGTGGCTCTTTGTGGGAGAGGACTCAGAAAAGGAACAGTGGCCGCTGCCTTCCCTCTGGAGTTTTGTCTAGGAGTAAGCTGTCCCCCGGCACCCACTCTTGATGCCAGGTACTTCAGTTTCTCCTTGTGTGTCACTGGTGCCCTTCAAGCTGCTGCCCAGTACTGAAGCCCAGAGAGAATGAGTCTGTGTAAGTCTTAAGTCCGCGGTGGGCCCTTTAAGAGGAGGTGCCTGAGAATCCTGTAGTTTCTTCCGCCACCCCAATCACCACTGGTTTTTACAGCCAGAAATTGTGAGAACTTATCTTTCTGATACTGGAACCCTGAGGTGGTACCCCTCACTCCTGAGGTATCCCTCTTGATTTTTACCCACCACACGTGGACCTGGGACCATCCATTCCATATCTCTGTGTCTCCACATCTCTGCCCCTCCTACCCATCTGAATAAATGTGACTTCTTTAATTCCTTGATTGTCTGACTTCCATACAACTCGATTTTCTGATGATTCTGGGTGATAGTTATTTCATAGTTTAGTTGTAATTTTTGCTGTGGTTGTACAAATAGACAAGCTGACTTTACCTACGCCTCTATCTTGACTGGATGCTGATGTTTTTCTTGTGATGTAAAATATATGCTCACCAAGAGTATTAACATTATGAGAGGACTAATGGAATTTTATCTAATTAAATTCAAAGGAAAAACATTTTGTAAGGTAAAGTGGCAAGAAATAGATACTGAAGAAATAAACTACACTGGCCCAACAATGGGGGGAATTTCACCTAGCACACAAGGATGACAAAGAAGCCGGGATGTCTCTGAGCCTCTTTAGACACAATTAGTCATAATAACCTTTAATGCTTGCTGAGAAGGGATAAATATATGGAACTGTGGGATTTAGTACGCATTGTCTTTCTCTGCCTTTCCCCTGTTTTATACTGGGAAGAAGCTAATGTACGGGTGGTAAAGGTCCTTTAATGTAAGAGCCTTTTCTCTGTATTGTCAAGTTCTCCTAGGCTTATAAGCAAGGGCGATGGCACTCCTGGACTGGGGAGAATGGCTTTGCACAGTTTCACAAATCCCATTGACAGAGGGTAAGCACATGTAGTCTTCCATTTTAGGCTGTAGTCTCGGTTCCTTCAAGAAGTAGCTGAACACTGACAGGTCGACTGTTCTGTCCA
Organism: Furipterus horrens; assembly: GCF_987537825.1. Classification (NCBI taxonomy): domain Eukaryota; kingdom Metazoa; phylum Chordata; class Mammalia; order Chiroptera; family Furipteridae; genus Furipterus; species Furipterus horrens. The sequence goes on along the minus strand of NW_028327176.1, from coordinate 133,748,363 downwards.
GTGAGCTGGATTAGGATAGCTTCATAGAATCCCGGGCCTCACATTTTCTGCAATCCCAGAGTCTCTCTTTTTCACTACCTCCTTCATTGCCCCTGAATCTAGGTTTTACTATCTGTCTTCCAGGTAGACCTCTGTAGTGGGCTCCCCAGTTTTCACATACAGCCCATTTTCTCATCTTCCATAGAGTGAACAAGAATGACCTTTCTAAAGGCAAAAATGACTCTTGTCATGACTTTGCCTAATAAAGTCTTGCAAAGACTTTTCCTTGGCAGAACATATTCCTTTGCATGGCTCTTAGAATATGCCAGAATGTCTGGGATCTACATATTTTTCCAGTCTGCTTCTCTTTCCCCCTCAAATCCCTCTTTGTTCTAGACAAACCTTTCATTTCCCAGTGCTTTGTGTTGAATGCATGAATTCTTTCTGTTTCCCCCTGCAGGCCTGAGCTCTCCTTGTGCCACAGATACATTTCTCTTTCTGCACTGTTTTCTAGTGGTTAGTTAACTTACCTTTCTGACTACACTAAGCATCTTAAAGACTGTTTATTCAGTTCCAAGCCTAGCACATGACATACAGTGAGTGGTCAGTAAAGGTTTATTATATGAATGAATGAATGAGTTAGTGGTTATATCATACGTAAATCAGAAGTGAAGGAGAAGCTTCATTAAATTAGTCTATAAAGACTTCCAGCCAAGATGGAGGCCTAGACAGACATGCTGAGTCTCCCTCCACAACTAAGAAGGAATACAACTACCTCAAAACTAGATACAACCAGAAGTTTCAGAAAATCGAGCTGCATGGAAGTCCAACAAACACGGATATAAAGAAGAAATACTCATCCAGACAGGTAGGAGGGGCGGAGCCAGGGTGGAGAGGATGCGGTGTGGTGGTGGCAGCAGCAGGCCGGTGGAAAGTGCACTTACACATTTTAAAAAGTCAGGAGGGACACCTGGGGAGCGTTCCCAGCTCCTCACCAGACCGCATAGCTCACAGTCCCAGCACCAGGAAAAATCAAGCCTCATTGCTTCTGACTGCACAGACCATTGGGGGTTGGGGTTGGGGAAGAAATTGCCGGTCTGTCAGCAGAGTCCACTTGTTTAAAGGGCCCCCACGGTCCTAGAACATTCACAGACCCACCCATTCTGGGAACAACAGCCAGGGCAACAGCTAGAGAGGTGCTAGTCCTATACGGAAGTGGGAGAAGTGCCTAGAAAAAGGAGTGAGTGCTGAGCAAGCAGCATTGTTCCCACTCAGACCCCTCCCCCACATACAGTGCCACAACTTGATGAAACAGGTCACCTTGTACTGATGAATACCTAAGGCTCCGCCCCTTTCAACGTAAAAGGAACAACAGTTCTACCTAACACACAGAGGCAAACAAACACAGGAGTCTGTCAAGATGAGGCAACAGAGAAGTATGGGCCAAAAGAGGGAATGGATCAAGGTTCCAGTGGGAGAACTAAGCGACAAAGAGATAACCAACCTATCAGATGAGGAGACAGACAACCTAAGAGACACAGAATTCAAAACACTGGTGGTAAAGATGTTCACAGGCTTGACAGATATGCCTGAGTACGGCAAATGCATAAGGGAAGAAGTGAAGGCTATGCTAAATGAAACGAAGGAAAATCCACACAAAACCAATGGTGAAGAGAAGGAAACCGGGGTTTAAATCAATTATTTGGAACATAAGGAAGAAAAAGATAGACAACCAGTACAGAATGAAGAAATAGGAATTGAAAAAAATGAGGAGAGGCTTGGGAACCTCTGGGACAACTTTAAACGTGCCAACATCCTTATCATAGGGGTGCCAGAAGGAGAAGAGGAAGAGCAAGAAATTGAAAACTTATGTGAAAAAATAATGAAGGAAAACTTCCCAAATTTGGCTAAGGAAATAGACATACAAGTCCAGGAACCACAGAGAGTCCCAAGTAAGCTAGACCCAAAGAGGACCACACCAAGACACATCATAATTAAAATGCCAAAGTGAAAGATAAAGAAAGAATCTTAAAAGCAGCAAGAGAAAAGCAGAGAGTTACCTACAAAGGAGTTCCCATAAGACTCCCAGCTGATTTCTCAAAAGAAACTTTGCAGACGAGAAGGGACTGGCAAGCAGTATTCAATATGATGAAAAGCAAGGACCTACAACCAAGATTACTCTATCCAGCAAAGCTATCATTTAGAATGGAAGGGCAGATGAAGTGCTTCCCAGACAAGGTAGTGCTGAAAGAGTTCATCATCACCAAGCCATTATTATAGGAAATGTTAAAGGGATTTATTTAAGAAAAACAAGATCAAAACTACGAATACTAAAATGACAGCAAACTCACAACCATCAACAACTGAATCTAAAAAACAAAAACAAAACCCAACTAAGCAAACCAGAATAGGAACAGAATCATAGATATGGGGGTCATTTGGAGGGTTATCAGCTGGGAGGGGGAAGGGGGAGAAATGGGGAAGTGGTGCAGGTATTAAGCATAATTGGTTGGTACAAAATAGACAGGGAGAAGTTAAGAATAATATAGGAAAGGGTGAAGCCAAAGAACTTATATGCACAACCCATGGAACATGAACTAAGGGGGTGGGGGGGGTTGCTGCAGGGAAGGGGGTTACTGGGCAGAGGGGAGCAAAGGGGAAAAATATTGGAAGTACTGTAACAACATAATCAATAAAATATACTTTAAAATTAGTCTATAAAATAAGCTTAAGTTACAATTAATATGGGTTTCAACAAGAGTGAGGCTCGCTGGTTACTCAGGGTGGTCCTCATATGGACATGGCCCAGGAGATAGCCATTGGACAAACAAAAAGTTTTATTAGTTCTTCTTGAGAGATGTCACTTGTAAGAATTGACTTATAATTTAATTTATGATGATTAATTCATAATTTAGATACTCTTGATTTCCTTGGCAGTTAGAAAGAGGGTGATCAATCAGTGTGGATCATTTGCTCAGGCCACATCTCTTGGTCAGTAAGTCCACACAGGAGGCCAAATATGAAAGCTCACTAAGTTCCAGTGTAATTAATTAAGCCCTTTCTAATTGTCCTTAAGGAATTTTCCATCAGGCTGGATTATCTAGAAGAATGATTCTTTTTCTTAGTGAAGGGTATTTTTCTCTACATCAGTGACTTTCACATCATTTTTAATAGCTATAGGAACAGCTCTACCATTGTGATCATCATAACTAATATTTATTGAATGTTTACTGCACACATCTCACTGTTGGAAATGCTTTATATACATCTTCTCAGTCCTCACAACCTTATGATGTAGTTACTATTAGCTGCCTTTTTACAGACATGGAGACTGAGAACAAAGATGTTAAACAGTTTATCTTAGAGGTAATTGTGAATGGAACTGGGATTTGAACCCATGTAGTCAAATTCCAGCACCTATGCTGATGGTCATTTCTGGGAATGCAACCCGTGTTTCTTGTGTTTGCTTTACATTGTTTAATTTTAATTCTTATAGCAACTCTTGCAAATAAGGTGTATCCTGTAACTGAGCTGTCTTTGTGTCGTGTGATAGGCTAGGATGGTGGGTGCCCCAGTTGTTGTGGAAGAGCAGCCTTCACACAGGAGGGGTTGCTGGTGATGGACAAATAAAAATCACAGAGTAAGTCACTCAGCTAATGAATGGCAAAGGTGAAACGCGGAACCAGGCTGCCCACCTCCAAAGCTATTTTGTGTCTGCTCTGATTTGCGTGAATCCTATGCACTTCTTCTTCAGCATGTTATAGTATCACTGACCAAGATATATCTTTTTCTTTGCTTTATTTTGGTTCTAGGGACACACTGTCGTCACCTCTTGTGTGCCTGGTATTACTCAGATGTCATATGCATTGCTTTATTTAATCCTAAACTGTCTTTCAGGAATAGTTATGTAAACAATGAAGTTCATTTAACCATTTTACTACTTTCTACTTCAGAGAGTGAACTTTTTCTGACCAGGCCCCAAATTCTAGAGAAATCTTTATTGAAGCCCTGTGACCAGACCAGAGCTCTTTCAGGCTAAGGTTCATGTAAAACATTGGCCTTTGTGGAAAATTTGGCTCTTGATTGCTTGGGTCTCAGTTCATGGAAATGTTCATCACTCAAGAGGCAAGTCATAGATACACAGACAGGAATGGAAGACAGTGAGTGCTCTGTGTCCCTGTCACTTCACAGCCCTACTGTGTAGTTTCTTAGTACATAGACTTCTTTGGAAAAGGGCCTATACTTTTCACTTTTGAATCTGTTTATAAGGAAATGACAGTATTTTACAGCATTTGTACCACCGCTGACTGAAGCTCTGATCCTTGATGTGTTTAGTTTTTACGTGTGCTCATCTCTACATCAAAAACAGAGGAAGCCACAGGAAACTGCTGCCTGTATTTCCAGGAAATGTAACTACCTCATCGGCTCCCCAATCCGCACAGCCCAAAAGACCTGGGTGCAGGCACTGGCATTGCCGATGAAGAGGGTGATAAGGAGCTCAGAGTGTTCTCATTCTGTCGCTCTGCCCACAAAAGCCTGAAGAACACAGGCTCTTAAGACTAACAGGAAAACTCTTAACTCTCATGCTTTGAGCTATGAATCTCTGAATATGTAAATGCTACTATGCATAGAGTGAAGTATAATTCCAAACCAGAGGGATGGTGGTCCTCTCTCTTCCTGCTCAAGGGTGGCACCTCCCGCCTGGTCCACAGGGCTGTGGCTGGCCCTCCCTCTGACCACACAGAAATGGAAGGATCCTGGGAGAGCTCTCATGTTAGCCTATTGATGTACTCAGAAGAGATAAAGACCGTGAGGTTGTGGTGACCACCAAGCACTCTTTAAAGAATGGTTATGATAATGATAATAGCTCATATTCATTGAGTGTTGACTGGTATGCCATACATTGTACTTAGGCCCCTACATGTGTTTTATTTAATCCTCACATAAACCCCGAGAGGGACTTTCTTTATTATCCCCATTTTCAGATGAGGCACCCGAGACTCAGAGAGTGTTTAATACCTTGTCCAGGATCACACAGCCAGTGGAGGATGCAAAATTCAAACCCAGACTTGTGTAATTCCAAGCCAGCACTGTGAATAGTCAAGTAGATTTTACTGGGGGTAGAGCTGGACTGGCAGCCCCTGTGCACAGGTGGACAGAAGCAGACAAGATCCACCTGAGCAGCCTGAAGACTTGTACCCAGGGCAGGCTTTGGTGTGGAGCTGCCATGCTAACACTCTCACATAGAAGAAAGGATTAGATGGAAGTCCAACAAAGACTTGACCACAGGGGATTTATGTGTCCCTGGGTACTGGACAACATCATAAATGTAATCTTCCAAATACAAAAAGATGCCTTCTCACTTCACTGTGATCTCAGCTTCCTAACAGGGCTCTCTTTTCTATTTTAGCCTATACGTTCAAATTGTGATTAAAACAGGTATGAGAAATTGATGTTGTTTCAGTTTCTCCATGAACTGAAACAAATTTTCTTTTAAGCATGAAATCTCACATCTCATGGATCAAAGAGGTGCTCTGGAAGAGAAGTACCTACAGATATTTAAGGCTTAATAAAGGCTGTCTGTTTACTAATACCCCAAATTATTGCAAAAAGATGTAATTTGACTGCAAAGACATACCCTAGTAAAGCCAATAGCAAAAAGTAGGAAAATGAGGCTAGCAAGTAAAAGGTATCAAGATTGTCTATGGACTTGCTAGAGACAGACCATAAATATGGTTTTGAGCTCTCTGATAGTTATCGTGAAGATGAAAAAAAAAATGTAGTGGAAATTGATTTTAAAGACCCAAAAGAAGAAAAGTTATCTTACAATTTTAGCAAAAAAAAAGTAATTTGCAACTCTACACAGGAGCTGGTTTAAAGCCGTTGGCATGCAGTCCTTCTACACATCTCTCCACATTTCACTTATTTTTAGGATTAAAAAAGACCCATATCGTGTGATTTATTCACATGTCTTCTTCTGGATCATTTCAGGATTAATAATCTGGTTTGTGTATTATCCATGTCTTCATTTCTCGTTTGGCCTGTTGTTTATGTTCTGGACATTCCTCATTAGCATTTCTGTTAAATGATAAGCAGGGAAAATACACATAAACATACAACTCTAGCAATCAGTTTTGCTATTTACAGAGGTGATTTTAATGCTTTTTTAGCTCATGGGAATTTCAAGAGAGATCTCTCTGTATTAGCCTTCTAATAGAACTGCCAGCTCTCTTAGAACTCAACCAGCCTCTGTGTGTGTTTAGTGAACCCCACCTGGGCCGCAGCTGAACGAAGGCAAGTAGGGGAGAGATCTGCAGAGGTAGGTTTGGCCTCGTTATACCCAGATAAAGGCCACTCCTGAATTTATATAGAGTGTGAAAAGGGTGGGAACTTGTATTCATTTGCTAGGGCTGTCATAACTACAGACTGAATGGCTTAAATAACAGAACTGGAATTTCTCACAGTTCCAGAGGCTTGAAGGTGTCAGCAAGATTTTTTCCTCTCTCCTTGGCTTGTAAATGGCTGGAGATCTCGTGATCTTCCCTTTGTGTGCATCTATATCCTAATCTCTTCTTGTAAGAACACCAGTCATACTGGATTAGGGCCAATCCTAGTGACCTCATTTAACTTTAAATACCTCTTTAAAGTCCCTGTCTCCAAATACAGTAACATTCTGAGATACTGGGTTTAGGGTTACAACTTATGAATTGTGGGGGAGGGGAGGATGCCATTCAACCCATAACAGAATCTCTGATTAAAACAAGATGTTTAGACTACCTGGATTTTAATAATACATGTTTCTGTCTTCTGTAGTTACAAAGAATTGAAAGTCTTGCAAGGTACCCTGTGTTATATTTGTACCCTTAAAAGTCTTGGATCACAGTGAGGGTTTGCGTGTGTATGCGCACACATGTGCATGTGGGTCTTTTCTCTTTGGCATCAAATTATACTGTGTCTATTGAAAGTTTAAAGATCAGTGCATTTTCTCCTATTCAGAAAGTACTAATGTCCAGCTTTCACTAGAGTTCTTTTCATCTCCAAGGCTCTCAAATATTGACTAAGTAAGTACAAATGGAGGAAGTCTAGCTAAATAGCCTCTCTTGGAGGACCAGCCCAATGGACTTAGAATACACAGTGATTTGCTGTCTTTGCAAACAGAAGCAATTAGAAATCTTTTATTATTGGTTATAATAGCAAGTGACATCTTCTATTACGTTTGGCAACTGACATATCAAATTGCATTTTAGTTGGTTGTTACACATGAAATAGTAGAATATGAGTAGACTAAAATTGAGAATTTACAGCCCTGGGGCTTAGAATATATGACATCTGGGGGTTACCATGACAACTCATCAGGATGTTGCTTTGTAATCTTTTGGATTAGGTTTTAGCCCAGGGTCACTGGATTGAAATTGGGGGGGGGGATTGGTAGCAGGACATGAATGTTTTCCCTTTACTAAATGGTATTTGAATTTGTAGTTTGGTCATGTTGCTAAAGTCAAGTAGAAATAACACTTGAGGGAATATTTAAATTCTACAAAACATAGACAGGATCACATTTGTCAGTGAGAATATTCAGATGGAGTGGTCTGGAAAACAACAACTGGAAGACAGGATTTCCTGTCATTCGTCAGTGGATAAAAAATATGCAAGTATCCCTTAATAATATATGTACACCCCTGAACAGTTATAGGTAAGTGAAATTTAATCCTTTTTATAATTGTCTTATGTTATAAAATTGGAACTGAACATGCCCCAGAAAGTAATATGGCCACAAAGTAAACCACAGCTGCTTTCTAGTGTCCCATATCCTCCATCTCAGCCGGAAATGGCCTGCAGGGTGTGGAATTGGGACCATGGAAGAAAATTGGGCAATGTGCGGGAGGAAGTGGCTGGAAAACTGCGCACCACATTCCTCAGCCCTCACATTGGCCTTGGCCACAAGCACCATGACAGTGTTGTGCCTCTCAGACATGCTCCTCAACAAGGACGATCAATGGAAGTAACCTGGGCGCACGCAGGGTGGGGGAGGGCGCGCGTGCGCGCGCCCTCTCCCTCCTCCATCGCTGCCGCCTCCTTCTGCTCCTCCTGGTGCTGCTTGTGTGCTCTTTTGGTGCGGTCCTGGTGCCTCTTTAGTGAAGCGGCAGCTGAAGAGACTCCAGCGCTCGCGATGGCCGACGAAAAGCCCAAGGAAGGAGTCAAAACTGAGAACAACGATCATATTAACTTGAAGATGGCAGGGCAGGACGGGCCCATGGTGCAGTTTAAGATTAAGAGGCAGATGCCGCTTAGCAAACTAGTGAAGGCCTATTGCAAACGGCAGGGTTTGTCAATGAGGCGGATCAGATTCCGATTTGATGGGCAGCCAAATCAATGAAACAGACACACCTGCACATTTGGAAATGGAGGATGAAGATACAGTTGATGTGTTCCAGCAGCAGACAGGAGGTGTCTACTAAAAAGGGAACCTGCTACTTTACTTAAGAACTCTGTTCCTCCAGACCAAGAAGACATTCTCAATTAGCACACTGCAATTTGGTTCCACCACATCCTGACTACTACAGTATAGTTTTCTCTATTCTTTCATTTTCCCTTTCCCCTTTCCTTTATTGTACATAAAGTAACTGATGTATGTGCACAAGCATTTGCATTTTTTTTTTTAAACTAAATGGCCAATGGTATGTTTTGAGTGACATCAAATGGAGATGGGATGGGGAAAAATACTGGTTCTGTGAAAATACCCCCTTTCTCCATTAGTGGCATGCTCATTCAGCTCTTATCTTTATATTCCAGCAAGTTATTTTGCTCTCGCTGTTTAACAAAAAAAGGACATAAAAATCCTTGCATACCTTGTTTGATTGGAGAATTTTAATGTTTTTCATTTATCATTGTAAAACCAAGGACAATTTTATAACTTTTTTGTATGTAGCTGTTACATGTAGGGCAATCTGTCTTTAAGTAGGGATAACTTACTCTAAAAGAAATGAATCCTGGATAGTTTTCCCTTCAAGTCAAGTGTCTTGTTGTTTAAATGAACTTCTTGTTTAAAATGGAAAAAAAAAAAAAAAAAATGGAAGCCACCTGGAAACTGAAGAACTCGGTTCCCAAGTTTGATCCCAGTTCTGCCTCTGACTGTGTGATTATGGACAAAACACACTCAACTCTGGGTTCTGCTGGAAATGAAGGGGTTGAGTGTTTTCTGCTGGTGAACTCTGCTATTTATCATCATGTGAGGCAGGGCCAAGTCAACTCATGTCTTTGCCCACATTTTCATCATTACTTTGCCGTAGAACTACCTTTCTATGGTTAGTGGGAACCCCTAATAATTAAGAGACAGTTAAAGGATTTCTCCCTGTCCCCATAAAATTTTAGGTTTTATTTCTGAAGCAAAGGCTGCCATGTAGTAAGGAGAGGATGAAATCCCAGACAGAAGACAGCCAGTTCCAGTAAGTTTTCCAACTACCACTATCATCAGCATCAGTTCAGCTAATACCTACTGAGCATTTCTATATGGGGACAGTGCTAAGCATTTTATTTACATTATGCCGCTTAATTCTTACAACAAATATGTACATGTATAAGTGTGTGGTATGGTATATAAGATTGAGCATTTGCCATCTGCCAGGTGCTATGTTGAAACCTCACAATAACTCAATGAGGTAGATAATGGATTGCCAGTTATACATCACAACAAAGGTGTTATTAATTAGCTCTGTTTTTTACAAGTAAGAAAACTGAGCCATAACTAGTAACTGATAAAGCAGGGATTTGATGAAATGGTATAGCCTGAGAACCCATCCTCATAATCTCTCTGCTGGTGGTTCTCCACACCTGTGTGGCAGTAATAGTCAGCTAAGGAGTTTTTAAAATACTATATGGATCCCAGGGCCCCACTCAACATCAGTCAGATTACCTGGGGTTGCCACCTGCACCCGTGTATGTTAATAAACAGCCAGGGTTAGGAGCCACTGCTTCAGGTAGAACACTGGGTTATGTGGTTGGGTTGTTAGTTGCCTATAGCCCCATAGCCAGCTGAAGACCAGCCTAGGCCTTGCACCCGCCTGCTTACTTGAAAGTCCAGAACCTTGACAGCACTGTGGCCTACAATGCAGCTATTATTACTGTTATCAGGGCTCATACCTACCATCATGCCTTGTTTCCCTTTTCTACTCTAAATTCCAAAGCCACAAATTTGTTCAGGGTCTTTTAAACACGTGTAATAGACCACATTATGATAATCAAAGAAGAGACTTCTTATTGGAACCAAAGCAGTTATTTCACATTTCAAAGCATCACAGTTAACTCATCATCACCATGGTTAATGTTGAGTCATTGTGCTCTTTCCTCATTGAGTGAAACCTTCCACCAGCAGAGTCAAGGACAGTGGTCCAAAGCTTTGATGCACATTGCAATCACCTGGGCCCCTTTAAAAACCACGAATGCTTGGCTCCCATCTTAGACGTTCTGATTTTACTAGTATGTGGCCTGGGCAGTGGGGTTTTTTTAAAACTTTCCAGATGATTCTGATGTGCAGCAGAGTTTGAATTGGTGATTTAAGAACTTGGTCTGTAAGTTCACAGGTGTGTTGACTGTGGAATGACCTCTGTGGACTGAATTCACTTTTCACCACTCTGGCGATGTCTCCCCATAGTCCTCTTTTGCATTTTAGCCTGCGTGATGAATTTGTATACTACCTTACACAGAATTCTACCTTAATGTCCAATGATGGTTGTTCCCCAGAGGTTGTTCTTAGGCGTAGGCTCTTCAGGTGATACTGGTGATGTGTCTGTGAGATATCTTTGTAAGGTTTAAGCCTCATTGAACTCTCTTATTTTCAGTATGTGATGTATTTCTTTTTTAATGGTTTTACCTTTTAAAATGTATTTATGATTTTAATATATGTTGCTTTTTACTTCCAAGAGCAAGATAAACACCTCTTCCACATAATGCTTTACAGTAATAAACAACTTACAGATCTTTCCCCAAATCTGTTGACCATCAGATTTCACTATTGAGAGATAGCTGACATGCCTGTAATGCTTAGCAGTTGATAAAATCTTACAGATAGAAATATGGTAGGAAGTTGGGAGACTCATACTTAATCTTCAAAGAGTTTAGGAATGTCAAATTAACTCTATCAACTGGAAAGTATAGTTGGATTTTTAAAGCAGAAGGGTAAATTTGTTGACAAGTTTGTAAATGTAGTTGATCTGGAAATTCATTTTAAGGTAGATACTAGGTGTTAAACTGAGATTTTTAAGGGGAAAGAGAAGTTTGGTGGATAATGGGGGGGCAGGTAATTTGCAAAATGGAACAACATTTGGCAAAGGCTAAGAGATAGAGAATGGAACGTTGCAGGACTGTAGGCCCGCTGGGCTGGTCTGAAAGGTATAAACTAGGTATGACAGATAAGGAGAAAGGATTGCTGAGAGGGAGCTTGTTGTGTGAGATTTAAAACAAGAATACTTTGGAAGAACTAAAAAAACAGGCATATTTGAGGGAGCGTCTCTTTTCCTTTGTGCAATTGTCGAAATCCAGCTGGTCTGTAGTTGTGCTGGTATTATGGATCATGAACAAGGCAGGTCATTGGGGTTGGTTATTAAGTTTTTCTTGAGGGAAAGGCTTTTGAAATTCTTTCTCCTCTTTAGGTTTAAAAATTTCTCATTCTGAAGTCTTGTCTACATCTTGCTGCTGTAATTCCCAAGCCAAGAAGAGGGGGTTAGGACGCCTGTCTTTTGAAGTGCAAGGGTCAGAGCAGGAAGGGGCTGTCACGGTTGTTTCTCTTTGTTCAGGAATTAGAACATGTGAGCAAGTGGTTCCACCCCTCATTTTGTGAGCTGCTTTCCTCCGCTATTTCCTCATTTTTCCCATGACGTTTCAGGCTGTTTCCCCACAAGACTGGAAGGCCTGAAAGACGCCATTGTTTCACAGGAGTGCGAGTTTGTGCATACTTGCTGATCTGGCTGGCTGGGGTCTGAGTGTGGGTGGGACACGCGGAGGGGGATGCAGCCTAGAGAATGTGTGGAGCATATTTCTGATAGTGGCAAACACTTTCTGTTTGGCAGGCATCTGTAGAGGCTTTTTCTTCATACTTTTAAAATATTTTTTACAAACTGCAGTCTGCCCTGGTAGACAGAAATAGGGTCATTCCATTAGGCTAAGGAAAGTTTCTTAACAGTAGACCAGATGGATGAAGGCCTCATCTGAACTTCACTGCATCTGCAGATAAATGCAAACTTTTGTTCTCGTAAGCACACATACTCCTTGGTGGCCTGCCCAAGGTTCATGTGAGCTCTTGGAGCTTTGCAGCCCTGCATATTCTGCATGACAGATCTTAGTCCACGTGTACTTTTTGAGGGTACAAAATATTAATTACAGTACGAGGAAAAACGCAGTAAGAGAAACCCTAGCTAAAAGCTGAATAGATTTTTGAGCAAAGGAGATCAGGGGTTAATGCAAATGAGATTTTATTTAAATAAAGTTAATGGTATATTGTCTTTACATTAACTTTTAAGGAGTTGGGTGTGTATCTGATTAAGAGTAATATGCCAGTAGAATACACTACGTTTATATCGACTTCTGAAGTAACATTAACATTTTTAGCCAGATTTCCAAAATTCCATATTATTTCAAAATGTTCTCAATGATAGCAGTGACCTTGGGACCTAAGGTCAGTGTTGTGAGTTGATTGTACCCATCTCTTCACACCTCCATGTTCAGTGAGTCAGGTGGAAAGTGCGAAATCAGCCAGGGTGGGGGTATTTACACCACGGAAATCAGCAAACACTCCACCATCAAAGGCTGTTTTTCAACATTTAGCAGCACACCCCTGCCCAACGTGGAATTTAAAATTTAAGGAGTCTTCTCCTGAGGCAAATAATGTAGTGTTTCCACTCAACATAACAGCCAGTGGGAACCTTTTAAAATATAAATCAGGCCTGCCTGGAAACCCTCCATGGCTCCCCATTTCACTTGGAGGAAAAGTCTCACTGTGATCTGAGATCTATCTACCTGTGCTCTAACTGCCCTTGGCCCCTCTTTCCTTGTCTCCACCTCTCTCCTCCCATTCTTACCTCCAGACCCTGCTGCAATCATAGGGCCTTTCCCCCAGGGCATTAGTTCTCAAACTTCAGTGTGCATCAGTATCACCTGGTGGGCTTGTTGGGTCCCACTGTAGCATTCCTGAACCAGGAACAAGTTTCTAGGTGATGCTATGGTCTACTTTGAGACCCACTGTTCTAACTCACCTCCACCCAATTTTTTACCTCTCACCTCCTTTAAGGCATCAATCCACTTTCACCTCCTCACCCACCCTGACTATCCTATTTAAAATTACAGCCTTCCTCCACCCCATTTCCAACTTTCTGTCCACAGTTTTGTTTTGTTTTGTTTTCAGTGCACCTAGCACTAGTTTGTACTTATCCTGGTTTGTGTTTATTGTCTGTCTCTGCCCCACCCACCACTGGATTCTAAATTCCACGAAGGTAGGTGATTTTTGTCTATTTTCTTCACTAATGCATCTCAAGTCTCTAAAACGGTGCTCAGTTAGTATGTGCTCAGTTAATATTGTTGAATGACTTGGTGAATGAACAACATTGAGCAATGAATAATGTACCTCAGATTTGGGCCCCAGACTCTTTAATTCTAACTCACTAGAGAAATCTTAAGAACACTTTCTGCAGTTTTGTGTCTCAGCTTCGCTGCTTTTAGGATAATGAGGGGATCTATCTGCCCTCAGCGAAAATTTTGGAAAAACCTGATGATTCTTAAATAGTAGGTGCTCTTCGATTTAAATTTTGACCTCAAAAGCCCTAAGCCAGTGGTCTTCAAACTCTGGTCTGCGGAAGTTCCCTGGCGATACTTGAGGCATTCTGCAAACACTTAATTTGCATTTCATTTTTAATATATTTTAAACAGTTTTTATAGCCATAATAAAAAAAAAACATATGCACTCTTTAACATGTTACGTATCAAATTTTAACACATTACCACCACCAATGCCTTGAATTGGACTCTCAAGTTAACCATGAAATTAAGTGTTTTTTGCTGTTTTGGCTTATATATTTGAACTTCTTATAAAACAGAGTCATTGATAAAGAAGTTCTGTACCAGTGTTTTTCAGCTTCTAGCCTGATTAGAAATTGAACAAGCAAAGTCCTCCTGTTAGACATGTTCAGCACGCTCAATTACATGCCAGGCAGGATTTGGGTGCCTCTGTTGGGTGTAGGCTTCTGTATGAATTATGGCCAGTTGTACAATAAGTGAACACAACACGCTTCACTTAGTAACATGTATTGTTCTAGGGTCCTGTATGCCCACTCTACATTTTGGTTGCTCCTTGATGGATTGGTAAAGATATCAAGTAGTTGCCAGATTATCATTAGTGATTAAAAATGAAATTTAAAAGATTTTTAACCACTGAATTTTTTCAAGCCTTTGGGTTAGTTTGAGGCATGTCATAAGATTACAAAATCAATCACTAAAGAACTATTATCTCCCTGACCGGGTAGTTCAGTTGGTTAGAGCATCATCCCAGTACGCCAAGTATATGGGTTCGATCCCTGGTCAGGGAACATACAAGAAAATCAACCAATGGATGCATAAATAAGTGAAACAACAAGGTGATGTTTCTCTCTCTTCCCATTCTTCTTTCTTTTTCTAAAAAAAAAGTCAAATAAAAATTAAAAACAAAAAACAACTCATCACCTCCAGTATAACTATTCTTTGCTGTTCCGATCCACTCATTTCCAGAACTTGGTTATGGATATTTCCCAGAGTGCATTCCAAAGGATACAGTTTTATTTGGTCAGGTTGATTTCTCCGTTTCAGATAGTAAATAAGAAGCGTGGCAGAGAGCAAGAGAGTTATCTGAAATTTTGTCTGCATCTGTTTCGTCCCTGATATTAGAGATCTAGAATTCAGACAGAGAGTGATGCCTGCAGTTACCCATGACTACCAGGATTTTCTTAATACAGTGCAGCCAAATACAACTGCAGAGGTAAAACTACAGAAGTAAAGTGTCACTTTTAAGTCAGTTAATAAGCCTACGACTATCTTAAAGCCCCACTCCCTGCTATCTCAAAAGGCCATTGAATGTATTATAGGAAATAGTTATGCTTTGTGGAACATTTTGTAGACCTCCTTTCACATCCATCTAGTAATGCACTTAACACTGTCTTGTAGTTTGTTGTTCTCTCCCCCACACTATAATGGAGCTCCTTGAAAGGAAGAAATGGGTCTCATTAGTGCCAATGCGTGACCTTACCTAGCACATGGTGGCTTCTCAGCACATGTTTATTAAATGAAACCGCACAGCAGAGGGGAGCAAGTGTGAAAGGAATGATGCAGCCTCCTATTAAATACACAATCAGTGCCTTTTCACACTAAGCACTTTTTAACATTAGAAAACATATTTGATGTTTCCATGATTCCTCATGGACAGTCATTTTAAGTTTTCTTAATTCTTTCTAGAAATGCCTTTTGACTTTGACCTTTCTGTGTCATCCTGCAGCCATGCCCTGGTTCCTCCTCCTCCCCTGCACCCCTCGCCTGGACTGTGGAAGCAGCCTCGCAGCCCTCTTCCAGCCCCGTCCTCCCTCACAGTATCACTGCTCTTGTCTCCTTACTAAGCAAATCCCTGCAAGTCCTTCGGCCTCCTGCCTGCGGCAACAGGTGTCCACCTGTGCTGTCCAGTACGGTGTCTGCGAGCCTCATGTGGCTAGTCCAAACGGGGATTTGTTATATGGACATCAAACCAACACACTATTTCAAAGACTTAGTATGAAAAAAATATAAAATATCAATCATTTTTATATTGATCCCATTGTTGAAAGGGTAAAATTTTAGATATATTGAGTTAAGTAACATAATGTCTTTTTTACTTTTTTAATGGGTCTACTAGAAAATTCAAAATGATGGTTCATCTTATGTATCTGTTGTTCAGTGCTGGTCTAAGCTGTATAATGACATTTGAAGTTTCTTATCACCTGGCCTCAGTGACCTCTCCAGCCTCATAGCCCAGTCCTTCCTGCCCTCCTCAGAATTTGTCATTATCCCGAGACCTTACCAGGTCTCTATAGTGATGGCGTTTTTCCCCACATTGTCTTCTTCTTTCTGGAATATCCTTCTCTTTGTTAGATATAAAATCCTACTCAGATGTTTAGAACCTGACTTACGTGTCCCATGCTGGTGAAGTTATGCCCCGTTTCCTCAGACAGAGCTAGCTGCTTCTCCCCATAACAAGGTCATGGCCCTTCCATTACTGTGCTTACCTTGCTGTTCTGTCATTAGGTGTCTTCTTAGGTAGACTTCTCAAAGGAAAAAGCTGCAACTTAATCTTCTGATGACCCCTGAGGACAGTAGTTGCTGTGTACTAGACATTTAATTGACATTTATTAAATTAATATATGTGAATTAGTTTCATCCTGTTGCACACACTGCTATTTTTACATGAAACCAGCCTTGATCATCTGAGCCATTGGCCGTGGAAAAATTGTATGGTGTGGTGGGTAGCCCTGCACCTCTCCCTCACAACCCCGGTTTCATACTTTTGTGTTCAATAAAATGGCTTCTTTGTTCTCCCTGGTTGACTGATAATATACATTTGAGTTTATGAAATCCATGGTTATTGTGCAAAGTATAAAATGACAGTATAAATTACCACTTTTACTATTTTGTTCTTAGGTATTTCATACTAGCTTTTGTTTGATTAAAGACTCAACTTCTAAACAAGTTTGAAATCCACTGTTCTTATCCTAAATTTCATTTACATTTTCATTTCAGATGTTTCATTTTGGTTTTGATGAGGTGGTTTCTAGTATCCCATGAGTTCAAATAGAGCAAGACTCCTCGATTCTGGCTGCTCCTCGATTCTGGCTGCACAGTACATACAACCTGGCAGCTTTCAAAAATCCTCATACCCAGGCCCATCCCTAGAGATCCTGGTATGATTGGACTGGTGAAGGAGGACGTAGGCCCCAGGAATCATGAAAAGCATAAATACCTTTTAATAAATTGATTCTACAGTGCTTAAAGAGCCAGGTAAAATGTGAAAATGTTGACGTTTTGAATTGATCAATTTTCTTCCTTTGTATTAATGATATTGTGAGTACATGTAACATAAACTTAAGTTCGTACTATGATTTTGGGGTCAAAAACAACATCTAATGGAATCTGTCTTCTGTGGACAGTTTCCTAAGTTTTCTGAAATTTAAAAGTTCCCTTTTCTGTTATTCTCTAAAACCTATATGGAACAGAATTTAATGTTCCTCACTGGCAGAAATAGCTAACAAAAGACAGAGTTCAGGTCATGGAAATAAGGACGGACAAGGGCAGTGGGTGGAAGAGGTTTGCACAGGTAGTGGCCTTCCTGGCGTCCTTGTTAGCCTGAGTAAACAGTGTTCCCCTAACAGAGCCTCTGAGCTCTGCCTGTTGATAAGATCTGACATTTTGCTTAATCACTCTTTAATGATATTCTTCCTTTTGTTCTTGGCATGTGAGAAATGAGCTGTTTTTTAAGGCATGGGAAAGAATTTACTTTAATTCAGTAAAATGGGCTAGTAATGCACATATAATTCTTGTACAGATAGAAGGAAAAATTATCTAAATTCTGTTTCTCAGATCTCTTTTCATACATTTTCAAGAAATTGTAAAGTACCTGAAATCCTATAAAGGAGCTCATCTGGGATAAATATTTTGAAGACATTGGAAGAAAATCCTATGAATGGCATGCTCCGTGTCATTACTGTACCCGGTTAAATGCAAATGTAATGTAAACAAGCGTAGGTTTTGCACATTCTCAGTTTGTTGAAAGTGGCTGTATGCTCTTATTCTTCTAAAGTGTCATCTCTTTCAATTTGAGCTCTTTAGGTAAGAGAAAAGAAGAAGAAAGGAAAATACTTGGAATCAAATCATTTAGAGCAGAAAAAGGAATAGAATCCTTTAGTTAACTCCATTGTTTTTAGTTGGTGTGTCTTCTGTGTGAGACTGATGTCATGCAGATTGAATGCAGAGGCAAACCTAGGGGTGTGTGTGTGTGTGTGTGTGTGTGTGTTAAAGCTCCACACCCACCCAGAATGTGGAGTGAGTGTGAAGGGCTCCACGACAGCCCGGTATCTGTCAAGAATGTACCTATTTTTAACACACTAGGTCAAGTGTCAGCACTCCATAGGAGGTGAGGAAAGGGGTAGAGACCGTGTTGCTCCAAGGATGGTAAACGGCCCTCTGGCGTGTTTACAGCACAGCTGTGCATTCTTAATGGCTCTGCTGCTGCCCTGTCAGGTAAAGTTTTCTTTGCCCATGATGAATGGCAGGGAATTCTTGAGCAGAGAGAACCAAAGAAGCTGGGAGGAGGAAAGGGGAAGGGAAGAACAGAGAAGAGAGAAAAAGAAGCACGCAGCTCCAGAGGGAGATAGTCTGTGCTTTGCAGTTGCTTGTGTGGATAGAAACCAGATGGTAAGCTGGAACACCCGCTTGGCTATCTGAGGAGCCAAACATATGGTTAATGGTCGGGAGAAATAGCTTTCAGAGCCAGGGCTTTGCTGACTGCTTCATATTACAGATTGTTACAGTGTGTCATTACATTGCCAACCTAAGTGCTTAATACCCACTGCGGGTGCTGGGCATACACTTACAAGAAGGACTTTTAGCTCTTTGCTGGCTCTGAATGCAGAACTGACATCATAAGGAGGCTTAAAATGTCTGGTGTTCAGAGGTAGGGAGAGGGGTAATTTTGTAGTGAAAACAAGATTTTTTTTTAACAAGCCAAGCCTTCACTCCACTGAACTGTTTTTCTGAGAACCTTTTTATATGGGTCACACACACACACACACACACACACACACACATGCGCGCGCGTTTTGAAACAGAAATCTAAAACAAAGGCCATGTTCCCCCATTCCAGTGGACTCGACAGCCCCTCTGTACGTGGAAGCCACAGCACTGCACTTACAGGCCCCGCATTTGAAGTTTCTGTTTGGGGAGCTTTGGGCAACAGCAGGCCCATGTTATCTAAGGAACTGCTGAGCCCATTCATCTGCTTTTCACGGCCTGCTTCCTTTTATTTTTAGCCAAATCCGTCAGGCCTGACAGGCGGGTAATTCGAGCCAGAGAAAGGGCAGAGCTCCAGGTCCTTTCCACAAAGCAATTCTTCTCCTCCCTCCTGGGAGGGCTCCAGACTTGGCCTGCTTCAGGCAGATGGATTTGTTGAGTCATGTGAGATCATTTACACAAAAACACAGTGAGGCAGTGGAAATTTAAAAAAAAAAAAAAACGGAGGGGGAAGAGGAGGGGCAGCCAGGGGGAGTGTGTGCTGCCGTGGCTGCTGGGGAGCGTAGGAATTTGCAGCGAGGCAGCTAGACTGAGGAATGCCGTAGATTCATTTGTGTATAAGGTAATGTCTAGTTTACACAGCGGGGTGGAGCCAGGCTGGAGAGGCGCCTTGAACTACTTGCCTGTATTCAAAAGAGAAAGGGGGTGTGGGCAAACTTTAAAAAATTTTTTTTAAAACAACACCCACCAAACAAAGACCACAGTGTTGACAGTCTTGGGTTCCAGTAGCCGTAAACTACCAACAGGATGGTTTATAGAAAATGGATTTGCTCTGTGATGTAATACAAGTTTGCTTTGTCCTGACTCCAGCATGACTGAGGCGGCAGTGGAGGGAGGAGAGGAAACTTGGAAAAGGGCGCTTGGTTAATGGTTTCCAGAGATTATTAGCAGGACTTGAGCAGAGGGAGGAAAGTGGGATATTATGGAGAATTACTTCGAGATGTACCATAATTGCGGTAGGTAAAATAAAGTCATTACTAAGGCTTCCATGCTCAAGAGGAATTGAGCAATGATTCTGAAATGCCAAGGAAGGTATCATTTTTCCCTACCACAGTATTCACTGTCCTCTAGCTTCTGGGACATTAAAATTAAAAACAACAAAGAAACAACCCTGAGCTTTACATCAGGATAAACAGTATTAGCATTTAGTGAGTCAGTTTTGTTTACTGTTTATACAAGCCTTTAAAACATGTCCATTAAAAAATTGCCTCCTGCTTATTTGTGAAGTTCTTTTTTCTTCTCTTCAAATTTGCTTGTAGGCATTAACTGTGCTTGCATGGGGATTTTTTCCTTCTTTTTCTAGAATGAAAGAGTGCATGAGAGAATAATGACTGGGTTATCTAAATGTACATTCATACACCAGATATACAGAAAATATGCTATGTAGAAGAAATGGAATATATTCAGCCTGGTACAGAAAATTAGATTGGGGAGTATTTCAAAATATATACCATGATTATTTTCACTATAATACATTTCTGCAATTCTGCATTTATATATGCAAAAAATCTTTAGCCTCCCTAAAATGTAGGTCAACATCACCCCAGTTCCTCATATTTGGTTAGTATTGTAAAAGTTGAGACATTTTTGCCTCTTTTTCCCCAGACCTAGGTATACTCAGGCTACATGTACAATTTTAGTAATTATGAAACTTAGCTCATAAATTCCTTTTGTTAATACTCATCGCTGAATTGTGATAGTAAGCACTCAGATCACACCTTTACTTGAACAAACACAGCTCTCACAATGGTGCTGCTCCAGTATGTTCCAGACAGCTCTAGTCATCGTACTCTGCATAGTTACAGGGCAACTTTTATTTATTTTACTCGAGGAGAGAGCTGATAAATTTTTGTGGTTGTTAATTGTGTACATTTTGATTACATGTCAGCATTATTGTAATGTCATTGAGTTGTCATTATTTTAAACCTTTAAACATTATTGAGTGTTCTCCCTACACCAGGGTTTCTCAGATTCAGCACTGTTTACATTTTGGACCAGATCATTATTATGAGGGCTGTCCTGTACATGGTAGGATATTTAGCAGCATACCTGGCCTCTGCCCACTAGATGCCAGTAGCCCCCTCCCCCAGTTGTGGTAACCAAAATTGTCTCCATGCATTGCAAGTGTCCCTTGGGGGCAAAATAAGCCCTGGCTCATAACCACTGCTCTATCTTATTTTGGTTTGGAGGTTCATTCTCTATATACCTCATGAGCTGGGCACTCAGTTACTTCTGCGATCGATCGAATTAAGGGTGTAAAATAACATTTTTTCCCTCCCACTATTTATCCTAAAAGTGGGAACTCCAAATTAGATGACATTTTCAAGGCTCAATCAAGCAAGGGTATGGGGGAAGGGGGTGCGAATTTATTCCCAACAGGAGGCCTAGGATTTTGTTACAGAACAGTCTCTCCCTTGGAATTCTGGCCTTAGCAGGTGGAACCCTTCAAGGCCACATTGTAGCGACTTTCCCAGAGCTGTCGAAGAGGAAATGGCCCTGCTGACTGAGCTCAGGGATGTTGACATAGAAAGAAAGGGAACACCTCCTGGAGGGACCAGAGCAGAGAGCCTAGGCCACAAGTGCAGTGGCCCTCTCCAGGCTCACCGCCTTCATATCAGCCCCAGGAAGAGGGAAAGGCAGCTGTGACAGTTCGTTCTTTGGAACAAAGCAGACATCCTCTCCATCTGACTGGCTGTGATCTCAGAAGCTGGAACTCTCGTTAAACAAGGAATGTAGAGCTCTCCCCAGGCTAAGGCAGGCATAAATTTCCTCTGTTTGTTTTGAGAGGACTAGTGTCGACTGCTGTAATGAGATCAGAGGCGACCCCAGGGACAAGGCCTCCAGGTCGGCCAGCACCAGGAGCAGGTTTCTGTGGCTGTTCTCTAGGCTGCTGTTGGAACACAGCGACTCCGCAGAGCACGGTGGTGACATGGTGGGGTGGTTGTGCCCTTGTTTCATTCCTTGCCATCTTTGCCTCTCTGGGGCTACCAAAACATCAGCGTGCAATCATCCAATTCTAAGTCACAGAAAAGTTAATGTAAGGCACAGTCCTTTCCTCAGAACTGAGGATGGACTTAGTTGTGTGCAGAAAATGCAGCCTCATGCAGGGAGGTGACTGCTTGCTTGGGGTGACTGCCCACGCTGCTGAGAGGTACGGTGCTTAGTGCCTGGCAGCCCTGACCCCCTCCTCACCCAGTATCACTCTGTTACGAGGAAGAGCTACGGTGTGAGTCACAACAATATAGCATGGGCTACAAAGAACATCTTTCTACCTCCAGCCAAAATTATAGCTAAATGGTCACCGACAGGACCCTAAATATGGCAGAATTTAGGAAACCCAAACCTGGACATTTAGGGAACCCTAAACTGGACATTTCTGGCAGAATTATATGTTGAGCTGATATAGCTTGGCCAGCTTCTACTCCCTGCCCCTAATTTTTAGGTATGTTGGTTAGAATGGAAAATAGTAAGTGCATGGTGAGCCCAAAAGCAGGAAACGGAAATTGCCTGGTGCCTCATGCCACTGGCTCATGAGTGATTCAAAGCTGGCACAGGCTGTGGGTTCTAGCAGTTGTGGTGTTTATATTCACCCAGAAACTGTTTGCCAAAAGGGGGCAAGAAGAATTTCTCCCAGAGTCTGTGTGGGGCTTTGAGTGTATATGTTTGGGGCGTGGGGAGGGGCGGGGGAACGGAAATCCAAGGTGACAGTGTTAGCTATGGGGTCCCTTGTGGTGCTGTCTACAAGATGTGGGAACTTCAGTTATTTTGCCAGACACTAAACTGGTCTGAGAGCACTGAGAGCCCTAGGCCCTGGGAGAAGCAAACGCTAGGTCCCTGTAGAGAAGTAAATAACCGGGATGTGTGTCACCGTGAAAGGAACAAACCTCACTAAGGAGAGGCTTGTATTGGAAGTACAGTTGACCCTTGAACAACACAGGTTTGAACTGTGTGGGTCCACTTATATGCAGATGTTTACAGTAAATACAGACAGTACCGTAAATGTATTTTGTCATGATTTTCTTAAAAACATTTTTTCTCTAGCTTGCTTTATTGTAAGAATACAGTATATAATATGTATAACATGCAATACATATGTTAATGGACTATGTTATAAAGCTTTTGATCAACAGTTGTGTATTAATAGTTAAATTTGGGGGAGTCAAAAATTACATACAGATATTTTATTGTTTAGTGGGTTGGCACCACGAACCCCTTTATTGTTCAAGGGTCAACTAAACAGAATTCGACCCTCAGGAAAGCAGAGATAAAAGTGGATTCCTAAGATTAATTTCTACAGGATCCCATCCTGCCAATTTGGGCTTTCTTCTGTGGATTAATAAAAGTTTCTTCCGTGAGAAACAAGGCATTACACCCACTCTGGCTTACTAAGCAGATGAGTTTCAGTTGCAAGCACTAGCCCCCAATAATGCAACTGTCCCTCATTACAGCTTGTCCTCAAGGTATTTGAAAACATTTAAATTCTGCAGTTGGAAAGCTTTTATTGGAGAAATAACTGGTCCCCTTGAGCTTCTTTAAAGAGAGATACTTTCCTAGTGATTTCCTTGTCATTGCTTCCTTTTCAGTGGGTCGTTCAGAAGTAACTCACTAACTGGGCTTTCTGTTGAGTTATTTTAGCTTCTCAGCAAAACACAGGAAATGTGTTTGCCTGGATTGTTCAGCAAACCCCCCAAGGGAGAGGGAAGCTGAAATTGTTTGAAGGTCTGTGGGATTCTTTCAGTATAAAATCAAAAAGACCTGGGTCAGTCAGACATGGTTGGGAAACCTTTGGCCTAGATTAATACAATTCAGCCTTCTCAGTCCAAAGTAGACAAATGGTTGGGGATTGCCTAGAACTCTGGGTGGCCACCAAGTACACCCTGTGCAGTGACATGCACTTTTGGCAAACATTGCTTGAGGATGCTAAAATTAAAGCATGATTCTTTTATTTATTTATTAATGGACTGATGAAATCTCTTAGGCTTATTTTTTTTTTCTGAGTATCCAGATGTACCCTGCTGACCTAAAAGTGATGCCGTACTTCTCAAGGGAAAACTCTTCAGTATTTTATTCTTAATTTGAACCTGTTTTTTCATTTAGTCTCAAAATTATTCTTGCCAAATGAGGAATAGATATTAGATATTGATGTTAAGACATCATGAGGATAGAATGGGAAGAAATGGGCTCAACTGGTGCCAGATTTAAGAAAAATCTTCCCAAACATCTAAGTTCAGGCTGCTATAACCTAATGCTATAGATTGGTTGGCTCAAACGACCGTTTTTCACAGTTCTAGAGACTGGGAAGTCTAAGGTCAAGGTACTGGCCAGTCTGTTTCCTAGTGAGGGCTCTCTTGCAGACAGCTACCTTCTTGCTGTATCCTCACAAGCCCGGGGGGGGGGGGGAGGAGATGTTTGGAGACAAGAGAGAGAGAGAACACACAGTCTGGTATTTGTTCTTCTAATGGCTAATCCTATCATGGAGTGACCACGTTCATGACCTCACCTAAACCTAATTACTTCCCAAAGGTGCTGCCTCCAACTATCATCACATCAGGAGTTATGAAGTATAAAGGCAAATATTTACTTCACAACACATTATAATTCAATTTTGCATATACTGAGAGCCTACTATGTCTAAAGCAGTAGGATAGGTGCTTGTCACTTGGGCATAAAACAGACAAGATCTCTTCACTTGAAATACTTATAGTCCGGTAGGGTGATTGAGAGATAAATACCTATGTGCATTTGCAAACAGAACGAGGTTGTGTTGAATGGTGATGGGAGAATAGGAAGAGGGAAAGCACCTCATCTTTTTTGAACACTTCGTCAAGTACTTTCTTCATTTTATTTCAGTTAATGTTCACAACAATCTTAGGAGGTATAAAGAATTTCCCGCAATTTTATGGATAAAAGAATAGAGACTCAGAGAGGGTTAGTAACTTGCCAGAATCACATGCCAAGAGGCAAAGTTGATATTCAGATCAACTGATGTGGCTCCCAAGCCCTGCTTGGTCAATGCTTCCCTCTGGGCTTGCTGCACCCTGTGAAACCAGCAGCAAGGCCAGGAATGCCAGGAGATCAGCCAGGAGATCAAGCCCTGGAGAATTAAAAGAACAAAGAATCCACCAAGTGACAAGAAAGGTGTATAGGAGAAGATACAAACTGATCAACCAAAGCCAACCACCACTAATTTCCAAAGTATTAACATAAATGGCCAACATTTAAAAAGCCAATGATTTTACACATTCTCTCCATTTTCTGGCTTTCTTGAATATCCAAAGCTCTGGGAACATATGCCCTTTTCCTGGTTTAGTGGCCAGCTCTCCAGGCCCCTCCACTCCTCATAGTCTTCTCTGGCTTGACAGTCACTCATCTCATTGTTTTTTAACCCCTACAGGCATCTGAATTTGTGTCCCCTGATTTAGATAGTCACCCAGGGAAGAGAAGTCAGCTGAACCAGGTAACCTCCTGGCAGCTCTTCTGTGTTGTGCCTTTAATTAAGATATTCCTAAATCACTGGAAGACTGATACCAGCCTTTTTAGGGTGGTAGCCCTGAATCTAAATGTTAGATATCCTGACTTCCGATTTGACTAAGTAAGGGAAGCTCCCAGCATGTGTGTCAGAAGTAGTGACATGAAAGCAATGGACTCTGCTGCTTGGCACTGTTGGCCCTCCCCTGACCTCTATCCCTCCCCATCTGGCTCTCAGGGCCAATTTTTTTGTGTACCAGCAGTATGTCTCTTTATAATTTACAGTCTTCTCATTTCCTGTTTCTTATCACAGTTTCCTATTGAACCATAATTCATATGCCAGTTAAGTTTTTAGAATATTAATTTTCAAATTGCCTAACCTATTCTTGGGAAAGAAGGCTGTTGATGCTTGACGGGAAGATGTGCTTGTCTTTCTGGCTGGGGCTGTCTGTTTTCCATGCCATGCTGAAAGGGCAGGGCACAGGGAGCGAGACAGAACAACAGTCATCGTTCAGTCTCTGGGTCAGAACCATGTTATGGCGTGTTTTCTGCCTAAATGTGGGGGTGGTAAGAACGCCAAGGTCCTGGAGAACCAGAGCCACATGTCTGCTTTGAGGGTTGAGAAGCACCTGCAAGAAGATCCTCAAAGAGCTGTGCTCTGGCCCCTCTAGCTCTTCTTTGGGAAAAAAGGAAGGAGCCATCACTTGGGAGGGCTTGTATGCATTTGGGGTGGGAGACAGGAGCCCAATTGTTGCTTTACCTTTGGGTCCTTTAATAAGGGCCACCACACCCCTTACTGTGGAAGAGAGGGATTGGCCAGTCAGTAATTATAATGGTTACATTTATCCAGTCTTGCACAAGGATTCTAGGTGAAGGTTGTCAGGACTTAACCTCAGAGACACGTGAATAACTCCAACCCATAAACACAGGGTGGAGGATATTAGGGTTATTTCTCTCATCTGTTCACCTGACTTCCTAAGCTCCTAAGTCCTCGACTTAGAGAATTTCCTCTAGATTCTTGTCATCTTGCCTTCGCTCCCTTTCTCTCCAAAGCCTTTTGTCCTTTTATGACTTTACTTATTTCTTCCCCACAAGCTCTTCCTTTGGTCCTCATGCTCAGGCCCTCTGCCTAGGCTGCTGGATTTGGTAGTGGGGAGTGCCAAGAGGCCACTTCACAGACTGACCTCAGGGTGCATTATATCTAAAAGCCAGGAAGACCTTTAACAGTCTGAGGAGTAGCCTGCTCACTTCTGTTGGCCTGTCTCCCATAGGACTGCCTAAGCTACCCAGCTTTTAATTGTATTACAAGTCTTCTAGAATGAACATCTTGGAAGCGGGTGGGGGTTTTGGAGAGGGGAGAAAAGCCCAACTCATTATGTTTCAGTCTATATTGGCAATAAGTATTAGTTGCATTTTCAAGGGCCAGGAAATAACACAATCCACACACAAATACAACAGCTTTTTGACAGCTTTAAGCTTCTCTTTAGAGTAAGGAGAAAAAAGTTGGCTTATACCTCTGTACCACATTAGCAGTGATCCAGGTAAAATAGACTTTTCTCTGTGGTAGGTGGAGGTTGATGGTAAATAAATAGTGGTGAAACAGGTAGGCCCAGTCTTGACTCCTTGCTGACACCCTGTCCATGAGAGTGTATGATGGAGAGAAGCCGTAGGTTATGATGCCGTCACCAGAAGCCCGAATCTCTCGACCCCTCCATAGTGAGGACCTGGCTGCTGAGGGGCAATCATCTGTATCACTGAACTGTCTCTAGGTATCTGTTTACTTACCTGCCTTTTAGTCCTTTCTTGGTATCCTCTAGCTTTTCATTCTCTCCTTGGTCTTTTCTTTTACTTACCCTGTCTCTACTTTCCTTCTTACCCATCCTTCTCCCCACCTGGAAAGATGAATTACATTTCATCAACCTTCTATAAGCCTAGGGTTGACCACAGGCCTTGCTGCCCAATGAACCCACTCCATTAGGATCAACTATGTGGAAGTCACATGTTAGCTTATGGGATTGACTTTCTCTGGGCACCCTTTAAAGGCATCTGTACTTGTTTTTTGTTTGTTTAGTATCAGAAGAATTTAACTTCATAAACAATTAAAAACACTAAAAAACAGAATTTTTTTAAAATTCCTTAATTCCACCATAGTAACTCAGATATCATTTTTCTTAATGATTTACTTTTAAGATGCAGTCTCTTTTTTTTAAGCTGTGGATTTCTCTAAGCTTTTTCATAAACCAAATTGGCTGCAAAACAACCAGGTTCTCTCTATTTCAAAGGAGATCGAAAGTACCTGATAGAACAAGGCCAGTCTTCTTGGTTGCTGTCCAGAAGTGAACTGACCCAATTTCTAGAACTGTCATCTGTTCACTGAGGTGTTTCTGTTAATGGTGGTCTTTGTGTGTTGTGTGTATGTGTGTGTGTGTTTTATTGGGGGGAAGGTTTTTTTTGTGGTCTTTGTACATACTTTAATTCTATGGTATCTTGAAATGAAGTCATATCTAGCCCAGTGTATATTCCACATGACTAAGAATTCTTTTTCCTCTCTGCATCTAGTTTTCTAATTAAGAAAACTACTACTGAGATTGATATCAGTATTAAATGAGAGTATTAATATAAAGTGCATTGTACAATCTTGAACATTACACAGCTGTAAGATGTTCTTAATATTCTTGAAAACATTTACAGAAACGATTTTCTTTTAAAAAAAAAATCCAAAGGCAGTCTGCAATGATAATCAACATTGTTTTGAAGATCCTACATTAGGAGCCTACATCATCTTAGGCTCTGTGAGAGCAAAGAAAAAATCTGTTCACAATATTTATTAAGAACTTTATATGTGACCTGATATTTCCCTCAATACTAGCCTCAGTTTTTAGTCTTGACTTTGTCATAGAACCAAAATACATGAAAATGATCTAAACACTTTGGTAGCATGGAGGGCTCTGAGAAGGATCCATAATTTAGTGCAAACTGTATACCCATATTCTGAGGGAACGGGGATCGTGACGTCACTGGGGCTGGGTGGAATTTCCTTGGGGAAATTATGTTCAAGAATCCTTGTCTGTTTATTATCTTCTTGTGCCCACCTTTCCTGTGTTGATACCAGTGTGTACATTTGAATGGAACTCTGACATCAGGCGTCTCTGCCAGACATTTGGACAAACTTCCCAGCTAAGTGCTGGACCATAGCTTCTAAATGGATCAAATACATATATTTAAAAGGAAACAACACGTATAGAGTTCTCCTTTAAAATGCAAACATTCATTAGCATCTGCTTCTGGATCACAAGTAAAAGCATAATTTTTTTCAGTCAATTTAAGATTGGTTAGAATTAGATATTCAATTTTCTTGACTTTGAAGCAATGGCATCATGTGTGTGAGTGGGTGTTTGGATGTATTTAGGCTACAAAGGTAGAATTCCAGGGTCTCTCCATATTGTACATCATTTTTTTAAATGTTATTGTTATGAGTGAATAGGGCATTTGCTTTGAAATCTATGTGGCTCAAATAGCCAGGGGCTGATCTGCAATTTCCTGACCCTTTCTTCTTATTTATAAAAGGCCTTTAATAATATTATGTTCACAGAATAGTAATGTGTGGGGTAGAAATTTATCTTTTGAAAATATAAACCACAAAATTATTTTCTTAATGGTGAAAGATGTTAATATGGGGAATACAGCCTTTGACCTCTGTGCCTGGGCCTCGTGCCATTCGCCAGCAGAGAAAGGCTGATTGCTAGGAACTAAAGGTGATTATAGTGGGCTACTGTAATTATGAACCTCTTTTCCTTTTCCTATAGGACATTTTCTATATTGTTATTATATTATAATTAAAAATAATGCATTTTTTTCAAAGCACTGCAGTTTGATTTAAACCTCTAATTTCAGTCTTTATGGAAAGGTTCAGATATATGAATGCTTCCTAGATGCAATCTGAAAAAATAACACAGAAATAAGGTGATTATAAGGAACCTTACAATGTTTATTCTCTTCTCAAATCCACCTATAAATATTTTTCAAAGGAAATGACTACAAATCTAGTTAAGTAGTCAAAGATATTTTTTATTTTTTATTAATATTTGACAAATTAAGAACCCTTGAACCATATAACTGTTTTACTCTAAAATTTAATTCAAGTAAATAAAAAATAAACCTACTTAATGAACCAACAGCATGGATAAAAACATGGGCCCTTATTCCATTTGAGGGGTTGTTGGATCGTCTGGTTCACTTAGCCCTTAGAAAACTGAGCCCCTAAATTCCCTTCTGGGGTACTGCCTCCCAAGGAGCTCTGTGAAAGGTTCTATTATCTATTAATCCTGGCAGTAATATAGGCAGGCTGCAGCAAATGCCTCTGTGTTCCTTTAGGCTTTGTGGGCAGCAGGGAAGGCATTGAGGTCTTGCATATAGTAGGTGAAGCTCACATGCTAGATATTTCCTTCCCTAAGGAAGTCAAAGCCTGAAACTTAAATAACTGACCTCTCTGGCTTATTGGTTACTATATCCTCAAGTGCTCAGCACCTAATAAGTGCTCAAAAAATAGTTAATAAGTGTTCCTGTCCCTGGGTATCTGCGGTCACTCTGAGCATATAATATGCAGCTTTTCCTTGGCCACAGGCCTGCCCAGTGTCCGTGGCCTCAAGATGCTTGATTTGACCCCCTAGACCTACACCGTTTTGTATGGTAGCCACTAACCCCATGTAGCTGTTTACCTTTAAATTTCATTAAAATTACATTAAATCAAAAATGCAGTTTTCAGTTGCATTAGCCACATTTCAAGTGCTCAGTAGCCACATGCGGCTAGCGGTTTCCATACTGGCCAGCTTTCCATACATGGAGCTTTGCCATGATGGCAGAAATTTGTGTTGGACACAGGACTGCTCTGTGCCTTCTGAGCACCAGCTTATGGCTTTCCTTTCTATCTGTGTTCACAGTACAGCTGTCTGCTTCAGCAACTGAGGTCTGCAGGAACAAGAGACTTCAAGAACAGCCTCGCATTGTGACATGTCTGATCCTTCGCTTCAGTCCCTGCAGCATGACCAAGGTAAGAGGTACTTTGAAGAATCAGCACTTAGGTCTTCTTTGTGGTACCGTGATGTTTTCTGGGTACATAGTGTCTTTCTGTGTTGTGAGGAGATTGCTTTTCCTGCCCAAAGCATTCCAGAGGTTGGAGAGTTATGTGACCCCAGAAAGCAATGTTTCCAGTCAGCATCACAGGAGCTGGTGGCCGCTCTATGGTGGTACAGTTCTCTGGATGTGTTACTTGTGTTCACCTGAGGACTCTGAGTTGCCGAAATATTGGTTATTAGTACCACTGTCTTGATATGAAATTGGAAGATTAAAGCTCTGGAACCAGAGTACCTAGGTTTAAATATCTGCTCTTTCAGATGCTAGGTTTGGTGACCTTGGGAAAGTGTCTTAACTTCTCTGTGCCTCAGTTTCCCTGTCTTTAAAACGTTGATGATAATGGTACCTACCTCATAGGGTTGTCGTAATGACAAAATGAGTTAATATGTGCACCTGTGCTTAATTACATGCCTGTCCATATTATAAGCATTTAATGTTGTTGTTTTTGATGTTGGGACATTGCAATCCCTTAGTCATTATAGGCAGAGAGTCTTCAGTGCATCTGCAGCATTTCCATTTACTCTCTGAGCGGTTCAGCAAGCAGCCATTGATTACCAGATGGGCATTCTGGAGGTGAACAATGAATGAGGCTTTCAGCGAGGGACAGATAATTTGGGGGCAGTGTGGCTACTGTGCTAATGAAGCATGTACCAAAAGTTCTGGAAGCTCAGAAGAAGGAACATCTGACTCTGGGGGATCTGGAAAAGACAGTATAGGGGAGGTGACATTTTGAGTTGGATCCTAGATGATAAGTGGTCATTTCTTGGACTTAGAAGTAGGGCAGGGCATCCCAGGTAAAGGAAACAGCCTATGTTTAGGGGCACAAGTGAATGAGAACATCTGGCACGTTTAGAAAACAACAAGGAGTAGGGCACAGCTAGGGCAGGATTTCCCTACCTCGACTGCTGACTTTTGGAGCAGGTAGTTCTCTGTGTCTGAGAAGCTGTGTTCTGCATTGAAGTGTATTTAGTAGCATCCCCCTCTCTTTACTTCAGTGATGATAGCCAAAAATGTCCCCCTTGGGGGACAGAAACAGCCCTGGTTAAGGACTACACTGGTGGAAGATGGCAGATAGGAGCCAGAGAAGGAGGGAAGGGTCCCATTCTGAGGGCCACTGAAGGATTTAAAACAGGGAAAGGCAGTTCTGGAGGCCTACAAGAAGAGCTGAGTTATAACTTTACCTCTGGGTTGTGACAGAGTTGGAAAGTGCTTTCACATGATTGGTCTTAAAAGATATTATGAAATCCCTAGGCTTTTAGAAAGCCCATTTACCTTATTGAAATTCTTTTCCTAAGCACCCCTTTCCCGTGGATATTTTTCCCACAGCCATTTGTTTGGCCTATTCAGAGGCTACTGCTTTACCCCACCTGAGGAGATCAGGAAAAAATAAGCAGTTATTTTTCTAGAGCCAAGCCAGAGAGAAGGAAACCTTGTGCTGACTCTCGCCCACCTACCACCCACCCCCAGTTTAAATACTTAACCTTTAAGCAGCCTTTGAGAAGTGAGCTTTTGGAATACTGGAAAACCATGATTGGAGGGTGGGGAGGGGAGGAGATCCATCCATGTGGTCATTGCAAACCTTGGCTCCTGTTGGAGTTCGGTATACTGAAAAGCTCAGACAACTCTTGGGAACTCTCTGACTGGCAAGCACAGTTTGCGATGACAGCTTTGCCCTAAGTTTCTCCAGGGCAAAGACCTGATGTCATGATTTGGCTCCTGACACACAGCTGGGAACCAGACTCCTTAGAAGTTTCACGTGTCTCAGTAGGTGTGTCTATGGCTTGGGAAGCTATGTCCTGCCCAAATGGCCCAGTGAACACATTATTTTATATTACAGTATTTTAATTTAATGCAGTATTTTAACTTAATTTAAATTAATGACGCATGATGTGTAACCATCATAGGTCAGCATTTTTCCTTATGGTTTTCTTGGCATAAAACATATAATAGGTCACCCTCTGGGAAGGAAAATGATCTTGGCACAAATAAAACTGGAGAATCATCTCATCAATTAGGATATGTAAGGGAGAACATTGAAAATGTTTTTGTGAGTATGATTGATTTTCTAAGGAGATTTGTTCCTAGAAAGCTGGAGACATTTGAATTGTGCATTTTCCACTTCCTTGGCTATCCACTGTAATAACTCTCTTTCCTTCCCAAACCCCAGCTATCTAATGGGACACTTAATTAGGAGGTGTCAGGACAGAGGGTGGTCACAGCATCCTAGGGTCAGTGTTAATTGCTGTGAAGGGCCAGGGCACTTCTGATCACAGGCATGGACTGCTCTCTTGTGGGTCAGTAAGAGACAATACCTCTAGAAAACAGGAATCGCCCCCATGGTACAGGGACTGATAGTTTGACTAACTTAACAGGGCTGACCTGATAGTCCATGAACTGCTGTCCACCAGGCAGGGCTGTTAGGCCTTGAACTTGTGTCTTTGCCAGGGTCTGAGGACTCACCAGGAAGGAGCGCAGTTCGGCCCTCACACACCTGGCACACTGGCGCATGAATGCTGGCAGGAAGCGGAAGGGAGGGCATTCCCCGGGCACAGTTCTTCCCATGAATCTCGTGTCATTTCCTAAGGCTAGAGTACGTGGACTGTGTCCGCGTGATGGAATGTGTCAGTTTGATTTCTAACACATCAGGTTTATACAGAGAAGATACCCTCACATTTATTCACCTTTTTTTAATATCGTAAACAGACTGAACTGGGCTTTATGTTCTAGCCTTGCATGTTGCAGAAAGTGTGGCGCACAAATTTTCCCAGGGCACTCATTCTCCCTGGCCCTTATGCAGACTTGAGGACCATCTTTCCACCTTTCATACTCTCCTTAGATCTTTTTACAAGAGCTGCCTTTTCAACCTTTTATATTGATCAAAAACCTTATAATTAGAATGTAACTTTAAATTCTGTCAAAAATCTTCATCATTCCACTTTCTTGGTCATTCCCTTGTTAAAATGTATAAATATATTACATTGTATATATAATATATTATAAATTTTTGCTAGTAAGAAGGATTGTTTGGGTTCACTTGTGTTATCCATATGTTATTATGCTATACAGAGAGGATTTTAGTGTGTTACTTAAAAAATCATAGCCAAATGGAAGGCAGGTTGGACAGGATGGAATTCTGTAGAGGCACCTGGGTCTGGATGATGTACAGTCGTTACATACCTCTATGTAAAATCACAAACTCACACTAGCAGGAACAATGTTCTTGAAAAATCTCTCTTCCTAACAGCAACCTAGAAAGTAGGACCCTAACCTCTTTCCCTCATGGTCCTCGTTTTCATGAAGGCATATCACATGCCATTCTCTGCCTTGAATTTATGAGGGCACTTCATCTGATTGAAAAAAATAATTGATGTTTCCGTTATTACACAGAATGCTTCTCTTCCTCTCCCCACAGTGAAAATGAACCATCTTGAAAACTGTTTCTTTCTTGTTGTGTTCCAATAAAGCCAGATCAGATTGTTATTGCTTTGGACTAATGCCATAGCATCAAATGGAGTAGTGTCTCTTATTTCTCTTGGTGGGGGGATGCCACTGTTTTCCTTCCTATCTGCCCAACAGATCATTTTTCCTCTGAATATTTTCCAGTATTCAGCTCAATATCCTACTGTACCAGGTTTGAGGCACTTTCACCTTTAGACTCAAATCAATATCTCTACAGTCAACTAAAAAGTAAAACTGAAATTTACTTTCTGCCTTCATTTAGAAGTTTTTTTTCTTTTCTTTTTTTCACTTTGCACATCCTTAATGCAAAGCAATGAAGCCTAGAACTCGCTATCCCTGGCTCTCCCACCTAACATGTAGCATACACATAACTCTACTTGATTAAAAATCAGTTTCTCCAACCCATAATTTACCAAGTGCATGCTATGTACCAGGCACTGTGTTTGCAACACATCAGTGAACAAAACAAAGGTCTTTGCCCTCTGAAGCTTCCATCTGGCCCAGGTGCAAAGAGTCATCACATCCCAGACATTTAATATGTAAACATACACCTAATGTTAACATTTTTTCCATTTCAAACTTTTTGCAGTAATAGAGCACGTTAGCAAAGCTACTGGCTGAAGTGGAAGGAGTTGGTGAAGAATAAACATATAAGATCTCTCTCTTCCCCTTTTTAGGACATTCTTGATAGTTTCACCAAATGACCAATCTACATTTAAAGAGCCTCCACTGTTGTTTTTCTGAAGGCCATGGCCAAGCATCCCTTGTGGCAGACTTTGAAGAAATGTCACACTTCAAAAACTAATGACATGGAAGAAAATACAAATGAGTATTAAGTTATCTTGGAATAAAGAAGGCCTTGTTAATTTCTGGTAGCAAAAATTATAAAGGAAGAAGATGTATGCCAAACCTGAAAATTTCCTGCCATCAAAAGACATTCTGAACTATCCTCAAAGACAAAAGGCAAAACAGAGCAGTATTTACAACATACATGACAGAGAGTTAACTGAGGTAATTTCTTAAGAGTTTTTACAATTAATAAGGTAAAAATGATTATTCTAGTAGAAAATGGGCAAATAACAGAAAGTAAAATCAATAAAGGAAGAAATATGACCAATAAACAACATATAAGAAAATAGTCTACCTGGATAGTTATTAAAGAAATGCATGTTAAAATGATGAGATAGCTTCCCTACCTACACAATTGATGAGGATTTGTACAATTCACCCAGTGAAGGTAGGAATGGGACAGTTGGGCCCTCTCATACACAGTCAAAGAACATATTTCACCTTTTGACTTAGAAATTATTTTCTAGAACAGCTACTTAAATGAAATTTCAATGAATGTATATAAAAATTTAGCTAAGATATTCATCACATATTGTTATAATAGTAATTTTTTAAAGGTAATAACCGTGGTCCATACATATAGTAAAAATACCAAGGAGGGATGGATGGATACTTAATGCCATAAAAAGATGTTCTAAATATATTGTAAGATGGCAAGTTCCATAACAGTATGTAGTGTGATCATTGTTTCACTTTATAAGTTACATGTCTGCCCACAGGGAGAAAAAAAGATTGCAGATACATACCCAAATGTTAAGAGCATTATCAAGTTTTTCCACGTATGTTTATATTTTCTTTAGTAATGTACATTTTTCACACTAAAGTCATATCTCAAATTTAAAAGAACATTAAATTATCTTTAAAATATGAGCTTCCCTATATTTTTAAAATATGCATGATTAGAAGGCTGAAAGGATATTGCTCAGATGTTGACTGGTTTTCTCAGAGATGGCTACAGAGGATGCATTTGTTTTGTTTTTTAAGAAAATATTTTTCTGTGTTTTCAACTTTCCTACAATAAGTATTTGTGTGTATGATTAACAGTCGGGGGAAAAAGCTTTTAGCTCTTTTCTATTTTGAGGTGAAACTAGATGAAGATATTTAGTGAACAGATAGAGAAAAGAGACAGAGCCTTTGGTTAAAACAGATTTGGACTCAAGAGTCCTATTCGACATATTACTAAGAAGGAACGTGTTCATGTACTGATGATTTGGGGGCAGTAGTAAGTAGAGGAATGCTCTAAGGAAAAGATTACAGTCCTTTATTCATTGACTCAAAAAATTTAAATGATCTTTCAGCTGTTTAAAGACATTGTTGATGTGTACAAGTTTAAACCAGTAGTTCTCAAACTATGATTTGGGAACCCCTGGGTAGTCCATTCAGTGGACACCTGCAAGGTCCAAAGTATTTTTTCTAATAATACCAAGACATTATTTGCCTTTTCCACTCATTGAAGTATACAATACAGTTAATTTTTCAAGAGGCTACAGTATATGCAATGGAATTGTTTCTGTGAGAGCTGTTGAAATGTGTGCTTGTGCTCCAAAGTTCCTTGGCTTTAGTTTTTAAAATGATAAATACTGATCATGATAAGTGATATAAACAGAAGCTCTTTAGGGCAGTGGTTCTCAACCATCCTAATGCTGTGACCCTTTTAATACAGTTCCTCATGTTGTGGTGACCCCCAACAACCTCCAATCATAACTAAAGCATAGTGATTAATCACAAAAACAATATGTAATTATATATGTGTTTTCCGATGGTCTTAGGTGACCCCTGTGAAAGGGTCATTCGACCCCCAAAGGGGTCACAACCCACAGGTTGAGAACCGATGCTTTAGGGTATGCAGTAATTTTTAAGTCTGTTGTGAGACAGGAGTCAGAGAACCCCTGAGCTAGGCTGTGCCTGGGTCCTGTGTTTGGCCATCCTTTGTCTAAGAGGCTGGCTCCTGGGCCCTGAGTGGGAAGAGCCCTGCACTGTAGCACCTCTGCTCCCACCTTCAGCATCTTTCAGGAAAAACCAGCTTTAGTCCTTACTTTTTAAAGCTTCCTTTTTATAGAGTTTGTGAGTATGGCTGGAGCATTTTTGGCATAATTCCAGGGTAGCACCTGTGTTACATGTGAATTAAATTCTGCTGACTGTCAGGCAGTTGGAAATGGTAGCATTAGACCTCCAGTCTCTTCCATATGTATCACACTGAGAAATTCAGTGAAGTTTTAGGAAGAAAACAGGAGTATAATTGCTTCTGAGAAGTATGGGAATTCAATTTAAAATAAAACTAACCATGCAGTCCAGTAGATTGTCAATTTGGCATGAAGTAAGGAGAAGACAAGAATTAACCGAATATAAGTATGCTCACTTGTCTTTAAAATGTGTGCATATATATAACTTGTGTAGTATTTGTGTGTGTGAATACACAGGAAACATATCATGCTATCTGAGAATTGCTTCCTAAGTTATGTAGAATTAACTCTTTATACAGTTATTTCTACAATGGAAGCAACATCAACACTTCTATTTCAGCCCAAGTCTCCTCCTTTCTGCTCAACCAGGAACACATCTTAGCTGGTCTCCTCTGAATCTCAGAGCAGCTAGCTCATGGTGGAGAAATGGTTGATGCCTGCTTCTCTGAGAAGCGGTCTTCATGGTCCAGGGTGTAAGGTGAACAACCTGAACCTTCCTGTACGGAGAATTTGAACATCAGATAAGTAATTGTGCTAGAGCCCCTGGAAGTCAGTTCTAGCCCCGAGACCCTGTGTACCCCCTACAGTATTCACATAGACAGGGCAGTGCCTTGACCAGGGGGGGAGGTGTCTGTGCCCTGATTTAACAACTTCTGGTCATGTCAGAAGAGTTGCAGGAGAACCTGAACAGGTAGCACATAAATTACAACTTCAGCATAGAAAGGCTGGACTTTTGGTTTAAGACCATAATGGGCCCAGAGCAACAGGAAGGATATGTTTTGACATGACCCTTATATAATTTCACATCTGAGAGACATAGCTGTGAATCACGATAAGCTCTTTGAAGTGTGGTCACATCTACTGACCATAAAACAGGTTTCACTTAGACGAGAGAGGACACTCGGTCCCACTTTATTCTTTTTAGTAGCACTTCACACATGCATGT
This sequence comes from Furipterus horrens, assembly GCF_987537825.1. NCBI lineage: Eukaryota > Metazoa > Chordata > Mammalia > Chiroptera > Furipteridae > Furipterus > Furipterus horrens. Next base: position 133,710,518 of record NW_028327176.1, on the reverse strand, counting down.
TGCGATTGTTGGTGTAGAAATCTGATGCATCCTTATTTCTTGAGGATTCAAAGAGGAGTGCCTAGGATTTTCTTGATTAGAACAGATTTTGCAGTTTTTAAATTGACTAACATCTCATGTCAGCCTTCATGCAGAGCCTTAACTGAATGTTGACTGAACTGGTGGGTTCTTATTCTGCATCACCATATTGAACTAAGCCCATACTGCCACACAGCATAATTAGACAAGCCCTTTGGATGTGTGAGGTGTGCTGTGACCTCTTTCTTTGATGCCTGTTCTGGCTGGGACCCTGCAACAAAGAGCACGGTGCATTCTGGCCTTTGTGTGTCATACAGAGGAATACTTCTGTCTTCCAAGTCCTCAGCTCTGCCCTTCTTCTCTCAATTAGTGGTTCTTAATAGATACAATAAAGTTACATCCTATTTAGTGCATTGGTGATGGGAAACATGACTAGTTACTTGTTCATCTGTGGCTTGTCCGTGTTTAGAATATTAACAATCCACTTGATTGGCCTGATTTTGTGAACATATCTTGAACAGGGGAATTGTGTGTATGAAGGGAAATATATAACGGAGAGATTGCTTCCAACCCAGCCTTTTTGTTTGAGCACCTAATACTTTAAATTGCCTTTTCCCCTTTTTGTGATACAAAGGAGTTATAACATGTAGCTATTTTCTGGTATTCTTTCCAGCTACCTGTTACCTTTTATCTCTGCAAAATAAGCGCAACATTATTGGCTTTGATAAGATTTTTTCAAAGAACATTGTGCTTTTGAATAAATGGTCATCATTGGCTTTATTTTTTTATAAACCCTTGTGATAAAATTAATAAATGTACTAGATAGTGAAGGGGAGATGCGTCTGTAGAGTATTAAAACTACATACTTCACAGAAATTCCTCAGTTTATGTTCTGAAGACATATTTCTAGTCTCTTGTAAGTGATAATGTTTAGGTTTAAATGACAACATTTAGGGTTGATTAGTCGCAGCATATATCTTCTTAGGATTTATTTGGATTTATTTTTTTATGGAATTTAAAAAACTCTTACCACCTTCAGACTTTAATAACTTGAGAGGCTAGTCTCAGTTAGATATAAATATAAGCAATTAATTAAGATAGCCAACACTACACAGAAAGGTAAAGTGTCATCACATGTCACAGTGAGCAAAGAGCACCTGTTAATTAGAACAGTAGGAAAACTGCAGTGAGTTATGAAAAGAAGAAGAAAGGTCTGGTTGAAATTAGCAATATCTGTGTCTCTTGTTATGTCTTAAATCCAACCTATAAACAATTTGTTGTGACAGCTGTAGGCTGGGATTATGGCATTTCAGATGAGGTCTGATTATAGCTAAAAATAGACATGTGTATTGAAGATCAGAAGAGGAATATTAAACAATTGAAATTTTGTGAAAGACTGATGCGGTTTCATTGTAATAATTTTCCCAAAAGGCACATTAGTAATGCTGCTAAATACAGACTTTAATAGACTTTAATAATGTGTACTTTAGAGGCCTGATACACAAAGGAATAATGTATAAAACATTCATTATGGAAATTGCTACCTTTTTTATTTAATAAGAAATCTGTTGAAACAAAACCATTCCTCGGCCTATAGCATCATGTTCCTGGGTTTTAGCAGGCTGGAGAATAATTGCCACCATCTTTTGTAAATTTTTTCACCTATTCTAATCAAGTTGCAATCATATTTACTTAATTGTTCCATGAACAAAACTGGGTTTAAGAAAAAAACTTGCATTGGATGGGCCCTTGTTCAGACTGTGGCTCAGCCTCTCATTACCATGTAATCTTGGGAGAGCAATTTAACATCAAACTGTATTTCTTCATTTGCAGCTTAGGGATTGTTCAGCTTACCTCGCAAGGTCCTGGTAGAAGTTAAAGGTTGACACAGTGGAGCTTCACATAATAGGACCTCCATAAATGCTTCCTATTATGATTTCTTTCTACATCTGTTTCTCTTTATTTCGTCTGTTCCAATGGATGACATCTTTGATCAGTTGTGGGGGAGCAAGAAGGGGATCGAGAGTAGAAAAAGCAATTAAAAGGAAGGCTTGGTAAGCAGCTCTGCCGCCAAGCCTTGCATTGGATTTCAATTTGATTTTAATGTGCTGCTGCTGAGAGCCGTGCTGTCGAAAAAAAGAGAGAAGAGTAAGAAGCAGATGCTCTTGGAAGAACAGTGGGGCATTTATCTCTTTTAATGAGATAACATCATTAGAGTGACAAAGTGCAGTGAATCGATACTCAAAATGGACTGGTGCTATCTTCCCAAAGCGCGCCGATGGTCACACTTCACAGCCTCAGAATCTGCTGAATCACGAATTCCATCTCCTCTGCTCCTGGAGCCACTGACTTTGGTCTCACAGAATAGATCCACACCTTAGGGATCTCCACAGGAGGAGGAAAACGGACTAATTGGATAAATGAGACCAATGCCGGGTGATGTATAGGTTGCTTTGTAATCAAGGAGCCTCAGAGAAGGCGGCTGGGCTCCTTTATTTCCCTGGGCATCTCGAAATGGCTGTGCACCCTAACGCCCACCTGTCCCCTCCACCCGCTCGCCCGCTCTCCGTCTGCTTCTTGGTGTCGTGTCAGAGACTCTAATCATGTCACGCTGACACTGACAGCCCTGACATTCACAACAAAGAGACAAGGAGAGAGGGGAAGAGAGGCCGCGGAGCGGGAAGGTGAGGAGACGAAGCAGCGAGGGAAGGGTATTTTTCTTGCACATAAAATCCATAGCTACAAAATTGCCAGTGTTCTGGATAGAGCACATCCAAGGAAAGTGAAGGGAAGGAGCAAGGTGAATTCTGATGCAGATAAAATGAGCTGGGAAGACTTTGTGCTACTATTTTTTCCCTGTTTTTTTTTTTTTTTCCTTTTTTTAGATTTCAGTATATGGCTTATGTTATAGGTACTGTAGCTGTGATTTTTTTCCTCACCAAGAAAAAAAGGCATTAAAAAAATTCCCCCTTCCATTACCCCAGTTTTTCTTTTTGAAAGAAAGTAAAGTGAAGCACCTACCTTTGCAGGAAGTGAGTGCTTTCTAAAGTTTTCCATTTTATTACCAGATTCCCATAGTTTAATCTGAACAATAGCTGCTTCAAGAAAGAAGTCATGGTGAGGGATGTTTTCTGACTCTGACAAAGCTGAGTAGGGAACTGTTCAGTGTCATCCTCCGGCCACCTTACCCTTGGTCTCCCCAGAACCTGCTGACTGCAAGAAATGCTGATCTTACCAGCAGCCAGGCCTTCCAAGCACCTTTGAGGTTTCTCACACCCTCAGGCATGTTCTCCATTTGCAGTTGTTTTGGTGAGTGGTCTCTGGGCTCCTTGGATCAATCATGACCTGGAAACCTGCTGCCAGAACTCACATGTATTTTGAACCCAGATGCTGGGATCTAAATTGTGCTGTGAGTTCAGCCTGAATCATCCTAGCTTTTCTATAAACAAGGGAACCCGGCTGCCAGCTCAGCTTTTGAGGTATTTTGAATTATAACTCTTATGTCTTAGCTGGGATATCTGTCCTTTTTACTTTTTCATCATGCAAGGAAAAAAATCAAAAAATGATTGGCCCTGGTTAGGTGGGTCAGTTGGTTAGAGCATAATCCTGTGCACCAAAATGGTGTAGGTTTGATCCCAGGTCAGGGCACATGCCTGGGTTGTGGGTTCAATCCCCATTCGGGGCATATGCATCCAGGAGGCAACCGATCAGTGTTTCTCTATCACATCAATGTTTCATTCTCCCCCCGCCCCCTCCTCTCTCTCTAAAATCCAAAACATCTCCTTGGGTGAGAATGTTAAAAAGAAAATGGAAAATGATGTGTTGGGAAATTCTGTATTAATTACCCTGTCATGAAGGAAGTTCTTTTTCTATCTATATTTAAGGTCAGAAGGTATCACATAGTAACTTCTCTTCAGATTGATTAAAATAATATTAATTGAGAACTTTAAAAAAAGCTAAGACCTCATATTACAGTATTCTTGTCCTTGGAATCCAAGTAAAACTTTACACATTTGGGTCACTTGGGAGAAATGCTTCTCTGAGTTTGCCACACACACACACACACACACACAAAAACATTTTTTTAAGTAAATTATAGCATGATTTAAGCTATGTATAGCAACCTAGACATTATGGCTTATTTAAAATTCTTGAGGAAATTCGACTTCTGGTGGCAGAGGAGAGTAAATTTTTATCCTGAAGAGGATTTGGGACAATTACCCTAAAATATCTTCCTGTAAACTCAAATTTTCCTTGACGTTCCTTTTTATCCTAAAAATTTACATGGATGTTACATTGTGTTTTGTCCATGATTCTTGTGTGTGTGTGTGTGTGTGTGTGTGTGTAAAACAACTTTAAAAATTATTTGTCAGGTAAATTATTTAATTAAATCTTGTATTAGGTAATTTAGCTGTTAGAACAAATAAGTCCTCTAAATCCAGTGGTTTGGCACAATGAAAGTTTGCTTTATTGTTAAAGTATTGATCCAGCATAGGTCTTCCTGATCAGTGAAGTGCGTTTGCTCAGCAGTTATTCAAGAGCCCTGAACTTAGGCTTCTTCCATCTTCTGGCCTTGCTGTCTACATTAAGTGTCTAGGCTGCTGTAACACAGGACTACAAACTGGGTGCCTTACATAACAGAAGTGTTTTGTCTCAGAGGCCCAGGGTTGGTTCCTTCTGTGAGTTGTGGGAAGGAGCTATTCCAGGCCTCTCCTTGGCTTGTAGATGTGGTCTTCTCCCTCTCATCTTCACATCATCTCCCTCCCTTTTCTTGTCTGTGCCCAAATTTCCCCTTTTTATAAGGACACCAATGATGTTGGATAAGGGTCCATCCTATTCCATTATGACTTCATCTTAACTAATTACATCTGTGGTGATCCTATATTTATTATAAATAAGGTCACTTTCTGAAGTGCGAAGGGTTAGGACTTCCGCATAGGAAGTTGGTGGGCAGGGGGACACAGTGCAACCCAGAATGCCATCTTTTGAGGCTTCTGATTGTCTGCATCTGACTGATGGGAGGGAAAGACGGCAGGAAGAAGGCACACTCACTTCTTAATCACCATAGCCCTGAAGTGACTGAACACCTTTTCTCTTCATATTCCATTGGTGAGAACTAGTCACATGGCTCTACCTGCACGCAGGGGGCCTGGAAAATGTAGTCCCTGGTTGAGTAGTGACTGCCAAATGACTACAGATAGGTGCCTGTGCACATGAGCTATTCCATTTTTCTAGGAAAAGGTGTCCTGTTTTTCTGGTATCTGCCAGTGTTCCTGAGCATGCCCTTCACAGAGCACTGAAAGAGGTTTTAAGAGTATCCAAGTTCAAAAATCCTATTCTAGCATGACTGGAAATGCTTTTCAATTAACATTCCAAGTGTTTATAATGGAAATGAGTGTCCAAGGCTTACTGTTTTGTTTTCTTAAGAATGCAGTACATTCTCAAGAGAATTTTATTTACACTATTCATGGGCATTTTTCTTATCCTTACGAAAAGAGTGAAATCCAAATTAGTGAGGTTTCACACTCCACCAAAATTTTAGCTTGTGATTAGAATGATTTCCTACAGCACAGTAACTTTTTCTGTAACATGTTCTATTATTACTGAAAAATGATATATATCCAGGATGGGGAAAAAGAAAATTATGAATGCAGAGGACAATTATATAACCTGCTGTACTTATCTCAAGTGGCTAGACTTCAGTATTTCATTATAAAAATCTTGTCTCTCCTATCAGGTTAGTCATTATTTCGTAAGTTGAACGTGGGTTTTATAAGTGACTAAGTAATTGCTTTGTATGTTCCTTTTCAATTACAGTAAGAAGTCATGAATTCTCTACATTTAGAACTGCTAAAAATTATTTAGATCTGCCTGTTGAATAGTTTAATTTTAAAAAGGGACTCAGGAAAAAATTTTCCACTGTAAATTTTTATCTTAATTTGTAAGAAACTTCTTGTGAAAAAGATAGTGATAGCAATTTTAAAAGGATAAGTAGATGCAGTCTGAAAACTCAGTAGATAGTGTGAAAACACATTAATACTGAACCATAATATTTAATTTGAGATTTCAGTCATGAAGTTTCATGTCGAGAAATCATTCTCTGGCTGTTTTATTGTTCCATTACTTTAAAACATTAACATTATTTAATGACTTAAAACCCATTAATAGTACTATAGATTTCTTTTTGGTCAAAAAACTCTTGACAGTATTAAAAATAGTCACTTGAATAGTGGTCTTTTAATTTTTAGTGGTTATAGTTTTTATTATGTCAAAATAAACTGAAGCAAGTATTTTGAGTCATTTCAAGAATGAATTAAATACTCATTTATTTAGATAGTATGAATTTAAATTTTGGAGAAGGGTATAGGATGAAGTTTATCTTTTGCAGAAATTTGATAAATAATCATTACAGGTACACCTCATTTTACTGCACTTTGCTTTATTGTGCTTCCCAGATTCTACGTTTGTTACAAGTTGAAGGTTTGTGGCAACCCTGCATCGAATGATGATTAAAATTTTTTAGTTATAAAGTATTTTTAAGTTAAGTACATTGTTTTTTAGACATAATGCTATTGCACACTCAATAGACTACAGTATAGTATAAACACAACTTTCATATGCATTGGGAAACCATAAATTCATGTGGCTCTCTTTATTCTGATAGTGTATTTGCTTTATTGCAGTAGTCTGCAACCAAACCCACAATATCTTCAAGTTATGCCAGTATTTTAGCTGTTACTATTGCACTGAGTGCCTTATGTTTGCCAGATACTGCACAAGCTCCTTTTGCAATAGACTTTATTATTGCTAATTTTCACAGCCAACTTGCAAAGTAGGTGGTATTATTCCCACTTTACAAATGAGGGGACTCAGAAATGCTTAAGTAGTGAACCCAATACAATGTCTGGATATAGAAGATCAGTATTTGAATTCAGATTTCATTGACTCCAAAATCCATGTACATTTTCATTCTGTCATATTGCCTCATATGAGAATGTTTACTGAATTGAATTTGAAATATATTAAAAGAATTTGGTAAGCCAAAAGTAAATGCAACATCCAGGGTGAATGTTTTAGTTCTTGAAAGAAGAAACTATTTGCAAATGGAGAAATTAATGTAGTAGTTGGAAATGAGTTCCTTCTAATCATTAAAGCAGGTCTCTAAAACTTGCTAACGCTCTAGTAGACTACCACTTCCTAAATAAATAAGCAGTCTGTGATTCAGAATACTTCTCAAACATCCATATGTGACTAACTGAGAATTCTTTAGAACTCAAGTTAGGTTCCTGAAAACTGGTTTCTAATTCATACTCTCATACTTGCCCTCTTTCTGAATGTGCCCAAGTTATGCAGGTTTTATTGATTTGCTGAGGCAAAGGGAAAAATGGCAGCCCTAAATCATAGGTGAGCCTAGCTTGAGGGCAAGATAAATAAAACCTGTCTATTTTTTCTTTCTTTCTTTTTTTTTTTTTTTTTTGTGAGAAGCTCATCTAGAACCCTAGAATAAAAGAAAGGTACATTTCTCTCAAAACATTTCATCTTTTCACCTTTCCTAGCAACATGTTAAGCCTGACTTCTTATGAAAAGGATGGTTTAGAGTTTTGAGGGGTGTCTGCATTCAATCTCAGTTTCATCCCATTTACTCTGTTTATACTTTATGCTGTGTGACTGAGACCAAGTCACATAACCTGTTTGAGGCTTGGTATCTCCATGTGTGTGATGAAGCAGTGGGAGTAGTTTGGAAGTTGTTAGCCTAGTGTCTTGGCTTTGGTTGGTTCCAGCAGGTGTCTATAAAATGGCCAGAACTGAGTCCAGTATTTGGTGTGCATATGTATTTTTCTGGAGAAAATGGTTGATAGCTTATTATATCAGATTTTCCAAGGCTTCAGCACATAGACACACACACACACACACACACACACACACACACACACACACACAAACAGATTATTTCTCAAGTCTATAGAGACTCCAGCATTATAGTTCTTAATACATTTTATTATGCACAGGCTATCGTGGGCAAGATAGATGAGAAAATGAATGCATTCTATAGCCTTTCTGCAGTAACTGCTTCTCTGTTCTCTGAGTGTTCTGTGTATAGTAAATGTTGAGTAAATGGATGATGACAAAATTCTGTTATTAGAAGATAAGCAGAAAGTCAACCAGTTAGAAATGAATCACATATTGGTGATGAATAAACCTTTTTTTCAGGCCTGAACATTTCTCGTAGTTATCTGCAATGGTAGTTTAAAGAATCACTTAAAATTGCACTTTCTGATCCAAAACACTAATTAGGAAGAATATATGTACCTTTATGTTCATTACAGTATTATTTACAATAGCCAAGGTATAGAAGCAACCCAAGTGCCCACCAATATGAGTGGATGAAAAAGTCATGGTACATATTATATATAATGGATTATTACTCAGCCATAAAAAGAATGAAATTTTACCATTTGTGACAGCATGGATGGACCTAGAGGGTACTATGCTAAGTGAAATAAGTCAGACAAAGACAAATACCATATGATTTCACTTATATGTGGAATGTAAAGAACAAAGTAAATGAACAAACAAAATAGAAACAGATCAAAGGAACTAGTATAAATAACTCATGGACATGTACAACAAGGTAGGGATTCACTGTGGGAGAAGGGGTGGGCTGGGGTGGGGAGCAATGGGGAAAAAGTGGGACAACTGTAGTAGAACAACAATAAAAAATAAATTTAAAAAAAAAGAAACAGATCATAGATACAGAAATCAGACTGGTGATTGCCAGAGGGAATTGGGGGGTGGGGTGGTTGCGGGACTGGGTAAAAAAGGTGGAGGAATTAAGAAGTTCAAATTGGTAGTTACAAAATATTCATGGGAATGTAAAGTACAGTATAGGGAATATAAGTCAATAATATTGTAATAAGTATGTACAGTGCCAGGTGGGTACTTGAAATATTAGGGGGAACACTTTGTAAACTATATTATTGTCTAACCACTATGTGGTACACCTGAAACTAATACAAAATAATAGTGAATGTAAACTGTAATTGAAAAATAAAAATTTTTTAAAGAAAAATATTTCATACTTATAAATAAATATTTTGTAAGTATTATATATTTATAAATAAATAAACTTCATATTTAGAGTCTCATACAGTTGGAATGTTAGTAAGTAAAGGATATTCAGAGTTAATAGGTGGATTCCCATAGTGAGGAAGCAGAGTCTCAGTGGTAGGTGATGGACAGAGTTGCTTCTGCTTTGGTTCTTTTGCTACCTGCAGCATGTTAAGCATGTAGTCCTGCCAGACAGCCTTCTCATGTGTGTCCTGGCTCAGCAAGGTAAACAGCCTGATGCAAGGGCCCAATTGGTTAGCAAATAAAGAGATGAGAGAATAAGAAAAGCACTCTCGCACCTCCCCCATTTCCTAGGAAAGAAAAAGAATTAAGTAGCATCCCCTATCCAGTTGTTCAGTTTGAATCTAATGGAAGGCCACTCATGAATGTGACTCATGCATTCACTGTATTGAAACAATGGACTACTGTGCAGAAAATCCCAGTTCTATTAAACAAAAACACCATTTCTTGGATGTTAGATATGCCTTTAAAAGAGTGATGATGTTTGCCTACATTATTACTTTTCTCCAAAACTTGTATTTCTCTTCCTCTGTTGGTAGATTTAAAAATTTGCTTTTGACTCCTTCATATAAATGTGTGTGTGTGTGTGTGTGTGTGTGCGCACGCGTGTTATAAACATTTACTTTCTCAACTTTGTTTAAAATTTAAGTATCTTGGCTCTCTTTTCTTTAGAGACTTTGTAAAAAAGAGAATAATCATGATAAGCCACAATAATATTATCTGTCTTCAAAACTGCTATGAACAGTCACTGTTAAGATTTATCCTTTAGACCTAGCCTGCAATTCAAAGTCAATTCAGATGGTCAGAGTTACTCTTTGGAAGCTGATTTTATTTTATTTATTTGTTAATTAATGATAAAAAATATGCTCAGGGAACCGCCTTTTGTTGCTCTTTTTTTTTTCATTTTAAGACCACCAGACCTTATTATACATATGTAAAATGAAACTTTCATGATTATAAGTCACTTTTTAGAGTTGTCTGAGCTAAATTGGCAATATGAAGTAACTATATCAAATTTTTCAGTAGGTACATAAAAATAGTATAAAATATTATTAAATATATTATTTGACTTAGTTTTTACTGGGATAGGTTACAAATTTTCAGTGCCTCTTTTAGTCATGAATGAGTCTACAGTATGGCACATGGTTTTGTATCATGTATATTTATGTATGTATTTTTAATAGATATAAATAAATTAGTGCCTAGGTACCACATAATGAACACCCTCAAAATTTGAATTTCAAGGAACAGTGGCAGAAAATATCATCACTTGAAACTGAAACTCTCAGACATCAACATAAAAATGGCTGAGATTAGCTATGTGTAAAATTCCCAGAAGGTAATCTGCACTCAGATGAATCTATAGTTTGTCTACTCGGTTTTTTGTTGTTGTTGTTTGTTTGTTTATTTTGATATTCATCAACAAAAATCAAAATGAATTTAACAACACTTCACATTTTTAAAATTATGATGTGTTAATATCAGAGGCAAACAGTTGGCTGCTAGTCTGTGTGGCAGCCCCAAAGGGAGTTGGGGGGCCTGAAAATGGTAGGGATTGGCCCTCATTTTTGCAGACCAGTTGTCAACTATATGTTGCCAGTAGATTCTAAGTCCATAAGTTTGATCACACCCATCTAGGGTTACTTGGTCCCTGCCAGCACTTCTGAATCTAACATTTTCCAAACAGTGAGACCTCTGACCTCAGCACTGGGGATTAGACTCTGCCGGAAGCTCTGTTGCTCTAACTGTGTGGCCTCAGCTGAATCCTTAGCTCTAACATGTACCCAAAAGATACTTCAGAGACTTCCAGCCAAGATGGAGGCGTAAGTAGACACACTTACCTCCACGCACAACCATAAGAAGGATCACAACTAATCTCAAAACAAAGAACAACCAGAAGTGCTAGAAAATCTAACTGGTTGGAAGTCCGACAACCAAGGATTTAAAGAAGAAATTTCTATCGTGACAGGTAGGAGGGGTGGAGACAGAGAGCCAGGGCAGAGAGGACACAGTGTGATGGAGGCAAGGCAGCAGCTGTGGCAAGCAGAACAAGAGGTCACACATTCATGTGTGGCAAGTAAAAGCTGGGAGGGCCACTTGGGGAGCAACCCCAGTCCCAGGCTAGACAGCATAGCCCAAGGTTCCAGCATCAAGAAGATAAAGCCTCATAGCTTCTGACTGTGAAAACCAGTGGGATTGGGGTGGCAGAAGAAACTGCCTTCCCAAGAGAGTCCATTTAGGGGGCCCCCATGGTCCTAGAATACACACAAACCCACCCGCTCTGGGAACCATCACCAGGGCAACAGATAGAGGGGCACCAGGAGCATACAGGAGATGGATGAAGTGACTGGAAAAGGGAAAAGTTCTGAAAAAGTGGCATTGTTCCCTCTCTGACCCATCCCCCACATACAGCACCACAAAGTGGTGAAACAGTGTCCCCCACACTGACAGGTACCTAAGGCTTTTTCCCCTTACAATATAACAGGTGCGGCAGCTCTACCTAATACACAGAAACACATGGAAGCTGCCAAATTGAGGAGACAAAGAAGTATGGCTGAAGTGAAAGAACAGGTCAAAACTCCAGAAAAAGAACTACACAAAAAAGAGATAGCCAACCTCTCAGATGCAGAGTTCAAAACACTGGTGATCAGGATGCTCAGAGAACTCATTGAGTATGGCAAACACATAAGGGAAGAAATAAAGTCTATACTAAGTGAAAAAAAAAATCCACAGGGAACGAGTAGTGAAGGGAAGGAAGCCAGGGTTCAAATCTGTGAATTGGAACATAAAGAAAAAATAAACAGTCAACCAGTACAAAATGAAGAAACAAGATTTCAAAAAAACAAGGAGAAAATAAGATTCTGGGACATCTCCAAAAGTGCCAACATTCAAATCATTGTGATGCCAGAAGGAGAAGAAGAAGAGTAAAAAAATGAAAATTTAGTTGAAAAAATAATGAAAGGAAACTTCCCTAATTTGGTGAAGGAAATAAACATACAAGTTGAGGAAGCACAGAGAATCCCAAACAAGTTGGACCCAAAGAGTACCACTCCAAGACACATCATAATGAAAATGACAAAGGCTAAAGAAAGAATCTTAAAAGCAGCAAGGGAAAAGCAGAGTTACCTACAAAGTAGTTCCCATAAGACTATCAGCTGATTTCTCAAAAAAAAAAACCTTTGCAGGCAAAAAGGAATTGGCCAGAGTGTTCAAAGTGATGAAAAGGAAGGACCTACAACCAAGATTACTGTGTCCAACAAAGCTATCATTTAGAATGGAAGGGCAGATAAAGTGCTTCCCCCACAAGGTAAAGCTAAAGGAGTTCACCATCACTGAGCCCTTACTATATGAAACGTTACAGGGACTTATTTAAGAAAACAAGATCAAAACTATGAACATTAAAATGACAGCAAACTCACAACTATCAACAACTGAATCTAAAAAACAAAAATGAACTGAGCAAACAATTAGAACAGGAACAGAGTCATAGATATGGAGATCATAGGAAGGTTATCACAGGGAAGGGGGAGAATGGAGGAAAAGCTACAGGGATCATGAAGCGTAATTGTTAGGTACAAAATAGACAGGGGGATAATAAGAACAGTAAAGGAAATGGAGAAGCCAATGAACTGGTATGCATGACCAAGGGACATGAACTAAGCGTGGGGGGGGGGGGTGATTGCTGGAGGGAAGGGAGGTACCAGCTGGAGGGGGGCAAAGGAAGAAAATATTGGGACAACTGTAATAGCATAATCAATAAAAAAATGTTTTTTAAAAAGATGCTTCAAAGGTTTGTTGTGAGTTAAATGAAATCACTGATGTGAAAGTCTGTAGGATAGATCCTAATCCGTGGTAGGCTTTCAGTAAATGTTTTAATTAAAAATAATAATAATCTGGCACAAATATGATGCTCTTCTGGGGCATAAAATTTGTCAGAAATTATATTTGATAAGTAAGCATTCTAAGTTATTGGTCAGTCTGGCTTTTGTGACTTTGGGTGGAATGAGCCATCATCTCTGTGAAAAGATGCAGATGATTTCTCTTTCCTGCCAAGAGTCCCCCGCGGGCCTGGCCTCCTGGTGACCTGTGAGTCGGCAGAAGTAAAGCCCCCAGATGAGGCTCATGAGGGTAGCTCAGCTGGCCTCCTCCACTTCATTCCTACAAAATGGTCTTATTCCCTATCAGGGTTTTGTAGATTGGGTTGAAAAGTTGTGGTGTTTTTTTTTGTTTGTTTGTTTGTTTGTTTTTTAACAGAACCAGAAAACTAAATATATGCATGTATGGCAGCAAATGAGAGAAATATGAATCCCACTCACAATATATTTTTCAGATGTTGTTAACTGGGTTTATTTTTACTTTGACAGATACTTCCGTTTAGGGGGTGCTTTCCACACACAGATTCTATTGTGCAACAGAAAATTCGGTAAATTTTGCCTCTAGGTTTCCTCCAGATAATCTCAGGTAACCACACCCAAGCCTCAGCATTGCCATGTTCTCAATAAGAAACTTGAGTTATTGCTTTAATGAATGATCTTAGTTAGTTTCCCTCAGGAGGTTTTTGTTGGCAGAATTTGTCATCTTTTTTTAATAGGATATTGTGCCTAATATAGAGAAGACCAACTATGTATATATGACAGACTCCAATTAAAAGTGGCACAATTGTGTTTATCCATTGCTTTTGATTTCACACTTCATTAGCTCCTTAAAGTCAATATGTGTTAAGTTAATGATTAAGAGTTTGCACCCTGTGTTTAAATCCCTGTTCTGCCACAGAGGAAGTATGACACCCTGAGCAAGCTCCCTAACCTCTTCCCAAACCTATCATCTCTAAAGCACTGATAAAAACACCTCCCAGGACACCTTTGAGAATTATGTTAGTTCATGCTCATATACACTTCACACATCTCTGTGAACACTTGGTAAATGTTAGCCATTGTGATGGGTGGGGACAGGATGATGACAGAGTTCTCAAAAATGCTTCTCTGTTTCAATCTAATAAGCACCTGGGATTTCATATTTGCCTGACTATTTCTTGATAACCCTGAAAGGAACTGATCTGTTTGGGCCCAATTTGATACATTGCGCAATTATAAATTTCTAGTAAGACTATCAGCTCTAAATACTGACAATCCATTGTATCAATATCTTCTTGCAGCTACAATACTTTAAAATATTTTTAATATGCTTTATTGATTATGCTGTTACAGTTGTCCCAATTTCTTTTCCCTTTGTTCCCCTCCACCCTGTGACCCCCCTCCCTCCAGTTGTTCCCCCCCTTATTCCATGCCCATTGGTTGTACATACAGTTCTTCTCAACATCTTCCTGTCTACTCCACTCCCTCCTACTATGCTTCTTAATTCCTGTACCATCTCCCTCCATTTCCCCCACCCCCCTCCCCGCTGACTTCCCCCTGTAATGTTCCCCATACCTACAATTCTTTTCCCACTCTCATTGCCTACTTAGTCTGCCTTTGTTTCAATTCCCTAGCTTCTGTTGTTGGTTGTGGTGATACAGTTTTCATTTTAATGTTCATAGTTTTGATACTGTTTCTCCTAATCAAGTCCCTTTAACATATAATATAACAGTGGTTTGGATCTAATGAACTCCTTCAGTTTTACTTTGTCCTGGAAGCACTTTCTCTGCCCTTCTATTCTGAATGACAGCTTCGCTGTAAAGAGTAATCGTGGTTGTAGGTTTTTGCTTTTCATTCCTTTGAATATTTCTTGCCAGTCCCTTCTTGCCTGCAGAGTTTCTTTTGAGAAATCAACTGATAGTCTAATTGGGACCCCTTTGTATGTAATTCTCTTCTTCTCTCTCGCTGCTTTTAAGATTCTCTCTTTATTCTTAATTTTTGACATTTTGATTATAATGTCTCTTGGTGTGGTTCTCCCTGGGCCCAGTATTTTTGGAACTCTCTGTGCTTCCTGGACCTGTAAGTCTATTTCCTTCCCCAAGTTAGGGAAGTTCTGTTTCATTGTTTTTTTCACATAATTTTTCAATTTCTAGTTGTTCTTCTTCACCTTCTGGCAACCCTATAATTCGGATGTTGGCCCGCTTATAGCTGTCCAATAAGTTTCTGAGCCTCTCCTCATTTTCCTCACTTTTCATTTCCTCTTTCTGCCTGACTGGTCGACTGTTTGTTTTTTCCCTATGTTCCGATTTGTTGATTTGATCCCTGGTTTTCTTGCCCTCACCACTAGTTTCGTATGTGTTTTTGTTCATTTCAGCAGGACTAGCCTTCATTCCTTCCCCATCTTGTTTAAGATCTGCTGTTATGTCTCTAAGCATTTTTATAACCAAACCTCTGAACTGTGCCTCACAAAGATTATCTATCTGCTGGTCCGTTAGATTAGGTATTTGCTGTTTGGTCACCTTCATCACCAGGATCTCTATCATGATCTGTGCCATCCTAACAGTTTTGTATTTACCTTTGCTTCCTGGGCATGGCTGTCACACCTCCTGTGCTATAGGAGGTGGAGCCTTGTGCACTCAGCACAACTGGGCAACCCTTCTCACCATGCTGTGGCGTTTTCTGTGGGGGTGGGGGTCCAAGATGGGTTCCTGTCATTAACTCTCCTCTGAGAGACTGGGATCCTCCTCCTCCGTCCCCACCCCCTCCGGGCCTCACAGTCCAAGGCAAAGGAGGTCTGCCTTCCCCAGCTTTGGAATAGCAAGTTGACAGGTCTGGTCTGCAGCCGGGGGTGCTTCCCAGGTGCTTCTCGCCTCCCCTTAAATACAGGTGTCTGTGCTTACCACTGTCCTGTCGCCGCTACTGCCACCGCCAGCACAGCTTGCCCTCTCCGCCCTGGCTTCGCCCCTCCTACCTGTCTGGATGAGCACTAGTTGTTTATAACTTCAACGTTGGACTTCCATTTATTTTCTGGAACTTCTGGTTATTTCTGGTTTTGCAGTAGTTATATTCCTTCTTAGTTGTGGAGGGAGACGGAGCATGTCAGTCTAGGCCTCCATCTCGGCCAGAAGTCTCCTGTGTGTATTTGTCTTTGTGTCTTAGGTAGAGCTGACGCTCCTGTTATGTTGTAAGGGGTGGAGCCTTAGGGATTCGTTAGTACAGGGCGACCTGTTTCACCACGTTGTGGCACTGTATGTGGGGGAGGGGTCCGAGAGGGAACAATGCCACTTGCCCAGCACTCGCCTCTTTTCCAGGCACCTCTCCCACTTCCGCACCAGACTGGCGCCCCTCTAGCTACTGCCCTGGCCATCATTCCCAGAGTGAATGGGTCTGCGGACATTCTAGGATGTGGGGGCCCTTTAAACAAGTGAACTCTGCTGAGAAACTGGCAGTTTCTGCCTCCTCCCCAACCCCCACTGCTTTGCACAGTCAAAAACAATGATGCTGGATTTTCCCTGGTGCTGGGACCATGAGCTGTGCAGTCTGGTGAGGAGCCGGTAATGCTCCCCAAGTGTCCCTCCTGACTTTTTAAAATGTGTAACTGCGCTTTGCACCAGCCTGCCGCTGTCGCCGCTGCTGCCACCACCACACCATGTCCTCTCCGCCCCGGCTCCTCCCCTCCTACCTGTCTGGATGAGTATTTCTTCTTTATTTCAATCTTTTTTTTTTTTGGACTTCCATGCAGTTTGATTTTCTGGAACTTCTGGTTGTTTCTAGTTTTGAGGTAGTTGTATTCCTTCTTAGTTGTAGAGGGAGATGCAGCATGTCTGTCTATGCCTCCATCTTGGCCGGAAGTCATATATACTTTAAAATTTTTAAAACTACTGATTATAAATAGTAAGGTACTTCTTGACAATGTTACAGTAACATTGCTTATATTTTGGGGAATCGTTGGGAAGTGCTTTGAAGGGCTTAGAAAACACTGATTGGAAGCTGCTTCATTGGTTACATCTCCAGTGTTTTTTGCCAAGTGGTTTGACTTAGGGCTGGTTGCATTTGGTTTTGTTTCTTAAGCGGAACAATTCTTTTGTGTCTCTACTTTATATTAATTCCAGGAGCTGAGTCAGTAGTGAGTCCAGCCATTGAATTAATATGGAATTCAAACTCTAAGCTAATCCTTAGGATTACACCCATTATGTAACACTGAAGTGGGCTAGAAGAGAGGAATTACAGTACTGTATCCCTCTCCACTTCAAATATGGTAGAGGGCCAGTCTTCTCTGTGAATGTACATGCTGCATAAAAAGTAGTTTTTAAAAGGAGTTTTGGAAGAGAGAAAAGGATATATGTTCTTATTCTATGTCTCTATCCAGGCATCAGTAACACTAAGTAATTTTCCAAGCTGTCTACCAGAGGAAAAAGAACCAGGTGCATTTGCATGATCATCATAAAAATTATGTTCTATCTTTATTTTTAATTAAGCCAAACACGACACAGCCTTTGCTCTCTGGGAGTTTAAATGTAAGATTGAAGACACTAATTTGTGTAGACATGAGGACAAATTCATGTTTACATTTAGAAACATGAATGGTTCTATTTTGTGCCTTTGCAGCCTTCCTGAACCCAGGTAACCCATGCATGGGTAATTCATGTCAGTTTATCATGGAATAATTTTTTTAAATCAAATAATGTGTTTATTTTAAATTATGAGGCCAATACAGGTTCGTTTTAGAAAAATTGGGAAGTATAAATAAAAAACAAAATTCACATCTAATTTCATCACACAGAATAAATTATCCAGTGATATATTTTAGTGGCACTTTTAATATATCTTTTTACATATGCCTGTATATTTTATAATTGAGTTTTCTATATATGCAGTTCTGTTGTGCTATTTTCACTTAATATATTTTTGTATAGATTCATATTAAATATTTTTTAAAACATAATTTTTTGTGGTGTTATAATATTAGGATAATTTGGAATTTGAGAATCCACGTTCTGGCCCCCTGAAACAGTCATTTAATATATAATAAGTCAAAGGTTCATTCTAACTATTCACTAGCCCATCCTGACCTGTTTCGGAAACAGAACTATTATTACCTAAAGTGGAAACTCACCCAGCTCTGCATATTTCCTCAGGCTGGGTCACTGTTCCCTGTTCATCTTCCCTCATTGACTTATCAGGCTCCATGCACACATGCACATTTGTTTATAGCAGTCTTCCTGATACGCAGCCACGGCGTGGGGTTTGGAAAACTGCCCAGCTACATACCATTCATACCGGCTGACTTCAGCTTCTAGAAGCTAATTGGGTACTCGTAACTCCTTCCACCTCTGAAGAGCTCAGCCTGTACTGCTGCTAACCACCGAGCTAACACACTCACTAATTCTCTCATGCACACAAATGGTAAGAGATGTGTTAGCCCAAACACTGTGAAAGGTCTTGGGTTACTTATAAAATAGTCACCCCACTCTGTTTGCCACCCCCTTAGCCATACTGTAAACAACTACTTAAGCTCATACTCCTTCAAGCCTAAGCAGATGTTTCTTGAAGTACCTTGGAAGCAGGTGGAGTCTGAAGGGGTTTCCAAGGAGGGACTGAGACCAGTCCCTTTCTTCCAGAGAACAGGTGTACCCCTGAGCTGGGGCTCAATTCAGAAGAGTTGCCTCCTCACCCTGAAAATACTCCTTTCAACAAACTCACCTGGGCCTCCCACTTTTCCACAGGAGCCTGCTCTTCTTCATACCCCTTCTGTTTCTTGTGGAGAATGAGCATCAGAATAGAAAGCCCAGTCTGGCTAAGTTGTAGGAAGGGAATGCAAAAAGGCAGATGGAGGGAGGTTATGCAAAATAGTAAGATTGTCTATGAATATTGGATGAGGTTCAGAATCTATCCATTATCTCGGCAAGCACTTATCTTATTTTTTCCAAAAAACTTTTACTCCCTTACATCAAACAACCTTCCCTATCTGCAGGAATCTGAAGAAGAAATAGTCACAAGAATAACTGCATACCAGGAAGGGGGAGCCTAGATAAAGAGGAGATGCTAAAGTGACATTTATTCTATTTACAAATATCTCCACTGAGCATGTTTCAGTGGTTAATCAGAGCTTTCTTGCCTAGCACTTTTCAAAATGATATCATTATCGTGCTTGCTATTTCAGCAGTTCCAGGAATACCTTGTCTGTGGGTCAGGGTACTTGGTTTCATATAAACAACTCATAAGAGCCCTTTATAATTTCAGAAAGACAGCAAAGAGAGAAGTAATAGTTATATAAGTTATGTGGACAAAAACTAAACTTGTCAACATTCCTTTCCTAACACAGACACTGAGAGGTGTCCTCTGCTCTCTCTCATGCTTAAATGTCATTTATTTGTTTCCCCTCAAACCATGCTGAATTTAGTCTCATAATATACTGAAGCATCTTTGAAACTCCTGTGGGAGACCATGAGGTACATGCTTAATTGCTTCATGGATTATGAGGCGAGTTGAATTGGAATCCAGCCATCACTCACTACCTAGCTTGATTTATTAAACCTCGACAGCTAACCGAACTCAGCCAAACATCCTTGATTACAGGCAGCATCCATAGTCCTGGGAGTTGGTCAGGATGACCTGGAGAATAGAGTGAGTTACTTCAGTACATCAGTTTCATCTGTTTGAACGTATCCTCCTAAAATCAAAGGATGACAGAAGATAGATTTGCCCAGTGCTTTTCCTGCTTTCGTTGATGGCAGTGGGAACAAATAAATGGATATTTTCTTAGTTGGGATAGTGTTCACTTTTATTGACAAGAATGATTCGTTTTTGTTTAAACTTTTTGGCTTGCTCAAACCTATGTTAGATAGTAAGCGATATTCATATTCTGAAGTATGTTTGTATTTCACAGATCTTGCTTCTCACAGCAGGGATGTACAGTCAGCCAGCATTTTCAGGTATGGACATGCAATCAGGGCAGAAACTCAGCAAATGATCTACTGCAAAATCAGTGTCAACATATATATCAGGTTGATTGATTTGCCGTTTGCTTCATATCACAAATCAGATAACAACTCTGAGAGTGAAGACATTCAAGGTATTATACAAACATCAATTCACCCTTAGGAGGTAAAGGTTGGTCTGAATTAGTGAAGAGTCATTCCGTGTGTGTATACTTACACACACATACACACACTTCACATTCCAGTTGCACTTTCATACTTAAAACCAACACTTAAAATGGTTTTCAAAACTTTTAGTAGCTTGTCTGGCTGTTGCTGCGTTCGAAAAAGGCAAAAGGGAAGGTACACTTGTATGAGTTGTATCATTTTTCCTGGTAGAAGTGTAGATATTATTTAAAGGCAAGGGCTCCTTGGCCCTATGCATAGAAGATTGGATATTGACTTGCCTGCATGTTGGACCTATTACTTATTCACCTTGTAAATTAAGAAGCTCTCAATGTCACAGTTCCTTGGAACTGATATTTTATTGAAGGCCTGTGATGTTCCAAGCATCATACTGGCCACAGGGCAAGGTGAGGGTGAGAAATGGTAGAGTAATAAACCCGTAAACAAAGGTGAGAACTGCTGAGAGATGCCTATCCTAACTGGTGTGGGTGTGGAGAGGGTGAAGCAGTTCTGCCTGGGAAAGCTAGGAAAACATTGATAGAGAAAGTGACACTGAGCTGCATCTTGAAGAATGCAGAGGAGTTTCCCAAGCAGAAAAAAAGAGAAAAGGTATTCCAAATAGAGGGAACAGTGTGTGAGAGGCCTAGAAGAAGGAATCACATTCCTCATGTGGAGATTGTCAGGATGTTTCCACTTTCAAATTACTTGAGAGAGGGAAAATAATGATGTTTTGGATTCAGAGATGAATAGGTGAATAAGAATTTCATTGCAGTGGTGATTAAAATCATATGTCTATGGAACAGTGATTGCTATCAGAATCAACTAAGACTCGTGAGTAAGCTCTGTCTACAGCATCTACCATTCTGTGCTGTTCCGTCCTGGAAATGAGAAGTTTGAAGGACAATCGATTGTTTCAAAAAGAGCTCCAGAGCTCCACAAGTAATGATCTGGAGCTCCATCTTGGAGCTGCTGGTAGCAGGGCTGGTGTGTCTTGTCATCATGGTCTGCAGCCGTGGAAGATCAGAGTGTAATTGCCCTTCCAGTTGCAGGAACCACAGAGTAGCTCAGAGCCCAGGCTTCATATTCAGAGACTTAGGTACAAGTTCTGGCTCTTCTGGTGTTTACTCAGTGTGGGACTTGGGGCAAGTTTCTTTCTTTTCTTTAAAAAAAAAATTAAACATATAATTTTATATATCTATACAATACAAATAATTTCCTACAAGTGCATAAGTGTGATAGTAGCATGCACACTTTTTAGTTCCTTTATTCATTTTTTGGTTTTATTCTTTTTAAAATTTTTTATTTCTTTTTTAGAGAGAGGGAAAGGGAAGGAGAAAGAGAGGGAGAGGGACATCAATGTGTGGTTGCCTCTGGTGCGCCCCCAACTGGGGACCTGGCCCACAACCCAGGCATGTGCCCTGACTGGGAATGGAACTGGTGACCCTTCGGTTTGCAGGTTGGCACTCAATCCACTGAGCCACACCAGCCAGGGCTACTTTTTATTTTTTAATATATTTTATTGATTATGCCATTACAGTTGTCCCAAGTTTTCCCCTTTGCCCTTCTCCACCCAGTACACCCATTACCTCAGGCAGTCCACCCCTGCTTAGTTCATGTCCATGGGTCATGCACATAAGTTATTTTGCTACTTCATTTCCTATGCTATTCTTAACATGCCCCTGTCTATTTGGTACCTACCTATTTGTACTTCTTAATCTCTGCATCTTTTCCTGCATCCTCCCTCTTTCCCCTCCCAACTGATAACCCTCCAAATGGTCTCCATATATATGATTGTGTTTCTGTTCTGCTTGTTTGCTTAGTTTGCTTTTTAGATCCAGTTGTTGGTAGTTGTAGATTTATTGCTATTTTAGTGTTCATAGTTTTGATCTTCTTTTTCTTAAATAAGTCCCTTTAACATTTCATACAATAATGGTTTGGTGATGATGAACTCCTTTAGCGCTACCTTGTCTGTGGAGCACTTTGTCTGCCCTTCCATTCTAAATGATAGCTTTGCTGGATAGAATATTCTAGGTTGTAGGTCCTTGCTTTTCATCACTTTGATACTTTTTGCCACTCCCTTCTAGCCTGCAAAATTTCTTTTGAGAAATCAGCTGATAGTCTATGGGAACTCCTTTGTAGGTAACTCCGCTTTTCTCTCACTGCTTTTAAGATTCTCTCTTTATCTTTATTTAACTTTTGACATTTTAATTTTGATGTATCTTGTGTAGTCCTCTTTGTGTCATCTTGTTTGGGACTCTCTCTGCTCCTGGACTTGTATGTCTATTTCCTTCACCTATTAGGTAAGTTTTATTTCATTATTTTTTTTCAAATAAGGTTTCAATTTTTTGCTCTTTCTCTTCTTCTGGCACCCCTGTGATTCAGATGTTGGTGTGTTTGAAGTTGTTCCAGAGGCTCCTAGCCTGTCCTCGTTTTTGTTTTATTGTTGTTGTTTCTTTTAATATTTTTTCTTCTTACTGTTCTGATTAAATGTGTTTTTCTTCCTTATATTACAAATCATTAATTTGATTGTAGGCTTCATCCACTCCACTGTTGATTCCCTGTAAAATATTCTTTATTTTACTTAGTGAAACCTTCATTTCTGCCTGGTTTTTTTATGCTGTTGAAGTGCCCAGTGACTTCCTTGAGCATCCTAATAACAAGTGTTTTGAACTCTGCATCTGATAGGTTGCTTATCTTCATTTTGTTTAGTTCTTTTTCTGGAGTTTTGTTCTGTTTTTTCATTTGAGCCATACTTCTTGGTCTTCTCATATCGGCAGTCTCCCTGTGTTTGTTTCTATGTATTAGGCTGAGCTGTTTTGACTCCCTGGCTTAGTAGCATGGCCTAATATAACAAAGTGCACCCATAAGTTGGATGGGGCAGGACAGCCCATGTGAACCAGGTTGGTGGAGTCTCCGATATGGTGTCTCCTCTCTGTGGCTCTGTGTGAGGGAGGACTCAGAAAAGGAAAAACATCGGCCTGTGAGCCAAGTATCGCTGGTTCGATTCCCAGTCAGGGCACATGACTAGGTTGCATATCACGTCCCCAGTTGGGGGCACTTGTGAGAGGCAACCACACAGTGATGTTTTTCTCCCTCTCTTTCTCCTTTCCCCTCTCTCTACAAATAAATAAACAAACAAATAAATAATTTAAAAAAAAAGAAAATGAAAAACAGCTGCTGTCTGGCCTCTAGAATTTTGTCCAAGAGTAAGCTGTCCCCCTTGCACTTGCCCTGATGGCAGACACTTCAGTTTTTCCTTGTATGCCACTGATGCCTTCCAGCTACTGCCCTGGTGCTGAAGCCCAGAGGGAGTGAGTCTCCATAAGTCCTAAGTCCATTGCAGGCCTTTGAAGAGTAGACACCTGAGAATCCTGAAGTTTCATCTGCCACTCCAACCTCCACTGGTTTCTACAGCCAGAAGGTATGGGAACTTACCTTCCTGGCACTGGAACCCTAGGCTGGGTAGTCTGGTTTGGGGCTGGGATCTCCCGATCCCAACGTATCCCTCCAGTTTTTATCCACCCCACATGGGTGTGGGACTGCCTGTTCCGAGTCTCTGTGTCTCTCCGCATCTTCCCCCCTCTGCCCCTCCACTCCTCCTACCAATCTGTATGAATGTGACTTCTTTAATTCCTTGGTTGTCAGACTTCCACACAGCTCAATTTTCTGATGATTCTGTGTGATATTGGTTCAGCAGTCTAGTTACAATTTTTGCTATGGTTGTACAATGAGACAAGTGTGTTTACCTATACCTTCATCTTACTGGAAGTTAGTCCCTTTTTTCTTTTAAATTTTCCCTTGTTTGCCTGTATCACTCTCCTCCTTTTCCCCCCTCCTCCCACTTTAACTGTCCAGTTACCCTATCATATTTTTCTCATGTTTATATAATCAGTAGTATAAATGTACAATTGTGCAAACACACACATACCCCAGTACACAAGTGGGAATGGAGGATTGTCATTTTGTTTTACAAAAATGAAAACATATTGTATGGGGTATTCACAATCCATTAGTGCGGGTACTCCTGAAGTACAGTTACTATATACTTAAAAAGAAACATTTGAATATTTAATACATTTATTTCACACTTATTTTTGTGGATTTTGAATTAAAAATTTTACTCATAGGCTTTTGTATTCAGTTGTTTCTGTTATGTTGAATTTTAATAGGAAACATCAGGTTTTTTTAAACATTAAATGATTAACCTTTGAAATGGTTTGTAACTGTAGCATTTATACTTCTGAAATTATTAAATTTAAAAATGCTCTATGACATTTGGGACCCCCTATTACATTTCTTTTTATATCTTCTTTTTTTTTTTTCCAAAAACAACAGATTGAAATCTCTTCTTTCAACTGATAAAGCTCTAGTTCATTCTTTTTAGTGGCTGCATAATATTTTATGGAATAATTATAATTTATTCCAAAGTTTACTCTATTGATGGGTGTTTACCTTGGTCCTATATTTTTTTCCCATCATCAACATTGTAGCTTATACACATCTTAATAAAAGTCCTTGCAAACAAGTACTGGTATTTCTATGGCATTGATTCCTAGGAATGAAACTGCAAGATTGAAAAACAAGGGTAATTTTAATTTTAATGTAGCTATAAGTGCATTTAATTGATTTGTTTAAAACTGCCTTAGGTTTTAGAGTATTTGAAAAAAGTGTTCACTTGCATTATCTTATTTAATGCTCACAATGGCATTTGAGGTAGGCAGAGTAGATCTTATTGTTCCCATCTTACTGATGAGGAAATGGAGGCACAGAGATGGTAAATGGTTTCTCATACTTACCCAGGTAAGAAATACTTGACTCTAGTCTAGAACCAAGTCTCATCCTGAAGAATCTGCCTTACAGTTTTTCTTTACCTGCATTTCGGTTTTGGTACTTCAGTTAGATGAAAACCTTTTTCTAAATTGATTGAATTAAGAGAAGGATACACACCTTTCTCTGGTTATGCTACTAGGAGAGGACAGTAGTTGAAATACATTTATTTCTCTAGATTTTTACATCCTTGCCCTCTTTTAGGGATCATAATTTATTTTTTACTTTTGTGATGCCTTGATTTTAGTTTTGAGATACTTGTTTGATTATTGAAATATTTATTAAGATTTAATGGTTACATTTCATCAGTGATCAGTTTCTTCTGATATTAAAAAAAAGGAAGAAAGAAACCTCCAATAGAGTGTATTCCAAGGGTTGTGAAAGAATGAACTTTGTTTCTTTGGTTTCCTTAAAGAACTCTGTGTTACATATTCTGAGTCTGATTGACCATTCAAAGTACAGTTTTGCAAAGTTAGTGTGTGATTTGGTGTGGTTCACAGAGCACTCAGTTCCTTATCTGTAAAAAGGGGGAGATCATGCCTATATCCTAAGGCTATTTTAGGGAATCATAGAGGTAAAACCACACAGCATAGCATGTAGCTCACAGCGGGGGCTTGGTACCTGCATGTGGTCTGGCCCCACAGTGTGCTAAAAACATGCTCTAGTCCAGCAGCGTCTCCCAGGCACGCAAGGGGTGGGATGCATTTTTTTAATATAATTTTCATCTACACTATTGCCAAGATGCCACTCAGCTGCTCTGCCTTTTGCACCCAAAGCAGGTACTAATACACACAGCTCCTTAAGTAGAAGTTCGTGGCATTTCTAAATGCCCTTTCTGGAGTGACACGTATATAAAGCACAATGATTACTTTTGTTCCTGCAGGGGTTTGATTGAAAGGAACAGCAACAAAAATTTTAGTTTCTCTTCCTCCAAATGGACATTATTTTCTTAGCTGTCTTTTCTGGGAGATGGGAAGGAGGGGTCACTTAAAACCAATAGTGTGTGTAAATACAAGCGACAAGTATAGTTAGCATTTACTCACAACAGCCAATAGACGAGTCCCATAAATGTGGCTTTGGAGACATCTGTGAATGTACAGATTTTGACCCTTCAAAAACATAAAGAATCTTTTCGTTTTCAGCAGGAACAGCTGTAGAATTCAGCTGTTTGTTTGTAACGTGATGCCTTAGTGAGAGATGATGTTTAGATGTAGTATATTAATATCTAAAATGTCATTTTAGATAACAGTAAGGTGGTGCGGTACGTGGAATGGAGCCAGGAAATGCAGAGTTACAGCTGACATTTCATCCTCGCCGAGGCTTGTGAAAGGCCACAGCTAACTTTGCATTTCCCCAGGAAGGAGGATGGAGGTTCAGTTGGTATCACACCCTGCACATTATTTAAACACAAGGTTGTTCATTTTCTCTCCTGTGAAGAGTGGTTTCAGAAATTGTGTCTTTGGGTGATTGCACACTGGTGTGCTGCTTTTCTGGTCTGCAGTGCTTAGGGAAGGGGGGCATGCAGGTGTCTGACCTGGGCTGAGAATAGAAGTGGACATTTTCCCGAGCCTACCCGGAAATGGCCTTTTGTAGCCTTTCTTCAGAAACCGTTTTCAGTACAGGAAGAAATGTTTCACAGCCAATACCTAGAAAGATTACCTGGATTTATGGTCCATAAGACTCTTACCAGCTTTAGAAGTTCTTAAGAGTGGGTATGTGATTTAGAGTCTGTTCAGCATGGGGTCTTCCCTAGTGAAGAAAGTGAGGCCCAGAGAAAGCCCCGAGCTGCAGTGAACCAGTGATGGAACTGGAGAACCCACTGGTCCTGACACCTCCTCAGTACTCTACATACACTTCACAGCCATCAGCCCAGGCCGTACGTTGGGTGAGATTTCATATCACCTGTTTCACATGCCATGCGTTACACTTCACCAGGGGCACACGATGTTCATGTGGGCAGTGGAGTCCGGGTGACCCAAGCTCTAATCAGAGTTCTACCACGGACTATTTAGAGGATTCTAGGGACGTTAACCCCAAAATCTCAGTTTCCTTGTTTGTAAAATAGGGATAATAATAGAGTCCATTCAGTTTCGTGGAAACTCAGTGTAATAACATGGAAAGCTTGGTATGAGGCCTAGGATACAGTGGAGGCTCACTCGACAATAGCTTTTTATGGGCCAAGTGCTGTGCTACATACTGGAGATTTAAAGAAAAAAGAAGATACCATGCCTGCATTCAAGCAGTTTGCAGTGTAGTTGGGAAGACATATATACAGGTAAATAAAGCAGCATGTGTTCAGTGTAATGATAGCAGCTTAATCCTTCCAAATGGACATGTTTCACAGATTTTCAAAGATGAGTAGTAATTTTGAGGCAAGGTTTTTTGAGAAAAGAACATATAGTAATCTAGAGCATATGGTAGTCTAATGTATGGACCAATGAAATGACATTTTACTATTAACATTAATGAAAATGTTCACATTACAATAGAGCTGGCAATTGATTCTCATGCTGTAGTCTAAAGCATCCAGGCAGAGAAGTCAGAAAGGACAGCAGAAAGAGGACCATGTTCTAAGTGGCTTAGAGGCTATTCTGTGTGGCTGTGGGTCAATACGGAAAGCTTCTTAATCTGGGAAGTAATGTGGTAATATTTGCGTTCTGTAAAGATTGCTCTGTAGACAGGTGGAGGATGAATTGAAGGAGGGGGCAGCATGATGGCTGGTGGGAGATAATGCGGGCAATGGGTGTGGCTTGGGTGACTGGACCCTGTCACCCAAGACTGATTTTGATGAGTAGGTAATGAGTACCATTTGGGATATTTTCTGTGGAGTATCCAGATGGCTATATCATCAATATCATTTTAATTATATGGGCAATTCAGAACCATTTAATGAGAATGGAAAATATTTTTAGTTCTTTCTGACATTGATCAGTTCATTGTTTTTCCCTGAGCGAAATTTCTCTTTTAAAGAATTATTTTTTAAAAGAAGGGATTAGGTCTTTTCTACTGAAAAGTTGTTTTTAATATAGGAAGGAATTCAAGCCTTCCGGGCATTTCTTATCAGTGAATGTTCTTCCCTTAGCATTTGTTCATTTGTTGCTTTTCTTCTGTCTTATGCAGGCAGTATGACAATACAGTTACTTTGCTATGTACCTTTAAGACCTATCAAAAGACTGGTGATAATTTCATAATATATACAGATATTGAATCATTACATTGTATACTTGAGTCATTACATTTGTATACTTGATGTTATATGTCAATTCTACCTCAACAAAAACTAAACTAAAATAGCCATTCCAGAAAAAAAAAAAACCTATCAAGGGAGTTCCTTATGATTTCATAAAAATCATTGCATGAATGAGGACTCTGAACTTTTCTATAATGAGTTAGAAAAAATATTAATTTAAAACTTAGATATAGAAAAATAACTTCTAAGTGCCTGTGTTTTTCAACTTGAAGTAGTATTACAATACTATGTATATTGTGACAGAGTTCATTCAGGTTCATTTACTTCTTTAAGAACTACACCATACATATAGAAGGAATGTATAGTATATTGGTACATTTTATAGAATAAAATGAAGGTGACATCCACATTTCTACTGTCATTTCAAGAATATTACCGCTACAATTGAAACCTATATGTACCCCTGTCCTATGGCATTCTACTCTTCCCAGCTACTTGCCTGGATTTTGAATTAATCACACTGTTGCTTTCCTTTCATTTTACCACATATGTCTGCATCCCTAAAAAATATACTACTTTAGAAAGAAAAATACCATATGATATCACCTAATACAGGAAACTAAAGAACAACACAAACAAAGGAACTAAATAGAACAAAGAGCAGAATAGCAGTCAATAGGGGGGAGGGGAGAGGGAGAGAAGGGGGATAAGTAAGGGAAGGGTTTAGTCAAAGAACCTGTATAAAAGACTCATGGACATGGACAACGGGGAGGGATATGATTGCGGGAGAGGGGGTGGGTTGGGTGGGGGAGAGAAATTAGGGGAAAAGGGGACAACTGTAATTGAAAAACCAAAATAAAAAAAAAAGAGAATGAGAAAAATATATATATATACTACTTTATTTTAACCTTTATATAAATGGAATCATACTGATTATTTCTCACTCCTGCTACGACATTATGTTCTGAGATTTATCCATGTTGATGTGTGTAACTGGAGTTGACTCATTTTCATTGCTGTATCATGTTTTATTGTATTTATTATACCTTAATTGATTTAGTCATTTTACTGTTGAAGGCCCAGCATTTTACCATGAATGTGGTAACTGTATTGACCTCCTTATTAATGAAAATAATTTGTAAATATTTTATGGTTTTGGAGTTAAATTATTATATCATTTATAACAAATGTTAGCTTTGGTATTTTCCCTTTCCAATCTCTATAATGTTAATTACCTTCCTAATTTGAGGAAGTTTCATTCTATTCCTTTTTTACTAAGAGTTTTAATCACAAATGATTGTTGTATTTTATTGAACGCCTTTTCTGCGTCTGTTGATATGATCCTATGTTTTCTTCTTTAATTTCCTAATGTGATCACTAACATTGATTGATACTGAAACAACCTTGTTTTATGGAAATAACTCAAACTTAGGCATGTAACTTTTCTTTATGAATTACTGGATTTGAATTGCTAATATTTTGTTAAAGATTTTTGCATTTAGGTTCACAAATAAGATGGTCCTACGGTCAGTTTCTCTCTGAGAGTCTATGAATTTTGCTTTTATATGTATTGAAGGTGGTGTTAGGCATACAGTATTATTATGTTTTCCTGGTCAATTAAATATTTTATTAATATGCCATAACCTTCTTCATCTCTTTGCCTAAAATTAATTTTGTATGTGTTTAATTTAGCTAATGCAGATTTCTGGGTTAGTATTTGCCTGCAAATATCTTTCTCCAATTCTTTATTTTAAGAACACAAAAATTTTTAGATTTGTCTCTTGTAAATCACATAACTGTATTTTGTCCTTCTTATTAGGTTTGTAAAAGTATAATTTATATACAGTAGAAGTCACACGGTTTAAGTGTACAGCATGATGAATTTTGACAAGTGTATACAGTCATGTAACCACCACCACAATAAAGATACATATCATTTCCGTCACATCAGAAAGTTCCTCATGCCCTTTTGCAGTCAGTTTCTTTCCCTCACCTCTGGCACCCAGAAACCACTGATCTGCCTTTCAACACTGTAGTATTGTTTTCTCTAGAATGTCATATAAATGGGATCATGCAATATGTAGTCTTTGGTGTTGACTTCTTTCATTGGGCATAATGCTTTTGAGATTCATCTGTGTTATAACATGCATCAGTATTTCATTTCTTTTTGAGTATCATTCCATTGGATATACCACAATTTGTTTAGCCGTTTGTCAGTTGGTGGACATTTTGGTTGTTTCCAGTTTTGTGATATTTTGAATAAAGCTGCTATGAACATTCACATTCAGGTGTTTGTGTGAACCTGTTTCCTATTTTTTAATTCAATCAGAAAATCTTTGTCTTTTAATCAGGAAATGTAGTCAACTTCTGTTTAGTAGCTTGCATTGATTATATTTGCATTTTCAGTCAAACAAAAAATACTAATGCATTTGTATTCATTTTTATCATTTTATATTTTGCTTTCTCTTTGTCCTACATCTTCTGTGTTTTATTTTTTTTTCCTTGCCTTTATTTGGGTTGAATGAGTTTTGCTCTTGTTTTTGCTTTTATAATTTCATGTTTTTTCTTCTACGAGTTTGGCAGTTGTATACACTGTTCCCTTTCAGTGCTTCCCCTCAAGATGTTGGCATCCTATTTAACATAACCAAGGCTTACATTACACAGTGTGTTCTCTTTTCTCCCAAACAGCTCAGAAATCTTAAAATTCTTTAATTCTGATCATTCTTTTTCAACTTAATATGCCATTGTTATTCAGTTTTCAATTTTATCTTATTTTTTATATTAGACATTGCAATTTGTATAGTCACATTTGTTTTATGTAGTCCGTGTTTATTTAAATTTAGTTATATGTTTCCTGTTTTCTTTGCTCACCATTCTTTTTATATCCCAAATCACTCTGCCTTTTTCTGAAGATCTTTCAATAAATATGTTTAGAAATAAATTTTCTTATTTTCTGTTTGACTGAAATGCCTTTATTTGCTATTGTTCATGAAAGGTAACTTTGCTAAGTATACAGTTTCATGTTTAGTATTAATTTCTTTCAATATTTTAAATACATCTTTCCCAGATTTCTCTTCTAATGAGAAATCAACTGTCAGTCTAATTATCAATTACTGGAAAGTAATCTACTTTTTCCCTCTGGCTGTCCTGAAGATCTTTTTTGATGATGGTGTTCTAAAGTTTTACCAGGCTTTATCTGAGGGAGGATTTCTTTTTATTTAGCATTCTTGGAATTCACTTGGCTTCTTAAATTTTTTGATGATTGATATTTGTGGAAAATCTTAAGTCTAATCACTTCTAATGCTGCCTTTCCCTCATACTTCCACCCTCCACAAATTTTAATATTTCTATTTTTATCTTCTTCCATCTTTGTACAAGATTATATATAATTTCTTCTTTAATATGCTTTGATTATGCTGTTACAATTGTCCCAGTTTCTTTTTCCTTTGTTCCCCTCCACCCTGTGACCACCCTCCCTCCAGTTGTTCCCCCTCCTTATTCCATGCCCATTGATTGTACATATAGTTCTTCTCAACATCTTCCTGTCTACTCCACTCCCTCCTACTATGCTTCTTAATTCCTGTACCATCTCCCTCCCTTTCTCCCTTTCCCCCTCCCACAGACCTCCCCCCAAAATGTTCCCCATACCTATAATTCTTTTCCCACTCTCGTTGCCTACTTAGTCTGCCTTTGTTTCAGTTTCCTAGCTTCTGTTGGTTGTTGTGATAACAGTTTTCATTTTAATGTTCATAGTTTTGATCTCCTTCTCCTAATCAAGTCCCTTTAACATTTCATATAACAGTGGTTAGGATCTGATGAACTCCTTCAGTTTTACTTTGTCCTGGAAGCACGTTCTCTGCCCTTCTATTCTGAATGACAGCTTTGCTGGGTAGAGTAATCGTGGTTGTAGGATTTTGCTTTTCATTCCTTTGAATATTTCTTGCCAGTCCATTCTTGCCTGCAGAGTTTCTTTTGAGAAATCAGCTGATAGTCTTATTGGGACCCCTTTGTACGTAATTCTCTTCTTCTCTCTTGCTGTTTTTAAGATTCTCTCTTTATCCTTAATTTCTGACATTTTGATTATAATGTGTCTTGGTATGGTTCTCCTTGGGTCCAGTATTTTTGGAACTCTCTGTGCTTCCTGGACCTGTAAGTCTATTTCCTTCCCCAAGTTAGGGAAGTTCTGCTTCATTATTTTTTCACATAATTTTTCAATTTCTAGTTGTTCTTCTTCACCTTCTGGCAACCCTATGATTCGGATGTTGGCCCACTTATAGCTGTCCCATAGGTTTCTGAGCCTCTCCTCATTTTCCTCACTTTTCGTTTCCTCTTTCTGCACTGGTTGACTGTTTGTTTTTTCCCTATGTTCCAATTTGTTGATTTGATCCCTGGTTTTCTTGCCCTCACCACTAGTTTCGTATGTGTTTTTGTTCATTTCAGCAAGACTAGCCTTCATTCCTTCCCTGTCTTGTTTAAGATCTGCTGTTATGTCTCTAAGCATTTTTATAACCAAAGCTCTGAACTGTGCCTCAGAAAGATTTCCTATCTGCTGCTTTGTTAGATTAAATATTTGCTGTCTGGTCAGCTGCGTCACTGGGATCTCTATCATGATCTATGCCATTCTGACAGTTTTGTATTTACCTTTGCTTCCTGGGCAGGACTGTCACACCTCCTACATTATAGGGAGCCCCATGCACTCCTCATAACCGGGCGACCCTTCTAACCATGCTGTGGCGTTTTCTGTGGGGGTGAGGGCCCAAAATGAATTCCTGCTGTTCACTCTCCACTAAGAGACCGGGAACCTCCTCCTCCATCCCCACCCCCTCTGGGTCTCACAGTCCAAGGCAATGGGGGTCTCCCTTCCCCAGCGTTGGAAGCGCAAGCTGATGGTTCTGGTCTGCAGCTGGGGGTGCTCCCCAGGCACTTCTTTCCTCCCCTTAAATACGGGTGTCTGTGCTTACCGCCATCCCACCACCATCACTGCTGCTGCTGCTACCAGCACAGCTTGACCTCTCTGCCCCGGCTTTGCCCCTCCTACCCGTCCGGACGAGCACCACTTGTTTATAACTTCATATGTTGGATTTCCATTTATTTTCTGGAACTTCTGGTTATTTCTGGTTTTGCAGTAGTTGTATGTATTCCATCTTAGTTGTGGAGGGAGACGGAGCATGTCGGTCTAGGCCTCTATCTTGGCCAGACATCTCTTGTGTGTTTGCTTCTGTGTCTCAGGTAGAGCTGTCGCTCCTCTTACGTTCTAAGGGGTGGAACCTTAGGGATTCATCAGTACAGGGTGACCTGTTTCAACACATTGTGGTGCTATATGTGGGGAGGGGTCTGGGAAGGAATAATTCCTCTTGCCCCGCATTCACCCCTTTTCTAGGCACTTCTCCCGTGTCCATGTGGGACTCGTGCCTCTCTAGCGTTGCCCTGGCTGTTGTTCGCAGAGTGGATGGGTCTGCGGACATTCTAGGGCTGAGGGAGCCCTTTAAACAAGCGGACTCTGCTTAGAGACTGGCAGTTTCTACCTCCGCCCCAACCCCCACTGGTTTGCACAGTCAAAAAAATGAGGCTTGATTTTCCCCAGTGCTGGGACCAGGAGCTGCACGGTCTGGTGAGGAGCTGGGAATGCTCCCCAGGTGTCCCTCCTGACTTTTTAAAACGTGTAACTGTGCTTTCTGTCGGCCTGCCAATGCTGCCACCACCACACTGTATATTCTCTGCCCCAGCTCCACCCCTCCTACCTGTCTGGATGAGTATTTCTTCTTTATACCTTTGTTTGTTGGACTTCCATGCAGTTTGATATTCTGGAACTTCTGGATGTCTCTAGTTTTGAGGTAGTTGTATTCCTTATTAGTTGTGGAGGGAGACACAGCATGTCTGTCTCCAATTCCATCTTGGCCGTTATGTATAATTTCTTATATCTGTCAAATCACTAATTCTCTTTCAGCAATATTTAATTTGGTATTGGACTCATCCATTGTATCTCTAATTAAAATTATACTATTCTTATTATTAGAAGTTGTTTTTGCTTCTTTCTCAAATCTGCCTACTTGTTTTTGGTACCTAATTTGTTAAAAAAATATGTTATACCCTATTTTCTTTCTTCAAACACATTAAATATGTCTTTTTTATACTATAGCTGATACACCCAATATCTACAGCCTTTGAGGGTTTGGTTCTTTATTTCGTTTTTTTTTTTCTCATTCTTGTTCATGGCAGCTCACTTGTTTCTGTGTTTTTTAATTTTTGGTTGTGAACTCAATTACTTGTAATTCTACACAGGAAAATCCTTTGAAACTTGGATTTAAAGTTCATTGTTCTAGAAAGGGTTTGCATTTTCATCTACCCTGTGTTTGGGGACATGGCCACCTATAATTTTGTGTTGGGACAGGATATATAATTTCTAATCCCAACAGTGTTAAGAGTAGCCTTGGACTTTTCTGAGACAATCTTTTCCTTTTTCCCTTTGCTTCCGTTGCTAAAGCTTAGCCTTTCTTTCTTCTCTTCCTGGGGAGAATTTTTTTTTAATTTACCCGTTGAGGATTTTACCTTTCAGTGACACTGGTTTCAGTGCTCACTCCATGTGTGGGTATTAAGCTTGTCCCCTCTCGTAGAGACTCCTTGTCTTTTAAAACCCTAACCAGAGATTGGCTAATATCTCCAGATTTACTTCCCTGGCTTCTAGTCTTCTTATCATTTGTGACCTATAACAATTGCTAATACTTTCTTGCACTTTAGCCATAAATTTTTTTAAATGTTTTTAATGCTCACCCTAGCATTTTTAGTATTCTATATACATTTCCCATACTTTGAAATTCAGCAGTCCTCTTTACTTGAAAATCAAAATTATAAATTAGTTAGATCCTTGTAATTTGTGGATTTTAGTGAAATCAAAGGTTGACTTTGATTTTCACCTACAAAAACAATAGGTGGTTTGCATGAACATTAATGTTAATTTTTAAAAGATCTTCTCTTCTTTGCTCCTCTAAAATGGAATTATAAAAGGTGTTCAAGAATTAGTCCCTCAATTCACTTACTTTTCAGCAAATATTTGGTGAGCCCTACATTTTGCCACTGCTGTTTTAGATGCAGCAATAGATCAGTGATTAAAATAGACAAAAATCCTGCCCCTTTTGAGCTTACATTCTAGCTGGCGGAGATTGACAGGTAAGATAAGTAGGTAAAGTATATAGTATGTTTAAAGGTGTACATGCTGTAGGGAACAGTTAATCAGGTAAAAGGGAATTGGGAGATCTTATTTTTCTTCATTTTTGAAAGAAGATATTTAAGACTGTTAGGGACCATTCTAATTAAAGATCACGCAAAAAGCTACATTAAACATTCTACTATTGCCGCATTGTTAATTCTAACTTAAATCTGTAAAGGTTGTTATATTTATAGATGGTCCTAGATTGGAAAAGTACCTTGGTTTTTTAAAAATAATTGCTTCACCACTTCTTTAGTAAGCAAATAAATGATTTGAACTATTGATCACAATAAAACAAATGCCAAAACTATTAAATTCTGAGATTTTAAAAATAGCTTTAAACTGGAAGATATTCGTTTAGGCCACCCACTCCCATAAGGGACAAAACAAACAAAATTCTCACCAACAACTAAATATCAAAGGGGCGAAATATCTGTTCTACTTAACTCACTTGGTTGGTTCTGAAAGTCCCAATTGGTGAAGTTAAAAAAGGCCATTCATTTCTTTGATGCGAAAACTGACAAACGGCAGAAGTAACCAGGAGGGAACAAAGAACAGTGGAGACCTTTAAAGGTAGCAGCAGTGGTCAGGGGTGAAAAGCAGCAGGCACTATTTTAAAAGGATCACCGTTAATCTGGAGACTGAAACTCTACAGACCAAGAGCAAAGGACCATTTGCAGCTCTTTTCCCATGAGGGCATGACCATGCTTTTTCACAAGCACATTCAGCTGAGGGACAGAGGGTCTATTGTTAAGCACTTGTAGTGGCTACCCACAGGAAGTAGGGTGAATGTCTGGGTGAGTGTCCTGACACCAGTGACTTCATAGATCCTGTCTATGCACCAATCAAAGAAGGGTTCAGAATAGTAAGAGTTAATTGTGCAAGGTTTTTTTAGGAGAGGATTTTCTGTGATTAAGGCATCATCCAAAACTTTTTGTTTTTAATGTTGTTCATGCTTAGATTTTTCTAAGAGATAAAAATTGAGATGAGCAGACTATCCATCTTTTAAGGCCCCCCCCAAAAAAGAACAACAACAAAAAGAACTTCATAGCAAAAAGAGCCATTTATGAACCAGGAAGGGGTCCTCAGCAGCCATCTAATTGGCTGGGGCCTTGATCTTAGACTTCTCAGCCTCCAGAACAGTGAGAAATAAATATTTGTTGTTTAAGCTAAAGAAAAAGAAAACTTGGAAATATGTGAATCAGTTTGTTGGGTTTTCTCATTGTAAAAAGTAACCTGATAATTAATAAAGATTCGGTCTTTTTAAGGAAAAACAATCACTCATAACCTGAGAGAAAGCAGCTGTGAAGATTGTTAGGTAGCTACCATTCCCAGGCCACATGCCAAGGTGCTCGGGCACCACATCAAACCCACAAAGTTGCCACAGGATATTTTTCGTCATCAAGGGAAACACATCTGTCCAGCACCTTGGTGGATGGAGGGAGTTCACAGTTTCAACACTAAACCATGCTGCATTCTTTGTGATGATACTATATCTTTGCAAAAGGGGGTTTTCTATGATTGCTGAGTTTTTAGTGATAAAAAATGAATACCATGTGCAAACCACTGTGGAACAGAAAATGAGGGAAATCATGTCCAGTCTGATTCCAAGATAAGAAATTATTCATGCCCCTCAGGTGTACACATTCTGTTAGTAAGTTTTTGGGAGATAACAAAGAAAGAAATAATACTGTTTGTTTATGTATGTTATTATTTTCAAATAGGTACTAATTTATTGGGACATAAGTATTTATTAAGTTGTTTGGACCTAACAGCTTATTTGTTTTGGCCTGGAGGCACTGTCAAAAAATTATGAGACCCTAAGCACTTCCAGAATCATTTGGGAACTTCTAATATATATCCTTTTGGACTTTTTCCTATGCACACTACATGTGTTTCTGAAACTTTTTAATGTAACAATAAAATATATAGAGAGAAATCTTCATCTTTCAGTTAATGTAGGTCTGCATCATATTTGAATATTTTAATGGCAGCATAGTTTTCCATTTTTTTACTTCATTATTTTACTAACCAATCCCCTAACATTAGAAGTTCAGCAAAACTTTACTTTTATAGTCAATGGCATGGTCAATCTTCTTGCACATCTTTGTTTACATAGCTAATAATTTCCTTAGGCTAGATTCCTAGAAAGCAATTTGCTGGATCAAAGAATATGTACTTTCTTACACTTTGATATCTAGAAATAGAGAGAGGGAATGCCAAATTGCCCTTTCAAAGAAATTGTGCCAGTTTTTTTCTACCAACAGTATAAAGAATACCTCAGCAAAAAGAAGTGAAGCATTGCCAAACTCCCAACCATCAGAACTCAGATTCGAGAACTGATCAATGGTATTCCTCTTGCCCAACCACTGAATAAACTTAATGCCAGTAAGAAAGCTGGGTAAGGACACACTATCCCAGAGCTCTTCCGAGCCTCTACAGTCAGTCCCCTTCAACAGCAGCATCCAAGCAGACCCCCACTTAGAGAACGGTTTCCATTTGTCAGAAAACTTCTTCAGCCTTTGGTTTACTAACTAGTTTTTCAAAACGACATTGTACTCCCCAGAAAGTCATACTATAGTGCATAGTCTTCTGTCTACCTCCATGAGGAAGAGGCAAATGAGCAAAATAGAAGCTGACATCAGCAATTTTTTTTTTTTTTTTTTGGTTTTTCAATTACAGTTGTCCCCTTTTCCCCCAATTTCTCTCCCCCACCCAGCCCACCCCCTCTCCCGCAATCATATCCCTCCCTGTTGTCTATGTCCATGAGTCTTTTATACAGGCTCTTTAATTAAACCCTTCCCTTACTTATCCCCCTTCTCTCCCTCTCCCCTCCCCCCTATTGACTGCTATTCTGCTTTTTGTTCTATTTAGTTCCTTTGTTTGTGTTGTTCTTTAGTTTCCTGTATTAGGTGATATCATATGGTATTTTTCTTTCTTTGCCTGGCTTATTTCACTAAGCATAATTCTCTCTAGTTCCATCCATGTTGTTGCAAATGGTAGGAGTTCCTTCTTTCTTTCTGCTACATAGTATTCCATTGTGTAAATGTACCACAGTTTTTTGATCCACTCATCTACAGATGGGCACTTAGGTTGTTTCCAGCACTTAGCTATTGTAAACAGTGCTGCTATGAACATAGGGGTGCATAAGTTCTTTTGAATTGGTGTTTCAAGATTCTTCGGGTATAATCCTAGTAGTGGAGTCACTGGTTCAAAAGGCAGTTCCATTTTTAATCTTTTGAGGTAATTCCATACTGTTCTCCATAGTGGTTGCACCAGTCTGCATTCCCACCAACAGTGCAGTAGGGTTCCCGTTTCTCCACATCCTCGCCAGCACTTGTTGCTTGTTGATTTGTTGATGATGGCCATTCTGACTGGTGTAAGGTGGTATCTCATTGTGGTTTTTATTTGCATCTCCCTGATGGCTAATGATGTTGAGCATTTTTTCATGTGTCTATGGACCTTCTGTATGTCCTCTTCGGAGAAGTGTTTGTTCAGGTCCCTTGCCCATTTTTTAATTGGGTTGTTTGTTTTCTTGATGTTGAGTCGTATCAGCTGAAAATTACATAACATTGAAGAAAGAAATTAAGGAAGAAACAAATAAATGGAAGCAAATACCATGTTCTTGGATGGGAAGAATCAACATCATCAAAATGGCCATACTACCCAAAGCAATTTACAAATTCAATGCAATCCCTATTAAAATAGCAATTTTTTTAAGAGGACAGATTTGAGGGTACTGTGAGGGTCAAATGGGATCCTTTCTGTCCCATGCTCCACAGCACATACATTTTAGTCTATAATCACATATGTTTCATATTTTAAACTACATTCAGTTTATACATTTGAGCTGATATTCTCAGTTATTACTTACCAAGGAAAAAAGTATATGTTTAAACTCTGATCATGAAGATTTAAAGATATGTGGTATACTTTGGAAATATTTCTATTTTAAGAAAAGTCTGGAGTTCTTTAGCTCTCTTGGAGCCCAAGCTGTATAATCATGAATGGCTAAGGTGTTTTGTAATTTTACATGGTGGTAATGTATTTTACTGTTCTTAAGATGAACATCTATCTTTGACCTTGAGTTATAAAATGTTTAAACAATTCAATTTCATAAATTTATAAATAGTTCTATTAAAATGGCACTGTACATTAAAGCTGTTTAAAAAATTAGTGCTTAGGTAGCTGATTCTGAAAAGACGAATGGATTCTTTTAGGCCTTCACACTTTATTTACTCTTTTCAAATTGAAGTAAAAATTAGTGGGACAAGCGGTAAGTAGGATGATCCTGCTTAAAGCAGAAAAATCTCTTAAGAACTTCTGGTATAGAAAAATTAAATCTGTATTGTAAATATTCATCACTTCATTGTTTTTACCTGATACCTTCAATACATAGAACCAAGAAACTATTTTCACTTATGTCAGAAGTAAAAAGACCACCGTGCTGTGTTTATCAAGCACTTGCAGAGTGAAGGACCTGTCCCTCTGTATAGATGGAGGCTGTCTGAGCTGTTGCAAGTCTCCATGTGACTCTCTACTACCACATGGCACTACCTTTTAAATCCCCACTAGACAATTTCCCCAAAGTCTTCTGTGTATGTTTGTCATCTTTATAAAAGTTGATTGTATTAATAGAGAGAAGAGTTTTTGCCTTTATTTGTGACTGGTATGCTTAGAAAAAATAAGCTTTTGGGGATTTTAGGAGAATTTGAAGGCCTAATTAGTTATTTTTACTTGATCAGCATGGTTCTCTTTTGTTATTTTTAAAAAACCAACTACAGATCTGCTTTCAGAACACAGGGCAATTTTACAGATTTAAGACACACATGCCAAAGAGTGTGTTATAATTGTGTACCTTCATCTATCATGCCCAGAACACTGTTTCTTCAAGATAAAAGAAGGGGCAGCATTAATGATGTGTGGATAGTTCCTTAGCCTCCGGATTTTAAGTACAAAACAGCATGATCATTCTTTACTTTCTTGTTTTAGGAAATTAAAATCCATATTGATGGACATATCTCTAATTTCTGAATATTTTGAGATAACTAAGAACATTATTTCTTTTAACCCACACCATTTTTTATCAGATCTTCACAAAATTAATAAATTATCTCATAGATAAGATCATTAGTAATTTAAATAAATCCAGTGCTTACATTCATCTATTTATTCAGCAAACATTTATTGAGCTTCATCAATTCTGGGCTCCAGAGATGAACAAGACAGATATGGACACTGCCTTTAAGTTTATGATTGAATTGGGAAGCTTTCTAAAAAGCCCATGTCTGAAACACAATGAGGATGCACTATAGTGGAGATTCTGGAGATATATTGGAGCAGAGTCCCTGAGCTCAGCCCAGAGCTCAGAGAAGCTTCCCTAAGGAACTCCTGATTGGTCTGGGTCTTAAAGCGTTAACAGAAGACAGAGTTATCCTACTGTGAAATCCAAGCAGAGTAAATTCATCTGGCCAGATGATCCACTTCTTCCAATACACATATTCAGACCTGTAACTACCACCCAGATGCTAGTTGGTACCATTGCCTAGTTACATGATGTCTTCAAATGGTTCCAGAGGGATCTGTCATGTGTGTAGTTGGCACTGTGGTCCACTAACCACTGCTGGATTTTCATCTGTTACATTTAGCAATGGAAAGGTTTGCTTTTAAACATTCTGTTTTGTTTGGTTATTTTTTTGTTTGTTTGTTTTTTAAGAACAATGCCAACAGATATTAGGCCCCTGTTACCTAGATTTTACTTGATTGGTTTTTGAGTCAGCCCTTAAATGACTTTTTAATCCAGTTGTGTAACTATGCCAAGTCATGATACTTTCTATATTCACATAGGCAAATAAGCACGTGTATGCTTTATTGTTTACATTTATTTAAAGTTAGAAGTTAAACATCTGTGATGCTGGGTGAATCACAACGGGTAGTATCAGTCTTGCCATTTGCAAGATTTGGTTAATTGTAGCTGTAATTTACCCAACTGATTAAATATTTAATGTTTACAAATGCTGTTTCATTAGGAAAAATATTATTATTATTATGGTCATTAATAAGATTTGCAAATCATTAGTACTGGTCACAAATAAATACAACTACAAGGGGAAAAAAATCACACCTTTATACAAATCATGACTGTTAGTTAGATGGCTTTAACATTTTTTAATCCCAAACTTTCATTGTAGGGTTTTTGGGGACACAGCTTCTTAAAAATATCTATTTTATTCCCTCCCATTTAGGGCAATAGCATCATCAAAGGGCTATGTGATAATTTGGCCTCTTCTGGGGAAAGCCTTAGAGCAGAAATTCTTCCCTAAGGACCAATAAGTAGTTTGATTCAAAACTCCAACTTAGATGTTGTCTTAGTGGGGTTCCTTTGTCTCAAGAAGGACCAAGTCTGAAAAACCAGAGTCTGGCTAAAAATTGGGTGGCCCTTTTGGAAGGCTGCACAAAAGTTTCTAATAAAGAGGTGGTGTTTGTCTTAGGTATACTGACATTATGTGTTTGAAAAGTCTACAGTACACAATTCCCATTTATTTCCACTTAGGTTTTTTGTTGCTGTTGTTGCTTGAGTCTACTCTCCTTGTGAAAAATAAAGCTATTTTTGTAACGGCCGCTCTAGTACTTGCATCTACATTTTAAAAGAATTCACAGAAAACAGTCCATAGTGATAACTGTGCGCAATGCCCAGATTGTTGCAGAACTGTTCTAAATAAATCTTGTAATGATGGCTGTGTTTCAGCACTATCACAGAGTGAATTCACATGATTCCCCCCCCCCAGACACACACACAACAATGGGGCTCATCACTCCTTACTTAAAGTACTTGACTTATTTAATTTGTGTATTTGTCCAGTGTGTGTGTGCTCACTGTCCTTTATGCATTGTCTGCAGCCTCATGCATGCACACAGACATTGAATAAATATCTATAATGACAGGTTCCCTTAAGAGACAGCGATTGCTCTTTTAGGGAGTCGTGTGTTTCTATGGCAACTCCCTTTCTAAAACTTTGAATTTTGTCCACATGTATTTTGCAGATACCAAAAACAAGCTTATGTTTAATTTAGAGGAGCTTTGATGAAGAAAAGGAAACTGTAGCTCATCTACAGATGTCAAGAGCGTGCACACTTGATTCAAAAGCTCGTTGAAAAAAATTATGATTCTTTTTGTGCTTGACACTTAACCCAGTGACCAACATCCCATTCGGATAGCCTTTCATTGTCAATTTTTTATGCCTCTTATGGTAAAAATCTCAAAAAAAAATATATATATATATATATACATATATTTGATAAAACTAAAAAGGAACAAAATGGGCAATGTGTGTGTGCTTTCGGCCTCTCTTTTCCTCCCAGTTTTGCACATTATATTGTCACTAGCTCATTGAATTAAATTTGCTTTCATCATCCATTTCCTTTTCTCTGTGTTACTACAGTATCTGTGGGCTCTTCGTTACCAGCTACGTCTGATCTAGAGAAAATAGGTTATGTCTCTATTTTGAAAGAAGGACCATCTCCATGGTTCAGTGCTTTGTGTTTGTTAGCAGTTGGGATTTTGGAAGACACATAGACTGTATTCCTAAGCGATAAAAATATGTGTATGTATAAAGACCATTTCCTAATTTTATAGGATAATTCAAATGAAGTAATCTGCGTAGTCTGTGGGATCCATGTATGTGAGTTTTACTTTGCTCGTAGTTGTCTTCGTTTGCTTGCAAGGTGTTTTGTTTCTTTTCTTTCTTTGTGTGTGTGTGTGTGTGTGTGTGTGTGTACCTGTGTGCATTTTGACTTTTTCCCTTTCTTCCTGAAACAGATTCAGTTTTCTTAAAATCAGATCATCTGTACGGCTGGTGCTGTTTGTCTTCAACCACATGTTAATTGTTCTGTGGCTTGTTTTGTTTACTGTTTTTGCAGACCTGATTTGCCATGGTCCATGCCTTTCATTCCACTAGACCATCTAGTTGATTTCCCAGTGGGGAAAAGACTGCCTTTTCACCCACTAATTAGTTATCTCATTCAAAAGAGCCAAGCTTCTTGGAGATGACTTTGTCACACTTTAAATGTCTGCTTTGGAAGATGAGAGCTCATTTAGTTACATGCTCATCCAT
The DNA here is from genome assembly GCF_987537825.1 of Furipterus horrens. NCBI lineage: Eukaryota > Metazoa > Chordata > Mammalia > Chiroptera > Furipteridae > Furipterus > Furipterus horrens. Next base: position 133,667,073 of record NW_028327176.1, on the reverse strand, counting down.
GTGGCAGAAGCAACGCATGGTTAGTCACCATGGAAATTCTTAAGTATTTGAAGGGCACAGGATGGTTAATTAGACCATTTATACTCAGCTATTGAGAGATTATTAGTTCGTTTATAATAAGAAACCAGAGTAAGAGGTAATAATTTTCAGCCCATGAGGAAGTGGTAGTCTTGTTTGTTCCTAAAGTGTATTTTCATTTGCTGAGAGAGGATTCTGTGGGGCTTCTTCTTGAATAAATTTTGTGTAATTTCTTGCTAAGTAAACAAACATATCCCCAAAAGCACAGAGGTAGACTGAGTTCTACATTTTCACTGTTGTTACCTCCCCAGAACATGGGAAGAAAGTAAATGCTAGACTCTCCCCTGAAGGTGGAGGGTGGTGGTAAGGTTGCCCCTCAGCAGGCTGCCTCCAGTCACTGCATTTCTGAGTCCCCACAACTCCCAGCTCAACTTCCCATATCTGGTTACTACCCATCATGAATCCCCCATCCAGGCCCCTGATCCCGTTCAACCCTGTTTGAAAGCCAGTCTTCCTCTGCATCCTTTTCCCATCTTAGCCTCTTTAATTATTTCCTCCTTCTCCTAGTCAGTTACAACTATGTGGCTTCATATTTCAGCCCAGGCTCCAGGTATAACCATGTTTTGCCTCCTCACCCCCATGGCCCAGCCTTTCTTCCTGTGGGACACTGTAAGTAAAGTGACTAGAACTATTCATTTTGAAAGGACATGGAATGACCATTGAATATTCTGAGAGCATCTGTGCACTAAGGCATTTTAGAGCTCTGTTTTGTGTCAGACTTCATGTGAACAAAAGGTCTAAGATTTTAAAAGTCTAAAAAATATTTGTTAGTATTTTCTTCCATTATATACAACTCATATGATCTGGCTCCTATGTACCTCTTCAGCTTCATTTTGCTCCAGGCTCAACCCCCTGTCCCATCTGGGGACAGTTTTTGAATGTGTCGTATTCCCTACTTCCACCTGGCCACTCCATATGCTTCCTTCATCTGAAATGTTTTCTGTCCTCCACCCCAATAGCTTCAGTGTCCCTTCTTCAGGGACAGCTTTCCTCCCCTTGCCCCCAATCTAGCTAGGTTTCCCTATTATGCTTTCATAGCATCGAGTACGTTTAAAACATAGTACTTATTACAGTTTGCTTTATCTTTAGTTGCATAGTTATTTCATTAATGTCTGTCTTCCCCATTATTCTTGAAGCTCCTATAGGCAAGCAGTTCCTTGTCTTTGTGTTTCCAGTGACCAGCACAGGAAGGGACACAGCAGGTAGACAATGACTGTTGAGTGACCATCTACAGATACCTCTGGTGGCCCACCCAAAGGCCATCAGCCCCTTTCTTGCTAGCACACCCTGATTTGCTTGAAGCATTTACTCACTTACAGCTCCTCTAGTGCAAGCGATTCCAGCCCCAGTCCTTGATCCAGGGGGTGAATTTTGGGTTAGTCTAATCAAAACAGACGCAAAGATGAAGAGCATCTGGGTCCTTGATGATGTTGTTGAGCTGATAAAGAAACCAGTCCTGGGACAGCTCTACCTCTAGGCAACAGTTTGTGTGAGACAATAAATCCTCTTATTTGTTTAGGTCAATTAAGAGTTTTCTGTTTTGGGAAATATCCTGATACATAATGTCATGAGTGGATGAACACATGAATACATGAACAACTTACTCTCCTGTCTTCACAAGTCCCTTGGTAATTCAGTTTGCTCTCTCTCCATTTCTATGATGTGTTGTCTGTTAGTGAAGATGTTGACTAGTATTGAGCCCAATGCTAAAATCCAAAATAATTCCTATATGTTCAAAAATAGTTTCCTCCCACTAAATGCCACGTCCCCTGAACTTGAACTCACATTCTTCTTCACCTCTCACCCTTTGGCTCCTCACTTTGTTCATAACTTTTGGGGGCAAGCTCTTCTCTCAGGAGGTTGAGAGTCAGGTTGTCATACCCAGCAATTTCCTGTTTGTGAGCCTTGAAGCTCTTGAAGAGTGCGGGCAAGTTTGACAGAACCTGTAGGTGTTGTCAGACGCTGAGCTGATTCATCCCCTGTGGTTGTTAATTCTCCCCAGCTACCATACCATCTCTTTTTTCTGGATCCTGCACAATTTTTCTTTCTGTGGAGATGAGACTCTCTCAAGACCTGCCCATTCCATGCTTTCCATGTCTTTTCTGGGTTTTGGTGAGTTGCATTTTAGATCCCTCCTTCTCCATTGTTATCGAACAGTTTCTGCACAGGAGAGTTTGTTTCTTCCTTAAAATATATATACTTAATTGAATGTATTGGGGTGACATTGATTAATAAAATTACATAGGTTTAAGGCACGCAATTCTATAATATATCATCTGTCTATTGTATGGTGTGTTCATCACCTCAAGTCTCCTTCCATCACCATTTATCCCCCTTTACCTTCTATGTTCTCCCATCCCTACCCACCCCCCTTTCCCTCTGATAACCATCATACTGTTGTCTGTGTCTGTGAGGGTTTTTTTGTTTTGTTTTTGCTTTTTTTTTTTTCTTAATCCCTTTTCCTTTTTCATCCAGCCCTGCAAACCCCCTCCCCTCTGACAGCTGTCACTCTGTTCTCTATCTTGTTACTTTATTTCGTTCATTAGATTCCACATATGAGTGAAATCATATGGCATTTGTCTTCCTCTGACAGGCTTATTTCACTTAGCATAATGCTCTTCAGGTCTATCCATGCTGTCGCAAATGGTAAGGTTTTCATTTTTATGGCTGAGTAAGTATTCCATTGTGTAAATGTACTGCAGCTTTTTTATCCACTCTTCTACTGATGGACACTTGGGCTGCTTCCAGATCTTGACGATTATAAATAACACTGCAATGAACATAGGGGTGCTTATGTTCTTTCAAATTAGTGTTTCAGGTTTCTTCCGATATAGTCCCAGAAGTGGAATTGCTGGGACATTAGTCAGTTTCATTTTGTAATTGAGGAAACCCCACACAGTTTTCCACAGCAGCTACAACAGTCTGCATTCCCACCAGCAGTACACGAGAGTTCCCTTTTCTCCACATCCTCACCAGCACTTATTGTTTGTTGATTTATTGATGATAGCCATTCTGACAGGTGTGAGATGGTATCTCATTGTGGCTTTAATTTGCGTCTCTCTGATGATTAGTGAGGTTGAGCATCTTTTCATATGTCTATTGGCCATGTGTATGTCCTCTTTGGAGAAGTGTCTATTCAGATCCTTTGCCCATTTTTCATTTGGATTGTTTGGGTTTTTTTGGTGTTAAGTTGTATAACTTCTTTAAAATTTTTGGATTTTAACCTCTTTTCAGATGTATCATTGGCAAAATATGTTCTCCCATGCAGTGAATAGTTTTGTTTGTTTCTTAGCTTTTTTTTTTTTTTGTTAAGGCAGAGCTTTGCATGTGCCCCATAAATCTCAGCTGCTGGTCTCTGCCTTCCTTTTCCACAGACGTCCACCGTAACCTAAGAAATGCAGGGTCTGAAATAAGTACCACCTGAAATGCCTACTTGTCTGGTGGCAGAGACTTCGGAGTTCTCTCATTATTCACTTGATCTCCCAGCACTTTGGCAGGAAACCACAGGAGGTGAGCAACTAGGTCAGCAATCTTTGAGAGTATTTCTTTTGGCCATGCCATGTGAAAAAAAGTACTGAATTTGTATTTGCCTTCTTAAATCAAGACAAGAATGATTAAGTTTAGGGTAAGATATCCTGAAAGCATTTCTTTTGCCTGGGGAAGTGCTATACAAAAGTAATAATATTACAAGGCTACCAAAGACAAACCCTTGTGAAATATCTCTTCACATTGCTCAGTACCTCCCTCAGTTTCCCTCCCTACCCCCAAAGATATGCAGGAGCAGCATATCACCTGGGCCCCTCACATACAGAGAAATCAGTTCCCCTGGGAACCTTTAGAGTGAATTACCTGCTTCTTCTGATAGTAGGCTCCCCTGCTGACCTCTGAATACAGTTTTTTTTTAACTTTGGTGATTTTTTTAAATTTAATTTTATTGTTTTCCTGTTGCAGCTGTCCCCCTTTTCCCCCGCTTTGCTCTCCCCTGCTCCACCCACCTCCCCCATCTCCCACAGGCCATCCCCATTTAGTTGTCCATGCCTATGGGTTATTCATATCAGTCCCTTGACTAGATCCTTCCCCATCTTTCCCCCTTTTTCCCCTTACCCCCTCCCCTCTGGTATTGGAAAAACACATTGCTTGTAATTAGTGGTGAGGCAACTTCTTGTTTCTTAGAAAAGTGCTTTGTGTATAGAATTGACAACTCATCAGTGTCTTGCTCTGATTCCGTCGGCCAGCATTTTTGCACATCTACTGTGTGTCATACATTGTTCTAGATGCATGGAATACATCTGTGAACACTGCAGACAAAAGGTCCTGCCCCATGGGAGCTTATAGTCTAGTAGGGGGAAACAAAAAATAAGCAATAAATGAATAAGCAAATTATAGTATTTTAGAAGATGATAATTGCTATGAAAAAGGAAGCCAGGTTAAGAGAAGTGTCAGTCTGGGGATGGGGAGAGGTTGCAGTTTTAAATCAGGTGATCAAAGTAAGCGTCCTATATTTCTAGCCTTTTGTGGTTGTTTTTACAGAATGTTGTAATGACTTAATATCGCAGGTGAGTCATCTACATTAAGTAAATATTGCCTGAAATAAAAGCAGTTCAACTGAAGGCTAAACCTGATTGCTAAATGCTTAAGAAAGCATGAGAAGGTGCCTGAGCCCTTGTCTGGCATTTTCAGGTTATCTATTGTGAGTTTCCCTTTTTCCAAAAGTAGTATTCATTTTATATAGTCTTCCAATGGAATATATCTCTGACACCTACTGCCATGTGCTTTTAGTTAACTGTAACTAGCCGTCTTACAAGACCAAGAGGTTCATCCAAAATGTTCCCTTTAAAAGTTCTCAGAAGGCTCCCCTGGTTGCCTTTCCAGCCCATAACAATGATGGATTTTGCAACCCTGCTGGTCCAGCCATGTAGAAAAACTCAATATTGTGGGTAATTCTCCCCTTTAAACACATATTTTGTTTTAGTAGTGGTTGTTTGGAGCTGATGTGTCTTAGGCATGGAGTCGATTATATCCGTATAAATTACAGACCACAGACAGCCCCGCCCAAAGTAGCGCTGGGAGTATGATCCTGCACTCGCTTTGTGAATTGCCCCTTCCCCCCACGTCTGCGGTGTGACCTGGCATGTGGGTGAGCCCACCTTAGAGTTCGGGAGTTTTGTACCTATGTACCCTCTCCCTGGCTGGCCTGGCTGGCCTCCTTTTTCTGCATTCCACCTTTATTTTCTCCCTGAAGTAGTTAAACCCTGGGAGGGGCTGTGTGTGGCTCCTCTCATTGTCTGAACGTGAAGACTGGAGGCTCTCAGCGGGTCTCTCGGGTCTCTCGCCAGGGACTAGACTACATCAAGATAACACTTGCTTTGCCTCCAGTACAGAAATGGCTAGTACAGTGCTACTCAAAAGATCAGCTGGAGGGAGGGCCATCAGAATGAATACCTTCGTACTGAAGTATAGTTGACACACAATATTCTGTTAGCTTCAGGTGGACAACACAGTGACTTGACATTTATAGATCACTGTAAATTTGTCTCATGCAAATTTATTACAATATTATTGACTATATTCCCTGCATTGTATATTACATCCTGGTGACTTATTTATTTTATAACTGGGAGTTTGTGCCTCTTATTTCCTTTAACCTTTGTCACCTGTCTTCCCACCCCTTTCCCTCTGGCAACCATCAGTGTGTTCTCTGTACCTATGAAGATGTTTCTGTTTTGTTTGTTCATTTATTTTGTTTTTTTAGATGCCACATATAAGTGAATTCTGTTTTTCTCTTACTTATTTCACTTAGCATAATACCCTCTAGGTCCATCCACGTTCTCTCAAATGGCAAGATTTCATTCTTCATTATGGCCGAGTGATTTTCCATCGTGTGTATGTATGTGTGTATATATATGCATATGTACATATGTTATACATATATATGCTACACGTGTGTACATAGGTATACATATATACACAATATCTATAATCATCTATTGATGTACACCTAGGCTTCTTCCATATCTTAGCTATTAGAAATAATGTTGCAATGAACATAGTGGCGCACATATCTTTTTTAATTAGTGTTTTCTTTTTCTTTTCATAAATATCCAGAAGCAGAATTACTGGGTGTATGGTAGTTCTATTTTTAATTTATTTACTATTGTAATTTATTTTCTGAGGAACCTCTATACTGTATTTCACAGTGGCTGCACAAATTTACAATCGCCAACACTACACAAGGGTTCCCTTTTCTCTACATTCTCACCAACACTTGTTGTTTGTTGATTTTTTTTTTTTATAATAGCCATTCTGACAGGTGTGAAGTGATAACCTCATTTTGGTTTTGCTTTGCATTTCCCTGATGTTTAGTGATTCAGCATCTTTTCATGTCTGTTAGCTATGTATAGGAAATATATGTCTTCTTTGGAGAAATGTCTGTTGAGGTCCTCTGCCCATTTGTTAATTGGACTGTTAGTTTTTCTGATGTTGAGTTGTATGAGTTCTTTATATATTTTGGATATTAACCACTTTTTGGACATGTCGTTTGCAAATATCTTCTCCCATTCAGTAGATTGCCTTTTCATTTTGTTGATAGTTACCTTCAAAGCTTTTTTATTTTGATGTTGTCCCATTTGTTTATTTTTACTATTATTGCTCAGAATAAATATGTTTGAGCATTGGCAGATGTCCTTCCACTCCTTACCTGTTGTTCTCTGTCACTGTGAGCAGCTACCCTAGCTCAATGCAAGGTCTGGCTCTGAAGCCATCCCTCATTATTTTGAATTTTGTAGTGTGCTTCTGTCACCTCCTACACTGGAATGACTTTCAGAAAGTCACATACTGTCTCTAGGCCTGTTTCCTCATCTGTAAAGGGAGAAGATTCATCTCCAAATGACCTTCAAGACTGTTTCCACTTCTAATTGTCTAAAGTTGTTAAGACACTACTTACTGCCCTTCTAAAAGTTGACTTTTTTGACATGGTTGGGATCTTCCACTTCTTTCCCCTTTATCCTTGTCTAATTATCCCCATGAACTCATTTTATTTATTTCATTGTCACTCTTCCTCTGTATGCTGTGTAACACATTCTCCCAGCTGTGGCCCATTTCTGCCACTGGAACCTGTGATTCTGTGTATAGCTCTGGTTTTCCCTCCTGTGCTCTTCACCCAAAATAACTGCTTTTGTACTGGTGTCTCTGAGTAGGGAGTTGGCTGTTGAGAAAAACATTTGTAGCCCAATTTTATTATTATAAAATAAACAGAGAATGGAATTAGTTCTTCTTAGACTGTTCATGTTCTGATGACCACAATCAAACTAAATCTATATCCAGTCAGTAAAAAGGCAGTATATGTGAATTTTCTCATAATGGGAATCCCAACACAAAAGCAGTGTAAACGAAGATTGCATAGTCTGTACCATAATTTTTTAAAAAATTTGTCTTTGAACCTTGAGGAGGAAAATACACTCCAGTGGTCAAGAAAGCATTATTCTGTAACATAGAGGGAATGCATTTCATGCCTGGGAATTTTCAAATTAAAGAGTCAGCGGTGGTATTAATAAAGTTCCATAATAAGAATATCAAAGTGGAAAGAGATTGGTATAAATACATTAAAGCACTTGGATTTTAATTGTAAATTTTTTGTCAGATTGCTATTCACTGAATTACCACGATCTAAAATTTTTCTATGGACATTTCTTTTTTAATGGTTACCAGTGTGATAGGCATTTTTCTTTATACATAGTACAACTTAGTTCAGGACAACAAATAAGAATTTAATATTGAAACAAACTGTAGAAATAAAATATTTCTATTGCTTATTTATTCAGAATACAACTTATTCAACAAATTTAGGTATACTTTATTCTGAATAGTAGGTACTTAGAATTATTCTTTTTTTTTTTTCTTAGGGATTTCTGGACCCAAGTGTAGGTAGAATTATTCTTATTTAATTGGAAAATAATCTGGATCTTTGAGGTAAATGTCTGGGCCAAAGTCACAAAGTAAATAAGAAACAAGAACTAGAAGTCACTTCTTTGGTACTTGATTGCTGTTTTTAATTATGAATTGATAGGAATATTTTATGTGGACACCCATATTCCAGAAAGTTATATTATTTTAGATATTTCCTTAATAAATATACCTGTCAAAGAATATTGGAACTCCCCTGTCTTTATATGGGGTACACTTAATAATGTGTGTATTGATGAGATGTCATCTTATTTTTAAAGACTTCCAAGAAAGATTTCATAGCTTCCCTCGTTAATCCACTCTAGTGTTTAATTAGATTGATGTCATAACACTTTCTTATCTAACTTAAATCTCTCATGCTATAGCTTAACTCTGTTTTTGTCTCACTTTGCCTAGAATATTAAAAGCAACTAATCACCATTATCCATAATAATATTAATGAAGTCCTCCGTATATTTGAAATGTTAGCATTCTAACTGACAGTAAGCAAAACTCCCAACTATCAGTAAATTTTAAAATAGAGAACAGGGACCAGCTTGCAATAAATGTAAACAACATGGTAGTATTTAGTTTTGAAATGAATAATACTGTGAACTAATGTGATTTAAGCAGGCTAAATGAAAAAAATTCATCTATTAACTCATTCACTTCAATATTCATCAGGCACCTTTGTGATATTGTGCTATGTTCAGAAGTACAAAAATATATCATAGAGTCGAGAAAATTTCAGTGCAAGGGATTTTTTTTAAGTAGAACTTATTAGGTATATTATTCAGAAATGTGAAGATAGAATAGTGTAATCTTAAGAGGATAATTTTATGGCCAAATGGCCATGTGGTATTTACAACCATATCTGGAGGCGGGGCTGAAAATATAATCTAATTATTAGAATATTTTCTCTTCATTTTACAGCAGTTCCATTATTAAAATCTGTGATAAGCATCAAAATTCTACTATATGCGGTCCCTGAGCTGTTCATCTGGAAGCCCCTTTGTTCTGGTATTAATGCTTAAGATGTACCTGTGTCTTCCTGTGAGTATTTGGACATGTGTGAACACTGATCAGTGTAGAACAAGGGGTTTATCACTGGAAATAAATTATAGAGTCATGAAGCATGAAAATGATATGCCTGGAATGCAGAATCCAGTATTGCCTTCTGCTTCCTTTCTTTATCAGACGGCAGAGGCAAAAAGGAGAAAAAGATTTATTCTGGAGCTGTTTGACACTGACCAAGCAATTTATAACAGATAAAGTGCTGATTTATTGCTGCAAAGAGAATAATGGGTATTCTTGCTAAAATGCCATTAATAGTTTTATTGTTTAAAGTGCAAATCATACTCAGCAATTTGTCAGTCCCCTTTTGAAGTGAAGTTGAAGTAATTCAGTGTGGGCTTTCAGCAGAAAAAGGACAAAGTAATTAGCAAATTGTAAAGGAATTCATTCACCAAGGTTGGCTGATATTTGATTTCTCTGAGCTATGAAGACGTAGAAAAAAAATTGCATTTAAGAAATACAAGATGATGCACATATTTGTTTAAAACAGAAAAGCCAAAATTCAGTTGATGATGCAGCTCTGTGGAGTTAAGGCTATGCCTTCTGTGGGTGCCTTTTTTGTATGTGCAAGACACTGTGCTCGTTACCAAAGGGAAAGCAAAACTGCAGGAGTGAGATAATTCAAAGGTAATTAAAATATGTAACCAGAATAGGATCAGCATTTCAAGAAAGGTACACATGAAGAGGTTCCAAGGAGAAGATGACATGCAGAAAGTGACATTTGAGGTCAGTTTTTAAAGATGCCTACAATTTCTGTAGCCACAGTTGGAGTTTCAGACTGAAGGAATGCCAGACAGTAGAAAGATCTGTGCTGATGAACATTGAGCAGGCTCTTTGATGCATAGGTTGTTGTAGCGTGACCATAAATTCCAGTTTGCCTGGGAAGGTCCCTGCTATCACCTGTTGTCCCAGTATAATTATTAATAGCACCCTCTTCCACTCTGAAATGAGTCCCAGTTGAATGGTCTACTATGCAATGACTGTGGTGGCTAAGAAAATGTGCCACTCCGCTCTCCTGCTTTAGGGAGACTGATGTTCCATCTGTGGCCCCTCTGGACTCACCACACTTTGGCACTATGCCATGCTTCCCAGGGGCCACTCCCAGCCAGCCATCATGCACAGCGAGGGTGCTATGCCATGCCCATTCCAGGAAGAGAGGGGGTCCTCCGCTGAAACACTTTGCCTCAAGGACTGCTTATTGGCAGGCTAAACCTTTCTTAGAGCTGCGCTGCACTCTAAAACATCCTACCCCCCTTTCTTCCTCTTCTTTTACACAGGGCCAGACTTACATCTTGGTTGCAGACTTTCCCTGCCTGCCCCTGCCGCTGCCCCAAGTAACCTCTCATAGATCCAACCCCGTGTTAGTGCCTGCTTCTCAGCAGACCTGAACTAACACAGTGTCCCTAGTTATTGTTAAGTCTTAGGTACTAGATGAGGCTACAACTACAAAGAAAAATTGGGACTGTTTGTAGGCAACTTTGAAAACTGCTTTGAAGAAATTGACCTTAATTTCAGCAGACTATGAGACTCCATTGAGGATTTATCTGTTTAAATAACTATTAATTATTCGGTCCTGGTGATGATAGGGAAGGATAGTTGAATAAGGGAGACCAGTTAGGAGGACACATCACTTGTCCTTTAAGCTTCTCAAGGAGACTAGGTGTATGGTGACAAACTCTGATGTGGGGATGCAAGACACTGCAGAAGGAAGGTCTGTGAGTTTAGATGTGGGGAGACAGGAGTCAGAGATTATTTAATCTCTCTGTGCCTCAGTTTCCTCATCCTGTGATGTGGAAACAGTAACAAGCCCTACCTCACTCATGGAGCCATAGTGAAGATTATATGAGTTAATACATTCCGAAAGTTTAGGTCAGTGCCTGGCACATAAGAACTCAAGTGTTTCTGAATTTGTTTACCTGTTGCTCTTGGGCGGCATTATCCTATAGACCTTTCTGCATTGATAGAAATGTTTTATATCTGTGCTGTCCGGTACAATAGCCACTAACCACATGTGCTTATTAGCACCTGAAATGTGACTAGTGTGACTGAGGAACTATATTTTTAACTTCATTCAATTTAAATTCAAATAGTCACACAAGGCTAGTAGCTACCATTGAGAAGTCATGCCTAAATCTAAAGTACTAAGTAACTAATATGAAGGGGATTACAAAATTATAGTCTTTTTTCTTTTTTCTTTTCAAAAAAAACAAATCTGTTGTATTGATACAACTTACTTTTAAGTAAGACCGTAGGTTTGGTTGATGATCGCTAGTCAGAGATGACCACAGAGAAGACTGTGGTCCTAAACAGACTTGTCTGAGATAACCAGAGTGATGAGGAAGGGACCAGAAGCAGACCTAATGTTGTTACTAACACTGCAGTAAGGAAAGTACTTTAGGGCTTGAAGGAGAGTGATCGTGTCTTAGCTTCTGCAAGTAGCTAATAGGTGGCTAAGACTTCCCATTTAATGGGATCTGGAACTTCTTCTGTCCATTTCCCAGGCCAAGGAGAGGAGGTAATGCAGTGCCTGCTATAATGTTTTTCTCCAAATAATAGCCAGGATAGTGCTGCTGTTATATAAGGTTACTGTTAATGCTGCAGCTGAGCACTCCTGGTAGTTCAAGGGTAGCGCTGATTGGAACTCTGAGGGGTGTAGCAGAAGGAAAGGAGCACACATTTCTTATTATCTGTAAGGACAGATTAAAAAGACATTTGTGCGCCTGTCTATCCAGAAAAGTGATTTTTGAAATATCGCTCCTTCCCATCTCTCTATTCTCTTGCCATGCTCAAGGTGAGCTGGCCTTTCTAGTTCCATGAACATATCGCTTTGAATGGTTAATTTGGACCAGGTTTTACTGTGGGCATCCCCCCACATTATTGACTCACCAGTTGAGATTTTCAATGCAATTGAAACTTCAGATGCCTCAGTTGATATGTAACCTGATGATTCAAGGTATTTCTCTCAGGAGGGAAAACACGGGAGGCCATGTGTAGCATAGGAGTAAGAGGATGGACTTTGGAGTCCATCATGAGAGTGCACCACAGCTCTGCTATGTGCTAGATCTGTGACCAATACTAGTGACCAATGCTAGATACTTTAAGTTCAGTGTCTTTTATCTGTAAAATGGGGAGTACTGGGATTTCCTGAGTCATTTAGAGGATTGTATGAGTTAACGTGAGCCTTAGGTGAAGGTGCTAGAAAATGTCTCCTAATTTTCTTAAGTTTCTGTTTGTTATAGCTGCAAAATCTAGCATCACCTGGAACTCTCGGCTCTGTTGAACCTCTGATCCCAGATCACACATGGTCATCACTTTCATCGTACTGACTTACTCTGTCCTGCTGAAGCAGCCCAGAGCAGCCTCTAGCCCCTCTCCTGCCCTGACTGCCTTAATTTCTTTCCTGAGCATTTCTGAGGTCAGAACCTTCCTGTTCTGTACGCATTTGGACCCTTGCCTGTCAAAGGAAGGAGGGGGCTCGGGGAGCTCAGGACCCGGCTGGCCCTGGCATCTCATAGGTTTCTGTACATAAGACCACCACCCGAGTTTGTTCCTTTAAAAAAAAAATCTGTTGGTTTTTCTCTTCAACAAAAAGACATTTTTATTAAAGATATTTTTGAAAAGAAGCAGGTAAGGAAAAAATATCAAAGCACTCATACTATTAACATTCCTAGAAACTACTGCATACATCCTGGATGTACCTTACAATCCTGAGTGTTATAAGTGTGAAACAAAAACTTAATCATTAAATTCCCATTTCTTGATAACATCCTCCTTAAACATCATAATTTATTGAATAATTTCCCGCGACACTAAATATTCCTCTGTAGCATCATTTCAAGTGTCTGTCTCGAATGCTGTGTATGAATGTATTGTGGTTTATTACTGGACACCGACGTGGTTCCTGCTTTTCCCCCACAATTATAAATAAGGCAGAACATTACAAGGAGAGCAGCAGATAGCCTCCTCGTGCATATATCTTTTCACACAGCCTTGAAATGGAATTATCAGATAGAAAGGCACGCACATTTTTAGGGTTTTGATACCATATTGTCACATTACCCACTGAAAGGATGGATCTATTTATTTCCTCCCCTCAGAGCACACCTGGTTCCCAATGGGATCAATCGTCCTACCTGGGGGCAGTGGGGGGATGAAAGGCAGAGAGGGGTGGGGGGACGCTAGTGCTTTTCCCTACTCATGTATGGATCCAGTTCCAATTCCCCTATGTTTTTAAACTCTCTTTGCATAGGGTACCTCCCTGGCTCCTGCAGACTTATTTATCCGCCTCTAGCTTCCTTTGCCCCCTCTAAGGTGCCACCTTTAAATCAATGAACGCACTGTTTCTTGGAAGTGCCGACCCTCTGGGAAGAGCCTTTCTGCACCTCCATCTCATCATATCGGAGAATCTCATCTGTGTCTCTTTAATTTCATCTCCTTTTGCAACAGTATTTTTCTTTTCTATGTTATTGGCCTTTTGATTTAATGCTTTAATTTGGTATGTAGATACATTGTAACACTGTTCTGGATTATGTATGCCGTTCTAGATCAAATATTCTGTAAAATTTTCTTGAAATACTGTTTTGTGAAGGATGTCTTATGGACTTAAAGGATCATCCATTAAATTTATTTTTCAGAAATGAAAAGATAAAAAGCAGAGCACTCATAGTAACTACACAACTTGATTCTTTTTCCAAGTGCTCAGGAGAAAATTGCCTATTCTTTTTATCCAACAGAATGAGGACAATCTCACTTTTTTTTTTTTTTTCTAATTGACTATCTGGGACACAGTACTGTTGCTTCCATAGGTCAGTCATACCACATTTTATAATTTTTTAAGCACATGAATACATTCACCCCTCGGAGGAGGAGGCTGTGGGTTGCTTGGCAGATACGCACATGCTCCCTCCGGACAGTGGAGCTGGGGCACCAGTGAGCAGCCGAACAGCTCTCTTAGTGTTCTGTTTCAGCAGCTTGTGGGAAGGCTTATGGTACAGTGATGTGACAAGCTGTGAACAGCAGATCAGAGAAAAACGTGAGATAATTTAATTGAGGAGCTTGGTGAGAGGACAGCACTCAAGAGCAGAGAGCAGAGACGTGGCAGAAAGGGCATCTGAGGAAGGAATAAATTATGAAATCACATTCTGAGGACAGTGTGAAAAGGATGCTTCCTCATTTCTATGGCAGTTTGGGTCAATGTCCTACCCCCACGTGCTTTGCGAAAAGGGAAATAATTTATTTTTATTACTGCCCCATTCTTATGGCAATTTTTAAGACCACATATAGCAAGTCACTCATTTCTATGTAAGGGACTGACTTCCTCTTTTCTCTGGGTTTGGTACTTACTGTTTCTGCCATATTCTACACCTTCGGGAAAAATACTTTTTCTTTTTTTAAATAGAGTTAAAATGTGAGGCTGGTAATAAGCTATGGTGTGTTCTCTTTGAGTTAAATCTTTTGGAGTCTACTGTAGGCCTTTTTATTCCTTCTACTGTCATTGACCGTAAATTCTGATGTGAATAGTTTTTTAATCTTTATTCCCAAAACACTTGTTTTGAGTTAGTTTTATACATCATTCTTTATTACTCACTCTCAGAATATCTTTATAAGGCAATTGGTGAATTTAACATTGTCCAGTCTTTAAGTAATCTCAACCCTAGTATATATCCTGAGTACTTAAAAAACAACAAACAGAACTCAGAAATGGTTTACCTAGGCCTAGGTATATTAAGGTATCTTGATTATTCAAGTTGAAATAATTCATCTACTAATTTTTTGGTTTTTTTATTTCTTTTTGTGTTGAGACCAGTTGTCTGTTTACGCATGTATGGCCATATAGTTTAGAACAAGGTCATAGCTTGATCATCAGCTTTGGATCATGAGCTAGTTAGGGCATTTTAAACACTTCTGCCTTTATAGCTTATTCTAAAAATCTTTCACACTGTGTCAATGACAGAATCAGTGCCTCTGTTTAAAGCCATAAACTTTAGTCCTCGAGGGCAGATACCACTGGAAAACGAGGACCACCACACACACACTCATGACCTGGGTCAGTACACAGTGACTTAAAGTTGAACACAGTGTTATTACATCAATTCTATGTTTCTGTGCATCTTCGTTGGTCATAAATGGTGATGTGAGACTATTGATTCCAACATAGTAAAATTCAGCTTCAATTTCACTATCCCTTAATTTAATCTTTTAAGGAAATTCATCTTTCAACTCTTTGGGATTCTCCTGTGCACATAAGTCTATACATGGTATTTAATGTAAAAACTTTAAGACAAAAGTTTTAACTTCAAAGTCTTATTCAAGTTGAATACGTTATTGATTCCACTGTTGAAATTTCACAATTGAAAATTTGTTGGATGTCAAAGAAAAAAAGGTCTCAAAATGGCTTAGCCAGTCACTCAAGAACATCGTCATTTCTCCCAGTTTCTCCCCAGCTGCCTTCCACACCTGATGTTATCTTACCTAAACCCAGGTGTTTTCCCTCTCTATGCAAATCCATTCATGTTCTTTTGGAAGATGATATCCTTCTTTCTTGGCATTACCATTCCTTGCAGCTGAGTGGGTCAAAAGGTCCATATTAGTCAGAGAGAGACTTAATGATGAATTCATATATTTTAATATGAATGACTTGATTTACAGCCTGGCACATCAGTCATGTTTAGGAGTATGTCACTTCCTGCATTTTTTAAAGGATATACCTGCAGAAAGAGACCTTCAGGTACCTTGTCAAGCATTTTTTTCATCATTCTGAGGGAGCTTTGTGCATGTTTTAAGTACCTTGCACTTAGAAAGTTTTTCTATTTGAATTAGTTTTGTAAAAAACTGACAGTGTGTTATTTTTGTAAACACCTTTCCTCTTCACTTCCCACCCCCACATCTTCCTAAGTTTATCTTCAAATGCTTTATATCACCCAAGCACTTAAACAACATTGCAGACATTTTCATCTAAGCTAGTAGCAGTTAATTATCTATCTTTGTCTGTGTTTCAGCACTTTATACTATTTTGACAGGGGTTGCATACTCTGTCTTTCTGGAATTTTTTAAGTGCTTTTATGAGTAATTTGAGAAATTTCAAGTATAGATTAGGTGAGCTGTACATTTCTTTGTTGTCTATTTTATTTTATTTTAAAAACATTTTTAAAGGACCCACTATATGTCAGACAGAATGCCCTCATTACTTCCATATGTATTGTCTAATTCAGCGGTTCTCAACCTGTGGGTCGCAACCCCTTTGGGGGTCAAACGACCCTTTCACAGGGTTGCCTAAGACCATCAGAAAACACATATATAATTACATATTGTTTTTGTGATTAATCACTATGCTTTAGTTATGGTTGGGGGATCACCACAACATGAGGAACTGTATTAAAGGGTCACGGCATTAGGAAGGTTGAGAACCACTGGCCTAATTGAATCTCTTCTTCCCCTGAATCTGCACCTTGAATCACCATTGTATCTGTGTATGTGTGTGTGTGTGTGTGTGTGTGTGTGTGTGTGTGTGTTGTGGAGGGGCGGGCAGAGGTTGTGGGGGTGGGCAGAGAGGTCTTGATCTCTGTGTGGTACATCCATGTTTATCAGTGATTTCAGTCTGCAAGGGCATTGCTGCTTCTGTCTTTATTTGTCTGGTTTGTAAAACTCCTGGTTGCTTATTGACCAGAAGTGCTTTATAACCGAGGATGATCTCTGGGACATTTCAACATGAGTTTCTCTGTTTCCTTGCAAAAGTGTGTGTTTGCTCACCTGCATTGAAGGTGAATAGGAGACTTAACTCACCAAATGGAGTATGTCAGGAAGAATTACTAATTTATTTGTGCATGCTTCCAGAATATTTGAAGAAGTTGGTTTTATGACTCCCTTCAATGGGGCTTACTCACCCAGTCAGTGTCAGCATCAGCATGTGAATCTCTCAGGCCTGTCATGGGGACAGTGGTGTTCCTGGAGGTGCTTTCCCTAACCGGGGGAGTGAAACCTGCTGCAGGTGTGGCAGGCCCAGCCAGGATCTCCCTTTCCTGGCCCAGTGCCGCTTTCTCCTTTGAGGTCACACCCACATTTGCTAGCAGCTGCCTGTGCCTTACCTACCTTGGGATAATGGTCTTCGCTTAGCACCAAGCTCTTCTCTTAGCACGCAGACTTCCTTTTTCCCTCCTTTCTTCCTTCTTTCCTTCCTTTTTTCCTCCCTCCCTCCCTCCTTTCTTCCTTCCATGCCTTCAGTATATATTCAGTGCCTGCTAAATACCTAGCACTGTACAAAATCCAAGGGATTCAGAGCTAAATATATAGCCCTTTCTTTGGGTTGTACACAAGTGACAAATGGGGTTTTCTAAAATGCAAGCAAGCCCTTAGGTATAAATTTGTTTAACAGAAGGGAAAATATCATCTTTAGGTGAATCACCTTCATGCTTCTAAATAGGGTTTCCCATATAATTATAAGTTTTTTCTAGCATGAAGATTTTTCAGGACAGACTTCATCCAGTACAGATTGAGTGAGTGCTTAGTGTGCCAAGCTCTGTGCAGGACACAAAAAGTATAAAGCTAGACAAGACAGGGTCCCTCTCTCTAAGGACTCGTAACAGAATAAAGAGGTACATAAAATATATATTAACACCATAGCAGATCTCTGGGTCATGCTGAGTGATAAGAGATTATAAGCATTGAGGAGGATTGAGGACAGGACAGGGACTGACACATAGTAGGTTTTTAGTATGGGTTGACCAACCAGTGGGATCAACCCTCAGTCAGGGCATATTGAAGAGGGCAGCATTTCAGCTGTTCCATAAAGGATGAAGAAAACGTTTACTGGAAGAAGAAGGGCATTGTAGACAGCGTGAGCAAAGGAGGAGTACATGGAGGTGCCTTGGGACTCACAGAAAAGTGTCAGGATGCCTCAGAGGGAAGTGTTGGAGAGATGATTCCAAGTTGTGAATGGTTAGAAGGCTTTGGCCTTTTTCCTGGTGGTCAGTAGGGAAAGGAGATTTCAATCTTTTTTGAGCAGTGAAGTTATATCAGATCTAGGCTTTAGAAGGGCCCTCTGGCTCTCCATCCTGTGTGGGATGTTCTCTCAAGTAGGGAAACTGAGGAGAGGAAGCCTGGAGTAAGATTAAGGAGGGGTCCAACAACAGCAGCCTGTGTAGAAAGGTGGGAAGCAAAATTGAGAGGAATTGCAGTATATTCCATGTCAGAGATGAGGCCAGGAGGAAGCAAGGATGACTGCAACTTTCAAAGAACTCACATTCCTCCCTGGCTAGGTATTTCAATTGGTTGAAGCATCATCCCATACACCAAAAGGCTGAGGGTTCAATTCCTGGTCAGGGCACATACCTAGGTTGTGGGTTCAGTTCCTGGTCAGGGCACATGTGGGGAGGCAACTGACCCATGTTTCCATCTCTCTCTCCCTAAAATCAATTAAAAAAAAAACCCTTCGGTAAGGATTAAAACAAAACAAAACAAAGAACTCACATTCTCCATCTCCCAGCTATGCAAACTTCTGCAAGTTACTTTACTTCCCAGTCCCTCAGTTTCTGCGTCTGTAAAACAGGCACAATTGTACTTACCTGGTAGGATTGTTGTGAGAATTAATTGAGATAATTGTGGTCTAAGCATTGAGTGTGGACCCTGGGATGAAATCATAACCAGCACTTATTAAACTTGTACCATGACCAGTGCTTTACATGTACTTAGACCTAACAATAACCTTATGAGGCAAATATGGTTATCATGTTTATACCACTGATGGAGAACTTGAGGCACAGAGAGAGTAACGTGCCCAAGGTAGCACTCCTGAGAATGGGCAGAGGTGGGATTTCAACCAGGCATTCAGGTTCCAGAGGCTATGAGCTTATAACTGTGAGCTACACTGCCTCTCGGTGTTACTGATTATTGTTATTCTTCATTGTACCATCTCAGTCTTATTCCCCAGTTCCCTGGCTGCCAAGACTTTGTGGGAGGTAGGTGAGAAGGGGTGTCTGGCACCTGACTTTTCTGATCATCTCTCTTCGCATAAAACTGGCCTGTCCCTGACTTATTCCCTCAGGACTCTGTTCAGTCACCAAAACAAATCTGGTAAATAAATCTGCTGGGAATGGAGTGGGTTAGTAGATGAATGAGTTACTTTTCTAGAAAACACATCTACATTTTAACTAACTTGCAGTGGCTGTCACTCAAAGGAGTGACCAATTTCAGGCCAATAGGGAATTATTTTTGAGCTGGAATACCTTAAATTCACACCCTGTGACTGGCTTGGCCTGCCTCTGCTCTTGTCCTGTGTGTTATTTATATAATGTCTCATCGTTCACTTCTTTTTTTATTCTTAATAAAATTTCCTAATTAAGATGGTCATCCTTGTTCATTGAAGAAACTTTAAAAATTAAGGAGAGCAAACAAAAGAAAGTGTAAATCTCTCAGAATAATCTCCCTGCTCAGGAGTAACTATGTAGAGGTTGTCCTTCTAATCTTTTAAAATCTGTGTATGCATGAAATACGTCTGAATATTGGGCAAAGACGCATTATCCTGAAATCAGCTCAGAGCAAGTGTCAAGTGCTTGTATAAGTTACATGATGGAATTGCTCTAAAAGCAGGCAATGAAATGCAACAGAAATTTAGCCATTTTACCTGAGAGCATGACCGCACAGCCTGGGTTGGATGCCAGCAAGAACAAGTCTTTAAAAGAGCGCTTTCAGGAGCAACACAATAAGTGGTTACATTGTAGAGATCACGTGCAAATCAAATGATA
The DNA here is from genome assembly GCF_987537825.1 of Furipterus horrens. NCBI lineage: Eukaryota > Metazoa > Chordata > Mammalia > Chiroptera > Furipteridae > Furipterus > Furipterus horrens. Next base: position 133,647,241 of record NW_028327176.1, on the reverse strand, counting down.
ATGCCAGCTTTTTAAATATGCTGCAGATGGGTATTTCTCGCTTGGGATCAAATTTCCAATAACAGCATCCATCTACTAAGTCAAAGACAATATCTCTGACAGTGAGAGGTATTACAGGACATGAAACAGAGTCTAATAATGATGAAGACAGTGCAGATGAATGTGAAACATTTGGATAAAAATTTTTTATAAAATATGATTCCAAAAAATTTGCAAATAAATCTATTATTTTGTATAAATATAAGTTAAAATATAATTACATATTAAATATAAAAAGATAAATAATTATTTTATCACATTGCTAAAAGTTAGAAACTCAAGTTAGCAAAGCCATTTTTGGTGGGAGGAGTTGTATTCTCATTGGTCAAATGGGAGATCTTTTATTTGAGGCTACCTTATATTCAGGTATATGTGGTATATATGTACTTTGGTTCTTAAACAAAAAACAGTATCTCATGCTGTGTTTATAACCTATTTTTATACTCTATACAATCATGACTATTTTCCATGGCTTAATTTTCTTAATCACATCATTTGTAATGGCTGCATTAGAATGGATGTACCAGAATGTACCTCAGTTCACTTATTGTGGCCTCACTGTATCACAGGATTTTTTAAAATATTATATTTAATTATTTATCACGGATTTTTCACTGTATCACAGGATTTTGCAGTACTGTATACATATGTTGTTAAAGTTATGTAGGTTTAAGAGTGTAGAATAAATGTAAGGTTCCTACTTCACAGGGGGTTCTAGAATGTAATACCCGCAGTAAGTGAGGGAATACTGTATTGTTAAATATTGAAGGGTGGTGGTTGTTTTTTTTTTTTTCCACTTAGTTAATGTTATAAATAACCTTGATAAATAGTTGTATAGATAAGTCTAAGTATATCCATGGCTATTTTTCTTAAGTTAAATGTCTACATATAGAAGTGCTAGGTCAGACTCTTGCAGAATTTTAAGGTATTTAATATAAATTGCCAGGTTGCAGCAACCAGTAATACTTTTATTACATCTTGGGGAATTATTCAATTATTGTCCCCTTGAGACTGTGTTAATTAATTCTGAGTAACTCTTAGCAAGATCATTTTATTGCTGTCCAAGATGTTTGTCCCATCTCTCTCCTTCCTCAGCCTCATGCTACTGGATTAGTATTAAAGACAGGTTAGAGGGTTTCATGTCTCTTTCATTGTCCAAACATATTGATTGAATACGTTTGCTACCATTGGGATCAGTGAGGTGTCTCTGAAGCACCATGTGATATGTTACCCTTTTCTGTGAATGACATTTAATCATTAAGAGACATCAGAGTCTTATGAGATACAGAATCCGTGTGATTTTTCTTTTATTCAGTAGAATACTATTATAATACTTTACTAGAATAGTGCTCTCTTTATTTCCATTTGTTGCATGTGTTGTTAATTTTTATATTATACAGCCTCAGAAAATAAGGCAGCTTGCAAAGCCTTCATTATCTCAGAGACTGCTAGTTGGACACCATAGAGCCTTCTTGCTCATCAATTAACAGAATCCCTTTTATAATTGAGCTGCTAACCAAAAAGCAACATTGCTGCTAGCACAAGGCATTTTCCCAGCCTTTCTGACCATATGACTAGGTTATAGTCAAGGAGCTGTAAGGAGGGTGTGTGTGTGTGTGTGTGTGTGTGTGAATTCCAGGAAGTCTTAGAAGGAATGGACCACACCCTTCTTCACCTCTTCCTCTGGCTTGTTCCTTGGAACATAAGTGCATGGCTGGAGCACCAGCATTATTTTGGACTTGGAGGAGAAAGACTACATTGAGGAACTGATAAAAAGGAAAGCTGGAAAGACCTTTGCATCCTGATAGATGAGGAAGCTCCATAAAGTCCCGGACTGCTTGCCTCTGACTTCTTTTATATGAAAGAGAAGTAAACTTCTGTTATTGAAGCCCCAGTTTAGACAGGGAGGAGGTGTCTCTCTTACCTGAAGTCTGGCCTAATCCTGTCCAAAACAGTGATACTACCAATCTGATGGCCTTCTAGCTTCTTGTTCTCTTTCCTATGTTCATTTTTTTCTTGTCTCATTAACTAAAAGGGACCCCACCCAAGGGGAAGTATGCAGGCAGTGTTCATATGGAAGACAGGGACATCATCTGAACATTACGTTACATAATCACATTTCCCATGCTCATTTACAGATACTATTTGAGGCCTGTTGGTTTGCTGAATGTCCCCTCCCTTCCCCATTTTTCTCCCCAGAAAAGAAGGGTGGGAGGTTCATATACAGAACTAACAAGGAACTCTGTCAAAAAGTGGCGAGGCAGTGGCCTCCTGGGATACAGGGCTGCGGTCACTCTGTCACTGAGAGTGTTGTTACACAGTGAGCCTGAGCATCTTCACAGGACCTGTCACCCTGATGTGAACAAGCCGCAGGCTGCATTTCTCTACCTTCTGCCTCACTTTTCTCACATATGTCGTTTATGAGTATTTGTTAGGTGTTCACCAAACAGCTCAAGGCTCACAACCTTTTTTACATGGAACATTAAATATTGTAAAACTGAATCGTGAGAAACAGGGCAAGGAATAAATTAGAAAGGACAGAGAGAAAGGGTATATCTGAAAAGAGCAGATTTCAGCTGTAGACATACAGTATCACTGTAAACAGACTTTTGAAAATCTGGTGACCTAGCAAGAAAGGCCTTTGATGCTTCTTTTTCAGTGAAGTCACCTTGAGAGCAAACAAGGAAATTGAGTGGGCATATCCTGTTTATTCATCTTGTTACGTGTGTGTAGGGAAGGCTGTTGGAGTGAAAACATTATTCCTTCTGAAACGCAAACCTGGCTCCCAGTCTGGCTCATCCTCCTTGAGGTCAGCAGGATTAACTTCACCCCACCGTTCTTCCCACCCTTGTTTTCATATTACTAAAACATGTGGTGCAGGAATTAACACCGGCATTGTGTTTACTCTGTCCTTCTTCAGTGTGTGTGTTTCATTTCCTGATAGAGCTGTTGCATGTTATTATTTAGTGGCAAGGAGTTCGTGGCGCTGGAGGGTAAGCCTAAAAAATCCTTCCTCAGTTTATTATGCTCTAGCTCCTAGGAAGTATCCTCTAGTGTATTTAATGCATTCACTTCAATTATTCATATTGGCATGTAGTCTCCAAGCTATGGTAGTGATTTTTCAAGGGAAAAACTTAAATAGATCATTTTTTTTCCTGACCCATTCTTATATTTGTCTGTTTGTCCCTGGTAATTTAAACTGACTCTCACTGCCCAGTTCATGTCTATGTTTCTCCCATTTGTCTCTTGGGTTAAATCTAGAATGAGCCTTTGGCTATGAGAAAATGTGTCCTGGGCTTCATTGCTTAAATACATATGTGTAATATGAATAGAAGTTGTAATATCATAGAGCGGTAGCGGTAGGAGTCTGAGAAGGCATCACCACCTCTTACGCTTTATAGTTACAAACCCTGGGTCCCAGAGAAGTGAAATCATTTGCCAGTCCCACAGGGTAGATTTAAGCCTAGATTCTCTTGCCCATCCCAGTGTCCCACACTGCCTGGCTTTGCAGGACAGCAGCCAAAGCCCATTAGAAGTCAGGGCATCAAGTCCTCCCTGGTTTAGAATTGTCATGGAATAAATCATCCCGACTGGGACGAGCACCAGAGAATTATAGAATCCCACAGGCTTCTCAGAGATAATTCACTTTAAACTGTTCTCAGTAAAAGCCACATAAAAATGTCCAACAAATCATAGAAAAATGAGCTCATGGAATAGTATTGAACCACAAACTTGAATAAGAATCTGTTTGTCCAGAGATGAAACTATGTAGAAGATATTTTCAAAAGTGTGGCAAGTAGTAAAATAAAAAAATAGAAAAAGGCTGGAGGCTGGTTTAGTTCCCATTGTTTTTCTGGGAAGGAACAAAGAAGTGGTTTCAATCCAGTTCTCCTTACCCTAATTTTCTATTTTCTCAGAATTTATTTCTTTGAAGTTCAAGCTAATACATATATAGCATCTTTAAACAGTTGAGAACATTAATATTTCACTGAAACACACATGCTTTTTCTCACTCCAGCAGAAATATCTGAGTGTTCTGCATGGGGATTTGCAAAGAGCGGTTTACCTCTCAGACAGCATATAGTTTAGAGGCACTGCCTTTGTGTAATTTACTCTAGTCTTGTAGGAAAGGAAGAGTTGAATAGAAGAGAGTGAGAGTATTTCTTAGGTAATATTGTTTCTTGGATTTAAAAACAGTAGGTTGAAGCCAGGCAAGCCTGGTATCCTTTCTGTCTATGGTACATTGTTCTCGTCATGGCTTCATTCCACAGGCACTGTGTGTGTGTGTGTGTGTGTGTGTGTGTGTGTGTGTGCGCGCGCATGTGCAGTGCTAGGTCACAGGATGACTCGGCATACAAGAACTGCTGCACTTTCAGAATAGGTTTGGTTACTCTATAAGTTCCTTTTTAAAATGGGAATCTGGTCTAGATTTTTGCATATTTGTCAGCTCTGCACATAAGGCCAAGCTTTTCTCACACACTAGTTTCCTTATATCCTGTTTCTTTATAGGACACTTTTTTTTTTTTAAGTAATAACAACATGGCTTAGTGCTCCTTTTGTTGTAGGGCCCAGTTGTTAGAGTCACATTCAGCAAACTCTTTCTTTTGCTTTTTTGCAGTACCTGTAGAGCTAATTCTATTACCTTATCATCTTTCTTTTTAAATTTTATTTGATTTTAGAGAGAGGAGAAGGGAGGGGGAAAGAGAAGAAGAGAATTCAACAATGCTTGAAACATCAATCAGTTGCCTTTTGTGTGCACCCTGACTGAGGACCAAACTTGCAACCCAGGCATGTGCCTCACTGGTGTCGAACTGGCTACCTTTTTGGTTTGCAGAATGATGCCCAACCAACTGAGCCACACCAACTGGGGAAATCATAATCTCTAGATTTTTGTAATAGACCAGCCTGGTAATATGAAGTGTCATTTATAGTTAATCTGCTCGTTATTATCAGCTTTGTTTAATTTTGCCAGTGATGCCCCCTCTCCTTTCTATTTGCTATAACCATGTTCTGGATGATCTGTGGAATTGGGGGAGTAGGTCAAAGAAGGGACATTTATAGGGTGCTTTCTATGTGTAAGGCATTTTATATATTGAATTCCTATCAAAATCAATATATGAGGTAGGAATCGCTGTCCCCATTTTGCAGATGTGGCGGCTGAGGCCAAGAAGAGTTAAATTATTTGTCAAAAATATTATAGCTACTGCTGCAATTTACCAGGCCTTGAAACCAGGCCTCTCTGACCCTAGATCTAGCCTCTTACCACAGGGCCACATTCACATAAGAGTTCCTTCTCTAACAGGCCTATTTATCAATAATGGAAGTGCTCCTGAAAGTTTTTTTAAAAAATAAGAAAGTAAGATAGATGAAGAAACACAGCCAAATTTAGTGCAGAATTAACTACAGCCTAGGATTGTGCTTGCAGGACTGACTGATAACAGAAAAAGAGAGCCTTATTGATGGGGGATGATCTTAGAAGAGTAACTAGTCTTAGAGAAATTCAGGAAGCTTGGGATAAGTGATGAGAGAGAGAACAGAAGGGATGGAGCAGTGGAAAGCAAGGAGCAGCCCAAATGAAGGGTAGGGATGATCCACGGGCAGTAGCAAAGATGAGAAGCCCCAGTGGGTCACAGACCAGTAGCAGTGTAAAAGGTGGTAACCTGTCTCAGAATTCTGTGCATCATCAGCGTTCCACTGTAGTGAGACCTGAGTCAGCACGCAAGTGCTTAGTGAGTGTGGAAAGAAATGTGAGGAGGATTCATGTGAGAGGACACAAGGCTTCTAGTAATCTTAATCATACATAGCACCTAATCCTATTTTAAAGGTTGTAACCAGAATTCTAATCAACATCAAATATTCAGTAAAATTTAGCATGGGGTTGGGGGAGGAACGATAGCCTTGGGTCATTGATGCAGAAACATCATCATTTTCTGAACTGGGGCAGACTTTCCAGATGTGAGAGATAGGTGCCTGGGTAAAGGCAGCAGGAGGAAGCAGAGCTTCACTGTGCTTATGATGAAGAAGCCAAGTTGGGCTGGAGCACAATGACAGTAACAGGAAAGGAAGTTTTTATAGGAGTGAGAAAACTACTTTAAAGGAAGGCAAGGCTGCTTTGGTGGCTTTCATTCCCATTCTTACAAAAAGGTAGCCACAGCATGCTTCAAGAAGGAGACAAATGATACAAAAGTAAGGATGCTGTTGAAATTATTCTAAAAACACAAATCTCAGAACCACCACTAAGATCTGGAACTATTTAGTCCACATTTCATAGGTCTGTGTCTTCATCTGCCATATATCCTAATAACTGAGGGCTGGAAACCAAGGCCCCAGACCTCCATGTGTCCACCCTGCATAGGGATTATAAGGAGTTGGCCCAGCCCTCTTCTTCCTCCTCAAAGGCCTTGACTAAAGCAAATACCAGTTCTTGGCACAAGGCTTCAGTTCAACCAGAGCACACAACTCTCAATTCAGACATAAACACCAACTTATCTAGAAAACCCCACCCCCATCCTTTCAATTCAGAATATCTGGGCTCCATAATGTCAAGAGCTTTACTATGAAAGCCACCATTCTGGAGATGGTTGCTATTCAGATTATTCTTCTGTGCACTGTCTCTCCCGTGGCATAATTATTGCTGTTCTAGAGAAACATGACGTTGGAGCCCGGACCACCTGAACTGTATATCCTGTGACCCCCAACCCCAGCAGGTACTTCATTTTACTTCATCAACCAGGAAAAAAAAACAGCCCATTCCATCCTTTTGTAAAACAACTGCCCTGATATCCTTCCATGTCTGGATTCATACTAATCCCAAACAGAGCAGTGATGTGCATTGTCCAAAAAAAAATTCTACAATATGAAATATTTATATAAATAAAAACTGGTTTAAAAATTCAGGCATATGTTTAAAGAGTTTAAGGGGAAAATGTATTTATGTAAAGGAATTATTTAATTTCCTCCTCTCTCCCTTACATACTAAATTATATGTCAGCCCTAGAGTTATTACTAGGTGAGAGTGTTTGGCAGTGTTGTGATTTGCTGACAGCAAATTCTGCTGTCACAATAATTCTGGGTTTATTTAACTCTGCTGTATCATCCACCCAGAGGGGACTAGTTATGTTTCCGCTGAGTTTACTCCTACATCAAATTAGGTTCCCTCCTAGTTTCTCCTCAGACCATAGTAAAAAGAAGTCCTTATTTATTGCAGTAGATTCATGGGTTATGAAAGAAGAGGAGAAGGACTAAGGGTGGAGTGGGCAGGGATGATACAAAGAAATAGAAAATATAATCTTCTGGGACCCATGAGAAGTCTAATTGAAGAGACAAGAAATTTACCAATTTGCATTTGAATAGCACTAAAAGCAATCAATTCTATAAGAAAAGATCACAAGAAGGTACACTGATTATCACCAAGTAAGGACCAGGATCAGGGCTGCGTGTTCTCCTGAAGTGGCCATGGCTGTCTTCCTGGAGGAGATGTGTCTCACCTGAGCCTTAGTGGTAGACAGAAGGAGGAAGGGAGCACGTTGGGTAGGAAATGTTTGAGTGCAAAGGCATGGATGTGGGCAGGGTAGGGAGGCATGCAGAGCAGAAATGGAAAATAGAATTGGAGAGGCCGTTTTGTGTCAAGTTGTTGAGGGCCATGAATACAAGCTGAGTTTGAGTTGTCACCTAGAAGCCCTGGAAGGCCTTTAGAGTGACTTGGTGGTGATGTCCCTGATAGATTTGTGGGGGCAGAAACTGGAGGCCCAAGACTGGTCAGAATGATGGTCTAAGAGCTGGAGGGAGAACTCTGCACAAAAATGGTGACATTGGGAATAGAGAGTGGAAGATAAAGCCTAGGCACATATCAGAGGCATAATCAGTGAGACTTTGGTGGATGCTGAATATGAATATGACAGAGTCAGGACAGAATAAGAGAAATAGAAATCAGAGAAAACCCAGGGGCTCTAAGTCTGAATACCTGAAAGAATGATTGGTAGCCATAGAAAGTTGAGAAGTGGGCTTGTTCTAATACTTCCAGTAGAGTTGCTTTAAAAAACTTTTTTTAATGTGTAGGGGTTGTGACCAGTTCTATTGCACACTGGAAGAATAACGTCTGCTTTAGGAATAAACAGACAAAGACCAAGTCACATTGACCTGCAGAACTGTACACATACCTGTCTACCCATTGCTTGCAATGGAAGTCATAGCCACTTGGCAGAAAACTGTGGTTTACCCTGTTTGACTGGGTGAGGTGTCTAGGATTTATATCACTTTCTCCCTGACCACCTACCACTATATTGCATCCATTCTTGGAGCTAAGTCATGGTAGCATGTTTTCATTTACTTTTTATTAGCCAGCAATGTGCCTACATGTCACCTAAATGAAACAAACCTGAATGTGGTCGTGTCCATCATCAGCAAGGGTAAATGGCCTCTTGACCTCCTGGCATGAATATGCAAGACCAAGGAGAAGCAGTCTCTAAAGCTCTGTTCCCATTTAATTTAGGAAAGCAGTGACTTTTGTTGGGCTGGTATAACAATAATGAGCTTCATTTTTCAGTTGTGGGCCAAGGAAGCTTGCTCTGTGTGCATGGGCTTGGCATTTTCTTTTGTGTGGCAGCTGGCCCACTGACCTCATCGTTTGGGTTCCCTGTTCTTGCAATGGAACCAACACCACAAAATTGAAATGCTGTATTTTCCACAGAGTCACGCTACATGTGATTGTTTGTTTACAATGACATAATGCTTTAAACTTTAGTTCAACCCTCCCCAAAACAGTCACAAATGTGGTGGTTTGAAGGGTGAGCTCATGTGTAGAAAAAGAATCGAGATGCTCCATAATAAAGGGTTAGATGAATAGCCACAGATTGTCCTTCTGGAGCTCACTGATCTGTTCCAGATACGCACTGAGCTTCAGGCCATTAGCAGAAAATGTTTAGGCCCCTCATGGCTGCTCCTGAGTTTCAGCAGGTTCACGTCTTCAAACTATTTTGGAATTATTACAAAATGAGGACTTGGCTGCACAAAAGTGACCCTTTCTTTTGAACCCAATCTGCAGTGTGCAAAGGCATAAGTGTAGTCATCAAGAGGACAATGACACCTCATACTCTAGTTCACCAGCTGACACACAGGTCTTGAAGCGGGTTGTAATTGCAGAAGGATCACCTACTCTGAATTCATTGAGTGTTAATTAACCTTTGTCACCCACATATTACAGAATCCAGCTTTATGCATTGTTTTTTAGGGCCAGTCTTTGTTATTACCAGGAATGCTGCTCATAATCTGCGTCTGCTTTCTTTTCCCCAGTAATCATCCTAAGAACCTGCTCCTGGATGTTTCAAGTCAGGCTAGTTGGTACCTATGTGAAGGTCAGTCTTCTATTCTCAGGAACCACTCTTCCCATGCAAAGAATATTAGCAATAATAATGACATCTAACAGTTTATGTTTCTGAAAGCATTTTTCATGTGTATTACTGTATTCAGTACTCACAAACAACTCTGTAAGCCAGGTGCTATCAGATAATTTTCTCCATGAGATTTACCCCAGGTCATAAAGCTAGCAAGTAGTTGGGCCAGGATTCTAACCTGACCCATCCCTTTCAAATCCCACGTTCTTCTTTCTCTCCCTCATTCACATGGGAAAAGCCTTTTGTGTCTGTGGTGTGGCCTGTAGTTCTCTTGGCACTGCACCATGTTAGGTCGGGGGTGGCTGGCCTGCCCTGGCCCTTCACAACAGAGGTCTCACGTTGGGATGAAACCACCAGAGGTGAGATAAAAGGGCACTGGTTCCAGACTCAGTTGGCTTCCAGTTCCAGCACTGCCATTTTCGTTAGCGCGTGTAGTCTTAAGCAAGTTATCTAACCTCTTTAAACTTCAGTGTCCACCTTGGTACATGAAAATAACAGAATTGCTCACTCTCTCGATTGTGGAGGCTGGGTGAGACCACACACGTTCAGGTGCACCCCTCAAGGCCCAGCCCAGAGGAAAGGCGGCAGGAGTGTTAGCGCTGCATTAGCATCGCTGTCACTGGAGGGACTGGTCCTGCTAATCCACAGCTTTTTTTGTCCAGCTGACTCTCCTGCCGGCTTCAGAATAACACCTGAATACTGGACTCCAGTTTGTACAGAAAAAGCAGAACTCCTTTATTCTCCATGTAAAGGCACCCCACAATCTCATCTGTACTCAGTGTTTTAAGACTTCTCACTGCATCTCATCACACCAGCAGGAATTCCATCAACTCAAGGAGCACTGGAAGAAACCCCAAAACCCTGTGGCCATGACTACCTTACAACACCCATCATTGTATTTTGATACAGATTCTTTCCACTGCTTTCTCCCTAACACCAAAGGAAAGGGGAGTTCCATGATGAAGAAAGGGAGGGAGAAGGATGGGCCAGGGCAGGGGTGAGGGGCAAAGGCAGAAGAGTGCTAGAGACAGAGATAGAAAAGTCCATGGGAAGTCACTGAATTTGCCTGATTTTCAGTTTTCATCCAGGTGAGCTCTACACTAACATTATTTTCAATAGTTAACTTGAATATAGCCTAAGAAAAGAAAGCTCTTCACTGCCTGGTTTTCACATGAATAACAACTTCTGCTTCTGGAAGCGCAGTTACAGTGTTCAATAGTAGCCTTTATTTTCCGAGGCACATGGCTCCTCTTAGAGGAGATGCTCTGCTCGGCAGGAACCTTCAAACACAGCACCTTCACTACACAGCCAAGAGCTGAGCCAGAGTCTGGAAAACATCTTCCAGAAAAGACCAAATATTTGCTATCCCACCTGACTTCTTTTTTTTTTTACTCTAACTATCTCAAGTGATTTGAGATAATTAAACAACACTGCATTCTTTGTAATATTTAATGTAAATCATTTCTGAGCAAGCAGTTGTCCCGGCTTCCCAGCAGCTCAAGCAAAGGAGTTGTTTTAAAAAGAATAGGGAGATGAATTATGTGTGTCTTGTGAAAGCTGCTCTGCTGGGCAACCTTTTGTTGCCGAGGAGGTACAGAAACAGCCCCACCCCACTGCCCACCCCGGCACCTGAAGCGTACCCGAGAGGGAAGTACTCTTGAAAGAAAAACCAGCACTGTGACCAGTTGTAACTGAGCTGGATGAGAGGCTCACCACCTAACTTGCCCTCAGAACTGGGGTCCACGTACTTCTCACGCCAAAGCCATCAACCCCAGAACCGGCAATGTTCACCTGCAGGATGACATTCACCACCTCAGACATGGCTCATGGTCTCGCTTGGCTGCAACTTTTGTGTGTATGGGCTGGAAAAGAGGGAAAGTATGTTACTTTTTTTATCTAACAACTTGTAACTGTGTCAACACATAAGACAGTCTGTCAAAGCTTTCTGCTGGTGTTGCTGCTGTGAATTAATTTTGAGTGTCACTTGTGAGCAGTAAACACTTTTGCAGTGTGAACAACTCTTTGTACAGTAGGAGTTGTCAACAGCTTGCCGTCCCCCTATATGGGGGACTAAACAGAAGATGCCTCCCCCTCCCTGACAAGTCAAGTCGGCTGGGTTATGTCGAGCAGAAATTGGCCACCATGCCCATTTTGCAACCCTGTCTTTTCTTTTGACCACTAGACTTAGATGTTCAGTCATAGTAAAGGATGGCCTTGAAGTGTTGAATTGAGAGTCTGCCTAAACCACCAGGCATTTGGCCACTTCTTACTATTTTAGAATTGGTTCTAGAATTTATGGTCCACATTATGTTTGTCCTTAAATTGTTAAAGAAAATATCACCATTAAGAGCAAGACACAAAGACACACAATACATGTGCCAAACACACTGACTTGAGGCACATACTTCTCAGATTTTTACAACTTATTACTATGAGGTTCAATAATCAGTTGAACTTGATCCACACAGTTAAGACAGTCACTTCACTCTGGGTGATATATATATATATATAATGAAATGACATAATACCATATATATAATTCTTTTTCACTCTTTTGTTTCTTTTTGTTTAAAGGTGTCCCTGCTTTCTCCCTTTTGCATCCCTTATCCATAGTAATTGCAAAGCCTACCCCTCTCCATAACTGCAGACCCACAACCTACCCTCCCTGCTGCTCCGTATCTGACAGTAGCACAGCGAGCTATCTCATGACACTATAACAATGAGCTTCCTGGATCTGACCCATGTTTTGGAGATGTGTTTCAGAGTTCCCGATTCCTTAAAAACCTGGGAGAATCTACTATGCATTACATTCCCCTTCTAGCAGCTACTGAAATCTATTTTAGCCTAGTAAGGTTTATATTCTTCATGTGCTTACATAGGTAGGACCTGCTATAAAAGGTCAGACTTATCTTTTTGTCCTAAAACACCTTTCTTTAGACTTATAAAGAAACCCCCTTATAAAGAGACCCCCTTGTTCTAATACCCTGAAATGTGTTGAGTAAGACCTTGTTTAGCCTGTTCACATCCCACAGGTTGCCAAGTGGAGTCTGGAGACTTTCCTTCCCCGTCTCCTCCATTCCCCCATAGCCCTCCTCCTCAACACCTGGCACACTGCTCTTGCCATATGTGGAAACGCTCTGTAAATGAAGGTGACTGATTCATCTCCATTCACAAAGGAGACTGTAGCCAGGAGAGGATGGCAAGGATGGAGGGAGGAGGCAGGTTTTTGCTCATGTGGAGTCATCTTTATGTTGAAAGAGATTCTGGGAGCCTTGTGAGAAGACCCCCACCACTTGTGAGGTCGAGAGGGCCCACGGGCAGGGAGGGCGTAGAGCCCATGGAGGGTGCCTCAGCGATAGAGCAGGCCTGAGGTTGCCTGGGCGCATAAGGGCTGCACACATCCTGCGGAGTGAGGCATGGCCTGTATGTGCTGCCGAAGTCCAGCCAATGCACATCTGACGCGCATTGTTTTCTGTTGACTCTGAGCAGGGCACCAGTTTTCTACCCAGTGAAATAGATATAGCTGTTCACTAAAATAGTGAACGTTTGGAGAAAGGTGTTCTTTTCCAGAGGCAAACATGCTATTTCTCCTGCCTGCCCAGGGGAGAGCTTTGCTCTGCCATTCCTGACCACATGAGAGATGCTAGAGAGGAATCCATGTTATGCCAACCTTCAAAGAGTTAACTATGATGTTTTTAAAGTGGGAATCATCATGAAATGTATGTAACATAAAAGGCAAATGCAAAATACTTAAATGACAGGTGGCATCATTTGAAAAGGATGCGGGGGCTGATCCTGGAGCTGTGATCATACACAGCTGCATTAATTTGCCTAATCACTGGATTGCTGTAACCAGTGTCTATAAATAAACACACAAACTAATCTTTTGATTATCCTTTTTATGGCACATTTTCTTCTCCCTTCCTTCTTTTTTCTTCCTCTTGTCTTTTTGTTGTGATTAAACTGTACTCCTAAATTCTGTCATTCCACAGATTCTTCTATAAGTGTTATTTTAAACAACCAAAATTACTCTGGACAGTTCACAAAAGGAGAAAGACAGATGGCCAATAAATGTATGAAAAGATATTCAGCTTTTTGATAGTTTTAAGGAAAATGCAGGAACAATATCGAAGAGAGGCAAAGGTTAAAATTATTGGGAAAACGTCTATGTTGGCAAGGGTGTGAGGTAGCCAGCCTTGGTAAGGAAAGTGTATGGTTATATATGCTGATGCATTATTGTGTGAGGCCATTCTGGCATTACCTACAAAAATTATAAGTATGCATATCATTTGACTTACCAAACACACTTCTAGGGATTTGCCTAAAATGTTTGAAAGATAGATTCTCAAGGATTCTTAAGTGTCATTTGCAATAGTGGAAAAAAAATAGGAAAATGGAGATCATCAAAATGGGTCTGAGTAAATACATTCAGGTACATAAAAGAATAACATGTATCCATGGCCAGGTGACACACTTAGTTGGAGCATTGTCCCATACACCAAATGGTTGTGGGTCCATCCCTGGTTAGTTCACATACCTAACCAGGTATGGACACCTACAGGGAGTTTATCAATTGATGTTTCTATCTCACATCTCTCTCTCTCTCTCTCTCTCTCTCTCTCTCTCTCTCTCTCTCTCTCTCTCTCTCAAATCAATAAATATATCCTCAGGTAGGGATTAAAAAGAATACCATGTAAACCTATAGGTCTATATTTATTGCTAACCACAGATTTATTGCCAACCATAGATGTTTACAATACCTTGATGTGAGGAAAAAGCTTACAGAACAAGGGAAATAGTGTGTTTTTAGTCATATTAAGCCAGTGCTTCTCAAGTGCTTATATGAAAATGCAAATTTCTACTGAGGAGGATTGGGATGGAATCTGAGATTCTGAACTGTTTATAATTTCCTCAGTATTTTATTTGAGTCCCCTTATAACCCCCCTCAGCTCAGCGATCACCACACTGTTGGCCATGTCCGTGAGACATTTTTCCATTTTTCTCAGTCCCTCCACCCCCTAAAACCCCCTAACTAGCTGTCATTCTATTGTCCATCTTTGAGTCTGTCCCCATTTTCCTTGTTAGTTTAGTTCGTTCATTAGATTGCTCATATGAGTGAAATCATATGGTATTTGTCTTTCTCTGACTGGCTTATTTCACTTAACATAATGTTCTCTGGGTCTAACCCTATCACAAAGGTTAAAATCTTTTTATGGCCAAGTAGAATTCACTTGTGTAAATGTCCCACAGTTGTTTTATCCACTCATCTACTGATGGACACTTGGGCTGCTTCCATATCTTGGCAATTGTAAATACAGCTACAGTGAACATAGGGGTGCTTATGTTCTTTCAAATTAGTGTTTTGGGTTCCTTTGGATACATTCCCAGAAGTGGGATTGCTGGGTCAAAAGGCAAATCCATTTTCGATTTTTTGAGGTATCTTCATACTGCTTTCCATAGTGACTGCACCAACCTGCATTCCCACCGACAGTGCACTAGGGTTCCCTTTTCTACACATCCATACCAGCATTTGTTTGTTGATTTATTGATGATAGCCATTCTTACAGTTGTGAAATAATATCTCATTGTGTTTTAATTTGCATTTTTCTGATGAGTAGTGACATTGAGCATTTTTTCATATGGCTATTGGCCATCTGTATGTCCTCTTTGGAGAAGTGTCTTCAGATTTACTTCTCGAAAAATTAAAGGGAAGAACAGACCACCTAGGCCAGTCATTTTTAAGGAGAATAGATCGTCAGAGTCACATGAGAAACTTGAAAAATGAAGACTCTTGAGCCTGAGCCCTAGAAATTCAGATTCAGCCATCCTTAAGGGGAGAAATCAGAACTTTTATAAGTACCCCAGATGACTCTGACACAGACTAGGTTTGGCCACTAATCCAGCCTCCAGATTCTTATCAATTTAATTTTGGGCCCCAGCATATATTTAGAGGAGGCATCTACTCTCTTTCATGCTTCTGTCTCCCTTCAGAATCGTTGTACATTGAGCATAGGGGTGGGAATGGGGGGCGTGATCTTGCTATCCATACATAAGATTTCTATTTACAATAGGTGTTTCTTGAAGTTCTCCAACCAACCCTCTGATGCTCTCTCCAGCTTTCTGTGTTACTATCCTAGGGCTGCTATAACCGATCACTACAAATGTGGTGACTTAACAGAAATGGATTCTCTCACAGTCTAAAATCAAGGAGTCTCACTTTACTCCTAGGGCTTTAGGGAAGACCCTTCCTCCCTTCGTCTAGCTTCTGGGTCGGCTCGGGGGTTCCATGGTGTGTGGCTTTGTACCTTCAAGCTCTGCCTCTGTGCTCTCATGTGTATTCTGTCTCGTCTAAGGCGGGCTGTTATTAGATTTAGGGCCCACCTGGTTAACCCAGGATGATTTTATCTAAATCCTCCATTTATTATATCTGCAAAGACCCTTTTTCCAAATAAAGTCACATTCACATGTTTTGGGTTTGAGGATTTAGACTTATCTTCTTGGGACCCCAGCGCAACACATTACGCCTGCTAAGCAATTCAGCTACAGTTTTGAAGTTAAGCAAAACATTCTGGATTTACCATTTTATTTTCCTTTGAGATTGAGCTTTTGGGTTTATTCCCCCAACCCCTTTTTTTTAGGTATAGTTGTAGGAAGTTGTTCCGTGAAAAAAATCAAATGCTTGCTATGGGCAGTTTCTGTGTCTCCACTAGCAATGCAGCTGCCCTGCATAGGGAACTCGGGGTCCTGTCCTGGGTCTCTCACTTCTTGTGCAGCAGTCTGCCCGCCCTCAGAGGGTCTGGGGGAGCCAGTTGTACTCAATACTCTGATCGCATCCACACTCCCTGCCTGAGCTCTGTTGGAGATGTGATCTAACATTCATTCTTTGCCCAGGCTCTCCTGGGATGATGAAATTAGACATGTTTACTGAGGAATAAAACAAATGTCTCAGTAGAAATTTTAGAGAAATAACACCATTAAGTCTATTGGCTCTGTGTAACTGGGCTTTGAGCAGATTCAGGGCTGGTTTTCCCCAACCCAGCCCACAGGGAGAGAGAGAAAAAGCATTTTCAAAAAGAGTTTTGCCATGTATCCTCCCTTACTGCTTTCAAGCAGTCCTTTTCCTGTAAACCTTTTGGTTGATGTTTTTCTGGTAAGGGAGGGCAACCTGTGTTTGATACTGCCACAGGCACAAACTTGTCATTTTTGGTGTTTTACTGAGTTGATTCTTGTTCAGTACATGGGACAGGTTTCTCACAGGGGTATTTTCATTTGAGGAGGAGGTTTCTCAAAAATGTTTTGCCAATGTCTGGTCATGCACAACCCCTGGGTATCCCCAGGGAAGCGCTTTGAGTCACAGTCCCCTTACAGCCCAGCAGAGATGTGCGTTTGGCCAGTGAGGTGCTTCACCTGGACTCATGTCATTTCCCAAAATATACAGAAGGAGAACCAGATTAGTCAAAGGAAACCTTGTTCCCATGTGATAGGGTTCTGCTGCCCCAGAATCAACCTTAACATTGGAAAAGTCCTGCTTTTGTTACTTGGGAAGTCCATCTTAATTGAACCCCATTTAACCCAATCTTACAAATGACCATATCTTAAAAACAATGAATTGTTTCTCCTAGAAATAGGGTTGCAAAACGCAAAATTACAATGTAAGTACCATGTGAGTAAATATATTTGAACTTTTCTTCCTTTAAATATACAAAGGCTGTTTGCTCCAGGATACCTAAAACTTATATAAAAATATTTTAATTAAATAAGCCATGAATGACTTTTGAGAAAAATCAGACAATAAAAAATTAAAAATCAGAAAAACAAAAAGACAAAACTATATTCCTAGAGACTCCTGGGTTAGTGGTTGGTTGTACAGTCCTCTTAGTTACCCTGGCCGGGGGGCCGCGTGTTTCCTACTTAGTTGAAAAATCCATTAAAGGAAGAATAATTTTTTGGAAAGAAAAAGATACTACATAGCCTACATAATATATTGACTTAAAGCTACAGATGAACAGACTTTTTTGCCAGTCTTTTGATGTGAGCCCAGGCCTTTTCGTGAAGTTTCGGTCTGCTGATTAGAAGTCCTTTATCATTTTTTATGCGCATTTATTATAAGAGTTCCATTTCTCTTTAAATTGAAAGAATTTTTAAAGACACTTGCAACACAATCTGAGTTCAAAATCATTTTAAATTTTTATTATTTCCCAGTCTTTCACAGTGATCTTATTCATGTCTAATTCAGTAGCAAATTCCCTTCAGCAACTTGCCTCCTTCAAGTCCTTTACTTCACTACATTTTCCGAAAAATAACTTTATTTTCACATTTGTATTTCATTGGCCAACACACTGTTTAATTAAGTTATATAATTACAGTAATAAGTATGGCTGTCATTAATAGTGTAAGCATGCAGTTTTCATCTGGAGTACCAGGGAACAGCCTCCAACATTCACTGACCACAGTGTCAGTCCAGGCTGATTAATCCACCCAGGCAATTATGGTCCTTCAGTTAGGAGACCTTCTGCTGGATGTACTCTGAACTGCTTCCAGAAATGCATAGGTGAAAACCTATTCAAGAAGCAGACCATATTAAAATGGTTTATAGGGCTCAACCAAACATGAGGGACCCACTTAGGGATATTAAGATCTGCACCAAGGCTCAATATATTGGAAAGAGGCTTATATTCATTCGGCTTCTTCTGAGGGGCCAATAAATACATCAATGAAGATATTGTGAAAAAGGAAAGCTTTGCTATGAAAAGCTCAAATCTAAGAGAATAGGTTTTTCTAATGGTTTATTCTGATAAGGTAGTGTTTTTTCTTGTATTTCAAGTTTGTGTAACATATCAAATGCTCACGGTTTGACTTTTAACGAGGTAGACAAAGCAGGTGTTTTTATCCTTGTTCTATGGATAAAGAGACAGTCCCAGAGACTGTTCACTCCACAAGAGTGGTGAACAGCATTGACTTTCTATTGTGATATTTGGTTTCAATTTCGTGTCATGTTTTTGGTTCTACCCTCATTTTAGGGTGCCAGTAAGGCCTTACAGCGTAAGCTATGTTAAGGCAGGTCTGTCTTGTTCATTGATATCCCCAATTCCTGGAGTAGGTAAATGAATGAATGAATGAATGAATGAGAGAAAGACAGAGAGACAGTCACACAGCTTTTTAAAAAATGGTATTATAGCCAGATCTTCTGACTTCCTCATGTATCTTTCTATTCCATCAGGATCTCTGAACGCTTTGCTGGCTTTTCTGAGACCTTGACGTTCCCCAAACCTGAGCAAGGCCTGTTTATCTAGTGACAGACAGAAGGTGACAAATAATATAAAGCAAATGAATGACTCCCTGATTTTGACAGTGTTTCAATGGTAGACAAATCAAAAATGTTTTCACACACACATCTGGAGTTTTTAACTTGGCTTCATAATTATCTGGAAATGTTCAAGTTAGTAGTTTTCTTTTCAAGGTGAATGAACACTCTATTTTAAGAGATTGTCCTTGCCAACAACTAAATATTTGTTTTATGTAAAACATTTTAACCCTCTAAGACTCTTCAGCAAATGTTAATTATATCTTTTTAGCAACTTTTACAATATTAGATAATATCAAATTCTAAATATTTTCAATAAATAATTACTTTTCCAGCTGCAGGATAATATATATTCTAGAAGGTTGTTTCTGCCGCTGCTTATCTATACTTTATATTCAAATTTCAGTCGTTTAGTATAAATTGGTAACTCAGTAAACTTGCATCACAAATCAAGTGGTAGGTTGAACTCTCATTATGCATTTCTCTATCATGTGTACCACATTATAATAATTTCATCTGGGTATTATATCAGTATTTAAGTTGATTTTTGGCATCTGTGAATTATCTTATGTCCTTCACTAAGTCTTCGTATTTTAGTTATTGATTGAAACTAACATAATTAACTAAAGGCAGCATGGGTTAGGTTCACAGGATACCCTAGAAGAATCATGACTTAATCATCATCATTAGATGTAACCAAATGTGCATGACAGGTACAGATTCAAACAGTTCCTACAGCATAAAGATAAAAATTCCCAAATGTCATATACACATAGAAGCTCACAAGCATCACATAAAGCCCTAATGTAAATAAAAGTTTTTATATTTTATGTGATGTCCTGTGTCATGTTTGTACAAAGGGGAATAACACAGAAAACATATTTAATTTTGCTAAAATATTCTTAACATTTGCTGTGTACTTGGGACCACACTCAAATTTCATTTTGTATGTATTAGCTCTTTTAATCCTCACACACACACAAACAAAAAAAACCCTCTGTTTGGAAAGTACTGTTATTCCCATTTTGTAATACTGGATATAGAGGATTTAAGTAACTTTTTCTGGATCCCTTACAGGCCATAAATGGCAGAGCCTGGATCCAAACCTAGGTCTGGGTAGGCCCCAGTGCCCACACTCTTAATGACTGTACTATGCTGCTACCTGTTTGGATACCTGCAAAGAAGAACAAATGGCCTTTGTTCATTCTACTTTAACTTTAGATACTTACAGTGACCCTGTTGGCTTAATGTTGTCAGCGTTTCTTAAGAGTACATATTGGTCTTTCCTTGACTAAGGCTTTCTCACACATCAAATGCGTATCTCTTGAATTATAAGAATGTATGAACATTAACAGGATAATCACAGCTCATGTGTACTGATCATTGACATGCCTGTATTAACAGCAGGTAAATACAGATACAATGAAATATTTATCACAACTCTTATCAGCTATGGAGCTAGATATTTCAAAAGAATAAACTCCCTCAGTGACATTAGTGAAATACTTGGATGCAATAGCATGGGCTCCAAGAAAACTCTTTTAATCACCGGAGAGTAATTTTTCCTAATTTGCAGTCCATTTGCTTGAAAGAGTTATGTACTCATGGAATATCATTTTCCTTTCATCTCATCTGCATTAACCACAGAGCAGGAAAAGCTAGTCAATAGCAAAGAAAAGTCAGCTGTTTTTGTAAAGCCACTTTCCTTGTTCCCTTGGTATAAATAATAGAGGGTTCTCCTTCCGCTTTCTTCGTTAGCATTACACTCCTGGAAGATGTCCGCAGAAGATGGCTTTGTGTTAAAGAATTGTTCTGGGGAAATTTACCTTGTCTGTTAGACTTAACTGTCCTTAAACATAACCATATAATTAATTATGAAAGAAAATTATTATAGTCAGTAAGAAACACTACAGAATAATAATTGTGGATGCTTGAAAATATCAGGTCAAGGAGAAGAAAATAAAGGTGAAAAGACTTTAGAAGGAAAGAGCCTTAACTTAGGTAGATAAAGAACACTTGTTCTTGATTGGTCTGAAAAGTAAAATAATGGAGAAATGCATGTTGATCCAAAATATAAGTAAAGACTAGAAAGTTGAAAATACAGTGCTGGAATTAGGAAGAATTAAAGACATTAAAGAAAGAAGTCAAAGCTAACCACATACGTACACTCTAGAATTATTTCTTTTGTCTTTGCTGGGATTCATATATCTATTCATTTGTTCATTAATTCCATATTATTATTGAGCATCTATTGTGCCTTACCAGCCCCTGGCTGGTTTGGCTCAGTGGATTGAGCGTCGGCCTGCGAGCTAAGTGTCGATCTTCCAGTCAGGGCACATCAGAGAAGGAAAACTCTGATTCCAAAAAAACCTCCGCTGCCTTGCGGCATACCTCTTTAGGGGAAAGGCTAAGGGAGTAAACCCCGACAGAAAATCCGGAGCCGGAGTCCCTAAGGTGGTTTGATGTTGTAGTCAATACCGGCAACTCCTGCGGCGCACCTGAAGCCAAGCTGTATTAACTCCGTCTTTCCCTTGGATCCTTCAGCTGCGAAGAGAGGGGGGGTCTGCTGCATGGGCAACAGCAGACCCTCCATATCACCCTGCCCAGGCTCTGTAGCTTCAGCTTCACTGGAGAGGACACTCCAGCGTCATCGCAAGATGTCGATTCAACACGGGAGGAGACAGATACCGTGTCACTCCCGAGTTGGACTGCACAACCATTCTCAGCGGTGCAGATAGACTCTTAAGAAGCTACACCATCGTCTCTCGAGACGGACGGCTGCCGACGACGATTGTGCCTTAGGTGACATGTTAGGTGCTAGAGCACGGTGATGGACAAGTGAGCATAGTCCTTGCCCTGGGGAGCTTACAATTGAGTAGAGGAGGCTGTTTTTGCAGAAGTATAGAATGCTGTAAAATTGCAAACAGAGTAAACCTAGCCCAGACAGGGAGGTTCAGAAGACATTCCCAGTGCTCTCTAGTCTTACACCTGAAGGATGCATTAGCCAGGTGGAGGGGAGGGGAAGAAGAAAGAATGACATGAATCCTGAGGTGACAATGCCTGGTGCTTTCAAAAAACTGAAGTTTGGGACAGCTGGAGCTTAGATCAGCCTAGAAGCAGTGGCCAGAGATGAAGCTGGAGTGAGAGCAGCATCCTGATCATGAACAGCCTTGGAAGCCATGTTTGAGCTTTATTCTAAAATCAGTGGTAAGCTGGGAAGTGAGATGATCGGGTTTCCATGCTGAAAGACTACCTACATTGTAGGGGATGGCCCAGTTGAAGAAAAAGACTGGGGGCAGGGAGACCAGCTTGGGGACTGGAGAGAAACAGTGAGAGTTTGGACTTCTGTTTCTTTCGCAGAAATGGAGTCAAAGTGACAAACATTCTAGAATGATCATGTCATCGATGACTTGTTTGGAAAGGCAGAGTATGTACTTAATTGTAGCATGTTATTTCTCTTGTCTTACATGTATGTATATATTTTGCAATACATGGAGGGCTCTTCTACATACTTACTTATGCATGGTTGCATCCATTTAGCAAATATTAACCCGTTTATTCCAAGTGCTGTCCTAAGTGGTGATAATACCACATAGCATAAGAAACTAGATTCCTGTCCTAGTGGAAACTCACAATCTGTTTCAGAAATACTGACTATAAACCAGTAACCGTATTAATAAACAAGTTGATTTTGAAGAGAGATGAGTGCTATAAAGGTAATAAAATGGAGCTGTGTGATAAGGAAGAAGGTGATTCTGGGGAGATATGCATAAGAAGGTCAGGTAATGCCTGACATGGGAGCAAAGACCTGAATGCAGAGAAGGACCTTACTATGCCAAGACCTGGGTTAAGGGCTTTCTAGGCCAAGGCTAAAGAAAGTACAAAAGCACCAAAGCAGACAGGACTTGGATCGAGGAATGGCCCGCAGACTAAAGTGACTGGAGAATGGGGAAGAACAGGAGGACAGGCATGAACGAGGAGAGGGGGTCAGGCCAGGGTCTTTTGGGATTCTATTCTAAGAGCAATATGAGGTCTAAAAGAAAGGTTTCAAGCAGAAGAGCGATGGTATGGAGGGTAGGAACGAGAATTCTGTTTTAACCATCCTATATTTGAGATGCATGTTGAACATACAGTTCAGATAATGAGTAGGTAATAGGATATGGAAATCAGGGAAGAGGTCAAAGCAAGATATAATAAATTTGGGAGCCCTCAGCATAGAGGTCACAGAAACCATAGGCCTGGGAGTGAGTATAGTTAGAGAAGACAAAAAGTCCAAGGTTGGAGCCCTGAAACATGCTAATGTTTGGAGGAGGAGCCAGCCAAAGAGACTGGGAAGGAGTCACAGGCGAGGTGAGAAGGCAGAGTGAGAAGCCAGGGCAATGTGATGCCACAACCCACGGAAAGAAGTCGTTTCATATAGGTTAGCAGCTGAGTGAAATGGTGATGATGAAGATGATGGAAGATGAAAAGAGAAAATCACCATGAAACTGGGAAGATGGAGTCATTGGTGACCTTGATAAAAGCAACTTCTCTGAAATAACACAAAACTGACTTAGTCCAGGTGAAGGAGAGAAAGAGAAGTGAGGAAATAATGGCAACAGGTGTAGACAACTCTTCTGAGGATCAAAGAAAGCAGTGGTACCTGGAGAAATTATGGAATCAAGAAGGGGTTTTGAGATGAAAGTTTTAAAAATGCTTGTATGCCAATGGTCCAGGAGAGAGAGAAAAATCACTGTCACAGAGAGAGTGAGGATAAATGCAGGAACAAAGTCCCTAAGTGAGGGAGAAGGAATCGGACCTATAGCTCAAGAATAGTAATGGAGTCCTGATAGGAGGAAGCGGAGCAAACAGGAAGCCCAAGAATGGGGCAGATCATCCCTATGCCCTCAGTAAAAAGGCTAACAGTAGAAAACAGCCAAAGTGGGAGACATTTCTTTGGGGGACTCTGAAATGAGAAAGATCTAGGTACTACTTTTGTTTGTTGGGGTTTGTGTTCTTTGGAGTTTTTTCGTCCCTTGTCTGAAGAGATGGTAGCCATTGTCCACTGCCCCAGCCTTTGGTTCTCTTCCTCCAGGCTGCAGGGAGGAGACAGCCCACCTGACAACCAGGTTGGGTATTAGATCGGCCTCCTCTCCCCGTTCTCTCAAAAGCCAGGGGGTGGGGAGGTAGAGGGGATTTCACAAGGAGTGGTCAGTCATTTCTCTTGTTGTGCACTTTCAGCAATAAGCCATGGGCATGTAACCCAGTTGGCCATTCACGCCTGGACATCTTGACCTCTTCTCATTATGTTGATTAGAAAAGGAAACAGCTCTTGGGTTGAAATATCTCCTTTCTCCTTTTAAGACTATAGGAATCACCAGCTGGAGCAGGTAAGCCTAGGGCTGTATTTCATCCCAAGCAAATGCTGTCCATTTTCCCAGGAGGATATCTTAAATATTATTATTGTTGATGATAATGACTGCCAGTCATTCCCTTAAGTATCTCAGGTTAGTGATACATGACTTAACTCTGTGTCATCTCAAGACTTCCCCAGGTGAGGGGGTGGTTTCACAAAAAAAGGAAGTGAACTGTGTCTGGTTTCATTATGAAGCTGGGACTTGTATCAGTCTTCATACCCCACGGGAAGGACACTGCGCAATGCAGAATTCCTGAAATCTGTTTCATCATTAAACATCCTCTTGTCTTAGATAGTTCTCAGTAGAAGAAATAAGTAAATATGGTAAATATTTATTCTGAGTTTCCTCTCGGAATTAACTGAGCAGGATTCAACACAGACTACACTCTGAGGTCAGTTGTTAAAGGGTCTTGTTTACTGAGTTAGTTTTCACTCTGACTGCCCACTGCTTTGGAAGCCTGGTACAGTTTCATGATTTAAAAATCTCTTAAGCACAGTTCTCTTTCATGTGTTCCTTTGCTACTGAGCGGATAAACAAAGAAAGAGGAAAAAACAAGGGACTTGACCAGAGTGCATTGACATTGAATAATAGGAGTAAATGTCAGGACACAGTTATATCCAAAAAAATAATAATAATAAAATCAGCCTCACAAAAAGAAAATGTGGGAAATAAAAAGCAATAGCGATATATGAGAAGTCCTTGTAGGGCTTAATTCCTACAAGCTCAATCCTAGTCATTGATGTCAGGGAGATACCCAGAATATTAGTGAAATTGTGATTTGCATTGCAGGACGAAGAAGGTGATAGATCATTTTGTCTATTCCTCACTGTTAAAATTAGGCTGTGCTTGGGATCACATTTTGATGGCTATATTGGCAAATGTATTGCTGGCTCTTGTGTGGTATTAGATTTAAATGGTTAATTTTAAGTTTAGAGCTTTTTTTTTTTCTTTAAAGAACAATGGCCTAAGACAATGATGATGTGAGAACTTGAAACCATGTACTAAGTGACATTTGAAGGAACTGGAACCTAGGCAAGACTTGGGATAAAAAGAGAGGGAGACATGATTGCTCCTTAACATGTGTGTAGATGTTATCCATTCCCTTGTTATGCTGAAGGGCATACCAGTGCTTCTAGGCTGCATGGAGGCAGAGTTACCTTCGCGAGAACTCTCTCATTATATCTGCAATGATATTGTACATATAATTCTCCAAAACAGCCTTGGCTGCTCAGGAGGCAGTACCTTTCTTCTCTTTAGAGAGGTTCAATCAGAATCAATCACTTAGTGGTCAAGCCTTTCATGATGGGTTGTACTGGCCAACTCTGAAAATACTTTTCACCCTGCTGTGGTATTTATTGGTATTTGTCTCATGGAGAGTATAGGTTTACTTTTCATTAACCATCTACTTGATTAAAATAATGAGCAATTAAGGTCAAATAAAAGAGGTAGCCACTTCTCCACAGCTGCTGCTGGTACCTGAGGATAATTTTATTGAATAAATATCTCTGAAATACTCTAGTGTTTCTGAGACTTTGGCTTCAGAACATGAAAAGGTCTAGTCAGCTCTTTTCTCCAGAAAGAAAAGGGAAATGTATTGACTGTAGACCAAGGCCGATGAATCTCAGCCCTGTTTTCTTCTTTCTCTTTGGAGAGAATAGGAAACCCATAGTTGATGCAAGAATTTCATTAATTCCCCAGAAATGTTCGTACAATCATAGGTTATAATATGAGATGAATCTTAATTACTTTGAAGTTTAGAGCCCCAAATTTTTCAATCTAAAAATGAGGACTTTTAAAGCCAATTTTAATGACTAAAACCAGGAAACTTGCCCCATCCTTCACTTTTTTTCTTGTACAGTTGGTAACAGTAGATTTGCCACTTCCATCAACAGATAAAAGGACTGAAAAACAGGAAGCAACATCAAATAGTTTTAAATTACTTTGGGAAACTCCTGAAAGTGGGTGTAACATGTGTGGGCCTTTAAAAATGAATCATATTTATGTATTTGAAGTACAGCTATTTAATTATTTATACAGTTCAGCCTGACATTCATTGGGATTTTTCTTTTCCTGGTTACATTTGGTCCTTCCTTGATGTGTCTAACTGCTGTTGGTTTGGTTCCCACTGGTACCATCAAGTTGTTCAACTAGCTGCTGATAAATGTGTTACAAAGTATGTACAGAAAAAAGAAACCACAGGAGATGAAAGAATTAGATGACTCTTTTAAAATTAAAGTTTGGTTAGTTAACCCATAGTGAGACCCTGATATATATGACTGCAGAGCAGCTCAATGGGAAAAAATTTGGCTATCGTGTTTCAGCATCATTTCGCCCGAACAGTGAAGGAAACCTATGTTGTGTACTCTGAAAGCCCCTTGCAGCCACCTCCACTTCCTCACCCAGAGGGTCAGTATCTGCAGCACTCCGGTGCATAATCCACACGTGCCCACCTAACCTGCAGGCTGCACAGCCCCAAGCTAGAAGGCCCCCAGGAAGGCCTGGCCCTGACATTTGTGCAGCTCAGGGCAAAGGTACAATTGAAGCTCATGTGCATATGTATAAAGAGTAAATTTTTACAAATCAAGCTAACAGATCGGTTGCATGACATACGTTCAGTCCTTCTACCTTGACGTGATGGCCTCTCAGAGGGCCAGCTTTTTCACAGACTCCTCGGAGTTCTGAGCTGGAACACGGTGGTGTGGGGAGAGCCATTGAACACCCTGCCCCCTTTTTCCTGCCACTTCTCCTTCCATTCCCCTACTCAGTCTCACACTACAGGGGCCCTGAGGTATGCATGCAGACACTCCTGGCCACACAGCCAAATTCCTAAGTACATATACGAAGAACAATCAAAATATCCCATCAAGCCCCCTTCCAATAGAATTTTTATAACTCTCCAGTAGCTTTTTTATATTACAAGAAATGATTCAGATTTCCCTGAGTTGACAGAAAAGCATGAAATCTGTTTCTAACAGATGTTCCCCACGATCCCCCAAATGTAAACATGTTTGCAAGATGATAGTGAGACAACCTGTTTACACAAGGAAGTACTTAAAAAAGCAAACAAAAAAGCATCACCCAGAGCAGTCATTGTGATCAAAGTGCCGTCGATTATTAGGGTGTAAAGGGAACTGATGACTCAACTTAGCACCACCGCGGTCTCCAGATTTCAGTTTCGTAACAGAGTTTCTTTTCAGGAATATTCTTCATTTACACACAAATCCGATTTTCTTTCTAAAATGTTTCTCGATTTTTGTCAAACCGAAATACCAGGATCCCTTCAAAAGATGACTCCGATACCCAGATTATGCTCAGATGAGCGTCACGCGGACATGCTTTGCCATGGAGAACGGGGGTTTTTACTCTGGGATTTTGTTCCTGAGAAGGAGAGACAAGGTCTTCCACACAGCAGCTCCTGGCTCTCTCTCTGTTCCTGAACCTCCCCAGTTAGTCACACGCATCACAGAAACTCTCTGACTGCACAGTGGTAGAAAATAGCTTTCTGAATCAATCAAAGTGTGATATTTTGATACTTTCACATGCCTAAGTATTCTGGGCAAATGCATGCTTAAATCAGTGACTCATGGATCAAGATGCAAAGTAGGTCTCTGAATGCTGGCTGGCTGGAAATCAGTTTTTAAACCTGAAGCAAAATATAATCTAGTAAAATATATATATAATTTGTGTCAAGTGTAGCAGTTTTTGTGAAAATAACCACCACTCTTCCTCAAAGTAATGTATACTGGGCATCCATCCTGAGGTAAAAAGATGTACACAAAGAAGTATCTACATGAAAATCCATGAGAAGTCTCTGCTGATAAGAAGGTTCAAAACTCCCTTAGGATATGGTTTCCCATAGAAACAACACTTTAAATTTTGTTACTTTGATAATGGTGAGGTCAGACCCCGTGACATCCTGACTAATGATTCCCACTTAAGAAGATCTAAGGGGAAAGGCTGAGAACCTGACCTGCCCTCATACTTCTGTGTAAAAAGAGGTTTGTGTTACACCATGTATCCTGTGGTCTCAGGGACTTATATCTCCAAGTCACTGTATGGGTTGTCAGTGAGAGTAAGAATGCCTCTAAGATTTTGACCCAGAAGCAGGGCCATTGCCCAGCACCAGCAGAAGAGGAACTAGTAGTGTGGTATCCTGGTATTTGCAGTGCAATTTAATTGCTCAGTTTATATTCTGGGATCTACCTGTGCTTTAGAATACTTAAAAATACTTAAAACCCCAATCCACAAAACATACACACACATAAAACTATTAGAACTAACAAGTTCAGCGAGGTTGCAGGATAAAAGGTCAATATGCAAAAATTAATTTTATTTTATATACTAGCAATGAAACACTCTGAAAATTAAGAAAACAACTATTACAATAGCATCAAAAAGAATGAAATTCTTGGAATAAATTTAACAAAAATGTACAAGATTTGTACACTGAAAGCTATAGAATACTATGGAAATAAATTAAGAAGACCTAAATAAATGGAAAGACATCCAATACATTGGAAGATAGTATTGTTAAGAAGGCAATACCACCAAATTGATCAACATAAACATTCAACACAATCCCCAGAATCCCAGCTAGCTTTTTTGCAAAAATTGACAGGCTAATTTTTAAATTCATATGGAAATTTAAGGATCTCCAAGTAGCTAAATCAAACGTGGAAAAGAAGAACAAAGTTGGAGAACTTTCTGATTTCAAAACATACTACAGAATTTTGAAGTCAAGATAGAGTTGTCATAGGACAGGCAATGAATAAAATTCAGAGTCCAGAAATAAACACTTGTAGTCAGTTTTTCAACCAGGGTGCCAGAATCATTTGATAGGGAAAGAATGGTCTTTTCAACAACAAATCTATGTCTGTCTGTCTGTCTGTCTCTCCCTCTCCTTCTCTCTCTATAAAATCAACAAATAATAATAGTGGGCAAAGGATCAAAATAGGTATTTCTCAAAAAAAAGATACATAAGTGGCTAATAAGTGCATGAAAAGATACTCAACATCACTAGTCATTAGGGGTGAAATACCACTTTGACCCCCAATAAGATGGCTAAAGACAAAAAGACAGATAGTAGTAAATGTTGTTGAGAACATAGAGTAAGCTAAACCTTAATGCATTGCTTGTGCAGCGATTTGGGAAAACAGTTTGGCAGTTCCTCAAAGTGTTAAATATAGAGTTACATATAATCCAGTATATTGGTCAGGGTTCTCCAGAGGAACAGAACCAATAGGACATGTGTGTATATGCAGAGAGAGATTTATTTTAAGGAATTGACAAGTCCAAAATATGCAGAGTAGGTCGGCAAGACAGAAGACCCAGGGAAGAGCTGATGTTGCAGTTCAAGTCCAAAGGCAGGTGGCTGTCACAATCCCCTCTTCCTTGGAAGAGGTCAGTCTTTTTTCTTAAGGTCTTCAACTGATTGGATAAGGGCCACTCACATAATAGAGGGTAATCTGTTTTGCTCAAATATACTGACATAAATATTAATATGTGAAAAATACCTTCACAGCAACGTTCAGACACATTTGATCAAATATCTGGACATCATGGCTTAACCAAGTTGATGAATAAAATTAGTCACGATGACCAGCAATTCCGCTCCCAGGCATATAGTGTATCCAAGAGAATTGAAAACATATGACCACATATACCAACTATTCTTAAGTGCTCGTAGCAACATCACTCATAATGGCCAAAAAGTGAAAACAACTCAAATGTTCATCAACTGATGAATGGATAAACATAGTGTGATATATACATACAATGGATTATTATTCAGCCATAAAAAAGAATGAACTCATACATAGTACAACATGGATGAACCTTGAAAACATTATGTGAAGTCAATGAAGCTAAATAGAAAAGGTCACATAGTCTATGAATCCATTTATATTAAATGTTCAGTATATGCAAATCTATAGAGACAGAAAGTAGATTAGTGATTGTCAAGGGCTGGGGGTAAAGGAGAATGAAGAGTAACTGCTAATGGGTGTGGGGTTTCTTTTGGGGGATGATAAAAATGTTCTGAAATTAGATGGTGTTGCTGGATGGTTGCACAACTCTGTGAATATACTAAAAACCATTGAATTTTATAGTATGTCAATTATATCTCAATAAACCTGTTCAAAAGGTACATACCTAAGACTTTAAACATAAGTAGTCCTGGCTACTTAACAGAGTAGTAGCAAGGGTTGCTTCTAAAATGCAGACTATCTGTTGAGTGCTATAAATGAAGTGTTAGGGAAGGGCAAAGTGGGAATCACCATTGACAAGCCGCCTTCGGTGTCACAGAAACTGTGCGTACGTCAACTCACTCAATCATCCTTTAAAAATGAATCTAAAGGTTGGCATTATCATCTCTATTTTTTCATATTAGGAAACTGAGCTCCCATTTAAATCAATTGGCCAGAGTCAGTCAGCTAGTAAGTTGGGATGGGACCAGGTCTGTCTAAATTCAGGCTATTCTCTTCCCATGGCTCCTGGAGCAGAAACCCTGTCTCTGGTTGGACAGAGACCACAGAGCCTGCTGCTTAGTGATGGGCATATTATTCCCAAGGGGCAAAGGCATGAAAGGTTAAAGGATGCTTTTGAAGAAAAAGCAAAGGACCTAAATACAAAACTGGAGATTGTTACTTCTATGGTAAAGGGAAAAAAATTTTAATTTTTTTTTAACTTGTAAGAGTGCCATAAAAGGCCAAGAAGGAAAGAGGCGGGGGCTGGGCATCATTATCTGTGACAGCAAATGAAATAGCAGACCCCAAGACCATCAGGGTCACACAAGCAGGTCATAGACTAGTGAGAAAACAGTATTACCAGAGTGGCTGGCTGACTTGGTGAGAGGCGCAGCCACGTTGACAGTGAGTTTGACCAGAAGCCAGGTGGGGATGTTCCTGAAGCCAAAACGAGGACAATCATTTCTCATGCAGAGACTAAAGTGACACCAGGGAATCTCACCCTAGGATAGTCCAGGAACCAGGATTCAGTACACAGGCCCATGGACAAGTGAACTCTAGCTGGAGTTCATTCAGAGCAGGGGATTTTAACCTGGGTTCACAGATTCTTTGTGCTTCATGGATTTACAGGCTTTTAAGGGTCCCTGAACCCTTTCCTTGATGTTAAAAGGGTTTCTGTCTATGCATCTTCTTACGGGGAGAGAAGTCATCAGGTTGTTAAAGGGCACATAATGGGAGAAAGGTTTTTAAAAATGAGTTAGATGTTTCTCTTCAGATGCCAGGCTGATTTTCTGGCTGTGTGATAGATTGTGTTAAATGGTCTGGCACTCCTAATTTTTGGAATAAAAATGAATTCTTAGCAAATGATCTCACTGCCTGCAGTGCTGTCTGATTCTGTCCTGGCATTTGATAGAACTTGTTAGGGGATTAGGTAAGACAGGATGTTGGTACATTTGAGGTCATTAAACCAAGAAAGGCAGAGGGAAAGAAAGAAATCCTGCTAAATATGTTGTGGAGTTGAACTAAATGCTGAATAGCTAAGGGACATTGTTTGTGCTCTGTGCCAACACTTTTAAACCCTGTTTAGAAACAGACTGGAGTGGCGGAGACAGCTCCATCTAGATGCAGTGCATTGGTAAATGCCTGTCTTTCCAAGAAATACTGTTTCCCTTATCCTTTAATGGAGGAGGCATGGCAAGTTGTGTTACCCTGGTTTGCAGTAACATTTTTGTAAGCTGATACGGTGATACAGGTCCCAGAGAAACAGCAAAAGCTACCTTTTTACCTGGTGACCAGCATCCTCAGAGTTCCAGTTTCAGTACTTAGGGGAACATTGGAGAATATTTCACAGAGAACTTAATGTGTATAAAAGGCTGTGTTAGATAAAATGTAACCCTTACAAAAGTTAATTTTCTACCTGTCTTTTCCTTTAAAAAAAAATTTTTTTTTTTTTGGAGGCAAGAGGTGAGGGAGGGAACCTCCATCTTATTTTGAATTTACTGTTCAGAAAATACTTAAAAATGTGTTGGATTGGGTAGTGCTGGTGGTTGCACAACAAAGTGAATGTATTTCATTCCACTGAACTAACTGTACACTTGAAGATGGTTAAAATGATAAATTTTATGTTTTGCATATTTTACCACAATAAAAAATGTATTGGATAATACAGAGGGAAAAAAACATTTTCCTTTTGAGATGGGAATTCCATTTGCCTTTATATGTTAAATGTCAAGTCCTTTCCTATGTGTGATATGAATGTGTACGTAACAGGCAAAAACGTGTGGGATGAAAATTCTCATTTACCTACTGTATGGTCCCCACTCGGCACTCACTGGTTGAGGGGCCTGGGACTGTGCATCGCAAGCAGATGTTAAGCCCTCAGTAAATGCTTTCTCCTTTCTTCCTTCCTTTCCTCACATCTTATTGGTAAAATGAGGAGGTTGGACTCATTGATCTCCAAGCTCCTTTCAGTTCTGCTTATGAAAAGAATTTTAAAGGTCTGCAGAACAATATAAAATCCATGCGGACAAACACAACCCTCCCTCCTGCCCCTGTGTGTACACACAGCAGCTTCTGCTGCTTTTGACTTTCACTCTGCTGTGTTACCTGTTCTTTCTCTTCCTCAGCCTGCCAGAATCAGCCATAAGTTTGGAAATGGGACCAGGGAGGAGAAAGAATTGAGGTGCGACTGGAGACAGAGGACTGGGATGTGGAGGAGCATGCTGGGGGGACATCGGGCTGGGTGAGGGACTGCTCAAGACTGGAGTCGGCCCTGACGGTGCCACGTGGTTGTGGGCACAGCAGCATTCAGGGCTGCAACCCCCAAGTCTCCGAAGGACGTGTGACCACGGCAAGATTAAGCATGATTGATTTTTATACAGGGCAGATGGTGGCAGGAACATGGAGACTGTAAATCCAGAGAGAGAAGCAGTTTGTCATGTGAGGAGGAAGCAGCAGGAAGCAGCGTCTGTGTGGGAGAAGAAGTCTTGTGGGGAGATGGCAGCTGGAGGGGAGGATGAGGGCAGGTGTGTGGCCAGAGTCTCTAGCCAGGGTTCGAGCTGGCTGTAGTAAGTCATAGCCATGAGCACAAAAAAAGAATTGAAGGAAAAGACAGATGGAAGATAAACTTGGGAGGGAACGGGTTACATTGCATCTAACAAAACCTTTCATACACATTGGGTCCCGTGATTCTCCTGGGGTGGTCTCGGGGACCCTTGATGCCAGGAGAGAATGGCAGACAGAGAGGCCAGTTACCCTGATGGTAGCAGTGAGCCAGGTGAGAAATGGCGGTGATGGCAATAGAGACAGAGAGAACCAAAGCACTGGCTGCTAGAATAGATGTTAAAGATGAAGGAGAAAAGAAACTCAAAAGATAACTATGGTTTGGGCTGGACAGCAGGGTCAATGGTAATACCACATGCCTCACATGTCTTCAAGATCCTTGGCCGTACTTGTAGCCCTCACCCCTGCTGGTTGCAGTGATAAGCTCTGTGCAGACCCTACTGGCCTTACATGGGGACAATCCAACAGCAGCTTACCTTGTATGGGACCCACCTGTGCAACCTCGAAGTCCAGGGGCACCTGCCCCTGGCTGACAAGGCTGGCAGGCATGTGCAGCATTAAACCTGGGGAAGCCCATCTGAGTTCTCAGGAAACTGTCCTTCACTGGTTGACAGGCAGCCTCTACAACGCATGCGCACCTGCACTCCTGCAAATGAACTTGGTCACTGTTGGCCTGATTTTGTGCGTGATCTTTGACATAATGATGGAAAATACGGTGTTTGAATAAAATGCCACCTTAGAACCTGCTTCAGGCATTTTCTATTGGGCATTGCAGGAGTGGTAATGCTCTTCAAAGACTGGGGACCCAGGGTGAGACCCCTGATACAGTGCTTTCGCTGCCGTATTCCGTGGCTAACGCAGGTGCCCTAGGCTTCTAATAGACCTCAGAGAATGATCTGGGTCATATTTAATAAGATACCTGATAGTACCTTTTTTTAAGAAACTGCACTAAGAAATTTTTCATTTTATTATACTTCATGAAATATAATCATGCTAGTACTAACAAGCTAATCAACTTTTTACACAAATCATTAAATTGCTGTAGAACCTGAAGCTTTATCACTTTACTTGACATTTTACTGGCAGCATATATAAAAGAGGTTATGTTTTCTTTGGGGAGAGAAATGTAGTCTCCCAGCTTGTAGTGGTTGGCAGTGCGGCACAGGAAAAGGATGGCCTTTAGAGTAAGGTGGCATGGACTCAGCTACAGGTCATCCCCTTTGCATGAATATGACCTCAGGCAAAGCACTTGGCCTCTCTTAGCCACGGTTCTCTCATCCACCGTGTGGGCTCATAATACCTGTAAAATTCCTAGCAAAGTTCCTAGCACATAGAAGTTTCAGTAAATGGAAATAATAATAATAAATAATTATAATAAATACAGACCAGTATTCCACTTTTCATAATATGAACTCTACAGAAACTAAAAAAATAATTTCAGGTTGTATACTTTCAACAGTTGTTTCTTTTTAGCTTTTTCTTTTCTGAATTATCTAATGGCAAGTAGTTCTGATTGCACCATCCTGTTATGATACAGGTGAAAAATCTGAAAAAGTTCTTCACTGTATTTGGGGAATTTAGACACCTTGAATATCAAAGTAGTGAATTTTCTGTGGTTCTCCTACTAAGAGAATAACTTTGTCCCAGCACCTGAAATGTGTAAGTGGAAACTTTCAGAGATGTTTTATCTTAATTTTCTCCATCCTGTCTGAAATGGCCAAATCTCCTCCCCAGTTCTTTTAGTTGTAAAAAAAAAAAATTCAAGAAAGAAAAAGCACATTTCCTTGCACCACCTTCCCATGCCAGTAGAACAAAACACAAAAGCCACAGACTATGATTCAAAGGTCTCTGCCATACACAGTGACTATTTAATTCTGTTTGAAATGTAGATTTTAAAAAATTTTGTCTCTGTAGTTTCCAAAAAATTAACGTCAATTGACCCCTTTCAGTTTAAAGCCCTTCTGGGCATAGAATAGTGTGTGACTCCTTCACTCAGTGTTTCTGAATATGAATAAGGACTCCAGGGCTACTCACAGCATGTTTATTACTAAAGCTGTCACCAAATTTTTAGTAATATTTTTATACAGCGTGGGACCAGCAGAACATTTGAGCTTTGACCTAAGTTTCAAACACTTATTTTGTTTTCTGACCACTATAATTTATCTTTCTTCTCAATCCAGAGGAAAAAACTTGATGGAGTGTGTGTGCACATGTGTATGTGTGTGTTGGTGGCGGAGGTGCAGGGAGTAGGTGTGCGAGAGTCATTTATTAGCCCTAAAAATCAACAGTGTAACTAACTTTGGGCTGGGGGACCAGAATGGCATTTTGAAGCTAGGAAGTCAGATTGGCTCAGTGGTGTCATCCAAGTGCAGCTCTGTTGTGATGCTGAGCAAAGTCAGCTTGTTTTCCTTGGTAAAGCTTTCACCTCAAGTGATGATAGAAAATACAATGGAGAGAATTAGCTTAAAAACACTGTATCTGAGAGCATGCTGTCCCTGGTCTTTTAAATTGAGGCAAACCTGGATATTTTGTCTTCTTTCCTCTGTATTGCTTTAAATCCCAGCAAGGTAGGAAGAGGTGATTAGGATAGGAGAGAAAGAAATTCGTGGAAATATTGGAAATCGGAAAAGCATAAGACCAACCCCACTCTTATATTTCTTAGAAATTATGTTGTTGGCATTAGATTTGTGAGGTACATAAAAATACCCCCACCTGTAGTTTCCTAGGGAAAAGCAAATAGGGTTTTGCTCATCAAATTCCATTAAAGCCACTAAGAAAATCTCAGCTAAAGAATGCAATCAGCCTGACTTATACCAGAAGGACCTTCCAGAAAACCCGATCATTTCACAGCTAATTGGTATAAACGTT
The DNA here is from genome assembly GCF_987537825.1 of Furipterus horrens. Taxonomy (NCBI): domain Eukaryota; kingdom Metazoa; phylum Chordata; class Mammalia; order Chiroptera; family Furipteridae; genus Furipterus; species Furipterus horrens. The sequence continues at coordinate 133,611,216 of NW_028327176.1, read as the reverse complement.
CCTTGGCCCACTGCTTGCAGCTGGAGACCCACTTATACTTTCTATAACTGTAGCTGTAATTAAATCCATTTACTTTTTCTTAGCATAAGAATACAGGTCTCACTGACTTTTTCTTTTCAGTAAATTTAAGTTTATGAAAGAGGAAATTACAGATAATTTCTCATAATTGGGATATGCTACTTTACTTTTAAGTGAATGAATAGTGACCCTTCAGCTATCTCGTTTTTAAACTTTCCCCTGGCTTTTCTAACAGTAAATATGAAGAAATGTAAAAGAGGCACTTTCAGGCTTAGTGTGTAGCATTACCACATCTCCTCTTCACCCACCTTTTCCTAAGAGCAGCCTGGTAAAACACTTCAAGGTTTTGCAAGGTCTTTGGAAATCAGTCTAGCTGAGAAACGCCATGAGGGCAAGATGTCTTTGGTTCTCTTCTTCATCATTGTTTTGAGGTACATAATGGTGCCCAGCACCCAGCAGGAGGCCAGTAAATACTTGTTGAATGAATGGCTATTGTCCTGTGGGCTTCAGGGGTCTGAAATTCGTCCAAGAAAATGAGTATGTGGTGCACCCTACAGAGAGCTGCACTGCCCGATAAGGGCACCACTAGCAAGTGGCTGTTTGACTTGAAGTTAATTTAAGTTGATGGAAATTCAGTGCCTCGGTCACACTGAGCACCTTTTAAGTGCTCATCAGCCACATGGGGCTAGTGACTACCATATTAGTCATCACTGATACTGAACATTCTCCTCATCACAGTAAGTTGTATTAGCACTGGGACAATATCATTAGTAAGGCCTAAGTTAGTGGCCCTCGTCTTTTTAAAGTGAAATTCCCATGTGAGCACAATGTGCACTCCTACTACAAAAAGTAGCCCTTTTACATCTCTCGCCCAACACTGTAGGAACTCAGTCAAGAAGGGTGGGTGACCCACAGAGGCAGCTGTCTCTTTGAAACTGATAGCCAAACCACAGTGGGGCTGTTAGCCACACTGGCATTCTGGAAGTATACAAGGTCTGTCCAGAAGGTTTCCAGCCTTGTAATAGGAAAAATGGAAACATTTATTTAAGAAAATACAAGATACAAGGAACATTGTACATAGGACAATGACACAGCAGCCCCCTTCAAAGTAGGTACCTTGGGACCTCACATAGTTCTCCTAGTCATCATCAGCTACCACATTGTATTTTCCTGAATCTCATCAACAGTCTGAAATCTCTTCCCCTTCAAAGGTGATTTTAGTTTTGGGAAAGCCAGAAGTTGCAGGGCGTTATATATGAGCTGTAGCAGGGCTGAGTCACCTGAGTGATTTGATGTTTCACAAAAAAAAACTCTTCACGAGATGTGATGCATAAGTGGGCACATTGTCGTGATGAAGCTGCCCATCACCAGTTGCCCATAGCTGTGGCCTCGTGACTCATCTGAATAGTTTCCATGGAGGAATATTCAAGCTTAACACAAAATTTGATGCAGATTCATTGCTCTACTCACTCAGTCATTTTGAATGCAATGGACAGAGTACACATACTCACTCAATGGCGTCTACTGTCCCCACTGACTAGCACAGTGAAATCATCATTGTTCATGCATATGCATTCCAATCCCCTCTCCTTGGCTGCCAGGTTACATCAATGCCACACAAACTGTTCTTGTGATATTAACAATGGCTGGACTTTTTCCAGACAGAATTGTATGATTATTTGGCTGCACCAGTTATTAGAGTAGTGAGATATCTGTATTAATTAATAAAGAACTGCTGTTTTAAGCTTGTCCTGTGGCTTCTTCCTATGCCTCAGGAGTTAGTTGATGCCTATTCCATTCCTCAGGGTAGGAGACTGCTCAAGGACCCCGCCCCAGCACTGCAGGCCTCAGATTGGTGGGTGCTACCCTTGGCCTCCTGGTGGTTTGGCCTCCAGGAGGGACTGCTTCCTAAGAGTCTTTCTTAAGACTTTCCCATCACCACCAAGACCCAGATCACAGAACCATTGGCCTCAACAAGACCTTAAAATCAGTTCATCGAACCCCCTCAATTTACTGCAGAAATCAAGTCATAGAGAGTCACTCAGCTAGTTTATGGCTAATTCAGAGAGAGAACTCAACTCAGTGTGTGTGTGTCTGTGTGTGTGTCTCTGTGTGTGTGTGTGTGTGTGTGTGTGTCTTCCTGTTGTTGGTTTCCTTAACTCTGTGAAAGGAGGATTAATGCCTTTATGCCTCATAGAGATTTTAGTGAAAAGGATAATTGATACCAAACATTTTATGTATGGCTTAAGCTTACAAAAATTCTCTTGTCTGCCTTCTCATTTAATCCTTAAAGAACCTATGAACTGTGTTAGGGGCAGTGAATGACCTTCCGAAGAGAACAAAGCTACTGCGAGTCGCAAAGGTCTAAGCCTCTCAGGGCTTGGGAAACTGTAAGCTCTTGTAAATGTAACTTAACATAACCACATGGCATTACTAGTTTTTAGCTTGTGGTATTTTGCTGTTGAAGATTTAGTGACATTGAAAGTGGTAACTTTGTTCAAGCAATGCTGTTTTTTTCTTTGATAATGTGCCAATTGCACAGACTTTGGTTCAGCTTTAAAACAGAAGTGGGCTGCTTCAGAGTATATTTTTAAAATGAGAGAATCCAAATTTGTAATTAGCTTTAGAATTGCTAGTTGTGTAGTTTGAGTATCTAAAGACTTTCTGGCAATCATTTCTGTTATTACTGGTGGTTTATTTTTTTGTATTCCCCCCACCCCCACAAGCAATTAGGCCCTTTGGAAAAACAAAGTATGTTCTTTGAGGGGTCATTTCCTCTGTTACCACTTTATTTTTCACACCCTGTAGTTCTTGTGTACTTAGACAATAAACCATACATCTGATCATCTTATCGTGGCAAAGGAAATTTATTTAGAAGCCATTCTACCCACTTGACACCTAATTATAGGAGAATGCTATTTAAATTATAAAGAGAAACCACAAGAATGACATGGTTCACTTTCTGATAACCTCTTGTCTTTTGGTCTTTTGATAATTTTGATAGAAACATCCCTAACTTTTGGGTAAGATTGTTGGGAAGATCATTTTAACTCACTTCGAAAGTAAAATCGAATATTTTTTCCATCTCTCTTTTTCTACTTCAGCCATTTTATACTACATGCTATATTCTACTATGCAGAAATTGGGTTTATAGATAAGGGAAAGAGTTAAATCATTTCATGTTATATAATAAATACCTCTTCAATATTCTTTTATTAGCTTGTAAAAATTGTGACCTTCTCTTACCAATTATCCTATAAGGTTAAATACATATAAAGAGAAAGAAAAAAATTTTAGAAATAACTATAAATAGAAAGAAACTTGGGGTCATGAGCCCTGATTTAGCATTACTAATTTATAATACATTTGGAAAGATCATGTTTGTATGTTAATCTGTTTTTTAAAGTATGTTCTATGGATGTGTCTTCATGTCCTCTCTGTGTATACCCTCTTATATAATGGACTCTCAACTCCTTATTGTACTCTGTGACATATAGCCTCCCTCCTGTCAATATAGAACCTTCAAAGTGTTTATCGTTACATAGAGATTTTTGAATTTTACTTATGCCATTTTCCCTCATTTTGCACAGGTGCTATAAAGGGCACTAACAAAGAAAAAGCATAAAGATAAAGTTTTTGATTTGTAGGCAGACTTGAAGTCATTGAAGTATCTTAGAATCATTCAAAACACTAGGCTTACTTAGATACCCCTGGCTGGTTTGGCTCAGTGGATTGAACGTCGGCCTGCGAGCTAAGTGTCGCTGGTTCGATCTTCCAGTCAGGGCACATCAGAGAAGGAAAACTCTGACTCCAAAAAACCTCCGCTGCCTTGCGGCATACCTCTTCAGGGGAAAGGCTAAGGGAGTAAACCCCGACAGAAAATCCGGAGCCGGAGTCCCTAAGGCGGTTTGACGTTGTAGTCAACACCGGCAACTCCTGCGGCGCACCTGAAACCAAGCTGTATTGACTCCGTCTTTCCCTTGGACCCTTCAGCTGCGAAGAGAGGGGGGGTCTGCTGCATGGGCAACAGCAGACCCTCCATATCACCCTGCCCAGGCTCTGTAGCTTCAGCTTCACTGGAGAGGACACTCCAGCGTCATCGTAAGATGTCGATTCAACACGGGAGGAGACAGATACCGTGTCACTCCCGAGTCGGACTGCACAACCATTCTCGGCGGTGCAGATAGACACTTAAGAAGCTACACCATCGTCTCTCGAGACGGACGGCTGCCGACACACCTAGATAGATCTTTGGAATTCCAAACCTCAGATTCGTCCCAACGTATCAAGGTAGAAGAAAGACTGATGAGCATGCACATACTTTCAAAGTCTGCAGGCACTGGTTTTTATTCCAGTGTACTCAACATAAGTGAGGTAATGCCTGCGAGGCGCCTGGCACTAGAGCTGTTACTACGAACTTCTCTTGGTTGGATTTTGTCTTCACAGCTCTTTCTGTTCTTCGATGGCCATGCAGAGAAGCAGCAACATGTCCAAGAAATAGGAAAACACCAGAAGGAAGGGAAACACCAGACCTCAGTAGCCTACAAAAAAGAGTTTATCAGGCCACAAATAATTGGCAGCTGATTGTTTCTCTTCTTAGGGTTGTGTGTGGATTATTTCCATACTCAGACCCTTTCCCAAGTGAAGATCCCAGAGACAAGTGGCAACTCCTCCATTGCCCAAATCTGACTCAGTCTGTTCTGATGTGGTTCAAGGGATGATAAACTTACATTAATCCCCCCTCTCTCTTATTTTGTAAAAAACAGCAAGCTGTTCACTGTCTCCTGTATAAGAAAAACAAAACTAAAATCTAAATGTGGTTGTCACTGATTAGAACTTTAAGATGTATAAAGTGCAAGTGTATTTTTTTCTGTGCCTGTGATAAAGTGGGCAATTAAACAAATTAACCAACATTCACACTATGGCAGGAGTTTAAATTGGTACAGCTTTTCATAATTCTAAAAATGAGAGAAATAGCTGAATAAATAAAACCCTTTTTTCTATGGGGTATAATATTACATAAACATTGAAAAGCATGTTTTTGAAAAAAACATTAACATTGGAAAATGCTCACATACATATAATAATGAATGAAAAATTAGAAACAAAACTCTGAGTACTTTTGTATATATGAAAAGCGAATACTGGTCCACAGCCCCTTATCCCTAATTCTGAATCCAAAAGGTTTCAAAAATCGAAAGGGTTTTTTGTAACTTCTTCGGTAGAAAAACTTGACCTGAACTAATGTGGGCCTCCGTTTTATATGACTTGGTGGGAATATGCATCTTTTTATGCCACAGAAACATTTAATGTGTTTATGGAGTGCTACTCCAGACTCCGATGGAGTATTATGTGATAAATGGTAGTTCCAGAGTAATACTGTCTAAAATCCAAACAATTCTGGATTCTGAAATAACATTTGCCCAGAAGTTTCAGTTAAGGGATTATGGACCTCTACAACAAAATATCATTAGTGATTGATCAGTGTCAAGGTTACAGTTGATCTTTATGCTTTTTTGTATTTTCCCAATGTTCTACAATAGGCATGCATTAATTTAATATCAGAAAAAATAGTAATATCAGTTTAAAAATAAACATATTTGAGGTTATCAGAGAATCATCTCATTTCAGTCAGAATTTTCAAATGTATCATTTGCTTCCTGTGTTGCCTTGTTACTACATCCTGATGTGTCTTTGAAACCAAGGTGTTCTGATTTGTTGAAAGAAAACATCCATGAGATAAAATAAAGGAGAAATCGACCTGTCTCCAAGCTGCCTGGGGGCCCAGGACAGCAGCCAATGATGGGTGCTCACCTAGAGGAAGTCTCAGGGAATAGCTTCCACTGGGGTTGAGGCTAGGCATTCGCACCATGAGCTGTTTTATCACGTTCTGTTTATGTAGGCAGGTCAAGAAGCATAAAGCTTGAAGCACAGTAAGTTAGCTTAGAGGTCATAGAAGCAGGGTGCAGGGAGGAGCAGGGTAGCAGGAGAGGGAAATGTTAACATGCAAGGTTTACTCTGCTAATGGACAACTCTTCCTCCCCAATCAGGTGGACACTCACTGACCTGTCACAAGGTTGCCCCACAAAGCTTTGGGGTCCATGTCTGAATGGATTGCTGTAGCCTTCTCATCTCTCCCTTCGTCCAGTTCCCTGCATCCTAAGACTCGAAGCCAGCACAGGACCTGGAAAAATTACATGTAAGTTTTGATTAAGGTTTCTTTTCTCAAACCAAATCATGCTAAGAATTTTCTTAGGTGATAATAACAAATAGACCAAACACACACAAATGACTTTTCTCTTAATAAAATGTCTTGAGAATTAGAGTTGAGGGAGTGAGCATGACTGGTGGTTCTTCAGAGTGAGCTTGCATCATAGTCATCCAGAGGGCTTGTTACAGTACAGCCTGCTGGGCCCTGGGCCCGGAAGATCTGATTCAGTAGAACTGTGATGGGCGATGGGCGGGGACTTTGCTGTTCTAACAGATGTCTAGGTGATGCTGATAGAGCCGGTCCAGGGACCCCACTTTGAGAATCACTGCTTTAGCTCGTGTGACTGAAAGGATGGATGTTAAAGGTAGAAAAGTATATTAAGTATTCGATATTAAATATCCCTCAATTAATATATGCAGTGCGGCACTTGACTCATCTTTCAGAAAACAGAATTTTAAGGTGCTCTCGTCACCATCACATTTAAAGTCCAGCCATTATGCTGACAGTTTTACTCCAGTCACTAGTATTAGTCATCCATTGCCCTTGGTTTTCAACAGGAGTGACTAACAGCGCTGTTATTAGGCTAAAGTGACAGCAACAGTCCTTTTGCAGGTGTGCTCATTATACTTTTAGGTTCACTTCAGAGGGAAAAAAAATCTTCACTTTCCTGGGGTAGGAAATATTTTTCTTCCTTCCAAAGTCAATCATCATACTATGCCTCACCTCCTACACTGAAATGCGCCTTGATTTTACAAAACACATGTGAGAAGGGAGGCCCCCCATAAAAAGAAAAAGACCAAGTCATCTAGTTCAGGTTTGGTGGGGTAGTGAGTTCCCAGTACTAACATACCTTGAGGATCAGCATGTTATTGTTTCAGCTTTGGAACAAGCCAGTCACCTCTGCTGAGGACAAGAATAACTTATTCTTGTTGATAGAAAAAAGTGGAAGAGTTTGGCTTAACAAACATACACTTGGATATCTGTGAGCATTCATGTAAATGTACATATGTGCCTGAGACTATATGTGCATTTTGTATATTTCTAAGCTTTCATTGTAGAAATTTTAAACATTTTTTTCTTTTGTTTTATTGAGTTGATGTGAGTGTAAAAGTAACATGAGCGATGTTGTCCAGGAAATGTTTGAGAAACTTCTGGGCATTTTAAATCTATGGATAAGCACTGTGGTTGATAATGTTTTTCCTGGGTTTGGTAAATGTTATCATTCAAAGTATCACTTAGAACTTACAGTGCTTTTATTATAATTCCCTAGAATTGAGAATAATCACTGTTCATAAAGCAATTGCCTGATAGACATGTATTAATGAGAGAGCGTATCTATTGCATAAACATTAGGAGAGCCAAAACTCCTGGAGATAGATTTAAGTGTATGTGTTTAAAATAAAAATCACAAAATCAGAAAAATAAGGTAAAAAGTGATGGGTGAGGAAAGAGTTCTATAAGGAATTCATCCAAAGCTCTCTTCATGGAGCTGTCCAAAGGGTAACAGGGCTGGCAGTAGGGCTGATGGACTTGTGAGTAACGTAATTATCTGTTATTACTCTGCCCTCACAAACTAAAACATCTCTGTCAAGCACTAATTAGTTGTTCTGCACAGCATTCTCCAAAAGGAAGTGTTGCGTTTATAAAGCGTCTTCACCATGAAGTGAAAGAAGTGGATTGGATCAGGTGCTTGTTAATCCCCCCCTCCTGCTTTGGCATCTAGGAGTGTCCACATTTACACATCAGATGTTCCTGTAGGATGACTTTTTATGTCACTTTCATAACTACAGGCCAGGGAAGGAAGAAGGCTTCTGTGACAGCTCAGGTCATCAGGGCTTCCAGCTCTCACAGGATCTGGCTTACCTGCCCCCTCAGGTGAAGCTCTCAAGTCATCTGGTGCTTAGAGCAACTCTGTAAAACGGCATGCGTGTGTGGGGACTAGGGATATATGGGAACCATATGTGCTTTCCCTCAGTTTTGCTGTGAACCTAAAACTGCATTAAAACAATGTTTATTAATAAAAGATAACTGAATACCTAACAGTATGACAGTTCCTCCAAAAACTAAACCTTGCCCTGGCTGGTGTGGCTCAGTGGATTGAGCGCCAGCCTGCAAACCAAAGGACTGCAGGTTCGATTCCTACTCAGGGCATATACCTAGGTTGCAGGCCAGGTCTCCACTTGGGGGTGTGCGAGAGGCAACCACACATTGATGCTTCCCTCCCTCTCTCTCTCTCCATTCCCCTTTCTCTAAAAATAAATGAATAAAATATTTTAAAAAAAATTAAACCTATAATAACCACATGATCCGGCAAACTAAAAATACCTAAAAGAAGTGAAAACAGAGATTTAAAGATATTTGTATACCCATGTTCACAGCAGTATTGTTCACAGTAGTCAATAGTTAGAAGCAACCCAATGCCTATCAACAGATGACTAGATAAAGAAAACATGGTATGTATATATTATGGAATATTATTTAGGCTTAAAAAGTTGAAATTCTGATACATGCTACACCATGGATGAACCTTAAAGATAATAAAGGAAATAAGCCAGACACAAAAGCACAAGTACGATATGATCCCCACTTATATGAGGTACCTAGACTCAACAGTAAAATGATGGTTTCTAGGGCCTAGGAATAGAGAGGAAAGGGAAGTTAGTGTTCAGTGGGTACAGAGTTTCACTTTGGGAAGATGAAAGAGTTCTGGAGACGGATAGTGGGAATGGTTGCATAACAATGTGAATGCACTTAATTAATGCCATTGAACTGTACTCTTTTTCTTTTAAGTATATTTTATTGATTATATTGTTACAATAGTTCCAATTTTTTCCCCTTTGCTCCCCTCTGCCAAGCACCACCCCTCCCCAAGAAATCCCTCCCCCCTCCCAGTTCATGCCCATGGGTCGTACATACAAGTTCTCTGGCTTCACCCTTTCCTATATATTTTTTAAATAATTAATTAATTAATTAATTAATTAAACAATAAAAAATAACAACCCCCCCCTCAGACTTAAGACCCTTTATAATCTTATAAAGGACAACAGGCGAAGGTCTCGTGCTCCTCTAGCTGCTTCAAGCTGGATGTGGTTGTCGTCCTACCTACCCTTGGGTCCAGAAATCCCTAATAAGAGTGGGGTTGTGGAGGGGAGGGTGGCCTTCCCACATGGGGAAGGATCGTGCAGACTCCAGGTTGGTTGGCTGTCCCTGGACAACAGCGTGCTTGGTTTAACAGGCTGGCATCCTTGTTTTATTCTGGGGGCTACAGATTTGGCAACAATCCATAACCACTAGATGACAAAAGGCAGGTATTAATTTTTCAATGTCCCACATTAAGGGGAGAAAAAGGGCTTCTTTGGAGGAAGGTGTGCCAGGTATGTCTCACCTGTCCAAAACCCTTTTGCCCATTATACTTAGTTTGGGCTGAGGGAAATATTTTAGGTTTCCTCCCCCCTCAGACCTCTGGGCCCTTACTGTCCAAGCCATTAGGATAGAAAAGAGAAACCAGTTTTAAAGTGAAGCCCACAGACCACCCCATTCTTCACCAACCCAGCCACTTAGTTCAGCCAAACCATTGAGTCTCAGGAGTCAGCGATGCAGACAGGATTAATTGAGTTCTATACCTACAGACAATCACTCAGGTAATGAGATCATAGGCTTATGCCCTCTGGGTCAATTTTGCTAATTTGTTTGTGTTGTTCATTAGTCTCCTGTAATAGGTGATAGCATAAGGTATTTTTCTTTCGTTGCCTGGCTTATTTCGCTAAGCATAATTCTCTCTCGTTCCATCCATGTTGTTGCAAATTGTAGAAGTTTCTTCTTTCTTTCTGCTACATAGTACTCCATTGTGTAAATGGACCACAGTGTTTTGATCCACTCATCTACAGATGGGCACTTAGGTTTTCCAGCACTTGGCTATTGTAAATAGTGCTGCTATGAACATAGGGGTGCATAGGTTCTTTTGAATTGGTGATTCAGGATTTTTCGGATATAATCCTAACAATGCAATTGCTGTTCAAAAGGCAGTTCTTATTTTTAGTTTTTTGAGGAAATTCCAAACTGTTTTCCATAGTGGCTGCACCAGTCTGCATTCCCACTAGCAATGTACCAGGGTTCCCGTTTCTCCACATCCTCTCCAGCACAAGTTGTTTGTTGATTTGTTGATGATGGCCATTCTGACTGGTGTGAGGTGGTATCTCATTGTGGTTTTTATTTGCATCTCTCTGGTGGCTAGTGATGTTGAGCATTCTTTCTTATGTCTATGGACCCTCTGTGAACTGTACTCTTAAAAATGTCTAAAATGGTAAATGTTATGTTATGTATATTTTAACACAATAAAAAGAAATACTGAATACCAGAGCTCCCTTCCTCCTAAGAACGCTGTGCAGAATAACAACCAGTGTTTGACTGTGCAGGTGGCATAAGAATGGGTGGCCATGCCCCTCACACCTCCCTTAGCTCTCGTACTTCCCTTAGCGTGATTTTGGGCCAGGGTGAGGGATCTGCAGAATGTTCTACTCCAGCCTTAGGAATGGGTTTCCTGGCAGGGCAAGGATACATTTTCCAGAAACTACCAGGGGAAATGCCATGAACAGTCTTTCTCAATATGCCCTCTACATGTATAGAAGAGCTATTTCACCATGACAGAGGGGCAGTGTGCTCCTACAGTGGGGCTGCTGCGGTTCCTCAAAATCGTGTGCTCATCAACAAGTCCATGTGCAGTGCCCGGCATGTACAGGGTCACAGGGCGTGAGCATGGAGGCAGGAACCAGAATGAAGCCTGATAGAAAATGAAAACTTGGAAAGAAAATTAATATCACATAGTTATCCTCTACCAGAGCCTCAAATTCTTATGATTCTTCAAATGAAGTATAATTTATCCCTCTATCACCAGATCTCAGTAGTATTGGGTACTACTGTATTCACAAATCACAGAACAACTTAGTGAGAGATCTGCAGTCATATGAGGAATATGTAATATTGGACCCATCAGGGTGGTCCATTCAGTTCTTACATTTTGAGGGGTGTTTTTTTTTTTAATTCTGTGTTTCCCGAAAGCTGGCCTTGGAGAATGATCATGGGGCTTGGCAGCTGTATTTTCTCTTCCGGCTCTCTTAACTACTTTCAGGCCCTGCCTCTGGGTCTGACCAGGGTTGTAATTTCTGAAAAGCAGTGTTTAAGGATCCAAAGTTTCAGAGAGCTCAAAAATCTGTCCTAAATTATTTCACTTTCTCCTTAAGACATGGAGATTATTTATATGCATATTATGTACACATTATATACATATACATACATGTACATATATGTGTGTGATTTGGCTTAAGGAAAAGGTATAACCAAAATAGAGGTGAAATAAGTCATCAAAGTTAAAGTTATATATATATTAGTCTCCTCATTCCCACCCCAGACTTCATAGAAATAAACTCTCCATGCTCTTCACTTAGGTGATGGAGAACAGGGCAAAGCAATGAAGGTTTTAAAGTCAGTTGCCATAGGTAGCTGCTAAGATATCATAAAAACTGAAACTGAAGGTTTTTATAGAAAAGAACCTCCATGTCAGCAAGTCTTAGAGAGAGAAGAGTAAGTGCTTATTTCTCCTTGGCATCCACATGTAGCAACCATAACCCTACATTTGAATTGAAACAGCATGGATATAGAATCTAATCAAAATTAATTCAGCCCCATGAGTTTGGATAGACACACTGACACGTATTTCTCCTGGAGAAGACCAGCAGACCAACAGTCACCCAGACAGATGACTTAAGGCAGAGAATACCAACAAAGACAGACCCTTGAAGGGGCTCTCCTTAAGGCTCTTCTGTTTCCTAGGAATCAGATGTGCCTGGTTCCAAACACAGAATTCATGTTTAGTGATGGCTTGGTACCTGGAACCCAGCTAACCAGAACCTGATTAACCATCCTTCCTACTTCTCCACCCCACCCCCATTCTACCCCCTCACATGCACCCCACCCTACCCCACACATCCCACTTCCCTTTTTCAGAGATAAAGTTTCAGAAAACAAGATAGCTTGGTTTAGTAAAGATGGAGAATAACTGTACCCTGGAGGGTAGTTGTAGAATGGTTAAAAGTTTTATAATTAGGAAAAGAAACTGCTTTGGGAAGATTTGCAGAAGAAAGCACTTTCCAGCTGTCTGTCAATGAACCAGAAAATTGAAACAAACAAAAATCTTCTTGTCCTCAAGTAGGTCTAGTTCACTGAGGCTTTATTGCACCTATTTTCATGCCTTAATAATAATCTAAAATGCTGACTTAGGATGTAAAAAATATACCATTCTTTTTTATTATTCTTGAGAAACTATCCAAGTTTTGGCTTTTACCACCTTTCCCGTGCCAGAGTTTAAATTTCGGAAATTTTTTCAATGTTTATGATGTTTATCATGTTTGGAGGCCCTCTAAAAGTTGTCATATTAAGAGTGATATATTGCCCTGACTGATGTGGCTCAGTGGATTGAGTGCTGGCCTGCGGACCAAAGGGTCACCGGTTCAATTCCCAGTCAGGGCACATGCCTGGGTTGTACGCCAGGTCTCCAGCCAGGTCCCTGGTTGGGGGCACGTGAGAGGCAACCACACATTGATGTTTCTCTCCCTCTCTTTCTCCCTCCCTTCCCTCTCTCTAAAAAATAATAAATAAAATATTTTTTAAAAGAGTGATATATAGAATAATTTCATGAACATATATATTTGGCTCCTACAGTCATTGGGGAACCATTGGCGTAGTTTTAACATCAATTTGATTGGTTCTTTTTAGAATGTATAATAGGATTATTTGTAACGTATTGTTTCACGATTATGTCTTGCTCAAGGCATCATCAAAATTAATTTTCATTATCTGCGTATACACTAATTGTACAACTAGGAATGATGTATGGTATGGTAATACACATTAAAATATAAAGCAAAAATTTCAGATGATATTCCCCGTGAGTCTCCAGATAAACCCAGCCATGCACATTGTAGAGCTGCTTACCAAGCGCTATCAGTTGTAGCACAGTTTATCAACTTACTCTAATAATTTCCAGTCTGTTGTTTTTTTAGAGATTGTTTGTGTGCTCTTTTTTGGGACACACCTGTCACTAGTAAAGTCACACCTCTCTCTGAGCTGTGATTTAATTCTTCCAAGGAATCCCCAGTTAAACTGAGGGCCCTGGTGCCGGATTGTTTGCTACAGCTGAGAGTGCACAGACCCAGGATCACAATGAGGAGGAGGGTTTCTGCTCTCCTGCTCCCAAACAATATTTGCAAAGCTCTTCAGTGTACCAGGATTTTAGAGACCTCGTAGTGCTTAACTAGGAAATGTCATCTATTGTTTCTAGCAGGTTTTTGCTGTATTTCATGTCTGATTTGTCCCTAGGGCAGACTATTAAACTGAGTCCCATGTATTAAGTGTCCTTAATTACTAGAAAGAGCCGAATCAGAATAATTATTTCCTTTTATCGAAACAGAAGTGCCTTTATTTTCTTGATCATAAAAGCAATAATGTTTGTTGTGCATGAACCAGAGAGTTTTCCTTCCACTTTGCATCCTTTATCCCCCTTCAAAGAAGGGTCTCCTCCGCCTCCTGCTGTTCCTTGGGTTGTGCTGACACCTCTCTGCTTTCCTTTGGAGAGTGCTAGGACTTTGGGTCACTATGAACCCTAACACTTAGCCAAGGTTAGGAGGGGCTCTGTGCACTGAAAGAAAACCCAGATGAATTATATAGTCAGCAGCTGCTAGAAGAGATTTAGTTTTAAAAAATTATCTGTATTTGGCAGGTTCTTTGAAAGCAGGTTCTTCTAGGTTCTTCTCCCTTTGCATCCCTTCACATCCTTTGTGTCTTTCTATGTATTAGGGACTCAGTTTGTATTGACCTGAATTAATATTTTTGTGTCTCTTGAGTGACAGAAGAATGAGTATATTCAATTCAGAAAACTACATTTTGCCTTTTCACCTGAATGCCCAGGTGTAGAGAAGTGGTATATAGTCCTTTGATCCTATGCAGAAAGAGATGCTAATGTGGATAATGAGAATTTGGTTCTCTATCTTCAGTTTCGATTTGACCTCCTTGCTTCACTGAGTCATGGTGTTTGCTCTTTGGTGATAGGCATGTCACTTAAGTCTGAGACTGTCCCTTGGACTGTTTATGACATTGTATCTGAATTTCCCATTACATTAGCAACCAGCATGTGTCGGAAGATTTCAAGAACAGACATACTCAGAGTTAGCTGGTTTGTAGCTGACATTGAAATTAACTTTCTCTAACCTAAGCCAGTGAAAACTAAAATGCTCCTCACCACATAAAAGTTTTGCTTTCGCTGTGCTCAGACCCCTCCCACCTTGTCATAGCACAGTCATTTGGAGTCTAGTTTGGGGGCGGTGTGGTTGTATCTCAGTGGTGTATGACCCACTTTTTCATAACACTTAATTACCCGTGTTTTTACAACACCAGTCAGAAGTTCTGATGACAGTGGACTATAACCCGAAAAAGGTGTTCTGATGCATCTCATCAGCGCTGCTCTAGAACTCTGCATTATCGGAAGGTGTTAGCTCTCCAGGCTGTGTGTCAGCTACCAAAGGATGACAGAACACTTCCTCTAGTTTCTGGATAATGAGCAAACACACAGGTAAAGATGCCTTTCTCAGACTTGGCTCTTTTTGTGTCTTAATTATTTTGCTGAACTGACTTTCAAATATGAATCACTACCTGCATATGTTTGCTGTTGTGTTTTGCAGCAAGCTCAGAGAACAAGCATTTTAATTGGTACCCTGGGACCTTAATAACTTAACTTTTCATTAAAAGGCTAAAGAGACTTTTCCTCTCTATGCCCCTAGAAAACATCTTCTTCATCATTTTTTTTCTTATTCTCTGTCAAGGTGCTTGTCTCTTAATATCAGCTTCTCTGGTAGCAGTGATAGCCTTATGCAAGTTAATGCTGGGTGCGCTGCAGAGTGTGGGGTGGTAACTGCATGGAGCACAGAAAAGTGCGCCGAAGGGAAGGGAGAGGATGGCAGTGGGCTCTGTGCCCCGCGAGCTGTGTACTGCAGCAAACTCCAAGTAGATTTAGGTTGGTACTGTCAACCTAACGTTGGCAAACTCATCCCTGACAGCCTGTTCTGTTTCAGAAATACTTGTCTCTGATGCCACTCCTGTTGATTTGAAGAAATTTTCATACACTGTCATTGATTGTTTCCAAACAAAGCGTTGTAGGTATCATCTTCCTGAATGTACAGAAACGTTTTGGGGTGTGTGTTGTTGCTGAAGGTGGGTCGGCATGTGGCTCGTGGCTGGGTGGTGCGGGTGCCTCGGGGCTCCCACTGGCCGGTGCGCAGAGGGACGTGCCAACGCAGAGTCTTTGCAGTGCCCATGGAGAAGTAAATGTTGTTTTCCCTGAAAGTCCTGATGCAGAAAAAGAATGAAAGTACAAACACTTAACTGGAAAAAATGTCACACATTTTAGCCACTTTGCATCCCTTGTTAGGACGAACCCCGAGCTGGGTTTTTTACATTTGTGAACTTGTGCGGTAGGTGGAGCAGTGTGGGTGGCCCAGAAAAAGTAGCGGTTAGAATAAGATTTTCCATTTATTGCCCTTTGTGCATGGCTAAAAATAAGAATCATACAAATCAGAATGTGTAGTGCAAGCACAATCCCTCTGTTGATTCTGATGACTGGCTTGCCCACATCTTTGCATCTATCTGGTAAGTGGTACATTGGGAAATAAATGTGTGTCTATGTAAATAGCAAAAGGCAGCCAGGTTTTTGCACTGTTTGTTAACATGTGATAGTTTATCAGCATTTTCCCCTCCTGAAGAAAGAAAGACATAACTGATACATAAACAAATTGTGTCAATAGAAGGTTGAAAAAAAAGTGATAGAATTCTTGAACCTTTTTTTTTTTTTTTTAGTAATCACCTTATTTGAAATGCTGTTTTACAACATCCATCTATCCATCTTCTGGCGTCATTGTTAGAAAGTTGCTTCTTGTTCACTCAGAACAGCAAGGGAAGGATTTCTTGGTGCTGTTGCCGAGAGATTGGACAACTCTTTTGCTTCTATAGGACTAGGGCGGTGGGTGGGGGAAGGGGGCAAGGATGAGGACATGCCCTTCATGGATACAGATGTCGTAGGGGCAGTTAACCAAGTAAAAACTTCCTTTCATCTAACTGCTGAGTCTACTGCAACCACAGTAAGCGATAACGTGTCAGTTTGTGGCTACAAGAAACACCAGAGAGAGAGGGTGTCAGCACTGACAGGGAAATTTGTACCTTCCTAATCCTAGTGATGCTGCTGCCCCTGTTCCCCTGGCTGAATGGCTATGGCATTTCCAAAGAATGAGAAGGTCTGCAAGAGGTCTGAGCCTTTCGGTTTGATGTAATTTGTGAAATAAGATGAGTCAAGAGGGCAGTCATTCCAGAAAGTTCTGGAAATTGAAGATTGCAAATCACATCTCTCTCTGCTGTCTCCATCTGTGGCAGACAGTGAGGCATGGTGGTTAACGTGAGACTAGAGCTTTGGGAGAAAGAGGGCGCTGGATCAAATCTTAGCTTCGCTGCCTGCTGACCTCTCCTCTCCTAAGCCTAGATGTCTTTATTTGAAAACAGCAGCAGGGATAGAACCTACTTCATAGGATGGTTGTGAGGATTCAGTGAGATAACATATATTAACCACAAAACTAGTGCTCAATAAAATTATGTTTGTGTTATTCTTATTTCTGCTGTTGCATCATAAGAACATATTGGAGAATTTCAGGACATTTGGGGGTTCTATTCCCCTCTAGGCTGGGAATACATATTTTGGGATTAAATAGGCACAAGATCAGCCTCTTGTTCATTGTTTCTCCATTAGAAGGCTACGTGTCATTTACAAGAGTAGTTGGGTTTTCATACATTACTAATGATCTCTGGAGGGTCATTTTTAAGTTTTGCCATTAAATTAGCACAATGTAAATCTCTCTTTTAAGATTAGTGCTATGTTGAATAAATTCAGTTTCTACCTTTTCTCTATGTTTTTTATTTAAACATAGGTATTTCAGGTCTAACATCTGTGCGTGTTAATTGTGGTATCTGCTGATGTAAATTATCAAAAGAGAGAGTGCTAATGTTGTAATCAAGTAAGGCTTTAAATATTTTGGGTGGAAATGGGTAAAACTTCAGGAGCAATTAGCTTCCATGGTGGTATAATTCCCTGTGGAAAAGACTGCACCTGTTATCATTCTGGTTACTGATCAGTCCAGGTGCTGACCAGCAGAAAACAATTATTGCTTCTTTTACTTTTTATTATTCCTGAAAATTATTATATGCCCTTTTAGAAGTCTTTTTCTGCCTGCCAGAACTTTCTATTAAAAAGCAAACACATTGTGTGTTTCATAATACAGTCATAGTTGCTGACATCACTTAACTTTTTTGGCTAACCTTTAGAATTAGATGCTAAGAGTTCAGATCAGATTTTTCTTTCAGCCTCCTCCGTGACCTTCCTGGGATGCAGTTTCTTCATTTATATGAAATTAAAAAAGGAAATTATGACTGCACCTTGACTTTGCCTCACCTGGGATCTGGCAAGAAGTGATAAATGAGACCAATAAGCTAAAGAATTAAAACATGGGACAGATATGAAACAGTGATGGCTTGGTTTTATCAGTTGATATATTCTGCTAGGTGTTTTGTTTTTTTTTCTTTCTCTCCAAATTTTTCTTTTTATAATCTGTCCTGCAATCCTAATCACAGATACAACTTCTGACCTCTAATTTATATGTTGACATGTTATCATATTTTCTGGGTTTTTGATATTAGGACCCATCAATCTGGGTGGAGACGTTTCTCAGGTCAAGTCTGCCAGTAAGATCTGTCTTTTATTAGAATGGTATCCAGGTTCTTTCAGGGTATCCAAACAAGGGTGCTATTTTTTCCTTTTTCTCTCTTGAGCAAAATGGGGGAATGCTTTTCAGCAGAGCAGATCATTCTGGGTGACTAACAAGTTCCTAGCGTTGCAGTACAGCTTCCATCCCCTCCATGAACACATACTCTCACTCCCATTATCTTTGCCCGCCTTATTGCACTTTGCCACAAACTGAAGCTTCTGTAGAAACCATAGGCGAAAGAAGGTGATAAATTAGACTCTGGCAGTGATTCTCTCCCACGTCTTCCTAAGGAATGACGGAGATTCTGAAATTCATCCCATTGATGTACCGTATGCTTCTTCCCACATAACAGCCAGTTTTAGCCTACCCTTCATGTGCAATTGGAGGGTACCGCTGGGCCAGCCTCATTATTCCTTTAGTTGAATAATGTAAAGCATTTGCAATGGAGATTTACTCTAATGATGTAAGTGCATGTCCGCATTGCTGGCTTAATGCTCTCAGTCATGGAACGCTTTAGAGTTTATTGCTAATGGATGAATCCTCGGGAAAATCGAAATTTTCAATAAGATTGACATTTGGAGTGAGAAATATAAATCTAATGAGAGCATTTCAACCCAGGTTTGTAATTAGGGCTGAATGGAGTAAATTTGTACGCACACACCACAGAAGGGCACAGCGGAAGGTGAAATTGCACACTCTGCTATGAATGAGGGATGAAGGCCGATGTATCAGTGTCAGGCCACGACACCGTGGAGTATAAATGATACTGTCACCAAGTGCTGCACAGAGTACCAAGGGAATTCCACTCCAGTAAATTACATTACTTAGACAGACCTGAAGGCATTGTGTCGGAATGAGAGGAGGGAAGAGAAGGCTGTCAGCACCAAGGGGAAGCTATTACAGTACAACTGGCTGCAAGGATGGAAGTCACTGGTTTCCATCACCTGGCTTTTTCATATCGTCCTTTGTTAATTAATTTTCCAAGGTTACAAATATGTACGTGTGAAAGCACATCATGTCCACTTCGGGTGTAGGTTCCAATTGACCACAGGGAATAAATGTAAGTTGATTTGTATAAACTGGTTAGTATTGGATTCTCTCTCTTGTTACTGTGACTGGGTGATATTAGATGTTCAATATGAGCTTGCCCTTCTCTTCTTCTTGTGAGGATCCAACATGCATGGTTAGGATGTAGTCACCATTCCCTATGTAACATTGGTTTTTTTTACATCCTGCCTTAATAAGAATACATGTTTCTTTAATGCTCTCATCCCCTTCCATCCCTAAGGGAAACAAATTGTACTAGTGCATAACATTTTCTTTGGTGAAAGAACTCAAAGGTAAGAGCAGTTTATTCCTAGAGTGTAATTTGTGAAGAAAAACTTTGTTTTCACTTATTTTTTCTGTTCTCCCTGAAGTGAAGTGAGGCCACCTTTTTGGTTGATTGGTTATACCATCTCTGAGATAGCATTAGGGAAAAAAATCAGAGTATTGATTGTACCACTTCCTTCTATCTCACTGACGACGTGCCACTCACCTTTGTCCAATTTGACTGCCAAAGCCAGTTCTTGGAAAAGCCAATATGAAGTGCTCTGGCAGTAGTCATGGTCACTTCTTCACTAGAAAATAAATGTCCTCTCCTGAGTGAATAGAGATTTGAAACAACATCCATTCTGACTTTCTTGCATACGTGTTACACTTTGTCCCTGGTTAAATAAACCTCACAGGCATCTCTGATCATCTGTTAACAGGGAGAGCACATGGCATTCTGCAGAATGTCCCTAATGGCAGGTTTGGAGCAACCTTTCTGAAACAGAGGACACAGATAGATACCAGAGACAATAATATCTTGGATTTGACTTTAATTCTTTCCAAAACAATACTCTATTCATATCAGGGTATCATAATTTAGTCTTTATTGTGTAGCCATAGTTACAGTCTTCTTTATGCTTATAAGCATGAAACTTAGTAATACCAAGATACTTGGGAAAGTAGTTTTGAGGGAGGACAGGAAAAACCTCAGTTGGCAATAAGATAGTTGATATTCCTGGTTTATGTAAGGTAACCATCACCTTTAACATGTTGCTAATTCATCAATATTATTCTAGAATAATAACTAGGCATAAAATGCATGATATAAAACATCTTAGTGCCAGGTGTCATCCTTAGCATAGAAAGATTATGTTTGTAGACTTTGCTTTATTTAGTTGTGCAAAAAGTATAGGACTCTACCTTAGCTTTATGGGAAATGTGTGTCTCTCCCTGAATAAAGTCACTAGAATTTTTCCATTTTTAATTATGTTCCTTTTTGATGGTAGTATGTGCCTTATATCTTCTATTTTCTTTTTATCCATGACATCAATTGGGAAATCACATGTCTTTTGTCGTTTGCCAGAATAGTATACATGCCACATATTTCTCTGTCCTTGCTTCTGGATGCCGCATGCTGACAAACTAGGACTTTAGGTTTTTCTGACTTGAATCCTGAGGGAAGGGATTTAACAGTAGATAAAATGGAAAAGGTTTGGATGTTCCTCCACTCTGTAGAGGGTCCTTTGTTCCTGCCTACCTCCCGATGTTGAACTTAACATTAAAATTGGAAAGGGAGATAGGGGAAGCTGCTTAGGAGAAATAGGTCTATGGAGAATTGTGATTGCTCATTCAGAAGCTATTCTTAGTTCTGAGAAATATAATGAACTTGAGCTTTGAATCCTGCCCAGTCTCCCATTAATGATTCCACCATCACCACCACCTCTCCACCTGATTATGTGTTCCCCAACGACTGCTGTATTTTTCCCTTAATATTCTGAATGGAGCATCTTCCAAATAAAACACACCTTGGAAGGAATGGGGTCCCATTGCCCAGCAGCCCTGCCTCTCTCAAAGAACCATCCCAACTGGATGATTCTTAATTGTCCTATTAAGTGCTGCTATTTTGCATTACCTTAAAGTCTGCTGCACAGAAGAAACTTTTCTATAGACCTTGATTTACTTGTCAGAAGTCAACCCATTAACATTAGCACTTCACTTACATTATCATTACAGTGTTTTCAACTGACAACTGCTGCCACACACTGCCATGTTCCCCGAGTTCCCAGTGCTGCAGAAAAAGAGACTTTTGTTCTGACTTGATGGGGAAAAAATGCAAACAACAACACCAGCTCTACCACAAGAGAGCCTATAAAGACATGTTCAAATGAACAATAAGGGCATTTGTTCACATATGACATAAGGCTATAAGAATTTAAACAATAAGACCTCTTGTGAAATGTGGCAAAATATGCACCACAAACGTTGTGAAGCTCTCTGTCTCTTGGAAGGCAGTTTTTACATGGGCTTCAAAAACCCATTAACGTATAAACCACCCTTGAAAAAAAAAAAGAAAGAAAAGAAAATCACTTGTCTCACTATAACATTCAAGCGATTTCTGTTCTAAGGGAAGCTAAAATGCATCCATTTACATAGCGTACATGCACTATAATTTATGTTTAAAAAACCAGTACTCTCTTTAAGAAGTGCTGTGCTTCTTCCCTCCTTCACCTGAAATGGGGGATTCATCGTTTTATCAAGATCCTTCTTGCTTTGAATAGTATTTATTTATTCAAAGTGGGGGGAAAAAAACAAAAACCTTTCAATCACTAAGATACAAGAGGAAGTTTTAAAGCGTGATAATTCTGTAAATCCTCTGGCACTGGTGGAGCACAGGGAGGGAATAATCTGCTTTTGAAGGGAAATTTTAATTGAATCTACTACTTTTATTTGAACACTATCCCTTTTTGCTTTGAGCCTTTAAGAAAGACTTGGTATATTTGCAAACCCCAGCAGGGCTGTGGCAGAAAAATGCAGAGATTTTTTTTTTATCAGCTTGAATCAGCATCGCTGACAACGCCCCCAAATTGTTCCTATTTTGATGCCCCTGGTGTGTAAAACATGACCTTCCAGGAAAAGTAGGGTGAGAAAAACCACGCTCTCACTGGCCAAAGGCACTTCATTGAGCTGGCCTTGTATTAAACTATAAAGGTTTTTAAGTATTTGCTGATGAGTATATACAGCATTCTTGCAGAATCCTCCTAATTGAAGAAATGTTTTATCTCCATCTCTGTTGACAGAAAAGATTGCCTACTGATAATTGCTTTGCTTAAGTGTCTGATAATATGCCAGGAATGAGAGCATTCTGTGTTAGGTCATCTTTAATTATGCATGTACCACCTGTCAGTTCTAAATCAGTACCAGATTAGATCCTTGAGGAGTCAGTTGCAGGGGGTGTGGGGTGGAGGGAAGCTGATGTGATGATCTCTTTTAGAAACAACAAAAACAGCTAGTAGTAAACATGGCTTATAACCTGCAGCTTTTTAAAGGAGCCTCATCTTCATTGTTGTTGAGCAGAAATAAGCTATTGGTACATCTGAAAAATGTTTGAAATCTCGCCCAGGCTACCTCAAGTAAAGATAAATTACTGCGAGAAAGGATGGGAGTCCCATCTGTTGCATTTCCTTTTTGCTTCTTCTCATCGTTGTAAATGAGCCAGGGAAAAGCTCAGAAACATTTTTTATAAGCTATGCGAGGACAGGAAATATGCTAATGATGTTAGATTTCATACATTTCAGGGTTTTTTTTCAGTAGTTGGTTGGCTTTTTTTAGAAGGACAAATGTGGGTTGGAAATAATGCTTGTTACCCTCTGTCAGCTTTTGGTAGTTTTATTCTCACTTTTCAGGGTTGTTTGGGACTTTCTGGTGGGATGTTTAGGGTTCTTTACTGAAGGTTCTGTTCTCTAGTCTATCCTTTGATAGCGTGGATTTGTGCAGCAAGGTGTTTTTCTTTGTTCACCTGTCAGAGGTCTAAGGGAAGCCTTGAGTTGTTACACACTTTTCCAGAGGAGGGAGGGTGTTGATTGACAGAGAGGCTGAAAGCAGAGAAGGGACAAGCAGAAGGAAATAACACGTGGGTGAGTTATCACATGGTAAGTTTCTTGGACCCCCCCCCCCCCCCGGCAAAGGTGAGGCTCCTAGCCTGCCTGCTCTGCAGCCTGAGAATGCTGCTTCGGTAAGAGTTGGAGAATAATAACCTTAGAAACAAGAATTTGGAGATCCTGAAATGCGTTATTTCAAAGACGGCTGGCTAGAGCCATTGAAGAGAAAAACAGACCAGGTGATAAAGGAGCGAAGACCTCTGACCCCTTGCAGTTCTGCCCGAGCACCTGGTTGGTCCAGCCCAGCTCTGGAGAACCCGGGGCTGCCTTCTGATACCGGAGGTGCCATCTGCCTTTCTAACCCCATCACACAGTCCACTGAGGTGGAGATGCAGACTCCAAACAGAAGAGCAGGTTCAAAATACTTACAGCAATGATATTGCCAGTGCTTTATCTATTTAATGCTAACTTAATACTTGAAATACTCAGATGTTAAAGGAATAACTTTAAACTCCATGCAGTGGATAATTCTTAAAATAGGAGAACGTAGCATATCCCAGGCCTTGACAGAAAAGAACATCAGAGAGGGAAGCAAAGCCAGAGCAAAACTGAAGAAAGGAATTGAAAAGAGGAGAATAAAGGGTGGGGACAGAACTTCCATATTCTTTTACAACAGTTTATCTTTGCAAAATCTTTTCCATGTACCTGGAAAGCCCTTTCACTGTCTCTACCTGGTCAGCTCTTACTCTGAGTTATCCAAGCATCATCTCCTCCAAGAAGCCTTCTTTGCTCCTTTCAGACAGAATTAACTGCCCCACCTCTGTGATCCCATAGTACAGGCCCCCCTCCCTCAAAGCATGCCCCGTACTGCAAGAGCTTGCTTATTTATCCTTCTATCCCACAAAGTGGTTGCTGAAAAAACTAACATCTTAATTGTGACAGTGGAGTCTCATGCCCAGAGAAAGAGTAGTGATGATTTCATTGGACTCCACAGTACTTAGAGCACATTAAGAGTATTATAATCAATTTTTGACAGTAAATTTGACCAGAGAAATAGATGAACTTGAATACTTCATGACCAGGGATCAGGAATGGAGAGGCCATCAGAGTGTGTCTTACAACCAGTAATTGAAGGAACTGAGGAAAGTTAGCCTGGAGAAGAGAAAAAGAAGGGGCGGACCCCATCGGAAGCAGCCCCAACCTCCATGTGGTATCTGGTTGGCCTGGTACTCAGCCCTCATTTGTCCACAAGTTATAGGCTGAAATTGGGGGTGGGGCAGAAGAAAGGGAGCTGGTGACTTCCTCAGGAGTCCATACAGTGGACAGGTGTGCTGGATTGTGTCCCAGCTCACATGCATCCGGCCTCTTCCTGGCTATGGGACTATGAGTGGCTCCCTCAAAGCCTCGAAGCCTCCATTTCTTGACATGAAAAATAGAAGTAATATTTATTTCACAGAATTGTCTTGAGGCTTAACCAAGGTAAAGGAGTCCTTTGTGGACAGCACTGTGCTGTCCATAGGCAGGTGCTTGTCCAGAGCCCCAGCTCCACCCCTGACAACCTCTGCCTTCAGTGCTGTTACCAGCACAGTGGATATACTTGCCTTCCTTGCAGGATTGCTGTGAGCTAGATGACTAAATAAGGTGTTGCATATAAAGGCACCCAGGGCTCTGCCTGCCACAGAGTAGGTATTCATGATTATCAGCCTCTGTTTACCCTCTGGAGCTGGGGAGACCAGAAGAAGGGTGTCCTGTCTCACCTACCTCTGCTGCTCAGGTCCTCAGAAGGTTCTCCTTTACCTGCTGCCAAGACCTGAGCTGACTCTCCTACCCCTCTCCCATCACCCTGTCATATTGATAGAGAGATCTGATTCAGACCACTGGGGAGAAGTAGGAGGGGCCGTAGAAGGAGTTTGCTGGGGCAATGGAAAGCAGTCTAAGATGGGATTAGCTGAGAAGCTGAATGCCCCCAGAGCCAAGGGAAATAAAAAGAGGCTAGCTCTTGCTCATGAGCTTTTCTGGCTCCTGACCTGGCTCTCTCTCAGGCTCTTCTTCCTCAAGGATGCCTGGGTGATATTGCTGCAGCTGCCTGTGTTTACCAAAGGACAGTATTTTAGATGGGAAGGAACTCTGGGCACAGCTAGCATCGGGCTGTCCTGGCAGAGGGTGGCAGGTTTATCATTTGGCTGTTCTAGAGGGAACAGGCTCTGAGCCAGAAGCCTGCCATTCTTCCAAAATTGTGTAGTTCTCATGTATGTATTTTTAGTTTGTAAACTAACTGTACAGAAATTAACAGGGAAAAGATAAGAGAACACTTCAGGTGTTAAGAGTTTAGCCTTAATTGATAGGCTTAAGTAATTAAAGCTGTGACTTGATAGGCTTAAGTGACTGCTTTTGAGTAAAGACTCCTTTCTTTATCACCAACCCTTTGCCTCTGGAATTTTGTCTAGAGGGTGGTGGCAGGCAGCAGGACCCCGTTTCTGTTCCGTAACAATCTCAGCACGGAGCCTTCTCTGCCTTTTCTCTTTTCTTCTACCTTCCTCCTCCACTTCCATCTCTTCTAACACTCTTTTCTTTTTCCCTAGCTAATTTCCTCCTCAGTCTGTGTGTGTGTGTGTGTGTGTGTGTGTGTGTGTGTGTGTGTGTGTGTGTGGTCTGTGTGTGTGTGCACGTGCGTGCACGCACGCGTTCTGGACCAGATTATTCTGATGAGAACAAAGTTTAAAATACATTTTCAGTAATTTTTCCTTTTTTTTTTCTCTTTTGCTTTAAACAAGGTTTTATATAGATTTGGGCAGAAGAGGGTGAGGTTCTTCTCATTTTCTTCTGAACTTGTTTAAATTTCTTTTCTTTTCAATGTTAATACTTTTACATCCTTCCATCCCTCGGGTTTGTAGTCGTTAGCTTGCCAGACACAGACACGGAGTGTCTTCATGAAGTCTCTGGAGTTAGGAGAATGTCGTTCACAGGGAATCCAACCCATATATTAACTCAGACAGAGCAAATTGCTAAATAAAGAGCTGCAGTGCCAATTTGCTTCTCTTGTTCCCATCCTCTCCCACAGAAAAGGGGTCGCTGGAACAGAAAAAGCAATGGACTGGGGAAAGGAAGTTTGAGCCATTTCACTGAGTCAGAAATTGGAACGCTGCCATTCAGATTCAGACATCTCATCTGTCTCTCCATCTATCTGTCATCCACCAAATGTTCAGGAAGCAAGTCCTTGTCTGAGACCCAGTGTGAGGTCCTAGGTAGCTACTAGGTGAGTAAAGGGATCCCCTGTCCTCAGCCTTTCTCCCGTCTCCTCTGCTATTCGAGCAGCTAGACCAGTGGCTCACTTCATCTGTATGTCTACATTCCCAACAGTCATCACAGGGGCTAGGTCAGTAAGTGTGGGAATGACAGTAAGAAGTGGGAGATGGAGGGAAAGAAAGAAAGAAGGAAAGAGGGAAAATAGCCAAAGGAAGAAAAGAAATTATATTCTATATAGTGCCAGGGGTGTATGTTGGTACACGCTCTACGTGCAATTTAATGATTGCAATGAGAATCCTAGCAAACATCACTGCATGTGGAAATCTAACAAAAGTTTACAGGGAAGTGATGCTAATTATCCTCATCCGTGTAGACATCAAAATGGAAGCCACACATTGTTCTCAGGGTCATTCCCCTAGAATACACATTTGCCCCGATTTTTCTCACACTAAGCTACGTTGCTTTTTATTTAGCAGAAGAATGCAACTTTAGCCCTCTAGTCATTTCTGATTTTTCAGTTGGAAACAGAATTATTTCCTTCCAAGGAAAAAAAACAATCTATTTTTTCCCTTCACTTGCTGATCCTAGTGTTTCTTAGGGGCCATTGACCAAGTGGGTCAGCCTGTGATTCCGCAGCAGCCCATTGCTTCACTCACCTCCCTGGACCTCAGTGTCTTCATGGGAGGATGGGGAGGAGAAATGCCTGCCTGGGGTGCACCCCTGTGTTATCCTGACAGTCACGTGAGAAGAGATTTTATACAAAAGCACTTTGAAAATGAAGGTGCTAACTATGTCAGGAATTTTATGATGAAATATAAAGATGTCAGCTTTATTTTTTCACAGTACATTTATGTGTTTTGTAAAATCTTAGCATAACACTTGAGGTCCTTTGCTTTCTGCAATATAGTCAAAGACGCAACATCCTAAAAGGGAAGTAATTTTCTTCTTTTTTCCAGAAAACTCTCTGGACCTTTGTCTTGTTCACAAATATACATGTGATTTTTTTTTTTTTTTTTTATAAACCAAGGCAAAGATATTTGAGCTTTAAACTTCCACTTTTCTGACTTTTCACAACACTTTGTACCTGTCTTCAGTCTCACCACTCTGCCTGTGCAAAGTTGTGTAAAGCTCAGTCCCCACCCTCAGAGTTCACCATCTAGCAGAAGACATAAGACATGCACAGATAACTGTGACATAGCTGGCAAGTGACAGGTGCCAATTTATTTGATATGTAGAGCTGAGAGAAGGGGCATCTCTGGTGGAGGTAACTAACTATATAAGTAGGATAAGGAGAAAAGAAAAAGCATGACTCATTTGAGAGTCCTAGTATTGTCTTACCGTATAATATCTTGTATTTGTCTTGTCCATCTTATTATATCACAGGATCCTTGAGGACAGGGGACTTCCTGCTTCATCACTACTGTATTTGGTGATGCCTGATGTGAGCAGGTAGTAGCTCTTTGTGAATGGTCGCTTGACCAACAAAGTTCTGCACCCTGTTTTGTAAATTTTCAGTCTCTAAATTAATAGCCCCATTAAAAAGGACTTATTAACTTGATCTGTACATAAATGCCATCTTGGACCTTTTCAGAATACGTTGTTGTTTTTTTTTAACTCTGGGAAAAACAGATGCAGACTTCAGGAGTTCTAGAACAGGGTCAGAATAAGGAAAGTGAATTTGTTTCTGCTTGGAGTACAAAGTGAACACAGAAAAATTTCGAGAAACTCCCTGCAACAGGAAACATGGCTGCTAAAGTGCCTGTTCCCATGTGTAGTTAGGATTCCCGTTTGTTAGGTTAATTAGGTAACAGAAGCTTCTACTCAGCACCCTCTATGGTACAGTGATTTTAGCCACTGACATGCTTATACTTATTGATGGATTTGCTAGAGTCCCTCATTCTTTACTAGAATTCTAAAGCTCCGTTAGTGCAGAAATAATTGTTAAATTCCCTGATGTATCCCTACGGCCTAGAACTATGCTTGCTCTATAGTAGGTGCTTAATAAATATTTGCTGAATGAATATGTCAAGTGCTGGAGCTAAAATGATGAGTACCATATAGTCTTTGCCCCAGGAACCCCATAATCTAATGACAAAAGCAAACATGTGAAGCCAATAATCATTATAGAGTGTGGAAAAACGATGATAAAGATATTCAAAGAATTTATTTTCTATTATTTAAGTGTTGTTATCACCTTGAAACAAGAAGTATCAAAGCACAATCAGCTTTTGTCACTTGTGTTATCTTTCCATTTTACTAATCTTTGTCTTAAATCTAATGTTTCCTGGGTGATAGAGACTCATGAAAAACTCCAAGACACAATCCATGCTAAAAGTTGCATAGAGAATAAAATGCAACCAGACTTCCAAGTCAAAGCTGGTTGCCATGTAAGAACAGACATGGCTGGTTTGAAATTGTTCTTTTCAGCCTCCTTCCTCATCTAGTCGCTTCCTTTGCAGTTCCTCTTCCTCTCTCTTCCCTCTTAAAGGTTGGTGTTCTGTACCTACCTGCCGAGTCTCAGCTGCCACGTATGTAGTGAGGACTTGGCACTATTTTGTCTTCAGGTCCGACTTCTCTCCTGTGCTTTATACCAAACTGCCTACTGGAGGTTCCTCGGGAATGTCTTGTTCCATCTGGCCAGACTAGAACTCATGATTTGACCTTCCCATTTCCTCTGTCATGAATAATCCCTCCACATGCACACATCAGACAAGCCCGCAGGTCCTCCTTCCCACTACGTGCTCTACATCCAAGGAATCTCAAACCCATCTGTGCTCCCTTGACACCCCCTGATCTGCACCCTACTGTGGTCCACTCCTCAGTCCTGCACCAGCGGACCATCTTGTCTCCGGCCATTTCCTCCTCCTCTCATCTGTCATCCACCAAGAAGCCAGAATGATCTTTCTAAAACACAAAGCGGAACCCATACGTTCTAAGCATCTTACGTGGCCGGCAGTCTCCTATGACCTCCTGCATGTCTGGCCCTCCATTTCTCTGATTTCATTTCCTGCCCTCCATCTTCATGGCTAAGTTCCCAGGGCTTAGCACTTTGCCTGGGTTCAATCTGTTTACCGAATGCAAAAATAAAACCAGAGCTGAGAGGAGAGAGGCACTTAGGTGGAAAATCTACCAAGGGAGGGCAGAAGTAGGAATCTGTGTGAGGTGTTCAAGAGAAACCAGTGTTTCAGAGAGAGAGGGTTTATACTGGGGAGTAGGAGCTATAGGTAGACACACACGCACCCCCCCCCTATACCTTGCCCTTTGGCCACACCAAACTATTTGAGGTCTCTCTTTGTACCCTGTGGTTTCACAGCTTCACGCCTTTGCTGCTGTCTTGGACCCTCTCCACCTCATCCACCTGGCAGGCCACCTCCTCTGTGAGGTCACCCCTAATCTAACCTCCCTCCAGACACTAGATTGTGGCAGATTCATTAATGCAGAAGTATTTGTGTTATTCTCTGATGAATGAACCCCCTGTGTGCCACCACTGTGCCCCACTGACCCACACATTTTGTATCCCACTGCATTGGGATGATTTGTATGTCTTTGGCCCCTGCCCCCACACTGGAGAGGGGATCCTGTCTTAGGCATATGTGTGGGCCCACCATTTGAAAGTGGCACACAGCAAACAAGGCTCAGTGGAAGTCTGGCTGAGAGAACGAGCATTCATGTTTCACAGTGAACATCAGCCTGCCCTCTCCCTGCCCAGCCTCGCTGTTCACCAGATGCGGTAAGTTCTTCCTCTGCTGTCCCTTGTACAAACCTTGCCACAGCTCTCGCCACCCCCTGGAATGGGCATGCATTACCTCATGCCTGACCTTGCGTTTGTCTGTTGCCTCCACGTCACTCTGCATGCCGCCCTTGATTTAATCTGTCTTAACCATCACTTTGATCACCTCATTTGCCTACTCAGGATTCTTCAGCAGCACCTCATTACTCACTGAATAACGTCCAAACTCCTCATCCTGGCATTCAGACCACTCCGCTCTTCAATTCTGATCTGCTTCCCAGCTCATTCACACCTCGAAACAGCCAAGCTCAATTCCCTCACATTCCGAGGGTGGGTTTCGCTTTTCACCTCTGTTCCTTCCTCACATCGCTCTCTTTTCCTGGAACGACCTTCCCCTTCCCTCACTTCTCAAAATTATACTCAGTTTTTACTACCAAACAAAATGCTATTCTCGCTCTCAAATCCAGAGTGATTGTCCCAGCCAAGAGTGATTTTCCTTTCTCTGCACGATGGCAACACTCATGTGTTCCCTGTTACCTGGTGCTTTTATTGTGCTGACAGATCAGACCAGTACCTACTCTTTTTGGGACATGGTGCTATGTATGTCATTGCCCTTTCTATAACTCTCACCCCAACCTGAGAAGTAAAACACCATTATCGGTGATATTCGTGACTTGTCTGAGATCACACAGCTGGTGAGGGTGGAGCCAGGCTGAGGGCCTCATCTGTGTCACTGCAAAGCCCAAGCACCGCCCACGCTACCAGCTTCCTCACTCATAATCCCTGGTTGCGTTATGCTTCCCCTTGTGTAGGGAGGGATCCTGGGCCTTCTAGCTTGGTTCCAGTGCAACACAGATCTATTGATTACATGCTCACGATACATAACTTAATTCCTTGTACACAGTGAATGTGGTGTGGAAGAATGCCTGAGATGTCCCCTTTTTCTTGCACTGTTGATGCTGACACATGAGCTCCATGCGGAGTGTATGCATCAGCACAGCCTTACTTATTCCCACTGGCTCCTGAACCCGTCTGTTTTCTCACTTCTGAATTTCTAAATGGACCAACCTGTTATCCTTGTCTGGAACCTATCCTACTCTCTGCCACAAAACTAATCTTCCTGAAACTAACTTGGTTACTTTGCTGCAGTAACATTTGGTTTAAACTGCCATGACTGACCTTCAGGGTCCTTCCCTTTGTCTGGTCACCTTACCCCCCAATCCAGAATCCTGTGTCCAGGTGTATCTTCCACCACTCCGTCCACCTAATCTAAATCCTCTCACTGAGCCACTGGTCTCCTCTCTTGAACAAAGCACACAAATTCTCCCCTCTCCCTTTAGTTTTGAGGTTTAGTTTGTCTACGTTAATGTCCTTCCTCATCACCACCTCTGGGTTTATTGGTTTGTTCAGTAAGTACACATTGAACCTGACTGTGAACAAGTACTGCTGGGCTCTGAGAATGTAGAAAAAAAGAAAACAAGGCACGCTCTGCCCTCAGGGGGTGCTTAGTCAGTTGAAGTGTATAGACAAAAAAGCAAACAGCATCAAAAATTTCAATGAAAGGGAAACAATGGTTTGGGTAACTGTGGCGTTCTACATCCGTGAAGCTCTGCTCAAGTCTATTTTTTGTTCAAATTTTTCTTTTATAAGCCTTTATAATACTAATTATCCCATCTCATGCATTTTGACGTTTAATTACATACTGCTTATATTGTTAAGTGTGTCCTGTCTACATGTCCTATTTCCACAGGTGGATTTTAAGTGCCTTGAAACAAGACCTATGCCTTATATGTTTTATACAAACTTTTTCTGTTTGCACTTACTATATAACAAAATACCCTCCCCCATACACAGTGACTTAACAAACATTTATTTTGTGAGTTGTTTGGGCCCTTCTTCTAGGTTGAACTGGCTTGACTGGAGCTGAATAATCCAGGATAAAGGGAGATAAATTATAGTCCATGGGACTGCCACCTATTTTTAAAAATAAGTCTCATTTAGAACATGGCCACACCCCTGTAGCGCTTTCACACTGCTGCAGCAGATTGGAGGAGCCGTGACAGAGATCATATGACCCACAAGCCTAAAGTGTTCATTTTTTTGGCCCTTTGAGAAGAAGCCTGCTGACCCTGCGCAAGGACAGCCTCACACGGTCAGTAGCTGGCAGGCTGGTTGGCCTGGCAGGCCTCACCTGGGATGATACATCTCTGTGCCACCTGGTCTCTCATTTTCTAGGAGGCTAGCCCGGAAGTCTTTATAGGGTAGTGTCAGGATTCCAGAAGTGGCAAGAGAAAACAGGCCCCAACATGTAAGCACTTTTCATGTTTCTGCTTGTATCACATTTTTCTGTAGTCCCTTTGGTAAAACTAAGCCTTATGGTCAACCAGAGTCTTGTCAGGGGCATTGCCCAAGATCCTGTGTTAAGGAAGGGAATTATTGCAGCCAATTCAGAAAGCAGTTCTTCACACCAGCTCAATCTTCCCTCTACCATCCATCCCTGGTGCTCAGCATTGAGCACATGGTAGAATTGAATTAAAAGCATGAATTGAGACTTCCAGCGAAGATGGAGGCATAGACAGACATGCTGCATCTCCCTTCGCAACTAAGAAGGAATACAACTACCCCAAAACTAGAAACAACCAGAAGTTCCAGAAAATTAAACTGCATGGAAGTCCAGCAAAGATATATAGAAGAAATACTCATCCAGACAGGAGGGACGGAGCTGGGGTGAAGAGGATGTGGTGCGGTGGCAGCAGCGGCGGCGGCAGTGGTGGCAGTGGCAGGCTGGCAGAAAGGGCAGTCACACATTTTAAAAAGTCAGGAGGGACACCTGGGAAGTGTTCCCAGCTCCTCACTAGACCTGGAAGCCCACGGTCCCAGCACCGCGGAAGATCAAGCCTCATTGCTTCTGACTGTGCAGACCAGTGGTGGTTGGGTGGAGGCAGAAACTGCCAGTCTCAGCAGAGTCTGCTTGCTTTAAAGGGCACCCACGGTCCTAGAACATCCGCAGACCCACCCACTCTGGGAATGACGGCCAGGGCAGCAGCGAGAGGGGTGCCAGTCTGGTACGGAAGTGGGAGACGTGCCTGGAAAAGGGGCGAGTGCTGGGCAGGCGGCATTGTTAGGCGGCATTGTTCCCTCTCAGACCCCTCCCCTCCATACAGCGCCATAACATGGTGAAACAGGTCGCCCTGTACTGATGAATCCTTAAGGCTCTGCCCCTTAAAATGTAACAGGAACAACAGCTGTACATAAGACACAGAGGCAAACAAACACAGGAGCCTGTCAGAATGAGGAGGCAGAAAAGTATGGCCCAAAAGGGGAAACGGATCAAGCTTCCAGTGGGAGAACTAAGCGATGAGGAGATAGACAACCTAACAGACACAGAATTCAAAACACTGGTGATGAAGATGCTCACAGGCT
Organism: Furipterus horrens; assembly: GCF_987537825.1. Classification (NCBI taxonomy): domain Eukaryota; kingdom Metazoa; phylum Chordata; class Mammalia; order Chiroptera; family Furipteridae; genus Furipterus; species Furipterus horrens. The sequence continues at coordinate 133,577,823 of NW_028327176.1, read as the reverse complement.
TGACAGATACGCTTGAGTATGGCAAACGCATAAGAGAAGAAGTGAAGGCTATGCTAAATGAAACGAAGGATAATCCACACAAAACCAATGATGAAAGGAAGGAAACCAGGGTTTAAATCAATGATTTGGAACATAACGAAGGAAAAAACAGTCAACTAGTGCAAAATGAGGAAGCAAGAATTGAAAAAAAATGAGGAAAACTTCCCAAATTTTGCAAAGGAGATGGACATACTGGTCCGGGAAGCACGGAGGGCCCCGGGCGAGCTGGACCCAGAGGGGACCACACCAGGACGCATCATGACTGAGATGCCAAAAGTGAAAGATAAAGACAGGGTCCTGGGGGCAGCAAGAGAGAGGTGGAGAGTTGCCTACAAGGGGGTGCCTATAAGACTGTCAGCTGATTTCTCTGAGGACACTTTGCAGGCAGGAAGGGACTGGAAAGCAGTATTCAATGTGATGAAAAGCAACCTGCAACCAAGATTACTTTATCCAGCAAAGCTATCATTTAGAATGGAAGGGCAGATGAAGTGCTTCCCAGGCAAGGTGGAAGCTAAAGGAGTTCATCATCACCAAGCCATTATTATATAACATGTCAAAGGGACTTATTTAAGAAAAAGAAGATCAAAACTATGAACACTATAATGACAACAAAATCACAACTATCAACAACTGAATCTAAAAAATAAAAAGAAAATCCAACTAAGCAAACCAGAATAGGAACAGAGGAATCATAGTTATGGGGATCATTTGGAGGGTTATCAGCTGGGAGGGGGAGGGGAGAGAGGTGGGGAAACAGTGCAGGGACTAAGAAGCATAATCAGTTGATACAAAATAGACAGGGAGAAGTTAAGAATAATATAGGAAAGGGTGGAGCCAAAGAACTTATATGCACGACCCATGGACATGAACTAAGAGGGGTGGGGTTGCTGGAGGGAAGCGGGGTACTGGCCAGAGGGGAGCAAATGGGAAAAAATTGGAACTACTGTAACAACATAATCAATAAAATATACTTTAAAAAAAAGCATAAATTTAATCTTTGGAGGAAAGGAGGATGACAAGCAGTTACTATGTAACTACAATGTGCCTAGTGCCACCATAGGCCCTGGGATACAGTAATGAACAATACATGTGGTCCTGTCCTTGGGGAGCATGCAGTCAAACATGAACTATGTGTGTCCTTCCTGTCCAGCTAAGAAAGGGACTTCTTGCTAAGATTCCCATTAAGGATCTTTAGTATTTAACTATGACTCTTCCATCTATTTGTTGTCTTCTTTGTACCCTCACTACCCACCCAATATCTGGACTCTCAAGCCCACACATAGCCTGCTTCAGGATGCCCCACTTCCATCCTCTTCCTCCCCCTTCCCTCTAAACATCACTGACCAGCTGATCTCCCTAATGCTCTACTTTTCTCAGCCTGCTCCTTGCTCAAAAGCTTTAGCCATCCACCAAAGAGAGTTCATATACATATGTCCTGAGCAAGCACCTCAACATAGCCCCTAAACTCCTTCTTGTCTAGATTCCTTGTCTATCTCTGAATATCCACTGTGCATTCTTTTCCCATTCCCAATTGTGCCTTTTGAGATATTACCCACCTGTCAAGGCCAGGCTTAGGTGCCACCTCCTCCACACTGCCTCCCTGATTACCCCTATTGAAGGTTATTTCCTCTTCTACACTCAAAGGGCGCCAAGTTTAGAATACAACTCAAATGGCCCATATCACTTACTTTTTGGCATTTAGGATATCCTGACTCATCCACCCTGACATTAGGGACCAGGTCTTATTCATTTTCTTCTAAATGCCTTGCACAAAAGAGACTTCTAGCAGTAAAAGCTTGTTAATGAATAAATGAATACCTGACATCTACCTAGCACTTTACCATTTCCAAACATTGTTATCTGCCATATTTCTAAGAGGCCAATAATTTAAATATGCACCATTTAAAAAAGTACCAATTAAAGTATAATAAGTTGAGCAGCGGGGGTGGCGGCGGGCAGAAGAAAAATAAATAAATAAAGTATAATAAGTTATCAATTTTAAGATATGTCCTAATTGCTAAAATACTGTTACATGGGAAAATATACATTCTGGAATCAGAACAATACATAATGTTAAATCAAATTCAGATAGATTCAGGTATATGATTAAATATTTCTAAAACACCTAAATGTGCTGGGCATTAGAATCTCACAACAGCCATATAAGAGGCAGATAGGTAGTATTACTTCCATTTTACAAAGGGAAAAAATTGAAGTTCAAAGAAACTACAATACTTATTCAGAGTGAACAAATAAAAATAAGAAAGCCAAATATTATGGTTGGGATATAACTACCTTTTTAAAATCACCTGTGGATATCAAAACTGTTAAGTGAGCTCTAGGTCTGATTATCAACATATACCTTTCTTTCTTTCTTTTCAGATTATATACACATCAGTTGGCCTTTCAATTTATTTTTCCCAATTGTATCATTTTGTCATGTTACCCCAGGAACATCCTGTTGCTTGACATAACATAATGTAATGTGATGTGATATTTCATGCTGCTTAGCAAAAATTAGAATGATTTCCGGATGCTTAGATTGTCTTGGGTAGTAATTACCAGGCAGAATCTCTCTCTCTCTCTCTCACATAGCCATAGGAGTCTCTCAACCATCCATTAGCCTCAAAATTGTAGAAGGCTTTCTGAATCCAACATTTCACTTTATTGCTTTATCTGAATTCTTCCTTTTGGATTTCAAGAAGCTCTCTCTGGAATATACAGTTCAGAGGGAAAGATTTTTTTTATTAATAAAGTTTAGATGTTTGATATACTTTAGAAAGAATTGGTATGTGCAGATTTTGACTTTATGTAGAGATATCAAGCTGGTTTTCAAGAACAGGCACACTAAAAACTCTTTCCTATGTGTGTCTGGTTGTATTTTCATTCCACTCAAATTGCTAGGTAAAAGAAGAAAAGCACAAGTGGAAGAGTCTCCCCAGATCAGCAGGAACTGGAATGTGGCAAAGTCTTGGCAGAGTCAGTTCAGCATTCCATCCATCCAAGGGAGATGTGTTGAAATCCCCCACTGTTCCCAGGATTACTCAGACTTTATTTGAGTGGCTTGTCTATTTCTGGTCACTGCACTTTTAAAAAAGTAGTTGGAGAGAGGGAAAAAAGTTGGGAAGACTAGCCAAATGATACAAAATAAGATCTGTTCAGGAATATTAAGGGAAAGAGGTTGTTTAGCTTAGAGAAGAAAATGCTATCTTCAAATGCATAAGGGTGTGTGTGTGTGTCTGTGTGTGTGTGACGAAAATAACAGTTCAACTATCTTCTATGACCTCTAAGCACAAAACAAGAGGAAACTGATTCTGTTTGTGTTGCACACATTACATGGTGACAAAGTTCTAGAAGTGGTTCCTGAGGGTTACCACCATGAAGTGTCTGTCCATCCTAAGACCTTCAGGATTCACTTGCCTGCAGTGGGTACAAAACCAAATTAGAAAATCTCTTAAGGCCCTTCAGCACTGTGGTTGAGTTACTCTCCGACTTTCCTAACTACCACATGCAACTTTTGGATCGTGATTATCGGATACGTCATCTAGCTGCCACCACTGGCTGCTGTGACATGGGCAAATATGAAGATAGGATGTATTACCCCTCATGAGAACTTGACTGTAATTAAGATTATACAGTTTCCATATCAATAATAACAATAACAACTACCTTTCTGTCTGTGGATCATATGTATGACTCATGCCATACACCAGGTCCAGACCACATCTTAAAATACTTGTAAGCTCTTGACCTTTTCAAGAATGTTGCTCCTGAAAATCTCCCCTTTTTCAACTGTATGATTAGTTTCTCTCTTTCCCATGGGCATATAAAATATTTAATATCGCCCAAGTGGGAAAAAACAAAACAAAACACTTTCTTACATATTTTTTTAAATTTTATATTCCATTACAATTTACATTCAATATTATTTTGTATTAGTCTCAGGTCTACAGCATAGTGTTTAGACAGTCATATACTTGATAGTGTTTCCCTGATATTTCCAGTATCTACCTGGAACACACCTAGTTATTACAATATTATTGACCATATTCCCTGTGCCGTACTTGACATCCCTGTGACTGTTCTGTAACTACCAATCTGTACTTCTCAATCCCTTCACGTCTTTCACCCAGTTCCCAAATCCCACTACCTTCTGACAACCACCAGTCTGTTCTCTGTACCTATGAGTCTATTTTAATTCTGTTTGTTTTGTTGTTGTTGTTGTTCTTTATATTTCATTGAGCATAATACCCTCTAGGTCTGTCCATGCTGTCGCAAATGGTAAGATTTCATTCTTTAAAAAAAAAATGTTTTGTGCTTCTACCCTACTTTACTGCTCCCTTTCAACCAAATGTCTTGAACTTCTTATCTACAGACATTATCTCTACTCCCTCATCTGACCCTACTACTCTACCAAAACTGTTCATATCAAAACTACAGATGACCTCCTTGCTCCCTTAGCTTTCTCAACTTCTCGACAGCATTCAGTGGTCTTCCTAAAGCCCAGTATTCTCTGGACCTGCATGACAGAACCTTCTTCTCAATTTTGTTCATTCTCATTGACCACTGCTGTCTTCTCCTCTACTAAGTGCCTGAATTGGTGTGCCCTTCAGTATAATCCTGATCCTCATCTTTTCTCTCTATATACAGTCATGTGATATCTCATCTTCTTCCAAAACTTCATACTACTTACTCCCCCAATTATACGTCCCTGAATATCAGACTCATGTATCCGGTGGTGTACTTGACATAACCACTTGGATATCTGATAACCATTTCAAACTTAACATATCCAAAACAGAACTTGGGCTTCCATTTTTCCACATACTAAGATCTTATGAGCTCTCAAACGAGGATTGTCCAAGAAGAGGGAAAAAAACCACCACGAGTGAAAATCAGCAAGAGCAACTAATAATACATTGAGTACTCTTTCCCCACCAAAAACTTTAGGTATTTGAATTGCCAGATTTTTAAAAAGACCATCTCTCTATATAAAAAAGTTTAAGTGAAAGATAAAATACAAAAATTAGCCAGCGATAATGAGCTATCAAAATTGCCAGACACATCTGAAAAAGAACCAAAAAGAACTTTTAGAAATGAAAAAAATAATAATTACCAAAAAAAATTAATGGATATGCTCATTTGTAATGGATGAATTCACAAACTGAAAAATAGAACTAAAGTAGTTGCCTTCAATAGACACAAATACACCAGGAGATGGAAATATAAGGAAGCAAGATTAAGAGTACAGAGGGCAGAATAAGGCCAGCCAGGCAGATTCAGAGTCACACAGGGAAAGAATACACAGAATGGGGGGACATAATGAAGACTATATGGATGAGATTTTTTTCAAGTAAGAAGAGATATATGGATCCACAGATATAGGAAGCAGTGTATACAAAGCAGACAATTTTTTTAAAGGTACACAACCTTTTACAGTATAGTGGAACTGCAGATCTCTGAAGACAAAGTTCTCTTAAAAGGAGCCATAGAGAAAGCACAGATAATACCCACTAAGGAACAATAATTAGACTGACAGCAGACTTCTCAACAGCAATAGCTGAAGACCAGAGACTGAGATATTTTCAAGAGTCTGAGAGAAGATAATTTTCAACTTAAAGTTTGAGTACTCAGTAAAAAATAACTTGCAAAAATAAGAGTAAAATATTGTTGTCATAAGAGGAAACCCTAAGAGAGTTTACCACCAGCAGACTTACACTGAAGGAACTTCAAAAGATATACTTTAGAATGAAAGACAGGGATAGGAAAAGAGAAGTTTAAGATACAGGAAGAAATGATGAGCAAAGAAATTGGTAAACATGTAAGTAAATCTAAAACAAATATTGTTCCTTTAAAATAATAATGTCTAACATAGGGGAGAAGATAAACTGCAATATTGAGTAAAACTCTATGTACGTGAAGAAGGAGATATCAGAGTTAGCATTATAAGGTCCTTTTATTGTTCTGAGGAGATTATGATAATAATTTTAGATTTCAAAAATAAGTACGAAAAAGAATAGACATAGTTTACACTTTCCAAACCAGTTTTTTTAAAGTCAAGCAAATTTAACCCTGACCAGTGTGGCTCAGTTGTTTGGGCATTGTCCCACAAATCAAAGGGTCACTGGTTCAATTCCTGGTCAAGGCACATGGTTGGGCTGTAGGCCAAGTCCCCAGTTAGGGTGTGTGTGAGAGGCAGCCAATCAATGTTTCTATCTCTCATCAATGTTTCTCTCCCCCTCTATCTCCCTCCCTTAACCTCTTTCTAAAAATAAAATCTTTTTTAAAAAGTTTAGCAAATTTAAAAACAAAAATAAGACATAGAAAATTTAGGAAAAATAACAGAAGTAAGATTATAGAAACAAATGCAGACATATTAGCAATCACAACATAGGTAAACTTTCTGGCTAAGAGACAGATATAGTAAAATTAAGATTTTTTAAAATAATAATAATAATTTCACTGTACAGTGTTAGGAAAGACACCCCTAACATAGAATGACAAGTTAAAGGAGTGGAAAAATAGATTCTAGCAAATACTAATCAAAAGAAAACTAGGGCAGCTGTATTCATATCGGTCAAAGGCCAAAAAAAAAAAAACATTTTTAAGGATAGAGAGAGCACTATATATTGATAAAAGTTTTAATTCACTGGAAAGGTGTAATAGATCTAAAATAGCCTTAAAATAGTTTAAAAACAAAAATTGATAAAACTATAGGGAAATATCATGCTTCCCCAAGCTATTGCTTGGTCAAGCACAAAACAAATAATTAGAAAAGATATAATTTAGTCAACACAATTAACTAGCTTGATTCATGGACATAAGGAACCTTGTTTTGAATACATGCAATATTTACAAGAAAGATTTATAAAAATTGACCTCTTCTAAGCCATAAAACAAGTGTCACCAGATTTCCAAGAAAACTAATGACCACATTCTCTGATCATAACACAATTAAATTAGAAGTCAGTAACTAAAAGATAAACTCCCCAAAATTTCCCTTATATTTGGAAATTTAAAAACATTTCTAAAAAACTCATTGATCAAAGATATCATAATGAAAATTTTCTAAAGTATGAATTGAATAATAATGAAAATGTTATGTATCAAAACTTGTGGGATGTGACCAGAGGAGATGGGGGAGAGGGAGAAGTGGGGAAAGAAGGGGAAGGGTCTAGTCAAGGAACTAGTATAAATGACCCGTGGACATGGACAACAGGGTGGGGATTGATAGTGGGAAAGGGGTTGGGGTTGGGGGCAGGGGAAACAATGGGGGGAAATGGGACAACTGTAATAGAACTACAATAAAAAAGAGAAATTTAAAAAAAATTGTAGGATGCAGTGAAAGTTGTACTTAGAGGAAAATGTATAGCCTTAATTGCTTTTACCAGAAAAGGAAAAAAGTGAACATTAATAAGCTGACTATGAAAAGGTACAAAAAGACAAGGGAAGAAGGAAGAATTAAGATGGAAATAGGAAACAATTAAACTGAAAATAAAAAAATTATATAGGGGATCAACAAAGCCAAAGTTGATTCTTTGAATGAGGTTCATAATAACAGGTTTTGTAAATAGGCATACAGTAAATTTATTTTTTGCTTTGTGGGCACTATTGTCTCTTTTATTCAGCTGCACTATTGCAGTGTGAAAGAAGCTATACACAGTACTAAACACATGAGTGGATATGGCTCTGTTCCAATAAAATTTTATTTTCAAAAACTGGTGGCATTGTTTTGGCCTGTGGATCATAATTTGCCAACCACTGGACTAATAGTAAGGCTGATGTAGAAAAAATAATTAGAAAGCTTAGCAATGTGACTGGAAAAATATACCAAAATTAGTTGCCTTTTTATACAAAAGTAGCAGAGAAAAATATTTTTAAGTTGTCATTGATAATAACAATAAAAAAATTAAGTACCTAAGAATAAATTTAAGGAAGTTTGCACAAGACCTAAAGAGGCTAAAACTTTTTTGTTTAATCTGCCTATTCTCAGACCAATGGTTTTCAAAATTTTGGTTTCTAGACCCTTTGTACTCATAAAAATGACTGAGAACCCCAAAAAGCTCTTGTTTCTTTGAGTTTTCTCCATCTATGTTTAGCTTGTTAAAAATTAAAACTGAACATTTAAAGTATTAATGTAAAAATAATAATTAACCCACTACATGTTAACATAAATAACATCTTTATGAAAAAACTGTATCTTTCAAGATAAAAAAAATTAGTGAAAAGAATGGCTTTTTAAATATTTTTTCAAAATAATTGGGGATGTGCTACTTTGATATTACATACAAATTTACAAATGGTTACCCTTCCCAAAGGTTAGTTGCAATGCAGATTCTAAAACCACATCAATGAACTTCGTCTCCATTATATTCATTTGTCTGCCTTGCCTATTGAATGACTTTATTACCAAAGCATGATTTTAACACTGGCAACACACTCTACCAGTTGTTTTCCTTGAAGTGACAGCTCACTTTTATCATTTTCAAGAAAATATCTGCCAGATACCTAAATCTGAATAACCATAGTTCTTCGAGTAAAAATGACATTCTATGAAAGTGCTGTGTTCAACTTGCAATCAGACAACCCCACAAATGTTTTTCCTTGAAAACAATTATACCTCAGTATGCAACAAAAGTACTTTATGCATATTTGTCACACAGGATGTTAAAATGATGTGTACCCAAATGTTAAGATTTATATAAATTTGATACAAATAATAATTCTTACTGCTTGATCAAACTCATTCCTGAGTGTGTAACTAGCATTTGTTTGACTGTGAGTGTGTTGAGGTGAAGAGCTAGTCCAGTTGGTGCCACTGCCCTGTGTCATGCTGAGGCACCAGCAGTTTTAGCCACCATTGCATGTGCACCATCTAAGCAAATATCAACCTGTGCAAAAGATTAATAGAATCTTAGTATTATTGTGAAAATAGTACTGACTTCATTGACTTCCTGAAAGGGTCTTGGGATCCCCAGGGGTTCCACAGACCACACTGAGATCAGTTGCCATAGACCTTCATGTGGCTTTCTCCTTCATGTCCTTCGTATCTCAATTTAAATGTCATAACCTCAGAAAGAACTGTCCTATGTAACGTCCAGTGACTCCCTGGTATATCACCCTATTTTGCTTTTATCGTAGCACTTATCACTACTTGATAATTTATTGTTTATTTATTTATGTGTTTATAGTGTCTCCCCTGACTGGAACATGACGCTCAAACAGGTAGACACTTTGTCATGTTCAATACAATAACTGTATCTCCAAACCTAAAGTAGCACTTGGCACCTAAGCACTCAATAAAGGAGGAATAACTGACTCAGGTTGGATGGTGCACAGGGAGTTGGGTTCTCATCATTTCTCACTAAGATGGCCTTTTAGCTTTCACTCTAGATTCTAGAAGGAACTTTTGAGGTCTGCATTTTACATGTAGTAACTCAGTCCTCACAAGAACCCTGGAAACTAGGTATTTACCCCTTTTTACAGAACAAGCACCTGAAGGTCAACAAGAACTATTCCAAATCTAAAGATCTGATAAGCATTAGAGCCCAAAATTAAGTTCATATCTTCCAGCTTCCTCCCAAGTGAAACAGTAACTCAATGGATGCAACATTAAGACATACTCATTAAGTATTTCTCAGAGTGCCAAGGTTTCAAGAATTGGCTGCCAAATGATGAAGCAGTAGTCATTCAGAAAGTGTGTTTGTTACAGGGAATTTTTAAAATAATTAAAATTGAAACTCTGAAGCTATAACAAATGAGCAGCAGATTTTCAAAATTAACTTCTTTGCACATTTTAGAAATGTTTACCTCAACCTTCAATTCCCAAGAAACCATTGTATTTCTTCAGTCTTTTGCCCCAGAGTTCTTAGGATCTTTCACAGGAACTATAGCAATGGCAAATGAGCCATGAAGTTCCCGTGTTACATTCACACCAAAGATCTCTCCTGTGCCCTGTTCCTGCCTGGAACAAATGTGCGATAATGTGATAACATGCATGTCAGCATGAAGACTTAGGTTTGAGCCTGATCTCAGCTATTATATCTTTACTTCATAGATCATGCCAAAGAGAAGCTATGACCAAATATCTAGGGATCACACAGGAATCCACAGTAGAACATGGAATACAAGTCAACCCTCTTATTATCTAGACAGATGTTCTGTTTGCTTCTCATTTTATGTGAAATATTTAACACCAAGGAAAGATTTACCAAGAGACTTTTGAGAGAGTTTCTAGACTAGCCCATTAGACACCAAGAAATATAAGACCTTTGACAATCAATTCCCTGTGTTTGCTAGCCCTGAGATCTATAGCTTAAAAAAAAAAAAAAAAGGTGGAGTGCCAATGTTCAATCCAAGTGCTGTGTTTAAAGTGTGCTGGTGAGAACTCAGGGCCAACTTAACCTGCAGGGGTTAGTGATGTGACTACAGTAGGCACTGACAGGGCCTTTCTTTTCCACTCATCTGAAAGTCCACAACTATCTATTAACATGATTCCCCTCAATTAGAATATAAATACTCCTGGGAACATCAGCAGAGCTTATAAATAAGTCACAACTTTCTGAAAACTAACTTTAAACACACAAGGGTGCTCAGCTTCACCAAGGAGACTGCTGAGAAGAAGAGAGGAGAGGGAGAAGTGATTTTGGAAAGTGGGGTACAGCATAGGGAGTTCCATCACAGAAGAGCACAGACGTTCAAGAGACAGAAGGAGGGAAGGGGGATGATGACTCTGACCCTAGAGGGGACCATGGATGTGCTAATGTATTTCTAGCTGACAATGGATCCCTCGCCAGCCACGGGAAAGAAACCTACCAGATGAGCAAATAAAAGCTGCACTGCAGGCCCTTCCCATTGCCCTAACTCCAATAATTTCCTCAAAGCACCCAGAGGATAATGATTTGTGAAACAACACAGCCAGTTGGTCAAGGGCTGTACCTGGTCTCTGCTAATGACTTGCTTGATCTTAAGAATGTGGTTTAGCTTCACTGTTCCCTTCATTCTTATAATTTCGGTGTAAAAACCAGTCACATAATCACCTCTTAAGCAAAATAAGTAACATACTTGCAAAGTTTATAAAGGGATATTCTAATATGTCATTTTCTTGAGTTTTTAATCCATATTCCCTAGAGGGCTGTCTTGCTTGTGCACATCCCCGCCAGCAACACAGTGCCTGTAGTTTGTGATATAAAATTAACAGGAATGTCAGGAAACCATTCTCAAACTACATGTGTCTCCCACTCCCATCGCCTGCCCACCATGGAGAGTCTCTATGTACTCTAGAGCGTATAAATTTCTTCTCTCCATAGTATCTGTTTCTCTTGGAACTTTGTTTGACCCACTGTACAGTTATATTAATCCTTTTTTTTTTTTTTTTTTAATATCTGTTGAGGTGCCTGCCAGGGTTTAAGGAGTCTCTGCCTCCTGAAGGGGAAGCATCAAGCCATAACTACATGGGGCTGTGCCCAACCTAGCAGCATGTAACTGACAGCACAGACCATCCCTGCCTGGAGGTGCTAAAGGTCAGGGTCATATTTTCATGTTAATATTAAAAGGCTTAGTTACCTGATACTCAGATTCTCTTGTTTCTCACTAATAACCATGCCTAAGCTAAATTGCAGACCTAACTGGAGAGATTCTAATACCGCTCATCAGCCTGTTTCTGATTGCCTATAAAGTTGATCTTTTTCAAAAAGGCTTATCTGTAGATTCTTGGATAAAACATCCAAAAACAGCCTGTTGAATCTGCTCCTCAGGAGCCACAGTATCTTGATGTCATTCATAGGGCACCCAGAAGAGTCTGATGTTCGTCTATGTAACTCTTAAGAAATTTGAAAATAGGTACTATGTTGTCTTACTCATCTTTGTTTACCTAGCTCCAAGCTTAGGAGGGAAAATAGAGTTAGGGATCTACAAATATTAGTTGACTCTTCCTTGCAAATTTTAGTTGATCTTTCTCTCCCCCTTCCCATAGAATTCAGCTCAAGTATTGTCATTCCTTGGAAGGGTCCCATTTGTGTTTGATGACATGCTGAAATGCCTCTGGAACAGCCTTTACAGCATGGTATCAATTTACCTGGTCAACCACTGTATTATATGATCCAGAGGCATGTATTTGTGGCCTGGCGCCTAGCAAAGTGGCTAGCATGTGGGAGATACTCAGTAAATGTTTCCTGCATACATCAAGGACTGAATCTTTCTATCTTTCCAAAGTTCCAAACAATTTTGCTCTTCTCTGAGTGTATTAGTTTGTTTCAAGGCATACACAAATCAGTGATTTGTGTAGTTTGAGCAGCGAAGATTAGAGCAGACTAACTCTCACTGGCAGTCAACAATAATTCTAGAGCAAAGCTTTCCTCTTTGGGATGTGAATAGAACACTTACTAATAAGACTTCATTTAGGGTCTTTATTTCCTGTTTTGAGATAACGCAGAGATAGGAGAAATATCTATGATCACAGTGGAGCAGTGGAGCAAATATGAGCAAAGTGCTGATTATTTTTAAGTGAGAAAAGCCTGGATCACTATGGGAGAGAACAGAGATCAAAAAAGTCAAAAGAACTAGGGGGGCTTTAAATGCCAATTTTTAATGTCTCATTATGAAAAGACTTTTTAAGGAGACAGGGAAAACTGTGTACTTGGAATGAAATATTAATTTTAGAAAGTATGCAAAAGAAATATTTTTACAGTAGATACCTCTTACATCATTATCCTTTTTAGTGTTTTTTAATGTGATTATATTTCTGTGGGCCTGAGAAGCTATTAGTATTGGGTAATACAATATTTGAAGTAATCAAAAGAATTTGGTGGACCCACTGACCTGATTTTGACTTCTAAGAAATACGGCTTAACTATCTCCGATTCTATAGTACTTTTCCTGGGCTTATGGCAAAGATTATTTTGATCTTAGTTGTGGAAGGTTGCCTGCCCATTCCTTCAGTAGAGATGACATGGTGCTCATAAAGGTTGTCTACAAAGACTGGATTTATGATCTTTTCTCCCTTTCTAGTTTGAACCACATTGTGTAGATCTGTTGATCTCTTTTCTTTCCAGGGCTCACACTTGTGGATTTTAGCCTGCACCACATGCTATGATAGGGCACTCTCCCAGACAGGTGCTTAGTTCCCCAGCAGCCTGAAGAAGGTTGCCACACCTTGTCCGCATGCTGAGCAATGCAAACTTGCCCCAGAGAGCCCTGCAGTGCACTTTGCCCCCCAAATGACTTGAGATAAAGGCTTTTCTGAGAGTCTTAACAATCTGAATTGGCCCCCTAGACAGAAAGAAAAATGCATTCTGCGTGCTTTCCTCCCTCTCTATATTATTTGTCTCTACAATCTTTATAGTCAGATTATATGAACCTGTTAACATCTTCCTTCATGAACATAAACTTGCTTATTCATTCATTCAGCCCACGTGAGACATCACTCCCGGAGTGATCTCATCCAGTCCTGTGGCTTCTAAGTACTGTCTTCGTACTAATGACTCCCAAATTTATATCTCTGGAATCAACCCTGCCCTGAATCTTAAACACGTTGTGTACCAGGGAATTTAAATGCCTTTTAGAAATGACGAGAATTCTCGCCACCCGTACGCAGTGTGTTAAGTTATGTGTTTAGCTGCTTATAAAACACATACATATAGCCATAGAACTGGCTAATAGGCTCCTCGATCTTAGCACATCTAAACAAATGCGTTTTCTCACCTCACCCGCAGAAACCTGATCCTTCCCTGGGGTTGTGCATTTCAGTAAATGACACCCCATTCATCTGGTCATTTAAGCTGCAATCTTTGAAGCCATCCTTAAGTCATTCTCTCACATCCAACATCCAGTCCATTAGCAAAGCCCATCGGCCCTGCCTTCCAAACATATCCCAAATCCAACCATTGGTCACCACTTCTTCTGCTCCCTCCCTAGTCTGGTACATCTCTATTGCTTACCTAGACTGCTGCAGGAACCTCCCATGCTTCCATTCTGACCCCACAACAACCCATTTTCCACATAGAAACCAAAGTAATCTCAAAATATTAATCAGCAGCCATTTGCCTGCTGTGGCTTCCCATAGCACTTACAATCAAACCCAGACTCCCGCCCTGAATGCAGGCCCGTCACTGTCCTAAACATCTTGCAGGTTACTCTGACTCACAGCTAGCTGTTCACCTACCAGCAAGGCTCTTCTCCAAGATATCTGCATGTTTTACTCTCCTTCATTTAGAATCTGCTTAAATGAGACCTTTTATGACCACATTCTCAGTTCTCATCCTGCAGTTCTCTTAACCTTCCTTATTTTGTTCTCTGCAGCACATTTTCTTATAGATCCATTTGTGTATTGCCACAACCCTCAATAAAATGTAAGCTCCTTGACAGCAGGAAGTTGCTGTGTTTATTGATGCATCCTCAGGCACCCAGAACGGTGCCTGACATCATGTACTATGTGTACATGGTAGACAGTCAGTATTGTTTGAGCAAATGAAAACACTTATTGGCTGGACATCTTTGTTTCAGGCATTGTGATACAGGGAAAAGAAAAAAAGGCACATGATTTCTGTCCTTGGGGGACTTGCCCTGGGTGGCAGAGACAAACACAAAAGTAGTTCTGTGGTAGCGATGAGGCTCCTGTGCTGGGAAGCTCCAGCAAGAATCCCCAACTGTGCCTGCAGGAGTCAGGAAGGTAACCAGAGGAACTGACATTTGAGATTGTTCTTGAAGGATGAGCAGGTGTTTGCCAACAGAGAGGAGTGGGAAGTGCACTTCGGGTGTGGAAACAGCACATACAGCAGCATGGAGCTGTGATAGGACAAAGATCTTGAAGATGACTAACTTATGAGAGAGTTACATGAGATAAGTTGGCGAGCTATCAGGAAGTAAAATTTATTTCAGTGCTAGCCTTCAAACATTATCCTCCTCTGGAGTTTTTTCTTTCAGCAAATGACACTCTGTTTGTGTAATTGCTCATGATGAAACTCTCAAAGCCATTCTTAACGTTTTTATTCTCTCACACCCCACATCTAATCCTTTAGCAAATCCCATCAGCTCTACCTTCCAAGATATATGCCAAGTCAGCTTCTAGTCACAAAAATTAACATTGTCATTGTGAGCCATTTTTAAGTTAAAACTGGAAGAGCAACTTTGATCAACTAAGTGGATGCCTATTAAAGATTATTAATACATGTGTTTTGAGTAAAAGGAAGGAATTATTTTTGTGTCAAAATTTTTGTCCTCTTTATACTGGTATGCCTTATGCTATGGTTCTGTGGTATTGGGGTATATGGTTGTGTTCATGTGTGGGGTTTCTCCCTTAAAGTGGAAAAACAGAGACCCCTTCCTCTACCTCTTTATTCTCAGAGTCTAGCACTGTGGCTGGCACATGGTCACTGTGCCATGAATGTCTGTGAGAGAATTATTCATGTTACATCAAACTCACTGTTGGATTCCTTTAGTGATCTTTCCTACCATCCTTGAAATGGTCAATTTCTAAAGTTTATTCTATATACAATTATTATGTAAACATCTGCTACAATGAATTAGTCATCTAATGCAAAAAGTTAGGAAAAGGAACAATAAAACAAAACTAAGAAAACCAGGAAGGAGCTAATAAATTTAAAGCAGAAAACCATGAGTTCAGAAACTAAAAAATTAATTAAATGCAGGAAGCGTATTACTTGAAAAAATACAGAAAACTTTACTTAAGTTGATTGATAAAACTAGGGGAAATAATAAAAATAAGGTAAGTATAAAGTATATTAAAAAGTAATCATGAAGTCTTTTTTACTCAACTCTTCTGACCCCTTTTTTACAAATATATTTGAAAACCCAGGCGAAATGCCTAATTGTCTAAGAAAATATAATTGACCTACTCTGACTTCCAAAGAAAAGGATAGTCCATCAGAAAAAGTACTGTCCATCAGAAGGACAGTAATGTAAAATTCTAAATAAAATTTTAGCAAACAGAGTCTCAGAGAATCTTTAAAAAAACAATGCACTATGACCAAATGAGGTTCATCCTAGGGGTGCAAGGATGATATATTATTAGTAAGTCTATTAATATAATTGACTATATTAATAGATCTTCATATAAAATTCATTTGATCATTTATATAGATGCTACAAAGATACTGATGTAACTCAACATCTACTTTTCATTAAAGAACATTCTATAAAATATAAGTGGTGGATACCTCCTTAACATAACTGATAAAACATATGTACTTCACCACAAATTGAGCATCATGCTTGATAGGGAAATACTAGAAGCCATGTTATGTCAGAAAGAATGAAGACAAGGGTGTCCATTGTTGTAACAGTTCTTTAACATTATTCCGAATGTACTAGCCAATGAAGTACTAGAGAAATTGGAAGCAGAAAAAGTCAAAAGGACAAGATTAAACTAATGTTTGCAGTTTTCAGGTGTTATGAATGTATACTTGGATTATATACTTGTTTGTATGAATCAACTGTCCCTGGCTGGTTTAGCTCAGTGGATTGAGCGTCGGCCTGCGAGCTAACTGTCGCTGGTTCGATCTTCCAGTCAGGGTACATCAGAGAAGGAAAACTCTGACTCCAAAAAACCTCCGCTGCCTTGCGGCATACCTCTTCAGGGGAAAGGCTAAGGGAGTAAACCCCGACAGAAAATCCGGAGCCGGAGTCCCTAAGGCGGTTTGACGTTGTAGTCAACACCGGCAACTCCTGCGGCGCACCTGAACCCAAGCTGTATTGACTCCGTCTTTCCCTTGGACCCTTCAGCTGCGAAGAGAGGGGGGGTCTGCTGCATGGGCAACAGCAGACCCTCCATATTACCCTGCCCAGGCTCTGTAGCTTCAGCGTCATCGCAAGATGTCGATTCAACACGGTAGGAGACAGATACCATGTCACTCCCGAGTCGGACTGCACAGCCATTCTCGGCGGTGCAGGTAGACTCTTAAGAAGCTACACCATCGTCTCTCGAGACGGACGGCTGCCGACGACGATGAATCAACTGGAAAATTGTTACAAACAATACATAACTGAGTACGGTGGCTGAGTACAAATTTATTATGTAAAAATAAGCATTCTTCCTCATATATAATCAATAGCTAGTCAGAAGATACAATGGAAAAAATATTTATAACACCAAAAAGAAAAATCCAAATCTAAACATAAATATATACATAAATACATTATGTATATATAAATACAGGTATTAAACTTAACAAAAATTTATAAGATAGAAATCTTTCTTCCTATAAGTGACTGAAATTTTGTTAAGTCCTTGAGGTGCAGAAGAGAAAAATGAAAAAACGTGAATAATTGGAAAGGCAATCCATGTTCTTGAGTAGAAAATCACAACATGACAAACTTAACGTGATCCCAGTAAAAATAACAATTAAGTTGTTTGTAACAAAACAAGCTGATACTGAAGTTCATGTGAAAAAAATTTAATAATAATCAAGAATTAGCTCTGGCTAGTGTCGCTCAGTTGGCTGGAGCATCATCCTGTAAACTGAAAGGTTACGGGTTTGATTCCAGGTCAGGACACATGCCTGGTTTGTGGGTTCGATCCCTGGGCGGGATACATACAAGAGGCAACCGATTGATGTTTCTCTCCTACATCATTGTGTTTTTCTCCCTCTAAATAAATAAATAAATAAATAAATAAATAAATAAATAAGCAAATAAATAAATAAATGAGTATGTCCCCAGGTGAGGGTTTAAAAAAAAAGAATATATTTTTAAAAAGAATAATCAAGAATTTTAAAAAGAAAACAATTAGAGAAGCTTAGACTTAAAATAGATAACAGATATACTTATTTATTTTAATTAGGGCATCATTTAGATAGGTTGGTGGTAGAGTATGGAGTCCAGGAATAATCTCGAATACATTTGAAATTTAACTTAAATTCAAAAAGTCATCTCAGATCAGTGCAATAAAACTGGATTGTTCAATAAATGTTTCTGGGATGACTAATAGATGTCTGGAAAGAATAAAATTTATTAAGAGTTCAAGATAAATTCTAAGTGGATCAAAGACTTACATTTTTTAAAAATGTACAAGTACTAACAGAACCCAGCAGGAAATTATTTATATCCACAAATGGGGAAGGCCTTTCAAAGTATGATAGAAAACCCAGAAGTTATAAAAGGAAAGCCAAAAATGAACTCAATTACATAAAAATGAAAAATCTCTAAGAGCAAACACCACCATGAAGTCAAAGACAAGTGACAAACTAGGAAAAGTATTTTGCAACTCATATAAGAGAAAGGGCCGATTTCCCTAATATGTAAAAAGTTCCTACAAGACACTAAGAAGAAAGACCAACAGTGCAATAGAAAATAAAATAGGTTATTAACAGAATTTATAGAAAAGGAAATACAAATAGCTACTCAAAAACATTTGAAATACATTCAGCTTCATTTATTTAAAAATTAATGCAAATTAAACTATAATGAGATACTATTTTTACCTACCAAGCAGGCAGATTTTTTTTTTAAGTTTGATAACACAGTCTATTAGCAAAACAGTGGATAAAGACATGCTCTTGTACACTGCTGGTCGAAGTTTAAGTTGGTACAATCTAAATGGAGAATAATTTGTCAGTATCAAAATTGCAAAAGCTTATATACTTTGATGCAGCAATTCTGCTTCGGGGATAATATATAGATGCACAAAATTACATGTGCAAAACTACAAGTCTCCACATTGCAACCTTGTTTATAACAAGATTGACAACAACCCAAATGGCTATCAATAAAGAATTGGTAATATACATTGTCTGTGTTCTCATAGATTGAATACTATGTAACCATAAAATAAGAATGAGAAAACTTTTATATGTTGGTATGGGAGGATACCTAAGATAGATTTTTAAGTGAAAAACAAAATGCATAATAGTAATATAGTATGTTAAATTTTGTATTTAAAAATGAGAAAGATTATCTATAAATGTAGATGTGTATCTTTGCATAAGTAGGTATAAAATCTCTCTAGTACAGTAATTTTCAACCTTTTTCATTTCATGGCACACAAACTAATTACAAAAATTCTGCAGCACAGCAAAAAAGATCTGACCAAAAAAATAAGTATATTTTTTATTTATTCACACCAGGTGACTTTTTATGTTGGCTGTTATCATTTTTTTATTTGACATTCTTAAGGGAAAAGAGGTCAGTGCCCTTGACTCAACAGGTATTGCACGTTTTAAAAATTCTTGCAGCACACCCATTGAAAATCACTGCTCTAGAAGGATACACAAGAAACATTAGTTGCCTCTAGGAGATGGAACTATGTAACTAGAAGGCAGGGATGGGGAGATTTTGGAGACTTTCACTGTCTACCATTTGTACCTTTTGAAATTTGCACCAACCAAAACAAATTTAAAAAATTTAATGCTATTTTTTAAATTGTCTTCAGAAGAAATCACTATTCACACAACATGGACGAGTCTCACAAACATAATAAGCAAAAGAAGCCAGACACACATAAAAAATAAGTAGTACATTTTCGCATACATGTAAAGTTCAGTGGAGACAAAACTAATCTATGGTGAAGGAAGTTAGAATGGTGGTTGTCTTGGTAGGGGTAGTGACTGGGGTACAGCATGAAGGAAACTTCCGGTTGTGGGCGATAGTCTTGATCTGGGTAGTTGGTGGTGACATGGATGTGTTCACTTGGAAGACTTTCTGCATGTAAATTATGTTTCAGCTTTTTAAAAATTATCTCAAAGGGGAAAATCTTTTTTAGGGTTGTATTCGTCTCCTGGGGCTGCTGTAAAAGAACCACAAACTGGGTGGCTTAAACAACAGAAACTTATTTTCTCACAATTCTGGTGGCTAGAAGTCCAAAATCAAGGTGTCTGCAGGGTCATATTTCTTTTGAAACCTGTAGGGAACAATCCTTTCTGATCTTTTCCTAGCCTCTGGTGGTGGCCATTGGTCCTTGGCTTATAGATGCATCACTCGAATCTCTGACTCCATCTTCATATGGTGTTCTTACTCTCTGTCTTCTGTCTTACATGGAGTTCCTTTTATAAAAACACCAGTTCTATTGGGTCAGGGGCCCACCCTATTCCAGTATGACCTTATCTTAATTAATAGATCTGCAATGACCCTATTTCCAACTAAGGTCACATTCTGAGGTACTGGAGGTTAGGGCTTCACCTTATCTTTGGGGGAAGGCAACGCCAGGGGGAACATGATTGATCAGAAACAATGGTTAATGAAGAATTTTTAAAGAGGATTGGAGTGGCTATAGAAGACTTTTAATCTCATTTGAGGGACTGGTTTGTGGAGTGTGCCATTGTTGAGCTCTTGCAGAGAGAAGTAGCCCAGTGCTGTGTCTACCAGGGGTGTCATCATCTTGGCAGCCATACAGCTGCTGGAAAAGAAGAGCCTAATCCACTGACTACCCATAGTTAGGTGAAAAGAAAATACACAAGAAGCTTTCTGGCTCCTTTGGTAACCTCCTTCATGATTGTACAGTTCTATAAAACTAGGGGCTGGGTCTTTATAGGTTATGGCTTGACACACTTAACCATTCATCATCACAGAGCAATGGTGTGGGTCTGAAGATGGGCTTTTATGAAAAGCCTCCTCATTTTTCAGGTTTACTCCAAGAATCCTATAGAGCCCTCAGTTTCCACTGGGCATGTGTATGGTTTTATTTTTCTATCAAAGAGTCAGCAAGTTTCCAAATGAGTAACAGACACAGGGTGTGGTGTCTGGCTTCCCTTTTGGTTGGGCATTCAAATCGCCCTTGACGTATAATGAATTCCACAATTCTCACCACCATTGAAGTTAGTTTCTTAATTTAATGCAATAATTATCTTGTTGTCACTGGCTTCCAATGTGTGGGGCTTATTGTCAGTGCTCAATAAGTATTTTGTTGACTGAAGGCAGAAAAGCAGAACAACATTTAGCCATTTAATTGTTGACTGAGGCCATTAATAGTTTCAAAATTCAACCATTATAGGGCAGGCAAAAATTAGTCTATGTTAGAAAACATCATAACAAGTGGTTGCCTTGGGCAGCAGGGGCTGACTGGGATGAGGAATCTTTCTAGAGTGTTTATAGTTTATAGCTTGATAAGGTTCGGATAGATACTTTTCAAAACCCAGTGAGTATCCACTTAAAATTTATACATTTCATCTTATGTAAATTTTTCCTCAAAAGAAAATAACTATAAGCAAATCTAGAACTCTAGCAAATGTTATGCATGGGAACAGTAAGATAGATTGACAGATGGATAAAGAGATGGGTATAGATGGATAGATGTGTAATGAAAATACATAGTAAAGTATTAATGGTAGAATCTAGATGTGGATGTATGGGTGTGCACTGTAAGACCCTTTGCTCTTTTCTGTATGAAAATTTTCATAATAAAATATTAGAAAAATTCAAAGTTCAAAACCATTTAGGACTTTGCAAATGTGGGACCAAAGTCTACTTGCCAATGTTATTCCCTGTCACAAGCTTGAATGTCTGCTACTTAAAACAGGGAAATTTACAGCCTGCTAGGAATCTCCTGGCACATCCATCAACAGATTTTCAGAAATATTCAGGGAGCCTGTTTCACTGCCCTACTGGGAGTAAAACTTTAAAAAGGAAGTAGTTGTAAAGGGGGGAAGGACATTTACATTTCAATGTGGCATCATAGAACATGATCTTATGCCAGCCGCCTACATGTGGCCCAGAAAGAAAGCTGATGAGATCTCATTAAAAACAATGCCTTGTTTTATAATTATGCTCAGGATGCAAAGAAAATCTATTTTATTTATACTTGAAGAAAGACATGGAGAGCTACAATTCTATGTTCTCTTATTCTTCCTCTACCCTCCCCCTATTTTATACTCACCCTCCCTATGAAAATTAAATGTAAATAAAAGGGCTTGACTTTGGAACAGAAATTGTCTCTGAGTGCTAAGCCATACCTCCTCCTCCTGTATTTTCTTTAATATAGTATAGTAGAACCCTGGGAGTCAAACTCTTGGGTTCTTCTGTTTTGATTACTAAGTAGTTCTGGTACCTTAAGTAAATCAATCTCTTTAAGCCTAAATTTCCACAGTTGTAAAAGGAGCAAATTCCATCAGATGATTTATCTACAAGTCCCTTCTAGAACTAGAATGTAACTGCTTTTTTTAATCCTGTCTCCCTATATCTTTTGGGAGCCAACTGTAATGAAATCTTGAATCCAGACCCTGGCATACTCTAGGAAGAGGCATCTCCAGTCCCAACAAGACACAAAGAAGACTGCTAAGAACTTATTCAAGTAAGGCTTAAGGTTTTAGTCCCAGTGAATTTTCTATCTGTTTTTCAGTATTAGTCAGTCATGAAGTTAGTTGGATTTTTAAGGCATTCAGGAGAGAAAAGCCACAATGTGGTACAGTGTATCTCTTCCAAAAGGTATCCAGAAGAACAGAGAAGAAAGTGATTTCTTTTTTATTTGTGAAACTGTATGCTTTGTTTATATGGACTTATCGCCAGGTGAAAATTTCCTTTAATACTGTTTGTGGGAAGGGGTTTTCAGTTGCTAGCCAGGTATTTTTACCAAGGAATGAAAGCAGAACAGAGTCAATATTCCTAGAAGGATGAGCTGTTTTCATTCTCAAAGACAAGAGTAGTTTGTTGTTACACCATACACGATTTCTGTCCAGAAGGTATCCAGCCATGTAATATGAAAAATAGAGACATTTCTTGAAGAAGATACAAGATACTAGAAACATTGTACATAGGACAATGATGCCACAGCCCCCTTCAAAATAGGCACCTTGGGACCTCACATAGTTCTCCCAATCTCCCTCAGCTGCCCCAATATATTTTTCTGAATTTCATCAACGGTCTGAAATCTCTTCTCTTTCAAAGGTGGTTTTAGTTTTGGGAAGAGCCAGACATTGCAGAGTGCCAAATCTGGGCTGTAGGGGTGCTGAGTCACCTGGGTAATTTGATGTTTAGCCAACAAACTCTGCACAAGACTTGATGTATGAGCGGGCGTATTGTCATGATGAGGCTGCCAATCACCAGTTGCCCATAGCTGTGGCCTTCTGAATCATCTGAATAGTTTCCGTGGAGAAATGTTCAAGCTTAACACAAAATTTGATGCAGACTTGTTACTCTACTCACTTAGTCATTTTAAATGCTAGGCCACACAGTACACTTGCTCATTCAACCAACACCACCTACCACCCCCACTGACTAGTACAGTAAAGTCGTCATTGTTCACACATGTGCATTCCAGTCCACTCTCCTTGGTTGCCAGGTTACATCAATGCCGCACAAACCATTTTCCTTGTATTAAAAATGGCTGGACTTTTTCCAGATAGATCTCATATAAACAACCTAGAGAGGATAATTGGATAAACTTTGAATCTCCTCACATGCTATTTACTCAATTGTGTTGCCAAAGACTCTAAACTTCCATTATGTGGGTCCCTTGGCAGGACTAACTGCCTGTGCGGTACTCAGATATACATACATGTGTATTCATAGTCATGCCACATGTAAGCTGTATATCAAATTTAGTTGTATCCATGTTGTATCTTCTTTATAGATTATTTCTGAGTTTGCACATTTCAGCATGAATATCTACATATTTTCTCCCTTCCATCTACAGTAACCAAATGTGAATAGCAGGGCTTCTTAACATAAGAGGTTAATTATCAAGGACTTGACTTTACTAATGTACTCAAGTTGGTGATGTTTTAGATGGGGAGAACATGGGCAAGCAATCTGATTTGGTCCATTATTATATTTTCAATTATCTTTGGTGCTCAAAGAGAGACACTAATATAGCTGAGGATGACATAGCAAATTACCACAGCTCTCTAACCTTTTAAATTGCTAACACTGTTGTAATCTGTAATTATAGAAATCAGTGTGAGAATTGTGGCACTGCATAATTATCTTTCCTGATACTTTACTGCTGAATGAATTATTAATCAGAATCAGTCTTGTATAGTATTTGCAGCAACTCAGAAGAATAATGTATAATTAAATTTCATTATTCCTATTTTTGTGCTAATGTTTTATGATGTCATAATTGATAATTAATTGGCCAAAAACTTGCATAATACTTGAGAGTTTCAGGTGGCTGAAAAATGTTCAGTGTGCTGAGTTCATTAACTAAGTGTAATGATCATTCTGTAAAGATCACAAGTGTAGTCCAGTCTGAGAAAGCTTTTGAAATTGGTATATTAATCATTAAGCCTTTCATGTTTTCTTAAAAGAAAGCAATAACTGTGAGCACATATGAATAATTAAGAAATCTTAATAGATTTCAAATCTGGTCAATTTTAAGTGATCAGATGTTAGT
The DNA here is from genome assembly GCF_987537825.1 of Furipterus horrens. NCBI lineage: Eukaryota > Metazoa > Chordata > Mammalia > Chiroptera > Furipteridae > Furipterus > Furipterus horrens. The sequence goes on along the minus strand of NW_028327176.1, from coordinate 133,553,507 downwards.
TATGAATATCAGATTAGTACACAAGATACAGTTGATGTGCTTCTCTGTGGATCAGTTTCCATGCTAATTAAACAGTGAACAGTCTCCATATAATCACAATTTCAAAAAGAGAATAACAGTGCTATAGCCTAAAAAGCTATTTCCCACTGTCTTTGATGAGCATAACTAAGAGTGGAGCACATCTTTATGGACAAAGTCTAGTCTAATCCTCTTTTCCAATTCTCCAAAATACTAAATGGTTTCAAACCCCCTCACAGACACAGAATTTAAAGTCTGAAAGGATTATGAACTTTTCCTGGACTGGCATTCTAACTAAGAATTCCTGGTGTGAGTCTCTCCTGGTGTCCTTTGCAACCTAGGTAACCAGCCAACACTCGGAATCCAAGAATGTCTTTCACTCAGCCTGAGTTCTATTGAAAAGAAACATTGTTGGGCATTTTATGTGAACTTCTGCTGTGCCATTTTATTTGATTTTTTTTTCAAGAAGGTAGATTCTTTTTTCTGGTTTTCAAGTGTCTCCTTTAGAAACCTACAGTTTAAAAAAAAAAAAAAAAAAAAGGTGAACATATTTTTTCTTTCCAGAGAATGTTGAAGGCATTGTTATAGGAAACTTTACAATGCATGTTTTTTAATCAGTTCTTTTCTAAGCTGATCAGAAAACCATCCACAGGAGATTGTTCCTAGGGATTACAGTGCAAATGGACCTCTCCTTTCCCAGGAAGATCATGAGTAGTTTATTTTTACATTGGTTGTATCGGCTCCAATGTCTTACAATTCCAAACTGTAAATTACTAAAGAGGAGTTTGTCCTCGGACCACTATGAGTAGAACTAAGGCAAATTATGTAGCATTTCAGAGAGACTTACTCGGTGCCCTTCATGCTTGTCTGATTTTGGAATAAAAATCAGAAAGCTCCCTCTTACCATCTTCTCTGAATCCCAGGCCCTCCAGAGCCATGTGTGGTCCCAGAGCTGCAGAGGCCTGGGCATTGGTCCTGCCAAGCTTGGTCATACTCTGGGAACATTGTCCTGAGGATGCAGTTGGAGGTACTGTTTGCCCATCATATCCTGGGGGCTTGGAGACTTAGGTGCTGCTGACATGGAGGGCATGATTGGTCCTCTGTTTGCCAGTTTGAAATGGGAGGCTGCCTACATAGGGGGAGGGAATCCCAGCCATCTTTCAGAAGTGGGAGCGAGGAGGCACTTGCCAAGATAGAGCAGCTAATATATACTCTGCAATGACCCACACTGTACAGAACCAATGGATAAAGAATATGTCTCACTATTTATAAATAGTTGAGCCTAGAAAGCTATGAAAATAAAGCACACTGAAGACCCTTGCACTGAGAAACTCTACAAATGTTAGCTTTTCTTTCATTGTGTCAGTCTAAGCTTTTCCCATAGCTTTTGTTCCTTCCCATTATCTAAGTTGCGTACCTTGGAGGTTATATCATTAGTTTCCTCTAACATTCGTGTTGCTCACAATAGACTAAGTTTTCTGTGGATAAATGGATAGGCAAGGTGACCTGGTAGCCCAGAAAAGACAGGCAGCTCCAGAGAGCAAAGGAAGCTGTGTGAAGAAGAGGTCTGAAGGAGACCTCGGCAGAAACAAAAGTAACAGAAAGCTAGGAAGGAAGGTGGAGTGCAGGCAGGAGGCTGGGGTTGGGGTCTAAACAAGGAGAAGGTAACATCTGAGCAAAGACCTGAAAGAGGTCAGGGCATGTGCCATCACCTTGAAATCTCAAAACAATCTCTTAGAAAGCAGATTTTATCTCCCTTTCACATATAAGGATACAGAGAACTTAAATGGCCATGTCATCGAGCTCCAGGAAGCAGCACGCAGACATTCTTGGTTTGTAGGACTGCCTTGGATTAGCTACCATGGGGGTTAAAGTGCACATTTCCAGCCCCACTTTAGTTAACCTTAAATCCACATGGTTTGAAAACTACTGTATAATTCCAAAAGACAGGAAGGTGGCTGGGAGAGTCTGAGTTGTATAGGTAGGGAAAGCAGGAAATGCCAGTGTGAAAAAAGGATAAGTCACTGGCAATCTGGAGTTAAAAAGTGAATGGGAGAAGGTGGTATGATTGAGAAAGAAGAGCCAATTTTATTGAGCATTGTATGTGGAATGAGTAAATTAATGAACTAATGAGCAAACAAATAGGTGTAGTGTTTTAATCCTCACAACCCTACCAGATAGGTGCTGTTTATCATACCCTTTTTGTACAAGTCGCACACAGAAGTTAAGTGTCGTGCCAGAGATTTTGCAGCTCATGAGTCAGGATTCAAAGCCAGGCAGTCTGGCTCCAGAGCCTGATTCTCAGCCATTACACTACACTGTCTCTGTAAACCACAATGTAGACTGTATTTAATGAGTGCTTACTACACTCTAGGAATTGCTCTAAGCACTTTGCCTATTTGTGCTTTAAGTTGCTTACACCTCATAACTGGATTACAGGTGAGGAAACCTTACAGAGAGCTTATGTGGTCTGGGGGGGCATAGTAGTCAGCACCCCGATGCCAGCAGGCCTTCCCCAGAGCATAGCTCATCAACACTGCACCTCACTGCCTCTCATGGTGAAAGAGGATTCTGATTTGTGTGAAACATATGCAAAGGTAGCAGAGAGAGAAAACAGGGAAAGCCTATGATGAGAAGGTAGACTATTCCAAAGCACCCACATTTAGCAAATATGAGAAGATAGAATCTTTTAGAAAATGTTATTAGATGAGAAGCTATACAAGTCCCCCATTGACCAGACACCTTCTCTTGGTATAAAGGAGAAATATATCAGGGTTAAGTGCCCATAAGAGCAGATGTTCTTGATATAAGTATGTGTAGAATTAGTCGGGTGGGATGAGGAGAGTTCCTGATGCAAACAGAGTACTTTAAACTACTCAGTGGGCCCTCAGGTCTGCTGCTTTATTTGACCTTCACGATCAATGTGGGATATTAGCTAGGGAAAGCGGCATGGTGTCATTGCCAAAGTTGTCAGAAAGCACCAGATTTCACATATTGTCCCTTCATTTTCTCACAGGCCACGGATGGAAATCAATCAACGTGGCCTCTCCTCTCCCTAAGTTTAAGCAGGAGAGTCTGGCAAACAAAGATATACATCATTTTTTGTGCAGCCCAGGTTTGCTCAATATAAGAAACTCAATCTGTGCAGAACTACAAATTAATGTAATATGCAAAGAAATCAACTTTATTTTTCTAATAATAGTTTTTATTTGTGGAGTATGAACTGTAAAACAAAGATCATTTCGAATACCTTTTACCTCATCTCATTTAATCTTCACGTAGGCGTTCTGCAGATGGAAACACCAAGGATTAGAGTCTAACTGATGTACTCAAAGTCCTACAGCGAGGAGTGGGAGAGCAGGGACTCAAATGGAGGCCCCTCTGTCTAGGGATAGGAGAGATGGGAAGCAGGTACATGGTAGAGTCAAGAAATGCTGAGAAGTCACTTCCTGACTCCTGCTTTTCTGTGCTTGTTTGCTACCAGCTGACTGGTCAGAGGGCTGGCCCTGGTCACACCCTCTCCTGACCATTTGGAAGGAGAGTGTTTTCTCCCTCGTAAATAATCCTTTCTTTAATATACTTTGCGTTATCTGAAGCATATCTTGGGATACAAATGGTGTAAGTGAGTGTGGTATAGCATAAGCATATAACAGGATTTATATTTAAACAGCAGAATCAATGTCAGGAAGCATTTGTGTCCCTGCTTTTTGATAATAGTCATTACTGAGAAGCTCCCAAGGACAGGACAGGGACTTGGAAGGCTTCAGGCACATCCTCCGCTTCCCCCCACCCAATGTCTCTTCAATGACCTCCTGCATTTCCCGGTGCTCCCAGGAGGCCATTTCACATGTGTGCTAATATTCTGGCTCCATTTGATCTCCTGTATGGTGACAGATGGTCCAAATGCTTTTACTACCTGATGTGGGATTTAACAAACTGCCAACCAATGGGTTAGCCTCATGGTTTTAATCATTTTTAAATGGAAAAACAAGAGTGAGGGTAGCCGGGCTTCAGCAGGAATTCACAGACCTTTCCCAAAACATTTCCCTAAATGATCCTTGAGCTGGATGACTTCTCTGCCCTGATTGGATGCTACCTGCCTTGGGTGCTGAGTTTGAATTGTTCTAGTTACCAAGTGAATCATCTTACAACCTAAACTTCACCCATCCCAGCTTGCATTCCTACAGAGAAAATATCTCAGAACAGAACCATGTTGTCCAAAAGACCCTGATGTGTGAAAGAAGCAAGTTTCCTTTTATTAAGAACCTCTTCTGGTCCTGGCCAATGTGGCTCATTTGGTTGAAGCATTGTCCTGTAGCCAAAAGGTTGTGGGTTTGATTCCCAGTCAGGGCACAAACCTAGGTTGCAGGTTCAATCCCTTTGGGTGCATTGTGTACAATCCATGGTCTGGGCACGTATGATCCCTGGTACAATCCTTGGTCTGGGTGTGTGTGCGAGGCAACCAATTGATGGTTCTCTCTCGCATTGATGTTTCTCTCCCTCCCTTCCTCTCTCTCTAAAAGCAATGAAAACCAAAATGTCCTTGGGTGAGGATAAAACTTTTTTTTAGAAAAAGAACCTCTTCTGTGAAAGCTGTATTTCTGCCAAACCTCAGTGACTCACTTCTGTTTTCTCTCCCACTTGTAAGCAGCATGCCCTCTCAGGAAACAGGACAGGCATTGACAGAGATCACAAGGACGAACAGCCACACAATTATAGATATTCTTATGCATAGGCAGACCTTCCTGTCACAAATGCACCTGGAGGTCACCCTGCTGAGAGGGAGTTAGGTTCAATAATCCAGTCTTTAGCATCATAATTCCTAGTCAAATGAATCTACCATTGGCAGGGTATGCACATCAGCACCTTTAAGCAATAACTAGCCCAGAATGAATTCTGGGAACAATGGCATTGCTAATATTGTTTCTTGACTTTGCATGGACACCCAGGGCCAGCATTGTCACTGACCTTACATGTCATTGAACATACATCTCCCTATTACCGATGTCAAGAAATAGGACGTAAGCCCTGGCTGGTGTGGCCCAGTGGATTGAGTGTCTGCCTGTGAGCCAAGTGTCGCTGGTTCGATTCCCAGTCAGGGCACATGACTAGGTTGCACGTCAGGACCCCAGTTGGGGGCGCGAGTGAGAGGCAACCATACAGTGATGTTTCTCTCTTTCTCGTTCTCCTTTCTCCTCTCTCTAAAAATAAATAAGTAAACAAACAAATTAATTAATTTTTAAAAAAAGAAATAGGACGTAAACTCAACAATAATTGCACAGTAAAGTCTTTTGAAGCTAGTTTAAGGAGCAAAAATTTTTAAGTATAACACTTAGATGGTCTCTTCTTTCCTCTCTCTTCCCTTTTTTCTCCCTCTTTTCGTTCCTCCTTCCTTCCCTCTTCCCACCCCCAAATCAGATTTGGAGTCCAGTAAAGGCTGAGTTCAATTTTTGACAGTCTTAGGTTTGACAGTAATGCTAAAGTTGGAATTAAACAGGCTTGCAGTCTCCCCTTTTTTTCTGCATTTGACTATCTGTTGTCTTTTCTTAGTCTTTGATTCTCTGTTGTGAGTTTTGACTTTGTTCTTTTCTAAAACAGAATAATTTCTGTCAGGTTCTGGGAACTCCCCTCCCACCCAATGGAGAAGTTTTGGGGAGGGGACATGTGCCCTGTGTTGAACTGTACACCAGGTACAAATCTGCAGTGCCTTCTATTAAAATGTAAAATGGTCCGTTGAGTCATCCTCCCTCTGGTTTGACTCAGATGCTTTATGGCGCACTTTGCATGTCATTTCTCTGTAATGATTTCCCCATGGAGAAGGGTGTCTGATAGAATCCAGGCAGACTGAAGATTGCTCTGAGTCAAATGGATCTTTTATTCTTTTAGTGTTAACCCTTATCTCTCAGTTTCCCATCCTTGCATTTTCCCTGAAGGAACCTTAATGAAGTAAATAGGTTCCACCACCCTCATTTAGCCTCCTAATCACTGTTCATAATTTCTTCTCACATTAACAGCATGGAGCTCTAGGGTGATATTTCTCTGGCTGGGAGGGGAGGGATGGGGATCCTGGGAAAGAATATTTTACACAGATGCCCTGATAAAGAAAAATATAGAAAGAAGTGACTTTTCTCTGTCCTCTAACTTCTAATAGGCAAGAAGCAAATGCTAATAGGAAGCAGAGATTGATGTATGAGAAATGAATATAAATGGAGAACATACATACAAAGAAGTAGCACCTGAAACAAACTGGGAATGACAACACAGAAAGAAAACTCACCAAGGAGAGAGAAGGAACTACATCAGCAGAATAAATGAGGGTTTTGGCTGCACTCTTACGGGGGGGGGGGGGGGGGGGACACGTTACCATAAAAGAACCGAAAGCAAGCATTAAAGTATAGAAAAGGAAGAGCAGAGTAGATGATCACAAACCTGCCAATCCCTAATTCCCCATTTTCTTCCTGCCCACCCTGCTCTCTTGCCCACGCCCATACTACCACCATCTCTGAACTTCCACTAATAATAATCATGTGTCTTAGATGACCTGGGGTGGAGTCCGTGTTACCCATTGATTTCAAAGCATGTCGTTCTTTCATCCAGAGATGACAATACATGCGCTCTTGTTGTGAAGCCCAAGCCGTAGCCTTCTCCCTCGCCCCTAAACAGTGTGATCTCACCTGACGTCACTGAGTAGAGACTCAGACAGAAGAGTGGATGGATCCCTTGCGATGCCATAGCCACATATCTAAGACAGCTTGTGAGAACCTGTCCTGCTCACCAGAGCACTGTTGGGGTGGAGCAGTGCGGAGAACAACGCACTGAGCTGTTGCTTAGTAGTTACGGGTACTCTGTGCCACTAATATGAGAAAAGCGGCCCTTGGTTCATCCTTCCTTTCAGTTGACTTTATTTGTAAGGAAGAAAAGTTCAAACTGTCATTGGGAAGGTTTTCATTTCTTCATCTCTCTCGAAGGTAATGTGATGGCACTTTTCCCTCCCAGCAAGCTATATTATTTTGAGTCTCCCTGACTTTCTAGAAAAGAAAAAAAGAAAAAGAAAAAAAAAAAAAAAACCTTCTCAAGTACTGTCATTAGAGAAGCTCTTGTTTCAGGTTTTTCCTAAATTTCTGTACTTTCATAAAACCATAGAAATTAGAACTAGAAAAACATTGCCAGGTCACCTAGTCCATTTCCTCATTTTATAGATAAGAAAGTGGAAGTGCATTGAAGTGATTTGGTTTTCACAAGATTTCAGAAAAATCTCTGAAAAGAGTTTTTGTCTGAAGCAAAAGTCTGGGCTCAGATTTCTCACCACCTCCCAAAAGGCTTTGTCCCATGTTCTGCCCATTTTCTCAGTTTCTGATTTAAAACATACCACTTGGAATCGGTTAGATTTGATTACCGTTAAGGACCCCTCTGACCTTAAATTGTAGGCTCTAAGTTGTGGTTGTATGTTTTCATTTAAAACCCAGAGTCCACCCTAGGACCTTTGTAATTAAGTTACAGAACCTGAGGCATATTACTTGAGTTGTTAACCCTTTCCTACAATTTTAATTTGGGGTTAGCTGGGTATTTTAAGTTTTAAAATAGAACATAGATATAAAAAGTGCAGAAGACAAATATATAATCTAACACGCAATGAACATACATCTCCCTATTACCGCTGTCAAGAAATAGGACGTTGTGACAGCACCCCTGCGACCCCCTAGTGCTGCTTTCCCACAACAGCTCTCTTCCCTGCAAACGGAACCTCCGAGTCTTTTCTGTATGTGTCCCTGGATATTGCCCATTTTTGAACTTCATATAAATCAAATTCAGTTGTATGTTCTTATTTTGTGTCTTGCTTCTCTGGCTCAGTATTCAACACTAGGTTTGTGAGAATCATTCATGTTGTCACATGTGGCTCAAATTTACTTTGTATTCTTCCATTATATGAATACACCGCAATGTATTTATTCACTCTGCTGCTGACAGACATTGTGTTGTTTCCAGTTGGGAGTTATGCTGAACAGTGCTGCTATGAACACTCACATAGAGTTCCTGTTGCAGACATGCAGGAGTATATCTTGAGTGTGACCTAGGAATGGAATTACGGGGTCATAATCTGTGCATTTCTTCAATTTTACTAGATAATGCCAAACTGTTTTCCAAAAAGGTTGAACCAGCCATCGGTGTATGAGAGTCCTGTTGTTTTCACCTTCACAAACGCTTGGTATTCTCAAACTTTCTAATGCTTTCCAGTTTGTTGAGTGTGCAATATATTTTTAATTCTTTATTACCTTTCGATTAATACATATAGTCTGCTACCAACAGTCTAATATTTCTTCTAGCTCAGCCTCTGTACCACACCCTGATTCTTCACATAGTTTGTACTTATATACATAAATGCTAATAGTTGTCACTATTTTATTATGGGATATTTTGGAAGTTTGGATTATTATTTATTTTTATCTGTTTAAAAGAACAAGTGAAACAATATCAGCAATAAAAATTACCAGAAATTTGGGGCTTATTATGATGGTCCCTAATTTTTTTTAAATATTTTTCAGCTGTGCAGTAAAAAGATGTTATCACAAACTATGTCAGTAAGTTGAACTTCCTCCTGAAAGTTCAAGGAAAATGGAAGTTTATATTGAAGCACACGAATCATTCCGAGCTATTAAGGATCTGATGATACAATTGCAAGTGCTTCCTCCTAACAACAGCCTTAAATTTCAGTTCCCTTGGCACTAACTAGTACACACGCAAATGGAGTGTGTGAGTAAATAAAGAACATGGAACGTTTTAGCTGCTGCTCCGTGTCAAGCCCTTACTTTAGCTCTCTAAAGCATTAGAGACATTAAGTGACAGGCACTGCAGTTTTCCATTAGAAAATACTGAAATTGGATTGCTTTCCACTCTTAAGTAAGAAGTTTGGGTCTTGATGCTATTGAAAAGTGCTTCCCATCCAACGTAATAATGTAGTAGATTTAATGGCACTATGCACTCTAAAATTTCTATAGACTTGATAACTTTCTTTTATAAAAACTGACCCTTACCACTTCATAGTAAATAACTTTTTTTAAAAGCATGCTTGATAAGGTCAGAAATTTACTAAGCAATTACTAAATAATGTAGTGTTTGATTCACAGAAGTATTTACTTAATGCGCTGTTTCTAGAGGAAATGTGGTTGGAATTTCAAGTGAAATGGTTTATAATTTTGTCTTTTTCATTACCTGCAAGAAGCATTCATTTCTTTTCATCTGAACCATTCTAGACATGATAGGTTGTCTGAAAAACTTAACATTCTTACTCTTTTGTGAATTACAGCTTTACAGATTTCCCACTGCAGATTTCCCTTTTCTTAGATCTTTGATTTATATTTTTACTTCAGAACTGTTAGATACTTCATTTCCTAAGTATGACCCAATAATGAATGAGGAATGAATGAGTGAATTAATAATTGAGTTTGCCTTTATTAATTCTATGTCTTTTACTGATAAGAGTTGTGATCTATGTAGCTTTTTGAAGAGATGAACACATTATGATAAAATAATAGTAACTAACTTTTACTGCTAAACCATATGATAAGATGATTAGGGTATATGTATATGTGCATGTGCAGCTGGGATTTTTTTGGCCTACAAAAAGAATGAGATCCAGCCAAAATCCAAATCAGAAGCTTTGGAAAGCTTCCTTACCATCTGATTTCAGCTGATGTCTGCACACTTGAACGCAGTGTCTAATGCGTAGCATGAAGACTGCTGTCAGACTCATACATGCTATTCTGGGCTCTGTTACTCACTACCAAGTATCTCATTCTTAGATCCCATGGATCTGCTAAAGATTTCAGGATTTGCTGCATTAAGGATAAAATGTTGTTTAATGAATATTAGTAAGGCAAGTGAAGAAAAGAAAACTGAGTGGAACATAATGCAATGATAGGAGAAACAGATTTCAGGTTGGCATTAGTCAGTCAAAAACAGACAAATTGGAGGAGTTCCTAGAAAAGCACCCATGATAATCAGAGGATGGGGAGGGCTGACTGATTTCTAAAAGGAGAAGAAACAGTATGTCCTGTTATGCTTGAAAAGGGGCCAACAAGGAGGGAAGTGATGAGATCCAATAGGAATGTAAAGGCAAAGAGGAATAGAGTGGTGCTGGCATGGTATAGGGAAGGATTATCCAGGAATAATGTAATAAAATCAGGAATAGCCTCAGTCAGGTTAAAGTCTAGCAACAGCTTCCTGGAAATGATAGAATTTAGATTGTAACATTTGATGAACAGATCTGATGTGTTTTAAATGTCTTCTAAAACTCTCTGGAAGGTTTAGCCCAAAAAGCAGGCATCCACATTCATGTGACTATCATAGCCTGCTTCACTGACTCAGGGTGCACGTATTGCCACACCTCCCTTATTTTCCTAAACCTGCCTTATTATGTGATATGGAGTCTTTTCTTGAGGCTCCACCAGCCGTCCTAGAGCCAGAAAGAGACCATCTTGCTTGTGAACTGGAATCTGAGAGCCCCTCCACTGCCTTGTCTTCACCACTGTTGATGAATGATTGCTCCTCCCTGGTGGGCAGACCCTTGTCCATTGCTGCAAGACAGTCATCAGGCCCCTACTTGGACTTCAGTGTAACTCCACTCTGAATTCCAGGTGATATTCTTTTAGTTTTTACTCTGTTGGTCAGCCATGGTTCCCAGAACAAACCTCTGGGGTAAGATATTCAGGACTGGAAGAGCCGATAGTGTCTGCTTCAATGCAGGATATTTTGTGCCAAAAATATCCTCACAGGTTTTTATTTCCCATTTTGTAAAGGTAATTTCACTTCAAGGAACTTGTTCCCCCCATTTACTCAGGGATACTATGATCTGTCTCAACAGCTCTTCCTAACTTGGCATCTATGGGAGCCAGGGATTCGGGTCCTGGTTCCTTCTCTCCCAGAAGACTTTGGTTTCTTCCTGTATATTGTCCACCCTGTTCTCTGCAACCAGCTCTGCATTATCACCTATGAAAGAGGCTACATAACTGCCATTTGTAAGATCATGGAAAGCTAACTTCTCTCAACTAAAATGACAATATCCCACTCCCTATGATCCATTAGATATTTCTTTTATAGACTCTGAGACTCATAGATTTGTAGATCTGTATGAAGTGTGCTGGTCTTTCTAGTCCAGACTCTTCATTTTACAAACATGGAAGCAGGTCCAGAGAAAAGCAATTTATCCAAAATCCTCAAAGCCAGTCAGTGCCAGAGCTGGACCAAAAGCTCTAGACCCCTGGTCCACTCCTCTTTCCACTGCACCTCACTTTCATTTCTCTTTTGATTTTACTTAATTTTGTGTTTCACTAAAAAACTTATAGCTTTGTATCTTTTATGGTAAACTTCTCTCTTATTGGTATAGGTTCCTTAATAAATGGATTAGGAAGATGAGATGTCTTTTATAAATCATCTGCTTCTTATGAATTATGCACACCATTTGCATCCTAAAACATTGATTATTCCACCCAGTTTTCAGTCATGTTGGCTAACAAAATGTTAAAAAATGGAATCCAACAACTTGTAAAAAGGCAAATACATTAGGATCAAGTGGAGATTATCCTAGAAATGCAAGATTGGTGTAACATTCAAAAATGAATCAATGTATTACAACAAATTCTGAAGATAAATTAAAGCAAATTATTATTTTGTCAAAAAAAATGAATCAATGTTATTTACCTTATTAACACATGCTTTTAAAAAAAAGAACTATGTGATTACCTCAGTAAGTGCAGAGAAGCATTTGTCAAAATCCAGCCCCCATTCACCCATTCCTGATTTAAAAAATAAATAAATAAAACTTATAGCAAATTAGGAATAGAAAGAAATTTCCTCAGCTCAATAGGACCATCTATGAAATACCTATAGCTACCATCATAAAGAACAGTGAAAGGCTACATATCCCCTAACATCAGGAACAAGGCAAGAGTATTTGCTCTTACCACTGACAGTCAACACTGTGCTGCAGGTACAGTGCAATACTGATGCATCTAGCCAATGCGGTAAGGCAAGAAAAAGACCTTGAAATCATCCAGGTTGGAAAGAAAGTAAAATGTCTTTATTTACAGACAACGTAACCTTCTATATAGAAAATCTATGGAATCTACCAAAACGAAACGGCTGTGAGAACGAATAAGCAAGTTAGGCAAAGCTGTGGGAAACAAGATCAATACACAGAAATTATTTCTATTTCTATATACTAGCAATGAAAAATCTGAAATTTAAATCTGTAAACTAAACCATTTCTAATCGCATTAAAATAGAGATGACCTTGGTTTAGGCAAAAATATGTTTAGATACAGCACCAGAAGCATGATTCATAAAAGAAAAAATTGCTGAATTTGACTTCATCAAATGAAAATTTTCTCTGTTTGAAAAGCACGATTAAGAGAATGAAAAGACAAGCTACAGTTTAGAAAATATTTGGAATATTAGCAAACCGAATACAGCAGTGCTTCAAAAAGATCATACACCATGATCAAGTGGGATTTATCCCAGGAATACAAGGTTGGCACAACTTTCACAAATCAATAAATGTGATTCACCACATAAACAAAATGAAGGCTAAAAACCACATAATCATATCAATAGATGCAGAAAAGCATTTGATAAAATCCCACACCCATTTATGATAAAAACTCTCAGCAAAGTGGGAATAGAGGGAACGTATCTAAACATAATAACGGCCATATATGACAAACCCACTGCCAGCATCATACTCAATGGACAAAAACTACAAGTATTCCTTAAGATCCGGCACTTTCACCTCTCTTGTTCAACATAGCATTCATAGAAGAAGAAAAAATAAAAGACATCCAAATTGGAATGGGAAAAGTTAAACTGTTATTATTTACAGATGACATAACACTGTACATAGAGAACACCAAAGATTCCACCAAGAAACTACTAGAACTGACAAATGAATTCAGCAAAGTAACAGGATACAAAATTAATATCCAAAAATCAGTTGCATTTTTGTATGCCAATAAGAAATGAGCAGAAAGGGAAATTAATAAAACAATCCCAATTACAATTGCTTCAAAAAGGATAAGATACCTAGGAATAAACCTAACCCAGGATGTAAAAGACCTGTACTTGGAAAATTATGTGACACTAAAGAAGATAGAAATAAGTGGAAGCACATACCGTGTTTATGGATAGGAAGAATTAACATCATTAAAATGTCCATACTACCCAAAGCAATCTATAGATTCAGCACAACTCCTATAAGATTCCAATGACATATTTCATAGAACTAGAACAAATATTTCAAAAATTTATAGGGAACCACAAAAGGCCCCGCACATAGCGGTCCTGAGGAAGAAAAACAAAGTTGGAGGAATCACACTACCTACTATCAAATTATACTGTAAGGCCACAGTAATCAAAAGAGCATGGTACTGGCATAAAAACAGACACATAGGTCAATGGAACAGAATAGTTGATTAATATTTCACAGAGGAAGCCAGCACATACAATGAGCTAAAGATAATTTGTTCAATAAATGTTGTTGGGAAAATTGGACAAATACGTACAGAAAAATGAAACTAGATCACCTTCTTATACCACACACAAGAATAAATTCAAAATGGATAAAAGACTTAAATGTTATACCTAAAACCATAAAAATTCTAAAAGAAAACATACACCACAAAATCTCTGACATAGCTTAAGCAGTATTTTATCAGATAGATCTCCCCAGCAAGGGAAACAAAAAGAAAAATAAAATAAACAAATGGGACTACATCAAAATAAAAAGTTCCTAAACAGCAAAGGAAAACATCAACAAAATAAAAAGACAACCAGCAGAATGGAAGAACATATTTGCCAGTACATCTAATAAGGGGTTAATATCCTAAATTTATAAAGAACTTATAAAACTCAACATCAAAAAAATGAATAACCTAATTTAAAAATGGGCAAAAAACCTGAATAGACACTTCTCCAAAGAGGACATACAGATGGCCAATAGACATATGAAAAGATGTTCAATGTCACTAATTACCAGGGAAATGCAAATTAAAAGCATAATGAGATATCATCTCACACCTGTCAGAATGGCTATTATCAGTAAATGAACAAATCAAGTGCTGGTGAAGATATGAAGAAAGTGGAACCCTTTTGTATTGTTGGGAAAGCAGATTGGTGCAGCCACTATGGAAACCAGTATGGAGATACCTCAAAAAATTGAACATGGATCTGCCTTTCGACCCAGCAATCCCACTTAAGGGAATATATCCAAAGGAACCCAAAACACATATTCAGAAGAACATAAGCACCCCTATGTCATTGCAGCATTATTTACAATCACCAAGACATGGAAGCAGCCCAAGTATCCATCAATATATGAATGGACAAAACAACTATGATACATTTTCACAATGGATACTACTCAGCCCTAAAAAAGAAAATTCTACCCTTCGTGACAGTATGGATGGACCTGGAGAACATTATGCTAAGTGAAATAAGCCAATCAGAGAAAGACAAATACCATATGATTTCACTCATATGTTGAATCTAGTGAACAAACTGAACTAACAAACAAAATAGAGACAGACTTAGCAGGATGACAATTAGGGAGGGAAAAGATGGGGGATGTGGAGGGATAGAACAAAAAGGACAAAGAGCTCATGGGCATGGACAACAGTTTGGAGATTGCAGGGAGTAGGGGGGTATAAAGGAACTAAATGGTAATGGAAAAATACAATTAAAAAAGAAAATAGAAAAAAGAAAAATATTCGGAAATCACATATCTGATAAAGGACTTTTATTCAGAATATATAAAGTGGTCTCAAAACAATACAGGCATACGTCTGAGATATTGCAGTCTTGGTTTCAGGCGACTGTAATAAAGCGAGTCATAATCTTTTTGCTGGTGGAGGTTCTTGCCTTCAAGTTGTAAAAAACTCTATCATTAAAGTGCAATAATGTGAAGCGCAATAAAATGAGGCATGCCTGTAATAAAACAAAATAATAAAAAATTAACAAAGAATATGAATAAACATCTTTCCACGAAAGATAAATAGATGAATAAGCACATGAAAGATGTTCAACATTTTCACTCATTAGAGAAAAGCAAATTAAAATCACAAAGATGTCTAAGATAGAAACTAGAGAAAAAATCCCATTTGCTATAGCAACAAGAAAAATAAGGTACCTAGGAATAAACTTAACCAAGGAGGTAAAAGACCTGTACTCGGAAAACTACATAACACTGAAGAAAGAAATTAAGGAAGATACAGATAAACGGAAGCATATATCATGTTCATGGATGGGAAGAATCAACATCATTAAAATGTCCATACTACCCAAAGCAATTTATAGATTCAACGCAACCCCTATTAAAATACCAATGACATATTTCACAGACCTAAAACAAATACTTCAAAAATTTATATGGAGCCAAAAAAGACCCCGAATAGCCACAGCAATCTTGAGACAGAAGAACACAGTAGGAGGAATTACAATACCTGATATCAAACTATACTACAAGGCCACTGTAATCAAAACAGTCTGGTACTGGCATAAGAACAGACATATAGATCTATGGAACAGAATAGAGGGCCCAAAAATAAACCCAGGTCCATATGATCAACAAATATTTGGCAAAGGGGGAAGGAACATAAAATGGAGTGAAAAGAGCCTCTTCAACAAATGGTGCTGGGAGAACTGGACAGGGACATGCAAAAAAAATGAAACTAGACCACCAACTTACACCATACACCAGAATAAATTCAAAATAGATAAAATACTTAAATATAAGGTGTAACACCATAAAAATCCTAGAGGAAAACATAGGAAAATTTCAGATATCCCATGTAGCAATATTTTCACTGATATGTCCCTTAAGGCAAGGGAAATAAAGGAAAGAATAAACAAATGGGACTACATCAAACTAAAGAGTTTCTGCTCAGCCAAGGAAAACATCAGCAAGATGAAAAGGGAACCAACCATATGGGAAAACATATTTGCCAATGATACCCCAGACAAGGGATTGATCTCCAAAATATATAAAGAACTTACACGACTCAACACCAAGACAGAGAACCCAATTTAAAAAAATGCACAAAGGACCTGAACAAACACTTCTCCAAAGAGGACATACAGAGGGCCCATAGGCATATGAAAGGATGCTCAGCATCACTAGCCATCAGCGAGTTGCAAATAAAAACCACAGTGAGATACCAGCTCGCACCAGTCAGAATGGCCATCATCAACAAATCAACAAATAACAAGTGCTGGTGCGGATGTGGAGAAAAGGGAACCCTAGTTGGTGGGAATGCAGACTGTTGCAGCCACTATGGAAAACAGTGTGGAAAACTAAAAATGGAACTGCCTTTTGATCCAGCAATTCCATTGCTAGTATTATACCCGAAGAATCCTGAAACACCAATTCAAAAGAATCAGTGCACCCCTATGTTCATAGCAGCACTATCTACAATATCCAACTGCTGGAGACGGCCTAAGTGCCCATCTGTAGATGAGTGGATCAAAAAACTGTGGTACATTTACACAATGGAATACTATGCAACAGGAAGAAAGGAAGAACTCCTACCATTCACGACAACATGGATGGACTAGAGAGAATTATGCTTAGTGAAATAAGCCAGGCAATGAAAGACAGATACCATATGATATCACTTAATACAGGAAACAAATGAACAACACAAACAAATGACCAAAATTGAACCGCAGGCATGTAAACAAGGAGCAGACAAACAGTGACAAAGGGGGAGGGGGGAAGAATGCAAGGGGGATAAGAAGGGGAAGGGTCTAGTCAAGGAACTAGTATAAATGACCCATGAATATGGACAACGAGGTAGGGATTGACTGTGGGAGAAGGGATGGGCAGGGTGGGGGAAAAAGTGGGACAACTGTAATAGATAAACAATAAAAAAAATTTTTTTAAACTCAAAGAGGTCTAACAGTATACCTGTTAGAATGGCCAAAATTAAAATGATGGACCACACCAAGTGATGGCAAGGATGTGAAAGAACTGGAACTCTCATACACTGTTGCTGAAAATCTGAACTAGTACAAGGTACAACCAGTTTCAAAAACAGGGGCAGTTCTTTAAAAGTTAGACTTACACATAGCAAATGATCCTTCCATTCTGCCCCTAGGTACTTACACAAGAGGACTGAAAAGATATGGTCATACAAAGAGTTATACAATAATCTATAGCAGCTTTATTTGAAATAGCCAAAGACTGGAGCACCCAAGTATGCATCAGTTGATGAATGGACAAAAAAGTGTGCTGTGTCCGTGCAGTAGGACATTACTCAGCAATCAAGGAACACGCAGTTGATGAACACAACATGGATGAATCACATAATAACTATGCTTAGTAAAAGAAACCACACATAAAAGGATGCATTCTATACCATTCCATCTATATAAAATATAGAAAATGACAACCATTATATAGTGTCAGGGCAGGAGGCAGGACACAGAGAGGTGCAAGGGAGGAACTATTAGGGGCATAAAAAGATTTTTGTTGATGAAGGATGTAGTCACTGTCTTGATTGTGATGATAGTTTCACAGTTGCATACATATGCCAAAATCAAACTGTACACTAAATATGTGGTTTACTGTATATGAATGCTGTTAAAAAATAAATAAGAAAGTAAGGCTAACTGTTGGAATTCATATGAGGAGTAAACATTATTGAAAAACTATGTTTTGTAATAAATACTGTTTTTTAACTATGGCAGTGGACACTTTTGAAAGCAAAGAACCATTTTTGTAAAAATGATCTTCACTGTTGAATACATCTGTTTTATGATTCCTGTTGTGATATATTGTGTTTACTTAAAGTGGATGCACATCAAGTTTGCTGGGATAATGACAGAACAGTTCTGCTTCTTTTTGAAAGCTTTTCATGAAAAACAATAGCATTGCCTGAGTTGTACTTGGTCTTAAAGTGGCCAAGGACAATTGCAATAGCTGACTACATTTACCCTTTAGTACACAGACAGTTTAGATCACTTGTTAAATTATGCATTGTGATTAGATATTTGGTACCTTAGCCAGATTTCAACTTAGCAGCTTACATGTATTTAAATCATGAAAGCATTGCAAATACTTCAAAATGATTCCTTTCCACCTAACACAAAATTAATACTTGAATTGGAACTATGTGTACGTGAAAGTTTCTTTTCAGTCAGCCAGCAAAATCAAAACTACCAAGTTGTAAAGTATGTATGTTTTAAGTGTTTTGGGTGTTCCATTAAAAGACCTGGCTTCGTTTCCATGGGGTAAAAGGACATACTAAATGGAAAGGATAAAGTCAGCCATAAAATATGACTTTGCAGTCTGTTTCCTGAGCTCATTGAAGTGAGCGTGAATATGCTAATAAGCAATTCACCCCTTTCTGCCTGGCTCATGTCAGTGAGACCAAGGAGCCATGAAGTTCTTTCTCACCTTCTCTTGTGACTCAGATAGTGGTGACCTGGCCTCTCTTTCTTTCAGGGTGTAAACGGCATGTCTGTGGATGAGAAGCCTGACTCCCCCATGTATGTGTATGAGTCCACAGTCCACTGCACCAACATCCTCCTGGGCCTCAATGACCAGCGGAAAAAGGATATTCTCTGTGACGTGACTCTGATCGTGGAGAGGAAGGAGTTCCGGGCCCACCGGGCTGTGCTAGCTGCGTGCAGCGAATACTTCTGGCAGGCGCTGGTCGGACAGACAAAAAATGACTTGGTGGTCAGCTTGCCTGAGGAGGTACAGTAGTTTGGTTTGATTGTGTGTTGCTAATGGAGGCATATTGACTTGTAGACAATTGGCTGAATAGGAAGGTGGACCCTGTGCCACATCCCCACTCAGGGGCTGATGCCCAGGTCACCCACACATTAGGTTTGTGTCACAGCCAGTTTCAGTTTGATGCATGTAAAGTCTTGGAGGCATTAATCTGAACAGAGCATCTTTCTTGAAGGGAACTGAACCCCACCTGTGGCTCACAGTCACTTATAGTTTCTAGTTCACTTACTCTTCCGGTTTTGAGTAGTTCAGCCAAAGTTTGGTACAGTCCTAGATGTGGGATCTGAATCACTGGGACTGTTGCTATGATTTTTCTGTTTCAGATGATTGAAGGAGTGCTTGATTTCCCCTGAGAGTTAAAGAATGAGAGTATTCACAGCACCTACCTTGCTTGGGGAAAAAGTAAAAGCAAGCAGTAATTTTCACAGTTAATATAGTAAGATTCTAAGAAGTATAAACTTGCTCTTCTCGCCATTGTTGAAAATACCCTACTCAGGTTTCTTAATTACTTCAGTGAGTCTAGTCATTTCTGTCCATTGAGGACACTGGTAGCTGGACCTATCTGTCCAGAGATGACATTCAGTTGGATGATTTGAGCTGCAGAAATTCAAAGGATGGGCTTCCCAATGACAAACCTTAAGTGGGTTACCTTTGAACTGGGTATACAGTTTCTCTTCTTCCATCATCCTGACTCCCCTTCATTTTCCTGAGACCGACAGTAACACTAAGCAGCTTTTGGACTTTGTGTTCAGGGCCGGAATCATTTCCTGCACATGAGCACAGTGTGCAGCACCAGGGCCACCATTGCCAGCTGTGCAGGCTGTTCACTGCACACCTCTCGGGTGCAGCTCACATCCAATCTATTCCAGAGCTGTGCGGTGATCCGCTGAGCAGCTCTTCACAGCAACCCTAGTAGAAACCAAAGACCCTTGTCTCCCTGGTGTGAGGTTCTAATGAGTACAACTAGCATTAAATTCCAGGGTCACAAAGCCAAATGTCTCCAGAGGCATGGCAAGTGATATAAATGAGTAAAGGGGGTATGTATAAGACAGTAGAAGGTTGTCGGCAAGCACCTGTTCCACAAAAACGCATCCAAATTCAACATAAAAAACAAGTAGATGGACAAGTAGAATATGGTGATCAAAGGGGCCACCACATTCAGTCCCCTGTTAAGCCGCATCTGCTGTGACTCCTGCGTAGCAGGAGAGTAGCCAGATGATAAAGTTAGGACCCACATAAAAGGCTCCTTACTACTTCTCACAGCACTTACAAGTAGGTAACTACACACAATCCCTATCCTAGAAGCTAAAGGGTAGGTAGAGAAGTTTATGTACCAAGTAATGTGGGGAGGCAAGGAATGGCAGCTGTGGTGTGACCCCGTGATCAGAGCTGGATTTTCCCCATCTGCACTGAGTGGGTGAATACCCATCATTAGGTGAGATGATAAATACAGAAGTTCTCAGCATCAGCCCCATCCCATAGTAAACATTTGTCAAACGTAAGACCCTTTCTTCCTCTCTAGATGGGAAGTGAGAATGCCTTTTGAATTTATTCCAACTATAGAATTTTCTGGAAATATTTGGAAAACTTTTAATTATCCAGAATGTTCTTAGGGAGGGATGTGAGGCTGAGTTAATTTATTATCTGTGTCTCTTTGAGAGCCACCTCATTTATGTGTTTTTTTACTGATTTTCAAAAAATTAAATTATATTAAGATATATTTACAGGTGGAAATCATATTTTATATAACTAGTTTTTCTTCTGTAACTGTTGGCCCCATCTTGAGACTCCCTGGATCATGTGCCCAAAGCCCTGGCCTGCCCCCACTTACCTCTGGGATCCTGATCTAGTCATTTAACCTCTGAGCCTCAGTTCCTATCTGTAAGAACACCTAAAATTCTGACATCCTTGAATTGTTTATGATAATGCAGTGCCAAGGCAGTAAAATTTAAAGGAAACTGAAATATAAATGCATATAGCCTAAATTAGAAGTTGCTTTTTAGATCAAATTCCTGACAGTCTCTTGTTTCCTTGGCATTGGGCACTCCTTAGAGTAAGAGGCACACTATAGAGTCATTACACAAAAATCTGCTATTTGACCTTTTAGATTGTTTGTGTTTCAGTTAAATGGGAACCTGTGATATGTTTGTTGATTGACTTTCTTCCTGGCCATGTAAAATTATTGCTGTCTGTACATCATCTGCATTTCCAAACCATTGAAACATTCTGGTTGCTCATGTACCTGAAACCTTGAGACGTAACTAGATACTTTTTTCTCCCTATGAAACATGAATTCCTGCTGTCAATAGCCCAGCGTTAAGTATTTTGTGATGGGGGATGCAGCCAGTGCCAGTGGCATTTTGCTTTGTGGGTCTGTAATTGTTTCTAAGGCCTCCTTCCAGGAACCCTATCCCCCTGCTCAGAGCATCCGCCTGTGGCCCAAAGTACTGGGCATTGTTTTCTTCTCTTCGCTGTGTACACACTGAAATGTCCTTGCAGGCTCTATGGTTATTGTCCCTCTTAGCTCAGTGAATGACCTCATAGAATTTGAATTAAGTGGTGAATAAACAAAAAAATCCCAAGCACTACCTTGAAAAGTAGCAAGTAGCTGCCTGG
This sequence comes from Furipterus horrens, assembly GCF_987537825.1. Taxonomy (NCBI): domain Eukaryota; kingdom Metazoa; phylum Chordata; class Mammalia; order Chiroptera; family Furipteridae; genus Furipterus; species Furipterus horrens. Next base: position 133,532,092 of record NW_028327176.1, on the reverse strand, counting down.
AACTAACTGGCATGTGATTCATATGATGTAAGAATAAACATTTGATTAGTCCCTTGGAAATCATTGAACCTCATCATAATTCTATCACTGAATTCAAATCAGCTTCTGGCCCTGCCTCAGTCTTGTTCACACTTGGCCCATGTCTACACTCCCTGGGCAGACAGCCTTCGTGTTTCCCCGGGACCGGCATGACCAAATGTGAGAGCTCCTCCTTGGACTGTGAAACTTCCAGATACAAACTGCCTCCACTCCTGCTCCCACACTCGGTCAGTTTAGGCCAAACCCAGCTCTGGCTTCTAGTTTTTTTGAAGTTGTACAATTCTATCCTAAAATCCTGAGTATTGATGGGCAATGCAGTTACCAGCAAATCGGAGCCACAGTGCCAGTGTAGCCTCCAAACTGGAAGGGGGAGAGACAAAAATAGAAACCTCCTTTCAGAAGCTAAGAAGTAATTGAATTGTCTTGCTTTTTTGTTTTTTTCCCCCCTAAAATGGAGTGACAGTCCCCAGAAGTTAGACGACTTGAGTGTTGGCTCCCCATTGAAAAACACATCCAGGAATGTGTGTCAGCATGTAGTAGAAAAGAAGGTATTGTACTTAGTACTTTTGTTAAATAATGAAACAGATAATTTAATTTATAATTAGTAAGTATATTTTGTGCTAAGAGATGAAGAGAAAGTGGTTGATGTGCCAAGCATTGCAAGGCCATTATCCCACAGTTCATTAGTATTAAAGTTGGCGCAGCAAACGCCTCCTTAGCTATAGTCACAAAAACCATTTGGGGCTGGATGCCGACCACACTGGAAGTGCTTCACAATCACAAAGTTCATTTTATGGTGTGTCTAGTGCAGAGGGCAGGAATGGGGTGTGCTTCCTTAGAAGACATGGAGCCAACATCAGGTTTGCCATTCAGCCCCATTCTTATGGAGCTGCTTATCTCCCTCCCAGGATACTAAGGGAAGAGCAGCTGTCAAGAGGTTATTACCCAGGTCTAATTATCAAAGAGTCAAAGATAACCTGTTGGCAAAGATGTGGAGAAAAGGGATCCCTGTGCATAGCTGATGGGAATGTAAATTGATGCACCCATTGTGGAAAACAGTATGGAGGTTCCTCAAAAAATTAAAAATAGAACTACCATGTGATCCAGAAATCCCACTTATAGTTATATATCTGAAAGAATAAAAGCATTATCTTGAAGAGATGTCTGTACTCCATGTTTATTGCAGCATCATTCACAATAGCCAAGATGTGGAAACCATCTAAATGTCTATTGACATATGGCTGGATAAAGAAAATGTGATATATTTTATATATATATACATACATGCAATGGAATATTATTCTGTATTTAAAAAGAAGGAAACCCTGCCCTGACTGGTGTGACTCAATGGATTAAGTGCCAGCTTGCATACTAAAGGGTCGCCAATTCAATTCCCAGTCAGGACACATGCCTGGGTTGTAGGCCAGATCCCTAGTTGGGGGTGTGCAAGAGGCAACCACACATTGATGTTTCCCTCTCTTTCTCCCTCCCTTCTCCTCTCTCTAAAAATAAATATATAATATATTTAACCAAAAAAGAGGAAACCCTGCTCTTTGTAGCAACATGGGTAAACCTGGAGGACATTATGCTAAGTGGAAAAAAAAAAAAAAGACATAGAAAGATAAATGTTACATAATATCACTTGTATGTGGCATCTAAAAAAGTCACATTCATCTAACAGAGAGAGTACAATGGTTGGTACCAGAGGCTGGAGGTGGGGCATAGGGCAAAAGGAGAGATGTTGATGAAAGGGCACAAACTTTCAGTTATAAGATGAATAAATTCTTGAATCCTAATGTACAACATGGTGACTGTGGTTAATAATGTGTTATGTGGTTAATAATGTGTTATAATTTGCTAAGAGAGTAGATCTCAATGGTTCTCAACCACGAAATAATAGTTATTATAATAATAACTATGGGAGGTGATCAAGATGCTAATTAGTTTGATTGTGATGATCATTTCACAGTTTATACATATATCAAAATATCATACCTTAATTATATACAAATTTTTGTTAAAAATAAATATTTAAGACTAGGGGGATAAAGAGGTTATTGCCAAGGCTCCAGCACCTTTCTTTGGATTTGTTTCCCATAGCCTTTCACCATCTAGAGAAGGGGGAGTGTTCTTGCAGAGAATAGCTATAAGGTAGGGATAAGTATGGCCTCTCCAGGTGGACATTATGCTTTCGTAGGTATAAACATCTTTCAGACTTCTGCTCACTCATTGTAGCTCTGTCTTCTGCTTTCTCTCTCTCTCTCTCTCTCCCCCCCGCTCTCTCCCCCTTGTCCCTCCCCCTCTCCCCCTCCATCCCACCACCTCTCAACACTTTAGGGCAGATATTGTTATTTCCAGTGCTAAACAGAAAGGGCAACTGACCCAGGAGGATTCTGAAGAAAAGGCACTTATTGTTAAGTCTGAACCACAAGGTGCAATAAAGAATGTTCCTGCAGTAGTACGGCCAAGCATAGAGGAAATTATGGAATCTTCTTGTCTGAAAGTTTTTAGAGGATATGAAAGCTGTTAATGTCTCAGGGATGGCTTAGCTCCAGTCTTTTAAAAAAGTAGTAAGACAGTCATGATTGTCTCTGAACAGCCTTTTCAGAATGAAATACTACTTAACACTACAGCATAGGCTGCCAACAGCATTCTGAGCCTGGGTTCAACTGTGGGAGGTGAGATTTCGTGGGAAACAGTGGGTGATGTCTTTGGGAAGTGGCATGACCAAGATAAGAACAAAACACTCACCACCCCAAAACACAGAGCCATCCCTTTGGCCTCTCCCACTCACCACCTAGACAAAACTCTAAAGAAAAATAATGGGAAAATTTCAAGATCTCAGGAGCATCACTAATGAGTGACTCGCAAAACCACAGACTGGACCTTGATGCTAACTGCATGTAAGGTCTTGAGCAAGCCCTCTTTGGGTTTCTTTTTCTTCATTCATTTATTCATTCATTCAGCAAATATTTACCAAGGTCCTACTATGTACCAGGAGGCATTGTTCTAGGTGCTGGATGAGCCTGGTAAACACAACAGAACTTACTGTCCAGTGGGGGAGGAGGTAGAGAGACAGAAAATGAATAAATTAATATAATATGTACTTTGTTAGATGCCATCCAGGAAAATAAAATAGAGAAGGGGGTTAAGGAACATCAGGGTACAGATATTGCAACTTTAAATAGGGTGCTCAGGAATAGCCCGTTTGAGCAGAGACCTGAAGGAGATGAGGGAGCCAGCTATGCTGACAGCTGGGGAAAGAGTGGTCCAGGCAGAAGCAATAGCAAGGAAGAGGCCCTGAGGCTGGTCTGGGCCTGGCATGTCTGACACACAGGAGCAGAGTGAGCAAGGGCTGGATGGGGAGGAAGCACCTCACGGGTAACAGGACTAGGCTGTGCACCTTTTGGGCACATTACCTTTTCTTGGAATGAGGTGGGAAGCCATTGGAGGGTTTCCCAGGAGAATATCATTTTGACTGCTGTGTGAAAATAGATGGAAAAAGGGCAAAGGCAGAAGTAGGGAAAACTCTTAATATGCCAACAACCCAGGCATGGCATGATGACCTAGACCAGAGCAATAGCAGTAGAGTGGTGATCAGTGTCAAATTCTGCTAATATTGTAAAGGTAGAGCTTATGGAATTTTCTTATTGATTGGACATAGGATGAAGGAGAAAGAGAGGGGTTAAGGATAACTTCAAGGTTTGGGACCTCAGCTGTCGGAAAAATGGAGTTTGCCGTTAACTAAGATTGGTGAAGACTGGGAGAAGGTTTGAGGAGGTAGAGGTGGAAGTAAGAGTTCCATTTTGTGCATATTGAACTTGAGATGCCTGTTAAATGCAAGTAGAAATGTCTAGTACACAGGAGGATTCATGACTGGAATTCATGGGAGAAATCTAGTCTGAAAATAAAAGTTTTAATAGCAGATTATTGGGGATATTGAAAGTCACAAGACAGAATCCAGTCACCAGGGGAACTAGTGTAGGTAGAAGAAAGAAAAACAAGAGGTTCCACCATACAGTTGAGCCTTGGGCTTTCCAGAATTAAGACATCAGGGAGATAAAGAGGAAACAGCAGAGTAGACCAAGAAGGAACAACTATTGAGGTAGAAGGGAAAAACAGAAAGCATAGTGTGCTGGAAGCAAGGAAAAGTAAGTATTTCAAGGAAGGAGAGTAGTCAACTGATGCTGATAGTCAACTAAAATAAAGGCTGAACATGGACTGTCCAGCTATTTGGGAGCCATTTGTGATTTCATTGAGTACTTGGGGGAAGCATATCTAAGACAAAGACCAATTCAGTTGTATTCAAGAAAGAATGGGAAGAGTGTAGATGGGAAGCACACTGGCCTGGAAAGGAGAGAACCACACACCTTTAGAAGAGGAGCTCGCTCGCTTCCCTTATCTTTGGAAATATTCCCTGACTTTGAAATGGTCTTATAAGAGTTCACAGAAGATGACAAGTAAAGAACTATAGAATCAATATTTGCTAACCTAGAATATAGGCAGATTGTAGAAGATGCAGATCATTGCTCTCTAACCATTTCAGAAGGTTTTAGGATTTTGAGAACATTTATTTTCCATTTAATGACCTCAATTTCAGTACGAGTATGCAGGGAATACAATGCCAGTTACCAGCTTGGCTTGCAGGGCTGCTGTTCAGATTAATGAAATGTGATATGTTAAACTTCTTGGAAGGATAGTGCTATATAAACAGTAGGTGTTATTATTCCCATAAAAGGAAAGCACAGTCTTGTCTGATGAAATGACTCTTACTTCAGAATCCTCATTAAAAGCTATGGTGCAATTTTCCAAGTTGCATTAGTGAGACTTGGCAGCAGATGAAAAAAAAAGCAAATAAATAATAAGTCAAAATATTCCAGGTAACTACTTGCTGGCAAGTAAGAAGTTTTCAAGTCCTAGAATTGTGCTGATAATTTTGAAATGCCTAAAGGCAGAACTTATTTATAGTAACACAAAGGTGACTTCTAGCCCTGGAATCTGGGCCTCAGTCTCACATGGGGGTGCAGAAAAGCAGAGCCATGAAGAAAGGAGCTAATACTATTGCGATTCCATCTCTGAAGGCTGCTCAGTGATGCTGATGCAGAGGGAGGGAAATCTAGTGTGAAAATAGCCACAGCACTAGCTAATTTTAAAACTGAAATGCATAAGCTGTTTCCAAACCTCTTCCAGTTTTTAAATCCTGAGGCCAGTAAATCCTATTTAAAGAAACTTATGTAGAAATGTTCCTATTTTGGCATAGTAGAAGAAGTTGAATAGACAAGAACTAAGACATATCTAAAAATTATTTTTAAGTGACCTGATTCCAAAGCCATTTTTAAGGCTACCTTTCACTATACCTGTTTATCCCTATATAAGTTGGCCACAATATTAAACATTTTAAATGGATTTGTAACAAAGCCTTCGACAGTAAATTTGTTTGCATTAAATTTTAGTTATTGGTGTATCTATTCATTTTAAAACTCTTCTCTGTGTATGAATTAAATGTCCCTTACATTTCTTTCTTTCCCCTATGATGAAGTCTCCTATTTCAATTAAAATTAATAATAACCTTAAAGACAAAGTTCAGAGCTGTAAAGTTCCTCACTTGATCAGTAATCGTAACTATTATTTTGTCATATTTAATCATAGAACCTAGGCCTTTAACAGGGAACTTAATTAAACTTTCAATTCATGATAAGAAGTCAAATAGCACTTGGGAGGATTCTTAAAAATTATTTCCACTTCCCATCCAGATTTTTTTTAAAAAGTGTGATAGAGAGACATAATGACTGTCAGCCAAGGGTATTGTAGGTCATGCCAACATGAGCTGGCAGCAAGCCATTGTCCAATTAGCATGGCTCCACCGTTGCCGAGTAATCAGTCCTGAATAGATGGTTGAGTCACACGTGATGCGTGATGTGGTACTACTTCACTTGAGCCAGCGCTTCTTAGAATAGGTTTCTTGTTCACTGGTATTACCTACCCTACTTTGCCACTAAAAGTGCAGGGCCACTTAGGCTGAAAGCCAAACGGAAGAGAAACATTGATTATGTATCTCATTTCTCTCTGCTTCCTGAAAACTGAGATTGCAATTAAACAGCGAAAACATGGTGCGTTTTTTAAATGAGTTACAAGAAAATACAGTTTCCACACCAAAATACTCAGAGTTGGAATCCAAGAGTTGGTTTTTATTCTGTCTTTTCTTTGGCAGCTCTAACACTTGGCACAAAAGTGAGGATATCATGATGTAAAGTTACCTAATAATCTTAATGGATTCACGTTCCATTAAAAACTTGGACTGTCACCAGACTGCATCAGGTTTCAGCTCTATTGTTGGGGTATCCATGATATTTCTAGTGCATGTGCAGTTACACAAGCAGACAGCTTTTGAAAGAGACCCTTTTTATGGTGAGAACACCTGGAATCTTGATTGGACAAGCTGTAAACCACGAAATTGATTCAAGAATTTCTTAATAAAATGGATTATATCCAGACATTAGAGCAGTACATATTTGTCAGTAGAAAAAGCTGTTCTTAGAAGCACAAAGAAAGTAAAATAAAATTGTTGGCACTAATCAGTTAATAACTTTGTTTATAGTCTGGTTTGTTTGGGTTCTTAACCAAAACACAGTCTATATAAAGGGTTGGGTTGTTTTTGCTTTTAGGAATGAAGCAATTAAATAGTAGCACTTTTGGTTTCCTAATATCTCAGAAGTGTTCTTTTTTCCTATTCACTAGATATGTGTAGTAAAATATATCACTTTACCATAGACTCCTAAAATATCGTATGTTGACAGGGTTTCTAACTGACATTGATACCAACTTTAGGCTAACTGGTGATTCAGTGAGCTTTGCTGTCTGAGATGGACTTCTTTATGTGTGCAGCCTGGCAAAGACTATGTGTGAAAAAGTTAATGCATTCAGCACCCTGGATGGAATGGAGCCGGGCCTCCAACGTGAACACATTTTTTTTTTTTTTTTTTTACTGTCAGGATAAAGAAATACTGGCAGCTGTTTCCAAGCAAGCCAAAAGTTGGCCTGGGGGTAAAAAAAAAAAATGCTGGGATTTAGCCAACAAAAGATTCCTGAGTTTAGAAGAAAATCAAAGGAAGGATACAGAAGGTCACATTTATAGGTCTCCAACTTGTTGAAGTAACAACTATTTCATTTTATCTTCTGCTTTATAAAGGATAGTGTCCAATGTCATTGCTACACACTTTTTCCTGATTCTTTATACCTAAGTCTTCCTTTTAATTCTATTGATGTTTTTATTTTTATTTTTTCATTCTTTATGTGCAACACCAAATGACAGATTATTTTTCCTAAAAGTGGTGCACAGATGATATCATTCCTGGAGGGTAGCACCAGCAGCCAGAAATGAGTAGAACAGTGGCAGAACAGTGGTTGCCCTGCATGCCAAGCCACGGTGAGTGACGTGGTTTGGAGTGAATTATATGTGCACCTGCAACCTCACAACTCGTCCCTTTTTCTTGTTTTATTAGTTACAAAAGGAGAAAGGTGAGGAAGACAAGAAACTTACTCAAAGTCCAGGAAGATGTCTGCTAAAACATAGGACCCTCCAGGGTCTCACCGTGTAAAGATGGGCACTGTGTTCTCCCTTCCCAAAGAACACCTTTCTGCCAAATGGAGCTGCAGAGGCTAGGCATTGCATTGTGCCCTACAGATAGGAAAACGGGAAGATTAAAAATATGAAACACCAAGATTCGGGATAAGATCTTCATGGTTTTGGGAAACGAGCAGGACTCTAAGAGAAGATATTTGGCGCACACCTTTTGTAAATCTGGGGCATTGGGGGGCGGGGGAGGGATGAGTTAAATCCATCAGATTTATAAGATGTACAAGTAGAGAAATGCAGAGACCTTTCAAAGTTCTGTTTAATAAAGTATCTCCATGCCTCCTACTTGAAGCTGTTACAGTAGATGTTGACCAGGTGTTCTCATTCACTAACGGAAGAAATAGTATCCCAGCTGCATGTAAGGGGTTTCAGCCATATTAGAGGAAAATTTTATAACTGTGTAAGATACTAGACCCTGGAGTAAGGTATAAAAATATATAGATTTGCCTTTAGAGGAGTTGTTATTTTGTGTGCTTGTGTTTAAAACTTAAAAGGCCAGGATGACTGAAGTACATACAGCAGCACTGATAGAGTCAGAAGAATGTAACACATGAACCTTTCATAGGTGACTTCTTTGGAGTATCAATTAGAAATATAAAGCAAGACCATTTCTTTCTAATAGCTTACAATGTAGTTGAAGAATCAAAACAAAATCATAGGAATCAAAGGTGAACAATTCAAGAGCATTCATTGTAGACACCAACTTGCGTTGGCTGTTGTTGGCACTGCAGAGGTTCAGATAAGGAAGAGGACAGGATTTTCCTTTCATCTCCCCCATAAAGTTTAAACCCCCTAAAACATGGTTGATAAGACTTTCTGAGGGAACAAGCAGGAAGAGCTTCTACAGGGGAGGACACGTGTATGACCAAGGCCCAAAATGAAGGCCCAAAGAGCATTGAGGATCCAGCTTCGATGAGCACAAATGGTAATTTGGGAAAATAATTCAAAATATGGTCAGATTACCTGGGGCTGTCCTGGGAAAGAATAAAATTGAGACAAAAGAATTTAGTCCTGATCAGATAAACAGTGGGGAATCACTGAAACGTTGTCAGGTAACATGCTGAAAAACAATTTAAGGAAGTTTGACTAGCAGTGGGATGCTTGACAGATGGAATAACCAACTACTGTGGACAGAGGGCACAGCCAGGGGCTACACCCCGATCCCACCTTGAGCAGAGGAAGGCCTGGGCTGAGCTGAAGGACTATGAGCATGATGGTGCCTTTCAGTGATCCTAAAAATTGAGTGTGAGAACACATATGTGGGGAAAGAGGTCATCGAGCCTTGAGCAGTATCTCCAGTGCTGTCGATGCACCCAAGGCACTGAGACTGCAGACCTGAAGAAACACATGTGAGACACCTCAGCACACAGGCGATGGCGGAGCTGAGGCTTTCACTCCCATTGCTGGTTCTTCTATGAAGAACAAGGTTTGCTCTGCATTGCTGATTTTAAGTTGATCTTCATTTATGTGGAAAATCTTGAAGCTCCAACAGTTTATCAGACTGAGGATACATGTAGAGGTGTGCTCTAAGTTACCTTTTAAGTGATGTTGTGAGCACCAGCCCTTACTTAGCACAGGCGGATACAAGAACCTGCAAGGAGATGCTAAATTTCTAGAGGGCAAAGCCCTTGCCTCAAGGTTATTTGTAATCCAGTGCCGCATATTTTGAAATGTCAAAGATGATCACTTAGAGTTAAAACTTTTATGATGACTCTATGATGGGCATTAGTGGAGTAGAAGCAACATGCAGACACAGAGTAGCACACCACCCACATACACACACACAGTCTTCACAGTAACCCAGGCAGAGGTCAATCTGAGCATCACTCCTGGTGGGTCAGCCAGGTGTTAGATGTCTTCTTATGTGAATATTCATAAAATATACAGTATCCCCAATGATGCTTTCAGTGTTAACTTGACCTTATAAAGACTTTTGATATAACTTCCAGTTAGAGGAAAATCAAGGATTAGATAAAGAAGCTTAACAACACCATGAGGAAACAATGGGCCCACAGGGTGGGGTCCTTCTGCAGGACAAATGGCATGATTTCTTTAATAAGTCAGTGCCATATAAATGGGACTATGCTAAGTTAAACAAAATTTAAGGATTTAAAAACCAGAGGCAGTGTATAATCCTGAAACCAGTTATAAAGGACTTTGGAGAAGGAGGTAGGGGGCTGGAGAAACTCAAATGTGATCTGGGTAATAGAAGAAATTTTCCTGAAATGGAAAGATGGTGATAACAGGAAAAGGCAAACTGAGGGATAATATGCCCAGTATGATCTTGGTTTGATTAAAAAGAAAATACAACTGTGAGTGACTCTGTGTGTGTGTGTGTGTGTGTTTGAAGAACCCTAAGGACATGTGCTAAACTATTAACAGTTGTGACCCATGAATGACAGGAATGTGCTAAATTTTGTTTTGCTTGTCTGCATTTCCCAATTTCCTACAGTGTACATTATTACATTTCTCTGATAATAAAAGAGTTATTTGAACAGTTCAGTGGATAGAAAGGAAGACAGGAAGGAAGGAAGGCCAGATGAAGTATGGAGCATAATACTAGAAAAATAAAACTCAACAATATGGCTTTATGTGTGATTTCACAAGTTCTGTGGCCTCCTTGGTTTTCTCCGTGAACACGCCAGCACTGTCCCCAGGCCTCCTGGTCCTTCTGTCCAGCTCAGGGCTTCCCATTCTCCTGTCTCAGATACTAAAGTTCGTAACTTGGCCTGAACCAGCTTGTACTCACAGTCTCACTGGTTAAATGAAAATCAACCCGAAAAGCAATAAAGGGAGTAGATTTCTTCTAGTTCCTTCTTATTAAAAGTGTAAGACCTTTTTTTCATATTTAAATTTACCTGGATCATTGAAACCTACAGATGCCTTTGCCTTTCCTTCTCTGGAAATTACTGGTGTTATTTTCAACATAAATAGTTCTTTTACTTTCCAAGTGTCTGACCCTATGCATCCCCAGATAGAAAAGGAAATTATCACCATCTAGTCAAATCTTGTGCGATTATGGAGAAAGTAGGGGATGTGGGGAGTGTCTCTCCTTTCCTGTCACCCTAATATATAATAAGTACTTAAAGTACTGAAGAAAAGGAGAGTTCTTTCATGGGTATTTTTAAACATATGTAAATATTTATAAAGGTACGCTTTAGGAAATCACTCAATAAGCCTGTAATTTGCTTCAGACTCTAGTTGTGTACATAATGTCTCTAAGAAGCTGCTTCTTTAAGGATGTGTCAGAATGTTCAGTAATAAGGACATGTTTTTATATTAATGATATGGATGATGATATTTTCTAAAACCAATGGTAGAAAGGCTGCGTCCTTCCTTAACTGGCTTTATTAAAAGAGGACACCATTGCCCGAAACTAATACAAAATAATATTGACTGTAAACTCTAATTGAAAAATAAAATTTTAAGTTCTTTAAAAATAAGGACACCATAAAGTCACCCTGAGTCCTGGAAAGTCTGGATCTATGGGTGTCTCTAGAACTCACACTGCTTTCCTCCTCCACACTTCCTCTGTATCAGAGGGGTCATTCGCGGGGGGCCCTGCAGTGATGAGGTGATTTCCCTCCATCATGCTCAAAGTTTGGAAGAAGACTACTGACACGTGTGTGATTGAGATTTCAGAAGAGTGAGTCAAAATAGAAAGTGATGCTCTAATGGGTCTGCACCTGTGAGGTTCACGCTTGCATTTAAAACAATTAAATGCAAACTGTTACCTACTCCGTGGTCAATGGAGTTCTGGTTCTTGCTTCCTCCTCAGGAGCCTCCAGAAATGTCTTTTTTTGAATAGGGTTTTTTAAGTGATTTTCTCTTAAATCAATCCTTAGTTTGTTTTCACAGGAGACCTATAGTATTTAACTCTTCCAAAAAACCTCCGCTGCCTTGCGGCATACCTCTTCAGGGGAAAGGCTAAGGGAGTAAACCCCGACAGAAAATCCGGAGCCGGAGTCCCTAAGGCAGTTTGACGTTGTAGTCAACACCGGCAACTCCTGCGGCGCACCTGAAGCCAAGCTGTATTGACTCCGTCTTTCCCTTGGACCTTTCAGCTGCGAAGAGAGGGGGGGTCTGCTGCATGGGCAACAGCAGACCCTCCATATCACCCTGCCCAGGCTCTGTAGCTTCAGCTTCACTGGAGAGGACACTCCAGCATCATCGCAAGATGTCGATTCAACACGGGAGGAGACAGATACCGTGTCACTCCCGAGTTGGACTGCACAACCATTCTCGGCGGTGCAGATAGACTCTTAAGAAGCTACACCATCGTCTCTCGAGACGGACGGCTGCCGACAACGAATACCCAGTATTAGTCTTCTCAGGCTGTCGTAACAAAACCCCACAGACTGGGTGGCTTAAACAACAGAAATTTACTTTCTTATAGTTATGGAGGCCAGAAGTCCAACATCAAGATGCACTCAAAGCTGTTTTCTAATGAGGCCCCTCTTTCTGGCTTGTAGGTGGCCGCCTTCTCGCTGCATCCTCACATGGCCTTTCTTCTGTGCACGGAGAGAGAACAATGGTGTCTCTTCCTCTTCTCATAAGGACACCAGTTCTAGCAGATCTAGGCTTCACCCTTATGATATTCTTTAATCTTTTTAAAGTATATTTTATTGATTATACTGTTACAGTTGTCCCAATTTTTCCCCTTCGACTCCCCACCCGGTACCCACCATCCCTCCAGCAATCGCCCCACTTAGTTCATGTCCATGAGTCATGCATGTAAGTTCTTTGGCTTCACCCTTTCCTATGCTAGTCTTAACATCCCTCTGTCTATTTTGAACCTACCAATTATGCTTCTTAATCCCTGAACCATTTTCTCCATTATCCTCCTTCCCCCTCCCAGCTGATAACCCTCCAGATGATCTCCATGTCTATGATTCTATTCCTGTTCTGATTGTTTGCTTAGTTTGTTGTTGTTTTTATAAAATTCAGTTGTTGATAGTTGTAAATTTGTTGTCTTTTTAGTGTTCATAGTTTTGACCTTTTTCTTATATAAGTCCCTTTAACATTTCATATAATAATGGCTTAGTGGTGATGAACTCCTTTACCTTTACCTTGTCTGGAAAGCACTCTATCTGCCATTCCATTCTAAATGATAGCTTTGCTAGTTAGAGTAATCTAGGTTGTAGGTCCTTGCTTTTCATCACTTTGAATACTTCTTGGATGAATGTGGCTTCTTTAAATCTTTGGTTGTTGGACTTCCATATAGCTTGATTTTCTGATGGTTCTGATTGTTATTTGTTTTTGAGATCTAGTTGTAATTCTTTCTATGGTTGCACAAGGAGGTGAAGCATGTCTGCTTATGCCTCCATCTTGACTGGAAGTCCCATTTAATCTTAATTACCTCCTTAGAGTCCCTGCCTCCAATAGAATCTCACTGGGGATTAATGCAATGTATGAATTTGGGGAACACAGTTTAGTCCATAACAGACTGCTAAAATACAAAACAATATATGTGCAAGATAACCTACATATATGTACAACCACACAACCATGTATTACACAGCCATAAAAAAAGAAAGCTCTCTGTGAACTGATGTGGAGTGATTACCAGTATATATTTTAGAAGGCAAAAATAAGATGCAGAGGAGTACATATGCTATATATAGTATGCTTCCTTTTGTATAAGAAACAAAGGAAAACATGAATATATATTTAAAATGTATAAATATATATAACATAAGTATACACACACATACACATTTGCACATTTTGTAAAGGGAATCAGAAAAGGTAAAATATGAAAAAGATGACCTTGAGAAAGTGGGTGAAACAAAGAGTTTGGAATGGGAGCGACTCTGAATGGATCCATTTTATGTTGACTTTTAAACCATTTAAGTGTTTTACATAGTTAACAAATTAAAATTTAATCAAAAAGATGAAAAGTGGCAAGTGGGACAACTGTAATAGAGCAACAATAAAAAAGAAATTAAAAATAAAACAAAAAATGAATTCATTGTATATTAAATTGGTTAACCACACAAAATAAAAAAATAAATTAGATTAATGTTTGGACACAGTACTATGGTGAAACATCCTCTATGGGACATCCTTCAAGACAGCTAGATGGAACTTTTCAATAATGTCATGAAAGACAAAATGATTGGGGCAATGTGCTAGATTGAGGGAAACTAAATGAGAACAAATGAAATAAGGGATTCTGGATTGGCTCTCAGATTGGGGGAAAAAATCTATAAAGGACATCATTGGAGCAATTTAGAGAATCTGAATGGCTGCTGTTCATAAGTTTGTAATATTGTGTCAACATTACTTTTCTTTATGTCGTCGTCGTCGTCATCGTCGGCAGCCGTCCGTCTCGAGAGACGATGGTGTAGCTTCTTAAGAGTCTATCTGCACCACCGAGAATGGCTGTGCAGTACGACTTGGGAGTGACACGGTATCTATCTCCTCCCGTGTTGAATCGACATCTTGCGATGACGCTGGAGTGTCCTCTCCAGTGAAGCTGAAGCTACAGAGCCTGGGCAGGGTGATATGGAGGGTCTGCTGTTGCCCATGCAGCAGACCCCCCCCCTCTCTTCGCAGCTGAAGTGTCCAAGGGAAAGACGGAGTCAATACAACTTGGCTTCAGGTGCGCCGCAGGAGTTGCCAGTGTTGACTACAACGTCAAACCGCCTTAGGGACTCCGGCTCCGGATTTTCTGTCGGGGTTTACTCCCTTAGCCTTTCCCCTGAAGAGGTATGCCGCAAGGCAGCGGAGGTTTTTTAGAGTCAGAGTTTTCCTTCTCTGATGTGCCCTGACTGGAAGATCAAACCAGCGACACTTAGCTCGCAGGCCGACGCTCAATCCACTGAGCCAAACCAGCCAGGACATTTTCTTTATGTAGTAAAATGATATTTTGGTTATACAGAAAGTTCTTGTTTTCAAGAGATACATGCTGATGTATTTAGGGATAAAATGTCATGATTTACTTTCAAATGGTTCTGAAAGAAATATAGACAGTGTGTGTGTGCGTGCGCACATGTGCGCACACGCACACACGTGTATACATAGATACAAATATAGAAAAGAGAGAACACAAATTTAGTAAAATTGAACAGTCAGTGAATCTCCAGAGTAAAGGTATATGGATGCACATTTCCTTCGTCTTTTATATGGATTGAAATTTTAAAGCTAAATTGTTGGGGAAAACAAATAATGAAATTGGATTGTCATGAAGGTGCTCCATTCATTCAAGAAGCAGTTACTGAGCACCAGCTTTTTGCCAAGCCCTGTCCTAAGTGCTGGTGAGGTAGCAATGGGTAGGACAGAGCATATTGGAGTTCTCATGGGCCTACAGTTTAGGGCAAAAGGCAGATAAGAAAACAAGATAATTTTATTATGAAAAGTACTAGAAGAAAAATGAAACAGTGTGATAGGATATATAGTCATCGAAGGAGACATGATATTAGGTGGCCAAGGAAGGCTTCCTCAAAGGAAGAGAGAGATTTGCATTGAGCATACACTATCTGTTCAGATATATATAAGTTGGTGATCGGTTTACAGAGGAAAATAAAGAACAGAGAAAAATAGGTAATGAGGGACAGAAATTGACATTTTCAATACGGCAGTACAGAACGGACTCATCAAGCAGACAACACACAAATAGAAGTCAGGGCTAGAGCTGGGCTGTCAGGAGGAGGCAGTTCACATAGGCCCTGATGGGGCATTTGAATGACTTTGGCTTTTACTCAGTGAAATGGGAATCTTTTGGAGAGTTCTGGGTCAGACAGTGACATAATCCAACTTATCTTTGTAAAGGATGGCTCTGGACACTGGGTCGAGAACAGGCTGTGAAGGGGCGAGGGCAGAGCAGGGATACCAGTTAAGCGTCTCGGGCAAGCAAGAAGTAGTTTGTAAAAGGGTAGAAGCAGGAAGGAATGCAAAGGTTTGGATTTTGATTATTTTGAAGGTGAAGCTGCCAGGATTTCCTGCTAACTTATTGGAATTGGGACAAAGGAGAAGGAATGAATCCAAGATGACTGAGGTTTTTGGCCCAAAGAACCAGAAGGATGGGAGTAGCTATGAACTGAGGTGGGAAAGAAAGACCGCCCAAGGAGCATGTTTGAGAGAGGACACGGGTCGGGTGGGTGGATGGCAAGATCAGGGGGCGGGCAGCAGCAGTCAGGCAGAGGTAAAAAGCAAAAGCTTAAAAGTTCTCTGAGAATTTCAGAGCAGACTTGTGCAACGGTAATTAGGACTGCCTTGTATAAAGCTTCGCACCGAATTTTTTTCTTCATTTATAAATTAACCTAATGGTAAGTTGAGCTCTGTCAGCTCAGATGAAAAGGTTAACTCCCAGTTTGCACTGTCTTCTGCCTCTTAAGAGTCTAACTCCTACACAGAGCTTCTGCAGCAGGCCTCCCTTGTTCCGGGTGCTGGATGGAGCTTTGGTGGGAAAGGAGGGCTTGTGCTGAAGATGTGGCCCTATTCACAGGGACATGCGAGGCGGCGTTGGTGGGAGTGGCCCCACAAGGTTCAGGCAGAGTGTACAGTGGTTCCCAGACATTTTTTGCCAATGACCCTTTTGACATGTGACTGAATTTCACAGACTGCCTTTCAGTTTTGAACCCAAATTTCCCTTCCTTCTATGCTCCACGCCTGCGTCCATGAGGGAGACACATTCTAAGCATAGTTCCCTCAAGAGCAGGCTCTGGCAGCTTTGAGACTATTCATTCACATTCCATTGCCTCTTCTGCTCTCCCTCCAAGATTCCTACAGAGGCTGCTCTTAAAATAATGAGGCCTTATTTATTCAGATTCCTTCTCCCCCAGTAAGATGCTAAGAGCTTTTCATGAGAATTCTTGAAGAATTGCTGAGGTTCTGTGGCCTTCAGAGAGTGTCCTTGAAAGGAGAACTTCCCCAGTAGACACTTATTGATGGAGATGATGATCCTTGAACCTACTCTGTCAGGTGAACCATTTCTCAGCAGCTGTAATACATTCTGCCAGCTGCAGTCTGCACTAAGGGACTCCAGGAGACTTCCCTTTCTGACCAACACCAGAAACAGATGGGAGGTGGATTTGCTCTCTCTCTTCTCCCTCTCTTTCTTCCCACCTCCCTGGGTTTATTTTAAAAGCCATATTAGTGAAATAAGCCATCACAAATAGACAAACACTGTATGATCACACTTATATGAGGTATCTAAAGTAGTCAAATGCACAGAAACAGAAATAGAATGGAAGTTACCAGAAACTGGAGGTCAGGGGGAAAGGGGAGTCATTTAATGATTACAGAGCTTCAGATTTTCAAGATGAAAACTCCCGGGTATCTTTTGCACAGTTATCTGAATATACTTCACAACTGAACTATACACTTAAAAATGGTTAAAGTGTAAATTTTGTTACATTTTTCATCACAAGTTTTTAAAAGCCACCTTAATGGCATTGCTCCCTTGAAAGGAAAAATACAGAAGTTCTAAAGTGTAGAATGCCCTAGAACATAGCAAAGAAACAGTCCATTGTGTAAGGTTTATGTTATAACTGTGGATATTTTCTCTTATCCATCTCCCCATGATTTTTGCTGGATACACAAAAGTATAGGGTATGTATATGTGTGTGTTCACTCCAGCTTTTAGTAGACATGGATGGATCTTCTGTGAGTGGTTGCTATTATCATTACATCATAAGAAAAAAGCTTCGAAATCATCCTTGAGTGATCCAGCACTTCCACTGGGCAGTCCTCCGCTAGGCTTAATACCAAAGCAGCTATGGGGGCAAGTTTCTATTCGAGCCCCTGCTGTTACTTACTGAAAATACAATACTGTCTTTTGGTCCAAAAGTTCCTGAAATTTGGCCTCTTCTGTGCTTTAGACACTTGGGCCCCTTTTGTGACCAGTTGTTGAATTATAGAAGTCCCTAGGTCCTATGTAATTGGGCTTCCATTGTTTCCTCAATCTCTATTAGAAGATTATTTTTTTAGATCTTGCGATTTGCTTCAGTCCTTTTGGGAAATAAAAATGTATGCTATATTTGTAATTGTAACTTGCTTTGAGTTAAAGATATCCGAAAGACCATAATTATCTCGGCAACCAAGGTTTTCCTTCAAGCTTCATATGACAGAGCTAGAGGGGCAGCTTCTGCACTGGCATGGCCATTTGTGATCCAGGGCCACTGTCAAGAGAAGGTCCCTCCAATGACAACTTCACAACATGAGGCCTTGGTTCAATTGTTCACCCCTACTTTGTGTCTAGAGTTTGAGTTAGAATCACTAATTAGATAACAAGGTCACAGACCTGGAAGAATGATTCCAAAAATTCCAACTCAGAGTCAGGTCCCAACCATCAGCACAGGAAACAGAATGACCTCCAGGAACCTAGGGGCTCCCATCATTGCAAGAGCAACTCTTTTAACTTTGTCTCGGATTGCTGTTACAGAACTATGTTCTCTCCTAAATTCTGGCTATTCTTGGTAAATTATAGGTATTTATTGTATATAAACCGTGGGTAATTCAGAGTACTTGTCGCCATGTTTTAGAGTATATCCTTCACCCTCATCTCCGCCCTCCATCTCTTCTACTTATAGTCATATCTTCTGGTTTCATTTCCACTTGTTAGTAAAGATTTTAAGATTACCTGGTTCAGTTCTAAAACCTGTCCAAGGGATTATTAAGGAGGAAAGGCTTTGGGCTATTTTCCCCTGACATTTTAGGGTGCATAGAATGGCAAGGTGTATACAACATTTATGATAGTCTTAAATGGCTGCTATTATGTCAAGTCCAGGAAAATACAAGATGGGGCATGCTGTTATCCATTCAAACAAAACCGTGGACCCATGTGACTGACTACACTTGCTCCCCTGACAGGTCTAAATAGAAAGGGCTTACTTGTTCAGCAAGGGAAAATCATGCCTGGAAATATTGCTTGTATAAATGTCTTGAAACTCAGACTGCCGAGTCTGCATTTGTTTAATTTCAAGGTTCTGCAACTGTACAGTTGAATTTTTGTTGAATAGGCATGATGGCCTTTGAAAGCCTACATATTTAGGAAATCACTGACTCCTTATATTTTTTAATACTGCCTTCCATTACATTCTATCAAGGCTCCCAGTGTTCTCTGCAAATTGTTTGTAATCTCAGCAGACTGGTTGAAGTAGGCCAGCATTCCAAACTAAAGTAACTTGAAGGATGTGTCATTTGTAGACTTACAGGAGACTTGGGAAAGTTCAAGAAAGCTCTGTTGTGCCAACTCACAAGTCCATATATTTTACACTGGTATCCAGAGTAAATGAAAATACTATCAGCCTTGTCTTCCATGTCAATTTTTATACAAAGTGCTTAAGCAATAATAAAAACCATAACTCCTCTCATTTATTGTGGCAGGAAGTGAGGAATGTCAACAATTGATGTTTAAAAATAAGGCATGTTAGACTTCATCTGTCCCATCTAATGTGGAATTCTTTTACAATAATGACATAGGTACCACTTCAGCCTCTGTTGGAACACTTCCAGCAATGGGGAGCTCACCACCGCTTCAGAGCCCCTTCCATTTTATACAATTGTAATTAATAGAAAGTTCTTCCTCATTTTTAGGAGAAATTCACCTTCCCTTAAATTTTTTTCTCTTTTTTCTTATATGTTTTATTGTTTATGCTATTACAGTTATCCCAATTTCTTTCCCCTTTGTTCCCCTCCACTCAGTGGCCTGCCTCCCTCCATTTGTCCCCCCGCTTAGTCCATACCCATTGGTTGTACATACAGTTATTCTCAACACCTTCCTATCTACTCCACTCCCTCCTACTATGCTTCTTAATTCCTGTATCATTTCCCTCCCTTTCTCCCCTTTCCCCTCCCCAATGATCTCCCCCCATAATGTTCCCCATGCCTATAATTCTTTTCCCACTCATTGCCTACTGAGTTTGCCTTTGTTTCAATTCCCTAGCTTCTGTTGTTGGTTGTGGTGATACAGTTTTCATTTTAATGTTCATAGTTTTGATCCTCCTTCTCCTAAACCAGTCCCTTTAACATTTCATATAACAGTGGTTTGGATCTGATGAACTCCTTCAGTTTTACTTTGTCCTGGAAGCACTTTCTCTGCTCTTCTATTCCGAATGACAGCTTCTCTGGATAGAGTAATCATGGTTGTAGGTTTTTGCTTTTCATTCCTTTGAATATTTCTTGCCAGTGCCTTCTTGCCTGCACAGTTTCTTTTGAAAAATCAGCTGATAGTCTTATTGGGACCCCTTTGTACGTAATTCTCTTTTTCTCTCTTGCTGCTTTTAAGATTCTCTCTTTATCCTGAATTTTTGACATTTTGATTATAATGTGTCGGTGTGGTTCTCCCTGAGTCCAGTATTTTTGGAACTCTCTGTGCTTCCTGGACCTGTAAGTCTATTTCCTTCCCCAAGTTAGGGAAGTTCTGCTCCATTATTTTTTCACATAATCTATCAATTTCTAGTTGTTCCTCACTTTCTGGCAACCCTGTGATTTGGATGTTGGCCCGTTTATAGCTGTCCCATAGGCTTCTGAGCCTCTCCTCATTTTCCTCACTTTTCATTTCCTCTTTCTGCACTGGTTGACTGTTCCTTCCCTATGTCCGATTTGTTGATTTGATCCCTGGTTTTCTTGCCCTCACCACTAGTTTCATATGTGTTCTTGTTCATTTCAGCAGGACTAGCCTTCATTCCTTGGCTATCTTGTTTAAGATCTGCTGTTATGTCTATAAGGATTTTTATAGTCAAAGCTCTGAACTGAGCTTCAGAAAGATTTCCTATCTGCTGAGCTGTTCGATTAGATATTTGCTGTCTGGTCAGCTGCATCACTGGGATCTCTATCATGATCTGTGCCATCCTGACAGTTTTGTGTTTACGTTTGCTTCCTGGGCAGGGCTGTCACACCTCCTGTGCTATATGGGGAGGAGCCCCATGCACTCGTCACAACTGGGCAGCCCGTCTTACCATGCTATGGTGTTTTCTGCGGGGGTGGGGATCCAAGATTGATTCCTGCCATTCACTCTCTGCTGAGAGACCGGGAGCCTCCTCCTCTGTCCCCACCCCCTCTGGGCCCCACAGTCCAAGGCAATGAAGGTCTGCCTTCTCAGGCTTTGGAATCGCAAGCTGATGGTTCTGGTCTGCAGCCGGGGGTGCTCCCCAGGTGCTTCTCACCTCCCCCTAAATACGGGTGTCTGTGCTTACCGCTGTCCTGCGTCCGTCACTGCTGCTGCCACGGACAGCAGTTTGAACTCTCCTCCCTGGCTTCACCCCTCCTACCTGTCCAGACGTGCACCACTTCTTTATAACTTCATACGTTGGACTTCCATTTCTTTTCTGGAACATCTGGTTATTTCTGGTTTTGCGGTGGTTGTATTCCTTCTTAGATGTGGAGGGAGACGGAGCATGTCAGTCTAGGCCTCCATCTTGGCTGGAAGTCTCCTGTGTTTGTTTGCTTCCGTTCTGTGTGCCAGGGAGAGCCATCGCTCGTACTGTGTTGTAAGGGGGGAGCCTTAGGCATTCATCAGTAGCGGGCAACCTGTTCCACCACGTTGTAGCGCTGTATGCAGGGGAGGGGTCTAAGAAGGAACAATGCCACTTGCCCAGCACTCGCCCCTTTTCCAGACACTTATCCCACTTCCACACCACAGTGGCGCCCCTCTAGCTGCTGCCTTGGCCGTTGTTCCCGGAGTGGGTAGATCTGCAGATATTCTAGGTCTGTGGGGGCCCTTTAAACAAGCAGACTGCTGAGAGACCGGCAGTTTCTTCCTCCGTCCCAACCCCCACTGGTTTGCACAGTCAGAAGCAATGAGGCTTGATTTTCCCCGCTGCTGGGACAGTGAGCTGGGAACACTCCCCAGGTGTCTCTCCTGACTTTTTAAAACGTGTAACTGCGCTTTCTTCTGGCCTGCTGCTGCTGCTGCCACCACCACACCGTGTCCTCTCTGCCCTGGCTCTGCCCCTCCTACCTGTCTGGATGAGTATTTCTTCTTTATATCTTTGTTTGCTGGACTTCCATGCACTTTGATTTTCTGGAACTTCTGGTTGTTTCTACTTTTGAGGTAGTTGTAGTCCTTCTTAGTTGTGGAGGGAAACGCAGCATGTCTGTCTACGCCTCCATCTTGACTGGTTCCCTTAAATTTTTATTGTGATATTATTTATGCCCTCTTCAATGGAAGAGAACAGATTTTATCTATTCTTTTCATAATAACTCATTAGCTCTCTGAAGACAACTTTTACATGCACCTTTAAATCTCCCTTTCTCGAGGTTTAACATTCCTGGTTCCACACATGTCCTGGGACATAGATTCAATACTCATCATGATCCTTGTTGGTCAGGCCTACTCTTAACAAACAGCAAAATACAAGTCTCAGTGTGATATGAACACTAACGGTAAAGTGAAAATATGACCCCCATCTCTACATTATGCTTCTCTTGATATAGCTCAGGATTGGGTTAAATTTCCTGGCAACTGTGCCACAGTCCTGACCCATCTCATTGAGCCAGGACTCTACCATCCTGTCCTTACAAAGTTGACTTTTTAAATTCTAGTACAGGATTTGACATCTATTTTTGTTAAACTACATTCTTATATTTACTCCATAATGTTAGCCTGTGGTCATCATTTAGGGTCTTGATTCTGTCTCCTAGAGTATCTTACCAGCTTGCTGCCCAGATCTTTTGCAAGTCAGGGATAGAAGTTAGGCGTGACAGAGTATGGGGCTTGCTACCAGACACTTTCCATCAGGTTGAAGTTTACATTAATCCATTACCCAATAACTGATTGCTTAATTTTACTATCTTTCAGATCCCATTTCTCCCAAATTATTCTAAGAGTGGCCTAAGAGATGTCAGCTGCCTTGCTAAAATCCTGGGATGCTATTTATACTGCATTCTCTGAGCCGTAATCCCATTAAAACCAGAAATGAAGTTATTTTAGCATGACTTGTTCCTAATGAAGCTCACATCATCTGCCACCTTCCTGTCTAGGTTCTGAGTGGGTGATGGTTTGTTTGCCAAACCCAGAAAGATCAAGTATACAATTCAGATGGAAACACTGTTCAAAGACATAGTCTTACTAAGAGCATCAAAACTCTCAGAGAGTAAGTAGAAAGATTTACAAGGGCCACCAGCACATCTGGATTGAGTGACAGGGAAGATGTCAAGGAAAATGCTGCATTATGTGTATACAGTATAAAAAGGAAAAGAAAACAAAGTCTCCACAATTCTTGGGAAAATAGCTAATAAGAATAGAATTTCATTCCAAAACAGAAATGAAAATTGGATATTATTTAAAAAACAAAAACTTTTAGTCCCTGATGCCTATAGTGCTACAAATCTCTATTAGAAAAAAAGCAAGTTGGATAGAAACTCAGTAGGAGGCAACCCCATCCAGGCAAGGCTGAGAGTCGAGGTGCGGGTTCCTTAGGAGAAAAATACCTGAAGTGGTAACTCGATCATGGTATGGGCTTGTGAATCCCACAGTGAAATACATTAAACATGCACACACACACACAAATACACACGCGCGCACACACACACACACTGTCCAAAAGGAGCCATCCTCACAAAGCTTCCCCAGTGTTACAACCCAGGCACTAACAGCCCGTCCCCCTACCTGCGGGGGGCTGAGTGCAGTTGACCACCAACATCAATCTGCCTTGCCTTGTCTTTCCGTTTTCCTGTTTCGGTCTCTCAGATACCAGGTTTCTGAGAAAGGCCTTGCAAGTCCTGCTGTAACAGGCCTGGGCATGTGGGCTTCGGCCCAGTGGCCCTCGTCCCTGCAGCCCCTTCGCTGTTTTCATAGAGCTATGCTTTAGTTCCTCAGGTTCCTTTTCTGCATCGGATATTATTGAATCCTGAAAAATGCTGCTGCAGAGTTATTTTTGGCTCCCTTCCCACCAGCCCTGGGGTCTTGCCTGCTCCTCAACAACAATTAGCAGCTGTTAGAAGGGGCTTTCGGTTGCCTGCTTCTTGCTGAAGTGCTGTGGCACCAATTTTCTCAGAGCCCTGCACTGTGGAGGGGAGAGAAAAATGGCAAAAGAGTTACAGAAAACCCCCTTCATTTGGGGAGTCAGGCTTTTCTCCCTTTTTTGCAGGAAAACTGAGCCTCCAGCTGAATCCCTGTGGAGACTCATTCCGGTGAGCTGTATCAGCCCCAGAGAAGGCCCTATGTCGTTCTCAGGGACCACCATCAGGATGCATCCTTAGTTGAGATTTTTAGCATCCCACCCTCACTGAGTTGCTGTTACCTTGCTGCATCTGACGTTCTGGACCAGTCAGAGAGTCAATGGCCTGTCACCACAGAGGCTGGAAACTGTGGCCAGGACCCCTGAAGCCCCCGGCCACCCAGACCCCCTTAGCTTCTTCAGGAGCCCATTTTTGCCAATGAAGCTCCCAGGCGGGCTCCTACTCAGGTGTTATTTCCCTACAGTGGACTGAGAACTACAGTAGACGTTTGGAAAATCCTGTGTTCCTTGTGAACATTTAATCCATTAATTCTCACTAGCCCCAGCAAGATAATGATGTTATTGTAGATCAATAATTAATGATTTTTAAAAATTATCTCTGGAAAATAAAAAGCCATTTTTAAGATAATCAATAAAAATAAAATAATAATGAATAATAATAACTAACACTTCATGTCCACCAACACTTTGGCACCTCTTATTACTTTACTCTTTAGAGCTCCCACCCACCATCACCACCACCCCCAGCAAGGGAGTCACACACAGTCCTATCCCCATGTTTCACAATGGAATATACAGGACGCCATGTCCAGATGTCTTCCACCTTAGCACTTAGCCGGACTAATTGTTCAGGCTCCTAAATCCCAGTATTTCCAAAAATATGAATATGTGTAGCACAACATGAAGAGAATGATTCCAAGTGGTATATGAAAAACTTCTTTTTTTCAAAATTACTGTGTTCATTTTAATACGTATTTTAAAAAGTGAACCTGAGATTTTCCAGAGAGTAATACTTAGGACAAGTTTCTTTATAAGTTAAATTTATGTAAAGAAGAAAGTGAGAAAATATTTAAAACTGTGATGTGGGTCACAAGTGTCTGTAGTTTGGGCAACACTCCATAATTCAGTACTTTTTCTGTCCACTAGTCCTGTCTTGTACAATCTCTATTCAAAGAAAGCCAGAAGGGCATTTTATTGGGAATGCAGAGTCATGCCTATTTCCATAACTTTTGTGTAAAACATAGGAACATAGGAACAGGCTTTTTGCATTAAATACATTAGGATGAAAATACTTTGTGTGTGTCTGTGTGTTTCTTTCAATCCACCGTTCATGGTTAGCTGATGTGTGTATTTCTTCCAAATATCCCAGCTCTTTTGCTTGGATCCCTAAGCAGCTATACCACCACCTCACCTGTTTCCGTAGCCCTCCTCATGGTGAAGATAGAGAATAAAACTCTCCCCAACTACTGCTTTGTGTTGCAGAATTTCTTCAGGTCTACATGATTTATGCTTCTCTCTCAGTTCTCTGTAACCACACCCCTGCCTCTCTCCCTCCTTCTCATGTTTCAACTCAGTGAAGTTCTAAAGAAGGCCTATTTGTTTGGCTGGTATGGTCATCCTTATAATTTAGATGTTCTTGCAAAGAATGGATATGGAGGGCAGTGCATTCAATAGCAATAACCCCACTTTCTGTTGCTAAAGTGCAGGGTAGGGAAAGGACATGGCAGGACATGAGGCAGGACAGATCTGTTGAGCCCAATTATAAAGTGCCCAAGTGCCATGCTGAGGGGATTGAGTTTTATTGTGCCGAAAGCAGGGATATAAAATGATTGTCATTAGGAAGATGAATCGGGCAGCAATACAAAGGAAGAATTTAGGGAGAAAGAGAAAATGGCCAGGTTGTTGCAAGGGTCTAAGCAAGAAGTTATAAAGCCACACAATAAGGCATGTTTCTTAGAAGAGAAAGCAACAGACTGGAGGAAAAAAAAGCAGAAAAGAGCTAAATTGCATTATAATTTTTATTGTAAATTTATTAACCAATTGTTTATTACCTCTTTCTTCATCTAAATCAGTGTTGTACAATAGCATTTTCTATAATGAAGGAAGTGATCTTCTATGTTGCCCAATATGGTAGCCACTAGCCACATGTGGCCACTGCGCACTTAGAATGTGGCTACTGTGACTAAGAACTGAATTTTTAGTTTTATTTAATTATAATTAATTTAACTGTAAAGAGTCAGGTGTGGCTAAGGGACAGTGCAGAACTAGAGTACAAGTTCCAAGCATCACGTCTGCCTTGTTTGCCATCCTGTCCTTAGAGCCCAGTACACTGGGCTTCTTGATATTTTTCACAAACTTCTTTATGGAAATGTTAGCCCCCATTTTAAAAATAAGGAGGAGTGTGGAGATTTCCCATACACATTTAGAATATCTCCCACATGTTTAAACTGAAGCTCTCAGCATATGCAGATGGAGGAAAGTCAAACCAAAGGGGATAGCTGAAGGTCAGCTGTGTGGTGAGGAAATCTAAGCCAGGGTCTGTTCTGTGGGCCCTGGCTTCTTGTCTTCATTTCTGGCTCTTACAATGCACAATGCCCACGCTTTTTCCTCAAAATGTGTAAGGGTAAAAAAAAAAAATGTGTAAGGGTAATAATCAAAATGGAAAAAACATTTTAGGAGGAATAAGAAAAGGCAAATGTGTTAGGTAATACAATATGCAGATAATAAATAATAGCATTGTACACCTTAAACCTATATAATTTTATTAACCAATATAACCTCAATAAACTCAATTTTTAAAATGTGTTAGAGCTACATTGTTAGAATTGCGGTAGTGATATGGGGGAGATCACATATGACCTATGAGGAGCTCCGGATTGAAGCCCCTGACCTTGGGCATGTTGCTTAAGCTCTCCAAACCACAGTTTCATAGAAAATGAGAATAAGAATCATACACTTCATTTACAAATTGTTGGGAGGAACAAATGATATAATAAAAAATCTTATGCTTCCTAACCCATTAAGTTCCATTCAGGTATTTGTCATAATTTACACACACTGGAGTTGTATAAAAATGCCTGTCTGAAAGGCAGTTATGTTAAAATGCAATTCTGATATGCACCTTTCAGAAAAAGAAAAATAATAAGTTCATCTAATTCTATATACCTCCATCCAAAACAGACCCTAAATGACCCCAAAAGACTTCTCTCTTAACAATAATAAAAATAAAAAATCTCTGGAAAAGCTGATACCACGACCTCCCTCTTGTAGCTTGTTATGATTCAGTAGTGCTGTTGCCAGGAAGTTCTTTATGTACCAGGGAGCACCCCAAAAACCCAGAATTTATTTATAAAAAATTGTATATTCTTGCATGTTTAAACTTCAGTCACCTTCAAAGTACTCTCCATGTGATGCAATACACCTGTCGAGACGGTTTTTCCACTGCTCTAAACAATTTTGAACTTGTAGATTTTGATGCCTTTTAGTGCTTCTTGCAGGTTTTTGTTTTACCTCTTCCACATTGGCAAAATGTTTCCCTCTGTGGACTTTCTTCATCCAGGGGGGGAAAAAATGTCTCTGAGGTGAAATCGGGTGAATAGGAAGGGTGGGGCATGGGGGTGATGCTCTTTTTGATCAAAACCTGCTGAACACTCAACGCGGTGAGGACAGGTGCGCCCGTAAATCACCCATAATGAAGTGGGCAAAGGCATTGAAAGAATTCACTGAAGCCCAATGCAGCCTCTCACAACAACGCCAGCTGGTACACTGATACAGATTGGTTCCTAGAACACTCACCTTCAAGGAGAAGCCTGTACTACAAGCCCCCCCCCCCTCGTATTTTCATCTTGTCTCTGCCCTTCTAGATTCTGTGGCTATCTCTCCCCTCCCCATTTGCCCAAGACCACCTCTGACTTGCCATTGCAGCTCTTTATTCCCTTCTCTCATCTTCCCTGCTCTGTATTTTCATCACTTGCCTCTGGCCCTCTGTCTTAGCAATAAATTTAGATTCTTTTCTCCATGAACTGACCTCCCGGAACTCAGAACCTCTGCAGCACCTGTAGCCTTCTATTAAGAAACATCTCTAGCAACCTGAGTCCCAGAAAAGCACCACTTTCCCATAGCCATTCACCTGTCTTTAGTCTCCATTATTATAGCAAACTTGGATATCATCCCACTATACTCACCATTCACAGACATAGAGCTCTGTATAACCCTGTCGAACGCCAGTCCATCAAATCACATGTTTTCTATAGGTAACAACTACCTAGAGGAAAAGGCAAGACTTGGCCTGTGCGTCAGGTTCTTGTGCTGTGCCCAAGATCCAGGAGTTTTACAGGGATTCCTATTGAAATAAGTTATCATCAGAATGATTTTCTCATAGTACAAAATCCATTTATTAAACTTTCTTAAATATGACCTCCTATCTGATTTTTTGTCATTTTATTTCTTAGAGTTTAGTGTACTTCCTAAAATAAGGGGTCACAACTATAAAGGATTTAAATAAATACTCATCTGTTCAGGGAACCTGCACATTAGTTTGCAGGTTTCCCCATCATATTCCCCAATCCTCTCCCTCACTGAAAACATGTCTTCTTTCTGACCATATTTAAAAACGGGAATCACTATAAATCCATTGGCTTTCACCATATGTAAGAGAAAATAATTATTTTCTATCATGTACTTGTTATGTCTTTTTTTCTTCCCAAAATAATTACATTAATTAAGCCTCATCAGAATTTATACCATTTGTCATCCTTAAATTTTCATTCTAATTCATACGTCTCCTTATGGTTAACACACAGAGGATAAGGCCACACTCACCGCAGTCATTGGTAAAAATACTGCAAATTAATGGACCTACAGACAGTAGTATGATACCTGATTGTATTGATAACAAAAGGGTAAAATGGTAAATATGCTAAAATTATACAAAATAAATGAAATGAAAATAATATATTTTAAAGCCCTATGATATTAAGAAACAAAAGTTTTATGGACTTTACAAAAAAGAAAGAGCAGCAGTACAAGTCCAAGATCCAACACCTTCCAGTAGAGGCCAGCAGGAGCCTGCAGGTGCCCAACAAGGTGATTAATAATACACACACATCCAGGACCTGGGTTTTCAGGCGAGTGTCCTCGTGGCTGAAAAGCAGTAAGGAAAAAACCCATCTGACCCTTCTCTTTCCTCTAGATAGTGGCCACTCAGCTGGTAGTAAGCAGTAGCCCCAGTGACCTAGCTGTGTTCCCAAATCCACCCCTGTGAACAGCCTAACCTGAAGATTATAATCATAGTAATAGATCAACCTAGGGTACTTATAAAACACTTTTATCTATGGCACTGCATAGAACCAAACATAGTCCCATGTTCATATACAAGATCAGGTGTGCTTTTCACTTTTCATTTTATTAAGGCTGGGTGGGGTAGGGCAGAGTCCTTCCTGAAACAGATTTTCTTTTTTCATATGCAAGTTACATGACTGTAGAAGAATCCTCACTTCACATCTGCACTACTTGAAACATTTCCATTGTCTCATGCACTATCCATGCAAAAGCAGGTTATATTTTTGGTGGTCTGGTATCTAAGGAACAAAGGCTAGGACCAACAGTTTGATAAATGGCACTTAAGTTTTTAAGAAGTCAGTTGTTTGGACACTGAGTGTATTTTTTCCTGGAGATGGGATATGAATAGTGGTTAGTTTCCTAAACTGTCTCCCAAATCTCATATTTATATCATTTTATTGTTTTAAATGTATTCAATGAACAGATAATCACCATTATGCAAAAAGACTATTCCATAGTCTAGGAATAGGTGAAGGGCCATGAATGTACAAAGGAAGGAGCAAATCATTCCTAATGAGAGAAGACTTCATGTAGGAGAAGAGATGTGGGTAGCATTTTCACAGGTGGGAAAAGGCCATCATGAGTTCAGTGTTCCTCCATTATATACCTGTAGCACCTTCTCTATATTTCTGTTATAGCAGCTTTTGTAATCTATTGTAATTAGACTATTGCTTGTCTTTTCCTCATTTGTACAGTAAGATCCTTGTGCAGGATTTCTGAGTGGTGGTGATGTTGTTTCTAATCTGCAAATTGACCATCTAGAACAATGCCAACATTGGAGCCATTTGGTTAGCATTTGTCAAATTAATGAAGGATGTCCTTTAGAAAAGTTCTGGAAGCAGAAAAATATGTAGCGTGTATTAGATGAGAATGAGAGGAAGGACAGGAACCAACTCATTGAGCGCCAGAGGCCTGAATGCCAGCAAAGATGGTATCAGTGGGTCCCAGTTCTGATGCACTTTTTTAGCCACACCTAACTACTCTTGGTGTTCTTTTTTATGAGAATATTCATTGGCGTTCCAGGTAGGGAACCCATCTTCTCTCAGTATCAAGGATGTACGAGCTTCTTCTAGAGAGGGAGAGACATCTTAGGGCAGCAGCCATTATCTCCAGAGATTGGTGTAAATGAGCCTGCAGATCTGTCTCCACCAACCACCCTAGGAATTCACAATGGAGGACAAAGGACAGTTGCTCCCATGAGCCTTCACAGGAACTTGCCTGCCATTCACTTTTAAGTACAGCTTATTCATAAAGTGGAAACTGTTCATAAGTCAGAGACAGCGTGTTTTTTATAAAAATGCTTTCGATATGTGATTTTCTTTATTTCCACCACTTACACAAACATACATGGCGATTTTTGTTTATCTTTTCTCTGCATTCTCAATTTATTTCTCTCCCTCCTTGTTTTAAAGTCTTGGGTTAGTGTTTTTATGTTTATTTTGCATATTTTCTAAGTTAACACAACCAGGCCAGTAAATTTAGGTCACAGTGGCACTCAGCTCAGCTGATGGCGAATAACCTTGAATGAGGGCCCAGGCAGCCTCCTCTGGCTAACTGCAGCGTTGGCTATTTAGGCTTCAGTTTCACCACTATAATTATGAGCAAGAAGCCTATAGTTAATTATGATCCATGAATGGGAGAGATTCCTGGACTTATTTGCATTCGTTACTTGCTGGTAGTTTCTCTGTCGAGGTCTCCATCCTTGTTTTTACAGAGCTTGTTGGCGTGTTTCTGCCGTTGGTGTGTGAATTTTTATGATCTGTTGCATGTTATTCATGCAATTTCCTGCCCTGTAATGGTATCAGTTTTCCAGACGCAGAGGAATACAGACTAAAACCCAGGAGCCTTGCATTAGCATAAAATGTCCCAGTTCTGTCAGTTTGATTAATTTGTCTCTTTGTCTCCACTCTATATGATAAGTGCTATTAATGGTTGCAACACTTCATATGTCAAAGTCTTTCTTCCTAATGACTTGAAAATGCGGTTTATTTCCCCCTTTTTGTATTATTTTTCTCATTTAGCATTCCACTCAAGTATAGATTTATGCCATGCTCTTTCATTATCTTACTGGTTGCAGCACTGGAGTGATTACATATGGTGTAGAGTATGCGTAAAGATGTGATCCCAGGGGCAGCAGCTGCTGATGCAAGCTGAAAATAGATCCAGCGTACGCTCAGCACTTTTCCCAGAGGCCTTTTATTTATTAGTAACAGTCTTGGTACAGGACAGCTTGGATCCTCATTTAGCAAGATGACTTTTTGCCTTTCCGAACACAGCAGTGACTTTGCTCTATTATTTACTGACAGTGCTGTGTAATTTTTTTTTAACCGCCTTGTATTTTAGCAATGACTTAACCTAACAGAAATTGTAATATAATCTCGATGTATAATGAACTCAAGAAGCGACAGGCTCCATTTGAAGTAATGGAGCTTGACAGATCTAAGGTTTAAATTAAATAATCCTATTTGTAAGACAGCATTTGTACATGGTACATTGCTTTAAAATGAATTTCTATTCTTTTCTAGTGCTTCTTACACCATTTTTAGTATTTTCCCTTTCAAAGGGGCTTTAAAAAAAAAGAAATGCATTGGAAAGCCAATGGCTCTTTTATAAGGAAAGAATAAAATGAATATTATTTTTTACCCATTTTAGTCACTGAACTGGAACCAGCATGATTCGAGATGGGTAGTTATTAATCCAAGCTGGCAAATTCAAATAGCTCAAACTTTTCTATCAGCACAGAACATCTGTGATATAAATATCATAATACCAGAATTTAGGATTAAGATAATAGCTCACCTTCTGCTAATGTTTTAGACTCAAATAGGTATTCTTTCACAAATTTTAAATGTCCTAATAATGAATATATGTATTTTCTGAATAAATCTAAGAATTTTGTGATGTCATTCTTCGCTTTGAAAGGTGTGCTTACTTTAAACAGGATAAGGAGGAAATTCACTATACATAGTAGCAGAAGCAACAAGAGTTCCTCATTGTGTGATAAAAATTTTCAAATTGCAAAAATGAAAAAATAATTACTTTAAAAGTTAATAGATGAATGACAATGTGAGAGTATTATTTATTGGCAAGGCCTGGTCACATAATGAGGAAGCCTTGAGGAAAAATGAATTTATACAGAGAACAGACCTCTTTCTGGTGAAGCTGGGAATATTGTAGAAGAGGCAAGTAGGTAATTTTGCTTTTTGTTATTTTGTCTGTGATTTCACCTGCTCCACAACCAAAAAGACATCAGAGAAAAGGAAGGTGATTCCCTCCTTAAATTTGTCTTTGCCCTGAGATAGTTTCATGGGTCCTTCTGTTTGGTAACAGCTTTTACTTATTCCGTGATTGAATGAAAGTTATATGGGCTAGGTTAAAAATTTAAACAGTGATTCATGATAAAGAAATAATGTGATTGTTTCATTTTAGGGGGGTATGCCCCAAAGTGTTGATGAAAGCAAGTAATTCAAACCATCCCTAAATTAAGCAAACCAAGGGGCACTTCTGCTGAGTAGAAAAGAAACCCCCCTTCTTCTGCCCATGTACACAATTGCACATGAAAGCAAAAGACCATAGGATTTTATCAGCTATGATCATTGTGGTTCACATGTTCTTTCAAGTCTGTTTGGGAGTTTAGACCGCTAATAGCCCTGGCTGCTGTCTGAGCTGCAGCCTGCGCTCTGCCTTATAAAGATGCCCTCAGTAGGAATAGGCAAATGTGCCTGCTTTTTCACTTTTTATTTTGTCTTCCTTTGTTACCCTCCTGCCCTGCTTCCCACTCTCACACACAAAGAGCACCCAAGCTTGTTCTCCAGGCTCATCCCTGATTCCCTCCATCGTGACAAAGTAACGTTAGAGCCAATTTCATTCTCCGTCCGGTAGGCTCAGAACAGTGGGTGATCTGCTTGCTATGGGAGAAGTGATACTCACGCATGACAGGATGAATTAAGGGTGGGTGTAAGTATTAACTCTTCATTTCTTAGCCATTGTGGTTCTAAATTAGATTCAGTGGTGTTATAACTGGAATAGTGTGAGCATTATAGGTTTGTGTGTCTGTGGCTGAAACCATGTTTGATCAATTGAATTGACCTTGTTTTTCTGATGAAACACATTGACTATATTATGAAACAAGCAGACCAAATGAAGAAAAACATTTCACATATCTTGTCAAATATTTCACTGTGACCTCTGAAAGCTGATGTTTCCCTTCTGTCACCCGGTCTGAAATGAGACAAAAGCACTTCATTTTTGATAAATGGGACTTTGTTTTTCTCTGAAACCTTTTCATTTCCAAGATGTCTTATGATAGTTATCTCAGTTTGAGCTAAACTTCCCAATAAATGATGTAAAGACTGAAAGAGAGTCTCAGAGCCAATTATTAGCAAGTGGTTTGTAAAATAAAGACTGAAGGAAGAACTACATTACCAGATACGGATCAAGCAGAGAAAGAAGA
The DNA here is from genome assembly GCF_987537825.1 of Furipterus horrens. Lineage (NCBI taxonomy): Eukaryota > Metazoa > Chordata > Mammalia > Chiroptera > Furipteridae > Furipterus > Furipterus horrens. The sequence goes on along the minus strand of NW_028327176.1, from coordinate 133,498,716 downwards.
AGAAAAAAATTGACTTTATTGAGCACCTATTGTGTGTCAACAAAACATGAAAATAATTTGAGCAAAATAGCAAAGTTTTAGTTTCAGAGGAACAAAAAAAAAGATCAATAAACTTGCAGGATTGGTTTTTTAATGGAAAAGTATAGTTTTATAGAAGTGTTTAAATAGAAGAGAGAAAAGAGGGAAAAGTGGGGGTGGGGTGAAGTTGTTAAAATCTATCTAAAAAGGTAATAATAAAGTGGAAGAATTTCAGCCACTAGGACAGAACGACTTCAGTCAAGTTTAATGCCAAGGTAATTGCTAACAAGTAGAAATATAATATTCATTTTTGTTCCTGTATTCCATTAGCAAATTCTGCCTCTTCAAATTCTTTTGAAAATAAAGAAGTCTGCTTGGCTTTCAGTCTAGCATCTGCCTCACCCAGAAAATATCATCAGGAAGCCCAAAATCAATGGAATTTTTTTCAATGGAAAACTTAAGCCAATTTTGAGTCTGATTTAAAATTCGCTATATAAATTCATCCTGGCTTGCTACATCTGTGAGTGTACTCTACTTTCTATTGATGGCTCTTTCAGTAAAACATACATCCATCCACTCCACTTTCCACACTTCAGATTTCAAGTGGAAGAGAGCTATTTGAAGGCCCTGCTCTCAAAATTGACTTCTTGGACCTTGTAGAACTTGCTTTAAAAGCTACCGCGAGTATGGATATGTACGTGCTTACTGTATGAAAATGATCTTTGATCCAAGAAAATTACAGCATTTGTATTTATGGGCATGCAGTTATGCACTGAGCTTTCTTAAGGTCCTGTTGCAAACACGCCAGAGCCCATGTCCCTCTAGTTTGGGTTATACCCTGTTCTACTAAAAAGACAGATATGCTTCATTGACCTAAGATTTATTAGACAGGCCAGCAGGTGATAATGGGACAATAATTTTTACATACCGTCTTTGACTTGGTATCTTTAATTGGCAGCAAGGAGACATATTGAAAGATCTTGCTAACACAGCACAATGCATCAGAAGAACATCAAGGGACTTTTTTTTTTTTTTTTCTTATCTAGTATGTTCGGAATCGTAAAACCTTGGTCTTAAAAATCATCTGACCCAGCACTAAGGAAAAGGGTTGTATTTTACCTTTTGTGTATCCCTTGCGTCTGATACAGTGATGGTGATGATAAAAAAGAAGAAAAAAAAGACTTCCGGCCAAGATGGAGGCTTAGACGGACACGCTAGGTCTCCCTCTACAACTAGAGAGGAATACAACTACTTCAAAACAAAGGATAACTAGAAATTCCAGAAAATAAAACTACACGGAAGCCCAACATATGAAGTTATAAACCAGCGGTGCCATTTGGGCAGGTAAGAGTTAAAGAGGGCAGTGCCGTTTGCGGTCGCACCTGGACAGCGGCGGGGCGGCGAAAAATCCGGCTGCAGTCAAGCCCCTGGCAGTGCGCGACCCCAGCGCTGGGGAAAGCAGCCACCGCATCGCCTTGAACAGTGAGGCCCAGGGGGGCGGGAGGACGGATCCCGGTCTCCTAGCTGAATAACTGTGTGAATCCATCTTGGACCCCCGCCCCCAAAGAAAGCACCACAGGGCTGCGAAATAGGTCCGGACAGGCAGGCGCCGGTCACTGATTTGTGACGCCAAACGGCGCCGGTCGCTGGGTCATTATGAGTACACAGGCACGGCCCCGGACAGCCGGCCCAAGAAAACAAAACGCATCTGTCAAAATGAGGCAGACAACTATAGAAATCCCGGTGACACAACTCACCAGACAGCAGATAGAGAACCTGACAGATGAACAGATAAGAAACCTGTCAGAGGCTCAGTTCTGGGCCATTGTTATCAGGTGGCTTACAGAATTCACAAAAGAGCAGGAAAAAGATAAGAAAGAAGCGAAAAAATTTCATAACAAAAGGAACAAAACTGCATACGAGATAGAAGGTGAGAAAAAAATCCAGAGTTCATTTCAACAAACTGGAATATGGAGAAGGAACAAGCAGTCAACCAATGCAGCGAGAGGAAATGGGAAGCAACAATGAGAGGATCAGAAACCTCTGGGACAGCTATAAAAGGCCCAACATAAGAATCATTGGTTTGCCAGAGAATGAGGAAGATGAACTAGAACTTGAAAAATTGAGTGAAAATATAATAAAGGAGAACTTCCCAGACTTGGGGAAGGGAATAGACTTGCAGGTCCAGGAAGCAAGGAGAGTTCCCAAGAGACTGGACCCAGGGAGAACCACTCCAAGACACATTATAATCAAAATGTCAAAAATTAAAGATAAAGAGAGAATCTTAAAAGCAGCAAGAGAGAAGAAAAGAATTATGTACAAAGGGGTCCCAATTAGACTATCAGCTGACTTCTCAAGGGAGACCCTACAGGCAAGAAGGGGCTGGCAAGAAATATTCAAAGTAATGAAAATCCAAAACCTACAACCACGAATACTCTATCCAGCGAAATTGTCATTCAGAATAGAAGGACAGAGAAAGTGTTTCCAGGACAAAATAAAACTGAAAGAGTTCATTAGATCCAAACCACTGTTATATGAGATGTTAAAGGGACTGGTTTAAAAAAACAGAAGCTAGGGAGATGAAACAAAGGCAAACTAAATAGGCAACGAGAGTGGAAAAGGAACTGTGGGTACGGGAAGCATATTGGGGGGAGGTCAACAGGGAGGGGGAATGGGGAAAGGGAGGGAGATGATATAGGAATTGGGGATCAAGGTAGGAGGGAATGGAATAGACGGAGAGAGGTTGGGAGGAACTGTATGCACACAACTAATGGACATAATCTAAAAGGGGGGGACAACTGGAGGGAGGGGGGCCACCGGGTGGAGGGGAGCAGAGGGAAGGGAAATTGGCACAAATGTAATATTTTAATCAATAAAACACATTAAATCTGAAAAAAAAAAAAAAAAACATTTACTGAGCATTCACCACATGCCCGGTACTGCTCAGTGCACTTTACTTGTTTAACTTATTGACACTATGGGATTGCTGTTATTTTCATGTGCCAAATGAGGAAACTGAGGCAAGAGAGGTTCATTAACCTGCTCAAAGGCCAGCAGCTAAATCAAGGAGCCTGGATATAAGCTCGGGCAGCCTGACTCCAGAGCCCATGTTCTTAATCCCTTGCCCCAGTGATGACAGCAGTAACATTCATTAAACATGCATGTGCCTGTGTTTTCATCTGGTGGGAAAATGAGACCCAGGGTCACAAGCCAGTAAGTTGTAGATATGGAGACAACAAGTATCTCCAGCTCTTGTTCAAGGTCTCTCTGTGCCACACAGAAGTCACCATGAATCCAGCACTAGAAATTTTCCTTTATATAAGAAATAATGAAAAAGATGCTGAAAAAGCTGAAATGTAAAATGATAGCAAAGAGAAAATACCGGAAATAAATTTTCATCCTTTTTTTTTAATTTGTCCCGTTGATGACTCCTTAGTTCATACCACTTGTTCACATAAAGACCTTAATACCTAGATCACCATGACTTACGTAAGGGCCTGCCTTTGTCTGGGGCCTCAGTGTTGAGGCACTGAAGTCATAACACATCTCAGAAACCAGATAAATGATGTTATGATAACCCAGTGTAAAGAGGCAGATTAAGGTCAGTTGAGGCCCCTTGAAAAAAAGAGAGAGAGGGAAAATAAAAATACATGTTAACCATATTTTATGCAGTGTAGTAATGAAACCAAACTTGGTGTCATTAGAAAAAAGTGTAAAGTTGGGGTTTTGCAGGGCCCTTCAGAAGTCGGGGTCCAGGGCACGTGCCCGGTGCGCCTGCCATTAAATCTGCCTCTGCCAGTGTAGTAGGCAGAATAAACGCCCCCCAAAGAGGTCCCCATCTTAACCCCCCAAAACCTATAAATATATTACCTTACATGGCAAAAGGAATTTTACAGATGTGATTCATTTAAGGATCTTGAGATGGGGGGATTATCTTGGCTTATCCAGTTGGGTCCAGTGTAATCACAAGAGTTCTCAGTGGAGTCAGAGGCAGAAAGTCTGCTTTGAAGTTTGAAGTTCACTCAAGTGATGATGAAAGAAGCTTATAGAAGCCCAAGTAGAGATCCTGGCCACAGTTGCTCCACAATTATTATCAAAATTGATGAACAGGGCTTCGGAGGAAAGTCATCTTCCCTCTGCCTTTGCCCATCTCTGGCCATAGATATTTTCAACAAGCTGTCTCATATTATACTAGTTTATGTATTTTCCATTCACCTTTTTTTTTAAAGGACCCCTCACATTCTGTAAGAACTTTCACCTCTTTCTCATTGCCAGACCAGAATGACTTGCCAGGCAAGTTTGCTTTTTGACAATCTTGCATCAGTCATGCAGTGGCTCAAGCAACTGACTGGCACCAATGGTTGTTTCCCTTGAAGAAAGCTTTCAGTTGCAGAATTCGAGCCATATCTTCCTCAGTAAAGTGTGCCTCTGAATCCTAAACTACCTTGGTTACTCCCGTGAACCTTTACATAATTCCTGTCAGAACAGTCACACAGTCAAGTGTCCCAGATTGCTTCCAACTGGCACCTTATTTTCACCACTGGTACCAGGTTATAGCTTTGGTTAGTTAGTTAGAAGCAATGTGACCTTTTTAAAATTGTTCTCTGTCTTATATTGGCCTGTGTTCTCACACATCACCATCCCTTCCTCCTAATGGCCTCTTTGATCTGTCTGCATCTTTTCTCCACTGCCACTGCCTGCATTCACGCCGCACCTGGCGCTTGCCTAGACATCAGTGACCAGCATGCCCCCAGCCCAGTTTATTCCGCACATGCAGCCAGAGTAAGCTCCCCAATATTCTCCTGCCTGATCAACTCCAGTGGCTCTCCTCTGCCTCCTGTGCATGACCTAGAATGGCCTTCCTGGCCTTCTGCCTGCTCACCTCTCCAGTGTCACCTGTAGCCACCCCAGTGAGACACCACATTGTGTGCTGGGTTCTCTCATTCATCTTTGCACATTCTTTTCCTTCACATGCAACAGCAGCTCCCACCCAATACCTGGCTAATCCTCACTCAGGCTTCAGCTTATATGTTACTCCCTCAGAGTTAGGTGTGCACACATACTTCCCATTACAGCTCTTATCATGCTGCATGGTAATTTCCAGTTGACAGTGTCTGTCCCATCTGCCCAGAACTTCTCAGACAAGGTACCCTTCCTTCCTTTTTTATTGTTTTATACACCCAGTACCCAAGACTCTGTGGAACCATGGGAGGGCATCAGTATGCCATTTGTTGAAGGAATAAAGTGCACCCTATATTGCAGAGGTGGTCACAAGCAACACCACCCCCCAGTGAATTCCTTGTGGGGAGAATGCCTGGTCTCACTGCCTACAAACCTAGCCCAGCCGAGCACCATAGTGTAGCAGAGATCTGCTGGTCTCTACGTGAGGCTGCATGCTTGCCATTTTGACGCATCTGTTCCCGTATTACTGTGTGGTACAGGTGAGCAAAAATGACTAGGGGAAGCGGCTGATAGATTTAGCAGTTCATAAAGTTATGTTATTATCCAGACAAACTATGAACAAATAAAATGGTTTTTAGGTCTGCAGTCAGTATAATCAATAAAATTTTATTCTCTGTGGTGAACAAACAGGTTCCAAATTGCCCCCCCCTTTTTTTTTGCTAAAAAGTACACCATTCAGATTCCACATATATTTTTTGAGGCAATTTGCTTCTCTTGCTTTGCTCTCTTTTTATGACTTGCCCTGTGACCCAGATATATAAATATCTTGTGTTCTTGTGCTCCCCCTCCTGGCCTTTTCTGTCTTTCAGCAAGACTGTGTTTCTAGAATTGTGCCCCACTTCCACCCTTCAGGTGGGGGCCTGGCACGGGAACAAAGAAGCCAGCCAGCACTGCAGGGCTCGTTGTAAGATCCATAGGGGACCGGAAACAGACTCAATTCTTCCTTGTTTGCCGTCCAGCTTGACTAAGTGAAAAAGGGCTGTACTGGTGCAGAGAAGAAACGTGCATGGTCTCCTTTTTGAGAAATGCAATGCTCTCCAGAAAATATATATATTTAATAAAAAGCACTTGATAGTACATTTTTGAAAATATGCCTCCCTGGAGATACGCAGATTCTCACAGGATGTGCCCTATCAGTTAACAGTGCTAATTACCTAATTATCTGGTCAGGTGCAGTAAAAATAACCCTTTGACATTCTGTTCCTTCCATATGCCAGATAAAGTGTTCTGGTGTCTGCTCTGTGACCCTGGTGAGCAGCTTACCAGATTCTCTTCCCACCAACAGTAAGGATGCAGAATGGTCTTTGCAGCTAGCTGGGTGGTACCTGGCTTTAGGGCACAGGGCAGTGCAAGGTCCCATCACAGAACAGGCAGGATGGCCCTCAAGAGGAAGACCAGAGTTTGTGTCACTTTCTTGGCCCCTGGAGCAAGGTTTTTGGTGGGTTTTTTTGTTTGTTTGTTTTTAATTCTCACCTGAGGATATGTTCATTGGTGAGAGAGAGAGAGAAACATCAATGTGAGAGAGAAACATCAATTGGCCAGTTGGCTGCCTCTCATACTCACCAAGAACAGGGACTGAACACCACAGTCTACCTATGTGCCCTGACTGGGAATCAAACCCACAACTTTTGGTGTATGGGATGATGCTCCAACCCACGGAACCACCCGGCCAGGGCCTCCTGGAGTGACCTTTAAGTTCTGACTCTGCCCACCCTTTTTCTCTTATTGCAGTTGTTTCTTTGACATTTCATAATTTTACCTGCTTACCTTATATGCGATGGTGTATGTGTCCTCTGTTGAGGCCCTGTCTGTTTTGCTTGGCGGCTCTGTGCCGTCAGCCTCTTCCCTGTGGCTCGATTCTTTCTCTTCTGTGGCAATCCCTTTCATGGGATTCAGCTGAAGTTTCATTTAGATGGGGTGGAGGGCATTGGTTTCTCTAAGGCAGAGAAGAGTATTAAATCATAAGTGCCTGGGGAAGATCCTCACCTAGAAAACCATGAGGCTCTTTGGACAGCATCCTAGCATTTGGAGGCAGAAGTTGACCCACATGGGTTTTATGCTCCTGTCTTCCAGGCTGCTCAGATTCAAGCTTAGTGCTATCACGCAATCCATACTGTCCTTCCCTTGCCGTCTGTTACACCAGGAGTCTCAGCAATGTATAGTTTAGCATTTAATTATTCTATGACTGTGGATAAGACATGTGAGTTTTTCAAGGGTAAAACCATATGTTTGGGGGGGGTGTTTTTTGCTTCTTTCAAATTCACCTAAGTACCCAACAGAGCAAATGTTCAAGTAAATATTTTTGGATTGATTAATTAGTAGTGTCTTGTTTATGCAAGATATCTAGTATATAAAGAAAAAGATTCATGACACCAGCACTTCTCTGTGATCTAATTATTTCCTTTCATTTAATCTTATTTGAATACCATAGTATTTGGTTGGCATGAAAAATGTGACCTTTTGTTAATTCTTTTAAAATGTGTAGTATTAATTGCCTTCTAAAAATAACTAACAAACTCTTCTTCACAATGCAATTATTTAACAAATTTATTAAAATACATGTAGATAACACTTGAAAGTATAAGACTTGGTCCTTGACTTTCAGAATTTCTAATCAAGACAGGCACAGCATTCACATAACAAAGCAAAACGTCATTCATGTGCTTGAAAGCCAAGACTTGTGGTCTATAAGCAGCAGCTATTGTCCAGGAGGTGTGGATATCTGGTTTAATTGCCACCTCCTTTGCAAGGGTGGCCCCTGGCCCTTACATTGCGTTTTGCTGGACACAGATATCACAGGTACAATTGGAACTGGTGAAGCAAAGTGAAGCTTACATCCAGGCAGTGAGCACAGCTTGAATAAATGCTAGAAGACAGGAGAAAGGCTGGAAGTATGGCTCAAGAGAATAACTTGAGATGAGACTAAAAAGGAGTGCATTTGGGGAAATCTGGGAGGTCAAACAGAAGATAATCAAGTTTGCTCTCTAAAGCAGGGAATTGATACTTGAAACAGCCCACATCAGGAACATTCCCCCAAAGACTCTCCAGCCTCTCTGCGATTAACGATCCAGAAATATCAAGGTGCAGGAGAGAGGAGAGATGGTATCAACAGAGAGGAGAGGTCATGAGCTGAAAAATGATAGTTTTCCCTTTTGCTTTGAGTCTCAGTATTTTTACCACAATGGTGACTCTACCTAGAGAGTCTTAGGCCCTGGCCTCCTACGCTTGTTAAAGAAATGACAACAGTGTTCATACATCTGCTAGCTTAGCTGAGGTTTTCAAAGCCATGCCATTCTGGAAAGCTGCTGGTAATCTGCTGTAGATGAGTTCTGTATATCATCTCTCCTAAGAGCCAAATATTTCCTGCTATCATCGTGCAAGAAAACTGGAGGGCTTGCTTCCCATTTGGTTTGTTAGGTTTCTGATTTCCAACTTCAGTGACTAAGATTCCATCAAAACTCTGGAACACCCCTGGGTACTTTAACTAGCATCTTAAAGGTATGTTCAGAAATAATTTGATTCACCCAAAACAAGAACACCTGGTGCTCCTGAGATTTGGTATTTGTCTAAAACCAAAAGTTCATTTTCAAGATGTTTGGATATCTTTATCTATAGTGTTTTCTGAGTTAGAAGCTGTAAGGAAAGAGGTCTTTTTTAACAGTCAGGCCACATTCAAAAGAGATGGCCCAGAAGAGCCATCTGGATGCACCTGTGACTTACATCCTTTCATCACCATCTTCTGAGTTAGCACAAAGAGTGTGTGTCAGCGGCACAGAAACTGGACAGAACCACTCTTTATTGGAGTTTCTGCCTCACCTGCTCTAGCAGCAGTTGCTGCCAGAGATGACACCATTGTCAAAAACAGAACTCTGAAGTCTTCTTAGGATAGGCCAGTTCTCATTATTCATCGATGTCTTTTGCAAGCCTGGAGTCCTGATGTCCCAAAGGCTGTGGAAGGCTGCAGGTCAAGAGCCAAATAGTTCTAGACAAAAATGGTAGCTGTGGCCGTGCTGATGGATAGAATCAGCACCCTCTACATTCCCTCCCTTGACAACAGGACTCACATACAGAAAAGGTTAGAATTCAAGAGAAGGGGAGGAGCAGTGGTTGAACAACAAAGCAGGAGTGCGGGTATGGTGTCATAACAATTTCTGCAGCCCAGATTGCTACAGAGCCTAACGTTTTGTCTGCCAGTCCTACAGCTCCGGGGCAGCCATTGTCCAATTCACATATGGGGCCATTGTGTTGATGGCCGCTGTTTAAATCCTAACAGAGCACAGATGGTGCCTGAGCTGTATCAGCACTAACTCTTCCCCATTGGCAGAGCCCATTGTGGAAACAGGAGAAGGGAGGAGAAATCAGAAGTGTAAGGTCCCTTTAGCAAAAAGTCTGATTTCCATATGTGTACTTATACCAACTCATTGTACAGCCTTGGGTAACCCAGTCTCAGCTTCTGTTAGGTGGTGGTTAGTAAAGGACTTTGATGAAGGAAACTAAAGATTGTAGAAATACTATTATTGCTGTTGTATAAACCATGCCTGTAAGGCAAAATCTGTAGCTTTGTTCATTCTGTAAGGCACAGTGACACCTACTTCCATTGCAAAGGAAAGCTCTCTGCTGGAGGAGATGATACACCTTCAAGTGTATTATCTACATTTCCTCAGCATGACCCTATTTATTTCTATTTTGCAAATGAAAGGGGAAATGACAGCAAACTTTTTCAAGTTCTCAGGGTCAGATTACCTTCCCCACTAAAAACTAGTGGTCCTTCCCTGGTGGCACTGAGTCCTCGTGGCTGCTGGAGTATTCATGGAGTGTAAACCACTTGCTTCCAGAAGTCAAGAAGAAAATAACATTTTCCGTAAGAAATGTGTGATCTGTCACTTCTTCAGTTTTGATTTCAGATGGAAAATATGACTTAGGTTCTTGAAGAGAAAAAATTTCCTAACTGGGCATGACAGATGTCTTCAAATATGTGATGGATTGTCATGTGAAAGAAGGATCCAAAATGTCTGCTTGCCCCAGCAGTCATTACTAGGGTTAGCTCAGTTCAGTTCAACTAATAGTTACTGAGACCCTACAGTGCACAAGGCACATACTTTAAACAGAAAGGGGGAGGGGGAGATGAATATCCTGCTAAATTCATGACACCAATTATTGCAGAAGCAAGCAGGTTTGACAGTGATATGAAAGTGTAAAATATTTGGTAACTCATTGGATAAACCAAGGAGAAGGGGAATACAGAAGCAATACTTCTAGTCTCCAATATTTATCCATCAATGGGTGAAGCAGGAGTAATTAAAGAATTAAATTGGAGATTGTTGCCAGAGTGATAAATAGAATTTCTTAGGGAACACAAGTAACCTGATGAGCAAAAGGATATCCCATTGAAATATGGCTGTGAGAAGGAATTTTGTATTCAAATAAAAATGTCACCACTGGTAAGGAAAACAGAGCAGCAATGTGTATACAGAAGCTCAGGAACAAGTCCAGAAACATAAGGGCAGGGGCCCTCAGAAGAATAGGAGGAGAGCATGAGAAAGAGGGACAGCATTGACATTGGTGTAGGAGATCATTTTGGGTTATATAGTGATGACAATTACAGGTTCCCTGTGCCTGTTTTCATTTACAAAATTAGAGCAGAGAGGCATAATGCAGAACTTCAACTATGTGAATTAACTACCACAGTTCTCTTTAACTAATACAAAATATCTACCTGAATGGTATTGATTTGCTTTATTGGTAATTTCACCTTCAAGAAGGTAGATAATTCAAGGGTAGAATTGCTATTTTGGTCCTAATAACAGTGACTAACTACAAAGAATTGACAAAAGTACACATGAGAATATCCTTAGCATCGTGAAAGAGAGATCATCCCGGGTAACCACCATTCTTCTTTCTGCATCTATGAATTTGACTACTTTAGACACCTCCTGTAAGTGGAATCATATAGTATTTGTCTTTTTTGTGACTTAACTTATTTCTCTTAGCATAAGACCTCAAGATTTATCCATGTTGTAGCATGTAACAGGATTTCTTTCCTTTTGAAGGCTGCACATTTTTTAAATCCATTCATCCATGTAGGTTGCTTCCACCTCTTGGCTATTGAGAATAATTCTGCTGTGAACATGAGTGTGCACATACCTCTTCCAGATCCTGCTTTGATTCTTTTGAATATATGCCCAAAAGGTATATTACTGGATCACGTGCTAGTTCTATTTTTTAATTTTTTGAGAAATGTCCCCATTGTTTTTCCATAGCAGTTGCACACTTTACAATAGCACCAACAGTGCACAAGGCTTCTAATTCCTCCACATCCTTGCCAGCACTTACTGTTTTCTTTTTTTTTTTATAGTAGCCATCTCGATCAACTGATATCTCATTATGATTTTGATTCACACATCTCTGATAATTATTGATGTTGAGCATCTTTTCATATGCTTGTTGGCAATTTTAGATCTTTTTTAGAGAAAGATATAAATCTATTCAAGTTCTTTGCACCTTTTTTGGTTATTTGACATTTTTGTTGTTGAGTTATGGGAGTTCTATATCTACTTTGGGTATAAACCCCTTATCAGATAATATCTACTCCTATTCCATATGTTGCCTTTTAGCTCTTGAATTCTTTGATGCACAAAAGTTTTTAAATTCGATGTAGTCCCACTTGTCGATTTTTGCTTTTGTTGCCTGTGCTTTTGGTGTCATATCCAATAAATCATTGCCAAGTCCAGTCTCGTGAAGCTTTTCTCATGTCCATTAGATGGAAAAGTGATTAAAGCTTATAGAAAAAATGGAAACCTTAGCAAGATGAACAATATGAAAACATCTAAACTCCCAGTCTGGATGAAGTAAAGCCCCAAACTGTAGGAAAAAATTAGCCATGATTAGGGTATGATTTGTTACGGTCAGAATCTTTGAGGAATTAAGGACTCCAGGAAAGCATCAGAAGTCTGCAGATCAGAAGAGAGCATCACAGTTTTGTTTTGTTTTTAAAAAAGGAAGAACATGAATCTTAAAAGTTTGACCAACGAGCAATTTGTATAATCTGAATAACTAGACAGGTGTACGCTCTTGAGTCAAAAATCATTTCTGCAAGTTTAAGATGGCTTATCAATAGCATGCACTGAAAGAAAAGCTCAGAGATATTTATTCACAGCTCCGTAAGTAATAAGTGACAAGTGAATCTTGTTGGCATTCCTAGGAAATAGGAACTGAAGTGAGGGAGGTGATAGTTCTGTCTACTATACCAATGACTGGAACATTTACTCAGACTAGATACCCTGCTGGGGATGTAGTCAAACTCAGAATGGTTCAGAGGAGGGTACTTCAGTTGCAGGGGTGGGAATTTTTGGCTTGATATGAAGAACCAGTAGAAGGTTCTGATGAGGGACTGAACTTCTCACCACTAGAAACCTTAAAAATGTTTTGTGTTTCTGGTTGAAGATCAAGTGGTTGACGGTTGGTTTGAAATGAGTAGAGGGACTGAGGAGCTGAAGTCAAACCCGACTCAAGAAAATTCTGGTCTAGGGAGATCACTGGTTTCCTGAATGGGGAGAGGGTCATTTCAAATGGAAACTAGGTAATTTTAAAATCTCTTATGAAAAATAATTGTCTGTTGGAGGCAGTTTTTCAAATGAAACTGTAAACCTAGAAGCAGGTTTTACTACTTTCTTACTGGTGAGTGGGATGCTTTTCATTTTCATTTTACACTGAAAAATGTAAAAAGTTACTACCATCTTATATCTATTTTAGGATCTATACTTATACTGAAATTGAGTTTTTAAAAATTATTCCATGAAGTTCATTATATAATCTTCAGGGTGTAGGTTTTCTATTTTCATTATATGCTTTTAGAATAAACATGAATACAGTACCTTATATTGGTATCATGTATATAACTTTTGCCCATCACTTACCTGGAAAATGTAATATCTATACCTGAATGAGAAAATAATTTAGGCCACAGATGAAGGAGGCAAGAAGAGGGACTAAAACCATCTTGTTGAAATGAAGGTTCCACCGGGTCAAGGTATGGCTAGTTATCAGGAAAGACGACGAATGTTTGCTTCCCCTGTACTGTTCTCATCAACCTTGAGACAACCAAAGAAATACCTAAGAAGCAGTTCTAGCTGTTACGTAGCCCCACGATAATTCTGAGCTGCCACAGATAGGGGACACATGAACATTCCCTCCAAACAACTTTTATCAGGCTGCTTTCTAATTTGGAACAAAGCATTGGTACCACATGGCTGCCCATGAGAAAGGCATTTCTGCTTTGATCTCTTCCAGATTCTAAGAACTGATGCTGAGCTGATCCTGTTAATTTATCAGATTCCTATGTGATGAAAGGGCTTCCTGGGATTTACAGGGCAATAGAGACCTTAGCAATTATCTTCATTCTTCAAGAGAAATCTAGGCACTGATTCTGAATACTGTAAATAATGAGAGAATCAAGTGCAAGTTCATTCTTCTTCATACCCAGGGAAGTACCACTTCCAGTTGGCCAGACTCCTTTGGTAGACAGAGCTATATAGAACTGAATATTTTAGAGAGTGTAATAAAACTCACAGTAATGTCTTTCCATATGAAATGCCATTTCTTTTCTGCTTCACTTCAGAGAAACAGCAACAGACAGGAAGGGAGCAGTCAGAAAACTTCAGTTAAGCCCTGGATGACCAGCTGTGTGACTTTGGGAAAATCCCATCACCTTTCTGGACTTTGTGGACTTCACCTTTTTTGGCTTCCTTGATTGAAAAATGGATGAGGATTGAGTCAGGGGAACAGAAACCATGCCAGGTGTTTCAAGCAGGGGGGATATAAAACAGGGAATCAGTTACACAGGTGTTGGAAAACTGGAAGAACAGAAAGGGGAAGAAGAATTAACCAGTGATTAATGGCTGCAGGAAGCAGCTACCACTGCAAGGGCAGGAGGGGTCAAAATGGACTTGTGAGCATGGAGGGAGGGGCTGATGCCTCAAGAGCTGCACCTGTGAAGGAAACAGCCCCTCCAGACACTTCAGCACAAAGTCAGGATGCAGCCACTTCCACAACACACCACTAGGAAAGGAAAGAAATAAAGAAGGAGACAGAAGGAACCACGCTTCTCCTTTCCTCTCATCTTCTGATCTCCTGTCAGTGCCCCTGACTGGCAGAATCCAATACCAAGTCAACCAGCAAAGGAGCCAGGGAACCTTAGTTTATAAACTCCCAGCCTTAGCATTACAGGATCCCTCCCTGTAATGAAACAATAATAAAGAAGCAGTTTATGAGTTTATAATGTCAAACTAAAATTAAATCAAATGATAGAATTTATATTAGTTGGTCAGATCTATTTAGATTTTCCTGTTTGTATTAAAGTAATGCTATTTTAGTACACAGAGATGGGTGGATGAATAGATAAATATATTGTTCTGACTTAAACAATTTTGGAATAATTTTAGTTTTTTCATTTTAAAAAAAGTTTGCATTTAGTTCATCATTTATAAGAAACTGCAAGATGTACATTCTGCAAACTCTTGTAATGGGAGAAATTACAGCGAAAATTTGAGTTATTGTAGGATCCTTCCTACAATAATCCCAGGAATTAATTTCAGGGAGTCTCAGGTCATGCCTCTTGATCATGGGGACTCAAGTCAGGTCTCTGTTTAACCTACCTGCCCCTCATCACTGACCTTCTCTGCTGACCCCAATCTCCTGATTTGTCCGCTCAGCCTTCTACAGATGGCTCAGTGCTACAGCTGCATGAATACACTGCCAGAACCACCTGAGGAGGTCTTGATCACATGGCTTAGAAAGGGAATGCTATTCCAAGTCTCATAAAAATGCCCAAACCCTCTCTTCAATATACACCTGAAAGCCAACTGCCTGATCCCTGTAAAAGTCCAGAAAGATGAAACTTAGAAAGTCCCTATCACAAGCTCTGTCCAGCAGCAAACTGGGCATCTCCTGAGAGGGAGCGCCCTGCTCTGCCCACAGCACCCAAACATACTCTCTGCCAGTTAAGTTTTCATCAGTTCATCTTCCTTACATCAACAGCACAGAGGTGATACATCAGAATCCAAGGGACTGTAGGATTAGGGTCATAATTTCAGGGGGTCAAACTTTCAACACATTATCAACATGTAGACTCACACCATACATAGTACATGAGTTTGATAATTTGACCTGATATCTTTCAAGGCTGAAACCGGAAGGTTGGTGCCTCTTGCCTTGTGTGTGCCGACTCCTAGATGAGGTCATTGCCTCCTTGGGAGCAACCAAGAGCAAAGGGGGTGTTACTTCTGACCTCTCCCAGGCCTTAGCCCCACACAGCACACTCCTTTCTACCCCCTGTGTGTGATTCAGCCTCATCTAGAGCACATTATGGAACCAGGCAGGTAGTTACGTGTTTAAGTGTGATGAGAAAATAGTCTTCAAAATGATCCATCCAAAATAGTTCATTCAAAACACAAGATTGTTATCCCAAGTTATCACTAATACTGTATTTTGTATTTGTTTATCATGCATTTAGGCCACTCCTGACAGTGAATTTTAGCCTAGATATGTCTGCTTCCGTCAGAGCAGTGGAACACAGTTCCATTAACATCAGTGAAATAAAACTGGTGTGCTATTTCTAGTCACTTCATTCCACTTTAACTTCATGATCATTACCTTTTTAAATAACATTTTTATGGGTCATTAGTTTTTTGTGAGATTCTCCACCACCCACCCCCTCTTATTTTTTCCCATTATCAGAGCCTTACTTGTTAAAAACAGAAAGTAAATCACAAAGCTAACTTGTGGTCACAGTTTCATAAACATATAGCTTATAGCTTCACACTGGTACCTGGATATTTGCTTGACGAGTACAGTGAGTGAAATTAAGGATTCCCAAAACTGTAAAGACAGCACAGCCTTCTCGAGAGGGAGCTAAACCGACATTAAGAAAGCTTCTGCCTGTTTTAACACTGACCTGCAGGTGTGATGGGCACTTACTTTCTGTTACGTGCATGTGAAGGTACTACAGCTGTCCTGAAGTACGCCGCAGATGGGTCCCGGGGAGGGACACCTGTGGCAGTTTAGAAGGTGCCTATTGTATCACAGCAACACTTGACCCAGAAGACACATGGGGGGGGGGGGATTAATTGCACTCCGTGTGTCCTACTTACGAGTGAGTGTTCAAGGGATTCCCCGCCAGACTTTAGCAGTTTCCTCTTCTCCTGAACTGGTCTGGATTTCTCAGTTGACAATTAATTATGTAATTTTGTGAGAACCCTTCCCTCATTAACTTACATTGTAACTTAACAATTAACTTTTCATTGTTTAATCCCTCTTCTATGAAGCTGAATTGTAGGTTTCTTGAGCACAAGGCTGAGTCTTGTTCTTAGCCATTCCTCACAGCATGAGGATGGGAATCCCAGTTCTCTGACCTCAGATGAATTCCCTCACCTTTTTCTCAGGTTCCTTGTCTACAAATTATGCCTGTGTTGCAGGGCATTACAAGAATCAGCTAGCACAGTGCTGGGCCCCAAGAAGTGCTTGGTGAATGATAACAGACTCACTAGACAGAGCCCTGCATATAGAATCTGAGCAATTGAACATGACAAAGCAGGATTAAACTCATGTGGGAGAAGAGCTAGTCATGACTCTTGAAATGTCATGATGAGGGCACCCTTCCTCTGACCTTGGGCTTGAAGGACAGTTTACAACCCTATTTTTATTCATAACTCTTTCATGACCATCTGATGACCATTTCAAGTTCATCACGTCTCCTAAGTCCAAAAGGATTGATGATTTGATTTGGGATGTGGAGACTGTGCTCATTGGCACCCTCAGTCCAACTCACACATTTAGCATCAGCTCTTCCCTGAGTGGAGAAGCTTTCTCCAGCTCCTTTCAGCCATGTGGCAAATGGGGATGTTCAAAACTGATCCCCATGGGTGCCTCTGGCTTATTTAAGAATTGTCTTTAATAGCAGCCACAGTAGGGGACAGTGATGGGGCCTACTGAGACCAAGAAAGCTAAAATAAAAAAGAAATGGTAATAAGGATGAGAGTATGAGGAGGTCTGTATAGAAAACATAAATAGCATTTCCCATTTCCCATATAGTGAGCACATCTGCCAAAACTCAAAATGTGTATCATCCACTCAGCAACTGGCAGGTTGCCTAGGAGCAGAGCAGAAGATGCTTACTTATGCTACCTTGATTCTGCCAGTCCTCTCTTTGTGGTGGGCTAGGTTACAATGAAGAAATGGGTCATGTCACATTCTCATCGCCTTCTTTGGTTGCTTATAAATACACACTTTCTTGCCTCGCATTCCTTTTAAAGGTTCCTGAGAGAAATGTCCATGAGACAGGTATAGTAAGTACTACATTTGTTGAAACTGTTATGATGTCAGCTTAGTAGACCCTAAAAGTTTAGGTTAGATGAGCTCCTTTTTAATACTAGTACAGAGAATTTTTTTATTTGGAATTTTGTTTAAACCACTCTGAAATTCTTAACAATTAAAATCCCATTCCATTACATATCTAAGAAATTTCCCTTACTGGAAAGAATGCAGCAATATAAAATCAGTGCCGCCCTGGAGAATCCATGACATTTCCTCACTCTGGCTATGGAGCCTGAGAGTATGGTGTCTTTCCTTCTCCCTGGGAGGTTTGGACAGGGCTCGCTGAAGAGCTGATGTCCAAGGTGAATCATAAACAGCAGATACGAGTCCTCACAACAGGTTTGGCTTTGTGTGCTGGGGTGGATTTAATACATGTGGAAGTCAGACACAAAGCTTTCCACTTCATCTTGCTCTGTACTTATTCCCCTAGCAAATATTTTTAAATCACTCATACTATAGCTTCCAGCAAGGACCCCATGATTGCTGCTTTTTTTTTTTTTTTTTTACCTGATTTCTGATTTGTAGAATTGCCTCCCCTCCCTGTGGGGTCATCAGTGCTTGCAAAAACCTAAAGGATGTGTGTTTTGCATAGAGGGCAAGGAAGCCTGCCCCAAACACACCAGCAAGTTTAATCCACTTCCGCTGGAAAAAACAAGTGGCCTTAGGCGATGTATTTCTAATTGTCTAAGTAATTCTGCGGGTGTGCACGCACACATATATGCACAAGCTGTGCATAAATAGCACATTTTCAATCTGTGAAATATAATGGGTGAGCAGCACATGACAGTAGGCTTAGCCCCTGAAGATTTACCAGGAAAGAAGACAGCTGCGTGGCAAAGCTGCCGCTTATAATTAGGGAAGGACTAGCCTATGTCCTGTGCCACTCAGCAGCTTCAACGTTCAAATGACAGCCAGTTTGTTTAGCTATGGAACCCCCATTCTTTATGGGCTAGACATTCATTTCTTGTTTAGAACATTGCTTTGAATTGTCATCATCTCTGGTATCATTGTAAGATCAGGCATGATAATTGAAAATCCCAACTAGAAACCATGATGAATGAGCAAAAGAGGAGTTGCCTGTAATGTCCCTTTTTAACTTTTAGGTGAGGAAAAAACTATTTTTAAACCCTACAGGCTTTCAGTTTTTAACAGGGCCATATTGCCAGTTACATGGTTCACAAGAAAACTAGAATGCTTTCTTTGGCTCCAGAGAGCTGCAAGAAGCGTCACAGCACTCCTGACATAGAATGTCTCTCAACGTGACTGATTGGGAGGGAAATTAAAAGGTGTCCCATTGTTACCATGCACTTTTGCCAGGATATTTCATTAGTGTAGACACCAAACCCGTTGTCATCTTGTTTAGCCACTTGACCCTGGTGATTTTCAATTCTGTGTGCCCCTGATGAAATCGAGCAGTGGCAGGCACGAGACAGGCACTAATTATTGGAAGCAGAATCGTTGCTGACCCAGTGCAGATTAACTGCTCCTTTGCAGCCTTTGTTCTGGGACATTAGCACTGTCTGGTCATCTTGTTTCAGTTGAGGGATTCAGGACAATAGCGGTGCTGATGGTAACCTCATGGCAATTTCCCTGTTCGTTCTGCAGGTCACGGCCAGGGGCTTCGGGCCGCTGTTGCAGTTTGCCTACACCGCCAAGCTGTTACTCAGCAGAGAGAACATCCGCGAGGTCATCCGCTGCGCCGAGTTCCTGCGCATGCACAACCTGGAGGACTCCTGCTTCAGCTTCCTGCAGACCCAACTCCTGAACAGCGACGATGGCCTGTTTGTGTGCCGGAAGGACACGGCTTGCCCGCGCCCCCACGAGGACCATGAGAACTCCGCGGGAGAGGAGGAGGAAGAGGAGGACACGATGGATTCAGAGACGGCCAAGATGGCCTGCCCCAGGGACCAGACGCTTCCACACCCCATCAACTTTGAGGCCACTGCCGTCCCGGCAGCGCAGAAGGAGGAAGCTTTGCTGCCAGAGTCCGACGGGCCAACGGACGCCAAGGAGAGCTCCGAAAAGGACGCGTTAACGCAGTACCCCCGATACAAGAAATACCAGCTTGCATGTACCAAGAATGTCTACAATGCATCATCCCACAGTACCTCAGGTTTTGCAAGCACATTCAGTGAAGACAACTCCAGCAACAGCCTCAAGCCGGGGCTTGCAATGGGGCAGATTAAAAGCGAGCCTCCCAGTGAAGAGAACGAGGAAGAGAGCATCACGCTCTGCCTGTCTGGAGATGAGCCCGACATCAAGGACCGAGTGGGGGATGTCGAAATGGACCCGAAGCAGCCCAGCCCCGCCCCCGCCACCACCCCCGCTCCCGGGGTCGCCTTCCTGGAGAGATCCAGGAGTGTGTCCTCTCCCTCCTGCCTAAGGTCTCTGTTCAGCATAACAAAAAGTGCGGAGTTGTCTGGCCTGCCCAGTACCTCTCAGCAGCACTTTGCCAGGAGTTCCGCGTGCCCTTTCGACAAGGGCATCACTCAGGGTGACCTTAAAACTGACTACGCCCCTTTCACGGGGAATTATGGACAGGCCCACGTGGGCCAGAAGGATGCGTCCAGCTTCACGATGGGGTCGCCCCTCAAGGGCCCCGGGGTGGAGGCTCTCTGTAAACAAGAAGGAGAGCTGGATCGGAGAAGTGTGATCTTCTCCTCGAGCGCTTGTGACCAAGTGAGCACTTCGGTGCATTCGTATTCTGGGGTAAGCAGTTTGGACAAAGACCTCTCTGAGCCGATGCCAAAGGGTCTGTGGGTGGGGGCTGTCCAGTCCCTCCCCAGCTCACAGGCCTACTCTCACGGTGGGCTGATGGCTGACCACTTGCCAGGAAGGATGCGGCCCAACACTAGCTGCCCGGTGCCAATCAAGGTCTGCCCTCGATCGCCCCCCTTGGAGACCAGGACCAGGACTTCCAGCTCGTGCTCCTCCTATTCCTACGCAGAGGACGGGAGCGGGGGCTCACCCTGCAGCCTCCCTCTCTGCGAGTTCTCCTCCTCACCCTGTTCCCAGGGAGCCAGATTCCTTGCCACAGAACATCAGGAACCGGGCCTGATGGGAGATGGAATGTACAACCAAGTCCGACCCCAAATTAAATGTGAGCAGTCTTACGGAACCAACTCCAGTGACGAATCCGGATCGTTCTCCGAAGCAGACAGTGAGTCGTGTCCTGTGCAGGACAGGGGCCAGGAGGTAGGGAACCCGCATAAATTCAAGCATGTCATCCACTCTCTCAGTCCTTTATCTGGACTTTCCCTGTCTCCCTCCCCACCACTCACAGATTGTTCTTATTTGCTAAGATGAAAGGTTATAGTAAAGGGACTGCTTTCCCTATCCCGAGAGGCAGGATGCTTTAAGGTGATTCCAAATTAACCACTTTTGTCCTAGACAGCACTTGAAATTTGATCTAGATTTAATACTCAATTAACAAAGGCAAGCTGCTCAGTGAAAAACGTAACTCTGGTGTATGAAAGCGTGCTCTGGCACTTCAGATAGCTCCTGCTTCTCCCTGTCTTCTCCCACATCTGCTGTGATAGGATGCTGGACTCATCACCTTAATCCTTGCTGATCACCCCTTCAGTGTGGAGGGAAATGTAGAAACACTTTCAAAACTGAAGCCAGATAGATCTGCATACAAACAGGTGCTTTTCCAGCACCCTTTACGTTTTCCTTGTCAACAGAAGACCCTGGGGCCATCCCGTGTCCGTAGCGATGCTCATGGACAGCACAGCATCCATTCTGGTCTCAGGGTCACTGCAGAGCACCCTAATCAGTCACACAAAACAGTATAATATACCATTTCCCAACCTCCCCCAAAATGGTGAGAAGTTATTTGGGGGAGTAGTTAGGTTGAGTGCCAGTCTGAAGCAAAGTATTTTATAGATAAAAATTCCCCAAGTCTCCATTCATGTCTCACCAGTGCTGGGAGAGGTAGCAGGAGCAACACCAGCCACATCATCAACAAGACTCACGTGGCTAAGGAGAGAAAGAACAGACACCCCGTGTGTCCCTCCTCCCCCCATAACTTCAGAGGCCCCTGGAAAGATATGAGGGAGTCTGTGTCACAATCTGGCACTGACTAACTGATTGATAAGGAAGCAACCTGAGGCTGCCACCTGTGCCTCAGACCTGCCTTGGGAGCTCGAGTGAGTGAATCCAGTGAGAAGTCCCTCCTCAGAGCTCCTTATCCGAAAAACACAGGAGAAAAGGAGGCATGGTCCTCGTTAGACCGCGTACATGTCTGCACTCCCTGGATATCAGCCTCTCGTAAAGCAGGGATGTTAACCTAACCAGGCAGCAGAAAGCCACATGGGGCGGGCTGGCTTTTCACAGAGCCACGTATGGTTTACTCAGTCTCTGCAAGATTGGCAAGAAGCACCTGAGGTTTTAGTTAGGGCATGTTTTGAAAAGAGATTCCAAAGCTCTCTGTGCCAACTGCAAAAATGCCCCACGGTCACTTCCTTGTTTTGCTGGTTAGCCTGGTCCCTCTCTTCTTTTTGTCTAGTGGAAAAAAAAAATGGAGGAAGACAAGATTTAATTTAGTTAAGGAAATTTGAATGCGAAATATTTCTATTCAAGTGCACCTATCCCCTCAGGTTTGGGATGGAGGCTTGTGCCAGGCCAGAGACACATCTGTGTCTGTGTCTCGAACCTAAGAAGATTGAAGTTTTATGAAAACAGCAAAAAGTTGTGCACTTTCTTCACTTCTTTCTTTCCCTCTGATCACAGCTTTTGTGAGGTTGGCTTTTTGTCCCTGAAACTTTCCATAAGCATCTCTGATGCAGAAGCCCAGTTATTGGGCCTGGTTCATCAGCATGGATTAGCGTCAAACACACACACACACACACACACACACACACACACAAAAGCCTAAATCTTTGTTTTATTTTTGTCTCTCCCTCAAGAGGAGCCCCGCCATTAAGCTAAGGGAATTGTGTTTTTATGACATTTGCAAATGCTCAAGGAGCTGTCCATTTCAGATAAATCTTTTGTACCTTTACTACCCCAAAAGGCAGCTTAAAGTCATTTCTTGGAACTAAATTATACCAACAAGGGTCCATGGTTTTCCCCGTGCTCAGGCCCTATCATTTGCCCCCCATAGACCTTTTCAGTTCTTTGTGAGCCAGTTAAAGGGAGGACTCATTCAACCGATAAAAATAGTCATGAGCAGGACTACTCTCCCTCTGCAAAATACCACTGCTTTAAAAAATACCGTTTTTTAAAAAAAATGGGCTTTTTGTATATCTAAACAGTGAAAGAAGTGACTGTATCTAAACAGTGGAAGAAGTGACATTTGCCAGAACTTTGTACCATTTTAGAAATCACCTTTCGCCCCTCCAGCGACACATTTTAGACAGGACTAATATAGGAAAACTAAGGCCTTTCCCAGTTGGATATTTTAGTTTTCCTAGAGTAAATGAGATTAGGTTTTCCAAGAAGGGTCTCAGGGACTCAGCATAACTGCTCCTCTTTGAGTTCCTTATGGGAGCTACTTTGACCCTGTTGGAAGTGTGTCCCCAATAATAACATTGAAGACAAACCCTTTACAACATGAGTCATAACTCAGTTTCCTGAACTTATCCAGAAGAATCCACCATCTACTGGGCTGATTCTGCCCCAGTATGCTCTTATACAAGTTCCAAGTAACTTCTCTTCCAAGTGAACCCCAAGGAAAGACCAGGGTCAGAAACCAAAAAGAGTTCTCACCTCCAACTAGCCACCTGTCCAGTATTTCAGAATGACCTCTGTGAGGAGCCCAAATGGTAGATCAAAAGAAGTGTTAGCATACCTTATATTCTGTAAGGTGTTCTAGTTCTACCCTGTTAATTCTCTCATCTCATCAACATTGACCTTTCTCATTCTTTTTAACTATTCCCTACCTTTGAAGAAGGCTTAAGTTAGCACAATATTGTCCTTAATCAACAATCAGCTTTTTAAAATTCCGGTCTTTTTTTAAATAACCGAACAGTATACCCAGCCCCTGACATGCCAGATTTAGCAGGCTTTCTCTCTACCTGCAACTTACAAACACATCTTCACATCCCTAGAGGTTTGGGTTTTATTTTAATGACATTTACTGTATAATTACTCAGCAAGACACTTTTTTACATAGCTGTTTACTGTGCACATACCTCTAGGTCAGTCACATAGGGCTTCTTCAATATCCATGGGTCCCATAGATCACAATTTATTCAGCTATCATCTCTCAACAGCCAGTCCAGTTGTTCGCAGTTTTTTCCCCTCTTACAAACATTGCCACAATAAACATTTTTGTGAATATATTTAGTAGTGGTGCTTTTATTTTTATGGTTTAAAAGTTGTGCTCATTTATAAAATTCTACCTAACTACGCTCCCAAAGGCTGTAGCAATTCACATATCCTTCAGCAGTTTCCCCGTGTTCTTGCCAGTACTAATTGATATCACTTACTTCAATTTTCCAATCTGATGGGCAAAACATGATGACTCCTAATGAGGCTGACATCTTTGTCCATTTCTCCTTTGTGTTATTTGTCTTTAAATCAAGTTATAGTAGCTTTAATCTTTAATACAGGAATATTAACCCTTTCTGATAAATATTTTCTATATTTTTCTAGTCTTTTTAAATTTATGGTATCTTTTTCTATATAGAAAATGTTAAGTTTTCTGTAATTATCCATCCTTTTTTAGTGACTTCTGGGTTTGCTGTTTACTTAAAAAGTCAGGAAATTTTTTTCTTCTAATGATAAAGAAATGAATAGATCACATGAAGTGACAAAAATAACAAGGCAGTATGTATAACAAGGTCTTAATTTGCTTCAAAGTGGGAGGCAAAGTTGGTAAGAAGTATAGGGGAAAGTTTCATTTCTATGTATTTCTGTACTGCTGGAATTTTATTATGTATACCTCACACAGGTCCATTTTTTAAATTGAGTTATAATTTACATACCATAAAATTCACCCTGTTAAAGTGAACAAGCCAAGGGTTTTTAATAATTTACAAAATTCTATGACCGTCACCACTCTCATCCCAAGACATTTTTATCACCCCTGAAAGAAACCCCCATACCCATCAGCAGCCACCCCGCATTGTCCTCCCTCCAACTCCAGGAAACCACTAATCTAGTTTCTGTCTCTATAGATTTGCCTATTCTGGGCATTTTATATCAATAAGATCTTACACTTTGTGGTACCTTTTGTGTCTGGCTTCTTTCACTGAACATCATGTTTTCAAGGTTTATTCTTGCCATCAATGTGCCCACCGAACGTGTCATGCATCAGTGCTTCATCTCTTTATTGCACAATAATATTGCACTGTGTAGATATACCACACTTTGGTGACCCACTCATTAGTGTAGGGACACTTGGATTGTTTATGCTTTTTGACTATTATCAATAATGCCGCTGCGAGCACTTGTATACAAGTACTTTTGTAGACATGTTTTCAGTTCTCTTTGTTAAATACCTAGGAGGGGAATTGCTAAATCATATGGTAACTCTGTTCAACCTTTTTAGGAATTATCAAACTGCTTTCCAAGGTAACTGCACCATTTTTACATTCTCACCAGTAGTGTACAAGGAATCAAATTGCTCCACATCCTCGCCAACATTTGTTATGGTCCTTCTTTTTTATTATAACCATTCTAGTGGGTGTGAAGTAGTATCTTGTTTTGGTTTAGAGTTTCATTTTTTAAATTTGAAAATTATAGAGAAGTCACAAATATTTCTGCATGTAGGAAGCTTCTTGGTGAGAGTTTTGTACCACGAGCATTTCTAATTCACTGTGGATTTTAGTGAAGAAGCACTAGAAAGACAGCCCAAAGTATTGATTAGTTGGACTTGCTTTGTTAACATGTTTCATGTCAAGAGGGATGAAAGTTTGTGAGAGCGAATGTGTGTACCCATGTGTTTTTGTATAGGGGCTGGGACAGGGAGAAATCGGGCCCCATTCAAACACTGAAATGTAATAGCCTAGAAGAGCTATGTCTGACTAACTCCCACCTGAGTGCTGACTTCCAGACATGTATGTAAAATTTTTACAGTTGTTTCTGTGGTTTGTTTAATCAAGCATCTTTTTAAAATATCTGTAATTGGTCTACTTAATAAAAAGAAGACATAGACATCAGCCATATTTCTAATTAAAACAACTTTTTATGCTGTCTAGAAAGCTGTTCTTAGCATCTGGAATAAACCATGTGACAAAGAAAGATAGAGTTAATAAATAGAAATAATATTAATAATACTTCATATCTCTAAGGCAATTGAGACTTTGCAAAGCACTTTCACCATCTATTATCTAATTTTAGTCTTCATAGCAATCAGGTGCAATTGGCAGGGCAGGTATCAATCTCCCTCTGACTCACAGACCCTCCAAGAACCTCAGAACAGAGAGATGGAAAGACTTGCCTGAGATCACACAGCTAGTTAATTGCAGTGTCCCAACTAAACCCCAGCATCCTGCATTTGTTCTGAAAACGGGATCATGAGACTCTAGGGTTAAAGGACAATTGTGCAGGAAACATTTCTTAGTCTGGGAAGGGAGATGTTGTCATTGGCAGCTGCCCAGCCCTGAGCTGGCTGACCCCATGCCAGCAGCACTGGAGTCATTGGCCCCAATGGGCATCTTGCTTCTTCCCCAGGCAACTCAGAGACCTGAGGGTCTTAGGAGAGCGTAGGTGTTAGAGGCTTTGGAGAGCTGGCTGCACCATCAGGGCCTCAGGATACTGTGAGTGGGATCGATTCCTGTGGCTTCTACTCAACATTTGGTACTGAAACCAAGAAAGGAGATAGCAAAGAAGACTCTCACACACCAGCTTCCACTCCAATTCCTGGAGGAAATAGCTGCTTGTTTTCAGCTTTTTTTGCAACATTTTATCTCTGTCCTGCTTCTCCAATAGCCCCCATCCTGCCACCCAGAGACACCAGGCAAGTGAGACGTGTTAAGAGACACGGTGAGGTGCTTGCAACACATCTGATAAAAACCCTGTAAAATATTCAGAGGAAACAAAGATCACAGGGAAGTCCACCAGAGCGCAAGAGTCATTGTTCGGGGATGAGAATCTTTTCCCCCTCCTTTGTCTCATATTTGAATTTTCTGCAAGAAGTTATATTTCTCATATAATTTTTTTTAAATTTTAACATGTGTATTGATTTTAGAGAGGGAGGAAGGGGGAGAGAGAAACATTGATTGGTTGCCTCTCATACTCACCCTGACCAGGGTTTGAACCACAACCTGGGCATGTGCCCTGACTGAGAATCAAACCCGCAGCCTTTTGTAATACAGGGACAACACTCCAACCAACTGAGCCACACCAGACAGGGCTCTCATGTAATTTTTTTAATGATATTTTTGTTTAACTGGGAGAGAGGAATGTACGGCTGAATGAGCTGGGCCATTGTTGGCAGGGGAGTGCAGTGGAGCAGGTGATCTGTGTTGGTGTGAAGGAAGCACCGGCCCTCATGGAGGAATATTAGGGTTTCATCCACCTTCTAGATGTCACACAGCATCCGCCCACCTTTTGCCAACCTCTGGGGCCAGAGGTCCCTCGGCATACAGCACAGCCACTCATTCCACTGACTGATCAAGAGCTGGTCTGACCCTCTTCTGGTTACCACTTAGCCAGCCAGTGTCGGTTGTGGGCTAAAAAGCCTCCTTTGTCCTGTTCGTCCTGTTGTGCCAAGAAGGAAGGGAAGCATGAGCGACCTGCTGGGGCTGGGTCAAATCCACAGGAGCCGAGTAGGCAAGTGTGGCACCAGCTGGCTCCTGGTGCCCGTTGGCTCTCGGCTTGCTCACTCAATAGTTGCCCTGACTCTCGGAGTCTCTCATGGGAACCAACTCTCAGGCAGCTCCTGTGCAGCTGCCCAGTGCCTGAAGAGAAATAGGCACCCTCGCTCCCATGAGCCCGGCTTAGACCCACTTGCTTAGTCTCACATGCACGTGGCCTGCTGAATGCAGCTGCTGGCCGGCCGTTCAGACAGGACATGGTGGTTGTTGGCAGAGTCTTCATCTTGTAAAGGTGGATGTTTTGTGCTATTTATGAGAGCCCAGTGAATGAAAACCAAACTACCTGAGAAGTTAAATCTTGGAAGCTAAGCATGTGGAAGGACAATAAATTACAACCACATAAGAATTGTAAGAATTCACCAGAAGAGAGGGAGGAGGGCCTCAGCCCTCTTGATGTGTTTCAGTATATCAAGGCCAAGTAGCATTAGCTGACTTTGCAGCCTCATCTGAAGAGTGTTGGAGAGCCTGCGAGCCTGAGACTGGAATACACTCCCAGCTCTGTAAGGGGTCTGTGGCTGCTTTCTCTCCAGGACCCTTGCCCATTGGCCTGGAACGAACTTCTATAAAAGGAACGAGCAGCCCTGGTGCGTTCCCACTGTACCTTCCCAAGAACACTTTGGGACCTCCTTCTTGGCAGTCAGTGGAAGGTCTCCCTTGCTAGAGGGGTAACAAGGCCTTCTTAAAAAGAAACCAGAGTTGGTTGGGTTTTGTTTTGTTGCTTTTTTTCCACATTGAAGAAAGTCTACAGCAGACTATTTTCTTTTCCTTTGACCTCTTTGAAAAGCAGCTGGAGTTGCAACAACTCTGCTGAAATGTTACATGGCCTTTTGCTTCAAGGACTTTGAAACTAGCATTGTTGATTTTTCCTCTTTCCTGTCAACCTCTGTCCTATTTTCCTAGTGTTTTGTATTCACCTCCTGGATACTTTTGAATATAGTAACTCTTGGTGTAGAAGGCCTTTTGACTTTCTTTGTGGCCTGAACTATAGGAATATATTCTTTTTGAAAACAAGTAAACCCAATTTAGAGCAGAAGTAGAATGGCTTTGTTGTCGGCAGAAGGGAAAACTCCACAGGCTCAGAAGTGCTGCAGCCGCCACTGTGCGAACAAGGCTTCTGCCTGGTGTGGAAACATCCGTGTGCCCAACAGACAGACCTCTGTGTGATTTAGGCACTGTCCAGGATCTGAGTGTCTGTTTGTGATCCAAAGGCTGTAAAGGGAAATCAAACGTTCTTTCATATCAGTATAAGCCCTGTGCACACACAGCCCCATGGACAAAGACCTTTCCCAAGCCAATAACAAGGAGCTGTTTGTCCTGGCTGCCTGTCTTTAGCAGGCAGAGCAGGGCTGAGCTCAGCTGAGACTGGTGTAATGTGTGTCATTGTAATTTTGTTCTCTTCGGCAAAAGTTTCACAGGTGTCATGGGACAGAGTTCGCCGTGTGCGAGTTCAATCAGAGCCCCCGTTGGGACACTTCAGCAAATGCCACATCCAGCAGGCTCGGAGCTATGAAGTACCCTGACAGAGTAGTTGCACCCAGCCATAGGAAAGCTGAAGTATCGATAGTTCAGTATGACTGCCTTTGTGCATGGGATTAACTAGTCACAAATGCCAGGATCTGGACTCAGGTCTGCCTGCCTCTGATGCAACCAAAGAAAAAGCCTGAGCTCAGGATAAAATACCTTCACCTCCCTCCCCTGAATAACACATAATACTGCAGCTTCTGAATATTAATGAGAGCTTGGTTTCTTCACCAAAAAGTATTTTGATCAATTAAACTCAGACCCACCTGCCTATTTTTCTGATTCCTCGGGTTCACTCCAGCCCATTTGTTCAGACCTCAGAGCTGTGCCATCCAGTACAATAGCCACACGCCACCGTGGATTTTGAGCCCTGGAATTGTGGCTGATTGGTGATGCGTTGTAGGCATAAAATACTCCTTAGGTTTTGAAAATTAAGCACCCCCCCCCGAAAAAAAAAGTAAAATACCACAATAATTTTATATTAATTTCATGTTGGAAATATTTTGGGTCTATAGGGTTCGACAAAATATGTTACTAAAATTACTTTCACCTGTTTTCACTTTTAATTCTTTTCATCGGTGGCTACTAGAAAAGGTAGAATCACAGGTGCAGGAGGCGTTGTTTGCGTTGGACAGCGCTGGGCTGATGCTTGAAGGAAGTGTAGGTTTATGGTGCCATCTGCTGGTCGTCTAAGGCAGCCGCTGATGTAAGCAAGAAAGAAGCGGTCTGCACTGGGAAACACTTTGCCTCTTGGCAGGACAATATGCAACCTTCCTCTCCCAGGAGCTTCTGAAGTAGAACTAGAACTGAACCCTGAAGTCTCTGCATCATGAGTTAGAGTCTTGGGGAGGGTAGTGTCAGACTGCTGGAAGGTGCAAGCTTCTGTTTACCTCTGGGGTGCTAAGTGGGCCCTAGAGAGCTGCAGTTCTTAAGTATTTCAAACCGCCACAGGGCTGTAAGCAAGCTTTTAACAATATAAGGAGGACACCGATCCAGCCCTCCAGAGACCAATGTCCTCTGTTTGGATAATGCTGACTCACTTTGATTTGTCAAGAGTGTGAAAGTGGGAATGTTGCTGATAATAGTGTCTGCATCGGTTATCTATTGCTGCTTAACCAATCTCCCCAAACTTGGTGGCTTAAAACAGAAAAAATCAGTTAACATCCCCCACTGTTTTGTGAGTCAGGAGCCCATCTGGCTCGGGTATGTCATGAGGTGGAAGTCAGATGCTGTCTGGGGCTTCAGTCATGTGAAGCTTTGACTGGGCCCGGAAAATCTTCATCCAGGGTAACTCGTTCACGGGACCAGCATGGCGATGCTGGCTGGGGGCTAGAGGCCTTGGGTCTTCCCCACCACTGCTGCGGTGCCCAGCAGGCCCGAGCTGGTTTCCTCCAGAAGAAGCAATCGAGGGGGCCTCAGAGGAGCCTGCAACAGCTTGGATGGCCTAACCCCCAAAGCTACACACACCATCACTCCTGCTGGGTCGAGGCGAGAATGTGCCTCCTCTTGATGGAGGAAGGTCAATGGCATGATGTAAAAGAAATGTGAGATGGAAGGGCTGTTGCACTTTTGGAAAATATCTGCCAAAGCACCTAACACGTGAAGAGCACTGTGAGGCTGAAAAGCATGACCCATTTTGCAGATGAGGACCTTGAGTCCTGGAAAATAACTTGTCTGAGGTCTCACGTCTGGTAGGAAGGACAAAAGCCCAGTTCTGACTCGCTGTCTGTGCTGGTATAGCCTATCCAGGTCATCTCCCTGTGTCCCCCATGTGTAGGCTGTGGGAACTAAGCATCACGCTGATTGTTTTGTCTTCCCAGCATCTTCACGGTGGGTGGTGCCTCAGATCATTCTTTAGGTGATCTCCTTCTATAAATAGTCGTTCCATCTAGTTGAGGCTCAGTGGAAGTAGGTTTCAACTAGAAAGCCCTTCCTACAAAAGTGCTGTACCAGTGAAAAAGTACACATTCTCCATTATTGTCCATGCTCCTTGCTTCAAAAATCTCAGGAATGATAACCACAGTATAATGTCTGTGATCACATTCTATTGGATTATCTGACCATGACATCTTATTTATATTTGAAACAGGAAAGGATTAATCAGAGCTTGCTTTCTGCCATTTCCATGTTACTTGGTCCTCTTAAAAAGGAGGTTTTTACCACGTTTTGATGTTCTACCTGCCAGAGTTAAAACTGAAATCCAGCTGCCATAATCATTATTTGTTATTCTTGGTTTCAGGTCAAACTTCCCTTTCCTGTAGATCAAATCACAGATCTTCCGAGGAACGATTTCCAGATGATGATTAAGATGCACAAGCTAACCTCAGAACAGTTAGAGTTTATTCACGACGTTCGGCGGCGCAGCAAGAACCGCATCGCTGCCCAGCGCTGCCGCAAGAGGAAACTGGACTGTATTCAGAATTTAGAATGTGAAATCCGCAAATTGGTGAGTTGACCCATCCATGGCTATCAGCAACCTGAAGTGACCAGGACTGATGCAGGGTTACAGTAGTAAAGGCTGGAGAAGTAGAGAGAAGGGTCACCATTCAGAGAAGTTTGGGTTTATTTTCAAACAAGTTTCTTAACAAAAATAATGGCTTTATATCTGCAATGAGTGTGTGTGTGTGCAATCATAGGTCGACATTTGATACAGAGGTTGTTTGGTTTTATTTTCCATTCAGCATGTTCTAATAGCTAACATTTATTTCATGCATATATGGACCAGGGATTTTTCTAAAGTATTTTTGTAAATGATCACACTTAATCCTCACACCAACCCTAAGACTTAGGTACTATTTTATCTCCATTTACAGAGACAGAAACTAGAGTACAGAGGGATTAGTAACTCCCACTACTGATTCCAAATCTTGTGGTGTTGTCATTTTTTTAATCCTCACCCAAGGATATATTTATTGGTTTGAGAGAGAAGGGAGAGAAAGAGGGAGAGAGATATCTATCAGCAACTTAGGTATGTGCCCTGCCCAGGATCAAACCCGCAACCTTTTGGTGAATGGAACAATGCTCCAACCAACAGAGCCAGCTGGCCAGGGCCCAAATCTTATGTTTTACTGTCTCTCTCTTGCCTCCCACAGAAGAGTGGAGGTTAGAGGCAGGTCCTTCCCTTTTATCCTGAAGCCCTTCACAGCCCCAGGAGCCTTGATTTTTCAATTCTGCCTCAAAGAGGCCCTCCCGTCTTTCTTATGCCCAAAATTATTTGTCTCAAGGAAGGAGCTCCCATCCCCCAAGCTCCCCTCACTCAGAGCTCTGTGCCCCCTTCTCCTTGATAAGCAACCTCAAGCTATAGGAAGCAAATCCATGTTGCCTCGCCCCTGACTGTAGCCTTGAAGACAACCAGCACAGCCTCATTCAGCTCGACCTTTCTGCCAGCCAAATACTGGAAACTCAGCTCAGGTGCTGTGTCTGGGTCAGGGAAGAGGAGAGAGGCCACATAATGTGGCCGTGATCTACATTTGGGTCCTCAGACTGCATGCAGCAAGCCTTTGCCTCCTGGTAAGCCGCTGTCCTCATGCAAACCTAAGGAAGAGGAAGAAAAGACCTTTGAAAAGCATGAATGAATGTTACATGTTATCAAGATAGTCCTGGACCTCAGGGTCTTTTTTTTTTTTTTTTTAATTTACACCCACCAAGCAGAGAAAACCTGCCCCTCATCTGTTGCTCCTATCACCTGCAAAGTAAAGCCCATGTTCCTTAGCAAGACACATGGTGTGCCCCGTGATTCAGGCTGTAGCTACCCTCCAGCACCCTTCCACTCCCTGCCTAGCACTAGACCTCTAATAAAATCAAACTGTCTGCACTTCCCTCCGTCATCTCCTGCTCTGTATACCTCTGTGCTTGTGCCTCTGCTTGGACACTTCTCTACTGTTTTCTTCTCTAACTGTCCTTTATTCTTTAAGACTCAAGTTACTGTCACCTCTCCAGGAAGGCCCTTTCCTGAGTCCCTGATGAGGCTGAGCACCTGCCCCTGGAGCCATGGTCTGACCTCTGGCTTCGTGCTCCTCACATGAGTCTTGCATGGTCTGTGTGTGTCTGCCTCCCCAGCCCCTTGCCCAAGGCTGTACGTTTTCACCACAAGGACAGTTGACGGGATCCGTGCAGACCCATGCAAGCCTCTCAGGAAATGTCTGTTGCCCTAAAATTTATTGGAAGTTGTGAGTGGGTCATGAAATTATGAATTCCTTCTTTCTTTCAAATTTTTCTTTAATGCTGTTTTAACTACAACAAGCCAATGTTTTCACTTAAGCCACGTAAGAAAGCTCAACACTGCTGCTGGCCAGTGTGGATTTTCTGAAAGTCTGCTGGTCTTGGGGAGGGAGCCAGGCAAGGCTGGGCGCACAGGTATGAATCGTCAAGGTCCTGCGCTCATGTTTACAGGAATTCTGGCCCTGTACTCTTCTTTAGGTGGTAGACTAATTCTCATTACTCATATTTGAGACATGCCAGATTTTTGTAATTAGCTTTCTTCTCCATGTGACTGTATGATACTAAACAAATAAGTCTAAGCCCCACACCAATCTAAAGAACTTTGCTAGTATCGTTCAGTTGGGAAACCAAAAAGGCATCTCCAACTTCTCCCCCCACCCCCACTTTTTGGAAACTCCTTAAATAATATGCTGCATTTCACTGCTGAATGAACATCACATGCTTGTCAATATACAGCTAGCTTCCTGCTTCTAACCAAGTCTTGATGTATGTCTGCTGCCTTTCCTGCAACAAGCCAAAACACTGTTGCAAATAGCATTTCATTTCCTTCACCCTAGAAAGTGGCCCAGGACAAGGGTCAGTGGTGTGGCCAAGATGATGTGGCAGAATTTAAGACAGATTCCCTCCTGGTGCTGGGTGGTGTCGCCTCTTAATTTGCAGATTTCCAGGTTACAGCCCAGACGGTCCAGCTTGCACAGCCTGAACATCCTTGGTTCCTTTCCCACTGCTCTCTGGCTGGGGTGCTGCGCCCACTCACCTGGCCTAAGTGGCAGGCCGGCTCCAGTGCAGATGACTCTGATCCCGCCCACCTACCCCTGCACCCACATGCTCGCTTCCCACACCCACACTGTCTCCAGCACGCCACTCAGCTTTTGCAAAGTTGCATAATGCATTTCTCTCCAGTTGCACTTGTACATCTGTGTGGGTTTTTTTTTTTTTTTTTAAACGTTTTCTTGGAAAATGTATAAATATTTTAGCAGGTGCCCTTTCTCAGTGTAAATCTCTGTCTCTGACGCGCGTGCCCACACAGCCTGCAGGCTGAGGTCATGTTCCGGCACAGGCAGCTCCTGGGGAGGAGACCCTGTATGGGATATCAGCCCCTCTTTTCTCCTTCCGCTGCTTTATTTTCTTTCCCACCCTCTCCTCACAGCCCCCCCACCCCTCCCAGCAGTGCAGAGCGTGGTGAGGACTCACTTCGAGCTGTTGCAGGTGTCCGGTTTCTCCTCCTGTCTCCTTATGTACCCTCTTGCAGCCTCCTCATTCTGTCTCTTCCCACAAACAGCGGTGGTCAAACCTCAATCAGTCTCCCCTCTAAATTCATCTCTCTGAGGGAGAGATAGATTTGAGAATCACATGAGCCTACAGGGGATTTCCTTTAAGCAAGCATCTCAGAACCTCCATCCCCACAGTCCATCCACCCCTGCGGTGTCCAGGGAGATGGCACCCGGGCCTGCCTGCACAGCCTCCCACTGTCCTCCAGCGCCACCGCTACGTTCAGTCTGTGTGCTGCAGAGGCCAGGGAGCCTGCTAGTGTTGGATTGAACCATATGCAATTGCCAGCATTCAATTTTTTTTAATTTTCATTTTTGAACAGACTTTCTTTTTTTAAAGAAGTTTTAGGTTCATAGCCAAATTGAATGGAAAATACAGTTCCGAGATGCACCCTGCCCCCACATACCCACAGCCTTCCCCATTATCAACGTGCCCCACAAGTTACAACACTTGTGACAGTTGGTGGACCTGTATTGACACATCATAATCACCCGAAGTCCACAGTTTCTATCATGGCTCAGTCTTGGTGTACGTTCTATGGGTTTGGACAACTGTATGATGATATGGTAACATGTACCCTCTGCGTTCTGCCTGTTCATCCCTCCCTCTCCCCACCCACCCCAAATCCCTGGCAACCACTGATCTGTTTACTATCTCCACAGTTCTGCCTTGGTCAATTAATTTTCACCTTCAAAAAATGGCAATGTAATACATCTAGGGGAGATTTTCAGCTGCAAGGTTCAGAGCCAAGAGTTTCCAGTTGATTGTCTGCAAACTCCAAATTCCAAGAAACTGGAACCTTGACTCCCAGAAATGTTCTGGTTGGTGGTAATTTTGCTGGTCACTTGGCCAGGCCACCAAGAGGGACGAAGAGCCACCACACGGAAGGTGTCAGGATCAGTGGCACATCAGGAGGCACTGCTCAGATAGGAAACGCGGCAGAAGTATATGTCCAGGCTCCCTGGATATATATTTTTGAAGTTCCTAGGTCCTGACCTAGTCACTCCTAACTATATTGTAGGATGCAAAAACAAAAGTTGGAAAGCCCCCAGAAACAAGGTCTTGAGCCCTCCAGTTAGGTTTGATCAGGCCTTCTCTTCTTTTTCTGATGTCCAGGTGTGTGAGAAAGAGAAGCTGTTGTCAGAGAGGAATCAGCTGAAAGCGTGCATGGGGGAACTGCTAGACAACTTCTCCTGCCTTTCCCAGGAAGTCTGCCGAGACATCCAGAGCCCCGAGCAGATCCAGGCCCTGCATCGGTACTGCCCTGTCCTCAGGCCCATGGGTCTCCCGACAGCCTCCAGTATTAACCCTGCGCCCTTAGGCATCGAGCAGAACCTTGCCGCCTCCCAGTGTGCAGTGGGGGAAGCTGTGCCCTGCTGTTTGGAGCAGGGCGCCGCTCCCCCCGGCCCCCCCTGGGCCCCCAGCAACGCCTCAGAGAATTGTACTTCTGCCCTGAGGCTGGAAGACACTGATCCAGGAACCTTCTCAGAGAGGGGACCTCCTCTTGAACCCAGGACCCAAACGGTGACCGTGGATTTCTGCCAGGAAATGACTGATAAGTGTACAACTGACGAACAGCCCAGGAAAGAGTACACCTAGTGACTTGGCCTGCCTCCCAGTTCTCACACCTCTCCCACCCAGGGGGCGCTGTTCATCTGTTGTCTGGAAGACCCAAGAAGGAATTTGGTGCACACTACAGCGGTCTTAGCAGCAATACTGTTTCTAAGTATTCCCTCCTCTCTTCACGCAGGAGTGATGTCTCGTTACCTTCACAATGGTGCTACCCCTTGCCCCGGCAAGGAAAGACAACAGTGATGACACTGTCTGTCTGTGGGTTAATTTCAATCTTAACAGGGATAGACTAGAACACCTCTAGGACCCAACCACAGATTGTTTTCTCAGTGGCCCATGTCACAAACCCTATCTCAGGAATTTCTTCTGAATGTTCAATTTTTTTCATTGAAGACAGCTTCTATACACATCAAAGTTTTATAGCTAGACTGTACATATTATATATAATATATATAAAATATATATATCTCCATATGCAAAAGTCCTGCATGCCTCAATTTTCTCATTAAAACTGGAAACTTCCTTTCTCATTGACAAACAGGTTCCAACATTCCTCTTCTTTTGTCTCTGACGCTAGAACTAGTTTGGTAACTCTTAACACGTTGCGTACGGGTGGCGAGAATTCTCATCATTTCTAAAAGGCATTTAAATACCCCAGTACGCAACGTGGTAACATGGTCAGTTTTCTTGCCTCACAGTTCAACTTCACTTTGTACTTATTTATGGACAGAATTCAATGTTGGAAGCTTTTCTTTTAAGGTTTTATTTCAGATGACCTTGTTTTGTTTGTTTGGTTTGCTTTTGGCACTGTCAGAGGGCATCATTTGAGTATTGTGGGTTTGTTTGTTTGTGTTTTGCAGATACTGTACAGTCATGGTCAACTTTGCCACTTGCACTGAGTTTTGGGTCAAACCTATTTTCTTAAATGAAGTTGTGACTTCAGTATAACTCAAGTATACTGTATATTCTTTACTTTTAGTTTAAAAGTAGAACATTTTAGCTAATTAAAAACCACTCAGGTGATAATTATGTAGGAAAAACAATCTTGCCAAATAATGAATTCATCCTAGGATGTGTCGACAATAATCTGCTTGAATATTTTTATATTTCACCTCCTCCCCACCTTTCCCTAAGCAAAGTTGGAATGCAGATAGAGTTCAGAGTTGACGCTGGATGTTCAGATTCCTAAGTGGGGAGAGAGTTTGGCCATCTCACTAGAAAGTCCATCAAAACAGTAGGAATCCATAATTGTATACCAGAACTCAGCAGGCATTGGCCCCTAGAAATCACGTTAGAACTGTTTTCTCACCCAGGGAGTAAGTCCCATTCATTTCAATGCTTCATCAGGCCTCACTTGCTCCTGGAAGTGTAGTGAAGCAAGACCTTCTCCTTTGAAGGACTTGGCTGACCAGGACTGGCCTCCCAGGAGAGATCTCACCTGAGGGGATTTGAACTGCAGACCAAGGTGCTTGCCATAAAGTGGCTGTCCTGGGTCAACGCAGCTCACCCGCAGTAGGAGAGAGCAAGGCAGAAGTGAGCCTGAAGTCTGTCCCTGACACAGGCAAAAGCATTTCTTCCTTCCTTTCTTCTTCAAATGCTTTGAGTTGAATTCTGAGGTTTTCCGCCAGTTTCTTGTCCCAAGGCAGATTTTGTTCAGAGGCTTTGGGCACAGTGTAGCCGGGAGCCGTCCTTGCCCCTGCCCCCACCACACACACGCCTACCCTCACCTGGTGATCGTTTTTTCTTCGCTTGCTGCAAAACCGGTTGGCTTGCAACCCACAGAGAGCAGCTTCCCTTGGCTCTGGGGGCATGTTGACCCCTGGCCACGTTTACAGGAAGGTGTCTGAGATCCTGCAGCCACAGAGGAGGAGAAGTCAGCTCCCCCGCCTCCAGCGGACCCTCCTGCCTGGCTGTGGGAAGAGCCCGTAAGGGTTTGATGTGGGGATGGGGTGGTGGGCAGTGGGGACTTGATGGTTGACTTTGTTTCTTTATTTGTGCCATTGTTTGGACAATATTAAAGCTGCATGTAAACGGGGGAAATAGTATATGATGTAGGCGAAAAGTGAAATCATAGTAACATGTTTTAGTATTATTAACTTTTTTCTGTACAAATATTAGCGCTAAATGTTTAAATATGTATGAATGCCAGAAATCTGTTGAGTCATGCAGTAGGATTTTTTTAAAGGCTTTTCTTTAAAACTAGCTCCACTTTTAAAACCTGCCTCTGGGTTTTCGTTCTTTCTCGTGTGTGTGTGTGTGTGTGTGTGTGTGTGTGTGTGTGTGTGTGTGTGTGTGTCTGTGTGTGTGTCTGTGTGCTTGTATTGGAGCTACCGTTGTTATTACGGTTGCCAGAATTTCTTGGCCTAGTGGACCGGTTCTGTGCTTCACCATGAGGTTTGCCTTTGAGGAAAACCGGTGACAGCTCGAATTTAAACCCAATGTGAATCACGTGATCCATCACAGGTATGTGTCATGGTGGAGTCAGCCAACAGTATTTTGCTTTTTTAACTCTCTTGTTGCCTTTTTTAAGTGACCTCCTCTTCTTTTAAAAAACAAATGTTTTCTGCTCATATCATCACCAGGTCCTGACCAACTCGTTGGCATGATTTACCCTGGTAACAACTCATGTGCAACTGGTAGTCTTGACCACATTCCGTCCACACACCCCCCAACTCAGTGTGGTTGGTCTGCACACACCTGGGCAGCAGCACTTCCAGGTCGGGAGGGGCTCTCTTTCCATGCTCACTCAGTCTCCATCCTCCGTCTGCCAACTGCCACCTCGCTTTTATTCCTCTCCCAACTAAACCCCTGTCGTGGGAACTGGTTAAAAACACTGATGAAAAACTGTCTTTTGGTTTCTTGGAGATTTTTAGCAAGTTGTTATGATTTCGTTCACCATCCACCATGAACAGCGACTGGTTTTGTGCAATGTGATATGTCTGTATCTGTAACTACTCTAAATCATGTGTTTGTCAAAATTATTTCTGGGTTATTTCAAAGGGAGGACTAGCTGGAGACCGGAATCCAAACTGCCTCATGTGGAATTTTAAAAAGCAGGCTGTCTCCTTTCCCTGGGATCCCTTAGTGAAGCCCATGTCATTTATGAAAAGGAAAAGCAAGTTAGCTACAAGGAGTAGTGTTTGCACAGCACGGTGACATTTAGTTGTGCTCTGTAGGGTCTTCCTTACCAAGATAAAGACCCTCCAGCCATGGGGTGTTTAGGAGGATCCCTACAACAACCTCGGCGGGTCTCTCAATGTCTGGGATTGGCATGGGTTGTCGGGGTAGGGACTGTGGAGGTGTCCCTGTGACTAGTTAACATCACCTGAATCTAGTCCTCCCCTTGGATCTGCCTTTGCTCTACATATGTCTCCAGACTTCATTCAGGTTGTTCAGGCTTTGGGCAGGTGAGTGTTTTGCTCTATGTGTTTGTTTCTCTGCGTTATCTGGGGGTGCCTTGAATACTGAACTTCATTACATACTGATTCTGGAACAAAACAGTTGCAAAAAAAGAAAAAGAAGCTAGCAAAGTTACTAGGCCCTCCGTCTTCTCTTCCGGGTTCTCTAACAATGACTCAGGCGTCAGAGGTGATGCTGCAGTAGAAAATGTTATTTTGTATGTTGTACAAGTAATTTATTAACTGTCTTTCTAAAAGTATGCTGCTTATAAGATGCACTATGATTTTGGATTTAATCCTTGTATTGCTTTCCCAAGGAAGTAAAAAAAAAAGGAAAAAAAAAAAAGGCTAGTGATTAGTGTGCCAACTGCCGCCTCTTGAAAAGGAGGGCAGGAGGCCGCCCGAGGACCTGCCTGAGAGGACAGCTAGAATTCACGTGGGCACAGTGGGAAGTTCAATGCTATAGTCAAGAGGTCGAAACCCACACTTTCTCTTTTAATACTTTATGATTGCTATTAAAGTAGAAGAAACCAACGAAGGTGTGAACGTTATAAGCCTTTTGAAGAAACCACCAAGTCCCGCCCCTGTGAGATGACCCACGTGCTGAGGAGTAGCAGAACCCTCTCAAAACGAGGAAAGCCTACCAAGCTCTTCCGAAACACTTTTTGGCCCCCTAGTTCCATACAGTATACCCCATTTCAGCTGGGAGCTGCTTAGTAAATGACTTCAAACTGCTCTGCTCTTGCTTTGTTTTGGAGGAGTCAGAGATCTAGAAAGAAGCAAGGATCAGGTGTTGTCCTCATCACTGTAAATAAACTAAAGAACATAGTTGTTGGTTTTTTTCTTAAAAAATAAAGCTGTTCACTGGATCATGAGTTAGTGTTTCTTCCCCAAATTGAGGATGTGGTTGTAGTTCAGCCTCCGTCAAGTGAGTGCACAGGGCAGCGCCCCGTGTGGGGTCTGTGTCCGTGCATGAGGTCTGTGTACATGGAGGCACTCTGTGTCCAAGCTGCATGTTTCTGATACCGCCCGAGCCATCTCCCGACCCAAGCATCCAACACTGATGCTGCAGAATAGAACATATTTATATGCAAATAGTGTGCAAACGGTATTTGTACATAGTAAAGACCTGTTGTGGCAGACTGAGGATAAATTATTCAACCGACGGTGCAAAACGTTTCTTGCAAAGAAAAGTAAGTGTATAGTATTTTCCTACACTCCACCCTGGGAGATAATATTTATATCAAATGACTATCGGTGTATTTTAATTGTAATATGGAAAGGATGCTGCCATTTGTGAAGAATACCCATTTGGTTGCAGAGGCCCACTTCTCGTAGCTTTGGTTTCATGTTGTGGCGTGGTGTACGCATTCACTCTCAAGCAGTGGATAAGCAACTCTGACTTACATTTTCATTCCAGTTTATTGACCTCAGATAAAACAGTGGCCCTCTTAGAAGCAGAAGTGCACCAAGACCGTTCATTTCAGGTAGACTCGCATTCAGTGCCAAATGCTCTCGTGGGGGCGATCGGACATGTGTATCAGGAAAGAGTGAAAGGACTTGGACAAAGAGCGTTTTTCCTACAGATTGATGCTAAGTCTTCTACCAAAACATGTCTGGAGGCAGAGGGGTGACCTCTACTTGAGCCCCAACAATGCATTTTGCATGTGTGAATGCTGGGGTGCCCATTCACGCTCTGATGTAAAAGACCTGCCACTGCTAGTGTGTGGTCAGGAAGATTCCAGATGCATTCAGGAGCTTCAGGTGCTGGTTAGATGCCACCTTTGCTTGTGAGGCCAAAAGGGCCTGTGAGAATTTGTTCCAGAACCAGTCTGATGCAAGTGCACCTCTAATATATGCCTTACGAACTCCAGAGGCCATATTCAAAACAGGGTCTTCTCAGTGTATGCAAGGGGCCACAGCCCCTCTTCTCTTCCTCCCCAGGTCGAACAATACGGACAGTTTTCACACATATCTACCTGTATAACCCTCTGTACCTCTCATAACTGGTCAACGACTGTAACAGGTTACATCAGGTGTTTTTCTACATACTTTTTACACAGATTCTATGCGATTTATGTAACTTAATTCAGTGCATCATTTTATTGTACTAGTTCTTAGGCTTGTCTTTTTTTTTTTCCTAAGTGATTGTGGTTTTCCTTGTGGTTTTTATTGTAAAGATGAAAATGGTTGTTGATGCTTATTCTCTGTAACTAAGAATTTTTACCTTTTTGGGGAAAAAAGCGCGTTGCTATGAACTAATGAATTGAAATTTCATTTACTCGTTGTAAATACACTATTGTGCAAAAAAAATTTTTCACTCAATTGAATTGCTAGTGTTAACTGAATTTTGTCTAGACACCATTTCTGTTGATGAAATAAAGACATATCATTATGCATTGTAAACTGAGTTTCTCTGCTCCTGGTCCTTGTGTTACAGATCACAGAGCTGGTGGCGTTAGGAAATGTGATAATGCTAATGCGGTTCCTCAACTCTGAATTTTAAAAATGCCTAGTGCCTATGAGGGTAGATAAAAAACATTAAAACCAATGTCCTGGTTTGGATATGGTGCTGTAGCCATTGCAAAATGTCACCACTGGAGGGAGCTGGGAGAAGGGTATTGTTTCTCACGCCGGTATGTGAATCTACAGTTATCTCAGACAAAAAGCTGAATGAAAGTTAACAGGGGAAAGGACATTAAATCAACACCAAGAGACAATGAGGGGCAGAGCAAGGAGTTTAGAATTGTGGTTTGGGAGTAAATACAATTGAATAAAAAAATATATTTGATAGTTTAGTCTTGGAGTTTGATGTCAAGGGAAAACAAGACACAGAATAGTAGGCAGGCCAGACAACTGTGAGTAGCGCTGGACACCGGAGTCGTTTGGTTGGGCTGGCAGCAAGGCTGTAAGCAATGGGTTCACGTGACGTCTGGAGAACGCACTACTGCCCAGGTCTGGGCTTCAAGGAGCACGTGACTGTTCCCCACCCATCAGGTGGGAAAGCAAATAAAAAATCGCTGAATTATGCTCCCTTAGTGAATCTCCATGGGCACCCTAATGAGTCACAGG
The DNA here is from genome assembly GCF_987537825.1 of Furipterus horrens. Classification (NCBI taxonomy): domain Eukaryota; kingdom Metazoa; phylum Chordata; class Mammalia; order Chiroptera; family Furipteridae; genus Furipterus; species Furipterus horrens. Next base: position 133,456,547 of record NW_028327176.1, on the reverse strand, counting down.
GAAAGTATAATGGGATTTGCAAACGTGGCCTGTTCGGAAAACATCATAGTCATTTTAGGCATGAAAGGTAAAATACAGTCTTTTGCCTGAAGACATGAAGTCATTCAATTCATTCGGGGAAAGACAGGTGGGTCATTGTCCCAAAATTTTTTGTAGGAAAACCTGGTCACTTTTGACAGTGTTTGCACTTTCCACCCTGACATTTGTGCTTGTGGCAGGAATGACAGTCATGGCTGGATACAGAATAAAGCTGTTATGTCTCCCAGAAGGGAAGCATCAAAAGCCACCCAGCCCCAAGTGAACAGCATCCGTTTTCTTTCCCAGCCTGAATGTGCACCTTAGGAACCAGCCACATCTGCCTCTAGGGCGTGAGGCTTCTCAGGTCAGCTCCCCGGATGCCAGTCCCTGCCAGCAGTTCTGTTGTATGTGTTTGGAAATAGCTGAACTACTCTTCGAAATAGTTCTAGAATTTTCGCTCTTTCAACCCACCACCCCAGCCCCCTCAGGAAGCATTAGCAAGGTTGTGCTTGATGTTTTGCACTAGTTTGTGACAGTGCCCAGAGTGGGGTGGGTTTCCAATTCTCCCCACTGAGCACCTTGACCTCTCTGTGTAAATGAACGTGATACTTCCTGATGTTAAAGACTCAAGGCCCAGAGAAAAGGAGCAAGCCCCTCATCCCACATCTGATTATGCAAGTGTCTTTCCTTTCATTTGACTCAAGAGCATGATAGCATCTGTCCGCACCGCCACCTCTGGCTCCTGCAGAGCCCAACGTACACCTGCCCTGGCCTGTTTAGTCAGCCAGAAAGAGGCAGCCCGGATTCTCATGATTAGCTCTCACTCTTCCCCTTGATGGTAGGTGCATCCCTGAGACAGTGATCCTCATTTTAAAGCAATGGATGGGAACCTTCAGAGACATGCCAGCATTTAATGGGAAGTACTACATTTTACACTGAGTGCTTTTAAGCTTTTTTTTGAACCTCTATTTGTGCTATACATTGATGACCTGTAAAGGCTTTTGAGGGTGAAAGAAATTTAAATTACAAAAAAAAGTTTCAACTGATGCTACACAGGCTTTTGAAAGACTCATAATAAACCTATTGACAAGACATGACAGCACCCAGCGAATAAGGAGTAAATACTGGAGAATTGGAAGTTATGGATAAGGTATTGCCTTGGGCCTCTACTCATAAACATGCATTTATTCAACACTAGCTACATGTTGTGATCCAAGATTTTAATGCATAGGCCTTATCCTTAAAGCTTTCACAGGCTAGTCAGGCAGACAGATGCGCAAATAAATCGTTGCCCAAGGGCTGCTGATTGTTATAGACGAGAGAGTAGGGCTTCCTGGAAGGAGTGTCAGCCTTGGAGGAGACAGACCTGGGTTTGAATTCCAGCTGCACAGCATGCATTTCAGCTGTGTGAGAATCGGGCCATGAGAAAATGCTTTACGTCCTTTGAAGCTTGCCCTCTCCTTTTACCTCACTTGCTCGCTTTATGGTACCAGCAGCAGAGGTTTTAACTTTAACTCAGAATGAACTTACCCTTACTATTTTATAGCCATCTGAAGTCTTTGTGTCCAACACACCCTGACCTCAGGGAGATCTCAACGTTTCTTCAGTTGTTATCCCTGAACAATATCTGTTTTCTGTAATCAGCACTGTTAAACATTGGTTGATGAGCTTTACGTGCACGTTATATGCCCTTAAGCTTACTGCACTCAGTAAAAGACCTTGGAGGAAGGCAACCGAGGCATTTGTCTCTCAGACATTGGCTGGCCTTCTCTCCCCTAACACAAGCTGCCTGGGAAGTCTTCATTTCATCCACGACACCAGGGGATCTCTGCGGGTCGGGGGTCCCCAACAGGTCTAGTGCTGAGAACTAGAGAGCCAAAGAAGAGAGTCCCAATCCAAGGGCATAAGACTGTCCCAGCTCAGGGGAGCTCTCCTCAGGTGGTGAGAAGGTGCTTCTTAGAAATAAATTGTATCTCATGTGTAGCTCTGTTTGCAAAAAAGTGAAAATTATATACTGAAAAAAGTACCTGTTGCTATAATCACATGACTGATTGTTGTAGTACTTTGTGGTCAAGGGTAGGCAAGTAATTCCAGCAGACAGAATGTGGGACAGTCGGAGGACAGCTGCCGCTTGCTCAGGCAGAATCAGCACTGAGCAGTGCAAGCACCTTCCTTTTATTGGATTTTGCAGATATTTGAATCAACAGGGAGGGTCCAGGAATGAGCTCACAGGCACATTCCAGGAATGATTGCAATGTACTTGAAACTTAGAACAGAGGAAGCTTAAAGGATTAACTGAAGAGAACACTTCCTGATAAACAAGTCTATATATCCTCTATAGATTCAAAAACAGAAAAACAGAAATCCAATCACTTATTCTTTTAAGGCTATGGAATGGATGCACTGTTCCTTAAACACTAACAGAAAGCAATCAAGGTTAAACACCATTTGTGCTTAGTTTTGTTTGATTTCCTTATCAACATCAGGGAAGATGCAGTACTCAGCGAGATTCTTTTTAAGTCACAGGATGTCTTTAAGATCCTGAGGCCTGAGCAGTCAGACTGTCGGCACCAGCGAGTCCACTCGCTGCTCGGATCATTAAACACCTGGACCGAGAGGCATGGGAACATACCTCAAATCAGAAGTCTTGATTTCCAGCATCAGCTGATAGAAAGAAAGGCATGACGAGTGGAGGGCTGACCAAGAAGGAGGTCCTGGAACTGCCTCCATAAGTAATGAGTCCCCAAAAGGCAGGCACGTGGTGGATAGGGGCTGGCCAGCATTCCACCACTCTGGGCAAGGATAGTGGGGAGTGAGAGCTACAAGCAGCTGCAAAGGTGCATGAAGGAGAGAACAAGGTCAGAGGCAGGGGCAGCACAGAAAGGCTTTGTGTGAGCCAGGCTAAAGGGTTTGGATTTTATCTCACAGGACATTACACCAAAATGATTCTCCTAATAACTTGAAGCCTTTATCAAAAGTTGTATAGCCAGGACTGGAAGACAGTCTGGCCATGGGATGGAGGATGGAGGAGCTAAATGGCTCTTCCCTAGGAACTGACCTCACCTTTATGGCTCTCAGAACTCAGACAGTAACAGCCAGCTAATCAGCCTAATGATGGGCTAATTGGTGCATATCACATGACAGTGTCCATGTCTTTATGCTCTATAGGAAGCATTAAGTGCTTTTTGATGGACCTTTCCTGTATGGCAGGACCACTGGCAGGGTGGGAAGGGTGAGGAAGAGGCTCTCGCTTCAGTCACTACCCTAGAGGTTCAGAATGCAGTACCACCAGGCACCTCTGGGCCCACAGTCGTGGATTCCCACTGACAATGTCTGATCCCAGCAGAGAGAGAAAGTATAAAATCATGCAGTGAGAGTGTTTGCCAGTGGTGTGATCAATATTGTTTTTAATTTTTTTTTTCATTCTCACATGAGAACATGTTTTTTAATTTAAGAGAGAAGGGAAGGAGAAAGAAAGGGAGAGAAACATCAGTGTGAGAGAGAAACATCAATTGGTTGCCTTTTGTATGTGCTCCGACTGGGGACCGAACCCACAATCTGGGCATCTACAACATTTTGGTTTGCAGGATGATACCCAACCAACTGAGCCACACTGGCCAGGGCTAATCAATATTCTATATCATGGCATTTATGAACAAAAATCCACCTGGTTCATCTCCAAGAAATGAACCAATGAGGGAAAAAGAATAAAATGTTTCTTGTCAACATGTTCTTTACAGACAGGAAGCTCCTGACCTGCCCTGGACGCATGTTCACATGTTGAAACTGTTGTTGCTACTGCTGTTGGTCTCCAAGCAACATGTCCTCCTGGGCTTCTGGGTGAGAAACAGGTAGCCATATCCAATCCTTCCCCCCTCGGGGTGACAGCAGCTCATACCCCTAGATTTTTTTCCCTTGGTGCCTACTTCCTGCCTGATTCCTGCCTGAGCACAGGACCTGCCGCAGACAGTGAGGCCAAGCGGCGCAGTGTGAGGCTGACGCCAGCCGCACCACGGAAGGGCCTCCTGTGGCAGGTTAGCCCAGCTGGGAGCACCCCATATACACCCATCGCCTGGGGGGTGTTTCTATGGAGGGGATGGTCCCCGCAGTGTAAGCTGGCAAGGTCCAACTCTTCTCCTGCAGACACGGGTTGCTCCTACATCCTGTTTTCTGGCCCGAGGCATGCATTATTTTTTCATAATAGATGGAAGTTCTAGAAGCAGGTTCTAAAAGAGATAAGAAACAAAACAAACAAAACAAAACAAAATAGACTCAAAGAGCTTGCGAAACTCAGTCCTGCCCACCCACCTGGGACTCTGTGAGGCACAAATACTAAGGATCCAGTCCCAACCTGCTGCAGAAGACAGTTTTCCCTGTGTTGCTTCAGAGATGAGCATCATTTAAGAGGTTGTGTTGCCTAAATCCCACCTGCCGCCTCCCTCTCCTTACCCAGGTGTTGTTTTGTCCAAAATCCAGGTCTCACACTAAAGAGCCAACCTTTCCGAAGCTCCATCTTCGCATGCTCTACAATTAGCCAAGTTTCTGACATCGTAAAATACAGAAAACTGATCCAAAGGTGAAATAAATGATTCTTAATCCTAAAAATATGCTAAACTTAGGATTCCTTGTCCAGGAAGAGCAAGAAGCAGCAACGAGATACAGAAGCTTGGGTTGAGACAGACAGGCTTGAAGTAAAAAATTCCAGCTCATTGTCCAATAAATATTGATTTTAGTGCTTGCTATGTCCCAAGTAATGTACTTCACCACATCCTAGTTGTGTGACTTTGGACAAGTCATCTGTTTCTTTACCCATAAAATGGGAATAATCACAGAATTGAAGCAAAGACGCCCATGGCACAATCAGGCCCTTGGTAAAGTGTGTATCTCTTCTTCAGAGTCTCTGGTAATTGATATATTGTATAAAACTTCTCAGCCAAGGATTTCAATAACTTATAACAATCCTCCCTCCAAACACCGACCTAATGTTGAGTCAGAAAAGACCTTCCCAAATGACTCAAAGAACCTAGAAGTAACAGAGATTTTAAAATTAATATGTTAAAAATTTCAGGATGCCATAAACAAAGATAAGAGACAAGCAGACTGAGAGAAAGTCTTTCACTATATATATAGACAAAGAGTTAATATAACATCATTTAAGAGCACCTAGAAATCAGAATAAAGACAAATGTTCCAACAGAAAAAGACAAGAATAATTCATGGTAAGAATACAGATGGCCCCCTGGCCAGTATGGCTCAGTTGGTTGGACTGTCGTTCTGTACACTGAAATGCAAGAGTGTGGAGAAAGAGGTGCTATGTGCTGAGAGGTAAGAGGATAAATTGGTATAGTTCTTCCTGAGCAATAATTGGCAACATCTATTACCATGTAAAATATGCATGCCCATTAAAACCAATAATTCCACTTTTAGGTACCGATCAAAGGTATATGCATGAAACATTCACTAAAACATTGCAGTAGAAAAAATAGTTAAAAGGCTAAATGGCCATCAAGTCTCCCTAGTGCATCCATACTGTGGAAAAGCATGAGTTAATATAAAACTGAGGCAGTTCCATAGATGCTGACATGGAAAGATCCCCGAGACAGCATTATTTGAGCAAAAGTAAATTGCAGAGACATCTCTATAGTGTGATCACATTTATATTTTCAAAAACAAATAACAAAATGTGTGTGGACATATATTTGCCCCCAAAGACAAATCCTGAATGCACTGAGGAAGGAGGGGGGAACACACCTCATGCTGTTCACAGCTGTTGTCTTCAGGAAGGGAAGTGAGAATTGACTCCAAGTGAGAGAATGAGAAGATATGAACCCTCACGTGGTCAAGTTTACATTTTACCATGTTCTTTTATTTATTTATTTATTTTGAGATTTTATTATTTACTTTTAGAGAGAGGGGAAAGGAGGGAGAAACAGAGGGAGAGAAACATGATGTGCGAGAGAAACAGCGATCAACCACCTCTCTGACGCCCCCAACTAGAGACCTGGCCCGCAATACAGGCATGTGTCCCAACCAGGAATCGAACTGGCAAACCCTCGGTCTGCAGGCTGGCACTCAATCCACTGAGCCACACCAGCCAGGGCTCTCGGTTCTTGTATATTGTTTGAATTTCTTGCAATGAGCATGTATTACTTACATTTGAAAAACAATAAATAAGGGGAAAAACACCCTGTTCTTCCAAACCATCAACAATGGAACCCCTGCTCTAAGCACACTCCTCTCCACCTGGACTACTGTGCAAGCTTCCTAGATGGTCTCCCTGATTGCAGTCTTACCTGTTGCCTTAGTCTGTTCAGGCTACTATAACAAAATACCACAGACAGGAGCACCATCCCATAAACTGAAAGATTGTAGGTTCAATTCCTGGTCAGGACACATGCTTTGGTTGCAAGTCCAGTTCCAGTCCCAGTAGCGGCGCAACTGATCTCTCTCGCTCTCTCTCGCTCTCTCTCTCTCTCTCTCTCTCTCTCTCTCCCCCCCCTCAATAAAAAAATAAAAATAATTTTAAAAAAGAGCCCTGGCCGGGGTGGCTGAGTGGACTGAGCTCCAACCTGCGAACCAAACGGTCGCTGGTTCTATTCCCAGTCAGGGCACATGCCTGGGTTATGGGCCAGGTCCCCATTTGGGGGCGAGTAAGAGGCAACCACACATTGATGTTTCTCTCCCTCTCTTTCTCCATCCCTTCCTCTTTCTCTAAAAATAAATAAATAAATAAATAAAATTTATTTTAAAAGAACATAAATTTATTCCTCACAGCTCTGGAGGCTGGGAAGTCTGATTGAGCCCTCAAAATTCTGCCATCTAGGACCTAAAACAGCATAAGAATCAGTTTACAGTCTGTCGATAAAAAGTGGATGATCCTAACCCTGTTTGCTTCACTAATTTCTAATGAAAGATCCCTCTGTTTACAACAAGCAAGAGGGCCCAGCCCAGTAATAGTGCTCTGGCGTTGACAACTCTGGCCTCAGCCATTTGGGGAGTGAAGTGGTCTGTCACCTCTCTAAGAAGCTTGGGGAGAAGTGATAATAAGCTATGTGGTCAAAGGCATTATTTACAATTCTTAAAAACAAAAGAAAAATGGAAGAAAGAGGAAGATAAAAAATAAAGAGGGTCTATCACCTCTTCTTTTCTCTAAGCCAGCATTTTTCAACCCTTTTCATCTCAGAGCACACATAAACTAATTACTAAACTTCTGCGACACACCAAAAAAAATTTTTTGCCAATAAGACAAAAAATAGGTATAATTTTGATTCATTCACACCAGACAGCTATTGTTGTGTTGGCTATTGCCTTTTTTTTTTTTTTAATTTGACAGTCTAAGGGGAAAGAAGTCAGTGTTCCTGACTAATTAGTCAGGTATTGCATGTTTAAAAAATTCATGTGGTCCTGACTGGTGTGGCTTAGTGGCTGGGTGTTGTCCTACAAACTGAAAGGTCACCAGTTAGATTCCTGGTCAGGACACATGGCTGGGTTGCAAGCTAGGGGTGTGCAAAAGGCAAACAATCGATGTTTCTCTCCCCATCAATGTCTCTCTTTCTCCCTCCCTTCCCCCTCTCTAAAAATAAATAAATAGGTAATAAATAAATAAATGAAACATTAATAATAATAAATTCTTGTAGCACACCTGTTGAAAATCACTGGTGAAGGCTCCGAAGCATGGCTAACTTTTCCCAAAAAATAATCTGAAGAATTTTAAAAATCTGCCTCAACTAAACATTGCTGCCTCTCCCTCAATTCTCTGCCAATACAAAGCCTCCTCTCACATGGAAAAAGTTACAAGAAAGGGAACATGATAAAAAGTGTCCTGTTGACTTCCCAAATGCAGATAAGAAGGAGGCTTCTCTACCTTGGCTGCACACTACAATCACCATGGGATTTGGAAAAATACTGACTGCATCCCATCTCCAAAGTTTCTGGTTTAATTGGATTGGATGGGTCCTGAGCATGAAAACATTTTAAGCTCCCAGATGACTGTAATTGGTAGCCAGAGTTGAGAACCCTGCTGTGGTTTGGCATAGGGGCCCCAACACACGCACATTAATACGAAGCATAGTCTCCTAGGTAGATGACTGGTCACTGATAAGAAATGAATATTTGTTTGAGAGAAGCATTTTAGGAAGAATGTAGGAGGGATGATTCATCCTTGTGTTATGGCTTTAGTGCAGTAACAAAATATCTCTAAATTCATAGGAGATATGAAACTGAGTTAGAGGGGCTTAATCATTATTAACCCAAAGACTGAATCAAAGGAAAAAGCAAGTGTGTGAGCTCAACCAAGAGAGATTAATGGGGACGTTCCCACTCTAAACTTGGAAGAGGCTGTTTTTGTTTGTTTATTTTTAATGAAAACAAACAAACAAACAAAAGCTGTTAAGAGCAGTGGGCAAAGCAAGCGTCATTCTTTTTTCCCAGAATTGAAAAGAAACCACAATACATATTATTATGTCTTACAATGGTCACAGCATGTTTATTCCACAGTGGCTTTACAGAGAATGGAATGAAAATCAATACAATATTGATTTTAGTCATTATGAAATATGTCCCCAAATATTTGTATATGACTTTTAAATCCCAGAGCTATTAAAAATAATGGAGTACCCCCTTCTTCTTTGGTGATGCAAGGGCAACTCAAGGTTACAAAGGACCCCTCCTGGGACCTGTTTTCCACATTGTGACAGAATGAGCTTTCTTAAGTGCAGCTCTGATCCAGTCACTCTCTGCTGCATGTCCCTTTTCAGTTCTCCATGGCCTCCCCTCAAGGCCTCCGTCTCCCTTCTCCAGCCTTCTTCTCTCCACAGCCCTCCTTCCGCCCTGTGCTCCAGCAGGACGGGGCTCCCTTGAGCACCCCACTGTGTCACACCTCGAGCCTTTGTCTGCATTGCTCCCTCTCCTGGGATGGCCACTTCCAGGTACCCCAGGTTTCCTAGGTCTAAAAAAGCCATCACATCCTTGAAAACTCCATTCAAAGGCACTTCAACTATGAAGCTGTTAGAAGATGTGGTACATATATACAATGGAATATTAATTGGTCATTATAAAAGAAGGAAATCTTACCATTTGTGACAGCATGAATGAACCTAAAGGGTATTATGCTAAATGAAATAAATCAGGCAAATACCATATGACTTCACTTATTTTAAAAAAGACAAAATAAATGAACAAGCAAAACAGACGCAAACTTATAGATAGAAAACAAATGGATGGTTGCCAGATGTGAGAAGGTTGGGTGAAAATGTGAAGGGATTAAGAAGTACAAAGTAGCAGTTACAAAATAGTCCTTGGTGTGTAAAGCACAGCATAGGGAATATAGTTAATAATATTGTAGTAACTATGTACAGTGCCAGATGGGTACTAGACATATCAGGGGCAATCACTTTGAAAGTTACCTAGTTGTGTAACCACTATGCTGCACATCTCAAACTAATATAATATTAAATGTCAACTGCAATTGAAAAAAAATTTTTAATATGATTTTCCTGACCCAGCCATAAAGTGACAACTCCCTCCTTTGCCCAATTCCCCAACATGTGCTTTACACTTTATCACATTTACATGTTTATCTGTCTAAGTTTCCCATCTAGATCCTGAGCCCTTTGATGGCATAGATGGTATTTGATCCATTTACACACCCAGCACCTAAAAGCCAGATTGATATAAATTAAGTTTATTTTATGAAATGAATTTAACTGAACTTATTGAATGAATTAATTTAATTCTCCATACATTAACCTCCCTCTCCTCCTTGCCCTCTCTATTAACACAAATGTATACACACCACAAAGGAGGAAAGGAAAGGCTAAGAAGGGGCCAAAGTGGAACACCTCTTATAATAAGCAATCCCTGGATCAGTCAGTCTGTCTTTACTTACCATTGACGTTCTGTGCCCAGTGGCTGAAGACAGAAGAGAGGGGCTGTTTTCCTGGTGTGGGAAGTCTAAGCAAGAACTCTGCCAAGAACTGGAGCTTCCTGAGTCACTATGAAGCTGTCCTTGTTCAGATAGCAACCTGGACAGAAAGCTGGTCTTCCGACTGCCGGAGCGAGATCTGTCTGTCCAGACCCCACTCTCTCTCACGCTGCCATCGCTGTCTCTACAGTTACTGTGAAAGTCTGTGAGGGGCCCCCCTGAGGGCTGCAAGTCCTGGGACTGCTCCCAGGTTCCTATAGCACAGGATGGATAATGCCTAGGAGCCTTTCTTGTACCTAGCCAGGACTGGGATATTGTATTCTGCATGCCTAAGGAAGAATGGTCTTGTTGCTGTCCCAGGTGCTGAATTCTAGCACAGTTCTCCCAGGGACAGGGACTGTGGACATGGAGCTGTCCTCTGTGCTGATTCTTCTCAGCCCAGTCATTTTTACTACCACAAGTGTCTACTTCAAGTTGTCTGGGCTGTGGGATTTGCCACAAAGTTTTAGACTTCGGCACATTCACCTGGATGACTTGTTGCTGAGAGGTTCTTTCAGGCAAGGGGGAGCAAATAATACACTGCTGGGGCACTGAATATTTTTTCAAATGAAATTGAGGGCCCCTTTCATCCTCAATGCCCTCATTGCCTGACTTGTCATAAAATGCCCTCATGATTTTCCTGATTCCAAGATGGAATACTTCCATTACATTAAGGAACAAAGAGATGGCTGCAATGCTGTGCATAAAGAGCATGAAAATGGTCTTCTCTGTGGGCCTGGATACAAAGCAATCCACCGCATTGGGGCATGGAGGTTGGGTGCATTTGTAAAGGGAGTGCATTTGAAATCCATAGAGAATGTACTGGCCTATCATAAATCCTACTTTCAGCACAGATCTGGTCAAGATGTGTAAGACATAAGTACGCAGTAGACATCCTTTCAGAGGGACTTTATGGATCCTCTTCTGATCCTCTAACCTCCTCAGTTGTCTATCTATCCTTTGTTGCTCCTCCAGTTCAAGCCCTGGATTATCCATGTAGGTTCTAAGGTGTGACTTTTCCCTCTGCCTCTCCTTTTCAAAAACCCTAAGTCTATAAAGGGCATGGCCCATATACACCAGAGAGGGAGAAGACACAAAGATGATCTGTAAAACCCAGAACCTAATCAAGGAGATAGGGAAAGCAGCATCATAACAGATAGTGTTGCAACCTGGCTGCTGGGTGTTGCAGGCAAATGCTGACTGTTCATCATCCCAGACATCTTCAGCAGCCACACCAAGTACCAGCATTCGGAAAATGAAGAGAATGGTCAGCCAGATTTTCCCCACTATGGTTGAGTGAGAGTGAACTTCCTCTAGAACGCCACCCAATAAGTTCCAGTCCCCCATGGTAAGAGATTAACATCTGAAATATTAAAAACAAAAACAAAAACAGCATCCATGAATGTAATGTATAAAGACTCAGGCTCAGCCAAACAACAGGTTCTTTTACGTGTCAGTAAAACTGTGAAAGGTTTTCCAGCCTTAATATTTGTAGCCCATGCTTGATGAAATAGGATAGTTCCAAGGAATATCAGATTTTGAAGAAAAGAGAAAAAAAAAAAAAGAACGCTGAAGACCCTCCACAATCTAATCCAATTTCCCTCTTATCCTCTTTTCTCCCACACAAAGTTAATTGTTATTTTAGCATATTCATTGGCCCTAATACTTGTACAATGTTGTCTATTCCACAATTTTGCTCATTTTTCAACCCATCTGAGATGTCCTATTTACTATATATCCTACATGATCTTAAATAAGTCTTACTGTGGAATTCTACCTAAAATGAGTTCTGTGACGTTTGTGTCTTCTGTTCCCCTCTCTGGAAAAATGCACCCTTTGCAGATAGAAAAACATGCGCAAGACATAAGTACACAGAGGGACTTTCTATAGCATTTTGGTCTTCGCATACAGAAGGTGTCAATTAATAATAGTGGGTTGAATTGTCTTTTCATTTTTTTTTAAAGGATTTTTTTTAATTGTTTATTTATTTTATTTTTAGAGAGAGGGGAAAGAAGAAAGAGAGGGAGAGAAACATCAGTGTGTGGTTGCCTCTCATTTATGCCCCCAACTGGGGACCTGACGTGCAACCTAGTTATGTGCCCTGACTGGGAATCGAACCAGCGACACTTAGCTCGCAGGCCGACGCTCAATCCACTGAGCCACAGCAGCCAGGGCTTGTCTTTTCATTTTTAAACTCAGTTCTCACTGGAATAGTCATCAGCAGAAAAACTAAGGTTCTCATTATCCATGGCTCCCATTTTAAGACTAAAAGTACAAGGAAGGAAAACATAAATCAGCCAAATAAACTCTCATAAAATGGCACAGAACAGCAGTAAAGAGTAAGAAGGCACAGCAGTAAGACACACGATTTCATCCGAAAAACATGTTTTCATGGAAAGCTTTGCTAACTTAGAAGAAAAGTGAATATAAATTGCTTCTCTAGCAAACCTGGGATCTAGAAAAGAATCAAGACATAGCTGACATGAATAGGTTATTCAGTTTACCCTGAAAAAAGTTGTTTTCAAGGCTCAGTGAGGTTAAATACTCGGTAGGTTAAAGTCTTCTAAGATGTTGTAGACTTCCAAATATAAAATATATGGAGAAAAAACAGGAAAGTTTTATTAGGTTAAAACGAATAATGAAACCATTTTCTCCTTCCATAATTTAGTCCTCAATATTTACTAAAATTTTACTAGCACCTACTAGATGCCATAAAATTCAACAGTGAACAAGATAATACCCGGCCCAGTCCTCATAGTTCTTAGTCACACCCACTAACATATAAAATGGACAAATAGTGAAAATAAAGCAAATGAGTATCAAATTAAAAATACTAGAGAAAAAACATAAAAATTGTTATATTTTTCCTACTTATCTCCAAACACAAATACAAGGTTAGGCCAAAGTAGGTGTACAGTTGTGAGTATGCAAAAACAGAGTTTGTTTTTGTATTATTAATTAATTATTGTATTATTTTTCCATATGAACAACTGTAAACCTACTTTTTTCCCATCCTGTATAAATTCCACATGGAGTAAAGTTTCAAATCTAAAAGAAAGTAAACTGTGAAAGTATTAAAATAACATGTAAAAGAATGTTTTACCATCTTGAAGTAGAAGAAGCTTTTTAAAGCATATCAATGACAGAAATTATAACTGGAAAAAATATATAGATTTTACCCAACAAAATTAAATGGCAGAAGTGGATATGGCCATAAAAAGGATGAAATCTTACCATTTGTGATGGCATGGAGAGACCTAACGGGTATTATGCTAAATGAAGTTAGTCAGACAGAGAAAGAGAAATACCATATGATTTCACTTATATGCAGAATCTAAAGAATGAAATAAACCAACAAAGAAAAGAAAAGCAGACTCAGAAGGGAGGGTGTTGGAAGATTGAGTGAAAAACGTAAAGGGATTTAGAAGTACAGATTGATAGTTACAAAGTAGTCACAGGGATATAAAATACAGCACAGGGAATACAGTCAGTAATATTGTATGTATGGTGTCAGGTGGGCACTTGAAACATCAGGGGAAGCACTTTGTAAACTATGATTGTCTAACTGCTATGCTGTACACCGAAACTAATATAAAATAATTTTGAATGTCAACTATAATTGAAAAATGAAACGAAAAACATTGAAGTGGTAATGTCCAGAAAGCATTTGGCTCTAGAGAACAACAACAAAAAGGTACGAACTAGAGGTAAACACTTAAACATTTGTGAACAATCATTGAATAAGTAGATGAGATCACTCAGGGACTAGAAAGAAAAGTGAGTCAACGACAGAAACCTGAGAAATAGCACAAGAAAAAAAGTCTACAAATGAAAATAAGAAATGACCAAAGAGAAAAATGGGGAAAACATGAGGGTCATGTCATTGAAACTAAAGCAGGACAGAGTTTGAAGGAGAGAACAGTTGACAATGCCAAATACAGATACATTTCACACTATTTAAATATATTAATGGTGGGATATGCCAGACTCAGGGATTCAAAACCCCAATTACTATTTGTAAAGATCCCAGTTCTCCCCAAATCAATTGATCCACAGATTCAATGTGAAACTATATATCACTGAGTGAAACAAAATCATAAAATGTACCTAATTATGCATCCATATATATGATGTATAGGTATGTGATTACATGAGCACGGAAGAAAAATAACAGAAAGACCCACACCAGGAAGTTAATATAGGTAACTAGAAGTCTATAGGAGGTGATAAGAAAAGAGAGTGGAGTTCAGAGGAGGAGGGGAGAGGCAAAAAGGAAAAAAAAAAACTTCTTCTAAAGAAGCATGACTGATTTTTATCCAGTGTATATAGATTTATGTAAATTTATACCTCTATATGCAGACATGTATATAAACAATATTTAAAATAAAATTTAAAAATAGATTATCTCAGAACTTGAAGATGGTATTACCGAGACTTTTATATTTCACTCTATGTACTTGTAAATTATTTTTAATTCAAAAATTAACAATGTAGTCATATAAAGTACTCCCAAATAAAAATTGGATTTTAAAACTTTGGACTTATACCTCATTAACTGAAGCAATAATTTACTAAATCCTATAATCTCTAATAGAGTTTAGGTCATTTCCCATAATCATTCACTTAAAAATTTCTGGCCATTATTCTTTGTTAAAGAATACCTTTAACACCGAAAGAAAATCTAGAGCTTCTATTTTATATACCCTAAGGTGGAAAAGCTAACTCATTTCATTAACTTATTCTCTACTTGAATGTGCTAAACTATTTAATACTTCTTTTGCCACTATATCCTGAAAAATCAAAAATTATTACTTTTAAACAGCCAAGTACGAGAAAACTAGGTCAACATGAAAAACAGAAATAAAATCATACATACTGGCATGCAAAGACCAGATCCTTTAGACAAATATTCCTGTTCCCTAGAAATAACTACTTCTTAATCATTAAATGACTACAGGTCCTAGAAATATTGTTGAATTTTCTTTTGTTATCAAATACTAATTTAGCATCTCCTTTGTAAAAAGCTGATGCTTCTTTCCTAATTTTATTTACATCTTATCTTTCTATCCCCACAGGAATTTCCCATATTTCTCAGAAACAAGAAAACCCATGTATTTACCACTTACCTTATAGGTGGACAAAAAAATAATGACTGGGCTCAAAGAACCTTAAAGTTGGACCATGTGTCGCTAATTAGTGGGACAACTGCTGCTGGTTGCAGATGTAAAGGCTCTGCTCAGCTGGCTATGGGGTCCAATCCAGAATGAGCACAGTAATTTTGATCAATGGAGTCTAACCTAGTCCTCTTCCAAGGTCAAAATGTCCTTTGGTGCTTTGCAATTCTCTTGTATTATTTTTTTTCTGACACCATGCTGGAGCCACTCTTAGTGTATCCTATTTGGAAATGAAAAGTGAAACAAATGAGAATTTCCTTTTTTCTTTTGTGAATGGTTACAGTGATTTGAATGAGAGCATTTCTTTCAGTAGATTAATTGCTCTAGAAATCGATGTCACAGACCAATGGGTCATGTCATTGATTTCGTCAATAGCTGCCTGGGGTGAGTCTAGCTTCATCAAATGTGAACAACTAATAATGGAATGACAATCTAAACCAAAGTGTTCTTGGAAATCATGCTGTGCTGAAAGGAGAAACATCTCAAAAGAGATTAAACATTTTTAGACCACTGGGAAGAGGCTGTGCCTATCTGTAGATTGTATGTTATAGCGATATTCTATCAGGCTGCAACAGGCAGCTCAGGAAAATGTTTTTCTTTCTCAGTAGAGAATCTGAAAGCAACAGAGGGACAAAGTAGGTGACTCTCCCATAACCTCACAGTAATATCCAGAGGAGGCGAGTAACCCTGGCACTGCTCTGCTGCCAACTCCTCGCAGCCAGCGCAAGGTCTCTGCAGGAATTAGCACTGAGGGATGAGATCCACTGCCGTAGAGAAACGAGTTTTTCAACATTCCTACTCTGACTCTCACCAACTTATGCTGATTCTGTGATAAGAGTCACTGGCATGTCCAAGACACACTCAGAGAGACAAAAGGGAACAGAAAGGTTAGAGAGAATAAATGTCCCAGGATAAGAAGGCTAAAGATAAAGATGCACGTGGGTGAGAATTCCCCTAGCTGCTGCCTTTGCGCTAGTCAATCGTACAAATATTTACCATGCCACTTCGTTCACCTGGTGATGGAAAAGGGGGCTGTTGGTTTTCTATAGAGGAGCTGTAAAACCTTTAGGACTGTGGAAGCCAACATAAACACTGAAGGAAGAAAAAGTCATGTGCAACAGAGGAAAGCAACAGCAGAAGAGGAAAGCTTCTTTGTGTCAAGTTCCTCCTCTCATCTGCTAAGGAGACTCAGAGGGACCTACGATGAGAAAATAAGGGGTTTCAAGGGGAAATGCTGTTATGGCATTCCACGCGTTTTCTGTTCAAAAAAGTCATTTTAACCCTTACCAGTGTGGCTCAGTTAGTTAGTTGGGTGTCATCCCACAGAGCGAAAGGTCACTTGTTTGATTCCCGGTCAGGGCACATGCCTGGGATGCAGATTTGGTCCCAGTCCGGACACGAACAAGAAGCAACCAATTGATGTTTCTCTCTCACAGTGATGTTTCTCTCCCTCTCTTTCTCCCTCCATTTCCCTCTCTAAAAAAAAAAGAAGAAAAGAAAGAAAGAAAGAAAGAAAGAAAGAAAGAAGGAAGGAAGGAAGGAAGGAAGGAAGGAAGGAAGGAAGGAAGGAAGGAAGGAAGAAAGAAAATTCCCTATCTCTTAAAAAAAAAAAGGAAAGGAAAAGAAATGAAGTTATCAAAAGAAAAGAAAAAAGTTATCATGTACCTCTCAAAGAGAATAGAAATAAATAAGAACTTCATTTTTTGAAGCTAGCATACCCTGGATAACAAAACCTGACTAGACATTGTTAAGAAAGAATATTTTTAGGTCAATCTCCTTCTCAAAAAAAAAAAAAAAAATGTTTCAAATGGTGCTAAACAAAACATTAGCACCAAATCTAACATTCTATAAAGACAATATAATAAATTAACATTAGGTTTATTCTGAGATTACAAGGTTCATTTAATATTAAAAAACCAATGTGACATACCACATTCACAAAATAAAGGGAGAAATTATTAATAAAAATAAACGACCATTCATAATATTTTTATCTTGAAAATTTGGAGTTTTTATTTATTTGTGTTTTTCAGAATCTCTCAATTTTTGAGGGACAAGTTACACCATCTTCAGATAATCGAGACCCAGTTCCCTTATGTCTCTCTTTCTTGTCTTAGTCCTGGAGACGTCTGGCACCGTCTCTACAAAGGTATAAACAAATGAAATGACAGAGTATCTTCTCTTTTTCCTTCAGATCCACTCTTGACTCTTCTCACTGTGCTTTCTACCCATTCGAAATATTTTTTAAAGATTTTAATTGTTTATTTATTTTAGAGTGAAGGGAAGGGAAATAGAGAGAAACATCGATGTGACAGAGAAACATTGATTGGTTGCCTCTCATATGTGTCGCCACCCAGGCAATTGCCCTGACCGGAAATTGAACCAGTGATTTTTCAGTTTACAGGACAATGCCCAACCTACTGGGCTACACCAATCAGGGCCATAATCTTTTTTTTTTTTTTTTAAGGTTTATTTTGTTGATTATGCTATTACAGTTGTCCTGAATATATTCTCCTTTGCCGCCTCTGCCTGGTATCCTCCTTCCCTCCATCAACTACCCCCCCACCTTAGTTCATGTCCATGGGTCATGCATATAAGTTCTTTGGCTTCTCCATTTCTTATATTATTCTTAACTTCCCCCTATTTTGTACCAACCAATTATGCTTCTTAGTCCCTGGACCTTATTGCCCATTCTCTCCCTTTCCCCTCCTCACTGTTAACCCTCCAAATGATCCCCATACCTATGATTCTGATCCTGTTCTAGTTGTTTGCTTAGTTTGTTTTTGCTTTTGTTCTTTAGATTCAGTTGTTGATAGTTGTGATTTACTGTTCATAGTTTTGATCTTTTTCTTCGTCTTAAATAAGTCCCTTTAAAATTTCCTGTAATAATGGCTTGGTGATGATGAACTCCTTTAGCTTTACCTTGTCTGGGAAGCACATTATCTACCCTTACATTCTAAATGATAGCTTTGCTGGATAGAGTAGTCTAGGTTGTAGGTTGTTGCTTTCTATCACTTTGAATACTTTTGGCCAGTCCCTTTTTGCCTGCAAAATTTCTTTTGAGAAATCAGCTGATAGTCTTATGGGAACTCCTTTGTAGGTAACTCTCTTATTTTCTCTTGCAGTTTTTAAGATTCCCTCTTTATCTTTAAGCTTTGACATTTTAATTATGATGTAACTTGGTGTGGTCTTCTTTGGGTCCAACTTGTTTAGGACTCTCTGAGCTTCCTGGATTTGTATGACTATTTCCTTTGCCAAATTAGGGAAGTTTTCTTTCATTATTTTTTTTTCAAATAAGTTTTCAATTTTTTGCTCTTTTTCTTCTCCTTCTGGCATCCGTATGATTCAGATGTTGGCACTTTTGGACATGTCCCAGAGTCTTCTTATGCTCTCCTTGTTTTTTTTGAATTCTTGTTTCTTCATTCTGTTCTGGTTAAATGTTTATTTCTTCCTTATGTTCCAAATCATTTATTTGAACCCCATTTTCTTTCCTTTCACTGTTGGTTCCCTGTGGATTTTTCTTTATTTCACTTAGTGTAGCCTTCTCTTCTTCCCTTATGCTTTTGCTGTACTCAGTGAGTTATCTGAGCATCCTTATCTCCAGTGTTTTAAACTCTGCATCTGATAGGTTGGCTATCTCTGTTTCATTTAGTTCTTTTTCTGGGATTTTGTTCTGTTCATTTGGGCCATATTTCTTTGTTTCCTCAATTTGGCATCCTCCCTGTGTTTGTTTCTCTGCATCCATTAGAGCTGCTTTGACTCCCTGACTTAGTGCACCTGTTAAGTTGTATACGGTGCAGCCTTAGGTATTCGCCAGGCTGGGGCAAACTATTTCACCACTTTGTGGCTCTGTATGTTGGGGAGAGGTCAGAGGGAACAATGCTGATACCTGGCTGCCTGATGCTTGCTCAGCACTCACCTGGTTTCCAGTCACTCCATTGCCTTCCTATGTGTGACTTGTGCCCTTCTAGCTGTTGCCCTGGTGGTGGTCCCCAGAATAGGTGTGTTTGCATACATTATAGGACCGTGCAGGCCCTTCACATGGACTCTCTTGAGGGACTGGTAATTTCTTCCACTGCCCCAACCCCCACTGTTTTTTTCGGAAAGAAGTTATGAGGCTTTATTTTCCTCGCACTGGAATCCTGGGCTGTGTGGTCTGGCCTGTGGCTGGGATCACTCGCTCCCAAAGTATTCCTCCCAATTTTTATCCACCACACGTGCATGTGGGGCCACCCATCCAATGGCTCCACCACTTTTCCTCCATTGTCTCACTGCAGCTGCCACACCGCATCCTCTCTGCCCAGCTCCCCAGCTCCACCCCTCCTACCTCTCTGGATGAATATGGCTTCTTGAATCCTTGGTGTGTGATTTTCTGGTAATAGTAAGTGCTTTTTGTTTTGCAGTTGTGATCCTTTTTATGGTTGCTCAAGGAGGCAAAGCATGTCTACCTACACCTCCCTCTTGACCAAAAGTTCCTAAAATCTTTTTTAAAAGCTCTTAAAAAACTAGGATTAAAAGGAAACTTCCTTTATTAATAGAGTAACCATTTTTAAAACTTTTACAGGAAATCTAATCATGATAAAATATTAAGTTTTCTCTGTGAGGTCAGAAATAAGACAATAACGTTCACTATTATCCATTCAAATCATTATTTGCACTGTCTTAGCCAGTGCAAAGAAAAGTTAAATAAATAAATATATATATATGTATATATATATATATATATATATATATATATAAAATACAAAGGGAGAAATAAAATTTTCATACAAAAAAATCTACGAGTAAATCTTTAGTATATACAATACAGTTAAGCAAGTTTCTAGCTATAAAATCAATTGCATTTCTGTATCCCAAACAGAAAATGAAATTATTTACTATAGAATCAAATACCTAAGATAAATCTAATGAAAAATATTCAAGACACATACACAAACACCAATATTAAAATAATTTTAAATAAGTGGTAGGACAGACCTTGCTCAGGGACTTAAAAATTCATCTTTGTAAGTTCAAGCGGTATGAGGTTCATCCCATTTGTGCGGATCTGCAGGCCAAAATCCTCCAGTGTTACCGCCAGAACACCCAGCAGACCCTTAGATGCTCTGCTCTGGCCGCCCAGTACATGCGCTGTGTCAACCAGGCCAAACAGAGCATGATTGAAAAGGGAGGCTAAAATCAACTCTTAGAACAGGCAAAGTTCCTTCAATGTTAATTCCAAAGGTGGAACATTTTTTTTCCTAGTGAGAAATTGACCTACTTAAAGAGAAGACTACTGAAGAGAAGCACCGGAGAGCAGATTCGACAGAAGCACATCACAGTTGGATCAACCACGATTTGAAACGCCAAGACTTACCTAGATCAGGGATCAGCCATGAAGGACCCGCTGCAGTGTTAATCAACCCCAGATGTGAAGACAAAAAGACAGGCAGCCCTCTCTGCCTTTTGCACTTTGTATTCCACTTTCTCTTCTAACCGAGCTCCATCATTTGGAGACCCTCCACTCCAGCAAAGCTTGGAGTGGGGATGGGGAACTGGAGCGGGGAGAGGAGGGGGCAGGACACCCCCATCTCAGGTCTACAGTGCTGGGCAGGATTGTCTGGACTGTGGCATATTGGGTTTCTCTTTCTTTCTTTTCTCCCTTGACTTTATAAGAGCTGTTTCATTTTAACTTATGGCTATCATGTAAGAATACAAAAAGGAGAGAAAATGTACCTCTTTCACTGGAATAATGTTTGATTATAAGTGAAATAAGGCGTTTTGTTTTTTTTTTATCAGCATAAAGGCAACCTTGGCTTATACAACCACTTCTCTATCATGAATACTGACATCTTGACTTTACTCACTATCAATAATAAATCTATTTTCTGATGAAAAAATAAAAATTCATCTTTGTAAAGATAACAATTCTCCCCCAAATTAATTGATCCATAAATTCAATGTCAGCACAGTAAAAAAATCCCTACAGGTTTTGTAAAATGTATGTAGAAATATAAGGGCCAAATATACCCATGAACAGTGAAGAGGGAAACAAAGTGACAAGATTTGAATGTTGGATATCAACTATAGACAGCTGTAGTAATTAAGAGGGTGATAATAGGTGCATAATTAGACAAAGTAGAGATTCCAGAAACCTATGCATATATGGTCACTAAAATGTTGGCAAGGTGGCACTGAAGAGTAGTGGGGTAGGAACAGTCTTTACAACAAATGAGGCTTGACCAAGTTGGATTTTTTAATTTTTATTTTTTAATCCTCACCCAAGGATATATTTTCATTGATTTTAGAGAGAGGAAAGGATCGGGGGAAGGGGGGCTTGATGGGAGAAACATTGATCGATTGCCTCCCGCACATGCCTCAACTAGGGATCAAAGCTGCAACCTAGGTATGTGCCCTGACCAGAAATCACACCCACAACCTTTTGGTGTATGAGATGTCTACGGCCATACCACCCTGAACGCGCCCAATCTCATCTGGTGTACGAGATGATGCTGCAACTGAGCCACCCAGCTAGGACTGAATGTTTTTAAAGACTGAAATTAAATTTACCTCCTACCTAACACACTGCAAAAAAAAATTTCAATTTCCAGTATATTTCAGATGTACATATATGCGATGTAAAACAATAAAAGTTTCGTACAATAACATAAAAAAATAGCTTTATCATCTTTGGAGTTGGGAAAGATATCTTCAATAGGTACTACCATAAATGAAAACAATGATAAAGTAAATCTTCATTAAAATTAAATATTTCTGTTCATCAAAAGATACATGTGACAGTGTGAAAATCAAACCACAAACTGGGAAGGGTATTTCTACCTATAGAAGCAACTAAGGGCTCATATCCAGATTACATAAATCCTACAAATTAATAAGAAAAATAGGTCAGACTTTATTTAAAAAGGATATTCAAAATAGCCAACCACACATTCAGGAGGTATCACTACACCTCCAAATGGCTAAGATTAAAGACTGACAATATTAAGTGTTAGCATGAGGAAACTGGAACTCACATATACTACTGGTGGGAGTGGAAATTGATGAAAGCACTTTGGGAGAATTGTTTGGCAGTATTTACTAATGCTTCACATATGTGTACCACTCCTAGGTATATATATATTCAACAAAAATGTGTACAGCAAAAAGCATAAAAGGATGTTCAGACTAGCACTATTTAAATACCCCCTAACTAGAAATT
The DNA here is from genome assembly GCF_987537825.1 of Furipterus horrens. Classification (NCBI taxonomy): domain Eukaryota; kingdom Metazoa; phylum Chordata; class Mammalia; order Chiroptera; family Furipteridae; genus Furipterus; species Furipterus horrens. The sequence goes on along the minus strand of NW_028327176.1, from coordinate 133,434,196 downwards.
ACCTAAATGGATGAATCTCCCAAACAATGCTGAGCAAAAGAAATTTAAAAAGAGTATATGATGTATGAGTCCATGTGAAAGTTGAAAAACAGGCAAAACCTATAGGTAATGTCAGCAATAGTATTTACCTCTAGGACGAAAAAGGATTATAACTAGGAATAGGATGGAGGGGAGGAGGGGTTCTCTGGGGCCCTGGAAAAGTTCTCGTTCTTGACCTGGATGGTGTTGATGGTGTTATACAAGTGCTCACTTTCTGAGAATTTACTGAACTACTTATTTTTTAATATTTTTAATTTTTATTGTATTTTTTCCATTACCATTTATCCCGATACCCTCCTCCCTGCAGCAATCACCACTGTTGTCCATGACCATGAGTCCTTTTTCCTTTTGATCAATTCCTCCACCCCCTAACCTCCCCACCCCCACTAGCTGTCATCCTGCTATGAGTCTGTCCTGATTTTCCTTGTTAGTTCAGTTCGTTCATTAGATTCCACATATAAGTGAAATCATATGGTATTTGTCTTTTTCTGACTGGCTTATTTCACTTAGCATAATGTTCTCCAGGTCCATCCATACTGTCGCAAAGGATACAATTTTCTCCTTTTTTATGGCTGAGTAGTATTTCATTGTGTAAATATCTCATAGTTGTTTTATCTCCTCATCTACTGATGGACATTTGGGCTGCTTCCATATTTTGGCAATTGTAAACAACTCTGCAATGAACATAACAGTGCTTATGTTCTTCAAAATTAGTTTGGAGTTCCTTTGGATATATTCTCAGAAGTGAGATTGCTAGATGAAAAGGGAGATCCATTTTTAATTTTTTGAGTTATCTGCATGCTGCTTTCCACAGTGGCTGCGCCAACTTTGTGCACTTTTCTGAGTGACATACTTCATTTTTAAAAGTTTGACGTTTTAATATCTGTATCTTCATCCTAACAAGGCAAGAATTTTAACTTTCTTACAGTCCCTTGACCATCATGTTGATATTGTCTAAAATTCTGCTTTATTAATATATTTCTCTTATCTTTCTCCTCCTATCCACACTTTACCAAAATATCTTACCACTCTTAACCCCTAGCTCTTATATCTCCTGGACTTCTTTTTGTCTTTTTTCTCCAAAAATGTTTACAATATGGATCTCCTGAGTGGTCTTAATGTTCTTAAGTTCTCATATTTGAGTAACAATTTAAATGGATGTAAAATATTAGGTTCAGTACTTCAAAAAGTTTTACAGCTAGTATTGGTCTGGAAAAGACTGAGATCAATCTAATTTACTGTCTAAAAGCTTTAAAAAATTTCTCATTATCTTTGATACTCTTAATTTCAGTATGTGTCTAGATGCGGGTACTTTCAGTATGTGTCTAGTGCTCATTGGGCCTTCAATCTTTAATGCTTTCCTCCTCAGGACCTTTTTTGTTACCTGACCTTTGGCACACCTCCTGTCCATTTCACTTAAATCTGCATTCGTATTTACTATTTGTTGTTGTTTTTCCTTCTTTCTAGTTTCTCAATCTCTCAATCTGATTTTCCAACTCAGTAATTCACTCCTCAGCTGTATCCATTCTATTTTTACTCTATTTCATTATGTTTTTAAAAAAATATTTATACTCTATACTTTCTTATTCTTGTGTCACATTACCAAAATCTTTTTTCTTTTAATGTTTATTGGCTCCAAAATTTTCTTTTGATTCTAGAGAGGGGGAGGGAGGAGAAGGAAACATCGATGTGAGAAACATAGATTGGTTGCCTCCTGCACACATCACACTGGGGACCAAACTGGCAACCCAGGCATGTGCCTCAACTGGGAATCGAACCAGCTATCTCTGTTTGCAGGAAGACACCTGATCAACCTAGCCACACCAGAGCTGTGTTTATTGGCTTTATTTTTAATTACTGATGGTCTTGTTTGTTTTCCTTTGAACCACTGGCACATCCTTAGTTATCACTTTACGTCAGCTTGTGAACTCATTTAAGCTGGTGGTATGGGCTCTTCTGAGTGACAGTACACACTGGGCGGGAACTGAGGGCCAGCCCTCTAGGCAATGTTGGAGGTTCAAAAAGGAAAGAAAATATGCAGTAGGATTGACGGCTGAGGCACTACAAAACCAGTTAATTATTTCAGTTTGTTATCTAGTAAGCAGTCCTTCAAATGAGGGCTTCCCCTTCAGACACCATAGGAGAAACGGCAATTTCCTGAGACATTTCTGGCGTCTTGGGCCTAGATAATAACCCACTAATTCTATGACTCTGGAGAGGGAAGAACAAATGTGTAAGGTAGTCAATCCTTACTTGTATCCCCCAAATCTTGACCCAAAAGGGCTTTCTGCGCTGCCCTAGTATCTGTGAGGACACCTGCAGCGAATTCTGATTCACTGTACAAGAAACTGCTGTGAGAAACCAGGTAAAGGCAACTGGTTTTCTCTAATAAATCCACTCACTGACATTCAGCAACCCACCCCCCTACCAAGAACCACTTCCCATGTCCCCTGGTATTTTCCCCTTTAACTATTATCTAAACACAGTAAAAAAAAAATTCTAATCCGTATATAACAGAACTTTACATGGTTTTATTTACACATTACTGATAATGAAAGCAAACTTTATACAAAAGTTTTATACAGATAAAAAAAAAATCTTCGGCTAGGCAAAGCCATTTATGTGTATGTATACACACAATAACAGATACAAAGTATTTTACATCATTTTAAATATATATATTTATAGATACACTATTTAAATTACTTTACAATTTACCAAAATGAGAGGCAATTAAAAAAGCAAATAATATATATGAAAACAAAGTAAATAATGGTTAATTTTTAATGCTAGAAAACTATTCTTAAGTATCTAGAAAAACTAATTTCTTTGAAATATCAAAACTAAGGTTTCAATATTATATTGTTGTTGCTTTTACTTAATAACAAGTTCTAACAAGTCCTGTTCATAAATAAGTATCTTGACCGATAACCGATAAGCAAATCAGACTGATAGCTGGAACAAGCTGACTTGAGATTAGAGCCAGCAAGTTATAACAAATGTAGATTATCTAGTAACCAAATATCATAAAATTGCCCTCTTCTTCCCCATTTAAAACATGAGGAATTTCAAGCTTCTGTGTAGTATGCATTATCAATTAAGACTCCAAGGAATTCGGCCGCTTATCTGTAATGTAAGAAAATGCTAAAGTTATGATTCTATTTTTGCATGACCATTTCATAAGTATTGTTCTTTCAAATAAGTTCTACTTAATTAATATTGATGTTAAACACTAGCTTTTTACAGAATCAGTTTGGAAACTTTATCATTATACTTTGATTTTGAAAACCGTTTTATGAGACTATAGTACTTGGAGGGGAAGGGAGATCAGTTAAGAGACAAACCAGGAATGAAATAACGTATTAATTGTGCTATCATGCAAACAAATAAAATCTCAAGTGTCAAATCCAATAAAAAAATTGTAATGCAATTTGAAATTTCAAACTAATAAGCATCACTTCAAGATTTAATTCTCCCATGAACGTAATTATCTTCATAAGAGAATGGAAGTCATGTTTTAAGATAACATTCATGTAAAACAAAAAAATTCAAGTTTAATTTCTTAAAGGCAGTGAAAATTTTAAAGCACAGTAACTCTGAAAAATAATCATGCCATTGTTGCTTTAAACTATTCTAAAATGTTCTTTAAAATAAGCTTCTTCTTCAAATTCCCCATTAAATCGCACATTCTGAATTATATAAATAGAATTTTAACTTCATAATAAACTACCAAATATCTTCTGAAGATCTCATTAGCAACTAGTTGCTTTGAAAGACATTAACAATTTCTAAATACAGTAATTTATATCTGGTCTAGATACAGATTTAGAACTCAAAATATATTAAGACCCTTTCACACTGAGGTCTATGGTCAAATATGGTTTCTATTCTGATTTAATTTAATTTAAACTTTTAAAAAATAAAATTGGGTGTTTTGCATTTAAATAATTATGACTACAAATAAACTGAAAAATAATGTTATTTTAAATATCTTTACAATTTTCTTATGTAAATTCCAAATACTTAAGCAACTGATTTTCCTGCTGATAAAGTTACCTTAATAAACTTGCACAAAAATGGGTTTAAAACACTGAGGAAATATGTCCGTGAATATTATTATTTTAACATGGTAAATCATGTCATCTATTCAGATGACAATAGATTTAATGTTTATGAATGTCTATTTTGTATTTCAAAGTATTTTAACATTCCTAATTTAAAATATTTTTAAAACTTTTTAAATTTCTGTGAAAAATTCTAAACTATAAGTGCACAGACTTCATTGCCTGTGAAACAAACTGCTATTCAAGAACATTTTATTTTTCATTCATAAAAAAAAAATTTATTAATCATCAAATGGGATTTCCCCCCACCTTAGACTCAGCAGTCAGAAGGTTAAGGAGGAATGCCATGCTGATCTGAACTGCAACTCTGAGCACATCCTGTGGATTTGGTGACCTTAGAAGACTAGAACGAGCAATCATCCTCCAAGCTGTGACTGAAGTTGGAACTCAACTGGATGTCTCTCACCCACTCACATCTTCAATGACTAACAGGCCATTAACTGCATAGTTACAGTATCAAATATTTATTTTACTAGTCTCCTGTAGTATAACCATTAACTACCTGCATTTTGACTTTTCAAAGAGCTTCAATAGCTGCTGGAATCTTTCTGAGACCTGGAAAGTTAAAAGTGAGTGTTAATTATAAATATATCAATAAGATTTTTTGTCTGTAATAAGTATCTTCATAAAACATCTAAAGAAAGTTACTGTAAACAATAAAGATAAAGTAATGTCTAGAAAAATAAGTATCTTCATACTAAAGGTGATTGCTAGTTTAACTTTCAATATTAAACTTTAAAAAAATTGAATTGGAGGGACATTGGTTAATAAAATTATGTAGGTTTCAGGCGCATAATTCTATAATATATCATCTGTATATTTTATTGTGTTCACCACCCCAAGTTTCAATATTAAACTTTCTTAAACAAATAAACATTACAAAATTGTTTGATATCAAATTGTAAGACAAAAGAAAATAGGATTGTTCTTCCTATTTTCTTTCACCAAGTTTTTAACAGTCCTACATGAAAAGTCATACTTTTAAAGAAGTATCTATATATTTTAAACATGTTAAAAATGAAATCTAAGTATTTGTAGTAGTAATATCTGTCCCTGACTGACATGGCTCAGATGGTTGTCACCAGTTTGATTCCTGGTCAGGGCACATGCCTGGGTTACAGGCCCAGTCCCCAACTGGGGTATGTGTGAGGCAACAGATCAATGTTTCTCTCATACCTCAATGTTTTTCTCCTCTTTCTACCTCCCTTTCCCTCTCTCTAAAGATAAATAAATAAAATCTTTTAAAAGAAAATAAGAGTAGTAACATCCGTGAAACTATAGATGTAGAACTTAGAAAGTTACCTGAGATGAATTTTTATTCAACTTGGCAGCTACATAAGAAAATGTTTTCACTGATGGCCCACTTTTCTGACACGCCAATAAAATTTCCCGGTCATCATTTCTAAGGAGGGAAAATGATATTTAGCTTTCGCAGATTAGAGCAGGAAGTTAACAAAATTTCCACTGCCTTAATGTCCACTAATAGGAGGTGATTTTTTAAAAACTAAAACTCATAGTAGAAAAGAAAGTGTGTACATCAAAATATGAATGCCCTGGCTGGCATGGCTCAGTGGACTGAGCGCTGGCCTGCGAACCAAAGGGTTGCCGGTCGGTCTGATTCCCAGTCAGGGCACATGCCTGTGTCGCAGGTCAGGTCCCCAGTTGGGGGTGTGTATGAGGCAATCACACTTTGATGCTTCTCTCCCTCTCTTTCTCCCTCCCTTCCCCTCTCTCTAAAAATAAATAAAATCTTTTAAAAAATCTGACTTCCTCCAGTCTTCATGTGGCTGAATTAAAAAAACCAAACCAAACCAGACCGAACCATGGACAATGGTTATCTCTGAGAAATAAAGATTATGGATGACTTTTATCTTTAATCTCATATGTATTTCCAAAATTTTCTAAAACATATTCACTATTCTAATAAAAAAAGTAATTTTTAATTCTACCTTAAAAACTAGGGCCCAAACATAATGAGACTTAATAAGCAAAAGAACGAAAATACAATAGAATCCAAACCTTGCAATTTCCATGTATATTATTATAATCTGAGATTTTATTGTGCCACCTGTACGTTACCTGAAATTTCAACAAAATTCAACTTCCCTCCTCATTACACTCTAGTTAAGTTTGCAGATCATGAACCTCTAAGATTGTCCAATGGTTCACAAATGTGGTTACCCTTATGTCTGAAATGGGGTCTTTAAATCTGCATTTCTTAAAAAATTCACATAAAAGTCAAAAGTTCCTGTTTATGAAACTTTTTTGAAACTTAATTTAGGGAAAACTCAAATTATAAACGTTCATGTTTTTTGCCCTATTTCATCACCTGTCATTCCTCATTTCTAAAATATGATTACACCAGTTCTTTAGAAATACAAGAATTTTAATTTAAAAAGTCAGGTTAAAACACAACCAAAACTCTATCCATGGTGCTAATGTACATCCTTGGTTAAGAGGCAATGCTCTAAAATTATCCCAGAATGTATCCTGTATTAACTTTAGCTACTTTTAAAATATCACTTTCCTTATTTTAGGACAGGATATAACTATGATGACATGGCAGATTTCTGGCCTCTCAAAATTTCCTGGTGACTTAAATGTCTTGTAAGATCCTTACCTTGTCCATGAAACTACAATTTCTCCCTTCTTTTTAATAATATTCTTCGCAGAAAGGTTTATAGGAGAAGTGCCAGATGCTGCTGGTGAGTCCTTACTGCCTGGGCTTGCCTTTAATGATGCAGGATCTTTAGTCACTGCAGGGGCCTTTTTCTTACTGGCTTTCCTTTGGTGAGCTTCACCACTCTCACCAGAATTCTGGGTAATTTCCTTGGTCTCTTCCTTACTGGTTAAGTCTGTTTCCTTGGTCTTTTCCTTACTCGTTAAGTCTATTTCCTTTCTCCGTTTTTTCTGGTAAGAATGATTTAGATTAGAAAGGTTTTTTCTCTTTTTGTGAGGATTATCCAAAGTTGCAGGCAACTCTGAAGTTTCACAATTTGATGCCGGTTCTGATCTTAAATCCTCCTTTTTTACTTCACATGAGTTAGGAGAGTCCGAGGTCAAATCAATATAGGCTTCCTCAACCATGCATTCCGAAGGCTTGCTTGCCTCTTGCACCTTTTCTTCCTTTCTGTTATTTTCATCTACACCAAACACCTGACATCCCAAGTGTCCAACTGCTAAAGCAGGATGGTTATCTTCATTTTGACTCTCACTTGAAACATCTTGTGTCAAATCAATAAAAGCATCTACAGTATCAGGCTGCTCATTGTCCAAGATTTGAGCATTTTGATCCAAATTGCTTCCAGAACATCCCAACTGATTAATGTTTAAAACTGCTCCTTCTATGAACTCCCCCAAGTTTTTAGTCTCAGTGACTGGATCTTTCGTGAGGTCTACATATGTGTCTGGAAGATGACCCTCAACAGAATGTGGAATGTCTTCCATTGGAGGCAATACTGCAATGCTTTCAGGTACTTTTGGTTCCCATACTTGATGCAACTCGAAGCATTCATCATCTTCTTCAGTACTATGACCCACTTTACGTGAAGCATCTTTTAGGAATTCATATATATCAGGAACCTGTGTTTGTATCATACAATCCTGTTCTTCATGAGCTGGTTTACTGCTGTCAACATTTTCGTTGGAATGTTTCAATTCCTCCACAGGTTTAAGAACTGTGTTCTGACTTGAAACACATTCCTTCCCTGCTGCTTCATCAACTTCCGTTCCCACTATGGGCAAAGATGCTAATGACTCACCAGCCACCATATCCTGCGTAAGACCAGAGGAGGTAGATGGTGCCGTGTGCCGTATTTTCACAATGAAATGATCATTGGACTTTTCCATTATGACGGCATGCATGGGTAGATTAGGGTGGTACTGAAAGCCTGGAGTAACAGACCGGCTTGTCCATGATGAGGAACAACTTGATTTACTGCTTGAATTATCAGACTCCAAGGCTAAGTGAATATCTTGTTCAGATGCATCTTCTTCCTCAAGTAAGGCATCTTCACTAAAATGGGCACTAATAACTTCTTCAGGAGTTGAACTAGACAAAACTTCAGGCTTTAAGAAACTGAGATGACCATCTGACTTCAGAGGTGATGGTACTGTTAAAGATACTGCTAGATCTTCAAGAAGTATGGAAGAAATGCTGGGCTTGCTCTTTTCTGAACTACATACATTATCTTTATTTAAAGCTATGTTAGAAGACACTTCAAACATGCAACTTTCATCCAACACATCAGGATGAACTGGCAACGAAAGCCCTGAAGACAGAGATGGACCTTTCTCAGATGATAATAATGACCAATTATCATCACTAATCATTTTAGGGCATGGAGAAACTACACCTGAAACTAGCTCTTCAGTTGTACAAGCTGGTATAGACTCACACTTAAGACTTTCTAGCAGCTGTTTCTCTGGAGTCTTCAAATCCCACTCACTTTTTTCATTACAGTTAACACTGTTGTCCAAAAGATCAGAACCTTGCAACAAACTTTTAAATATTTCACCCATCTGTGCATCACTCACTAAATTAAAAGTGAGGCTAGATGCTTGTTGTTCAGTAAGAATCTCAAAACAGCGTTCTGACTTCAAAGCTGCATGCTGGGATGTCTGTGTATCCTCTATGGTGCTGCCTTCCATTTTTCCTGGCTTTGGGGTACTCAGACAGCTTAGTTCCAAAGAGTGCTCTTCAGATTGAGAACACTTAACATTATCAAAGCAAGTGTTAAAACTTTTTTTAGTATCATGCTTTATTGTGTTAATATTGGAGTTATTTTGGTCTTCATATTTTTCCTCGGATTTTTTACATCCCAGTGAAGACCTATTATAAATAGAATCTTCTGATTTCGAGAATTTCTCTTTCAGCATTTCTTTGCTGGAGATGACCACATTCCCCTTCCGACAATTTGAATATTGTATTTTCTCTTTTTTTTTTTCAAATTTCCCTTCATCACTGTCACTACCAACGTTTGTAAAATCACAATACTTTACTAAGATTTTCTTAAGCTTTGCAAACAAATAATCAAGTTGTTCATCAACAAATTTCCATGCTTTTTTTTTCATATCTGGTAGTTGCTGTTCAAATAAACGATCCACTATGCCATTCTTTTTAACTTGCTTAAGTTTGGATTCTATAACATCACAAAGATTCTTCTGTAATGTAGTCACTGACTTAGAGATTTTGGAAAAGTCAAGGTGTTTAATAAGTGATGTAAAACTCAAAATTGCTGACTCAATAATTCTATGAAATTGTTTTAATGGAAATTTTACCTTGAATTTCATGTAGCTTTTTCTTACATGTTTTCTTATCATTCGTAACATGTGCATAACCTCTCGTACAGAAGACGGTAGAGCAATAATTGGAACTATTTTTTCCAGGCTGGAGGTGCTCATTGCCTTATCTTTTTTCTCTGTTTTTGAAGATCTGCTAGGTTCACTTTGTCTTTTATTCCATTTCCTTTTGGTCTGCTGAGTTTTTATAGATGGTTCCCTATTGTCCTTATCCAAATGCACAGTACTTTTCCTACTTCCTGGGCTAGTTCTTCTGTTCTGCATTTCAGTAGAAGCTCTAGGGTTGGCACTTTCTTCAAAACTTTTTTGTTGTTTAGTGTTCTCACTGTCACTTATAATTTCTCCTTCTTCTAATTCATCTAAAGATGAATTCTTATGGGAGTCTGCTTCTGTAAATTTGTCAGATTTGCAAATTGGCTTCTGATTTTCCTTGTTGAGATCAGACTGACTCTTGGAGGTAGAATGAGCTGAATTTGGTGGAAACACACCTGTGGAAGAGAAGAGCATATTGTAGTCACATGACCACTAATCCTTAGTCATTTGACATTTCCATACTAAATATAACAAAAAATTAAATACTGAGGCATTTCATTATTTTAATAGCATTTTTCCTTAAGCAGAATGTTAATGCCTAACACTTACTCATGTCATTGATCTTTACCGTTCTCAGAAGGTGTGTAACAACATGGTAATGTAGAGTGTGGTCGTTCGGATAACCATCTATCAACCATTCAGGTATCTTTACTTCAGGTTAGCAGCATCACCTACTCTACAGCATCTGATAATAGCTTTTGGACAATAAAAATATATCTGAAAACAAGCAAAGATTATTTAAAATAATCTGTCCTACCACTCCCTTTTTTTGTATAAGAACTACCTAAATTTAGACTGAAGGCTCAATTACTAGTTAACAATGGGAATCTGAATGTGTTATCAAAAAAGAAATAACACTACATCTTGCTTATGTACTTTACATTCTTATAAAAAGGTAAGTTATAAAAAATAATATAAATGATTACCTTTATGGCTATTATATAATGGAACTTGAGATGGGCTTTCCAGTCTAAGTACTTTTGCTACAGGTCTCACTGGACTACTCAGAGGACTAATGACTTCTGGAATAGGTCTCAGGTGATTAAGGTCAATGCTCAGAACTGAGTTCTCATCCTGATATACTGAGTTTGTTTCACCAGTTTCCATTCTGTGGTCCATTAACTCAGTGTGCTGAAGTGAAGATTCTAGAGTCTCTTTAGGTAAGCAAGGCTCCAAATGACAAGACTTACTCTCAACCAGTGGTGTATCTTCAACAGAAGGCTCAAACTTTAGATCACCAACTTCTGAAAGGACTGTTGGCAAAATACCAGCTTTTTCCTTTGAAGGCTTCAAAATGCTTTCATTGGATTTGGCCAGTTTTGCTGAAAAAGCCTCCTTCATTTCCGTATCTTTAGATACACTACAAGAATTTAAACCACCGTTTCTTTTGGTATCTAATTCCAAGTCAAAGTTTTGAGAAACATTTGTTTGTAATATGTCCGTTATCACTGGAACTGCTGCCATTGCACCACTGATGGTTTGTTCTATTTCTGTTGATGATGGAAACAAAGATTCTGTTTGTTGCATTTCCACAGGTGCTGAAGTTGTCTCTGTACCACAAATAGGCAAGTCACAATGTATAGTATTCTCAACAGATTTAACTAACAAACTATTTCCTTCTTCCATCTTCATTTCTTCAGTTCTGGTCCTGGTTTCAGATGATGCTGTTGCAAGAGCATCTTTTGGTTCCAATAACTTTAATTTGGTTTCCTCTGGTCTATGTTCACTCACAGAGGGAACACATGACTCTGTTTTACCCTGCACCAAGGGCTCCGAATCACACATGCCACCAGATTGGGGAGTATTGGCTATTTTATGCTGATTATTATCCTGAGGAATAGGTTGCTTTTTAGCAGGAGAAAGAGTTAAGTTCAATTTTTCCATAAAACTCAACTTTAAGTCTTTGTTTTTTGTTTCATTTGGACCACTTCCAGCTTTAATTTCAAGGTCTTTGTTATCTGGGCCTTCAGAAACATCTAATGAGACTTCACCTTTATCATTTATCAGTCCATTCTGTCTCTTTAAATCAGCAGTACTTTGCTTAGTTTCCTTGTTAATCTTCTGCAAATGTCCAGTAGGTGTTCTTTTTTCACTTCTCATATACCTGTTTTCTTCCTTGCTTTCTTGTTCTCTTTTCCTCTTATCTTCAGTTCTATGCCTTTCTGCTTCTACAGGTGTATTTTCCCATTGGTGCATAGCATTAACTTCCCTGGAGTCTATGTGTTTTTGAGTTCTACTGGTTGAAAAAGAGGATGAACATCTTCCTTCTTGAAAACTATGATTAATCACACTCCTGTCTCTTTTACCATCGTCCCTTTCTCTTCTCTCTTCTAGATGATATTTACTTGAATTATGAGATTTTATATCTTTCTTGGAATAAGAAAGAGATGCTCGTTCAGATCTTCTCCAATAATCATGGTCTTTTACTACTGATTTAGGTTTTTGATCAACTTTTCTTTCTTCTCTGTCTTGTGCCTTAAGCTCTTTTTTATTTGTATTTTGTGATCTTTCACTTTGCCTTTCTAGTTTTCTGTCACTTTGAGATTCTATTCGAGTGTGTGACCTCTCTCTAAAGGTCTCTTTCTGCCAGAAACAGCCAAAGCGGTCATTTTTATAATCCAAATCTGTGTTACTTTTAAACTTTGAATTTTTACTTTCAGCCTTTGGTTCACCTTTACCATATTTCTCAGGACGTCCTTGTAGCCTCTGACTAGTGTCTATATTCCTTGGTTCACCGTCACCACAGCTAGTGTTTAAGTCTTTTCGTATTCTATCAGTTCCTCTACTATATTGGCTATATCCAATATCTTTTTTCCCTCTTCTGTTACCCTCACTTGAGCTACCCTCACCAAGCTGATAATGGGAACGTGACCAAATGCCATTGGTGCAGTGTTTTTCATTAGAAGTAGGCGAATGCAAAGTGCTCTTTTTTTCCAAATGTAATTTTACTTCCTTTTCGATGTTTGGTAATGAAGTGCTATGATGTCCATCTTTAGAAGCATCACATTTCACTCTGTGATCAGTCTTTGCACAATCATCCAAATGGGAAGATCTGGATGGAATATCTTTTGTTTTAACTGTATCTGATGTCCATGCATTTTTACGATTATTTCGAAAATGTGGAAACTCAGACAATCTATTAAAAAACAGAAAGAAAAAAAGTTAATGCTTTTTAATAATCAAAACTTTAATCACACATGATACACTTTAAAATTCAGGATTCCATATATACTGGAAAAACTAGTTTTATTTTGTATAAAAGTATGAGTAATAAGAATTTACCAGCTTCCAACTCTTTCATTTCTTTTTTCAAACAACATCTGGAGGACCTCTCAGTTCTATCCCAACACTTGCCAATGTCCTTTAGACTTCTTTCACCACAGAACTCTCAAACTAAACACAAATTCACTTCTTTTAGAACAGTGACATTATTATTATTTTATTTGTTGGTCCTCACTTATTCTAGCCCAACTGAAACAGAAGGAAAAGTGGAACTTTATGGGACAACGGAGACAATAAAAAATAAAATTCTATGTAGTTCCCTATCCTACTTGTCTGTCTCACATATAATCCCACAGTAAACCAAAGCATCAACAGCCATCTTAAAGTGGCACATATTGTGCAAGGAAAAAGAATGGAGTTGTGATTCTTCTCTAAGGAAACGGTATTTACTGTTTAAAAAAACAAAACAAAACCCAAGTCTTAATGTTTTATAATAGTTTCAGAAAGCTAGCAGTTTTCTTAAAAGTGTAAATTAATCACATTTTAATGCCTTTTATAAGTCCATCTTCCTCAATTTCCATAACTTCTCTAAATTTCCATAAATCTATTCCCAATCAGTACTAAATTTGTAGAGAATACCTAAACTTAAAAGACTCAGGTATAAGGGGAGAGTTTTATAGAACAAAAGAGGACACAGGAGATATATAACCTAAGGCAATGTATAAACCTTATATGGCTCTTCTTTGGTCCTAACACCTCCAGTACCTCAAAATGTGACCTCATTTGGATACAGGGTCTTTACAGAGGTAATAAAATTAAAATGAAGTCAGTAGGGTGAGAATCCTAATCTATTATGACTAGTGTCCTTATAAAAGGAGGAAATTTGGACACTGAGCTATGTATAGAAAAAAGACAATATAAAGAGACATAGGAAGAAGGCAACCATCTATAATCCAAGGAGAAAGGTGTGGAACAGATCCATCCTTCTATCACATGGCCTTCAGAAGGAATCAATACTGCTGACACCTTGATCTTGGACTTGTAGCTTCCAAAACTGTCAGACAATAAATTTGTTATTTAAGCAATCCAGTTTGGGTACTTTGTATGGCAGCTTTAGGAAGCTAATACAGATCCTAACTCAAAGAAACAAACACTAGAAGATACCTTTGAGACGAATGGGAAATGTGATCACAAAAAGAACTAACCATAAAAGAAAAAAAAATATCTAAAAAGCTGAATCTCATTAAAATTAAGAAATTCTATTTCTCACAGACACAAGAATGATAGACAAGTCATACAATGGGAGATATCTGCAATACATCTATCCAACAAGGAACTCATATTCAACAAAGGACATGTTTGTGTAATGTACATCATATTTATTAAACTATAAGCTCCTAGAAGATAGTTCAAGCTCACAGAATTTATAACACAGTTAGTATAACTCCATACTAAATAAATCACTAAAATTTTATTTTAAAATAAACCTTCAGCCCTGATTGGTATGGCTCAGTGGGTTGAGTGCTGGCCTGCAAATTGAAAGGTTGCTTGTTTGGTTACCAGTCAGGGCACATGCCTAGGCTGCGGGCCAGGGTCCCCAGTGGCGGGATGTGCAAGAGGCAACTTATCAATTGTACTCTGGTACATCAATGTTCCTCTCCCTCTCTTTCTCCCTCCCTTCCCCTCTCTCTAAAAATAAATAAGTAAAATCTTTTAAAAAATAAAATAAAAAATAAACCTTCACATTAAACACTTTACAGAATTTACTCTTAAATATTAACCTTAAATTAATATTGCCAATGTTTCTATTAAACATGAAGTTTCAACCAAATGATACACATTTACCATTAGAATACTAGTTATAGCTCACAATTTACTTATTTATTATTAGAAAGAGGGGAAGGGAGGGAGAATGAGAGGGACAGAAACATCAATGTGTGGTTGCCTCTTGAACGCCCCCAACTGGGGATGCTGGCCCGCAACCCAGGCATGTGCCCTGACTGGGAGTCAGACCAGCGACCCTCTGGTTCGCAGGCCAGCACCCAATTCACAAAGCCACACCAGCCAGGGCTATAGCTCACAATTTAGAAATGCAAATATTTGACAGAATATTCATAACCATGTCAAACAATCTAATGACATAACTCATCATTTATTCACCCAGTCTCTCTTTTCACCTGTTCAAACATCATACCCATCCCCTAAAAGATTCAAATATGTATTTAATTTCTCCTAAAATAAAGAACCAATCTTATACTAGTTTCATTAGTGGGTTTTAAATTAGTAAACACACATAACCATCTTCATTTTCAAAGCACTAACGTGTTTTATAAAGTCCGTCATAGGATTCATTCACTCTTCAATCATTTATTGAGTATCTACCATGTATCAGGCACTATGCTAGGTGCTTGATAAAATGGTGAGGACGAAGACATGGTCCCTGCTCCCATGAGGCTTACAGCTTAGTGGAAGAAAAAGATACGAATCAAGCAATCCCATTTGTGATTTTAAAAACTGTAAGTGTACATGAAGCTACAAAAGAACGATTTGATCTAGTAAGGGAGAAGACAAATATTCCCTGTAAAAAGGATGCTTATGCCAAGTCCTGGGGATGAGTACATATTTAGCAGGTGAGAAGAGCACTCCAGGCAGTACAAACAGCCCATGCAGAAGTAGAGCTCATGGTACAGCCAAGAAACAGAAAGAATGCTACAGATATACCAGAGCTACAACACCTAGGGCAGAGGTATACACTGAAGGCAAGGCGTGAAAAGCAGTTTGGGACCATATTGTGAAAAGCCTCATGGGCCAAGTTGAGATTTATGATCTTTCATCCTAGGAACAATGAGAAGCTATTAATGTGTTTTAATCAAGAAAGGGAATAGGATGTGGTGGTTCTGTGATAGCGCGATATCCAGACTTGTGCTTTAGCAATTGTCCAGTTAATACTGAGACACATGATTCCAGCGTAAGAGTGGATACAGAAATACCAGCACAAAGACTACTGCTAATTTGGATGAGAGGTGAACAGCAATGATAGTAGATATGGAGAGAGATGAAGATTTGAGAGATTATAAACACATAAAAATCAACAGAACATGATTTATGAACTTGGATGTGAGAGATGATTGAGAGGTGCCAATGACTTCTACCCAGGCAGGGCAACTCTGTGCCCCAGTTTGCCAAGCAATCTTAGTGTAATTATTAATAGCTCCCCCTTCTATTCTCAAAAGTGTCCTGGTTTGGGCAATAAATTACCATATATGGTCATTCTACACGTAAGTCTCTAGCTTACACCAGCTGAATAAATGATAGGAAATCCATTGAGCTCAACAGAAGAGGTCTGATCATAAATTCGGTATTGGATGAGGTAATTTTGAAAATTTTATACCAATGTGAAGTAGTTATCTACATATAAATGGAACTGACATAGTATGTACGATTATCTCACAAGAAAATACTGATAGAGAAAGGAAAGAACATAGATTTGAGCTCTGAGGAATTCCAACTAAGCCAAGTACAGAAGAGCAAACCTCGACTTAGGAAAAAAACTGAGAATTATGAAAGCCAAAGGGAGAGGATTACTTCAAGATAGGAGGGTCAACTATGTCAAACAGAGTATGAGGATAAGTTAAAATGAGAAGTCAAAACATCCCTAGCTGGTGTGGCTCAGTGGATTGAGAGCTAGCCTATGAACCGAAAAGTCACAGGTTCGATGCCCAGTAAAGGCACATGCCTGGATTGCAGGCCAGGCCCTCAGTTAGGGGTTTGTGAGAGACAACCAGGCGATGTATCTCTCTCTCACATCGATGTTTCTCTCCCTCTCTTCCTCCCTTTCCCTTTCTCTAAAAGAGTAAGTAGAAATAGAAAATGGAGTCAGAATGTTTAGATGTTTATTTTGGAGAGGAGAGATTTAAAATTCTCTGGAGCAGAAAATTGCCCCTAACCAAAAAAGAGAGGCTGGTCCGATGGTAGTGGGTTATCTAAAGTTAGTGTCACTAAAGTTGGTATACAACCCTCCACTGCTAAATTTGACTGGCTTAATGAAGGGAGAGAGAGAGAGAGAGAGAGAGAGAGAGAGAGAAAGAGAGAAAATCCATCTGAGAGGGAAAAGAATATACAATTGAGGGATAGTTTCAGGTAGTTTTAGGGTTGCCTATTGACAGGGGATAGGAGCATGAACACACTCTTAATACTTTAGTAAATTTCGTGGGGGCCTAAAAGAACCTATGACATATACACCATCATCTTCTCAGGAGCAAAGAGTACCAGAGCAGATTCCAGTGTGTTAGAAAACTGAATATATTCAGAGAGAGAGAGATATGGCAATATTCTATTAAATAATGTTCTATATCATTATGATAATATACCATTAGTCACTCACAGTAAAACCTTACATATTTAATAAAAGGCATGATTTTTATCTTTCCAAAGTTAAAAATATTCCACACATCAACAACCATATAATTTACAGATCCACACCCCTCAAATATACCTTTGATGAAGATTACTTATTTCTTCATCCTTGCGGTTTATTTCCATTCTAGCAGTTTTGATAAGTGCTGAAATATTCTTCTTAAGGGACTGGTTTTCATTTTTTAAGCTGAAATTCTAAACATCATATCATATATTTAATAAAGTATACATCTACAGGATTATCAAACTACTACTTCTAATAGTTAATGATTACTGAATGCTAACTACATGCCAGGGATCACATATTTTGTCTTACATAATTCTCAAGAAAGTCCTATGGGGAAGCTGAGATTCACAGTAGATAAAAGGCACCAGAAAGGCCATTTAAAATGAAACTACTTAAAATAGGGATCAAAATTAAAAAAAAAAAAAGAAAGACACCCACAAGTAACAATAACAAAAAAATTCTCCCTAGGTCATTATTTTGAAAACTGAAAATAAAAATAAAAATTTATATTTAACAACTTAGCTTTAATTTGCAACAATATACTAAATCTCAGATGAACAAAAAATCAATCTAGGATTGACTGGTTCTTTGGGGGAAAGGGAAAAGAGGAACAACTTCACCAAAACATAAAAATCAGAACAAGACACGACATTCTTGATTTTTTGTAGCATGATCACAACAAAATCACTCTGGCAAAAATTCTGACAGTATCACCATTTCCCCCCAAAAGGCATTCTAAATCTTTGCTCATCAAGCCATTATCTTTTAAACCACCTAATCTCATCTCTATGAATTTCCTATTGTTTATCTGTTAACTAGCTAACAGATATTTTATGTCAATGTCATTTAACAAATCAAGCAGTCTCCTACAGCAATTGTATAGGAAATAATGCATGTTTTGTCAGATTTGCTATTTCATTTAATATCAAAAAGAAAGTTCCCTTACAAACTGCCAACACTTTAGCATTTTAATTTCTAATGAAAATTTTATTAAATTTTAATTTTAAAATTGGGCAAAAATAAAATATTCATTATAATGGTACCTGTGCCTGTATTTCCTTAAATTTTTTCATTAGCTCCTTCATTTGTAGCTGACATTTTCCATATTTTACTTGCAACTGTAAGATATAGAAAGATTAAGCATCATTCTAAATTATTTTCTTAGCTTAAATGGCATTTCCAAATATTTAAATTTTTGCAAATCAATCCTCTAAAAAAGAGTAGATGAGGTCTATTTCTACTAACAGATATTTAGTAAGATGACTGGTTTTTAAATTTCACCTTAAACACAGACCTAACAGTATGGTGATTGCCAGAGGGAAAGGGAGAGTGGAAAAGGCAGAAGAGGGTAAAGGGGGGATAAAGGGTGACTGAGGGAGATTTGACTGTGGATGGTGAACACACAATACAATATATCGATGACATATTATAGAATTGTGCACCTGAAACCAATATGATTTTATTAACCAATGTCACCCCAACAACTTCAATAAAAATTGAAAATTAAAAAAATAAAAGTTCTCCCTACCAATACTGAATTTTGTTTGGTTTCACATTCACTCTCCAAACCTGAGTACTGGCCTGTGAACCAAAAGGTTGCTGGTTTGGTTCCTGGTCAGGGCACATGCCTGGGTTGCAGGCCAAGTCCCCAGTTGGGGACGTGTGAGAGATAACCAGTGGATGTATCTCTAGCACATCAGATATTTTTCTCCCTCTCTTCCCCTCTCTCTAAAAAATAAATAAATACATTCTGTAAAAGAAAAAAAAAAAACCCTCTGATTTAAGTCTTAGGACAGTTTATACCAGTACAAATCATGAGATAAAAGGTTATATCACACAGATTTCCTGCTGAGGGTTCACCTATTTAGACACTTAAATATAATCAAGCAAAATTATAACTAAATTTAGATAACCATTCAGTAAACATTGTTTTAAAAAGCAGATCTGAAGGTAGAAACTGATTTAAATATTCTTTTAGTCTAAGAGTTACTTCCTAAAAACAGAATGTGTGTCCAAAAGTAAGCAAATGCCTGTAAGGAGCTACAAAAAGAGAGTTAACCATCCTTAATAACTCCGGCAACCCATACATCATTATATGTTGCCTCCTTTGCAGTTCCTTCTTCAGTAAGAATTTCTTCATATAAATCCAAACAATTTCTGGATGGTACACAGGATTTGGAAGGACTGTCTAAAATAAACAAACAAAAACCCTTACATTAAAATATGTATTTCCAGATTCAATGCAAAACTATCATAATTCCAATGTCATTTTTCACAGAAATACAACAATCCTAAAATTTGTATGCAACCACAAAGACTGCAAATAGCTAAAGCAATCTTGAGAAAGATTAAAGCTGGAAGCATCAAAATTTCTGATTTCAAATATAATACAAATCTAGAGAAATCAAAACTGTATGTATTGACATAAAAATAAACATACAGATCAATGGAACAAAATAGAAAGCCCAAAAATAAACCCACACACATGATCAATTAATTTATGACAAAGAAACCAAAAATATACAATGGGAAAAGAATAGTCTCTTCAATACATGGTATTAGGACAACTGAACAGCTACATGCAAAAGAATAAAACTGGATTCCTATCTTACACCATACACAAAAATCAACTCAGAATAAATATAAGACCTGAAACCATAAATCTCCTGGGGGTGGAGGGAGAGGAGACAGAGGCGGTAAGCTCCTTGACATTGGTTTTAGCAATGATTTTCTGGATTTGACACCAAAAGCAAAAATAAACAAGTCAGACTGTATTAAGTTAAAAAGCTTCTGCATAGCAAAGGAAACCATCACCAAAATAAAAAGGTAACCTACCAAATAGGATAAGATATTTGCAAATTATATACCTGATAAAAACTTTAATACCCAAATACATAAAAAATTCACAAAACCCAAAAACAGCAACAAAAAATATGACTAAAAAATGGGAGAAGTAACTGAATAGACATTTTTCCACATACAAATGTGGCCAAAAGGTACATGAAAATGTGCTCAACATCATTAATCCTCAGAGAAATCAAAATCACAATATATTGCCTCACACCTGTTATAACAATTATCATTAAAAAGACAAGAAATAACAAGTGTTGGAAAAGATGTAGAGAAAAGGGAACCCATGAACACTGTTAGTGGGAATGTAAACTGGTAGAGCTACTATAAAAAGGAAAAAATTAAAAACAGAACTACCATATGATCCAGCGATCCCAGTTCTGGGTACACATTGAAAGGAAATGAAATCAGGATCTCAAAGAGGTGCCTGCACTCTCTATGTTCACTGCGGTATTATTCTTAATAGTCAAGATACACAAACAACCAAAGTGTCCGACAATGGATAAATGTATAAAGAAGATGTGTGAATGTGTACACACCACAACGGAATATTACTCAGTCAAGAGAAAGAAGCACATTCTATCATTTGTGACAACGTGGATGGAACTTGAGGGCTTATACTAAGTGAAATAAGTCAGAAAAAAAGACACATACTAGATGATATCATTTACATGTGGAATTTAAAAAGCCAAATGCACAGAAACAGACTAGAATGGTGGTTGCCACGGTCTTGGAGTGGGGGAAAAGAGATACTGATCAAAGTACAAACTTCCAGGTATAAGATGAGTAAGTTCTGGTGAGCTAATGTACAGCATAATTATTATGTAATTAAAAGTTGCTAAGAGAACAGATCTTAAATGTCCTCACCACAAAAAAAGAGTAATTATGTAATGTGATACAGGTGTTAGCTAACTATGGTAGTAATCATTTTGCAAAATACAAGTATATCAAATCAATATGTTGTATACCTTACACTTATACAATTTTATGTCAATTATATCTCAATAAAGGTAAAAAAAAGAAAATAGGTGTTAAAATTTTGGATGTGGGCTATACATTTCTCCATCCCCTGCATTTCATCCATATCTACACTAATTTCACAGATGACAGCTGGAAAATCAATTTACCTAAAATGCTTGTGTCAACAGCTCAGGTGTGAGAATGATATCTGTTCAGCTGTGACAAATTGGATCATGGAAAAGGTTTCCAATTTTGATAGGTCATGAAACGCTGTACAGCACACTCTTACTGATACATCAGAAATATTTATAATTATCCTTTTCAAAAATTCTAGTATCATGTAACCTGTATGAGTAGTATTACATGTACAGACAAGATCACCAGGTGCATTTCAATGACACAAAATATTTTTCCACAAGGTCCAATTAAATCTGACATCTAGATGAATAATAAACCTGGGTGCCAATTTGTCTTACTGATCGAGCTCTGGGCAAGAAAATAATTACCAAAGTGTAATCATTTCCAAAAAATGGACAGATTGTTCAAGATCTATGAATTACTCTAAAATTAGTGACAAAATAAACACTTTCAATAGACTGACCAAACAAAATGAAACCATTTTATTATAAATTTACATACCAGAAACAGCACTGTCCAACCCGGCATATATGTCCACAGAACCTTCATCATTATTTTTAAGAGGAGGTGCTGCAAGAAAAGTAAAGACTAATTAAAACTGTTTCACTTAGTGAAGTTATTCTTTCCTTATTTTTTTTAAAGGTTTTATTTATTTTTAGATAGAGGGGAAGTAAGGGAGAAAGAGAGGGAGAGAAACATCGATGTGAGAAACATCAATTGGTTGCCTCTCACACATGCCCCAACTGGGGACCAAACCCACAACCAGGCATGTGCCCTGACCAGGAATCGAACCGATGACCTTTTGCTTTGCAGGATGATGATGCCCAACCAACTGAGCCACACCAATCGGGGACACTTAGTGAAGTTTTTCCTTTTCTACTCTGAAGGACCAGGAAAAGAGATTTATTAATCTTGTACCAAAAAAGAATTATTTAGAAGTTTCAAAGTCTTATAAACAGGAAGATCTTAGCACACAAATCTATGACCCTATTACCTCAAATGTATACTTACAAACTCACTTTCAAAAGATACTAGTGAGAAAGTCCGAATTCCAGTAATAGCTGAGTAGTTGCAATCAGACCAGTGCTCCAGCAGATAACAACTACAACCTCTTAACACAATATTAAAAGTTAACTGAAACTCAGATATAGTCAATACCAGTGCAGGGGGGGCAAGAGGGGAAAAAATGTATATATATTAAGTTATCTGCAGTCAAATGCTCTACCACTAGACTTATTGTGGTGACCATTTTGCAATATATACAAAAAGCAAGTCATCACTGTGTACACCTGAAACATATTTAACGTTATGTGTAAATTATATCTCATTTACAAAAAAACTATCTGAAGAACTAAAGAGCAGCCCAAAGTATTAAATAACTACAGGGAGACAACACCTAGAAGAAAACAGCACTGTGTGAGTTCCCTATCCCTCTTTTATTACAATTTTTTTTGTGGAAGTACAGGCCCTACATAGTTGGAGCCACAGTGGGCTGTGAAAACTCAGATGGAAACCTCAAGTCATAACAGCTTGAAGATCCAGACAGAAAACTTTAGAAGTGCTACCAGAAACTAGAACCTAACAGAGGAATTAAGAGCCACAGAGGGGATTCCCCAAATTGTGCCCAAATCTGAATGACCCCAAAACTATACAGGTAAAGGTTGAAACTGCAAAAAGTCCAGCTAAAGCTAAAAAACCTGAACAGAAATTTCAGCTACTGTCCACCACATGGAATGCAGAAGTTTAAGTTCAGCTAAATTAAATACATGCTAAAATTTAAAACAGCAACACTCTCCAGAGAAATACAGTAGAATCCAATATCTTTATAAACAGCATTTACAATATCTGGAATGCAATCCAAAACTACATAGGCAATCTCGGCAGAAAAAACAGAAACAGTTAAAAGAACCAAATTAAAAATCCTGAAACAGGTCCTGACTGGTGTGGCTCAGTTGGTTAGGCATCATCATTGCCCCACCAAGAAAAAGGTCACCAGTTTGATTTCCAGTCAGGGCACATGAGTGAGTTGCAGGTTCAGTACCCCGTTGGGGTGTGTGTGAGAGGCAAGCAATCAATGTTTCTCTCTTAAATCGATGATTCTTTCCCTCTCTCCCTCCCTTCCAATCTCTCTAAAAATAAATAAATAAAATCTTTTTGTAAAAAATCCTGAAACTGGAAACTATTAATATCCAATGTAAAATAATTCACTGAATGTGCTTTTCACTTGAAGAGCCAGTGAACAATGAAGATAGATTTTTAAAAAATTCCCAATCTGAAAAACAGAGTGAAAGAAAAGAAAAGGAAAGAAAAGAAAAGAAAAGAAAAGAAAAGAAAAGGAAAGGAAAGGAAAGGAAAGAAAAGTCATCTTTGTTTCCTACAGGACAATATCAAAAGTTCTCACATACCATACATCTGGATTCCCAGAAGAAGAAAAAAAAAAAAAAAGAGAATGGAGAAGAAAATGGTATTAGGATACTAGAACTAGAACTGATAATTTAGTAAATATAAAATATTAGCTATTTCCTCTTAATTTCTTTAAGATACATAGAACACTTTAAAATAAAAATTATATCATTGTATCATGGAATTTATGGCATCTTTAACAAAGGGGATGGATGGTGGTTACATGCAGCTGTATGTACACGATTACATCTTATATGAAAAATGTATGATACCAATAAGCAGACTGCAAAATGTTAAAGTAGCATACTGTATTGCAAATCCTTGAGCAACCACTAAAAATAATGCAGAGGTACGGCCAAAAAACTTATATATAAATTAGAATGGAATTCTAAAATACATTCAATTAATATTTGAAAGAAGCATGAAAATAAGAAAAGAAAATCAGACACTAAAATATTAAAATAATAGATCTAAATCCAATCACAATAAGAATGTTACTGCATTAACTGATAAAATTAGAATAAAAATGGTAGACTAGGTATTGTATCAGTGTTAAATTTACTGAAATTGATATTATGCTGTCATTATGTAAGAAAACCAACTTTTTCTTACAAAATACACACTGAAGTACTTGAGAATAAAAGACCATAATGTATGCAATTTAATCTCAAATGGGTGAGGAAAGAGTTGTGTGTGTGTGTTTAAAAAGAGAATATGGCCCAGGCTGGTGTGGCCCAGTGGATTTAGTGCCTGCTGGCAAACCAAACGGTCGCTGGTTTGATTCCCTGTCAAGGCATATGACTGGGTTGTGCGCCAGGCCCCCAAGTGGGGCTGTGCAAGAGACAACCCATCCATGTTTCTCTTGAGCACAGATGTTTCTCTGCTTCCCCTTCTCCCTCCCTTTCCCTCTAAAAATAAAAATAAATAAAATCTTTAAAATGAGAGTATGTACAAGGTGATAAAGCCACTGGCATAAACTAGGTAAAGAGCTGTTTATATGTTCTTATTCTTGCAATTTTTCTGTAAGCTTGAAATTACTTCCAAACAAATGAAACACAATTATGAAAATGCTATACAAATAAAATTTTTCATGAAATCATGTTATATGGTAAAAAGTAAGCTGCAAAGTAAAATACACAGTAACTGTAACTATAAAAAATATATGTACACAGGAACTTGTGAGAGAGCAATATGTAAAAATAAAAACAACTATTTCCAGCAAATGAGATTAACAATTCAGCTTTGACCTTCAAAATAATAAGTCGCAGATATAGTCAAAGTTAATCATTTGCGAATCTATGTAAAAAGTAAAGGTGTTCATTATATTTATAATACTTTTAATTTTTCTGTTGGCTTAAAATATTTCGAAGAAAAATATAAAAGAAATAAATAGAATTCTACTACACATGTTTTACAACACCCTTTTCATTCTATAGCAATCATAATTCTAGTCAATAAATATACATTTATAATCTCAAAAAATCTAATGAGGTCGTCATAGCATAATTATAATTAAGACAAAAGAAGTAATAAATATTACATCAGGATCTGAAAGTTTACATTCCACATATTACTTAAAATATTTTTACTTTATGATCTTATTTTACTACCATGTCTTGGTTATCTTTCATAGTAGTTGCTAATTCATTACATTTAAGAGGCTTGAGCCCTGGCCAGGTAGCTCAGTTGGTTAGAGCATCATCTCAATATGCCAAGGTTGTGGGTTCGATCCCCATTCAGGGCACATACAAGACTCAATTGCTAAAGGCATAAAGAAGCCGAACAATAAATCAATGTTCCTCTCTCTCCCTCTAAAATCAAGTGATAACTTTTTTTTTAAAGAGGCTTGAAATTATATTATAACAAAAAGGTTCACATTTACTGGGCACTTCCTATTTGCCAGGCACTTTATTTTATTACTTCATTCATCTGCGAGGAAAAAAAATTGATAATGACTGTTTTCAATGAGAAAAGTAAATGATTTTATAATTAAATAAATTTAGAAAAACAATAAAAACGAGCTCTTACCAGAGAAGACATCAAATAAACTGGTTCCATCACCACTGTCATCATCTGCTGCCATGATCTTATTTCCTTCTGATAGTTGCCATCTAAAATATTAAACATAAAGATTTTCCTCTGTTAAAAATCAACCTCACAACTCGAAGAATAAACCAAGCTTTAGATTAAAAAGTGACTGTCAGCCCTGACCAGGGTGGCCCAGTTAGCTGGGTGTCATTCTGCAAACGAAAAGGTCACCGGTTGGTTTCCTAGTCAGAGCACATGCCTGGGTTGTGGGTTCAGTTCCCAGTCGGGGTGCATGGGTGGGGGGGAGATCAATCAATGTTTCTCTCTTTCTTCCTCCCTCCTCTCTCTCAAAAATTATTAAATTAAAAAAAAAAAACTTTTAAAGCAACTTTCAAATTTGGACACACTGAGTTCATTCTCATGCTTGTTTCAGCAACACATATACTAAAAAACTGAGATGTATTAGTTCACTGTATCATTACAAAAAAAAAAAAAAAAAAGCCTAACATTTTCCAAAATCTAAAACTATAAAACAAAAATATTAATCTTTTTTTAATAATTGATTTACTTATTTGTTTGTTTATTTATTTTTAGAGAGAGGGGAAAGGAGAGGGAGAGAAACATCAGTGTGGTTGCCTCTCACTCGCGCCCCCAACTGGGGACCTGATGTGCAACCTAGTTATGTGTCCTGACTGGGAATCAAACCAGCGACACTTGGCTCGCAGGCTGATGGTCAATCCACTGAGCAGTAGCAAGAGCCAAAAATATTAATCTTGATGATATGAACTATGGCCACTGTGGCTACTTGAGGTCATTAAGGGTAACCATGCCTACACACTTCTGCTCTCACCAACTGAGATATACACTCAACAACTGGGTGCATTTATTACCAAATCCAATTTTTTTGCTTCCTTATCTTTCTAAGTAATAGTATGATGAAATATTACATTACCAGATGGAGTTATTTTCCAGTGAAAACTAGGCTGAATGTTTTGGAAAAACTCAAAGGTTGAACAACAAGACACCTATACAAATGCTTGTCAAATCAAGCAAGGATGAGGTAACCCAAAATAGTGGAAGAGAAAATCTAGTCTATGCTTAGACTGATTCACAAGTATTTTACTCCACTTTAATGAAAAAAAGAGCTGAAAATGATAACAATGTCATGGCTGTGTTTTATGTGAGAAAGAAGTCAGAACTTGTGGTTCTACCATAAGAGATATAATTTGTTATTCCTGTACGTAAAATTGAGATATATACTGTTTTTCTTCATTCCCTACATTCCCCATTACAACATATTTTTTCAATTAGCTGATTTAATTAACTTATAGGTTGTGCAATAATTAAATGACACAATCACATCTGGCAAATATCACAAATGATTCTTGGTAAAGCAAGAACTCGACTGGAGGAGAAATTCACAGACCTCCTAATAGTAATAATCTACTACCAGATGTAAGCGATCATATGGAGAAGGACGCACCAGTCAATGAATTTTTCACGAAATGGAGGTTAGTTAATCTAATGATTTGGTTAAAAGAGATCAAATACATCAAAGTTTTCATTGTATAGCTTCACAGTTTTAGTTTTTATTACTGGCAGGTATTACTTTTTTAAAAAAAGATTCTATTTGGTCTAGTAGGTTAAAACTGTGGAAAAAAATACAAGAGACCTGATGAATCCTGGATCTCTTGTCCCTGTCTTAAATTTTTCTCCAATTGTTTGTGAGACAATTATCTCCATACCTTAATCTCTAGGCCCTCACCAATGAAGCTATTTTTTAAGTTACTTATAAATTTAAGAGAAAATGACTGCTCACTTCTTAGTCATATCATATGTTGGATGAAGAGTTCTTCAAAATCATTTCTGAGAATAGTATATAAATATAAGGTAGTCAAAAGAATTACATATGTAGTTTCTCACTGTGTACACATAAAAAGTAAAAGGAACTGTGACAATAATCATGGCTCTCAATTCCAAATCCACCCTTCTGAGATAATGAAGTGGGCCTACTAAATATTCCTCCTTTGCTAACTGGCAACTACCACTCAGATCAAGGAACAGATCGTTACTAGCACCCTAAAGCACTAGTGAGCAGGATCTTGAGTTAGAAACACTAGTATGAAGAAATGAAAGACTGATGTAGACCATGAACCACAAAGACAAAAGTATAGGAAAAAAAACTGGGAGGGAAGCTACTGTGAGTCCGCATGATACGGCGTAACACAAGACAGAGAGAGGGAGACTGAAAAGAATGTCTACATGGGGCATAACAGTAGAAGAGAGCAAACAGGGTAACTGCCTGGATACAGGAAGTATGACCAACCATCTCCTGCCTCCATTTACTCTCAAGCTACAAGCTTCCATTATCTCTGACTCTTTCTGTATCTCCACACTCAACTTTCAAATAGTCACAAATTCTTAGCAATTTTATTTTTAAATCTCTCAATTGTAATGTCTCCTTTCCACTCAGTCATTGTTCCAGTTTAATATAATTTCTCACTTAAATTATAAAAGTCTCCTTGCTAGTTTCCATACTACAGTACCATTATCTTTTTCCTCTTACCATTTTCCACACTGAAGCCAAAATTAATCTTGTTTTTGTCTAGCCTTTGTCACTCTTAGGTCAGAAACCTTCAAGAGCTACCCAAATTAACATTAGCAAGTTCAGCTTTCCTAGCACAGAAGCCAAAACCTTCCCCAGAAATATTTATCACTACTTTCTTCACATAGCTCCCCTTACCTACCACATTATGCTACCTGACTGATTCCGGACCACCATGGCACACTTCTATAATGCAAGTCAACACACACATTATTGAGAAGCAGAAAAGTGATGTCAGTATAATACAGAAATTATGCTGGTTCAGACAGGGTTCTTTTCAGGATGTTCAAGTTTTGTGCCATTAATTGAATGCAACAAAACCCAAAGGAATCTAGTCCTTTACATGATGATGTCCTTACCCTAGATGCCCATCACTCCCCTATCTCAGCGTAATAACAAGTTTTGTATTGCAAGGGCTTAAGCGTGGCTTTCCTCGATTTTTTTTTTAGAGTTTGAGAGGGTGAAGGACCCCAAACACAAGGCAATGAGCCAGAGCTGTTTAGTCTGCCATCGCAATATTTCACATAAAATCTGCAACTGCGTCTACACCCACAATCTCTGATGTCTGTCCCTCTGTTCTTGTCTCCACAAATTCACAAACTCAATCCTTCTTTATTACACCTTCCATTACTCTATCTCCAGAGTGAGGTTGGGGCTTCTGGTCAAGATAGTGGTATAGGTAAAGGCGGTACTCGCCTCCTCCCACAACCACATCAAAATCCCACAACCACATCAAAATAACAACTACAGAACAAATATCATTCAGAACCACCTGAACTCTAGCAGTGGAAATCTTACAAGTAAGGATATAAAGAAGCCACATCAACACTGGCAGGAAGGGTGGAGAGAAGGAACAAGTAGGACCCATACCCACATGTGGCAGAAAAAAATTGGGAGGGACATCTAAGCTGAGGAGGTCCCCCCTCAGGAGCGAGGAGTCGCAGCCCCACACCAGGCTTCCCTCTCCAGGGTTCTGTGCCAAGAAGAGAAGTCTTCATAACTTCAGGCTTTAAAAACCAGTGAGGATTGTGGCTGAGGGAGACATAGGGCTTATGGAGTCCCAGATAGTTCCTCTTAAGAGGGCCCACACATAGACTTACTTGGACTTACTTGCCGCACTCTACAACTGGGGCAGCAGCTCAAAGGCATGAGGGACACATGGGGAGGAACTGAACTGTCTGGCATCAGAGTAAGAGCTGGAAGGGCACCTTTCTCCAAGACAGAAGTGCTAGCAAAAGCCACTGTTCCTTTTCTGAGCCCTTCCCACACAGAGCTAGCAGGCAAATGCCATATCTGGGTCTCTATCAACCTGGCCCACACTGTTTGCCCTACCCTAGTGATTCCCTGAGACCCCACCCCACCCAACTTGTGGGCCCACCCAAGCTGTTTCCAGTGGCTTTTCCATATGTATGACCTGTCTTGACTAATGCTTCACGCTTTCCTAAAATCTCACAAACAAGCACTATCTGGCCAGGCCCAGCACTAGTGGCAGCCCGCCTTGGTTCATAGCTTGGCCTCTCCTGGATACCTCCAAGTCCACAAGTAGCAGCCACTTTGTAGCTCATGCCAGTGGCCCCAGGCATAGCATAGGAGGGACCTGACCTTGACCTGCACATTCTGGGAGGCCCCAGAGCCAGCACACCTGCTGGACAGCTTCAAACCACATTGAAGCACCACCCAACCACCTCCACAAGTGAAACACTCAAGGGGTAGATTCAGCAGGCACCAGAGACCCGTTAAATAGTGCTGCTCCATGCAATGGTCCTCTGCACAGTTGATCCTCCACAACTGTCTCAGCCAGTCCTTGAATCCAACTGACCCGGGAGTAAATCTCTCCTACTGGCGTGCCAGCAGCAATCAAGACTCAACTACAACAGGAGAGGGTACACAGCCCACACATGGGGGGGGGGGGGGCGGCGGCGGCCAGCAGCTGCTGCACCTGGAATGCCAAGCTTGGGTGACAGGGTAGGCTGTGACACTGAACCCTACAGGATACCTACTATAACAGGCCACTATACCGGGCCCAGGGGACAAAGCAGCTCTACCTAATACACAGAAACAAACATGGGGATGCTGCCAAAATGAGGAGACAAAAAAACATGTCCCAAATGAAAGAATAAGAACAAAACTCCAGAAAAAGAAATAAACAAAATGGAGACAAGAAATCTATTGGATGCAGAATTCAAAACACTGGTTATACAAATGCTCAATGAACTTAGGGGAAGAGTAGATGAACTTAAGAGAACTTGCAACAGCATAAAATAGGACATGGAATTGATAGAAACAAAAACAAAAAAAGAACCGGTCAGAAATAAAAGATACACTAACTGAAATGAAAAATAATTTATAGGGAATCAACAGTAGAGTAGATAAAGCTGAGAATTAAATCAGCTTATCATTACTTTTTTTTGTGGTATTCCTGGAGAAATGTCCATCTCACCCACTGGGCTATAAGTTCCAAGAAGACCAGGACAGACTCTGTTCTATTCACCATTGCATCCCCAGCGCTCAGCACAGGGCCTGGCAGAACAGTAATTAAAAAAAAAAAAAAAAAAAAAAAAAAAGCTAAATTAATGAAAATTCTAATTTATTAAAAGACAACTCTGAGGTTCCTACTTCGATAACAAAACACTCACATTTTTAACTGAAATGAAGAACCAAAGAAGACATGTTGAACTATCTGTAGGACATCCATATAAGATGTCTAGACTTCTGGGAAAGATGAAGGCATAGGTAGACACACTTTACCTCCTCATGCAACCACAGAATTACAACTAAACCTTAAAACAAATAATACCAAGACACATTATAATTAAAATGTCAAAGGTTCAAGATAAAGAGAGAATCTTAAAAGCAGCAAAAGAAAGACGAGAGTTACCAACAAAGGGATACCTATAAGACTATCAGCTGATTCCTCAAAAGAAACTTTGCAGGCAAGAAGGGACTGGCAAGAAGCATTCAAAGTGATGAAAAGCAAGGACCTACAACCAAGATTACTCTATCCAGCAAAGCTATCATTTAGAATGGAAGGACAGAGAAAGTGCTTCCCATACAAGGTAAAGCTAAAGCAGCTCATCACCACCAAGCCATAATTATATGAAATGTTAAAGGGACTTATTTAAGAAAAAGAAGATCAATACTACGAACATTAAAATGAGAACAAACTCAAAACTATCAACAACAGAATCTAAAAAATAAAGACAAAACCCAACTAAGCAAACCAGAATAGGAACAGAATCATAGGTATGGGGATCCTTTGGAGGTTATCAGCTGAAGGGGGGGGATGGGGAAATGGTGCAGGGATTAAGAAGCATAATCGGTTGGTACAAAGTAGACAGGAGGAAGTTAAGACTAATATATGAAAGGGTGAAGCCAAGGAACTTCTATGCAGAGCCCATGGACATGAACTAAGAGGGGTGGGATTGCTGGAGGGAAGGAGAGTACTGGGCGGAGGGGGGCAAAGGGAAAAGAATTGGGACTACTGTAACAACATAATCAATAAAATATACTTAAAAAAAGAAAATAGAGACAGACTCATAGATAGCAGGATCACAGCTAAGGGGGGGTAGAAGGTAAGGGGTGGAGGGGTTGAGCTAAAAGGAAAAAGGACACATGGTGATTGTGGGGGAGAGGGGTGAATAAGGGGACTAAATGGTAATGGGAAAAATACAATAAATTAAAAATTAAATTGAAAAATAAGTTTAAAAAACTAAACAAACAAACAAATATCCAGAACTACCAGAAAAATGAACTGTATGAAAGTCCAACAACCCAAGGATTTAAATAAGCCACATTCATTCAGATGTGTAGGGGGGCAGAGATAGGCAGAGAGGTGAGGAGACAGTGTGGAGCAAACACAGAGCCAGCAAAATGGGCAGTCCCACATACATATGTGGTGGACAAACGATGGGAGGAATACTTTGAGAGCGAGTGATCCCAGCCCCAGGCTAGACCATAGAGCCCAGGATTCCAGCACTGGGAAGATAAATCCCTACAACCTCTGGCTGCAAAAACCAGTGGGGGTTGGGGAAGCAGAAGAAACTGCTGGATTTTAAGAAGATTCCACTTAAAGTGCCCACACAGTCTTAGAATGTATGCAAACACACCCACTCTGGGATTCGACACCAGAACAACAGCTGAAGGGCGCCAGTAGCACATGGGGAGTGGGTGAAGTGACTGGAAATGGGGCAAGTGCTGGGCAGACTTCCAGAAGCCAGGCAGCTGCACTCTCCCCTCTCCGAATCATCCCCACACACAGAGCTATAGGGCGGTGAAGCAAGTTGCCCTGCCCTGGAGAATACCTAAGCTTTTACCTCACAAAATTTACAGGTGTCTTTGCTACAAAAGGCCATGCTACTAAGACAGGGAGTCAAAGCAGCTCTATCTAATACACAGAAACAAACACAGGGAGGCTGCCACATTGAGTAGACAAAGAAATATGACCCAAATGAAAGAACAGAACAAAATCTCAGAAAAAAACTAAATGAAACAGATAGCCAGCCTATCAGATGCAGAGTTCAAAACACTGGTCATAAGGATGCTCAGAAAACTCATAGAGTATGGGGGTGGGGGGAAGAAATGAAGGCTACACTAAGTGAAAAAGAAAAAGAAATCCAAAGGGAACCAACAGTGAAGGTATGGAAATCGAGATTCAAATCAACAATCTGGAACAAAAGGATGAAACAAACATTCAACCAGAACAGAAAGTAGAAACAAGAATGCAAAAAAAGGAGAGGGTCATGAACCTCTGGGACAACTTTAAACAACACACCAACATCTGAATCACAAGGATGCCAGAAGGAGAAGAAAAAGAGCAAAAATTGAAAATTTGAAAAAATAATGAAAGAAAACTTTCCTAATTTGGTGAAGGAAATAAGACATACAAGTCCAGAGTTACAAGCTGGATGCAAAGAGGACCACACCAAGACACATCATAATTAAAATGTCAAAGGTTCAAGGTAAAGAGAGAATCTTAAAAGCAGCAAGAGAAAGAAAAGAGTTACCAACAAAGGGGTACCTAGATGACTATGGGCTGATGTCTCAAAAGAAACTTGGCAGGCAGGCAGGGACTGGTAAGAAGCATTCAAAGTGATGAAAAACAAGGGCCTACAACCAAGATTACTCTATCCAGCAAAACTATCATTTAGAATGGAAGGGCAGAGAAAGTGCTTCCCAGGCAAGGTAAAGCTAAAGTTCATCATCACCAAGCCATTATACATGAAATGTTAAAGGGACTTATTTAAGAAAAAGATCAAAACTATGAACATTAAAATGGCACAAATTCACAACTATCAACAACTGAATCTAAAAAAACAAACTAAGGAAACAATTAGAACAGGAACAGAATCATAGATATAGAGATCATATGGAGGGGGAATGGGGAGAATGAGAGAAAAGGTGCAGGGATTAAGAAGCATAACTAGTGTCACAGGTTCGATTCCCAGTCAGAGCACACGGCTGGGCTGTGCGCCAGGTCCCCAGTTGAGGGCAAGTGAGAGGCAAGCACACATTTATGTTTTTCTCTTTCTCCCTCCCTTCCCCCTTCTCCAAAATAAATAAATAAATAAATAAATAAAAATCTTAGGGGGGGGAGCATAATTGTTAAGTACAAAATAGATAGAGGAATGTTTAGAATAGTATAGGAAATGGAGTAGCCAAAGAACTTATATGCATGACCCATGGACATGAACTAAGGGGGCATTCCTGGTGGAGGTGGACAAAGCGGGAACATTTGGGACAACTGTAATAATATAATCAATAAAATATATTTTTAAAAAGCTGTCATGCACAGCTGGAAACCTTAGGATATAGTACGTAAGACATGACATTACTGGTACAGTTCAGATTACTCTCCCGGAATCACAAAGGTCAATGACTGAACCGGAAAGGAAGGAAAAGAGGAGGAAGGGTTATGTATCAGTATCTCCTGGGAAGAGGAAGAGGGACTTTTGCTCTCACCTTCCCTCTTTTGAGAATCTCAAAATACAATGAGAATTACTACTGACAGTTATGTTGTGTATATGAAAAGTGTAGAAGCAACATCTTAAACATTGAAAAACATGATGAAAGAAAGAGTTACACGCTCACTCAATCTTTTGAGAAACAATTCCAGTAAACTCAGATGTGAAGGTGAAGCAGATGAGAGGATTACCTAGCGTTTTACGGCACAATGTCTTAAAAAGAGTCTAAAGGAAATTTTCTTTTTAAAAACAAAATTGAGGGAATGAAATAAGCATTTGTAGAGAAAAACAGAAAAAAAGCCAGGGGAGTTTATTTTTAGGCTCATGGGAAAGGCTAAATCTAATACAGCAAGACCCCTGAATATGTAAGTGGAAAATAACAACACTACATATACTAAACACTATGTGCCAGACACTGATGTAAATACTCTAAATCAGTGGTTCTCAACTTTCCTAATGCCGCGACCCTTTAATACAGTTCCTCATGCTGTGGTGACCCCCAACCATAAAATTATTTTCGTTAATACTTCATAACTGTAATTTTGCTACTGTTATGAATCGTAATGTAAATATCTGATATGCAGGATGTATTTTCATTGTTACAAATTGAACATAATTAAAGCATACTGATTAATCACAAAAACAATATGTAATTATATATGGGTCTTCCGATGGTCTTATGTGACCCCTGTGAAAGGGTCGTTCAACCCCCAAAGGGGTCGCGACCCACAGGCTGAGAACCGCTGCTCTAAATACATTAAATTACTTTAAACCCCCCACAAGTCCTATGAGATACATACTATTCTTTTTCCCTTTATATAGATTAGTAAACAGATACATATGATTAAGAAATATACTCCAAAGCCAAACAGCTGCTAAGTGGCAGATTAGGATTGGATCCTAGCTCTGCGAAGCTAGATGATAAACTCAAGAATAATCATTAGAGAGAAAAGCAAAAATTTTTTTCAAACGGGGCCACCTAGTTGTAAAATGGCAAGAAACGCTATAAGATAACTGGAGTAGGAAAGGGGGTAATTATTGCCCTAAGTGTCTCTCTCCCCTTCCCAAAAGGCGCTGACTGAGATGGGGATGGAGCCTTGAGAGATAAAAAGCACGGAGCTGTAAACAGTGGGGAAGACCAGAAAAGAACCTAGGAAAGACCAGGGATGAATCAAATCCAACTTGATCCCTGCAGCACATATCCTTAAAGTCTATGAATTCTACATTAACATCTGAGTTAGGGCCGACTATGTGTCATGGTTCTAGCCGTTGTGGAGATTAAGAAACTTCTCTGGGCCAAGTCTCGAAAACAACCAACATCAGTGATCACCTGACATTTAGGAAAACCCATTCCTCCAAAAAATCCCTTCCGAAAGCCTTTAAGAGAACATTACAAGACTGTTTTGAGGGGGTGGGGGAGGGGGCCAAAGAGCGGAAGAAGAACAACTCCTAATGCGCTCGCCCCCAGAACCTCCTGGACCCTCTCCGGCGACCAAAGGGACAGAGTGCGAGCCAAGACCCAAAAACCTCAACCTAGGGCGACGAGAACCCGGCTACCTACGGGCCCCGGACACTAGGCGCGCCCACCCCTCACCGACTCCGCCGCTCTCTTCGACTCCCTGGCTCCCCGGACGCCGCCGGCCTCCGCTCGAGGTACTACCTCACCATGCAGCTTCTTCCTCAGCAGCCCTGTACCGACCAGACTGTGGTAGGAACTTACCCACCCTACCCGACCCAAGACAGCCCGGAATCCTTTCGCGACAGCGAGATCTCCGTGGCATCTCTGCCAATGCCAGAGCGCAACCAGGACGCGGAGGCGGGACTGAGCGCCCCTGGCCAATCAGACTAGACGCAAAGCACGTCCTGGCGCGCACAGCTAGTTCCCGCCTTCGGCAGGGGGGTAAAAGAAAAAAAACGCAGTTGGCGCCAAACTCTCGCAGCCTTTAGTGTAAGGTTAAGGGAAAGGGGTGGGGCCAGGGAAAGGGGTGGGGCCTGAGGGGCGGGGAAAGAAGCAGAGTGGAGCTTCACTTAGGAAGGGTTGGAACTTCGATTGAGGTATGGGTCTGGGGAAAGCGCTTAATGAAAGGGAAAGTAAGGTCTGAGGAGCTCTTGTGTTTTACTTAGCCCTTCGGTCCTTAAATTGTGTTGAGTGTCAATTACGTGCTAGACGGGGTACTGGGCACAGGCTTGATAACGATGAATTAACACTGTTTCTTGCCCTCAGACATCGCCCTGGATGAGAGACAAACCACTTAGCCTAGGGTGTTCGGAATTTTGAGGAGGGGTTACCAGTCCAGTGAGGGGAGAAAGAGTTGGAGAAGAGGAGCGCTTTTTTAGAGAGTAGAATACCTGAATAGTCTGATAGAACCTGCAGGGACCAGAGGCGCCGGTAGGGTCCAGCTTCCGGAGGCGGAGCCTGCGCCTGTGGCTGGTGAAGAAGTAAAACAAAGCCAACTTTGCTACTTCATCTGGGGATCTTGATCTCTAGCCGTTTCCTCTAGTTTGTCCATTTGAACAACTTGCAAAAGTCGTATCAACTTATTGCATATTTATTTTAAATATTTTTTAGAGAGAGGGAAAGGGAGGAAGAAAGAGGGTGAGAAACATTGATATGCTAGACAAACATCCTTTGTCTCTAGAAGGCCCCCAGCCAAAACCAGGCCTGCAACCGAGGCATGTGCGCTGACAGGGAATTGAACTTCAACCTGTGGCTTTGTGGGAAAACGCCCAACCAACTGAACCACATCAGTCAGGGCATTTTGTTTTAAATTTTTATTGGTTTTAGAGAGTGGGGTAAGGAGGAGAGAGAGAAACATTGGTTTGCTTTCCACTTATGTTTGCATTCATTGGTTGCTTCTTGTATGTGCCCTGACTAGGGATTGAACCCGAAACCTCGGCATATCTGGAGGATGCTCTAACCAAATGAGCTAACCTGGCAGGGCTCAAATCATTACATAATTATAAAATTTCGAAAAGTCCCCTGTTTGGGAGAACATGTTTTGGGAAAACATTGGCTTCCTAGAATCTTCCCCAATCAGCTTATCTTCTAAGAAGTTAGACACTTAGGTGTTCCAGGTATGTTTAATAGGACAAAAGCCCCCTTTTCAGGCCCTCTTTCCCAGAGCCAGGTGGACCCCATAAAGCATGACTAATCCTAATTGTTTTCTGAACCTTTATCCTCACGAGTAGAAAATTACTGAAAACGCCCCAGCGACCAGACCCTGCACCCAAAAATAACATCGAAACAAGTTGCGGCCCAACTGAAACATCCTGCTCTACAACCACCCCATTACCTGATGACAGCCCAAAGCTCTAACCCTCGGGCGGGTGCCTATCTCCACACTTAGTCCTTTCCCTTTCTTGGGAAAGTAAAATAAAAAATTTTACTCTCTACACTTCCTTCTCCAACCACCCTAACATTGTTGTTGGAGCAGAAAGCCTGGAGAGGCAAGCAGGAGTCAGACCTCAAAAGGCCATATATAGAGAAAGATATATCAATATATCTATATATCTGTATCTATATATATCAATATATATAGATATATATCAATCTATATACATGATAGATATATTGATATATCTATATATAGACATATAGATATCAAAGAGCTTGGAATTTACCTTTAAGTGAGGAGGCATGGGACCACTGAAGGATTTTAAGTTTGAGGTCATGATCTGATTTGCATTAAGATCCTTTGGCCTTGAGAGGAAGGATTCTGATATGCTCTTGTAGTGATCCAGGCTACAGGAAATGAGGATCTGAATGAGATGGTAGGTAACAAAGGAAATAGATTTTAGAACATTTAGGAGATAAAATTGACAAAACTTAGCAACTGATTGAATGTTGGCTTTTAGCAAAGCATTCATCAAAAAATATTTATTGAGAATATAGCATATATATTTCAAAAATAAAGTTTTCTCCAAAATTATCTTATAGAAAAGTGACCTTTTTATTGAAGTCATTACAAAGTTTCTCGTTTTACTGGTACTCTTAAATACTTTACATTGTGGACAAAAAACAGTCCACATACTAAATCTGACAAGCTCATGGGAGGCCTACCTGGATGTCTTACAAACTCAGAGACCTAAAGTAACCACATGGGATGGTCTGAAATTAAAACTTTATAACTAAAAGTTCATAGCAGGTAGTCATTTCCTAGGCCAGTATTTTTCCCTAGCAGAGGTCAATCTTATCCTTAACTGAGCCTGTCGTCTTTTTGCATCCAAGATAGCATAATAACATACTTTTGGAATAACAAAGTAACTTTCTTTTTTCCCATCCCCCACCCCTCTAAACACAACCACTGCACCAGAGACCACAAATCCCCTTACTGTTAATATCATCATTGAGTTAATTGTTAACTGTTAACTTTTTATATCCACAAATATAAAATAATTATGTGCCTGTTTTACTTTTTATCCAATCCCAGAGATCCCTCCCCTTTGCTTTCTCTCACCCCCCTAATCCATCATCGGTGAATTTTATGCAACTCTTTTATGTTTTCCCCTTTGATTCTGATGTATAAAATAAGTGGTAAAACTCCCATTTTCTGGAGCATTTTCTCAATCCTTGAGATTTTCTTCCAAGCAATTGTCGTTCGTTTGACTCAAATAAACACATAATTCTTACAGATTTGGACATTTCTTACATTGACAACATTGAATAAAAAGTAGTGGACATGAACTAAGAGAAGGCTTGCTGGAGAGAATGGGGGTACTGGGTGGAGGGTGACAAAAGGAAAAATTGGGACAACTGTAATAGCATAATCAATAAAATTATTTTTAAAAATAAGGGTAAAAATTAAATGTATAATATATTAATATTTTAGGAACCAAGATATTTAGTGAAAGAGAGAAGAGATCTAGATATAAAATTAAGAAAGTTAAGGGGGAAATCCTATACTATTATATGTGAATTGGAAATGTCAACATGAACCCATGTTTTTGTTTTTGTTCTTTAATTTGAAAACGCCACTGTTTATTAACTTAACCAAACTGCAGAAATAACCATGGTAGATACCTTAGTTCATTCTTCTAATAAACATGTTAATCTGGTCTTGCCTGTGGCCAGTGCCTCCACCTTCTACAAAATGGGTGGTCTTTTTCTTCATTCCACTTCATGAGAAGGTAATTTGAAGGGCCGGGGGTAGTTGTTTGCTTCTTTGAAGCATTTTCCAACTGTGTAGATCTCATGAATCAGATACACCATGCAGATGATGCCATATTAACCAAGAGATCAAGCAACAATGTGTTGCCTGTTGGAGCAATTTGCTTTTTGTTGATTTTGCCATAACCATGCTTGTAGATCAATTCATTCACTGACTTCAGGTTTGGGTACGCCCACCCAATATATGGTTCCACAGCTCTCAGACTTGTTGAGCTCAACAAAGGTGCCATTGAAGAGCTGGCAAAGCTGAAGAAGCTGCAGCACCTTTTGGACCTTTGGGCTACTTCTGATCCTGATGACAAATGACAGTTTGGGTTTTGCAGGTACATAGAAGTTACCAGCATTTCTTAACATCCTAGTCATTTGAATCTCAGCTCTCTACATCTCTCTATATTCTTTGTGATAGTGATTAGCTTTCTTTATGGTTAAGTTTTCTTCTTGCCTTTCGAAGCACCTTTTGGGTAAACTTATTTTTCAGGCACTTGATCTTTAGCTTTGTGACATTCCTTTGCTTTTTCTTAAGAGGTTCTAGCACAGCAGGTACCTTCTTCTCTTCTGCATCTTCCATGCTTCCAGCCAGAAAGGAGGCTGAACTTGTGATTTTTAAAAAATACGTATTTCTTATTTCTGTTCCTTAAAGGCTCTGGAAGCAACAATATCCTAGTAGCAATACATCATTAATATAGCTAAGACCCAGATTGTTTTTTCTAAATGCATGTTTCCCACTAAAAGGGAGATCACCTACTGGGACTCCCCCTTGGCTCAACAGGTCAATCCCTAAGGGCAGAGAGCAGGATTTAGAAGGAGGGGGAGTAAGATACCCAGTATTCTGAATGTAGGTACTAGTGGATAGTTAACATTTCCAGTGATAACATTATACATAATTAAAACATTTTTTTACTCAAGTAATTTAGATGAAATTGCTCTGGAAAATTCAGTTAAAAATCTGAAAGAGTGTATCTAGTTGTTGTAGACAAAAATAGAAGGTGAAACTTTTTTGCTGCTCATCCATTGAGAAGTGGAATCTAATTTACACCCCTTGAATTTGGGCTGTCTTTAGTGACTTGCTTGACTATGGAGTGCAAGGTGAGTGTTGTTCTTGGACTTCCAAGACCAAGAAATAAGAAGCTTTGCAGTTTCTAGCTACGCTTCTTGGATCTCTCTCTTTCTCTCAACCCTCATATGCCATGTAGGCCTTCCAGCTTTCAGTTTACAGTTTCAGCTGAGCTCAGCCTTCAAGCCATTACTGCCAAGACACCGGACATGTGAGTAAAGCCATCTTGAACCCTTATGACCAGCCCATGCCCTGATGACCTCATGGAACAGAATAATTGCCAGCTGAGCACTGCTCAGGTCTCTGACCCTACAAATTGTAAAATACTAAAAAATGGTTGGGTTTGAAGTCACTATGTTTTAAAGTAATTTGTTACACAGCATTAGATAACTGGAACAGTAGTGGTAATAACAAAACAAAAAATGTAGTTTTATTAAAATTGTTACATAAAATGTGAGAATGGAAAGCTAGAGAAGGAAAACCATGTTTGATTAACTTAATAACCACTACCATTTACAGAATATAGTTAATTAAATTCCCTTGCACTATTTCAAACTCCATTTATAAATGTAACACATTTGATCTTTTTAAAAAACACTTTAAATTCTGGTAGGACAAACATAAAAACGCTGACAAGTAAAGCATTCCTAAGTACCTAAACATTTAGTGAATCTCAGGTTTGTACAGACCTATTTCAGTGTTGATTACCAGTCTCTGGTGATAAGAATGTTCTTTTATTCCTTGTACAGGAAGAGCACCTTTTTCATGGGCAAGTTTATGACCCATTTTTAGGTAGAAAAGCACTTCCTGCATATGCTGTTTCTAAAGAGACTTTAGCTTAATATAATCAATACACCAAAGCAGCACATCTTGGGGTGGCATGTCCTGAACTTTAATGCTTAAGTGGCATATTTTGGGATGGCACATTCTGCTACCCTTTAGTACCTGAATCCTTTTGACATGACCCTAGTGTGAGAAATGCTCACAATAAAACACTGGGACACAGGACTTGAGCAGTAACAAAGGCAGTTGTTTATTCACAGATCTGCAGCTATGGACGCAGCCTAAAAACCAAATCAAGGTACGCACCGAAAAGATGGAACTGGCTATTTTTATCCTAACACGAGTAAAGCTCCCCCACCCCTTCCCCTCTCCCCCTCCTTCTCCTTCTCTGTTTTTTCATGCTGGATACTCTGGAGTTACAATCTAACACTATTAACTAAATTAACTGAGGGTGAAAATTAACTGAGGGTGATCTGGTTATAGGTCTGTCTCCAGCTCTTTGAAATTTCTCTCTTATTTGCTGAGCTGTCTAGCTACATTTTCCCATGACTATCTCCCCCCGCTTTGATCTCAGCTATCCTTTGTCCTCAGAAGCATTTGTACTGAGCTGCAGAATGCCCCTTTTCTGATTTGTAAATATGCTAATACTGTTAACTCTGGCTCAGACCCTCTAATTAAATTTGCCCTTTGCTGCTAATTATTTTCTACTGATTTGGCAGTCACCAGCTTCCTTGGCACTTACAACGCCCCCTGTCTCTTTTGGGAAATTGACTATTCAAACCATTTTATTTATTCCTTCAAACCTAAGAAGGATTTCTCAACTTTTTCTTATAGCAAGGATTTCCTTTGGCCTCTAGGAGGAGAACATTATGAAAAGTTGCTGGCATCTGTTTAGTTAGTGCAGTCTCAATTAGTCTCTGAACAAAACCTCTGATGCAGGAAATATGCCTGCTACCACTATGAGGGATACGAGAGCTGATGAGATCATTCCTTTTTAATTGCCAAACCAATTTTCTAACTATCCTGTTATAGGATTGTCGATGCCTGAGTTTTCCAATAGTTCATTTGCTACAGTAGTCAGTCTGTGCAGAGCCTAGTGATAGCTCCATCAGGGGCTGTATTATTAGGGATAAAGGTGCAACACTGGCCCCCGAGCATTACACATACACATCCTTTTTCTGCGAACATCATATCCAATGCCAACATATTCTCCCAGGTCACTTGACTGGTGGCATCTAATTGTTGAGCTATTCCTTCTATAGCATTTCTAGTATAATTGATAGACCTCTCCTGGTTATAATAAATATGATTTATCCAATCAATATTTTTATTAATTGTCAACCACCAGAAGAGCACTGACTCAAATCCTGCTGCTATTTGATTTTTAGCTTTAATTTATCTGGACCCTAATAACATTGATGTAGATGTGAGGATTGAATGATCCAATAGGTGTTGTTGACCTCTTTTGTCACTATTTTATAGTTAAAATCCCTCCCATTTCCTTGGGGCCTTGGAAGAACTAAAGCTACCTGTATAACCAAGATACTAGCTACCAGCCATAGCCATGCAAAGGCACCCCGATAGCTGTCTTCTTCCCCTATCCCCCAACAACAGGTTCTGGGGAACTCTTGGGAACCTTCCTCTGTAACAATTCCCTCTCTCAGACTTAAGATCCTTTATCTTATAAGGAACAATGGGTGAAGGTCTTGTGCTCCCCTAGCTGCTTCAAGCTGGACATGGTCATCATTCTATTTACCCTTGGGTCCAGAAATCCCTAATAGAGTGGGAGTGAGGAGGGGAGGGTGGCCTTCTCACATGGGGAAGGATTTTGTAAAGTCCAGGTCAGTTGGCTGTTCCCGGGAAGCAGCATGCTCAGTTCCCAAGGGCTGGCACTGCTGAACAAACTGGCATCCTTGTTGTATTCTTGGGGCAACAGATTTGGCAACAGGGTTAAAAGGCATAATTAAAACTATAACCACTAGATGACAACAGGCAGGGATTAATGTTTAATGTCCCCATTAGGAAAAAAATTGGCTTCTTTGGCTGAAAATGTGCAAGGCATGTCACACCTGTTCAAAGTCCTTTTGCCCACTAAACTTAGTTTGGGCTGAGGGGAATATTTTTAGATTTCCCCCTTCTCAGACTTCTGGGCCCTTTCTGTCCAAGCTATGGGACAGAAAGAGATAAAAAAGTTTTAAAGTGAAGCCCATAGACTGTCCCACATTTTACCAATCCAACCACTTACTTCTGCCAAACCTTTGAGTCTCAGGAGGCGGCGATGCAGATGGGCTTCTTAAGCAGGGCCTATAGGTACAATTATTCAGGTAATGAGATTATAGGCTTATGCCCTATGCAAACAGGAGGAAAAATATATATGTTAATTCACATAACATAACCCACAAACCAGTCTCTGAGTCTGCAAGACTATGGAGACATTCAGTTACAGGGCCTTTGCTGGAATGATATTTAACAGTGGCAATTCAACAGGTCCTCCTTGCCTATAGATTGAACATTTTTGATGATGTTATAAACCTAGTTTTAACTTTTAAATGAAAACAAACTTTTGAAGACAGTTAGTTGTACTAATTTAAAGTCCACCACTGAGCATTGTTATTTTTATTAAATCATAATCTTTCTCCTTAAGATTACCCTCCTTGTTATTAAAGGGACTGCATTAAGTCCAGTTTTAATTTAGCCCATTTATTTGTATAAACAGAAGAACATCAATTGAATATATATTATCTTTAAGTCTGCTTTGCTGGAACTCACACTAGGAACATTTAGGTTGACTCTCAGTCTGCCTTTCTGGGCACAGAAGCTGAGCCACACTCTTGCCGTCTGGCCTTGCCTGTAAAACCCATGCTTTTCATAAGTCCTTCAGGTTTTCCATTGTTCCTTAAGGTTTCTCCTAGCCATCTTTCAGGAAATTAACCTTTGTTCCTTCCCTAGAAAGATTGCCCTGAACCACACAACCAACCAGGGTATTAGGCTTTTTCCTCCTTGGCTTTTATTAGCCTTGAAAGTCAATTCCCGTTCCTCAGGGCTTTCTGGTAACAACCAGAGCCTAGGCATGCCTCCTTCAGGCATGACATCCCAGTCAAAACTTCAGTTGACAAAACCACCATTAACAAGTGGTCTTATTAGTTTTATGCAAAGAAACCTTATGTCATTACTTACTTCTTTAGAATGCCAAATACTAGAGGAATCAG
Source organism: Furipterus horrens (assembly GCF_987537825.1). Classification (NCBI taxonomy): domain Eukaryota; kingdom Metazoa; phylum Chordata; class Mammalia; order Chiroptera; family Furipteridae; genus Furipterus; species Furipterus horrens. The sequence continues at coordinate 133,389,837 of NW_028327176.1, read as the reverse complement.
GTAGGGAGAAAAATATATTAGCATGAAGGAAAATCCTTGTCCTTTAAAACTGCATTTCAATGCATTATACCTTCCATTACTAAAACCATACGATTTCTTTTCAAAACATTCACAAACTTTTAACAAAACTTCTAGATACTTCTCACAAACCTTTTTCATTTCCATGCCTTACACTTTCCCTTGTTTACTTTCTTTCATGTGAAGTTTTAACTTTCCCTGGGGAACCTCAATTTTTCCTTTCAGAGCATAAACAGAGAAATATTTCAAAACACAGATAGCTAGGCCCTCTCTCTCCAGTATGTCCACTGGCCTCCTAGAGAGATGTGCCCTTGGCAGAGACATGTTCACTTGCTCAGGCTGGAATGCTCATCAGCCCTGAATGACCCTTCCTGGGTCCTGGGTTTCAAAAGGAATTCTCCTCGACCAGTTTACAGATTACCTTTCCTAGGTCTTATTGGTCAAAAACAGATATAGAGAATTCCACAACAGGACAGACCAAAATACACTTTTTATGACATCAGCACACACGCAGCTGGGGTTTTCTTTTCCCAGGTTTAAAACTTCCATAACTATTTCCTTTTTATTATTACTTGCCATAGAACTTCTGCAACATTTACAAACTTTCTAATACTTTTTACTTCTTTAAATTTAACTATAACATGCTTCCAATCCTTGTTTTTTTCCACACTGTGAAGGACTATACTCAAACTCAGTATCTGGCAGCCAAAAGTTCCTAGATTTGCAGAGATATTCTGCAGCTTTTCAAAGTTTTGCTTCTCCTCCTTTTTTCTAATGTACACTTTTGAGCTTTCCTGAGGAGTTTTTCAATTGTTCTATCTGGCCCATTCATTTAACTTCTCCAATTTTTGTTTTTACAAATATCTGGCCAGCCTTCATTACAAAGGTGACTTTAAAGAGTCCCTGCCCTAAAGCGTTCTCTGGATCTAAACCAGAATACTTTCTTATCTGGTCCCTGAGCTTCTGTAGGAATGCTGATGGAGTTTTATCTCTTTCTTGCTATATTTTGAATGCCTTGGAGACGTTCTGTGCTCAGGGGAATGGACTCCTTGATTCCCCTGATGAGGAGACTCCTAAGGTGTCTCATCTGGGCCCTATCCTCCAGCCTATTATTGTTCCATTTAGGATCCATATTGGGAAACTTGTTTGGCCCGGGACAATTCCCTGACCAGGGGGATGCTTGCTTTTCCATATTCTTATAGCAGCACATCTGATTATTCCTCTTCCTCTCCCATTGAAGAGGATGTCTAGAATGGACATTAGTTCCGTCCATGTGTAACAACACTCTTTCTTAAGATATAGGCATGTCCCCCCCGCTGAAGCAGTGAGGAGGTTTAGGGCCCTCCAGTTACAGTCCTAGAGGTGATGTCGATTGGCAGCCGAGCGGCTACCACTGCCACTTGTACCACAGTTTGAAGAAGGGTGGCCTGAGTTTTAAAAGTGTCACCTTTTTTTCCCCCCTCCTCTCTGTGTTGGTGAGGCAGACATTCTGCTGTTTCTGTAACCTGTAGCAAGTTAATTATCCTACTGTTTTCAGGACCTCATAGCCTTTTAGGGGATTAGATCGCTACTTGGCTAGCAAACTTAACATTGCCCCTCCTTGCAGCTCTAGCAGGGAGTATTCAGATGCAAATTAAATTGCTAGAGGTTACATGTGGAGGAAGGAAATGCTGCAAGAGATTTCTTTGGGGAAATTCTCAAGGTCCTGTTTGTATTGCTCTAATTCCCTTCTTGAGTAAATTGCTGCCAGTGCCCTGCTGGTTGGGCACCTGTTAGATGTTCCCAGCCTGCACTGTCTGTCCACAGTGCCTCTGCCTGGTTGGCTGCAGGCTGGCCAGGGCTACAGGGTGGCGGGAGACAGGACAGAGTCCCAGTCTTTATCTTCCTTTTTCTTCTTTTCTCTCTTTTATTTTTACAGGGAAGAAACCTGCAGATCTGTTGGTAGGTGGTGACCAGCAGAGAGCACATTCCCTCTCTTCTTTAAAAGCTGATGCCTGATTACTCACATATAAGGCCAGAAAATAGATTGCCCCTTTAATGGATTCTTTTGGCCAAAGGAGACAACAATATTTTACCATTTTCTGTTTCCCCTTATTCTGGATCTGGGGATCTTCTCTCCACTAACCCCGCTGTGAGCTCAACCACCCATACTGGAAATTTGTCACCCACAGCCCATGAACTCAACCACCCTGTACTGGAAGTTTCTTGTCCATGCCCTGTACATTCTCCCTAATGGACTATTGGATAGAATGTCCATGGGGCCTTCCTTGGCTCCACTTTGTATCCCTAGGCCTAGAATTTTTATTTCCCATCCTCAATCTTAAAATATAATTATTACTTTCTCTTTTATTATTGAAAATTTCAAACATACAAAAGTAGAAAGAGTACAATGAACTGCCCTTACTTGACATCCAATTTCAGTAATTCTCAACGTATTGCCAATCTTGTTTCATTGTACCCTCTTCCTTGCTGATTATTATTAGTTTTAGAGCTTACTTGAGGTATAATTTACACACCATAAAACTCACCCATTGAAAGTATGCAATTCAACAATTTTAGTGAATTTATAGAGTTGTGCCACCATTGCTACAATCCAGTCTTAGAACATTTCTATCACCCCAAAGTGTTGCCTCATGGTTGTTTCAGTCAATCCCTTCTTCCATACCCAGGTAATTACTGATCTGATCTACCAATGTAGTTACTCCTGAGCCCTTAATGTTTCTGTTGCTGCCCAGCTGAAAGTCTTGGGATTTCTCTCAAGTCATCCTGGGTATTCTTTTTCACACTCTTCTGTGTTGAATCTCTCATTTCCTAGATCACATGTCTTCTTTTTTCTTGGTTTACACCCTCATATAAAGGACACCCATTTCAACAGATTCCTGAGGAAACTGTGTGTAGGGAGGAAAAATAAACTTCCCCCTGCCCTCTTGTTTTTGGCTGAAACCCCTGCAATAAAACAGATTAACAAGAGAAAAATCACAAAAAAATTTACTAACATGCATGCTTCATATAAATGGAAGTATAAATGGGAGATACCCAGGGAAAAAGTAATTAACTCTTCAAGTGTGGTCATTTTCATCCATTGTTCTATGTCCTCAGGGAACTGTATCAATCTTATTGGAATTTTAAAAAGATTATTTATTTCGAAATGTTTTCTACCCCATTTTCACAATTCATTCAATTCTGGAAGTTCTGCACTTCATTTGAGTTCCCCCCCAAAGCAAACATGCAAACCCTAGAAAAAATTTGAGTTCAAATACACTTTTGAAAGTTTGTGTCTAGTGCCCTAAATGCTCGTCAGTACAGAAACATGTACCCCCTTTTAAAACTTTTTAGGTGTGATTTACAAAGTGCACAAGACTTGTGTGCAGTTTATTTTGCTTTTTTATCTACCAGAGTAACCCCCACCCAGAGCAACATAATGAAATCTTTCCATCTCCCTGCCCCTTTGCAGTTAATAACCTCAAAGGCAATAATTAGCCTGACTTTATTATTATTTTGGTTTGTTCTTTAAGTTCAGGTATATGTACTTTTAATTTTATTGTACTTTTACACGCTTTTTAACGGCTTCAAAATATCCTATAACGCATATAACATATTTTATTTAAACGTTCTCCAACTTAACACCTATTCCCAATACTTAAGAAATGCTGCAAGGAGTGTGAAAGTTATACTTGTGTGTTAATTTCCATAGGTAAGAATTGCTGGGTCCGGATGGGCGACTGTGTTTCTCTTTCCTATCACATCTTTTTGCGTGTTTAAGCGGAGCGAGGCAGGGCGGACGGAAAATTACACGCCCCCGAAGTCTCCCTCTCTTCTCCATGTTGCCGAAATCGTCAATCTCGCTGCCCGGTCGCGCGTTGTCTCCCAACTACACATCGCTAGGTACCGGGCCGGGGTCGAATGAGCAATTCATGGTCGGAAACTCCTCCCGGAACTGGCGCGCCAGTGACGCCAGGCGTTTCCGGCTGTCGAGGGGGCGGGGTCAAGCCGCCCAGCCCTGGCGGTCTGGGTCGCGAGGTGATGACGGAGCGCGCCGCGTGCTCCCCCACGTGTGCAGCAGCACTCCCTGTGCTGGAGGGACTGCGCCAGCTGCTTTTCCTAGGGGGTGTAGTTGTTTGCTGCTACGAATTGGGAATCCCGGGGGCTGCGGGGCTCCGAGCGTGAAGCGGTGGTGGTCGCCCGCGGTAGGAGACCCGCGGTCATGGAACACCTTTTGCTAGACGTGGCAGCCGCGCCGCTGCATTTAATCGCTACCAAGAACGAGAAGAGCCACAGCGAGCTGGGCAGGTTCTTGACCAAACAGGTGAGAACCGTAGCAAGAGGGGAGACGCCCGGCCGACCCCGGCCGTCCTTTTCGCGCGTGCCCCGCAACCCTGAGCGGTGACATGCTGTTTCGCGGAGAGAGAGAAGCCGCGTCCTGTCACTCTGCTCCCCTCCTGAAGGCTGGCCAGTGGCGGAGGCGTTCGCGCGTGTTTGAGGAGAATGGGAAGAGCCCTTTTCTTGTTTTAACTTGAGGGAGCCTTCCCTTTCTCTATTGACCCCCATGCAGCGCTTTAGCTCCGTGTGGTAGACAGGGCCTCTGTAAAGAAATGTGGTTTGTTTTTCTGCAATTGAGGTGGCAGGTCTGCCCTTTTGCCATGTGTTTACCTAAGTATTCGTGTTTATGTATTTTGACGAGGATGGGGAAATAGTTTGTTGCATTTACTAGATAAAGTTTTAGAGCAGTGGTTCTAAACCTTCCTAATTCTGCGACCCTTTAATACAGTTCCTCATGTTGTGGTGCCCCCAACCATAAAATTATTTTCGTTGCTACTTCATAACTGTAATTTTGCTACTGTTATGAATCGTAATGTAAATATCTGATACACAGGGTGTATTTTCATCGTTACAAATTAAACAATTAAAGCATAGTGATTAATCACAAAAACTATGTAATTATATATGTGTTTTCTGATGGTCTTAGGCAACCCCTGTGAAAGGGTCGTTCGACCCCCAAAGGGGTCACGACCTACAGGTTGAGGACCGCTGTTTTAGAGAATCTGACACATTGTCTTGTGAGAACCACTGGTGTAGGGTTTGAGACTATAGTAATGCTACTGGATGCAGAAGCTATAAGAAAGTTAAGTAGAATTAAGGGGATTGGGACCCCTTTGCCTCTTTACAAATTCTGACCTCAGGCAGTCTTTCAGGTTTGTTTCTTTCCATTTCAGAGAAGAGTTGATTGTATTGCCATTCCATTTTCCTCCAATTTTTGGAAACAAAATGATTTTATTGGCAAGTAAAGAGTTTTGAAATATTGGTTCTCATTTGAGTTTGGGATCTGGATTAAGAATTTTTCAGGATTGTGCCTCCTTTGTGTTCTTTATGTAAGTTGGTGACACCACCGTCTCTATCCAGTAATGTCAATATATTATAGAGAACAGAGGGTCCTCAACACTTCATTGTTTTCCTTCACGTTTAGCCAAGTTCTCCTGATTTTACTTTCTCAGTATTGAATCTATTCCTTCATCTTCATTTCTACTACCACTACCGTCCTACAATTCTGACTCCAGTTCCAGTGTGTGGGTTTTCCGACAGCACCAAGCAGTTCTCAGACACCAGTTGTGTGTCCTAGAGTATAACTGAAGTCTTAACATGAAGATAGCGTCGGATCCCATGGGTTAAAGGCTCAGTCCTAGAAGACTGCTATTCCCACTTCAGACACTAATTGTAAGACTAGGTTGTCACCTGTGCTTCTGACTACCTGTATATTGGAGGTTTTGACTACCCCTTCCTTGGGTTTGATTAATTTCTTGGAGCGGCTTATAGAACTCAGAGAAACATTTTAAGTAGATCACAGGTTTATTATAAAGGGATATAATTCTGAACTTGCCAAATGGAAGAGATGTATAGGGCAAAGTATGTGGGAAGGGGTTTGGAGCTTCCATGTTCTCTTGAGTGAGCCGCCCTCTCTACGAGCTCATCAATCTGGAAGTTCTCCAAATCGTGTCCTTTAGATTTTTATAGCGGCTTCATTACATAGGCGTGATTGATTAAATCTTTGGCCATTGGTGATTGAACTCAGTATCTAGCCCATCTGCCTTTGTGGTTGAACTGTCTCTAGCCCCCTGCACTCCTCAGAGGTCAGGAGCATAGGACTGGTTGGTTCTGTCAACCAGCCCTATCCTTGGGTTCTTTCCAAAATTCACCTATTTCACATAAGGGATGACACCTTTACTGATTCCATCACAGGAAATTTCAAGGGTTTTAGGAGCTCTGTGCCTGGGATGAGGTCAAAGACCAAATATATATTTCTTATTACAAATCACAATATTACACATCCTTACCTCCTGGATCCCTTGTCAGTGTTCAGGAAGAGCAGACTGTGTAGCATGCGTGAATACTGGCACTGGAGTACGGCTGAAAATCAAAGTCATTCTCATTAATTGCTTTTAGGGACTTTGGGGAGAAGTTTACTTAATACCCTTAAGTCTCAATTTCTTGATATATTCCACATGGTAGTTGCTAAATAGTTATAGGGAGTAGTTAAAAGTAGAGACTGGAGCCAGTTTCCGTGACATGGATTCCTGATTCTGCTGCCAGCTTTGTGACTTTAGCCCCTTTTTTATTTTGCAGTTTTCTTGTCTGTAAGATGGGGGTAATATTACCTACTTTATGGTTTGCTGTGAGGATTAGATGCCTAGACTTTTAGTAAGTACTGTTTATAAAAGTGATTACTATTGTTATTTCTGTAAATAAGATTGTTTTGAGATCTAGGTATAATGCATATGAGGAGCTTACAAAGTGTGCCTGGCACATAGTAATTAATCAGTACATGTGAACTATAATAGTACTTTTAAAAAACAGCTTTGTTGAGATATACTTCACATACCATATAATTAATCCACTTGAGTGTACAGTTTTTTGGTTTTTGCTATGTTCACAGATATGTGTAATTGTGATCGCAGTCCATTTTGAAACATTTTTTTTTTTGCTCCCATACCCTTTTTTAAAAAAAAATTTCTCATCCAGGATATATTTTTATTGATTTTGGAGGGGAAGAGAGGGAAGGAGAGAGAAAGAGAGAGAGAGAAAGAAAGAGAAAGAAACATAGCCGTGAGACAGAAACATCAATCAGTTTGCCTCTTGTACATGCCCTGATTGGAAATCGAACCCACAGCCTTTTGGCATACAACTACATGGGTGAATGTCAGAAACATTATACTGAGCAAAAGAAGCTAGACAGAAAAGAGTATACACTGTATGAATCAATTTATATAAAGTTCTAGAGTACGTAAATAAAATCTGTGGTCATGAAATCAAATCATTGGTTGTCTAGGGTGAGGGGGTTTGACTGCAAAGGAACATGAGAGAATATTTGGGTTGATACTAGATACTTCAGTTGTGATGGCAATTACATGGTGTGTGCATATTCAAGAACTCATGCAACTATAAATGGGTACATTTTATTGTTTGTAAATTGTGAAAGTCAAACTTAAAAAGTTAAATATCTGTTTCCTCTCACAGTTCTCTAGATTTCCTTTTGAAGAAAAAGTTCATTAATTTATGTCCTCTCACCCTGGCCAGGTGGCTCAGTTGGTTGGAGCATGGTCTTGTACACCAAAAGGATGTGGGTTCGAATCCTGGTCAGGGCACATACCTAGGTTGCGGGTTAGATCCTTGGTTGGGACAGGAGGCAACTGATAGATGTTTCTGTCTCACATAGATTATCTCCTTCCTTCCCTCCCTTCCTGTCTTTTCTTCCTGTTTCTCCCTCTCCCTCTCTTCCTCTAAAGTCAATAAATGTATCCTTGGGTGAACATTTAATAATAATAATAGTAAATAATTCTTCTCTGGAGGTTTTTCCCTAGGTCACAAGTGTCCATTTGAATAACATGTCTAGGACAGGTCGTCGGCAGCCGTCCGTCTCGAGAGACGATGGTGTAGCTTCTTAAGTGTCTATCTGCACCGCCGAGAATGGCTGTGCAGTCCGACTCGGGAGTGACATGGCATCTGTCTCCTCCCGTGTTGAATCGACATCTTGCGATGACGCTGGAGTGTCCTCTCCAGTGGAGCTGAAGCTACAGAGCCTGGGCAGGGTGATATGGAGGGTCTGCTGTTGCCCATGCAGCAGACCCCCCCTCTCTTCGCAGCTGAAGGGTCCAAGGGAAAGACGGAGTCGATACAGCTTGGCTTCAGGTGCGCCGCAGGAGTTGCCGGTGTTGACTACAACGTCAAACCGCCTTAGGGACTCCGGCTCCGGATTTTCTGTCGGGGTTTACTCCCTTAGCCTTTCCCCAGAAGAGGTATGCCGCAAGGCAGCGGAGGTTTTTTGGAGTCAGAGTTTTCCTTCTCTGATGTACCCTGACTGGAAGATCGAACCAGCGACACTTAGCTCGCAGGCCGACGCTCAATCCACTGAGCTAAACCAGCCAGGGTTCTAGGACAGGTATATTTGTTTTTATTTTGCACATGATGTGTTTTTTCTTCACATTGTAACCACTTACTATATTACTTTTATTTATATATATATTTTTAAAGATGTCATTTGTTTTTAGAGAGAGGGGAAGAAAGAGAAAGAGAGGAAGAGAAACATCAACGTGTGGTTACCTCTTGCACGTCCCTGACTGGGGACCTTGCCCACAATCCAGGCATGTGCCCTGACTAGGAATTGAACTGGTGACCTCTCAGTCCGCAGGCTGGCACTCAGTCCACTGAGCCACACCAGCCAGGGCTATTTTTATATTTTATTTTATTTTATTTATTTAATTTTTTTTAGAGGGGGAAGGGGTTTGAAGGGATGAAGAAACTCTGACCAACTCGAGGGCCCGTCAGAGCAAGGGGAAAAGAGAAAGAGGAAAAGGGGAAGAGGAGAAAGAGAAAAGGAAAAAAGGAAAAGGGGGAAGGGGAGAAGGAAGGAAGGGAGAGGGAGTGGAGACCCCTGGTCACCCAGAGGGGCCCATAGGAATCGCCTCTATTTTTATATTTTAAAAAGATAGTTTGAGAGGACTTATTTATAGGGACATTCAGCAATTGAAAATGTGAGGTCATGCCCTTGTATGTCATGACCAAGTATGTTAAATTTCCTTGCTTCCATTTTTATGAAATTCTTTGTGTGGCCTTCTATAAATAACAGAGCTAATACTGATAGAAATTGTTTCAAGGTAACATCCTTTCCCCATCATTGTTTTGTTCACAATTAGGTGTTTTTATAAGAGAATGCCCAGTAATTTGGGAGACTTTGTAAGAACTCAGGTGTAAGGTGACCTCCTCTTTTCAGATTGATAACTTTGGAAAAAATTACTATGTTTTTGTATATGGTATTTTGTGTTCAAGCTGTACTCTTGTAGATAACTGCTTAGGTGAAACTCCTTAGGATAAATTTATAGTATTGTACTTGCTGGGTCAGGGTATGTCACTTTGTGCAGCAGCAAGGGCTGTACATGCATACTAGCAATATGAGACCTTTACACACTTTACAGTTTTCCTTGTTATACTTATGGACATTCTGAGCCCAGGCACTAGAATTTTGTGGTCGGTTTCATCACATGTCTAAGTGTGCTTGTATACTTGGGATCTGTTTTATTTATTAGTGGCTGGAGCCTTTGTAGGGATAACCTTATTTCCAGGAATTCATTTCTCTATCCTTTCCTCAAGGGAGTTGGCAGTTTTGTATACTAACTGCAGTTTTTTGTTTTGTTTTGTTTTCATTTAATTCCTATATTATATTTCAGAGCAAAGGAGCTGGGGGAAGCATTGGATTCCCTGGAAGAGTGTTGAGATCCTAAAACTTAGGTTTATTTTTCAGAGAAGCTGTGTAGCCTTTTATTGGATTGGCCAAAAAATTTGTTCGATATTTTTCTGTAAGGTGGCTCTAATAGCACTTAGTTATCTTGAACTTCATTCAAAACAATTTTGTTAGATTGTATTGTGGCAGCTGTCATATCAGCGTGCATTAAAAAAAAGCCTTATCAAAATTGGTCAATTTTTGTGTAGCCATTTTAATATTGAAGATGGAAGAAAATAAGCAACTTTTTCAGCATATCATGCTGTTATTTCAAGAAAGGAAAAAAGGCAACTGAAACACAAAAAAGATTTGTGCAGTGTACAGAGAAGGTGCTGACAGATCAAATGTGTCAAAAGTGGTTTGTGAAGATCTATGCTGGAGATTTCTCTCTGGATGATGCTCCGTGTTTGGGTAGACCAGTTGAAGTTGACAGATCAAATCAAAACATTAGTTGAGAGCAATCAACGTTATACCATGTGGGAGACAGTCAACATACTCAAAATATCCAAATCAATAAAGTTTTTGGTAAAAATGAAAAATGTGTCTTTTATTTTATAGAAAAAAATAAACAGACTTTTTGGCCAACCCAATACATGGAATTGGTACCAGTCCTTTTATCTCAGACCCTGGTGGACTAATACTTATTTGTTATAGCCTTTACGTTAAATTGACTCTTGATTCTCTACTGCGAAAAAATCGCACTGTGTTTTATAAGATAAACTCACTTATGAAGTCTGGAAATTGCTTATTTTGATTCCAAGCTAGAGCTCTTGGCTGTTCTGCAACATTGCAAACAAATATTGTGTACAATGTCACATGGATCTTTTGTTTGGCTTTTTTCTCAGGTATGGACACCTCAAGATCGCCAGTGTATCCTGAATACTTTAGCACAGTTACTTCTGGATAAGGACTATACTGTGCTGATTGGTCGCCATCTGCGCCCTATCCTTTTGGATTTGCTAGAAAGGAATGCTGATGCCGTTAAAGCTGGAAGCCAAGTCAACCATGATCTTCATGAACGACTCTGTGTCTCGATGAGCAAACTCATTGGTAGCCATCCTGATGTCCTCCCGTGAGTAACAGTTCTATTCTTCAAGTTTCTCTGTGAGGTGGTAGAACCTGTCCTCTTCTGGGAAGTTAGGAGGAGTCTGAGCTGAGAATGGAAGAGGAAAAATACAGAAAGGAAAGAGATAAGTGGTACTGTTTTATAAAAATAATCACAGAGAATTCAGTTATCCAGCCCAGTTCAGTGACCATTTACTAAGGTTTCTTTTATGTCATGGCCACCAAGACAGAAAAATGGCCCAGATGTGTCTCCTGCCGTCAAGGATTATATCATCTGGCAAGACATGCATGTAAGGCATATTTAAATATGTTTTAGCTGAGACTTACAGCATCCACTTCACGGGGATGAGATGTGTTGCTTGTTGGGGTAAGCTAAAGGAGGTGGGTTAGTAGACTTCTAGGATTCTTTTTTGCTTTCTGTAAATCTCTCCAAATCAGTATGGTAAGGAGTTGTGTTAGAACTGGGTTCTAATATAGTCCTTTTTTAACTTGCTTCATTTCCAGCCTAGGCTGCTTCACCACTCCTTAGGCAACATGGTAATTCCCCCACGCCCAGGAGGTCACCGTATTGATACTGAACTTAGTACATAACACATTACAGCCCAGAACTTCTGGGCTCAGACAGGCCTCCTCCCTCAGCTTCTGAAGTGCCTGGGACTACAGTCATGTGTCACCACACTTGACTTTCTCTTTTAAATTGATAGGAAGATATAGTTTGTGTAGAATAGCCGTAAGAGGCAGGAAAATTAGTGTGAATGGTTTTTTAATTGAGAAGGTAAAAATCTTTTAACATAAATAATGTTGTTTTTTGTACTAATAGGAGCATCTCTTGTATCCATATCTTATTTTTTTAGTCTTCATCAAGACAGTAAGTACCCTTGGGTTTGTTGGAAGTATGGTCTCTAGTCTGGCCCTTGAATGAGGGAATTAGAAATGAAAGCTTTGGGGAAAACCATGATTTTTATGAGCTTTTCTAAAAAGGGAGGAAAGAAATAGGCCTGGTTTAATGAAACTAGAAAATATACAACAAAGTTAAGATCATCATCATCATGGTTTGGATTAATTGAGGTTTAGGATTATGGCCTCTTTTGGTAATCATTTAGGTGTACTTGACTGTGGTACTATTTCACAAGGTATGCTAGTCAGTCCTGTAGGATTGACATGTGGGTAACTTGAACGCTATCTTCTCTTAGGGTTTTATGGTGAGTGCTTCTGGAATCATTAAAATGATGGATTAGCTATATCTGGTCTCGCATCAGCTTCAGATTTTATTTTCTTATTAAATGAATGTGAGGCACATTCCTGCTTTTTTTGTTTACATTTTTTCAAGGCAGTATATTTTATTTTATATTTTATTTATGCACCTGCCTTGTCCCAAAATGATATAATGCAGCTTACAAAGGTGCCTGTGATGGAGTAACTTAAAAACGAGGGGAAAAAAAGCTGTGTGTAAATGGTGAGTCAATACATGATGTGAAATGAACTATAGGTAGTGATGTGGAATGGGATTTTGATTTTTAGTTTTAAGAAATATAGCTAGTTATAGCTAGTTAATTTAATATGTGCTTCAAATTTCTGTAGAGGAAATTAAGTTACCTAATGTATTAGTAATTAACATATATTTTTGATATATATATTTTTATCCTTAGCCAAGGACATGCTTATTGATATTAGAGAAGGGAGGGAGAGAAACATGGATGTAAGAGAGAAACATCAATCGGTTGCTTGCAGCACACACCCTTACTGGGAACCAAACTGGTGATTTTTCCTTTCACAGGCTGGAGCTCAATCCACTGAGCCACACCAGCCCCCTTTAAGGCACACCCTTAACCATGGCACGCAAATCTTGTGGAAGATGCCTTTCATTAGCAATGAGGAATACCACAACAACTGCTCTTGTATTCTATAGACATTGCCGCCAGCCCTTAAAGGTTAGGTGCTAATCCCATTTTGCAAATGAGACTGAAGCTCAGAGATGTTAAATAGCTTGCTAGGAAGTGGAGAGCTGGAATTCATTCCTAGGTTGGCTGCTTCCAAAGCCTTTGTGTCTTTTTCTGCCTTGTGGTGCGCCTACTCATGCTGTTGGAGCCATTCAGGTATTTGTTGAATGAGTCATACAGAACTTGATCTAAACAGTACATTATATAGTTTATGATTAGAATCCTAGGAGGAAAAGAATAATCACCCAAGTTCATTTGGATTGGGTTAGTTTCTTGGCTTCAGTTCTGTGTTTGCTGCGAGTTTGTTTTGGGCATGTGGATGAACATCTATGCTCAGTTGTGGTCCTTTGTGAACAACAGCAGATAGACTTCTGTAGTAGAGCATGCTCCATATGTAAGGCAGTGTATGTATATGAACAGTCAATTATATTGAAATCATACTGGCATAGAGCAGGATGAGGGACCAAAAGTAGTTATGCTTTTATATACCTCTGTTTCAAAACTATATTCAGAAATGCTGTAAAGGTAATAACTTGCATTTAATTGTAGACTTTTCTTCCTTTCTGAGAATTATTTTACTTATTCTGACAGCATTTTTGTGATGAAAAGAACGTTCATTTTTAATTACAAAAGTAATAAATCAAATAATACTCAATACAGGATTGTAAAAAGCAAAATAGCCTTTCCACCCTCAAGTCCTCTTCTCTAGAGATAATTGCTATTAATAGTTTGTTATGTTTCCTCCCAAGTCTCTTTTCTTTTCCTCACTCTTGCACGCACCTGAGTGGCACACTAATGTGTTTATCTGCACACATTTTTAAAACAGCTTTATTGAGATAATATTTATATAAGTGTATAATTCAGTGGTTTTTAGTGTAATCACAATATATGCAACCATCACCACAGTCAATTTTAGAACATTGGTTCACCTATTTTAAAAATAAAAATCTTAATAAAATTAAAAAATGAATATTTAATAATATACTAATCCTAATAAAAATTACATATAACTTTTGACTTGCATCTTGTTTTGATTTTTTAAATTATTTATTTGTTTGTTTATTTTATTTTTAGAGGGGAAGGGAGAAACAGGGAGAGAAACATCACTGTGTGTTTGCCTCTCACTTGTACCCCCAGCCGGGGACCTGACGTGCGACCTAGTCATGTGCCCTTACTGGGAATCGAACCAGCGACACTTGGCTCGCAGGCCGACGCTCAATCCACTGAGCCACAGCAGCCAGGGCTTACATCTTGTTTTTAAATGGTCACTTTTGGACATCTTTGCATGTCAGTAAATAAAACTTTTAAGAGTTGCATAGTACTTTTTACCTAATATTTGTTGGGCGTTTAGGTTGTTCCTGAATTTTTTATGTATAATGGAATATTGAATATTCTTGGTCATGAAAATTTGTGGGTTTGCAGTGGGGATTAGGAATGTGGATTCTGAAACTGAGTGGTGATATTTTAGTGATAGTGTATATTTACATAGGACTATATAGTGTTTATGTATATACACATTTTTTTTTAAGTTTTTAAATTTTATTCCAAAGGCATTTGGGAGAGATTTAAGTGTTTTAAGGATTTTACTTATTTTTAAAGAGGGGAAGGGAGGAAGAAAGAGGAGAGAAACATCAATGTGTGGTTGCCTTTAGAGCACCCCCAGCTGGGGGACCTGGCCTTCATCCCAGGTACGTGCTCTGACTGGGAATCAAACCAGCAACCCATTGGTTCACAGGCCCGTGCTTAATCCCCTGAGCCACACCAGCCAGGGCAACATTATCTTTTTAATCTTCATACTGTGACATATTCAGACACTGTTAGTCCCATTTCAAATCTGTGGAGTGGTTAACTAAGTTGTTCTCAGTGTCAGAACCAGAGCTGGACCACAAGTCTTATTTATAGATGCTAGAAGTAGTTTGATAAGTTGACTAAGGGAATGACTCATCCAAAATTTAATAGGTAATCTTGTTGTTCCTTGTTGCATTTTTAGACCAATTGACTTTCTTACCCTAGGAAAGAGACCCTTATCCTCAGTCTTTGGATTGTCTCTAGGGAAAACTCTGGTCATGTTTTTCTCTGGCTAAAAGTACTTTATTGGTCCATCCATCATTACTTAGAATTTTAGAGTACTCCCTGGGTCTCTAGAAAAAAGGGTCTATACTCAAATAAGTTTGGGAAGGAATAGCGACCAGTTCCTCTTACAGTGGACTGCAGTTCTCTTCTCACTCTTGCCTCACAGGTTTAGTGCCAGTGCACTGTGCTCACTTCCCCCTATCCTCTCCTCAAAGACCCCTTGGGTCAGGTTGATCACTTGGTTACTGTTATATGCCTACATGTTTGTATGTTCCTGCCAGCATGGGCTGCCAACACCAGCTGCTCAGGAGCTATTAGAATATATACCAGCCTCCCACACCACAGCTGTCTAAGCCAGAGCTGAATCTTGTAAGACCCATTTGTCCAGTCTCCTTCAGAGCATCTTGAGCGGTAATTTACTAAGCCTCTATTCCTGTTTGCCTGACTTGCTTATTGAAATCCAAGGCTTCCCACCAATCTCCTCAATTCTCATGTTTGTTTTCTCCCATCCAGCTGATGCCTAGGCCTCTTCTGTCACCCAAACTCTTGTGCCCTCTGTCTGCTTCATAACCTGCACACTCTTACATACTTTTAGCTTCTTCTCTGGACTTTTCTTTTGCCTCCTTGCTTTCACCGATGTGTGATGGTGTGATGGTCTGAAGGATACCGTGTCCCTTTTTGTACTCAAATGGGGGCTCTTTAATTTCACCTTCCACATCCCTCATGGTCATCATGTCTAGTGGGTCTCCTTTATTTTCTGTGATTTTTTTTTGAACATTCTTCTCCTATCCTGTATAACGTGTCTGTGGCACCTGCTCTCTTCTGCCTTATTTTCTGCTGCTGCTTTATTGTGATCAATGACCAAACACCAACACCCTAGTTCTTCCTTAGAATAACTTGGCATCTGGCTCACAATCTTTTTCCAGCCTGTTTTTATCTTCACACTTGGAATAGTCATACAATGTGACTGCTTTATTCCTTGACTAGCTTATCTCCAGTGACATTCTTTTTCATTCCACGTACCCTGCTCACTGCAGTGGTGACACTGTGGGCCTAACTTGCATCTGCACCATCCATCAACTTTGAAATTATTGACTCAGATGTCCCATTCCCATCTCTTATCTCACCAGTTCACTTGCTCTAGTACATTTAACACAGTTCTTTCTCCTCACTGGGACTGCCAACTCTTTCCTCCTGTTTATCACCCCCTTCCTGTACATACCTTCTTATACAGTGTGAAATTCTATTTTCCACATTATGGTTGCTGTCTTTCTATTACTTAATGCTCCTGTGTCCATCTTAGTGCTCATGCCTATGTAGAAAACTCCAGCTCTTGATGACTTCACCTTCTTCATGTCTGCCGTAGAGCAACTGCATCACATATGTGAGCATGGCACTTAGGTATGGATTCAAATAGCCAATCTACACTTAGTTTTGTGACCCGGAGCAAATAACCTAACCACTTCATACTTAAGTTTCCGTAACTGTGTATTGGGAGTAGTGATACCTACTGTTGATAGCCTCTGCGTTCTACTCCCACTCCGTTGTAGACATGGTTAATGAGAGCACAGAAGAAGCTAAACCAATAACTTCCATCGTGGACGAACACAGGGCACAGAGGAGTTTGCTTTTGTTCCATCATTCTACTTTGTGTATCTATGAACTTGACCGTTATAGATAAGTGAAATCATACAGTATTTGTCCTTTTATGATTGGTTTATTTCACTTAGCATGATGTCCTGAAGGTTTATCTGTGTTGTATGTGATGGGATTTCCTTCCTTTTTAAGGCGGCACAGTATTATGTTGTACGTATATACCACTATTGATTTATTCATCTGTTAAAAGATATTTGGGTTGCTTCTACCTCTTGGTTGTTGTGAATAGTGCTGTTATGAACATGGGTATGCAAATATCTCTTCAAGATCCTAATTTCAGTTCTTTTGATAATATACCTGCAAGTGGGGTTGCTGGAGTATATGGACCAGTGTGTCATCTGATAAACTATATTTTATAATTAAAATAATGTTTGCTTGGTAGGGGGAAGAAATATGGTAGTTCTATTTTTATTTTTTCAAGGAACTTCCATACTGTTTTACATAGCGATTGCATTATTTTACAGTCCCACCAACAGTGCACAAGGGTTCCAACTTTTCTATATCCTCACCAACAATTTCCATTTAAAAAAAATATGCTTTATTGATTATGCTGTTACAGTTGTCCCAATTTCTTTTCCCTTTGTTCCCCTCCACCCAGTGACGTCCCTCCCTCCAGCTGTCCCCCCCCTTAGTCCATGCCCATTGGTTGTGCATATAGTTCTTCTCAACATCTTCCTGTCTACTCCACTCCCTCCTACTATGCTTCTTAATTCCTGTACCATCTCCCTTCCTTTCCCTACTTCCCTCTCCCTGCTGACCTCCTGCATCATGTTCCCCATACCTATAATTCTTTTCCCACTCTTGTTGCCTACTTAGTTTGCCTTTGTTTCGATTCCCCAGCTCTTGTTGATAGTTGCGGTACAGTTTTCATTTTAATGTTCATAGTTTTGATCCTCTTTCTCCTAAACAAGTCCCTTCAACATTTCATATAACAGTGGTTTGGATCTGATGAACTCCTTCAGTTTTACTTTGTCCTGGAAGCACTTTCTCTGCTCTTCTATTCTGAATGACAGCTTCTCTGGATAGAGTAATCGTGGTTGTAAGTTTTTGCTTTTCATTCCTTTGAATATTTCTTGCCAGTGCCTTCTTGCCTGCACAGTTTCTTTTGAAAAATCAGCTGATAGTCTTATTGGGACCCCTTCATACATAATTCTCTTCTCTCTTGCTGTTTTTAAGATTCTCTCTTTATCCTTAATTTTTGAAATTTTGATTATAATGTGTCTTGGTGTGGTTCTCCCTGAGTCCAGTATTTTTGGAACTCTGTACTTCCTGGACCTGTAAATCTATTTCCTTCCCCAAGTTAGGGAAGTTCTGCTTCATTATTTTTTCACATAATTTTTCAATTTCTAGTTGTTCCTCACTTTCTGGCAACCCTGTGATTTGGATGTTGGCCCGTTTATAGCTGTCCCATAGGCTTCTGATCCTCTCCTCATTTCCCTCACTTTTCGTTTCCTCTTTCTGCTCTAGTTGACTGTTCCTTCCCTGTGTTCCGATTTGTTGTTTTGATCCCTGGTTTTCCTTTCCTCACCATTTGTTTTGTATGTGTTTTTGTTCATTTCAGCAGGACTAGCCTTCATTCCTTCCCTTTCTTGTTTAAGATCTGCTGTTAGGTCTGTAAGCTTTCTTATAACCAGAGCTCTGAACTGTGCCTCAGAAAGATTATCTATCTGCTGGTCCGATAGATCATATACAGCATTCCCTCACTTATGCGGGTATTACGTTCTAGACACCCCCCCTCCCCCCTGCCCCACAATAGGTGAAAATCCGTGAAATAGGAACCTTATATTTATTTTAGTATTTATATATATTTTAAGGCTTTATAAACCCTTCTCACACACTTATAAATCGTTCCCAGTCCCTTATTAACCTTTCCCACTCCCTTATTAACCTTTTCCACACTTTTATAAACACTACTTATGTTCTTAAACATATTCTGTACTCTTAAATCTACGTAACTTTAACAACATGCGTATACAGTACCGCAAAATCCCGTGATATAGTGAAAAATCTGGATAAATAATTAAATATAATATTTTAAAAAATCCCGCGATACAGTGAGGCTGCGATAAATGAACCACAATATCGAGAGGGACTACTGTATTTGCTGTCCAGTCAGCTGCGTGATTGGGATCTCTATCATGATCCCTGCCATCCTGACAGTTTTGTGTTTACCTTTGCTTCCTGGGTGGGCTGTCACACCTCTTACGCTATAGGAGGTAGAGCCCCGTGCACTCATCACTACCGGGCAACTTTTCTCACCATACAGTGGCGCTTTGTGTGGGGAGGGGGGTCCAAGATGGATTCCTGCTGTTCGCTGAGAGACTGGGAGCCTCCTTCTCCATCCCCACGCCCTCCAGCCTTCACAGTCCAAGGCCATGGGGGTCTGCCTTCCCTGGCATTGGAATCGTGAGCTGATGGGTTCGGTCTGCAGCCAGGGGTGTTCCCCAAGCACTTCTTGCCTCCTCTAAAATACGGGTGTTTGTGCTTACCGCTGTCCCACCACTGTCCCTGCAGCTGCCTCTGTTGCCATAGCTGCCGCTGCCATCACAGCTTGACCTCTCCACCCCGGCTTCGCCCTTCCTCATCCAGACGAGCACCACTTGTTTATAACTTCATACGTTGGACTTCCATGTAGCTTTATTTTCTGGAACTTCTGGTTATTTATGGTTTTGCGGTAGTTGTAGTCCTTTTTAGTTGTGGAGGGAGATGGAGCGTGTCAGTCTAGGCCTCCATCCATCTTGGCTGGAAGTCCTGTTTGTTAGTTTATTAATGATAGCCATTCTGACAGGTATGAGGTGATATCTCATTGTGGTTTCAATTTGCATCTCTCTTATGGCTAGTGATGTTGAGCATCTTTTCATATGTCTTATAGGCCATCTGCATGTCCTCCTTGGAGAAGTGTCTGTTCAGTTCCTTTGCCCATTTTTTAATTGCATTGTCTGTTTTCCTGGTGTTGAGTCATTAAGAGTTCTTTATATATTTTGGAGATCAGATCCTTGTTGGATGTATCATTGGCAAATAAGTTCTCCTGTACGATCAGTTCCCTTTTCATGTTGCTGATGTTTCCTATAGCCACGTAGAAGCTTTTTAATTTGATGTAGTCCCATTTGTTTTTCCTTTATTTCTCTTGCCCTGGGAGATGTATCGGCCAAAATATTGCTAGGTGGGATATCTGAAATTTCCCTGCCTATGTTTTCCTCTCGAACTTTTATGGTGTCAACAACTTACATTTAAGTTTTTTATCCATTTTGAGTTGATTCTGGTGTGTGGTATAAGTTAGTGGGCTAGTTTAATTTTTGTGCATGTACCAGTCCAGTTTTCCCAACACCGTTTATTAAATAGACTTTTACCCATTGTATGCTCATGTCCCCTCTGTCAAATATTAATTGACCGTAGAGACTTGGGTTTATTTCTGGGCTCTCTATTCTGTTACATTGATCTATGTCTCTGTTCTTATGCCAGTACCAGATTGTTTCGATTACAGTGGCATTGTAGTATAGTTTGATATAGCGTATTGTGATCTTTCCTATTTTGTTCTTCTGTCTCAAAATTGCTGAGACTATTTTGGGTCTTGTTTGGTTAAAGGTTTGTCAATTTTTTTTTATCTTTTCAAAGAACGAGCTCCTGGATTTATTCATCCTTTGAATTATTCTTTTAGTCCCTCTGTCATTTAATTCTGCCCTGATATTGATTATTTCATCCCTATTTTTTATTTTTTATTTTCTTTTAAATTTATTTATTTTTAGAGAGGGGGAAGGGAGGGATAAAAAGAGGGAGGGAAACATCAATAGGTGATTGGTTGCCTCTCATGCCTGCAATCCAGGTATATGTCCTGACTGGGAATTGAACTGGCGACCTATCAGTTTGCAGACTGGCGCTCAATCCTATGAGCCACACCAGCTAGGGTTCAGCTCCCCTCTTCAGTTTTTCTGGACATACTCATTGCAGTACTGAGGTACACACACCTCCCTTTCCAAAAAGCCTCAAGTCTTTCATAGTCCTGGCTGACCACAGCCTGCTTCTGCCCCGCCCACCAGGTGCAGATACAGTCCCTCTCTTCCTGGTCCTCTCCTGGTTGACATATGCTGCTGCAGGTATGGGTGCACTGCTGCTTGGGGGGGTTGGGTGTGTGTGTGTGTGTGTCTCTCTCTCTCTCTCTCTCTCTCTCGCCTCGATCTGCCTGGGTTTGGGTCTTCTCTACCCTGAAAGGGGATGGAGCTGCAAAGCTGTGATCTGACCAGGCTCTCTGTGGCTGCAGGCACTACGCACAGAGTATTTTCCCTTCAACCTATAAATTCTCTTTACTGCCCATTATGAAGCATCTTCTGTTTTCCTTGGCTTCCAAACTTCCTATTAGCTAAGATTCCATTGAATGTTCAGTTTAGTATCTGAGTTGGGGGCAAGAGCGAGTGGACTCAGCTTCCACCTCCTTGGCTGCCATCTTCTCCCTCTTAAGCTCCTAAATATTTCACATACATTATGTCACCGAATTCTATAACAACTCTATGAAATATCTTCTGTTCTCTCTTTTCATTGGAGCAGGAAACATGCTCAGGGAGTGTAAGGAACCAGCTCACAGTTTTCAATCGAAGTATCAGAGTCAGGAATGCACCAAGGGTTTCTGGTACCAGAAGCAGAGACTGACTTAGTGCACCCATAGCATCATATTTTTTTTCTTGCCTAATCCATCAGGCTAGGACTTTCAGTACTTTCCCGATAAAATTGCTGAGTGGGCATCCTTGTCTTGTCCCTGATCTTAGAGAAAAAGCGTTCAGTTTTTCACCATAGAGTATAATGTTAGCTGCGGTGTTTATTATGTTGAGAGTGTTTCTTGCATTACTGGTTTGGTGAGTCTTTTTATCATGAAAAGGGTCTTGAATCCAATTAAATTAATTGAAATAATCTTTTTTCCCCTTTATTCAGTTAATGCGTATTATATTGATTGATGTTTATATGTTGATCCATTATTGTATTTCAGGAATGATTCCCACTTGGTCGTGGTATATATAATAATTTTAATAGATTGTTGATTTTGGTTTGCTAGTATTTTGTTGAGGAGTTTTTCATCAATATTAGCAGGAATATTGGTCTGTAGTTTTTCTCTCTTGTAGTGTCTTTATCTGGCTTCGGTGTAAAGGCAATGCTGGCCTCATGGAATGAACTTGGAAGTTCCCTCCTCTTCAAGTTTTCAAAAGAGTTTGAAGAAGATGGGTGTTAACTTTAAATGTTTGATAGAATTTTCCACCAAAGCATCTGGTCTTGGGTTTTTTTTTGCTGGGAAGGTTTTGATTATTGATTTAATTTCCTTACTAGTTTATTGTTCTGTTGAGATTTTCTACTTTTTCATGATTCACTGTTGGAAAGTCGTGTGTTTCTAGAAATTTATCCGTCTGTCTTAGGTTATTAATTTCATTGACATATAATTATTCAAAATATTCTCTTAGAACCTGTTTAGTTTTTTGTGGCATGCATGGTAGTGTAACTTCTTTTATTTCTGACTTTGATTATTTGCCTTATATTTTTTTCTCCTGGTTAATCTAACTCAGAGTTTATCACTTTCTTGATGTTTTAAAAAACCAACTCTTAGTTTTGCTGATCTTTTTTTTTTACTATTGTTCTTCTATTCTGTATATCCTTTTTTCTGTTAGCTTTGGGTTCAGTTCTTTTTTTGGTTCTCGGGGTGTAAAGTTAGGTTGTTAATGAGATCTTTTAAAAATATACATGTTTATAGCTATAAACTTCCCTCTTAACACTACTTTTGCTGCATCACATAAGTTTTGGTATTGTGAGAAATGCTCACATTAAAACGCTGGAACACAGGACTTAAGCAGCAAAGCGAGGCATTTATTCACGAGTCTGCAGAATTGGGCGTATAGCCAGCCAGGGGCATGCACACCCGAAGTAGACAAAGAAAACTGGTTTTATACTAAAGCAATTAGCTCCACCTCCCTAATGCGATTAACTCCCCCTCCCCTCCCCTTCTCCCTGTTTCTCCATTACTGGTTAATCTGGGTTCACAATCTAATGTGATTACTTAATTTACGGTGTGATTAACTAAGGGTAATCTAGTTATAGGTCTATTTCCAACTTATTTGCAACATTATCTAGCTACATCTTCCCATTTCTCTGTGTTTGGTGATGAGAATATTCCTCCTTTTCACCCCAGATATATGTGTGAGGAGCTGTGGAATGTCATTTCCTCGCTTCTTTTCCATGATTCATCTGTTAATTATCTCCTACTGGTTTGAGAGTCACTGGCTGCTTTGTCCCTTACAATGTTTTCGTTTTCATTTATGTGAAACATGATTTCTCTTGAGACTTTTTGACCCATTGGTTGTTTAAGAGTGTGTTGTTTAATTTCCACATGTTTAAAGGTTTTCCAATTTTTTTTTAATATCATGGATTTCTTTTTGTTTCCTTTTTTTTTCTTTTTGATTTTTTATTTTGAGAGTATGTTTGTTAAAGCCAGGGAGAATGAAGCAAGGAAGAGCTTAGGACAGAAGAAGCAACAGGAAAGAGTTTAGGTGGGGTTGCTTTGGCTCATTGAGAAGTCAGGGGAAAGGGGGCCTTGGAGACAGGTTCCGGGGATTAACCCAGGATGAGCTGCTGCTGCCCATTGCTCCCCTGGTTGCAAGTTTTGTGTGTTCCCTAAGAATTTGGGAGATGCAGCCTGTGGGAGGAGAAGGAGAAAAGGGAAAGCGCAGGGGTGCTCCTGACTGGGAGACTTCTGTTGTGGATTTCTAGTTTTGTTCCTTTGTGAGAGGAAAAGATATTTTGTATAATTTCAATATTTAAAAAATTGCAGATACTTGTTTTGTGTCCTAACATGTGGTCTGTCCTGGAGACTGTTACATATACATGAGAGAAGAATGTATATTCTGCTGTTGTTTGATGGAATATTCTGTATATGTCTGCTAGGTTCAGTTGGTGCCTAGTGTTGTTTAAGTCTTCTGTTATCGTGTTAATCTTTTGTCTCATTGCTGAAAGTCAGGTAGTGAAGTCTCCTGTTACTGCTGTGTTGCTATTCATTTCTCCTTTCAGTTATGTCCAAATTTGCTTCATGTGTTTAGGAGCTCTGATATTTGCTGCATAGATATTTAAAATTGTTTTATCATCTTGGTGAATTGACCCATATTCTTATGTAATGTCCTTCTTTGTCTCTTAATAGTTTTTGATTGACAGTCTGTTTGGTTTGGTGTTAATGTAACAGAACCCCTGGGCTGCTGCGATTGAAACAGAACCCACGGGCTGTTTAGTTAGGGGCCCGATTGCCTGCCGCCAGAAGCATAATTCGCAATACCAGATTTTAGTGAAAAGAAAAAGAATTGTTTATTTAATAGTTACATAGATTTAGATTATTTGCTGATTTTTGCCATTAAGTCTTATTTAAAAGACGCACAAACAGATAGTTCTGCCTCCCCCTACCAAACCAGGCTAGTTTTAGGAAAGTTAGAGATGTGAGAAACACTCACAATAAAAAAACTGGGACACAGGACTTGAGCAGTAAAGCGAGGCCTTTATTCACGAGTCTGCAGAGCCGGGCGCACCCTCACAGCCAGGAGAATGTGCGCGCCAAGTAGACAAAGATGGCTGCTTTTATAGTCTTAGCTCCCCTACCCCTCTCCTTCTTCCCCGTTTCTCCATTACTGGTTACTCCGAAGTTATAATCTAACACGTTCATCTAAATGCCCCTGTTATGATTTGTAAATATGCTAATGCTGTCAATTCCCTTCTCAGAGATCCTCTAATTACATTTGCTCTTAAGACCCTTTCATTACATTTGCCCTTTGTTACTAATGACTTTCTACTGGTTTGGGAGTCACTATGTCCTTGTTTCTTACAGAGATACTTTTTCCCTACTTCCTAGTGTTAGAAACAAGGTCATAGTGACTCCCAAACCAGTAGCAAAGTCATTGGTAACAAAAGGCAAATGTAATTGAAGGGTCTTAAGGGCAAATGTAATTAAAGGATCTCTGAGAAGGGAGTGGATAACATTAGCATATTCACAAATCACAATAGGGGCATTTAGATGAACGCGTTAGATTGTACCTCCGGAGTATCCAGTCATGGAGAAACGGGGAAGGAGGAGAGGGGAGGGGAAACTAGTTGCGTTAGGGTGGGGAAGCTAATCGCTCTCACTTTAGGGTGGCAATTTCAGGGTGGAGAAAATAATCACTTTAGGGTGGCAATTTCAGGGTGGAGAAAATAATCACTTTAGGGTGGCAATTTCAGGGTGGGGAAGCTAAGACTATAAAACCAGGTTCCTTTGTCTAGTTGGCGCGCACATTCTCCTGGCTATGAGGGTGCGCCCGGCTCTGCAGACTCGTGAATAAAGGCCTCGTTTTACTGCTCAAGTCCTGTGTCCCAGTTTTTATTGTGAGCGTTTCTCACAATTTGGGGGCTCGTCCGGGATCCTCCGCCTGTGTGTGGGAAGGGCTCTGAGCCAAGGTGGGGAGACGCGTCCTACCCGCTTTTGGGTGGCCCGCTTGACCCAGGGCCCACCCGCCTCAGTGTCCGGAAACGACCCGAGACTTCTTGTTGGGACAGCAGTGGATCGACGCAGGGGGAAACAAAAGCAAACACCGCGGCAACCAGGCAACCTCGTGCATGGGCCAAGGTAGGAAAATTGGACTTAAGTACTGCCTTGGTGGTTGGGCATCCTCGGGAAGCTGATTGTGCATGTGGCTGGTACGAGTTGTGCGTGTGGCTGGTATGAGTTGTGTGTGTGGCTGGTACGAGTGTGGAGTGCCTCTCCGCTGGGTCCGCTGTCCCGTGAGGGAGACGGCCGGAGTGCACCTCCGCTGGGTCCGTTAGGTTGAGAACACAGCCGGATTCAGCCACGGGAATCAGCTGAGGATGGGAAATGGAAATTTTAGGCCTAGGGGTGGGGACCAAAAGTAAGGAAGAACAGACAATGGTAAATTATTGTTGTTTCCTTTGGCCAAAGGAACCCATTTAGGGGAAATCTGTCTCCTAGCCCCGATTTGGGTCTGATGAATGTTGGGTTTGTCAAGCTCTGGTCTTATATGTGTGTTCAGCTTTTTTGGATTGTTTGTTTGTTTTTGGAGAAAGAAGAGAGGGGCATCGCTGTGTGGTTGCCTCTCGCTCGTGCCCCCAGTTGGGGATCTGGCGTGTGGCCTGGTCGTGTGCCCTGACTGGGAGTTGAACCGGCGACACTTGGTTCGTGGGCTGGTGCTGGGTCCACTGGGTCACAACAGCCAGGGCCAGGCATCAGCCTTTAAGGAAGAGAGGGAATATGTTCTCTGCTGATCACCACCTACCAGCAGATCCGCAGGTCTCTTCCCTGTAAAAAAGAAAAAGAGAAGGCCTGGGACCCTCTGTCCTGTCTCCCACTGCCTTATAGCCCTGGCCAGCCGGCGGCCAACTGGGCAGAGGCACCGTGGACGGACAGTACAGACAGAAGAGGCCAGGAACACCTAGCAGATACCCCACCAGCATCCGCCCCCATGACACCTACGGCGCTGGTGGCAACTTATCTAAATTAAGAAAGGAATTGAAACAATGTAAGCAAGACCTAAAGAACTTCTCCATTCCCTCAGAGCACCCGGTTTCCCTTTAGGGAAGTCTCCAGGGGTCCAGGACATATTAGATATGTCAAATGCTCCTTCAACAAGCACTGAAGTTAGAAACTTCAAACGCAATATGAAGCGCTTGGTAAAGGACCCCCTTGGACTGGCAGAATAATTAGATCAGTTCCCCGGACCCAGCATATACATGTGGACAGAATTACTGTCTATACTAGACATCTTCAGTGGGGAAGAGAAGGGAGTGATCAGACGGGCTGCTATGAGGATATGGGAAAGGGAACATCCCCCCGGTCAGGAAACTGTCCCGGCCTAACAGAAGTTTCCCAGTATAGACCCTGATTGGGATAACAGGCCGGAGGCTAGGGCTCAAATGAAAGACCTTAGGAGCTTCGTCATCAGGGAAATCAAGGAGTCCGTTCCCCATGCACAGAATGTCTCCAAGGCATTCGAAATACAGCTCCATCAGATCCCTGCAGAAGCTCAGGGACAAAATGAAGTATTCTGGTCTAAATCCAGAGAATGCTGTGGGACAGGGACTCTTAAAAGTCACCATTGTAACAGAAACTAGCCAAATATTTGTAAGAAATTGCAAAAAGTAAGTGAATGGGCCAATTAAAGCAACTGAAAAACTCTTCAGGGAAGTTCAGAAAGTGTATGTTAGGAGAGGAGGAGAATGAGGAAGTAGCCCTCTTTAACTCTCTAAATCCGGGAGACAAAGGAACTGTTTTGGCGCCAAACTGCGCCCAGGTAAAGGCGCCTCCCATGGCACCACCCCTTCCACAGGTAGGGGCGGTTCCCGCGGCAGCATCGGAGGCTCCTGGGGCGCAGCCCCCTCTGCAGGTGAGTGTGGCTTCTGCAGTGCCCACCCATCTGCAGATTCAAGGGACTTCCCTCTCAGCACGCCTTTTGGTTATGACCTCTGAAGTGACTGCAAAGCCAATGACTCCACCTCTGCAGGAGGAGAAATGGGTCTCTCCCTCCAGAGCCTGCATGAAGGTTGTGATTTGGACACTAAGCCTCATAGGTATACTGCCATTTAGGGTAAGCCACGTGAGTGCTCCACCATGGTGGATAAGTCACGTGGGTTTGCCACCATCTTGTGGGTGGTACTTATTGGTGCCACCGACTTCAAAGATGCTGCATGTAATGCTGCCGCCATCTTTGAAGTGGGCAAAATGGTGGGTTAGGTATGCTCTTAAGGTGATGTGTTTTGTTTGCAAAATGGTATATGTCTAAACATTCAAGTCATTGCTGCATGACAGGTGTTTGCAAGGTCTAAGCTTCAGAAAACTGCAGAATATCTACAAATCTAGGGAAATTTTAGCTGCTAAATACTGAGTTTGGGTAGAGTCCTTTACAGTGTGGAAAAGAATTGGAAATGGGTTATGGTTAAATCTGAATGGGTAAATATATGGAAAGTTTGTGAATGTTGCAGAAAGTCTTTGGAAAGTCATAAAAATGTATAGAAAGGTTGTGAAAGTTTTTAAACCTGGGAAAAGGGAAACCTCAACTACTTGTGGTCTAATTGTATGGTTACTGTACCTCTGTATTGGCATTAAGCCATTGGGGACCTATGAAAGGTCATTTGGAATTCCCTGTATTGGTTTGGCATTTAGCTGTTGGAGACCTAGAATTCTCTGAGGCCTAGGAAGGGTCTGGAATTCTCTGTATTGGTACTGGCCATATAATCTGAAAGGAAAATTGAGGTTTCCCAGAGAAAATTAAAAAAACTTCACATGTAGGAAAGTGAACAAAAGAAAGTATAAGGCATGGAAATGCAATTTTAGGGAATATTAGAAGGACAAGAATTTTCCTTCACACTGTATATTTTTCTCCCTACCTGATCCCTCCAGAACTTGGCAATTTAAAGAAGTAAGTAATTACATTAGGTTTCTTTGCATAAAACTAAAAAGACAGTTGCTAATGGTGGTTATGTCAGCCGAGGCTTTGACTGGAATGTCATGCCTGAAGGAGGCATGCTTAGGCTAATGAAAGCCCATGAGGGAAAGGCCTGGCACCTTGGCTGGTTGTGCGGTCCATGGCAATCTTTCTAGGGAAAAAAACGAAGATTGCTTCCCTAATAAATGGCTAGGAAGAAACTTAAGGCACAATGGAAAACCCAAAGGATTTGGGAAAGCATGGGTTTTACAGGCAAGGCCAGATGGCAGGTGTGTGGCTCAGCTTCTTGCCCAGGGGGCAGACTGAAGGTCAACCTGAAGAGTCTTTGTATAAGTTCCAGCAAAGCAGACTTAAAAAATCTTATGTGGTCAATCACTGCTCTTGTTGTGTTTATGCAAATGAACAGGCTAAATTAAAACTGGACTTAATGCAGTCCCTTTAATAACAAGGAGGGTAATCTTAAGGAGAAAAATCGTGATTTGAGGAAAATCACAATGATCAGTGGTAGACTATAAACTAGTGCAGCTGTGTCTATAAAGTTTATTTTAATTAAAAGTTTGTTTTCATTCAAAAGTTAAACCAGGTCTGTGACATTATCAATAATGCTTAATTTACAGGCAAGAAGAATGTCAAATGCCTTGCAACTGGATGTCTTCCCAATAAGACAGTCTTGCAAATTTAGAAATTGGTTTGTGAATTGTGTTGTGTGAATAAACATGTGTGTGTTCTTTCTGTTTTCATAGGATATAAGCCTATAATCTCATTACCTGAGTGATTGTCTGTACATAGAAGCCTCACTTAAGAAGCCCATCTGCATTGCTGCCTCCTGAGACTCAACAGTTTGGCTGAACTAAGTGGTTGGGTTGGCGAAGTATGGGTTGGTCAGTGGGCTTCACTTTAAACTGGTCTCTCTTTTGCTTAAAATAACTTTCACCAAGGAGCTCCTTCCCGAAACTGCCAGCCTCTCCAGTGCAACCCTCTTCTTCTGACACTGAACCAGCCACAGACCTTAAGTCAGGAACCCCATGTGGCTGCCAGAGTTTATGGCCTAAAAGCTAATGTATCTGACATAAATCCAGTAGGGTGGCTAGGTCTTCAATAGGTCTTCACTTAGTGACAACTACTCCTTCCCTAGAAAATCTAACTTCTCTCAGCTACACCTCAGAAAAGACTCCAGAATAATCCAGCCAACGTAAAAGTTTTTAAGGTATTAGATCTCAGACAAACCTTAGAGATAGAGACTGGGTACGGAGACGCAAATGCTTGGGTAGAATGGGTCAAATTTGCTGTTAATTCCCTGAATAAAAGCAACTGTTATGCTTGTACCACAGGGAGACCCCAGGCACAGGTCGTACCATTTCCACTAGGTTGGGACTCTGACCCCTCGGGAATGGCCTGTATGCTCGCTCTCTACCAGGATGAGAATGCATGGGGAAACGGGACTTGCAGAAGCTTGTCTCTCCTCTTCCCTCTATAAGGAGTAATGGGACTCAATCCCTCCCTTCATACTCAGTGGGGCCCATGAATTACTCTTCTTGCCTCTCTAGGTGGGAAGCAAATTTGGGTACCCCTGCGGAAGAACTCCTAACGTGTACTCATACCAGAAATGCGAGCCACCTTCACAGTGGGGCCGGCGACTATATTCCCCTCCAAGTCCCCAGAGCAGATGTCTGGTGGTATTGTGGGCAAAGGAGTCTCTGGAAAATCCTACCTGACAGGTGGAGTGGAACCTGTGCCCTGGTTCAATTGGCTATCCCATTTACCCTAGCATTTCCAAAACTGGTCCAGACTAGACTGCCCCTGTTAGGGAAAGAGGTCAGTAGTGCCTGGTGGATCCTTTGATCTTCATATCTATATTGACGCAATTGGGGTCCCCAGAGGAGTTCCAAATGAGTTTAAAGCTAGAAATCAAATAGCAGCAGGGTTTGAGTCAGTGCTCTTCTGTTGATTTATTTATTAAATGCCACCAGTTGAGTGGCTTGGGAGAACAGGATGGCACTGGATATGATGCTGGCAGAAAAGGGAGGTGTATGTGTAATGCTTGGGGGGCAGTGTTGCACCTTTATCCCTAATAATACGACCCCTGATGGATCTATTACTAAGGCTCTGCAGGAACTTAGCAAATGAGCTAGTGGAAAACTCAGGTATTGAGAATCCCATAACAGGATGGTTAGAAAATTGGTTTGGCAACTGGAAAGGAATAATCTCATCAGCTCTGGTATCCCTCATAGTGGTAACAGGCGTCCTCACAGCTTTAGGCTGCTGTATTCCATGCATCAGAGGTTTAGTTCAAAGACTAATTGAGACTGCACTAACTAAACAGATGCAGCAACTTTTCATAATCTCCTCCTCCGAGAGACCAAAGGGAATCCTAACCATGAGGAAGAAAGTCAAGAAATCCTCCTTAAATTTGGAGGAATAAATAGAATGGTTTGAGTAGTCAATTTTCCAAAAGAGACAGGGGGAAATTGTTAGAAACAAGGTCATAGTGACTCCCAAACCAGTAGCAAAGTCATTGGTAACAAAAGGCAAATGTAATTGAAGGGTCTTAAGGGCAAATGTAATTAAAGGATCTCTGAGAAGGGAGTGGATAACATTAGCATATTCACAAATCACAATAGGGGCATTTAGATGAACGCGTTAGATTGTACCTCCGGAGTATCCAGTCATGGAGAAACGGGGAAGGAGGAGAGGGGAGGGGAAACTAGTTGCGTTAGGGTGGGGAAGCTAATCGCTCTCACTTTAGGGTGGCAATTTCAGGGTGGAGAAAATAATCACTTTAGGGTGGCAATTTCAGGGTGGGGAAGCTAAGACTATAAAACCAGGTTCCTTTGTCTAGTTGGCGCGCACATTCTCCTGGCTATGAGGGTGCGCCCGGCTCTGCAGACTCGTGAATAAAGGCCTCGTTTTACTGCTCAAGTCCTGTGTCCCAGTTTTTATTGTGAGCGTTTCTCACACTAGGCACAGTTCAGCTTTACCAGTAGCTGCCAATCATTTGATCCTGACTGGGGAGGTTTTGCCTGTGTTGTGGTGCCTGCCAGCTTTTAATGCAGAACCGCGTTGTAAACTGCATGGAGTTCTCCCTTTCCTTTCCAAAACCGTATGGGTGTTTCCCCCTTCTCAAAGCCGCGTGGTGTTCATCAAAAAATGTCTGCCGCTTATTTTTAAATCCCTGACTGTGTCCTGTGATGCAGTGGGCATGGTAACCAGTTTTGACCATTCACAGAACCTTACACAGGCTCTGTGTGCTCTTTCTGTACCATCCCATGGTCCAAAAACCCCTCCCATCTTCTTGGGGCCTTGGAAGTATCAAAGCCATTTGTGTAACAAAGACACAGGCATGTGAAGCCATCTTAAAAGCTGTTTCCTTTCCCCATCCCCCAACCAGCAGGCTCTGGGGATTTTTGGAGACCCCTACTCTGTAACATTTTCAGTTTTGTACCCCGAGGATTTAAGTGTCTGGCTTGTAGTGAGAAGTAAAAAAATGTTTGTTGAAACCCTGGCTGCTGTGGCTCAGTGGATTGAGCGTCGGCCTGCAAGCCAAGTGTCGCTGGTTCGATTCCCAGTCAGGGCACATGACCAGGTTGCACGTCAGGTCCCCAGTTGGGGGCGCGAGTGAGAGGCAACCACACAGTGATGTTTCTCTCCCTCTCTTTCTCCTTTCCCCTCTCTCTAAAAACAAACAAATAAATAATTTAAAAAAGAATTTTAAAAAAATGTTTGTTGAAAATTAGTGCATTTTCATTAGTGAATACTTAGATAGCTCATGCCATGATCTTGGTTCTTGAGCTTGAACACATATAACAATCTTAGGAATAGGTGGCTTTAGAATCTGTCCCTCTTTTTTTTCTCAAACCTTTGGAGATGTATACATTAATACCTTCACCAACAAATGAAAATACTTCCTTTCTTCTTGAAGGTTTGCCCTGAGGTATTTCAAGGACACTTCTCCAGTCTTTCAAAGACTCTTCCTAGAGAGTTCAGATGCTAATCCAGTCCGCTTTGGACGCAGGCGGATGAAGCTTCGGGACCTAATGGAAGCAGCCTACAAGTTTCTGCAGCAAGAGCAGTCTGTATTCCGGGAGCTCTGGGACTGGAGTGTGTGTGTCCCTCTCCTCAGAAGCCATGACACCTTGGTGCGCTGGTGCGTAGCTGTACTTCTAGTGTGGGGTTGGTGAGGGAGTGTAGAATTGTGTACATGAAGGAAAGGAAACCATTTAATGTTTGTTGTCTTTGTGCTGTGCCTTTTGGGTTCTTATTTCCTTGCTTTTAATCATGTACCACATCAGAGGAAAATGAGATGATGTGAATGGAGTTTCACCTTTTTCATGTTTTGTCAAGTGAATTCATTCAATGTGTTATGTTCTATAAGATTTCCTTTTTGAGTTTGCAGTTGGCTACCAAATTTTCTTTTTTTCTTTAGAATCACCTGCAAGCTGTGAGTTCACATACTTTGGTTTTCTCTAGGTACACAGCCCATTGTCTTGCTGTGGTAACTTATATGAATGAAGAGCACAAGTTATCATTCCTTAAGAAGATTTTTAATAGTGAGGAACTTATCCATTTCAGGCTGAGGTAAGCAGGAATATTTCTGGAGATCTTGATGCAGCTCTACTCTGGCTTGAAGTCATTCATGAGATCCTTATTTCATTTAGGTTACTAGAAGAGGCCCAGCTGCAGGACTTGGAGAAGGCCTTGATTTTGGCCAATCCAGAAACTTCCCTGTGGCGTAAGGAGAAGGAGCTGCAGTACTTACAGGGATACCTTGTTTCAGCTGACTTGTGTTCCAGGGTGACTGCTGTCTGTGGTGTGGTTTTGCCTGGGCAGCCACCAATCCCTGGAGAGCAGGTATGTTGGCCTCAGGAGGGCGTGTGCCTTCTTCCCCCTCCGAAACACTTATAACACAGAGCCAAATCGAGTTTGTCGAATTGCTGTTTCATTTATAAAAGATATATTAGGAGAAATGTACCTCTCTGATTTTCTTTTTGTTCCTATTAAATTAGAAATAGTAACTGCTTGTGTGATGCTCTTAACTTTAGTAAAGCACTTTCATATATTCTCTATTTTACATGTTATGACAGCTATGTGAAATTGGGTGGTGCATATTATGGTACCATATTAATGTAAAACAAAGGCAGACTGACTTTCCCAGAGACCCTTGGGCACTTCCGCAGACACAGGGGTAGGTCCAGGTATCAGTCCCAGCTGCCTCTTTTTATGAGAGTTTTCTCTTTGTGATGGGGGAGGCTGGGATCTGCAGAGAACGTCCCGCTGCCATATGAAATGGCCTTTGAAGAATGTGGCTCCAGACCACACTTTGTAAAGGCTTATAGTTCATAATCTGACTCCATAATCTGGAACCATTGGGAGCCAGTCAGTTTCTGTTTTCCCCCAGCAGTCTTTAATCAGTTGTCATTTGGGTCAGACTCACCCAGTTGTCTTCTTGGAATAAGTCCTGAGTTGGATCGTTCCTTGAACCATAGGTTTGTCACTGGGTAGTACAGTTAAAAAAAATTGAGTACAATACACATATAAAAAAGCATGTTTTAAGTGTACATTTCAGTGATAATTCATAAACTGACTATATCTTTGTAACCAGCACCCCAAAGTTCTCTAGTCACTGAGACACCTTCCTCACCCTTTAACCATTCTCCTAATATAGATTATGTTTGGAGCATAAGAATTGTAATATAGGGAAGGATTCTGGTTGGGATGGGCTTATTTTTGGGTAGCAGTGGCAGGGCACTGGGGCAGAGTGCATAATTGTGCTGTGGCCCAGCCCACCTGCTAAATTGTTAGATTAAACTGCTCTTCAGAAAGTTGGAAAGAACTTCCAGCTTTGAATCTTATTTCGTCTTCAAATCTTTAGGGGACTAGCCATGTTGAAGAAGTTACTAGTTTTTAAAAGTTTATAATCATTCCACTTTTCCAAGAGATCATTTTTTCTTATATTAGGTGTATTATTACTTAAATTTTTTAAAAAATTGTGGTAGGTTACACATAACATTTACCATCTTAAACATTTTTAAGTGTATGTGTTAGTGGTTTTGACTTTATTTACATTGTTATGCAAATAAATGCCAGAACTTGTTATCTTGCAAAATTGAAACTCTGTACCAATTAAACATATTGGGTATATTATTTTATAATTTTTAACTTTTTGTTATGGAAAATGTCAAACACATTCCAAAATAGAAACACTGGTGTAATGAACCCCCATGTACCTTCCCATCACTTATATCAGTAATTATAAATTCATGATTAATTATGTTTCTTTTATATTTCTACACACTTACCTCACACCATATTATTTTGAAATCCACTTCCAGATGGTTCATATCTAAGTATTTTAGTATATATGTAAAAGAAAAGCACTAAAAAAACCCTGTATTCTTTGTTATATCTGAAAAAAAATGTTAGTTTTATAATATAAAACATATTTACCTGATTGTCTTAGAAATGTACTGTGTACATTTATTTATTTATTTATTTTGAGAGAGAGAAACCTGAATTTGTTTCACTTATTTATGCATTCATTGGTTGATTTTTGTGCATGCTGTGACCGGTAAAGGAACCCAAAACCTTGGCATATTGGGGCGATGCTCTAATCAACTGAGCTACCCAGTCAGAGCTATTGTGTACATTTTTATTTTAGATATGAAATCCTAGAATATGGCAGTAGGAAAGGAAAGGAAATAGTATGTCCCACCCACTGTGTGTCAGCTTTTTTGGCTTCCTGAACTTTGGGAGACTTTTTCTTAAATTTGTTAGTGTATTTTTCCCTTCCTCCCACCAAGGCAGGTGTTGAGGGAGGAAGAAAGACAAGAAAAAAGTCACATCCTTCCTTTGGGTAACATACTTACTGTTATTATACTTCTGGTAGTACTAATTTATTGGCAGAGATTTATGTAAAGGTCAGTGGAAACATTGTAGAAATTTAATTAACCTGTGCCTTTTGGATAAAGGACACATTTTTGACATGCCTTTTAATTTCTCACTTGCCTCCTTAGGCTAGTGATAGGAGTTCTTTTCGTGAACAGGAGCTGGCCTTCAGATCTTACGTGCTGGTTGAGTCAGTCTGCAAAAATCTTCAGACCCTGGCTATGGCTGTGGCTTCTCAGAATGCTGTGTTGTTGGAAGGACCAATAGGATGTGGCAAAACTTCCTTAGTGGAACATTTAGCTGCAATGACAGGTAGAAAGAAGCCCCCTCAGCTCCTCAAAGTCCAGCTTGGAGATCAGACCGACAGTAAGGTAATTAGGAAATGGCAAGTTTTGGTGGATTAGCATGCTTGTAAATATTTGGGTTAAGGTATTGTTTTTGCTAAGGGACTATGAGAATAGTTATTAGTCTTTCATAAATGATGGGACCAAGCTCTAAAAATTGCAGGTGCTTACTTATGTGCCTATAGAAGTTTAATGAAATTAATCAAAGGATGTAGCAGTGGCACCTCAGGTGTGTGATT
The DNA here is from genome assembly GCF_987537825.1 of Furipterus horrens. Lineage (NCBI taxonomy): Eukaryota > Metazoa > Chordata > Mammalia > Chiroptera > Furipteridae > Furipterus > Furipterus horrens. The sequence continues at coordinate 133,354,404 of NW_028327176.1, read as the reverse complement.
TGGGGAATTACTTTATCCTCTTTCTGCAGATGCTGTTGGGACTGTATCGCTGCACAGATGTCCCAGGAGAGTTTGTGTGGCAGCCTGGCACCCTGACACAGGCAGTCACGAAGGGACACTGGATCCTACTGGAGGATATTGACTACGCTCCCTTAGATGTGGTATGGTCTAATTAATCACTAATTTCCTGTCTTTGAAGAGCATTTTGTTAGTGATTCTGGTGAATGAATTAAACATAGGCATTTGATTAGAGATGTGTTGTAAGAAAATCATTCATGGTTGCCTATCTAATCTGGGTTGAGCTTTTGGATTACTTGACTGGTTTCTTGTTTAATAGGAATTGATAAAATTTTGCTTGTACTGTTTCATTTAGTAGTTGAATATGTGACCAATTTTACAAAAGTTTAGCTAAGTACATTCTTTGATGAATAAGTCCAGATTCAAAGCCTATCGGACGATTTCTGTCTTGATCTCCTTTTGGCAGTGGTAAAAATCAGAAAATTCCTGTACTTTGAGTTCCATTTTGTGCAGACAATTCCCCTTCTGTTAATACATTTGTTTCCAGAAGGTGTGTTGTTCAGTTGATTTAAACCTAATTGTCATTATAGTGAAGATATGTTTACTTAAAAAGATACATGGATTCCTTGATTATTATTTAGTTGTTTCCAGAACTTCTCAGCTAATATATATTTTTAAAGATCTTATTTATTTTCAAAACTATTTTATTCATTTATTTTTAGAGAGAGGGTAAAGGAGTGAGAAAGAGGGAGAGCAACACATATCAGTTGCCTCTCACATGCCCCCAACTGGGGACATGGACTGCAACCCAGGCATGTTCCCCATCTGGGAATCAAACCAGCGTCCCTGTGGTCCATAGGCCGGTGATGAATCCACTGAGGTGCACCAGCCAGGGCCAGATTTTATTTATTTACTTTTAGAGAGAGGGGAAGGGAGGGAGAAAAGAAAGGGAGAGAAACATCAGTGTGTGAGGGAGACATCTATTGGTTGCCTCTCGCACACCCTCAGCTGGGTACCTGTCCTGCAATTCAGGCATGTGCCCCAACTGGGAATTGAACTGGTGACCTTTTGATTTGCAGTATGACGCCCTATCCACTGGGCTACACCAATCAGGACTCAGCTAATACTGGGTTGGCCAAAAAGTCTGTATGCTTTTTTCCATAAAATAAAGACCCGTTTTTCATTTTCACCAATAACATTATTGATTTGGATATTTCAGTATGTTTGCTATCTTCCATGTGGTGTAGCATCGATTGTTCACAATTAATGTCTCGATTTGATCGCTTTCAACTTCAACTGGCCTACCCATATGTGGAACATTGCTGAACAAGATCTCCAGCACAAATCTTTGCAAACCACTTTTGACACATTCAGTCATAGCACCTTCTCCATACACTGCACAAAACTTCTTTTGTGTTTCGGTTGGATTTTTACCTTTCTTGAAATAATAAAGCATAATATACTGAAAATGTGTATTTTCTTCCATCTTCAATATTAAAATGGCTACACAAAAATGCACCAGTTTTGATAATTAAAAAAAAAAAATTCACACTGATATGATAGCTGTCCCAATACAATCTAACAAAATTGTTCTGAATGAAGTTCAAGACAGCTAGGCATTACTAGAGCCATCTTATGGAAAAAACCAAATTTTTGGCCAACTCAATATTTTAAGGCAATTTTTATAGCTCTCCTTCAGGATGATTTTTTATTTTTATGCATTTTTTTTTTAGTTTTAAGTTTTGGAGTTGCCCCTATATTATTTTGGGTTTTCCTTTCAGCTCCCAGCCATGTATGAAATAATGATAATTATGCCTGATATTTTTCTATGCTCTCCAGCTCGCTGATCCAATCCTCTGCTTTATCTAGCCTGCTTTTGATTCCTTCTGTGCTCTTCAATTCAGAAATTGTGTTGTTCATTTCCTCCTGGCTCTTATTGATTATTTCTTTTTTTTTTTAATGTTTTTTATTGATTATATTGTTACAACAGTTCCAATTTTCTCCCCCTTGTTCCCCTCCACCCAGCACCCCCCTCCCCCAGCAATCCCCCCCAAGTCCATACCCCTGGTTCGTAAAAATTAACTATCCCCCCCCTCTCAAATATTAGGACCCTTATTGATTATTTCTATGTCCTTTTTAATGCTGGTATAGTTCTCAGTAAGTTCCTTGTAGCTTCCTGGGCGTTCTTTGTAGTTCCCCTGGAGTTCTTTGTAGTTTTCTTTGAGCTTGCCAAGCTCATTGAGCTTCCTTATAATCATTATTTTGAATTTCATGTTTGATAGTTTGCTTGCCTCTTATTTCATTTAGCACTCTTTCTTGGGATTCCTCCTTTCTTTTTGATGGGGGATTGTTTCTTTGTCTCCCCACTGTAGGTGACTCCTCTTGTTTGTTTCTGCCTCTTGTTTGTTTCTGCTTCTTAGACTAATCTGCTTTGACTTCCTGTCTTTTGTGGTGTGACCTTCTGTGGTAGGAGACCTGTGGGACTCAGTTCTCTGTGATCTCCTGAACTTCATGCTCTTGGGATGCCCTTTATGATGTTTATTTCTATGACTGATATTTTTTGAACCCTCTACCTTGGCTTTCTGTTTAGTTTCAAACTTTCCCTATAAACTCAGGTTCCTCTAGATCCATATGTGTAGTTCACACCTCGCTTGAAAAAATCTGTTTGAATGTTCCTAAGGCAGTGCAAGTTCAAGTTGTCAAAAAGGAGATTTGTCTGCTCTTTCTCAGAACAGCTTTTTCTGTTCACAGTTACCAAGCCAGAAGTTTGATGTCTCCCTCTTCTAGTCTCTCCTTCAGTCTTACATTGCTTAGACTTTTTCCTTCTCTCTCTGTTCTCTTCTCTCCTATCCCACTGCCTTAGCACAGGGCTTCTTCTGTCTTTCCTTTCTTCCTTTGTTCCTCTTACTTCTCTTACCTGTTTTTTTTCACCTTTCTTGCTCCAGGCTAGCTTCTTTTAGCTTATCTTCCATAGTGTTGCACAGTTGCTTTTCTAAAATAAAAAATGTAATGTTTTCTCCCGGGCTAAAATCCTCTCAATAACTTTCATGAAAAAACTCAAATTATTTAGTTCAACACAAGAGGCCTTTTCTCATCTATCTAGAAGCCTTGTAGTTTTCCACTTCATATGCACATTCTGCCCTAACCATAACAGCATCCTCCCATGCCTCACTGTTAGGCATGTACATTTTTATTCATTTGAATATTTTGCCTGGAGTGTATGTGCATTTGTCTCCCAGCAAACCTGGCTAGTTCCTACTCACTTTTAAGGCTGAGTGAACGCCATTTCCTCTGGGATGGCTTCATTTCCCTGCTTCTTAACCACTCCATGCCGATTTACAGCTACATACTCTCTCTCCTCTGCCTTTGTACATCCCTGCAGTCCCACTGGTCTTGCTCTTTGGTGCTTTGCATAGCTATCTCTCATCAAATGTTACGCTGTAAAGCCTCAGCTGTGTCTGGATTTTTAGTGTCTTGGTTGGTTCTGGTCCATAGTAGGCACTCAGTGAATGCTGAATGAATATTCCGTTCTGCTGGAGTATAGGGGGCCCAGCCTTTCCCACCTGCCTTTTGATCCCAGTTCATGCTATGAGAACTGGGGTGTCTTTCAAGGATGTGTTCACTATTTGGAGACAGGGCGTTTTGTTGTTGTTGTTACTTTGTCTCAATAGCTTTATTGGTGGGTTTTGTGGTTTAGGTTTCCGTACTAATCCCTCTCTTGGAGAATGGAGAGCTCTTGATTCCTGGCCAAGATGACTGTCTAAAAGTGGCTCCTGGATTTCAGTTCTTCGCGACCAGGAGGTATGTCACATTAACCTTTCTATTCCCACTGTGGAGCCTCTTCCTCATAAGTTTGCACACGAGAGCGCCAAGTTCGAGGTCCTGGAATAAAGTTCTCTGGGCTGATTTTAAGCAAGGTTAGTTGGAATTGATGACGGATCCAACCTTCTCACTCCTGACTACTTTTAATGTAGGTAATTAATTTAGAAAATAAGGGTCCCCCCCACTTATAAATAATTAACCAGTTAAAAAAAACTTTACCTAATTTTCGTGTTTTCTTAAATTATCAGAGGTGAGACTGTTGTCAGATAGCCCTGGGTTTGGGTCCTGACACTAATACTTTTTACCTGCGTGTACCTTGTTTGTCTGGTTATGATGGGGCTTATAATACCTACTTTACAACTTAATGTAAGTTGTAAAGATGAAGTGAAATGACTTGCATTAAAAACCTGTCATATAGTAAGTGCCAATTAATGGCTAGCCAGGATGATGGTGATAATGACATATAGATTTCAATTGAATATAAGCATCAACAAAGGAATAAAACCTAAGAGAATTTAGTATATGTTCCTGTTTCTAATTTATAATAACATGAAGACAGTGGTTTACTTCCTGCTGCTAGTCTGCACCTGTACAGCTTCTCCAGGCTCTTTAAATTCTCAAGAGTATAACTGTCACATTATATTTAGTGATTATATTAGTGTTTATTACACCTCAGTGAATATTGATTCCCGGATAGAATGTGGCACTAACCTAACCGTTCTCAAGAAACACCTTGCTAGGCCCTATTAATTTTAATAGACCCTGATTTTATTTACAAAGATAGTGAAGTTCTTTTCTGCTAGGAACATTTCCCAGAAAGTCCTGGAACATCATAGAGAGATGTCAGACAAACACGAATTCAGTTCCCGGGTCTGCCATTTTTAGTCGCAGTTGAGTGAGCCAGGGACGTTGTTCTCTTCCTTCTGCGTTAGGAGAAAAGAAGAGCGTGATGCCCTCAGCACACTCACTTCTGAGGATTAAATCAGATGGCTTTGGTGTTAAGTTTGTGGCTTGTCCAGAGTATATGTTTCATGAATATTCCTTCTCTAGAAATTTTATTAATTGTGGATTTGTAGCTTTTGGTAATAAGCGGTGAACTTAAATGCTGTAGGCCTTTCTGTTTCCTAAAGTTATGTCTTAAGGAAGAGAAACGTGTTGTTGAGATCAAAACACCTAATAGAATCATTTGCAGTGACTTGAAAATTAAAGCTCTGCTACTCCCCCTTAGAAAACATTCAGACTTGAGTCAATTGACAAGCCTTTTATTTGTTTTCTGCCCTAGAAGCCCAGCATAGTGGTATCTAGTACCAGAAGGGATGTGAGTTTTATTCGTATGTGAGATAATGTCTAGCAAGAGATAATCAGGGCTGTGAATCAAGATTAAAGTTGGGAGTTTTGTGTGACCTTTTTTTATTATTTTAAAATGCAGACTCTTGAGCTGTGGTGGAAATTGGTATCGACCACTAAATAGTCATGCTACTCTGCTAGACAAATATTGGACCAAAATTCACCTGGATAACATGGATAAGACAGAACTGAGTGAGGTATGTGGTTATTAGAAAGTATTGATGCTTTTCTTTTTTGCTTTTCATTAAAAGTGCCAGACTTACATATAAATAGAGGGAGTAATTTAATAAATCCCAAAATACTCATCAACCTAATGAGCAGCTAACAATTAATATGCTAACATTTTACTCTATTAACTTCATCTAGACTTTTTATTTGCTAATAAATTTGAAAGCAGACCCCATAACATTTTATCTCCAAATACTTTCATGCAGCTCTAAAAATTTAAGGGCATTTTCATATGTTATCACAATAGCATTACTATACCCAATGAAAAAAGTAATTCCTTGGTACCATTTAATTCTCAGTTGTTCCCAAAGCGTCTTTCTACTAAGTTGATTTGTAACTTAATAACTTTTACACTTAACACCTTAATGCACATTTTGACCTGGATATTAATGAAGGTTCAGATGAATTATTTTATAGATTTTATACATTGATTCACTTTGTAGTATCACTGGTTATCCTCGATCATTAAGAGCTACTTCACCTTACTCTGCTAACCCCTCACCTCCGTTCGTATCTGCCTCTTCACTTGGAAAGCTTCCCATTCCCTGATGTTCTATCCTGGACAGTGGCAAATAAAAAAAAACCGGAAAAAGCTTGCTCATGAAATCTCTTAAGAAGCCTTGCCTGTCAGTGTGATTTTACAGCTCTTATACCTTGAGTTTCTCATCTCACTCGACTTCCCAGTTGTGTGTTTCTGTGTCTGATAGGTCATTCTTTCCCTGTCTTGCTGCCCTCGACCAGAAGCTCCTCCAGTAACTTTATTGTGTGCCGCCACCATGCACTCAGTGCCTGGCGCTTTGTAAACATTTGTTGTATGGCTCTGTCGTAATGCAGCTCGCTCTTTTGCAATTACAGATCCTTAAATGTTTAATTTTCAGATTTGAATTCCAGTCTGTTCTTTAAAGGAGAGGACTGAAGTTCACATTCGATGTGATTTATTGGGGATTAAGAGGATGTGAAACTTGAGAGCTACTCTTTTTCTTAGTTTTTGTATTTTGTCTTTAGGTTCATGCAAGAACTTTATTTTTCCTAAATAATTTATTTATTTGTTTATTTTAAGAGATAGGGGAAAGGAGAAAGAGAGGGAGAGAAACATCACTGTGTGGTTGTCTCTCACTCACGCCCCGAACTGGGGACCTGATGTGCAACCTAGTTATGTGCCCTGACTGGGAATCGAACCAGCGACACTTGACTCACAGACCGACACTCAATCCACTGAGCCACAGCAGCCAGGTTCCATGCGAGAACTTTTTGTTCCCATCACACAGAGCAGTGAGGGCTTCTGCTCATAGAAAGTGCAACAGGAGCATCCACCTCTTCACTTAAATGACATATGTCTTATATAGATAGTTGACTTTGAGAAGCTCACTTGTTTATTTTAAGCTTCTGGGCTTGCTAGTAAATCCTAATAACCCTCTCCTGAATAAATGACTTGTGGTAAAACCCTTGTGTGTATTACTTAGGAAATAAAATAATTTCCTATGCTATACACAAGCCATTTCTGTTGCTACCAACCCCAGTCATCCTATGCTTAGAAAGTTTTTTTTTTTTTTTAAACCTCTTGCTGAAATATCAAATTATACTTTAAAAAATGAGCTATTTATGTAGTGCTTGTCTCATACCAAGTGTGTACGAGGAACTCCCCCTGGCAGTTTCTCAAACCTTGTCTTCCCCATACACCTTGCATATGCCAGGTATCTTACGTGCTGGTGCCTTAGATGGCCTGCTTTCTCTGCTGGCAGTGCCCTCTCACAGCTACTGGTGACCTCTGCCAGGTGCATCTTCTATTCTGTGAAACCTTCCTGGCTCTCCCAAGTAGGGCTGACCTTTGTCTGCAAGCTTGATTTGCTTGCGTATTTGCTTATGCCAGACGGAGTTACTTAAGAGTGGGCTCCATTCCTTACTTGTTTTGTTTCCCTTCCCCCAGAACAGTGCCTGATACAAAGTAGGTACTTAATAAATGCTCATCAACGGAATGAATCTCCAAAATGCATATCATTTGATAACAGAGCCATGTCAGATTATTTTATTAAATGATATTTTTAAATTTTTTAATTTATGATAAGATATTTTTTGGTTCAGAGGGAAAATGACTGGTAGCTGAGTTTTTACTAAAGTGGTAAACCTGACCAAGTTTTTTTTTTCCCAAGTAAAAGTAGTTTTTTTACCCTGATCATAAATATACATACTTACATAATGAAATTACTACTCAGCAGTAAAAAGGAATGAACTGCTGATACATGCAGTAATGTCTGGATGAATCTCAAAAACACGCTGAGGAACCTGAACTACATACCACATCCTGTGTGATTCCATAAAAATGACAGATTTAAAAACAAAACCATAGGGATTGGAGTGGGCAGGGGGGTTAGGGGAAGGGATTGATTATACAAGGAGCACAAGGGAACTTCCTGTTGTAGGGGTGGGAGAAATAATTTATATTTTGTGTTGACAAGGTCATAAACATATGACCAGTTTTATATGTATTCCCTTCATAAAAATGTATATTCTGTATTTCAAAGATCCACATGTGTAACCATTAAATTGCATTTGTTTATTTTTATTATTCTCTTCTGTCCTTATTTAATTTTAATCCATCTGAAGTATATTTCCAGCAATATTTGTTGTAAAATCCTCCAATAAAACAAGGTATGAAAAAATAAAATCTATGAGATCTATAACTTGAGATGATTTAATATATATAAAATATGTAGATTATTTCGTATACTAATTGGAATCACAATATCATCCTTTTCAAGCTAAATTAAATGTAATATTTCTAATATATACACATTTCTCTTTAGATTTGATTGAACAATTTTATATCATAAAATCTTGGAATCAATATTATGAGCACCAATTATACTGTAAAAAGTTTTCAATAGTTATTGAAGTGAATAGGATGAGATCTTGTGGTTTTTAAATTTTATTGTCTGCTTTTGAAAGATCAGCTGTTTTTTATCAGCACTTAACACTAGCTCTTTTTACTGTGGTCTGTTTTAAAAGGTTTTTTTTTCCAGTTGACTGCTTCCAATTTGCTTTTGACTGAAAAATGACACAACGAGTCTTAGAATTGTATTTGCTATCAGTAAATAGTACTTGCAGAATTCTTTAGTGAATAAATTCCTGGGACTTGGATATGTATGTTGCTGGGAGAGACCTTTTTCCCATCTGGCTTCTACATCCTAAGCTCTGTTATAGATGATGAAATACCTGGACAACTGAGTTCTGGGTAGGAAAAAATTCAGGGTCTTTGAAGAGGAAGAGGAAGGGAAGGGGGCTGTGGGTGGGAGTAGAAGTTCTTATACTTGGTAAAGATGACAAATTTCATAGAGATATGTATATATATATATATATATATTTTTTTTTTTTTTTTTTTTTTTTTTGGTTGACTGAGAGAGATTCTGGGTCCTTCCGAGTGGATGAAGAAACTACTCAGACACTCACCATCTGAGGAAGGAAGGGAGGGGATTTTCTCTGAGGAAAATTGCCCTGGTTTCTTTATTAGCCAGGGTGTTTATCTACTTTCTACATGGGAAATGCATAAGGAAAAACATGTAGCCCTTCACCAAATGGTTGGGAATCATAACAAAGGGAAATGCAGATCGATAGAGGGTTGAGGCACCCAGGTATTTTACACAAGTTCAAAAATATTTACTCTTATTCAGTTGTTCTGTTTTTCACATCCTACTGATAAGAATTTGGGGCTGTTTAGAGAAAAACAGAGCAGGTTCCCTTTTCCTTAAAAGCCACTTTGGATTTCTGTTCTACCTTTAAAATCTTCCGGAGGGTGGGATTCAGAGCAGGCCTGGAAGACAACCTGCAGGCTAAGGGCCCAGTGGGGGGCGGCTCCACACAGCAGTCAGAGTCTTTTAAACCAAGCCTGTCTGTTTCCCACATCTCCCCATGCCTGTCTCTCCCCCACAGTTGACTAGTGTCAGGAGCAGTTTATGTGTGCTTTTAAAAATCACTGTGTTGCTAAATTTAACTTGCTTTTTTTCCTCCCTCTGTCAGATTCTTCAGAACAGATACCCCAGCCTCTTGGCATCAACTGGCCACCTGCTTGACATTTACCTCCAGCTTACTGGAGAGAAACATCACTCTGGGAGTGATAGTTCTGCTGGATGTGAACAGACACCTCAGGAAGTTTCAGAAGCCAGAAGCGAAAACAAAAGACTAAACCTTGAGGGAAGAGAATTGTCTCTAAGGTACTGGACTAACACCTTTTTGAGTTGATATTTTAAAAACTGCTTCTCTCTAAAGTTCTTACCAGCTAGAACCAAATGCTTATAAGAGGTCCAGTTCGAAATGAGAGTTCTGGGCTGCTTCATGGTGTCAAATCCCATTTTCAGGTCTAGTTTCTGATTATGAAGACTTGTAAAGGTAACATTATTTTTGCTTTGAAAAATGACCTTTAAAGGCCAAGTTGGGAATAGTTATTGACAGTTTTTTCACAGTTTTTTGAGACACTTGCGGCCTTAAATAAGACCCTTGGATTTTGCTGTATAGTTAGCTCTGTGCCTTTTTTCTGTATTCCTATGGTTGACTTGCCCTTGCAGAACTGAGAATTAAAAATGGGCAACTTCCCTCAGTTTGCCCTGAGATTTGCTCCCCCTGCCCTGCTGCCTTGTCTGGCAAGGATAGGGGAGAATTGAGCAGTAGGTCACTTCCTGGGAGGGGTAGGCACTGGGACCACTCACTTACTCTTTCTTATGACACTGTTTATCTTCTCATTGCTAGAAAAAAAGGAGAGATTTCATTGTCGGGTGTGCCCAGACTTAAGTGGACCAAATAAACTGATGCCTTTGATGTCTTTAGCTTATGGTCTTTTATTTCTTGGCTTTGTTTTTGTTTTTGTTTTTGTTTTTTAAGGGATCTACTGAATTGGTGTAACAGGATTGCCCATAGCTTTGATAGTCGGTCTTCATCAGCATCATTAAATATTTTTCAAGAGGTAAGATATAGTTTTCTTGCTTGTTTTCTCTGTACTCTTATCAGGCTGTTAATTTCCATTGTTACTTTCTGTCTCTTGACTGCTGTCAGTTTTTCTTTTGTGTAGGTATTGTTTATAATCCTTAGCTAATTAAAATTGAACTAATGTTGCCTTAAAACTAATTGGACATAATAAATGTTTTGTGGTTTTTGAAACAGGTTACTACTTAATGCAAATAAGAATAGTTTGAGATAGAATAAAATAGGCACTGAGATTAAAGGTAAAATAAATAAATAAAAATCTCCCAGGTGATAATACTGTTATAAAATATAAAGTGTTTCTAGGATGTTTACTATTTATTCTTACAAATAAGTTCTTATTCTGTATGATAGATTTGTATTTCTCCACTTGCCTTGGTAGGGCCTTTTAATTTTAGTCCAGAGGAATTTACTTGGGGCTTGCAAGTATAACCTTGTATGCTGGGCTTGGAAAAAAATGAATTATAGCTCTGCCATATTTAATAAGAACACAGATTTGTTCCCTCCTGCTTAAGAATAAAAGTGATACTGTCTGAAGATGTATGCGCTCTTAAAACATTGATCCATTTTGATTATAAAGTGTTCTGGTTTCTGTCAGTTGGGACTGAGGAAAGAGTATAGTGACCCAATTTGGTTTGCAGTGAAGTGACTTTGCGTAGGAGACCTCATTTGGAGTGCCTACTTAAGCTCAGCTGAGCCCTGACATGTGGGTTGGCAGTACTTTAATCTCTCCAGCGAACTCTTCCTGTTCACCTACATTTGTTATGTTTCTTACAGGTAACCTTGTTTTGTGCTTCTAAAATAAAACAATAACATTGGTAGGAGTCCTCTTATCTTTAGATTCTATTTTAGGATGTCATTGTGTGTTTGTGAATAAAGCCATTTTATTGATATATAATTCACTGACAATAAGATTCACTCTTTTAAAGTATACAATTCAGTGTTTTTTAGTATATTCATAGATTTATGCAGTCATCACCACTATAATTTTAGGACAGTTATATTACCCCAAAAAGAAACCTTGTACTCATTGATCATCATCCTCATTTTCCCCTCTCTATAACCCCTGCCAGCCGTCTATAGATTTGCTGATCTGAACATTTCATATAAGTGAAATTGTACAATATGTGACCTTTTTGTATCTGGCTTTTTAAATTTGGTATATTCTCTCAGTTTATTTATGTTGAATGTAGTCTGAGTCAGTACTGTGTACTGTTGAAAATGGGAAAATACAGGAAAGCAAAATGATAAAATATATTTCTCTATCCAGGGATTCCCTAGCACTGTTAAGAGTTTGGTTTATCTTCTAGATCTTTTCTTCATGTACAGGCTTAAGAACTCTTACTCTAACCAAGTTAACCATGTTTGTTACAGAGCGAAAGGGGTTCTTCACGTGACTCCTTGGTGTAAAACCCAACAACTAGTGTTGAGGAAAACAGGTCTATATTTACAATATTCCAACCTAGGGAGGGCAGTGAGTACTTCAGCTCAGAGCCCTGTTCTCCCACAGGACCCAGCACTTCCCTTGCTTCCCAAAAGGCTAGAATCCAAAAACATGCCCAGAAATTCCCCATCCCTTATCTGTCAGCTCTCTCCTTCAGGATTCGGAGTACGATGTCATCAGCCTCCGTATAACAGTGCAGGAAAACATGTTCCATGTTGCACTGGATCACGCATGGTTCTCTCTCTGCCCTTTCAGAGCTGCATGGATCTCTTCTCTGCCCTCCTTGCAAACTGCGTGGTACTCCCTACTCTCTCCACACCATGTGGATCTCCTCTCATCTCTCTAAAATGGCTACTGCCTTATTTTTAAATCCCTGACAGTGGCCTGTGATGCAGTGGGCATGGTAACCAGTTCTGACAATTCACAGAACCTTCCGCAGGCTCTGTATGCTTTTTCCTCCTCACTATTCCATAGTCAAACCCCTCCCATCTCCTTGGGGCCTTGGAAGAACCAAGGCATAACTAAGACACTAGCTACCAGCTATGGTTATTCAAAGGCATCTTAAAAGCTGTTCCCTTCTCCCCATCCCCCAACCCACAGCCTCTGGGGATTTTGGGGGACCACCACTCTGTAACATGTTGAAAACATCAGGCCAGTTGTTTTAAAGAATGTCCCGCCTTCTGGTTTTATCTGGTTACTTCTTCATTGTTCTAACATCAACTGGTGTTCTGTAATTCAGTCCAATTCTGATACTACCTGTAGTTAGTTTAGACCCCATAGATGCAAGTCTTGTGGGGCACCCACCATTGCGACCTAGTTGTATGTTCAGGGGTTCCCATGACCAACTCAGGTTCAGTAATGGACTCAGAACTCATTGAAAGCACAATATGGTAAGGGTTACAGTTTTAATAGAAACGTGTAACTCAGGAACAGTCAGATGGCAGAGATGCACAGGGCAAGGTCTCACAGCTCTGACAGAGGAGCTTCTGTTCCTGTGGAGTCAGGGTGTGCCCCCTTTCTGATCATCACTGTGACCACCGACCAGGAAGCTCTCCAAGCTTTCGATGGCCAGTGTTTTATTGGGGTCTTACGTCATTGGCCAGTGTGAGCTCAGTCTCCAGTCCCTGTTCCGTCCCCAAAGGTTGGAGTGTAGCTGAAAGTTACAACCCTGCAACCAGACCTTGGTCTTTCTGGCCTTAAGCTATCTAAGGGTCCATTCATTGTCAGCTTGTTCAGCATAATGAATTCAGGTATGGTCCAAAGAGGCTCTAAGAGTAACAAGACAGTTCTTACTCCTGCTAACTCCAAGGATTTTTGAAACTGTGTGCCAGGAATTAGGAACAAAGACCAGGTAAATTCTCCCTTTTAAATGCTGTAGGAAGTTTATTAAAGTAATTGTCAGGGCAGCCTTGCTCTGAGAAACCACCCAATACTGAGACCGCTGTGGGAGTAGGCAATGGGTTTATTGAGGGAACAGAAGGGGAGGAGGTGGAGGGGAGAGATGGCTCCCAGACCAACTCAAGGGCCCATAGGAGCAAGGGGAATGGGGAGCAAAGAAATGGGAAATGGGACTCCTGGTTCTCCTCACAGGCCTGTAGGAGTCCCACCTGCACTTCTGCAGGTGCACTTTTTAAACTTGCCAACCACACTTTTCAGTGAGGGTGAGTTTTCTTATTAATATATTCAGCAGGTCGTTTGCATCTCATTGCTCGCCGCGGAACCCCCCCCCCCCCCCCCAGTTAGTTAATATATCCTGCTGGTCCATGCTAAATCCATTAACATATCTTGTGGGAATGGACCAGGGCCAGGTTGATAAGTAAAGCCCAGGTGTGCATTCTAGCTGCCTCCATGTTTTGACAATAATATACTTGGCGGAGCCAGAACCAGATACAGTAAATCCTCATTAATGTCATTGATAGGTTTTGAAAACTGCAACTTAGAATAAAACAATGGACAACTAAACCAATTTACCATAGGCTGATAGATACAAACGAGAGTTAAGTTCCTACTGCACATTTCTGGTCAGACTTCTAAATAGAGACCTCAAATACTTCTAATATTAAACATTAAAATAAATATGAGCTATGTATATATTTAAGAAACATTAATAAAGCAAGATAATTCCAACCCACTTATTCCAGTTCAGGGTCACCGGTGACTTCTCCCAGCAGCTCAGTGTGCAAGGAGGGACACGACACAGACAGGACACCCTTCCACGACAGGGTGCATTCACTCGCACACCCACACTCCCTCAGACTGGGACACGTTACTAAAATGCACATCTTTGGGATGTGGGAGAAAACCGCAGTACCGAGAAAACCCACACGGGCATGGGGAGAATGTGCAAAGCACACCGACAGTGGCTCCCGCTGGAATCGATGCTTTTCTTCTCACCTCAACGTCATAATGAAATGATGTTAAACAAAATATTATTACTTGCAGACCTGCTGTATATTCTTTATTTTGCCACACTCATGGTGTCCTTTCCCTTGTCATTTTGTCTGTTGTCTTTCCTGTAAATAGAAGTTTAACAACTTTTTTTGGGTAGAATGCACTTTTGGTCGTGATATGTACTTTATATTTCATTACATCAGAAGACACATATCTGGTTGGCCTACCAATAGTTGTTGTGGTTGAGTACTGGGTGAGAGGAAGGACAGTGGGATCCCTTTTATTGCACAGCATACACCTGATGATTAACACTTTATTGCTATTTTTCCCTGAATGAGGTTTTTATTTAGTTTTTCTTTTCTTTTTCTTTTTCTGATTAACCAGTATATTGATAGGAAAGCCTTCACATTTGTGTCCTACCTCTGTTATGGCAGGTTCCTTGAGTCTAGGGTAGGTACCTTATTTGTATTCTTAAACTTGCAGAAGTGGTCCTGCTGGAGTTTATATTTCTCCCTTTTGTGACCAGTATAGTGACACCCTGTTATTAATGAATTGTTTTAAAAATCATTTGGTATTCACCTTGGTTATTTTAATAGGCTCTGGACTGTTTCACAGCAATGCTTTCCAAGCATACAAGCAAACTGAAAATGGCAGAAGTCATTGGAAGCAAATTAAACATTTCCAAGAAAAAGGTATTCTATTTTTACTTCCTTGTTGAAAGCAAGCTGAAATATTTATCTTAATTGCTGTTCTCTGGTCCTTACTGCGAACAACTTGCAATAATTGCCGCCTCTGTCAAAGTTGGTAGTTTCCTTCCTGCTTCTCATGGCCATAAAGCTCTCGTCACTTCTAGATTTCCACGCATTCCACATTCTTAAGGTGAGCTTCCTGTTGTCCTGTATCACATGCGTGCCTTAGTCTCCTATCTTAATGAGTGTGTTATTTTGTAGGTATGGACTCAGGACGGGAACTGTGCCTCAGTACCACCTTTATACTTTTATGCACAAGTAGTTTTTTTCAGCCTTTAAAAATTTTTTTTATTTTTAGAGAGAGGGGAAGAGAGGGAGAGAGAGAGGAAGCGAAATATCGATATTCCAGAGAAACATTGATCAGTTGCCTCTCATACCCCCAGCTGGAGACCTGGCCTGCAACCCAAGCATGTGCCCTGACCAGGAATCAAACAAGTGTCCTTTCGGTTTGTAGTCTGGCACTCAGTCCACTGAACCACACCAGCTAGGGCTCCAACTTTTTAAATTAATAACTTCAAACGTCAGAAAAGTTTAAAAGAATAGTATCAATGAACATGTGTATACACACTATTATACTAAAGTTCATTGCTGACATTGTTAATATTTTGCCATTCTTGTTTTATATCAAAATACATTTTTTGGAGGAGAGAGCCTTTTAGCAGAGGTGTTGGTAACTGCAGAAGTGTCTGGGGCCCATCTTGAGGCACATATCTGGTCTTCCCAAATAAATGATGATTCAAAACGCCTTGGGTCAGGAACTGAAGTAGGTAGAGGTGTTCCTTAGACTGCTGAAACTGTTGGGCTGGTTTTGGCTGCAAGTAACAGAACACCTACTTAAGGGGGTTTAAACAGTAAAATTAAGGTAGGCAAGATAAATGAAACTACCATCATTTGACTGATCAATATTCATTCCTTTTGATTGAAGAGGGGTTCACCTTCCCTGAGTACTTTGCCTCTTTCATCCTACCTGAACCTGATCAAAGTCTAGGTTCTTTGGGTTAATGACAAGTGTGAGAAAGAAATGGCAGCTGGATAGAGGTCCTGGAGTGTCTGTTACAGCTTCTCTTTCTGCTTTGGCTGTAGTTAGATGTGCCATGGTTTATTCAAGTCACCGTTTCCTGCATTATGGCAGAAATTCATAAGAGAGAGGGTAGGGGGAGAGAAACATTGACTTGGTGTTCCACTTCTTAATGCATTCATTGGTTGATTTTTATATGTGCCCTGACCAGGGATTGAACCCACAACCTTGGTGTGTTGGGCCGATGCTCTAACCCTGCCAGGGCTTATGTTAGGAAGTTAAACTAGAAGGAGGCATACCTGAAGAAAAATTACTTTGATTTTTTTTCATATCTTTTAGAGAGGAGATTTTGTGTTCACTCTATTGGGGTATGTCAATATGTTAATATTTTAGATTTAGGAAGATCTTTAGACAGGCTCATTTGCATGAATAAAAAGTACTGTTACAGGGAAACATTCATAACCAGTGTTTTTAGAAAACATTAGAAATTTGGAAACTTAAAAATACAAAGTTATTAAAAGCTAACCTGCCTATTTTGGAAGTACAAAGTGCCTCTTAGTAAAAGGCCAGTTAGAGGGTCACAGTAAGCCTCATGGATGAGGAAGTATGTGAAGAGCATACAAAATGTTACTCAGGTAAAATCTTTTCCCTCCCGTAGGCTGAATTCTTCTGTCAACTCTATAAACCAGAAATTGTGATCAATGAGCTAGATGTGCAAGTGGGTCGAGTGCGGCTTCTGCGGAAACAAAGTGAGGCTGTTCACATACAGAGGTAAATAGGGTTCCTAACTAATAGAACTGTGGAGTTCTTAGGAACTTGATAGGATGCCTAGTCCAGCACCTTTGAGCTAAACATGTATCTGAATGTTATCTCTGCAGTGCACAGGATGGTATAGAGCAGAGTTTTTCCAAAGTATGTTCTATGAAACTAGATAAATTTGGGGGGAGGGTTAGTCAACCCACTCTTACTATCCAAATTTTACAGGAGAGGAAAGGGAGGCTAAGTGAGGTTAAGTAATTTGCTCAAGGTGATGTAGCTAGTATAGATAATTTTTTATTGGTGTTTGGATCACCATAGCCTAAAGTATCAGTTGTGTACCCAGTGTTTGTAGAATGAATGAGTTCTGCATTTTACATGTTGTAAGGATATCTGTTAGAGCATAAAGATATTTACTCTGAGTTGTCTTCACATTCTTGTTTGTTGAGTCTAGAAAATTGGTTCCTCAAAGCGACACTAAGAGAAACTTGTAGCCTTTCTCTTAACTGCTTGCTTACTTTTCCCTTCCCAGGGAGAAGTTCACTTTTGCTGCTACAAGGCCATCCTCTCTTCTTATTGAACAGCTTGCAGTGTGCGTTAGCAGAGGAGAGCCGGTATTGCTGGTGGGAGAGACAGGGACTGGTAAAACCTCTACTGTACAGTACTTGGCTCACATTACAGGTAACTCCTAGGGGGCAAGTGCCCCAGAAAATTAACATTTCACACCGACTGCCTCGCCCCCCCCCCCCCCCCCCCCATATAGTTAAAAGAATACTGGAGTTTAAAGTGCCACCACTCCTCTTTTCCTAGAAATAACCACTGTTAATGGATTGGCATTAACTGTTTTTAGTTCTGCTTTATGATCTGCAAATACATGTACGTATAGATTTGATTTTGTTTTGAAACAAATGGATTATGCTCTGTTTATTGCACTTAGTTAAGCAAATTGGGCATCTTTAAAAACAACTGCCTAATTTCTTTTCTAATGGCTAAATAATATTCCACACTCGACATTTATGTCATCCTAATTGACTTCCTGAAGGATTTTTGTTGTTTTCAGTTATCTTATTCCAGAGCAGTAACACACACTGAATCATATTACACATGTCTCTCTGGATGACTTGAAATTTTTAAATCTGAAAAGTTAAACGAGAGAATCAGAGGAAATGCACATTTAAAGATTTGCCCTGTGCCCATGTTCACACATCCTTAAGGGTCACACTGGATTTTACCAGTTTTTAACTTTTTGGAATGACCCTTTTGCCCTTCCTTTTTTTAAGGCCACCGTTTGAGAGTTGTCAATATGAATCAACAGAGCGACACTGCAGACTTGCTTGGAGGGTAAGTGCGGCTCAGATTTTTTTCTTGTTATATTGTGTTCACTGCTTTAGACAGGAAATGCTGTTCTCTTACAAAATCCAAAATTAGCTTGGAAAAATGTTCAAAGTCTTGTACCCCTACTCCTACCCTAGAAGGGTGTTTATTGGAATTTATTGAGGACCTCTTGTGTATATTGATGTTTCTCTTCATTTTAAAGAACACTTGAGGTTCTGGCTCTCAAAGAACATGTTGAAAAGGGCAGGGAAAAAAGATAAGTATGTAATCACCTAATATTTGTGTGTGCAATTGCTTGTCTAAAATATATGTTCTAGAGTCACACTTGTCTTCTAGCTATACTCTCCTGCAGTTAGATTGTTTTTGAAACATTAAGTAGCACTCTGTTTGATTAAATGTGGCCCAGGGGATCACTGCGGTCATTAAATTACCCCCTTTCCTGTTGGTCTTTTTTTTTTTTTTTTTTTTTTTATCCCTCCTCTCCTCCTTCTCTCTCCCTCCCTGTTGGTGTTTTTGAATGATAGTTTCACGAATGATTTTAGTTTGGTCTTAAGGCTGTAATGCTGATGGATGCTATTGGCATACCATATGTTGAGTGATAATTAGGCTCTATCTTATTTACTCTAAATAATTGCTATTAAAATGCTAGAAAGCTTTTCATTTTTTGAGGACCACATTATGCTGTAGCAGTATTTTTATTTTCACTCGTTGCTCTGGCATAGTGCTATCAATACTTTGGTGTACTGCTTCAATTGGTGCTTTTCCTTTGCTTACCCTCCCAGCCCATTGCTTATATTTGGCTCTACAGATATTATTAATTTGGGCCATATTTCTTTGTCTCCTCAGTTTAGCAGACTCACGATGTTTGTTTTGTGGATTAGGTGGAGTTGCTTTTACTCCTTGTGTTAGTGTGGCTGAAGTAGAACAGACACCTGTAAATCGTGTGAGGGGGAGCCTTAGGTAATAGCTAGGGCTGGGTAAGCCTCTTCACCACTTTGTGACTTTGTGGCAAGGGCTCAGAGGGGACAATGCTGCCGCCTGGCTTCTGGCAGTTTGCCTGGCACTTGCCTTGTTTCCAGTCACTTCACCACTTTCCCATGTGCAACTGGTGCCCTTCCAGCTGCTGCCCTAGTGGTGAATCCCAGAGTGGGTCAGTTTGCATGAGTTCTCATACTGTGTTAGCCCTTTAAGCTGTGAAAATCGAGCAGTTTCTTCACTGCTCCTACCCCCACTAGTTTTTATAGCCAGAGGTAATGGGGTTCTCTCTTTCTGGTGCTGGAACACTGGGCTGTGTGGTCTGGCCTGGGGCTGGGATTGCTCACTCCCAAGGTGTCCCTTCAATTCCACTGCCATAGCTGCCTTTCCATGCCAAACGGCCTCTCCACCTGTCTCTGTGACTCCGCCCCTCCTACCTATCTTTAAATCCTTGGTGGTTTGACTTCCATACAGATCAACTTTCTGAGGGTTCTGAGTGTTAGTTTTGAGATTTGGTTATAATTCTTTCCATTGTTGCATGAAGAGGAGGTGAAGCGTGTCTGTCTATGCCTCCATCTTGACCGGCAAGATATTTTCACATGAATGCCTCTGTAGTTTCTATGTAACAGATGTTGGGTTGGCCAAAAAGTCCATTTTTTTTTCCTTTCTGTAAAATAAAAGACATTTTTTATTTTCACCAATAACTTGATTGATTTGGATATTTATAGTATGTCGGCCATCTCCCACTTGGTCCTACATTGATTGCTCTCAATTTATGTTTCTATTTGATTGCTATCAATTTCTGCTGGTCTACCCAACCAACTGTGGATCATTGCTGAGCCAAGAAATCTCTGGCACAAAATTTTGCAAACCACTTTTGACATGTTTTGATCAGTCACAGCACCTTTTCCATACACCGCACAAATCTTTTTTTGCGTTTCAGTTGTGTTTTCACCTTTCTTGAAATAATGAAGCATATTTTCTTCCATCTTCAATATTAAAATGGATACACAAAAATTCACCATTTTGGTATTTTTTTCTAAATGTGAGCTAATATGACATGTCACAATACAATCTAACAAAATTGTTTCTAATGAAGTTAGAAAGAACTAAGTGCTACTGGAGCCATTTTATAGGAAAAATCTTTTTGGCCAGCCCAAGAGAACTTGAGTTACTTTCCATGGTGGCTAGGTATCCTAGGGCACCTGCCCTCCTCTTTGGGTTGCTCTGGAGGCATCTTTTCTCCACAGAAGACACTTGGGAAACCCTGCTCTATAGTGCTTCATAGTTTGAGTTACTAGTTCTCCCATGGGTATGGCTGGCTCCCATTGAGATTTGTGTCATAGTTTCATTTTGTTCTTTTGTTTTTGTTTTATAAAATGTATGTATGCTTGCTCATTTTTAATCACTTGAAATATGTATTTTTTTTTTTTTTTTGGTTTTTCAATTACAGTTGTCCCATTTTTCCCCCGTTTCTCTCCCCCACCCAGCCCACCCCCTCTCCCGCAATCATATCCCTCCCCGTTGTCCGTATCCATGAGTCATGAAATATGTATTGACTTAACTGTTTCAGCCACTATACTGAGCTTTAAAGGAATGGACTTTTCTCTTTAGGGACTCAGTCTAATTTGAAATATTAAGCCACTTTTTCCATTCATGAATTCAATAGACTGAACCAATTAATAATTGTTGTGATTATAACACCTAACTAATAATTTTTTTTTTATAAAGCTAGCTAATATATTGCATTCATGTGCCAGGCACTAAATGTTATCTTTTATTTGTGTTAACCCACTTAGCCTTCTTAACAACCATGAGGCACAGACTGTTAATCATCTCCATTTATACATAAGAGAACTGAGACACACAGAGATTGAGTAGTAATGGCTGGTCCATGATTTGAACCTAGTCAGTCTGCCTTGAACGTCTGTGTTCTCAATTATTATTCTACCTCAGTTAGCTTTGAATTCTGTGTATACTATTATTTTTAAGACTAACAGTTTTACTTAAATAACATATATTTTATTTTCTCACGACTTCTGTTGTCTTCTAGTTCATCTTCTTTTGCCTGGTCCAGAGCATGGCTCTCTCATCTTTGCTTCCATTCCTAACCTTCTTGCAGCTGGTCTGCCATTTAGTAGTTATAATGATTCTTTTAAAATATTTTATTTATTTATTTATTTTTAGTGAGAGGGGAAGGGAGGGAGAAAGAGAGGGAAAGAAACATCAATGTGTGGTTGCCTCTCGCATGCCCCCAACCCGGGACCTGGCCCACAACCCAGACATGTGCCCTGACTGGGAATCAAACCGGCAACCCTTTGGTTTGCAGGCCAGCACTCAATCCACTGAGCCACACCAGCCAGGGCTACAATGATTGTTTTAAATGTAAATCACATTCCATGGGTCTCTTCCTCAAATAACTCCCTCAAACACATTTCTTAGTATGTCTAGAATATAATACAAAGGCTTTATTTTGGCTTGTAAAGAAAGCCCTTCACAATCTGGCGCTGGTGTTCTCTAACATATCTTTCCTTTAGTTCTCCTGCTAAGCTCCAGCTATATACTGATTAGATTGTAAGCCCAGGAGGGGCAGCACCTTGTGGGTGGTGTTTACTCAGTGCCTAACACATGATACATACTCAGCAAATTTCTGTTGAATATATGGAGTTAAAGGAATACCTTTACTAATGATTGATGCTTACTGGGCTGTAAAGATGGGTTTGTAGCTCTCATACTTTTACTTTCTGGAATCAGACTCATTGGTATAGATTCTCAGTCTCAGGACATCATTCGTCCCTTACAGGCTGATGAGTAAAATAGTAGTATCTATGAGTTCTCTAATGTATTTTGACTGTTCTGAAACTTATTTTGGTATCATTTCAGTTCTCAAATTATTTTTCATGGAAATAAAATTTTTATCATCATCCTTGAATTGACGTATTTAGTATCTTAGACTTTGGAAAATTGAATACTTGAGATTTTCCAGAAACAATTAGTGCTGTTTGGGCAACTTATTTTTTAGCTAGAGCAGTGTTTCTTCACTCTTTTCATTATTAACTTTCTCCCACCCCCAGATGTTAAATTAAAATTTAAGTGAATTTCCTAACTCAGAAATTAAATGCTAAGGAATAAGAGAGAATCTAAAATACTATGGAATAAAAAGTTGAGCTGTGGAGGGTCATAGACCTTTGCAATATCTATCAGGGCATTCCTTGCTCTGAGAAATCACCGGAGACCACTGTGGGATCAGGGAATGGGTTTATTGAGTGGGGAGGGGTGAAAGGGGAGGGGAGAGACAGCTCCCGGCCAACTCAAGGGCCCCATAGAAGCAAAGGAATGGAGAATGGGGACTCCTACAGGTCCACGAGAAGGACTGGGAGTCCCACCTGCACTTCTGCAGGCACTTTTTTTATACTTGTCAACTACACATTTTGGTGAGGTTGAGTTTGCTTATCAACATAGTCAGTAGGTTATTTACATCTCCCCCCCTCCCCCCAGGTTAGTTAACAATTCAGGCTAGGTCTATTACCATTTCCCTTGGGAATGATTTCAGTCCATCAGCATATCCTTTGGGAATGGCTAAGTCCAAGGCCAGGTTGATTAGCATATACCAAAAGTCCAGGTGTGCATTCCAGCTGCCTCCATGTTCTGACAATATCTAATATTTTTACCAACATTTATCTTTGGAAGCAATACCCTCCCTCCCTCAGTTGAGGAGGCATGAACTGAGTTCACTGAGCTTAAGTAAATCAATTTCAGATGTTGTATTTTTAATTTTAAAATGTCCTGAAATATTTTTGGTTTATCTTAATAAAAACATTTTATCATTAAGTCCCATACATAGCATTTATTTAAACATTAGTAAAATAAATGACATGCCTTTCAGTGTCCAACTAGGAATTTCATATTTTTTTTTATATTTATCTAATGCTAGTTTTTACCTTTAGTGTAGGCCCTTTAAACACTTACAGTGCAGAAAATACATTATGATTAGAAACTAACAGGTTTTATGTATTTTCGTGTTATTTCTGATTTTGAGTAAAGGAAATCTTAGATCTACTCCTATTTTCTAATTTATTGTTTTTATGTTCTGTTATCTTCAGTAGTTTGTTAATCACATTTACTGTTTGTTTCAGTTACAAACCAGTGGACCATAAGCTTATTTGGCTACCCTTACGGGAGACTTTTGAGGAACTCTTTGCCCAGACATTTTCTAAGAAGCAAAACTTTACGTTCTTGGGGCACATTCAGACCTGTTACAGGCAGAAACGGTGGCATGATCTCCTCAGACTAATGCAGCATGTGCAAAAGTCGGCTGTCAACAAGGATGGGAAAGAGAGCGAAACTGGTAAGACTGTGATGCAGGCTGCTAGTGAGAGGGCATGAGGCTGGGGCCCAGTTAGAATAAAAAAGAGATTTGGGGGAGGAATGAAGCAACACAAATTGGAGCTTTGTAGGACCCAGGGCAAAAATGACTAATTTTGAAGTATTGCTGCTCCCATGATTCTAGGCATGATTTCCCTAAGAACCAAAGGTTGGTATGATAATGTACAAGTGTCACTTTAGTGGTCAGTCACCTTTCCTTAGAAAAAAGAGATTAATTCCAAAAAATTGGATTCCACAGCCAAAGGGGCTTTTGGTAGCTTAGTTATCTTTTCTGTGCTTTCTCTTCTATAAAATGGAAATAAGAGTACCTACTGTAAAAGGTTGTTGTGAGGAATCGTCGTCGGCAGCCGTCCGTCTCAAGAGACGAAGGTGTAGCTTCTTAAGAGTCTATCTGCACCACAGAGAATGGTTGTGCAGTCCGACTCGGGAGTGACATGGTATCTGTCTCCTCCCGTGTTGAATCGACATCTTGCGATGACGCTGAAGCTACAGAGCCTGGGCAGGGTGATATGGAGGGTCTGCTGTTGCCCATGCAGCAGACACCCCCTCTCTTCGCAGCTGAAGGGTCCAAGGGAAAGACGGAGTCAATACAGCTTGGCTTCAGGTGCGCCGCAGGAGTTGCCGGTGTTGACTACAACGTCAAACCGCCTTAGGGACTCCGGCTCCGGATTTTCTGTCAGGGTTTACTCCCTTAGCCTTTCCCCTGAAGAGGTATGCCGCAAGGCAGCGGAGGTTTTTTTTTGGAGTCAGAGTTTTCCTTCTCTGTTGTGAGGAATAATGCAGTCATTAATACATATACATATGCATATGAATGAATGACTAGTATAGTGGCCAGCATTTGGACTTTTTAAATACACACTTCCAACAGGTTTGATTTTTGTGTGAGTTTTTTTTAATTGTATGTTTTTGTGTATATGACAATTTAAAATGTCTTACATTCTTGTCTTTATTCTTTTCTAGGGTTACTTCTAAAAGAGAAATGGGAAGCATTTGGTCTTAGGCTCAACCGTGCCCAACAGCAGATGAAAATGACTGAAAGTGCCCTGTTGTTTGCATTTGTAGAGGTATTCTGCTTTAGTTATTAAAGTTAAGGGACTGTTGATTTTATGCAAAATGCCAATTTTATGCAGGCTTCAATTTTGTATTCTCTTTACGTTGGTATTTTTAGTGCTTGCTGTTCAAGACTTAAGTACTTAAGCCCTGGCTGCTGTGGCTCGGTGGATTGAGCCTCGGCCTGCGAGCCAAGTGTCGCTGGTTTGATTCCCAGTCAGGGCACATGACCAGGTTGCATGTCAGGTCCCCAGTTGGGGGCGTGAGTGAGAGCCAACCACACAGTGATGTTTCTCTTCCTCTCTTTCTCCTTTTCCCTCTCTCTAAAAATAAAATAAATAAACAAATAAGTAAATTATTTTTTAAAAAAGACTTAAGTACTTAATGACATAATATGTTTGGGGAAGATATTGAAAGTTTTTCTTTACAGAAATTACAAAGTTTTGATGAGCACTCTTATTTTTAAAGATGGCAGTTAAGGACAGCTAGTGACCTCTATTGTTTCTTTACTCTATGTGTGTGTGAGATCCAGAGCAGGCACACTAGGTTTCGGTCTACGGTAGTCCCTCACTATATAGCGATTCACTTATCGCGGCCTCACTGTATTGCGGGATTTTTAAAAATGTTATATTTAATTATTTATCGCAGAGTTTTTGCTATATTGCGGGATTTTGTGGTACTGTATCATATGTTGTTAAAGTTACATAGATTTAAGAGTGTAGAATATGTTTAAGAACATAAGTAGTGTTTATAAAAGTGGAAAAGGTTAAGGGAGTGGGAAAGGTTAATAAGGGATTGGGAACGGTTTATAAGTGTGTGAGAAGGGTTTATAAAGCCTTAAAATATATATAAATACTAAAATAAATGTAAGGTTCCTCCTACTTTGCAGATTTTCACCTATCGCAGGGGCGTCTAGAACGTAATACCTGCAATAAGTGAGGGAATACTGTATTCACTTAAGGCCTCATTTTTGATTCCAGTGCATGGGTAGCTTTACTATTTTCTGTCCTATGACCCTATAGGAAAGATAGGCTTCATTATTATGTTCATGGCATAAGCTCTAAAATTTTTTATTTTAAAAAATTTGTTTCTGTGATAATCTTTAGACCACATCCTAAGGGAGGGAAGAATCTTACTTGAGGTGGTATTTTGGTAAGAGAGAAAGCCACTCAACCATGTGTTCATTGGTGTGGGAAATTTGGTCATTAGTGCTTATTAATCTTAACTATGATTATTTCTAATATAGACAATTAAAATATCAGGTGCTAAGTAAGTCCTGTTTCATGACTTAGCATTCATTACACAGGAGTTGGAAACATTTGTTCTGTTTTTGAATTAAATTCTAGGAGATTCTTTGTCAGGATCATTATGAAAAAACTATAAAGCAGTTTAATAATAGTAAAACAATTCAGTTTTTTGATGGGTCAGCTGTAAGATTTTTATTACTCTTGGACTAGAACTGATAAATTAGTAGAATAAAGCTAGGAAAGATCCATTTTGATACTCTTAGCAACTGTGAAAGGCTACATATTACAACCTCTATACATCTTTGATTTAGTCCTTAATCTGCTATATTCATAGCTTGGCCCTATATTTATTTTGGGTGCTTTACATAACCACCTGGGTACCTTTAAACATCTAAAAACATTGTTATCATTTATCTCTCATTCATATAATGAGATGATCTAGTTTATTGCAGCTGACTGTTAGGCTCAAAGATATTCCCATGATCATTTTAGACATAAAAAATTAACTTGGTCTTAACTCTGGCAACCAGTTAGCAGCCATTTGGAGAAATTTGACCTCGCCTCTGTTTTCTAACCCTGCTTATGTAACTTTTTGGTGAACGTGTCCTTATTTGAAATGGATCGTACCATTTTTCTTTATCTTCTTCTAGGGTACATTAGCTCAGGCTGTAAAGAAAGGAGAGTGGATCTTGTTGGATGAGATTAATTTGGCTGCTCCAGAAACATTAGAATGTCTCAGTGGTTTACTCGAAGGCTCCTCTGGCTCCCTGGTGTTGCTGGATCGAGGGGACACAGGTAGGACTTGATCCCCTTGGGGTTTGACTTGCTGCCAGGTCTAATGGCCTCTTTAGAGCAAGAATCTATTACGTGGATTACGTGGGCTGCCCAGTTGCACTTGTTTATATTCCATAGGTATTTATTTTCTCTAAAAGTCCTGTTGTTAAGTGGTATGGGGAATACAAAGAATAAGATAATTTCTCAAAGTATTTGGGTGGTAGGTAATAGACATGCACAATCAGTGGAAAAATACATGCTGATGAATAAGTAATAAAACATGAATGACAGTGAACAGCCACATCTATAGAAGGTGATGGAGTGGCTGGCAGCATGAGGTAAGTTGTGTACACAGGTCTGGAAACTGATTTCCGTGGGGTTTCAGAAAAGGCAGGGGTGGTTTAAACAGCTAGCACCAACTCTGCTGAGCCTGAGGCAGGGTTGTTTGACATGGGGTCCTATGTAGTTAGACAGTCTTCTCTTAGGGGCCTGTGGCTGATGACTTGATTTTACAAATTCTTGAGAATTCGTAATTTTCTCTTAACAGAACCACTGGTTCGTCATCCCGACTTCCGTTTATTTGCCTGTATGAATCCAGCAACTGATGTGGGCAAAAGAAATCTCCCACCAGGAATAAGAAACAGGTGAGGGGACATAACCTGGTTCCCAGAGACTTTTTAACTTTTTGAAAGTTCTTTATATTTATTGTTTGGTAGTATTAACATAACTGAGCCCTGTAATAATGCTTGAAATTTCTTGACCACTGATAGAGAATCTTCCTTATTGGTTATATTCCTTTAGTTTCTATAGGTGGTAGGAATATGGAACATTCCAGAACACTGGAGAATTTTTCCTTTGAATCATTTGCATTACACTTAATGGCTCATGGATATTGTTGAAAACACAAATCTTTCCTTCTTCATATAGGCTGTGACTATTAGAAAAACTTCACATAATGATGTAATGGTATAATAGCATAAGTATATTAGAAACAAATCCTCTTGCGTAAGACTAATGATTTGTAAAAGGTATTTTAAATTTCATTTTCATCATTAAGCACTGACTGACATGAACACAGTACTTAGTTATTGGTGTTTTATGTATGTAGTACTTGAGAAAAGATAAATGACCTTAGTGCCAATAACCTTTTGTTGAATTTTAAGTTTTAAAACTGTTAAAATTGTAAAATTACTTCCATTATGAAAATAAAAGCTTCTTAGGAAAATGTTACAAACTACAACTGTGTTTTCCTTTGATACAACTATTTTATTTTTTGTTGGTGAGGGGGGTTTTTGTTGCATGTATTTTTTATTACATGTACTATCAAAAATACCTGAAAATGAGAGTAAATGAGTCTCATTTTTGTAACTGTTTCTTGCAAGGACTGTAAGTAGAAGACTTCATTTCAAAGAAGAAATAATGGTAGTTTTTTGGTAATAGTTACATTATTTTTTATTTTGTTGGGGTCAATCTGTATCACAAGTTGGGAGACTATTATATTTTACACTAGAAACAGTTAAAATGTTTACATAACTTCTGTTTTTCATGTCTTATTTTCAGAATGGTTGTATTAACTTCCTAAATATGGTTATTATGGAATAATAATTGTCTTACAGGTTCACAGAACTTTATGTAGAAGAACTAGAAAGTAAAGAAGACTTACAGATTCTTATTGTGGATTATCTGAAAGGACTGAGTGTGAATAAGAGCACTGTGCAAGGAATCATAAAGTAGGTGTTTTTTGGTTCCTTTACAAACCTTTCCTCTAAACATAACAATGTGTGACTCATTAATATAGTTTTCCTTTTTTATTCTAACTGGAAAAAACTGATGGAAGCATTATTACTCAGATATCTGTTTTAAATTTGGAATCTTACGAACTCCCTTGGATTTTTCCTAACAAAAGGGAGAATATATAGTTAGTGTGTCAAGAGGCAAGCCAAAGCCCATTTGGAAAAGAACCTGGATTTCACTGTATCACATGTTTGGTTATACTTGATCTTATGGTAGCTGGTCATGAATTTCTTGCACTTTATATTTCAGTCTGAAACTTTTTCCATCTTGTCATCATCTAAGTTCTAACGTGTATGGTAGTGATAATAGTAATTGATCACCATATCTTCATACTTTTTAACATTTTGTCATTTAAAAAAATCTATTTTATTTTTATAGAGAGGGGAAGGAAGGGAGAAAGAAAGAGAGAGAAACATCAATGTGTCGTTGCCTCTCACGTGCCCCCAACTGGGGGCCTGCCCACAACCGGGCCATGTGGCCTGACTAGGAATTGAACCGGTGACGTCTCGGTTCGCAGGCTGGCACTCAAGCCACTGAGCCACACAAGCCAGGGCTACCATTTTGTCCTTATTGATTATATCCATAGCCTTTAAAACATCATGATTTTGGTTATTTTTCTGTGCTTATTCACCATTATGAATTTTCCCCTCATATTAGCGCCAACTCTAGAACTCTTGTGTTTGAACTCAGTATATTCTCTTTAAGAATTAAAATTTCCCCCCTCTCCTCTTTCCATCCTTAAAGAAAAATCATACTGTTTATTTATTATTTTGAAAGAATACCTCTGAGTGTGTGAACAATAGATCTAGAAAAAGAAAGAGGTTTTGGTGCATGCTCTAGAAAGTTGTGTGTAAGCTTGGCCACCTAATCTATAAAAATGTCTTTTGGGAACAGCAGCAAAATAATGAATAAAATTACCTGAGTTGCATCCTCTTGTAGCTTCTACAGAGATGTGCGGAAAGAATCTGGGACAACATTGGTGGATGGGATGGGCCATAGACCTCACTACAGCCTTCGGACTCTCTGCAGGGCCCTGAGATTTGCAGCCTCCAATCCGTGTAGCAACATCCAGCGCTCGCTCTATGAGGTGTTTCTGAAGTCTGGGTTTGGATGGATGGCTCATGGTGGGGAGGGAGGGAGTAGGGATGCATATTCTAGGTTTGCTGGTACTTTCCATTTAGTCAGATTGGACCAGAACATTTCATACCAGAGCCACCCTGATCTTTTTGCTCCATGATAGTCTATTAAAAGTTGTTCTGGGAACCTGTTTCTGCAGAAGAGTAATTGGTGTAATACATTTCTGTGTTTTTCCTAGGGCTTTTGTTTGGGTTTCCTAACTCAGCTTGATAGAGCATCACACCCAATAGTTCAGAAGCTTATTTGTCAACACATTGTCTCTGGCAGTGTTAAAAGTTTGCTGAAGCAGGTATGTTTGTTTATTTGTTTTTGACTTAAGAAATGAATGGCTGAGTTATCAGATTTTGAACTGTTTGTTGTTTTACAAACTTCTTTCTAATTATAAATCTGTTTCAAAAAAGTTAAACATTAGATGGTAAAAACCCCCAATAATTCTACTCTTGGAGAATTAAACCCTATAGATGGTCCTTTCCCTTTAAATTCTGATATATGTATGTGTGTGTACATTTGTCAAGGTAAATCCTAATATGTATCTATAATACAAATGATATGAATGGGACCATCTCATAAGAATGATCCTATAGCTTCCTTTCTTAGCCTAATTAGAATGTAGCTTCAAGTCAGGGGAGTAAGTGTTCTAGAAGAGCACTTTTTCATAGCTGTAGATCTGACCTCTGTTTGAACATTTTGACCTATAAAAATAGTAATTTGTGTAAATCAACTTAGTAACTTTAACCATATCTTCAAAAGATTATGGTTTATCCACAATATTACCTGTAATAGATTAATTCCTCTGGGGAGTTGCTTTTATTTTTAAAATCTTCCAGGGTATTTAGATGAAATAATGCAAAGTCCCCCTCACTTGGTAGGATACTGGTCCTATTTTGGGGAATGTGGTTTATATGAAATACATGTTGTTGTTTTTTTTACCAAAATACTTTTTCTGAGTGGGATTTTGGTAGGTAAGAGAAGAGAACTGAATCATAAACTATCTGAGAAATTATTTTGATGCAGGTTTTCCCCCAAATTCACCTACCCCCACCTGAATATTAATAAACATTATTATTTTGTTCTTGTTCCTCAACGTAATTTTATTTTCATATTTCATCCATGGGTTTTAATGTTGAAAGCATCTGTAACAAGGCTGGATTCTTGGTGACAACTTCTTTTCTTACTTCACATCCTCTGTGAAAGAATGCCATAGCTGTCATGGCACTGTGGATTATTTCTGTAACTTTTGTGTCTTTCAGCCTATTCCCGAACCAAAAGGAGGTCGGCTTATCCAGGTTGAAGGCTATTGGATTTCGGTGGGAGACAAGGAACCTAAAATAGATGAGACATACATTCTAACATCTTCTGTCAAGCTGAACCTGAGAGATATAGTCCGAGTGGTCTCTGCAGGGTGCGTGGAACTTTTGCTGCTCTGAGGTTTTATTATCATCTTAGACATTGATGATATTCTAGTCTTACTTCCTTAACTTTCAGAGTAGTTTATTGTTACTT
Organism: Furipterus horrens; assembly: GCF_987537825.1. NCBI lineage: Eukaryota > Metazoa > Chordata > Mammalia > Chiroptera > Furipteridae > Furipterus > Furipterus horrens. Next base: position 133,323,459 of record NW_028327176.1, on the reverse strand, counting down.
ACTAAGTGAACTGTCGCTTTTCTCCTGGCACAAATCATTGTTTTTAGGTGTACCTTTGGTGGGAGCAATATGGATGCAGGTTATTTTGGTCATCTTTAAGGTTGCTTTTCAGTATTCTGTCGATGAGTACTTATTACCCATTATGTGTTAAGTGAATAACAGCTAGTCCCACTTATTGTTTCTCACAAGTAGTACAAGAGAGGTTGGGATTTTTCCTCGGTAACCATTTTTTTCTCAGGAACCATTTTTATGAAGAAATTGCTCAGGGCTTAAGAAATACTGCATTAGTAGTACATAGGTATATAAAAATGTTCTTTTATGATGTTATTAAATGATATAGTCGTTCTTTTTTAATATGAATTAAATCTGGTTTTTATCTTTTTTTTTTTAATTACTTTGTTGGCTTATCTTTTATAGAACATACCCCGTGCTAATTCAGGGAGAGACATCGGTTGGTAAAACAAGCCTGATCTGGTGGCTGGCTGCAGCTACTGGTAACCACTGTGTGCGTATTAACAATCACGAACACACGGATATTCAAGAGTACATTGGCTGTTACACATCCGACTCTTCAGGGAAGCTTGTGTTTAAAGAAGGTGGGGTTATTATTCTGTTTCATGTGTTCATTCATTTAGACCCATTTCCCTGAGTAATCTTTATCCTTTCCAATTGAGGCACATGGACTGCTGCCATTACAGCTGGTTTTTCATTCTTCCTAAGCTGCATGATGGTTTAGGAGTGATGGGCAAGGGTCCAGCTTTCTTTGGGCCCCACTAAAGTCTTGTCAGCTGCATCAGGACTAGAGCCAAGCTTTGTGGAGTGTAGTTGAACTCCTTCTTTTCCTAGATACTCAAAAGAATGTGGTGAACATTGAGTACAGGGAAGCTGGGAATTATATGAGAATGTGGTGACTTAAATGAAATTAAACTGCAGGGAAAAAAATAAGTTGGAAATGTGATATTTGTCAGCCGTGGCTTCCTCTCTGTATGAAAGAACAAGGACTATTTTAATTGAAAATTGTGCTTTGATATTCAGCATCACAAATTATTTGGGGGCATGACTAGCCATGGAGAGTAATTTGCTTTGAAATTTAATGATAATCTAGGGTTCATTGATGTATATAAAACTTTGGACTAATTTATGCGCTAATTCTCAGTGTTTATTTTCTCCAAGGTGTTCTTATTGATGCTATGAGAAAGGGCTACTGGGTTATTTTAGATGAACTGAATTTGGCCCCTACTGACGTGTTAGAGGCACTGAACAGACTGTTAGATGATAACCGTGAATTGCTCATAACAGAAACACAAGAAGTTGTTAAAGCACACCCTCGGTTCATGCTCTTTGCCACCCAGAATCCCCCAGGACTTTATGGAGGCAGAAAGGTGTGTAGCATTTGTTCCCTCACTCCCATCGAGTAGTAAATCTTTCTTGGAAGACTTAAGATTTTTTACCTCTTTTGAAAGGTTTTTCTTTTTGTGATGAATAACAGAGCCTCCATTTTGGAAATTAATAGGAAACGTCCTTTTTATCATGTTTTTTTCTCTGCCTTTCCCAGGTGCTTTCTAGAGCCTTTAGGAATCGGTTTGTGGAATTGCACTTTGATGAATTGCCAAGTTCTGAGTTGGAAACAATCTTGCATAAGCGGTGTAGTTTGCCACCTTCTTATTGCAGCAAGTTGGTTAAAGTCATGCTAGACCTTCAGGTATTTCATCTCTCCATCACTTAGTTCCTTCCTTTCTTCCTTCCTTACTTCCTTCCTCCCTCCCTTCCTTCCTTTTTTATTTATTGATTTTTAGAGATAGAGGAAGGAGGGAGAGAGACAAGACAGACAGACATTGATTTGTTGTTCCTCTTATTTATGCATTCATTGGTTGATTCTTGAATGTGCCCTGACCAGGGATTAAATGCACAGCCTTGGTGGATTGGGTTGATGCTCTAACCAAATGTGCTATCCAGCCAGGACACTTAACTTGGTTTCTAATGGAATGTGTCCATTAGACTTAGTGATCAAAATTTGATAGGTTCCTTAGGTAGAAACAGCAGTTCATCCTTTTGTTTTTTTTTATTTTCCCAGATTTTGTTTTGTAAATCAACAATTTATTTTGTTAATAAAATTTTCTAATGTTATATGTGATGACACTGTCCTATTTGTGGATAATATTGGAACATTTTGTTTAGATTAGAGTTTGGCTTAAACAAAGTACAATTTTGTTTTTTTTAAATGAATATGTTCCTTGAATGGACATAACTATGAGGGGGAAAAAAATAGAATTATCTTCTGGAGGGTGGGCCCCTTATAGTATGCTTCCCTCGCTAGATGAGTGCCCATTCCATGATGGGTGATTTACAAGCACACATCTGCCCACACTGGCCGAGTGTTCAGTTGTTGGCCAAAAAATGGCTGGACCCCCCCTGTTCCTCACCCTCCCTATTCACCTGGACTTGCCCCTGAGTGACTTTTATTTTTGTATCCCCGGATGAAAAACGTCCTTAAAGGGAAATGTTGTGCTGTTGTGGAAGAGGTGAAACAAAAAAAATGGCAGAAGCACTAAAAAGCATCAAAATTGATGAGTCCAAAAACTGTTTTGAGCAGTGGGAAAAATGTCTTGATAGGTGTATTGCGTCAAATGGAGAGTACTTAGTTCACTTACCATAGTATTCTCCAGGTCTGTCCATACTGTTGCAAAGGGTAAAATTTTCTTCTTTTTTATGGCCAAGTAGAATTTCATTTTGTAACTGTGCCATAGTTGTTTTATCCACTCATTTATTGATGGACACTTGGGCTACTTCTATGTCATGGTGACTTATAGTCTTTTAAAGTAGTCTTTTGGATTTCTTCAGATATATTCCCAGAAGTGGGATCTCTGGGTCAAAAGACAGACCCATTTTAAATTTTTTGAGGAAACTCCATACTGCTTTCCACAGTGGCTGCACCAGTCTGCATTCCCACCAACAGTGTAGAAGGGTTCCCTTTTCTCCACATCCTCACCAGCACTTGTTTGTTGATTTAGTGATGATAGCTATTCTGACAGGTATGAGGTGAGATCTCGTTGTGGTTTTAATTTGCATTTCTCTGATGGTTAATGACATTGAGCATCTTTTCATATGTCTGTTGGCCATCTGTATGTCCTCTTTGGATAAGTGGCATTTTTCTTCAAATGATTACACCCCATTTACATTTAAAAAATTTAATCCTAGGGGAATGAGTAATTTTTATGCAAGCTTAAATTTATTAAGAATTTTATGTATGTTTTACTGTATGCTTGACATTGTCCTTTTTCATTTGTTTTGATATGTTAATAGTCCCATCGCAGAAGTTCTTCAGTGTTTGCTGGAAAGCAGGGCTTCATCACCCTTCGTGACTTGTTCCGATGGGCTGAGAGATACAGATTGGCTGAACAGACTGAGAAGGATTATGACTGGCTACAGCATTTAGCCAATGATGGTATGCTTTCAATAAATGCTCTCAAATTATGAAGTTATATCAAATAGCACACTTTTTATAATTTTTTGGGGGGGGGGGTTTATTGAGGAAAACGGGGGAAGGGAGTGGAGGAAAGAGGAAACTCCAGGACCAATTCAAGGGCCCATAGGAGCAAGGCAAGTGGGGGAAGGGTGACTCCCAGTCCACCTCTCGGGCCCGTAGGAGAAAGAAGAGAAAAAGGAAAGGGTAAAGGAAAAAGGGGAAAGGGGAAGGGGAAAGGGGGAAGGGGGAAGGGGGGAGGGGAAAGAGGGTAAGGAGGAGAAGAGTGGAGACTCCTAGTTACCCCACATGGGCCCATAGGAATTGCCTGCCTCAAATAGCACACTTTTTAATTACAACAAACCTTGCCCAAATTGTGATTAATATGTACATTTTACTAAGTATTTCAGAAACTGGGTCTCTCTCCCTTAAGTCCCAACTGCTCTTGAAAGTGGCACTGTTTCTGCAGCCCTCTGTGCTAATGTATTTTGGTTTCCAAAGTTTTCTCATTATTTCCTCCAGGTGGCCACCTGTGGGAGTCAGGCTATGGGCACAACGCCTTTAGGGATTTAGGCAGGTGGTTGGTGGTGTCATGGACCATTTGTCTGCAATGTAGTGACTGAAGAATCATGCTGTGTCCTAGAGTCCTAGAAAACTGATAGGTCAGATGACATAGAGTGCTGAGATAAGGCAGTGTTGTCACCTGAGACTCAGGATTGGTGATATTGGTTTAATCTGTGGGAAGAATGTGTATGTTCTTCTTTATGACAGTCTAGAAAGCATTTCAGAATGTTCTGGTTTGAAAGGTGCTGATTAGTCATTAAAGGGGTGGTTAATGAGCAATGAGAATAAATTACACTAACCCATAAGAATTGTAATTTCTCTTCTCTGGTAAAGAATAGATAGGAGAAACACATTAAAAAAAAACCTTTCTAAGTGACATATATAGTAAAGTGGGTGAAGCACTCTGTTATTTCATATATAGCTTGATGTATTTTTACATATGTATGTACTTATGTACCACAGAAGAATCTTTCATGGTTCTTACCAGTCTTACCTCCCCTGGAGCTAACCATTGCTTTGCTAATTGATTGATCACCACTGATCGATTTTGCTGTGCTTGAGCTTCATCTGAATAGTATCATGAAGAATGTACTCTGTGTCTGGCTTCTTTCCATTTACTCTCATGTGAGATACAGCCATACTGTTATGTGTATCAGGACTTCATTTTTTAAAGTACTGTTGTGCTATAACTGTTTGTATGGAGAGACCATAATGTGTTTAGCCATTCTCACGTTGATAGATATTTGGATCCTGTCCACTTTTTTGCTATTATGAATAAAGCTGCTCTGATCATTGTTGTATATGTCTTTTGGTACACACATGTGTTCATTTGTTTTTGAGTCTACTTAGAAGTCATGTTGCTGGAACATAAGGCAGGAATATGGTTAGTTGTAGTAAGACCTCCCAGTTTTCCAGAGTAGTTCTTCAGATTTCTTCTCCAGCAGCAGGAGCTAATGAGAGTTTGCTTTTGCATTGTATTCTCAACATCTCTTGGTATTGACACTTGACAGTTCCTCATTTTTATTTTTTTAAGGTTATATGCTTCTGGCAGGCCGAGTCAGGAAGCAGGAGGAGGTTGATGTGATTCAAGAAGTCCTTGAAAGGCATTTCAAGAAAAAGTTGTGTCCTCAGTCCCTCTTTTCCAAAGAAAATGTCGTAAAATTGCTGAGTGAGTAGGCCAAAATATCCATAGGAGAATGAACTGAGCTATACTCATCTTAGAACCTAAATGTTTATTCTATTTTATAGGTAAATTGTCTACTCAGATGTCCACCATGGAGTCCGAGTTCAGCCATATCGTGTGGACTGAGAGCATGCGGAGACTGGCAGTGCTGGTGGGGAGGGCATTGGAATTCAGCGAGCCAGTGCTGCTGGTTGGAGACACCGGGTACAGTTCTGTGACAGTAACTGGTTATGAGGGTTCAGTTCAGTTCCATAGGATTACTTGAGTTATCTCTGAAGGACTCATCAGGAACGCAGTCTTTGTTTTTCCTTTTGTTTCCTCCCTTTCTGTTGTTTTTCCCCTTTCTCCCTTTTTTAAGAGGCAATATGAGATCTGTTGTTTACTTTCCTCTACCTTCAGACCTTTTGTGATGGAAAGGAATGATTTCTTGCATTATTATTGCTGGGGCTGGTTTTTTCTCTGTGTAATTATTTTAAACATGACATTCATTCTATAGACGTGTAGAGGAAAACAGCACATGAGCTGTGTGTCTTGATTGTCTAGAAGGATTGGCCTTCCCCATTCCTTGGTGGTGGTTGGTAGAAGTAGGGAAGAATGGAATTCAAACCACATGTGCTGTTCTGGATAAGGAACACATCAGGTGCTGGTGATTTGGGGATGTGCGGCCCGAGCCAGGGGTGCAGACACAATATGTTGGCCAGTAGTGTCCGCTGCGGCAGTGGGGCTCTCACCAGGGCTCCCCTCTTTTGCTAACTGGGATGTTTGTGGGTGAGTGTTTAGAATTCATGCTCCTTGTTAATCTGGTATGTATCTCTACAGGTGTGGGAAAACTACTATCTGTCAGGTGTTTGCAGCCTTGGCAAATCAGAAATTATACTCAGTCAACTGCCACTTACACATGGAGACATCGGACTTCCTGGGGGGGCTGCGACCAGTGAGACAGAAGCCAAACGACAAGGTTTGTCCAGTAGCAAAGGGGTACATTCATTTAAAGGACTGCAGTTAGCTCTGTGTATGAGTCAGCTGTGGGATTTTGTGCATGGTAGGGTTTCGATTCCAGATTTTATATGTACTTCCAGATTTTCACTGGTCTGCAAGAGGCCTCGTGAGCATCCTTTTGTGCAGGATCTATCCCTTGTTCACAGACCTTTATGAGGGGGCACCCAAACAAACCCTAAATTTATTTATTAAAAAATTGTGTATTCTCATATTTAAACTTCAGTCACCTTCAGAGTACTCTCCATTTGATGCCATTACACCTATTGGTCAAAACAGTTTTTGAACTCATTAATTTTTACTCCTTTTAGTGCTTCTGCCAATTTTTGTTTCACCTCTTCCACATCAGCAAAACATTTCCCTTTGAGGACTTTTTTCATCTGGGGAAACAAAAAAGTCTCTTGGGATGAAATTGGGTGAATAGGGAGGGTGGGGCATGGGGGTCATGCTGTTTTTGGTCAAAAACTGCTGAACAGTTAGCACATTTTGGCAGGTGTGTGCTCTTAAATCTCCCCTCATGAAATGGGCAAAGGCATTGAAAGTCTTTTTAAAAAATTCACTGAAGCCAAATGCAGCCTCTCACAACAATGCCAGCTGGTACATTAATACAGATGGGTTCCTAGAATACTCATCTAGTGGGGGAAGCCTGTACTACAAGGGGCCCACCCTCCAGAAAATAATTCTTGTTTGCTTTCTTTTTGAGGAGGGTCCCCCCTCCTCCTTTCTGACAGAATGATTATTTCCCTTTAGCAGACACCAGCTAGCTTACATGTGTGTGGTCTTGTGGACACCTGCTCTTTAATTTCAGCTCCTCCTCTTCCAAATTATAGGAAGAAATTGATACATCAAGACTCTTTGAGTGGCACGATGGGCCTCTGGTTCTGGCCTTGAAGGAGGATAGCTTTTTCCTCTTGGATGAGATCTCGCTGGCTGATGACTCTGTCCTGGAAAGACTCAACAGGTTCATTTCCTATGTTTGTTTCGCTGGTCTTGTTTTCATAGATATTAATTTTTGTGCATAGTAATGTTTCTTATAGGTGCATAGTAAATATTTAAAAATGATGATGAGTTACTGCTTTTTCTGGCTTCAGCATGAAAGGATCTTCAGGATCTCCTTTAAGTGGCCTAGTTTTTCTGTTTTGCTGTCAGTCATCAGACAGATGGGTCTAAGGGATAGCTAGGCTAAAACAAATGCGCCCAAGTTAAAATTCTTTTTTATGGCAAATCATATAACCATTGTCTTAATTTTTTTTAAGTATTAAAACCAGCATTCTGGATATTATTGTTGTAAGGCTTCTCAAAACTTTAGACCAGTATGAATCTTCATGTATACCTATTTTTTTCTCCTTATTGAGGTATAACTTAAAAGGCATTCATTTTAAATGCATAATTCAATGTTTTATAACATTTCTGTCATCCCAGTAGGATTTCTTGTGCCCATTTACAGTTTATTTCTTTTTTTTTTTTTTTTTTTTTATTTTGGTTTTTCAATTACAGTTGTCCCCTTTTCCCCCAATTTCTCTCCCCCACCCAGCCCACCCCCTCTCCCGCAATCATATCCCTCCCCGCTGTCCATGTCCATGAGTCCTTCATACAGGCTCTTTAATTAAACCCTTCCCTTACTTATCCCCCTTCTCTCCCTCCCCCCTCCCCCCTATTGACTGCTACTCTGCTTTTTGTTCTATTTAGTTCCTTTGTCTGTGTTGTTCTTTAGTTTCCTGTATTAGGTGATATCATATGGTATTTTTCTTTCTTTGCCTGGCTTATTTCACTAAGCATAATTCTCTCTAGTTCCATCCATGTTGTTGCAAATGGTAGGAGTTCCTTCTTTCTTTCTGCTACATAGTATTCCATTGTGTAAATGTACCACAGTTTTTTGATCCACTCATCTACAGATGGGCACTTAGGTTGTTTCCAGCACTTAGCTATTGTAAACAGTGCTGCTATGAACATAGGGGTGCATAAGTTCTTTTGAATTGGTGTTTCAAGATTCTTCGGGTATAATCCTAGTAGTGGAGTCGCTGGTTCAAAAGGCAGTTCCATTTTTAATCTTTTGAGGTAATTCCATACTGTTCTCCATAGTGGTTGCACCAGTCTGCATTCCCACCAACAGTGCAGTAGGGTTCCCGTTTCTCCACATCCTCGCCAGCACTTGTTGCTTGTTGATTTGTTGATGATGGCCATTCTGACTGGTGTAAGGTGGTATCTCATTGTGGTTTTTATTTGCATCTCCCTGATGGCTAATGATGTTGAGCATTTTTTCATGTGTCTATGGACCTTCTGTATGTCCTCTTCGGAGAAGTGTTTGTTCAGGTCCCTTGCCCATTTTTTAATTGGGTTGTTTGTTTTCTTGATGTTGAGTCGTATCAGCTCTTTATATATTTTGGATATCAGTCCCCTGTCTGTGATGTCATTGGCAAATATGTTTTCCCATATGGTTGGTTTCCTTTTCAATTTGCTGTTGTTTTCTTTTGCTGAGCAGAAACTCTTCAGTTTGATGTAATCCCATTTATTTATTTTTTCCTTTATTTCTCTTGCTTTAGGAGATGTGTCCGTGAAGAGATTGTTACGTGAGATATCTGATATTTTCTTGCCTATGTTTTCCTCTAGGACTTTTATGGTGTCACGGCTTACATTTAAGTCTTTGATCCATCTTGAGTTTATTCTCGTGTGTGGTGTAAGTTGGTGGTCTAGTTTCATTTTTTTGCAGGTCCCTATCCAGTTCTCCCAGCACCATTTGTTAAAGAGGCTCTTCTCACTCCATTTTATGTTCCTTCCTCCTTTATCAAAGATTAGTTGACCATAGAGGCCTGGGTTTATTTCTGGACTCTCTATTCTGTTCCACTGATCTATATGTCTGTTCTTATGCCAGTACCATACTGTTTTGATTACAGTGGCTTTGTAGTATTGTTTGATATCTGGTGTTGTGATTCCTCCTGCTGTGTTCTTCTGTCTCAAGATTGCTTTTGCTATTCGGGGTCTTTTTTGGTTCCATATGAATTTATGGAGTATTTGTTCTAGGTCTGTGAAATATGTCATTGGTATTTTAATAGGGATTGCATTGAATTTGTAAATTGCTTTGGGTAGTATGGCCATTTTGATGATGTTGATTCTTCCCATCCAAGAACATGGTATTTGCTTCCATTTATTTGTTTCTTCCTTGATTTCTTTCTTCAATGTTATGTAATTTTCAGAGTACAGGTCTTTTATCTCTTTGGTTAAGTTTACTCCTAGGTACTTTATTTTTCTTGTTGCTATAGTAAATGGTATTTTCTTTTTTGTCTCTGTCTCTGCTATTTTATTGTTGGTGTACAGAAATGCCTTGGATTTCTGTATATTTATTTTGTACCCTGCGATTTTGCCAAATTCACTTATTATATTGAGTAGTCTTTTAGTGGAGTTTATAGGATTTTCTAGGTATACTATCATATCATCTGCATATAATGAAAGTTTCACTTCCTCTTTCCCAATTTGGATTCCTTTTATTTCTTTTTCTTGTCTGATTGCTGTGGCTAGGACTTCCAACACTATGTTGAAAAGGAGTGGAGAGAGTGGACAACCTTGTCTCGTTCCTGAGTTCAGGGGGAATGCTTTCAGTTTTTGTCCATTGAGTATGATGTTGGCCTCAGGCTTCTCATATATAGCCTTAATTATGTTAAGATATGCTCCCTTTATTCCCATTTTGCTGAGTGTTTTCATCATAAATGGGTGTTGAACTTTATCAAATGCTTTTTCTGCATCTATTGATATGATCATGTGATTTTTGTCTTTCATTCTGTTTAGGTGATGTATTATATTTATTGATTTGCGAATATTAAACCATCCTTGCATCCCTGGAATGAAGCCCACTTGATCATGATGTATGATCTTTTTGATGTGTTGCTGGATCCTGTTTGCCAATATTTTATTGAGGATTTTAGCATCGATGTTCATCAGTGATATTGGCCTGTAGTTTTCTTTCTTTGTTGTGTCTTGACCTGGTTTGGGGATTAGGATAATACTGGCTTCATAGAAAGAGTTTGGGATTTTCCCTTCTTCTTGGATTTTTTGGAACAGTTTGAGGAGGATAGGAGTTAGTTCTTCCCTGAATGTTTTGTAGAATTCGCCTGTGAAGCCATCCGGTCCAGGGCTTTTGTGTGCAGGGAGATTTTGGATTACTGTTTCAATTTCCTTCTTTGTTATTGGTCTGTTGAGACTTTCCACTTCTTCTTGATTCAGTTTTGGAAGGTTGTATGTTTCTAGAAATTTGTCCATTTCTTCTAGATTGTCAAATTTCTTGTCATACAGTTGTTTGAAGTAATTTCTAACTATCATTTGTATTTCTGAGGTATCAGTCGTGATTTCTCCTCTTTCATTTCTGATTTTGTTTATTTGTGTCTTCTCTCTTTTTTTCTTGATTAGACTGGCTAGAGGCTTGTCGATTTTGTTGATTTTTTCGAAGAACCAGCTCCTAGTTTCGTTGATCTTTTGGATAGTTTGTTTAGTCTCTATGTCATTTAGTTCTGCTCTGATCTTGATGATTTCATTCCTTCTTCTTGTCCTAGGCTTTGTTTGTTGTTGTTGTTCTAGTTCTTGTAGCATTGTGGTTAGGTTTTTTATTTGAGATTCTTCTAGCCTTTTCAGATATGCCTGTATTGCTATAAACTTCCCTCTCAGGACTGCTTTTGCTGTGTCCCACAGGTTTTGGGTTGTTGTGTGCTCATTATCATTAGTTTCTAGAAATTTCTTGATTGCTTCTTTGATGTCATTGTTAACCCATTCATTATTTAATAGCATGTTATTCAATCTCCATGAGTTTGGGTGTCTTTGATTTTTTCCTCTGAGGTTGATTTCTAGTTTCAAGGCATTGTGATCTGAAAAGATGCTTGATATGATTTCAATTTTCTTGAATTTGTTGAGGCTTGTTTTGTGACCTATCATGTGGTCTATCTTTGAAAATGTCCCATGTGCACTTGAAAAGAATGTATATTTTGCTTCTTTGGGGTGAAAAGTTCTATATATATCAGTTAGATCCATGTGGTTTAGTGTGTTGTTCAATGCCTGTATATCCTTGGTGTTTCTTTGCTTTGATGATCTGTCTATTGTTGATAATGGAGTGTTGAAGTCCCCTACTATGAGTGTGTTGTTGTTGATATCCTTTTTGTGGTCTTCTAGTATTTGCTTTATGTATTTGGGTGCTCCTATGTTGGGTGCATATATGTTTATCAAAGTCATATCTTCTTGATGGATTGTTCCTTTAAGTATTATGAAATGTCCTTCTTTGTCTCTTTTTATTGTCCTTGCTTTGAAATCCATTTTGTCTGATATGAGAACTGCTACCCCGGCTTTTTTTTCCGGTCCGTTTGCTTGGAATATTTTTTTATATCCCTTTACTTTCAGTCTGTGTAAATCTTTTGTTTTGAGGTGTGTTTCTTGTAGACAGCAAATATGTGGGTCCTGTTTTCTTATCCATTCCGTTACCCTATGTCTTTTAATTGGAGCATTTAATCCATTTACATTTAAGGTTATTATTGACGTGTATTTATTCATTTCCCTTTGTACCTCTGTTCCTCTCCTCTCTTGTTTTTTCCTAGAACAGTCCCTTTAGCATCTCTTGCAATGCTGGTTTGGTGGAGATGTATTCTTTCAGTCTTCCTTTGTCTGAGAAACTCCTTATTTCACCTTCTATTTTGAATGAGAGCCTTGCTGGGTAGAGTATTCTTGGTTGTAGGCCTTTGTTTTTCATTGCTTGAAATATTTTTGACCATTCCCTTCTGGCTTGTAATGTTTCTGTTGAGAAATCAGTTGATAGCCTTATCGGAGCTCCCTTGTATGTTATTTGCTGCTTTTCTCTTGCTGCTTTTAGGATTCTCTCTTTGTCTTGGAATGTTGCCATTTTAACTATGATGTGCCTTGGAGTGGGTTTTTGGGGGTTCCTCTTGATTGGAACTCTCAGTGCTTCTTGGACTTGCATAGCTTTTCCTCTCATCAGGTTCGGAAAATTTTCTGTCACTATTTCTCCTATCAGATTTTCAATTCCATGTTCCTTTTCTTCTTCCTCTCGTATTCCGATGATCCTTAAATTATTTTTCCTAATGCTATCCTGTAATTCCCTTACATCTTGTTCATATTTTTTCAATCGTTTTTCATTTTGCTGTATTGTCTGGGAGTTTTTCTCTACATTATCTTCTAACTCACTAATCCGATCTTCTGCTTCGTTTAGTCTGCTTTTGACTGATTCTACTGTGTTTTTCAGTTCAGAGATTGTATTCTGAAGTTCTTCCTGGTTCTTGTTAACGATTTCTATGTCTTTTTTTATGCTGGTGTAGTTCTCTGCCAGTTCCCTGTAATTTTCTTGGAGCTGCTGGTAACTTCCTTGAAGGTTGTCATAGTTGATTTTAAGGATGTCGAGTATATTGAGCTTCTTTACCACCATTGTTTTGAATTCCATGTCTGACATTTGGGCTATGTCTATTTCGTCTATCTCTCTTTCTGAGGATTCCTCTTTTCTTTTCATTGAGGGGTTATTTTTGCGTCTTACCATGTTGGATTCTTTTTGTTTTTATTTATTTATTTATTTATTTATCTATTTATTTATTGGGGGGGTAGTCTGCTTTGACTTCCCTCCTTTGTGGTGTAATATTCTTTATCGAAGGTCTGGGAGTTTCAGTGGTGCAGTCTCTTTGATATCCTGAGCCTGATGGTCTTAAGTTACCCTTTATGTCGTTTGTTTATGCTGTTCGGTTATATTTCAGATGTTCTTTGATAGGATCTTCCTTCTGGCTACTTGGTTGAGAGTCACTCTATCTGCTTTGTCTTGAGTTCTTTTGTGGATATGCTGTTAAAGACATAAACACACAGCCCAGGCAGGAGACCCACACCCTCAGAAAGTATCCCCCACTCTATCCTGCTATCGTTAGCCAACTAGCCCGTATTAATATAAATGTAAAGAGATTTGAGCTTTTATACTATAAGAAGAATAGATACGAGTTGTTTTTGGGGAGGAAAAATATAATTTTTGATAGAGGGGTTGATAGATTAATAATAGTTGAGACTGTGCAAGCCAGTTAGTAATATTTACATTGTATGTTAAGAAAAATAGAAGAAAAGGATAGAAAAATACTTAGTATAGTAAGAAAGTGGGATTGTATTGTATTTGGGTTTATATAGTAATTATATTGTATTATTTAAAGTAATAGGGGGGCTAAGCTAGACACACAAACGAATAAACCACTATTAAAGAGAAAGGCTGAGAAGGAGAGGTTATATGCAACACGTTAGAGATAAAGTTTGTTATTATTGGAAGAGGTGGAGGAAAAACACTCCCCCAAAAAATCCCCAAGAAAATAGGAGAAAGAAAAGAAGAAAGAGAGAAAGAGAAGAAAATAAAAAATTTACCACAACCCCCCCCAAAAAACCCCAAAAGGTTAGCAAGAAAGGAACAAAGAAAGATAGAAAAGAAAGAATACAGAAGAAAGAAAAAAGAGAGAGAAAAAAAAATTGAACCAAAAAAAAAAAAAAATATATATATATATATATATATATATACCCCCCAAAAACCCCCCAAAAAAAACCCCAGGAAAAGAATAAAGAAAGAAGGAAAGAAAAGAAATTATTAAGAAGAAAGAAAGAACAAGGGAGAAAAAATTTGGGAGAAAAAATTTGGAGAAAAAAAAAAAACGATGTTTTTACTCCGTTTTAGCCTTGGTGTGTTGCCTTCTTTTTCTGGGTCCGCAGCTGGTCTAGTGTGGCAGGTCAGAGGTTCTTGTTCTTTTGTCGGACTGGTGTGCGCACCCGGTTGCCGCTATGGTGCGCGCCCGCGATTGCCGGCGCGGCGCGCTACCTTGCTGCCCGCTGTAGCCAGTTGAGGTGCCCTTGCGCGTAAGCCCCTGCGCGCTCTGACGGCCCGAGAGTTTGCCCCGCGGTTGGAGCCCACTGCTGCCGGGCCGCGGTGGTTCCCCGTTCGTGCCAAGGTGTCTCTGTCCGCGCGGGCGGCCCGAGCGCTTTCCCCGGGATTGGCTCCTTCTTTCGCTGGGGCGCGGCAGTTCCCCGTTCGCGCCGAGGTGACCCTGCCTGCGCGGACGGCCCGAGCGCTTTCCCCGGGATTGGCTCCTTCTTTCGCTGGGGCGCGGCAGTTCCCCGTTCGCGCCGAGGTGACCCTGCCCGCGCGGACGGCCCGAGCGCTTTCCCCGGGATTGGCTCCTTCTTTCGCTGGGGCGCGGCAGTTCCCCGTTCGCGCCGAGGTGACCCTGCCCGCGCGGACGGCCCGAGCGCTTTCCCCGGGATTGGCTCCTTCTTTCGCTGGGCCGCGGCGGTTCCCCGTTTGCGCCAAGGTGACCCTGCCCGCACAGGCGGCCAGAGAGCTCCCACTGACCCCGGGCTGAGGTGCTTTCACGCTCGCACGCTGCCCCGTGCCCTCAGTCCCGCTGAGCCGAGCTCCGGGAGTTGGTCTCTCGCCTCTTAGGGCAGGGCCAGGGACACTTGCGCTCAGTGGAATCGAGCATCCGTGGGTCGCCGCCTCTCGCTGTTCCCGTGCTGCAGCCGCCCGCCTTCCCTCACCCGTCTGGGCGGGCACAAACAGAGCCTGCGCTAGTGGTCTGCTTTCCGGCCTGGGGCCCTGCGCCCACGGGAGCTGTCTAGGGGTGTCTGTGCACAGTCCTCTGCGTGTTCAGTGGGCCCTCCCTGTGCCCGTTGGGGCACTGATCTTATGTCCGTTGGGGAATGTCCGAGGGACGCCTGGACTCACGGCCCCGCGCATCTGGGCCAGTAAATGAGAGCACTTCCCTATGTGCGCCCCCGCGACCCAATGGTAGGGTTGAGGAGTGGATTAGCGCGCCCCTGCGCCTGTGCTCCTCCAGAACGGCCTACCACACCCAAACTTTCCTCCCGTCTCCACCATCCACTAGAGAAAAATATAAAGGAGAATTATGTTCTCACTTGCCCGGTAGCACGCTGTCTCCTGTCCTTCAGCGCCAATGCCACTTGGTCGAGTCCCGTCTCTGCCAGCGGGCAGAGATCCGCTCTCCGCCTGACTCCTCTCTGGGGTAGCCTGTGGTCGCCAAAAATCCTTTGTGTGCTTCCCGCCACAGCTCGGGCAGCCGCCCCAGTCAGGAATCCCGTTTCGTCCCCTTTTTCTCCGCTATCCTCACTAAACAGGTTGTTCCCAGGTGGATTTTCTCTAATCCAGCAGTGCCTTGGCTCAACTCCCGCCAATGTCCAGCTGCTCACTGAGATGTTCTGTCTGCAATTAGACCAAACTGTAGACGGGTCTCCGGAGCCTAAAACCGCAACCTCTCCTCACTCCTCCGCCATCTTACCTCCTCTCTTACAGTTTATTTCTGATACCACCTCTTGCAGCTAATCTTTTTGTCTCTGGATTTGTCTTTTCAGGACATTTCATATAAAAGGTCTTTTTTTAAATTTTGCCATAATGTTTTGAGGTTTATCCAGGTGGTAGCCTATTAGTAGTTTGTTTCTTTTGATTTCTAATAGTGTTTTATTGTGTGTATATACCATATTTTTTATCTACTCACAACTTGGTGGTATTGGGGTTGTTTCTACTTCGATGCATAATACTGCCATGAACATTTGCATGCAAGACTCATTTTTAAAACAAATGCCTTCCTTATAAAGGGCATAAGTGGTGGAAAAGTGAATTCTTTTTGTTTTAATCAGAAATATTTTTCTATCACACAGGAATTGAGATAATGAGTCATTCAAAAATGTGTGGTGGGAAACCGTTAACTGAAGTTAAAGCTCAGCAGAGGAGATAACTTTCTTTGTTCTTCTTGAAGAACATTGAAGACCACAAAATCGGCAGAATGCATAAGCCTTTTCTAATAATACATCCTCCTCTTTTTTTCTCTCTTTTAGTGTCCTTGAAGTAGAAAAGTCTCTAGTATTAGCAGAAAAAGGCAGCCCAGAGGACAAGGATAATGAGGTAGAGCTGTTGACTGCTGGGAAAAAATTCCGTATCTTAGCAACCATGAACCCTGGGGGCGACTTTGGGAAAAAAGAGGTAAAACCATGTTCTTGAAGCATAATTTATTTTTAACTTTCTGACCATAGCTCATTGACACCCTTAAATACAGTATATAAAAATGCATTTGGAATTTTTATGTTGGGTGAAAAGTAAAGATCCAGAAATACATTTTAGGATTATTACAAGGTTGAAAAAATAATTTTAACAGATAAACATTTCCTTATTTGACATCTCACTTTGTCTATGAGCCTGAAATTTCATTGTTCCATTTACTTCACCAGGTCTTTACATACATTTTAATGTAATACATTCTCACAAGAGCTCTGTGAGAAAGTTATTTTTCTACTTTCATGGATGTGAAAAGTTGAAACTGAAATTTAATCTCAAGCTGTGCTACTAGAGTCTACTCTCTTAAAACATGAGTGTGGTTTTATGAGTGATTTTGAAGGGTCAAGAAATCACAGTCTAGAACCTCTTTTGGTTTTGCAGGTAGACCATATCTGTTCTCTCAGGGTTCTGTGGGTCACTCTCAGCCTGTTGGGAAGAAAAGGGTGGAAGTGTTTCCTTCTCTTCAAAGGGTGGTGTTGGGATTCCGCCAAGATCTAACACTCAAGCTTCATGGCTTTCAGGCTTGTGACGCCTCTCAGTGAAGTATATGAGTTGTGTGTGGGATCCTAGCCTGTTAAAGTTAAGGAAAAGGGTAGTGTGGTAGCCTAATTTTCCTAACTCTAAGTTAGAAGATTATATCATTCCACCTTAAGAAATGTTCTGAAAAGAAGAAATAAAATACACTTACAGTTTCAATCATAATATGAAAACTTTCCTTTGGCAAGTGGAAATAGCACAGAGGATGTGATTTCATGGTTGTGTATGTTAACTTACTTGTTAGGTTAGCTTATATTTTTCTTAGCCAAAGATTGCTGGCTTTTACTTTGCATATCCAGCAAGTAGAGCAAGGTAGGATTCTGAAGACCAGAAGCGCTCCTTGTCTATGCTGGCTATGAAGAACACTTACGTGTTCCCTGGTTCTTAACTGAGCTGCTCTGAGTACAGGCATTTTTCTGGTTTTGCTGTGGTAGGCTAGATAGACAATGGATGGAGCTTATTGTCAAGTAAAAGGAAACTGATAATTACATGCATGTGTCATTGCAGACATTTGTGCATGGAGGTTAGCTGACCTATGGGAAGGGTAAGAGGAATCCAGACTGAGGGCAGAGGCCTTAAGACTGGAGGGGACTACACAATTCTTTGTTATATGAGAGGTAAAATACGTACCTCATAATTTTACTCTCTTTGAGCTACATAAAAGCAGTTTTTTCCTTCTACTTCAGACAGCTGTCTCTGTGGGAAGATGGAATTATTTTCTCTAAAGCATTAGTTATGTAACTGAAGGTGAAGTAAAGGAAGGGCCTTTGCTTATGGGAGGGTGTTCAGGATAGGGAGTTGCCCACTGAGGCTGGCTGGAATCCTATTTGTACCACGTACACTTTACATGACTTTGAAGTTCTGTGCTATATTTGTCAAAGTGATGGCACAACCAACTTGGAAGCTGTGGTGGAGATTAATGAGATGATACATGTAAGGAGCCAGGACAAAGTAGGTCTTCATTAAATCATATCTAGTAGTAGAGGTAATAAAAGAAGTGTCTGGTATATGCTTGACTCACTGCTAACATTTTTGAAAAGGTTTATTTTCTACTTTTCTCATAACTATTAAATTCACATTGTAGTTTGTGTTCCTTACAGCTGTCCCCTGCCTTAAGGAACCGGTTTACGGAAATATGGTGCCCTCAGAGCACAAATCGTGAAGACTTAAAACAGATTATCAGCAGTAATCTTCGTCCAGGACTGTCTCTGGGCAGAATAGATCATAAAGGTGAGAGCATTGTAGTGGTGGTGGAGAGATGGAGGATCTGTATATTAAAAGTGAGAGGTGTGGTATAGGACATAGCAGTATGTATATATGGTGTATTATAAGGAGAAGGAGAGGTGGAGAAGGAGAGGTAGAGAAATAGGAACAAAATAGATCTAAAAAATTATGATATTAGCTTATTACCATTTATTAAAGTGGCCCTTCTTCCCGTTGCCTCCTTCACCAGGGTTAATAAATTCCAGCTTCCTTATTTTACCTGTTGACCATCTTTATAGAAGGTATATTTATTGGCTAAAGATGAGGAAAATTTGGGTTTAATTTGTCATTTTTACCTTTAGAAAATGTTTATAGAATTTTAAACTACTTCTCTAGTTGTCATCAGCTAATTTATTATTTCACTTATTAAAAAATTATTATTATATAGAATTTCAAACATAAGGAAAAGAGAAAAGTAGTGAAAAACTCCCATACACCTATAACCTAGATTTAACAATTCTTAAGATATCCTGTAAGAGTCAGAGAGTCAAAACATTAATTATGTGGTTCTTTTCTTTTTTTTTTAGAACTCTTAGTTTATTCTCTCATGAAAAATCTGTGCAATCACCACAGATAAAGTCACGAAAGAACTTTTACTCCTTTTTGCCAGCACCAACATTGGTCTTCGCAACCCTTACTTTCTTCATTCTGTTCTTGCATTCCTTTTTGTTTTCTTGTGGTCTTCTCATATAGGCCGCGTCTTGTAAGCCTCTGTTTGGGTTCATTTTTCTTTACATAATCCAAGGACTCATAAATTAATGTCAAAGCCAGTTGTCTTGCCAACACCAAAATGAGGTCTGAATCCAAACATAAAGATGATATCTGGTGTGGTCTTATACACTTTGGCAAATTTTTTTCCAAACTTCTGTCTTAGGTACTGTTGCCTTCCCAGGCTGAAGGACGTCAGTGATCATTTGTTTCTGTTGGAGTAGTGCGTTGGTCAGGAACTGGTGACCAGTCTTCAAGTAGCCAGGGAGGAAAAAGCATGTGGTTCGTTTTGAATTGAGCCTAAATTGCTTTGAGATATATATACACATACAGGATGTTCCCCCCAAAAATGTATAAAGACTTTAAATAATTATAAA
Organism: Furipterus horrens; assembly: GCF_987537825.1. NCBI lineage: Eukaryota > Metazoa > Chordata > Mammalia > Chiroptera > Furipteridae > Furipterus > Furipterus horrens. Next base: position 133,304,299 of record NW_028327176.1, on the reverse strand, counting down.
GTCAGTGTTTATTAAAATACATTTCATTTTCAAAATGTAATAGAATCCACAGACATTATTTAATTATTTTGTTAACGCCTGTTTTCAAACTGATGTCTATTCTGGTCCAGGCACTGCTGACAACGTGAAGCACTGGAATTGCAAACATCACGAAACATTTCGTTTGGTATTTATGTACATTCTTGTTCAACGGCTGCTCTCAATTCAGTGACTGTTGCAGTGTAGACTTTGTCTTTTAAGTGTCCCCATAAAAAAAGTCTAGAGGTGTGAGGTCTGGTGAACGCGCAGGGTATTCTACGAAACTCCTTCGTCCAGTCCACCTGTTTGGCAAGATCTCATCAAGGTGGGATCTAGCATTGTGATGGTAGTGTGGGGGGTCTCCATCTTCCTGTTTTGTGATGTTTGTGATTCCATTGCTTCACGTTGTCAGCAGTGCCTGGACCAGAACAGATGTCAGTTTGGAAACAGGCGTTGACAAAACAAATAATGTCTGTAGATTCTGTTACATTTTAAAAGTGAAATGTATTGTAATGAACACCGACTTTATAATTATTTAAAGTGTATATACATTTTTTGGGGGACACCCTGTATATATAAATTTTTTTGAGGCATGTTTGACATACAGTAATATACTAGTTTCAGGTCTACAACATAGTGATTTGATATTTTTATATATTGTAAAATGATCACCACAGTAAGTCTAGCTAACATCTGTCACCATGATGTATATACATGTGTCCTTGAATTTATTTCTAAATGTGGACATGAAGAAGAACTTCACAGCTTCTATTGGTTATGACCTGCTTGCTCTCCAGAAAGATACTCTTATTCGCAGTGCTATCAGCAACTTAGTGAATGTGCCAGCTCGGTAGTCCTTCAAGCATGGATTTTCTCTTTCTTTTCTTTTTTTAAATCCTTACCTGAGAACATGCTTACTGATTTTAGAGAGAGGAAAAGGGAGGGAGAGAGAAAGGGAGAGAAGCATCAATGTGAGAGAAACATCTATTGGTTGCCTCTCATATGTGCCCCTACTGGGGACTGAACCTGCAACCCAGGAATGTGCCCTGACTGGGAATCAAACCGGTGAACTTTCAATTTTTTGACAATGCTCCAACTAAGTGAGCCACACCAGTATTCATTATTTATTTTTGGATAATATTTATTACATTTATCACGTAGGTTTCTGTATTATGTTGCCTCTTAATATTTGTTGTGAAACAAATAACATACATGAACCTGTCTACTATATCACTGATGATTTTCTTCCTGCTTAATAGTCATGATTGAATTTCTCTCTAACAGTGGATCAAGTTATTCATTTTTATTAAGTTTTTGATGTACCTCAAATTTATTTCACTTTGAATGTGGATCCAAGTACTTGTATTTAATATCTAGGTGGAATAGCATTTAATTTCTTTCCTCATTGTTACTATTCTTTTCCTGTTGAGCTGTCATTTTAAGTTCCTTCTAAAGATATGTTTCTTTTTCTGTAATTAGTATTTTTTTGTTCTGAGCAATTAGTTTTTTTCTGACCCATTCTCAGGATAGCCTTGAAGAATGTTGCTGAATATTATAATAGTTCTCCTCATCATGTTTCTTTTTTAAAAAAATCCTTTGGTGTTTATCCTTTTTAGATAAATGTTTACTATTGACTTCAGAAGTTATATACATAAAGTGCTCTACTAAATTTAATTGGCATTGCTTTAATCTATATATAACTAAAGTATTTTATTTCTGTATATTTTACAGCATGAAACTAATAAGTAGAATAGCCTTTTAACCTAAATCATGAAACAAAATGTATGAATACTGTAATTTGCTGAATTCTGAATGATTTAACAAAACAAACCAAAAAAAAAAAAAAAAACCCCTGACCCAAATGCCACCAAAAAGGTGGCATTCCCCATTCCAGAGAATCATTTTATAATATAATAAAGTTTGTATATGTTCTAAGATCTTTGTGTCTTAAGTTCAAAATGGTGTCTGAACGTGAACCAAAAGATTATCTTTTTAAGTTTCAGGGTATAATTTCTTATGCTATAATTCTCAAGTATTTTTGTTTAAATAAATTAAAAAATTTTTTTCTATGTGTGGAATGCTATTCATAAACCCCTTGGGAATGCTATAAGAGCTGTGGACCACCCCCCTTTGTAGGAAAAACATTCATATTAATTTGCAAAAATTTGCATATACTCGTAATTTCATGGATTATAGAGTTGCTTTAGGTCGTCTGTGGGCCCCACATTACAAGATTCTAGAGTGTTTGTAAACAGTGAACACTTACTTCCTTGTGTCATAGGGGCTGACATAGCTGAAGTGATGCTGGATTTCATTGAGTGGCTGACCCACCAGGAATTTGGCCGAAAGTGTGTGGTCAGTATCAGAGATATCCTGTCCTGGGTTAACTTCATGAACACTATGGGGGAGGAAGCTGCTTGGAAAAGGCCAGAGACCATCTCTACTGTGACATCTTTTGTCCATGCTGCATGCCTGGTGTACATAGATGGAATAGGTTCAGGTATGTTGTCTCTTAGCTGGTGGGAACAGGGGTTATGGTAGAGTGGAGTTCGAAATGGAGCAGGTCCAGACCTCTCACCCAGATACTTTATAGAATCACTTACTCGAACATTTCCAAGGCTCAAAATGGCTTTCTCTCTTTCTCTCTATTTTTTTACTCTTTTTGAGATGTTGGTATAAAAGCTCCAAAACTTCCCATTGCGTATAGGCAAGGGTCTTAGTAAACATGAAATGCTGATTCTGAGTAGAAAGAAGACCCTTGGAAATGCCCTTGCTTCTGAAAGACTGGATAATTCTTAACATGAATGGTCATTTATAGTTAGTGGGACTGAATCCTTTATTTTGCTTTGCTTTAAATTTTTTGTCTGTTTTGTTTTGTTTTACACCCTGAGCCAATTGGTTGGGGTCCCTGCAGGACAGCTGGCATCTCACATTAGATGATTCAGGAGGCTTTCATAAGGGGTTCTTCACCAAAGTAGGAGCAGACATAGGGTGTCCCAAGGGTGGTGGTGGGGCTGGTAAGAGCGGGGAGCTGATAGCAGGTCAGGGCCTGGGGGGACCAAGGGTGAGAATGGCCTCCAGAGCCTTGGAAAGGGCTGCCCTGGGGGACAGAGGTAGGTGACCCCTGCTTTGTTGTAAGTTTCTGTAATTTCATAAAATTCAGTATTTAAGTTTTGTTTTTTTAGCCATGAGGATTAGAAATATAAACCAAAACAATGAGTAGTACCATATTACTCATATCTCCATGCTGATTTCATCATGGAGTCCTGGCGTGCTGTAATTACTAAGCTGTTGCTGAATTGGTGATCTGTAAGTTGTGGAAAGGGAAGTCAGGCTCCTGCCTTAGAACCACCTTCATTAGCATCATGTTTTGTCTGTCATTCAGCTCATGCTTCACTTCCCTAGGATCCTGTCCTAGAACTCCTGCTGAGTGTGAAGCATGGTGGTGTGCTGTTGTTTGATGGACTCATCTGTCTTTTAGGGGTCACTTCCTCTGGGTTTGGTACGGCCCTCTTGGCTCGCAAAGAATGTCTGAAGTTCTTAATCAAGAAACTTTCCAAGATAGTCCGACTTACAGAATGTCAGAAAAATGAATTAAAGATTTATGACAGACTCAAAGCCAAAGAATTCACCGGGATAGATAACTGTTGGGGAATTCATCCATTTTTTATACCAAGAGGTAAGAATGATTTTAAATAAATGAAGATTCTTTTCTTGTACATCAATGAGACTTGACTTTTTGTTTTAGTGTGTCATACTCATGATTAATTTTGAGCTAGTTATATGAGTTAGAATCTAATTTGGCATAACCATAATTTTGTGAATGGTTAAAAACACATAACTGCCATGTAAAAATAGGGGAAAATATAGTCTTTAATTTATGAATAAATTGTCTTGTAAAAATGCATGAATTTGTTCATTACTTGGTGCTCAAAACAAGAGCTTTCCTAATGTACCAGCTGCAGAACCTCATCACCTTTTGCAAAAAGAGGTTTGTGAATCCTTGAAGGCAGGTTTGTGTCTCTCATTTTCCTGTTCTGGGCATCTGACACATAGCCTAGCAGTCAAAAGCTTTCGGGAAATGTCTGTTGATTGAATGGATGAACAAATGCATGATTAATGGGGAAATGCAGGTGATGCACCCTGAATTGTCTTGGTGGCTTAATAACCTTGGATGAAATGGTTTAATATGGAACCATGTGGTTTATATGCCTAGTTTACGTTGACTTTTAGGTAAATGCCTACTTAAAAAGGTAAATTGTACAAGTACCTGTAGTAATTTCCAGGTATAGCTTGCAATAGGAGAGATGTGTGCTTGCAGTTAGATCTGTGTAGTAGGTATATGTATAGGTATAAGAGATGGAGAGATTTGTGCATCAGATGCAGTTGAAGAAAGTATGCTGCTGGCTCTTTCTCTAAAGCATTTTATGGGCCCCAAAGTGGGGAAATGTTGAAATAGGGCTAAGCATTTCACTACAAATGGTACTTCACTTAACCAACAGTCTCCTTGGTGAATTCTTATAACTTTAGGTTGACATATATAAATGATTTGGTGATGTCTGGCTTATATGTGGCTTTTTTCCCCTCCGCTTAAGGACCTGTCCTGCACAGGAATAATATTGCTGACTATGCACTCAGTGCTGGCACCACAGCTATGAATGCCCAGAGGCTCTTAAGAGCTACAAAACTGAACAAACCTATTCTCCTGGAGGGCTCCCCCGGTGTGGGCAAGACAAGTTTGGTGGGAGCATTAGCAAAGGCTTCAGGCAACACCCTTGTTCGAATCAACTTGTCAGAGCAGACGGTAAGTCGTCCTATAGCTGATGAGGATAGGTATAGGGAGTAATGTTTGTATCTGTTTACAGTTTCCTAATCAGGAATAGTTATGACATTTTCAGTATCCCAGGTATTCCCTGGCTATGAAATACCACAGCAACTTGACCTTCCAGACTAATTCTTCTGGATTCATTAATAGCCGACATTTATAATAATATTCTTTCTGGATGTTTTACTCTAATTCTCTCTCTTTTTTTAAAAACAGAACATGATTATATTTCAGTACACAAGTTCTTACAATCAGAAAATAGAACAGCACAGGAAAATAACAAAAATGTGATATTTCATTTGCATCTCATTCTCTTTTGAGAATTACCCTCTTCAGTATTTGTTATAATATAACCTCTTCTTATTTTGGTCCTTCTAAAATAAAAATTTATAGTAACAAAATGACCTTTAAACAATCTTATTAAAATGGTGAACAGATGACAAATTAAATGAGAATCTCTTGGAATGGGGTCTGAGAGTAGAAACCGGGCATTGTTGAATTTTGAGTGTGCGTGCGTGTGTGTGTGTGTGTGTGTGCGTGCGTGCGCGCGTGCATGTGTGTGTAGTTTTTTTTTAAGCTCACCGATTAATTTCCAAGTATAGCCACAGTTGAGAACTACTGATTTGGAGCTCCAGCCCCAGTCATTGATCCTTGGGGCATGTCTGGGCTCCTGGTAAAGAATGCTGGGATTAATTAGTTCTGTCTTGGGAGTATGAAGGAAAACTGGTACAATGCCCAAGTATTTATTATTTTAGATTTTGGCTCTTGGAATCTATCTAGTTAAATTTTTATGTAATTTTGGTTTTTTCTCACTTCTACCCCCTTTCAAAGGACATCACAGACCTGTTTGGAGCAGATCTACCTGTTGAGGGTGGCCAGGGAGGGGAGTTTGCCTGGCGCGATGGCCCCTTGCTGGCGGCTCTGAAGGCTGGCCACTGGGTTGTGTTGGATGAGGTAAGGGACTGTCCATCATGCCATGGATGGGATCTCAATTGTGGAGAGCATGCTATTGCCTAGTAAAGACAAATTCTCTAATGAAAAAAATCCTCCATGGTTTCTTTTAATAATAAAAGCATGTATATAGACTTCAGACTTTCCTACTTTTGTAAGGTTAGCCTCCAGAGCAAAACTTCCTCCTGACTAGTGTTTCTTATAGTCTTTGGCTGGTATGCTCTTTATATTTATATCATGGGTAGTTTACAAACAGTTTCAGCCACCTCATGTTTTATTAATGTAACAGAGACTGGGGGAAGTTGTCTTAAGAAGAGATGTACAAAAATGGTGAGAAAATGATCAGCGTTATATGTGTATATTGGATAAATTATTGACCAGTAGAACAGAGTGCATTATGAGACCTGTGATAAGTACTAAGTCTCAGTGACTGACAGGCAGCTTGAGATATGAAAAAGTAATACACAAAAATAAAATATTTAAGATTGTGGCCAAAGGAGGCAAGTCAGTTTGGGATGTGCCATGTTACTTCCCAAGTAACATGGAAAAGGCGAGGAAGTAGTTGGGGTGCCTAAATGACTGGAGTGATGCAGGTGTACAGGTGAAACTTGACATAAGCCCCAGTGTTCCCCAGGTTCAGACCCCTTTGGTCTGAAGTCAGAGGATGTGCTGGAGCATTCCGTTTCTGCTGAGCTGCTAGGGGAGATAATAAGGAGAGAGGTTCTGCCCTCCTTCACACACACACCTCCCCCAAATTTTTTTTGGAAAAGATGTGTGATAGAATATTCATTATCCAGAAAAAAAGTGCCTAGTCTTAAAGCTGAACTCCAGTTGGGTGAAAATGCATACAGAGACCACAAGGCATTCTGGACTTGCAGTCACACCTCAGCGCAGCTTTTAGAACTTAACCTGTTTGGAAATACACAGTGGAATTTGTGCTTTGTAGTGCTTGTGTAAATATGACTTTAGAAATTCTAATATAGGTTTTGCCCATTTGAATTTTATTCGCATTTCCCAATTTTCCCATGTTACCTAAAGACCACCCATACTTCCCATCCCTGAACTCTGAATTCAGTATCTGGAGACCTCCATCCATCTCTCTTCGTTTTTGGCACAGAAACCTTGTATTTGTTCTTGTTCACAAAACTGTTGGTGAAAGTTGCTATGTAGATCCACTTTATGTAGCTTATATCATGACTTTTAGGCCCACTTGGTGAGTCATTCAATATTTGAACTGGGAAAGTTATTTACTTATCTAAGTATGTAAAGAGCTCTCTTCTCATTTTTAAAAAATCTTAGTGCAAAAAATGTGATATCTGTGTTTTGGCAAGTGTTTTTTGTAAGCTATGATTTATAAAATAGGTCAGTATGGATGCACATAATGGATACTATTTAATTTTAGAGAAGATTTTACTTTTAAAATATTCAGTCTTAATATTTATTTAGTTCACTGGAAAATTGATAATTTATATACATCATATCTGACCTGTATATGAAATAGTAATATGATGAATATACATCAATCCATCACTCAACTTTAGAGATAGAATGTAACCAGTCCTATTTGAGCTTCTTCCTCTTGGAGATAGCACTGTCTTTTATGCATATTATTCTTTTCCTTTTTGTTATAGTTATACAACATGTATAACACATGTATGCGTCTTCTTCCCCAAATAGCTCAACCTGGCCTCTCAGTCCGTATTGGAAGGACTCAATGCTTGTTTTGACCACCGAGGAGAAGTGTATATTCCTGAGTTAGGAATGAGCTTTCAAGTACAGCATGAAAAGACGAAGATTTTTGGGTGTCAAAATCCCTTTAGACAAGGAGGCGGGAGGAAGGGCTTGCCCAGGTCTTTCCTTAACAGATTCACTCAGGTGAGATACCCTGTTACCATAGACACCACAGGTGAAGTGTTGGGGGTGATAAGACTGTTGGCATGTAGCTATTAGGATGTTCTGTATGAGAATGAAAGAGAATTCGTTTAGTGATTTTGTTTTCAATTCCATGTCTTTGTATGATGAATATTATTGTGATTGATTCCCATCATCACTTCTCTCCTCGTGTGAATCCTTGTGTCTTATGTCCCAGAGGACCTGGAGTATTATCATCAGTTGGAGGAGAGGAAGGTTCCCACCCTCTGTAGGATTCTATTACTGTGCTCAGGATTAAGGCCAACATATAACCTTTTCAAGTGTCTGTTAAGACATCAAAAGAATTTTACAATGAAAACAATGCATTTTAATTAAAGACAAGAGAGAAAAAACAGAAAACTATGACAAAGAATTAAAAATCTAGTATTCTCCATTCCAAAGTTAACCATAATTCGTATTTGGCATATTTTCTTATTGCCTTTGTTCGCATTTGCAGAAATAGTAGTGTGTGTTTGTGTGTGTGTGTGTGTGTGTGTGTACATATGCTCAATTATTCTGACATCTGTTTTCTACAGTTCAGCTGATCTAGAGGTTTGGAAATGGCTTTATCTAAAACCATTTAGCTTTATTTAATGTCTCTGTCCCTTGATCATTAATAATTTGTTAAGTATCTTCTAAGAATAGTTTATTATAAAACATTTCAAGCATATTGAAAAGTTGAACAGATTTATAGTGAATGCTCATATACCTACCATCCAGAATTTTGTTAGGAAAATTTTTTTTTTTTTTTTTTGGTAATCTTACCATTAAGATCACTTTCCTTTATTTATTTATTTATTTATTTATTTTTGGTTTTTCAATTACAGTTGTCCCCTTTTCCCCCAATTTCTCTCCCCCACCCAACCCACCCCCTCTCCCGCAATCATATCCCTCCCCGTTGTCCATGTCCATGAGTCATTTATACAGGTTCTTTGACTAAAATATACCTAAATAAATGGCATGTAACTTTTTTCCTTTATCAATTTGAGTTGAGCTAATAGGAAAAAGCCTCAGTTTCTTTATATTTCAAAAACTTTATATGAATATGTATCCTAAAAATGCAAGAGAAGTTTTTAGAACTGAAAAATTATATATATGTATGTATGTATAACTGAGGTATTGTTTTGGTGTTAAACAGAAATTTCACATCACAAATGGTAGTCATTTCTGTTGTTTAGTAAAGAGAAACTATAACATCTCTTCATGTTATTTTTGCATTTTAAAGGTCTTTGTGGATCCCCTTACAGTAATTGATATGGAGTTCATTGCCAGTACTCTGTTTCCAGCCATTGACAGAAGTATTGTTAAGAAAATGGTTGCTTTCAACAACCAGGTAAGTACCTACTTGTATTAATTGCTCTTTATTTTCCTGGCTGTAATTGAACTATCATTTTCTGAACATGGGACACTACCAAATTACCAGTCTAAGATGGAATTCTATAAGTTTATAGTGGAAGGGAAGCTACTCATTTGAGGGTTACATTAATTCATTTCTATTGTATATATCAATGTTAGTACTTACATGGTATTTCTGACATTTACAGTCTGGGAAAGGAGACATCTGAATAAAGCCTATTTTGTGTTTCAGATTATGTATGCATTTATAGTACGTTAATGATACTTAATGCAGTGCCTAGCAGTGGGACATGTTTTCCAATAATGGTGTTTTCTTTTTAGATTGATCATGAAGTGACAGTTGAAAAGAAATGGGGGCAAAAAGGAGGACCTTGGGAATTCAACCTCCGGGACCTTTTCCGCTGGTGTCAGTTGATGCTGGTTGACCAGTCCCCTGGCTGTTATGATCCTGGTCAGCATGTGTTTTTGGTCTATGGTGAAAGACTGAGAACCAGGGAAGACAAAGAAAAGGTGTGTTTCACACTTGCTCTTTGTGTTTCTTTCCATCTGAAAGTTGATTTCTTCCTGAGGGGCATACTCACAAGTAATATAAAACTGAGTAAGGCTGCTCGGAAATTTAGAACTTAAGGGAAGAAACTATACTTTTACTTACTTCAGAGAGAGAGAGAAACATTAGTCCGTTGCCCTTCTTGTGTGCCCTGGCAGGGAATTGAGCCCACGGCCCTTTGATGAACAGAGCAATGCTCCAGCCAACTAAGTAAGCCACCCAGCCAGGGCATAAACTTCTTTTTCATCTCTAGATTGTCTGTAGTATCCATGGCTTTATTTTAATTTATGGTACATTCTCACTGGAATCTCAGATACTTTGAGATTATGTGACTGCTTTTTTCTTGAGCTTCAGTCTGCTTTCATTCTGAAGAATTAAATAAATGTAATATGTCCTTGTTATTATAAGAGAAAATTTTAAAGGATAAGGATATTGTGACTAGTTCTCTCACAGTATTGTGGCTTAAATTGCTGTGCATGTTTTCTAGAAGTGTTTATTCTAGACGGTTTGACTCAGAATTTGGTGGAGTGTTCTGTGTTTCAATTGTATCATCTTCTTCCTTTAGGTCATTGCTGTATTTAAGGACGTGTTTAGTTCAGATTCAAACCCCTACATGGGAACCAGACTATTTCATATCACTCCCTATGATGTTCAGGTGAGGAGACCTGGATAATGCTCTATTCTTTTACAGTTTTCTTACTCTGCTTCCACTACTGGACATGCTTGTGAAGTCTCACAGGCTTGTCTTTTTTTCAGCTGGGCTACTCAGTCCTTTCCCGTGGAGGCTGTGTTCCTCCCCCATCCCGCCACCCTTTGTCACTCCTGCACCGGTCATTGCAGACTCTGGAGTCAGTTATGAAGTGTGTGCAAATGAGCTGGATGGTCATCCTTGTGGGTCCAGCCTCTGTGGGCAAGACCAGTCTGGTCCAACTCCTGGCACAACTTACTGGTCACACGTTAAAGATCATGGCTATGAACAGTGCAACAGATACTACAGAGCTTCTGGGGGGATTTGAGCAGGTAAGTGGACTGATTGATGGTCTTCTTTGTTGGCAGTGACTATAAGAAGCAGTATTCTTTGACTCTGGCAAACAGCTGTTATGAATTCACATGCTTTGGATATTTTAGGTTGACCTTACACGGACTTGGAGGCAGCTTCTAGAGAAGGTGGAGAACACTCTAAGGGCACTGTTAAGAGACAGCCTCCTAATCAGTACTGATGACACAGAAGTAGTCTTGCGGGCCTGGAGTCATTTTCTTCTGACATACAAGCCCAAGCATCTTGGAGAAGATGGTAAAGGTGTCACAATGGAGATTGTCAACAAGCTGGAAGCAGTACTATTGCTTATGCAGCGACTCAACAATAAAATCAACTCATACTCCAAGGCAGGTGTGTGTGTGTGTGTGTGTGTGTGTTTGGCTGTGTGTATCAGGTGCTTATCATTGTTCAAATAGTGTCCATTTACAGGTACTATATTTGTAAATGCAGTGTCCATAATTTTTAAAGTAAATTTACTGATTAACACTCAAAATTGAAAATCTTTGTCTTAGAAAGTAAACTGAAGCTGATGGGTAGTATCCACAATTGGTGATCCTAAACAAAGCAACCAAGGAAGAAATTAGTTTCTGAGCAGATGGTTTATTTTGTGTATAACCAGCTGTAATGATAAATCACTTGCATGTAAAGCTGGTCTTATTGCTTATTGGTCTTTTAAAAATAGTTAATGATTTCTCAGGAAATTGGGCATTTTAAACTGAATAGATCTCTGATAGTTAGGATTTATTTAGTAATTTTATATAGAAAATGGAAGAAATTCTTCAATTAACATGGAAACTTAACATCTCTAATTTTGTGGTTCAGCTTTCCTTAGGTATCACAGCTGTGTGCTGTTTGTTGTCCAGTGTGTGAGAGCAGTTGTTTCATATATATATTTTACTGTTTATGCTGTTACAGTTGTCTCAATTTTTTCGCCTTTTGCCCCCCTCTGCCCAGCCCACCCTCCACTTCCATAGTCAATTCCCACACCGTTGTCCCTGTCCATGGGTGTTTCATATATTTTGCTTAGTTTTCTAATTGTTAACTGTGGGAGGTTAAGTCTAAATCTTATTATTTCCTCACGACTAGAAGCAGGAATTTAATGTATATTACCTGTGATACGAAAAAGCGTTATAAAAAAGTTCTAAAATTAAACTATAAAATATACCTTAAAAAATAAAAAATCTAATAAGGAAGAGCAATTGAAAGATTCCTAAAGATAGGCTCTATAAACTATTAATAAATACCAGTTGTTACTATAATCATATAGTCATTATAAAGAAAGCCCAGCTTTATGACATTGATTGCATCGTGCCAACTAACAACACTTTCGTTTCGTATAAATGCAGTAATAGGTGGGAGACATTATTCTCCTTCTGCCATTTGAGAAATTATAGCACATAAAGATTATCTTCTCCATCACCCTCAATTTACCTCTTAGCTATTAATTCAGAAAGCCATTAAAAAGTATTTTCTGCCCACAAACCTAATTTTCTTACCTTTATTGTTTAAATAAAACCAAAATTTTTTTCCTATTGACTCTATTATGAAACTTTAAAAAATTGAGCCAGAAGTTTCTGACTTTCTTTTAAAAAAATTTTAGTTTTTCTTTTTTGTTGTTCTTGTTTTTATTGTCCTGGTTTGAGATTAAGCGCTGTGCCTGTGACATTTCAGAGTTTTCCAGACTTGTGGAGGAGTTCCGCAGCTTTGGGATGAAGCTTAGACAGTCATCCAGTGGCTGCAGCCATGGCACCTTTGAATGGGTTGACAGCATATTGGTTCGGGCCCTGCGGTCTGGAGATTGGCTTTTGATGGATAACGTTAACTTTTGCAAGTAAGGACCTTCTGCCCAATCACGAGTGATCCTGACTGAAATTTGGGTTATCCTTGTCAGAGTAGAAACTCAGATGGAAGCTCTGGTATTTTTAATCCACTGTTTCTTAACCAGAATTGCATCCTCAGCCATCTTCTGTAGACTTCAGCCTGTTGTGAACAATGGTAGTTGGTCATTAAAGAGCTGCAAGAGTTTAGTGAGCAGAACTGAAGGCTAATAAAATTGGATTGCATTTCCAGCCATCTCTGAGACCATTTTATTTGACATCAGAATGACCAGGTAGTAGTCATTCTTGAATGCAGATTTTTGAAATGGGAGATCTGACACAGGACCCACATTTAGTAAATGTGCATCAGGGTGTATCACTTCTGACTCCCAAGTAAGGAAAAGGACAGGCATAACACTATTGTAGTTACACAGTCTAATAGAAGCTGCTGGAGGCCATATGATATGTTCTCTACCTGGAGCATCTTTCAGAATGTTTCCAGTTGAAATCCAATTACCTTTAAATGGATTTGATAATGTTGGGAAGTGGGGAAGAAGGAAGGGGAAAGAGAAGAGTTACAGTTCAGGGAACTTGCTGTCATTTTTAAAAATTTATTCAACTGTTTTGTGACTTTACTGTGTATGGATCTTTGGACTCTGTGCCTTGGGAGTGAAAACGGGAATTGATGGGAAAGAGATAACAGTTCTATATAGGGGAGTGATCTATGCCAAAAGAAGATGTGGGTCAGAGCAGTGGGAGGCCTGTGCAAGAAAAGTAGGGTCATGGCAGCATGACAGACTGACATTTGAACTCTGTGCAGCCCCTCAGTGCTGGATCGTTTGAATGCTCTCCTTGAACCTGAAGGTGTCCTCACTGTTAGTGAGAGAGGAATGATAGATGGATCCACTCCCACCGTTACACCACATCCCAGTTTCAGGTATTTACGCCTCTTATGTCTCTCCCTAAAAATCTGACAGCCTTCATAGCAGAGAAGAACATTGAGTAGGACTTTTTTAGGTGTTATATTGACACACCCAATGATAAGTATGTTCATTCATTCATTGGTTCAGTTAACCTTATTTATGGAGGCTCTGCTGTTTGCCGAGCTCTGGGGACACAGTGGTAAACTAGGCAAGGTTCTTGCTATGGGTGGGTGGTGAAGGGTAAGAGCAGAGAGACCAGTTTCAAGCCTTTTGCAGTAGTTCAGAGAGGAGATAATGATAGCTTATACTAGAAGGGTCAGATGAATGGGACTTGAAATGGACTTGCGGGTTGATAAAGACGAAGCAAGGATGACACCTAGGCTTTTGACTTGAGTAATGGGGTGCTATTCATTGAGAAAGGGAAGACTGGCAAAGGAGCAGGTTTTAGTATGGGGAGGGTCAGCAGGGAATCGCTGTTTAGTTTTGCAGATGTCAGCCAGCTACACTGAGGTGTTACTAGATATTAAATACATGAAGCTAATTGTTTCAGGAGAACATAGTGCTTCCTTTTCTGCTATTTGTAGGTAAGTTAGAATGATGAATTATCACTGCTTGATTTGGGGAATATCTGAAAGGAAAAATTTTAAAGTTCTCAGACAACACTGAAGGTGCACTGGATATACAAGTTCCTAAGGAAAGTAGGCTTAGAGAACTGATTTACTGTATTGATGCATTTTGGAACTGGAAGGTAGAGTACAGATGACAGTAGCAGACCTTTAATTAGTAGCATGTCCCTTGATAAAGCTCCTGGAAGATAAGCCAGATAAGATTTGGCCTCACCGATTGTTGCTGAGCTGCACCATTGGTTACACTGGGATTTTAATTTTTTTTCCCTTTGACTTGCTGTATTACTAGACTTTTTCTCTCGATGGATCCTGTTCATGGAGAAATATCCCGAGCTATGAGGAATCGTGGGCTTGAAATATACATTTCAGGGGAAGGGGATGGTAGCATCCCAGATGACCTGGATCTGAAAGTTGTGCTGCACAGCCTCGGCTTGGTGGGGGACAGTGTGTGTGACATCCTCTTGGCTCTACACCGAGAGACCCAAAGCGCTGTTGTAGGTAAGGTGCTTAACTTCTAGGCTCTGCAGAATTTTACTCATGTGTTGCTCCATTTGACTTCTAGGCCAGGAGTTCTCACATTTAGTGTACGTAGAAATAGAGATTACCACAAAAGTGTAGATGTTCTGGTGCTCTTCTTCCCCCAGCAGCAGGTGTGGGTGAGGCACAGGCTTGAGTTTAAAGAAGCTTCCCAGGTAATTCTGATGTAGCACTCACAGGAGGAATGCTGTTCTAGGCACTGAATTGTGTGATGTTTCTCCCTCAGATCTTCAGGATCATCAGAGTCCTTGAAAGTAGAATAAAGAGGGAACTTTGAATTGTTTAAAACAGATATCACTTCTTCTAAATGTCCAAATGTACAAGAAAAAGCAAATTTATAACAGCAGTAATAAAAATAAGTGGAATTTTATTTATTGAATAGCTACTATGTGTTAGATACAATATTGGTTGCTTATTTAGTACTCCGATTAGTTCTGCAAGACATGCGTTTGTTTCCATTTTACAGATAAGGCTAAGAGAAGCTGAGTAACTCATCAAAGCCAAAGAGTTAATAATGACATGTGGAATTTGAAAGTAGGACTGTTGGATTTCAAAGCCATGGTCCTTTATGAGGCTGTGGCCACCTTCGGTGTGTGTCACTTTAGGATTAAGGACCAGCTTTGTCACACTTGTAAATGAGTCATGTGGTCGGTCACTTCCTCACAAGATCCTGTCAGAGAGCGAGGGCAGGAAGGTGGGATAAGAGGGAAGGAATATGAATGTTGCCACAAGTCCATTTTGTCTTGTGAGACTAGAGAATCCCCTTAGAAGGCTTTCTAAAATCAGGTTCTTGGGGGGACAAAGTTTGATGTGAATGTAGAATTTATCCATTTTCATTGAAGATTTTGTAGAATTTGTTGCTCATAGATGGCCATGTTTTTTCTTTATAGGTTCCCCAACATCATCTGTTTCGACTCTAATTCAAACAGCCTTATTCATTGTGCAGTACCTGCAGCGAGGTCTGAGTTTAGACAGAGCCTTTTCTGAAGCATGCTGGGAAGCATATGTTCGCTCCCAGCATTCACCAGCAAACCAGAAGGTACCATGAAGTGTTTCAAATAGCTTTCTAAGTTGTAACACTCTACATTGTTTAGTACAAGGAAATTCTTTAATGACTAAGAGAGTGGACCATAGACCATAGTGGTTATTCTCTAATAGAGATGTGGTATCCAGGTACTTTTCTGAAAATAGGTTAAATATAAATATTACATCCTTGAAATTTATCATCACAAAAAGTAGAAGTTACCTTGTAATGTGCATTTTTGGCAGTAGCACATATATACCATGTGTTTTTATCTCCTTTCAGCTCATGCAGGCTTTACTGGAGAAACATGTTTCTTCTCTGCGAGCACATGACACCTGGGGTGGCTCCATTCTTGCCATGGGGCTGTGGCCAGATTCTCTGCCCTCAGCTCTCTTTGCTACGGAAGATTCTCACCTCTCTGTAGTACGAAGTGATGGACAGATTTTAGCATATTGCCTCAACAGGATGAGCATGAAAACTAGCAGCTGGGCGAGGTTAGCAGAACGTTGAGCCTATGTGTCGCTCCAGTATCTTTACTGTGTTGTTTGCTTGTGATGGTAATGGTTGTCACCCAGCATATTAGACCAGAATGTTATGTGGCCATTTATTACCCAGCTGTCACAGCTTTATTTGATATTGCTCCCTACATGTTACTCATTTGGTATATGTTTTGATTGTCTTCTTCATAGGGGACCCACCTTTCCCCAATATCTCTTTGAGTTGTTACTTATAAAGTTATTTTCCTGGTTCTTTGGAATGTGAAATGAAAGTTCATTGCAGTACTGACTTTGCCTATTCCATTGAATTTCAGGATTCAGCCTCTTACCTTGCCAGACTTAGAAAAAATTATGCAGTCCTCCAACCCTGAGAGCTTGCAGTTCAGTTCAGTTGAAGTGGATTCTTTTTGGATCGATGAACCAGAAGTTCTGGCCATGGCTGTTAAATTGCTTATAGAAAGAGCAACCAATCAAGATTGGATGCTCAGAGTTAAGTGGCTCTATCATTTAGCCAAGAATATACCACAGGGGCTCGGTGAGTAGAAAAGCTTAATTTGTGTCATGAGTGAATTTATGTACATGTACCCTATTTAGTACTTCAGCAGCTGTATTAGTCTGTGACTACACTGCTACTATTATATATGGGAGATATCATAGCAAGAAATTTGTGATCTAGCGTTAATGTTTTGTGTAGGTGTTAAAAAATTTAAGGAACACATCTGCCCTTAGATGTGTCCCAAGAGGAACTTTTTCCCTCAGTATAATGCTTAGCATTCCAGAGTCTGTCTACCTTTCTATTAGGTCTAGAAGGAAAATGCACTGTTATTCTACTTTCTATATGTTTGAACACCTTGCTGTTTGTATTACTAGTGCTGCATAACCATTCTGTCTGGTAAAGGTGCTGCTTTTGGTAAATTAATTCCCTCTAATAGTGCCTAAAAAATTTACTAATTACAGGTGCTCTAAGTTGTCTTAATTACTTGGTACTTTTTTCATTCTAAAAGGAAAAAGCAATAGTAACAACATCACATGGCTTGTAAAATATAGGACATGGAATTTGTTGATAGAACTTGTTGCTTAAAGTAATTGAGTTTACATGAGCCTTTCTGCTCCATGAGAACTTGTAGATGAGCCATTGAATGTGCATATTATTGTGGTACATGTGATCTGTCTAAAAATGTGTAAAGAGAATTTTTATAATTACTGTTATCTGCATTGTTCTATATGATAGCTACTAGCACAGGTCACTATAAAGGCTAAATAGGAACTAATTAAAATTTTAAAAAATCTAAAATCCAGTCCCTTAGTTGTGCTGGCCACTCTTCATATCTGGCAGCTCAGCTATAGAGCATTTTTGTCATTGCAGAAAGTTTGGACAGCTTGCTTTAGGTACTAACATTTGCTTTCTCCTTCCTCCACAGAGTCAGTACAGATTCATTTGGAAGCCAATGCTGCATCTCTTAGGAAATTTTATTCAAATTCTCTCTCAACTGGGATCAGTAATGTCATCAAAATATTACAACCAAATATAACAGGTACTACACCTGATTTGATTTTTAGCTCTCAGCTTTACTGACCCATCTTACCAAGCCACCTTTAAATTCATGTTACCATTGTTTATTCTTACCTCCCTCCCTCTGGATCTCACAGCCTCTGGGGGTGTCAGAGGCTGATCACCACTGCTTTACAGAAGTGCCAGGTTTGAGCCAAAGGAGCTCAGTGAGGTGTCAGCAGCAACCGCATCCTATTAGTGTAAAGACATGGCTTTTAAATGTATTGAAAGCAATTATTGAGATGTATTCATTCATTTTCTGCCATGTAAGTTAGTTTTCTTGTGGTTAATGGCAAATGATTAGGTAATTAAACTTACTGATCCCCCCCGCCCCCCCCAACCAATAGTGGAATCTCAGCAAGTGAATGCATTGGTTGGACTTATTACATTCCAGTAATGATTACTTTTATATCCTACAGTGGAATGAATTTTCAGGACTGGTAGAGATTTTTGTATTTAGAAAGGAAATAGTATAAAAGCTGTCGAACCCTACTTTTTTAGTATCATGAGCTGAAACCAGCATTTCTCTGTGCCACCTCTTCCCTATCAGGACTGAATGTCATCAAATTAAAACAATGACAATCCTCAACAGAAATTTGCCAGGCGAGGAGTTTAACTCTAAAATTCTTTGTTTTGTTTTATAACCCAGATGAATTTGTGATCCCTTTGGACCCTCGATGGAATATGCAGGCTTTGGACATCATTAGAAGTTCAATGGACTTTGACCCACAAATGGACCAGTCTGAGAAGCTCTTTGCCCTTTTAGAGTCTATTGCAAATAAGTAGGTGAAGTATGCTGTTCTTGGCATTGTTTGCCTCATTGTACACTATGGCTTCACAGATCATACCTTTTCTAAGTCTCTGTCAAATACCACTTAGGTGTGTTTAATCTTCTGAACCTAAGAAGTGTTGGGGTGGTTGAAATGATTGCCTCTGTTACCACTTCTCCTGTATGTTCTGTGCACAGTGAAGTAATTCCGACTGCGATGTCAAAATTCCTATCATTTTTGCAGGATTTTAGTAATTGAATAGGAGGCTTTAAGAGATACACCAGCTTAGCATTGATGGTGGGATTTATTTTATGGTTAATTCTTTATAATCAGATAATCATAGTTCTACTGTTCTCTGGTTGATTCCCTGCAGCTCCTCCCATTTTCACCTACCATTTCTCTCACATGTCCTTTCCTTAGCCAACTGTCTGCCACATGGTTTCACATCCTCAAATACTAGAGATATACATAGCACCTGCACACTTACGTTCACACTCACATATAAATTTATATAAATCTTATAAAAGCTGGGTTTTTTAAAATTGATTTTTAGAGAGAGGAAGGGGGAGAGTGAGAAACATTGATTTATTGTCCCATGTAGTGATGCGTTCATTGGTTGATTCTTGTGTGTGCCCTGACTTGGGCTTGAACCTGCAACCTTGGTGTACTGGGATTATGCTCTAACCAGCTGAGCTACCCAGCCAGGGCCTGATCAGCAGTTTTTACATTGGCCATCAGTGTAATAAATTCTTTAAAATAGTTTTGTAATTGAGGTACAGTACACATTACAGAAAAGTGCACTTAATGAATATACATGGTTTTAATGAGTGAACTCATTCATGCATGTGATATGTGCTAGCAACTCAGAGACCCCTTGTTTCCTCTTCCAATAACGCACACTCAACCTCCTCAGGGGACTCCTAATACCACAGATTAATTGTCTAATGCCCAAGTTTAAGGGTTCCCAGTACAGTTTGTCAGATCATGGCGGAGCAACAGAATGAGGCCTGACCACCTACCTAGACACAGCTTTTGCCAGCCATCTGCCCTCTTCTCTCCAGCTTAGTTGTCATCACTTTCACCTCTCTCTCTCTAGTCCAGAATTTGTAGGGGCAGGTGAGGAATGTCTGGTTGAGGGAGATTGGTGTTTCAAGGATTTTCAGGATTCAGCAAATAGATGTGATTGAAAAATATGATTCACTGATAATGATTTGTTATGTTATTGAATCCCATTTCAGGACAATCATATATCTTGACCGGGAAAAACGAATTTTTACTGAAGCAAATTTGGTTTCTCTTGGTGGCAAAAAGATAACTAGTGTCTTGAGAATGTCCTTCGAATTCCATAAAGGTAAGAACACTGCCTTTCATATTCTTCAGTTACACATCTGATTGCAAAGTGTTGTAGAGGTTGAGACATACTCAGTAGTTGTTGCCATTTTACTGATTCCTTTTGATTCACTGGCCCAATTTCAAACACATACGCTGGCCCGATACCAAACACATTCCCTTACTCAGTACTAATGATGAACTGCTTTTAACACAGCTTTGGTTTTCTTTACTTTTCATAACAACTCTGCTCATAACAACTGTGCTGTGTTTGTCCTATATTATGAAAGAGGAAAGGGAGGCAGAGATGGTCAAGGTCACATCTCCAGTAAGTAACAGCTAGAACTTGACACCTAGGTTTGTTGGCTCAAAAAGTACATACTCTTAAGTATTTGGTTATAGGTTCTTCTTCTTTTTTAATTGAAAAGATACCCATGCTTGTGGGAAAAAAAATCAAACTATATAGAAACATAAAAATTTTAGAAGTCAGCTTTTAAAGCTGCTTCTGTTAATGGTACATAATTGTGCTCTATCCATTCAAAAATATACACACTCCTGGCTGCTGTGGCTCAGTGGATTAAGCGTCGGCCTGCGAGCCAAGTGTCGCTGGTTTGATCCCCAGTCAGGGCACGTTACTAGGTTGCACGTCAGGTCCTCAGTTGGGGACGTGAGTGAGAAGCAACCACACAGTGATGTTTCTTTCCCTCTTTCTCCTTTCCCCTCTCTCTAAAAATAAAATAAATAAAACAAACAAATAAATAAATAAATAAATTATTTTATACACACACACATACACTTTTTGTTTTGTATTTGAACAAATACTTGTTTAAAATTGCATTGTTATTCTATAATTTTCTTTTTTCATTAAGGCATCTGAACATCCATAGGTATACATGCCTGATCTGCAAAGTTTAATAATAGTAGGCAAAGAACTGCTTTCAGTTTGACCTTTCAATATTGACCTTTGTACTGGGATTATTAAGTTTCATATTACAGTTGATTTTGGAAATGTCAAAAGGTCAATTTAAATCTGATGAAACGTTCTTATTTTATTTTTGTCACTTCTAAGATCCAGAGAGCTATCACAGCCTGCCCCATGAAATTGTGGTCAATCTTGCAGCTTTTTTTGAACTTTGTGATGCATTAATCCTGCTCTGGGTACAATCTTCCCAGGGAATGGTATCTGATACCAGTGTCAATAAGGTAAGGAAAAATATACCTGTTTTTATTTTAAACATTTGTCTTGGCACAAAGATCTTAGGGGTGAGACTAACTTCAGCATTATTATCTCAGATATTATTTGAGAAATGTAATTGTTCTTAACAATTGAAAATATATACACATTTTAAAGCTTTATGGGAGCATAATTGACACATAACAAATGACATGTAAAGTTTACAGTTTTATATGAATATAACTGTGAGACAGTTAACCACAGTCAAGATTGAGAACATATATCCACCCTCAAATCTTCCCTCATGTTCTTTTGTATTTCCTTCCTCTCCCCTGCCCCCTCCCCTAACCAGGTGTCCATTGCTTTGCTTTCTGTTACTGTGATACTCTCTATAAATGAAATTATGAAGTATGTATTCTCTTTTGTCAAAATAGTTATTTGAAGATGGCATCCATATTTCGTGTATCAAGAGTTCATTCAGATTGCCGAGTAATATTTCATTGAATGTGTGCTACTATAACTTACTCATCTATGTATGTGTTGCTGGATATTGGAATTTTAACAGTTGCATTTGAATTTACTTGAGCTTTTCTATACATGGCTGCCATATATGGATTTCAGTTTTGAATCCAGATTATGCTGGTAATTCTAGTAAATTAGAGTAGCAGTTCATAAACTCTTGGTCTCAAGACCCTTTATGATCTTAAAAGGTACTAAAGACCCCAAAGAACTTCTGTGTATGTGATAACATTTATCAGTATTTATTAGATTAACATGTAAATCTGAGAAATGTTAAAAAATAGTTACTAATCTGTTTAAAAACACAGTAACAAGTCCACTTCATGTTAATATGAATAACATTTTTAATGAAAAAACAACTTTTTCCAAAACAACAATTAATGAAGAGAGTGTTACTGTTTTACGTTTCTATGTTTTTAATTGAAGAAAGTTGGATTCTCACATTTGCTTCTACATTCAGTCTCTTGTAATATACTTTTTTTGCTCGAAGTTTGTGAAGAACAACTGGCCTCTGTTCATAGTTATGAGGTTGGAAAAGGGAGGAGTATCTTAATAGCCATTTCATATCATTGTGAATATTTTTCTTTAATACTATATCACAACTTGACAAGTTTTATAAAGGTTACCTGTAACATGGAATCTAAAAATATGTCACTGAACTTGTCATGCTCAAAATCCATTGGCCTGGCTTGCACTTTGGATGGACTTTTAAAATCCTTGTGTGTGTTTATAGCTCATGTATTGGTAATTTGGAAAAGATTGTTCAAGTTATCAGATCTTCCAAATGCTGACACATTTCATTCTTCAATATAAATAAAATCACAATCATAAAAAAATTACCACAAACCTCATCAGAAAAATCTTTCAATATTAGGAAGTTTTCATGGTCTGGGTTTTTTAAAGTCCTAGGTTTTGCTTAAAAGCTTGAATTTTATCAGTGGTCGCATATACTCTTGAATTATTTTTCATCACCTGACTAGATTTACTTCATTCATCTTGAATACAGTGTTTGCCAGATACCCAGTTAAAATTTGTTTATCATGCTTTTTGGGGATACCATCAGAATAAATGTCAATATAGAAAAAGACAAAATAATATGATATTATAAAAATAGCTTTTACTTCTTGGAAACTCTGAACATAATCACTAACCTTGAGACTACCTTGGTGTAAAAATACATTATTATGAGAGTGATTTTGGAGACTCACATTTACCTAATTTGCATTAAACTACATAAATAAAATGATGGATATTATAAGGGTAGCCAGATAGACAAATGAAACAAAAAGGAGAATTCAGAAATGGACTCTCACATATATGGTCAAATGATTTGTTGTTAGTGTTTTTGCCAGATGTGCAAAGGTCATTTACTGGGGGAAAAGTCTACTCAGCAAATGATGATGGGACAACTAGATGTCTGTGTAATAAAGTAAAATGAGTCTTTACCCCTACCTTACATTAAAGAGAAAAGTGATCTCAAAGTGGATCATAGCCTAAATATAAAAAAGCTAAAACTATTAACTGTCTTAAAAGAAAACAGGAGAAAATCTTCATAACCTGAGGATAGGGAAAGATTTTGGACAATTATTGATAAAAATTTCACCAAAAGCAAAAACTTCTCTTCTAAATAGACAACTTTAAGAAAACAAAAACACCAAGAGCAACTGTTTAGAAATCATACATAAATTATATAAACAAACTAATAAGACAGACAAATTTAAGAAATGAGCAAAATTTTTGAAGAAATGCCCAGTAAGATCTTAAAAAATTGCAAGATTATTAGTTATCAAGGAAATAGAAATTGAAACCATAGTGAGTTGTCACCCACCAGAATGGCTAGTTACTAGCAAGGAAATGGGACAACTTGAATTCACCAGCTGCTGGTTGGAAGACAAAATAGTACAGCTGCTTTTTAAGACGAGTTGGTGCTTTCTTATACACTTAACCACAGAACCCAGTAATTCCACTTTCTCTAGTGGAATAGCCCTGAACTTCCAGGTACTAGGAGGAGGAAGATCTTGCCTTCTCTGACTGCCTTAATGTCCCTAAAAATATTCCAGTGGAATGGTAGACCTTTCATGTATGTATGTTGAGTATTCATTAATAATTGAAATCTGTGCCCTGTGTCTTTTCTGGGGGCTGTTTTTGAGCAGTTTTGTTTACTTTTTTTTAGATCTTGGATTCTCTTCAATGGCGGGACCGGTTTTGGACTGTGGCTGACACAGTGAAAGTAGATGTTGCAGGCCTGGCCCTGCTTGCCCTTCACTGGCACTGGGTTTTAAAGCACTTGGTCCGTCAGATTCCCCAACTCCTGATGAACCATGAAGACAAGTAAGACTCATATTTAGAGTAATAATGTAAATAATATGCAGTACTGCAGATGTTAAAGAGAAGACAGTTTGGAATTGAAACTGTTTCCTCTTTCTTTACTTTGGTTTATTCCCTTGGCCTACCAGTGCATGTAAATCAGCTATGGAATGTGAATGACATCTCTTACTGTCCAGCATTTTCTTTTCCTTACTTCCCTGCTGCTCTTTTCTTCTTCTCTAAAGGTACTACAAAGAGGTTCAGACTGTCGCAGAACATATTCAGAATTGCTTGGGGAGCCCGACTGGTGGCTTCACTGGTATAAAGAGGTTGCAGAAGTTCCTG
This sequence comes from Furipterus horrens, assembly GCF_987537825.1. Classification (NCBI taxonomy): domain Eukaryota; kingdom Metazoa; phylum Chordata; class Mammalia; order Chiroptera; family Furipteridae; genus Furipterus; species Furipterus horrens. Next base: position 133,280,232 of record NW_028327176.1, on the reverse strand, counting down.
GGACGACCGTTTCCTTTTAAGGTACACCTTGGAATTGCAGTAAACAAAGATCTGACCTCTTTTTCTGAAATTCTTCTGGAATGTGAGGGCTGCCTTTCAGTTGGACTCATCCTTACTTGCAAGGCTGACCTTGTAAATGGTCTATGAATACTATTAATTCATTTGTTAAATGTTGTCATTTTACCTATTCTTGAGACTATTAAGGCTAGGTAATATTTTAACTTTTTTTTTTTCTTTTTTCTTTTTTTTTTTTTGGTTTTTCAATTACAGTTGTCCCCTTTTGTCCCAATTTCTCTCCCCCACCCAACTCACCCCCTCTCCCTCAATCATATCCCTCCCCGTTGTCCATGTCCATGAGTCATTTATATACGTTCTTTGACTAAACCCTTCCCTTACTTATCCCCCTTCTCTCCCTCCCCCCTCCCCCTTTTGACTGCTGTTCTGCTCTTTGTTCTATTTAGTTCTTTTGTTTGTGTTGTTCTTTAGTTTCCTGTATTAGGTGATATCATATGGTATTTTTCTTTCTTTGCCTGGCTTATTTCACTTAGCAAAATTCTTTCTAGTTCCATCCATGTTGTTGCAAATGGCAGGAGTTGCTTCTTTCTTTCTGCTACATAGTATTCCATTGCGTAAATGTACCACAGTTTTTTGATCCACTCATCTACAGATGGGCACTTAGGTTGTTTCCAGCACTTAGCTATTGTAAACAGTGCTGCAATGAACATAGGGGTGCATAAGTTCTTTTGAATTGGTGTTTTAAGATTCTTCAGGTATAATCCTAGTAGTGGAGTCGCTGGTTCAAAAGGCAGTTCCATTTTTAATTTTTTGAGGTAATTCCATACTGTTTTCCATAGTGGCTGCACCAGTCTGCATTCCCACCAACAGTGCACCAGGGTTCCCGTTTCTCCACATCCTCGCCAGCACTTGTTGTTTGTTGATTTGTTGATGATGGCCATTCTGACTGGGCAAGTGAGAAAAAAACATATTAACTTTATTACCATAAAATTCCCTGATAGCAACAGGAATAAACCCTATATTTTCTAGAAGCATTGTGGAAATAGTTTAAATTTTTTCTCAGACTTGAATAGGTTGCTAAAAAGAAGCACATTTCTTCTCTGTAGTAGGCTCTCCTGGGTTTTATTGTTTCAGGACAAGCTGGTGGTAGAGTGTTTTTCACAACTGAAAATCCTGAACAAAGCCCTTGCCATCAGAGAGCAAATGGCTTCCCTTGGGGAGAGTGGATGGCTAGGAGACATTGGTCGGCTCCAAGTGGTTGCTTCTGAATGGACATTAAAGAAAAGTCTCCTACAGGCCTGGGGACTGGTCCTCAGAGCTAATATCCTGGACGATGTCAACCCAGGTAATGTACTCTGGAGTCTGGCCTGCTGGCAAATACTGTAAGAGTGTGTCTGCTGCCCTACAGCCAATAAATAAATTTTACATAATTCCCATAGTTGATTTTTTTGTTTTTTTTGGGGGGGGGCATGTATAATGACTACCATTAAATAGAGCTAAACTTTACATACAGGGTGGGGCAAAAGTAGGTTTACAGTTTGTAAGGAAAATACTATAGTAATTAATAAATAATAATAATACAAGAACAAACTTCTGCATACTCATTACTTTTGCCCCACCTTGTATATTGTTTAATTCCGTCATTAGACTTAATGAGGTATTAATCCATTTCCTGTTTGCTCTGAGAATACTGGTGCACCTGAAGTGTTTACCCCAAAATACCTTAGGATTAGAGGCAAGTTCTGTTTATAAATAACTCCAAGAACAGTTTTTATACTATATTTTATTTCCACATTAAAAAGCAGTCAAATTTGCTTCAGCCTCAAAGAACATATTCGTATAAAATGAAATGAATGCTGGCAGTGAGCTGCACTTTTTTTCTCTCTAAACAGGAAATGGGTTAATAACACATTTCACAGATTCAAAACTGAGGCGCAGGGTCAGCTGCACTTTGGTTTAGTTCACAGGCACATAATTGGCTGTTGAAATCTGAGCCTGTACTATGACTGTTGTGCAATAATACCACGTGTCCTTTCTGTCCAGATGAATTGAAGAATCTTGTGAATGCTCAGTGTCTAGAACTAAAAGCCAGAGGAATTTCACTTGGTTTTCTGGAGCAAAAGCCCAGTGAAGCTTCCACTCCATCCCAGCCAGACTTTTCCTCCTTAATTCAACTCACGAGGAGCGTTCAGTTGTGGCCTGCAATGGAGTATCTGGCTGTGCTTTGGCAGTACAAAGTGACAGCTGATTTTATGACACAGGCTTCTCTGAGAAAGTAAGTTATTTTCCTCGGGGGAACTCATTTTCATGTTAGATTATTCTGTGTATCCTACCTGTGAAACAAATCACAGACTTGCCTTGAGGCAGAATAGTTGCCGAAGCAGAGGGAGGTCGGTTGCCACTTTGGAAAGCCAAAACTTCCTGAAGACTTTTGTTTGTCTTCATTCCATCTTTAAAAGTTGCTAGATATTTTTCCAGTGATATTGCTTATTCATTTTTAAATAAATGTGTTCTAAGTTCTGTGTGTTTTCATAGTCGCATACATAGCAGTTTCCTAGCTGTTCATCAATAGCCCACAGTCCACTCTCTCTCCCTCTTTATTTCTGGAACAGGTCCAGCAAAAATCAGCAACCATGGATAGATGAGGAAATAAGTCATCACATCACATTTTGTCTTAAACACACACCAGTTGCTCCTCAAGAGCTTCGAGACCTTTGGTCCTTACTGCACCATCAGAAGGTAAAAATCAAAATCAAAAAGAAATAAACCTCCTTTACACTATGAGCTGATTAGATTTTCTGTGGCAAACTGGTTGCAGAACATTTTATTTAGTCACAAAATTATAAGTTACAAACACCATTTTTAATTTCAGAGGGGAGAATTTTAAATGTTCTTTTGCAGTAATTACTTGGGTATTTCTCAACTTATTGCAGAATCATTCTATTCAGTTTCCAGTTAAAAAATGCTAAAAGAGCCCTGGCTGGTGTGGTTCAATGTATTGGGCTCCAGCCTGCAAACTGAAGGGTCGCCAGTTCGATTACCAGTCAGGGCACGTGCCTGCGTTGCTGGCCAGCTCCCCGGTTGGGGCCTCGTGAGAGGGGACCACACATTGTTGTTTCTCTCCCTCAGTCTCTCTCTCCCTCCCCATCTCTAAAAATAAATAAATAAAATCTTTAAAAAACAACACACACAATAAAATATTCACCAATTTTTATTTTGTTCCCTCAAAAATATATTGTGAGCATGTTTTTTACTCTTCTTCCAAGAATAACGATTGAACGTGCATACTGGTATACTGTATTTTATACAGCTTCATTAGTACAATCTTAATTTTTTAAGTAATGTTTTTTTGTTCATTTGTCTATTTTGCTTGTAATTGTGTGATATATTTTACTTATATTTTTTCATGCAAACTTACAAAAGCAGATCTCTTTTTAGTTTTACAAAATGATAATCAGTGACTTTACCAAGATGACCAGGGTGGCAGAAAATCAGCAACATCAGGATTAGTATCTTTAAATCCATATTAGTTTTAGTTGGGCCATACAAGGTAAGAGGCCATATAACTTGATTTATGACATCTTTCTCAAATATTTTCTTAAGTCATTATTCCTTTATCTCTAGGTGTCTGCTGAAGAAATGATCTCTCTGTGGTCTGACTTACTTAGTGCCACATTCATGTCCTTCTGGAGCAGCACAGTGACCACAGACCCAGAGTACTGGCTCACCTGGAGCCCCCTGTCTGTTGTGCAGCAGAGGGAGAGACCCTGGTCCCTTTTGGACTCCACGCTGAAGGTTTGTTGGCATAAGGTCATGAAGATGTTTGATGACTGTGGAGAACATTTTATAATAGATCTAGCAATAAACATTTATTCCTTCTGTAAAGCAGTGACTAAGTAATTGTAATACTTTATTTTCTGCAGGATATTAATAAGCGTACCTCACAAAAGATATTCTGTCTTAAATGACTTGGGAAATTTTGAATTAAAGTTAAAAAAAGTTTCCTTAAAAAAGTATTTTATCTCTTTTCTAATTAAAGTACTCTGTTTTTACTCAACATGGAACATTTAAACAGTATATAAGTGTGTTCATGTGTGTGTATATACATATATAGTATAATTCAGTAGAAATAATCACGCTTTGATCTGTATCTTGTTTACATATATTTTATATTAAGTATGTAAGTAAACAAAAATGACATCACTTTTGTTTACATAATACATTATGGGAACCTGTGCCTGTTATTCCAGGCTATTCTTTTTTTTTTTTTTAAGTATATTTTATTGATTATGTTGTTACAGCGGTTCCAGTTATTTTTCCCCTTTGCTCCCCTCTGCCCAGTACAATCCCACCTCCAGCAATCCCACCCCCCTTAATTCACATCCATGGGTTGTGCATATAAGTTCTTTGGCTTCACCCTTTCCTATATTATTCTTAACTTCCCCTGTCTGTTTTGTATCAACCGATTATGTTTCTTAATCCCTGCACCATATCTCCATTTCTCCCCCTCCCCCCTCCCAGCTGATAACCCTCCAAATAATCCCCATACCTATGATTCTGTTCCTATTCTGGTTTGCTTAGTTGGATTTTGTTTTTAGTTTTTAAATTCAGTTGTTGATAGTTGTGAGTTTGTTGTCATTTTAATGTCTATAATGTTGATCTTCTTTTTCTTAAGTAAGTCCCTTTGACTTTTCATATAATAATGGCCTGGTGATGATGAACTCCTTTAGCTTTACCTTGTCTGGGAAGCACTTCATCTGCCCTTCCATTCTAAATGATTGCTTTGCTGGATAGAGTAATCCTGGTTACAGGTTGCCTTTCATCACATTGAATACTGCTTGCCAGTCCCTTCTTGCCTGCAAAGTGTCCTCTGAGAAATCAGCTGTAGGCAACTCTCCACCTCTCTCTTGCTGCCCCCAGAACTCTGTCTTTATCTTTCACCTTTGGCATCTCAATCATCATGCATCCTGGTGTGGTCCCCTCTGGGTCCAGCTCTCCCAGGACCCTCTGTGCTTCCCGGACCTGTATGTCCATCTCCTTCTCAAAATTTGGGAAGTTTTCCTCATTTTTATCAATTCTTGCCTCCTCATTCTGCACTGGTTGATTGTTTTTTTCCTTCCTTATGTTCCAATCATTGTTTGGAACCCCAATTTCCTTCCTTTCACCATTGGTTTTGTGTGGATTTTTCTTCATTTCACTTAGCCTTCACTTCTTCTCTTATACGTTTGCTGTACTCAAGCATATCTGTCAAGCCTGTGAGCATCTTTATCACCAGTGTTGAATTCTGTGTCTGTTATATGTTGTCTTATCTCCTCATCTGTTAGGTTGTCTATCTCCTCATTGCTTAGGTCTCCTACTGGAACCTTGATCCGTTCCCCCTTTTGGGCCATACTTCTCTGTCTCCTCATTTTGACAGGTTCCAGTTTGTTTGCCTCCATGTTTCAGGTAGAGCTGTCGCTCCTGTTACATTGTAAGGGGCGCAGCCTTAGGGATTTGTCAGTGCAGGGCAACCTGTTTCACCACGTTGTGGCGCTGTATGTGGGGGAGGGTTCCGAGAGGGAACAATGTCGCCTACCCAGTACTTGCCCCTTTTCCAGGCACTTATCCCACATCTGTATGGGACTGGCGCCCCTCTAGCTGCTGCTCTGGCTATTGTTCCCAGAGTGGGTGGGTCTGCGGACATTCTAGGACCGTGGGGGCCCTTTAAACAAGCTGATTCTGCTGAGAGACCGGCAATTTCTGCCTCCACCCCAACCCCTACTGGTCTGTACAGTCAGAAGTAATGAGGCTTCCCCGGTGATGGGACCGTGATCTTCGAGGTCCAGTGAGGAGCTGGGAACACTATCGTGGTGTCCCTCCCGGGTTCTTAAAATGTGTGACTGCGCTTTCTGCTGGCCTGCTGCTACTGCTGCCACCACACCGGGTCCTCTCCACCGCAGCTCTGCTCCTCCTACCTGTCTGGATGAGTATTTCTTCTTTATATCTTTGTTTGCTGGACTTTCATGTAGTTTGGTTTTCTGGAACTTCTGGTTGTTTTTAGATTTGGGGTAGTTGTGTTCCTTCTTAGTTGTGGAGGGAGACGTAGTGTGTCTGTCTACACCTCCATCTTGGCTGGAAGTACATTCCAGCCCATTCTTTTTCAGGTATTTCATTCTTCACATGTGCTGGAGTTTATTTAATCATTTTCTTACTTACAGTTTTGAGATTTCTTACCTTTATTTTCCCCCTTTCCTATAATAAGCATACCTGTATCAACTATCCTTGTATGACTCTTGGTCAGCTTTAGTATTTCTTTGGATATGGTACAAGAATTGGAATTTAACCCTTGATCAAAATGTGCACAGAAAAAGAAACTTCTAGCTATTATCAGAATGTCTAGGCAGGTGGTTTTTGTTTTACTTTTTTAAACATGCTACAAGCTGTTAAAGAGGGAGGTTATGAAGCTTGTATGACCACAGGAGAACTTGGGACTAGAGCACAGTTTCGTTTATTATATATATATGAGGACCTGTTTCTCCATAACATTGCCGTACTAGGCGTTATCAACATTTAAATTATTGCGTATCTTACAGTTTTTAAAACTTTTATTTTAATATATGCTCCTTTTATTGTTTTTGAGATCAAACATAATTACGTATGTATATTGATTTTTTAAATTTCTATTCTGAATTTTTCAGTCATGTTCATTGCCCATTTTGTAAAAAAAAAAAAAAAGATGCGTTTATCATTTTATTATATTATTGGATATCTCTTTACATATTATGATTATAAAACTTTCACCAACATATAGTTGAAAATCGATTTCTTGTGTTTTTTGGTTTTCAAGTTTTAAATTTCTTTTTCTTCTTAATATGCTCAACTTTTTTTACGTTCTCACTTTGGTGTTGTGTCTTTTATTTATTGTTTTATTTTACCATTATTTTAAAATTTTGTTGGGGTTACATTAATAACATTATATAGGTTTCAAGCATACAGTTTTATGATACATCATCTGTATGTTGCAGGGGTCATGCTTTTTAAAAGTCTTTCTTCACTATTTGTAGAGTTAAATACCATTTGCCTATATTTTCTTCTATATTTTTGTGTTTTTTTTTTGCATTAAAATAAAGTTTAACTGGAGATCTTGTTTTGTGAGGTAGACTTGCACATTTAAAAAAAGTTTTGCAAACAGTGTATCTCAGACCAGTATAATAGCACCATTTTTACTTAATTCATCCTTTCCACTCTTGTTTGAAATGCTACCATGATTATACATTTTATTCCTATAAATGTTCATGATTTTATTTTTGGAGTCTTTTATGTTGCTCTATCAAAATTGGTTTTTTAATTGAAAAATATCTTTCAGAGCTCTTAGTGATGAACAGTATGGATCCCCAAGAGGTGCATAGAGTGTACAGTATTTCCTATCATATCTATTTGACCACCTAACACTTTGCTGTGGGTCGCTGTTACTGTGTCCCAGATGAACAGCCCAAGGAGCACAGGCTTGGCAAACTTTGTCCCTGGCTCTTAACATTTAATTATATTCCCTGCTTCTGAGTCTTACCTTCCTGTAGTGTGTTCCTTAGCGCTACTACAAAAGTGGTCTTCCTAATGTTGATGTCTTGGTTTGAGTCTTGCTTCTGCATTACTGAAGCACCCATTGCTCCTCATTCCTGGAGAATGGATTCCACATTCCTTTAAGGCCTGCAAACACCTGACCGTGTTCAGCCCTCCTGGTCCTGTCTCTCACTGATGTTTATCTGGTCCTAGAAACCTGAACCCCTTTTTATTATTCTCTTTCTTCCCTCTAAGATGTCAGTGCTGCTTGCTGAAATCCTTTTAGCCCTGGCTGGTGTGGCTCAGTGGATTGAGTGCCGGCCTGCGAACCAAAAGGTCGCTGGTTTGATTCACTGTCAGGCACATGCCTGGGTTGCGGGCCAGGTCCCCTGTTGGGGGCATGTGAGAGGCAACCGATTGATGTTTCTCTTCCTCTCTTTCTCTTTTCCTTCTCCTCTCTCTGAAAATACAAAAAAAAAAAAGAAGAAGAAATCCTTTTAACTAATTTCTAAATTAACTTGACTCCTCTTCATCCTCAGGGCCCTGGCAGCCTCAGTAGAGCCATGTTCTCCAAGTGCTGCTTTGAAGTCTTGACCAGCAGTTGTAGAGCGAGCCCCTGGGATGTGAGCGGCCTCCCCATGCTATCCTCCTCACATGTCACCCTGGGGGAGTGGGCTGAAAGAGCCCAGCAGCTTCAGGACGTCAGCTCAATGCTTTGGACCAACATGGCTGTCCCTTCCCTAGCAGAGTTCAGGTATTCCGCACCCCCGGGTAGACTGTAAAACTACTTTTGTTCCTCCAGAGCATGCAGCAGCTCGGGCAGAACTGCTTTTGTAGTGACTAGTTCTGGTGGGAGAAGACAGGGGTCTTTTCTGGCTGGTTGGGCATATTTTCAGCCCATGATAGATGCTGTAGAGAGCTGGCCAGCTCCTCTCTCAGTTTTAAGCATATCATGTTCAAGAGAGTGATGCTTAGAGAACCATCTAAGATGATATGAGAATAGGAATTATCTTACTATTGGCAGTGCAGTCTGCCATGTCATTTTTGGAAGGAATGATAGTGTGAGAAAGGAATGTTGTTTGATGCAATGCAAGCCCTTAAGTGTTTCCTTTCCCCACAGACGCACAGATTCCCAGCTCCAGGGGCTGGTGCTGTGTCGGCACCTGGCAGGCCTGGCAGAGCTGCTCCCTGAGACCCAGCGGCAGGAGTACATACAGAACTGTGAACAGCTGCTGTGTGGGGACAGCCGGGCCTTCCAGTATGTGGGCCAGACTCTTGGGGACATGGCCGGACAGGAGGTGGTGCCGAAAGAGCTCCTGTGCCTCTTGCTCACCTCTCTGCGCCACCTGTTTGGGGAAGGGGAGGGTAAGCGGGACCTACCTGAGCCAGCCCAGCGCGGGAGCCTCTGGGTGAGCCTTGGCCTGCTCCAGATTCAGACATGGCTTCCCCAGGTGCGATTCGACCCTGCAGTGAAGAGGCAATTCAAGCTCAAATACGCCAAGGAAGAGGTATGGAGACAAGAGGAGGGTGGGCTCCATCCCTCACTGGCCAGGTTTGCTTAGTATATTTATCCTTTTATTCCCATTTGGGTGCACAGAGCTTGAAAGGTATGATTTTGCATAAGCTGCCCTGTGACTTCCCGAGAGTGTTCTAAAGAATGTGTTTTCCTTTATGAGAGTTCCTCTGAGTGGGCTCAGGCACCGGAGGGGCCCTTCCTAAGCTTCTGTATCTGCCGAGAGGCTGCTATGAGCAGAGGACATGCCAGTAGAACACCACAGAACTACTGGTAACCATCACCAACCACACTCTGTCTCCCTGAACTCAGTTTTGGATGGTTGGAGTTGGATAAGTTCTTCAGACAGAGTATAGTATTCCTCAAGTTCTGAACTTTTAGTGTTTGTTATCTAAAAGTCGAGAATCAAGTAGGTTCAGGTCATATGGGTACCCTTGCTATTTAAACCAAACCCAGGAACTGCCTACGTAAAGATAGTGACATACAAGTGGTATATTTTGGAGAAGGAAAATTGTATTAATTGGGTGAAGGCCTAGCTGCTATAGCAGAGTCTCCAAAGTTCCGTGTTGTAAATAAGATGGTTTCTTTCACCTAACCAGTCTGAGGTGGGTTATCCAGGTTAATGGAGCAGAGCTCCCTCTCTGTCTGTGGGTCATTCAGGAAGCCAAGGTTTTTTTGTCCAGTTGCTCTACCCTCCCCCAGGGCATTGTCCTCTCGGGCATGCTCCTGACTGGGCACAGCAGACCAGCTTTTCCCTTTCCATCAGTTACACCAGCTGCAGTGCGAGTGGAGGACCCGAAACCTCTTGTCCCAGCTACACACTGGTAGAGACCTGGAAGATGAAGTCATTATCAATTACTCTCATCCTCACATCAGGTAACACAGCAGAGTGATGATTATTTGTGTTGGAGATTACAGTCTCTTCTTTTAAGGAAGACATTTTGAGGTTGACCTTTGTAATGCAATTACAGTCTTAACAGAGGTGATGGCACACATCTCTGAACTACATTAGCAATTAGATCCCAAAGCTATGGTTATAGTCAGGAAAAGATAGGCTCACTGAAGGGACGGGGCTGATTCACATGGGACCTAGAGGGTTGAAACCAGAACTTTCAACATGGAAGAAGTTGAGTGGATGATGTGCACTATGTGGGTCTGTTGCCTTAGGAAATACTGTCTAGTGTAGTGGGTTCTGAGTTCCAGTTCTGTCTCTGCCCTTTGACTTTAGACTTTGAGTAGACCACTTAATGTCTTTAAGCCTCAGTGTCCTTATCTATAAAAGAAGGATTATATTCTTTGGTAAGTTGTGATGAGACTTTGAGATATTCATATAAATTGCTTAACATCATGTGTGGCATGTGGCAATTGCTCTGTATGTTATCCATTTCATTATAATTGTATTATCATCATGTTATTCTTTAGTAGCTGAAATGTCTTTATTCTATTTTCCTGAGGGCTCAGTCTAGATTTCTTGTTCTTTTGATAGAATTTGCGTATTGTGTTAATTTACCTTTAGGTTGCTTCACCAAAGAATTGATCAGCTGGAGAATTCAATATGCAACTTATCAAAGAAGCAGGCCTTCAGACCCCAGCTGCCTGTGTATGAGTCCCTGGTGCAGGAGATCAACCAGTATGTCACCAGCATCGCTAAGGCCCCTGCTGTTCAGGATCTGCTTACACGGCTCCTGCAAACCCTCCGCTTAGATGCGCCTCGGTCTGCCCAGGTGGCCCAGAACCTTCTGAAGGAGGAGGCCTCCTGGCAGCAGTCACACCACCAGTTCAGGAAGCGATTGGCCGAGGAGTATGCCCTGTATCCAGACTCTGTGGCCCCACTGCAGGCATCCATCTTGCAGATGCAGCATGGCATGAGGCTGGTGGCGTCTGAGGTCCATGCCTCACTGTACAGCAGCGTGGTCTCTACAGACAGGCTGGATGCCCTGGCCACATCCCTGTTGAGTTTCCCATCAGTGGGCCCCGCTTTCCCTACCTACTATGCTCATGCGGATACTTTGTGCTCAGTAAAATCTGAAGAGGTTCTGCGAGGCCTTGGGAAGTTGATCCTCAAGCGCTCAGGAGGAAAGGAGCTAGAAGGCAAGGGCCAGAGACTCTGCCCCACCCGAGAACAGCTGCTGATGAATGCCCTTCTTTATCTGCACTCCCATGTGCTGTGCAAGGGAGAGCTGGACCAGAAGGCTCTGCAGCTCTTCAGACACGTATGCCAGGTAAGCCACCTCCTGAGGGGACCTCAAGCAGGGTGCCTGCAAGATGTTAGTGGTGCCCAGTGTACATAGAGACAGTGTGGTTACTGTGGGATCTACTGTCTCTTTCTTTTCCTATTTGGGGGCCTTTGTTTCTCAGGTTTTAAGAGATTTAAAAAAAATTGTGATATTAGCCCTTTATGTTACACACTGCCAATAGTTTGTTGGTTGTCTTTTGACTTGATGGTGATTTTGCCATTTAATTGTATCAAATTTTATTAATATAGTGAAAATGACTTTAGTTTTTTCCTTTTTCAACAAAAGCAACTTGTTCACATTTTAAAAGAAATATTAGCAAAAATTAATAGAATTTACCAAACTCTGTTAACATATTAGTATATCCCATTCTAGGCTTGCTTATTTGTGTATATGTGTCTGTAAATGTATGTCGATGACATTCTAAATTTAAGTTACAGTAGTCCTCTATATCACGGTTCACTTATTGTGGCCTCACTGTATCGCGGGATTTTTAAAAATATTGTATTTAATTATTTATCGCAGATTTTTGCTATATTGCGGGATTTTGCAGCACTGTGTATGTATGTTGTTAAAGTTATGTAGGTTTAAGAGTGTAGAATAAATATAAGGTTCTTACTTCGCGGGAGGGTCTGGAACATAATACCTGTGATAAGTGAGGGAACACTGTACTTGTCCCAATGGTTTACAATTTGTTTTTTAGTAGTAGAACCCTTTTAGAAATAAAAATCAACAGTGACCCAATATTTAACTGATAAAATAGCCACTCTGGTTGAGAATAATTTTATCCCCTGAGATTGGTCCTTAGGTCATTAGAGTTCTATAAACCAATAATAAAGTCCATTCTGTTTTATAAGTTGCTTTAAAAACAAAACAAAACAAAAACCTAACAGCACTTGGTGATTATTTCCCCCATAATTATGGTATTCTTTAACTACATTATATTTAGTGGCTGCCTAGTTTTCTATTTTGGGGGTATAAGTCATTTAAATAATTTCCTATAATTGAAAATTTATATTTGTATGTATTGTTTCTGCTGTTTTCGAAGAAAAACCCAACACCATCACCATGAATAGTCTTATAACTAGGTCTTTGGGTACAAATTCTAGAAAGCAGAATTGCTGGGACAAAGATTAACTGCTTGCTTACACTTTTAATACAGATTTTCTTACTGAATGGTGGATGCTTATTTCCTTAATCCTCATCAGTAGTCTGTGGTTTCTTTAATTTCTTCTTTTTGCCATTTTAAGGACCTAAAATGTTAGAGGGAGTAGGGGATTTAAGTGTCTGATAAGGCATAGCCCCGTTTTGCCTGATTAGCGCCTCTCACCCTCCCTGGACCCCTTCCCTTGGTCAGCTCCTTGAGGTGCCAGCCAAGTGGAGTCTGAACCACTGGCCCCACTGCGCACCTGAGCCTGTCCTAGTGCAAAGTACCATTAACTCTAGACAGGAAGTTCCCATAGCTTTACTGTAGCAAGTTCTCACACCTGTGAAACTTTAATGCTACACAACGGAGGAATTTAGGAAACTTGGGTTGCTGCACATACAGTTTGAAAACAAAGCTCATTCGCTCTCTGTTACTTGAAAGTAGTTTCTTGGATGTTGGCATTTATTTTTGAATCATGGTATTTATTTTCCATGAGAAAGTAAGAGAGAAGTCTTGAGCTTTTTTATTGTAAGTGCTTCAGCAAAGGCAAATAAGCTTCCTCATACATGTATGACTTTTCAGGAAATCATCAATGAGTGGGATGAACAGGAACGCATAGCCCAAGAGAAGGCCGAGCAGGACAGCAGCCTGTACAGATACAGGAACAAGAAACCCAGGACAGCTCTGACCGAGGAGGAGGAGGAAGAACGGGAGTTCAGAAAGCAGTTTCCACTGCATGAAAAGGTTGGGGTTTTGTTGGAATGAATTCCCCTGGTACCATGCACATGTACACGTTCTCCCAATGCTTTTGTAATCTTTTTACTATATCTTAATACATGTAAGTTGCTACCTCATTTTCTTAATTGTTCACACTCCATCTTTTCCCCTTTTAACCTGATTAGAACCATATTTTGGTGTTTTTTTTTTTTTTTTTTTTTTTTTTTTTAAGTTCAATTGCTCTGTTATTCACAGGACTTCGCGGATATTTTGGTAGAACCAACGCTAGAGGAGAAGGGAACTTCAGATGGGCAAGAAGAGGAAGCAGCCACAGACCCTGCCGTCCTCTCCCCGAGCTCCATGCAAGCTGTGATGCTGATTCACCGGCAGCTGTGCCTCAGCTTTGCTCGGTCCCTCTGGTACCAACAGGCTCTGCCACCACATGAGGCAAAGCATTACCTCAGCCTGTTTCTGTCCTGCTATCAGACTGGGGCATCTCTTGTGACACACTTCTACCCCCTGATGGGTATGGCTGTTTCCTTTTGTCATACTGTTGGGAAATCAAAATGAATAGATGTCATTGCTATTTCTGGAACAATGAAAACCATTACCTCCCTGTTTTTCCTAGATTGTTTTATTGACAAAATTTTGTTATATAGGGACTTCAGCTGATGCAAAAAAATTGATTTAAAATTCTGCAATAAAGATGGGTTTTCATCATTTGAATACTTTGGGGTAATGGGATTAAGAAAATAAAAGTGTAGGCTTAGTTTAAATGCTCTTGTTCTTCATCATTATTTCCAATTTGCCTCTTAATAGCTTCAGTGCTTTTAAAATGAAAACATGTATTTCTGGGGGGCAACCTTGGAACTCAGAAATTCTCTCAGAATTTGGTTTGATGCAGTTTTTTCCATGACCTTAGGAGTAATTCCCTGTAAGTAAGAAGAAGGCGTTCAATTTCAGTTCTACCTACCAAGTACAGCTACAAAAACTAGGAATTTGAATCCATCAAACCAAACTCTGTACCTTCTTGATTGTACCTAGGCAATATCTGCGTTCCTGTCTAGATCCTAGAAACTTGGCAGATTTTTGTGACTGTTACAAGTATTAGGGTACAGCCCTCTAGGCCTGTGTTGCTTTGGGGTGGATGGCATTGAAATATCTGCTTCGTTAGTTCTAGTAGCACATTATTTTCAAGCATGTTTCTAACATCTTTTTAAATTACTGATAGATGAAATTACTGAGTCTATTGACTTTACCTTGATATTGTTAACTTTACAGGAGTTGAGCTGAATGACCAACTCTTGGGCAGCCAGCTTTTGGCCTGCACTCTCTCCCATAACACTTTCTTTGGGGAGGCGGCCTCTGACCTGGTGGTGAAGCCTGTTGGGCCCTATGACTTCTACCAGCACCCCAACGTCCCAGAAGCGCGACATTGCCAACCTGTGCTTCAGGATTTCTCAGAGGCTGTCAGTGGGCTGCTGCAGGATTGGCCTGAACATCCGGCGCTTGTGCAGGTAGGACAGCTAGTGAGGAGGGGGCACTGAGATGTGGCCTCTCACCGTTCCTGGGGGAAACGTATAGGGAGGTGTCTCTTCAGTACCCTCTGACTTTGGGTGACTGATATTAACATGGGGATATGCCCAATTTTTTCCCCCTGCAGCTTCTGGTTGTAATGGACAGAATTCGTAGTTTCCCGCTTTCCAGCCCCATCTCAAAGTTCCTGAATGGTTTAGAGATCCTTCTGGCAAAAGCACAGGTATAATTCCTCTCCTCATTGTAGTTTGAAAAAAAGAGTATCTTGTCACACCTTTATTGTTAGAGGGACAGAAAGTTATATTCTGGGTTGGAGAAGGATAAACCTTGTTTTCTGTGGGGTTGGGTCAGATCATTGCAAGGGAAGCCATTACTTCTGTGGGGCATGGGAGGGTGCTGCCTGCCTCACCTGCTCTCAGGGGTGGGATGCAGTGTCCATAGGTGCTGAGGGCTCCTGCCAGGACTTTCCGGTGGGCCTTCAGACCGACTGAGGGCCCCCTGGGTCCTCTCACAGCCTCTCAAGTGGCTGATGCTTCCCTGATGATCAGATGAAGGCCATGAACTTTGGAGAGGTACACAACAGGAAATGAGGCGCAGGTCTCCAAGTCCTGTGCTTTTTGCCTGTGTCTAAACTTGGCCCTGCTGCGGTTCTGTCAAGTGACCAGAAAGAACTGGTAGCTGGATACCCAGGATGTAAGTTCACTACTGCTCCTGGGGAATTAGTGTACAAATTGTTTAAGGACCCAGTGGTCTTCACACTCAAAAAGTCCAGAATGTTCTTGAGGGAGGATGCGATTTAGGGATTGAATAATGGCCATAGTAAATTTTGTCTTTGTTTCTTGAGGATTGGGAGGAGAACTCAAGTCGAGCTCTGTCTCTGCGAAAACACCTGGATTTGGTCAGTCAGATGATCATTCGCTGGCGTAAACTGGAACTGAAGTAAGTGGTACATTCCTCTCCTGACCTCATGTTGCAGGGACATTTCTCTTCTGATTGTTTCTTTGTTGTTTATGTAGTACAGCTAGAGACCATTTAGGGAATGTACTTTCCAGTCATTAATCACAAAGTTAAATCTAGGCATTAAAATGATCTTAGTAGAGACCAGAAAATAGCATACCATCCTGAGGCAGCAAACTGGGAGGCTTCTCCATCTCTGTTTAGCTTCTGCTTCTGTGGTTTCAGATATTTCAAATGGATTTCCTTAAATGCTTCATTGTCTTCTTCTATTATATTCCAGCTGCTGGTCTGTGAGTTTGGATAATACCATGAAGCGCCACACTGAAAAGTCTACCAAGCACTGGTTCTCCATCTACCAGATGCTTGAGAAGCACATGCAGGAACAAACAGAAGAGCAGGAAGGTAACATCTGTCAGTAAATCTCCTGCTTATTTAGAGGTTTCAAGCTAAACATGAAGGGCAGCAAAGTGTGGGATTTACCTGCCCCCACGTCCTGTTCCACCACTGCTTTCACATAGGAGGTGTCATTTGACTTCATGGTATTCCCAAGAGGTCGGCCAAGAAAGCTCAATCACAAAAGTCAGGGAGATGTAAGTGACTTGTCCTAAATCTAGAGAGTTAGTCATAAGATAAGGTTTCCTTATTCTCTGAGACAAGTCAGAATGGACGTTGCCTTCTTGGTAGGTAGCAGTTAGCCTGCTTGAGTTAAAAGTGTTTCATTTCATACTTATAGTAAGCATCTTGTGATTCAGTTTCATAATTTGCTGTGAGTGCTTTTAACACACACCTGGAGTGCAGCTGTTGTTTTTAAATCAGCTTGGAATTGAGCTGCAATCCTTGCTTGAAAGCTTCGCTTTAACTGTGGTCTCTACCTGACTGCCATCCCTCAGCCTCTCCTGTAGAGGAGTGTGTGCATGTTGTGAATAGGGAGTGCCGGTTGCAGGCACATATATGTTTTGCTCTTTGAATCTCTAAAGATGACAAACAGTTGACTCTGATGTTGCTGGTCAGCACGTTACAAGCATTTATTGAAGGATCTTCACTGGGAGAATTCCATGTACGACTTCAGATGTTACTGGTTTTCCATTGTCATGTCTTGCTGATGCCACAAGTTGAAGGAAAAGGTAAGGAGATACATACAGACCTTTTTTTCCTTTACTTTTATTCTGCACTGTTAAAATGGGTTGGACTTTGAATTCTTCACATAAGATAGGTATCTTGTTGCCTACCAGGTTTTAAACAAGACACTTTTAGTCGTTTTCTACTTTAATGTAATTCATATTAGATATAGAGATAAATATGCAAAGTAAAGTACAGATGGTTATCAGGGAAGGACTGATTACTGAACTCTGGCAGAAGGTAAACTGCCAGGTGTAGATCTCGGCTCCGAACTGGCGTGCTGAGGCAGCATGCCTTTCTGTCTAGACAGTGTAAATGTCCTGCTGAGCTTCTGCTTGATCCAGGCCATTATTAGGTTCACTGCCACATATCAAGCAACTGCACACAAAACGGTCAATTACCATCCCTGACCACAGCTACTTGGGTAACACTGCCACTGTAAAATGAGTATAGATTGTATATGAATGAGCAGTCAAGGTGAGTCTCTTAATATGCCACCTTTTAAAACAGGCTCAGTTTCTGCTGACTTTACAATAAGATTTGGAGAAAGTTTGAAATCGAGTTGAGCTGAATGAGTACACCATGTTTAAGGAAAAAAGTGCAACAAAAAAGTTCATTACAAGCTGAAATGAAAAAATAGGGTAATGTTGTCAGCCTGCATCTCTGGGAACATCTACATTCAGACAGGCTCCCTGAGGAGCCTGTGAAACAGTCTGTATATAATCTCATGGCCTAAAGGGTAACAAGGAAAGAACGCCTCTGAAATGTGAAGCCCACTGGAGCCAGTAACACATGTAGCAAGTGTGGTGTTTTTGTTTCCTTTTCATTTTTTCCAGATTCACTTTGCAGTGTTCTATGGAACTTGTACCATTATTACAAGCAATTCCTTGACCGGGTCCAGGCCAAAATTGTGGAACTTCGTTCCCCCCTAGAAAAAGAACTTAAAGTAAGATGAAGAGCTGTCATGATCACTCTTGGGTGAACAAAATCAGCAAATTTTTTAATTTAGTTCTATTTTCCATTTCACAATGAGGCAGGGGGCTCTGGGGAATGGAGGAGAGCATTGCAACTGCCAGAAGCATGGCAGGATTTGCATTCTGTGGCAGTGGCTCCATGGGTAACCTTGCTCGGTTTGAGGTGTCAGTGGAATGGCCCCTGTCAGAGGTTCCTAAAGAGGCTTGCCCAGGCGTCTGCTCGTGCTTGCTCCCCTGGTCTTGTCCGGGCTGCTCTTCCACTTCAGAGAAGCGCTACCCACGTGCCATTGAGGTGCCACAGGAGGGCCCTCTCTTCCTGATACTTCCAGTGGTGACAGAGCCAGCCCTGGTATGAGTCGGAGTACTTATCAGGTAACCTGTTGATGGTAGCAGTGTCTTTTTTCAATCCTTTGAGACAAATACTGGTTCCTTTTTGAGACATATTTTACTTGTTCGCTGACACATAGTCCTGTGTTTGGGGTGGAGTGGGCTCTGGTCTTTGGCAAAGAGATGATCTGGAAAGAAACAGAATGACACCAGGTTTACAAAGCCATTCCTTGAGCTTCATTTATCTTTCAGGAATTTGTTAAAATATCCAAGTGGAATGATGTCAGTTTCTGGTCCATTAAACAATCTGTGGAGAAGACACACAGGTAATTAATTCATCTTTTAAAACCAGGGGTGACCAAAGCTCAGAATTTCCAAATGGTGTGCAGCAAGACAACATTGCTACAGTGGCCTTAGTGCCACCTTGAACTTACTGTAAAATACCAGATTGTTTTACCAGATTGTTTGGGTGTGTATTTTTCAACACCATCCACTACCACCCACAGCAAAGTCTACCTGCAGACTGAATTGGTGCGCCTTGAGGTGAAGCAGGCGGTGTGCTATGGAAGGGTTGAATCTTCTGCCACCCACTAGCTGTTTATCTTGAGTCAAGAGATCCCACCATTTCTGGCTTTAGTTTTTTGTTTTTTTTCCCCTTTAGAAAAGGGAGATGACAGTACCTCTCATACTTCTTTAAAAGTATATAATTATGAGCAAGGAGCTCATTATATACAAAAGATAAGATATGTGTGTGTACATTATTTTTACATTTCCTCACTTTCATCCTTTTTTTTTTTCTTCTCTCATCTCTGTTATTACCTGGGGCCAGGACCCTTTTTAAATTCATGAAGAAATTTGAAGCCGTCCTCAGTGAACCTTGCCGGTCATCTCTGATGGAGAGTGACAAAGAGGAACAGCTTGACATTTCGCCACAGCCAAGAGAAGCAGCCATGAGTGAGGCGTCGCCCATTCAGAACCTGAACAGGGCTCTGAGGGAGACCCTGCTAGCCCAGCCAGCAGCTGCGCAGGTACTAGCTTGTGGAATGGTGTTTGCTTATTCCTGGGACAGTCAGGTGGGATTTACGCTTTCTGTGTAAGGAGAGATCTTAGGACTAGGCAAGGAAATGCCTTTAAAATCTTGCTCTTTGTATGTATAATATACAGCATTGGTATGTCTGCCTGACCCACTGCTGAATAAGACAAAAGCCTGGGTCCTGGTGCTGAAAGTTTAATGCTAGCCTCTGGGAAATAAGTGTTGTGCTTACCTGTGAACACTTTGTTTACCTACAACAAGAGACTTGAAGCATCAGTGTAGGAATAGGCCATTGAAGCAGCTGCATAGGGAGTGAATGTGTGCAGTAATGTGCTAGTTTATAGTGGTTGCTCATGACCATGGTGCAGATATTCTCACTGTGGCCAATTAAGCACCAACAGTTCTTAAAACAGCTCTTAGCTGGCTTGCAAAATTCCTGAAAATTTAGCAGTCATAGAGACTGAGTGAGCAGGTCCATTCCAATACGGTTGGTCCATGCTTTATATCCTTGTGTGTAGGGAGATCCAGGATTGGGAGAGGAGGGGTCATGTCTCAAAAGAATAATTTTTACCTCGTGCTGTACTTCCCACGTGGGTCCACAGAGTTAGCAATAGAGATCCTCAAGCTTTTTTTAATATTTTAATAATACAGAAAGCATAACAAATTGAGCATATAGTCATGGTATGGCTCTACAGATAAGATGGCTGCCCAGTTTATTTTAATTGTATTTGTCAGCTCACTGCTTTTGTCATGCTGATCAAAAACTTTGACTGTTATTGATGATAGCACAGAATATTAGAGATTCTTCAGGGGGAAAAATAATGAAAATGTGTGCCTGTGGATGAAAGCTTTCCCCTTCATCTAATATCTGAGTTCTTGATATTTGAACAAGAAGTGATAGGCAGGAGAGATGACAGAAGTAGGGTTTGGCAGGTCAGGTTAGCTTTGCTGTGCGGCATAGCCCCTCAAAGGTAGCATGTATTATTCATTCTGCTGTGTTCAGCAATCAGGACTGGAGTCTCCTTGTGGCTGGCACAGAAGCATGGCTGGAGGTAGGGGTGGGGTCTTACTACTGTGATCGCATAGGAACAGCAACACAGATTTCTAAATGTCCACAGTACATGCCTATTTTAATTTCAGTGATGCCACATTTGTTTCTGTGAGACTTCAGAGATGGTGAGAAGAGAATTTATTATTTGCTGAACTAGGTGTGCGTGGAGGGATGCAGCATTTGAATTTAGTGCCCACGCAGGGTAGTGCTATTACTGCTGTTCTTGGCAGGAAGGCTGACCTCTGTTCTGTCTCATAGGCCACAATTCCAGAGCAATGTCAGGGGGCTCCTTTCCCCTTGGAGGGGGAGCTTCTGTATCGCTTGCCAAAGCTCATGAAACGAATGAGGAAGATGTGCCTGATGCTTATGAAGGAAAGCCACCTCCCTCACCTAGTGGAGAGCCTTGATCAGTTCACCGGTGGGTGCCAGCCGCCCGGGGCATGGGTGGGATTTGCTCTGTTTTCCCCAGTGGCCCAGGAGGGCTGGGAATTTGTCATCTATGTCTTTTATTTTATTTTATTTTTGATATCTTGAATAGTGTTGAGCAATCAATTGAATAAACAAGTGGGCTAAAAACCAGCAGAACCCAGGCTTAGGAGCCAACTGAGATTACACAGACTTTCCTGACTTTTGTCCTGTCATCCTCTCATGTAAACTAGTGCTATGTTATGCCATTTTCTCAGCAGGCTTGTTTATAGCAGCTTCTGTTGGGGGCATGAGTAAAGGGCACAGAGATGGATTGCCCATAGTCCAAGCGGTCCCCACCTCTCAAAATGTTTTCTCTGTAGTTAAAGGAAAAGGAAGATTTATCCACAGTCCTCTTGCTTTCTGCATTTCAGATCGGTGTAGCAGTTTCATCTCCCTGGCCACTTTTGCTCAGGAGAGTTGAGAGCCAAGATTCGTTCTGTAATATAACAACAATGGCTGATGGGAAGAATCCAGACCTTAATAGTTGGGTCTCTTGGCAGCCCTTTACCACTTCCCCCAGCATGCATGGTATCAGAGTGAGGCTGGTCCTTCTTTAATTAAGTTATGGTCTGATCTCAGGGAGCTCCTTATTTTGAAAACTTGTTAGAATAATAGCGTAATATCCATTGCTCAAGATGACCTTTCTGCCTGAGCCTGATAAGGATAAACAGAGTATAGGTCCCACGTGCATCTTCTGGAAAGGGCACCTGCTCTGTATGATGCAAAGTATTCTCTCCTCTAACTCCCCTGCGATGCCAGTGTAATGCTTGTGGTGCACTTGCTCTCACCTGGAAGGCTAGACTGCTTACCTTAGTTTGCTAGTGCTGCCTTAACAAAGTGCCACCTACTGGGCAGCTTAAACAACAGAAAGTTTCTCAGTTCTGGAGGCTGAAAGTCTTAAGAACAAAGTATTAGGCTTCTTCTGAGTCCTCTCTACTTGGCTTATAGAGGCCTGTTTTCTCACTTCGTCTTCACGCTGTTTTCTCCCTGTGTATATCTATGTCCTAATCTCTTTTGAGGACACCACTCAGATTAGATTAGGGCCCACCCATATATCTTCATTTTACCTTAATTATCTCTTAAAGACTATCTCCAAAGATAGTCGCATTCTGAGGTACTGGGGACCTGTTGTAGGTACCTCTGGGTATTCAGGAAGGCGGCATGGTGCTGGAGAAATAACATGGTCTTGGGTCATTTTAACACATTAATGAGTGTGTGGACTTTTCATATTTGCTCCTTCCTTCTCTCTCAGGTGAAGTAATTTCCTCTGTGAATGAACTGCAGAGCTTAAAGGTGGAGCCCTCAGCGGAGAAGGAGAAACAGCGGTCAGAAGCCAAACACATTCTTATGCAGAAGCAGCGAGCTTTAGCAGACCTCTTTAAGCACCTTGCAAAAACTGGTAAGGTTCTCATTTGAAACCCCAGGAAGTATAATCACCAGCTTTTAGGGAGGAAAGCAGCATGAGTTATTTGGAGGAACTCTCTAGAAATATTTGAGACAGTGCGAAATAGAAGGTGGCAGGCAAGGTTTTGAAATGTCAGTTTTAAGAGTTCTAGTCACATACAGAACCCTATGATGAACCATTTGTGATTCCAAAGTACTTTCACAGTTTGGTAATGAGGTTTCTCAGAAGTCATGTTTTTTATTTTCATTACCATGTGTTGTGCAGTGCTTCTCAAACTTGGATGCATGCACAGATCACTCAGGGAAGCCTGTTCAAATGCAGCAGTGGATTCTGTTTCAGTGAGCATCTGCTTTCTAACAGGCTCCTTGGGTGATGCTGTTCTGAGGGCTTGACTTTGAGTAGCAATGGCATTGCAGGTAGGAGCGGGGCACGGCACATCCATTTTCTCCTGAGCTTCTTTATTTAAACACATGCTGTTTATATCTTAGGTTTGTCATATCGCAAAGGTCTTGCCTGGGCCCGTTCAAAAAACCCTCAAGAGATGCTTCATCTTCGCCCATTGGATCTCCGGAGTGCATTGTCTATAGTCAGCAGCACCCAGGAGGCTGATTCTAGGTTTGTTTGTTTTTTAATGAAGCTAGTCATTAAAGCCTCCCTGTCCTCATTTGCCAAAGTGGGGGTGGCAATACCTCTCTCCTAGAGTTGCTCTGAAGATAACATTTAGAAAAGTGCCTAGCTCAGGATCTGGCTCATAGTAAGCATTTAGCAAGTGTTATTTTTTTTTCTTTTTTTCTCTTTCCTCCTCATATTTCCCCTTCCATTATTTCTTTGGTTCCTTGATTTTCCTGAGGTCTACGTACCTCATTTGAATGTACAAGTGAAAATCTATGAGAGAATAGCCACGAGTTAGCTACTTCACATATATAAACCTCTTAAAAGTTGTAACATATTCTTGAATTTGAGAGCCTGTAAACTTTGAGACGGCTTCCTCTGTTAACTATAGCAAGGTGGTTGTAAATGATGATTTGCATGAACTGGCATATATTTGTGTTTGGTTTACTCAGATAGCCTTCTCGGTGCTTTAAAGTAGAATTCAGCACAACATTGTAAAAATATAAATTTTACATAAACATTCTGGATTTTCAGTTTTTCAGGAAAATTTGGCCAGGTGGGGCTAGCTTTCCCATATGGTCAAAGTTGACTAGAGTTCCCTCCTTTTGACAGGACAACGCTCTCCAGTTCACTAGGGTCTGTAACAATCTGTGCACTTACATGTTGAGGTCAGCTGTCATTGCCTGGCTCTCCTTAATCATTTATTACCTGCTTGGCTTCTGTGGGCATCAGAATGTAAGACCTCCAGCCTCCACTGCTAAGATAGTTATGAAGTTTTCATTAAGAAAACCATGTGGCCATAATTTATTTCCCTGCTATATTTTCAGTGCTAAGTATGTAATGCAATGCATCCTTTTCATAAAGGACTGATGAGTGCCTCACAGAAATAAATGTATTTAGACTCTTGGCCTTTACTGTGGTTAAATATATCAGTTTTTGAATCTTTAGGACCTGGGGGTGGAAATAGTGGTTTTAATTAAGTAAATCATTTTTTTTTTCCAGGCTGGTTACAGAAATCTCGTCTTTGTGGGATGGGTGCCAGAAGTATTTTTACCGCTCTCTTGCACGGCATGCCAGACTCAGTGCAGCTCTAGCAGCTCCTGCCAAGGTTAGAGGGTAGAACCTCAATTGCGGGGGCCCACAGAAAGCAGCTTGTTCATCCCACGGCAGCGTTCTCAGACCTTGTCAAGTGTCAAGTTATAACAGCCCGTTAGTGGAAGTGACTGAGCTTTGTGCAGAACATCACTAATCTTGCACTATGAATCAGTGCAATTTTGTGCTTAATCAGAGAGCATCTTATAATAAATTCTGTTACTCAGCATTTGCCAGCAGGGCCAAATACATAAGAAAAATGATGGAAGATAAACGTCAAATTGAGAATTTCATCTTCAGATCTTTTTCCCCTTATGAACCGAGAAATGACCACTGGTACCAATTTTGATGTTAAACCTATTTCTATTTGTGAAATACCAATGATCTGTGGGAGCATAATTTGAGAAGCAGTGGGCAGAATGATCAGTATGTCGCCCACCTCTAGCATGCAGCACTTCCAAAGCTCATCTACTGCTCTTCCCCTGGGACGTATTGGATGAGGTGGGGGGAGGGCTTGCCAGTGACACCTTCAGCGTGCTTTCTTCTACTCTGCCAGGAGATGGGCTTGGGCAACATTGAGCGGTGTAAAGGGTTTTCGGCACATTTGATGAAGATACTTACCCGACAGCGGCGCTCCCTCACCACACTGACTGAGCAGTGGATCCTCCTCAGGTACCAGCTGGTTAGTTGGGTTTGTGGCCTGAATTAGGAAGAATTACGTGGGTCAACTCAGAGTTGCTGCATGTGTACTCTCAGTTGTGAAATGAAATTTGAGGCCTGAAAAAAACAGGTGGAGTTTCTCTTGGCTTTTGGTGATAGGCTTCTTCCCCCTGGTTCTGGCAACACCTCTTAGGAGAAAAGGCTGGGGGATGACAGTAGATATTGCCATGGCTGAGCTATACCTGGGGCTGGAATGAGGGCATGTGTGTTGATAGTCCATGTGGGCTGAGAAACAGCGTTGTGTTTCTGGTATTGGGACATCCCAGTCTCGGCACGGGTAAGATTTGTGTCTGCTTCATCTTGGTAGGCTTTTTGGACCAGAGTTTCAAATTTTCTCAGCCATACATGCAAGCTCCTCAATGGAAATAGTTACAGTATTTCCTCACTTATCGCGGGTATTATGTTCTAGACCCACCCCCCTACCCCCCCGCGACGAAGGAACCTTACATTTATTCTACACTCTTAAACCTACTTAACTTTAACAACATATGTATACAATATTGCAAAGTCCCACAATATAGCGAAAAATCCGCAATAAATAAATATAATATTTTTTAAAAGCCCATGATACAGTGAGGCATCGATAAGTGAACTGCAATATAGAGAGGGACTACTATATTTAAAAGATGAGGACAGTTGGGAAGCCTGTCATCATTTGTTGAGTGGTAAAAGGCAGAATTTCCAGACCAATCACTTCAATTTCAGCTATTTTCTGCTCTACTCGTAAGGGTTTATCTATATGAGTATATTACATTTACTAGATGTAAAAAATAATGGTCGGAGTCACTGCATTGCTGTGACTATTGGATATGAGAGGGCTGAAAGTGGGTAGGTGGTAAGCAATGAGTTTTGATACTTCTGAAAGATTGAAGGATGTGTTGAAGTGCTTGGGAAGGCATTTTAATAGACTACCTATCGGAGGGAGAGATTCTATAATTCAGTTATATGAAAAAGCCCATATTTGGTTCAGAAGTGAATGGATTTACTGTTAAAATCAGCTTGGTGACACAGGTGCCATGTGTTTTTGCCATGGCTTTCTCTGTACAGGAACCTCCTCGGCTGTGTGCAGGAGATTCACGGCAGGCTGACAGGGCCACCGCTCTACCCCGTGGCCTTTCCCCCTCAGGACAGTGTGCAGCAGTGGGCAGAGCGGCTGCAGCACGTGGCCATGCAGAGTCAGATCCTGCTGGAGCAACTCTGCTGGTTCCTCCAGTGCTGCCCCAGTGCAGGGTCAGCTCCAGGCCAAGGTGCTGCCCAGGCACAGGGTCAGCCTTCTGTTCTCTGTGCGGAAGGACCAGAGCTCACCACAGGACAGCTTTCCAGAACAGTGCCAGACCTCATCCCATCAGATCTGAGCTACCCATCCCCGGTACCTGGAAATCGGTTGCCCCCTGGTTGCCGTATGCGGAAACAGGATGAGCTTTGGCAACAGTCAACTTCGAGATTAACAGAGATGCTGAAAACCATTAGAACAATGAAAGCTGACGTTGACAGAATTAGGCAGCAGTCTTATGAGACTCTCTTTCATTCCTGGTGAGTGTTCCTGTGCCTCTACTCTTTCTCTGTTTGCTTGGTTGACTTGTTCAGAGTTTAGTGATGGCTTAAAATTATGAAAGGGCTTATGCTTTAGTCCTTCATTTTTTTAGTGGACAGGCACAGTGCTTTGTGCCATATGTCTTAACTGTAAGTCTTCAAATAGAACAAGTTTCGCCTTGCTTCCATTTTCGTGGTTGATGGGAGCTGTGTGTGTGTGAGCAGTGTGTGTGTGTGTGTGTGTGTGTGTGTGTTAGCCCCTTCCTTTCAACATTGTGGCTTCTCTGTTGTTGCAGGAAAGATTTTGAAGTTTGTTCTTCTGGGTTGAGCTGCCTGTCCCAGGTATCATCTCATTTGCAAGGCCTAGAGTCCCTGTTCATTCTTCCAGGGATGGAAGTTGAGCAAATAGACCAACAAATGGCATTAGTAGAAAGCCTGCAATATGTCAGAAGAGAAATCAGTAAAGCCACAAATGAATTTACTACCTGGAAGACACATCTCCTCACTTCAGGGAGCCAGGGAGGTAAGGACTGTTATTCAATAAGAGCGTAAAAGCCCAGCATCAGAATGATGTCTTGTAGATGAGGTCTAGGTTATCTTAAAGACACATATTGTTCTATTCTAGACATCTGTCTAGGATTCTAAGACAGAAAGGTATGGTTGGAACCCATAGCTTTTAACTTTTTTTGTGATATTTGTTTGAGTCCCTTGCCTTTGGATTGCCATCATGGCACTTTCTTTGTGGCATATGTGTATGGAGACACAACAGGCTCCCTCAGCTATTACAGACAGTCTTAGACTGGAAAGCTGAGGGTAATATTTGGACTAAGCTGGTGTTCATACACACCATCTAAACTGTTATTTTCATGTTTTTGACACTCTTACAGCAAAATTGTTCTAATACAAGACGATAAACTGGCAGGTTTATTTCAGCAATGACAGTGTCTCATTATATCTTTGTATCCAGCACAGCTTGACACAGTGGCTAACCCATAGGAGGTACATTCAGATGGCCATTTGTTAAAATAACAAGTGAGGGATGCTAATGATTTCCTGAAGTAAATGATAGGGTTTCTTGTTTGTTTGTACCATGTTACTTAATAGGAAACCAAATATTGGATGAAGGGTTTGTGGAAGATTTTGCAGAACAAATGGAAACTGCCATCCGGTCTGTCCTTTATGCCATCCAGAACTTAGCAGAAAGAAACAGTAAAAAGACAGACGGGAACACTGACCAGACAAGGCCACAAGAGGAGGATGGTAGGTTGGAAATTAGGCAAAAATCAGTTTCATACTTGATTTAATTTTTTAATGTGATGATTTATTTTTGTCACTTCATATTTAAGGACAGGTGTTAGAAATGATGACTGGATGAATGGGAATGAAAAGGGTTTATTTTCTGTTATTCATCATGTTCTTTTCTTTGCATGAAAGAGGCAGCAGGCTTTGAGAGACTACAACCAGGACATTTAACAAAACTCTTAGAGGAAGACTTCTGGGCCGACGTGAGCACTTTGCATGTGCAGAAAATAATCTCTGCTGTCTCTGAGCTGCTGGAGAGGTTGAAGTCGTATGGCGAGGATGGCATAGCCGCAAAGCACACGGTAACCTACTATTCTTGCCAAGCTTGCTGTTGGGAGTGGGCGGAGTAAAGGCTTTATGTGGGTTTCACCTCGCTTCCCGTGGGTGGTCCTGAAGCAGGCCTCTGCATCAGAAACCACTAAGAATTTGGTTTATTGATATATGTAAACATCCTTGACAAACTGAAAAGCTTAGGGCTTGCTAGCTAAGGGTTTAGTGTTGAATTTTGCTGTCATCAACTAAGGCTTGACGGCCACACTCTGCAAATATCATTCCTTTCACAATAAGCCAGCAGAGGAAGTTGTTGAATCCATAACTCCTGAGAGGCAATTTACTTTGTAAGACATTCTATGTTATTTTGTATTATTGCCTCCAGTGCCAATTTTGATCCTCAATGGAATTTATTTATAAAATTTTTATTTTATTTTTTAAAAACCCTTGTTAACTAAATGAGACTTAAGTGACTGAGAATTTATTATTTTTTTTTGTGACTGAGAATTTAAAGTGTACTTTTATGAGGGTTTGTGTGAACAAGGAAGACATCTCAGTGAGCAGGGGTGTGTTAAAAATACATAAACCTTATCAGTAGTGACATTTAGTATATCCAGTTCACAGTGTTGTACAGTCATCATTGCTATCTAGTTCCAGACCATTTTCATCACCATTTTTATCACCCCAAAGGAAACCGAGTAACCATTTAGCATTGTGAGCAGGCCTTCTGATCTGCTTTGTCCCCAGTTCTTCAACCAGTCCTGCTGCTTGTTGGTGCGCCTGGTGCCCATGCTCTCCAGGTACTCGGATCTCGTCCTCTTCTTCCTGACCATGTCTTTGGCAACTCATCGTAGCACTGCAAAGCTTCTCTCTGTCCTCACCCAGGTCTTTACAGAGCTCGCCCAGAAGGTAAGGACTATTTATGTGTAGCACTGTGGGGCAGCTGGTACATTCTGTACCCATTAGTGTTTTGTTTGACGGACTTTAATTTTGGACCTTCACAAATGGCAGATGATTTGCTCTCTCCCCATGGATTATTTAGGGCTTTGTCTGGCACCTTTGTAATAAGCCTGTCTCCATTACAGTCTTGGGACCTACAGATCCCCCACTGATGAGCTCCCTAGACTCCAGAAGCTGTCTAAAAGCTGCTGCTTTCTTTTCACACATTTTCCTCCTGCCCCCAATTTGAAGTCTGCAGTTAACCCTGAGCTAGAGTTGTAGGATAGATGAATTGTAAAGGCTATTAAGTTTTCTTGAAATCATTTTTGTTTAATTATGATGAAATGGTAAGGGGCTCTTAATGTTAGGCAGAGCATTTTTCTTTAATAGGGAAGCCATTCATTCATTCATTCATTCGTTCATTCATTCATTTATTTGTTCGTTCATCCAGCCCCTGTACCTAGTAGGAGGCAGTCAAGTCTAACAGATTCAACACAGTGTGGTAGTAATCTAATCATAGGATATCCACTTCTTGAGTTAGTCACTTAACCTCTCTGAGCCTCAGTTGCCTCACTTGTAAAATGAGTTCTGCCTATACTCCTTAGCCTTTTTTGTGGTAACCAACTTCAACTGACTATATATATGTATTTATTTTATTTTTTATTTCTTTAGTATTCTAAGATTTTCTCCTAAGTACAGTACAGATGAGGTTCACTTGAGGGAGGTAGGAATTTACAGACTGAAGGTCAGGTCCAGGTTTCTTGTGAATGGTCAAGAGTTCTTAATTCTGAGTAGTTGGAATATTGGAAAAGGTCAAAGAATGAAAGGCAAGCCCCTGCCTTGTTTCTAGATGATAAATGTGTGTATTTGTTGAGTAACAAAGTAAATGAATGCATCTCAGATTTACTCCCTCTATCTGATGAGCCAGTCTTACAGCCTATCACTTCTTGTTGGGAATACTGCATGCAAATGACGGCAGCAGGACAATGTACCCATGGTGAGGGTGCCCTGGGGTCCGGGTTGGCTGTGTTTGTTCATTGCACCGGTCTGACAGGTTCCACAATGATTTTGGCCTTTGTGACTTGTGTGTGTATGTTGGGCTGGGGCTTAGGGGTCGAAGTGGTTCTGATAGCAGCAAAGTGTTGGGAGCCCAGTGGCTGTCATAGCTGTAGCTCCTGGAGTGATGTGCTGTGCAGAAGGACATCTGACTCCCTCCCGTGTGCTCTTATTCTGCCTACATCTAAACATATTTCTCTTAAAATAATGTAGCTCAATGGGAGAATTAGTTAACTAAAGTGTATTTTCAACCAACTTTCTAAGAATACACGTCCTGAAAGTGAGTTTGCCTTTTGTTAAATTTTATCATGTCTGGATTGTATTCATACCCTTTCTAAATAGTGCTGAGGGAACTTGAAAGTAGGTTAGACGTGGTGCTAAGATAATAGATCTAGGTTGTAATTACAGTACTTAACCAACAGAAAGCTGTTTCTTTGTAACTGAGTTACAATCTGTGTTGGCTGGTTTTGGATCTTAATTCCTGATTAGTTGGCAGCTTATTTTCAACTTATTTTTAGTACATTTTTATCCTCAGATTGACAGTTATCTTGATAGCTTTTATTTTCTCTGATAAAACTAAGGTTTCTGATGGAGAGCCAGTTTTCTACTTTTTCTGTTCATTTTTGTCCCCCACATAAAGTAGTTGATTTTGCTTTTCAGCTGTTTTCCAGCATGAAACAGTTTTGTTAACACTTCCTGAATGTACTGTCTGGCTTTGTCCTTTGTCCTAGACCCCACGCTGTGCCAGGGGTGAGGTCCTGGGGCCAGAGGTGGCATGTTCTCCACAAGTGACAGGTTTACTTAAAGAGTTGGGGGCAGGCATATTTTTTAAATATGTTAAAATTAACATTTTATTTGAGGAACATTGCACAAAATTTTAATTTTTAAAATAAAAATGAAATCTCCCACTTGAATCATCAAGTCGCTGTACGTCCTGGGTTACTAATTTGAGAAGAAAAGAAGTAAAGAAGGACAAAACCCCTCTGGGATTACTGAGAGGTCTCTTCTCCTTCAATGACTCGCTCCTAAATACTTTCCCTAATATATATCATTCAAATTTCTATCTTGGCAAAATGACAAATTACCACACACCAGAGGCCTCTACAGTCAGACCCTCATTTATTAAATTTGATGTCAAGCTTTGAAACTGCATAATAACAGTTGTCACTAGGGAAGAAAATGGCAAAGGTCTACTCTACTTCCATCACATTTAAAATATTGAGCTAGAAAAAGAATTAAGCATCTGTTTAAATTTTTTGTGTGTGGTATGACTGAAAATTCCCCTTCTTATTGCTTTTGTACCTCACTGTTCACTCTTCTGTGTTAAAGGGGTTTTGCCTACCCAAAGAATTTATGGAAGATTTAGCAGGCGAGGGAGCAACTGAGTTCCATGACTACGAGGGCGGTGGAATTGGAGAAGGTGAGGGCGTGAAGGATGTGAGTGACCAGATAGAAAATGAAGAACAGGTAAGTTTTTACATGCCTGAAATATGTACAGAGTTTACAGAAGATCGTCCCCTTTCCCTTTCTTTTCAATAGTTAAATTACAGGCATACATTTTGTCAACAGTTTTCAAACTAAGATCTGTGGACCTCTAAGAATACTGGGACTTGGGGAGTGAATGTAAATAAAAAGCTTAAAGACCACAGAAATGAACTTTGCAACTCAGTCATTGGTTGTGCTTATAATTTGAGAGGGAAATGATTTAAAAAATTTTAAGTTTTAAATGGGGAGATTGTTGCTAATAATTTTCTAGAGAGTGTTTTGGTAGTGGTTCATTTAAGGAAAAAAGGTTGACTGTTTTGTCCTAGCTGATGGTTCAGCTGGTTGGAGCGCTGTCTCCAACAGGGTGCAGGTTTGATACCCAGTCAGGGCACATGTGGAAGGCAACTGATTGATGTTTCTCTCATATTGATGTTTCTCTCTCTCTTCCCACACCCCCGGTTTCAAAAATCAGTAAACATATTCTTGGGTGAGGATTAAAAAAAACTTTGATGTTTTAAGTGATAATGGCATTAAGTAATTAATCTGTATTCTTTTTTGATTGAAACCAAGAATGCTTTGGAAATATTTAATGATTTGGACTGAGGTTGTTGTGTTGCTTTTTATAATGCCTATTGCATTTGGGAGTGATTTTTATTTGTGTGCATACTTCTCTTAGTCATTTATATTAATCAACTATGATGTGAAGAAATAAGGGGTAATGGACTTTTTCTTTATTCCTTATGTTCTAAGTCTAAAGCAGGCCATAAATTTCAGTTTAGGGTATGGTTATAGCTATTAAAAATAAAGGAACAAACAAATTCAAACCTTCTCTCTCTCTTTGAAGGGAAAACTGGAAACAGAAAGACCAGAAGAGTAATGCTAGTGTTTATGTGGTAGAGCTGTCTAATATATATAAGTACATTTTGTTGTGCTTTAGGCTTTTCTTTATTTCTCAAATTTAACTTGATCAATACACAGTCCCTTTCTAATGAAAAAAAAAAAAAGGTAGGCCTAATAGGAAAAGTACAGCCCAATACAAAAAATACATTAAGAGGGATAAAGAACTATGAGAACAATTTGGCAGTATCTAATGTATTTTAAATTGTGTTTCTTCTTTGACCTAGAAATTCCATAGTTTTTTTTTATAGAAATGTTAAGGGTCAAAAATAATAGGCAGAACAATACTGTAAATTAATTAAATACAATGAAATAGATTTATGTGTATCAATATGGAAATATATCTAAAAGACTTTTTTTTAATTAGAAAAGAAAAACATTGTAAAGCATGATTCCTTTTTTATTTAAAAAGATGTTGGGAGGCAGGTATTGATACATAACACTTATATTACTACTTATGATGTATTCATGGATAAAATAATGCACCAGAATGTTATTGAAGGTAATTTCTTTGGGAGTGGAAGATAGTGGTATCATGGGAAACTTACAATTTTTGTTGTGCTTAGAATTCTTTTAATAAGATCTTATTACATTTGTATTTTTAAAAAGGACTTTCATAATTCCTGATTGTGAAAGAGATAACAATCATGACTCTTTGGCCCCAAATATCACATAGAGTATATAGGAATATATAGTTTAAGGAAAAGTGAGCAAAGTTGCATTCGCAGTGTGTTACTGTCTATGAATGATCATAGTGACAAAAATATTAAAGATATGGGCAGTATAGTAAGATTGATTTTTTTTTTTTTTTTTTTTTTTTTTTTTGTCCTACAGAGCACACATATTCTTTTAAAATATATTCGGATTTTTTTTTAACAATTGGAAAAATTCTGTATTCTCTAATCACAAATGCCATAAACTGGAAATTAACTATAGAAATTTTAAAGCAAACCAGAAACGATTGTGTGGGGTTATCGCTGTTGGTTCTCTTTTCTTTCCCCAGAGATAGCATTATACTATAAATCTTGGCATTTATATAATTATATTCTATTTAGAACTGAATAAATATTAAGTTACATTTGTTTGTTTTCTATATGCTTTTTCATATAGGCAGAAGATACATTTCAGAAGGGTCAAGAAAAGGATAAAGAAGATCCTGACTTAAAATCAGACATTAAGGGCGAGGATAATGCTATTGAGATGTCAGAAGACTTCGACGGAAAAATGCATGATGGGGAGCTTGAACAACAAGGTTTGAGATGATCTGTCACTGTAGTTTTGCTTTTGAAAAATAATTTTTCAGCTAAGAAATTGCATGTTCCCAATAAGGAGCCTATTGTCCTATTAGAATGTTTTGGACCAAGATGGTTATTCTGCATAACTGCAAATGAAAACATCAGCGGTTATATAGGTGCCATCCCCATCCCCACCAAGGTAGAGGTCTAGAGGCAGTTTTGGAGATTCTTCTCTGAGTAAACTGAGACATTGACTGATGTTCCGGATGCCTCATGTGCTAGATGCAGTGAGTGGGTACTGCCCTTGAGGGAAGTCCAAAAGAGAAAGGAGGTGATCCCTAACAGAGCTAGGCTGTTAGCTCAAAGGTAAATTGTTCAGGGTAGTTCTTAAAAACTAACCTCCCCCTCTCCCGCCAATTACAAAAATAGTAGACATTGCTCTGCCCTATATGGAGCATTTGGTTGGGCATTGTCCCACAAAGCGAAAGTTCGATTCCCGGTCGGGTCACATGCCTGGGTTGTAGGTTTGGTCCCAGTTGGGGGCATACTGAGGCAACTTATTGATGTTTTCTCTCACATTGATATTTCTGTCCTTCTCTTTATACCTCCCTTCCCCTCTCTCTAAAAAGAAATAATAAATAAAATCTTTTTTTTTTTTTTTAAAGTAGACCTCTTTTGTAGATAATTTGGGACAAAAAAATGCAGGAATGAAATAGATACCCCTTGGGCCTGCCACCCAAACCACTTAATAAATTTTGGTTTATTTCTTTTCATTTATTGCATATATATATATATATATATATATATATATATATATATATATATATATATGTACTTACAGATCATAAACATTTTAACATTACCTGTCATTAACAGTTATTTGAAAATAAGATTTCTTAGAGCACATTGTCATCTGTCATGTGTTTGATGTTTGTACCATAATTTAGCTATTGCCCTAAATTCCTGTCCAAAGTTTAACCTGAGATATAGTGTCATAGTCTAAGTGAAGATCTTGCAGAAATGCAAGCTGACCTCATAGTAGAGTTGTGTACACTTGCCTAAGCAGCATAAGGATGTAACCTTTGACACAGTAAACCTTGAGTAAAGATAGAAGAAAATTCTCATTAATTGAGCTATACACATGATTTTAGATGTTGGTTAAAACCATAGCAGTATAGTATATTGGGTATGGGGGAGGGACCTTGGAAATCTTAGAGTCTAACTCCATCATTATACAGATAAGAAACCAAAAACTAGTGTGATTGCTGAGTCTGCTAATGAATATGACCCCAGCACCAGAACTGGAGATCCTCACGCTATCTTACCACCCTTCTAATGGTTTGTTAACGTGGCACATTACAGACTTCCTGTTTCTTCAAACAGTTTGCTAAACACAGTAGGACTACTTAAAGGCATCTGTCAGGAGAGGGCTCTGTCCCAGTCTGGGCTTACTCCCTGCTTCTACAGAGCGGTAGACACACACGGTACCAGGTCAGTTTGGGGGCTGCCTCACTAAGCTCAGTGTCTTCCCTTTCAGAAGAGGATGATGAGAAATCAGATAGTGAGGGTGGAGACCTGGATAAACAGATGGGCGATCTGAATGGTGAGGAAGCTGACAAACTAGATGAGAGGCTTTGGGGTGATGATGATGATGAAGACGACGAGGAGGAAGAAGACAGTAAAACTGAAGAAACAGGACCAGGAATGGATGAGGTAACTCAAAGACTCCCCTGCCTACCCCACAGTCCCCAGGTTGAGAGGAGACAGTCTTCCCAACCGCTACTGCCTGTCGTTTCCTGCTCTTCCTCTTCTGCCTTTTTCTTCTTCTCTTTCTTCCATCACTTTTTTTTTTTTTTTTTAAACTGTTACTTAGGCAGCTCCTACACCAAAGACATCGCATTCAAGGGCAGGAAAGGGCTACCAAGTGTTTTGTTTATGCCTTTTTTGACACCACATTCACTAGTTTCCCAAAGTGAACAGGCAACACAAAGGCAACTCTTCCATCACTTGTTTCTGTCTTTTTTTCTCCTCTATTTCTTACTCATTGATTCAGAGCTGAAGGAGTAGCTTGACCTAAGCCATCACATGTGTTCTGAAGGAGGGAAGTTGAGGAAACAGCGTACATGTTCTTACTCTGCTGTTGGCCGTGGAACTTGTCCAGCTCCCTTTTAGAACTCCCTGGCAGGGTGTGACCCTGTAGCTGCGCAGCCCGGCCTGGCCCACTGCTCACACACCTGCTGCTGCCCTCTGGGCAGGCTCAGGTGTTCTCACCAGGTCACAGATGGTGCACGGTCACCTGCGTAGTTCTGTGGGATAGGCCCAGCAGGCAGAAGTTGTACAGGTCCAAGAACTACACTAAGTAGAGTCAACCTGTGTGTCAGCAGTTTCTTAGATCAAGAATGATGATTTTGTGTTGTTTTCTGCTTGTGACATTTAGGAAGATTGTGGACTTGTTGCTAAAGATGACAACTTGGATTCTGGGAAGTCAAACAGAGATAAAAACCGGCATGATAAAAAGGAAGAAAAGGAAGAAGCAGAAGCCGATGTTGATGGACAAGACCAAGACAAAATTAATGAACAAATAGATGAGGTAATGAGGACTCAGAACTGATCCACTCTCCTGACTCAAGGCTGGGGCCACTGCACCGCATGGCTCTTAGGGTGTCTCAAGGCATTTTTTTTTCCTCTTTGTCGGTTTTTTCTTATTGTCTCATAAAAGAACATGTAACAGCTTCTTAACAGGATGTAAAATATCTAACTATTAGTTGCCAGTAAGGTAGTCTGTTTGGGCTCATGCTATAGTTTGGAAGCTAAAACCTATGGTCCTTTTCTTTATTTCTTCTCATAAACTTCACTTTCTTCTTTGAGATGAAGTAACACAGTACCCCTTATCAGGGGAGAAGCTGCCTAGAAAGTGAGCTTTGAAATTCCAAGAGGAAAATTATAAAAAATCAGTCAAATTAGAATGTGTGCTTGTAATTTTAGGGCAGAAACGTATATTCTGTCAGCATAACTACTTAGATAGAGCTAATTATTTGTGAATGCTACTTTTAAAAACGTTTTTAATTTTTATTATTTTGCCCATTCTCTCTACTGTCCAAAGAGGGAATATGATGAGAATGAGGTGGACCCTTACCATGGCAATCAGGAACCACTGCCAGAACCAGAGGCTCTGGACCTTCCGGATGACTTGAACCTAGATAGTGAAGACAAGAATGGTGGTGAAGACTCAGACCATGAAGAGGGAGCAGGTGTGTCCTTCATGACCTAAAGCGGCCAGTGGGAGCTCACTGAAAAGGAGCAGTAACTGACTTCAGGCCAGTGTCGTGGCCAAGTCTTAACTCATATTTGGTCAGCTCAATTCTAGTTTGTGAAAACTGCTTCTTGTTCTTTTTTTTTTTTTTTTTTTTTTTTTTTCCTTTTCTCTTATTTATTTATTTATTTATTGTTTTTCAATAAAACTGCTTGTTCTTTGTAGTGCTTCTCATCTGAGTAGACCAAAGCTTTTAAAGCAGCAGCTCTCTCCCACTACTGTCATTTCCAGTCCTGTATTTTAATGCTGCTGTGCCTGGGTGGCACTTCATTACACATGGCTCCATCTCCCCACAGCCATCACTGTGCCCATCCCATGGATTGACGTAAACACGGCATACCCAGGCTTCTCGTGGAGCCTGGTTTTAGCTTTTTAAAGGAAATGATTGCTTCAGTTTTTGATTGCTGTGTTTATGTTGTGTGTTTAGCCTGAAATATAAAGTCATTATAATAGGGAATGAAATTGAATAATCCCAAGGGAATCAGTCACATGACACATGACCTTAGTGTTCTGGTGCCTTTGTCACCTGTTGTTTAACCTGAGTGACTCCCTAAGGAGTGTCATCTTGTATTAGTTGGAAGCACTGTGGAGAAGGTCCTGTAACAGTGGTGTCCATCCTGGTGGGAACCAGACAGAAAGATGTGAGCTAGCTTCACTCTGCTTAATGAATGAGTTACGTATTTAGTAAAGCTATTAAGTTAAAAAAATTTTTTTGGACAAAAATAGCAAGTTACAAAAGAATAAATAAAGTACCATTTAATATAAGGAATAATTCCACACATTATTTATGGGTGTATCAAATGTACAGAAACATGGAAAGAGTAATACACAGCTTCAGGCTATGATGGCATCCAAGGAAGGGCAGAGGCCTCCAGGATCCAGATCATTGTATCCAAAAGCACTTATTTCTGAAAAAGTGCCAGAAATCTGACACAAATATGGCAAAAGGTTAATATCTGTTAAATCTAGGAGGTGAGTTATATGGTTCTCATAAATGTAAAATGTGTTTTCCATGTTTAAAGTATTTCATAATTAAAAATAAATTTGTGAACTTGCTACTTAACTAGAACCATTTGGTTAAGGAATTGATATAGGCCTTCAAGCTCAAAACATTGTTCACTCTGTGAGTCTCTAGTTTACTTTTTAAACATAGTATAAATTGTTGCTTCTGAGGCTTATTTCATTAACTTAAAATTTTGGAATTTGACTTCAATTTTGATTTCAACAATCAGGCAAGCATAAAATAAAGAAAATTAAAATCCACTGAGAGTTTAATAAGCCATTTGCTCTAGAAAAACATCCAGGCTTATTTTAAGCTATTGCATGTATAAACTAAGGAGCAGTTATTTTAAAGAATTATTTGCTAACAAAGTAACTGATTTCTGAAGTGTCCAAAGTAATATTCTTTAAATAAACAAAATTTCTCCAAATAAGATTATATCCATTTGAATATGTGTTGTATTTTCTGTGTGTGATAAAAAAATGTCTACCAAGTCCCAATCATAATTGAAGATTAGACTCTCATTTCCTTTCTGTGGTCTAAAATGTTACTATAGTTGTGCTTTTAGTATTTTTTTGTAGATTACTTATTATTTAAAGAAATATATCACCGAATCAGTTGTATGTAATATACAAGTATGGCTTAGATTAGGGGTAGGCAGAATTTTTCTGTGATGGGTCAAATAATAAATATATCAGGTTTCACAGCTGTAAGCTGTAATAGAGGTAGTGTGAAAGCAGCCATAAACAATACAGAATGGGGGAAGGGTAAATATATAACTAACCAAGTGGATATAATTGTGTTCTAGTAGAATTTGACTTAAAGAAACATGTAGATGGTCACATTAGACCCACTGGCCGTAGCTTGCCAATTCCTTGTTCAAATAACAAAACTAAACAGGTAACTACATCCCATCCTAAGAAATAGTATTGGTTTGTTTGTTTTTTTCTTTTGTTTTTTAATTCTGTGTTTCTTTTTTGTTTGTTTACTTGTTTACCTACCCAGAAGAGAATCCTTTGGAAATTAAAGAAGAAGCAATGGACACCGAAGAAGGAGGTCATGAAGCTGAGGAAGTAAATGAAGAGACTGCAGCTGACCAGAAGGAAGGCCAAGGTCAACATGAGCCTGAGGAAGCTCCCAGTGAAGATGACAAGGGGGAGGGGGAGGAAGAGATGAACACGGGGTCTAGTGTCCAAAACAAAGATGTAGACAAGCATTCTGAAGAAAGCTCAGAGGAGGAGGAGCAGCAGTCTCCAGAGGACAAGGACAATGATGCAGAAGCCACTGAGGAAAGTGCACAGAATGACATCTCTGTGGACCATGGTCTCCAGCCTCAGGTATTATGGGTGTTTGGTTTGCCTTGTGTTAGAAATAATCATGGGGAGGAGAAATTATTTTATTCTCACTAGAATGTTCATTAGGGTACTTCCCCATCTCTTGGCAGTGCTGCTTTCAGTTTCTGTTGAAGACCCTCCCTGGCTCATCCCCTCCCCACAGACTCCCCCAAGTGAGGAGTGGGGTGTCTGCATACTGCAAAGGTTTCCCACCTCATGTTCTTTCCCCAGAGCATTTAATGCTGTGTTTGATTTCCCTGCAGAAGGTGGAAAAAGAAGAAGGGGAGGACTCTGACACAGAGGAGCAGATGCCAGAGGCTCCAGAGAGGGAAGAGCACCCTTCTTGTGGGCAGACTGGGGTGGAGACCGTGCAGAGCACACAGGCCGTGGAGCTGGCCGGGGCCAGGCCCGAGAGCGAGCGAGGGGAGGAGGTGAGGGGTCCCTGGCCAGCTGCCTCTTAGGAGGATCTTCTCTCTGGCTGAGGTCTCAGTAGTTGGTTTACATGTGATGTTTAATTGTTGTTGACATGTAAAAGATCATCTTTCATTCTTGAGAAAATGACCACAGACCTATTTTTATATGCTTCCTCAAACTAACCCCAGAATATTTGCTACACACTTTATTTAACTGATGGACTTAATGAGAAAGTTATTGGAATGGTAGTTCTTCATGAGAGGGTGAGGTTGAAGTTATTTTTTTTTAGACTGCTTCCAAGGAAAGGAAGGTAGAATTCAGACTTCATTCAATAATAGGCCTCTAATAGTGCTTCCATTTTTCTTGTAATTCATCAGGCTTCTAAATGTTTTAATTTAGGAAACAAAACACTTCTTTATTTTTTGACCTGGAGTACTGTGTTCTGTATAGAGCCACTATTTGGGCTGCTGGCAGGCTATGAAAAGACCACTGAGTCAAAGCACCTGCTGCTGTAGTGTGACTCTTGACAACTCCTTTAGCCTCTCAAAGCCCCAGTTTTCTCACCAATGACTGTGTACATACTTACACTGTCTCCACCCCATGTATCAAGCACCCATTAGGTACTAAGCATTTTTATTATTTCAGCAAATTCTCATAATCACATTATAGGATAGCTTATATTATTGTTCTAAATATTTTCTCTATTTTATATTTGAGTTAACCCTTAGTGAAGTTAAATAACAATCTCAAAGGGTACACAGCTGGTTGCTAATGAAGGCTAGTTTTTAATTGAGGTCTGTCCTGCCTTCAGAGTAAGCTGCTATACTCTTGTAAACAAAGAACTAATCAGCTTTGCAAAAGCAAAGTCGCCCAAGAGGGTTACAGATCCAGATCTAGATGCTCCTGTTTCTGCCCACAGGCCAGGCTGTAGTTGCGGGTGAATGCCAGAGCAGGTGGGCAGGTGTGAATATTTAACTCTGAGATGAGAATAATAGTGAGAAAAGTTGTGCGCAATGTAGAGCAGTAACCAGGTGCTGGATAGCTTGCTGCAGCCTCATCTTTCATGGCTTGGATTCCATAGGAACACGGGAGTGGAGCTGCGGACGCAAACCAGGCGGAAGGCCACGAGTCCAGCTGCATCGCCCGGCTGGCCTCCCAGAAGCAGACCAGGAAAAACACACAGGTCTCACTCACTCTTCAGTTAACCTAAAGTGAAGGCTGCTTGTAGAAAAAAAAATGCTCTACACATAGTGATTTATTAAAAAGAAAAAAA
This sequence comes from Furipterus horrens, assembly GCF_987537825.1. Lineage (NCBI taxonomy): Eukaryota > Metazoa > Chordata > Mammalia > Chiroptera > Furipteridae > Furipterus > Furipterus horrens. Next base: position 133,239,722 of record NW_028327176.1, on the reverse strand, counting down.
AAAAGGGCCACATACTCTGCCTTTGCTGTCCTTGTTCTACCAGACCTGATAGCAGCACTGGTGAATAGACGAGGCCCTGGGGCTCTCCCAGGGTAACCCTGTCATGGGCCTTCTTCCTTGTGCACGGACACACACGTGTGTGCACACCACACCCCCTCCCTAATGCGGAGCCAAGAGCCTAGTGTATGTGCTGCTGCCCGGCACCAACCAGTGTTACTCTTTTCAATGTCCATAGTCTTTTGAGTTTTAAAATTAAGTTTCTTTTTTTTTTTTTGGTTTTTCAATTACAGTTGTCCCATTTTCCCCCCATTTCTCTCCCCCACCCAGCCCACCCCCTCTCCCGCAATCATTAAGTTTCTTAATAGGGTGTCATTCATGCACATGATACAAAATTAGTGTACAGAAATTAATTCACTAAAAAACTTCCATCCTATCCCTATCCTCAAGCCATCCGAGGAAATTGATGCTACTAATTTTGTCTTCTTTCAGATCTTTTCTGTATATGTAGCATGTGGATATATGTATGTCTATGTGAATTTCTTTGCTTCCTTGCCTTTATTCAGGTACTATATCAGCAATTGTTCTGTATGTATATATAAAGAACTGCCTATTCTTTTTGATGGCTGCATTGAATTACATTTTTGTATGGGTGTACCTAATTTACTTAACCAGCCTCCTGTGGATGGGCATTATGGGTTTTTTCAGTTTTTTTCCAAGGCTCTGATGGATTTCCTCATGTTTCCCACAGAGTTTTAAGAGGAAACCTGGGCATGCCGACAATGAACGCTCCATGGGTGATCACAATGAGCATGTGCACAAGAGGCTGAGGACTGTGGATACAGACAGCCGTGCTGATGAAGAGCCCACCCAGCCCCAGGCCCAGGCCGAGGACGCAGCTGCATTTGAGCACATCAAACAAGGGAGTGACCCTTATGATACACAGACCTATGGTAGGTGCAGGGAAGGCTTCTTTGCTCACTGAGCTCTCTCTGAGAGCCTACTCTGTGTGGCTGTGTGCCCACCAGGTGTTATTACAAATTCATCTTGGTTTTCTGTTTAAAGGTATCCATAGTCAAGTACAGGTGCTCAGTGTTTCTGGATCTAGTGTAAGTTTTTAAAATACTGTTGATAACTGTTGGCGATGTCCAGGCCCCACACTGATTACAGGGCATTTCCTCATAATTACCTTGAGGTTGCTCCCTGCAATGGCAGAAGCTGTGAACTGGAGATATGTGTTTTCTCTGTAAGCAAAAAGGGAGTGGGGAAAAACACCCACGTGAAAAGAGAGTATTCAGGCCTTTGTCAGTCTCTTGTTTCTAGCTCTTGGTGGCTTTTCACCGTTTTATTCCTAATATGTAAAACTGCTATTGATAATACCTACCTATGAGGATAGTACAAAAACAGTTGTTCTGAAGATGACTTTTTTTCCTCTTCTGTCCCTACTTGTTAGGAAAATAAAGCAGCAATAATAACAATAATAACAGCTACCATATTTTGAACTTTTACTTTGTACTAAACACTGTTCTGAGCCTTTGCTGCATGGTCATGGAATTCCTCTAGTAATCTCATGAGTGAGGCTGTCTCCATTCTATAGATGAGCACACTGAATCCTAAGAAGTTTGAGAACTTATCCAAGATCTGGATGCTGGGATTCCTCGTCTGTCTTTCTATGCCAAATGTTATGTTCTTAACCACTACCATTCTCCACCCATACATAACTAGCTCCTCTGAATGATGTGCCATGTGCCCAACCTCTCTATTTTGGTTCAGTTTCTGATCATAGCAGTAGAAACCCAGGTAAACATCCTACTTCTGTGGTCACGTGTAGTTACACTATATCCTTGTAGCTTCTGTGGTGGGTAGAGAATAGGCAGTTACATCAGTAGGTCAGTAGGACATCTTGGGCACGAACCTGCCAAGCACTGTGTCCAAGTCACATAGCTGGTCAGAAGCAGCATTATTAGACTCTTGGAAGCTGGTAATGCCAGAAACCACGCCCACTCACAATTACTTTGTTCTGCAAAGACCTAAGCTTTCTATGTGTATGTGTACTTTGTTGGCAGATGTAGCCAGCATGGAACAACAACAGTCTGCAAAGGACTCCAGCAAGGATGAGGAGGAGGAGGAGGAGATAGAGGATACCCTCATGGACATGGAGGAGCAGGAGGAGCTCAAAGCAGTGGATACAGAGCAGCTGAAGCCACAGGAGGTCAAGTCGGGGACCATGGCAAGCTCTGGTGAGTTTCACAGTGAACAGACCCCTCTTGAGCTCTCTGATTTAGATAAGTTGCTTCTCTCGTACTGTAGTCTAGTCTGGTCCAAAACTCATGGCTTAGACATTTATTTGCCTATAATGTCACTGTGTTTCATCTTGGAGTGGAAAGGTGAAAAGTGGTGTTGCAGGACACTCTTTCAAGGAGACCAGTGAAACTTGAGTTTCAGACAAAATTCCATCAGCCTTTTAAACATATGTAGCATCCTTCCGAGATGGAGGCCTAGACAAATGGACTGGGTCTCCCTCCACGACTAAGAATGAATACAGCTACCTCAAAACTAGAGACAACCAGAAGTTCCAGAATATCAAGCTGCATGGAAGTCCAACAAACAAAGATATAAAGAAGAAATATTCATCCAGATAGGTAGGAGGGGCAGAAAGGACGCGGTGTGGTAGTGGAGGCGGCGGCGGCTGGAGCAGCGGAAAGCACAGTCACACATTTTAAAAAGTGGGGAGGCACACCTGGGGAGCGTTCCCAGCTCCTGACCAGACTGCGTAGCTCATGGACCCTCCACCAGGAAAAATCAAGCCTTATTGCTTCTGACTGTAAACCACTGGGGATTGGGGCGGAGGAAGAAACTGCTGATCTCTCAGCAGAGTCCGCTTGTTTAAAGGGCCCCCATGGTCCTAGAATGTCCGCAGACCCATCCACTCTGGGAACAACGGCCAGGGCAACAGCTACAGGGGCGTCAGTCCCATTCGGAAGTGGGAGAAGTGCCTGGAAAAGGGGCGAGTGCTGAGCAAGTCGCATTGTTCCCTCTCAGACTCCTCCCCCACATACAGCACCACAATATGGTGAAATGGGTTGCCCTGTACTGACGAATACTTGAGGCTCCATCTCTTACAACATAACAGGAGTGATAGCTCTATGTAAGACACAGAGGCAAACAAACACAGGAGCCTGTCAAAATGAGGAGACAGAGAAGTATGGCCCAAAAAGGAGAACAGATCAAGGTTCCAGTGGGAGAACTAAGTGATGAGAAGATAGCGAACGTAACAGACGGAGAATTCAAAACACTGGTGATAAAGATGCTCACAGGCTTGACAGATATGCTTGAGTACGGCAAAAGCATAAGGGAAGAAGTGAAGGCTGTGCTAAGTGAAACTAAGGAAAATCTACACAAAACCAATGGTGAAGGGAAGGAAACAGGGATTCAAATCAATGATTTGGAACATAAGGATGAAAAAAACAGTCAACCAGTACAGAATAAGGAAACAAGAATTGAAAAAAAAATGAGAAGAGGCTTAGGAACCTTTGGGACAACTTTAAACGTACCAACATCCGAATCATGCTGTGCCAGAAGGAGAAGAGGAAGAACAAGAAATCGAAAGCTTAATCTGAAAAAATAATGAAGGAAAACTTCCCAAATTTGGTGAAGGAAATAGATATACAAGTTCAGGAAGAGAGTCCCAAACCAGCTAGACCCAAAGAGGACCACACCAGGACACATCATAATTAAAATGCCAAAAGTTCGAGATAAAGAGAGAATCGTAAAAGCAGCAAGAGCAGAGAGTTACCTACAAAGGGGTGCCTATAAGACTGTCAGCTGATTTCTCAAAAGAAATTTTGCAGGCAAGAAATTTTCAATGGGATGAAAAGCAAGGACCTACATCCAAGATTACTCTATCCAGCAAAGCTATCATTTAGAATGGAAGGGCAGATGAAGTGCTTCCCAGACAAGGTAAAGTTCAAAGAGTTCATTATCACCAAGCCATTATTGTGTGAGATGTTAAAGGGACTTATTTAAGAAAAAGAAGATCGAAACTGTGAACACTAAAATGACAACAAACTCACAACTATCAACAGCTGAATCTAAAAACTAAAAACAAAATCCAACTAAGCAAACCAGTATAGGAACAGAATCATAGGTTTAGGGATCATTTGGAGGGTTATCAGCTGGGAGGGGGATGGGAAGAAATGGGGAAATGGTGCAGGGATTAAGAAGCAAAATTGGTTGGTACAAAATAGACAAGGGGAACTTAAGAATAATATAGGCCTGGCTGCTGTGGCTCCGTGTATTGAGCGTCAGCCTGTGAGCCAGGTGTCGCTGGATTGATTCCCAGTCAGGGCACATGACTAGGTTGCACGTCAGGTCCCCAGTTGGGGGCGCATGAGAGGCAACCACACAGTGATGTTTCTCTCCCTCCTTTCCCCTCTCTCTAAAAATAAATACATAAATTAATTAATTTTAAAAAATAATTTTTTTTTTTTACAAAAAAAATAATATAGGAAACAGTGAAGCTAAAGAACTTACATGTATGGCCCATAGACATGAACTAAGGTGGGGGTGGGATTGCTGTGGGAAGGAGGGTACTGGGCAGAGGGGAGCAAAGAGGATAAAATTGGGACTATTGTAACAACATAATGAAATACACAATTTAAAAGAAAAAAGAATAGATCGCTCAACTTGTGACAAGAAGGAATATTCTTGAATATTAGAGAAATAATGTTTTTGATTATATGAAGATATACAACATTAACATAAAATGCAGTGAAATATTTAAAGAAATAGAATGGGGACAATGCATGTGAGAAAGTAACAAAACTCCTTGCATATAGTTCAATTTAATAGTTGACCAAGGGCTATTACTAGGAGTTTATTTATTTTTTAATGTATTCAGTACATTAAAAAATAACTATCAGCAGTATAAAATTTAACTGTCAATAATTTTAAAATGCAAATTTAAAAGAACTTGCCAAATTCAAAAGCTTTTTCTTCTTCCTTCCTGCCCTCTCAGGGCATTAGTACTATTGATTGACGGGCCATTATGTGATGGTGGGAAAGGCACAGCTCTGTGGTTAGAATTTCATAGATTCACATCCAGACTTGGCCTCTACTCACTTCACAGGCTAAGGCAGATTACTCATTTCTTGGTCTCAGTTTCTTCATCTATAAAATGGAACTCTTGATTTTATTTATTTTAGTTTTTATTTATATCAAAGTTTTACATGCACATAGTTAAAAGAATCACCCAGTTCTTGAAGGCTTGTCAGCATAAGCTATGAGGGGGGTACCTCCCAAAAGCCAGAATTCTCTTCTGGCGGGTGGGCCCCTTGTAGTACAGGTTTTCCCTGCTAGGTGAGTGTTCTAGGAACCCATCTGTATCAGTGTACCAGCTGGTGGTGTTGTCAGAGGCTGTATTCAGCTTCAGTTAATTTTTTTTGAAGACTTTCAACGCGTTTGCCCATTTCACAATGGATGATTTGTGAGCGCACCTGCCCATGCTGCACTGAGAGTCAGCAGCTTTTGACCAGAAACATGACCCTTATGCCCCACCCTCCCTATTCACCATATCTCGCCCTGAGCAACTTTTTTTTTGTTGTCCTGGATGAAAAAAATCTTCATAGGGAAATGTTTTTCTGATGTGGAAGAACCAAAACAAAAAGTAGAAGCATGAAAAGGCATCAAAATTGAGTTCAAAAACTGTTTTGAGCAGTGGAAAAAAGTCTCAATAGTTTTATTGCATCAAATGGAGAGTACTTTGAAGGTGACTGAGGTTTAAACATGTAGGAATACACAATTTCTATAAACTCTGGGTTTTTTGTGGGGGGGGTGTCTCCCCCCCTTATATAGTCTCTCCTATTCCCACCTCCTCAGAACAGCCGTCTTCAACATCAGGGTGGGGAGAAGTTGTTAGGAGAATAAGAATCTATTTGGTATTGACTATTTCAGAAAGAACATGGGGAACCAATATGTGGAGATGTGTTGGGGAGTGAAAGAGTGAAGTTTGTTAGGATTGACAGGCAACCATGAAGGCTCAATCTTTATGTTATTATTATGGTAAGTAAAGCTATGTTTTCTATGTAAATAGGCTTTGATGAGATGGAGATGGAGACCAAAACTGTTAAAACAGAGGAAGACCAAGACCCCAGGACAGACAAATCCCAAAAGGGGGCAGAGAATGAGAAACCAGAGAGAAGCCGAGATTCAACCATTCATACAGCCCACCAGTTCCTTGTGGACACAATTTTCCAGGTACTAAAACCTGCATAATTTGGAGGTGGTGGTTAGGGTAGGGGAAAAAGTTTTTCACAAGTTACTGCTTTAGTAATTTGACAAAATATCATTATAAATTGTTTTTATGGAACATCTGGTTGTTTGGAGGTGTCATATCCTTATCAAAATTTGTAGGGTCCCTGTTGGTATGACAGGTGCTCTCTAAGCAGATAAAACACTGTTCTAAGGTTAATCCCGGGATTACAGTGGGTGCTGGCCTGGACCCGGCAGTGATGGTGGGTCTCGGGCCTTCAGTGCTCGCATCTCTTCTCATGTCCGCCATGCGTGGGTAAGGAGCCCACAGGGTAGTTAACAGCTTACGCGGGTTAAGTAGCAAGATTCTTTGACTTAATGAATGCATTTAGGAAGAACTGAGTATCTGAATAGTTTTCCCTAATGGCTTGAATTAATGGCAGTCTAGATTAATCAGTATTTTCATTATTTATGTCTTCATGGGAATTAGATTTTGATTTATAAATGTTAAAATTTCCTTTATCCACACAGAACAGTGCACAGGCAAGTTAATGTAGAATTGTATACCTGAAATCTGTATAATTTTATTAACCAATGTCACCCCAATAAATTCTATTTAAAAAATTTCCCTTATCCATCTTGTCTCAACAAATGGAAAGCAGAAGAATTGTTATCTGGCATCTTCTTGCTGTGCCACTAAATTTGGTTTATGTCTCAGGGATATGTACTCAGAGTGCAAGGAGGAGGCCACCTGACAGTGAGTTGGCAATGCCAGCCTGGGCAGCCTTTCACCTGTGCTTGTTTCTTCTTCCTAGCCCTTTGTAAAAGATACTGACGAGTTAAGACAGGAGCTGGAGAGACAACTGGAAAGGTGGCAGCCACATGAACCTGGAAACCCCGAAGAAGTCAGTCACTGGTCTTTTCATATAATATATTGAATTTTGTTAAGATATAGCAAGCTTAATATTATAGGTTTATAGCTCCGATAACCTTTGTAAAAGGGACCAGGTGTATGGAGAATGTAATTACATTCCTGAAGCCTAAGTCTGTCCATTGCTTTTTGCCTGCTGTGCCACTAGACCTGTAGTTTAATCAGAGTAGAGAAACTGATAGATTAATTTTTTAACTTCTGTTGATCACTCTGTAATGGATGTAATAGATGTCACAGTGGTTGAAAAACAGGGCAAAATAATAATGTGTCATCCCTAGAAGAGGGCATCTGGAACATTGTCATCTGGTGTAATATGGAAGTATAGATCACAGAGAAGTTATATTTTTAATGACTTGACATTCTAAATTTGCTGAGATTCTAAATATACATATTTTAATTGTATGTCTGTGAGCATCATCCCTAACACATGTATTGCCTGCTCTGTCATAGCTGGCAAAAAGTCATGGAGTTTTGTGTCCAGGAAATAGGCAGACTCTTGAATGTCTTACTTGGGAGATTTGCACTTGTCACTTTTGCTTTTGAAACATGACTCTGAGAGCCCACGATTAAGTGGCTGGGTCTGCTGGCACCAAAATTACCCATTCACAGCTCTCTCTCCACGTGAAGGGTACAGGTTATACTCTCTGTAATTAATGTGAATAAGGCTTTGATTTGGTCATGACTTCCAGTATTTTACTGTCTTACTCTATTCTTTCTCAGTTGAAAGTGGATTGTGGTTTTGATGGAAGGAGAGGTATTTTTAGTCGGGTGAATTAGATAGCAGCTAAGAAAAGCTTTAGAAAGTTCATGCAAGTTATTTTCTACTACTTAGTGTTAGACTTTCATCCTGCTGTAATGACTTTGGTTCACTCTGACGTTCTAGTGGTAACTTACATGTTGTTACTGTTGTCACAGGAAAAGGCTGCAGCTGAGATGTGGCAGAGTTACCTGATCTTAACTGCACCTCTTTCACAGCAGTTGTGTGAACAGCTTCGTCTCATATTGGAGCCCACCCAGGCAGCCAAACTGAAGTAAGACTTCTCTGCTGGATATACTCAGTGCCCCGAGAAGGTGGCAGTATTGCCTTTTCCATTGAGCTCGGCACTTACCCACTTACTGTGCTGGCTTCTGGGTTGCCATCTGAGCTGTGTAGGCACCAGTATGGTGTTTGCATGAAGTCTGGTATGGATGCATTTTCTTTGACCCATTAATAACTTAATGGGAAAATTGGCTGAGCCTTTGTATGTGCTGCTCACATTGCTATGTGTTGGGTTACTCATTGCATGTTACTCACTTAGATCTTTCAAAGATGGGTCCAAAATCATAGTTGTAGAACAGAAAAGAGAATCCAAGACGATGCAAACATTTTTTTTCTAATTTAAAAAGTCTAATTTTTTTGACCTAATTCTTACTGCCACATACATAACCAGTTTTTTTGGCTGCTGATCAAGAAGATTTTGGCCCTTTAACCTCAATTGAAGTAACTCTTCATTGTGCCAGATTACTGGTTATTTGGTATAATTGGTTATAAGGTATTATGAATGTGATTTCATCCTTTAAAAAAGTTCTCAAGGGATGAGCAGTTTTTAACTGATCTTTGTTCCATTTGGGTACATTTATTAGAGGAGACTATCGAACTGGGAAGCGACTGAACATGCGGAAGGTCATCCCATACATTGCTAGTCAGTTTCGAAAAGACAAGATTTGGCTTCGAAGGACCAAGCCCAGTAAACGCCAGTATCAGATTTGTTTGGCTATCGATGACTCTTCTAGCATGGTAGACAACCATACCAAACAGGTAAGAAAGAGCAGTTACTCAACACCAAACCATGTCCTATGAGCCATCAAATGTTTTAAATGTGACCTGGAAAAAAAACTTTGAAACACCAATTAGATTTTCCTGAGAATGTGAATACTGTGTTTGAGAAGACCTAAAATTTAAAGAGTTCAATAAGGGCATGTCTCAAATATTTTGGTCCCTTACTATTATAGGTCTTTTAAATTGTTTTGTTTAACCTTTCTATGCTATTGTCTAGTTGCAGAATAAATAAATCTGACAATGCATTATTTTCCACAAAATTTAGTGTTCTATTAACCTGTTCTTTAGACCATACACAACATAATACTGGAATATCTTTTTTTAAAAAATGTATTCATCGCACACTAATTAAGCCTGAAATTATCTAGAGTTAGTGTTCTATCAGTATTAACAAGGTTTAGGAGTCTGAATAGAATTACTTATGATACCATAAATAATACCATGGACACTGAAGAATGTGTTGTTTTTTCTGAGCCACAGAATAACCTAAACTCTATACATAGGCTCTGCTGGAAAAGTTCAACGTGGGTTCAGATCCCAGCCCCCTGTTACCACATGACTGACTATAACATGACTTTGGGCAGTTTATTTACTTCTTAAGAGTCAGTCCGAGAAATGAGGATTATAACAATACCTACCTCAAACTCAGAGTTATGAAAACTGAATGAGATTATAGATGTAGAGCACTTGGTTTAATGTCTAGAACTTGAGATGTGTTCAGTAGATGTTAGTTGCTATAGGTATCGTTATAAACTTAAAATTTTAAACTATGCTGTCATTTATGCAGGATTAGAATTGGTTTTAAAACTTTTACCCATAAGAAATTACTTTTTATGTAGGGAAAAAAAGTTGTTTTTTAAAATTTAAGGACCAACTGTCTCAACATCACTTCTCCTGGATGATGTCTAGAGCAGGTCTTCCCCACTGATGGATTCTGGCTCTCACCATTGGTGGTGTTAGCCAGGGCCTGGGGACACCTAAGCCTCTGGGCTGGTTGTGAACAGCCATAGTGATGGGGCTTCCCTATGGGTTGTACCAAAAAAATGTTTTCTGTGGGAGTCTTGATATAAAAAAGGTTGAAAGGCACTGGTCTAGAAGATATTCTGATTTCTTTAACCCTTAATGCTCTATTTCACAGCTTGCATTTGAATCTTTGGCTGTGATCGGAAATGCGCTAACTCTTCTGGAAGTGGGTCAGATAGCAGTGTGTAGGTAAGAGTGACTTAATCACACTGGGAAAACTAGCCTTCTGTGGTTATTTTGTTCATGTGACAGAAAAAATGACCCCCGTTGTATTTGGCTTTTCTCCCCCAAGTTTTGGAGAGTCTGTAAGGCTATTACACCCGTTCCATGAACAGTTCAGTGATTACTCAGGATCTCAGATTCTACGGCTCTGCAAATTCCAACAAAAGAAAACCAAGATTGCTCAGGTATGCTAATGACATCATATGTCCTCTGCACAGTTTTTCTTCTCATTTAGGGAAGACATGGTTTTTAGAACACCTTCCTCCCAGTGAGGTGTTAAGACAGGTAAAATCTACAATACAAAGTAGCTGTAAACCCCAGCCTGTGTACCACTGGGACAGAAACTTCCTTGGCACCCATTATTAAACGGGGTGTAACCTGTTTTTCTCAGTTTCTCAAAGATCAGTTTTGACTTGGATCTTTGATTTTCTGGCTCCCTCTTTTTCTGGAAGTTTTGAAACATTTGAAAAATAAACAGTCTCCCAGCACTCTTTTATCAGGTGGGTCAAGGCCAGTTTCTCTCTCCCGTTTAACCTAGAGTAGAAATGATATAAAAATAAAGCTAGTGACTTGCTCAGGATGACGTAAGTTCAAAACATAACATGGGACAGTCATTTTGACCTGATTCCTGCCCTCCTGTATGTTGCACTGGACATTTTGTTTCCTTGCCTCTCTTCTTGCTAAATTTACTAAGTTTTCTTTTTGGGGGGAGGGGGGGGACAGCTGTTTGGTTCATTTGGGGGACTTATTCTTCAGCAAAAGTATTTCTTTTCCTTTGGGGTGCCTTGGTAGAACACTAGTGGTGCGTACCAGACACGGCTGTGTTTGCAAATGCCTACCTCAGGGTAAGTGCCACGCAGTGGTCCTTTACTGCAGGCGGCTGGAAGGGGCAGCGTGGTTGCCTGTAGACCTGAGATGATTATCTGATAATCACTTAAGTGTCAGAAATAACGTTAGCCTCTGGCAATGCGAAGAGAGTTTAAATAGTTTCTAATTGTTTCTGGTTCTGGTTTAGTTTCTAGAGTCTGTAGCCAACATGTTCGCAGCTGCTCAGCAGCTCTCACAAAACGTCAGTCCAGGTAAGCTGCATTCTTCTGCCTTTGTTGACAAAATGGTTTTGTTGTATTTGCTTGCTTCATCTCACTGTACCCAGCACCGTCTTTCAATGTGTGTATGTACTGCAGGGTGAGAAAGAAGCAGGACATGGAGAGGTATTAGGCAGTCATGGAATTTTTTACTCATCCATTCAAAAATTTTCATTGAGCCCACACCCATGAGGCTTATAATCAGTGAAGGAATTAGACTAACTGGTTTATATTAACTAGTATGTACTTATTTGATAGATTGAGAATCATGAAAGGAGCAAGGTGTGTGGAGTTAAGTATGAATAATCTGTAACATAATTCAGAAACCAGCTAATCTAGCCATGACTGACTTGGGCTCGAAACACACCAGTTCTTTATCTAGCTCTTTGCAAAACTCTCGGTCATGACTGTAGCATGGAGAGACTTCCTGTTTGAAGCAAGTCTTTCGTGCCTCTCAAGACCTGGTAAACTGTGACAGAGACAGCCGCCCTCAAATACTGTAATCTTTTGCTGATAACATTATATGGCTAAATATTTTTAAACATTTTAATTCACTGCTTATTTTAATGGTCCCTTCTAAGTTTTAAGTCAATTTCAAGAAAAAATAATTACAGAAATTAGCAAAACTTTGAGACAGTTCCAGGGTTCTCATGGGTACTTTCTTCTAATGGCCTCCTCACTGCTGCATTTTTATATTTTATAGCAAAAATCATGTACTTTCGTTCTCATATATGTTGCTCTCCAATTAAGTTGATCTAAATGTGACATTCCCTGAAACACTATTGAGAAATGTTTAATGACAGCTGTGTGTGTGTGTGCGCGTGCAGTCCCCGACTAAGGCATCTGAAGTAGCAGATTTAATTAGAGGCCCCCTTTACTTGTGCCCAGAATTCAGCAGTTCTAGAGATCTGTTTTATGTTAGTAGTGCAGAAAGCCTACACTTACTTTGTCTTCAGGTAGTTCTGAGTTACTGTTAAAAATGGATTTCTGTTGTTTTCCTCCTGCCCCTCCTGCTGGGCTTCCTACAGACACGGCACAGCTCCTGCTGGTGGTCTCGGATGGACGCGGCCTCTTCCTCGAGGGCAGAGACAGGGTCCAGGCAGCAGTTCAGTCTGCCCGGAATGCGAACATCTTCATCATTTTTGTTGTGTTGGATAATCCTAGTTCACGGGTGAGTGATGACTAAAAGCCACTTTCCTCGGGATAAAGCGCAGATGCTCGTCAACCTGTTCTGTCTGATGTATGGCCTGGGTGGCACCGTTCCGCTCAGAATTCCTGATACTCACCATGTCCTGTCAGGCACTGTTCTAGGCACTTCACAACTATTTTCTTATTTAACTTCACATTAAGCCAGTGAGGTGGGGATTGTTCCTACTTTGGTGAAGGACAGAAACATAGAGTATAGGTAATGAGTAAGAAAGCCAAGATCTGACTGACTCCAGAGTCCCTCTACTTAACTACCTATGCCAGTGCCAACCCTCGATAATGGGCCCTGTCCTTGTGGAAATGTAGACAAGCCCTTTCAGCAGTGCCCTCTGCCAAGCAGGAAGACCAGTCACCAAGTGACAGATGTTCTCAGGGCAGTTCCATACCAGTGGAAGCACTGTCTCCGCAGGTCAGGTTAAGGCCTAGGTAGCAAGTTGAAGATTTAACGTGAAGTATTCCAAGTTGAGAATGGGACGAACCATCACAAGGACACCGGGTTTCTTATACTGTACTTCTCTCCCTCCCTGCCAGTGCCTGTCCTTCTAGAAGGGGTGCTCAGAGAAGTCTGCTTTGTCCTCAATGAGTAATGAAAATTTTGTTTTACTTAGTAATGAAAGCCATATTCATATGCAGGAATTACACATAGGCGATGTAAAAAATGTCATTAGAAGAGATCATGAAAGAGCTAACCAAGGATACTGATTTAGCTTTTATTTCAAAATGTCTTTTGTTGCCAGGATTCTATTTTGGACATTAAAGTACCAATATTTAAAGGACCTGGAGAGATGCCTGAAATCCGATCCTATATGGAGGAGTTCCCATTCCCCTTCTACGTAATTCTTCGCGATGTGAATGCGCTCCCCGAGACACTCAGCGACGCTCTCAGGCAGTGGTTTGAGTTGGTGACAGCCTCTGACCACCTGTAGACCAGAGAGAACATAGCCCAAAGTTGGGACTTTAAACCGCCGTCGAGATGTCATGCTTCTTGCCCAGGTGCTCCCTTTTAGACAACTGTTTTTGAACTTACAGCTCTAAAATATTTTTTATATTGGATCTGATTTATAAAAATTCACTCAACAGCTACAAACAAATTTTATCGTAATGTACATTTTCACATGACTTCAGAGCACAGAGAAAATTCTCAGGTTCCTTATTTGCCTGGGCTACTATTCTTATAACAGACCTGGGGCAGTGAAGGAGCATCAGGTGTCTGGTCTCGTGTCTGAGAGGAGGTCAGCCTCACCCTCGGGGCCCAGCTGTCTGCTTTTCCTCGAAGGAAGCCTGGACGCCTGCCTGGAGGAGATGTGCCAGGAGCATGGGACTACGCCAGTCCTTTGGAGACAGGCCTGAGGGGAGCTGTGCTTCTGACCCCACTCTTAGGTTTGGCTTTGCAAGGCCCACAGTGTGGACGAAAAAGCTGTCAGCTGAGACAGCTACAGTTTTCAGAGTCTGAGTGTGTTTTCTTACTGTGCTTCATGTGAAAAGAACTACCTTCTCTTCAAGGGTAGGAAGCTTGTTACATGTGTGTGCTCATAAAGCATCCAGGCCTCGTGGGAGCTCAAGGACTCAAGAGATGATCCTTGGGCTGTATAAAAATGAAGTGGCTTTCAGTGCACTTCACAGTTTGCTGCTTTGGGAGACTATGCAATGATGGAAAGGTGATTGTCCCTTTGTTTCCATTCTTTTGGTGCCACAGTCCCTGCTGTTGGTAGTAATTTATTTCTTTAGTTCCCTTTTCTTCTTAACAGTTAAAGGGAAGAATCATTCCTCACACTGCTTTAAGCTGGACTGAGCCAGTCTCATTCTGGAAAAGAAATGCTGGTATCCAGAAGAACTAAGCAGCTATATCTGGTTTTTTCCTCAAAATACGGTTTTTAGGCATTTTCTACTGGGCCAGAAAGCAGTGCTTGAATACTTGAAACTGTGTGCTGTGTTCTATTTAAGTTTTGACTGTCAAGACTGTTGATTACATCATGGCATGTTGTCTATAAACGTCTATTACTGAGTCTGTTATTGAGTTACACTGTGAAGTTGGCCACTCTTTTGAGGTGGTCATCAAAGACGCAGAGTGCTTATTGTTTAACCAAGTGTCCTAAAGCATGTACCTGACATATCATCATTGTTTTTTAATTCTAAAAAGCTATGCAGCTTATATTCTGAAAACAATTAAAAAAATACATACCACCAGTGATGTAATTTGTGACCATTCTTAATGGGCTACAACAGGAGTATAAAAGGGCAGTGATGTGGTCTGCTGCATCAGGCCGCTATCATTAGCTTAGACTAATATGACCCCACAACATCAGTGGCTTTACTTACAGTAAGGGATTGTTTCTTAACCTGTTTTCATGGCCGCGGATGGTAAGCTCCGGCATGCTGGCCTCATGGGATTGGAGAAATGGCAAGTTGGTAGAAACATGTAATGGCTTGTGAAGATTCTGCTCCAAAATGATGCCTCTCTTCCACTCAGATTTCATTGGCCAAAGCCCCTTATAGGGCAGGAAAATTACTCTTCCGGCAGGATTGGGCCTGGTAGGGAAAGACACCAACATTATGGCAGTGATGCGGTGGTCTGTCATATCTACCTTTAATTGACAGGACCATCCAAATCGAAGCTTCCCAGATGGTGTGCTATGGTGGTATTCCGTTGGCCCTGGAATAGTGCCAGGGGTCTGGGACAGGAGGAATTTCACTAAGCAACTACCCAAGAGTGCCATTTTCAGCTGTGCTGTGATGGCAAAAGGGACTGGGAGACATGGGGGCAGTCACAAGACCTATCAGGAACGGACCAGGTCGGGGTCAGGTAGACCCCGGCCCACAGGGAAAGCATGCGGCACTCAGAAGGGACCGAGGCTGGGCCTCCTCGCTCGCTCACTCTCATTCACCTGCTCCTCGGTCTTTACATCTGCCTTACTTTCTTCAGCCAAACCGTGATCTTATTTGCTCTAACTTCTCTCCTCTGGCTGCACTGTAGCTAGTATTTGTTTTTTTTTTGTTTTTTTATGGTCTCAAAAATATTTAATGATACATAAAATATTCTTAAGTGAAAACAGCTGGATAGAAACCCCACACCCACCCTCCACCTCACATACACACGCACGCAATTTAGAAAAATACCAGACAAGACAGCATCACAGCATTAGTAACTTCTGGACATTTATCCTGTTTTCCTTTCCACTCTCATCTGACTGCACTGCAGCTGGAATTCTTTTAAACCTGTAGCCTGGAGTATTAAGTGGTATCCCAAACTAACCACTATGCTAGCTTCACTTCATCATAACTCACAACATCCAAGGAGATCTTTCACAAGTCCCTCCAGAGGTCCCTGCTATGAGGAGGGTATTAGTAGCATGACCCTTTGCTGTCCTTTCTCTCTACATCCCCGCCACACTATCTGATCTGATCACAGCAAACTACAGGGATCCTGGAATCTGCTAGTGTTCCATGTGTTCTTTGTCTGGAATGTTCTTACATATGTTGCCTTTCTGACAAACACTTAGCTCAGATAACCCCTCAGAAAGAAAGCTCCCATATTATGAACCTTGACATCTGTAACACTTTATTGAACTTACATGTCTTCCTGCGCAAAGTGTGAGGCCAAGGACAGGAAGCATATGTGACTCCTGACAGTACTATGAGTGTCTAGCATAAGTGAATGTTTCTGGATGAGAAGAAATGGGGTAAAAATATCTGTTTTCACACATTTATTAATTTATAGATGGAACACTGTCAAAATTTTATTAAAGATCCTAAGATGATTTGGAGGTAAATGATCAAAACATTTCTAAAGATCATACAGAAATATTAATATGTAAGACTCATAAATGCTACTACAGGGGAAAGAGCATAAAATGGAGTAAAGACAGTCTTCAATAAATGGTGTTGGGAAAACTGGACAGGTACATGGAAAAAAATGAAACTAGACCACCAGGTTACACCACACACAAGAATAAACTCAAAATGGATGAAAGATTTTAAGTCTCAAAATGATAAAAATCCTAGAAGAAAACATAGGCAGTAAAATCTCAGACATTTCTTGTAGCAATATTTTTGCCAATGTATCTTCTAGGACAAGGAGAAACAGGAAAAAATGGAACTACATCAAACTAAAGCTGCTGCACAGCAAAAGAAACCAACAAAATGAAAAGGGAACCCACTGTATGGCACATTACCCACTGATAATCTGGTAAGAGGTTAATCTTAGAAATATAGTAAAAACTACAACTCAATACCAGGAAGACAATCCAATTTAAAAAAGGGCAAAGAAGAGTAGACACTTCTCCAGAGAGGACCATACAGATGACAGACATGAAAAAATGCTCAGCATCACTAGCCATCAGAGACATGCAAATTCAAGCTACAGTGTGAGATCTCACACCTGCCAGAATGGCTACCATCAATAAATCAGCAAGCAACAAGTGCTGGCCAGGATGTGCAGAAAAGGGAACCCTCATGCACTTTTGGTGGGAATGCAAACCAGTGCAGCCACTGGAAAACACTATGGAATTTCCTCAAGTAAAAATGGATCTGCCTTTTGACCCTGCAATTCCACTTCTGGGAATATATCCAAAGAACCCTGAAACACCAGTTCAAAAATATATATGCACCCCTATGTTCATAGCAGCACTAATCACAACACCCAAGTGCCGATCAGTAGATGAGTGGATAAAAATGCTATGGTATAGCCCTAGCAGGTTTGGTCTGGTTGCTTGGAGTGTCATCCCATAAATCAATTCCAGGTTCAGTCCTGGTTGGGGCATGTGTGAGCAGCAGCTAATGTTTCTCTTCATTTCTCCCTCCCTCCCCATCTCTAAAATCTTAAATAAGCATGTCCTCAGGTGAGCATTATTTTAAAAAAAGCTATGGTACATTTGCACAGTGGAATACTACTTGACTGTAAAAAAGAAGGAACTCTTACCTTTTGTTACAGTATGGATGGACCTGGAGATTATAATGCCAAGTGAAATAAGCCAGTCAGAAAAACCAGTACCGTATGACCTTGCATGTTCATATGATCTTACATGTTTGTACTATCTAACATGTATGGACTAATGAATGAACGAACCATTGCCAATGAAATAGAAACAGGCTTGAATACATGGAACAGACAGCTATCGGAGGGGAGGAGAGGATTGGAAGAAAAAAAGGTGAAGGGATTAGCTAAAGAACATATGTACAACATGGACAACAGTGTGGTGGTGGCCAGAGGGAAGGAGACAGTGGGGGATGGGTGGAGGTGGGCAAAGGATGAGGGAAAGGACATCTGTAATAGTGTCAAAAATAAAAATAGTTAAGTTAAAAAACAAAAAAACACTAGAAGGGAGTCTTCCTGCCAGGTAATAACACAATAAAAATTAAAAACAATATACTAGTTCCAGATGAAATAATCCTGAACAGATTCTTCAAACCCTGGGAGAATTTACCCTAAGGGCACCCAAAAAGAATAATTAAATGGTGTCAAAATTCTAGTTTAGCAGCTGAAAAGAACTTAACATCCACATGATGCCATTAGTCAAAATAAATTCTAGATGGAGTAAACATTTTAAACATTAACAATAAAAAAGTTTAAAAAAAAGAAAAGCCTTAAAAAGTGATTATTGTATGGAGACCTAAAGCTACATAAAGGACCAAAATAAAAAATTAAATAGGTAAGTAGCCCATACAAAATTAGAATAAAAATCTTAATCACTATTAATGGATCAAAGTCATGAGCATTTACAAAATGAGTCTAACTAAAAGTGGTCAGGGATATTAAACTTCACTAATATTGAAAAGAAAAAAACAGCGAATTGCTATTGCTAATTGGTAGACAAATTTGGGGGGAGAAGTGGTCATGGGGTAAACCTGGCAATGTTTAAAAGAGCTAATCATTTAAGAGTGCTTGCATGTGGCACACTGCCTTCAGTGCATTACATGCCCAGCTCTGAGGGAGCTGCTGGCATCTCACTTCACACCAGGAGAGCTTAAGTAACCAGAACCAACGAGGAAAGGGAGCACCAAAGATTCCAAAAAACAAGCAAAGGAGCAATTGAACATTTTTGTAAATGTTCATCAAATAAACATAATTCAATGAACATGCTTGGTTGTGTGTTAATTTGGAACAATCCTATTTGGGAAAGTAGTACAGCAAACACCCCATTTATAGTAATAGAGCCTCAGGGCTTGTGTGTGTTGTGAGGAAGACTAAGTATGAGGAAATAAATATGTAGGGATGTGCATTTCCTTGTTATTAGTGATACGAAATTATTTTTTTATTTTTAGAGACGGGGAGGGATGAAAATAAAAACATCAATTCATCAGTTGCTATGACCCCACCCGGGGACCAAACCGACAACCCAAGAATTTGCCCTCACTGGGAATTGAACTGGTGACACTTCGCCTGTGAGGGACAACGCTCAAACAACTGAGGCACCCAATGAGGGCTAGTGATACAAAATTCTTAAAGCTGCAGCTGGGGCAGGGAAGAAAAAAAAAAAAAGACAAAGGAGCAGGACAAAAAAATTTAAAAGAACTTAATATTTAAACTTCTAGTATTTCTAATTACATACTTTCAAAAGCTCAAAAGCAGTACACTAGAATAATCCCCCACTCACCTCCAAAAAACTTCCACTTAATAAAACTCGTAACCAGCATCAAAAACTGTGCTAAATGCCTTTCCATTCATTACACAGAAACTGCCATCCCATTTTACTGATGAGAAAATTTAGGCTAAGACAACTGAAACTGCCCAAGGCTACACAGCTCCTAATTCCAAACGCGGGGGCTCTCTTAAAACTGAAGGGCACACTGCACGCCATCTCCCAAGAAACCGTGCTCGCCCCACCCCCTAGTCCCTCCACTTCCGTTCCTGCGCATTAGCCAACCCTGCCCTTCGGAGGACATGGCTGCTTCCCGCTTGCCCCCAGCGACACTAACGCTTAAGCAGGTACCAACATTCTCACGAGCCTTCTAGGGCACCTTTCCTGGGTCTGAGCTCACTGCTGCCTCTCTACCTACACCCAATCTCTGGAATGCGCCTGGGGAGCACCTGGGGCCAGTGACCCCTAACGCTCTGGCCTGGGCGGGAGGGGGTGGGGCGTCGCACACCGCTGTCCACTGGGAGTTAGGGGGCGGGGCCGGGGAAGGGCGGGGTCCTGTGGGCCTCTGTCTTCTAGTCTGGACAGAAAAGGTAGGGGCAGGCTCTTGATCTCGGACCTCTGACACCTCAGGTGCCCAGTGGCTGTGGTAAAAACGGCTGTGCCTGTTGTACTGAGCTACGGTAAAGAGCTGAGGAGGTTACCAAGGGGTTTTAACAAGTGCGTTTGGAAAAAGTGCTGTGATTGTGGTGGCAGTTGCTGGGAGTCTGGTAGCCCTTTTTCTGCCTACTGAGCTCTTGATTTTAAGGGTTCTTAGGTTAGACAGAGGAGTAAGCAAACAGCCAAAATAAACTTGTCATTTCTTTTAAAACAAAAGATTTTTCTTCGCCCTTTTCAGGATGGTGCTCAATCCACTGAGCCACACCAACTAGGGATTTTCTTCACCCTTTTCAAAATTAAGGACCAAAGAGAAGTTATCTGGTTATACTTTGATTTGCTAAAGAAGAGCCTCTGGGCTGGTGATCATTGCAGTTGTAACTGCTGTTTCTCCTTCCCTTTACAGTTCTTGAGAAGGCAACAAGTTCTCCTTCTCTACAGAAGGATTTTGCAAGCAATTCGGCAAGTTCCAAATGATTCTGATCGCAAATACCTGAAGGACTGGGCGAGGGAAGAATTCAAAAGAAACAAAAGTGCCACTGAAGAGGTAAGAACAAGATCATAAGCCCTGATCCTTTTGTATTCTTCAGTGAATTTTTACATTGTTTATAGGCATTTTGGAATATAAATGTCACTGAGATGGTATATTTTGGTCATTAATGTTACTGATTTTCCACTTTTTAATAAATATTTAAAAATTTACACTCTTTGCTATATCTACATTCTACACTAGCATCACTAGACTTTTCTCTTAATCCCCCCACTCACACACACACACAAAGATTATAAAGACAGTCCTGGCTGGTGTGGCTCAGTGGATTGAGCGCTGGCCTGAGAACCAAAAGGTTGCCGGTTTGATTCCCAGTCTGGGCACATGCCTGGGTTGTGGGCCAGGTCCCCAGATGGGGGCGCACGAGAGGCAACCACACATTGATGTTTCTCTCCTCTTTCTCCCTCCCTTCTCATCTCTCTAAAAATAAATAAATAATAAAGATAAATAAAATAAAATAGTACTACTCTTAAAAAAAAAAATTATAAAGACTACAGCATGATGGTTTAGCCAGACATGGTACAGTCCTGCTTGTTAGCTTTTAGCTTTCTTAATATGCAGCAGTTTGAATTATCATTATTGGTTCTTGACTTTAACAAATATAGTAATACAGCTGTACCCTGATTATCCAGGTAAAACAGTGACCAGATTTCATTTTCTCCTACAGGATACAATCCGGATGATGATTACACAAGGCAATATGCAGCTCAAGGAGTTAGAAAAAACACTTGCTTTAGCGAAGTCTTAATGATACCATTATTCTGAAAGATTTCAAAGTCTCTGTGTTTTGATGAGCTTAGGCTTAACGATGGGCAGCCCAAAGTCAAGTCAAACCATGTTTACAACGCTCCAGAACATGAAGCATGGCATTTCAGAGAGCAAGTAAAAGCTGTATCATAATAATTGCCTGAGCACTGTAAAACATACCCTGTATTTTGAAAATGTTTCTGAGTTTGTCAGCAGTTTTTGTAAGAAGCAAAAACAAGTACAAAGTACAACAAATGAACCATTAGCACATAAAAAGATACTCAACGTCATTATTCATCAAGGAAATGCAAATCAAAACTACACATACACTAAAAAGGAGATGATAACAAGGAATGGTGAAGATGTGGAGAAACTGGACCCCTCATACATAGCAGGTGGGAACATAAAATAGTGCAGCCCCTTTGGAAAACACTGTCAGTTACTCAAAAGGTTCAACATAGTAACTTGATTCAGTAGGTTTACAACCAAGAAAACTGAAAACACATGTGTACAAAAAACTTGTATACAAATGTTCATAGCAGCATTATTTCATAATAGCCAAAAAGTAGAAACAATCCAAATGCCCAGCAACTGATAAATGAATAAAATGTGGTATATCTATACAAGAAAACATTATTCGGTATGATAGGTACTACACACAGATAAACCTTGAAAACATTGTTAAGCCAATCACAAAAGACAATATTATGATTGCCTTTGTATGAAATGTGTAGACTAGACAGAAAGATTAGCAGTTGCTAGGGCTTTGAATGGAATGGAGAGTAACTTGATATGGAAATTTCTAGTGGGGGGGGTGATGAAAATATTCTAAACTTATATTTTGGTGTTGGTTGGAATATTTCAATCCATTGAAATATCCATTTTATATGTATGCGAATTATACCTCAATAAAGCTGTTTTTCTGATTTTTTTAAAGTTGAGATATAACTGATAAATAACATTGTATAACTAAAGCTGTTTTGAAAAACACTATGAGATGTAGGATTGGGGGTGTACTAACCCCAGGAAGATAACCTAGAACTTTCTTGAAAAATCCTCCATTACCCCTCAGAATTGTTGAGGTATGTTCTTCAGATGTGTCATAATCTGATACTCAAAAAGATCACTACTGGAAATCTAGAACTTTGTTAGAGAAGTGAAAGAGAAGCTTAATGAACACCTTGCACACCCTGAGAAGAGGCAACTTCTTTTTAGGCAATTTCTGGATGAAACTAATGCAATTACCTTAACATCCATGTACAAGAAGTACAGTAAATCATTAGGGAAGATCTTCAGTGCATCAGGTTCTCCTACAGTGACAGGAAAAAACAAAGTTTGAAGACTACATCAGAGAGAAAAGTGGATTTGGGGACACGTTTGAAAGAGACCAAATGTGTAACAGTTAATTTAGTGAAAGTTGATGGTAAGAGGCTAGTATTGGTAGTCCTGCAGACTGAAGTGCTGTTACTATACAGACCTAAAGAGTTAATTCAAGAATCTGAACAGCACCTGAAAGATACAGAAAAAAATATGCAAAATAAAAAATGGTATCAGGACTGTGCACCAGAGCAGAGGCTTAAGCCGATGGTGGGGTATGTCAATGACCTGCATTGTCAGGGTCCACATCCCTGTCCCACAGCCTCAGAGCCCACAGGACAAAATCATTCTGAGTACTCTTCCACAGGGCAATCTACTAATTCAAAATGCGTGCATGAGGCAATTTTTAGATTTTGTGTTAGTCAACCTACTGCAAAGCCATCTGATGAAAACAGCATTTGTGAAGTTTCTGAACAGAGAACACTTTAGAAATATTTGTGTAACACAACTGACGTACACATGCAAGTATAGGCCATTCTCTCCCAAACCTAAAATCCTGAAGGTAAAAGTCATCTTTTTATGAGGCGAGGAAGTCAGTGACTAGGTGTATTTCCTAGCAGTGGGGTACATGGAAAGTCTTTGTGGTTTGATTTTGCAAGATGCAAATACCAAAGACTCCAAGAAAACCTGACTTGAAGTAATTTTTTTTAAATGGGTAAAATACTAAAAAGGTAATTTCTTTCAGAGGCTTAGATTATAATGGACAAGCTTTTACCTTCATCTCTAAAGAAGTTTACTTTTGTTACCTTACATGTTTTGATTATTCCCTCTGAATTATAGGCCAAGTGTGTTGTTTAGCCTAAGAAGATTTATTTAGCAATCTCTTCTTATATATGGAGCCATGATTGTTAACTAAGATGTTGGCTAGACTAAAACTGCTGGTGAAATACAATTTATTCATCATCTTTATCAGTATTCAGGATCTGACAACAAATCACCTTCTTGGGTATGTTCCGTGAACTAGACTCGTATTTGAATGTGGAAGTTTTTTTCCTAAAGTATAACTTTAAGAAGTTTGAATGTTCAGCTTATGTATTTGAACTAACAATAAACCAAACTTTATATTAAATTTTTTTTCTAAAATACAGAAGCTTTCTCGTATATGAGAAGTGGCTAAGGCTATTATTTAACATAGTGCCTGTCCCTGTCATGTCCCCCTTTGAAGTGCCATCAGGTTGGAAATTTCAAATCCATGGCACAGGCAATGCTATGAATGTGCCTGCAGAGACAGATGACTTTCTAACATGAGAAAAACAGAACATATTTCCTGATGTATATGTTACTGAAGTCATACCAGTAGACACACTCAGGAAAGCTGGGAGGCAGAGACCCATACTTACCTAAATTATCTCTCTTATGGACTAAGTAAGGAAAATGCCAATAAAAAAAAAACACATGGAAGCAGTTCACATCTACTTTGGGAATAAAAAAGGGATTATTTAGAATAAGATTCAAACAGGATAAAAAGCAAATTGTCACTCTGTGCCAAACTAGAAATCACCATAAGCTATTTCCTTCCTTGAGTCAGACATTTGAAAAATTGTATTAGGATTACATTAACTGTTTATTGATAAAACTGAATCACTTTTTACCCACTCTATTTTGTATTAAAAAAAGGTGCTTTGCTGTGCTGTGTCTTGCTTTTGTGTTAATATATTCACCTTTATAGTCACAATATTTGACTTATAGGAAAAGATTTCTCTTTAAATAAAATTATAACAATGTTTTAATGTTTTATTCATAAAATATACTCTAAAAGGTCATTAGCTTTTTAAAACCGGTTTGTCTTTTAAAAATATTTTTAGAGAGAGGGAATGTAGGGGAAAAAGGGGAAGGGAGAGGGAGAGAGAGGGGAAGGGAGGGGGAGAGAGAGGGGAAGGGAGGGGGAGAGAGAGGGGAAGGGAGGGGGAAAGAGAGGAAAAGAAACATCAATTGTTTGCCTCTCACATCCTCCCCACTGGGGACCTGGCCCCAAACACAGGCATGTGCCCTGACGAGGAATCAAACCTTTGATTTACAGGACTACGCCCAACCCACTGAGCCACACTAGTCAAGGCTGGTTTGCCTTTTATGTTTTAAGTTTGCCTCTATATCACAAGAAGAATTATATTTAGCTTTTAGGAACAATTTGTTAGTCATAAAATGTTATCTTGCGTGTATCAAATTACAAGTAATGTTATCCTTTGTTCTGTATTTTCTGAAAGGTCAACAGTTTAAACAAAACATTTGTTTAAGCTTGCACTGAAATTTTTCCATGTTACAGCAGGCTTTTTAAAAAATTGTTTTTCATGCAGTTCACCTGATCTTCACTTTAAAGCAGATGTATTTAAATTACTCTTTTATGGAGACATCATGTAGTGTGGCAGAGTGAAGGCTCTCTTTCAGGAACCATAAACTTTGGTTAGCTATACAAATGAAAATGTAGGCTTAACAAAGTATTCACACTTTCATGTTTTAAATAAGGAATTTAGTACCACAGTGTTGAGAACCAAGTCTAATGCTCAGAAGAGACACAAATTCAGGATTATAAAAATATTCAGTAGATGACAACATACCTCTCAGGTATCAATGCTTGACTGAAAAAAAAAAAAAAGATATAAAAATATCACGTCCCAGAAACAAGATGGCGGAGGAGTAAGTGGAAGCTACACTAACTTCCTCCCAGAACTAGTCTGGATTTACAACGTAATTTTGGAGAAATCATCTGGAATAACCAACCGAACACCAGCTGGAGAGAAGTCTTACAACCACGGGGAGACAGAAAAGGCCGCTACATCACAACGTGACCGGTAGGGAGTGCGGAGACGCGGAAGGGCTGGCTGGGCTCACACGGGTGGCAGCTGAAGGGACTGAGAAACAGCTCAGCAGCTGGGGATTCCCCCTGAGAAGGGCAGGGTCTAAACCCCCAGCCGGGCTCCCCAGCTTACAGCAACAGAGTGGAAAGTAAAATAGTATCCAGCTGAGAAAAGCGAAAAGCCACAGGGTTTCTTGCTAGCCGGAGAGAAACAGCTGGAGGAAAAGAGCTCTTAAGCGGATCACATACAAAAATATTTTGGCCCCCACTTACCCTGGGCTCGAGCAGAGGGAAGGCAGAGAGGACTGGAGAAGCTTGGGGAGAGTTTGGCGTGGTGGCTTTGAGGGGAGAGCTGGGGAAGCGGCCGGCCGGGTCCCAGTGCTGACTCATCCCCACACTGCAGGCAGACCATTCCTGGCCAAGTGGCGACAGCCTGAGGGGAAGCAAAAGCCCTGCCTACAGGAATTAAGCTGCCATACCCTCGGTCCTTAAGCCTGACGGCTAATCACAGATTGAATAGATTAACAACTAAAGAAGCCAGACAAAGGCAGTAGATCCCTGGAAGTCTCCAACAGGCTGCCTAGGCCCAGACTGGTACAGGATCTGATGCCACCAGGGGCAGACCCAGGAAGTGCAGATCATTCTAAGAAGCACCAACAAACAATAGGGTCACAAAAATGGGGAGACAGAGAAACAACCCCCCATCGAAAGGAAAGGTAGAGTCCCCAGAAAGAGTGCTAAATGAAATAGAGGGGAGCCAACTATCAGATATGGAATTGAAAGCATGTATTATGGAGAAGCTCAATGAGCTCAGTGGAAACTACAAAGAACTCCAGAAAAACTACAGTGAACTCCAGAAGAACTATAAGGAACTTACTGAGAATTATACCAGCATCAAAAAGGACATGGAAGCTATCAATAAGAGCCAGGAGGAAATGAAGAATATGATCTCTGAATTGAAGAACACAGTAGAAGGAATTAAAAACAGGCTAGAGGAAGCAGAAGATCGGATCAGCGAGCTGGAGGACAATGTAGACAAAAACTCACAGACAGTGCAACAAAATGAAAAAAGACTGAACAAGACTGAAGAAGCTCTAAGACAGCTGCAGGACAACATGAAACGTAATAATATCCGTATCATAGGAATTCCAGAAGGAGAAGAAGAAGAGCAAGGGATAGAAAACCTCTTTGAAAAACTAATGACAGAAAACTTCCCTAACATGAAGAGAGAAAGAATCATGCAAGTCCAGGAAGCACAGAGGGTCCCAATGAAGATGAACCCCAACAGGCCCACTTCAAGACACATCATAATTAAAATGGCAACATTCAAAGACAAAGAGAGAATCCTAAAAACAGCAAGAGAGAAACAACTAATAACATACAAGGGAGCTCCAATAAGGCTATCATCAGATTTCTCAGCAGAAACACTACAAGCCAGAAGAGAATGGCAAAATATATTCCAAGTAATGAAAAACAAAGGCCTACAACCAAGAATACTCTACCCAGCAAGGCTCTCATTCAAAATGGAAGGTGAAATAAGGAGTTTCCAAGACAAAAGAAGGTTAAAAGAATACATCTCCACCAAACCAGTATTGCAAGAGATGCTAAAGGGTCTGCTTTAAGAAGATGAAGAAACAGAGACAGAGAGGAACACGAGTACAAAGGGGGAAAATGACAATGAATAAGTACTGAAAGAAAGAAGGAACTTCTACCATTTGCAACAACATGATTGGAACTAGAGAGAATTATGCTTAGCAAAATAAGCCAGGCAACAAAAGAAAATTACCTTATGCTATCACCTGTTAAAGGAAACTAATGAACAACACAAACAAATGAGCAAAATTGAACCAGAGGTATGTAAACGAGGAATAAACTAACAGTAACAAAGGGGGAGATGGGAGGGAGAGAAGTGGTAAGAAGGGGAAGGGTCTAGTCAAAGAACATGTATAAATGACCCATGGACATGGACAACTGGGTGGGGACTGAATGTGGGAGAAGGGAGGGACAGGGTGCAGAGAAGCAAGAGGGGAAAAAAGTGAGACAACTGTAATGGAAAAACAAACAAACAGAAAAATTTTTAGTGGGGGGAAAAAATAAAAATATAAAGAATAGAAATGCAAGTTCAGTGAATATTAGAAGGACAAGGATTTTCCTTCACACTGTATATATTTTCTCCCTATCTGATCCCTCCAGAATTTGGCATTCTAAAGAAGTAATGACCTAAATTTCTTTGCATAAAACTAATAAGACCAGTTGTTAATAACGATTTTTTGACTAAGACTTTGACTGGAATGTCATGCCTAAAGGAGACATGATTGGGCTTTGGTTGTTACCAAAAAGCCCTGAGCAACTGGGACTGACTTTCAAAGGTAATAAAAGTCCACGAGATAAAAGGCCTGGTACCTTGGATGGATGAGCGGTCCATAGCAATCTTTCCAGGGAAGGAACGAAGGTTGTTTTCCTGAAAGATGGCTAGAAGGGACCTTAAGGCACAATGGAAAACCAGGAGGACCTGGAAAAGACAGGTGTTTACAGGCAAGGCTGAATGCCAGGTATGTGGCTCAACTTCTGTGCCCTGAAGGGCAGACTGAAGGTCACCCTAAATGTTCCTTGCGTAAGTTCCAGCAAAGCAGAACTAAAGATCATAAGTGATCATTTGCTGCTCTTGTTGTGTTTATGCAAATGAACAGGATAAATTAAAAATGAACTTAATGCAGTCCCTTTAGTGACAAGGAGGGTAATCTTAGGGAGAAAAATCAAGATTCAAGGAAGATCACAATGCCCAGTGGTAGACTATAAAGTAGTGCAGCTAACCGTCTTTAAAGTTTCTTTTCATTTAAAATTTGTTTTCATTTGAAAGTTAAACTATGTCTGTGGCATTATCAAAGATGTTTAATTTACAGGCGAGAAGAATGTCAAATGCCTTGCAACTGGATGTCTTTCCGATAAGACAGTCCTACAGATTTAGAGACTTGTATGTGGGTTATGTTACATAAATTAACATGTGTTTTCTGTTTTCAAAAGGCATAAGCCTACGATCTCATTACCTGAGTGATTGTCTGTACGTATAGGCCTCACTTAATCCTGTCTGCATTGCTGCCTCCTGAGACTCAATGGTTTGGCTGAACTAAGTGGCTGGGTTGGTGAAGAATGGGGTGGTCTGTGGGCTTCACTTTAAAACTGGTTTCTCTTTTCTATCCTAATGGCTTGGACAGAAAGAGCCCAGAGGCCTGAGAGGGGGGAAACCTAAAATATTTCCCTCAGTCCAAACTAAGTATAATGGGCAAAAGGGTTTTGGACAGGTGAGATGTACCTGGCATACCTTCCTCCAAAGAAACCCTTCTTTTCCCTAATGTGGGACATTGAAAAATTAATACCTGTCTTTTGTCATCTAGTGGTTACGGATTGAATGATGTCCTTTAACCCTGTTGCCCACAGAATACAACAAGGATGCCAGCCTGTTAAACCAAGCATGCCGTTGTCCAGAGACAGCCAACCAACCTGGAGTCTGCACGATCCTTCCCCTTGTGGGAAGGCCACCCTCCCCTCCACACCCCCACTCTTATTAGGGATTTCTTGACCCAAGGGTAGGTAGGACGACGACCATGTCCAGCTTGAAGCAGCTAGAGGAGCTCGAGACCTTCGTCCATTGTCCTTTATAAGATTGTAAAGGGTCTTAAGTCTGAGAGGGAGGGATTGTTATTTTTTATTGTTAAAATATTTAACTAATTAATTAATTATTTAAAAAAAAAAAGAAGAAGAAGAATATATGAAAGGGTGAGCCATGGGCATGGACTTGGGGAGGGGATTGTCGGGGAAGGGGGGTGCTGGGTGGAGGGGAGCAAAGGGGAAAAAATTGGAACTATTGTAACAATATAATCAATAAAATATACTTAAAAAAAAATATCACGTCCCTTATTTTGGGCTCCCAAACTCCAAAGTAAGATTAGAACTAATATTAAGTCTGTCACAGATATTTACTCAAATGCTATAATGCACTAACGAAAAGAAACCAAAAAGCACTGCAATACTGTACAACCTATGTATTTTACATCACTTTCCCCACAGCTATTGGAAGTTGCAGTCTTGCCCGACCTAAATGACAGGCATAAATTAATAGTTCTGTTCCTTTGGAAGAGGACTCTTCTGGCATTTGCTTATTTTAGCAGATAGCACAAGGGAGAAATAAGGAGAAATACACATCAGATCCATAGTTATTTTTGACAAGAAGGAGAAACAGATCAAATACAGTTGTTAGAACAGCTATTGCATGGGTGGTGAGATGCCACCATCTCTGGGTTTGAAGGTTGACTGGCTCTTTTCTCTTTCCCCACCTCTATTATACAACAGGCTTTCCCACCTTTGAGACACAAGAGCTGTGTCATCTTCAGACTAGGTGCGTTCGACCTTTCTCATTCCTTCCTAATCTCTTCCCTGTTACTTTGACAAAACTATTTAGTTCACTATAATAAGCTGCCTGCTTCTGGTGGGTAGGAGTTACATAATCAAAATATATGGTACTTCCCACCAAAACACTATGGTCTGAAGTTACCATCTAGCTCTACACTTCTGTGATTGCATTAGGAACACAAAAAGAGGAAAGTACCTCTACAGTTAACAATCCAGAGTCTCTGGGGAAGAACCATCTACCTACAGAGTAGTTGAGAAACTAGACAAGCTTACAAACATGAAAATAAGCTTCCCTATCTAGGCTCTGAAATGTTGACATATGTCTACATTTATGAGGAATGTCTATATCCATAGATTGTCACTATTAAGAAAAACAAAAACAACTGAGTTTTGGTAGACAAAAACAGAATAAAAATATACTTTTTTCTTCTAGGTAATTCCATGTCAACAAGTCATTCTTTTCTCTTTGGCTCAATGAGCAACATTTTATTCAAAATTACAGACAATAGTTGCCCAGTTCCTGAGTTGAGAGCAATAGAACTGAGGTTTCTATGCATACATGGAATTTTGAGATGATGAATATAATCCTATATTTCAAGGGAGAAGAAGTATGAAATATAATTAAGTTCAAAGATTAAACACACGTAAGCTACTTAGATAACTCTATATTCTATAGAGCAGAGAAAAATCCATAGAGCTCCATGAAGCTGGGAATGGTGGAGTCTAAATCAAGTTATTGAATTATTTACCTTGATGTAGTCACTCAAAGCAGTGGAAAAGCTCTTGAGGTTTTTTAATGACAGAACTCAATTAAAAATAAAACACTTTCAAGAAACAGCCTCATTTCTTAATAAAGTACAGACCAGTAAGCTCAAATTCAGAAAGGTACTCTGAGATAAACTGGTTTGATTATGAATAGGCTATAGTAGTTTCAGATAATTATGTGAATTTTTTCCATTAATCTGCTTTAAAATCACAAAGATTAATTGATTGTAGTATTTCTATATTTTGGCTGAAAATATAGAAACTATGATCAGATGATTTGAACCTTTCTCATTTGCATTCATTATTAACAAATATTCCCAGTGCTATTATCCAATTAACTTTTAAAAAATACTTTGACTTTTGAAAACATTGTTTAAAATGTTTTATTTATCTTTAGAGAGAAGGGAAGGAGAAAGAAAGGGAGAGAAACATTGACGTGCGAGAGAAACACTGATCAGTTTCCTCTCGCACGCCCCCAACCAGGGACCTGGCCCACAAGCCACGTATGTGTCCTGACTGGGAATCAAATCGGCAACCTTTTGGTTTGCGGGACAATGCTCAACCCACTGGGCCACACCAGTCAGAGCCAAAACATTTTCTTGTAAGTTATACTGGATCTTGTGATGTCATGCAAATCTTCCTCCTCAAAATCTGTTGGGTAAATTTTCACCTGATTAAAATGTCAGCATTTTCAGAATTATGCATTTGAGAGAGAGGGTTTAGCGCATCTCAGCTACAGCTTTTCCAGAAAGACACTCTTGTCTAGGCACAGCAGGTGTGTTTATATGCATGACTACTTGATTTGATTTCACAAGGGGTTTTTTCTTGCTTTTGATTTATGTTATTTTGTACATCCTGAATTTTAGCATTTAGGCTTATACATCATTCCGTTTCTTAGTGGCTCATTTAATTTGAACTTTTGAACTTCAGATGAACCTGGACGGAGGTTTTAAATGTGTAATGAAACCTAAAACTAAGCAAGCTTTCCCTGGTTTCGGTTTAATTATTGAAGTCTTCATAACTTCAGGGCATAGGAAACATGTGTCTGGCACATTTTAGAAATCAGTGATTTTTTTTTAAAGGCAAGTCTGCTATGTACACATTAATTAACACCTTGGGCATAATTATTCTGCAGTTGCAAAACTAGAAATCCTCAAGAATCCTTTCTTGTGCCACTTCCCAGGTCCTAATTTTCCTTCTGCACCTTAGTCCTTAGTTTAGCAAGTTCCTCTTCTAAACTTTTAATATGTTCCTTCAGT
Organism: Furipterus horrens; assembly: GCF_987537825.1. Lineage (NCBI taxonomy): Eukaryota > Metazoa > Chordata > Mammalia > Chiroptera > Furipteridae > Furipterus > Furipterus horrens. Next base: position 133,208,056 of record NW_028327176.1, on the reverse strand, counting down.
GTGGCCTTGTCTTGCTGGGCTCTCTGACTTGCTTGGCTTCGTGCTTCTTCAATCTTTCTTTCATACCACTTTTCCATTTGGGTAGCAACAGCCTCAAAAAAGTACTGTGTAATCTCCAGAGCTTGGGAGGTGTCTCGAATGTGAGGGGCAGTCTGCTCGCTGCCTGCTGGTGGTGCTGGGTGCCCGCAGGTGGTGCTGGGTGCTGGGTGCTGGGCCCGATGCCTTGTCTGCCCACTTTTCCCAGACTTCTTGGTTTGTGTGCCTCTGTGGACACAGAGCCCAGCCTGATCACATCTGGCTGCCTCTTTCGAGGGTAGAGAGGCTGTCTGGACTCTGACATTCCTCAGCCGGGAGCCCGTGCAGTCGGAGGAAGACAGCTCCTGCTGGAGTCTGTGGGTAGCAGTGGCGCTCAGGGCCTTTTCCTTAGGTCTAACCACCTGAGGGGAACTCTCAGAAGCTGCAACTGGGCCTGTGGTCACCACTGATTGATCCACACCTGGTTTTGGAAGACAAACACAAGTCAGAGCAAATCCACATTTACACAGTCACATGGCTGTCAGTTGACATTTGAGTCCTGAGAATCCTATAAACCATGGGTCCCCCACCCCCAGTCCATGGCCTATTAGGAACTGGGCCGCACAGCAGGAGGTGAGCAGCAGCCCAGTGAGCAAAGCTTCCCTTGTATTACCGCCTGAGCTCCACCTCTTGTCTCCCCACCCCCCAACTCTGTCTGTGGAAAAATTGTCTTCCATAAAACTGGTCCCTGGGGCCAAAAAGTTGGGACCGCTGCTATAAACCACCAGCTCTCCCAGTCACCAACCACAATTGAGCAACTTCTCTGCCCTTTCACCTCTCCCCTGATCATCACTGTGGCTTGTCAAGGCTTTCCTGGATACTGCTATGCTGATGGCATCTAAGCCAAAAAAGTTGCTGGCCTTTCCCTTAGCACGTCTCAATCTACCCTAGAAGGCTTTGGGTACCGTTTCCTGATTGCTAAGGATGACACCAAGTGTCTCAAGACTGAACTGGGCATTTACCAATGAGAATGAGTATCTCCATTTTCTGACTTCTGGGCCTTTCCACACCACAGCCCCCGTTACTGGTTCCTTGACCCAAGCCCTGATTTGGAAGTGCTCCAGGTCAAGCTCCATAACTAGTTGTAGCTTGAAAAGTTTGCCAAAGATTTTCCCCATTGTTATGAGCATAAAGAAGATAAAACCACAGTTCCAGAGATGGTCTGTGGTAACATGAAACACCTGACATATGAAAATCCCCCACGGAAGCTCAATTATTTACTAAGTATGTGAATGCCTTCAAAATTACACCAAGAGTAATCACTGTGACTCAGGTAAAGATGCTTTGCGGGAAGCATCTCTTATCTAGCACCTGAGGCAGCTGCAGTATATGGAGTGCACTTAATGAGGTTTTACAGAGCTGGACAAAGGTAAGAGGCCAATCACGGAGGAGAAAGGGGAAAGAAATACAAAGTCAAGGGTGATGCTGAGGAGAGAGATGTTTATTCAACATCTCTCCATCTTTGGGGTCCATCCTGACACCATCAACACTGTACCTGAAGCACTGCTATCAACAATCAAAAGCAATTTTTATTCATTCAAATATTTTTAAACACTTAGATAGGAGTGCTTTATTGTGATATAGGAACTGAGTATCCAGTAGTGAGCAAAACCTGGTCCTTGCCCCTACCAGTTTGCTCTGCAGTCCTTTTTTTCCACAGCCTATCATGTGGGCCACCTTTGGAGGTAGGGGAGACCAAGATTTGGGGTGTTTCATCACCTTTGGACAGAAGGGCTCACTCTCTGCATGTGGGTTACCTGTAGAGGACTCGCAAGTAGATGGTGTGGATTTAGCCCTAGAGGCCCTAGACTCTCCAGAAAGCTTCAGTTCCAGATTCTGAATCTTTAACATGCACCAGGTTTTTAATTCATCCACCAAGGACAGCTAAAAAAAAAAAACACACACACACACACACAAAATAACCAGGTGAATTTAATACATGGTGTTATGAATTAAAACATCAAGAATGGACTTTTAAATTATGATAGTTGAGGATACCATCTTGACAAGCCCTGACGTTGTGGATTACCACTACCATAACCTTCCCCCACCTCCCCTCAAGCCACACAACCTTCTTGCCCTCTACAGACAAGGACTCGCCTGACACCCAGGCTGGTACTGTCCATAACCTTCATCAAGTCATTTAGGGCTACTTTAACTCAAACACCCAAAGTTTCCCAAGTCTTCCCAACTTCTACCCACTTAGGAGCATGAACTTTCATACACTCACAAATGCTCATTTTAGGTCTGTTGTCTTAACTAGACCACAAACCCTCAGGGCACGAACCAAATCTTATTCAATGGAGTAACAGCCCAATGAATACATGGCACATAGACATGATTCAGGACATACATGACATTTTCCCCAGCATGTTCTATAAACCTTTTAGTCTCCACCTACTGCCAGCATATTCAGCAACAAACATAAACTAAACTACAGGTTCTCTCCTATTAACTTCATTTCAGCGTTATGCAGATAACATGCTATGTAATGCGAACACTTTTAGGGGACCTCTGAGTTTTTGATGCTAGGTCTCAGCCTTTCAATAGCATGAAGTGTGGTGGTAAATCACCAGTTAGGGGCTGCCAGATACTGGTTTTCACCTGTCGTTTCTCTCCCTCATGCTTCTCTGTGTCTGAGTGCTGTTGCAGGCGGTTCAGGCATTCCGTTCTCTCTGCTGAGAGTCGCTCAACCATCAACTTGTCCAGGACACGCATCTAGGATTCAATGGGTAAAGAGTGCATGACTGAGATCATCTAAGGATGGACTCCTTTGCAGGGGACCTGGGGAACCAAACAGGGACCAGAGAGAAGGCAAGCAACCTCCACCGCTCATTCTATGCTATTTTCGTACAGTAGTCACAGAACTCTCATTTTTAGAATCCTAAGCAGGATTCCATTTAGACCAATGCTTCTTTTTCCCACTTGTTCAAGTCCCTAAGGGGTTTAAGAGACTATGAATATACTGTATATATAAAACTTGAGCCAATACTGACCTTGTAGGTAAAGGAGAATTTTTATAGGTCTCAGAACAGTATTTCCATGACTATGATCAAAAGGAAAAAGTATTTCTTCAAGTGTGGAGCTATTCTCCCCCTTTTAAATGTTAGCAGCTGCCTAAGAGGTAGTGAAAGAAGCTGAATACTAAGGGCTTTTATGCAGCTTTCCCAGTGAACAAACCCTCTGGGTGCGTCACTAAAATTAGTCAAAGCACGTGTGAAGAAATCTGTGGAAGGAGTTCAAAGGAACGGCTTCAGAGAAGAAATTGTCAGCCACCCTTCAATCACATGCCCTTCTGGGTCCCCTCTTCATCCTGACATTTACTGCAGGCCCTAACACCCAGAAGAGCTGAGCTCTGACAAGGTCTGAAGCAGGGAGAGGGGATGTTGTGATAGGGCCAGCCCATGAGGGCTCACTGCTCAGCTCCTCTCCTGTCAGAGGCCTACAAAACGTTTCACACTCAGATTTTGAAAAATTTTAAAAAGTAGAATCAGTTCTGGAGATGTGGGGAGTACCTTCTGTTTCGTCTCTTCAGCCCTCATGATTTTCTGTGAATTGCTCTCCTGTTTCCTACGGCTGGCCTGCTCTGCCACCTCATGATCCCCTGTACAGAGGGCTCTGCTGGAGCAACCACACTGATACCCAGCTTCGTTCCTGGCACACTGGACTGGTTCAGGCCAGAGCACTGGACTCACACTGGGCCACAGTCCTTTCCTTGCAATTTGGAATTAGGGCTAAGAGTCTATGCCCCAATCTGTCACCTTCCTTGAATCAAGGAAGGCCTTGAGACATCTCAGCACTCACCTGAAACATGCTTCTTTGGGCTTAGGCTAGCTGAAGTGGGTTTTCATTCACAAACAGTCTTAACCAATAGATTAGGGTTCCAAGAAAAGATTTCTTAAATGGACTTTCCACTAAAGGCAAACAGCAACTAAACCGTAGAAATGGTCACCCTCTTCACTTGTATGTAGGGTCTAAAGAACAAAGTTAATGAACAAATGAAATTCAAAGAGACAGATATATAGAACAGACTGAAGGTTGCCAGAGAGGGGAAGAGGGCTTTGGGGACTAGGAGAAAACATGAAGGGATTAAGAAGTACAAATTGGTAGTTACAGGATAGTCATGGAGATATAAAGTACAGCATAGGAAATACAGTCAATAATATTATAACTGAGTAAGGGGAAGGGTTTAGTAAAGAAACTAGTATAAATAACCCATGGACACGGACAATGGGGTGGGAACTGACTGTAGGAGAAGGGGTGGGCTGGGTGGGGGGTAGCAATGAGGGAAAAAGTGGGACAATTTTAATAGAAAAACAGAAGAAAAAAAAACAACCAAATTAAATAATAATAATAATAATATTGTAATAACTATGTATGATGCCAGGTGAGTACTAGGAATATTGGGGGGAACACTCTGTAAACTATATGACTGTCTAACCACTATGCTGTGCGCCTAAAACTAATAAAAAATAATATTGAATGTGAACTGTAACTGAAAAATAAAATTTTTGAAATTAAAAAATGTTCAACTTCATCGACAAACAAGGAAATAAAAAGTAAACAAATGCCCATAATCAATTCAGCAACAACTTTCAAGAAATGATAACATTAAATGATGGCAATGGATAGCGACAGAAACTCAGACACTGCTGGTAGAATATAAATTGGCGCAAACTTTTTCTTAAGTAGTTTGCCAAAAATTATCAAGAGCTGTAAACATATTCTTAACTTTGTACTCAGCTGTCCAAACTCTGAGCAAATACTCTGAGAAGCAATCAAAAGTCTGTGCCCATCCATGTTCATCATAGCATTATGTGGGTGAAAAATTATAAGCGACGTTAAGGTCTAACAAAAAGGATGGTTAAATAAACTATGTTGTGTTAATATGCTGGAATATGAAGCCAAGGACATGGGGAAAATGCTCATAATATAAAATTAAGGGGAAAAAGCCGGAATGGTACTTGTGGAACCTCCACACACAAGGAAATAGTATGTCACCATTATAAAGTGCACCACAGCTGAACATGTCTAAGACACCTTACTACATTTAAAAATAAGCTGCAAAAAAAAGCACAGCATTGCTCCTTTTTTGTTTAAAGGTCATAATCTTGTAGATTACTACCATAAAAGAGAAAACCTATGCGAAAATAGACCAAACCAAGAATAAAAGAGATCTCTGAGGAGTGTCAATATGAAAAATGTTCTGCAAGGTGAATTTTTTTTTCCAGTAAACATGTGTATTTTGTATGTTCTTTTTTAAAGGCTTTTTTTTTTAATTCAAAAATTACATCTATCATACATTTGTTATTAATTTACAAAGGGAAAAATGTACCTTTACAATGGCAAGATAGTGGTTACCAGCTTAGCCAAATGATCAAACTGAGCTTCATTAACAATGGGACTTCCTAACATGTGCCTCCTGATGTGATATAATTTGAAGTTAACATCATTATCTATGAAGTATTCTTGCCAAAAAATATTTAACCTGTACCTTAATAAACATCTAGACCAATGGTCCTCAAACTTCAGGCACACAAGCATTACCTAAAGGTATTGTTAAAACACAGATTGCTAGATCCCAACCCCCAAATTTTATTTACAATGCAATTAAATTCAGTATATCTGTATTGAGGCCTATAATTTTGCATTTTTTCCCCCCACAAGTCCCTAGATGATGCTGATGCCACTGGTCTGGAGATGACACTTTGAGAACCACTACTCTAGACCTAACTTTAAAGGTTACAGAAATACAGGGATAGAGGAACAAGTTAAATAAAACCAGAAAGAAACTATCAGAAAAATCCAGAGAGCTCTAGTCAAGATGGTAACTTAGATAAATGCAGTACTCACCTTCTTCAGAACCACATCAAAACTACAACTAAACTACAGAACAACCATCATTCAGAACCACCTGAAATCTGGCTGAATGGAAATCCTACAGCTAGGAAATTAAAGAAGCCACCACATGGAGTCTGAAGGAGGAAGAGATGTGGAACAAGTTGGTCCCACACGCACATGTGGCAGATAAAAATCCAGACGGATATCTCAGCTGCAGAGGGCCCCTCTGAGGAGTGAGGGGTCCCAGGCCCACACTAGGCCCCCCATCCCAGGGTTCCATCCCAGAAAGAGAAGTCATACAAGTCCAGGAAGCACAGAGTCCCAAACAAGATGGACCCAAAGAGGCCCATACCAAGACACATCATAAATAAAATGCCAAAGTTTAAATACAAAGAGAGACTCTTGAAAACAGCAAGAGAAAAGCAGTTAGTTACTTATAAGGGAGCTCTTATAACACTGTCAGCTGATTTCTCAACAGAAATGTTGCAGGCCAGAAGGAATTAGCAAGAAATATTCAAAGTGATGAAAGGCAAGGACCTACAACCAAGATTACATTAACCCAGCAAAGCTATCATTTAGAATCAAAGGACATATGAAGAGCTTCCCAGACCAAAAAAATCTAAAGGAGTTCATCACTATCAAACCAGTATTACACAAAATGTTAGAGTCTTCTTTAAGAAGAAAAAAGACTAAAAATAGAATAAAATAACAATACATACCTATCAACAATTGAATCTAAAAACCAAATAAATGAATAAGTAGAACAAAACCAGACAGATACAGAGAATATCTTGATGGTTGCTGGATGGGAGCAGGGTTGGGAGAATGAGTGAAAAGGTGAAGGGATTAAGAAGTACAGGTTAATAGTTACAGAATAGTCATAGGGATAGAAAGTACAGTATAGGAAATATAGTCAATAGTATTCTAATAACTATGTATGGTGTCAGATGGCTATGATATATATCATGATGATCACTTAGGAAGTTATATAATGTCTAATCACTGGGTGTACACATGAAACTAACATAATACTGTATGTGAACTGTAATTGAAAAATACAGTTCAAAAATACAGTGTAAAAAGAATGCAGAACCAAAAAGCATGTGCATTTGTCATTTTGATGGCTACTACCAGAATTTGAAGGGATACTCCAATTTATACTTCTATCTGCAATATATTGGAATCCCTGCTTTCCTACATCCTCATCCATATATTATGTCATCAAATTCTTTGATCTTTGACAATCTGAGAAGTAAAAAATACTATTGTATAACTCTAATTTGCATTTTTCTTAGAGCAAAATTAAACATTTCTTCCTATAGATATAACAGCAGTAAGATTTTGCCTTTTCTGTGAAGTTTTCACATGTGATACTTTAGGTAAAAAAAGATTTTTTGAAATTAAGATAAAAGGTTCTTTAACCAAGTATGAGTCAAATGTCCTTTGACTATGAAGAAGCAAAAGATAATTTTCATGAAGTCATTAGCCAATTTGCAGAAGTTAATGTTATTACTCATAAGAAATGTTATTACTCATTATTGAAATAGAACTAGTTGAGAATGGTACATGTTTTTTTTTTTTTTTTGCAAAAACCCATAACACCAGGAGAATCATAAGGAAAATATCAGATAAATCCAAATTGACAGACATTCTACAAAATAACTGACCAGTCCTCAAAACTGTCAAGGTCATCAAATAGGTCTGAGACACTATTACAGCTCAGAGGAGCTTAAGCAGAAAAGAAAACTAAAAAATATAATAGATTCTGGAACTGAAAAAGGATATTATGGAAAAAATAAGGAAATCTGAATAAAATATGGAGTCTAATTAATTTTAAAAAGTATCAATATTGTTTCATTAGTTGTGACAAATGTAGCATACTAATGTAAGATGTTAATAATAATAATAGGGCAAACTACATGCACGTTATGTGGGAACACTTTGTAATGTCTTTGTAGCTTTTCTGTAAATCTAACACTATTTTGAAATAGTTTATTTAAATATAAAAAGTAAAACTGAAGTTAGATAGAGGAGTGGATAGATGGGTAACTGTGTGAGAAAGCTGATAGAGCAAAACATTGCTGCTTAAATCAGTAATCCTGGACATGTTTGTTAAGTGTTCACTAAAATTTTTTCAATGTTGCTTTATTTTTGAAAACAATCATAATTAAATGTTGAGGAAAATATATTCATATTAAAAAAAGGAAAAAAAAAATCCAGAATACAGAACATCCTCTAAAACAACTGGCCTGGACTCTAAAAAGTCAATATTACAGGAGGAAACGAGAAGCTGAGAAGGAATCAGGGACTGTTCCAGATTAAGAGAGACCCCAGAGGTAACACAAGTTCATGAAAGATTCACTGGGTGCTGGGCTGGGACCAAAAATAAAAACCAGATTGAAAAAACACTACACAGTACACCTGAAATTAATACCAAATAATATTGAATGTAAACTCTAATTGAAAAATAAAATAAAACAAACAAACCGTTCTTGTCCCTCTCAGGAGCCCACCCTCACCCTCACCCCCCCAACCCCCGGCCCTTCCCCTCAGGCGCATTACCTCTGCCTTTCTCTCTCCTAAGCTCCAAGGGCCCCTCTTTTGCTTCTGTAACTTGTTTCCTGAGCCCACACGGCCCAGGTGGCTCACATGTACGACCTCTGTAACTTTCTAAATAAACTTTTTCTTATAATTTGAAAAAGGAAAAAACACAGCTATAGAAAAACCTTCTGGGAGAATTGAGAAAATCTGAACTGGATATTGTGCAGTTGTTATTAATTTTCTCAGATGTGATGATGGCTTTTTGTCATGAAGGTGAAAGTCCTTATTCTTAGTCTACACACTCTGGAACGGTCAGAGGTGTGGTGTCAGGACAGAGCAGCCAAATCAGCCAGTTCAGCAAGAGGCAAAAAGTGGAGAGAGACAAAGCAAATGCAGCAGCACCGAGCCGAGTGTAGGTGCAGGGCCCACAAGCATTCGTTATGCTATCCTTTCAACTTCTCTCTAGGCTTGAAAAATGTCGAAATAAAAAGTTGGGAAGAGGAATGTACTCTAGACATGACTGTTCTAATTCTGTTTGTAATAGGAAAGGGTATAGAGTACACAGACACACAAAAAGGCTGGAAGAAAACAAATCCAAATATTGATAGTGCTGTTTAGTCACAGTGGGCTTATAGGTGATTTACTTTCCTTCGTAACGTTCATATTTTTAAAAAATGCTCTGTAGTAGGTATATATTACTTTTATAAACAGAAGCAACTGAAACATGTTCTTTAAAAATTTAAGTAAACAGGCTTTAGCAAAATCCCATAATGAGGCCTCTTCCCTGTCAGCCAACTCACATACAAACTCAGGGCAGTTTGCAGAACAGAAGGGTGTGCTCAGGGGTCTCCCCCATCACGAGCACCTCAAAACGAGGAGACTGGGGGACCCACTCACTTGGTGCTGGGTCTTACTCTCCATGTGACCCAGCTTTGTGTTCATTTTATCCTGAACCAGTCCCAGCTCCGCTTTGATCTCCTCCACAGTCGCTTCCAGCTGATTCTCTAGCTTGTTGATCAGGGGTTCACACCGACAGCCATTTATTGGTGCCTAAGAAAGAAACAAAAAAGAAAATCAGTCCAACTCATTTGTTCATTCAGAACATCAGTTTTGAGGATCATACGCCAGTCAGTACAGCAGGTAGGACAGGTGATGGAGACAGACTCAGCCCTGTTGCAATTGGGGACTGTCCCACAGGCCAAGTGTTGGGTCCAGCAGGCACTAGGAAGAGTCAGAGAGGGCAATGTGGTCCCATGCTCAGGCTGCTTTCACCCACTCTGGGCCCTCGAGATAATCTAGTCACCTGGGGACGGTGCAGAAAGGTGTGTAACCACCCCTCTGCAGCCTGGGCCTAAGCAATAGGAGTGGACCTCACTGTTTAGGTGGGGTGGCCATCTGCCTTTGGCCCAAAGCTCAGACCTACTTAAGCCAATGCCTAAAGTGGATATTAACCCTTGGATGGGGTATTCAATGGACAACCTTGCTGCAGGCCCACGGTCCCACGTCCCGGCCGGGCTTGGCAGGTACCTGCATCACTTTCCCATCCTTGCCCCGGTACAGCGTGTAGAGCTGGTATGCTCTGAACTCGTGGGGAGGGGGAGGGGGTGAACATCGGTGCCTGGGCCTCTTTTTAGGGTGATTATGAGCATGCAAGTTCTTCTGGTGTCCAGGCTGTTGGTCTGCAGGTGGTGTGGGGTCAGAAAATGCTGACACCTGTGGGAGAGGAAGAGACAACACCCCTCAACACTGTGACAGCTGCAAGACTGACCCCCAGCCAGTGGCTCCCATCTCGCCCACTTTTGGGCAGAGAACCCTGCCATGCTTCGTCTCACAGCATTCTACTTCAAGCACCACATGTCCGAAGAAATCCATCAGCCCACCGACCTTGTGTCTGATGTTTAATTTCTGTGCTCTGGCTCCAAACCAGCCAGCCAAGTGAGGTAGCTTTTAAGCTGCCAGGCATGATGCTATCCCAGGGCCCTCTGCCACCAGCTACCCAGCCCTCTCTTGGCTGCTTTCACGTGCCTCCTGACCTTGGGCCTTGACTTTCTCCGCCTGTTGTCCTTCGCTTGGGGCTCTGGGGAGGCCGACAGGAAATCTTCTCTGGCCTCTTCTTTTCTGGGTGCAGCCTGATCACTGCTAGGGGTGTCTCCTGCTGAGACACTTCCCTACAGAGAAAGAAACCCCAGAAACCTTTTCTACTTGCCCCATTGGCCTTTTGTAATCATGGTATAAAATCCTGTTTGCAAGACTCCATCTACCACAGGACCCATGAGAACCTTTCTCAGTGACAAATTTCAGCCACGGGGGTGCTGCCTGGTGGTCTTAGCTAAACATGTACATATTTCCCAGTCAGTTGAATATTTGACTTTTACTTTATTTATTAAGTGCCAAACTAAATATAATCTTGGGGCTAATTACACATGAATTTCAGGAACCTATCATACATAAAACACCTCAGCATTAGAGATTTCTGGTCTTCTGTAGTTCAACAAAAAAACCACTCCACTCATTTTTTGAACTTGGACCCTAACAATTCATAGCAGAGAACCCTCTGAAATGGGAAACAAAAACAAAAACAAAACATGTTTCTGGTCCTTGTGAGAACTTTTATAAATTAATATGTACAATTCACACACAGGAACATAATCAGAGTTACAATGTCTTAACCCTGGAAATCGATGAGAGGATTGGAAACGGCAGGCAGAGAATAAGTACTTGGTATAAAACGTTAAGCGCCCCAAGTTCTCTCTATGTCCTAGTCCTCTGCCTTCTGGGAGCGCTGAAGAAGCATGTTTCATTCCAGGGTGGCGAGGACAGTAGTGCAAGCTGTGCACTGTACACCGGCACCTAGCCCAGGGGTCGGTGGGGCGTGGGGAGCTGAAATCCAGCTCAGGCTCTAGTCACGTGTGCCCCATGCCCAGCGCTCTGCCCAGGACATGTCTCTCCCAACCCACACAGCTGCCGTCTGTTCCTTGGGTGAAATGAGAGGAAGCAACCTGTGCCCTGGTTCTCAAAAGGTAACCCCATCAGAATCATCAGGAGCACCTATTCACATACTGAGCGCTGGGCCCCACCCCAGTTTCTGTGCCAGTGGGTCAGAGGTGAGGTCCCCAAATTTGCATTTCTAACGAGGTCCCAGATGGCACCGTGGACACCACACTCTACACAATTATGGGCACAGTGTCTGAGAAGCAGCACTGTCCACATGGTATGGAAAAGCCATACACGGGCTGGAAACAAGAACCACACAAGGGTGCTGGGAAAGGTGGGTGAGACACACACAGGCACACAATCTGCGACCCGGGAGGGGTGGCAGACACGGAGCCAAAGGGAACAGACTGGCAACAGTTTGAAGGACCCTGTGAAAGGAAGAGACAGAGAGGGCATGGCAGCCGCCAGATGAACCCAAAGGAGGCAGGGAGGTCATTCCCACCCTCTGAGAGCAGGCGCAGCTGAGGAGGGACAGGAGGGCTACCCCCCACCTTGCTTTGCGCCACCTCATCTCTTGGCACAGACTGAGCTCTCCTCTCTTCCTTGAGCCTCTCTCTCTTTTTCCTCAGACTTCGTCCACGACTGAAGCGCAAGACCTGAAGGAGGCAAGAGGCATCATTACAAACTGGCGCAGCAATGGCATGCGAGTATTCCTTGGACCTGGCGCGCTGATCTAACGGAACTTCCAGCCTAGCAGAAGAGACCAAGTATTCACATCAAGCACCTCAGACCACCTGCAATGCCCATCTGGTCTTGTGCTGGGCACTGTACAGACACAGAGAAGGACACTGTCCCTGACCTCAAGGTGCTGACAGTCTATGACAATAGGCATTTATGTGCCAGGGCTAGGCCACCACGGAGGTGTGTGAAGGCTGTGCACTGCTTAACTCCAGAGAGCGCCATTCACACAAACTACAGGCTAGGACATGAATGGCGTGCCCTGGTGCTATGCAATGCGGCTGACCTATGCCAGGCACAACCTCACTCACTGTCTGGCACACTGGGCCCGAACTAGCCCCTCAGGTGTTCCCCTGGTCAAACCATACCCAAGTCATGTACAATTTAATTTAAAATGATCAAGGTGCATCTATGATCTGTGGCACCAACCATGGGGCAGGAATCTTGTCCCCAAAAGGGAGCATTTGGTCTGCCCCTTTAGAGTGCCGAGAGGTGGAATGGGCACAGGCAAGTACACGTGGGGGGTGGGGGGGTCGACAGATGCTGGGTGGGACCCAGCAGCTAGCTGTAGGGTCTTTGGGCAAGTTAGCTCACACCTCTGTGCTCTGTCTTCTGAAATGGAAACACAGGAAGAGTTGCTGGGATTTACCCAGACAAAGGAGGTGGCTGGTGCACCTTGGACCCTGAACCCATCAGCCACCTCCCTGCCCACCTTGGCAACTTAGAGCTGAAGTAGCAGAGGCTGTTCAGCCAGAGCACAGATCTTTGAGCTGCTGGAAACCTTCACTGGCTCAGCTCCACACCCTGCCCCCTGGTCCCTGCTCCCACTTCCAGGGTTCACCCCTTTCACCACAGAGGTCCAGAAAGCAAAACACTTTTCAAGGCCACACCATTTTTCTGCAATAAAACATTTTATTGCCCTCTTATATAAATAGATAAGGGCTCTCTGAAGTTCAGCACAGTATTGTCCATCTCAGATTCAGACTTTCTTCTCATGTTCATTATATTCGAGTGACACCGTTACAATAAAAAGAGCCTCCATGGGCAGTGGGTACCACATCAAGGGAAAATCCCTGACAATATCTGCTTGTGAATACACCTGATTTTTACACCCTATTCTAATCACCTAAGCCAGCAGTTCTGAAAGTCTAGGGACTCCTGGGTCCATGAGATTAAAACTGTTTGTCTAATATTAAGACAACGTGGGACTTTTTCACTCTCATTCACTCATGAGTGTACAGTGGCATTTACTAGGGGCTGCATTTGTGATATTGCAATAGATTGCATGCAGAAATGGATGAATCCTGCTATCTGCTGAGTAAGACAGTATGGAGACCTGCAAAAAAATGTAAAACAATGCTGCTCTTCTCAATTTTTGTTCCAAAAAATATTTTTTTCACAAACAATGCTATTTCTATTTACACAAAATGGACTTGTAATTTTTTTTTATTAAAAATTTTATTTATTTATTTTTAGAGAGAGAGGAAGAAAAAGAGGGAGAGAAAGAAACATCAGTGTGTGGTTACCTCTTGCATGCCCCCAACTGGGGACCTGGCCCGCAACCCAGGCATGTGCCCTGACTGGGAATTGAACCAGCAACCCTTTGGTTTGCAGGCTGGTGCTCAGCCCACTTAGCCACAACAGCCAGGGCTAGTCTTGTAATTTTTAAATTAATAAACATCTTTAACATTTCTCAAGATTAATTTTAAATATGGTAACTACTAATGGATAAAATTCACATAAACAAAGCTCCTTGTGAGCCTCCAAAGTATTTTAAAATGTAAAAGGGTCCTCAAACCAAAGGTCAGAGAACCACTGTCCTGAGACATTTTTAAAGCTAAATTTAGACTTAGGAGAAAGTCAAGTCTGACAGAAGAAGTGACTAGTGCCCATCGATAATCCAACTGATGGACTCTTACACAGGATGCAGTACCACGATCAGCCTGAAATTCACCTTCAGAAACACTTTGGAGCCATGTCAATCAAAAAGGAGAAGTGACACTCAGGCAACCCAGACCCTCTACAGATCGTGTTACTAGCCAGTGAAAAACCACACATTTACCAAATGAAAATCATTAATCTTTTCCAATTCACAGAAAGCAGGGACTATTGATCTTGAAGCTTCAGAAAGAAATATCCTTAGTATTGCCGTGTGCTGTGAACTATCAAAATCGATGCTCTACAGAACCAAGGCAAAGGGATTTCTTATTTCAGACAAACGAACAGTAAGACTATTTCTATAATTATAAAATAATAGAACAGACACATAATTTTATGTATATTCCAAAGTTCCTTCTTTATGTTGAGAATAGGGTTTAGCATGTCCCATTATATAAAATAAATTTTCATAAAATGTTATCCTATTTGCTATTTAATATGGGGGTGGAAAAACTTGCCTTAGGTCATTTTTTGATGGAAACACTAAGGAGACTCACATAGGAAAACTGTCACCCATCAAGCTTCCCCGTGAATTAAGATCCTTGGGCTCTGGAGGACAAACAACAGGTGGGGTCAAAGGCCCAGCTGTCTCTGTGTGTCTGGGATCCTCCCCCCCATAAGACTTGATGATCTTCATATGGTGAGCACGTGGCGAAATGTCCATCAAAATGCCCAATGCTGAAATGCCAGGTGGCATTTACACAGCACACTGTCCTTTTTGATCCATGAGAGATTAGCACTTTTCACTCTGGGTTCATGGATTGATTCCACTGATGATTTCTCTGTAAATAACTGGGGAGGGGTGGAGCCTTTTCCCAAAAAAGCACTGACTTGCACCTATCAGGGGCTCTATGGACTTTCAGAGACCACTGAGAAGGACCAACTCCTTGGTCAATTTCACGAAAGACAAAAATCTTAACCACTGCCAGCAACTGCTTGTAACAGGCAAGTTTTTAAAACCTGAATGAAATCAAGGCCATGCAGAAGCCAGGGCTGGCTGGAGCCAAGCTGTGAGGCAGCGGGGCTGTGTCCGGGATCTTCCTGTGGCTCCCTGACACTTTGCCTTCTTATAACAGTAGCCAGAATAAGGTGAAAAGCAAATCAGTATTTACTGTAATGTGACACAGAACAGCCCCAAGAGGAAAATAACCTCACTGTCCTACATTAAGGAAATTGTTTAACAAAACATAGACAGCAATACAGAAGAATACTATTATGATGAATAATTGTGATGACTGCAGAACATTGTCTTATTATAGTTAGACTAAAGGGCAGACTACAAGAGGGTGTGCACATTATAGGCACAATTATACATAAATTATGTGTCAGTGGAAAGTAATATGAAGAAACAAGTTATCTCAGGGTGCTGAAATGATGCCTCGCTTACAAATTATCACTCAACTCAAATGACGAGTCATCTGTTTTTTTAAATTGTTGACTGAAATACCATTATTCAATTTAAAAAAGGAAGAAAACTATACTGTACTTACCTGCCTCTTAGTGGACATTTACTGCTTTGCTTAGAATGGGCCACTCCCTCCCACCTTTCCCTAGAAAATGCCCCTTGACCACACGGTCAAATGGGTGCAGCCACCTTAAAGCCTCTGTCACACTTGTTCTGGGCACTTGCCCCAAGCTTTCTTGTGATGTTTTAAACTGGAACTTTTTCCTAGCTTAGCACCTGGGGCGTTATACTCTGGGAAGCTGGTAATGACAAAATGGGCCTGATGCCTCTGGCTCTGCTTATCCTGGAGGCCCACAGGGAGTCCCATGTTTCCCACTGCCTGGTAGTAAACCTGTCGGTTCCCTAGTTAGTAAGTTAATTTGAATTGGCTTCAGTAGGTTGCAACCAAAGAGTCTCAATGACTTTGAAGCCCCACATCATCAATATAATAGAAAATGCAAGAAATCCTACCTGGGGAGCTTTAGTGAGGAGAAGAGCAACTTCTGGGTTATTGTGGCAGCGGGCGGTCTCCAGCGGGGTCTGGCCTGCCTAAGGAAAGGCACAGGGGAGGACAAGTAAGCGCTGGCCATCAAGCCTGCATGCAGTCACACCAGCACTACACGTGCTCAACAAAACAAATATATGGTGTGGCCCTGCGCTTCAGCCTCTCCCCAACAAAGAAGCCAAGTTACACCTGAGGACCCAGCGAGAGAGGGTAAGTGCTGACCAAGCGAGCACTGAGTGCTCCAGGGGCAAAGCTCGGGGCCACTGTCCACCAAGGAATGCTTTCTGGACAGAGATGAGGGAAGGTAAAAATCACACAGGGCCCAGGTGGAACATTTCAGTTGAGGAAACTCAAAGGATCATAAAATCCAGCAAAGCAATGTATTTTCCCTGGAGAACAAGGGAGAAGACACTGGAAAGGACAGATGAGGGCCCAGACAGAGTCTCAGGAGCTGGATTAGAAAACCAATTAGGATGCTATGGCCATCATGGAGGCGCTAGAGAGATTAAGCCAAACACCAAGAGTTGCTAACACTGTGATCCAAAGGATGGGAAAAGTGTTCAAGGCATCATGGGAGAGGTACCATAAGATACTACCCAATACATGTATGAGAACTGTGAGGAGAAAGGGGTAAAGTAGACATGGGAGCCTTGACTCCCCAGACACTCACAAAACTATTCCAACTCCTATGAATCTATGATATTTCAGGAGGGCAAAGACCACACAGCAGCATTGAAAAATGGGTGTCTGAGCTGGTGGCTGCTATAGGGTCTGAAAGAGAGAAAGAGGAGGGTCAAGGAAGAAGAAATGAGATATTGAGAGAGAAGGTAGACTGAGATAAGGCCATTTTGGAGTGAAAAGTTAAAAGTTTTGAGGATGATTAAGCTGATGACTATGTGGCCATATTTTGAGGACCATATCTGTACACAGTAACATCTACTTGTTTGCTTAGTCATCCCTGACCTTTTTTCTCACACCAGCATGTGCTCTCTTCAGCTAGGAACCTATAAAGTTAGCCCTCAGGGCTTGTTCACTCTTGGGGCTGCTAAGAGCTACGTCTCAGGCCTCCTCAAGTCTACCCGGAGGGCCCCAGGTATGTGCCCTCAGAGTCAGCAGGAGGTGATGTAGGAATAGCATGCCTCAATCTGTAAAGGGGTGGAAAGGACTTAAGAAACCATTGCTGCCACTCAACTTACATTATTCACAATGGTCCCATCTGCTCCAGCCTCCAGTAAGATTTTAACCACCTTCTTGTGATTTAGGGAAGCAGCCACATGAAGTGCTGTGTCTCCAGCCTGAAATTAACCAGAAGAAAGCCTGCTAAACCCCATCGAATCCTGGCCTGCGGCCCTCCAGCTCTTCGTTCCATTGCCTGGCAGTGGCTTTCCAAAGTCAATCTAAGATTTACTGAAGACTGCTAGAAGGCCCTTTGCTCAAATGTATGTGGTTCTTTTTAAGGATCATGGAATTAAATGAGCTAGGCACAAATGCCATGTTTCTTTCTGACTGAAGATACCAGAAATCACAGGATTTGGTGCAGGGGGGCAAACAATGCTTGGGCTGGGATTGCTGAGCATGGTCAGACATGCGTCCTTACACTGAGGCAGGAGAGTGGGCAACGAGCCCTCAGTTTCTGAGTGCTAGAACGGGTGGGTGCCGCAAAGACAGCCACTTCTACAAGCACCTGCAAGGATATGAAGGGGCCACTGGGAATCGCTCTGCAGACTCACGTGTCCTTTGTTGGGTGGAGTAACTGGGAATCGGTGTCCACTTAACACCAGCTGTTTTCATTCTCTTACCAAGCAGCCTATAAGTTTTTATATTTCCTTTATACAAGAAATGTTGTCAGATTATCAGCTATGAAAGGAGGATTTGGAGGATTACAAATGCAAATGCTGGTGTTTTTTTCCCCCTCCGAACAGAATAATATAAATAAGTCAGGCAAATACAGAAGTGTAATAATTCATTCCCTACCATCAGGGGATCAGATAAAGCACTGTTACTTTTTTCCTAACAGCATGAAAATTTAGTCATCGCCTGGCTTCTTCCCCCACTGATGTTACTTTGTTGCTGAGCCACTTAGTTGTGTGTTGGGGTAGGGAGCTGTGTAGCCATCGTTTCTGATCTTGGCTGCACACTGGAATCAGGAGGAAGCTTTATAAACTTCTGATGCCTGGGTCCCATCCCAGACATTCCGATTTAATTGGCCTAGAGTGTGGGTTGGGCATGGTGATTTTTCAGAGCTCTCAGGTGAGTGAGAAGTGCCACTAAGGTTGAGCAGCACTGGTTACTGGGGGCTGTGTAGGGGTAACCTGAGGAACTAGAACCCACTGGGAGGCTGTGGAATGGCAATTCAGTTATTTACCTCTATTAGCGGTTCTCACTCCTAACTGAGCACTCAGGTTGTTACCTGGGTATTCTGGTCATTTAAACAAAGGTGGGATGCAGGAATGGTATTTTTAATTTCCTGTTGAATCTTATTTGTGGCCATGGTTATAAACCACCATTATATGAATAGCCATTTATTTATTTTTTAATTTCATATATATGCACCCAAACTCAGAAAAGCCAAACAATGCATCACTTAGGTACCAATAAAAAGCAAGACAGCATTTAAAAAAAATCTAAATAACTACTGCAAGTCTAGTGCATTTCCATAGAACTCTGTAATAATTACAGCTTTATTTCAGAAGCCCACTATGTGGCACAGACAGAGATGATGTACCCAATTTTACAGCAACCCGAGACTCCAGGAGCTCAAATAAAGTGGCTGCACAAGGAACAGAACTTGAGTTGTGAGACGCCTCCTTCCCTGGCTTATTTACTAAGCCACATTCTTGCAGGTTTCCTTTGTAAAATCACATTTAAAACAATACCCCACCTCCAGGATCTCCAGAAAATGTTCAGTATGCAAATGTGGTGATATGCACTGGAATGACGGGGGCAGGCTCTCTCTCGGAGGCACACCCATGCAAAGTCCTGTCAGAGAAAGGCTCCTAGCAGCCTCTGCTCTGGTTCGTGCCAACACTCCAGGAAGTCAGCCTGTGGGAAGGGGGCCCGGCAGCCATGGGGAGGACACATGCACTGACCTGGTTCTTTTCATGGACAGAACAGAAAGCACTGAGGAGGAGCTTAATGATGGACAAGTGATTATAGCGCGCAGCAACGTGCAAACAGGTGTCGCCTGCCTGCGGACAAAAATCAGACTCTAAGCACGGTCTGAGCAGTTACAGAACAAAAGTACAAAAAAAAAAAAAAAAAAAAAAATTAAAAGCTGGCAAGCTAGCATATATTCTTTAGAGGTTGTTGGCCTGAATTATAAGCATCTCTTTACCATGGATGCTCCACTCCCAGGCTCACAGCCCTTTACTGCTGTCTGCAGCCCTGCTGATTTCCCACCAGGTGGATTATCTGCTTCCAGGTTTTATACGCTGCATGTCTGCCCCCCGCCCCCACTCCATGAGACCTTCTCAAAGGCAAGGCAGGTTCTGCTTCCCCAGCACTTGATAAGGATCCACTGACCCCATCCTCTCCTGCAACCCAAAGACTCTGGAACATACTGAAGACAGGCCAAGAGCACTGCTTTGCAAACAAACCTTTTTCTTCCTAGATCTATCATGGATCTAAGGACAGGGAAGCTAGGCCAGTTGCTAAATTTTAACATCACACGTGTTCTAAAAAACTCAAGTTGCATCCCATTTTCGTTGCACCCCAATATCCCATACAGAGCAACATAGTCTGGGGATCTGATGGGCCAGCAGTCACAGGTGTAAAAAAGGATGGTCAGAAAAACTCAGGGTCCGGGTCTTCCTTAGAAGTCACAGGCCAAAGTGCCCCAGAGGGGCAACAACAAAACCGGAGACAAAGTCTTGACATTCAGTGGTGCTCTCTTAATATTTTTATTCTAGCTCTGTCTAGAGATGGCGACCACTCAGCACAACTTTCTCCCAAGATTAAGAAGGAACGAAGCTCAAAGCTGAGGTTCAGGGCATTCTGAGAATCATCTTGGCTGAGTCTGCCCCCTAACTGGGGAGACCCAGCTAAGGCCACTTATTAAAGAGATGCCTCAGTCAGGTCTCTAGTGGGAATGGCTATGGCATGGGACTTAGGAAGGAAATGCAGCTTCTTGTGGAGCGAGGGGGACCCCGATGTGACCTCCCAGCTCTGGCATCTCCTCATAACTACTGACCCATCAGCTCATTCCCAGGATGCCTCAGTAATTGATCTGTAGACACTGGGCATGAAGCATCATCCAATATTTGGTAACAGCACAACACTGTGTGGGCAGGGACCTTCTGAAGACATTTAGAGGTTTCCTAGATCCCTTCACCCACACAGGTTACAGGAAAAGATCAAACAAATTGAGGTCGAGGAGCAAGGGGAGACAGGGGGGAGAGAAGCAGTGTTTCCTCCAAGCCTCCTCTTTCCTCTTCTCATGCTCCCAATGACCCCTTCGAAAATTAACAAAAAATAAATACTTTATAGTCTCCAGACACCTGACATTTATATTTTCTAGATGTTAACACTCAAGTATGCTTTCAGGGTTATCTCCCAGGATGACACAAGAGAGCTCGAGAGGAGCCGGTTTTGTTCACCCACGTTATTTTTGAGGTCGGCGCGGGAGCCGCCCAGCAGGAGGATGCGTGCGCTCTGGGAGTGGCTGTTCTGGCAGGCCAGGTGCAGGGCTGTGTTCCCTGCCTTGGAGAGAGGCAAGAAAGGGAGGACACGTTAGTGAGGAGGTGCTCCCTCTGCAGACCTGCACCAAGCAGACCTGAGCAAGGGGCAGTACTTATAGAAGAAGGTCAAAGCTCACATTCTCTGCTTCCTAATTGGTGGACCCAGAAGGGGTTTCAGTGGCAAGAACATTTAATTTGGATCCCAAACAGGCAGATGAGTTCCATCTGTTACAGAACCTTAGTTCCAAGTCCTGGCTTTGACACTTACTAGTTGAAAGCCACTGGTCAAGGCCCTTAATAGTCTCAGCCTTGAATTCCTTACCTGCAAAATGGAGTAGGACCCCTATGATGCCGAGGCTATGAGGACTGACCCAGAAGGTCTAGGAGAACATTTCCTTAATGGTGAAATGCTGTGTACATCACATGTTATTTCTTCTTGAGATGGCTGCATCGTTCAGACCCAACCCGGATCAAAGCTGTGGCTACAAAGCTATGCTGGTGAAGCAGAAGAGGGCAAAACAGGCCACCTCCTACATGCTGGCTAGAGGTACCTCTGATTCCACTGCAGCCTTTTTCAAATTGCCCGTTCTTGTACTTTTCTTAAAGCAACCAAATTTGAGCTATGGAAAAAATCCCCACAGAACAAACTGGCAATACAATTGCATCTGTCACTTAGCAGACAGAGACCCTCTACTTTCAACATGCCACATCAAAACGACGACCAAGAGTCAGAATGATGCCCACAGCCATCTTGTAGAAAGAATTCATAAACAGAGCTTCTTGAGACTAGGCCAGTAGGGCCTACAAGGCTGCTGCTTAACCCCTGAAAAAATAACCAAAGCAGCAGGCAGTATGAGAGGGGATTTGGGGTTGATCTGAGAGTGTGTGAGCACTCAGAAGGTTAAAGACAATGCTTGTTCTGCTGAGCTTACAGGCTAGGTCAGGACCGCAGCTGTATGGGCTCTGAGCTATTACATGACCTGTTGATGGCTATTCCCTCAACCAACTTACTCCTTCCGGACCCCACAGCACTGCCTGCCCACATTCAAGGATGTTATGTTCCTCATCTTTTGAAAAGAGAAATTAATTATTTAAAAAATAGCCCTGGCTGGTGGAGTTCAATTGATTGAGCGCTTGCCTGTGAATCATAGGGTTGCCAGTTCGATTCCCTGTCAGGGTACATGCCTGGGTTGTGGGCCAGGTCCTCAGCTGGGGGCGTGCGAGAGGCAACCACACATTGTTTCTCTCTCCCTCTCTTTCTCCCTCTCTCTAAAAATAAATAAATAAAAATTAAAAAAAAAAAAAAAAAAAGAAAGAGGCAAACTGTCTGTTGCCAGTTTACCTACTTTCCCTCTCATCACCTTGGCTCTAACCAGCCCAGGCAGAGTCTTTCTTCCTCAGTTACCTCCAGGAAACTGGAGGAGTTGCAGGTGTGAGAATTTAACAAGTGCAATGGCTATCAACTCGTTGCTGTCCATATACATCAATTTGGGAGCCTTGAACTAAAAGCTGCAACCCTTCTAGAGACTCTGATTTACCCAGGCTGGGGGTGGAGTCCAAGATGTTCAGGTTTAAGCACTGCAAGTCAAGCATTCTGGGAAACCCCTCAGGCTAGGGCAAACTGGGACAGCTAGTCATCCCAGGCCTAGCCATCAGGGTAGATCTGTGTTTTTGTTTTTTCGGGTTTTTTTTTTTCCTTTTTGTTTAAAGTTGCTCAGGAGATTTTAAAGTGCACCCAGGTAGAGAAACACTGCTAGCTTAGGTCTCAAGAACGAAGGATCTGCCCACATTTTAAACACTCCATTTCCTGTAAAAGGGCTCAGTGCCTGGTTGGATGTATAATTCCCACTTCCCATGCCATAGATCATCTCGAAGTTGTTGCCTTCGTGGGAGTCATTAGATGTGTTGAATAAATGAGTGAAATAAAAGAAATCCAATGGTTCTAAACATAGCACACCAAAATTTACTTTGCCAATAAGAAAGTATCAATTATGCTGAAAAGCATCTGGATCAAGAAAATGAAAAGTCATGAGTAAGGAATAAACAAAATATGGTGCATTCGTGCAATGCAATATTACTCAGCAATCAAAATGAATGAACCAATCACACATGTAACAACATGGATGAATCTTAAAAACATGTGAAGTGAAAGAAGTGAGACAATAGGCTACACATCATGATTCTATTTAGATGATGTTCTGGGAAAGGTGAACAAATAGGATCTGGGGAGGGTAAATGGGGGGTTGCCACCAAAGGACACAAAGGAACTTTTTGGGGTGATGAAAACATTCTATACCTTGACTGTGGCGGTGGTTACACAGCTGTATACAATTGTTGAGACTCATAGGATAGTATTCCTAAGAAAGATGAACTTTACTGTATAGGAATTATACCTCAACACCTAGTATTAAAAAAATGTGAGGTAGATACACTAACAGACATTCTTCCCACTCTAAGTATTAGGTTGGCCAAAAAGTCTGTTACATTTTTTTCCCAGAGGATGGCTCTAGCAGTGTGTAGCTGTCTCTAACTTTATTCGAAACAATTTTGTTAGATTGTATTGTGACAACTGTCATATCGGCGTACATTTAAAACAAACTTTTCAAAATTGCTGAATTTCTGTACAGCCACTTTAATAGTAAAGGTGGAAGGAAATATGCATCATTTTCGGCTATTAGACTTTATTATTTCAAGAAAGGTAAAAAGGCAACTGAAATGCAAAATGCAGTGTATGGAGAAGGTGCTGTGACTGATCAAATGTGTCAAAAGTGGTTTGTGAAGTTTCTTGGTACTATTGACATTTTGGCCAAATAATTCTTTGCTGTCGGGCTGTCTTATGCATTGGAAGATGTTTAGCAGCACCCGTGGCCTCTATCCACTGGAAGCCAATAGCAGGAGATAGACAATATACTCAAAATATCCAAATTAATAAAGTTATTGGTGAAAATGAAAAACATCATTTATTTTATTTACTCATTTATTTTACAGAAATCTAATATAACAAACTTTTTGGCCAACCCAATATATCCCTCTATACACTTTAAGTATGTAATAATTTTGTCAATTATATCTCAATAAAGCTGGGGGGGATACCTTTCTAGAGCTTTCCCTAGAGGTTGTGGCTGGAGCAGAATGTACGAATCCCTCTTTTGAAATGGCAGCTTACCTGTGCTTTCCAACAGCCTCTGATATTTCACCTCGAGAGAGGACTCATGGCTTTCCACAGCACTCCTGGGGCCTTGCATAGCACAGGAGGCAGTGTGGCTATGCAGACAAACCTGGGCTCGGTCATGTGTTTTAGTCTAGGACTGTGCTAGCTCCCCCGAGACTTCCCTGTCCATTAACTAGAAACTGCCTACTTCTCAGAGTTGGTACAAACTAACCAACTCCTGTTTCAGACCATGTACCAGTTCAAAGAAACGGAGCAGGCACCAGCCTGCCAGTCAGTCAGGGAGCCAGGCGTTACTGCAGATGTGATGGTACATGGCTTGATTCTCTCCCCCAAGCTTTGGACACAAGAGGGAAACCTGAGAAAACACTTAACCGGTAACAATAGCACAGAGCTGTGTGAGTGGCCAGGAAGCGTGGTCTTGGGGGGACCAGGTTGGAGGTCTGCAGGCAGAAACAAGGAGTAGGCTACCCCTATCGGAGTGGGCAGCCGGAGGGGACAGTGAGCCCAAGCTGACAGCACAGGAGGCACATGCTGGGAAAGGCATGGGAAAGAGGCTGCAGATGTAGGCTGAGGCCACTCTGGGGAGGCCTGAGACAGCATCAGGTTAAGGAGCTTTCCTGAAAGGTTTCAGAGCAGGATGGACAAGGGACTGGGAGAGCTGGTCGGTCTGCTGTGACACTTCTGAAATCCAGGGACACATCAATTACAAGCAAGGAAGGAGAGGGATAGATGCGAAAAAGGTGAGATGTGACGAGTGACTAGCGAGGGGAGACAGAGGAAAGAGGGAGAAGAAACAATATTGACCTCCCGCTGCCTCCAAGAGGACAACCCCACTCTGATAAACCAATGGCGAGGCAGTGAGAGCCAGGACAGGTCCAAGGAAGCCAAAGCCACCCAGCTGGTTTTCCTGCTCACCACGCAGACTACGCACGAAGCTGTTTCAAGTTTTCATTTCCTTGCCAGGTGCCACGTGCTCCCCCGAGCTCTCTCTGCTCTGTGCGAGGCAGCTCCTGTCCAGGGAAGGAAGGCCGCGGCCGCCCTCACCTGTGAATGACCTCTAGCACCTGCAAGGCCTCACCTTGTTCTTGGCAAGCACATTGGCTCCCGCTTTGACGAGCAGCTTGACTGACTGGCTGAACCCATGCCAGGATGCCTCGTGCAGGGCTGTATTCCCATCCTGCGGAGTACACGCACAGGGAGAAAACGCACGTTACCTGCAACCTCGTTCATCTTGGTAAAGTCAAGACACCTCTGAGCCGCTGAACTAAGGGGCTGAGTTGGTGAAGAATGGGGTGGTCTGTGGGCTTCACTTTAAAACTGGTTTCTCTTTTCTGTCCTAAAGGCTTGGACAGAAAGAGCCCAGAGGCCTGAGAGGGGGGAAACCTAAAATATTTCCCTCAGCCCAAACTAAGTATAATGGGCAAAAGGGTTTTGGACAGGTGAGAGGTACCTGGCACACCTTCCTCCAAAGAAGCCCTTCTTTTCCCTAATGTGGGACATAGAAAAATTAATACCTGTCTTTAGTTATGGATTGAATGATGTCCTTTAACCCTGTTGCAAATCTGTTGCCTCCAGAGTACAACAAGGATGCCAGCCTGTTAAACCAAGCACGCCATTGCCTGAGGACAGCCAACTAACCTGGAGTCTGCACGATCCTTCCCCATGTGGGAAGGCCACCCTCCCCTCCACACCCCCACTCTTATTAGGGATTTCTGGACCCAAGGGTAGGTAGGACGACAACCATGTCCAGCTTGAAGCAGCTAGAGGAGCTCGAGACTTTTGCCCATTGTCCTTTATAAGATTATAAAGGGTCTTAAGTCTGAGAGGGAGGGATTGTTATTTTTTATTATTAAAATAAATAATTAATTTTAAAAAGAAGAAGAAGAAGAATATATGAAAGGGTGAGCCAGGAGAGCTTGTATGTACAAACCATGGGCATGGACTTGGGGGGAGGATTTTTGGGGTGTGCTGGGCGGAGGGGAGCAAAGGGGAAATAATTGGAACTATTGTAACAATATAATCAATAAAATATACTTAAAAAAAAAAAAAAAAAGACACCTCTGAGCCTTTCTCAACTAGGATTTCTCATCTGAATCACAGCCCAGAAAATGACACGAGGGGCCGGTTTCTCCATTCTCCCAGAAATGGTACGTAACAAGTGCCATTCTAGATGCAGTCTGGATTCATGGTGTGCAATGGATGCCCAAGGCTTTGGGGCTTATGTCTCTGTGGGAACCCCAGCTGAGAAAGGAACATCAGGACAGATAATGTCTCTTCCTTCCCACTTCCATCACCTCTTGGGCGCTGCTCTGCTCTTGGCCCCAGAGAGAACCCTGCAAAGATGGGGCCAATATAGGGTCCAGCTTCATAAATTCCAGGGCCCAAGAACCAGACAGGTAGATTCCCCCTCTCCTCTATCTTCCCAAATTCTAATCTCACCCAGCTTAATCCAAAAGCCTCAGGGCCCCAAAGAAATGAGCAGGCACTGAAAAAAACAGTGATTTATAAATAAGATAATGGTCCTCAATACAGTAGTACCTCTCTATATCGTGGTTCACTTATTGCGGCCTCACTGTATTACAGGATTTTTTAAAATATTATATTTAATTATTTAGCATGGATGTTTTGCTATGTCGCGGGATTTTGCGATACTGTATACGTATGTTGTTAAAGTTACGTAGGTTTAAGAGTGTAGAATATGTTTAAGAACATAAGTAGTGTTGATAAGTGTGGAAAAGGTTAATAAGGGAGTGGGAAGGGTTTATAAAGCCTTAAAATATATATAAATACTAAAGTAAATGTAAGCTTCCTACTTCGTGGATTTTCACCTATCGTGGTTGGGGGTAGGGTTTAGAACGTAATACCAGTGGTAAGTGAGGGTATACTATATGTGGCTTTTAAATAAAAATCAACCAATTGAAGAGAACTTCTAATTGCTTAACTTATAAAAAACAGTATTAAGTACAGTGGGTTGAGTGGGGTGGGGCATGGAGGGTTAGGGTTGGGCGGACGGGGAAGCAGGGAGAGGAGAGGTGGAAATACCCCTCATGCTTCCAGCCAGGGCACAGGGCAGTCAGCTGGAGTGGTGCAGCTGCATTCTCTAATTCTGTCCAGGGTCTGGTTTAGGCTTCCATTCAACCACACCAACAGACAAGGCCTAATGCTGCGGTCCCTCACAAGGGGAGCTAGGGTCTCAAAGAGCACAGCACCTAAGGCCAGAGAGAGGGGCAAACTCGAAATGGAAGTAGCAGTGTGTGGCCCAGCCAGTGGGACCGACTGCACGAGGCAGGAAGCAAAAGCAAAAGCAAAAGTGACCAGAAGGGTGCAGGGGGCTGCTGGTGACAACTTGCTTTGGAATCCGAATGCTCACACAGATGTGCTCGGGCAGTGAAAACTCACTGAGCTGCACTTATTATTTGTGTACTTTTCTGTGTATATACTGGAATAAAAAGTTGTTTAAAAAAGTAAACAGACCCTGATTGGTGTCGCACGGGGGGTTGGGAGTTGCCCTGCAAAGTGAAAGGTCACAGGTTCGATTCCTGGCAGGGGCACATGCTTGGGTTGCAGCCTGGTCCTGGTTGGAGGCACGTGAGAGGCAACCAATTGATGCGTATCTTGCACATGGACGTTCTCTTCCTCTTTTCCCCTCCCTTCCCCTCTCTCTAAAAATAAAATCTTTTAAAAAGTAAAAAATACAGTAAACAGACTGAATTGCACTAAATTGCAAATTTCCATGTTTTAAGATTGTTTGACAATTTAGGAACACTGGATTACTATATACATCATTGGGATTTCTTAAAAATTGATTTTGCTCATTTTCTTCCAATATAGTTTTAAAAATGAACTTGCTCACTTATCTAAAAGAAGGAAGAAAGAAAGGGGAGGGGGAGGAAGCAGTCGGGAGGTGCGTAGGGGCACATGCCATTACTTCTAGACTTTTTGGTTTTGGTACCATTTATGCTTACGTCGTTGCCCACCACTGCCACAGGAGGAAGGATTTTTTAAAAATTTACTGGGATATCAAATATTCACTTAAAGGAAATTTGGACTGATTTCATCATGGGAAACTATGAGTGGTAAGACTTAGGAATGCTAACATCTTGCAAGTGGGTCCTCAGGCAGGCCAGCCCCACTTCACCTTGTCTTGCCGGTCCAGGGCACAGCCCTCCTGGGTGAGCGCCGCGATGACCTCAGTGTTCCCCACCACCGCGGCCCGGTGCAAGGCGGTCTGATCCCCCTGCAGAATGACGTGGAGGCAGAAACAGGGCTCAGCTCTCCCCACCACCCATACCACTCGCTCCCTCCCACCCAGGACACTGCCCACACAAAAGCAGATTGGTCACCCCATGGGCGAGGAGGGCTTTGCGGTCTGGTTAGTAGACAGCACACGCCAGGCAGAGCAATTGTATTCAGTGGGAACCTTAAGCCAACTGCAGAACAGTCCTTGGCCGTAGAGCTGACCTCAGAATGAGGGTCGAGTCCTCAGCGGCTGCCTGAGGAGGTGGCAGTGTTCAGCCGGACTGTGACTGTCACATCCATAAAGAGCGGGTCTGAGAGCAGGACTGTGTGTGTTATGCAATTACAGCAGCAATGCCTGGAATCTCTACTCCCTACTGAGCCCTCCGGCTCCCTGCTTTCAGAGAAATCGCCATCCAGCTATGTCAGTGAGCAGCGCTCATGATCTGATGGTGGGTATATGTTTGTTGATTGACTTGTATAGGCCAAGAGCCATGCAGGGTTTTATGCTGTGTTATCAGAGGATTCCAGGGATGAAAACTATCACTGTGTATCTCTGAGAAGCCTCTTCAGATATTTCATGAGAACACCCTTAGTGATTTATGCTGCATTTGACCCCTTGCTCTGTGATCAGATTCCTGGAATTGCAGACCTTCTCTTTCTCCATTGGGGCACCAAAGGGAACTTGACGCTTTCCCATATTGCAGCTGAGAAAATGACTAAATGCTCCTAGAGGTAAGACAGTCAAGACTGGAATGAGAGAGAGTTCTGAAGTCCCCTATGAGCACACCTGATCTCTGGCAGGCACTCAGCAGTCAAGCTGAGACTAATTGAGTCCAACCTGGGTCCATGTTCAAATGGGGAGGTAGGTGATCAGTGTGAAAATTTTTCTTCACCTGGAAAAGGAGGGGGTGGATGATCCTCAGGAACCCGCCCTTCCCTTGAGTTCTGTGATTTGGTTGGTAAGAGTTTTGCATAAAGGACGTTTCTTGGTGGAGAATCAGAGGGGCAATAACACACCCTGGGGCACCCCTGGTCCTTAGCCCAAGAGAAGAAAGACTATTATAAAACAAAACATGAAGATTTTTCAAACAAAAATGTACTGCTCCCTATCAATAACCCTAATGAAGTTCTGATTCTACTTATTAAACTCCCTGCCCTATTACCAGGACTTCAACCACTGGCTGCAGCATCTTTCACCAGCCCTGCCCCCAGCATCCTAAGCTATTATTTCCATTATAAATGAAGGCACTTTCAAAGCACTTAATTGGGAAAAAAGTTCTGGAGATGGATGATGGTAATGGTTGCATAACACTGTGAATGTACTTAATGCTACTGTGCTGTATGGTTAAAACAATAATTTTATGGTATGTACATTTTCTTACAATAAAAAAAGCACTTAATGCTATTTAAACCTCCAACTTGCTTTCTTAAAATTAAAGAATCTCCCTTTAAAAATACATGAGAAGTGATTTTTATTTTCTTAAAGTTTTTAATACCTCCCAACTTTTTGTATCTAACATATGATTTTTAGCATAGGGAAAGACTGCCATTTATTGACATCTAAGCTATAACACTCTGTCAGTAATGGGACTGCCCACGTCTCAGAATCCTTTCTTACTGTTCACTCGTAGAACTTCAGGGGTTTCTGCAGCGATGGTCAGCACATCTGCCCTATTACCAGGACTTTAACCACTGGCTGCAGCATCTTTCACCAGCCCTGCCCCCAGCATCCTAAGCTATTATTTCCATTATAAATGAAGCGTAGACTTGGTTTTCTCCACTTTACCATGCGCATTATTCAAAGAGAACCCTTTCCGTGAGGCATGCAGGCAAAAGAAGAACATGGCCCCTGGATCAGCAGCTGCAGGTGTGCAAGCCATCACTCAAGCATTTCAAATATCTTCAGTGTTTCCAGATGAGAGGTACTTAATGCCCAAGCAAGTAATCGTATGAGAAATTGTCCATGTCTTAATTTTTTAAAGTTTCTGTAAGAATTCCTAAGACTGCCCATTTCCCCATCAGAATGGTGATGGGCTTTCCCAAAATGGCCCTCAAATGCAATTTATGACTGATAAGAAAGGTGGCCTTCTGTTCTCAGCCAGAACAGTGAGACGGGGGCTCACTCTTCCAGGGTAAATGCTGACTTGGCCACATTGCTAATGGTTAGAGGTCTTTTAATTATTCCCCCAAATTGCTGGCACTCCAACTAGCACTCCTTGGAGCAATCACAACCTTTTCATACAACACAAATGAACCACTCTGTCCATGTTGTGCATGAAGTATGAGCAGTAAGCCCTGGACACACAGGTCGCCTAGGCCACTCCCGCCACACAAGTCTCCACACCCCGGGCCCCTACTGATGAGGGCACAGTCTATCCTGAGCATTGCTTTAGGTCAAATGTTTTTTCATGTTTCACAGGCTGCCACTAAATCATGAATTGAGGTCGCTTTGGAGCCAGAATGTCACCATTATTTAGTACTTGCTTTTAGTCATGTCAAGGGACATGACTTTCCTTTGTGACCCTATAGCTCAATGAGAGAAGCTAAACCGTTCCCCACCATAAGTGGCGGTCCATTAGCAGCACCATGAGCTTTAACAACACTGGATGAGGAGGTTCTAAGGTACCAAGGGAGACAGCTTCTCTGGCATATAAAACTCAGCCACCCTTAAATTACCAAGAGGAGAAATAAAGGCTCCAAGAGGCAGGAAACACATAAGCACAGGGCTGCCTCAGGCCATCTCAGAGCTACTCTTCCCAAGAACACAAGACAAACACTTGAACAACTTGAGAACCTCGATTGGAACAGGGTCGATTACGAGCGAATCCCTTTTTCCTCGCAGAAAACTAAAACTTCCTGTTGAAATATTTCCTCTTAGAAATAGGGCACAGAAGAACAAAAGGTGGCCTTAATGCATATTTATTAACAAACCCAAGAAGCAACCATGACATAATCCTTATTTCTACATGATTTAAATTAAACATGAAGTTCTGAAACTTTGGGGAAATATTTTTTAAAAGCTGGGATAAATATAGCATTCAACAGCATTTACTCTTTATTTATTCAGTGAATACTCATTCACCCCCTACTATGTTCCAAGTGCATGGCAACTAATTCCCTCATTTTATTGATAAAAAAACAAGGTCCAATGCAGGTCAGTGCCTAGCCTAAGACAACCAACCAGCTAATGCAGGTAGCATGGTTGGGCCAGAATTCAAATTGTCAAGGCTCTTCGCATTCACCCCTGTTTTCAAGTTGTGAAGCCAATTAATCTTAAGATAGGTCTTTAAAAACATCTGGGAACTCTGTGGGGTTGGGGCTGCTCTTTATGGAGTCACCAAGCTGCATGCGTCAGCGCAGTGCCGTGGCCACTATGGGTGCCCAAGAAGTATTTGTTGAATGGTTAACTATAAAGGAAAAATGCTGCAGCTGGAAACCTGAAGAGCCAGCAACCTTGTGGTTTGGCATTTTCATTTGGAACATGCTGACCTATTCGTAAAGTACATGAACTGCCAGCGCTCAATTTTTCTGACATCAGTGTTTTTTACTTTGGGATTTTTAAGAGGTTTGGAAGCTCTGAGGTCTAACTCTTCGTTCTGAAATACTCTTAGCATTCTCTCCTACATGGTGAAAAAGTGAGCAGATTCCAAAGCTAAGCTCATGGAAGAAACCCCAGTCATGCAAGAGTGGAACATGCCCCTCTTCAAGAGGAACCCCTCCCAGGGGACACAGGCAGGCATGTTTGCAGGGAAGCTCAAGGCAGGCTAGGTGCGCAAAGCAAGTCGCTGACCTCTTTCTCTCTCTCTGATCTTCCAGGGTTCTTCCTAGCCTTTCTTCTCTGTTTTTTCTTATTGTTTTCTTCCTTCATGCCTTCTACCGTGGCCACAGGGTCCTGGACTATTTCTGAGATGGGGGCTGTGGGATTGCTCATTGACCAGTCAGAGATGGCATTAGAGCTCCAATGAGAGTTGACAGGATTGACAGGAAGCAAGAGGGAATTTGCTCCTGGGGTTGCATATTCTAAAGAACTGGTTTCCACAGGTTCAAATTCATAATAATCCCACTCCAGGCCACTGGAGGTCATTCTTCAACTAATGCTCAGTCTTTACCGTGACATAAAGAACAGTATCTGCAGAATATGAAGTTAAGGGTAAATGCTTCATAACATTAACATTCTCTGCTTCTACCCATCATCCAAGATAACATCTCAGAATACAGGTACCTTCTGAAATAATTTTTTTTCAATAACGAATTTTCCAGCTTCTTTAAAGAACACCCATAAAGAGTTTTCTTCCTCAAATTCTTGTATAAGTTTTGAGGCTGATCATCAACAAGCACAGCAAATACACAGAGGACAGACATGAATCACATTCTGGCAAATGAATTAGTTCAGAACTAGTGAGGGTCCATTTCACCTTCTCCACTGTCACTTCATTTTACACTGTTTTGTTGTCATATTCTTATTTTGTTTTGATTAAAGGTATCTGGGAGAAGCAATGTATAAACTGTCCTGTTTAAGATGGAAAAGATGAAAGAAACTAAACACTACTTCCAAAAAATGAGAGGGGGTGTTTCTATGAAAAGGAGAGCTGGCTTTTCCTTCTGCTGACATGGCTATGTTGACATGGCTACCCTTGGTTACCCTGTGAGAACTGCGGCTGGTTTTACTTCCTGTCTTGTCTGATATAAACAGCAGAAGTTCCAGGAAGTGAGCTCAGCTTTTGCTGCATTAGACCTGGGGCAGGAGTGCTGGGTGGGACAGGTTAGCATGCCTGGCATTGCCACCTTGTCACTATGGCAAGCAAGGGCTTTCATTATCCAAACCAAAGACCAGGTGTGCACACCGGCAACTCCAGGGCCTGTCTTTTCTGTGGTCAGAATCTCTTCTCTCCCCCTGTATTTTTTCTCTCATCTAAGGATATGATATAATCATGAATGTTATGATGGCTATAGTACAAGAAAATAAACAAATATTATGACCCAAGGTAGAAATCATCAGCCTAAAGCTGAATCAATGCTTTTTGAAAATCATGTTCTTGATAACCTGACAGATTCCAATATGACCAAAGATTTATGAATGACACTGGGCAGCCTTCTGCCCATAAAACAATGACATTTTTAGTTTTTTTTTTTTTTGGCAAACGCTGTCCTCACTTGTGTGTTTACAAAGTTTTAGGTCCAAAGAAAACTAGAAGCACTTTGGTGATGCACACCCTAGCATACCTAAGAATCTAACATTTGATAATACTCTATAACCACAGTTATTACAGGTGACTTTGGAAGAGGTTTTAAGTGCAAACTCTCTAAGGTTCTTTGTTCCTCACAAAAGTGCTTATTTCTTAAGAGGTCCTACTATACAAACTAAGAGTTAGAAACAGTTTCCAATCACATTATCACAGGACTTTTTACTAAAAGTTAATTGGAGAACAATTTACATAATCTTTTCTATATCCCCTTCTTAGTGAAGCCACCTTTCCCAAAGGCCCAATAAAGGAAACCCTCATACTATGTGACCCCACTCCTCCATGGCTGAGGGCTCAGGAATGGGTGGGTCTTCATCCCAAAGGAGCCAACAGGAGTCTCTCTCACGATAATGTAAATGAAGAGACCCAGAGGCTGAGTCTTAATAATGGTATAGCACCAGAGTGAACTCTTTCTGGAAGCACCCTTTTTCCTGGGTTCTATGAGATCAGTTTTGTTTGCTTTGAATAGATTGTTTTAACCTAAATGTATACTGACTAAGAGATACTAAGGTGAGAAAAGGAATAATATTACGTTTTTAAGCCTTGTCTTTTCTCCAATGGTAACCTTGGTAATTACTCCCGTTGCCAGCAGGCCTTGCCCATACTCGTGTGTGTGTGTGTGTGTGTGTGTGTGTGTGTGTGTCCATGCACACCTGTGCTCCTTCACACTGAGACAGGACACAGGCAAAATGCCCTCTGAGGCTCTGCACTTGAATGATACCATTTAGAAAATGAATCAAGATGGGGAAACTACCCCACAGTCCCAGACTCTAACTTGCTACTGAGAACAGGTCCCAGACTAGGTCTTCAGGAGTCAATTCTTCCCACCATGGGGCTCATGATGGACATAAGAAGTGCTGAAGAGCATCTATTAGCCTCCCCCTCATAGCTGGTTGCATGCGGTGCTGTGGATTTCTAGGCAGACAAGCTCTCTGACAACCCATCCTCTAAGAGAATGACGGCTTCTACTCACATCATCCTGAACATCGAGGTCGCAGCCAGCCTTCAGCAAGATCTGGACCACAGAAAGATGACCTTTATTGGCAGCAAGATGCAGGGGGGTCCGGCCATGCTGTTAATGCAAAGCAAACACCAATTTCAAAACAGGACATCACGCCCACCCCCCTGGAGCAGGGTGCACAGCGGTGTTTCCCCTTGCCCTTCGGTTTGGCAGAAGAGTCTCTGGATTTACCCTGAATTCAAGTTTGTCTCAGTTAACCTTGGCTACTGGCACTATAATCAATGAAGAAAATAGCCTCAAAATGTGACAATTTCCTTTAGTGTGTAATTTTTACTCCCCACCCACTAAAACAAGTAGAAAAATGAGAAATTCTGTCTTTTATTTACCCACTGGTGCTAACACTCAGGGATGATGAAGTGGCCACAGTGAATCTGATGGGGTGAGATGGGAGAACAGCAAAAGGTCAAGCTAACCTGCTCCAGAAAAATCTAGTTAGTAGTTACTCAGAATTCAAACTGCTGGCCAAACTGATTAGAACAGGTTCTCCTCCCTTTTTAAAAACAAATTTGAAAAGTACAAAATTATTTCAGCCATTCCAAAGCATGGATAATATTTTTAAATGTACGTATCCACTAATCACTGTAAGGAGACATTAGGGAAAGCACAGACTTTCCTGTGAACCCCTCCCAGACCTCATTTCCCCTCCCATCCCAGAGGTGGCTACACTGCCATTTGATACTCATCATTCCGTTGCCTTTTATTATATTTTGCTAATGTTTGTAGTGATAAACAGTACATAAACATTGTTTTGCTTGTTCTCAAACCTTATATAAATAGTATTAAACTGCACAATTTCATCTGGCAAATTTTTTGCTCCAACATTATATTTTTGAGACTTTTTTCCACATCCGCACAAGTAGTTCCAGGTCGTTTATTGACTGTTCATCCAGTCTCCTACTCACGGACGTGCAGGCTGTTTCCAGTGGTGCACACCTCCTTGTGCACTTGAGAAGGCTGCTCTGCCCTGTCGCTGGGTCACAGAGATGACCATTCCCTGCACTTGCCCTAGGCATGTGGCAGCTGAGGCAGGACATTGAGGGTAACACCCAGAGTAACACTCTTCAGTACAAATCAACTTCAATTCAGAAACCTGAACATGCTAAACTCGGAATTCGCCAAATTCTGAAGGAGACACTGGGCCCCTTTGCTTTCTCCCTCAAGGTCACTGTGAAGAAATTTATTCCACCCCATTTTAAACATCATTTCACCATGGCCCCCCGAGGGATAAGAGTCTCACACGGCCTTAGTTCCTTTCTGGTATCTTGATAAAGATTCTCCAAGACTTCTCCTGATATTCTAGCAGGATAAACTCATGTATGATTTCAATAAGATATCAGTTTGCCACGGGTAACTAGCAGTGAGGGAAAACAGCAAACAATAAAGCATCTTAATTCCTACCCTTGAAGTGCAATCAAAGCACTGGAATGATTCTGGAAAGAAAGAGGTCAGAGCTCACTATAAAATTAGAATTCTTAATTAAGAAAAAGTTACTCCCAAGAAAGTGGGATATAAAAAGGCTTTATAAAAAAAGCAACGTCTGAGATGAGGGGTGACTGTCCTTGGCTGACGACTGTGCTCAGAGCAGATGACATAACCTTGATTCTTTAACTGAAAAATCAAGCATAACTAGGTCCCGCCCACTGGACTGGTCCCTGGTCCCCTCTGCCATCTGTGTCCTCGTCAAGGATATGGGTAGGTGACCTTCACAGAGGTTCTAAGGCAAGTTCACTACCTGCATGAGGAGAAAGGCATGTGTGCTTTGAGGAAGGCTGACAGGGTGACAGGCCACGGGTGCATTTGAGCAACTGGAAACTACCGAAGAACAGGATGGGGAGACGCTGCCCAGAGAGAGGCTGCAAGAGATGCCACAGCTGAGGAGATCGCGGGTGCTGGGCTCAGAGAAGCCCTGAAGCAACCAAATATTACTGGTAGGAAGCCTCATTAGCAACCAAATATTACTGGTAGGAAGCAAGGTCCAAGGAGGTGGAAATGTTCGTCCGAGTGAACACACGTAATCAAAGTCAGGAGAAGGAAATGCTGCTGTGGTTCAAACCAGGTCACATCCAGGGGGCGCTTTAGGGACTAACTTACAGACAAAATGGCCCTTGATGGAGATGCCTTCCTACAACCCGAAGTCGCAGAGAATCCCCTGTGTGGGGAAACAGAAGGCCAGAGGCACTGCAGCCCGATGAGTCTATTCAAATCCCTGCGGATAATAACACGTGTGTGTTTCTGTGCACCACACTCCTATCCCTGTTTCTTCATCTGTAAATTAGAAATGGCCTCCACTCCCCACCCCACAGGACTGAAATAGGATAAATGAGGTAACACCCACCACCTAACACCGGATTCCCTTCCCTCCAACTGTTCTCAGCCCTAACCCTGAAGGCACCCCAACTGTTCCCCCTCCTCCCGGACACTCTGCACCTTTGCGGTAGCAAAGAGCGGTGACGTGTTTTTAACGGCCAACCTCCCTAGGCAAAGAGTTGGATCTCAAATCACTTAGACAGCTAAGTGGGCCCTAGCAGGAAGGTCAAGGTTCCTACCGGCCAGTCCTGATCCCCCACCCCCCACTTCCATTTTTCAAACAGCATCCACGGTTATAGGTCTCTGTGTCTCTGCTGGAAGAGACTCCTTTAGTGGGAATGCCCTTTTTCAAACTATGCCTTCTCTGATGCTCCAAGAAGAAACGTCCCCAGCCTTACTGGCACCACTCCCACAGCACTAAGGTCCCTTTTAGGAAACCACCACATTCTGTCTTGAGTGTCAGCCTGGGTGCTGGCTTCTTCCAACTAGGCCATGATCTCCCTGAGGGTGGGTTGTGCTTCCCATAAACGATGAAGCAAGTTGACTCTGAGGTACAGGGGACAGGGGGGCATATCCAAGAGGTTCAAGTGTTCCTCAATCACAGGGCAGGCTGGGGCTACCAGGGACACTGGAGCAAATCCCACAGTTCCGGGCTTGACCTCAGAGAAATGGAGAGCTGAGGATGGCTGTGGACTTCGAGTTCTGGGGTGTCTTGGCCCCTCAAAGGAGGTACAGCCATCCTGGAGGCTTCACAAGCACTTAGGCAGCTGCAGCAGTGATATGGGGCTCAGTGCTCCCTCGTGTGTCTGGCCCCTTTCCAGTATCAGCAGGAGGAATCAGTTTCCCACTGAACCAAAAACTGGGCTCTCCTAACACAAGACCATCTCTCAGACACACATAAATAACACACACACACAACACCACCACCACCCACCAAAGGGGGGGGGACAGCAAGAAAGAAGCAGAGATGTACGTGGTTTTCCAGAACATTCTGTAGTGAAAAGCAACAGTGGGACTACTAAGGGGAGCAGCTGCCCCCACCCAGCGCGCAGCTATACTCCAAGGTCATATTTGACAAATGGGAAAGGCTGCAATGCCCTGAGTGTGAATGGCAGACTCCAGGATGCAACTGCCCACATCTCATGCCCCCAGGCCTGGCCAGTGGAAGAAATGGGAACAGGGGAAAGGACTATGTTACCATGAGTGAGAAGAGGAAGATGTTTTAGAAACATCAATTTGTTCTGGGTTCTACCCCCGTTATCCTCAAAGAACAGTTCAACCCAACTGAACCCAGGGACACCAATAACAATGAGGACAAAAGCAAAGGACAGAAGCAGCTAACACTTATGGGACACTTACTGCATGGTAAGCACTATCCTAAGAATTTCCTATGTACAATATTTGCTCATTCAGCCCTCCCAACAGCCCATGAGGGCAGGCAGTATCATTAAGCCCACTTTATATACGAGAAAAAACGAGGTACAGAAAGACTGTTGCTAGGTCTGTGTCACACAGCACGTAATTAGTCTGGATTTGCTCCTAAACTGCCTGATCCCAGCCGCTACGCTGACTCCCGGATCTACTGCCATGGGAGGAAGGCTGTCCCCCTGGCAGAAAGGAAGCTCCCAAGACTCCCAGGTGCTGACCTTTGAAGGTGGGTGGAAATAACCTGCTTCCCTGAGAATCACAGGGATGCAGAGAGGTCTCCCACACTCGCTGTACATGAGAATAACCTGGGAGGCTGGTCTGGTTGTCTGTCTGTCAACCTCTACCTTTGCCTGAGCCCCTCCTCCAGAGGTTTTGACTCAGCTCTCCGTGGTGGGGCCCAGACATCAGTCTGACACAACCTTCATAGAATCAGGTGATTCTATGAGGGACCAAAGCTGAGAACCCGGCCAGTGTAATTCTGCCAAGAGCAGCTGCAGGCCCTTGAGTAAAACCCGCCGAGTGGGGCCTGTCCAAGCAAGAGTCATTCCTCTTGCTACATTCTTCATGATGCTCTCATCTGCACCTGTCAGTACAAAGCACTAAAACCCCGTGTCGCCACAACCCAGAGCTTCCCGGATCTTAAAAGAATATATAAGCAACATAATGACATTCCTGAACATGTGGAAGATAAAAGCAATCATCTGTGATGCTACCACCCAGTACAACTGCTATCGCTTTATCCACCTTTTTCAGTGCATCTTTTTTCTATTGATGCTTTCACATAGTTATAGTCACAGGTCACGAAAAAATGTCTAGCTTTCTGCATTCATATTATGTCTTAAACCAGTGGTTCTCGAACTTTATTGGGCAGCAGAATCTTCTGGAGTGCTTGTTAACAGGCAGATACCTGGGCTGCTTTCCAGAGTTTCTGATTCAGTGGGCCTGGGGTGGAGACAGAATTTGCATTTCTAACAAGTTCTCAGGAGAAGCAGCTGCTGCTTTTCAAGTTCCAGGTAATTCTAATGTACAGCCAGAGGTTATGAATCCCTGCCTTGTGCCCTTTAAAGGTGCTAGTTCCTCCAACTTGCCCTGTATCAGGATGGGCTATCTGAGACTGGAAAGTGTGCGAGGACATGGACCCTGCAGGGACAGGCTGACCCAGAGCCTGTTCACTTCCAGGGAACTGAACAGCAAAGGGCCTTGAGAAAAGGTGGCCCCACTGTCCACAACTCTGGGGCTCTGGCCTGGGGAGCTGCTTTGTTCTGGCAGATTGAACCCTTGTGAGTCCTGACTCCAGCAGAACGGCTGCACAAGAACTTCAGAGTCCTGTTCAAGCAGGTGACCCATAAATTACACTAACAGGTGATCATAAAGGAAGCACAGAACAAATGGCCTCTGCTACACAGTTTGAAGAGGCCAACTCTCAGCTGGAGGGGCCGGACTGTCAGGGAACATTCCAGGGCAAGGATTCCGGTTCGGATAAAGATCTACCAACAAGGATAACAAGGAAGCCCAACCAAAAGTACAAGCTTAAAATGCACCTTGAAAGGAAGTGGATGTGCTTTATGTTCAGATAAGGTGCTTAACCCTTCTCACTGGACAGCCCCAGGTAGACCAAGGTGTTTACATAGGTAACGCCCCCCGGGGGAGGGGGGACATCAGGGGCCATTTGAGAAGCACAACCCGCAGAAACAAGCCTGGAAAGACTCTCCTCCCACTGACTCCATGGGGCTTGGGAGTCCTGAGCCGAGATCTGGTCGCTCCTTACCAGGGTAAGCCTACCTCCGTCTTACACTGAAGCTCTTCACCCCGGGGCCAGGCTTGGCCGGCAAAGTGAGAGGCACACAGGGAGAGTGTGCAGGGACCAAGGGAGGCTGGTCTGACCTCTCTTCCACTTAGAAAGCCTCCCTCCAGGTCTAAATAGTTGTAGACTCCAGGGTTTGCTTAAACAGATGCAGTTCCCTTTTCTCTCTGGCAGAGGTCTGTATTCTGAAGGAAGTACCGCATGTGCATCTAAGAATTTTCTCCTGTAGTCAAGGGAGTAGGTATAATTTACTTGACAAACATTTGAGTGCCAGGCTAAATGCTCACCCACATTTTCTATCGGCTTTCCCAGGGATAATCACTGCTCCTTCGGGACAGCAGAACAGCCCAGACAGGGCACCTGAGAGTACTGCTTCAGGGCATGAAGCTGTTAAGGGGGAGGTATGACCTCCACGGGGTATAAAAGTACCAGACACCCCCCCAGAACTCAAGGCAACGGAAACAGCAGAGGGACTCAGGCCTGGGGGTGCAGCTTCACTGACTGGGGCAGGGGGAGGCACCGCGCGGGGCTGCACAAGTCTAACTCCGAGAACCTGGGAATCTGGGGCTCCTCGGTCAGCCTTAGGCTGAAGTTGTAAACTGGCCTTGAGGCCACAAATCGCTTCTAATTATAGCCTTCCACTATCTCTGCCTTCGCTTTGTAATTTTTTAAGTTAAACTTTTTACTTTAAGATAATTATAGATTTATATGCAGTTTTACGAAATACAGAGCTCCTACGCATTCTTCACCCAGTTTTTTCCAATTATAACATCTTCCAAAACTATAGCACAATATCAGAATCAGGATATTGATAGTCAAGACACAGAACAGCTCTATCACCAACGAATCTTCCTGGTGCCTCTTCATAAGTACACCCACCTCCCTCCCTCACTTGTTCCCCACCCTCATCCCTAACCCCCGTGAAAACACGATTTTCTTTCCTTCCATTTCTCTAATTTTGTCAATGTCATATAAATGGAATGAAACAGTGTGTAACCTTGCATATGTTGATAGTTTGTTCTCTTTAATTGCTGGGTAGTATCTGATGGTATGAATGCACCACACTTGGTTAAGCATTCATTCCCTCATTGCAGGGCAGCTGGGTTATTGCCAGTTTTTGGCTATTGCAAATAAGGATGCTATAAACATTTCTTTGCATGCTTTTGTGTAAACGTAAGCTTTGATTTCTCTTGGATAAATGTCCAAGAGTGCAATTGCTGGGCATATAGTAGTTGCATATTTAGTTTCCTAAGAAACTGCCAGACTATTTTCCAGAGTGGCTGTATCACTTTATGTTTCTTCCAGCAATGTAGGAGAAATGCAGTGTCTCTACATCCTTGTCAACATTTAGTGTAGTCATTATTTTTCATTTTAGCCATTCTCATAGATGTAGTGATATTTTGTTGTGATTTTAAATTGTATTTACCTTATGGCTAATACCACGCATGTTTTCATTTGCTTATTTGCCCTCAGTATATGCTCTTTGGTGAATGTTTCATGTCTTTTGCCCGTTTGCTAACAGAATTGTTAGTTATTTTAGTTGAATTTTGAGAGTTCTTTATATGAAGTCTGTCAGAAAAAAAACCAACAATTGTTAACATAACAAGAACGGTTTTCGCAACATCGATGTAACCCAGCAGCCAAGGAGAATAGACTGGAATGCGCATGTGTGAACAATAATGACTTTGCTGTACTAGTCAGTGGGAGCGGTAGATGCTATTGAGTGAATATATGTACCGTGTGGCCATCATATTCAAAATGACTGAGCGAGCAGAGCAACAAATCTCATCAAATTTTGTGTTAAGCTTAAACATTCCTCTGCAGAAACTATATGGATGGTTCAGAAGTCTGCAGCTCTGGGCGACTGGTGACTGGCAGCTTCATTATGACAATGCACCTGCTCATGCATCACGTCTGGTGCATAGTTTTTTGGTGAAACATCAAACCAGCCAGGTGACTCAGCCACTTACAGCCCAGATTTGGCACCCTGTGACTTCTGGCTTTTCCCAAAACTAAAATCACCTTTGAAAAAGAAGAGATTTCAGACTCTTGATGAGATTCAGGAAAATATGATGGGCAGCTGATGGTGATTGGGAGAACTGTGTGAAGTCCCAAGGTGCCTACTTTGGAAGGAATTGAGACATCATTGTCCTGTGTACAATGTTTCTTGTCTCTTGTATCATCTTCAATAAATGTCTCTATTTTCATATTACATGGCTGGAAACCTTCTGGACAGACTCGTATTCTAGCTATGAATCCTTTGTCAAATAAGTGGTTTGCAAATATTTTCTCCCAGACTGTTGGTTGTCTTTTCACCTTTAGCTGTTCACAGAACAAAAGCTTTTAATTCTATGGAGATCTAATTTATCATTTTTTTCCCTTTTATGGGTCATGTTTTAGGTGTCAAGCC
This sequence comes from Furipterus horrens, assembly GCF_987537825.1. NCBI lineage: Eukaryota > Metazoa > Chordata > Mammalia > Chiroptera > Furipteridae > Furipterus > Furipterus horrens. Next base: position 133,165,740 of record NW_028327176.1, on the reverse strand, counting down.
TAAGGACTATTTGCCTAGCCTTAGAGCTTGAAGATTTTCTCACGATTTTTAAAAGAAGTTTTATAATTTTACTTTTAAGGCCATGACCCATTTTGGGGTTAACTTTTGTATGAGGTGGTAGGCCTAGGTCAAGGTTCATTTTTTTAACCTATGGACATCCAATTGCTCCAGCAGCATCTATTCAGAGTTTCCTAGTGAATTGCTTTTGCACCTTTGGGAAAAATCAGTTGGACATACTTGTGTGGGTCTATTTCTAGGTTTCTCTGTTCTATTCTATTGACCTATGTGTCTATCTCTCCACCAATATACCACCCACTTCCAAATACTGGAACTGGATAGTTGGCCTGAATATCAAGTACAGTGATTGCTCCTGCTTTATTTTGTTTTAGCTATCCTGGAGTCTGTGTCTTTCCACATACATCTCAGAATAAGCCTGCATATATCTGCAAAACACTTTGCTGGGATTTCTAAAGAAATTGCATTAAACATATAGATCTATTTGGAGAGAATTACCAGCTTTACTATGTTGACTCTTGCAACTATGAACATATGTATACATCTCCAGTTATTTAGGTTTCCTTTGATTTCTTTCCTCATCGTTTTGTAATTTTTCAGGTCCTGTACGTTTTGTTAAATTTCAACCTAAGTATTTCATTTCCTTTGGAATGACTATTAAGGGTATTGTGTTTTTATTTCCAACACTACATATTCATAATTAGTATACTGCTATGTAATAAATTTCTTTTTATTAATCTAGTATCTTGCAAGCTTGCTGAACTCACTTATCAGTTTGAGAAGCTTTTTTGTAGATTTCTTGGTATTTTCTATGTAGACAATCATGTCTTCTACAAATAGGGACAGACATAATATTACTTCTTTTTCAATCTTACACCTTTCCTTTTTTCTTCTTGGTTTGTTGCTGTGGTTAGAATCTGTAGTGCTACATTGGGTCAAGTAGTGAGAGCAGACATCCTTACCTTATTCCTTTTCTTAGAGGAAAGCATTCAGTTTTCCACCATTAAGAATGTTAGCTGTAGGCTTTTTGTAGATACTCTATCATGTTCAAAATTTTTCCTTCTCAGTTCTTAGTTTGCTTAGAGCTTTCTTTTAAACCATGAATGAGTACTGGATTTTACCAAATGCTTTTTCTGCATTTGTGGATACGATCAGATAACTTTTCTTGTTTAGCCTTTGTTATGGACTAAATGTTTGTGCCCCCCAAATTCAAATGTTGACGTTCTATCCTATGGGGAGTAATTAGAGTTAAATGAGGTTGTGAATGTAAGACCCCATGATGGGATTAGTCCTTATAAATTGAGAAAGAGAGATCAGAGCTCACTCTCTCCATCATGTATGAACACAGTGAGAATGAACACCACTGTCTGTTAAGTTAGGAAGAGCACCCTCACACGACCAAACCTGCTGGCACCTTGATCTTGGACTTCCCAGCCTACAGAACTGTGAAAAATAAATGTCTGTTGTTTGAACCACCCGGACTATGGTGTTAGCTATAGCAGCCTAAGCGGACAAAGACAGTTATTGATACGGGGGTTACATTGATTGATGTGGAACCAGCCTTGAACTTGCAGTAAATTTCATTTGCTCTTGGTCTCTAATTCTTTATCCATTGCTCGATTCCATGAAAACATGAGCAAAAAGGAAACCAAGCACAGCGGTCACCTATTCACCCATCTACCCTAGATCCTTGGTTTTACAACAACCTAAACATCCAATGGCCAATTCTCATTGGAAAGAAACCAACAGGCCGGTGAGAAAGAATTTTCTGTCTCCAAATAAGTTTCAGGCTTTATTTTCTGAAACCTAAATCAATATAGCTTAAGAGGAAAAAAGAGAAAGAATAAAAGTCCTAAGAAGGGACTCGGAGACTTCACCCCAGACCTCTGCCCTGGCAGCTGAGCAGAGGCCCCAGTGGGTGGCTCACAATAGCGTAAGAGCCTCTCCTCTTTGGCGTCTTCATTTTCAGCACTCCTAGAATGATGTGGATTAGGTGGTGGTGCTTTGGAAGTCCTGCAACAGGCTGGTCACTGACCTGGAAACTAGTAATCCTCCAATGCATTTAATTCAGGAAAGATACAGGTAGTACTTACAGAGGATTTTAAAATGCTGACACCCAGCTGTGCCACATCGCAATATCTCCTCCAGAGTGGTTAGGACCTATTATGTAAATATATGACTTTAGGGGGTTTAACTGGCACATTAATCTGCGTTATAAAGTACTCCACAGACTGCTCAGGCAACAGAATGCCAACTGTGTACACAGACAGACCCTGCGGAACGGGGAAAGGGAGATGACTTGCTGATTGAACATACAGGTTCTAGAATGGTCTCTGGGCCAACACATCCACTAGGCCTTCCCAGAACTGGGGAGAGTTGATAAAGGAGATAGGAACATAAAATGGAGTGAGAAGAGCCTCTTTAACAAATGGTGCTGGGAGAACTGGATAGGGACTTGCAAAAAAAATTAAACTAGACCACCAACTTACACCACACACGAGAATAAACTCAAGATGGATCAAAGACTTAAATGTAAGCCATGACACCATGAAAGTCCTAGAGGAAAACATAGGCAAGAAAATATCAGATATCTCACGTAACAATCTCTTCACGGATACATCTCCTAAAGCAAGAGAAATAAAGGAAAAAATAAATAAATGGGATTATATCAAACTGAAGAGTTTCTGCTCAGCAAAAGAAAACATCAGCAAGATGAAAAGGAAACTAACCATATGGGAAAACATATTTGCCAATGACATCACAGACAGGGGACTGATTTCCAAAATATATAAAGAGCTGATACGACTCAACATCAAGAAAACAAACAACCCAATTAAAAAATGGGCAAGGGACCTGAACAAACACTTCTCCGAAGAGGACATACAGAAGGTCCATAGACACATGAAAAAATGCTCAACATCATTAGCCATCAGGGAGATGCAAATAAAAACCACAATGAGATACCATTTTACACCAGTCAGAATGGCCATCATCAACAAATCAACAAGCAACAAGTGCTGGCGAAGATGTGGAGAAACGGGAACCCTACTGCACTGTTGGTGGGAATGCAGACTGGTGCAGCCACTATGGAGAACAGTATGGAATTACCTCAAAAGATTAAAAATGGAACTGCCTTTTGAACCAGCGACTCCACTACTAGGATTATACCCGAAGAATCTTGAAACATCAGTTCAAAAGAACTTATGCACTCCTATGTTCATTGCAGCACTGTTTACAATAGCTAAGTGCTGGAAACAACCTAAGTGCCCATCTGTAGATGGGTGGATCAAAAAACTGTGGTACATTTACACAATGGAATACTATGTAGCAGAAAGAAAGAAGGAACTCCTGCCATTTGCAACAACATGGATGGAACTAGAGAGAATTATGCTTAGTGAAATAAGCCAGGCAAAGAAAGAAAAATACCATATGATATCACCTAATACAGGAAACTAAAGAACAACACAAACAAAGGAACTAAATAGAACAAAGAGCAGAATAGCAGTCAATAGGGGGGAGGGGAGAGGGAGATAAGGGGGATAAGTAAGGGAAGGGTTTAATTAAAGAGCCTGTATAAAAGACTCATGGACATGGACAACGGGGAGGGATATGATTGCGGGAGAGGGTGTGGGTTGGGTGGGGGAGAGAAGTTAGGGGAAAAGGGGACAACTGTAATTGAAAAAAAATAAAATAAAATAAAAATAAAACTGGAAGAAATTTTAACCTAACAAGGGTAAAAGACAGACTCACAGAGTTGGCGGGATGGAGGGGACCAGGGTCCTGTCTCAGGCACAATGGCACTCACTTCCAGCTTATCTCTTGTGTACCTGCATGTCTTTGAGCTCCTTAACAACCATGCAGTCTTAAAACACTGAGGCTGATGCAAATCAGTTGTGTCCAGCAGAGATTCAGTGTATACTGGCCCATTTTACATCTAATAAATTTATTTCTGCTTTCCCGACAGCCTACGTATTTGTAATTCTTTGCATTCTCCTTTAAACCAGTTGCAACATCTTACTGGTTCCCTCGTTAATCAATTCATTCAATAAAATCTTAACATATGCTTATTGTATAACTGTTGCTCAGAAGTACCACCATATGCCAAGTTTCTTTGATGATTTCTGATAATAAACTACAAAGGCCTAAATTCCTCTGTTGAGATTTTCTTCCACAGGGCGATGCTGCTAGCTGTTTTACAACAAAAAGCAGATTTTCTGTTTGACCTGACAGTAGCTATCTACCGGCCCAGAGCAGGACTGGAGGCTACATTGGCCCACACAGGCTCTGCCCTCATGCCCTCACTTGGGAGGTGACAGCACACTGGGCTGTTTCCCAGCTCTGGGTGGTGAGGGAGAAAGGGGAGGAGATGTGTGGAGGACCCCACAATTCCCTTCCCATCAGCCACTCCTTTGCTTTTCTCCCAGGTGGCTGGCCCTATACACCCAGAGGGTGAGGTAAAAAGAGAAAACTCTATGGAACCCATGCTGAAGTAGACGTTAACAAAGGCTAAATATAGGCCAAATTAGCCATAGCAGAGCGCTCACGGAGAGAATGCTAGAAAGGCAGGATGAGCGCAGAAGGAGAGGGAGGAAGGGAGATCCCAGCATGGCTGGTCACAGTGCCCTTCAAGGTCAGCCCGCACAGGCCACGCCCACCTGCTGCAGGAGTGCATGCTGGCACAGCCTTTATACACAGCAGTTCTGCTCTAGCTGTCAAAGAGACAAGGGGATGCGTGTCCTGACCCAGCAGTGCCACTTAGAGAAATCTGTCCCACAGATATAACCACACTGCAATAGGAGCTCAGGACAAGATTAGTCATTGCAGCATAAGCTGTAAGAGCAAAAGACTAACATGATCTCAATGTCCGTCAATAGGGTGTAGGTTAAGCCCTGGCTGGCGTGGCTCAATGGATTGAGCGCTGGCCTGCAAAATGAGAGGTCACTGGTTTGATTCAAGATCAGGGCACATGCCTGGGTTGCAGGCCAGGTTCCTAGTTGAGGACGTGTGAGGAGCAGCTGATCAATGTTTCTCTCCCTCTGTTTCTCCTTCCCTTCCCTACTCTTTAAAAATAAATAAGTAAAATCTTTTTAAAAAGAAAGGAAAGAAAGAAGGGATACATTAAGCTAATTATGGTTCATTGCATAAAGCAAAGTGAAGAAGGATATGCATTGTACTCTACAATTTGTACAGAAACAATCTGTGGAGGAACACAGACACATCCATTTGCACATATATGCATAAACTATCTTAGGAAAAAATATGAGAAACAGGTAAGACAGATTGCCTTCAAGGAGAGAGACACTGAGTGATCGGGGGACAGGGTGGGAGAAAGACTTATTGACCATCTGTATGTTCTGTATCAGAACTATGTGAATGTATTACCTGTCCAACGTTTTTAATTTTTTATATCTTTTAAAACAAATATATAGAATCTTCTGGAAGAGGCAAGCTACATACAACACAGGCTCTCAAGTGAACATTTTCACCAGACCAACAACCTTATGAGCATCTATTTCTCCCACTGCCCACCTCATGGGGACTGGCAGCTGTCAGGGAAGGACTCCAGACCAACAAGCTGGCAAATACGAGTTACGACCCCATCATTCTATAAGTCCTAATATTAAACACACACCCACAGACTCAAAAACAAATGAACAAGATTCTTGTTTCCACTGCTCCCCTTTGCCCTGAAAGCAGAGTGTCACCCACACGGAAAACAGGTCTAAGAGCAAGAAGCCCAGGTCGAAGCAGCAGGAGGGGTGCTACTGGACACGCAGATCCTGACCCTGCTACATGTCTTGAGAACCTGAACGTGCATCATGTATCTATTTTCAGCCTTCTCTTGGGAGTGGCTGAAGAAAGCACTACCAGTCCCACACTCTTCATTTTTGTAAACACAAGTGTCATACTTGGGATAGTTACGTTACTACAAACCTTTTGTATATTTCTCTTTCAAAGTTTCAAGTTTATATGCATTGGAGCACAGTCATTTGCTAGTGTGGGGAGATGATGTAAAAGCTCCAGGGAGCCAACAGCCTATAAATGACTAGAACAGTTACTGAATCTCCTACATGTATTTCCTTCTCTATAACAATTATAGTTAGAACAGCTATTTAAAAAAAATTAAAGTGCACTCTAGCCAGGTGGATCACTTGGTTGGAGTGTTCGGTTGTGGGTTCGATTCCCCAAGTCAGGGCACATACCTAGGTTGCGGGTTCAATCACTGGTCAGGGCATGTACGGGAGGCAACCGAGTGAAGTTTCTATCTCACATCAATGATATTCTCTCTCTCCTCTCTCTCTCTCTCTCTCTCACACACTCTCTCCCCGCCCTTCTCTCCATCTTCCTCTCTCCCTAAAATCAATGAAAATATCCTTGGGTGAGAATTTTTAAAAAATTACAGTGCAACTTATTTCCAATAAAATTTCTTCTTTTAAAGTATTCAGTTTGATGTGTTTGAATAAATGTATTCGGTCACATAAAGCCACCACCACAAGCAGCATAGAGAAGATTTTCAACTCCCCCTCAAAATTCCCTCTTGCTTTTTTTTTTTTTAAATGTTTTTTATTGATTATATTGTTACAACAGTTCCAATTTTCTCCCCCTTGTTCCCCTCCACCCAGCACCCCCCTCCCTCAGCAATCCCCCCCAAGTCCATATCCCCCCCCTCTCAAATATTAGGACCCTTTGTAATCTTGTAAAGGACAATGGGCGAAGGTCTCAAGCTCCTCTAGCTGCCTCAAGCTGGACATGGTCGTCGTCCTACCTACCCTTGGGTCCAGAAAACCCTAATAAGAGTGGGGGTGTGGAGGGGAGGGTGGCCTTCCCACATGGGGAAGGATCGTGCAGACTCCAGGTCAGTTGGCTGTCTCCGGTCAACGGTGTGCTTGGTTTAACAGGCTGGTGTCCTTGTTGTGTCCCTCTTGCTTTTTTATTTGTCCGTTCCTTTCCACCATCCCCGCCCCCTCGCAATCACTTATCTATTTTCTGCTGCTATATTTTTTACTCTTCTAGAATGCCATACAAAGGGAATCAATCACGTTGTGTGTGGCCTGTTGTGTCCAGTGTCAAATGCATAAGGCTTTGAGACTCACTCATGTTGTTTCCTCTGTCAGTAGCTCATTCCTTTCCACAGCTCAATAGCATTCCCCAGTGTATGTTTATCAATTCAGCGGTTTGGGTTGGGTGAGAGTTCCTTTAAGGAAATGGCTCATGATTGGCAAGTTCAGACTCTGCAGGGTAAGCCCAGAGGCTGGGGACCCAGAAAAGAGTGGAAGTTTCAGCTAGAGCCTGAAGGCAGTCTGGAGGCAGGATTCTTTCATTAGTATTTTTCTCTTAAGGCCTTCACCTGATTGGATGAGGCCCACCACATAATGGAGTCTAATCTGCCGAACTCAAAGTCTGCTGATTTAAATGTTAATTTCATCTAAAAAATAGTTTCAAAGAAACATCTAAAACAACATTTAACCAAATATCTAAGCATCATGGCCTAGACAAGTGGAATCGTAACATTTAACATCACACAAGATCACAAAGATTTTATCCTCTTCTAGAATTTTTATAGTTTACATTTAGGTCTGTGATCCATTTTGAGTTAACATACATATGTGGTACAATACATTCTTTTATTTTTTTTTTTTTTTGCACATGAATATCCATTGTTCCAGCACCATTTGTTGAGAACACTATTCTTTTTCCCATTAAATTGCCTTGGCACTTTGTCAAAAATGACTTGACCACACATGTGTAGGTCTATTTGAGGACTTCCTATCCTGTTCTCTTGATTTGTTTGTTTATCTTTACACCTATACCACCCTGTCTTAATTACTCTAGTTCTATGGTAAGTCTGGATATCAAGTAGCAAAAGTCCTCCAACTTTGTTCTTCAAAATTGCTTTGGCAATTCTAGATCCTTTGACTTTTCATATAGATTTTAAAATCAGCTTCTCAGTTTCTACCAAGAAAGACATAGTAATCATTTATTAAATGGTGGATATTGTGTTGAACACAATGTCATCTCATTCAATCTTCACAGCAACCCCACAAGGTTGGGATTATCCTCACTTTTCAGATGAGGATGCTGAATAGCCTGTGTCCTCCACTCAGACTCCCTGCCTGGCCCTCAGATCACAATTCTCAGATCACAAGGTGGTCATTGTTGCACCATCAGGACCTCCTTGTCATGGCAACTGCATCTGACACTCACTGCGTGCTAAGCACTATTCTAAGTACCTTGCTGGTATCGATTCAGTTAGTGCTTAAACAACCCAACAAAGTAGCTACTATCATTTAATCCTCATTTTAGAGGTGTGAGGCACAGAGAGATTAAGCAACTTTCCCAAGATCACAGAGCTAGTAAATATGATGGCATTTGAACCCAGGGCAGTGTGGCTTCTGTGTCCACGTTCATATCCTTTACACTTCATTGCCTTGGTTAAGAATTTCTGATGCTGCTACAAAACCCTGGGAATGATGTGCACGTGGTGAGGAAGGGGCAGTCCTGCACACAGGACTGCCTCTTTCTCTGCGTGCACTGAAGGGGAGGAAGAGCCAGGAAGGGAGGACGGGGGTGCTGGGGGCTGGGGGTTGTGCTGAAAGGAGCGGGGGCAGTTTAGGTGCCGTCTTAAGTGTGTGGGCCTCAGAGCCACACACATGGCTGGCTTCCTCGCGGGTCTTTTGAGCTGCAGAACCCAGGGCACAGACTTCTCAGAGCAGTTGTGAGACTTTCAAAGAGAGAGTACATGCAGAGCTCTGGCCCAGTGCTGGTACAGGCACTCCACACACATATTTAAACTTTATTTTGTGTTTGGCAAATTACTAAAGTGCAGTATGCTTATTTTAATAAGTGGACCAACACAATGGGAAAATCTACGAAAGCAAAGCTAATCATCTTTCTCACCAGGTAACCAATGTTAACAGCCTCATATTTTCTACATGGTTCTCCTTCCTTACACAAACACAAGCATATGTTTGCAGAGAGAAATGGATGTTTCTTAACCAAAATACATCACACTATACTCATCACCTGCTATTTGCTTTGTTCATATATCAATGGCTATAACTGGTCAATATAAGTCTTAATTCTCTCTCCAATTTCTTTCAGCATAAACATATATGCAAATATGTAAATTTACATAAATTAGATATCCATGACACTGTGGAAGTCTGTGTATGGTCTTTAGTTCTCTCTTCCTTGTTTTGCCTTCCTCCCCTCCATCCCTACCTTCATAAAGTGCCCCCACCTTGGTTTCTCCTGAGGGGTCTGCCTGCCCACCCTGCTGTGCACTCTGGGCAGCTCACTGTCCATGAACAACTTTCTTGAGGCGGAGGTCTGAAATTCTTAATCATCGAATTCCCCATTTCATTACTCAGGGGTAGTGGTACATATCAATAGAGATTTGATAAACATTAATTTTATGAAGGAACTGGCATTTTTCTTTTTAACTGAAGCTGCATCAAATAACCTTCATCCGGTTACTTTTGGAGAAAATAAAAGCTGTGATGAAATATCCCAAGGATCAGCTTCCTAAAAACAGATGTTCTGCCTATGGCTTCCCAAAGGCTCTGAACTCTAGCTACAGAGTCAATGGTTGGCATCAGGAGCCGTGAAGAGGGTTTATCCAGACTACCAAGTACCTACTGGTGTTGGGTAGCAATATTAGGCTGTATGTGAAGATATGTAACTAAAACATGAGATGACTGTGGAGAGAATATATTCCTACAAAACCAAGGATTTCATGCAAAGAAAAATCCCACTTTTCTGTTTTAGTATCAAATATCTTAAGAAGTGCCCATGGAGGGGACCTAGAAAGGCACAAAGAGATGAGGAGGCAGAATGAGCGCCACCGGGTCACTGTGTAGATGTGTAAGTAGAGGGTCGTGAAGGGGCCAAAAGAAGGGAGGGTGGCCTTGGGCTTCTGCTTGGGGGACTGTGCAAATGGGGGTGCTAGTCATTAATAGAGACCATGGGATAAGAACTGAGGGGCATATTAAGGTTGTCTTGGGCATTTAGATTTGAAGTACCTGTGAAGTCCCTGTGGATCATTCATATGAAGAGGCCCGTGTAGGCAGCTCCACACAACAGTCAAGAGATAAAGCCAAGCTGGAGAGGGTGATGTGGTGACCCACGGGAGGTGAGTGTGCAGAGTGAGAGCAGGTGAAGGCTGAGACCCTCGAGGGAATTCAGATTTAGAGGCAGGAAGAGCAAAAGGAGACGGAGAAGCCACCTTCAGAGAAGAAAACCAGGAGCTGGAGCACCAAGGAGCCAAGGGGAACTTCAGGGAGGGAAAGGCAGGCATGACAAATTGTAGTCACCAACAAATTTCTCCAACAGGACACAAGTTCTGTGAGGGCCAAGACTTTTCCTCTGTATTGTTTACTGGGGCAAAGTAGGTGCTCAGTTAATACTTGCTGGGTGTGTGAAATAATGGGTGACTTTGTTGACAGCAGTGGCAGAGAAGTGACAAATTATTGGGAGAACCTGAGTTTCCACCTCTTAAGAGCCAGACAATATGCTCCAGGGATACAACTGACTTCTCAGGACACCCAATGTCCTGGTCAGATTACCTGTTCTAACTGAAAATATGTTGGTCAATACACGTGAAGATGATTGTTCTAAATATGAAAAGTACGCCCTGACTGGTGTGGCTCAGTGGATTGGTGCTTATGGGAGTACTGTGCTAGGCACTGGAGGGGTTAAAGAAAAACCATCCCCAATGTTTGTGCCTACTGAGATTTTATAACTGCAACAATATGTGTTGTCACACTTAGTCCTTACATAAATCCTCTAAGTCTTGTGAGGAAACTGAGACTCAAGAAGAAAAGAAATGTGCCTACATCAGTGCTTCTCAGCTACGGGTGATATTGTTCCCCCTCCCCAGAGTGGGAACATTTGACAATGTCTGGAGACATTTTTTGGTTGTCACAACTAGGGAGGAGGAAGTATACCACTGGCATCTCATGGGTAGAGGCCAGAGATGCTGCTAAACGTCCTACAGTGCATGTGACTGTCTACAGCAAAGAATTATCTGGCCCAAAAGGTCAATAGCACCGAAGCTGAGAAGCCCTGGCCTGCATTAACAAGCAGTGGAGCGGGCGCTTGTACCTAGGTCTTTGGATTCCAATTCCAGTGCTTTTCTGCGTCAAATGCCAAGAAAGGTAAGAGAGAAACTCTGACCCAGGTCAGAGTGGTAGTCTGCTGTGGACTTCTGAGCATGCAGTTATGAGAGACACAGAGCAAATCAACAGCAAGAGTTTCATCAGGCGAGGGGACAGTGCATTTCACACAGGGCACTGTTCTCTGGGTGGACTTCCTGCTGCTGGTGGCTCCTGAGCTGGTTCTGAATGGGCAGGCCTTAAAGGGGCAGAGTTCCCCAACAGCAACACTGGGAACTCAGACACAATAAAACATTGCCTTCAAAGTTCTGAGGCAAAATAATTCTCAGCCTGAATTTCACACCAAATTGTCAATTAAATGAATGGAAGAATGAAGACTTTTTTCAGACATACAGATTCTCAAAACATTTATCTCCCATGTTCCTTTTCTTAGGAAGCTCAGACTATGCACCAACCATGAGGCTGACATGGGTTCCAGCAAAAATGATCAACTCCAGGAAAAACAACAAGTTATAAAAGAATGGGAATGTAATTATAGTACAATTATTGGCTCACCAATGAACATCATTTACATAATCATGCTAATTATGGATCTGCTAAAAAATTGTGATATAACTAGATTCAGAGACGTGGGAGAGAAAGGGACAACGGATTATGTCTAAAGCTGATTGCTCTCTCCCAGGCGCTCATTCTCGGGAAGACATCAGAGCTGTGCTAGTCAATATGGCAGCCAACAGCCACATGTGGCATTTGCATTTTAATTAATTAAAGTTAAATTTAAAATTCAGTTCCTCAGTCACACTAGCCACATTTCAAGTATTACTACCCAGTTAGACAGAACAAATATAGGACAATTCACCATTCCAGAAAGTTCTGTTGGACAACACCGTACTAGAGGCTGTACCACATCCAAACAAGAGAGTAGACCAAGAAAAAGAAAGACATTGGGGTCCAGAAAACAGAAAATCAACACATATAGAAGTGGCAGGGGAATCCCTAGGATACGAATAAAGAGAAATCCCCAGACAGCTGTCAGAAGGCCCTTTGTCTCTAGATCAATGTAGCTAATGATTAGTCTATTCTATCACTTTCTCTATAGAACCCACTTTTAGTTTCATCGATTTTCTGTAGGCTTTTTCTATTTTCTATTTCCCATTTCATTCGTTTCTGTACTCGTTTTTATTATTTCCTTTCTCCTTCTTCGGATTTGGCCCCGCATCTTTTTAAGTACAGAAATCCACAGATCAGTGGGGACAGGTGGACCTGTGGCTGGTTTCCACACACACCTGGGCTCCAGAGTTGCTTTTTTGTCAAGTCATGACCCTTCTGTGGACTTTGGCCTGAATATGCTGAGAAGGCAATTCTCCCTGCCCTGGGCGAGACCCCTGGCTCTTCCAGCAGTATTTGAACTTACACTTTTAAAGCTCCTGTGTGCATGCATTACTTCTATTGAAAAATAACTATTAGCCCAGGCCAGGTACCTCACTTGGTTAGAGGATCATCCCAAAGACCAAAAGGCTGAAGTTTCAATTCCCGGTCAGGGCACATACCTAGGTTGTGAGTTTGATCCCTGGTCAGGGCATGTACAAAAGGCAACTGATTAATGTATCTCTCTCATATCAATGTCTCTCTCTCTTTCTCTCTCTCTTTCTCTCAAATCAATAAAAAACATATCCTTGGGTCAGGATTAAAAATAATAATAACTATTAAAAAGCAAAATATGTTTAAAAGAGAAAAAATAGACAATAACAAGCATTGGTGAGGATCCAGAGAAACGGGCAACCTCATCCCCTGCTGATGGGAAAGTGAAATTGTGCAACCATTCCAGAATATAGCTTGGCAGTTCCTTAAAATGTTAAACATAGATTTACCGCGGGACCCAGCAATTCCATTCTTAGGTATCCATCAAGAGAAATTAAAACATGTCCACACAAAAACTGTTCAGAAATGTACATAGCAGTATTATCTATAATAGTTCCAAACTAGAAACAATCCAAAATGTCCACCAACTGATGGCTGGATAAACAAAATGTGCCATATCCTAATAGAATGAGATCCTATTCTATCGTCGGCAGCCGTTCGTCTCGAGAGACGATGGTGTAGCTTCTCAAGAGTCCATCTGCACCGCCGAAAATGGCTGTGCAGTCCGACTCGGGAGTGACACGGTATCTGTTTCCCCCCGTGTTGAATCGACATCTTGCGATGACGCTGAAGCTACAGAGCCTGGGCAGGGTAATATGGAGGGTCTGCTGTTGCCCATGCAGCAGACCCCCCCTCTCTTCGCAGCTGAAGGGTCCAAGGGAAAGACGGAGTCAATACAGCTTGGCTTCAGGTGCGCCGCAGGAGTTGCCGGTGTTGACTACAACGTCAAACCGCCTTAGGGACTCCGGCTCCGGATTTTCTGTCGGGGTTTACTCCCTTAGCCTTTCCCCTGAAGAGGTATGCCGCAAGGCAGCGGAGGTTTTTTGGCGTCAGAGTTTTCCTTCTCTGATGTACCCTGACTGGAAGATCGAACCAGCGACACTTAGCTCGCAGGCCGACGCTCAATCCACTGAGCTAAACCAGCCAGGGCCAATCCTATTCTATAATAAAAGAGAATCAAGTACCGAGGCATGCTACAATATAAAAGAGCCCAGACAACATTGGGCTAGGTGAAAAAAGCCAGCCACAAAAGACTACACACAATGTATGATTCAGCTTATGTGCAATGTCCAGCAATGGAAAATTTATACAGACAGAAAGTAGACTAATGGTTGCCAGGAACTGGGAGTAGGAATGGGAAATGACAGCTAAATCATAGGAAATTTCTTACTGGGGTGAGAGAAATGTTCTAAAATTAGAACATGGTGATGGTTGCGCAACTCTGTAAATACATTAGAAATCACTGAATTGTACACTTAAAATGGGTGAATTTTTTTGGCATCTTAAGTTATACCTCAGTAAACTTCTTTTTAAAAAAGCAAACGATAAAGTCTATTTAAAAAAGAGAACTTGCAGACTATGAGCTGTGTGCTTTAATGTTATTGTTATAACAATGCTGAAAGGTTGGTATTACTATCCCCTTTTTACAGATAAGGACACTGAGGTTCAAAGAAGTTAAGCAACTTGTACAATTAGCAAACTTCACCGAGTTACAATGTGTGAGCATGCGCCCTGACTAGAGTCCGTGGCCTTTCTCCCACTTGTGCCTGTCTGGGCCCTAAATCACTGCTGGCAGGTCACACAGGAGCTGAGCTGAGGTCTCCTTCAACTCCTATTCCACATAGCCTAGCAACCTAGTCACCATGTTTGTACAAAGTGCTGTTAGGCCAATGGGTGACCTCTAAGTAGCCCAAGGTTTTCTTTCTCTCTAGAGACCAGTATTGTGATATTGTGATTTATAAGAAGAAACGTATTTGCTCTTAGTCTCCACTCCTGGCTCACAGTTCCCCAAACCCTTGGAATTTTGCAAGTAATAAGAGCAACGGGAGCATCTTTTATTACAATAGTTGGTCTGCTGTCATGAGTTCTTAAAACAGCTCCAGAGCCCCCCCCCCAAAAAAAAGGTGAAAGGAGTGTGTTATTCACAACCACACCTGAATTTATGAGAATGGGGTAACTTTTGGAAAGCCCCTAAGGATGGGGGCTGGTTGCCAGGGAAACCAACCATAATTAGAGAAGGGGACAGAGGCTGGAGCTTGAATCATTCACCAATGGCCGATGGTTTAGAAAATTGTGTCTCTGTAAACACTCAAAGGACAGGGTTCAGAGAATGTCTGGGTTGGTGAACACACAGAGGCACTGGGAGTTCACAATCTGTTCCCTGTCCCCATACTTGCCCTACAAATCTCTTCCATCTTGCTATTCCTGAGTTCAATTCTTTTATAATAAACCAGTAATCTGGTAAGTAAAATGTTTCCCCAACTTCTGTGAGCTGCTCTAGCGAAGTAATCTAATCCAAGGAGTGGGTCACAGGAACCTCCAATTTACAGCCAGTTGGTCAGAAGCAAAGGTAACAACGTGGGCTTGAGACTGACATATTGGGGGGGGCAGTCTTGTCAGACTGAGCCCCCACCCTATGAGACCTGATGCTGTCTCCTGGTACAGAGTGTTAGCATTGCATTATAATTGCTTGGGGGTGCTGCGAAAAACACACACTGGAAGTATGAAATACAGAGACTACATATGAATAACCCAAAATGTGACCTGGCCAATCTTTGCCACAGGAGGCCAGAAGTTAGCAGATGTTACTATCTGAAAAGTAAACTTTGCCTGCCTCTCTCCACAGCTCTCTCAGTGGTGTCTTGGAGGGTGGGCTATGGAGCCAGACTCCGTGAGTACAAGATGCAGTTCTGCCACTCAGAAGCTGAGGGACCCTGGGCAAGTGACTTAAACAATCCTTCTGTGCCTCGGTTTGCTCATCTAAAGTGGAGATGGAAAAGGAACCTCCTCTAGAGGACTGTGATGTGCCTAGAGTGATACTAAGTGCTGGAGAAGTGTTGGCTGTCAGCGTATTTTGCCTATGTATTTAAACTTATCACTTAACTGTGCAAAGTCTTCCGTTGCTTGGCTTTGCAACAGAACTGCACTTTGGTCCATTCTGTTCCCTTGTCTACCATGATTTTATCTGTTGGTGAGGGGTAGGCAATGTCCCCGAATGCTTACCACACCTTTTCACTGACCCATATGAAACCAGAGACCAAGGAGGCTGTGGTGGTCATCTGGTCCAAGTCTGCCATTGTATAGATGGGGACAATGAGGTTCTGCACAGCAGATAGATGCCCTGTCCACAAGCTGGTCCACCTCTCCAAGAGGTCTAGCTGACATAATTATTAAACAAATATTCTACCCAATAAGCTTTTGTTTCCCAGCTTCTCCATAGCGATCTCCTGTCCACTTGGCTGAAGAAGTAAGTAAGAAAAAGCCACACTGATTTAAAAAACTGTCAAATGCTAATTCAAGTTACTCCATTTGAAAAATCACAATAAAAGCATTTTTAATCCTCCTTCCTTCTCTCCAAACATCCATCACTGGAAAAAAAAAAAAGCTATCATTTAAAAGCTGTGAGCCCAACAGGACAGTTCTGCGGACAGTGGTTAAAAGGTAGGCTTCTTCCCAAGGAGGGCTAAAGTGGTTTTACCCCTCTCATTACCTTGGTAACTGCTACCTTGGCGCCCTTGTTGATGAGCTGAACCACATTCTCCGCTTGGCCTCTGTACGCGGCTATGAGAAGGCGTTCTGAAAGTGCAGCGACCGCATCCTGCTGGCTCATGAATTAGAAGAGAAAGACGTTTCCAGAGAGAGGTGGGCACGTCCCTTCAGCTCCACACGACGCCACTGGCCCAGGCCGGCACCACGGGGACAGATGCTCCCAATCATTGGAAGGTGCCCCTTTCACTATGCCATCTTTGGGACCTGGGGGTTACAAAACAAAGCTGCCGTCAGTGCCCCTCAGCACACAGCACAGACCACTCATCTTCTCTCTGACGTTAGGGCTTTGTGCTGATTGCTCATGGCAGGGGAGGGGAAATGGGGGAGACAGGACAGAGGGAAGGGCCCTCTGCTCAGTAAAGCTCCTAACCTTACAATTGGGTGGCAGCAGATGTGCCAACCTCCCTCCTTTCTACCCCCTCAGGGGACTCAGGATTCTCTAGAGGACCATGGCCAGAACTGCGAGGCCTGACAGAGCTCCTAAACATCACCTGGTTTCCTGAGCCATGTTGGGCAAGAAACTGTCTGTGTATGATTACTACAAAGGGCTTTCTGGGCTGTGGCCCCACCATGGCTAACGTGCAGATTCCCCGGGCAGGTTAGGTGCCCATGGAGTGTACCCCAGAGACCCCAAGGAGTGGGTTCTCTCCTTGGAATTTTCTCCCATAATTTTACTGCCATCCTCTTCCTCCATCCTTTTCTCACTGCAAATAGTGCAGTTTCCTGAGTTCTGGAACAGACGGAGAGCTGGGCACAGACCCAGGCCATCTCCCGGGTCCAATTACTACTGGAACCACCCACCATGGGAACAACAGGGATGCTAGACACGCTGACAGCACTGACAGCCTGCGCTGCCAACCGTGCTGGGAGGGGCTAGTCAACAGCTTCCCAGCTTAAGAAGCAGAAAATGAATGGCCTACTAAAACCACCTATAGGCCACTCAAAGCAGAGGTCTGGAGGTACTAACTAGTGGTAAACTTAAGCGCTTCTTTCCACAAAACGGCCAAATGACTAGAAGGTTAAAGACTGACTCCAGCCAGGAGTCCTAGGCCACATTACACCAAACCAAAGCCAGTGGTCATTACTTCAAAGGTGAAGGCTTCTTTGGGTACAAGAAGGAATGCTTAAGGATCTGATTGACAGCAAGGAAGTGAGGGCTTCTTTGAATTTAAAAAAAATACTTATTAAAAATATCAATATATACAAAAGGAAAGAAAATGCTGTACCAAAGGTACACCACGCATTCTTCATCCCACTCTACCTCCCAAAACATACAGACACCTTTTACAGTTGCTTCCAGGCAAATCCAATGCTCCTTTCGATCTCGAAAGATTAAGAAATTGGCCATGACGTGACCGGGAAAGGTCTGGACTGGGCCATGCAGTACCTCCAGTGCAGCGTGACATCTGGGCAGGCCAACTCATGGCCGCTGTGGGAGGCTGGGGTTAAAGGCTTGGATATAACACAGATGTAACAACAGACTGTGGTGGGGATTAAAGACGGTATTTTATTATGTGAATGTATTGGTCAAATATGAATATTTTAACTTCAGAAAGAATTCTTATCTCTCCTCAACTTGTGACTTATCAAATTTCACCTTGTCATCCAGAATACCCAAAAGGCAGCCAAAGAATTGCAAGGAAGCAGAGAGAAGGAAGCCTCATGAACAATCCTGTTCTGGTCGCCAGGTTCATTAGAAGCACAGGACACCTAGAGAAGGGCACGTGCCAAGGCAGCGGCTCCTGCGTTAGCCAGAGTCAGAGGTCCCTGGACTGTGTCAGAAATCTTTTTGAATGAATGAGTCAATGAAAGAATAAAGTTGAGACTCAAAACAGAAAGCAGGAAAATGCTTTTGGAAATTCCCAGGATGGAACAGAAAGAGAGTAGTTTGGGCTTTATGTCTGCCAGACAACCTTGCTATTGGGAAGTGGTTTGTTTCTGTAAACATAGGACACATTGTCTCTCTTTATTTAGGGAATCTGTGGTACCTTCAAACCAATTATACTGAGTTTCTGCGATGTTTGTCCCAATTCTGAAAAAGCACTCCAGGTCCAAAGGGCAGAAAAAATACGGAATATTAGCTACGGCCTCTTGAGTGATCTCCCTCCCACAACATTCTTCTTTATCTACTCAATTGTTATTTCTGTGCACTGGACCTAAACCGCCACCCTCCCATTCCCAGACCTTTCCTGCAATGGGCAGGTGGATGTCTACAGGACAAAGGCCTCGAGACAAATATTGTTATCATGGCTACAATCTTACTCATTGCCCTCCACAGCTTTGCTCCTGGGGAGAGAGATCTTGCTGGAACCTCAGTGCCTGCCATCAGCTAAAGTCATGAGCTCCAGACCAGAAGTGCTGTCTGGTCTCCCCAGAAAACAGATGCCTTGGATCAACAGGCCTGTGGTACACCGCCAGCCACTCCCCTCCCACCCCCTGTCCCGTGCAATAAATTCAGCGTGTCAGACACTGAGACGAAAGCACAGCTACACTTTTTGCCATGGTTGCAAGCTACTGAGATAGCCTTGCTTACATAATTACCTTTGTTAAAACAGCCCTTTGCAAATCCAGCCCATATTACAATTTTTTTTGAGACAGAAAAATACTATAGTTGTGAGAAAATGTTGGCCAAGAGAAATGTTATATATTTTTTGTTTTTCAGTGATAGCTACTGAATAATGAAATGTTCCCCACTCCTAATTCCCATCCCCATCCTGCCTCTCTGCTAGGCTCAGCTCATCCAGGCTCGCCTGAGGCACAGGGCAGCCTCCAGGACAGGTCACCATTTTGGGTACATATTCCCCCCACCCCCACCAGTCGCACAAAAAACTGCCTGCAAAAGCTGGAACAGAAACCCAGGTTTTCAGTTCCTAGTCTGTCACTAGCATCATCCCTGTGCATTTGGGAATCTCAAGTTCATTCTCAAATTAAGTCCAGCAGTAGCCTTACTGCTAGGGCTTCCAGCATTCACTTGCACTTGCATTTACAGGGTGGGTGGGAAGAAATGAAAGTGGCTGAGTCTTCTTTTCTGCTTCCTGTTTCCTGCTGTGCCCCCCACTCAGCTTCCTCCCCACTTCTCTCGTGACCGTGACTGTGACCGTGACCGCTGCCCTAGTCAAACAATGATCCTTTTGGAGTGAGGGGCTGCTCAGCTTGTCCTCTGATACCTGCCAGGCAGACAGGCAGGCTGTGGGGGAAGGAGAAGGGGGAATGAAGGACCCCCAACAAGCAGTGGGGAGGGGAGAGGAAGGGCAGAGTGGTGACCAGTCTCCAGTCAGCGAGTTAAACTTCCCAGCCAACCTGTTGGGTACCCGGGGCGTAGCCACCCTGTTCCCTCATTAAAGCTGAGCCTCCACTTCCAAATGAATCAGCTATCATTCAAGACACCTCTCACTGCGGGTGGGGAGGAATTTCTTCTGCCCCAACGGTATCAATCACACCCCTCATGTCACGACGCTCCTTTTCACAGTGTTCTAGAGAAAAACCTTAAACGCAAGCGTGCTCCCAGTTCTCCAAGCAGAAATGAAATAAATGCATGATCATACGTAGGCAACGAGTATCCTGAATCTCGAAGGGGATTGAGCTTCCAATAAAGACTTTCCTCCTTCCTCTCAGACCACTGCCCCATTTTCACTGCGCTCCAATTTGCCGATTCTTTTGTCTCCCAAAACAAATGCCAGAAGGCCACGCAGCTGTTTGGTCTGGGATGCGATCGGTTTTCTTTTTATAGCAAGTGGTCTATGAGGTTTGCTTTTGTTGTTTTCTTAAGGATTTACCACAAAGTCCCCTGTTCCCAATATCCCAGAGCCACTTACTACATTCAGGCAAAATATTCTGAAACAGACCTGCAAACAAAAGTCCCAGCCAGGCACGATGCACAACCTCCCCAGGGACGATCCACAGGCACCCAGGCACGCCATCCGTTACAATAACTCTCTTTGCTCCTACTGCTCCAAACCCTGGATGAAAGAGACTGTACTCACATCCGGGGGTCTGTCCTCCCCATTCTGCACCGTGTTCCGCTGGTGGATAACTGCAGTCAGTCCTCTCCTGGGGAGATCACTAGCTTCTCAGGGCTGTCACGCTGGATGGGTCTGCAGTGATTTACGTTACAATGCTTGCTGCCTTTTTCCCCTTGAGCTTCCTCTGCCAACACTGGCCACATCACATCTAAAAGCTTATTAAGGCATCCATTCAGCTTGTCCTAGTCTGCTCGTCACAGCTTCTGAAAGATTTTAGGTCCTTAGATTTTGTTGGAGAGCTCCCTCCTGCCGGCAGAGGACCTGTAACACTGCCCAGATGGAAGAGTCGGGGAATAATTCACAGATGGGTGGGAGGCTTTGAATGATGCTCAGACGAATGACGTTTGCATTCTTTCAGTAGTAATGCAAGAAGAAGAGATGAATGTAAGGGAGGGAGGAGGCAGTAAGGTTCAAACTCTGCCTTTATGGTAACAGGAAAATGCTCCCATTGTGGGAAGAGCGAAGACCCAGACACTAGACCCGTCTCGGCAGTTCCCGCACAGTGACTGCAGCAGCACAGGAGATAAGGAGATGGTTGAGCTGCCGTCCCTGACATTTGTAAACTCACAGTTTGTCTTACAGATTCTCCTTTGAACAGAGTCTCTGAAGACAAGGGATGAGGGAGGAAAAAAGGGAGCAAATCTGTATCAAGTACAGTCAGTGACCCTCAACATGACAGGGGTGTCCTCTAGCCCACTTGTTGAAAAACCAGAAAACCAACTCCCCAACTGCAGCAACCGCAGAAAGGAAGAGGGTTTTCATTTTGACTTAAGCCAGTATCACCACCTTGCTTGCATTTATAAAGGGAGAATCGTCAGTCCTGGAGATGGAAAATAACTCTGTCAACACATACCGTCTGGGCCCTCTTTCTGCTCTGCCCCCATTTTGCTGAGGGTAGTCGCTCCTGTGGGTGATGGGCTGGGACTCTGCTTTGGCCATCATTTGGCTTATTCCAAGGGCAGGAGACTAGCCAGGGACCCAGGCCAGTGTGCTACAGAGATGGAATTCCACTGGGGAGATGAAGTGCCAGCGGAATGAAAGCTTATTTTTGGTACAAAACACATGTACTAGTTTACCCCAAAATGATCGCTACTGGGACACTCTGCCCTCTATGGCAAGACACATGAGGTTAGAACAGAGATGAAGGTGACTCACTCCCTGCTTTGAAGATGCTCATCATCTGGCCCTGATAAGCCTCATTCAGGACCCCAAAGGCCAGATGAGATGACACAAGGACAAAACCAGAAGGGGCTTATTTTCTCAAAGCTTCCAGAACACTTCCTTCTTCCGAGAAGACCCATTGGTAGAGACCTCAGTATCAGTGACGACAGCACACCCCTGACTGCTCACAGAGTCAGCAGTCCACCAGTGCTATCTGCAAAGACGGGAATGGCAGAGGCAGAGACACACCTCTTGAGCAAGCCCATGATCATTTTACACCCCCGCCCCACCAAAGGAACATGCACACTTACTTCTGGAGCCAGCTCAAGTACAGTGATTGAATCTGAAATAATCACCTTTGCAGAAGACACAGAAAGGCTGTTGCAGTGAAAATTGAGTGGCATCTGGATCCTATTCAGGAACACTCTGACATACCTACCATCAGGAAAAGCTACTAACAAATGTAAAAAAATCAGAGGCACAGGAACATATCGCTGAGTGCAGATGTGATGGCAGGAGGCTTGTGATGTATAGAGACCTCTTGTTTTTACACAGGACAATAATTACTTGTTGGCTGCCTGGCGCTACTAAATCACCAGAGCCTCCAAGTGGGGCTAGGCACTCACATCCCATAGCAAACAGCCCACATGTTCAAAATCCAGACCAAGTCATTGCTGAGCTTTCTGCTACCCCAACTTCCCATACACAGAGTGATCATGCCTTCATCTGTGCTCCCACAGTTTTCTCTATGTTCTTGCTTTGGACTGAATTTTGTCCCCCCAAAATCGATATGCCAGAACCTAATGCTCACTGTTGACTGTATTTGGAAATATGGAGGGCTTTTCCAAGCTAATTAACATTTTAAAAAGTCATAAGATGGGGTTCTGATCTGATAGGATTAATGGCTTTATAAAAAGAGACATCCAAACGGCTTCACGTGCTGTCTGGCTCTCCATGCTCCCACACCAGCCCACCTGTTCAGAGGAAAGACCATGTGAGGACGTAGCAAGAAAGTAGCCATCTGTCAACCAGGACAAGTCTTAACAGAAACCAAACCCTGCTAGTGCCTGACCTGGGACTTCCAGCCTCCAGAACTGTGGGAAATAAATTCTGCCGTTTAAGCCACCCAGCCTATGGTATTGTGTTGTAGCAGCCCAAGCTGACCAAGACAGGAAGGTATTTCACAGTGTAATTGCTGGCAGGGGCTTAAGATTGGTATTCTTGGTGAGACTGAGCTCCTTAAGGGTAGAAACCTTGCTGTGGTTCTCTTGTATCTCCAGTAGCTGGCACGGTAGCCTTTAATGACCCATTCGGTGGGTGACAGAAAATCTAATTATCAATTGCTTTTTCTAATCATGAATTGGTCTTCAAAAGCCTGTAGATCCCATAAGAAACAGAGGCAGTGCTAACCCAGCCAGGTAACCTTTCCTTTCCCCACAGGGGAGCCAGGCTGTAACTCCAGAACCTCCCAGAGATAACAACAGGGGAAGGAGGGTCATCATTATCCTCCCCCCTTCCTCCCCAAACAGATGATGACAGCTTCAGGGGCCAGAAGAATCACTGATCTCCAGACAATCCCTACTCAGTGACACGGGTCTGTCAGCACCCAAGCACTGGACAGCACCACAGCCATCCCCCGGGATTTCCTTCTCATTACCCTCATTAATTCACTGGTTGGGTAACGTTACAAATGCTAAAGACAAACCAAAAATAAATACCGAATTATGACAGAACCAATCACCAGAGTGTAGTCCGTCTTCGGTGTATCCATAGCTCCACTCCTACCCGCTCCTTAAATCTGCTCTGATGTGGCATCCTTCTGCCCCCAGTTTTCCTACAAAACTGCCGTTGATGTTGATTTTGTGGTGTATTAAGCATTTACTGAAGAGATGGGCACAAAAAACTATGGAAGCTTTGAGGGAGATCTTGCTTGGTGTGCTGGGGGGAAAGGAGTAGACAAAGTTCTCACAGAAAAGGTAAAACATTTGAACTGGGTGTTGGAGGATGTGTAGGATTAGGGTTAGGGTTAGCATTAGGGTTATGGTTAGGCAGAGAAGTGGGGGAGGACATAGGCAGAGGAAATAGTAAGAGCAAACACAGAATGGTCTGAAAGCGTGTGTCCAGAATAGGAAAACAAAGAGGCCTTTGCAGCTGGAGCTTCTAATACACGGGCAAGGCCATGGATGATGTTACAATCAGGCTGTGGAAAAAACTGTATGTTGCAGTCAGGCTGTAGAAAAACTTTCACCAGGCCAAAGACATTGGTTTGACTGTAGAGCCCTAGAAATTGGGCTCTGGAAGTTGGTAAGCAGAAGAGAGGCTAGTTAGATATCTGCTCTACTTGGAACTCAAGCACATGGTATTAGATTAATTATAATTATGGGTTCATGATACACTTTTAAGATTGCATGTACATAGCTTTCTTTCTCTTCTTCATTTTTATTCCTTCCTTTCTTCTTTCCTTTTCTTTTTATTTCACTAATAGACTTTATTTAGGTTAACCAAAAAGTTGAACAGAAAGTACAGGTTCACCCTTCCTCCTCCCACCCACCTCCACCCTACCCCAGTCTGCATCTCCTATTACTACATCTTACATTCGTGTGGTACATTTGTTACAACTGATGAGTCAATATTGATACATTATTATTAACTGAAGCCCATGGTTTACATTAGGGTTCACTCTTTGAGTTGTACATCCCGCTGGCCACATAAATGTATAACAACATGTATCCACCATTCCAGTATCATACAGAGTAGTTTTGCTAGCCTAAAGCTCCACCTGTTTACCCCACCCTGCCCCCCAACTCCTGACAACAACTGATCTTTTTAGCCTCTCTACAGTTTTGCCTTTCTCAAAAGGTCATACAGTTGGAATCATACAGTATGTAGCCTTTCCAGGCTGGTTCCTTTCACTTAGTAATATGCATTTAAGGTTCCAACATGTCTTTTCATGGCTTGATAAGCTCATGTCTTTTTATCGCTGAAAAATATTCCATTGTATGAATGTATTCCAGTTTATCTATTCACCTACCAAAGAACATCTTGGTTGCTTTAAGTCTGGTAATTAAGAATAAAGTTTCTATATGCCCTGACTGGAGTGGCTCAGTTGGATGGGCGAAAGAATAAAGCTGCTATAAACATCTATGTACAGGTTTTTGTGTGAACATAAGTTTTCGTCTCATTTGGGTGAACACCAATGTATCAATCAAATTGCTAAAGCATATGGAAGGACACTGCTTAGCTTTTTAGGAAGTGTTATGCAAGGATCCCCTTCTTTTCAAAAAGTTTACTTTACTCCATTTGCTTTTATAAAAAACCTACATTAGTACCTGAAAAAGACCTACATCACTAACTTAAAGAAATCTGAAGAGGATTTTTCACCTTTACAAAAAAAAAGGCGCAAAATGAAAACAGCACTCAGCATTTGTCTTCAGCAAGCCGTTACAGAGGCAGTGCACACCCGGAGCAGCAAGCGCCACATGGCCAAGCTCTTTCCCCTGGAAATCCATCCACATCTCAGCACCAAGCCGTCACAACCCCGAACTGTGTCTGTGAGCATCTGTGCTTTACTTTGATTTATTTTGTGCATTCATTAGCAATACATGTCCTAAGGTAATTGCTTCTTTGCTTTGTGCCAGTTCAGCTTGCGAAAGGATTCATAGGCTGGCTGTACTTTCCAGAGAGCGGGGGAAACCTGTATTATCTCCCAAAGTGGCTGTAACATTTTGCACTCCCACCAGCTGGTTTGACACTGACCTAATTGTTAACTGATGGGACCTTTCAGTTCTCACGTTACATGATGCCTCAGTTGCATGGGTCCTGCTGCCATCCTCCTTCACCACACTTCGTCCTCCTCTGGTTTCCGTGACCCTCTCTCTCATGGTTCTCCTACCATAACTCAAACTATCTCTTTCTCTCATTCAAGTGCTCCTCTTCCGCTGGTCCCTTAAATGCTGTAGGTCCCTAAGGTCTATCCCTGGTTGTCTTCTCTGCTCGGTTCCTTCTCCGGTTCTCAGTACCACACCCCAGCCCGCCTGCTACTGCCCACATGCTCCCCTGCTGCCTAGATACGGATTGCTCCACATCTTCTTCAGCCTCAATCACTTTCTCTGAAGCTCCAAAGTCTCCAACACCCACCCACTGAACAGACATCTCACTTGGATGTCACTGACCAATACGTTCACAACCAATCATTGTCTCTCTCCTCTCCCATTCCTTTTCCTGTGTCCTCATCTTGGTGGGGGCTCTGTCTTCTTTCATCTCTCTGCCTACTTGCCTAACCTGGAACACTCCTCCTATTCTTTTTATTCCCCTCCCCCCATGCTCACATTCAATAAATTACCTAATCCTCCTCCTGTGAGACAGTAAGGCACAGAGATTAAAAATGCCAGCTTTGAAGTCAGAATGCCTAGACTTAAATCCCAGCTGTGCCACTTACTGGGGGTAAATTTCTTAATGACTCTACACCTGTGTTCTCATGTGTAAAATAGAATAACATTTCCTACCTCACTGAGTTGCTACAAAGATTGAATGAGATAATATACACACTATACAAGGCCTGGCACATACAGAATGCTCAGGTATTAGAAGCATGGTTGTACGGTGTACAGTTACTGCTTAAATGTTCCTTGATCTGTTCTCTCTTCTCTAGCTGCACTGCCACTGCCTTGATTCAGGCTGCCATCACGTCCTTCCTGAACTACCACAGTGGCCTCCAACGGGATGCCGATGATGTTTCTTGAAATTCTGTTTGTGATTCTCTAACTTAGAAATTGGGATAACATTAAAGGGAGTTGTTTAGAAGAAGGAGAATCAAAACTATGAACATTAAAATGAAAACTGTATCACAACAACCAACAACAGAAGCTAGGGAATCAAAACAAAGGCAAACTCAGTAGGCAACGAGAGTGGAAAAAGAATTATAGATATGGGGAACATTATGGGGGGAGGTCAGTAGGGAAGGGGGAAAGGGAGAAAGGGAGGAAGATGGCACAGGAATTAAGAAGCATAGTAGGAGGGAGTGGAGTAGACAGGAAGAGATTGAGAAGAACTATATGCACAACCAATGGGCATGGACTAAGAGGGGAACAACTGGAGGGAGGGGGGTCACTGGGTGGAGGGGAGCAGAGGGAAAAGAAATTGGGACAACTGTAACAGCATAATCAATAAAACATATTTAAAAAAAAAGAAATTGGGATAACAAAGGTGACGTAGATTTCAGCCTGCATATGAGTTTCGACCTAGGTAAAAGCAGAAAACAAGGCAAGATTGACGTTCAGGAATCAGATACTGAGTGTACTTTGGCCCCAAGAGTCAATAAAAGGTAACTTTGTAGACATTAATAGAACCTGGCCAGAGAGCTGCTGGGATTTCATAAACTTGACTCTCAGGAAAGACAGCCTTTGAGCCAACAGTGGTTAAATTCTCTCTCTTTTGTCTGGGCCTTAGAGATCGCTGAGACAATGAGAGAAGTTCCCCTCTTCTGATGTGTCAGTGTTAGAAGAAGGGGAGTAATGAGAAACCAACCCTTCTCCTCCCACTTGTTTCAAGATGGTGAAGATGGAGAACAGTTAGCTACGCTGCAGAGTAGAAGGAGCCATTAATGCTGCCCCATGTGCCAGCCAGTGGTCTGCCAGGTGACGGTGCCTGGGCCTTCAGTGCCAATTATCTTGCCTTTGACTATGGCCTATCTTCCTCTGTGTCTCTTGCCAAAGAGCATTTTATGTGAATAGACCATATGGGCGTTTGGGGGATTGCTAATTCTAGGGCTGATGTTTGCATGGAGAAGCCATTCTGCCATGTTGGTCTCCCTGCCCCGAGTCCTGCCCACTCCCTTCTCCACCTCGATTTATGTGATCACTGATGTCAGAACACTTTTTCACAACATAAATGTGACAGTGATTCTCCTCTGCTTATAATCCTCAGTGACTCCCATTCCCCCCAAAGTCCAGTGACACATAAATCCATGCAGGTCTCTGGTCTCAGCCTGTCTCCAACCACCCACCCATCCTGCACCCTGGCGTGGCCACAGGGGTGCTCGGAACACCTTGAAAACACTATCCTGTAATTTTTGCTTAGTTCGTTAGATGCTTTCCAAACTTTTTCTTATCCTTCAAACCTGATTCGAGGTGTCGTTCTCTCAGAAGACTCCTCTGATGCTGCTCCACCCTCCGGGTTCCAAAGATCAAAAATCCCAGCAACTTACTTAATGAATCTAAGTTCATTTCCTCAGGTATAAAATAGGAAGAAAAACAGTTTTTACTCATTGGGATGTTACAAAGATTGAATGCGGCCAATATAAAATAATGTATTTTGTTTTTTAAATCCCAAACTTGTCCCGTTGGTGTGGCTCAGTTAGCTGGGCAGATTCCTGGTCAGGGTACATGCTTGGGTTGCAGGCTTGGTCCCCCGGGGGGCATACAAGAGGAAACCAACAGGTGTTTCTTTCTGACATTGAAGTTTCTCGCCCTCTCATTCTTACTCCCTTCCCCTCTCTCGAAAAAAATAAAAAATAAAATATTAAAATCCCAAAGTGGACTGCAATTGTGTGACATCAGTATTCTTGGCCTCTCTTCCTACCTCCTACATTCATTGCCTCTTCTAAGGAGACTGTCCTAGCCAGAGATATTCCTGGGCTTTAGGATGCAGAATTGGAGGATAGGCAGACGAGGGGGGAGAGGAGAAGGTTGACTTGTCAATGTCAGAACATGGAGGCAGCTAGAATGCACACCTGGACTTTGCTAATCAACCTGGCCCTGGCTGGGCTTCCCACAGGATATGTTAATGGACATAGCCAGGACTGGCAAGATATGTTAACTAACCTGGTTGGGTGGGGAAGCAATGAGATACAAATGACCTAATGGATATGTTGATAAACAAACTCACCCTCACTGAAATGTGCAGTTGGCAAGTTTAAAAAGTGCACCTGCAGAAATACAGGTGGAACTCCTACGGGCCCACTAAGAGGACTAGGAGTACCAATTTTCCGTTCCCTAGCTCCCCATTCCCTTATTCCCAATTCCCCTTGCTCCTACAGGCCCTCAAGTTGGTCAGAGTGTTGCTTCTCCTCTTGACCCCCTTTCCCTTTTGTTCCCTCAATAAACCAGTTACTTGCTTCCACAGCAGTCTCTGGGTGATTTCTCAGAGCAGGGATGCCTTGACAGTCAAGGGACAAAATATATAATTACGTAAAGGATCCTGAGAGGAAAAGCTTATCCTGGATTACATGGATGGGTCCTAAATGCAATCACATGCATCCTTATAAAAGAATCAGAGATAATTTTAAGACAGAAGAGGAGGAGGTGGCCATGTGACCCCAGAGGCAGAGGGTACAGTGATGTGGCCATAAGCCAAGGACACCTGGAACCATCAGAGGATAGAAGAAGCAAACAAGGATTATCCCCAAGAATCTCCAGGGGAAGAACAACCCAGCTGACATCTTGATTTAAGACTTCTGGCCTCTAGAACATGAGAAAATAATTTCTGTTGTTTTAATTTAAGCTTACCTATTTTGTAGTAATTTATTACAGCAGCCACATGAAACTAATACAAATGCCTTATACATGAAGGATATTTAATAATTATATCAATTATCAGTCTGGGTCACTTACAAGCACAGAGTATGCTTCCTCTTTAAAGTCACATAAACCTTTGTGACCAAGAGCCAGGGGTCCACTGTGTCATTCAACACTAGTGATGCTGTTGTAACCAACGGATCCCTCCCTACTGTCTGAGAGGGGCTAAGAGGATTCTGCCGACTACATCTTCCTACAAAATGTCCTTCACTCACTCCTTCAGGAAGGAGATAGTGTGGGAGGGAACACTGAACAGCAGTGTGCCAGCAGAAGCAATGGCTCGTGCCACTGAGGGGGGACAGCCACCATCCCTGGGGTCTCTCCAGCTGGCCCCTGATTTGGGCTGAGGACTCAGCAGTCTATTCACAGGAAACACAGTGAAACTGAAAGAGAGCCATGTCAGGCAGCCAGTTTCCAATTCTGCTCCATAACATACACACACACACACACACACACACACACACACACACACAACACACAAAACACACACACATATACTCTCTCTCTCTCTCTCTCTGAAGTTTCTCTGCTAGCCAGGAATTTAGTGTCTGAATGTAACCTACAAACACAATTCCAAATATAGCAAAGGAAAGTCTGGGGTTAACATAAGTGTCTACTCATAAATGTACAGCATTAACTGTTATTTACCACTGGGCCTTGTTTTTCAGCATCATTTCTTCCACTGTATTTCTCAGTGGACAGAGGCCTTCTCTCGGGGCAGGAGGGGGCCTGTAAGTCAGGAAGGCCAGGACCCTGGCCACACGCAGATTGCTTCTACTTAGCAACATCTGATATGTAATCCTCCAGAAATGGTTGTTTTAGTCAAGGGAAGCCAGTTTTCGTATCTGTGGTCTGATTGTATTCAATTTCTTGACTAAGAAAATATTAACATAATATCCATCTGATACTAAAAATTCTAGATACTATGATGCATTCTACCTCTCCTTCTGACCCCCTTTCCCCTACCGACATGACTTTCTGCAATCATTCTTTCTATAAGCAAGCATGTCTGGATATGATTTGATGGGAAGAGTGTCCATTACTTACAAGAGGAGACATCCAGTGGTCTGGAAATGCTGGTACTACACCAACTGTTTCTACACCACCATTTGCAGAAGCTGATGCACATGGGTCTCCGAGCTCAATTCCCTGCCGAGGCTGGCTGAGGCAGGAGTGGGTAGACACAAGGAGAGGAGAGGGTCCCTTCAAACACTCCGCCTACGGAGTGCTTCATGACCTTTGGCAGGTTATATAACTTCCCTGAGCCTTAATGCCCTCATCTGTAAAATGGGGCACTAATGGTACCTACTGACTCCATAGGGGAGCTAAAAGGACTACCTGCAGGAGTGGGTGACACACATTTAGCACACGTGGTGCCCGGCATAGAGTGAGCCCTCAGAAGATACTAAGCGTGCATGCGTGCGTGTTCACAGTCCAAGGGATGCTAACAGCTCCGATTAGATTTCCAAATCCTTCCCAACATTTAATACTCCCCATATCCCTTTTTTATAGTTCCTAAGACCCACTCCAGAGTCTTGACCCCTTGGCCTTACTCAGCACACAGCATGACACAGTGTTTGGCTCTAACATGGGGCTTGGCTGGGATCTAGTGTCCCCGCAGAGGAGGGGAATTAAGACATCAAGGAGAGACGGCCATTGGGGAGGCTCTGCGGTTCTCTCCTGCACTCCTGTCATCACATATCGACAATCAGACATGTGCATGCGGGTCTCAGAATATGCCCTCCAACCTGCGGACTCTGACTTCCGGAAGGTGAGCATGTGTAGGTGGATGGCAGGCTTCACGGGAATGCCCTGCCCGAAGTCCGCTTCCCTCCCTCACATTATGCTGTTCCCAAACCCTGGTTATTTCCTAGCTAAGAACTTCTCTCATATTGGTTATTGTTCATATTTTTAAGTTTCAGTCGTAGATTAACCATGAGCGAGTTTGGTCCACTAAATTCTCTTACCAAAAGTTATGTTACATGACAGACACACTGCATTGTCATCAACATCATCAGTGTTGTGCATCATTCAGAATTACAATCCTGCCACGTGTTTACAAGGAGAAGAGGTGCCTACAGTGAAGGCAGCCGGAACAGAAATGACAGCGACCTTGAATTGCTATTATACACCCAGAATGAGCCCCAGAGACAGTCATTCCCAGGAGTTTTAAACCATCTTAAAATAGTTATGTGTCTCAGAATATTCTCATTAGTATCATAGTCAAATGACTTCCCCGATGGAAATATAGTTAATTAGTGGAGCTTCAGCAGTCTTCAGGAGACAGTGCCAACCTGAGCAATTACGAAGCAGGAGACCTTCAGTGGAAGAATCCCAGGTGAAGCTCGTGCCCTCCCTCTTCTGGTCAGGCCCTCAGAGCATGAGGCTGTGCTTTCTCACGGGCCACGCCTGAGCTTGACTCTTCCTTGCTCCCAGAGGCTGGGGGCCGAGCCCCTGGGGAGGACTGCACCTTGCATTCTCCACGTTCAGGCGATCACCTCTTTGATGATCATTTATATCTAGCCCAATGTTCAAACAAAGACCACAGTCGAAAGGCGTGACAGAGGAAAAAAAGGAAGGGGAGAGGACTCAGAGGAACACAGGAGAAGAACGTGAAAAGAGAATGAGCACCAGTGTGAGGACACAGCTACCAGAAGGTTCAATCCCTCCCAGCTCCCAGTCCTCAACTCCCACCCCTTCCCACATTAGAAGTGTTCCACGCAGCCCAGTCTCTACTCATACAGTTTGCAGTAATGAAAATGCTCTGGAATTAAGACAGCGGTAATGCTCGTATACCTCTGTGAATATACTAAAAGGCACTAAACTGTATATTTTAAAAGAGTGAATTTTCTGGTATAAGTAACATATCTCACTTTTAAAAAATGACCAGTTATGTGGCAGGGCACTGAAATCAGACAGACATGGACCTGACTCCCATCTGCCACATGTATCATGCTGTGGGGAAGTCATTTACATCCTCTAAGCTTCAGACTCCTGCCCTGTAAGATGGAATTAATAAAAGGATTATCTCATGTGGCTACTGTGAGACTCAAGCAAGGTAATAAATGAAGTGTCTGGCACAGTGATAGCACACAGAAAACTGCCCAATAAACTATGACTGATGTTAGAGTGACAGAGAGAGTTGACACTGGCCCTCAGCCAATATACCTTTTGACATTCCTGGGATATATTCGTTAATGACTTCTATCAGACCTACTAAATGGTATAACTGTCTATATGACTGCAGGTAAGGAGTGACACTCGTGAAGTTTGCTGCTCAGTCAAAAGGAGAAAAGCCTGTCATAAAGGAAGAAATATCAGCAAGCAGAGAAACAGCTTCCCACTTTGTCCTCCAATGGGGGCAAGGGCACTAAAACCAGGGCTCAGGCCAAAGAAATTCAGGCAAAGCCCATAACCAACGCCCCTGACACTGCTCCGCACGCCAGCTCCTGCTGGAGGCAGCAGGGGACACGTGTGATAATGGTGGGTCCAATTCCCAAGATCCAGCTCTTACTGGGTCAACTATTGCCCCTACACCTGGTGAGCACAGGCTGGTATCAGCTGCTGAGATTCCCAGGTTACTGGCAATACCACTGCACAGTTTGTAGGATAGAGAGTCCACTGATCCTTCTACCAAAGGACCTGCCACCATGTCCTAGGATCACTGGCACTGGGGGAAGTGGAATGCTGCCAGATCCTTCATGATGGCTATGGCTCTGAGCTGACCCTGACCCCTGAGGACCTACAATAGTGGTTCAACAGGTGAAACAGAGGCTTGTGGAGTCTAGGTGACAAATGGAGTGGTAACCATGTCTGTTTCAGAGTGGCTCTAGGAGACCCACAGAACACCCTGTGGAGACTTTTCCAGACTCCAAGTGCATAATTTAAAGAGAAGTACTTAGAAACTAGCAAAACCATCACAATGGTTCCCTGAGGGAGTCAGGAAACTCTCTGTATAAAATTTAAAAAGAATAACTGTTATTTTTCTTACATTTGTAAAGCAATACCAAACCAGCTTCTTATCTTGAGGAACACTAGGAGTTCCTACATTTGACAGAACTTCTCCCTCAATAACCCTCATACTTCAGTATGCCGCACCTATTGGTTACGGTCAGCTTCCACTGATGCCACGAAGAGGATAATCTCGAACTTAACAGATCAGCCCTTATGTAAACTCATAACTTCTCACACACAAAGCCTATTGTTTAATCCTGCGGACATTTTTTTCATAGCAAGACATTCTTGGTGAAGGAAGCAGTATGTTTATTTACACTCTGACGCAATCTTCTTCACCTCTGTAATTACTCTAGAATGCTTTCCTATCACCTTCATAAACAAACTTAAGTCCAAACCCACTTGCTGATAGTATTTATGTGCCTCGATATTACAGCACCGTCTGGTTGCTATCACCGTTTACCCTGCACTTGTCTACCCAGCACTAGACCACACTTTGAGAAGCACTGCTCTGTAGGACAAATGACCTGATTTCTTCAACAACAACAAAAGAAAAAATCTGCAGGAAAAAAAGAGGTGGAGGAGAAACCTAGCGTTGAGGGTTTAAGCTAATTGCTATACACGAACTTCTTTGAATTCCACTTAAACTAAACTTAAGAATGTATATGACAATCATAAAGATGTAAATAATTGCTTAATATTTTATGATATTACGTGATTGTTAATTTCTGAATGTGTGATAAAGATATTGTGGTGGCTTTTTTTCCCAGAAGAGTGCTTTTAGAGATGCAAACTGAAGTATTTACAAAAATAAATGACATGCTGTCTGGGATTTGCACAAAATAACCTGGGATTGGGGCAGAGAGGTACAGATGAAATAAGACTGTCCACATTCTGAAAACTGCTGAAGCTGAGGTCCATTGTGGTATTGTTTCTACTTCTGTATGTGTTTGAAATGTTTCATAATAAATGTTTTTAAACAATTGAGAAAATACCCAGTGACAAAAGCTATTATGAATAATTGGTATTTCATTACTTATCTCCAGCCATGTAAAAAAAAACAGTAGGACACATGTACAAATTATCCAGATCACGGGTAATGGTTAGGGCAGTGGTGAGTTCACAGAAGATCCACAATAACTCTGAGGCACACATTTTACACACACACACACAAACAAACATTCAAGTTTGCCCGACAGAAAAGCCTTTGGAGACGACTCCTACTGGATCAGCTACATTCCTTAAAAACTTCCCAGACATGCCTTTTTCCGCACGCCTGGCCATACAGAGGCCAATCCCACAGCCTTTCACCAGGAGTGCATTCCATGCTGAGACCGAGAGCAACACTGCCTTAGGAGGCAAGTTCATGGCAGCACACACTCTCCTCCCAGCAGCACCTCCATTCCCCGGGAGGCAGCTTTCACGCTGCTTTCCAGAAAAAGGGCAGCTGTCCAAACACAACAGGGCAAATGCAGCCCTATCTGGGTACCAGGTAGAACCCAGTAACCATGATGGCAGGAATGATAAAAAAGCTAACACTTACTGAGCTTTTTACCCTGGGTCATGAAGTGTGGAAAGGTCTCCATGTATTCCTCTTGGCAACACAAGGGGTTGCCCTATAATGACCCACATTTCCTAAATGAGAG
The DNA here is from genome assembly GCF_987537825.1 of Furipterus horrens. Classification (NCBI taxonomy): domain Eukaryota; kingdom Metazoa; phylum Chordata; class Mammalia; order Chiroptera; family Furipteridae; genus Furipterus; species Furipterus horrens. The sequence goes on along the minus strand of NW_028327176.1, from coordinate 133,131,064 downwards.
AGCGGTCAGGCCACTTAATCAGAATTGCACAGGTAATACGCTGTAGGGTCAAAATGTGAACCCAGCTGTCAAATTCCAGGGCATCCACTCTGAACTGTGGTGTGAGGCTGCTTTCCTAACTCCAAGAAGACATCAACTTTCCATGTTAGGTCAAGGGTAGGTCAAGTTCCATGGTATTCTTTCAGAATAAATGCATTTTTTACTTAGATCTGGTCTCCATACAATCTGTGGAGCAAGGCCCTCAATGACTGGTCACAGCTGCAGGGGGCCTCTGCAGAGCTTCCCAGGGAAATGGAAAGTGATCCATGTACTCTGTCCCAGCACAGGGCAGGAATTCCACCAGACAACCGTACATGCATCACGTTCCATAGTTATCTGTGAAACCAAAAGCACAAACTCATATTTTTGCATTGATTTTTCTGCACTCGCTTGCGTGTGTATGTACATGTGTGTTATGTGTTAAATATGTGTTTGTTTTAATCTCATTGTCTTTGCTGTCAAAATACAGCTGCTAGACAAACATACAAAGGGCCTATAGTAGTACAGTTTTTCAAACCACGTATTCTTTTTCCCAGCATGGCTAATGCTTAGAAATGTTACCCTATTTATGCCACAGGCATTTGGGATTTACTACATACAAACATTTAATGAAAGTCAAAGATTTACATTAGGGGGCACAATTCTCCCCAGCTCCTGAATGCCTTTAGACATCATGAAGGAATTCAAACAGTATTACTTACACTAAAATTAAGTTAATTATCAAAAAGTTTTAAATATATTTAGTTATAATGAATTTGATTAAGGCAGCGATTGGGGAACCTTACTCTTGTTTAAGACTTTCAACGCTTTCTTCTCTTTTCCCTAAAGAAGCTATATGCTCTACTTACCTGAACAAGGATCTAAATAGAGTCCTGCTAATGATTTGCCAGGTTCTTGCAAAGGCTTCTATTTCCACCTGCCAAGTGTTGCAGTACCACCTTGCAAAACCAGGTAGGAGGGGTGGGAATGGAAAACCTTTCTCAGGCATTATTGTCCTTAGTCTATAACATTTTGAGCAGATTTGAATGGACTAGCTGCCTCCTTCCCCAACATCCACATACTTCATCACATTACCGAATTCTATTTTCTGCACAACAGTTAACACAGTTTGAATTACCTTGTTCATTAATTTACTTACTTGTGCATTATTTGCACCCAGTCACCCCCATCTAATTGGAGCTCCAAGAGAGCGGGAGCCGTTTCCACACTCATCACTCCATTCCCAAGCCTGGAACAGTCCCTGGGCACAGCAGCACTCATAAATATTTGTTGAATGAATGAATGGATGGATGGATGAATAAATGAAATGAAATGAATAAATGAATGAACTGGGTGTGAGATGTCTAATTAAGGATGTAAAAATAGGATCTAAAGATTGTTCTAAACACACAATCACCCTATTCACCAATAAGTATGTACTTTACAAAATTGCTGCTTAGGAAAAAGAATAAGCCAGACAGAAATCTTCATTCCTCCCCATTTCTCACTCTGAAGGAGGGAACAATCTTTTTTCTTAACCTATGCAATTTTTCAAGCTCAAAAAAATACTTTTCCATGAGACAGGTTTCAAACTTTTCTTTTTTCTTGGCAACTGCAACAACCACAGAGTAATTATAGGCTTTACACCTAAGAGGATCATAAATTAATTGAAAAGCTTTGTACTTCCTACAACTCACCTGTCCTTTGACTGTCAGCAAGAATCCGATGGGAGGACAACATGATATTAACTCAGTGGTTAGAGACAAATGCTTCAAGTCAGCTGTAAAACTGTCTAAATGTCTTTGAAAATTAAACTCCTTTACAGCAGAGCCACATTTGGCTGCATTATTAATATCGTGACTTGGTATTGAAAAAAAGAGAGCCCTGCCTTGTTACCTGGGGAATTAAGTCTCCTCAGGCATCAGTTTGTAATTTAACACAATGAATAGGAAATCAGCTAACAATACCCCCACAATCTGGGAGCACAAAGATATTTTCAAGTCATCTTGGGAAGACATAACCTCAAAATATACATATATATACTGGATTTCAGAAAACCAAATCTTATTATTTATTGGCACCAGATACTACCTGCTATTCCCCCCACCTAAACACACACACAATACCCCTTCCTCGGGTCACTGAGATGCCAAATCTGAGAACTTGGCTTACCCTACAACTCCCAATAAGTCAATCTAAAGGGAAGACAGGGCTGCTTTTTGGACAGTTCAGTGATCATGAAGAGAAGTGTTTCTCCACACACATTCATGGTGGCTGGAGGCAAGGGGGTTCTTGTACAGACTAGGGGTACCTGCAAGAAGAGGAGAACAGCATTCTTTTTCTCAACTGGACATCTGCGTGGCCAGCAGACTTGCTCACTTGCCCTTATTTACTCGGGCCTAAGGAAAAGAGCGCCAAAAATGGTCCAGAAAAGACCACAGGGCAAAGAGGGGACCAGCCTTCCCTCAAATCCCAGATTCCAGATTCCTGAGACACACAGAACTACCCTCCGGAGTAAACAGAGGAGGCAGGGACCACAGCAGGCACTTCAGGACCACCTGTCCCATTAGGTTGCTGTAAGTTGTCAAATGTACAGAATCGTGCTTGACCTTATAAAGTGCTGTATGTGCTAGTGGTGACATTTATCATTTTATCTAAAGCCCAGATACAACTAGTGACATGACTTTCAGCAAGTCCCTAACCTCTGTGGGCCTTGGTCTGCAAAAGTGAGAGAAATAATATTTACTTCACGGCATTGTATGTATGGTTAAGAGCCTTGCACTATAAGCTTTTAATATAGTGTACATATTCAATTCATTCATTCATTCATTCATTCATTCACTGGATGATCTTTGAACAGCCAGTAAAATGTCAGGCATATCACAGCAAAACAGATATGCTTCCTGCTCTCACGGAGTTTGCGGTCTAGTGCATGGCTAGCACTGAACAGGTAACTACGTAACTCTAAGTGTGATATTAGAGGGAAGTTTTGTGTGCTCTGTCAATACATATCTGAGGGTGTAAACCCAGCTGGGGAGATCGGGGAAGTGCTCTCTAAGGAAGTGGAATTTCAGCGGACACCTGACAGGTGGATAGCGGTGGGCCAGATTTAAAAGCACTCCAGGTAGAACACGCTCGGGTGCAAGGCCTAGAGTCCAGAATTAGTGTCACCCTTTAGAAAATCTGGAAGAAGTCCAAGATGAGCAGATGACAAAAAGCCTAGGGAGAAATGTTATAGTTAATTTTATGTGTCAACTTGGCTGGGCCACAGGGTGTACAGATGTTTATTCAAACACGATTCTGGATTTTTCTGTGAGGGTGTTTTTGGATGAGATTAACATTAAAATCAGTGGACTCTGAGTAAAGCAGCTTGCTCTCCATACGTGGGTGGGTCTCATCTAATCAACCGAAGGCCTAAGTAAAACAAAAAGACCAGCCTCCCCCAAGCAAGAGAGAATTCTGCAGCAGGCTGCCTCAGCCTGCAACCAAAACATCAGCTCCCTTGGGCCCACCCTGAAGAATTTGGACTTGGAAACGTCCATCTCACGTGAACTAACTCCTTATAATAATTCTCTCTCTCTCTCTCTCTCTCTCTTTCTACACATACATACATATCCCATTGGTCTGTCACTCTGGAGAACCCCAAATACTACAGGGAGTAGGAGAGATGAGGTGGTGGTATGAGTGGAGGCCAGGCAGAGGTCCAGCGATCCCAGTGGGCGACTCGTGGGGTGTGAGGGCAAGGGAAGTACAGCGGGCAATGGTGAGCCCGGGGAGAGCATTTTACAGGAAGTCCCATGACTAGATCTGTGAGATCTAAATGGTCTGCCACACTGCAGCACGAGGAGTGGAAGAAAGGGGCAATGTTGGAGCCAGTGGGTATCAATGTGGGCTGTTGCTGCCATGGCAGGAGCAGATGTTAGACACTTGGACTGGGTAAGGATGGCAGGAAGGTGCAGTGGAAGGATCCAGGAAATACTGGCAAGTTTTGATCCTTACAGCTGGATGTTAATGCTTATTCTCCTTCAAAGAAAATACTGGCTAGTACAATGGATTCATTGGTTCTTCAATTTGAACACATCTATTTGCCCATATCTTCCATTTTAACGAGTCTTCTATCTCCTTTCCTCAGCCAAACCGAGACATAACTTGTGAAAACAGGAACCAAGAGGAAGAACAGATCAGAGCTTTGGCTGAATTCCCAGAAAGGAGCACAGCACCCCCGCCACCCACTGGCAAGGTGGCTGTGTGGTCACAGGTACACTAAGCTACCTCTCCTTCCTACAGATGCAGCTCTCTGGGGGTGCAGCAACCGTGATTGACCAGGTACCCTTCACTTACAACTCCTACAGCAGATTGAGAATTCTGATGATTGCATTTTGCATATGCGTGTGGTGTACACAAATGCAACCATCTTTCTGCCTCTTGACATTCAAATGTAGACATTTAGTAAACAGATTTGCTCCTCAAAGCGACCTCTGCTTTTTCAATGGTCTGCCACTGTGGGGCATGGAGACAATGGTGGAGCCAGGAGATATCGCTGCAGGCTGTGACTGGAAACTGTCCACTCCCACCAGTAAGCCTTCCAGAATCAGGTTATATATTTATCTTGGGTACATTTTCAAAGCAAGTACTCCTGGCCAAGTGTCCCACATTCTTTCCTTATTCCTCCTGCCTGGGCCTCCCTGCTGGCCTTGACTGATCCCGAGCTGGAGCTCTGTTGACTCCAGCCTGATGCTGCCTGGGCACGGCGCCAAGTGAAGACCACCAAGGGGCTGTCTCTCTGAAAGTAAACGAGGCTACTTTACTCCTGCTGCCACTGAAGGCATGTTGTTGCTCACTCAGGTCACCACAGAATCAGTCCAAACAAAAATGGATCCAAAGCAGCCCTTCAGTCTCTCTTCCCGTATGATATCAAAATGGCTTAGCCCTTGCCTCCTGCCCAATGGTAAGCAGGGCATAAATGTCCCTGCAGTACCTGGACCCCTGAGAAATGAACAGGCTCCCAGCAGTCCCCCTCTCCAGCTGGAGCCACAATTTGAGGAGCCACATTTAGGAGGCCAGGGGAGGGTCTGAAGTTCACAAACAGTGATGTGAAAATCAGGGGGTCTAAACCGCATGACCAGAGATATGCTAGGGAAGGAAAATTTACTCTAGGGGCGAGGTCATTGTTTCCCCAGTGTCTCCCATTGCTAGGCACCTGGGACTTTCCACCCTGGTGACCTCCTGTACCCAGCCCATCATCCTTGCTCTGCTCAGGTCTGCCTTACTGCCAATCACAGAGGGAGTAGGAGGATCAGATCTCCCATGTCCTTGGTTCAAGGATGTTTAACCAACCTGGCCCTCCGGATATCATCACCAGGGCTTACGGGAAATACAGGATGGAGCAGACCACTCAAAACCACTCAAAACCCATGGTAACGAGAGCATGCGTGCAAGCACACACACACAGACACACACACAATTAATACTTTAGAAGCAAACCAGCAGCTGATGGAAGCAAAAGGTTGCTACAGGAAATATTAAAAGTATACAAAGAATGAGATGGAAATGCTGGTTTCCCAGTGACAGAGAAGACAGAAGAGGAAATACACCTGCTGCTAGTTGAGAGCCCTCGAGGGCAGGGGTGCAAGTCTCTGTGCCCTGGGCACAGTCATTTTAAATTTTCTTAAAACAGAGTAGAAAGAGTTCCCGCGGGTGCAAAAGTTGAGCTGAGGGCATTTTCCTTTCCTGCTGAAGGTTATTAATTAATTCTACTCCTGCTATTTTGGTCCTCTTAATAGGATGAAAAGCATATAAACTGCCATTAGTCACCTTAACACAATTTTATATGAGCTAATTTCATTATAGAAGCATATTTTGTAGCCGAACAGATTGCACCATTATTAGACACCAGAGATAAGAGAATTTAGCATAAGGATTACTCTCGGATATTAGCTTACCAGCTCAGCCACAAAAGATTCATTAACGCTATGAATTCATGGAGGGCAGTGACTTCGACACATTTATTTCTGTCCATTCAGCACCTAACCCAGTAGTATCCTAAGTGGCTGTTAAATGAGTAAATGAAACTATTTGGCAGCCACTGAGAAACTGAGCACAGAGAAGCGTGGGGTGGGCGGCCTTGGCACACCTGCTGCTGCAAGCCTTTCCCAGTACCACTTACGGCCAAAATGAAGCCCTCCAGATCCAGAAAGGACCTGAAGCTCTCCTCTGAGCAGGATAAGAATGAACTACTAAGATGGTAAACATAAAAAAAACTGTTCCCTGGGGCCACAGAACAGTACTTCAGTTTTGTATTAAAAAAAAAAAAAAAGTTCAATGCTTGGTTGTCACTTTCTGTGATATACCTAAGTTTGTATACCCCTTCCCCCCACAAGGGCTTGAAGGTCCTCCAACCATAAGTTGGTCCAATAACAGAAAAAGCCTTCTTAAAACATCTTCTCTTTTCATCCTTTGCATGGATCTTTATTTTTTTAAATCTCTTTTTTTCTTTTTAAATTGTTTTTCTATTACAGTTGTCTTATTTTGAAGCCAAATTCTGTCTTTATATTCACCAAGAGCAGGCCTTCTCCCAGCCTCTCCCACGAAGACAGCTGCTCACCAATGCAAAGAAGCAAACAGCCTCTCAGAGAGAAAAAGTAAGATGTGAATTTTGTCTTACCCAAAACTGATAGCCTGCTATGCCTGTCTCCTATACACCCTCTCCTAAGGCCTTTGGCACACAATAACACAGCTACCTAACTGAAAATAGTCACGTGCCACCTAATGATGCTTTTATCAATGAGGGACGGCATGTACGATGGTGGTCTAATAAGGTTATAACAGAGCTGAAAAACTCCTCTCGCCTAGGGACATCGCAGCCCTCCTAACACCCCGGCGCAATGCGTTTCTCGTGCGCCTGTGCCGATGCTGGCGGAAACAGACCCACTGCGCTGCGGGTCATAGAGAAGTAGAGCACATGCAGTCATGCCCAATGTACTCACATGCAAGTAAGTGTTATTTACAGTCGTTCGTATGGAAAATGACACAACAGTTAATAAATAATAGTACAAGAATAAACTCGGTGTTTCCTATACTCATAACTGTAAACCGACCTTTGCCCCAACCTGTATATTATTTTCAGTATTTCATTTCTTAACCTCTCCTTCAGCAGGTCTTGCAGGAGTGTGCCTGCTGCAGCTCACTCTGCAGGAAACTATTTGGCAGTTCATTCTCATTCTATGACATCCTTTTCCTTAGACTGCTAAGAGATGCAACTAAGCTCTATAAGCATCTCACCAGCCCCGGAAGCGGCCTGGAGTGGCTCTCTGCCCTGCAGCACAGCTCTGGTAACAAAGCATCTCCCAGGGACCCTTCTTCTATGGCTCAGAAGCCAGCATGTCATATAGACATTCTTCTAGGCCAGAAATTAACTCCATTCAGGACCATGAATGGCAGGCTCTGCCAACAGGCCCTGGGTCTTTCTATATATACTGATGCTAAAACATTTCAATTATCAGCACACGCTAAAGAACTTATATTGGAGGCTAGAAGGGATAGTATCAGAAGTATAAGTTATAAAACAATGTATATAATCTATATAGGCTGTAAAACAATACAAGGTGGGCAAAGTAGGATTATAAAAGTGAGTATGAGAAACAGTTTATTCTTGTATTATTTATTAATTATTGTATTATTTATTTGTATTACAACTGTAAACCTACTTTTGTCCACCCCTTATATAGATTTATTTTTAAAATGAATATAAATTATATAAATGCATAAAAGAGAGACTCAAAGGGTTTACACCAAATGAATAATGCTATTTCCTAGGAGATTAGATTGGGGGCCTTATTTTCTTTTTTGTGGCTTTTGTTTTCTTTTTTAGATTTTCCATAAGAAAATATATACAAGTGATTAGCAAAACATTATTTTTGTGAAGTTAAATAGCTCTGACCCACCTGAGCTTCTCCAGCCCCACTGCAATCACTCTAGTCCAGGCCCCATCATCTCCGCCCTGAACTAAAGCCTCCCCTCTCGCCTCTCAGCTGGAGTAGGCGCAGAGCCTGCCAGCAAGACTTGTTTCACCTTCTCTGGCCTCTTCTCACTGAGGCCAGGGTGCTCTTTTAAAAACATAGCTATGGTTACGTCACTTCCATTCTTAAAAGCTTTCACAGCATATTGGTTGCCCTTAGAATAAAAGTCATGGTTCTTACCAAGGTTCAAGTCCACTGGCCCCATCACTCAGCCTCACCTCTGGGGGCTTGCTGCTCTCACACATCTTGGCTTGTCAACCTGCTGCTTCCTCCATCTGGAACTCCCCTCATTCCCTTCCTTTAATTCTCCGCATCTCTCAAGCCTGAGTCTAGATGTCCCTTTCCCAGAGAGACCTTTCCTGAACCACTGGTCCAGGTAAATCCAGACTTGCACCTGGTGGGTTTCTTTTCATGACTCTGATCAGACTTGTAATTAATTACTTGCTTAGCATCTGTCTCCTAGGACGGACTATGAGCTCTGAGAAAACAAGGACCACTGGAGCCCCAGCCTGGCAGACAGTGGGTACTCAAACACTGAATCTGAATACTTTGCTTCCTTAACAAATCAAGTTCTGGAAACCAGGGCAACATTAAATAAAATCTTTGTATTTCTCAGCAAGTTATCTCCTGTGATAGTTTAAGATGTATATTTTTAAAAAGAGAATGTGGGAGGACAAATATTTATTGTGCCAATATTATCTGTATCTGTATACCTACTCTTCTCCTAACACAAAACTACTGTCATCATTAAAGCTCATATAATTGGCTGCCTTTTAAAAACAGGCACCACTCTTGTTCTCCTGAAACAAGAAGGGCTGCATTCACTCACTCTTCCACTCTGCAGCTGAGAATTCAAACTCTAAGGGATACTTCTTAGCTCATCTGGCCATCCCTCCCGGCTCAGCAAAAGCCATTAATCATCTAGGAAATAGTGATGTCAAGTGTTGACAGAAGACCATTCCAATATGACCTCGGGTCCCTATCTTTCTCATTCTCCTTGGTTTAGCTGTGGTAATTGCTAAGATATTTGTTGAGTCTTTGCTATTGGTTATGGGGCTGACAGATATGCAGCTGAGGATAAGCAGCACACTACTGTTCGAGCATCTGTGTGGGTAACTGCCTGATGGTTCTGTGGGCTATGTAACAGCAGGTCAGACAGCTGTACACTGCAGGGCTTTCAAGAAACTGTGAAGAGGAGCCTTGACTGGTGTGGCTCAGTGGGTTGGGCACCGTCCTGCAAAATGGAAGGTCACTGATAGGATTCCCAGTCAGGGCACATGCCTGGATTGCAGTTCCCAGTTGGGGGCATGTGAGAGGCAACTGATTGATGTTTCTCTCACACATCGATATTTGTCTTTCTCCTTCCCTTATTCTCTCTCTAAAACTAAATAAATAAAAAAAAATATTTTTAAAAATGTAAGAGGACCCTAGCTGGTGTGGCTCAGTGGATTGAGTGCCAGCCTGCTAACCAAAGGGTAACTGGTTCAATTTCCAGGCTGGGTTGCAGGCCAGGTCCCCAGTTGGGGGCACATGAGAGGCAACCACACATTGATGTTTTTCTCCCTCTCTTTCTCTCTCCCTTCCCTTCTCTCTAAAAATAAATACATAAAATCTCTTTAAAAAATGTAAAGAGGTACCAAATTTGCTCTTATTCTCATGGCTTGAGTTCATTTGCCAACCTCTTTCCAAAATTCTTATTAGGAAAGTCAATTACCCACACACAAAATATCACATGATCCAAAGAATCATTTCTGTTGGACTGGAGATACATTCTACTAATTCCTTCCCTAAAAGATAAACTTTATAAAGAAATGATTATGCACTATTCCTAAACCCTGCTCTAGCTCATGGTAATAAAACACTTTATACCACAATTTATTTGTTTTTTATTAAAAACTATTTATCAAGAATTTAAAATATGCCAGAGAGTACACGAAGTACTATTACTATTTGTAGGCCCAACACTCTCAAATTCGTATCTCTATTCCAAATCTCTCCTTCAAACTCCTGACCCATATATCCAACTGCCCACTCATCGTTCCCACACCGATGTCTCAAAAGCACTTCAACTCCACAAATCCAAGACCAAACTTACCTTCCTCCAGTGTTCCTATTGCAACTCTATTAGTCTAAACATTTGGAGTCAATCTTGAAGTCTCCCTTTTCCCCATTCCCTCTATTGAATGCTTCTACCCATCACCACTGCCTCCTGTTGATTTTGTGTCTAAAAGCTCCCCTCACATCCATCTCCGTTACCACACTATAATCCCAAATGGCACTGTTTTGCCTGAGTTTCTGCAACAGATTCCTGATTACACAACTTAAATCCACTTTGGTTCCCTCTGATCTTTTCTCCACAGTACAAAGTGATATTCTCAATCTTTAAATTAAAGCCAGTCTCATCATTTTAAAAAAACTTCAATAGCATTCTGCTAAGTAAAATAAGTCAGATAAAGACAAATATTGTATGATTTCACTTATATGCAGAATCTAAAAAAAGCTGAACTCATAGAAATAAAAGGTAAATGGCTGGGTATCAGGGGCTGGGGGGGTGGGGGAAATGGGGCGATATTGCTCAAAGAGCACAGACTTCCAGCTATAAGATAAATAAGTTCTGGGGACCTAATGTACAGCATGGTGACTATAATTAACAGTACTATATCATATACCTGAAAGTTGTTTAAGAGTAGATCTTATATGTTAACACCACCCAAAATTATGGTAACTATGTATGTGGGGTTACTGTATTGTGGTAATCTATTCACAATATATACAAGCATCAAATCAATACACTGTATACCTTAAATTTACAATGTTATATGCATGTCAATGTCTCAATAAAGCTCAAGTAACAAACCTTCAATAGCTTCTGTTATGAATCTAAGTGTGCCTGTCCCCCCAGGGACTTAGAATGTGACTATATTTGGAGACAAGATATTTAAAGAGGTAATTAAGGTTAAATGAAGTCATAAAGCTAGGAACGTAATCCAACATGATGGGTGCTGCCATAACAAAATACCACAAACTGGGCGGCTTAAACAACAGACATTTATTTTTTCACAGTTCTAGAAGCTACAAGTCCAAGGTCAAGGTTCCAAACAATTCAGTTTCTGGTAAGAGTGTTCTTTGTGGATTGTAGAAGGACACTTCTTTTTCTGATCTCACAAGACCTTTCCTTAGTGTGTGTGTGAGGGGGAGGGAGTGGGATAGAAGGGAGGGAGCTCCTTGGTGTCTCCTTATAAGGATCAGGACCCCCTGCCTTATGCTCAATTACTTCCTTACTCCAAATACAGCCATACTATGGGAGACACATACATTCAGTCCTTATAAGTATAGACATCCTACACGGTCCCCAACATTTTTGGCATCAGGGACTGGTTCTGTGGAAGACAATTTTTCCATGGACCAGGGGTGAGGGTAGGGAGTAGGCAGGATGGTTTGGTGATGATTCAAGTGCATTACATTCAGGCTCACCTCCAGGACCAGTACTGGTTCGCAGCCCAGACGTTGGGGACCCCTGGACATCAAGGATGTATACACAGAGAGAAGAGGCCAACAGAGGACGTGGTGAGAAGGCAATTATCTGCAAGCTAAGGAAAGAGGCCCCAGGAAAAGGCACCCTGCTGGCACCTTGGTCTTGAACTTCCTAGCTCCAGAACTGCATGAAAATAAATTTCTGTTGTTTAAGCCACCCAGTGATATTCTGTTATGGTCGTCGTCGTCGGCAGCCGTCCGTCTCGAGAGACGATGGTGTAGCTTCTTAAGAGTCTATCTGCACCGCCGAGAATGGTTGTGCAGTCCGACTCGGGAGTGACACGGTATCTGTCTCCTCCCGTGTTGAATCGACATCTTGCGATGACGCTGGAGTGTCCTCTCCAGTGAAGCTGAAGCTACAGAGCCTGGGCAGGGTGATATGGAGGGTCTGCTGTTGCCCATGCAGCAGACCCCCCCTCTCTTCGCAGCTGAAGGGCCCAAGGGAAAGACGGAGTCAATACAGCTTGGCTTCAGGTGCGCCGCAGGAGTTGCCGGTGTTGACTCCAACGTCAAACCGCCTTAGGGACTCCGGCTCCGGATTTTCTGTCGGGGTTTACTCCCTTAGCCTTTCCCCTGAAGAGGTATGCCGCAAGGCAGCGGAGGTATTTTGGAGTCAGAGTTTTCCTTCTCTTATTTAAGATATTTAATAATAATAATATCTTATTTAAGATATTTTGGTTGTCTGCCTCCCACTAGACTGTAAAGACCATGAAAGCAGGAACCATGTCAGTTTTTGCTGCTCCAGGTCCCTTTAGTACTTGACATAGCTCTTGGTACAAGGTAGAATAATGATTTAGCGAACGAATCAGTGAGGGTATGGAGACACTGGCTTTGCTCTGGAGTGCTTGCAGACAGGCGTGTATCCAAAAAAGTCAAACAGGAGCTATGACCAACCACCAGGATCCCAGGACCCAAGCTGACGTTACCATGGTCTACCCAGGTCCCCACAACCTTGGGAAAACAAATAGCCAGGCTTCTGTGCTTCTATTCTACAGAGCAATCTCTAATTATCATACGGATAAAATAATTTCTTTTTAAAGGTCACGACTAATTGTTTCAAAATGGTCAAAATAAACATAGCTATCAGTTTTTTTCTTATAGCAAGTTGTAATAATTGTTTTGATAAAACAATCTAGTTGGACTATAAATCTAAATTTCTTCATCTATAATGGTTCCACTGTAAGTTTTTTTCTTATAGCAAGTTGTAATAATTGTTTTGATAAAACAATCTAGTTGGACTATAAATCTAAATTTCTTCATCTATAATGGTTCCACTGTAAGTTGTTTTCTTCCACGTGATGTTTTTAATGAATATCTCCACAAGTTTTTTTTTTAACACAACATTACACTACCTATACACACACACTAGGAAAAACTAATAATGGGCATCAGACTTTTCAACCTACCTGAATTTCATCAAATGAGTTGCTTGAGTCTATTAATACAGTAAAAGAGACCAGCACTGTAGTGCCTCTTTTCACAATGTATTAAAAATTACATACCTATCACCACTTTAATGCTGAAATCGACAACCAACCAGCATAGCACCAATGTGCCCCACACCCACCTGCGTGTTGTCTGGTATACGCAGACAGATTTCTCTTAAACTTTTACGTATTCAAGTTTATGGGAAAACTCATCGATCTGTATGTTCAAGGTTTGTGCACACTTATTAGTTTAATTGAAAAAAAAATTAAAAGGAGCTCTAAACCTAAGGATCTGGATTTCACACCACTCACTATTTTAAGAAAAGAAGAGCAACAAGGATTATTTTGACTCTGTCCAGAGCAGCTGAGAAATCTCCCTGCATCAGTACATTTGATTAGGTTGGACTGCAGCCGCCGCCTGCTAAGCTTAGTGGCATTTCTGACATGGTCAAGGAATCAGTTTCCACGCATCACTTATGCTGGTAAAGCACTGAAAATACCTCATTCCAGTCACAGGTGCCCAACCACAGATGTGCTCCCTGTGCCCACCCTGGCCTGCAGCCCCGCCCTCCAAACTGCACAGCCATCTGCCAACAGTTTGGAAGTTCAGCAAAACGGACAACTACACCTCTGCCCCCAAACTCAGGTGGAGATGCTGGCTGTTTTTTTACAAAACAAAACCAACAGGTGGCTTAGAGCTGCCTCATGGCAGTTCATGAGGAACTGGGGAGAGCAGGGTACCAGGACTGACAGCTGTCTGAAGGAGAGAATTTTAACAGCCACCTTTGCTTTGTTCATCCCGAGACGCAGCCTCTCTACTAGACATGCTTGGAGTTTTGCAAGTATAGAATGTACTGCTTTTTTTAAATATTGCTGTAAGTTTATATTGGGAGTAACAATGATCAAAGTGGAAGATGATTGTTAGCTTTCTATAACGTCTGTGCATCAAAGTTTAAAGGACTCAGACAGCCGTGACTATGCCTCTGTGGCTGCTTTCACCTTGAAGGGACTACAAGAACAGTCAGGGCAACCCTGCTATCAGAACCATCCTGAAGACCAAACCTTGGCAGCGTGGTCTCTGCCTCTGTGACCATCTCTCTCCTCTCTCTACACACTTCTCCTCACTTCCCTTTCAGGGCGTGACAAGTACAGGGGAATGCAGTCACTTGTCACAAAATCATCTAGCAAATCTTAGGGCAATTTAGAAAAAAACTAATTTGAATTTAGTTCTTTTGTTCCCTAGAAAATAACAGCAGAATCCCTAATGCCTGGGTGTATGCCTCTAAGAAAAGGGTACAATCCATGGCTTCAGGTCTCACCCCTGGCCACGTATCCAGGGAAGAGGCACCAGGGACAGCAGGTTTCTCTAGAGGGGAGGGAATCCAGTGAGGTGCTGAGGAAAGTGTGGATTTGGGAGGAAGAGGAATCTGGGCTCTGGTGGGTCCACACCTACTCCTCCATGTCCTCAGCTCTGCAAGGGGGTTTTATTTTAGGACCCACCCCACATCAAGGACAGAGTCTTCACTGGGCCTATCTTTGCATCTTCATTAAAAAGTCTGATACACAAGTTCCTGGATAAACAGGAGACAAAGATCATTGGCAGGTTATTCTACTGCCCCTTTCATTCCCCATCCACAGCAACGCTGAGCAACACCTGGCTGTCACCAGCCTGCTCTCAGCCATGCCTTTGGCAGCCATTCGCTCATCCAACAGGTATATGCTGAGCACCTGCCATGTGCAAGGCACTGCGCTAGGCACCAGAGTCACAGCACAGAACAAAGCAGGCAAAGGTCCTGGCTCTCACAGAACTTTCATTCCATATGATTTCATTCTCAAAGAAAGTAAATCAGCAGTTGCCTAGGGTTGCGGGGGTTGAATAAAAAGGGGAGTGACTGTGAATGGGTAAGAGGGGTTCTTTTTAGAGTGATGAAAATGTTGTTAAAATTGATCGTGGTGATAGTTACAGAATTCTGTGAATACATTAAAAACCACGAAATCATACACTTTAAGTAGGTGTTCTGTGTGATATGTAAACTATATCTCAATAAAGCTGCTGCACTGAAAAATAATGACCAAAACCTAGAACTTTCAACCTCAAGCTCGATGCTATTTCCATAGGACAGGCTGCCTTCTATGTATATAAGAGAAAATAAATGACACCCAATAAGGCTAAAAAATAAATTATTTGGAGAGACCTTTAAGTATCTAACTTATTTGCTGAAGTACCCCTTAAAACATTAGGCACAGCAGAGATTACATCAGTCAGGATGGGCCACGTTACAAACAAACCCAAAGTCTCAATGGCTGAACGACAGGAGTTACACGTGAAGCCATGTCCACCCAGGGTTGGATGGAGCTCTGCTTCCTCTGACTTGCCCAGGCTGACTGAGAAACCTCCACCTGGCGCCTTGCCTGTCTCCCTGGCACAGGGAAAGAGAGGTCACACTAGTGATCACATGATCCAGCCCAAGAATGACACATACACTTCTCATAACTACTTGGCAGAGTAGTCACATGGCCCCACAAACACAAACAAGGAAGCCAGAAATCACACACCTGGAAAACAGGAAGCTTTGCATATTCAGTAAATAGCACAAATGTTTGCACAGGGAATTGGGGTGTAGTGCAGTTAACAGCATGGACTGGAAAGCCAGCAGGCTTGGCTTTAAGTCCCAGTGCCATCGCTGGCTAGTCAGACATCGCTGTATCACCTTGGAGGAGTTAACGTGACCTCTTCATGCCTCGATTCCTCATCCATAAAATGGAAATAGTGATCACATTTACCTCATAATTTGTCAGAAGATTTCTATCTGTAAGGAACTTACAATAGTACCTGGCAAGTATGAATGCCGTTAAGTATTACATAACTTGCATTATTTTGGCAAGAAGTTTAAAGGCAATTTTTAAATTTTGCAATAGAAGTAATGGATGGGCATTGTGTGAAGTATCAATAAGACATCCAACATATACAAAGTAAGTACAAAATGTTTGGCAGCCTTGACTAACAGAGAACCATAAGGCCCAGAACCTAGCTGGCCTGGCCTCAAACCAACTGCCCAGTTTCTTGGCTTCTAGGTTTCCTTTTTATCTTTAAATGAGGGGCTGTATGGGGTGATCTCCAAGGTTATCCAGCACTAAAAGCTTGGAAGTCTTTGATTCATGCATGGGTCACTGATTTGGTCTGATAAGGTATTTTTCACTGATCACCCTTTGTTCTTTGACCATAAAGAATGATCCTCCCCTTCAAATCAAGAGGGCACTAATACATTACCTACCTGGTTCAGAAAGCGAACCTCACCTGAATTTTCCCCTCTGGGCAGAGCTCCCCTAACACACATGCTGCTACCAGCCCACCACCAGGAAGCTTCCAGGAGAGAGGCAGGTCCCTGCGTGCATATCAAAGGGAGAATGGAGAGAGGGGTCTACAGAAACCCAGAGGGCAGCTCACCTCCTCTCCCCGCTAGGTGAGGACTTTAAAACCCTCCACACACCTCACACACCACTCAGGAGTGCCCTCCTGCCTTCACCTGCCTGCCCGATGCCCTGGTTGGAGACAGTGCCTGTGTGTTGAAGGGGCAGAAGCTATAACCCTCATGGTTTAAGGAAAGCCAAACAGTCCCAGAGACCTTTCTGTTGTCCATTCAGGCCTATTTGGGGGTCAGAAACAGAGCTACAAATTTAAAAATTAAGATGTTTTGTAAGAAGGAAAAAAAAAAAGTTCTCAGTGGAGCAAAGCTTTAGTGAATAGTAGGGAGCCACTCACAATATTTCAATGTCAGTTGAACAACCTTAGTCAAACATAATGAATGAATGAATGAATAAAAATGTATGTGTGACTAGAAAAATAATTCTCTCGGTGCTGCTGTTTTTCAAACGTTAATGACCACATCTAATGATTTCAGTCTTGGTAGGTGAGGCCCCTCCTTTTTAGGTGCCATTAAAACCACCTTCACCAATGTAATCTATCACCTTAAACCCGGTCTGCTCCTCAGGAGGCGTCTCAAAGCATGCTCTCATTCCGCGTTACACTCCACATGAATTTCTCTCTCTGCACCTGTGTGATCTCCGCCCTTGGAGATGTCATGCCCATGGGTGCAGGCTCCAAGCGAGTCGCACCTTCAGAGTAAAGCCCTCCCTGAAGTCCCCAGGTGCTCCTCTCCCCTCACCATTTCCGGATCACTATTGTCAACAGCACCCATTTGATGCTGTCTTATGCTATCTTTAAGGTTCAGGCCAAAAGTCATGTGGATGATCCCTCTTGGAAGTGGGCTGGACAGCCGCAGTCAGGTCACAGATAACAGGAGCCCTGGCCCATGCCTTAACTGCAGCCCAATGACATCACTCCCAAATTTCCAACCCCCAGTAACTGTGTGAGATAATAAATGCTTACTGTTTTAAATAAGCTGCTAATTTGGGGAAATTTGTCAAGCAGCAATAGCTGACTGTCGGTGATAAAGTACCTATAGCTATAGGTGATAAAGCAAATTTAATAAAAGCTTGATGGCAGACCTTCAGTGGTGGTCATGGGAGTGTTCACTGTAAAAATTCTTGCAACTTTGCTGTACGTATGAAAATTTTCATAATCTAATGTTGAGAGGGGAGTGCAGGCTACACAACATAATGTGGCAGCTGGGTTAGTCTACAACACAGCCGCAGTCCCATTTCTGGACTAACAGAGAGAATGATTTAAAAGGGTTCTCAAGGAATATAGGTTTTGGGAGGAAGCAGAAGTCTTTAGAATGATATCTACTCTCTATATATTTTAATTTTTTAAAAGATCTTATTTATTTATTTTTAGAGAGGGGGGAAGGGAGGGAGAAAGAGAGGAAGAGAAACATCACTGTGTGGTTGCCTCTCATGCGCCCTCAACTGGGGACCTACCTGGCCCACAACCCAGGCATGTGCCCTGACTGGGAATCGAACCAGCCACCCTTTGGTTCGCAGGCCGGCGCTCAATCCATGGAGCCACACCAGCCAGGGCTCTATGTATTTTAAAGTATGTGTTTGTGTGTATCAAGTAGTAGTAGTAGATATATATGTGGTATTTTACTCGTTTTTTATCCCAACCTCCCATTTTTGAAAAGGCATTCGTCTATCAATTTTAGTTTTATCAGCGAGGGTACTTCTCAGGAGCCCCATGATAGATAAGAAATTACTATTCTATTAAAAGTAACCTATTTTTTCATCTGTTTGTCCTACTCTGTGCTCTGCTCTCTGTTCTGATTCAGTTCCCAAACTAATTAGGCTAGCTGAATTCCCTGCTGCTTTGTCAGGTGATAGGTAGAGAAATTTGATTAACTTTTTAAAAAACATGCTCAACACAGAGCTGCAAGAAGCAGATACTTCTGCGCTCCAGAGAACTTGGGCTAGTCAGACCAGTGTTGATGACAGTTTGTGTCATCCTTAATATTTACCTGCACCTGACACCCTTTCCTGCATAGTTTTCTAGTGACAACAGGCTGCTAAAATTGCTTTTCATACCAAACGTTGATAGTGTATTTTTATATAAATAATGTGATTAGCCTAGTCTTTTCATGTAATGACATGAACCATAAAAACATTTTGTGATTAAACAAAAATCCAGACTCATTATTTTCTCCAAATATAAATAAACTGAAATCCTCCTATTAGTGATGGGGCCCACTTTGTTTATTTTAGCGATATCAGAGGGTATCACCACAGTGAGATTATAAGAGCTCCTCTATTGCAAAGTACACAATATTATACTAAAGATAAGCTTGGAAAATACTAACAGTTGGATTCAGTGTTTAACATAAAAGTTCAATGTTGTGCGTGGAATCTTTTCAACACTGGCCAACACCAACATACCTGGAAGGAAAGGCCCTCCCCAGTCTTTACCACAGACAAGCAAGATGGGAGGTAGACTGGCTTATTGAACCTCACTTCATCCTCTTAGATGGAGGACAGAAAAATAAAAACGTTTTGCAGACCCCACATCCTGCAGCTAGACTGCGATGGGATCCAAGCAGAGGCACATGTGTAAAGTTAGAAAGCTGGACATGAAGCCGAGGCCCTGGTCACAAGCAAGGTGTGTAAATGGAAGGTTTTCTAGCCACATTCTAGGACCATTCTCCTGGGTGCTGAGAGGAATCCTGATGGCAGCCACCTCTCAATGCTGGCCTCCTGATCCCACAGCCCCTGCTAATGTCCTGAGCTGGGAACCCCCTGATGGGCCAGTTCTTCACTGTTCCAGGAATCTACCCACGGCCCAGCTTCCAGCCTCCTAGGGCCTCCAGCCTTTCCAGTGAGTCTGTAAGCACTCAATTCCTGTCTCTTCTTGCTTAAACTAACCTAGACTGGTTTCTGTTTCCTGCACTCAACCCTTATTCACAACAGAAATGCTGTATCTTTTGAAAATGTTAAAAAACACAAGTGAAGTTATCCCTCCTGTGTTCACTTTCTAACCACTAAGTCTCCAAATACTTCAGGATGGGTGGCAAGTGCCGAAATGGCCACACCAGGCACATGCGGGAAGGACGGCACAGTCCCTGGAATAAACAGAAATGCAGAGACCTGGTAAGGAGGTGGAGAACTAACTCATGTAGTGCCAGGCTCAGCGCTAGGCCAGCTCTGCCTGCAGAGAAGGGAAGAAAGGAAGAGAAAAACCGAAACCAAAAGGCTAAAGATTACTCCCCCCAAACATGGCTTCTCATATTATCCAGAATAGAAGCCCAAGAAAGTACAAAGGTCTACAAAGCCCTCTGGGATCTGCTCCTCCTTTCCTTTCTGATCACCTCTCTCCTGGTCCTCCGGTTCACTCTGCTCCAGCCACACTGGCCTCCTGGCTGCTCAACCAACACACGAGGCACTCCCCAGCCCCAGGACCTTTGCACCATTGTCCATCTACACAGGATAGTCTTCTTCACCCAGATATCTAAATGGCCCTCTCCCTTAGCCCCTACACGTGTTTGCACAAATGTGGCTGTATCAGTGATGCCTCCTCTGGCAACCTTATTTAAAATTGCAGTCTTAGCACTTATCACTATCTATATATTTATTAATTTTGTCTACTGTCTTTTTCCCTACTCTAGCTCCATGAGGGTAGGAACTGTTGTGCTCAAGGCTGTACCAGTCCCATAGTCAGCACTTAATACATACTTGTGAATGTAATGAATTCATGAGCAAACTAAGGAATTAGACATCTTGCCCACATCTGTACTGGTAGCAAAGAGCAGTTCTGGGGCCAAGCTCATTCTCTTTGATTCTAAAGCCCTGTCCAGGACACTCAAACCCCCCCTAATGATCCAAGATAATAAAAAGGTAAGAAAAGTCCTTGGCAATTGGAATAGGGAAACTGAGACAGATAGCTGAACAAACTGGCCCAGCAATTTACTGCCAGATACAGAAGTCACCTCCCTAGAGACAACAGCTGTGTTTCAGCTCGCTGCCCAGAAGAGCAGTAAAACCAGATGGGTGACTCCAGAACCAACTGCAAGGACTAAACACCCACTGCCCTGTCACTGACCAATCAGAGTACACCATGCCCCTGAAAGGACCCTGGAGAACTGATGAATATTCTACTGAAAGCCTCTCCTAAAACCTCCCCTAAGATTCCCACAGGCAAGAAAGGGATAAAAGCCTCAAGACAAAGGACCCATGATGCACCATTCCCTTTCCCTTCTCCCACAGGCATGAGTCTCCTAAACTCTCAAAGAATGGGCAGCAGCAGCTTGTCCCAGGCTAATCCCCTGACCCTGTCCCCAAAGCCCTTATTCTCTGACTTCCCAGTGAGCCACAGCAGCCCAGCCTAGGCTCTCCTGTTGCTTCTTCAATGCTAAGCCTTTCCTTGTTTTACTGTCCCCAGCTTTAATAAATGTGCCCTTGTAGTCACCTGGATCCATACTGTGAAATCTTTCCTACACAAAGTCAAGAACCCACTCAGGGCCCGGCCCCTGTCTGGTAACACTTCCATATTCCAGGGGCTCTTTCAGATGCTGCAGGCAGAAGGTTTGAACTGACGGGAGTCAATGGCTTTCTGTCCTCTTCTCTGCCCAGGAGAGGTGCTCACCTTAGACACACTAGGCTCATCAACACTGCTTCTAACTGGGCAGAGAAGCAGCAGGCTCCCCTTCCCAAGGACTTCCCTTGTCCTTCTTCCAGTCCTTCCTTGAGAGCCTCAGAAGCCAAAAAGCAACAGATCTGCCTACTGCTCTAACTCAAAAAGCTGGGCACAGCCGACCAGGCTCTGTAGTTATAGCCCAATCACTAACCTGAAGGAGATGGCTTCTGCAAACAACTTCTGATCAGGCAAAAAGGACACTGCCTGTGAACTGGATGAGAGGGGAAGGGCTCCTGCAGTGCTAGGAGTCTGGGGAGGGAGAGATGGAGCGTACTGTGCAGGGTTATACAGAAATAGGAACAACAGCAAAAGATGGGTGAGATCCTGTTGCAAACTCCCTACCTGCACCCCTTGCTTTGTTGAGTGAAACAATGCCTTTGAGTAGGCAGACAGTTAGCTAGATAGGCAGTCTTTCTTGTTGTATACCCTATGTTGAGATCTCTGTGAGTTTTTAATTAAGTAAATTAATATCAGTAATGACTTAGAATAGTACCTGCCACTTATAAATCCTACATTTCTATAGCTATTATTATGATGGGATTTAGTTGCTGTATTTTCTCCACAATAGACAAATGCTTAAAAAGGGCCCTGCCAGGGATGTTAGGGTTGAATTTGCTTTAAAAGCTAACTTTAAAAATATTTATTAGCCCAGACTGTTCTAAAAAATCAGTAAAATTGGGCTGTAAGCTTGGTAGACAAGGTTCTGGCCTGACTTCTTTTCATATCTCTATTAAAACGTTGAAATGATTATTTGGCAGGATAATTACAGTTAGGTCACTTTTATTAAGCTTATGTTAATTATGGGAATGTTATATTATTTTAAATAAAAATACCTATTAAACTAAAAAAACTTTTAAAAGTAAATAGGCAGGTGAACTAGACCAGGGGACGTACAGAAGAGCTTATATGCACGACCCATGGACATGGACTAAAGGGGGTGGGACTGCTGGAGGGAGGAGGGTGCTGGATGGAGAGGAGCACAGGGAAACGAAATTGGACAATTGTAACAGCATAATCAATAAAACATACAAAAAAACAAAACAGGCAATGTAAATCCCAGATCTGACTACTATTATAACCACTCATGCCATGAAGAATTGTAGCAGACCTCAGGAGAAAGTTACAAACATCTAATAAATTGTGAGAGAAGTGGAATAAAAAGAAATGTTGGACTAGTGTAATTTAATGTTACAGGAGTGGAGGACCAATAGGTGACTGTGCTAATTGCGTACAGTGGCTGCTAATTAGAACTTTCAGCTGGAAACCAATGAAGGTGAGCAACAGGAAAACTATTTAAAGAAGCAGTCGCATTTAAAGAAGAGAAATCCTGTGGGTGTTAGGATTCATTGCGTCATTTGTTTTTTGAAGATGACTTCCTTCTGTTGAACACCCATCACCACTCAAGACCTTGGCATCAGCAACTTTTTCAATGAGAAAGGAATAAAAACAGAAGAATCTTAGTTACTGCACTAAATATGCAAATCCTCACTGCCCATTCACTCCAGTGTGAGAAACATTCAACACATGGATGTCGCCCTGAAGGCCCCTCCCCCAGTCACTGAATTAAGTACTTTTCTTTAATGCAAAGATACTGCAGGATACACAGTCCACAGGCATTTAGTTATGTTTTGTTTCCTTCCAGAGATGCCTTGTGGGTTAGTGACAAGGGTGCCAATGCCTTGCTCTGAAGTAAGCGGAACATTCTCAAGGCTGGGAGTCCTGCTGAGCTCCTCAAAGGAATGGGTTTCTAAAGAAGGTTTAAGTTAGCTCAGAGTTTCAAGCAATTCAATTTGACAGGGTGGTGTGTGTGGTATTTTCCAAGAAGACATTTCCCTTTTGAATGCAAATGTAATGAAGTCCCACCGACTGGAGCTTAAACTGTAGAGGGAAGAAGACACAGAGACTTCCGGCTGAAAAAAAAAGTATTTGTTTTTATAGGGATGAGTTTCTTAAAGGGCAAACACTGGAAATTCAGAAACCAGTTTGGTGCTTCCATCAGAGAAAACAATGGGACAAGTCTAAGTCTTGATTTCGTAGGTAGGATTTGAGCGTGTATCATGTAAAGAGAGGTCAACCTCAATAAGCAGCACTCAGATGATGATGTGTCCTGCAGCTATGATGAGGGAAAAAAAGCTATTCCTAAGAACTGGCCTCAGCGGCAAGCTTCATCTTGATGCACAGGAAGAGCTGTGTTTTCTGGGCTGGAAGAATTATGACTTCTAAGCGGGGTACAGTGTCCTCTTCTGGCTTTGCTAAGTGCATCCCTATTATTTTTATTACTTACTCATCCCACTGCCTTGGCCTGAAATTCAGTTGGGCCTAATAAATTAAAACACAATAAGGATCAACGCAAACCTAAACAATGACCCACAGTCCTGCTACACGACCTTGTCTATTACTAATGCTCAAAGCCATCAAAAGCATCCCTGCTCTAATGAGAACAGTAATTACTTGGGTACAGCCATTTGCCATTTCCAAAGTGCTTTTCTATCCTATATCCCCTTCCATCTTCACTTGGGCCTGGAGACACAGTTATTATGCTATTATCCCTATTGCCGGTGAGAATACTCAGAAATTCAGTGGCTTACAGGAGAAGACACACCTGGTGAGAGAGCCAGGACTTGTTCCGTTCCAGTTACTATTC
This sequence comes from Furipterus horrens, assembly GCF_987537825.1. Lineage (NCBI taxonomy): Eukaryota > Metazoa > Chordata > Mammalia > Chiroptera > Furipteridae > Furipterus > Furipterus horrens. Next base: position 133,107,343 of record NW_028327176.1, on the reverse strand, counting down.
ATTTTCAATGCATTTTTTCTTACTGAAAAATATCCCATGACATGTTAATAGCAGGACTGCCTGGAAGTTTTGCAGGTTGACGCATATTTCTAACCACGGTATATCCCATTTCCACTTTTTGCTGCCAGGAGCTTCCGGGTAGAATTTCTATCCCGGACAATGCAGGGCAAGCAGTCTCTGGCCTCTGGCCTTGTAATCCCACCTCTGCTGTAAGGGGGAAGAACAACAAGAGAGTGGCACCTGACTGTGCCTGCTGGGAGGCAGGGCTGGGAACCCTAGAGCTCAGACCCTAGACTGCTCCTCAAGGGGCCAGACCTCTCCAGTGATAGGGGCCTCTGCTTCCAGCCTCTGGAAGCATCAAGGCCATCAACCAGAGCAAGATTAAAGAGCCACTAGAGGCAGGAAAGGTGACCAACAACCTCTCTCACACACCCACTGGGAGACAGGGAACAAACTCTAAGCCCAGAGGCCTCAGAGATATTTCAAAGTGTGGTTTTGCAGAAGCTATAGGGCTTTCATGCTTTCCCTCTACGTACTCTCTGGTTTGCGGTGCCTTTACAGTATTCCCTCACTTATCGTGGGTATTACGTTCTAGGCCCCCCGCCCCCGCGATAGGTGAAAATCTGCGAAGTTGGCACCTTACATTTATTTTAGTATTTATGTATATTTTAAGGCTTTCTAAACCCTTCCCAGACACTCATAAACCGTTCCCAGTCCCTTATTAACCTTTCCCACTCCCTTATTAACCTTTTCCATACTTTTATTAACACTACTTACGTTCTTAAACATATTCTACACTCTTAAACCTAACTTTAACAACATACATATACAGTACTGCAAAATCCTGCGATACAGCGAAAAATCTGTGATAAATAAATATAATATTTTTAAAAATTCCGTGATACAGTGAGGCCATGACACGTGAACCGCAATATAGAGAGGGACTGCTGTATTTGACTTCTGTTTGGGATGCAGCCTTGATGCTGGAGGCTTGTGGAATCAAAGGGGGACAGTAACAAAGGTGAAAGGAAAGCCAGGGGAAACTGAGAGGCATGGGAAGGGGACCTTGGGGAGTTCCTCTAGATTGTCCAAATCAATGCAGCAGGGTCTCAAGAGCCCTGGGTGGCTTGGTCCCCTGTCTAGGCCTAAATAGGGAAGTAGATCACATCAGTGTTTCTTATGAGGCACCACTGGCAAGGTGAATAGGAACAGCTGTGCTCCTGAGGGACTGTCTCCAGCCTGACAATGTGACCTCTTCCCCCTAGGTGAGAACCACTGGTTGAGATAAGTTCTAGGACTTTCCATGCTTAAAATTTCCCAAGTGTTCTGAGGTGGCAAAATAAAAACTACAAATATACGAGTATCAATGAAGAATGCACTCAGTAGCAAATAAAACAGACTAACCTGGCTTTACTAGATAGAAGGTCATTTTTTCCCAATACGAAGAAGCTCTGAGGAAGGTAGCCTCTGGTGGGCAGCAGTTCAACACTACCCTTAGGAACCCAGGCCCTTTTTATTTTTATACTTCCCCATCCCTTAGTATGATGGCTTTTATCCTCTGTCTGCTTATGATTTTAAAACAGTTGCTCTATCTCTAGGTGTCCCGTCTAGACTCCAGGCAGGAAAGTCAAAGAGCCACATTCCACCTCAGGCAAGCCTTTTCATTCAGGAAGGCAAGCCCATCCCAGCAGACTTGTGGTTTACCTCCTTGGTCACAGTGTATCACATGACCACCCCTGGCTAGCCAGTTTCCAATGTCTACAGTAGAGGAAGGCAAGAGAAAAGGCAATTAGGGTTGGGTCTTGGGAAAGCCTACCTCAGGGGTCTACCAGGAATCTTTATCCAATTGTGTCCACATTCCACGAAGAAGCTGGCTTCTATTTTATATTCAGTACTTCCGAAAACATGAATAAATGGTCTATGCAGAAGCAAAGCCAGGCAGCAGTTTATTTCTCCTTGCTTATTCTAGCACAGATAAGAATCCATCTAATTTGCAGCCTACCGAGCTCCCAAACTAGAGAAAAAATAACCAGATAGTATCTCATCTTGGTCACAATTTCAGACTAGAAAATGCGAAATTATTTGCTTTTACCTCTTTGCATAACAGGTGTCAACAGAAGACTTCATACCATTCTCCATAACACCTCTCCTCTTAAAATAAAATAAAACCTTAGCTTTTAGCATAAAAGCAAAATAAGCATGAGATTAAAAAATCTATTATCCACACAGATGAATGTCTGAATTAAAATTACAAGTATATATTGCAGAGCTAGCAGACATACAAGACTTACACAGCGTTGCATCCTAAGCTGCCACACGTAGTGCCTTGTATATAGCAGGACTGTTACATCTTACTTGAATGGACATTTAGCTCTCATCTTCCCCTTTAGCCAAGTACCCACATTTTCTAAAAATATTTAGCTCCTTAGCTACAGAAAAGCAAGCGATAAATACATATACTAACCTATTTACAAATTAAGTGATATATTTTCTGGGCTTGGCTTCTCCAAGGGAGGAGGTGACAGATGAAACAAGATTGCCCATGAGTTCAAAATTACTACATCTGGGAGTGAGGTACATGTGGGTGACTTAAAACCTCTCTAATTTTGAAATTTGCCACAATATAAAGTATTGTTTAATAGCTCTGGGCCTAATACTGATACATACTTCATGGGTGAACCCCAAAAATATGCTGAATAAAAGAAGCCAAATACAAAAAGCTAACTGTGCAGTTCTGATATACAAAATATTTAGAAAAGACAAAGATACAGAAGCAAAAAGATCAATAGTTGCCTGTAGCTAGAAGTGGGACTGCAGACTAACTGCAAATGGGCACAAGCAAACTTTCTAGAGTGATGAAAATGTTCTAAAACTGAACTTTGGTGATAGTTAAACAACTGTACAAATTTACTAAAATATCACCAATCTGCACACTTATAATGGAAAATTTAATGATATGTAAATGATATCTCAATAAAGCCATTTTAAAAATAGCTCTGAAACACATATGGGGGTCGGGGGGGATCCACTATTACTTGTTAGTACTAAAGCTAGGAAGACAAGCCTTACAGATGTATTAAGAAATTTTTCCGATTTTGATGAAAGGACAGGATCCAAGGATTTCAATGATTCTTTATCATCATAGAAAAGCAGCATCTAATTATAGATACCATTTCTTGTAATCTCCCTACAAATCTGAAATTAGACAGAAAAAGAAAAAAGCAAACAAAGGTCTATGCCTGGTCCAGCTGAAACAGTGAGTCCACTGCCTTTGCAGAGAAAGCACTCACCAAGGCAAGGAGGGGGTCATTAGATCCCTTTATAAAAGTCACAAAGGAGGAGAGGGGTTAAAAACAAGGTATGTCACCAGTCCAAAGTCTGTGTGCCTGACACGTTGAAAAGCCAAAATTCAAAACATTAGTTTGGAGTAAGAGAAGGTCTGTTGTTCGAGGAGGTATCAGCAGAGAAGATACGAGAGCTAATCTTCAAATCCATCTTAAGAAAGTACAGAGTTCAGGATTCTTTTACGTCAAGGGAAGGGAAAATGGGAGGGGCAAGAGTGATTGATGAGGATAGATGTGGGCACCAACAGGAATCCAAAGGAGATTGTGCTAGTTGATGTGAGTCTAGTCAAAAGGTTCCTGCAAATCTTTGATAAACAACACATGCTTCCCTTATCTCCTTGGATGAGGCACTTTCTGGTAAGGGGCTGTTTATGTAAAACTCAAGCTGCAATCAGAATTTCTCTAATGATTAACATTGTCTATATGCAAGACTAAGGAGAAGCTATCAGCCTGAAAAGTCATGGAAACAAACAGGCTTGAACAAGAGGGACTCAAGAGGCTGAGCATTTCAGTCTGCTACAAGTATGTCAAATAAACAAATGCAATTTCAAGTTTCAAATTCAATTTTAAATATCCTAAATGATCCGCTTGTGGCAGCAACAAAGTAAATTTTGTTTTTTAAACTTTCAAGAGAATCTCATCCATTCAAAATCACCTCAGAGTAAATCTACTAAGGAAAATTAATTTGAAATTTCATTTTCTTTTTTAACAGGAAACATCTCTGACAAGTTAGAATTCACACCAAAGTACAATAAAGGAAGCTGCAGAGTCATCCAGAGCAGGGAACACTGTATTTGGGGTAGAAGCTTTGTCTGCTGCAATATAAAAAGTAAAACAACTTTAATTTTTCATTAATATTTTTTATTGAACAATAACTTCTAGTGTTTACACTTAGATACTGGGACAAACCACCTATTTATAGACCTCATAAATTTTCCATATCCTGAAATTTAATAAAAGTTTATTCCCGGGTCTGGTCCTAGATGGCGCCACATCTGCCCGCACCTCCGAGTTTACACAATGACTTCAGTTCGTGTCCTGCAGGCTTGTTATTAATATGATCCTGGCCGGTGATGTACTCAGCCCTCTGACAGCCCTAAATCACTCTAAGACAACCACATCTTCTATGCACCCCACGTGATCCCACACTCCTTCAGACACAGAATTCTGTTCTAATATTCAAATGTTGTCTTGAAACTGCTAAGTACTTAACAACCAAAAAAAACTTGCTAATCCCTGAGACCCAGAGAAGTACAATTACACAGCTTTCATTTCCAAACAGGCTTAGTACGCTACCCTAAAGTGACCACCAGTTAACTCCAGGAGTCTTTGCCTTCTTTACCGGGGACCCTTGGGGTTGCCCTGGCACCCACGCCTGGGTCTGGAGTCGACAGCCCTGTTCCAGTCCTGCCCCTGACAGTACAAATTACTATACATGAAAACCTGGGCAAATCAGAAACGTTTTGAGCCTCAGTTTGCTCCCTTTTTAAACACAGAAGTAAGACCTAGAACTCTCAGGTGGTTGTAAAGGTTAAATGAGATAAAGAGTGTCCCAGACAACATGCAGCAGCACAGGGCTGGTGCGAAGTAAAATGTGAGCTAGAGGCAACGTACGGAGAGTCATGAGTTCCTGTGAAGCTCTGTGAGACAGCTCGACCTGACAGAAGCACTAGTGTTTCATCCTACAGTAGAAAACCAAGCTTCTAGAAGTGTACAGGTGCACCTCGTTTTATGGCATTGCACTTCATTGCATTTTTTTACAAATTGAAGGTTTTGTGTTGAGGGAGTGTATTGGCGCTATTTGTCCAACATCATTTGCTCACTTTGTGTCTGTCATATTTTGGTAATTCTCACCATATTTCACACCGTTTCATTATTATATTTGTTATCGTGGTCTGTGATCACCGATCTTTGATGCTACTATGGTGATTGTTTCGGGGCGCCATGAACCATCCTGTGTAGACAATGAACTTAATTGCTAAATGTTGTATGTGCTCTACTGCTCCACTGAGCAGCTCTTCCTCTATCTCTCTCTCTCTCTCCGGGCCTCCCTATTCCCTGAGACTCAACAATATTGAGATCAGGCTACTTAATAACCCTACAGTAGACTCTTAAGTGTTTGAGTGAAAGGAAGAATTGCACATCTCTCACTTTAAATCAAAAGTGAAAAATCATTAAGCTCAGTGAAAAAGGCATTTCAGAGGCTGAGAGAGGCTGGAAGCTGGGCCTCTTGCATGAAACAGCCAAGTTGTGAAAGCGAAGGAAAAGCTCTTGAAAAAAATTAAAAATGCTACTCCAGTGAAGACATGAATGGTAAGAAAGCAAAACAGCCTTATTGCCACTATGGAGAACATTCTAGCAGCCTGGATAGAAGGTCAAACCAAGCACAATATTCCCTTAAGCCAGAGCCTAACCCAGAGCAAGGCCCTAACTCCCCTCCATTCTATGAAGAGATGAGAAAGCTACAGAAGAAAACTTTGAAGCTAGCATAGGTTGGTTCATGAGGTTTCAATGAAGAAGCTGCCTTCACAACATAAAAGTGCAAGATGAAGGAGCAAGTGCTGATATAGAAGCTACACCAAGTTATTCAGAAGATCTAGCTAAGACAATTAATGAAAGCGGCTACAATAAACATCTGACTTTCAATGTAGATGAAACAGCGTTGTATTGGAAGGAGATGCCACCTAGGACTTTTCTAGCTAGAGGAGAAGTTCATTGCCTGGCTTCACATCTCTTGTTAGGGGCTAATGCAGCTGGTGACTGTAAGCTGAATCCAAAAATCCTAGGCCCCTTAAGACTTAGGCTAAATTGATTCTGCGTGTGCTCTATAAATGGAACAAAGCCTGGATGACACAGCATATCTGTTTACACCATAGTTCACTGAATATTCTAAGCTCACTGTTGAGACCTACTGCTCAGAAAGAAAAAAAAAAAAAAAAGAGTCCTTTCAAAATATTACTGCTCATTGACAATACATCTGGTCACCAAAGAGCTCTGATGAAGTTCAATGAGCTTAATGTTGCTTTCATGCCTGCTATCCCAATATTCATTCTGCACCCCATGGATTAAGGAGTAATTTCACCTTTCAACTCTTATTACTTAACAAGTACATTTCATAAGGCCACAGTGGCCATAGGTAGCGATTCCTCTAGTGGATCTGGGCAAAGTAAATTGAAAACCTTCTGGAAAGGATTGCCATTCTAGATGCCATTAAGAACATTCATGATTCATGGGCAGAGGCCAAAATGTCAACATGAAAAGGAATTTAGAAGGAGTTGATTCCAGCTCTCCTGGATGACAGTGAGAGATTTAAGACTTCAGTGGAGGAAGTAACTGAGATGTGGTGGAAACAGCAAGAGAACTAGAATTAGAAGTGGAGCCTGAAGATGTGACTAAATTATTACAGTCTCATGATAAAACTTTAACAAATGAAAAGTTGATTCTTATGGATGAGCAAAGAAAGTGGTTTCTTCACGTGAAATCCACTCTTGGTGAAGATGCCGTGAAAACTGTTGAAATGACAACCAAGAATTTAGGATATTACATAAACTTAATTGACAAAGGACTGTCCCCAATTTTGAATGTTCTACTGTGGATAAAATGCTATTAAACAGCATCACATGCTAAGAGAAATCGTTCATGAAAGGAAGAGTTCAATCAATGTAGCAAACTTCACTGTTGTCTTATTTTGAGAACTTGTCACAGTCACCCCAACCTTTAGCAACCCCTGATATGATCAGTCATCAGCCAGCAACATCCAGGCAAGACCCTCCACCAGCAAAATGATCGTAATTCGTTGAAGGCTTAGATGATTAGCATTTTTTAGCAATAAAGCATTTCTAAATAAAGATATGTTCATTATTTTTTTAGACACAGTGCTATTACACACTTAATAGACTACAGTGAAGTGTAAACATAACTTGTATGTGCACTGGGAAATGAAAAACATCGTGTAATTTGCTTTCTTATGATATTCACTTGATTGCGGTGGTCTGGGACCAACCGAACCCACAATCGGTGAGTATATCTATAAGGCAGAAAACTCTGAAAGCAGGCCTCTCATTCCCTGAAGCACCACCGGGAGCTACTCATAGGGTTGTCGAGCTGATTCATTTATTTACTGCCTGTCAGGGTCTGGGGCAGAAGAGAGACCAGCACCTACCTTCTCGGAACTAAGTCCAACAGATCTGGACTTGATTCAGACCTGGTCCTACCTAGAGGAGACCAGGTCAGTTTGGGATTTGAGGCAGACCTCTCCCCGCTTGCCGTGAAGAGATCTTCCCACATCTTCTTTCCACAGAGGCCCAGCTTTGCCCTCACCTCACCCCCACACCCACCCCCAGCCATGGGCTTCATGCCAAATCAGGTCTTTAGAGTGGCCATGGGGCTTCTTATCAGTTGCCAAATGTCTCCAGTCTGGGCCCCAAAATAGCAATCAACGTCCTCTTCCCGCACAGCCATTCATCTAAAATTCTCTCCCATGATGCAATGAGTTTTCTAACATCAGCCCTCATGGGTGTTTTATTTTCCCTGTAGAAATAACATTCAGGCAGAGGCAGGTACTGGTTTATAAGTGGGGGGTTGGGGACCACAGGGATCTGTGAACTAATGCTCTAATGAAGGCAGCATGTCCACACTGCCAGGGCAGTCTGGAGAGGTTAGAGAGAGCAATTGCAGGAGAGAAGAGAACCCTGCATAGAGCCATTTTTTCAATGAGACAGCTGTTGCATGGAGTTCTGAAGTTCCCTCACCATCACAAGCTTAGTTGCTCATAACCTGAGTTTGCTTTTATGGTCTTTCTCAGTCTAAAAACCACTGCCTAGGGTACTGTGTTGAGGACTCTCTCCTTGACCAAACGTACCCTGGCCTGAAGCTTTAGCAAGTTTTAGTAAGAATCTTGCTAGGTCAATTCAGAGAGAATACTCCCTCCCACCTTGATATCTGATCACCCTCATTATCTGATCAAATTCCTACTCCCTGCCCTGGCTGAGTAGCTCAGTTGGTTAAAGTATTGTCCCAATGCACCAAGGCTGCAGGTTCAATCCCTGTCAGGGCACATACAAGTATCAACAAATTAATGCATAAATAAGTGGATCAACAAATAGATGTGTCTCTCTGTCTCTCCCTCTGTCTCTCTCTGTATATATATAATCAATCAATCAAAAAAATTTTTTTTCCTGGCTTCTGTGACTCAGTGGATTGAGCATCGGCCTGCGAGCCAAGTGTCGCTGGTTCGATTCCCAGTCAGGGCACATGACTAAGGTTGCACGTCAGGTCCCCAGTTAGGGGCACAAATGAGAGGCAGCCACACAGTGATGTTCTTCTCCCTCTCTTTCTCCTTCCCCTCTCTCTAAAAATAAATAAACAAACAAATAAATAATTTAAAAAATTTTTTAAATTCCTCATCCCTCACCATTCCCTAGGTGATATCTCATCACTCTGGCCTGCCTTCAGAACAGGAAGAATCCTGTTAATTTAGCAAGAATCTCCCCTACCCTAATGTCTCCTCTTAGTAATTTTCCACCTACCCCACCCCCCAACCTGCTCCTTGGCTATAAATCCCCAATTGATCTTGTATTCAGAGGTGAGGCTAGTAGTCTCTCTCCTCTATTGCACTAGTCGTGACACTTACCACAATTATCCTGAATGAAGTCTTCCTTGCCATTGTAACAATAACTTTTTTCTTTAACAATGACAATGGGTTAAACAGTGGCCCCCAAAATATTATGTCCATGTCCTAATGCCCAGAACCTGTGAATATTATTTTATATGATAGAAGAGTAGATACACTTTACTGGGCCCCAAATGCAATCACACAAATCCTTATACGAGAGGCAGACACACAGACACACAGAGGAGGAAACAGCAATGTGAAGACAAAGGCAAAAATTGGAGTGATATGGTCTCAATCCAAGAAATACCTGCAACCACCAGAACCAACAAGACTCAAGGTACCAGTGGGCTCTCCCCTTGGGCGTCTGGAGACAGTTCAGCTGGCCAACTCCTTGATTTTGTACTTGGGCCTCCAGATCTGAGAGAGAATAAATTTCTATTGTTTTATGTCATCCAGTTTGTGGTAATTTGTTACAAGAGCCGCAGGAAAATAATACAGGGATAGAAATATGTATTAGCCTATTCAGGCTGCTATAACAAAATACCATAGACTAGGTAGCTTATGAACAACAGGAATTTATTCCTCAACAGTTCTGGAGCCAAAGTCAAGGCAGCAGATTCAATGTCCAGTGACGGCCTGCTTCCTGGTTCATAGATGGGGCCTTTCACCCGGCCCTCACGTGGTGAGAGGGACAGGGAACTCCGTTTATGTAATACACTTTTATAATAAGTGCAGTTATCCCACTCCTGAGGTCTCATCTCATGATCCAATCGCCTCCAAAAGCCCCCACTTCCAACATCAGCACATTGGGCATCAGGTTGCCACATATAAATTGGGGAAGAGCACAGACAAACCATAGCAAAGTGAGACGTGGGTTCTGCAGCCACTTCAAGTATTAAGGAGCCATATACTCCAACCTCCCATTTGATACTCGACAATAAGCTTGAATTATTTTTATAATAAAAAGTAATAATTAAAAACCATAAAACATGAGTATCCCTGAGATTTGGGGATGAAGGAGAGTAAAGATACAAGAAGACATCAATGCAGTTCAGAAAGACAGCTGAGGAGACACAAGAACTTTAGCTGCTATTCTCAACCCAAAGAAACAAAATTTCATTAGGTACCAAAACGTATTCCCTCCTAAATTCTATCTTATCAAAGAAAATAAAAAGGTATCAGCTGTCCAGTTCTTCCATGAGGAAGAGCATGATGTGGGAGGTGCTGTTCTAGAACGTGAACACGTAAGTCTCGGAAAGCAGCACAGACTAGTCTCTTCATTTGATTTAAAGATGTTTACTCCACCTTACAGTAATGATTTTACATTAAATGATAATTTCAAGAACACAAAATGCCACAAAAATACATCTTTTTAGGAAATTTCAGTGAGAAATACAAGTTCAAAAACAAGATGTGGTGAGTGACTAAAGCCACCCTCTAGCGGGGTGTGTGTTGCTCTTCCCAGTGGGAAAAAATAAAAAATGTTTACCACCCCAATAAATTCAATTTAAAAAAAAAAGAAGACGAAGAATGTTTACACTCTTCACATACTCATTCACACAAGGGTGCAGCTGCCTGAGCAACAAATAAACCTCATCCTGTATTATTTGCCTGGTCACCAGTGTGAAGAGCCATTACCTAAGAGGCAATACAGTGAGCTATCAAATGATCCTTTATAAACAAGGAATTGCTCAAACCACCACAAAGGCAAGGAGTCAGATACAAGCTTTCTAGCCCTGTCTCCTGTTACTTCCTTTCACAAAATCTGAGCTCCAGCCACACTGCTAGCTTTTCTCTTCCCAAACAAGGCTTTGCCTCTGGCCCCTGTACTATCTCCAGAAAGCCTGCCTCCTGTGTTTCCTAACTATCAAAATCCAGGCTGTATTAGTCTGCTAGGGCTGCCACAACAAATTACCAGCAAACTTGGTGGCTTAAAATAGAAATGTATTCTCTCACAGTTCTGGAGGCTAGAAGTGCAAAATCAAGGTGTTGGCTTGGCTGAGCTTCCTCTGGAAGCTCCTGTGCAGAACCCTTCCCTTGCCTCTGCCAGCTTCTGGTGGCTGCAGCATTCCTGGACATGTGGCTGCATCACTTCAATCTCTGCCTTCCTGGTCACCTGGCCTCCTGTTCTGTCTGTGTCAAATCTCTCGCTGCCGCACTCTTACAGAACACTTGCCTTTAGATTTAGGGCTCACCCAGATGATCCAGAATCACCTCATCTCAAAATCTTTCATTTAATCACATCTGCAAAGACCCTTTTTCCAAGTAAGGGCAAATTCAAAGGTCCCACGGATTAGGACATGGACATATCTTTTTTGTGGGGACTACTATTCAATCCACTACACGTCAGCTGGTCTTGTTTCCTGAACTTCAGAGGATGGCTTTCTGTCCTCGCAGAGATACACCCTAAACTTCTCATCAGTTGTGCGGGGGCAGCAGAATCAAATCAGCCAGCCCAGGGCTTTTCTTTCTTTCTCTTTTAAATCCTCACTCGAGGACATGTTTTTTATTGATTTTGAGAGAGAGAGAGAGAGAGAGAGAGAGAGAGAGAGAGAGAGAGAGAAAGAAACATCCATCATTACCTCTCACACATGCTCCAACTGGGGACCGAACCCACAACCTCCCAGGCATGTGCCCTGACCAAGAATCAAACCCGCAACCTTTTGGTGTACAGGATGATGCTCCAACCAATTGAGCTACCCAGCCAGGGCCCAGTGCTTTTCCAACATGGGGTCTTCTACAGCAAGAGCTCACCAGAGTAAGGAGGAAGCATTATGACTCCTCATCACTGCAGCCACCACACTGTCACAATGACCTTTGTGCCTGAACCCCCGACTACAGTATCTCTGAGGGCAGGGTCCATGTTTTAGTTACCTTTATACCCCCTACCACAGAACCTATAAACACTAAGTGTTCAATTAACAACTGAAACTTGTCAAAGAAAAGGATGACTATATCTATATCACATGGAGTGCATTATGCATATTGCTACTCATTAGGAAGAATCCCGTATCTGTGTACTGTACAATGCTTGGTAGGGAAGATAAACATTTACAGGGTTCTCACCCATTCAACCAACAGTCTCTATCAGTAACACCCATGAAGCTGATTTAATGACCCAGTAAAGGGGTGATAACCACAGAAAAACATTGACTCAGGTGATCGCTATGGTCTTTTTCAGCTCTAAATTCTATGATAACCAACAACTGACAAAACAAACTGGCATATGATCAAATGTAGTGATCTGACCAATCAGAAAGCTAAGATTGAGGAAAAGTGTCTAAATAAGTGCAAGGTGCTTGGAAGGCATTAAGCAAAACAAAATGTGAGCCTTGGGTAGCATGTTTAGTTGTGTTGTCTTCAGGGAATACCACTTGTTAAACAAAACACTGACCCATTGGACAATACAGGCCACATAATCCCTGAGCAGACCAAGTGATCCTAAGAGTCTGGTCACCTTTGGTGTGAGTTAGTTCCCTCATCTCTAAAGCCCTACTCAAGTCCACTCCAAGTCACCAGGTCTTCATAAAATTCTAATTAAAATATTTAAAGAACTCTATACTTTCAAATAGCTTTCAAATTTCCATTAGACACAGAAACTTCCTCCATTCCTGTCCACAGAACTCTAGGCTCTTTCTGCCGCCTCCTGGACCCCTGCCCCTTGCTCTTGGTGGCTGTCCAAGTCCCCATTAAATGTTATCTGATACACTCCTAAGGTGTTCTCTTTCCTAAGGATATTTTTATATTGATCTGGAATTCTGGGAGACCAAGAAACTCAAAATATTTAAAAGAATAAATTTCTAATAATAACATTTTAGGCACAAGGGAATGAGTAGACATTTTAAAGAAAATCTTTTCTGGACTTCTTCAAAGCACACGGGCTGGGGAGCCAGCTCACTACCTACTTGAAAGTGAGCCAGCCCTGGCTGCAGATATATCAGTCCAGGGCAGCTGGCATCCTTAATAATGAACAACTTCCTTCTGCTCTGTCAAGAGCAGAGACAAAGACATGATTCAGGGGCCCTCAAACTGAATTATTGTCTTTGTTTAAAACCTCCCCTCTCGGGCAGAGCTTTCAGCAGCAGCAGCCAGTCTGGGGAAGGATGAAAGTTCTCAAAGCAAAGCTGTTGAAGTGCTCAGGCAGCCAATGCAAGGGGCTCTGCCCCACGTCCTGCCCAGCCCCATGGAGCTGAGACCACTCCAGAGGCGATGTCCTGGGCATGGACGGCCTGCTCTGGACCGACTCACCGCTTCTCTTGTAAAAAGGGATGCAACTTCCCACCAAGGTTACCAGTCAGTTCACACTCAACAACAAACCACCACTGGAACACAATTTCCAAACTGCAGTCATGGCCCACTGGTGGGTCATGAAATAAATTAGTGGATCACAAGTAACCTTTTAAAGAACAAAATAGAACAGAATAGAACATGTCAGTGCATCGCATGTATGTTGGGAAGCACTTGTTTCACTTGTGTGTTTATTTTTACTTGTATATGTGCATACTGGGTTACAATATAAAATGCATTTCTTACAGTGGGTCACAGTCCAGCGTTTGAAAGCCACTGTTCTTGAGCAAAAATGAAACAAGTATCCAATCCAAAAAAAATAATAAAAAGATAACTTACATTTCTTTTTAGGGTGCCAATAATGATCAAAAAGTACCTTGGACAGTGTCTGTAAAGCCTGTTAGTCTTTCCCAAGCATAGTTCTGGGGTCCTAAGATGCATTTTGAGAGATCTGAGATTGTGTTCTCAATAAGAATCTAAACTGAACAAACCTGGAATCACCTAAATGTCTCCGTCATAATGGTGTTAGATCGTATGGTTTAAATGTTCATGTTTCCATTCATGTTTTTACTCACATGGAGGAGGGTAGACTGCTGAGAATAGAACAGAAGCAGGCTTTCTCTAACGGCACTGCCCCGAATACATGGGAAGGCCAGGCTTGGCCACAGCAGGCTGTACAGAGGGGTCTCAGTCGTCTAAGCAGAGATGGGGGGTGGAGGGGACCAAGTCATCACACAACTGAACAAGGCACCTGGGTCATAGCACTCACTGCCAAGTCAGGTAGCAAAGGGCACACTATGGATCCCATCTTTGTAAATGCCAACTTGTAAATAACAATTTCTTCATGCTAAATGTAAAAACACAATGAAATAAGTAATTTTTACATATTTCAGAAAAAAGGGACTGACTTAATGTTTTAAAATTTTTATAGCTATTTTCTGATGTATTTCCTATCCTGTTACTGAAGGTGACTTTTTTCTTTCCAGTATGTCTAGAAGTTAAGTGGGGCTGGGGGAAAGAGAGCACTGTGGGTTGCACATTCGTATTGTGACAGGGGTCCCCAAAATTCCCCACAGCCCGTGGTTTGGGGAATGATAGGTGGGGCTCAGTGAAGCACAGCCATTTTCCTAAAAAAATGCCTGTTTCTTAACATGTAAAGAGCTATGGCCATTCCACGTGCCAAGGAGACGGGAGGGGCTTTGACCATAGAATGGTGACAAAAAGCTTACAGGGTCTACGCAGAATTCTACAAGTGGCCACAACTGGTCACCATATCCAACACAACACAGGCCGCAGTCAGGGATTTAAAAATAAGGTGGCAGCCATTAAGCAGAAGAGAGCCTTGTGGTTTGAAAGAGAGCAAAGGCATCCCACCAGCCAGCCATGAGGTCGGGTATATAAGAAGGTGCCACGTGGTTCTCGATTAAGAACTAAAAAGGACTGCAACAAAGGCGAAACCTCCCCAATCAGGCACGGATGAATGGGCACTGCCGGTAAAGCTGAGCTGTGTCTGGGAAATATGAAGCCATGGATTTCTATTTTCCTAGAGGGAAATGGTACCTCTGACTTTTCTGTTCTGAAACTAGCCTGGTTTAGCAAGGGGAGGCAGGACTACGTGTCCCTTTTAAAAGGAATGAGACTTAACTGCAGAAATTGCCATTAATCTAAATACGCAAACCTTTAAATAAACAATTCCTTTCCTTTTTCACCAAACTCTGGCATTGGGAGTTATGCTCTTTGGCGATGGGCAATCAAGCCCCTCATAACTGAACAGCCATGGGTTCTGTTTCAGTATCTTCTCACACATAGACAATTTTCAATCCATGGAGAGAAGATGGAGCACAGAAAATACCAAGTGACAGTGAACCACCATGTTTTTTTTAATTTGACTATGGAATGTTTACTGAATTTGTCTGTGGCTAATTGATTTCCTTAATTATGCTTGACCTAGAGCAACATTAAGTGAGTTTATAGTCTCAATTATTGGAAAGGAGAGGTCTCAGAGCACATGGGACATTAGGAGGCCAAGCTGAATTTTTTTTTCAGTTCAGCTGAAGAGTTGGTAGAAGTGAATACTGAGACAAGCTTTCTGGAAAGAAATTCAGCAATAAGTACCCGAAGCCTCAAACTCTTGTTTGCTTTTTGACCTAGATATTCCACTTTTAGGAACTGACTGAAAAGTAATAACTCCGGATGACAGAAAGGATCTAGTTGCAAGAATGCCTAATGCCAGGGGACTGGTTAGCAGGGACGGCACAGTCCTGTAACGACACAGAAGCTGACGCGATGATGGGATCTCACAGACGCTCAGTGCTCACTCTGTGCAAGGCTCTGCTCTAGGCACTCAACATCTATTATCTCATTTAATTCTGCAAGCACCCAATGTAGTGGGTTTTATTATTATTGTTCTCCCCATTTTACAGAAAAGTAGACCAAGACACACAAAAATTAAGTAATTTTCCCAGCTAATAAGAGGCAGGGCTAAAGTATAAACCCAGAATCTGATGCTGGGGTACGTGCCCTTTGGCCCTGTCCTCTCAATGGATTGCTAGTAGACATGTAAAATTATGTAATATCTATGTTGTAGAAACATGTTCATGACATAGTGTGATGTGAACAAAGCCAGTTATAAAACATCATACACTATAACTTCATTTTTGTAAAATTTTTAAGACTGGCAGGATATATATCAAAACATAGTAATTACTGGCAGTACTTTTTCTTAATCACCTGAATTTTCTTTACTTAAATAAAAGATGTATCTAATTGAAAACAACACATCAATTAAAAAATATGTCCCAGGTAATCTTACAGTATTGTTATTAAGACTTGCAGATAAGTACAACATCACGCAAATTTCTGGTAAAATTTAGTCACTCGCCTCTCTATTGCTTTCTACCAAAGAATGATCCTGAGAGAAGTTTTCTTGTGGGACTTTGATTAAATAGCACTTCACTGTCAAATAAAAAAGCAATTCAATGGAACTATTTAAGAATTCAGACTCCCCAGAATCTTTATTCCAGCCCAACTGTAACAGAGGGCCATCCCCCAAATCTCCACAGCCCATGGTTTTGGGGTTGGAGGAAGGAAATAATACAGCTTTTAAGGTACTCTGCATATCTATGGCAGGCTGGTAGGCTGGGCTGGTAAAAGGGCAGACTCTAGTGTTTAAGATGCTTTGCATATCAATGACAGGGAGGTAGCTGAGCCTTTCTTGGAGGGGAGAGCCAGAAGGAAAGGAAAGAGCCATAAGGTCGAGGGCCATGCTGTTTGAAAGGATGAAGAAGGGCACCGTCCACCTCGAGAAGAAGCACGATGGAAGGAGCACATTAGAGGGACCTGATGCAGCAGCAGGTTGTGGCAGTCCTGTGAGAAGAAGCCATGCAGTTTGTAGTCAGAATTCGGCCATGCAGCCTGGGCCTGTAAGAAAGCAGGCGTGCTGCTGCTTTGATCGTGCCCACTCCAGCTGACTCTGAAGCCACCAAGGACTCTGCCTTGTAGACCTGGTCTCTATCTGGACTCTTGGAACTTGGGACACACAGAGAGGACACTCTCTTAGCACTTGTGCCTTTCCTGGACTTCACCATGACCCAGTGCAACACGACACATACTTTCCTGGACTATTTACATGGAGGCTGAAGACAACATAACCCCAGATCCTGAAGGAGAGAGCGGACAGATAAGGGATGGGGAACTATTGGGCTTGGTTTTGGCTTATAGCGTTTGGGGGAGTAAGGGCAGTGCTGGGTCTCATGGGAAAACAGGGCTCTGAGCAGGAATGCTCCCAGCAACCCCAAGGATGGAATATTCTAAATAAAGACCTGTTTTTCTCAACACTAATTGTTGGGTCTTCCACCAAGGCGCCACATGAACAAGCCCCCCTTTGCTTGGTAACACAACTCCCTTTCTACCTCACCAAAGCCTCTGTTCTGGCCTGTGACGACAGGTGGGTAGATTTGCAGGTCAGCACCTGCCTACACAATGACCCCTACTTCCCAACAGATGTGACAGGCCCCAGCAGCAGAGCAGTGCAATAAGAGAGCAGCTGGGACAGCCACCGTTTCCTCCAATAGAAAAGTTCAGGCACTGACGGTCATGTCTGTGGCCACAATGAACCTACTTCTTTCTTTAGAGGAAAAGGGGGCATGAAGGAAAATCCTAAGCCAAACAAAAACCCAGACCGAGCTCTGCACCTGCTCCTGAACAATATCAGCATGTTTCTGTGCTGAGAACCGGGAGTTTCCCCAGGAATTCAGCTCTGCATCCCAGTCACCATGCCATGGGCATCCTCACCCAGCATTACTAGTTCTGACTTCACTCCCAGTAACATGGAGTTTAATGCTAAATGTGAGGCACTACGTGTAACAGTTCAACATCATTTTAGATGCTTTCAATGCTCCACTTAAAAACTTGAGAGAAATAGAGAGGGGAGAACCTTAGTGATCATCTGGTCCAGTGTTTCTCAGTAGAGATGCCATTGCATGTGGAGTGGGCCAATCATTCACTGGGAAGAGTGGCTCTTCTAGTATGTGGGGTTCTCAATCATTAGTGCCCTGATACCCTGTGACAATTTAAAATGTTCCCCCTCAATATTTCCAAGAGCCCCTGGAGGGATATCAACAGCTCTGGTAAAAAAAACTATCATGTCCATCACTGAGGTCCAGAGACGTAGTTAATATTTGCCCAAAGCCACCTAGGTAGCTAGAGAAGGGTCCCACGCTCATAACACTTAGCTTTGCATTCTTTCCACTGCACCAAACTCCCCTAATTACGCTCATTAGCGCATAAGACAGTTAGAAATTAAGAATAGACTTCACACTTAATGATAGGATTTATGGTGTCTGGATTTAAGACACTCTAAACTATTTTTTTCAATTTCATTATGGGTACTCTGGTATGAAAACAATTCTATTACTATAATTACTTTAAAAAACAGAAAAAGTGTCTAATCTAACAACCACCAATCCATCTTCAAAGCTTTAGGATACACTGTGTACTGAATTCATACTGCAAAGAGTTTCTATGAGAGAGAGGAGAAGAGGGAGGAGAGAGATTTGAAACCATTTGAATTTTATTAAGAAAATGTTTTCTTAAAAGCACCATCTCTACAAGTATCAGGGAAGTGATTCCTACATGGGATATTTACTTTACCAAATAAAACCTTTTACTTCAAAATTTTAAAAAATCAATGTCTTCCTCTAATTTAATCTAATACGTATTCTGAATGTGAAATCTAAACTTATATTTTAAATTCCTTACTAGTTCTTCAAGGACTTGTAACGAAATCAGTCCAAAGCATGACAGACATCTTCACCATGTGATAAAAGCACCATGAATTCTACAAGTCACGTGTTAAATGTAGTGGACCAGCACCACACCAATCCTTCCCCTGAGGTCCCAGAGGACACTTCAGCAGAGCCTTTCTTTGTAATAGTTTATTTGTATGATTCTTCTAATGGTGAATAATTTTCCCCTCACTTCTCTCACATGTAAAAGCACATAGTGATACTTCTTTTATGAGTTACACAATTTACCATCACACAGGGAAAAGGAGGGAGGAAAGAAGGTTAGAAATAGAAATAGGAGAGGGAGAGGAGAAACAGAAAGAGAGAGGAAGGAAGGGAGGAAGAGACAGAGAGACAAACACAAAACAGGACTCCAGAGAACACAATGCCAAAAATAAAATTATTCTACAGAAATTTCAGGTAAAATTCAAAAAGTACTTTGAACATAGCATCAAATCTTGTAAAGTATGTACAAGTGGGCAAATGTGATTCTGTTCCTCACCCCAAATCAAATTAACAATCATTAGTTGTATTCTTTTTCATTTCAGGAATTTTCACGGGCCCTATGTTTGCCTCCAAGACAGAGTGTATCCCGAAGAGACCACTCCCACTGCATGTGACTGGCAGAACCTTCCAGTCCACAGTCACAGTCCAAAACAGAACAGTTTTACAACACAGTTGATAAGGGGACTTACCTACGCAGCCTGGACGCTAAGGGCCTCACAAAGGCAAACCCTGCAGCCCTCAGGCCGGCCTTTGTGTAGTCGGTGGGATAGTGAGAGGGTCTGCTGGGGATCAGGCTGGGCCCCGCGACCATTTACATGTCAATGGTTAAATCAAAGCTCCTCTGACCCCGGTGTCAGGTGCTCTTAGAACAGCCAGGCCCTGCGTTTTGTCCCTCTCCCTTCTCCTGAATTTAGCCTGGAATCTGCTGTCTGCCAGCAGGCATTTGGCAAACTGGTTATGAGGGATTTGTCACCCTCTTTAAGCCTTGAGCCTGCGTGAATACATCAGCAATCGGCAGGCAGGCTTTGCAAGCTATCCGATGACACCAAGATACCATGCTGGGGGAGATGAATGCTTTAGATAAGACAGACAGAATCAGAATTCCAGATGTGACCTGCGTTGGAAAAATGTACCCAAAGGAAAAAAGATTTCAGGAAAACAGATGTTCCATCTTTCCCTGAGGGTCAACAAACAACTGCTCTGGGGGTTTCATTTGTTTACAAGTCAGTATGTGACAACAGTGTGATGTGGATGCCGAAAACTAACCCCTGAAGAGACCTGATTTTAGGGTCCAAGAGCAGAATGACAGTAATACGAATAAGGAGGGATGGGGTGGAGTGCGTAAGAGGGAAATCGAGAGTCTGCATACTATTCTACAGAAAAGAGTGGGTAACCAGGAGAACATTTTAGGAATCCAGACCTATGAAAAAGAAATGACTTGAGGGTGGGTGAGGGGTGGCCATCCTCAATACAAGAAGGTACAAAGAGTAGATATATTTCTAAGGGTTCAAGACAGCAGAACAAAGGTTTGAATGTTGGATGGAAAGAGCATCTGCATAAGCTCGGGAGAGTTTTCTAACAAAGAAAAGCTCTGACCCCAGCACGTCAGTGGGCAAGGGAGCTTCCCTGCAGGACCTGCAAGGGGAAGCTCCCCATTCTTGCCTGGATGCCAGCTGGCCTTCAGTGACTTCCTAAGCATCTGATGACAAAGACCATCTAGAGTACAATTCTCGGGACTTATAGAGCCTGAAACAAAATGACTATGGATTTTAAAAGTCACAAAATCTGTGTAATGTAGAAAGACTGATGATATTGGGATGAGGCCACTCTCCCAAAGCTCAAAACAGTCCAAGCATCAGTCATTTCCGAAATTACAAAACGCAGGCCCATGACCCACTGATTATGGTTTGAAAATGGCAAGGCTGGCTCTCTGGATCCCATTCCCTTACATTCCTTTTCCTTTCTCTATTTTTCAAAAAGCTGCTGATGCAACTTGGATCACGTACAGCACTTACATTTACAAAGTGTTTTATGGTCAATTGAATTTTATGTGTATTTCATAGAGCAGATTCTCACTGCTGGTCTAGGACTTAGGAGCAGGGGAAAGGAGGGAGTTCCTCAGAAGAGCCCTCCCAGTGAGTCTACAGGGGCCCACTGACCCCTGAAAGTCCCCACCTTTCTGCCTGTGTTGTGAAAGAGTCCTGAGATTTGCTTTGATCCACACTGTCCCTGGCACTGTTCTGGGTGCAAAGCCTACCTGAATGTGGCTTCATCAAGCTTCCTCATATAGAAAAAGACACCACCACCACAAAACTTTAATGACATTATTATAAAACAGCTATTGACATTTTTCTAAATTTAGCAAGGGAAATGCACAAAATAAGAGTGTACGAAATTTTGGTAATTACTGATAAATTACCCTCCAAATAGATTTTACCAACTTGTACTGCCACCAAGGTCCAGTGGGTGTGCCCATTTTCCTCCCTGTCAACCAACATAATCACTCTTTTTGTGTTTTTGTTTTATCTTTGAGAACTCGCTTAAAAAAAACACACACACCTCATTTTTGTTTACTTTGTATTTCATTTATGGTTAGTAAGGTTTAGCATCATTTTATTTTAAAAATGCTAGGGGGAAAATGTACATACATAATTAAATTGGGTTATTTTCTCCTTTTAATCTGCCTCTAATCAACTTGATTAATAGGCCAGAAGAACTAAGCGGGGAAAGGGAGGGAAATTTCCCCTCCCCCACAAAGGAAACAATGCAATGCTTGCTAGCAAACCCTTGTCAACAGACATGCCTCATTCAGGAACCCATATTCCCAGCATGTCACTGATACAGTTGACACACTGCCAACGTAAGTGGGATTTAGGGTGTAGCGGAGTGGACAGTACAGGAGTCATTTTGAAAGAAGCATGGGATAGAACAGAAATAGCCCACGTGGAAGGCTGATCTTTTGAGATAGCTACATTTCAGATAGACGATGACCTAAGAGTATAAACAGAGGCCAATGCACACATCTGCTGGTTAGAAGCCCGGACAGAAGCTGTGTGGGCAAGTCTCTGATGGTACAACGCCCTTTAAGCAGGTTCTTTCAGGCAGAGGAAGGAACCAAAAGAGGAGGGGTTCTTCCATCCCAAATGACACAAACCACACTTTACTTCCTAGGAAAGGTTCAGTCTTCAAGAGGAAAATGTTGAACTGTTTTAAAACACCCCAAAGGATATAAAAGACTATAATAAAACATTGATTTGTTAATAAATTTCACTTTATCAATGGGAATGTAAATCAGCATTTCTGAAAAAACAATTTGACCTTTTTAAGACTATAATTGTATTTCTAACTCTATTGCTAAGGAAATAATTCTAATTATGAAAAAATTTATGTAAAAAGATGTACACTACAGTATTATTTATAATAGCAAAACAATGGAAACAGAACAAGGAGACTTCTATCCAATAAAAGAGGATAAGTCAATAAATTGGAAAACTTCCATCTCACAAAATATTACACTGCCTTAAAAATGATGTTTCAAGGTTCACATTCTTGCCTCAGTAATGCGTTACTAAGAATCTATTCTAAAGAAATAATAAAAAAACAAACAAAAACAAAAACAAAACAGGAAATTGATGTTTAAACAAATGCTCAACAATAGAATAATAGATGACCAGAAGGCTCCTGCTGGTTCTTCAAAACACAGGTCAAGTAGTACTTCTCCTGGGAAGTCTGCCCTCACCCTTAGCCCAGCTCTGGGCTCCTATGATGCCCCGTGCATCGCCCATCATAGCATGGCCCAGGGTTCATTCCGTGCGTGCCAGCCTAAGCACCTTAAAGGCCGGGAACTTGACTTCATTGAGTTAGTATTCCTGACATCCAGCACGGTGCCTGAAACAAAGTAAATATTCACCCAAATGCTTGTAGAATGTAAGATTAGATATTCAGTGTATTTAATAGCTAGGTCTGGGTGACTTAAACAACAGCAACTGACTGTCTTGCATTCTGAGGGCTAGAAGTTGGAGGTAACTGTGTTTGGTTCCTTCTGAGATCTACAAGGAAACAATCTAGTCTGGGCCTCTCTCCTTGACCTGCAAATGGCCATCTTCTCTAGGTCTCTTCCCTTTATGTGCCTCTGGCTCCAAATTTCCTCTTCTTATGAACTAGGGTCCACTCTAATGACTTCATTTCAACTTGATTACTACTATAGAGACCTTATCTCTAAGTAAGATCACAAGCTGAGGTAATGGGAATTAGGACTTCCACATATAAATATGGGGGGGGGGGTTAAACACAATTCAAACCTTAACAATTTAGAGATTTAAGGAAGTTCACAATGATTTTATAATGTTTAGCAGGAAAAAGGGGCTAGGCATATTTATATATCAAGCAAGGGTTTCTAATTTGGATTTTAAAATATATTTTAAAGGGTCCTTTACCAACCACCCCCAAATTAAGAACCGTTGATGGTATAATATCTCAAAAAAACTTGTAAAGAAAAAATGTGAGGGTAATAAACCAAATGTTAGTGAAGTTTGCCCCTGGGTGACGGGATTATAAACATCTGGCATTATTTCCCAATGTTCTGTAACAATTTCAAATTACTTTTATGATCAGGAAAAATCTTAATTTTTTAATAAAAGAAGGAAAAATGGTTATTTTAAAAGTCAAAAGTAAATATGTTTTACATAAATAGTATAGATACAAACTATAAAACAAAAAATAAAACCTTAGAAAAAGACAGGAAGAAAATATATCTCAATGCTCACAGGGTTCATTAACAGGTTATAAAAAGAGTTGTGTTTGTGTCTTCCTATCTTGTTGTGTTTTCCAAAATTTTTAAAATCATGACCGTATTACCTTTATAACCAGAACAAATCAATAAATCTTGTTGGTTAAGAATATACAGTTTAACTATTTGGCTGTATATTAAATATTCAATATTAAGGACCAAATTAGCAAATTATGGTATAGGGATAAAAAAAAGGGGCCACATACTAAACCTGGCAAGCTCAGGGGAGGCCTGCGTGGCACCTTACAGACTCAGAGACCAAAGTAACCACACAGGATGGTCTGAAATTAAAATTTTCTAACTAAAAGCAACTCAGGGTGGGTAGTCATGTGCTAGGTCGGTATCTTCCCAGACAAAGGTCAATCTTTACGTTACATGAGCCTGTCTATTGTTTTTTGCATCTCCGATAAAACACCTTTGGAATGTAAGGGTAATATCCTTCTTCAGGACCCCTCACTGCCCAGAGCAGAGACCACAAATCCCCTCATTGTTACTGTTATCTTGTTAATTGTTAACTGCTAACTACTCTAAACCCACAAATGCAAAAGAAGCATTGTCCCTTCTTTGTACTTTTTAATCTAACCCCTGAGATTTCTCCACTTTCCTTTCTCCCCGCCTCCCTAATCTATGCCAACCCACTTACGCCTCCTTTGATTATAATGTATAAAATAAGGTACATAACTGCCATTCTCTGGAGCATTTTCCCCAATTCATTGAGATTCTGCTTCCCAGCAACTATTGTCATTTTGACTCATATAAACTCATAAAAATTCTTACAGGGTTAAATGTTTCTTATGTTGACAAGTACAATAACAAACTGCAACATTATAGAGTTTTTAAATGAATAATTGAACAATATGTAGAAACAGGAAACAGCTTGAGACCGTTCTGTGAAAAAAGTAAAATACGAAAATACACAGTCTTATAACTGATAAAATATATACATATAGAGATGTCAATTTGCAAAAATAAAAATTATGAAGAGTAGAATGATGCACTTTTAAAGATTCTTTAATAGAACTGTACAGCATTTTCATTTTAAAAGTCTTTATGAAAATATTCTTCTCCAAGAGTATCTGTACATTGCTTTACACCATCTAAAACAATGTATAACCATTCCAAGAATCAACCTCTTGACTAGAAAAGGGCTGGCAAAATGCCGGGCTTTTCTGTCTCCCCACGAACCATCCCACAGTCCTCCCCCCCAGCTCTGACTCTATGGCTGGTTTCAGTTTCACTGTTAGTGCAGGGCAAGCCCATGGCTACAACCTGTCTGGGGGACAGTTTGGTCTTATCTGTTAAACCTGTAAATGTTCACTCCCTTTGTGCATTTCCACATCTGGGAATCTGTCCTACAAAAACAACTCCACACATGTACAAATGGGAAGGTGACAAGAACCAACGAGTCTACTTAGGGGTGGCCTTTTCCCGAAGGGATCTCTGGGAGGGGCAGTTTCATTTAGAAAAGTTGCAGACGGAGAGAGACAGAGAATGAAAAACCCATGCCACTTTGATTTGTTGCCCAGTTTACTATTTCCTTTGATGTCTTTATTCTGGCAACTAACCAGAAACCAGGGAGCTCTGCATGTTCCAGTCATACGCATGCCAGTACAGATGCTACCATTCAGAGTCAATAGAAGTCAACACATTTTAGATCATTCTCTTTTTCGTTCTTAGCTTCACAAACAGAATTTAGAATGTGCCAACTCTTAATTTGAAAACAGTCATGGAACGATAGCCATGTGTGCGCAGCTCCCATACTGCTGCTTAAACAGGAAATGTCTAGACCTTAGGGTGGGCTCCAAGGGTTTATTTCCTTAAAAAGTTTTGTCTCCATGCATCTATTCATGTTTACATAGAGAGGCTTGGGATTCTTGCTTTCTGACCATTTATAAATGGGACAAATTTCTGAATTTACATTGGCACTCTTTATGGTTCACTCAAATCTCAAAAATTCTGATCAGGACAAAAATACAGGTTAAGTGAGGGCTCTCAGTGGAGGCTGTAAGGGAGCCAGAGGGAAAACACAAGTAATTGCAAGCCCACATGAACACACCAGTGGAAAACTTTTCAGATTTAAAAGGAGAGAGAAGAAATCTACAAGTTATTGATAGTAGATGAAAACATCCTCGTGAACTCTGATGACACCTATTTGTGGACCACTGCACATGCTGAACACTTTTGTTCTCTGTCTCCAGCTAATGACAGCTTTAGAGATATGAAGCAAAAAGACAAAAGGAAGTTGGGTGAGTTGGGTGGTATCACAACGTGGGCTCCTTGGAAGTCTGACACAAAAGTGCTACCTTCTGCATCCCCCTTGCCTCCAGCATTACAAGCTGTCAATTTTTAAGCCTCGAGTTTCACCCTTAACTGACTGACAGTTGTTTAGAAAACAAAATTTTAAAAAATTCTCATTGGTAATATGAGTTGTTACTTTACAAAATAACATTACTGCAGCACTTGACTAATAAAAACTATACATTTGGTTAAGTCTTACCAGAAGTTTTAAGTCTCACTTCTGGTGAGACTTAAAATTAGGCAACTCTAGAAGGATAAGAATAATGTTGAGATTTAAAAAGGAAACAAAAAGCAACAAGCTACACCTTCCAAGTAAAATGTTTTGAAAGATGTCACAAACATGCTTTTAAATAAATTCTCTAGACCTACAGTAATGATTACAGAAATAAAGTTATAGGCAAGGGAGGAAAAATTTATTTGAAATTTAGGATGCCATGTTAGGAAAAATCTAATAATACCTTATAAAGAAACTATTAAATACAAAGAAGTATAAGCAATACATGATGACAACACAGAGCAAAACCGGTGGCTTTGGGGACAGATGGGAGGTCAGGGAGCAGGCAGTGGCCTCTCTTCCTCTGCGGCTTTTCCTCTCCAGCTGTGACCCAGGTACCTTCTCACAGGGCGTTGGCCTGACCAATCAGCAGACATGGGGCCAGAGAACTGAACAACTTTCTCTGTTCTTCACAGGGAGGCAGTAGGACAGGCAGCATTAAACAACATGATTTGCCTTGGCTTGCAGAGGGAGCTTCTCACAGCGCAGCCAGAGAGAAGCCAACAGATAGGAGAACTGGTCAGACAGTGCGATGGTGTTGGCGATATGGCCCCCACTTCAAAACTGGAAGCCAAGTGCATAGACACTGAGGTCTTCTGGAAAAATGCACAGGCAATGCACTCACACACCTGGCATAGGCTATCCTGGAGTGGGTGATAGTCAAGGACCCAGTGGAGCAGAACTATTGCCAAAGACCAGAGAAGACCTGGGAAGCACAAAGACCTCCAGTTACTACTTGCTCCTCTGAAGGTCCCCTTCACCCCCGGTTACCTACAATGATTCACTACCTCTGGGCAGAATCATAGTTACCTAGAATTTGACTGTATGAGGTTGCATTTATATTTATGTATGTGCAGATGGAAGGGAGGAAGGAAGGGCTTCAAGGGGAGAAAGATACTTGTCATTTAAAAAAAAAAAAACGCGTGGAACTACATGACCTCTTAGCTGATCCATTATCAATGGGATCTTCTGCAAACTTGCACACATTTACTTGAAAGAAAGGTCTTCCGTAAGCTATTCCAATAGGCACTGTGCTCTGTGCAATAAGACTCTTGGGTAAAAGTAGTTTAACTATAAGAAAACTCCCATAGTGGAAAAATTGGGACAATTGTAATAGAACAACAACTTAAAAAAAAAAGAAATTAAAAAGAAAGAAAGAAAGAAAGAAAGCTCCCCTAAAAACTAATTGACACAGGAAAGAATTAAAATTTATTCTTCCTGTCCTATTTTTTAAAATGTGCCAGTAGTAACCAAATAATACATAAGATCAAGTTTCTCTTTATATTTCAGCTAACAAAAGAAGAAGGAATGATATAATCAGAATATCCATTTACCCTGGCTGCTGTGGCTTAGTGGATTGAGCGTCAGCCTGTGAACCAAGTGTCGCTGGTTTGATTCCCAGTCAGGGCACATGACTAGGTTCCTCATCAGGTCCCCAGTTGGGGGCGCATGAGAGGCAACCACACAGTGATGTTTCTCTCCCTCTCTTTCTCCTTTCCTCCCTCTCTAAATAAATAAATAAATAAATAAATAAATAAATACAATTGTTTTTAAAAAAAAGAATATCCATATAGCAATACCTATTGAATTAATGGGTCTAGACATTAAATATAAATGGTTGCTAAAAAAGAGAAAAAAACAGACAGTACATATTCCTGATAAAGGAATACACCACCATTTACAAAGTAGTTGCATCAGTAATTTAAACCTGAACATGACCAAGCTTTGAGACCCAACTGCCAATTTACAAGAAATACTGGGGACATAAAAACATGTTAAATGACACCATGAGGATACAACCAGCAAAAATCAAATGGTGTAAAGCTCCACAGGACAAAGAACCTGGTTTCATCAAAATATAGTTCACAAGAGAGACAGAGAATGAACAGGCAGATAACAATAGAAAGAGACTTGAGAATCACACTGACCAATCCCATAGGTGGACATTATTTGGATCCTTATTCAAAATAAAATATTTTAAAAATCGTATAGATATTGGATATTTGAACACTGATTATATTTGATGTTATTAAAGAATCATTATTTTTAAGTATGATAATGGTAATACATTAATTTTAATAAGTCCTTATCATTTTAGAGCTACACACTGAAATATTTAGAGATAAAACAATTTAATGCCTGGGATTTACTTCAAAATAAAATGGGAGCAGAAAGTGTTTGGGATATAGATGATATAAAATTGACCACTGGCTGATAACTATTGAAACTCGGTTATAGGTACATGAGGGTTCATTATACTATTTTACCTACTTTCGTTCCTGTTTAAAATTTTTCATAATAAAAACGGTTTTATTAAGGCTCTGGGAGACTACTGAAGGCTTACTGGTAAATCAAAAGATAATCATTGGAAAGAGCAAATAACATTTATGAGGTTTCTTCAAAAGATCATTCAACTCTAACTTTTATGACTTTTTCTCTCATCTTTTTAATCTAATTCTCTACGTGATTATTTGGGTTAGGTTGAAAGTTCAGTCAGCAAGAAGTATAAGCTTTCCACAGCTCAGGGCCATGATTGGTGGACCAGGCAAAGTGGTTTCAATGGGTAGGGAAAACCCAGACAACAAGAAATAGAAACAGTGAGAGTAGTCAGATTTTTCATGGGCATTAAAGTAAAATGAAATTAGATAAGAGAGCAACATTCAAGTTACAGGTTTTACAAAGGAGGAAAATACTTTATCATCATAATTTATAGATTGTATACCTCAAAGACCCAAGAAAGTAAAGAAAAAAAGAAAAAAGAACTATTTGAAACAACTACGGAGCTTAAAAGGTTGCTGTTAAGGGTTGAATTGTCTCCCCCAAATAGATATGCTGAAGTCCTAAGCCCCCGAACCTCATAATGTGACGTTATTTGGAAATAAAATATTTGCAGATATAGTCAAATTAGGGTGGGCCCTAACCCAACATGACTAGTGTGTCCTTATAGAAAGGGGACATTTGGACACAGAGAGAGGCACACAGTGAGGACACCATGTGAAGATGAAGGCAGAGCACAGGCTGATGAGATCCATAGGACAGTTTTCCAGCGAACCACTGGAAGCCAGAAGAGAGGCATAGAAAAGATCTTCCCTCAGAACCCTCAGAAAGAACCAAGCCTGCTGACACCTTGATCTAGGACTCAAGCCTACAGAATTATGAGACAATACATTTCTGTTGTTGAAGCCACCCAGCCTGCGGTGCTTTGTTATAGCACCCTTAGCAAACTAATATGGTGGCCATTCACAAAATTAATACTAAAATGAAGAATCTTTAACTACACCATTTTTTAAAAATCTGTCAAAAAATATAGTGATAGATGCTATTCACAATAACAATTTTTTTAAAAGTATAACACACCTAGGAATAAGTTTAATAAAAAAGATAGGCTCTAAATAAACAATTGTAAAAACTACTGAGAAATATATGTAAAAGATGACTTAAACAGGAAGACAAATATTTTTTAATTCTATTTTTCCATTACCTATTCTTCCTCTTATACCCCCTTCCACCTCCACTACCCTCCCTCCCCAATGCAATTACCACATTGCTGTCCATGTCCGTGAGTTCTTTTTCTTCTTTGCTCAATCCTTCCACCCTCCCAACCTGCCCCCACCTGGAGGTGTCATCCTGCCCTCCATCTATGACTCTGTCTCTATTTTGCTTGTTAGTTCTTTTGTTCATTAGATTCCATGTATGAGTGAAATCTTTTGTTATTTGTCTTTCTCTGACTGGCTTATTTCACTTAGCATAATGTTCCTCAGATCCATCCATACTGTTGCAAAGGGTAAAATTTTTCTTCTTTTTTAAAGCTGAGTAGTATTCCACTGTGTAAATGTGCCATAGTTGTTTTCTCCACAAATCTTATTCTTAGGAAAATTCCTTAAAGGAGTTGTCGATACCTATGGCTCCAATTTCTCTCCTTTTCTCTCTTGAATCCACTTCAATCAGGCTCTCACTCTGCTACTCCACTATGACTGCCATTAGCAAAGTCACACGTGATCTCCACTCCAGATTGCTGACCTCCAATGTCAACACTCAGTCCTTAATAACCTGACATGAGCAGCATTTGAGGAAGTACATCCTTCCTGCTAAACTTTGCTTGGCTTACACACACACACACATACAACTCCTAGTTTCCTTCCTACCTTTCTAGCCACTCCTTCCCACACTCTTTTGCTTGCTCCTTCTCCCGTCCCCACCTATAGCATTAGGTAACTCATTCCTTGGGCCTCCTGTCTGTCTATACCCCACTCTCGAGATGTCTCATGCCTGCTCGTGGCTTCAATTACTTTCAAGTGCTGCTAACTCCAGCATTTGACTTACCAGCCTGGGTGTCTCCTCTAAACTCCAGACCTCTCTGCCCTTGTCTCCTACCCTTCTCTGTACCACCCTGAACACAATAGCCTCTCCTCCTGCTGTTTTTTGAAAAATACCAGTCTGTGTTTACCTCAGGACCTTTGCACTTCCGGTTCTCGCTGCCTGCTTTCCCCAGACATGCACAGGGCTTGCTTCCTCTTTTCCAGCACTTTGCCCAAGAGCCTCCTCAGTGATGCCTTCCTGGCCACCTTACATTAAGCACACAGAAATATTTATATTCCTTTTCTCCTCTTTAGCCTTTCCTCTTTAGTACTTTTGGCTATCTAATATTTTGCTACTTACTTATCTTATTCATAGTCAGCTTCTCCTCTAATACACATCTCCCTAAACATACTCTAACTCAATTGTCAAACAGAAGTATAATGTAAGCCACATTATAATGTAACTTAAGATTTTATAGTACCCACATTAAACACATTAAAAGCAACAAGTAAAACTAATTTTAATTATATATTTTATTTTACCCAGTATATCTGAAATACTATCACATCAACATGCAGCATTAGCAACATTCAAACGCTCGTAACCACCGTGGCCAGTGGCTCCCGTGCTGGATAGCGTGGTTCTAGAGCGTAAGCTTCCTTGGTGGCAGGAATCTGTGTGGGTCTTACGAAAATGCTTGGTGCACAGCAGGCACTTCATAAATTTCTTTGAAAGAATGAATGATTTAGCACTATATTGATTCTTTATCTGATAATCCATTATAGTCAACATAATCCCAATCAAAGCACAAGAATTTTTTTAACTTGAGAAAAAGATTTTAAAGATCAACTGCAAAATAAGCATGGAAGAACAGATAGAAAAACTCAGAAAACTAAAAAAACAAACCAAAACAAAGGGGTTGTTTTCTATTAGAAATTATAAAAATAAAGATAAGGGAGGGGCTGCTGGGTGGAGGGGAGTAAAGGGGAAAAAATTGGAACTATTGTAACAATATAATCAATAAAATATACTTAAAAATAATAAAGATAAATTATGAAAATAAAAGCTATCCCTTGCTAGTGGCTCAGCTGGTTGGAGCGCTGTCCCATACACCAAACGGCTGTGGGTTCCATCACCACTTAGGGCACATGCCTAGGTTGTAGGTTTAATCCCCAGTCTGGGCGCATACCAGAAGCAACTGGTCAATGTTTCTCACATGGATATTTCTCACTCTCTTTCTTTCATTCTCTCTCTCCCTTACTCTCTCTCTAATATCAATAAACCTATCCTGGGTTGGGAATCGAGAAAGAGAAAGAGAGAGAGAGAAAGAGAGAGAGAGAAAGGAAAGAAAAGAAGGAAGGAAAGAAGGAAGAAAGGAAAGGAGGGAAGGAGGGAAGGAAGGAAGGAAGGAAGGAAGGAAGGAAGGGAGGGAGGGAAGGAAGGAAGCTGAGGTCTCCTGCCTGCCGCAGCTGGGTCTGTCCTCCCTCCTTCTCCCTGAGCCTCTCCTTTCCCAGACAGATTTGGTAAATCTGGACCCACGGAACATCTGAATGCATGTATCTGAGATTTAATTCATGGAAAGCTGGTTGGCAGAGCCTAGGCAAAAACACATATATTCAAAGATAGGGCAGCAAAACAGTTGGTGCACAGCTGCTTGGCCGGTAGGTTGAACTGCAAGTAAAAGTAGAGAGAAATGCTTGTGACTATTTTCCAGAGTGAAGGAAACCTGAACAAGAAATTGGCGTTATCAGCATCACTAAAAGGTGGTGGGTAAATAAGCTGACTTTCACATCACATTGGGGAGCGGATTGGGCATTAAGTACAATTCACTGCTCCCCCACATCTGATGAAAAGATGACCAAACCAATCTCCTTAGGGAGCACAGGGTCTCCTTCATCACATTTTGGTTTTTTATGAATCTTCCTATAGATTACACCCATCAGGGAATGCTGCAGATAAATGTTGCCACCTATTTGCGTGAGTTCAAGGAAATAAACAAATTTGCCATATAATTAGTATTTTGGCAAATGATGGGGGAAATACTTAATACTCAGCTAGCCAATTGTTCTTAGAACCAAATATATGTTTAGTGAAAAGTTGTTTCAACTCAGAATCAAAGATTGCAAGTCTCAGAATTATAGAAATGTAAACCATCATAACTTCTCATTTCAAGTTGTTCCTCACTTTCTATAGACACTATTTAGATAACAAGTAAGCATACAATGTAATACATTTTATTCATTTAATTAACATTAATTATTATAACTTTTGCACATGTATTATTCTTATGTTCGAGCGCAGTTTGTCTTCACTAGAAATTGAATCAATTAAAAATAACTTCTGTGGCATTTTTTAATACTTTGTGGTTATTTATGAGTAGTTTTTACACAGGTACACAGATCTAACGTGTTTAGAGAACACTGTAGCAATTATTTTTTTGAGGTTCGTCTTCAATAAACTCTTCTCAAAATTATTAGCTAAATTATTTGTATCATATGAGTATATACATAATATTGTACCTATAAATAGTGAAACGTAGATATTATAGTACTTTTTATTTAACTAGTTTATGAATATATTTTTATTTTAGTAATGCCCAACCAAAAATGCTTAAAACCCTACTGTGTTCATGACAAATAATAGAGATATTAAAATAATTATACTTCTTTGGATCCTTATAAGTTTCATTGCAATCATATTTTTGTAAGTATGATTGAATTTATAAATACAATCCTTAAATTTTAAGTAAATTCCATATGAGTGTTACATTTAATTACAAACATTAACTTTTTGAACTACAGAGTATCATTTCATGGGTATAGTTAAAATTCATATTATGGCTCTTATTGAGTTACCTCCATGCTAGAAATGAAAGACTGGTCTTGATGTGGACTGCACTTTTGGGACACAGAAAAAGAATGAAAACAATAGAATTTAGATTACGTGGAAGACTGGCTAAGACATAAACAGAAAATACTGCATATCTGCAATATATTATATAATTAAAGATTTCATTTTTCTGTTGGACTTGACATACCTGTCCAAAAAGAAGTTTTTTGTCCTTTAAATAGCAGTTACTTTGTGTAAGATATCAACAGGAAATTATAAAGGTGTTTTCCCACTCTTGTAGAATTCTTACACTGTAGAAAGTGTGTATATTACTGTATTACCTGTTATAGTAGTAAATTATTAGAATTTAATTAATGATCCAATTAATAAATATGATCTAATTAATTCTGTTAACCCAATAAAATATATATTTTTAATCCTCACCTGAGGATATGTTCATTGATTTTAGAGAGAGAGAAAGGGAGAGGGAGAGAGAAAGAGAAAGAGAAACATTGATTGGTTGCCTCACATATGTGCCCCAACGGGGGACTGAACCCACAACCCAGGTATGTACCCTGACCAGGGATCAAACCCACAAACTTCTGGTGAACAGGATGATGCTCCAACCTACCAAGCCACCCAGGCAGGATGATACACTATCTTCATGTACTGAGTTCATCTGCTGAAGTAAAAAGAATTTGGGAAACTAAATAACTAAATAAATAATAAAGCCATAATGTTACAGAGTGGGGTCCCCCAAATTCCCCAGAGCCTATGGTTGGGGGATGGGGAAGGGGACAGCTTTCAAGATGTCTTTGCATATCTATGGCTGGTAGCTAGTGTCTTAGTTATGCTAATGACTTTGGTTCTTCAAAGGCTCCAAGGAGATGGGAGGGGCTTTGACCATAGAATGGTGAGGAAAGAGCATACAGGACCTGCGCACGGTTCTGTGAATGGTCAGTACCAGTTACCACGCCCACTGCATCACAGACCATGGTTAGGGATTTAAAAATAAATCCATTTTGGAGAGAGGAAACTCCACACAGTTTGCAAGGAGGTAGAAAGAGAGCACCATGTAGTTTTAGAAGAAAAGAGAGATCCATGCAGCTTTGAAAGGGCAGAGAGAGAACCATGCATGATCTAGTGCAACATGGCACATGTTTTCCTGGACTGTTATACAGAGGCTGATGACATCGTACCCCGGATCCTGAAGGAGAGAGCTGACAGATAGAGGATGGGGAACTTCTGGGCATGTTTCTGGCTTCTTGCTTTTGGGGAGCAAGGGAAGTGTGGGGTCTTGTGGGAGAACAGGGCTCTGAGCTGAAGTGCTCACTGACCTCCCCATGTTGGAATATTGTAAATAAAGACTTGTTTTCCTCAACATTAATTGTTGGGTTTTATACCAAGGCACCACGGGAAAGAACCCCCTTTTGCTCTGTAACAATTAGAAGAGCAAAAGAATATATGAATTAATATTTTTACAATTTAACAAGTAAAGACGTTTTCAATTCAGTCATAAAAGTCAACCATTTAAAAGGAAAATTGTGACAGATATTGTAACATGCATAATTTTTTAAAAGGTCTTACAAATGAATAAAGACAAAACACTCAAATGGTAAAATGGATAAAGGATCTCATTAGACAGTTCACGCACAAACCAAATTGTAAATTCCATTATAAGACTGAAATTACGTGGGCTTAGGATTCTAGAAGAATGCAATAAATAGTAGGCTGTCTAACTGAAGGAAAACATGCACACGCACACAAATAGACATTAAGTTACAAAATGATTTCAACCTCAGATTTCAAAAAATGCTAAGAAGAGAGATTTTTAAACCATAAAACTGTCAATGATAGCAATGATTTGTCAATATCCATGTTGATGAGGATAGTGAAAGGGCTACTCACAACTTGACATGTACAACTGCTAACCAGTGCAGGACTCTTCAAAAGGTGCAAACTCAAAACGTCTGAGGTCTGAGTTTAGAGTAAGGAAAGGTTTATTCATCCAGAAGGTGCCAACCGAGAAGATGGGAGACCTAATCACCAAATCCAACTTAAGGAAGTACAAGGTTCAGGCTTCTTTTACATCAAGGTAAGGGGAAATGGGAGGGGCAAAAAGTGATTGAAGACCACAGACATCTGGGCACCAACGGGGCTCCAAGGAAGACTGCTTAGTCTGTTGACCCTAGCTGATGTGGTTCTAGTCAGCAGGTTCCTGCAAACCTTTGATAAACAACACATACTTCCCTTATCTCCTTGGATGACGTACTTTTGATAAGGGGCTGTTTTTGTAAAACTCAAGGGGCAATGAGAATTTCTCTAATGATTAGCATGTCTATACGAAAGACTAAGCAGAAGCTATCAGCCTGAAGGCCACGGGAACAAAGTAGTCTTGAACAAGAGGGACTCAAGAGGCTGAGCTGTTCACTGTTACACAACTTTACCTTTCCGATGGGCAACTGGGCAATAACAGCACTTAGAGTACACATATATTTGACCCACCATTTTCACATCCAGGAATTGATCTGGAAAAGTTAACAAGGAGAGGGGTGAACTTAGGAGAGCTCTAAGAAGATGGTTACTGCTGTGATGGTTAATTTTACATGTCAACTGAACTATGCAACAGGGTACCCAGATATTTGGTTAACCATCATTCTGGGTGCCTGTGTGAGGATATTTATGGATAAAATTCACATCTGAATCAGCAGACTGAGTAAAGCAGATTGCTCTCCCTAATGTGGGCAGCCCTCATCCAACTGGGTGAGGGCTTGAACGCAATAGAAGGCTGAGCTAGAGAGAATTTGCTCTCTGTGCCTGAGGGTCTTTCAGCTGGGACCTCAGTCATGTTCTGACTTCACACCCAGACTGGAACTTGCACCATTGGCTCTTCTGGGTCTCAGGCCTTCAGACGGCAGATCTTGGGATGTCTCAGCCTCTACAGCCAATTCCTTATAATAAATCTCTTGTGTGTGTGTGTGTACCTCCTATTGGTTCTGTTCCTCTGGAGTACCCTAATACACCTATAGTGTTATTTATATGAGGAAAAAAAAAAATTATGTTCATCAAAATGGGGTAAGTTAAATAATTTTTCATACAATGGAATGCTTTACAGTAATGAAGAAGATTAACATGAACTGATTTGAAAAGATGTCCCCAATATATTGTTGAATTCATCTTTTAAAAGTAGGGTCCACCCCCCTGGCTGCTGTGGCTCAGTGGATTGAGTGTCAGCCTGCGAACCAAGTGTCGCTGGTTCGATTCCTAGTCAGGGCACATGACTAGGTTGCACATCAGGTCCCCAGTTGGGGGTGCGAGTGAGAGGCAACCACACAGTGATATTTCTCTCCCTCTCTTTCTCCTTTCTCTAAAAATAAACAAACAAATAAATAATTTTAAATAAATAAAAGTAGGGTCCAGAACAGCATGTATAGTATGAAATCATTGATATAAAATTGTGTATCATGCACAAGAGTGTATACTTATATGTATATGTATGTGAAATGGAACAGGATGTTTAGTAAAAGATAATTTATCTCTGGGCATTTTGGATGATTTTTACCCTCCTCAAATTCTGTATTTGCATTTTTCTCCAATGAGCTTGTTTATCAGGCAAATCAATAATGCTATTCTCTTTCATTAAAAAAAAAAAAAAAAAAATTCAGCCCTGGCTGATGTGGCTCAGTGGACTGAATGACAACATGTGAACCAAAATCACAGGTTTGATTCCCAGTCAGGGCACATGCCTGGGTCATAGGCCAAGTCCCCGGTTTGGGGGTGTGGGAGAGGCAGCCAATTTCACACACCAATGTTTCTCTCCCTCTCTTTCTCCCTTCTTCCCCTCTCTCTAAAAATAAATAAATAAAATCTTTTAAAAAAATTTCATAGAGGGAAGAAGAAAGATATGGCTGTAGCAGGATGAGAATCTGGGCAAAGAGAGAGTACAGCTGTTGTTGTTTCACAATAGGAGGAATGAGAAAGTTACTGGGGGGAAAACAGAAGGAAAGAGAGACTGAGCAAGCCAAGCAGCTGGAGTATGCTGGTGGGATCCAGGAATGGAGGAGCTGGCTCCTGCCCTCAGGCAGGAGAGATAAGGGTCTACAGACGTAAAAAGAATTCCAGATGAGCTACAGAGTGCAGAGGATCACTCCCTAGGAAAGGGACTGGAAAGGATTTCTCCGCATCGAGATGGGTGGTAAGAAAAGTGCTGCCTGCTCAAAGCCTGGTAGGCTGCTCAAGTCCACAGGGCATCATTTTAGGATCCAAGGGCAGCAAATGATGAAACTAAAAAGTTAATCTGAAGCGAATGAGGGTAAGGATTTGGCCAGAACTCAGCAGGAATCCCAGGAGGGCTACATGGTGCACTGACTGACTCCTGACATATTAATGAAGTGGCTGCCTCTCGGACTTATGGATTGAAGGAACGTGATGGTGGGGCAGGAAAGCCCAGTGGAAAAGCTAATGTGACAGAGATAAGAGCTAAAATTGTGAGTTTAAATGATGGCAACAGAAGTAGAGACGAACATGAAAAGCACTGAGGCAGCAGACTGCATACAGTATAAAACGCTTGGCGTCTACAACCTGGGGAAACCTAATCCAGACAAAGCTGAGCTGATTATATAAAGTTATGCTGTCAATCTTTTTGCATTAAGAATTTCACTCAAATACCACATTTTTAACAGGTGTTTCTTTTTCTTCTTCCACAATTTATTTTTGTGCTGGGTATAGGAAAGGGAGGACGTAAGGAGGTAATAATTAACAGTCCTAAAGAAAATCCAAAACTTGACAGACAGCTTTAGTGCCTCATTTAGAAGAGCTGAATCTATAAAACAAGTCTCAGACCATAATCATTCCTCATGAGGCAAAAGGCGACAGAGAAAGGACAAGGAGAAGTTAGGGAGGGAGACTCAAGAAGAACCAAGTTTGTAATACAAATTTTTACAAAGTGAAATGCCTTGGAAATTTTATCAGAATACTATTAAAAATTCTAAATACAGATTAAGTGGCCAGAGAAATACTATAAACCCACTTAGGCAACCTGAAAAAAGTCATAGCCACTCAGAAAAATTAAAATATTTAATTGTAAGCAAACCTCCATGTTTAGCCATCAAAAATGAATGTCTTTGCTATGCCCAAGTAAATAATATATAAATATTTATAAATAATATTGGTAAGAACTCTGTTTTTGCTCACCTGATTTATGTCTCTTCTTACTTCCAAATAAGACTATAGGTAATACAGAATATTTCATTAAACTTTGAGTAAAAAAAACTTCTAGACAAGATAAGCATCCTCATTATCACCCATTAGGTAAAATATGAATTTAATTTAGACTCCCTAGATTGATTAGACTCCTTAGATTGAGAGGGTAAATTACAAAAATAAAATTCATCTGTAAGACCCAAAGCTGTACATGCTGGGTGTGATTCACCTCGTGGTTGTTTTTTTTTTTTGTATGTGTGTGTGTGCGTTTTTTTTTTTTAATGCTTTTCTGTTGTTCCTTAATAGTTTGGGGCGGGGGGAGTACTTAGAATGGAGACAGCTCTGGGAATAAAGAAGGTGGAATGAGAGGCACACTGCCTTAGGAACTGTCAGCGTAACAGGAATTTTTACAGCTATTTTACATTCCAAAACGCGTTTGAAGGTATGAGTTAAGTTTCAAAATGCACTTTAAGGGAATTCACTTTAGCTCCTGGTTTCACAAAAAGATATGCTTCAGGCTCAAGCCTCAAAATGCAACAAGGATGAGTGATTCCCTCCACATAAGGTGCGTTCAGGAGGGAGGCAGGCAGAACGCCCAAGCAACAGTGATCTGCCTTATGCAGGTGAGCTCTTGTGATACTCTTCAAAGAGAAGCAGTGAAGCATAAATCTTTTGAAATGGCTCCAGTCTTTCTAAGAATACCACTTGTCAAGTCATTTGGATACTAAGCTTTATGAACTCGACTGTACAAACACAAAAATCTGTGGGCCTTCCTTCCATCTTGACTTTTGATCTATCACATGGGGAATCCTTGATAAATACAGGGCATAAATATTGCAGCTGACTGTCAAAGAGTTTAAGTACTAAGACAGTGTCCAGTAAATAGTTGAAGAATCCATCAAGACATCATAGGTGTAAGGATGAAATAAGATTCATAATATCTCATCAGAATGGATTAAGCATATGGCGCACCCACAGAGCCAACTGCAAACCAGTAAGTCAACTCATTAACAAGTATCTGATGTACTCAGAAGGAGAAAAAGAGACTTTCCTATTGTGTCTATAAATAGTATTATACTTTGTGTACTATATTATAAGTATCAACTGTTTTGTAGTTTTTCTTTTAGAGACATCATGGGTGAAGCTTAATTGACCAATCTTGAGAATTAGATTAATTAGTGAAGTTGTTGAAACTACTCCTTGGGGGGAAAAAAAAACAATGAAGCCAATCAACAGCTTTTTAAAAAATCAAAATAGCTCTTACAAATTGATATTTTACAAAAAGGTAGCTACCTAAAAAAAAGTGCACAAGGAACTCATAGAGATTTGATACACAAGGAAAAAAAGAAATACAAGAGCTGCCCTGACCAGGTAGCTTAGTTGGTTAGAGCATCATCACAATACGCCAAATTCAATCTCTAGTCAGGGCACATACAAGAATCAACCAATGAATGCGTAAGTGGAACAACACATCGATGTCTCTACTCACCCCCCACCCCGCTTCTCTCTAAAATAAGTAAATAAATAAATTTTAAAACTACAAGACCCCTGACCGGTGTGGCTCTTGGTTGGGCATAGTCCTGCAGAGCAAAAGGTCACTGGTTCAATTCCTGGTCAAGGTATAACAGTGGAAAATTGTAACAGGGAATTGTAACCCAACCCACCATTCTTTTGACATTGTCTCCATAAGTGCTGACTGACTAATATGTAGCTTGAAGATGAACAGCATATCTGTATAAGAATCCTAGAAACTAATTTCAAAATATACAGACTGACCTCCACGTAGCCCAGTTTCAGGAGATTTGCTGACCTTCAACCATGCAGCTAGGATGATGTGGAGTCAGGATGACGTGAGCCAGGATGACTAAACCAGGATGACGCACACCAGACCATCACTTGCATTATTGGAATGGACTGTGCTTGTCTGCATGTAGAGAACTTTTCAACTCCTTCCCTTGATCTCTGTTCTGTTCCCCTCTTCCTCCTTAGAAAAACCTCTGCTTCCAGCCCTAGATGGTGTGGCTCAGTGGCTTGAATGCCAGCCTGTGAACCAAAGGGTCGCCAGTTCGATTCCCAGTGAGGGCACATGCCTGGGTTGCGGGCCAGGTCCCCAGTTGGGGGTAAGCGTGAGGCAACCACACATAGATGTTTCTTGTCCTCTCTGTAAAAATAAATAAATAAATAAATAAACTGAGACATGGAGATGGGCTTTGGGATGTCATTCGCCCCACCTCAGTCATCATGGGAGATGGGCGACATCTCCCATCTTCCAGGTGGTGGCACCTGAAAATAAACCACTTTCCTTTACATCAGCACCTGCCTCTCGAGTACAGGCTTTTATAGCGGCAGCAACTGGACCTGCATTCAGTCACAAGGGCACATGCCTGGGCTGTGGGTTCAGTCCCTGATTAAGAGGCAACCAATTGATGTTTCTCTCCCTCTCTTTTTCCCTCCCTTCCCCTTCTCTCCAAAAATAAATAATTTTTTAAAAAATACAAGAGCTAAAGCACATACAGGGTTTGGCAAATGTAGGTTTACAGTTGCTCATATAGAAAATAATAATAATACAACAATCAACTCTGTTTTACGTGCTCAAAACTGTAAACTTACTTTCGCCCTACCCTGCATACAAATGCTCAGCCTTCTTCATAATCAAACAAAAATAGAACAATGATGATACAACTTTTTACCTATCTAATTAAATATAAAAATTAGAATAATCAATATTGACAGGAAGACAACAAAACAAACTTTCATGTATTGCTAGCAAAATTTCTGGAGAGCAGTTTGGCAGTATGTGTCAAAAGTCTTAAAAATAAAAATAAAAACCTTTGGACTCAGCAATTCCATTTCTCTTCGTGAAAAGTACTCAAGAGTGAGATTAACACAAAAAATATTTATTGAACCATTACATGTAAAACTGAAAACTGGAAGACACCTAAAGCTTCAATACTGCGGGAACAGTTTAATAAACTTAAATATATCCATCTACTCGATGC
This sequence comes from Furipterus horrens, assembly GCF_987537825.1. NCBI lineage: Eukaryota > Metazoa > Chordata > Mammalia > Chiroptera > Furipteridae > Furipterus > Furipterus horrens. Next base: position 133,066,117 of record NW_028327176.1, on the reverse strand, counting down.
AGTTCTGCCTTTTAGTTATGATGTTGAAAATTAGTATGGGAAAATGCTCATATTGTATTATTAACGGAAGAAAGTTACAAAATAGCATGAGGAATATGATCTCAGTGTTGTAGACAAAAAATATATAAGGATATATACCAATATAATAATAGTGGTTAACTAAGTTAGAAGGATTGGAGATGTTTATTTTCTACTAAGTTCTTCTTATATTATCTGCATTTCTACGATGAATATGTATTAATTTTGCTGACTAAATACTTTACCCAAAATAACCCAATGAGATAGATACTATTATTATCCCCATTTTAAATACGAGGAAACTGGGCACAAAGGGGTTAAACAGCTTACCCAAGGTCACACAGATAGTATTATGCCATGGACTCAGGATTTGTCTTAAGTTCACCTAGCTCCAGAGTCTGATCATTTAACCACTTTGCAATGATTCACATTTTAAAAATAGTTTAAAGCAAAATGCCAGATAATCTATAATTACATGCACTACAAATTCTTAAAGAAAAAGGATCTTTGTGGGCCAGAATTTACTGGGCAAATATGGAGGCATATGGTGAAGCTGAAAGTTCTCTCCTGTCTCACCAGGTTGCCCTTTTTGTTCAGGTTTTTACTCAGATTATCTGAAAAGTCATCTATTTCCCCCTCTATCACCATCCTCCCAGCCCTCAACACACAAAAACACAGTATTATCCAATTCCTACCCTGCAACTGACAACACTCCCACTCCCTTTCCTGGCCCACAACAATTCCCTAAGAATTTCTTTCCTATTCCTAAAAGCCAAGGTAGGTCCCACACAAACAACTCCTCAGGTCTATCCAGACATTAAAATTTAACTCACAATCCAGTATGAAATATTTTCCATTTCCCATACACACAGAAATGGATACTATTTTCCCTTAAGGAAGTTACAAGGTAGTTTATATAGAAGCAGTATAAGTTCTTAGAATAATGTTTTTAAAATACAAACTATGGTGCATCAGGTATAAACAGGCAAGACTACCGTATCTTTTTTTTGTGTATCATGTGACATTCCTGTTCTGGCTCCAAACAAAGCCTGACAGATGTAAGTGCTTGTAGGTAACACTGAACCATCCGAATCATCAAGGGCGCATTGAGATTTCTGTAAGGGTGTACAGATGATCAAATTGCATGAGACTAAAGAAATGTTTTCTATGTCTTAGAGGAAAAAATATTACCAATCAGTATAAAGCAAGCTCTAGACATCTGTTGTACTAAATCTGGACACTTGATCAGGTTAAAAAGAAGTGAAGTTCCTGCCAGTGGAAGTAGGAATTTAGCTACTAGATAAAGTATCACCACTAGTAATGAAATTATCTTATTAAAAGAACAATGACAGCTTTTTAACTTCAGGACCCAATAATAGTTCTCTTCAGTTCCAGTTCATAAAGGAGTATTTTATTCTGTTATCCCAGATCTTATTAGAGGTAAGCCTCTCTTACTGAAGGATTGTGCTTTTACACCTAACTGACATATTAGATTGATTCATATTTCCAGTATGCAGATATATACCGGATTTTATCTTTTTTTTTTTTTTTTTTACAAAAGTGAACCTAACAAAACTGCCTTTCCTAGGAAGGAGACTAGTCAGTAAGTTCTCCTTAAATCATTAAAATTGATCAATAAATAATTCTAAAACTCATATGGAACCACGAAAGACCCCCAATAGCCAAAGCAATCTTGAGTAAAAAGGACAGAGATGAAGTTATCACACTACATGATTTCAAAATATACTATAAAACTATAGTAATTAAAACAACATGATACTGGCATAAAAACAGACATATAGACCAATTTGAGAGACAAAGAGCCCAGAATTAATCCACACATTTACAGTTAACTGATCTTCATCAAAGGTGCCAAGAGCACACAATGGGAAAGGACAGTCTCTTCAACAAATGGTGCTAGGAAAACTGACCACCCACACGCAGAAGACTTCATTTAAAGAATTAAATGTAAGAATTAAAACTGTAACATTACTAGAAGCATGGGGGAAAGCTTCTTGACATTGGTCTGAGCAATAACTTGGGGGGCATGATTCCAAAGGTACAGACAACTAATGCAAAAAAAAAAAAAAGACAAATGGGACTGCATCAAACTAAAAAGCTTCCGCACAGCAAAGGAAACAATCAACAGAGTAAATAGATAACCTACAAAATGGGAGAAAATATTTGCAAACCATCTAAGATATATAAAGAATTCAAACAACTCAGTAGCAAGAAAACATATAACCCAATTAAAAAATGGGCAAAGGACCTAAATAGACATTTCTCAAAATAAAATATACAAATGGCCAATAGATATAAGAAGAGACGTTCAACATCACTAACCATTATGTAAATGCAATTCAAAACTACAATGAGGTATCAGTACACCCAAGTTACAATGGCTTTTATCAAAAAGACAAAGATATTGGCAAGAATGCAGAGAAAAGGGAACCCTTGTAAGTATACTATTGATACAGCTATTTGGAGAACAGTATAGCGTTTCCCCAAAAAGTTAAAAATAGATCTATTATATCCAAAGGAAATGAAGTCAGTATATCAATATCTCAAAGAGATATCCACACTTCTATTTTCACTGCAGCATTATGGAATCAACCTAAGTTTGCACTGATGTATGAATATATATATACCACAGAACATATTCAGCCTTAGAAAAGAGGAAATCCTGTCACTTCCAACAACATGGCATTAAGTGCAATAAGCCAGGCATACAAAAACAATACTGCATGATCTTACTAATATGTGGAATCTAAAAAGTTAAAGTCATAGAAGCAGGGAGTAGAATGGGGAGGTGGGGGGTGAGGAAATGTCAGTTAAAGTGTACAAAGTTGCAGTTATGTAATATGAATAAGTTAGAGGTTTAATGTTCAGTATGAACACAATGGAAAAGGACATAATGGGACTATAATTAATATTGTATTAAATACTGGAAATGTGCTAAGAAAGTCATTTCAAGTGCTCTTATCACACACAAAAAAGGCATGTGAGGGATGATATATTAATTAGCTTGACTATAGTAATCATTTCACTATGTATATCAAATCGTCATGTTGTACACTCTAAGCATATACATTTCTTGTTAGAAATAAAATAAGGCTGTATAAAAACAAAATTTCTTGAGCCAGGTCCAAAAATAAAGGTCATTTGTTTGTTTGCTTGTTTTTATGTAAGATTACTTGAAATAAGTTTCTATATATTCTTTCTTTAAAACTTGGTTTTATTTTTCAATTACAGTTGACATACAATATTAGTTTCATATGCAGAGCATAGTGATTAGATATTTATATAACTTATGATCACCCCAATAAATTTAGGACCCAACAGACACCACACGTAATTATTACATTACTGATTGTATTCCCCATGCTGTGCCTCACATCTCTGTGACTGCTTTTATGACTGGCAAGTTGTACATCTCAATCCCTTCCCCTTTTTTGCCCATCTTCCCAAACCCCCTCCCATGTGTCAATCATCAAAATGTTCTCTGTATCTAGTTTCTATATATTCTTTGAAAAAGTCGTAACATCTCCAATCTGGTGAAATATTTAGTTAAGCTATAATTATTTGTAAAGTATAATATGATCTTTTAAAAAGTTCATATCTTTTTGTGTGTGTGATTTTATTTATTTATTTATTTATTTATTTTTAATTTTTTTATTTTGGTTTTTCAATTACAGTTGTCCCCTTTTCCCCCAATTTCTCTCCCCCACCCAACCCACCCCCTCTCCCACAATCATATCCCTCCCCGTTGTCCATGTCCATGAGTCTTTCATACAGGCTCTTTAATTAAACCCTTCCCTTACTTATCCCCCTTCTCTCCCTCTCCCCTCCCACCTATTGACTGCTATTCTGCTCTTTGTTCTATTTAAAAGTTCATATCTTTCAACTAGAAATGTAATTTCTGATAATTTACCTTAAGGAATTATTAGATGAGTATGTACAATAAAGTTTCAGAGTTATTTTTTTTCAATGATATACCAGTACTTCCCAAATGTCCAATAATAGAAAACCGGTAAAATTATGGCATATCCATATGATAAAATATTTTGCAGTTTTTTTTTAAAAATTCTGTTTTTGAAAATGTAATGGCATGAAAAATGCTCACACACACACACACAAAGTGCAAAAAACAAGTTACAAAACTGCTAATACATTTTGATTTAAAAAGCGTATCGTATTAAAAGCTGTATGAACATGAACACTTTAAGATAGGAGGGAAAAAAATTAGGACCCAGCAATCCCATTTCTGAATATAGCCAAAGGGAATGAAATCATCTCAAAGAGATATCTGTACCCCTTGTGTTCACTGCAGAATTAGTCATAATAACCAAGGTATGGAAACAACCTAAGCACCCAAATGATGGATAAATGGACATAGAAAATGTGATCTATATGTATACATGTGTGCAGATATGTATATATGGTATAAATATGTTTTATATATAATTATATACATGTATACACACGGAATTTTATTCAACTTAAAAAGAAAACAGAAAATCTATCATTTTAGAGAACATGGATAAACCTGGAGGGCAGTGTGCTAAGTGACATAAATGAGACAAAGATAAATACTGCATGATCCCATATGTAGAATCTTAAGTAAAAATAGCTGAACTCAGACACAAAGAATAAAAAAGGGGTCACCAGAGGCTGGGGGTGGAGGAAATAAGATGATGGTACAAACTTTCAGTGATGAGATGGATAAGCTCTGAGGATCTAATGTACAACATGGTGACTATAGAGTTTATAACACTATACAGGTATCATATTATTGAAATTTGCTGAGAGAATAAAACTTAAATGTTTTCACACACACAAAGATAACTGCCCTGGCTGGTGTGGCTCGGCGGATTGAGCGCGGCCTACAAACCTAAAGGTTGCTGGTTTGATTCCAGATCAGGGCACATGCCTTGGCTGCAGGCCAGGTTTCCAGTTGGGGCCTTGTGAAAGGCAACCGATCGATGTTTTTCTTCCTCTCTTACTCTGTCCCTTCCCCTCTCTCTAAAAATAAATAAGAACAATCTTTTTTTTTAATTGTTTAAAAATTTTTTTTTAAAAACATACCTATGTGAAGTGATAGATGTGTTAATGAACTCAGCAGGGAATCCATTGAAATGTATATGTATATCAAAACATCAAGTCATACACTTTAAATGTCTTACAATTTTATTAGTCAATTATACATGCTTCATAGTGTTAACAATGGTTTCTGATTAAAGAAAGCTTGTTAAATACCTCCCTATCTCCTCTCTCACCAAAGGCTCTGATTACATGTGAGAAAAGGCACAAAGATAAGCCACATCTAGGAGTAGGACATGGGAGTGGCCAAAAGCAAGGGAGAGATTTCGACAGCTGGGGAAGACTGAAAGCCAGTGGAATAGTAGTAACATGTTGTATAAAGGATCAGAGAAGAAGCCTCAGCTTGGTGTTTATAGATAAGAACACTTGCAGAAAGGAGCAATTTTGCCATGCAAATTCCTGCACAGGTTGGGACTTAGAACTACTTGGTACTGGGCTGGACACAAACACAAACAGGGGAGAAGACGGAAGTCTACAGCTGGACGTGGCTACCAGTGCCTTGCATGCTCTGATTCATTGTGATGCTCTCTGTCTCATTTTAACATTAAAAACTATGTACACCTGCACCCAAATACACACACAGAGGAATCAATGACAGTATTGTAGACTGAGCAGAGTGTGAGCTCATATATAATTTCATTCTATTTTTCAATTTGTGAAATTGATATATTGTATGCATTCACCTGTCTTGCTTTATTTTTCTTTTCTTTTCTTTCTTTTTCTTTTTTAACATTATAAGTTTCTTCTCTTGGGAATTTGAACACTTCTTAAGACAAGAGCTTCATGTACACCATTATTATGCTCGTAGAGTCTCTCAACTGCCTTTCAGTCTTAAACATGAACAAAATTCAAGGATCACCAGGCATCCAAGGAAAGTTACCAAAAATGAAAAGGAGAGACCATGTAAAGAAAAAGAAATTGCCCTAATGTGAACTGAAATAATGCTGATAAATGACAAGAATTTTTAAAAAATCAACTTGAATTAGTATCCTCAGATTAAAGGAAGTATTACAGAACAAGTTATAGTGAAAGGGGGATGATTAGAATGATCAAAGAACATAAGAGAGTTCTTAGCAATAAAAAAGTGATTGGCAATATTTTTTAAAATTTCAGTAGAAGAAAAGGTGGAAATAAGAAAATCTCCCAGGAAGTAGACAGAAAGAGAGACAGAAAAGCTAAGCAAATAAGAGGCTCAATCCAGTAAGCCCAATATCTGAATATCAGATGTTTTAAAAGAAAAAGAAAAAAAGAATGAAGAAAGAGTTATCAAAGACATGACAGAAGAATGCTGGCTGGTGTGGCTCAGTGGATTAAGCACCGGCCTGCAAACCAAAAGGTTGCCAGTTCAATTCCCTGTCAGGGCACAAGCCTGGCTTGTGGGTCAGGTCCCCAGTTGGAGGCAACTAATAGATATTTCTCTCCCTCTCTTTCCCTCTCCTTTTGCCTCTCTCTAAAAAATAAATAAATAAAATCTTAAAAAAAAAAAAAAGATGTGATAGAAGAAAATTTCCCAGAAGGACACATTTAAAGAGCTAAACACTCAACCCAATGAATGGAAAAAAAAAATCAACCACATCAAGTGGCTTACCTTTCAGAATTATCCAAATTCTCTATATGGAGAAGAAAAGATAATTTTTAAAAAGAAGATAAAGATTCATTTCTTTCTCTCTTTTCTTCACAGCTCTGGAATGGACTTGACTGTATATAACATAATCCTTTGGAGATGTCATCCCATCAATTACACTAAAAGCCCTAGGCAGTTCTGAAAGTAAACAACTCCCAGTTTACTGCTAATAGGTAGTAGGACCTGGTGAGTCTACAAAGCACTGTAATAAGGTTAGAAGCTACAGTTATAAATAAAAGCTAGTCTTGGAGGGAATGGATGTTCTTTACTTTTCTAGTCCTAATTTTCCACAAGTTGAAAGACCCCTGCTGAGTGTATTTTGTAAAGCCGGAGATCAAGTCCCTACCATGAAGATGTTAAAAACTAAAAACTCCTCTTGGAGGTCAATACACAGTGGTGAAGGATCCGGTCAAGACGGCAGCATAGGCAGACATGGCTTGCCTTTTCACAACATCACATCAAAACTGCAACTTAATTATAGAACAGCCATCAGCCAGAACCATCAGAAATCAAGTTGAATAGAAGTCAGACAACTACAGAATTTTTTAAAAGCCACATCCACTGAGAGAGGTAAAAGCGGCTCAGATGTGGAATGGGCTGGTCTCTCACCCAGGTGTGGTGAGAAAAAATTCGGGAGGGATATCTCAGGAGCAAGGAGTCCCAGCTCCACATCAGGCCCCCCAGCCCAGGATTTCAATGCCAAGGTAGCTAAGTCCCAACAAGTTCAGGTTGCCAAAACCAGCAGGGATTGAGTCAGTGGGAGAAACTGCTGGAGCCCCAAGCAGTTCCTTTTAAAGAATCCCAACACAGACCCACCCACTCAAGACTCACTCCCTCTCAGTTCCAGCACCAGGATAGCAGCTTAAAAGGCACCAGTGGCATACAGGGAGAAACTGAAGTGTCTGGCACCAAAGTGAGCAGAGGCTATTGTCTCTTTTCTAAACCCTCTCCCCAAAGAGCCGGCAAGTTGGTACCATATCTCGGATTCCATCAACCTGGTCAACACTGTTTGACCCACCTTGAAGATCCCCAGACACTCCACCCCACCCAACTTATGGGCCCAACCACCCTGCTTTTCCATATGAATGGCTGGTCTTGGCTCATGCTTCACATCTTCCTAAATCCTATCAAACAAGCAAAAGCTGAGCTCAAAGGCTGGCACTACCAGGAACGAGCCTAGATTCACAGCTTGGCTTTGCCTGGTAATCTCCAAGCCCAGCACAACTAGCAGCCATCTCAGATTGCTTTATAGCTCAGGCAAGGTGGCCCTGGGAAAAAAACAGGTGGGTGTTGACCTTGGGCTGCACCACCAGGGAAACCCCTTGGCCAGCACACCCAGTGGACAGCTACAGACTGTGTCAGAGCACCACAACCCTGCCCCTGAACAGCTGATCCTCCACAGAGGGCAGAGGTTGGTGATCAGTGGTCACAACCAGTCCTTGCAGTTGACTGGCCTGGGCAAACCCCTTCCATTGACCTCCCAACAGCAACCACAGCTCAACTACAAGAGGAGGGTGTACTCAACCCATATGAAGGATCACCTTGAGTACCCAACTAGGGTGATAGGGGAGGTTGTGCCACTGGACCCTACAAGACACCTACTATATTAGGCCATACTAACAATACATGGAGTCAGAGCAGCTCTACTTAATATACAGAAACAAACACAGCGAGGTTGCCAAATTGAGGAAGCTAAGAAATATGGCCCAGATGAAAGAACAGAAAAAAAAAAAAAAAAAAAAAAACAGAAAAAGAATTAAATGAAACAGAGACAATCTATCAGATGCAGAGTTCAAAACACTGGTGCTCAGAATGCTCTGAGAAATGACTGAGTACAGCCACAAAATAAAGGAAGAAGTGAAGGTTATAAAAAGTGAAAATAAAAATATATACAGGGAGCCTACAGTGATGGGAAGGAAGCCAGGATTCAAATCAGTGATTTGGAACATAAGGAATAAATAAACTTTCAACCAGAATAGAAAGAAGAAACAAGAATTGAAAAAAACAAGGAGAGGATTAGGAACCTCTGGGACAACTTTAAATGTACCAACATCCGAATCATAGGGGTGCCAGAAAGAGAGGAGAAAGAGCAAGAAATTGAAAGCTTATTTGAAAGAAATAATGAAAACTTCCTTAATTTGGTGAAGGGAATAGACATACAAATCTAGGAAGCACAGAGTCCCAAACAAGTTGGACCCAAAGAGGAACACACCAAGACACATCATAATTAAAATGCCAAAGGTTAAAGATAAAGAGGGAATCTTAGAAGCAGCAGGAGAAAAGCAGAGAGTTACCTAAAAGGAGTTCCCATAAGACTATCAGCTGATTTTTCAAAGAAACTCTCAGGCAAGAAGGGACTGGCAAGAAGTATTCAAAGTGATGAAAAGCAAGATCCTACACCCTAGATTACTCTATCCAGCAAAGCTATAATTTAGAATGGAAAAGCAGATAAAGTGCTTCCCAGACAAGGTAAAGCTAAAAGAGTTCATCACCACCACGCCATTATTACCTGAAATGTTAAAGGGACTTATTAAAGAAAAAGAAGAAAATCAAAACTATGAACATTAAAATGACAACAAACTCATAACTATCAACTGAATCTAAAAAATAAAAACAAAAACAAACTAAACAAACAACCAGAACAGGAATGGAATCAAAGGTATGGGGATCGTTTGGGGGGGTTATCAACTGGGAGGGGGAAGAAAGAGAAAGGGGGAAATGGTGCAGGGATCAAGAAGCGTAATTGGTAGGAACAAAACACACAGGGGGAAGTTAAGAATAGTATAGGAAAGGGTGAAGCCAAAGAATTTACGTGCACGACCCATGAACATGAACAAAGGGGAAGGGAGAGTACTGGGCAGAGGGGGGCAAACGGAAAAAATTGGGACAACTGTAACAGCATAAACAATAAAATATACTTTAAAAGTTCATAGTTGTAAACATGTACTTATCTGTATTTTTAAATGTCTCTTAAAAATAAATAAAAGGGCTCAAATAATAAGAGCTCTGTTAAAATAGAAAGTCTGTTGTAGGAATTTTCCAGACAATCTTTTTTTATCTTATCCAACAGATGTTATTCTGCCTCTAAAACAAAATGCTATATATGAAATATTAAAGACAAAACAGACTTGTGAACTCCCATCAGTTCTTGAGAGTATTAGTATTTCATAAACAATCTAGTCATCATAAGTCACTGTGGTTCTTAGTCCTGTATATATTCTAATCTCTCTAGACCAGGCAGTCACTTCACTTTAGGTTTCTAACCCTGCAGTACAAAGACATCTTTGTTCCAAAGGCAGACAGATAAAAGCCAACGGGGAACTTGTATTGAATGTTTAGAAAGAATTTATTATTCACCCATCTCTCAGACAAATATATTTCAAAAATTGACTCTGCAAAACAGCCAGATCTCAAATGAGCACAAACACTGCAAACTTTTTTCACTACATTTTTAAAAACTAGCAACTAGTCACTTCTAATGAATCTGTGAAGGTAGAATATAAATGTTAATTTTTAGTTATGTTGTTATGTGAATTTTATGAAACAGTGCAACAACTACCACATGTATTAGACAAACTTTCAGGGGTGAAATATTCAATAACATCATATTTAATATTCTTTTCACAAGTTTGGATTGAATATGGCACTCATTTCTGTTACCCCGCAAAACTGAAAGGTTGCCAGTTTGATTCCTGGTGAGGGCACATGCCTGGGTTGCAGACCAGGTTCTTGGTTAGGGGCGTGCGATGCTTCTCCCACATATCAATGTTTCTCTCCCTCTCTTTTTCCCTCCCCTCCCCAAAAATAAATAAATAAAATCTTTTAAAAAATAAAATAGAAAATAAAAATGTATATTTTGTAAATCTTGTTCAGCTACAAGGAATTTTTGAAGTTCCTCTGATTTTTATAGTTGCTTATCTAAGTTGGTTTTTCTTATAAATATTGCCTATACCCTCTCTCTCAAAAAAAGGAAAAATTAATTTGATGATAACTACATTACTATCCAGGATGGATCACTGTCAGGCAAGTTTCCTGTCTCTGTGATCACGATCTTTTGGGTCCCATCATTCCTCTATCTGGTGTGCTCTAGAAAAAGGCCATATGGACCCTCAATTAGAAAGCATGAGGAAGAGCCCCAATCAGACAATTTCTAAAAACCTGCCACAGAGGAGAGGGAATTATTTGACTCAAAAGTAAAATGATTTATTTCCTAGAATGTATACGCTCTATGGCTAAGGATAATATTTAGTCAATTGTATATAGTAACAGCATAGTTCCAGAAACATTTGAAATACTATTGCCTGTTTTCTTTGTCCATAATAATTAAGCAGAGTAATATTTATGGAAAGAAGTAAAGATGAGGCCTGACACATCTGGTTACAATTTTCATCATGTTTAAATAAAAACAACCCTAAACCTTACCAGGCTACTAAGCTAGACAAATGATTCTTAGTAGAAGTGGAAACAGTGGCTGAAGAACTGGAAAAGAATGGACATTGCAGAGTCCAGTTCTTTAGAATAGGAGCTTTTGATTAACCTGAGGCTGGATTTATGGAAATTGAGGTGGTGAATTTAAAGACATGGTAATCAGGAAGAACAGAGACTATCACAGAAAGGGAAGTCAAATGAGGATGAACTTTGAGAAACAATAGGACAAGAGGTATCTACATTTCCAGGAGTGCACACCCTCCCAGATTGCCCTAAATTGCTCTGCCACCACTCTTTTCAAGTCAAAGGGTGGACGCAAGGTGGGCAGCAGGAGGGGCTGCCCATGGTGCTGAAGCCCAAGGTCCCCACAGGCCAAGAACTAGGCAAGACCACAGCCCCTCAGTGGAATTTCCCATACATCCTACTTCTCCATAAAGTTATAGCTCAAAATCATCAGCTTTCCCCCCATAATTTTCATTTATCAGTTTTACCATTAAAAGAGATTAATTATAAATTCTCTTTTCATATGACAGACTAAAAAAACTGAGAAAAAGTAGTTCAATTAATTCATTAGGGTTCATTCAAAAAACTTCAGAGTTAGTAACTTTAGCCTGTAAGTCACATTATTTTCTAGTAACATAAGACAAAATTCCTACTGCCACAGTTTAGAGATCAGGATCCACCATTCGATTTAAGACCAGTATCTCAGATGAATGATAAAGCTGATCAGAAATCTACTAATAGATAAATGTATGTATTTGGACTAGTACAAAGTTTTCAGTCAGACACAGAAATTGAACATGAAAAATTATCTTGAAAACTCTTAAAATATTAATTCATTCAGTATAAGGTAGAAAGTTAATTTAATTTTTTTGACATGTTAAATTTTGATGACATGCATGTAAGGTGAGCAAGCCTTTAAAGCAAGATTTGCAAATAGGTTTCCCAAAAGTAAGACACATTTTACCCATCTAATTTATGCCAGCCAGTCTCCAAGATGACGCCTGTTAACACATACTTCCTAGTATTCATGACCTTGTGAAGCCCCTTCCACAGTGAATCAAGGCTGGATCTGTGTGACCAAGAGAACATAGTGAAAGCGACAATGTCTTCACCTCTTGCATTACTCATGTGGATATAAACCAGCTGCCATACCATAACAACGTTCAAGTAGTCACAAGGAAAGGAACTGAGAGGCTTTCCCACAACAGCCATTACCAACATGCCAGCCATATTAGTGGCACATCTTAGAAGTGCATCCTCCTTCCCCAGTCAAGGTTTTATTTACTTACCATATTTTTCACTCCATAAGACACACTTTTTTCCCCCAAAAGTGGGGAGAAATGTCTGTGCATCTTATGGAGCAAATATTGCGTCACAGACCGTGATGTGTAATAGCTGACCTGTCAGCAGTGGCGACAGCTGTTAGAAGACGAAGTGGTGGGCCCACACGAAACCCCTGGGGATGCTTAAATGTCCCACTTTACTGCTGAATCTCAGGGTGTTTGGTCAGTTGCCGTCCGCCTCTGCCCACCACCCAGGACCTGCGAGAGTGCAGAGAGGCGCCTGACACTCCCAGCTATAACCGCTGACCTGTAGAATCAGCTGAAGCTAATAATGGGTATGAGGCACAGTGCCAATAGCCAATTGTCTTTGACACTGGGTGGGGTCTGTGTCAGTAGAAGCACCTCCAGTCACCAAGCACTGTGTCTTAACCTCTGCCAATCATGAGAGGCAGATGGGTGAAGCTGAAGTAACATGTTCTCGGCAGGCTACTGGCTCCATTAGGTGCTACACCTGTCTGGTCTACCTCCATACTGTTTCCAGTGCACACCAGATTTCTGTGTGAGGAGGCCAGCAGTAACTGGGTGAGCAGCCATAAATGCTGAAGTTTGTAGTATATAAAGGGACTTATGGTGGGGTCACTATTCTAGTAGTAACACAGGCACTGAGGGGATTAAGGGATATCACTAGCCGTAACAGGCACTGGGGGTAGTCCGCCAGAACCTGTAGCTAGGATCGAGATACTCTCAGTGACTGTTACAACTAGTGATACCTCTTAACTCCCTCAATGCCTGTTATTAAAGGCCCCCATAAATTCTGATAGTAGCAATGATGAGTTCTTGGTGTTCCCAGAACACTAGAAGAGTACTTGAACGTTAAAGTCTCTCCTCGTTTGTTAATGACAATGATGATGTCTCTAATACCACTGTTGTCTGCTGTTCACTTCATATGGTTGAAATATTATTCTGTTATATTTTATTAAACATTGTAGTACACCATTTGGTTCAGAATATTCTTTTTCTTGTTTTCCTCTTCTAAACTAAGGTGCGTCTTATGGTCAGATGCGTCTTATAGTATGAAAAACACGGTATTTATTTTTAGAGAGAGAGAAAGGGAAGGAGAAATAGAGGGAGAGAAACACTGACCAATTGCCTCTTGTATGTGCTGATCAGGGACCAAACCTGCAACCCAGGCATGGGCCCTGACTGGGGACTGAACTGGTGAACTTCTGCTTTACTGGATGATGCCCAACCCACTGAGCCACACAAGTCAGGGCCCTAGTCAAGCTATTAGGTGACCTGTAGCCCCAGCTTGCCTCTGATTACAATCTCATTGAGAGACCAGAGTCAGAACCTCTCACTAGGTCACTCTCTCATTCCTGAAATTACAATACTTTCAAAGATAATAAGTAAGTACTGCTGTTTTAAGCTGCCAAGTTTTGGAGTGATTTGTTACAAAGCCTTAGTAGCAGAGATATAATTTTACTCAATATAATCTGGGCCTGATCTTCAATGGTGTCCTTCATGAATGATCCTAACTCTTGAATAAGATGTTTATGTGACTGTGGTTTATGTTTTATGTGACTAATAGTCAAACAGCCTAACTATTTTGATAGGTAAGTAGAAAAGAAAAGAAAGGCATGGAAGGTGTTACAGGTTGATTTGTGTCCCTCCCAAAATTCATATTTTGAAGCTGTAACTCCCAGTACCTCAGAAAATATGACCGTATTTGGAGACAGGGCCTTCAAAGAGGTAATTAAGTTTAAAAGAGACTGTTAAGGTGGGCTGGCATCCTTATGAGAAGAGAAAGACACCAGGAATGCATGCACACAGGGAAAAGACCACATGATAACACAGCGCAGCAAGAAGGTCGCCCTCTGGGAAGCCAAGGGCAGGGGCCACAGGAGAAATAAAACCTGCCAGCACCTTGATCTGGGACTTCCAGGCTCCAGAACTGTGAGAAAATAAATTTCTTTCTTTCTTTTTTTTAATTTTTATTTATTGATTTTAGAGAGAAGGAGAGAGGGAGGAGAGATTGATTTGTATTCCACTTATTTATGCGTTCATTGGTTGATTCTTGTATGTGCCCTGTCCAGGGATCGAACCTGCAACCTCGGTGTATTGGGACAACACTCTAACCAACTGAGAAACCTGGCCAGGGTGAGGAAATAAATTTTTGTTGTTCAAGCCACCCAGTCTGTTGTGCTTTGTTATGGCAGCCCAGGAAAACTAATGTAAAGGGGAAACTCATAGACTGAAGGAAAAAAAAAAAAGACGTAGGCCCTGGCCAGGTAGCTCAGTTGGTTGGAGCAACGTCCCAGTGTGCCAGAGTTATGGGTTCAGTCCCCAGTTGGGATGCCTGGATGCCTGCAAGAGTCAACCAATGAATCCATGAGTGTGTGGAACAACAAATCAATTATGGGCTCTCTCTGCCTTGCTCTCTCTCTCTCAAATCAATAAATAAAATTTTTTAAAAAAAAGACTCAAAGACAGAACAAAAACATTTGAAGAAATAACAACAAACCACCGGATCTAAACATGCACACTCGG
The DNA here is from genome assembly GCF_987537825.1 of Furipterus horrens. NCBI lineage: Eukaryota > Metazoa > Chordata > Mammalia > Chiroptera > Furipteridae > Furipterus > Furipterus horrens. Next base: position 133,051,114 of record NW_028327176.1, on the reverse strand, counting down.
TTACAGAACTATAAAAAATACAAAGAAGTGATTACTATGAAAGTTAGAATAATACAGTCAGCCTTTACTTTACATGGCTCTAGCACATACAATTTCATTTCTCACAGGTTAATTAAATTACACCAGTCCTCCAACAATATGGTTCAAATCTCACTTACCAACAGTGTATTCATTTTGATAAACTGCATAAATTACAAACCCCACTAACAGCTCTTCAGACTACCAACCACAACATAATTAATAGATGCGCATCATGATCAGTGACCAATCACATCCCTTCTTTCAGAGTCTGTCAGTGATCAGTCATTCCTCATGTTACTCAGTTCACACACAGACAACAAACCATGTATTGGTGTTGCCTTCTTGTCTCCCAGGGATAAACCCACATAATACTTTACCAAAATAAACAACTGAAGGAGATAAATGGCCAACAAAGAAGAAAGTGCAGCAAAGAAATGAAAGGTGATGATATTTGGAAGTAAAATTGAATGGAATGGAGTCACAGGAGAAATAGCTAGCATGAGACTGCTAATTCTACTGCCACTGGAAGAAGCCAGTTGTGCAACCATAGGAACTTCAATAAGGGAACTTACCTACATAAATGAGGAAAGTGTCTGATGTGAAAAGGATGAAGAGATGATGCCGTCATAAACTTTACTTACTAGAACTTTTGGAGATACTTTACAACATGGAAAGCACAAACGATAAATTTTGGGAACTGATGCAAACTTCAAAAAAGGAGTCTGAAAACTCATCACAGCCTAGAAAAGATGCTTGTCCTAGATGATAAGGTAGAGGATGGGAAGAAGGCAGCAAACATTGTTCAAACTACTCGTGATATGTTTTTACAAAGAAATAAAAGTTTAATTCTCAATGTTGCTAATAGTTTAAATTACAGTCTACTAAAGTTCACTATTTTTTCATTTTCCTATACAATTATAACAGTAAGAATTTTTAATGTGTTGACCAAATGTTTAAAGGTCCCCAAACAACAGCAATTTCCCCCAGTGATTATTAAGATAGCTCACCAGGGTTTCAGCATGCCCTGTTACCTTGGTAGAACCACAGAACCTGCAAAATGAGCGCAGCCTGCAGTTACTGTGCGAGGAGGGAGGGATGCAACACAGGAGGAGCTTCTGGGTGACTTGCAAAGTTCTTCCTGACCTCCTGACCAGCGTGGCAGTTATGAAGGTAGTTGTCTTATACTAATTTGTTAAGCTAAAAAAATGTTTCTGCCACTCAAATCCATGAGAGCAAGGGACTAGTCAATGAGGACCCATCTGTGGTCACCTTTCTAAGAGAAAAGAAAAAAAAAAAGCCACAGAAATGGGAAAGTGATTTGGCAGAGGGCACAAAGGCTGCTGTCAGACATGAAACCAGAGCCCAGGCCTTCCTGGCAGCGAGGCCTGCACTGCTCTCTTCAAAGCCTGCCAATCTCCTGTCCCCTGTGAACCAGACTTCCCCGGGAGGCATCTTTATTGTCCATTTCAACTAGGTTTGAAGGTGGAGGCCTGGACTTTTTAGCTACATTACTTAGTGCTAGTAGGGAGGCCGAAAGAGAGTAATTGACCTTAAAATTTTTTTCTTAAATTATTTTTTAGATGGAGAGGTTGGGCTACTCAGAGAACAGTAAAATATTTTGCTTCCCTAATCCTAGGGCAACAATACACTCAAACTTAATGAATGCCATTTATTCTGTGGGGCCAAGGCAGTGCCACTGTGGATTTATGATATTGGAGTAGGTTACAATCAATACTTGGTTTTTTTCTGCTAGACTTAGCACTATAACATAGCATTTTTTCCTCTCATTTAAATACCCTAATAGCCTCTGATGTTGCTTTTTTCATACAAAATCCATCATGGCTTCTATCTGCTTACTGAATTGGGGATTATGTTTTCTCTCCACTTTATATACAGCTTTAATTAACACCTACAGGTATTCCTTATAGCACTGGGATATTAATTTCCATCCAAGTTAGTTGGCCAGTAAATTCAGAACATTAAGGCAATTTCAAAAGGCTGGGGAAAGAGGTACATAAGAAACAATAGTTTATATTCTATTTTCAGATGCACAAAACCATGGTCATTTTTAATACAACCAGTCAGTTATAAGCAGTGTTGTGATTTTGAATCTTTAACCAAGAAAAGAATGTAAATTAGTGAATTTAGGATTTAAAGAGACAGAAATGCACTGAGCATCAAGACTATTTGTTTTTGGTATATCAATAATAGTTACTATTATAACAATATTTGTAACTGTAGTGATGGATGTTAACTAGATTTTTGGTGATGATCATTTCACAACATATATCAAATCATGTTGTACACATGAAACTAATATAATGTTATATGTCAACTATATCTCAGTTAAAAAAACAAACAAAAAAAACCACCAATAGCCTAAAAAATGAATGTTTAAAGACCTAAGCTTAATTTCCTTCAAAATGACCTTTTCTCAAGGATTTAGTAATAGAAAGTATCTAAAAATAAGTTAGACGTGTTACATATTTTGGAGGAGGGGAAGGGAATGATTTAGAACTATCATTTTAATAACAGTAGAGTATGGCTGTTTATTTGGAAACCATTTGAGAATGTGTTCCACAATAGTATTCCTACCTTTCTGGTAATGATGGGCTCCTGAAAAGAGGGTGTTCTCTGAATTTTAGTCATTCCAATTGTATATTAAATATGCTGTGTTTAAAGGAACTCACTATTTAAAGGAATTCTTTGATAATCTCATATAAGATTTTTGAAATACTTTTTAAATCAATTTCCCTAGAGGTGTCCCAACACGAAGGTATCTAATTAGCTGTAAATCCTTCATTGGATAATAAAGCGTTTACTTAAATTTCAAAGTACAAAATACCCTGGGCTTACATCAATCAAACGTGCAGATTTTATTTCAGCAGGTTAGCAAATGTTTAAAGTACCTGGTCCTCAGTTTAAAAATAAAACAGAAAAAATAAATAAATAAATAAAACAGTGCTCTGAATGGCAGCAATGTAGTTGCACTCATCTCAAGAATTATTGATTCTGCCTTCAAGTCTTTGCTTATTTATTTTTTGGTTTAGGGGTTTTTAAAGGGGGGCTGGATTTCACTTTTTTCTGTCTTGTTAAAAAAACAAGTGTCATGGGATTTTACTATTATTCACTCCAGGTTTTAAAGCTCTTTACTATGTTTTTGAATAGCAAATGAAGGAAAACAAAGGCTTCAGTGAGCAAGCCATTATTAAGTATCCCATAACCCAGGATAATACATTCTGGAGATTAAGGAAAGTATAAATGAAACAAGCATCCGCTCTTAAAAGTACCTATAAAGCACCAGGACTTAGGTTCTTCCTCTCTTGGTAACTCCTTCTGCTATTAATTTTTACCTTGATTTTAAAGAGAGCAAACCAGGGCCACATGCTAATTTTAGCTTTAATAGGTACAGTGTGCTCTAAAGCCCCAGGGCCAACTATCCTACCATTATTTCCATTTGGAAACAGAGCCACAGATGGCTCTATAGGTGCTGAAGTCAGGCAGTGAATGATGTGATTTATAGGACCAGCCCACTGGCTGGGTCTCTCTGCAGGCTCAGAATGCTGATAATTAATGCCCCCTGGGCATTCCCCTCATGGTTCCAAGTTCCCCTATCAAGTAGGCAAGGCTTCAGTACTGGGTGAGACAGGAAGCATTTCTAGAATGGCCAGAGAAACTATTTCTAGGGACCAAAAGACAAGTTGTCACAAGGGTCTGAGTTGCTTAAAGTGTAGGCGACCTGCATTAGAATATGGGATGCTTGTTATTAAGTGTGCACCTCCCCAGACCTACTAAATCAGAATCTAGAGAGTGACGGTGGGAATCTTTGAATTTTAATAGATTCCCCAGAAGAGTCTTATGCATAAGTTCGAAAAGTATTGGCCTAAGGAAACTATAATTACTTAGATAGACAGATAGCAAACTAGATTACAAATTTAGTAACTTGCCTGAAATCATTTAATTTAAAAATTTACTTTATTTTAACTAACTCATTCGGTAGTTTTATTTAGGTAGTTTTATTGTCGCCATTATAATGGTGAGGTGAATGGGTCAGAGAGATTAAATAAATCCTAACTAGGAGCAGAGTTAATTACTCTCATAGCAAATTATGTTAATTTTAACTCTACTGAAGGATTAGCAAACTTCTTCTGTAAAGGAATACATAGTAAATGTATTAGGTGTTGTGGGCAACATGGTCTCTGCAACAATTACTGATCTCGGCCAGAACAATGTGACAGCAGCCACAGACAATATGTAAATGAATAAGTATGGCTGTGTTCTAATAAAATTTTGTTTACAAAACAGCAGTGGACTAGATTTGGCTCATGACTACAATTTACCATACTTTGGTCCAGTGCCTCTTTAATTCCAACACAGGCACTATGAAATACAAGCTTTTTTAAATATTAGGACTTAGGGAACTTCCAGTCAAGATGGAGGCATAGGTAGACATGCTTTGCCTCCTCGCACAACCACAAAAAGAATTACAACTAAATCTGAAAACAAATAACACCCAAAACTGTCAGAAAATCAACTGTATGTCAGCCCAACAACCAAAGATTTAAAGAAACCGCAACCATCCAGACTGGTAGGAGGGGCAGAGACACGGAGATAAGGCGGAGAGGTGAGGGGACATGGAGTGGCACAGAGAGGCAGTGGTGGTGGTGGTGGAATGAACGTAGATGGTCCCACATTCATGTGTGGTTGATAAAAATCAGGAGGGATACCTTGGAGCGATCCCAGCCCCAGGCCAGATCACATAGCCCAGGGTTCCAGCACCAGGAATCCTCTTAACTTCCGGCTGCAAAAACCAGTGGGAGTTGGGGCATCAGAAGATACTGCCATATTTTCAGGAAATATTGCTTAAAGGGCCCGCACGTTCTTAAAACATACGCAAATCCACCCATTCTGTGAGTCAACACCAGGGCAACAACCAAAGGGCGCTGGTCACATAAGGGGAGTGGTTGCAGTGACTGGAAATGGGGCAAGTGCCAGGGAAACCCCCAGGTGCCAGGCAGTGGCACAGTCCCTTCTCCAAGCCCTCCCTTCACAAAGAGCCACAAAGCAGTGAAGTGGGTTGACCCACTTTGGTGATTACCTAAAGCTCCACCCACACAATTTATAGATGCCTTTTACAGGGAGTCAAAGCAGCTCTACCTAATACACAGAAATAAACACAGGGAGGCTGCTAAATTGAGGAGACAAAGAAATATGGCACAAATTAAAGAACAGAACAAAACCCCAGAAAAAGAACTAAACAAAATGGAGATAGCCAACCTATCAGATGCAGAGTTCAAACCACTGGTGATCAAGATGTTCAAAAAATTCATTGAGAATGGCAACAACATGAAGGAAGAAACAAAGGTTACACTAAGTGGAATGAAGGAAAATCTACAGGGAACCAACACTGAAGGGAAGAAAGTCAAGATTCAAATCAACGATTTGGAACATAAGGAAGAAATAAACATTCAACCAGAATAGAAAGAGAAACAAGAATTCAAAAAACAAGTAGAGAATAAGAAGTCTCTGGGACGTCTCCAAAAGTGCCAACATCTGAATCACAGGGATGCCAGAAGGAGAAGAGGAAGAGCAAGAAATTGAAAACTTATTTGGAAAAATAATGAAGGAAAACTTCACTAATTTGATGAAGAAAATAGACATACAAGACCAGGAAGCACAGAGAATCCCAAACAAGTTGGACCCAAAGGGGACCACACCAAGACACATCAAAATTAAAATGCCACAGGTTAAACCCTGGCTGGTATGGCTCAGTGGATTGAGCACTGGCCTGTGAGCCAAAAGGTCGCTGGTTTGATTTCCTAGTCAGGGCACGTGCCTAGGTTGTGGGCCAGGTCCCCAGTTAGGGGCATGTGAGACGCAACCGCACGCTGATGTTTCTCTCCCTCTTTCTGTCTCCCTTCTCCTCTCTCTAAAAATAAATGAATAAAATTTTTTTTAAAAAGTTACCATTTTTATCATGTATGCAATTGACTTATATGAGTTAAAAACTGGTCTGAGTGACTGCAGAGCCCTATTTATTAAATAAATTCTGATACTTAACATCTTTTATAACAATAAATCAACGCAATGGCTCTCCTAAATCATTGGATACTACACAAGGTAGAATGTATTGTGCATTTACAATGTATTTAAAACCTAAAGTGTAAACCAGAAGACAATCTGAAAATTTAATTTGCAGTCTCCAAAGCCGAATATACTGAACTTCAGTCACTGGGTACCACTTAATGAGTTTTTTCATAGCTGTGTACCTCAAGTATTACTTTCTTCCTATTTTTCTGGAGCTGAAGGAGGGCAAAGAGAGACATGGCAGTTGTGAGGCAGAGTCCCACACAGAGACATCAGTTCTCTAGCAGCCCTGCTGGGGACTCCAAGATAGTATACTCTGGGCTTTTATGGCTCTTGAGAGTCCTGGAGTTTGTAGGATACAGGTGAATGGCAAGAAGGTCTGAGAGAAAAGAACTGTTCAGGCTTATCCCAAGTTTGAGCAGAGGGAAAGCCTCTGAAGGTTGGTAAGGGGAAAGATCCACCAGAGAACTGAAAGAGGCTAAGACACTCAAGTAAAGGAGCTTATTATGGGGTGGGTAGAGCTCTATAAACAGTATTTTCTTATAGTACTGATGAACCATTTTGGGGTTAGGGACCATTTGAAAATCCGATGAGAGCTATGGAATGTTTCCTCTCAAATATATATAGGAACATTCACTTAAATATTTGCACCTAAATTCTGGTAGCTGTTTGAACATCTGCAGCCCACCACTGAAGCACTGATTAAGAATTCTGGCCCTGGCTGCTGTAGCTCAGTGGATTGAGCATCGGCCTGCGAGCCAAGTGTCTCTGGTTCGATTCCCAGTCAGGGCACATGACTAGGTTGCATGTCAGGTCCCCATTTGGGGGCACGAGTGAGAGGCAACTACACAGTGGGGAAAAAAAAAAAAAGAATTCTGATTTGTGGGGGAGGCGGGGAGGGATTGAGCAAAAAAGAAAAAAAAATTCATGGACACGGACAACAGCGCAGTGACTGCGGGAGGGGAGGTGGTGGGTGGAGGTGGAAGATGGAAGATGGTATAGGGGAGATAAATGGTAATGGAAAAAATAAAATAATAAATTAAAATTTTTTTCTCACTAATAAGAAGATGAAAAAAAGAATTCCAATTTTAGTTGGAGATTTAATAGCTACACCTCAGGTTGTTACAGGAACCTACTAATAAATAATGCAGATACTTTCCTATACAAGAGATGACATAGCTACTTTTTGCATCTCTTCTCCTATGACTAGGAATGAGGAGGAAGCAGGAAAGAGAGGTACTAATATCACTCCTCAGCTCTTCTGGCCACCTTGCACTGTCCCTAAACTCTGTGCCTTGTTACAGTTCATCAGTAGGTCACCATTAACGGATTTCTAAAAACTTTTAAAAACTTTATTTTGAATTATTATTAATCTCACACAGAAGTTGCAAAAATAATACATGAACCACAAAAACATTGCGCTAAATGAAATAAACCAGCCACAAAAGGCTAAAAGTTGTATGATTCCACTTATATGAGGCATCTAGTAATCAAATTGACAGAGAAAGTAGAATAGTGGTTACCAGGGCTGGGGGGAGCGGGGTTTGGAGAATTATTGTTCAGTGGGTGCAAAGTGTCAGTTTGGGATGATGAAAAGTTCTGGAGATGGACAGTGGTGATGGTTACACAACAATGTGAATATAATTAATGTCACTGACCTACAGATATAACAACTATTAAACTGGTAAATTTTGTTATATATATTTTATCACAATAAAAAATAATACAGAGGCCCTGGCTAGGTAGCTCAGTTGGTTAGGGCATCATCCCAATAAACCTAGGTTGCAGGTTCAATCCTCAGTCAGGGTGGGACAACAAAATCAATGTTTCTCTTTCTCTCTAAAATCAATAAATAATTTTTTAAAATAGTACAGAGAGTTCCTGTGTACCCTATCTCCCAATGATAATATCTTACATAACCACAATACAACTATCAAAACAAGGAAATGGGTATTGGTATAATGTACTAACTAAACTAGAGACCTTATTTGGATTTCATTTTTTCCATGCGCTCACTGTACGTGTGTGTGTGTGTGTGTGTGTCTTAGTTCTTTGAATTTTATTACATATATAGATTTGTGTAACCACCACCACAATCAGGGTACAGAACTGTTTCAATCCCCATTTCACAGATTAGGAAACTGAGGCATAAATTTTTCAACCAAATTGTCAAAAATTTTAACAACCAATAGGTGGCAGAGCCAGGCATCAAACCCAGTAAGATCAGCTCTGAAGCCCAACCTCTTAACAAAAGGTGGCTAAAAGTACTTAAAGGGTCTATCTGGAATACTCAAATGCATTCATATGTACCACTCAAGAAGTTTGCTCTCTGCTCCTTGGATACTTTACCCTATGTATGGCATAATATCAACTAGCGTACAGTGCACCTCAGCATTCTACTTAAATAGGGGCAAATTCAGAATTTCATTCTGGGACTTAAGAGTTAGTTCACTTGGCATTTCATAACTGAAAAATAAGTTTTAAAACTGGCACGAGACATGTTATTCCTGACAAAGAAAGAAAAATAACTTTCAGTTTTATGAAAAATCTGTACTAAAATATTCCAAGTTTATTGTTCATGATTTTATTTATTTTTATCCTCAATAATAAATTCAAATCACTATCACAGAAGTATGATAACATAGGTCACCTCATGTCATTAAATATTTACCTCTCATTAAGCAGATATTTTAGTTAGTAGAACATCTAAATAATTTCACTGTGGGAACAAAGTATTCTTTTAAAAATACATTTGACCTATACTCAATTTTCTTGTGTAATTTTAAAAGCTTTTTACCTGATTTATTTATTTTTAGGATTATAAACTTAATATATGTTCATTGCAAGAAGCCTATAAAATCTCCAAAAAGATGCAGAGGGGAAAAAGGCCTAATACTCCTAAACTCAACACCTGAAGGCAATTTACTTGTATATCAGATTCCTGTGAGACTTACCTGGAGTTAGACTACAATGCAGAGATTTTTTAAAACTGAAAACTCTAATTCACTGAAGAATATAAATTTTCTAACATTGGAATCAAGTTTTAGAATAAAATGGCACTTTTGGTATATATTCTAGAATGTGAATGTACAAACACACAGTCTTAAAGGACACTGCCCAGTAAGCTGCTGATGTTCCTCATGGAAGGAAATCATCAAGTTACATCAGGTCAACAATCTCATTAGTTCTGGTTGGTCCACAAACCATCAGGTTGATTGAGGGGCACCTCTCTCCAGGACTGTGGAAGAACAAAAGTATTGCTTGTACACTGTATGTGTAATTTCACATAACCATACACTTTTAAAAGAAATATTTTAGTCTGGTCCCCTTCTTTAGAAAAACTGAGGCTCTGAGAAATCATCTAGAACTGCACAATGAGGTGGTGGCCAGGACTAGGCCAAGTTTCCTAATGTCCACCAAGTCCTTCTGTCCCCAGAGGCCTAACCTCCCTCTGCCTCATCCCACCTGACCAGGTCATGGAGAGCGGCATTCCTAAAGCTAATGTGGAAAAGGTCACACCCTGAAGAAAACGGAGTTCTTTATTCACCTTTTATCTGCGTCCTATCTATGAGGAAAATAAACCTTATTCTTTTGATTCTATTGATTTTAGAAACACTTCTCAAAGCATATGCCCCTTTACAAAACAAAAACAAAAAGGCCTTGCTGGGTCCTGTCTAGCTATTATGACTAGTTTACTTTGAACTACAGCCCTGGCTGGTTTGGCTCAGTGGATTGAGCGTCAGCCTGCGAGCTAAGTGTCGCTGGTTCGATCTTCCAGTCAGGGCACATCAGAGAAGGAAAACTCTGACTCCAAAAAACCTCCGCTGCCTTGCGGCATACCTCTTCAGGGGAAAGGCTAAGGGAGTAAACCCCGACAGAAAATCCGGAGCCGGAGTCCCTAAGGCGGTTTGACGTTGTAGTCAACACCGGCAACTCCTGCGGCGCACCTGAAGCCAAGCTGTATTGACTCCGTCTTTCCCTTGGACCCTTCAGCTGCGAGGAGAGGGGGGGTCTGCTGCATGGGCAACAGCAGACCCTCCATATCACCCTGCCCAGGCTCTGTAGCTTCAGCTTCACTGGAGAGGACACTCCAGCGTCATCGCAAGATGTTGATTCAACACGGGAGGAGACAGATACCGTGTCACTCCCGAGTCGGACTGCACAGCCATTCTCGGCAGTGCAGATAGACTCTTAAGAAGCTACACCATCGTCTCTCGAGACGGACGGCTGCCGACTTTGAACTACTCTATTCTTGGTTACTATTTGCAAATCTCCACTAAATTCACTTTTTTTTTTTACTATCATAGACGGAAAGATTTCCTATAATCTCCACTCTTGAACTGAGGACAAATCAGCAATGCAGAAACTGAGTTAAGTCCATTCAGCTGCCAATCAACTCCTAAATTTAAATTAAATGTTTTAGTCCTAGTTTTATTTGAAAATACTGAGTCAAGCATTTCCTGAAGTACTTTGTGTCTAAAATATCAGATTCTAATAGTTAAATGGATTTTCAAACCTTGTGAATTCCTAGTTAAAAGAGTAGCAGACAAAAAGGGGGAGATAACTCATTCTAACCACATTTTATTATCTACAATGTAGTTTTCTACTTTATACCCTAAAACCATCAGATGTTGTAAATTAGGTATCAATCTAAATCAGAGAAAGATTTGAAATTCTTACTTTTTAAAAGTGAGCAATACATTAAATAAAATAATGTTGATAATTTATCTATGGGCATCAAATGGAAAAAAAGGAAACAATTCGTTAACAAGAATCACATAGTTTCTCCATCCCACACAAATATTCAATTTTTATAGAGCAAAAAAGAACCTTAGCAACCAAAGCAAACATTAAAATTGTATCCAGTCATATTTATTTCAACTTGGATGCATCACCAAAGGTTCTGTACAGGCTTCCCAAACACAAATGACAGAAGAAAGCAACAATAATAACCAACAACTACACTAGGGAAACATCATCACTGAGTGTATTCTCACAAACCGTTCAAGTAGCACCAGGTCCTAGGCTTGGGCTTGGGGTCTGGACAATGGGAAGAAAGGTCTATGCTTGCTTGCTTGCTTTTTAAATTTTTTAAAGTATATTTTATTGATTATTCTGTTATAGTTGTCCCAATTTTTTTACCTTTGCCTCCCTTCTGCCCAGTATCCCCCTTCCCTCCAACAATCCCCTCCACCCCCCTGTTCATGTTCATGGTCATGCATGTAAGTTGTTTGGCTTCACCCTTTCCTATATTATTCTTAATTTCCCCCTGTCTATTTTGTTCCTACCAATTATTCTTCTTAATCCCTGCACCATTCCCCCTTTCTCTCTCTTCCCCCTCCCAGCTGATAACCCTCCAAATGATCCCTATACCTACGATTCCATTCCTGTTCTGGTTGTTTGCTTAGTTTGTTTTTGTTTTTATTTTTTAGATTCAGTTGTTGATAGTTGTGAGTTTGTTGTCATTTTAGTGTTCAGTTTTGACCTTCTTTTTCTTCAATAAGTCCCTTTAACATTTCATATAAAAATGGTTTGGTGATGATGAACTCTTTTAGCACTACCTTGTCTGGGAAGCACTTTATCTGCCCTTCCATTCTAATTGATAGCTTTGCAGGATAGATCTTGCTCTTCATCGATTTGAATACTTCTTGCCAGTCCCTTCGTGCCTGCAAAATTTCTTTTGAGAAATCAGTTGACAATCATATGGAAAATCCTTTGTAGGTAATTCTCTTTTTTTCTCTTGCTGCTTTTAAGATTCTGTCTTTATCTTTAACCTTTGGCATTTTAATTATGATGACTCTTGGTGTGTTCCTCTTTAGGCCCAATTTGTTTGGGACTCTCTGTGTTTCCTGGATTTGTATGTCTGTTTTGCTTGCCAAATTGGGGAAGTTTTCTCTCATTTTTTCAAATAAGTTTTCAATTTCTTGCTCTTCCTCTTCTCCTTCTGGCACTCCTATGATTCAGATGTTGGTAACATTTAAAGTCGTCCCAGAAGTTCCTAATGCTCTCCTCATTTTTTTAAATTCTTGTTTCCTCTTTCTATTCCAGGTGAAAGTTTATTTCTTCCTTATGTTCCACATCGTTGATTTAAATCCTGACTTCCTTCCCATCACCATTGGTTTCCTAAATATTTTTCATTATTTCGCTTTGTATAGCCTTCACTTCTTCCTTTATTTTGTGGCCATACTCAATCATTTCTCAGAGCTCTGTTTTGAACTCTGCATCTGATAGGTTGTCTATCTCCATTTCATTTAGTTCTTTTTCTGCGTTTTGTTCTGTTCTTTCATCTGGGCCATATTTCTTTGCCTCCTCAATTTGGCAGCCTCGCTGTGTTTGTTTCTCTGTATTAAGGAGAACCACTGTGATTCCATGTCTCAGTAGTACCGCCTAACGTAGTAAGGTCTTGTAGGGTCCAGTGGCACAGCCCCCCCTATCACCCTAGCTGGGTACTTGAGGTGCGTCCTTCATGTGGATGGAGTACACCCCCCTCTTGTAGTTTAGCCTTGGTTGCTGTTGGCACATCAGTGGGAGGATTTACCCAGGCCAGTCAGCTGCAAGGGCTGTCTGTGACCACTGACCACCAACCTCCGCCCTCTGTGGAGGACCAGCTGTCCGGGTGGTGGTGCTCTGACATGGTCTGTAGCTGTCCACTGGGTGTGCTGGCCAAGGGGTTTCCCGGGTGGTGCAGGCCAAGATCAGCCCCCACCTGTTTTTCCCAGGGTTGCCTGAGATGGCTGCTAGTTGTGCTGGGCTTGGAGAAACCCAGGCAAAGCCATGCTGTGAATCTAAGCTGGCTACTGGTAGTGCAGGCTTTGCGTTCACTGAGGCCAGCTGTTGCTTGTTTGATAGGGTTTAGGAAGTTGTGAAGTATAAGCCAAGACCAGCCATTCATATGGAAAAACAGGGTAGGTGGGCCCAAAAGTTGGGTGGGGTAGTGTGTCTGGGGATCTCCAAGGTGGGTGAAACTGTTGACCAGGTTAATGGAGATATGGCACCAGCTTGCTGGCTCTGTGGGGGAGGGTTTAGAAAAGAGACAGTGGCCTCTGCTCGCCTTGGTGCCAGACACTTCATTTCCTCCCTGTATGCCACTGGTGCCTTTCAAGCTGCTACCTTGGTGCTGGAGATCAGAGGGAGTGAATTTGAGTAGGTGAGTCCATGTGTGAGTTCTCTAAGAGGAACTGCTTGGGGCTCCAGCAGTTTCTTCCACTGACTTAATTCCCACTGGTTTTTGCAACCAGAGTTGTGGGGACTTATCTTCCTGGCACTGGGACCCTGGGCTTGGGGCCCTGATGTGGGGCTGAGACTCCTCACTCCTTAGAGATCCCTCCCAAAGTTTTATCCTCTACAAGTGGGTTAAAGACAGGTCCATTCTGCATCTGTGCCCCTCCTACCCATCTCGTGAATGTAATTTCTTTAATTCTGTAGTTGTCAGACTTCCATTCTATTCAATTTCCAGTGGTTCCAGCTGATGATTGTTCTATATTTTAGTTGTAATTTTGATGTGGTTGTACAAAGAGGTGAACCATGCCTGCTTATGCCACCATCTTGATTGGCGTATGTTTTCTAAAAGGCACCATGACAGCCATCTGCAACATTGTTATTCAAGTGAGCCTTTTCTTGGGGGATTACCAAGTACCACTTACTGATAGGAAATACCATGTGATGCTCTGTTGTTTAACAAAACTGTTTCATCTGCAAAGATTATCTGCCTCTCTGTGCTGTAAAAATATGCATAAATTAAATCCTACTGGAGACATTTTCAGGCCTGTAATCCATGTCCAAGTTTCCCAAACATAAGACAAAGTAACTTCCTCCCGAAATCAGCAGCCCACCAGTCCAGGCTCAGACCTTCTCCCTCCAATCAGTTATGACCAATCAGTTTGGGAGGACCCCAAACCAGGGCATATGTAGGCAAGTGAAAATCAGCACTCCAACAATGGTCTGAAAAATCAACAAGTGCCACAGTGGTACATCAGAGTCTGCTATTTGAAAAATGAGAAATTTTATAATATGAACTATTATAAAATATATATATTTTATAATATGTGCTAAGCTTGAGATTTCAGGTACTGGCCCTTCTCTAATAGGTACAATCATAAAGACCTAATACTGGACATGTATTTAGTACCATTTAAAAATCATGAAAACGCTGCCATTTTTTAAACTGAGACTGTTATATTGCAGGCCCTTTAGAAATGCTTTTATATACATTATCTAATTTAATCCTCTTAATGACCCTACGAGGAGGCTTTAGCCATTTCATTTTATATAGATAAGAAAACCAAGACTTAGCCCACTCCAAGCAGAAGCTTAACCTGGGGCTATTTCAAGCAGACCTTTTCCTTATTAACTGCTCTTTCCCCAGAGGGGGTTTCACCTTAGACCAACAATTCACAAACTGGACACTAGTTCTCCAGGTGCTGTCGCAACTTAAGCTACGTAAACATTTCAAGAGAAACATACATAGTGTACTTAACACATTGGACACTTATTGAACTTAAAGACTAGAATCACAGTCTCCACATTAGATCACATTACTTTCTTATCAATGACATCATATCTTTGCAAAGTCTGGGTTTTCAGTGGTTGCTGTGATAAAATGCAAGTGCTGCAGAAAAATTAACGTGGAACAGGAAATGAGAGCAGTAGTATCCAATCTGATCCCAAGATTTGAGAAATAGTTCAGGCACACATATCCTGTTGGTAATTGTGGTTACTTAAGAATGATATTAAAATTTTTTTCTTTCAATTACATGTACTTTTTTTTCAAATACCTTCTATGTTGTTTGGACACAAATACTCATTACGTTGTTTGAACCTAACTACTGTTTAAACTAGGGCAGTATGAAAAAATTACTGAGATACTAAGGGGACCATGAACCAAAATTAGGAAACTTTGCTTCAACTTAAAGTCTATAACACAAACATCATAATCAGAAAAAGAAGAATTTGGATTAAGACCATTTTTAAAGGTCCCTCTCAATCGGCTTAATCCTCCAAATCCCATATAGTGTCCCCTGGACAATTTGTATTTTTTTAAAAACTTCTAAAACACATGCACGTAAATTACTGTTTTTTCTAATTCTTAGGTACTCAAGCAAAGCTTTTAAAATTATAGCCTCCAAGCTATGTTGGAAGAGACTGGGTCTCCTCTACACAGACAGAACACACCCACCTGTGCCAAGGAAAGGGGGAGCGGGGACTTGAGAGAGAGACTGCCCCATCAGCTTTTTTGTGGTTTGCATCCTCCTCTTGATATCTTGCTTTTAAGTTCTCTAAGACTGCTCCAGGTTATTGTGTAAATTCCTGTTTGGAAACTTCCCTCCCTCAGAGTTTTCTGTATGTCAACTGATGGTCCTTAGAACAAATTCAACAGAAATCCCCAATCTGAGGTGTTTTAAATTTGGGGTGCAGTGAAGAAGCAAACTTTATTCAGTACAAACAACGCAATTGTGATACAGCACAGCTGTGAGCTCAATTTTGCCACCTCAATTATAAAACAGAACTGTTGTGCAACAGCACAGTTGTGAAGTGGGCCTGGGGTGTCTCTGGCTAGACAGCTCTGCCTTGCTCTGCTGAGATATCTTCCATGTTTCAGCTTCATCTCCAGATCAGTTAAATGGCAGTCTTCAGTCTTCCGTCTTCAACAGAAAGGAACAGTGCACTCTCTGAGCCAGAGGGGAGCTAACTCATATAGAAGGATATCCCATCCCCTGGTCCCAGACTGATCCATCCTCATGCAAATGAGGGTTCCAAATCCTCGCTGTTTGATTCGGCCAAAAAAGCACTTTCTGGTTAGTCATAATAGAGCATCTCTGGTTGGTCAGTGAAGACGCTAATGTTAATATAGCTACATAGCTCTGATTGGACAGGAAAAGCCTCCGTCCTACTGGTTGTAATAGGATTCCAAGAATTTCTTTGTAAGGGTTGGCTCAGATGGCGGGAATACAGTACAGGCAGGCAGTTCAGTGCAGAAGGCAGGCAGTTCAGTGCAGGAGGCAAGCAGTTTAGTTAGTGCAGGCTTCTCCCTGAAGCATGGCTTTGTGCGAAAAGCCACCATTTAGGGATGGCTGCTAGGCTCTGTTTTTAAATTGGAGCACAATTAGCCACCAGGAATCCTTGCTGGTTATCTTCTTTCTTGGGGTCAACACATATCAGATATTAAGTGTTAAAAGCAAGACAAATCCAGACTAGCAGTTCCTTGGGGGGAGAAGAAGTGAGTGGATGCCATGGGGAGGGGTAAAGGGGGCTCCAAGGACCTGGGGATACTCCAATTCTTCAGCTGGATGATGAGTACTTGGGTGTGTGTTCTGTTCTTATTCTTTAAGTTGTACCTCTAGGTTTTATACTTTATGAATGTATGAGTCTGTCAAAAAAGTCCAGCCATTGTTAATGTAAGGAGAATGGTTTGTGCGACATCGATGTAACCTGGCAGCCAAGGAGAGTGGACTGGGATGTACATGCATGAACAGTGACAACTTCACTGTACTAGTCAGTGGGAGCAGTAGACACCGTTGGGTGAGCATGTGTACTGGGCAAATGTCGCATTCAAAATGGCTTAGCGAGCAGAGCAATGAATCTGCATCAAATTTTGCATTAAGCCTGAACATTCCTCCACAGAAACTTCTCAGATGATTCAGAAGGCTGCAGCTATGGGCAACTGGTGATTGGCAGCTTCACAACAATGTCCTGCAAATACATCACGTCTTGTGCAGTTTTTTGGTGACACATCAAATCACCCAGGTGACTCAGCCCCACTACATCCCAGATTTGGCAACCTGTGACTTTCGACTTTTCCCCAAACTAAAATCACCTTTGAAAGGGAAGAAATTTCAGACCATTGAGATTCAGGAAAATATGATGGGACAGCTGATGGTGATTGGGAGAACTGTGTGAGGTCCCAAGGTGCCGACTTTGAAGGGGACAAAGGCGTCCCTGTCCTATGTACTATGTTTCTTGATTCTCGTATCTTCTTCAAGAAATGTCTCTATTTTTCATATTACATGGCTGGATAACTTCTGGACAGATCTCATGTATTTCACAGTGGCGGCACCAGAGTTCTCATATAGGAGGGCCTTGGAAGTTGGAAGTGTGCCTTGTCTGTAAGCAGAGTTGAATCAAAACCCATCTGCCTTTACTTTGAGTATATGCTTATCTGGATGGGCTCTAGATAGGTTGATGAATTTTAGTGGAAAGCTATGGTTACTTTTTGGTGCTACCAACTACAAACAAGGAGTTAAATTAGAATTTCTTTATCACTCTAGATTTATACTTCTCAAACAATATTCAACTAGTTTTTTTATTTTTATTTTTTTTGGTCTCTTATTCTTCGTCTTCTACTCTCCCCTCCCCACTTAAGATCCTGAGGATAGAAAATTCTTCCAATCTTAATTTATAGCCTTAATTAAAAAAAAAAAAATCTGCTAGAAATGATAGAAACTAAACATGTATAGTTGCACGTCCTAAGAGTAAAAAAAAAATAGCAGCCTATTTTTAAAGCTGAGAGACCTCCCCTCTCGCGCAATCACTAGTGCGGGACCATCATGGACCCAGGTGTGTCTGTCGTCATTGCCCAAATTCTTTCCACTAACATTACCTAAATACGAATGATTATCATTGTGCAACAGGTTCAAAGAAAGAATGCCTAACATTCAAGAGCACTATGCCAAGTATTTTACTTGCATCATTTCATTCCCACAACAAGACTACCAGGTGATGCATAATATAGTCAATGTACAGTTCTAAAACCTAAGGATCAAATAAGTGGGTTTTCCAAAGTCACATACATAACAAATGGTGCCATCAGGACTCAATCTCACGACCCCAATGCAGGACTCTCATCCACTACTTGAACCACCTCACTGAGCCTCAGGGAAAACGTTCTGGACCAGCTTTACGAAATTGAAGCCCCTCTCGGGTCACAGCTCCACTTCCCCTCCTGCCCCCTAATCTACCGGAAGCCCCACGCTGAAATTCCCAAAACAAGAATCTGTAAGCCTAAATCTGAACTCAAACCGAACAACGTGCTGGCTTCCTCGCGGCCCGGGAAATGCCACTTGCTAACTCTGCAAAGCGTAATTCCAGCCAGAGCAGGTCTTTCTCGGACAGGAGAACAAGCCCCCACCCTCCAGTGCCCGCACCACCATGGGGAGGGGAAGGGAGGCAGGATGCCGGTGAGTCCCAGCCGAGCCTGGTCACTCTGAGGCCGGCCCCAAGGCCCGGGGACGGCAGGGAGCGCTAGGCGTGCGCCTGCAAACAGCATCTGGGAGAAATACCTGGTGACCCCAGCAACCCTACCACCACTTTTTTCAAACTCTTTGAACTCATTGGAGGAAAAGGAGGGGGACAAGCAAAGACGAGAAAGTTCTCTGCCCCGCCCCCCAAATTCAATATTCTAGGGAGGTAGGGAGGTAACCGAAGCAAAGGGATAAGGGAGGTGCCCCAGCAAGACCCCTCCTGCCCTGACTTTCCCAGAGGCCGCAAGAAAGAGGCAATGAGCTCAGTCCGAGTCTCCTCTCCAAGTTAACAGCGATCTGGGGTGCCGAAGGCGCAGTGCTCCCATCCCCGACATCATCCTCCCTAAATCAGAGGTCCCCGGGAGTCGGGGGGCGGTGGCTCTGAGATCGCACTGTACCTTTTTCTCCCGCGCTGTACGTCCCCGCTGCAGGAACGGATGCCAGGGACAGGACTGGGGGTGAAGGGAGACGATGGGGACGGGCTCCCGCTGGCTCCGGGGGCCCCTGGGCCTCGGCGCCACCCAGCGCCGCTGCCTCCAGCCGCCTGCTCTCCAGGCTGCACTCACCGCTCCCGCAAGTTACCTGTGGCCGAGCCCTCAGCGCCCGCTGCCCGCTGGGCCCTCCTCCCCGCCCCGCCCTACCCTGCCCGTGGCTCCTAAACTGGGGCCGCAGCGCCCCGCAGCGGTCGGAGGGACATGATGGGGGCCAAGGGGTGTGGGGCCTCGAGGCCATGGTCTGCAGCCTGCTCCAGGCTGGGGCCACTGGACCTTTAGTCCTGGCCCACCGGAGAGGTCACCTTTGGCAGAGTGGGAGGAAAGAGGGCTGCAGTGGGGAGAGGTTTTCTGGGCAGGGGTTACCAGGAGGTTTATTAGACAGAGAGAGAAATTGGGAAGAGAAACCATCCCTCAACCCGCGGCCAAGTGGTTATTTCAATGTACCAGTAGTTCACTTAACTGTGGACGCTTAATGGGAGTGAGCAACAATACTGAATGATCCAGAGAACTGGAGATGGGAAAAGAAGACTTTATTCCAAACAACTTGATGGAACCATCCACATGAAACCGACAAAATCTTTGGACCTTCCTGACTCCTATATACAAAGCACACCTGACATACCATTAACTCGACAGTTTTTGTCTGTTTTTCACTTACTTATTCAGTATCTAGAAGAGTTCCTGAATGTAGTGAGCCCTCAGTAAATTATTATTGCGTGAATGTATGAATGAATGAGACCTCATTCAACCTTTTTCAAGAATCAGGGCTGGTTAACTGCTCTCCAAACATAGAGCTGGAACCCTAGAGTGAAGCTTCAGTCTTATTTCAGGTTTGGGACAAGCTTATTTTGAACCTTATTTTTCTTATCCCTCTGAAATAGCCCTGGTTTTCAGAGGGAAAGAAACATGATGCTTTCCTCCTTTTTCTTAAAATATTTGCCTCCCTCTCTCCTTCAGGGAGCATTAGGTGGGGGAAATCCAAAAAGCCCCTACCCATACCCAGGAAGGTTAAGTGCCTTGGAATTTCCCCTCTCACCCCCTAGCTAGAGGTGCAGTTTTACTTGGAAGAGTGTGGAACCTCTCTTCCACTTGTCCTTTGGCTTTAGTCAGAGTCGTTCCCCATTCCTGTCATCCCCTCCCCCCAATGCATAGCTATTAGGAGAACACATTTCCTTCCCCTACCCATCAGTACCTCTGAATTTCTCTGCAGGCAGGTCACCACGGAATTCTAAGTGAAAGTCCCACAGTCAAGGTATGTATGCATGACCTTTCTTGTTATATTTTTTCCATATTAGAGAGTCTTTCTAGCTAGTTCCTTAAATAAACTTTCAAAGATCCAGAGTGCTCCATTCTTGTGGAAGGCTTTTATAACATCATCATAAAGTCACAATGAGATGGAGTTTTAAGTTACATTTATGAGCAGTCAGAGCAATCACTCATTAATTCTGCTGAAAGGAATAGAATGCCCAAGCCAGCCTGTAAGATATGTGAAAGCTCCTGGGAGCTGACTGGTCTGCATTTGTTCCCAGACTTTGATGAATGAGAATTCCTGGCAGGGAGGGGGACGTCGTGAGTGCCAAAGCAAGCAGCGAGTGAGAGCTGCTTGGAGATCTTGCTTGCTTATCTCCAAGTGGGCACACAGTTTCTGGGCAACTAATGAAATGAGGCTCCTAAACCTCCCTCTGTATGAGAAAGGCTCCCAGCCTGCAGTTCCGTTCTCACCCCCTCTGCTCAGCTCAGTCACAGTCAGCCTCATAAACCCACCTCACCAGCCTCTCCTTTGGCCTCGTGAGAAAAAAAGTCTACTCTGCGAATCACTTTAACTGCCTTGTGAGAATATAATCTGCTCCATTTCCCAGCAACATTTCTTTAATAAGCTGACTGTACTAGCTAGCTTTCATGTTGGTAGCTTCAGATTGTCCTTCAGCCCACCTTTCTGGCTTCTGTCCCTGACACTCCCTAAAACTGCCCTTGCTAAGGCTGCCACTCAAGAAATCTCCCACAGGCCCTCCCATGATCATATTCTCCTCCTCCAGGGGAAACCACTATCCTGAAATTTGTGCTAATAATTTTATCATGGGTGTATTTAATATCCTTAAACACGACATTGTTCAGTTTTACCTGGTTTTGAACTTTTTGTAAATGGAATCATTCTATGTTATGACTCCTATGCAACTTGGCTTCTTCGCTCAGCATTCTGCTTCTGAGATTCAGTTTTTCAATTGGACATTGGATTGGCTCCACTTTTTGCTATTGCAAAAACGTTGCTATGAACATTCTCAAATATTTCTCCTGATGCATGTGTGCTAGAGTTTTTAAGAATGTGTATGTAGAAGTGAAATTTTTGGGTCTCAAGGTATGTAAGTGTTCAAATTTGCCTGGGAAGGCAAATTGTTTTCTAAACTGGCTATACCAATTTTCATTTCCATAGCAGTGTAGAAAAATCCCCTTGCTCCACATTTTGGCCAGTGCTTGTTTTTTTTATGTATGGGGGCGTGAAGTAATTTCTCATTATGGTTGTGATTTGTATTTCCCCATCACCAGTGTGATCAAGCATCTTTAATGTTTAATAACTATCCTTATTTTCTCTTTCACCCTGTTTTACGTGTTTTAAGAAATCCTTCCTGACCCTGAGGATATAAAAATATTCTCCAATATTCTTTTCTAAAAGTTTAAAAGTTTTGCCTTTCACATTTAAGTCTACATTCCATCTGAAATTTATTTCTCTTCTCACTTCCAATGCCAGAGCTACCTTTTAATGGGTTTGCATGTATGTATGGGTCTGTTTACGTTCTCTATTTTATCCCATTTGTCAATCCCTGAGCTAGTACCATACTGTCTGAAAATATGTGGTTTTATATTCAATCTCCTGATCATGACAGTCCTACCCTTACTTCTTTTTCATCTTCATAAGGATCTCAAATATTCTTAGCCCTCTGCCATTCCATAGACATTTCTGAATTGGTCAGTCCGGTCCCATGAAAATTATGGGATTTTGGTTTGGAACTGATTGCAGTGGACCTCTATGTGGTGCACCACATTATTCTCTTATAACTTTTTGTCCCCTTCCCACCTTCGCCATGTTTTCCTATAGTAGTGTACACTTCTCTGCCCTGCTGCTTTGGGGCTTGTGTGACTTGCCTTGACCATGTTGGAACAAAAGCTTTATGTATGTTGTGTGCTTTAGTGCCTCTTCCAACTGCCTTGAGCTCTTGCCTTCTGCTGCAAAAATACCATGCCTGAAGAGTGACTGCTCCTTCAGCGGGGGTCCCAGAATGATAAGACACATGAAGTTATTTGGAGCCAAGTATACATGGTATGTGTATAAGGCACATGGTGGCTGCATTTAGAGGTTTCTCTTCAGTTTATTCCCCTTTGGTAAGAACTGCCTCCCCAGGCATGAGAGTAGACCTCTGCAGCCACCAAATGTACCCCCGACCATAATTGATTAGACCATTAATTCAGCCTATTTATTGGGGTTTGACCATCATCGAGCTATAATATTGCACATAGAATACAGTGTAAATGGTGTGTCCTAGAATTGTGCTTCATGCAGAGTTTGACCGCTGTGCTAGGCCTTGAGGATAGACAGAATGGTGAGCAAAAGCAGATGGTCCTAGTGGTGAATATAATCCTCAGTCAAATATTCAGTTACAGCTGAGTAAAGGCTCTGAACATGTAACAGTACATGGTGCTATGTAAAATATGATCAGGGAAGAAATTAGGCCAGGAATGGACCACTGGCCCAAACTCAGCCAATCAGAATTTCTTGCCTGGGAATCAAAGATAATAGCTAATACTTACTGTGCTTACTGTTTTAAATTATTTTACATAGTTTAATGGTTTAATTCTTCCCACACCCCTTTGAGGTATATAACATTATCACCAGTTTAGAGTTGAGGAAATAGAGGCCCAGAGAGGTTAGGTAACTCAGTCCAGATCACACAAGTAGTTAGTTATGGTGCTAGATTTTGAACCTAGGAAACCTAGTTCATGAGCCTGGGCCCACTATAACTGTTTCAAGTAAGGTAGGGCAGCTATCTCCTGCCATCTATATGAAAAGCACAGAAAGCCAGGTTTCATGAAGAGAGAAGAATGAAATGAAAAGTATTGAAAGAAGCAAAAACCAGTTCCTTTTCATGTGAAACCTCCATTATCTCCTGTGTTAGTCTGAGACAACCTTCACCAGGATCCTCTGAATATGACTTACCTTCCAAACTTTACCACCAGGTTTGTGATCAGGTTTCATTCACCCATCTATCCATCTATTTATCCATCCATCCGTCCCCACTCCCTCCCTCCATCATTCCTTCCCTCCACTCATATTAGATAGGATATGTTCTACAGCAAAGTTCAGAACACCCTACCTTTGGTAGCTTAAGCAGACTTCCCAATTGATTTGCCACCACCACTTGTATGCCATAAATGGTTTACAGATATGGCCAAGTTGTTATTGATCCCCTCAGCCTTCAGGGCAGTTGGGCAGGGCCTAGGGTGGCCAAAGTCTCTGAGCCAGTCACCTCTGTCTGCAGGCAGCTTGTCCGTTTATGTCAGCGTGGCACATGCATCGTTTCCTATGTGCACCATGACTGAGCGAGAGAGGAACACACTGGCTTAAGGAATGGACTTCTAATTTTCTCATTAAATAAGAAGTCTGGAAGTTGGCATTTTTAGGTTTCAGTATAACAGTTCAGCAAGGTAATCCAGGCTCTTTCTTTGTATTCTGCCATTTGCATGACAGGCTTTTGGTCTTAGGCCTGTTACTTTAGGGTTGCAAGGTGGCTTTTTTTACCTCCAGGTACCATGTGCTTACACTACTATGTTCAAAGCAGCAGAGGGTGGTATGAGGAGGCTCTTCTGATTCACTGGCCTCTTTTTTTTTTTCAGGAAACAAACTCTTTCCTAGAGGTTCCCCAGCAGGATTCCTCCTTATATCTTATTGACCAGATATAAAGGAGTCTCAAAGTTTGAGTATATGACTTTTCCCATCTCTGGGTTGAAAAGCAGGCAAGGGAGAAGGGTTTGGGAATAGCTGGTAAGTAGCTGCCTGACCTTGTCTGCCACTTTTGTTGGTAACATTAATTGAGTGATGTGTATAAATGACAGTTCATAGATTTCATTCTAATGGATTTTTAATAAGATAATTTGTTCTGGAGAATCTGATTTCTTGTATCATTAATTGTGTAAGTTGGTATAACTCTTCCAGCCAAAGTAAGGGTTGCCAAGTGCAAACTGATCTACAGACATGTGGAACTTAAAAAAATTTTCTTTTAATTTATTGATTTTTTTAGGCAGACAGAGGAAGGGGGAGAGAGAGAGAGAAACATAGATTTGTTGTTTCACTTGTTTGTTGCTTAATATATGTGCCCTGGCCTTGGTATATCAGGATGATGCTCTAAGCAACTGAGCCACCTGGCCAGGGAAGACATGTAGAACTTTATTTTTTTAATCCTCACCTGAGGATATGTTTATTGATCTTAGAGAGGAAGGGAGAGAGAGAAGCATCGATGTCGCATCTCATATGCACCCTAACCGTGGAGTGAACCTGCAACCTTTTTGTGTCCAAGATGATGTTCCAACCAACAGAGCAACCCAACCAGGGCCATGTAGAACTTTTAATAGCTCTCTTCATCTGATTCTACTATCAAAAAATTTTTTTACTATAATATATTTAAATTTTTTATTGATTGATTGATTTGAGAGAGAGAGAGAGGAAGGAGGAGAGAAAGAGAGAGAAACATTGATTTGTCATTCCACTTATGTATTTATGCATTCATTGCTTGCTGCTTGTATGTGCCTGACTGGGGATGGAACTTGCAACCTTGGTGTATCAGGACAATGTTTCAACCGAGCCACCCAGCCAGGGCAGACTCGTTTTTTTTTGTTTTTGTTTTTTCCTTTATTTTTATTGTAGACACTATCAAAGATGTCCCTCTTCCTACCCACCCGACTTTGCCTAACGCCACCCAGTCCCTGCCCCTCTATTATCAAGAACTTGCTGCTCTCATTTATGTCACCATTTAAGTCAGAAGCTTGTCCTTTAAAGTCCATATACATAAAACGTTAATTTTTAATAGACGTCCATATGTAGCAATTCCATCTCAGTAGTTTGGGACTTTTCCTGGATAATTAAAATGTCATCTTTAGTTCATTCATGGCTTGTAATTGGGAAAATTTATTATGTGGCAATATGCAGTAACTAGAATGTTAGACATCAAGGACCTTGATTCACCTCCCACCCCAATCCTGTTCCTACCTGGGTCTTACTTATTTCAATATATAACATTACCACAAATCTAGTTGCTCAAACCAAATGCCTGGAAGAAATCCTTCCTCTGACCATCCATGTTAAATAAGTTATCAATAAAACCTATCTATTCTACCTCCAAAATTTATATCAAATCTATCTACTTCTCTCCATTTCCACTCTCTTCACGCATTTCTCTGTTCAACTATGACAGTAACCTCCCAACTGTTATTTTCTGTTTCCCCCTTAAATCTACAATCCATTTTTCTCACATCAGCCAGAGTATGTGCATCAGTTACCTACTGCTATGTAAAACAAAACAAAACAAAAAAACACCCCAAATCTTAATGGCTTTAAAAAACAAGCATTTTATTAGCTCCTGATTCTGTGGGTTGGCCGAGCAGGGGTCAGCTGGAACAGCAAGTCTGTGCTCCATGTGGTATGGGCTGCATTTGCCTCACGTGGCTGCAATTTGAGCTGAAGAATCCAAGATGGTGTCACTCACATGTCTGGCCCCTCAGCAGGGATGACTCACATGCTGGGATCTTTTTACTCTGTGCTCATCATCCTTCAGGGCCTCTCTGTCCATGGGGGCCTCTCCATCAGGCTAGCCCAGACTTCTTTCTATGGTGGCTCAAGGCTCCAGAAAGTAAAAAAAAAAAAATAGCAAGGCCTTTTATAGTCCAATCTCAGAAGTTGTTCAATGTCACTGTCACTTCTGCCACATTCTATTGGTTAAAAATGTCACAGGGCCTGCCCACATTCAAGAGAAGGGAAAATAGATTAGAGAAGTGGCAAAGTCACATTTGCAAAAGGGCATATGGGATGGCATGGATGATTGTGGCCATGTTTGGAAACCATGTACTAGAGTGAGCTTTGAGAAAAAGTAAACCACACATTCTTTAAAATTTTGTTTATTGATTTTTTGAGAGTTACAGAAAAAGAGAGAGAGATTTGTTGTTCCACTTGTTTATGCACTCATTGGTTGATTCTTGTATGTGCCCCGAATGGGAAGCTACAACCTTGGCCTATGGGGATGATGCTATAACCAATAGAGCTACCTGGCCAGGGCAAATAAATCACACATTTCATCTCCCTTTTAACTTTTATTTTATTATTATTATTATTATGATTATTTAGAGAGAGGAGAATGGAGGGAGAAAAAGAGGGAGAGACACATTGATGTGTGAGAGAAACATCAATTGGTTGCCTCTCGCACGCCCCCAACTGGGGACCTGGCCTGCAATCCAGACATATACCCTGACAAGGAATCAAACAGTGATCTTTCAGTTTGCAGGCTGACGCTCTATCCCCTGAGCCACACCAGCCAGGACTCACCTCCCTTTTTAAAACTCTTCATGACTTCTAGTGGCACTTAGAATAAAATCCAAAATGCTTATCCTGGCTGAAAAGACTACCTGTCTCTCATGCCTACCAACCTCCCCCTCTCTCAGCACACTGACCTTTTTGTTCCTCTCAGCAAACCTTTTTTCTTCTCCTGGGCTTTTCCAACTGCTGAGACACTCTCTGTCCAGCCTTTCACCTTGCGCTCACCATCTCATGGTCAACTCAGGTGTCACCTTTTTAGAGAGGCCTTCTCTGGCCACCCCATTTAAATCAGGCTCCTCTCACCCTGGTTATGCTTTCACCTCCCTCTGTGTATTTCTCTGAAAACACAGCCCTGAAAATGTAATTGTCTTCATGTTTAAAAAAAAAATGTTTGCTGACTATTAAAGAAAGGAAGTTATCAAATATAAGCCTCTATAATGGCAACAAATATATTTGCACATTTAAAAGCAGAGTGCTCCCATGGACATGAACAATGGTGGGGGAATTGCCTAAGGGAGTGGGGGGTGCTGGAAGGAGTGGGGCCACAGGGAGAAAAATCAGGACAACTATAATAACATAATCAATAAAATATAATAAAAAATAATAACAGCAGAGTGCTTCCCTCTGTGGAGGGGACCCAGGAGATAAGGTCAGGAAAGAGAGAGAAACTAACTCTTCATTGGATATCCTTTTATGCTGTTTGACTATTTTATCATATGCATGTTTTTAAAATGTCAAAACACTATTTTAATAAAATCTATTTAATGATGGATTGCTTCAGTGGAAATGATTTAATGATTTTTAATAATTTCATCAGGTCTTGGGAGAACTGGAGGCTGTGAGCTGCCCTCTTGAGAAATTTAGTTGGCTTCCCTGAATCAGCAGGAGTCCAGCAAGATTCTATAAAAGGCTCTTTCCTTTATTTGCCTCAAGAAAAAAATTAATAGCTTTAAATATATATTTAAAAAGAGAGTCTGAAAGGCTTTCAAAATGTGAATCCCAGGAACCAGACACAATGCCATCAGATGCCTCAAAATACCCTAAGAAACAGGATGTAGACTGTATTTAATTGCTTGCCCTGCTCAGGACTGCAATTATTTTGCCTAAATTGTACAGATTTCTTTTAAAAAGCTTTCATGTTCTTTGTCACAAGACATCTAATTGGTAATAGCAAAATAATTCACTAAAATAAGGGCACAAAGTTCTAAGCTTTAAAATTCAAATTTTAAAGCAAAAATACACTTACAACTATTATACTTTAGCTTAGCATATAGTACAGTATAGCACATAGGGTGCTAAATCACTTGATATTTGTGTTCCTAATAAAAGAAATAATGTCAATCAATGATTGTCTATGTATGTTTTTCTTCTTTACCTAGGAGATTGGGAACAAGCGCCTCACTTCCCTTCCCCCCCTTTCCCGTTTAATGGCTATAATTTAACTGACTTTAGCCTCGGGCCACTAAATAGGAATAATGTCTAATGTCTGACTGAGATCCAAAGTAGTTTCACCATCCACTTCATATGGTACATTGTACAAATTGTTTAACTTCAGTTTTCTTCGGTAAAGTAAGGACAATAATATTACTTAATGGGATATTTTGGAGTTTATATTATTTTGCAACAAGGCCTTTTTCATAGAAAATCTTAGTAAATAGTAGTTGGTTACGTTTTTTTAAAAAGATTTTATTTATTTATTTTTAGAGAGAAGGGAAGGGAGGGAGAAAGAGAGGGAGAGAAATATCAACATGTGGTTGCCTCTCACACGCCCCCAAACCGGGGACCTGGCCCGTGACCCAGGCATGTGCCCCGACTGGGAACCAAACCAGCAACCCCTTGGTTCGCAGGCTGGAGTTCAAACCACTGAGCCACACCAGCCAGGGCAGTTGGTTAAATTTTAATGGACAATAGATGAGGCTCATCTTTCATGATACCACAAAATATTTCTAAAAGTTAAATGTTTTTAGAAAGAGGAGTTAGTAAAAAATAAAATAAGCATCTAATAGTCACATTGTAATTCCTCTAAGTCTTCAGGCAGTCCTGAAGGGATGAAGGCTTAAGAGTCATCATCTCTTGCATGTTGGCTTATTGGTGTGCTCTTGCACCTCACAGTTCATATTTATCTCACTGTAGCATTTACCAGGGTTTAGAATAAGTGAAAATTTTGGCTTCTGTCTTTTCCTCCAGTTTCTCTTAAAAATATGCCAGGTGCTTTCATTCATTCCATAAACATTTATTAAACACCTATCATGTATGTATATGGCACGCTGCCATGGTTACATACACCAGCAAAGACCATGGGTAGCAAATAGACAAATCCTTACATTCTTGAGACCGCTCTCCCTGGGCGGCATCACAACATAGCCTGAGCTCCAGGCCAGATAGTGGCCAATGCCACAGCCAATTGACTGAGCCTCAGCCTCAGCTCCCTTTTTCTTCTCCTCCCCCACACCACCTGCTGAGCTGCTGGCACCTGTACGAACTGTATCACCATGCTGGCCAGCTGGTTTATTTCTTATTGTTCTTGACACAGGAAATTCATCCACGTGATTTTTTGCAGTATCCAGAAAGGGTGGGTACACTATGTCCTGTGGTGAAAAGCTTGTGGAGGAATGCAGGTTTTAGTTTCACCCCCACATTGCTACTATTCCTATGTGAGACTTGCCCCCCCCCCCCACAGACACTGGCTCCCCAACCCCACACAAAAGCCTTGAAACATTTAATGACCACGAGTAGCCCCCAAGTGTGTTACACACCTGAGACCTTTTCCAAAACGCTGCAGAGGAATTATTCAGTCTAGGCAGCCACGAATCATATTATTTATTTCTTTAGAAACATTTACATCTGGGTAGGCCTGATTTTTTTAATATTCTTGGTGGGAAGCACTTTGAATCATAAAGGCACACTAAAAGGCAATTGCTATGGAGACTGCGCCTATGCCCTGTGCATTCTCTGAGTTTTCTTAGTGGGGCGCCTCAGCATTCACGGGGTGTTCTAGGGACGCTGCTATGGGTGGGAGCCCAGGCACAGCAGTGTTAGGGGGGAAACCCACATGGGACTGGAGCCCGCCCCTAGGATTAAAAGCTGGAGATGGCTGCCCAAAGTAGGGTGTGTGTGTCGGAGGTGGGTGGAGGAAAGGTTCTCAGGGTGTGCAGCCCCCCTGCTCGCCAGCCTGTGCGGGTACAACGCGCAGAAGCGGGGCGTGGGGGCCCGTGGCGCGCAGCCGTGGTGGGTGCCCGCACCCGGGCTCGGGTGCGCTTCTGGCTGGGCGGAGAGCCCCCCAAGCCACCCTGCTCCCCCCCACCCCGCCATGAGTGTGTGTCCGTCCTCCTCCCAGCGACCGCCAAGCGGTCGGGAGAGCGCGCGCGCGCGCCCGTGTGGGGTGTGTGTCTGTGTGTGTGTGTGTGAGAGAGAGAGAGTGTGTGACAGTGTGTGTCAGGTGACTTGGGTCACGCAGTCTCTCTCTCCCTCCTCGGGGGAGGAACTGCCGCGCTCCGGCTGAGTCCTCCGCCGGCAGGAGGGAGGGGCGCCTAGGGGGCTCCGGGCGCGCTCAGAACCGCGAAACCCAGACCAGGACAGGACGCCGCCTGCCTGGGGGACTCGCGGCCCCCGCCTCCGCCGGCTCCCGCCAAGCTCTAGACAAAACCCCAATTCAGATAGGTTGTGAGCGGCAAGCTAGGAGGCTTAGCCCCTAACCCGGAACTCGCCGCCCCCGGGACGGACAGACGGTGGGCGCAATGAGCCAGGTGCTGGGGAAGCCGCAGCTGGAAGACGAGGACGAAGACGAGGAGGATGAGCTGGTGGGGCTAGCGGACTACGGGGACGGGCCCGACTCCTCGGATGCCGACCCGGACAGCGGGGCGGAGGAGGGAGGTGAGCGCCAGGTTCCCTGCCAGACCCCCAGCCCCGCGCGTCCTCAGCCGGCACCCAGTCCCTTCCCTCTATTTCTTCCCGCCACCGAACGGGCCGAGCGCGCCGATCGCGGACTTGGAGGGGATCCAGGAGAACGGAGTTGCGGGGTGGGGGTGGGGAGGGGCGCAGGAGCAGCGACCGCAAGCTGTAAAATGGGGGATCCCGGGTGCAGGCGGTGATGGGGTACCGGGATCTGTGGGGAGAGCAGAGAGAGGAAGAGTATGGGCTGGAGAAACGTGCGCTCCCTGCCGGGTTTCAGGACGGGTACCTCCCCCACCTCTCACTCGAGTTCTTGGCAGGATCTAGGGGGTTGAGGAGCGAAGGGGACCGCCCGGCTCGCACTGGGACCTCTCCCTGAATGCTGCTGTTATAGCTGGGGTCAGATATCGTGGCTAAAAAAGGCAGCCGGCGGCAGCGTGACTGGCAGGGTCGTCGGCAGCTGCGGGTGTCAGTCTTCCCCTGGCAGTAGTCGCGGGAGGGGTCCTGGGGCCGCCCAGGTCTGCGGCTTAGGGGCACCCGTGGAGATGCACCCAGGTGATACAGGAGTTGCTGAGTGGCCGCGGGTTTCCTGGGATCCAGGCAAACACGGTTGTTAGGACACCTTGTCTACGCTCAGTCACCACCTGGGCTGGGCTCTGCCCGCCCTGGAGTGTGCACCGGGTGGGGGACTACTCTGCCACTCAGACAAGTAAACTCTGTTTATTGTTCAAGAAGCGGGATTTAGAGATTGTTCAGCCTGTGGGGGCTCCCCTGTATTTAATTCTTAAGGCCTAAGGGAGTTGAGGGCTTTTCAGGCTTCCAGAAAGGTTCTTTTTTGTTTTCCTCCAAAGCAAAGAAAAAGTCCTTTATTGTAAGGTCACTTGAAAAGGTCAGTAGAAGGAAGCTATTAAGAATAACATCAAGGTGAAGCTGTATGCACCCAAAGAAGGAACTAACTTGAAAAATTTTCACTTTGAACAAATTGTGTGAGGGATAAAAGTACCTTTGTAGCTGTTGATTTTGAAGAACTTTTATTGAAATTCATTGAATTTATTTTAGATTCTTTGTTCAAAGCCTTTCGGAAGAACAGTTTCATTATTTTGTATATGGTAGGTGCTACATTCAATAGATCAGAAAAGGAAGAAAGTTAACTAAACCTTGAGCCTGATAGATGAGAGAGAAGCTTTCCAAGTCCCCCTTTTTCATCGCAGCCTGTCTCCAGGGAGGATTTGTGCTAATTCCCCCTTTGCTTAAACTGGTGTGTGCACCTGTGTGCCTCCCTCTCATCTGCACTCTCCATAATTGGTCCCACAGTTGAGCATGTGGTTACATTTTTGTAGATGTAGGCCTTCAACCCTTGTGTTGGAGTTCCCTAGGGCTACCTTTGGTAATTAAATTGTTCAGTCACTTCATTATTATTCAAATTGCATTCCTTGGCTCCTCCTAGATTCTGGGAGACTTCAGAGATTCGGAGTGGGGATGTATTTGCAAGGTATTTGACATGGTAGACACACAATAGGGTGTATTTGCGGTACTGTAAAGAAAAAAAGAAAAAGAAGAGACTATATCCAGGAAGAACAGCCCTGTAATTTGATAACTGTCCTGGGGGCTAGAGAGGTTCCAGGAAAAGCACAGGACCTGTTTTCCTGCAGCCCTTTAGGGTGGCCCTTTTAAAATTGATTTGGGGACTTGCAAATGAAGTGAAAGTAAAGCTGTGCCTCAGAGGTAGGATTTCCTAAACAAAGAATTTCCCAGAGCCTGATCTTGGATGCTCCCTACTGCCCCTAACAGAAAGGCAAACACTCCCAGAACTGATCCTTTTGATTACTTCACTGATAAAATCCTCCCCTGTGAGTTCTTGGATCAACCTGGAATCTTGCTATAAAATAAAAGCATCGAGTATATTTATGTGGTAAGAGGACCCACGAGTGAATATTTGCTCCCTCAAACATTACTGAAGCCAAGGCTTTCTCCACCTGGGCCTGCTGTGGATAGGTAGTCTTCTCAGAAGACTTCCTCCATAATCTCAGGCGTCTGCTGTTCTTTCCACATGCTCCTGGCTTTGCTTTGGGACTTGAGGCCTGAACGCAGAATCTGTTAGAACATTCGCTTTCTAGAGTAGCAGATAGGCTCCTTGGTCAGCAGCTCTAGCAAAGACTGTCCCTGACAACTGTCATGCTCGCTGATACACTCTGGGAGGTGGGATAAGGGAAGAAGTTGGGAGTTGTGACGTCCTTTCCTGGGACCACCAAAGGGTCATCAGTATTTCTGATGGACCCTGGGTATATGTCACATTATAATATATCAATGTAAGAAATATTAAAACCTCTAGAGAATTTCTGTGAGTTTATTTGAGCCAAATTGGCAACAATTGCAAAATCTCAACGAATTGAGAAATGCTCCAGAAAATGGCAGTTTTGTACTTTAATTTATACATTACAATCCAGAGAGGAGGTGTAAGTGGGTTACATAAAATCCATTGGTGATAAATTAAGGAGTTGGGAAGAAGCAAAGCAGGAAAACTTGGGATTGGATAAAAAGTGAAATGGTAGACACATTTTTTACACAGGTGGGTACAGGATAGTTAATAGTCAACCATTAACACTATAAAAATAACAATGAGGGGATTTATGGTCTCCCTCAGGTGTGAGACCTGTGCTTTGAGGGGTCCAGGAAAAGGAAATTTGACATTCCAAAGCTATGCTATGTAGGTGCAAAAATATAATAAACAGGCTTAATCAAGGTAAAGACTGACCTCTGTTAGAGAAAAACACTGGCCTAGGGCCTGACTACATGCCATGAACTACTTTTAATTAGAAAATTTTAATTTCAGACCATCCTGTGGTTACTTTGGTCTCTGAGTTTGTAAGGCCACCACTCAGGCCTCCCCTGAGTTTGTCAGGTTTTGCATGTGGCACCTTTTCTTCCCCCAATCCTGTGTTAGTTTTGGTAAAATTTACATTTACCTACTCTCAGACTTAGAAGAAAAAAAAAAAAAAAGGAATGTGGAGGGGTGGGGAAGGACTTATTTACTCTGAGAAAAGATGAATGGGGTGCACTTTGAACCATGAGCAAAGAAAGCAGTTCTCTAATGAACTCTCTTCCCCCTTCACCTTCCTAATGGATTTCGTGTAGTGCCTGTGCTCAGTGGAAAGCTGGGGCTTTTTCTATGAGGTTCAGAAGTCTACTCTGGTGGGTGGGATGCAGGACTGAGTAGCATCGCTGTGCAAAAGAAAGTGGATTGAAGGTGGATAATGTTATTTCTGTTGCCCATAGTCCTATAAGGAAGCTCTGATTTTATTTTTAAAACGAGTATCTTGTAAATTTTACCATATTGTGTTAAGATTGAAAACATAGTGCAGCTAAGGTGAGACTTAAATTGCACTTCCCTGGCATGCACTCCCAATTTTTATTCATGAATACCAGAAGTGTTCTCGGGCACTTTAGTGCTCTTAAGGACAGATTTGGGCACCTTTCAGGGTAGTTATCAGAGATAAGGTGAGTCTCACCTTCAACTTAAATGCTCCAGATAAAACTCCAGACAGAGGAGGCAAATAATTAAGCCATTGAAAACAATTGCATCAAAAATGTTGATTGTTTTTGACACAGACTTTACATCTTTAGTAAATTATTGTGCTTTAAAAACTATAATACTAAGGAAAGCAATTAAAAGACCGTACTTAATTAAAAAGTGAAATTGGGCCCTGGTTGGGTAACTCGGTTGGAGCATCGTCCCATACACTAAAGGTTGAGGGTTTGATCCCCAGTCAGGGCACATACAGGAGGCTATCCATTGGTATTTCTTTTTCACATTGATGTCTGTCTATCTGTCTGTCTGTCTCTCTCTCGCTTACTGTCTCTAAAATCAATAAACATATAATCGGGTGAGGATTTTTTTTTTTAAGTGGAATTGGTTTCTCCCCCAAAGTCCCAATATTTAAGGGAAACCTGGCTAAGAGAGCTGCTTACCCACACTCCAGCTCAGTATAGTCTTGTTTCCATAGCAGCCTGTGTACTGTCTTATGGTCTGAGGAGGTGACAGTTTATGTGGTTACTGGAAGCACATACACACAAAAAATTCAAGGTCAGGAGGTGGTACTTCCCTGATAGGTGTAAATGCTGTAAATCCTGCGATTTGCATCTATTAATCATTAGTGTCAGCTTTTCCCCCCTTAAACAATTAAAAAATTATTAGTGAATTCATCTTCTTGCAGTTCCTTGAGAGTAAACAGAGATCATTGTTCTCCTGATATGCCAGAGATATCAGGGGACTTTTCTACAGCCACAACATGATGTAGAACTGAGCAAAATTTAGGAGAGGGACAAAGTTTGTGAAAATATAAGTCCCTTTCCTTATAATTCTGCTTTGTCCGGAAAGAGTTGGGTTGACTACAGTCCTGGCCATTGCTAATCTCTTGTGTTTCCTTCTGTCCCTGGAAGTACAGAGATACATAAGAGTTGGAATAGTTGTAAATACAGAATAGCTTAAAATGACGTGACCAAGGCCACACATTTAGGCACAGTGCTTATTTGAATGCATATAGTTAGCATATTTTTATATTAAATTTAGAAAATATATACTTTATTTATTTTTTAGAGAGAGGGAAGAGAGAAAGAGAGGGAGAGAAACATCCATCAGTTGCCTCTCGCATCTGCCCTGATAGGGCATCAAACCAGCGACCTTTCACTTTGCAGGACAACGTTCAACTAACTGAGCCATGCCAGTCAGGGCTACGAATGAAATGTTTTGTCAACCTGTTTCAATGACTCGATATATCATAGAATCTTGATTCTCTACTCTTGTCAGGAATCTCTCCCATATTAATATTAGAATACACATAGGGTAGGCCACTAGAAATAAGAGACAGAAAACAGCAAGTTTTAGAGTTCTGGATAAGAGGTGTGGCTCTGAGTTTGAAAGATCATATTTTTTCAGTCCCCAGGTGCCTGTCTCTTTGAGTTCACTCTTCTTTATTCAATCTCCCACACCCATAGCTCTTGTTGGTGACACATTTCACTTCCTACCACAGCCATTTCTTTCCTGCTCATTTTTCTTCTCTATCTCCTTTATATTTCCTTACCTTAAAAAACAAAACAAAAAGTTTTTTATTCTCCTTCTTCTGCAAAAGCCTTAACACTCTCCTGTGACAGTTGCTTTTCCCTGGTTCTGCTGTGGACAAATAGATTTTTCACCCCTGGCCTAAAGTGTCCAGGTCGACTTCTCCTGAGGACCTCTGGGGAAGACTCCAACTCGGTTTCTCAGAGTGTAAAATAGAAGGCTACCTAAAACCAGCTGTGATCTCTCTCAAAGTGATTGTGGAAAAAAAAGTTCACAGGACCACTTTGTCCTTCTTGCAGGAGCCTTGGTAGATCAGAATACATTACAAATGTCATTGAATACATATGCTAAGGAAGTATTCATAGATGGGATATATTTTTTAGTTACCTGCCAGTGAGAAGATTTCATAAGGAAAGATTTGGTTTCACATATAAATAAAAATCACCTTTATGCCTTTGAAAGTGCTTTATATGCATTTAATTCTCCTTACTAAGTAGTTAATCAAATGTACCGTGCATCTTCATGATTTTACAGTCTCTGATTAATGGTACTATTATTATGCATGTATTTAATTTCCACTTGGGTTGGAATTTCTTACTGAAGTCCTGAGTCTTGAATGTATAAGTAGTTCCATTGACCAGAATGTAAAGGCCCACAGATAATGGTGCACATGAACTGAGGCCTCTTCCTAAAACCATAAATAAATAGAACCTTAAGCCTTTGTTGACCCCACAGAATACGAATAGGAAAGGACTTCCAACTTTCCCCTCAGGCTGCTGAGTGAGCCGTTCACTGGTCACATTCCACTAAAGATGGTCTCTGACTTCTTGGGCTTGGGCTGGGGGAACAGCTGGTAAATGACAGCTGGGACTTGAACCCCACTCTGGCGCTAACCCAGTACTTTTTAAACCTTTCCACTTGCTCTGT
Organism: Furipterus horrens; assembly: GCF_987537825.1. Lineage (NCBI taxonomy): Eukaryota > Metazoa > Chordata > Mammalia > Chiroptera > Furipteridae > Furipterus > Furipterus horrens. Next base: position 133,014,823 of record NW_028327176.1, on the reverse strand, counting down.
CCTTGCTACCATGTTATTCTTATTCTTTCACTAAATCTTGGTTTTATTTTCCCATTTTGGACCTGTTTAAAGGTGACACCTCTTGGAGAACTGAATAATACTAGCTCTCAGTTGTATAATACCTCTGAATTTATGAAGTGAATTTCATTTGATATTTCATTCTCAGAGAGACCCCGTGAGCTGAGGAAGACGGGGCCAACCTTGTTAGGATTGTGTGAGGAGGGGCACACTGCCCTTCAATTCCCATTTTCCTGGTTTCTGGCTCCTTCCCAGCCCACAGATCAGTTAGGCCTGGCCCCCGGGTGGCCTTGAGCTCAAGGCGCTGGATCCATTTTTCTCTCCCTTCCTTTTGTATTTATAAAGCCTAAGGGTTTCTAACAGGGCTCTGCCAGTTACTTAGTAATTCGCCTGAAGGAGTTAAAGACTGATGAGGGCAAGGTTAGAAAAACCCCTCCCATAATGCTGTTTCTTGGAGAATCAGTTTCCTGAATCTCCAGCAGTCTAGTCACAATGCTGGACTGCTTGGGTAAGTTTGGTTAAGGACGCTGTGCAAACCAGGTAAGGTATGTTCAGTGCCTGTGACCACAGTAGATAAGCTTTCCCTAGGCAGAAAGCGCATCCTCTGGATACCAGGTCCTGGCCTGGGCGGAAGTCAGAAAGGTTTCTTTTTAAAAGCTTTCAGTTAATTTGTCTTCAAATTCACTTCAGTCACTTTCATTCATTCTCAACTGACAAACACCTATTGAGTGTTTATTGTGGTTAGCCCAAAGGCCTCATTTTTACATCTGTAAAGAACAAACATTATCAAGTTGAGGATTGGCGAGGACACTGCCTGCTATCCAGGCGGTCAGGAGATGGTAACTGACTGCTGGGTGATCAGAGCAGCCTGGTTTGAGCTGTTTCTTGGTGCCCAAGGCTAAAAGTTCTAAAATGTACCCTCACACTCAGCCAAGAAGATCAGGGACAAAAACGACCAGCAAGGCATGGACGGCCTTAGCACCCTGAATTGCCACTTCAGACCTGCCTGCAACCTCAATCTCGGCCCTTCTGAACTGCCAGATCCTTTTCTCACCTGCGCCACAGGCCATCCAGCGCTCCAGACCCAACAACTGCAGAGCCTCTTTCCCTTTAATACCATCTTGGGGAATGGGCCCTTGTTCACTTGGCTGCCAGGCTGGGAACTCAGAGCTTCTTTTCCCTTGTCTCCTACGTCCCCTGGATCACCAGATATTACTGAGTGGATGTGAACGTCTCACGAATCCATTCCTTCTGTCAATTTCCACAGGCTGTTCCTTAGTTTTTCTATTTCTCGTTTGTGTGCTAGAGGAAAACCTTTCTCTATTCTCTTAGGTTCTGAATTAGGAGCCTACAAATTAAATTGAGGAGAGACAGATTAGCAAGAGAAACAAACATTTAATTATGTACTAATGCATGACAGTTCACAAAAAAACCTGGCCAGTAAAATGTGAGGCTTATATACCATGTTAATAGAGGATAGGGAATGGCAGAGGGGCACTTCTGGGTGAGCAAATGACTTCTTCGAAGGGGTTGGTGAAAGGGCACTCATGGAAAAACAAATGACTTTATGGAAAAATAAATGGGCCTATAGGAGAATAATTGGGGGATACCACTGTTTTGCGACAATGTCTGTTTGGGTGTAATGCCAACTTCTTGGCTCAGCCTGTCTCTGATCTTCTAAGAGGAGTTAAGAGTTGTTCCTGGGGAGATTTATGACAATTGAATTCTTTTGGGAGGCTTTGCTGTAGGCAAATAAAGGATCAGGAACTCAGTGCCTTTAGGTCAAAACTATTGTTATGCCACAGTGACTTATTCTAAAGCCCTTCCCTGTCTACACATTGATCCCTTCTAGAGAGTCTATTTCCAGAGTGAACTTACTTAAGTGTAAATCTGATATTGTTAGTCTCCCATTAAAATCCTTAGTGATTTCCTCATGGCTTTCAGAGTACAATCTAAACTTCCCAGTATCTCATTCATGAGGCTAGCCTATTCTCTACGTTGTATTTTGTGTGTGTATATGGCAGCGGGACAGACAGTAAACAAGAAGACAGATGCAAAGTAAAAGGGTCATTGTGTGTAGTGAAAAGTAGTATTGAGAAGACACAGGGTTATTAGAAAGTGATGGGGCCTAGTTTTGATCAGAGGAGGTAAAAGTGCTGCTGGGCTGAAGAGAAGCCTGGAGGAAGCCTGCCAAGTGGAGGCAGCGGCCAGTGCAGACCCTCAGGTGAGGAGCTAGAAGGCCAGTGAGGCTGCAGCATCAGGAATTCGTGGCGAAGGTGAACCAGGTTAGGGTGAGAGGGTAGCCCACAGAAGGCCTTCTGAGGCCAGAGGCATTTGAATTTTACTCTCGATGCTATGGGAAACCAGTGGACAGTGCGGAGACTTTTCTTACTTTTAAACTACAGTCTCCAAACTCCAGGAAGACGAAAATGTCTTCCTGGCGCAATCTTTCATTTCTCTCTTTTATGTCTCCTTTTCTTTAAGATTCCGATGTTGTATCTCCAGGGCACTCTCTCTTCGAGCCCATACACCTAGATAGCAGTGGATCGTCAGATTTCTTGTCTATTTTCCCCTCTAATCGCTGAAGGATGAATCTTTTCTTTGTGTCTGCAGCCCCTGGCTCAGCCCTGTCTAACACTTGGCTGGCTTTCAGGGAACCTTTATGAAGCAGAACAAACTGCCCTCTTGTAAATTTCACCTCCCTCCTGCAGTTTCCTCCAAGCCCTGCCGACACTTTTAAAGAGCGCTCTGTGGGGTTCCACCTAGTCCCAAATCCTATAGTTCCTTTCCAGTTGCCTTTTTGTTGTTTGAAGTACTAGCCCATTTATTGCCCCTTTCAAAGCAGCTATCATCCTTCATTCTCTTCACACTTTTCACCTTTCTCAGGGGGTTGTTATGCAACTTGAGTAAGTGGGTGATGTTGGTGGAGAGAGCCCAGCCCTCCCCAGGAGGCAGGAGGTTGGGGTGTTTACTTCCTTGACATCACCTCCCTGCTTGCCATTCCTGAAGTGGAATGAGACCTGAGAAACTGAAAGATGCCATAGGGTTCCAGAAGCAAAGATACTCAGATACCTGAGGGAAGTATCTGGCGTAAGAAGGCTCTCCTGATCAACAGGAGTGGCCTATAAAAAAAATTTAACTGTGGTCCACAATAAAAAATACACTTATATTGTGAACCAGCACTCACATATATATAACTAAACCTAGTGGTTTTTACTTTTATTAAGCATGATGTACTCTGATATTTTCTAGTCTCTTCCTTGTTCTTTGTTGCAGATTTTTGTTTAATGCCGTCTGATTGGTGGGTGAGGATTCACATTCCAGCCCGGTGACCTTGGGCAGGCTCCTTCCCACAAGTTCATCGGGTGTCAAACAGATTTGTACCCCATCGTTAGGAGGGTAAAGTTTGTCTAGTGGGGTCCCCTGGCACACAGTATATTTCCGTACACATCAGCTAAGTAATGATACAGTGCTTCTTTGTGGGTCGGAGTGTCTCCAAGAACTGATGGACTGTTGCTGATCTGGTCTACCATTTGCCAGTTGTTTGCAGTTGATAGCCTGCTTGGAAATGGTCCACCATTTCCCTGGGGAAAAGGGAATACGTCCAGCTGCATGTGTGTGTTATGGCTGTATGTATATTTCACTTCGCAGCCACTCCATGTAGGTAAACATTGCATATACCTCCCTCTCCTCATGACCTTGGTCTCCATCACCTCCTGCTCTCAGGAGGAGCTCCAACTTCTGGGGCAGCAGCATGGATGATCATGACACAATAGAAATTTGCAGATCCTGCTGAAAAAAAAAAAGTCTACACCTACGTCCAGCAGTACAAATTGGGAAGAAATAAAGACATTTAGAAACACAAATATATTTTGGTGCTTGAATATAATTTAATGTGGGCTTTTGCTTTCTTAATTGGAGGCAGTATTGCACAGCAGAGGAACGAATGCATAGATTTGGGATGGTACTGCCTTCAGTTTGAATGTTACTTGACCTTCCTGAGACTGAGTTTCTTCACCTATGAAATGTGGATACTAAGTATTCTTAAAGCAGTATGAATGGGATGAAGTGTATAGGGTACCTAATGCAGGGGTTGCTGAGTTTTTATTGCATGCACATTTTCCTGTTCTGTGCAAGGCATTGTGCCTTTGCTAACATTTGGGCTCCCCCTTCTTGGAGAGCTTCCTCCCACTCAGCCACACCTGAACCCCATCCAGAGCCTGCACTGCTGTAAATCTGTATCGATAGCCCTTGTAATCCACTGGGTTACTCCTTATAGCCCACAGGCATTTATCCCCTACCTTGCACTGATCTAACGCTGGCTAGTTGCAAGGTGACAATAAAACTAACATAGCTCTTTAGGTTTCCATTCTTTTCCTTGAAATTATGTTTTTTCAAAGATGTGTTTTTATTTTATTCTTTGTTTATTGACTTTAGGGATAGAGAAAGATAGTAATTTGTTGTTCCACCCATGGTTGAATCTCGTATGTGTCCTCACCAGGATGAAACCTGCAACCTTGGTGTACTGTTGGGACGATGCTCTAACCACCTGAGTTACCTGGCCAGGGCAAGAGTACATTTTTTAAAAACAGCTGTATTGAGATATAATTGACATAAAAGAAAATTACCTGTTGGATAAGATTTGACATGTGAAACCATCACCGCAATCAAGATGAACTCATATCCATCACCTTCAAAAGTTTCCTTAATGTAGTTTAGAGTTTTTAGAATAATGTAAATGGAATCATAGAGTATATGCTTTTTCAACTGGCTTCTTTAATTCGGTATAATCATTCTGAGATTCGTCCATGTTATGTGTATCAGGAGTTTATTTCTTTTTATTGTTGAGATGCACCACAGTTTGTTTATCCATTCACCTGTTGATGGCCATTTGGGTTGTTTCCAGTTTTTTACTGTTACAGATAAAATTGTTATGAGTCTTTGGGTACAAGTGTTTGTATGAACATATGCTTTTATTATTTTTTTTGGGTAAATACTTAGTAGAGGAATGATTCGGATGATATAACAGATGCATGTTTAACTTCTTAAGAAACCACCAAACTGTTTTCCCAATGGTTTACCATTTTACATTTCTACCAGTAGTGTATTAGAGTTCTAGTACTTCCACGTCTTTGTTAATACTTGTTACTGTCTGTCTTCTTAGTTTTAGCCATCTTAGTAGGTATGCAATAGTATCTCATTGTTTTGATTTAATTTTTCTGATGACTAATGATATGTTGACATCTTTTCATGGGCTTATTTACCTTTCATAAATCTTTTATAAATTATTCAAATCTTTTGCCCCGCCCTTTTTAAAAAATTGGATTTTGTTTTCTTATTAATGACTTTTTAAAGTTCTTTACATATTGTGGCTATATATCCTTTATCAAGCCCTGGCTACGTAGCTCAAGGGGAACAACAAAATCGATGTTTCTCTCTCTCTCTCTCTCTCTCTCTCTCTCTCTCTCTCTTTCTCTCTCTCTCTCTTTCCCTCTCTCTCTCTCACTCTCTTTCCCTCTCTCTCCCTCCCCCCTTACCACTTCTCTCTCTAAAAGTCAATTAATAAAAAATCTAAAAATCCTTTATCGAGTGGGGAGAAGATGGGAAAGAAGGGGAAGAGTCTAGTGAAGGAACTAGTATAAATGACCCATGGACATGGACAATGAGATGGGGATTGACTGGGAGAAGGGATGGGTGGGGTGAGGGGGAGCAAAGGGAAAAAAAGTGGGACAACTGTAGTAGAAAAACAAGTAAATTAAGAAAAAAAACTCTTTATCAGATACATGATTTGCAGATATTTCCTCCCAGTCTGTGGCTTGTCTTTTTTATTATTTTAACAGTGTCATTTGAAGATTAAAAGTTTTTATTTTAGTAAAATTTAATTTATCAATTTTGGGGAGAGGATGTCATATCTAAGAAATCTTTCACTAACCTAAGGTCATAAATACATTCCCCTAGAGTTACATAGTTTTAGGCATTACAGTTAGGCCTATGAACTATATTGAGTTAATTTTTGTATATATGGTGTAAAATATGGGTTGAATTTTTTTTTTTTTTAAATGGATGTCCAATTGTTGTACCACTCTGGTGAAAATGACTTCTTTCTCCACGGAACGGTTTTTTTTTATCTTTATCAGAATTCAGTTGTCTATGGGTTTATTTCTGGACTCCCCTTCCTGTTCCAATGATCTATTTGTCTGTGTTTGTGCCAACACCATACTTTCTAGACTAAAATTTAAGTTTCTGCACGATAAGAGCCACATTCCGTATCTTTTTTACATAACCAACCAACACTTATCAAGCAACTACATGTTAACCAATATATTTATTGTATTGAAAAAACAGAAACTTTAATACAATCATTTAAGAGAAACTGTGGAGTTGAAAACCTAATTTAAGGAGTGCTTAATATTTTGAAACTTGTGCTTGGCATATAAAGTAAAAAAATTTTTTTAAAGATTTTCAGTGAGCTTGTGCATCTTTGATATTTAACTTAAAGGTCTCAATTTTTAGTCAAAACATAAAACAGTGTGTCAGTTTTTGTCCCTTAGTCTTTCCACATCCGTGTCCTTCATGACTCCCTGTACAGTAAAGTATTTTTCTTTCAAAACGAATTTTAAATCATAATATATGTGAATGTGTTTCTTCTTAAAAATTAAAAACAAAACCCCTCTAGTGATCCCTCTATACCCTTCCCCCATCTATGTGGTGCTGTTGGCCTACATCCTTCTTGACTCTTTTCTAATTTTTTCTCCTGGTTTGAGGTGATTATTCTTAAATTTAAAAAATTTTATACATAACCATGCATTTCGAACAAGAACCAATAACAATTTTTTTAAATTTTTATTTTAAAGTATATTTTATTGATTATGTTGTTACAGTAATTCCAATTATTTTCCGCTTTGCACCCCCCCCAGTACCTCCCTGCCCTCCAGCAATCCCACCCCCCTTAGTTCATGTCCATGGGTCGTGCATATAAGTTCTTCGGCTTCATCCTTTCCTATATTATTCTTAACATCCCCCTGTCTATTTTGTACCAACCGATTATGCTTCTTAGTCCCTGCTCCATTTCCTAATCTCTCTTCCTCACCCCACAGCTGATAACCCTCCATATGATCCCTATATCTATAATTCTGTTCCTATTCTGGTTTGCTTAGTTGGATTTTGTTTTTTAGATTCAGTTGATAGTTGTGAGTTTGTTGTCATTTTAGCGTTCATATTTTTGATCTTCTTTTTCTCAAGTAAGTCCCTTTGACATTTCATATAATAATGGCTTGGTGATGATGAACTCCTTTAGCTTTACCTTGTCTGGGAAGTACTTCATCTGCCCTTTCATTCCAAATGATAGCTTTGCTGGATAGAGTAATCTTGGTTGTAGTTTGCTTTTCATCACATTGAATACTGCTTGCCAGTCCTTTCCTGCCTGCAAAGTGTCCTCTGAGAAATCAGCTGATAGTCCTATAGGCATCCCCCTGTAGGCAACTCTCCGCCTCTTTCTTGCTGCCCACAGAACTCTGTCTTTATCTTTCACCTTTGGCATCTCAATCATGATGTGTCCTGGTGTGGTCCCTTCTGAGTCCAGCTCACCTGGGACCCTCTGTGCTTCCCGGACCTGTATGTCCATCTTTGCAAAATTTGGGAAGTTTTCCTCATTTTTTTCAATTCTTGCTTCCTCATCCTGCACTGGCTGACTGTTTTTTTCTCCCATATGTTCCAAATCATTGATTTGAATCCCGGTTTCCTTCCCTTCACCATTGGTTTTGTGTGGATTTTCCTTCATTTCACTTAGCATAGCCTTCACTTCTTCTCTTATGCGTTTGCCATACTCAAGCATATCTGTCAAGCCTGTGAGCATCTTTATCACCAGTGTTTTGAATTCTGCATCTGTTAGGTTGTCTATCTCCTCATCTGTTAGGCTGGCTATCACCTGGTCGCTTAGTTCTCCCACTGGAACCTTGATCCATTCCCCCTTTTGGGCCATACTTCTCTGTCTCCTCATTCTGACAGGCTCCTGTGTTTGTTTGCCTCTGTGTCCCAGGTAGAGCTGTTGCTCCTGTTATGTTGTAAGGGATAGGGCCTTAGGAATTTATCAGTAATGGGCGACCTGTTTCACCATGTTGTGGCACTGTATGTGGGGGAGGGGTCAGAGAGGGAACAATGCCGCCTGCCCAGCACTTGCCTCTTTTCCAAGCACCTTTCCCACTTCCGCACCGGACTGGCGCCCCTCTAGCTACTGCCCCAGCTGTTGTCCCCAGAGTGGGTGGGTCTGCAGACATTCTAGGACCATGGGGGCCCTTTAAACAAGCGGACTCTACTGAGACCAGCAGTTTCTGCCTCCACCTCAACCCCCACTGGTCTGCATAGTCAGAAGCAATGAGGCTTGATTTTCCCCGGTGCTGGGACCGTGAGCTACGAGGTCCTGTGAGGAGCTGGGAATGCCCCCCAAGTGTCCCTGCCGACTTTTTAAAACGTGTGACTGTGCTTTCTGCCGGCCTGCTGCTGCCACCACACTGCATCCTCTCTGTCCTGACTCCGCCCCTCCTACCTGTCTGGATGAGTATTTCTTCTTTGTATCTTTGTTTGCTGGACTTCCATGCAGTTTGATTTTCTGGAACTTCTGGTTGTCTCTAGTTTTGAGGTAGTTGTATTCCTTCTTAGTTGTGGAGGGAGACACAGCATGTCAATCTATGCCTCCATCTTGGCCGGAAGTCCTCTAAAAATCCAATAACATTCTTTTACCAACCCTAACCCTAACCTACATCTCCTTCACCAATCTCATGTCTACATTGTCTGAAATTTTAGTTTCTGATTCCTATTTAAAAATTTAAAATCAATAATTTAAAAATAATAAGTTTCACTAAAATTTCTTTGTTTTCTATTGCTTATTACGTTTCACTACATTTTGGGTGTATTTTCTTTCAGGAGTACATACTTGAGTAATTCTTTTAAAGAGATGAAGTAGACAATAAACTCTCGTGAGTCCATGAATGCCTGAAAGTGTCTTTATTTCACTCCCACATTTGAAAAATAGTTTGACTGCGTATATAAATCTGAGCTCAAAGATATTTTCCTTTAGTCCTTTAAAGATTCTGTTCTGTTCCATTCTCCTCTTGTACCCTGTGTTAAGAAGCCTGATGTTTTTCTGACTCCTTTGTAGAATTGTTCTCCTCTTCTAATAGTTTGAAAGATTTTATTATTGTCCTTGATGTTTTGAAGTTTTACTGTGATTTTTCTAGGTATGGGGCTTGTTTTTGTTTAAATTTCTCTCTTTGTTCCTTTTGAGTTTTAGCCTTAATTTGGGAGAGGTTTATCTATTATTTAGTTAAATATTGCTTTCCCGTATATTCTGTATTTTCTTCTTTTGGAACTTCTTTGGCACATAGTGGAACTTCTTAATCTTATTTCTGATGTCACTTAATTTTTATCTCACACTTTCTAGTGCTCTATCCCTTTGCACTGTATCCTGAGAGAATTTGACTTTCCAGTTCACTATTACCCTCTTTATCTGTGTTTATTCTGCTTTTCCATCCACTTAACCCCCCCCATTATATTTTTATTTCCAAGATCTCTAAGGCCTGTTTTCAAGACTGCTCTTATTTGAAAATTGTCCTTGTTTCATGAATGTCATATCCTCTCTTAATCTCTTGTGTATTTTATTTATAATTATCTTGAAAGTTTGCTCTGACTCCATTATGAACTCGGCTTCTTCGGGTGTACATTCTTCCATTTGTTGAAACTCTGTTCTCTTCTGTAATCTTGGCTTTCCTTAAGCATTGACATTTGAGGAAATGTCTGAAGGGAAGATGGTGCTGCTTTCACCTCTTGAACTGCACGCACATTGTAGTGAGAGTTTGGTAAGGTCAGAATGTAACAGGGTGCAGGGCAGGGGGCCTCTGAAATATTCCCCACAATGGCTTCACAAACGTGGATTGGGGGAAGGAGGAAGTGGATGATCTGATGTTTAAGATACTTTGCAAAACTATGGCAAGTTGACAGCTGTGCTGCCACCCTGGGACAAAGGTGTATGTGGCTTTCAGAGAGTATAGTGACTCGTGACATAGCCAGGGGAGGCGGATGCTTTTGTGTCAGGAGAACTCTTGCCCTGACTGAAGATGGCAGCTAAAAGAAGGTAAAAGAGATGGGGAAACTGGCAAAAGTAGCACATCATTGGAGGGGCCAGATATGAGGTCGTGTAGGAAGTTCTGAGCTGAACATTTAAATTTAAAGTAAGGGTGGACTGAAAGAGAACAGAATTCTGCCATGCTGTCTGTAGTGAGAGGAGCTACTTCTGCTTCTCTGAGGAAGCAGACATGTGGTCTGTAGTGGGATTCCGCTATGATTTCTGAAAGAGAAGGGGAGGAAGCTATGCAGGAGGAAAGGGTATTAAGGAGAGAGCTGATGGACCTGTACGGGGACCTGCCTAACCAAGCACAGATTTGTGGGAGATACTTGGAGCTAAACTTAACTATGACCAGGAATACTGAAGCTGCAGGCTTCGGCTTCTCTGAAGGACATACAGAGAAGCCACTTTCTTGGGGTGTGTGCCTCCCTGGATTCCACCATGATCCAGTGCAACACGGCACATATTTTCCTGTACTACTACATGGAGGCTGAGAGCAATATACCCCAGATCCTGATGGAGGGAGCTGCTGCAAGGGGATGGTAACTCTGAAACCCACAAATGCACCTTCCAGACGGGATGGAGACCTGTTTGTGCAGCCGGCATAAGCACAGATAAGGATATGGGGGACTTCTGGGCATGGTTTTGGCTTATAGCCTGGTGGGGAGCAAGGAAGTGCTGGGTCTCATGGGAGAACAGGGCTCTGAGCAGGAGTGCTCTCACACCCCGCCCCCCAGCTTGGAGTCCTGTAAATAAAAACCTGTTTCCTTCAATGAAAATTATTGGGTCATGTATCAAGGCACCACGTGGCCGGGCCCCAGTCTGCTCGGTGACAAGAGTGTTAGGAGTGCGGCAATGTGGATGCTCCCTGTTCCTTTGGGCATCACTAGCTGCTGGGGCACTGCCTTCCCTCTCACACCCAAGCTCACAGGTTCACTGCTCCCACCCAGAAGATATTCTAGCGTATGTGTAGGATGGCGTTTGGAAGGTAGATGGGCAGTGGTGCACAGTTTATCTCTTTGGCTATTCTCACTTTGATTCTCCAAATAATTACCTTGTTGATTGTCTTCATGTCCCTTCCTGTTTGGGCTTCCACCAGCTCTACCTTCTGCAGTAGGACCCTCTTGTTCATGTCAAGGGCTGCAGTTCCCCTCTTCAATCTGATCTTTGTGTTTCTTAGGGATTTTTCCATATTTTGTCAGTTTTGAGTTTTCGTTTTCATTTCAAGCTTAGCCGAGTTTGGAAATATTCATGTTTATTTGTTCATCTATTGTTTATACCTTCTCTGTTATTTTTAGGAATTTAGTATGTGGGGGTGAAGGCTGTGACATGTTATCACTCTAATACTTTTGTAACTGAAAGTCCTGTTTTCTTTTTCAATTCATGTCCTGCTTTTGCTGAGATTGACTTGTAATGTCAATACTGCAAATGGTTAGCACATAATCACTGATGAAGAAGAAATTTGGTGACCTTTTGGGTGGTTTACGTCCCCATCACTGCTTCTATCATATATCATCAGCAGTTTGCCGGGTTGAATTAAGCTGAACTGGAAACGTGTGTGAGTAGGATGGGGTGAGATGTTGCTTATACTAGAATAATGTCAGTGTACATCTGCACCTGCTTATTTTATTCTTTGTTGTTCTACCCAAAATTTGTGTGTTTACCTACATCTCCTTGTCCCTGGCTGGTTTGGCTCAGTGGATTGAGCGAGCTAAGTGTCGCTGGTTCGATCTTCCAGTCAGGGCACATCAGAGAAGGAAAACTCTGACTCCAAAAAACCTCCGCTGCCTTGCGGCATACCTCTTCAGGGGAAAGGCTAAGGGAGTAAACCCCGACAGAAAATCCGGAGCCGGAGTCCCTAAGGCGGTTTGACGTTGTAGTCAACACTGGCAACTCCTGCAGCACACCTGAAGCCAAGCTGTATTGACTCCGTCTTTCCCTTGGACCCTTCAGCTGCGAAGAGAGGGGGGGTCTGCTGCATGGGCAACAGCAGACCCTCCATATCACCCCGCCCAGGCTCTGTAGCTTCAGCTTCACTGGAGAGGACACTCCAGCGTCATCGCAAGATGTCGATTCAACACGGGAGGAGACAGATACCGTGTCACTCCCGAGTCAGACTGCACAGCCATTCTCGACGGTGCAGATAGACTCTTAAGAAGCTACACCATCGTCTCTCGAGACGGACGGCTGCCAACACCTACATCTCCTGCAAATTCAAACATCAAAGTATTATACTAAATTAAATTAACTAAGATTATCAAGTATTAGCATGTTTTTAGAAAAAATTGTTAGTCACAATAGGGAAATAAAGGATTACTTTGCAGTCTCTATTGGAGTAGGCTTAGACTCGAATCAGGGACTGGTAGAGACCTAAACGGTGTAGTTCAGAGAGAAATTTAATATAGGTCTATATTTCCATATTTGCCTATTTTATGCCTTTTTTCTTAAAATATTGGTTTTCCTTCTTGATCTTTCTCAAAGTTTCATTTTTATTTATTATTTTATTTATTTTGGTCATTCATGAGGCCTTTTTAAAAAAATTGAGATTAATTTCACATACCATATTGGCACTGTTAAAGTATACAGATGAATGGTTTTAATATATTCACAAAGGTGTGTGATCATCATTACTATTTAACTCTAGAACTTTTTTTATTACTCCAGAGGAACCACTTGATCATTAACAATCACTTCCCATTTTCCTTTCCCTATAGCCCCTGGCAACCACAAAGTATCTTTTGTCTCTGAATTTGTGTATTCTGGACATTTCATATAAATGGAATCAAACAATATGTGACCTTTTGTATCTGGCCTCCTTCACTTTCACTGTTTGTTCATGCCGTGGCATAAATCAGTACTTCGTTCCTTTTTTATGGTTGAATATCCCATTGTATGGATATATACCACATTTTGTTAATCCAGTTCTCAACCGATGGGCATTAGATTGTTTGCATTTTTTGGTTATTATGAATAATGCTGCTGTGAACATTAATGTACAAGTTTTTCCTTGGGCATATGTTTTCATATTTTTGAATATATTCCTAAAAGTGGAATTACTGAGTCATATGGTGACTAAAGGTTAAACCTTTTGAGGAACAGCCAAACTATTTTTTAAAGATTTTATTTATTTTTCAGAGAGGGAAAGGGAGGGGAAAAAGAGAGGGAGAGAAACATCAATGTGCGAGAGAAATATTGATGGGTTGCTTCTCACACACTCCCGACCAGGAACCTGACTCACAACCCAGGTATGTGCACTGACCGGGAATCAAACCAGTGACTTTTCAGTTGCAAGACGATGCCTAACCCACTGAGCCACACAAGTCAGGATGCCAAGGTTTTTTTTCAAAGCACACCATTTTATCTTCTCACTAGCAGTGTATGAGGGCTCCAATTTATCCACATCCTTAGAAGCACTTGTTATTGTCTGTCTTTTTTATTGTAGCCACCCTTGTGGATATGAAATGGCATCTGTTAGTTTTTTGGATTAATATTTCTCTGGTGGCTAATGATGTAGAGTGGCTTTTCATGTGCTTATCGGCCATTTGTCTCTCTTTGGGAAAATGTCTTCACTTTTTTGATAATGTCCTTTGAAGTACCAAAGTTTTTCATTTTGATGAGGTCCACTTTATTTGTTTTTCTGTAATTTCTTGTGTTTTTGGTATCATAGCTAAGAAACCATCTCCTAATCTAAGGTCATCAAGATTTATACGTATGTTTCCTTTTAACAGTTTTATAACCTTACCTCATAAATTTAGATGTTTCATCCATTTTGAGTTAATTTTTGTATATGGTGTTAGATAAGTTTCCAACTTCATTCTTTTGTGTTTGCATATCCAGTTTGTCCCAGCACCATGGGGCAAAGCTGAATGGGTCTTATTTTTAATAATCATTTTAGGTTCTTGATCTCATTTAATTCTATCATAACAGCCCTATGAGGTTTTTATTGTCATTATCTGTTTCTTTGGGTTTTGAAACTGACTTTGAAAAGCTAAGTATCTTGTCCAAAGTCTCATAGCTCAAACCCCATGTCTTGACTTCAGGCCCCAGCATTTGATCACTAGGTGATACTTCCTTGGCTTCTGTGAAATGTACACACTCTTGGTCAAGAAGGACTGCTTCTCAGAAGTTAAGTGGTTGTTTAAGGCTGAAGAACATTGTGTAACTAACATTATATGTTTCAAGAACAAAGATGACCAAGCCCGACAGGGTTTTGATCTTTTATACCAATTCCTACTTTTATCCAGTAATGCCTAATCCATCTAGAACCCTTAGCAAAGGATTTTAGGATTGAATGTTTGTTACCAGAGACTAGAATAACGCGGATCCTTAGATGACAATGTTCTGTGTCTGCACTCTTGCCTGATGTAGCTATTGAGTTACCTGAAGTGTGACTTGTGCACGTGAGGAATTTAAATTTTCTTATTATGGTAGAACAAACCATAACATAAAATTTACCACTTTAATCTTTTTAAAGTATATAGTTTAGTGATATTAAGCATACACACACAATGTGGTACAGCCATCACCATCATCCATCTCCAGAACTTTTTCATTTTTTTCTCCAAGTGAAACTAACCATGAAACACACCAACTCTTCAGTCCCACTGGCTCCTGGAAATCACCATCCGTTTCTGTGTCTATGAACTTGACTGCTCAAGGAACTTCATATAAAGAGGAACTGGGTTTTGGGGGGAGGGCATGGTTAAATATTTTTTCAATTAGAGTTTACATTCAATGTTATTTTGTATTAGTTTGAGGTGTACATCATAGTGGTTTTGGATTATTAATGTTAGTGAATTTTAATTTGGTCACCTGTGGCTAGTGGCTACCTTACTGGACAGTGCAGGCTTAGAGCTGGGGTGGGCCTGGGAGAGGTGTACCTTTCACGAAGTTCACATCCGCTTCCCAACACAGCCTAGACCCAAGGCATCTAGAATATGCACATTTTCCAAGCCTCTGTGGCATGCAAGAAGCACTGGCCAGTATAGGGTAGCTGAGAAAGGATAAATGACCAAGCAACTCTTTAGTGCACAGAGATCCTGCTGATCTAGACAAAGAAGGACATTGCTCTGGAATGCTGACATTGGATTCTTTTCCTGGATGGTTGGCTTCAGGAAAACTCTACTCTTCACCCTCAAGGTTCCCTGCTTGCTATGTGGAATTGTATGGTTTTGTGACACCCCTCCACCCCCCCGGGATGGTATGAGAGGTCATGAAACAGAATTTTTCAGTGTTTTCCACTTATTAGGAGCTGGCCCCTCAATGAGTGGAATGATGTAATTAGTCTCCATATTGGGAAAAGTCAAATTGTCTGTGAATCATAAATCACATCTGAGGTGGAAGTGAAACTCTTTGAATTAACCACTGTGAAAGCGTCTCACCCTCATTTTTGTTTTGTGGTTTTCTCCAGTTCTGGACTTCAGCGATCCCTTCAGCACTGAGGTGAAGCCGAGAATCCTGCTCATGGGCCTGAGGAGAAGCGGCAAGTCATCTATTCAGAAAGTGGTCTTTCACAAAATGTCTCCCAACGAAACGTTGTTCCTGGAGAGCACAAACAAGATCTGCCGGGAAGATGTTTCCAACAGCTCATTTGTTAACTTTCAGATTTGGGACTTCCCAGGACAGATTGACTTTTTTGACCCTACATTTGACTATGAGATGATCTTCCGGGGAACAGGAGCCCTGATATTTGTCATAGACTCCCAGGTAAAGCTGTCTTGGGTACGGTGGCAAAGCAGGCCCCTCTCCCCTACATAGGCAGTCGTTCCCCTGGGTTCAAACAATATCCTTGGTGATGGTTTCGGTTTGGGGTTTGGTTTTTAGAATTCAGTGTAGGCCTCTAACAAACAAGCATTTCTCATTTGGGGCTCTCAGAATTTGCAAAGAAGCCTTCAGGCAACCTTGACAAATAATTGATGACATTAGGGAGCTATAGCTGTGTACATCTCAGCAAATCACAACTCTAGGGAACCTCACAGGTGGAGGGAACCGGCATACAGGCCAAAGACAGCAAATATGTGCCCCTCTCTGATACTCTTGGCAGACATCTATAAATGACGCCAGGGTTTGTGCAACAAATATATGTGTACATATAAATTTACATTTTAAAATGTTTACTATTTCCTATGAAGATAAAGTTCCAAGTATGAAATTTTTTTCTTCTGAGTTAAAATTATTGTAATCATTGCTAGTGCACAATTGATAAGGCAGCATAACTTATGTATTTTATAGGTAACAAATATAAACAGTAAAATTTGAGATAATTATATCTCTTAAGAAAATGGGTATTTTTCCACTTAATTCATGTGTCTGTGCTTGAATAAGACAGGCCTTGACATTGATTCTATTTTTGTTTTTTGTTTGAACAGATGTAACCACTGAGAAAACTCATTCACATAAATAAGTAGGTAGATATAGGGTGAGTTTTGATATAGCATTCACTCAATTATTGTCTGGTTTTTTTTTTTAAAAGATTTTGGCCCTGGCTGGGTAACTCAGTTGGTTAAAGCATTATCTTGATGCGCCAAGGTTGCAGGTTTGATCCCTGGTCAGGGCACATTCAAGAATCAACCAATAAATGCATAAATAAGTCAAACAACAAATCAATATTTCTTTCTCTTTCTCTCTTCCTTCCTGTCTCTCTAAATCAAAAAAATTAAGATTTTATGTATTTATTTTTAGACAGAGTGGAAGGGAGGGAGAGAAACATGGATGTGAGAGAGAAACATCAATCAGTTGCCTCTCACACGCCCTCAACTGGGGACCTGGCCCACAACCTGGGCCAGTGCCCTGGCCGAGAATGGAACTGGCAACCTTTTGGTTCATAGGCTGGTGCTCAATCCAGTGAGCCACACCAGCCAGGGCCACTCAAATATTTAAAATCCTTCCAAGTTATATCCCCTAAATTGCCCAGTTTTCTATCATAAAAATTTATTTTTAGTAGTTTACCAATAGACATACTGATTGGTCCTCCTTAACTTTGCTGAAAGCCAAGAATTGGGAGCCCTTTCTTTGACTTACTAACCAGGCATAGAGTCGTTCACTTTATTAGTTTCTCAAACCAGTCTTCTGAATTTTCTCTTTGGCACCCTGGAATTTTGTACCCCGAGCCTTTCTCCTATTAAATGGGAGCAGGGCCTGTGTTAAAGGGGAGGTGAGGAAGGGCAGCCTTAGAAGCCGGTGCATCTCACGCAGCTCAGTATTAGAGAGAGGGACAGACAGCAGGACTGGGACCTGGATGCCCTTCACATACTCCATGATAAAGTGTTTTAGAAAGTGTCCATAATGTGTGTGGCCCAGGCTGACGTTCCTCTCAAGGTGTTTCTTTTGCAGCTGTTGGGTAATAAAAGGCAACAAGTCCTATAGGAATGCACTACACCAATTCTAAATTCAGGTTCCGACATTGTCCTGAAAGTGTGGATGTACAAAGAGACAGAGGGCCGAGCACTCTCAGCCCTTGCAGGAGCCCCGGTATAGTTAGTGGGGAAGGGATGCAAAGACTTAGCCATGATGGTTCTAAGCCCATGCTTGGAAAACTATTCTCTGAGAAGGCTGCCCATGCCAGAGAGTATTCATGGAACTAGCTGTTGTTTTCTGTTTTGTTTTCTAAGATTTTATTTATTTATTTTTAGGGAGAGGAAGAAAGAGAGGGAGGGAAACATCAATTTGTGAGAGATACATCGATCGGTTGCCTCTCACATGCCCCCAACTGGGGAACCAGGCTGCAATGCAAGCATGTGCCCCGACTGGGAATTAAACCAGTGACCTTTCGGTGCACAGGCCGGCACTCAGTCCACTGAGCCACACCAGCCAGGGCTCAGTGTTCAATATAATATTGAAATTTTCAACTAAAGCCTTTTAGTTTCAAGCGATTACACTTTGACTTCTAGTGTAGCTGGGGGGCACATGGTCAGAAAGGGTTCTTGCTTTCGTGGTGGGTATAGCTGGGGGAGACTTTAAATTCCAGCGCCTGCTCTAGGAACAGCAGGCAGTGCCTGTCCGCCCCTGGACTCATCCAGAAGTGCATGCTTGGAGACACCGGCATCACGTCCAGGGCCTGCTGTCAGCCACGGCTTTCCTGGCTGTCCCACTTGTCCTGACTTGTTTTCTGGCCCATCTGTGGCCTTGGCAGTATCCCCCTGCCTTCCTGCCTCGGGTCTGCCAGCACCATAAATTAGGGAGCATGGAGCTGGAGAGGAGTGGCCAGAGTGTGTACATGCTGCTGCTGCAGGGGAGGCGAGGCTCCAGGGATGTCATGGTCATCTGTCTCTTGAGCTCTTTTTTTTCCCCTAAGTCACATGGCCGCTATTTCTGTAGCTATTGAACTAGGCAGTGACAGCCTGTGAGTGAGTAGATTCCAACCATTGGCTTAGTGGATTTCAAGACAGTGGCTTAGTAAGTAAATGCTTACTTCAGTACCATGTTGTGCTTACCTAGCAATTTGCATTTATGAAACTCAAATTTCCAAAGCAACTCTATCTCAGGTATTTGTATGATGGCTATAATGGGGCTAAAATAGGTATACTTGCCTATTTTTAAATTGCAGCCATAATTTAAATTATTTTATTTAGAAGGAGGGAGGAAGAGAGAGAGAGAGAGGAACATTGATTTGTTGTTCCACTTATTTATGCTTTCATTGTTAACTTGCAACCTTGGTGTATTGGGATGACACTCTTTTTTTTTTTTTAACATGTTTTCTTTTTTTTTTTTAATTTTATTTTGGTTTTTCAATTACAGTTGTCCCCTTTTCCCCTAATTTCTCTCCCCCACCCAACCCACCCCCTCTCCCACAATCATATCCCTCCCCGTTGTCCATGTCCATGAGTCTTTTATACGGGTTCTTTGACTAATCCCTTCCCTTACTTAGGGGATGACACTCTTAACGAACTGGGCTACCCAGCCAGAGCCATAATTTGGTTTTAATTGTACCTGAACACGAAAGTGGACCTTCAGTTTGGGTGGGTAAATGAGTTTTTTGATGTATTTCTTGTTTTTTCTTTGTTGTTCTTTGTTTGTTTTTTGTTTTTTTTAGCTATAAGGCAGAGAAAGTTATAAGAATGCGTACAAAATTCATCTTTTTAGTTTTACTTTTAAAAAAGGGCTCAGTTGGTTGGAGCATCATCCAGGACACCAGAAGCTTTCACAAGTTAGATTCCAGTTGGGGCACATGCCTAGGTTTTGAGTTTGATTCCCCCAGGGTGGTGTTGGGGGGCTGGGGCTGAAGAGGTGGCCAGTTGATGGTTCTCTCTCTCTCTTCCCCTTTCCTCTCTTTCTCTGAAATCAGTAAAACATATCCTTGGGTGAGGATTTTTTAAAAATCATATTTGTGGGAACCTTTATAAGATGTGATTACTAACATTAAAAAGAAAAGCCCACATGCCCCAGCCAGTGTGTCTCAGTTGGCTGGGTGCTGTTTTGCAAACCAAAAGTTTACTGGTTTGATTCCCAGTCGGGGCCCATGTCAGGGCCATTACAGAAGGCAACCACATTGATGTTTCTTTCCCACATCAATGTTTCTCTCCCTCTTTTTCTTCCTCCCTCCCTTCCTCTTTCTAAAATTAAAGCAAAAACAAATAAACAAAAAAACACATTAGGGAAGTCTCTCGGTAGCACTTGAATATGTGGTATTCATTTTCTTTATTTCTAAGCAGCGCTCTGGTGGTCTGACACCTCGTATTTTTATTTTTTGCTTGTGAATTTCTCATATCCACAGGATTGCCAGATAAATATAGCACCAAAGAGAAAGTGTGTCCTCGCAGAATATTGTATTGGGTTGACCAAAAAGTTCGTTTGTTTTTTTTTTCCCATAAGATGGCTCTAGTAGCGCTTAATTGTCTTTAACTTCATTCAAAACAATTTTGTTAGATTGTATTTTGACAGCTGTCATATCAGCACGCATTTTTTAAAAAAATCAAAATTGGTGGTATTTTTGTGTAGCCATTTTAATATTGAACATGGAAGAAAATATGCAACTTTTTCAGCATATTATGCTTTATTATTTTAAGAAAGGTAAAAACACAACTGAGATGCAAAGAATATTTGTGCAGTGCATGCAGAAGGTGCTGTGACTGATTGTGTCAAAAGTGGCTTGTGAAGTTTCTTGCTGGAGATTTCTTGCTGGACGGTGCTGCATAATTGCGTAGACTGTTGAAGTTGATAGCAATCAAATTGAGACATTAATTGAAAACAATCAACACAGAACCACATGAGAGATAGCTGACATACTCAAAATATCCAAATCAATAAAGTTATCGGTAAGAATAAAAAATGTGTCTCTTATTTTACAGAAAAAGCCATACAAACTTTTTGGCCAACCCAATAAAATAAAAGGGAAAGAGAACACTGAGTCATTTTCCCATGACCTACATGGGTGATACCACCAGACCCCTTTGGCCCCTGCAGCCATTTCACATGTGCTTTGGGACACATCTGGCATTCCTAGACCTAATTTTGGATTGAAACTAGGTAGCATATGTTTTCTTTATTTGTGCTTGTCGTAGAAAATAACAACACACATGGTAGGAAAAATTATCTGCAATCCCTCTGCTCTATTAAACCAAGTATTTTCTTCTTTTCAATGTTGTTTGTAATCCTTGGCGCTAACGTACTACTTCATCAGTTAGTTGGTAGTCAGACCATTTTATATGCTTGGCAGGGAGGTTAGAGTAGTAATTTCTAATCCTTTGAGACAGTGATGTGCTCTTGACATTGTCTAGTTTTGGTCACAGACTCCCCTCTTTAACTCCCCTCTTGCTTATGTCAAAGAGAAAACCAATTACACTTTTTTCTTGAGGTTAATATACGTACAATGAAATAGCCTCATTTTAAGTGAATAATTCAGTGAGTTTGACAAATGTACACACCTTGTCACTACCTCACAATCAAAGTGCAGAATACTTCTACCACCCCAAAAGATTCCTTTCTGTCCTTTTTCAGACAGTACCCCAAATCCCAGCACCAGACAACTGCTGACATACTTTCTGTCACTATAGACTAGTTTGTCTTTTCTAGAATTTCATATATGTGGAACCATTCAGTAATGACTTTAGTTTTTATTTGAGATCCTTTAGGCCATTAAAGAAATGCTGCAAATTATTCATCTGGATTGTTTCCAACAGGCTTAATCTGCTAGCCCAGTGTCCAAAGTGTTCTTTCATTTTAAACCACTCTTGAGAGTGTAAGGATGAGAAAGATTCCATTTGCTGCTTGTCTCTCTTCATAGTTTCTTAGTAGCATCTTTATTCTTTTGATTTATATAGATACTCAGGATACATTTTATTAATTAAGTTTGGTGATAGAAGAATGCCGAAACATTCCCTATTCTGTTGACTTTCTGTATTTATATGGGTTTGGAATCATCAGAGGGTGAAAGTCCTTTGACTTCTGTCCTGCAGATCCCTTTCCTTTTTCTGCTATAAAAACAAGACCTGTTCACACCTTCAAATTGGCAATAATTAAGATCTGATGACACTGAGTGGTGATGAGTGTCTGGAGCGATGAGTACTCTTAGACATTATGTAGTCAAATTCAGGGTGCCCGTTCCTATGACCCAACAGGTCAGTTAGTGTCCAGGGTAAGCCCCCAAACCTTGCAGATAGACACAAAGATGCATTGTAGGAGACTATCCACGTTATCATTGTCTGGAAACATTCTGAAAGTCCATTAACAGTTATCAACAATGATAAATTATAGACCATCCATACGATGAAGTTTTACAGAGCTGTTAAAAGGGGTTATGCACTTCACTATAGATGAATCTCATGGACAGAATTTTGAGTGAAAAAGGCAAACCATAGTACATGTGTGACGATATTTTTGTAAAATAGAACAATGTAAATGAATTCTTGTATGTTGTTTAAGGATAGATGTGTATGTAGTAATGTATGAAGAAATGAGTGGGAATAAACACTAAACTTGGGGTAGTGCTACCTCTGGAGGGTGGGGGTAGAGTGATGGGGTGGGTTGGGAGGAGGGTGAGAAACCCACAGGACTTCATTGTCTAATGCTTAATTTCTTTGTTTTTTTAAAGTTTTTAAAAATTGATTGATTAGAGGGAGAGAAACGACAATTTGTTTTTCCAGTTATCTATGCATTCATTGGTTAAGTCTTGTATGTGCCCTGACTGGAGATCGGACCCACAACCTTGGTGTATCAGGATGATACTCTAACCAGCTGAGCTGCTTGGCCAGGACTGATGTTTGATTTCTCAAGCAAAGAGACACATATACAGGTGTTCATTATACTATTATATAGGTATCATCTGTAGGAAGGAGAAAAAAATAGTGTTGAGTTATTTAAGGCAACGATTGTGGACCATGGGTCAGCAATCTTTTTCTGTCAAGTGCCACATGGTAAGTATTTTAGACTCTGCAGGCTATACTATCTCTCAGGAGTTGCCACAGAGGAAAAACACAACTGTTGTTGTAGCATGAAAGCAGTTACAGACACTTGGTAAACAAATGACTGGCTGTGGTCCCATAAAACTTTACTTAAAAACTACAGCATCAGCCCAGTTTGGCTGCTCTATACCAGGGGTTCTTAAAAGTTCTTTCTTCCTGGCTCCTTCCCCATCCTCTCAGAGACCCATATCATGTTTTCATCTCTAATTGTCCATCACAGTTTACCAAGAGACTCAAAAATCTGGGAGGGATGGTGTTCCAAGGGAGGTCCTAGGTGACCGTTGTGAAGTTTCAGTTCCCACGACTGCAGCTCTGCTCTCTCTGACTGTCACCAAGCTAGTCGCAGCTGCCCACAGCTGTGCTTTTCTGGCCTTTCTTTTCCATCTTTGGTTAACAAAACTTAAGTTTTCGGTCTTGAATTCTATGAAACCAGCTTTTATTGGGCTTTTGCAAAATATTTTTGGAGGTTGTACCCAGATGGTTTCTAACTTAGGATAAATGTGAGAAGGACAAAAATGGTTTAATTGTGAGGCAAGGTGCTGGGAATGTTAATTTTCTTGATTGGGGGGATCATTTCACAGCATACACGTGTATCAAAACATTACGTTGTACACTTTAAATATACGCTATGTTTATGTGCCAAGCATACCTCAATACACCTGGGAAAGCCCTGGCTGATGTAGCTCGGGGTTGGGCGCCATCCCCCAAACCGAAAGCCCATCAGTTCGATTTCTGGTCAGGGCACATGCCTGGGTTGCAGGTCAGGTCCCTGGTTGGGGGTGAGTGAGAGGCTACAGATCAAGGTTTCTCTTGCACATTGATGTTTCTCTCCCTCTCTTTCTCCTTCCCTTCTCTCTAAAAACAAAATCTTAAAAAGTAATAATAATAAAGCTGGAGGAAAAAGAGTGTGAAGGCAGCTCAGGAGGGTTTCAAAAGCAAAGCAGCCTCCCCTAACAGGAGCGTGCCTTTGTTCCTAGGACGATTACATGGAAGCCCTGGCCCGACTGCACCTCACAGTGACCAGGGCCTACAAGGTGAACACTGACATCAACTTCGAGGTGTTTATTCATAAAGTGGATGGTCTGTCAGATGACCACAAGATTGAAACCCAAAGAGATATTCATCAGAGGGCAAATGATGACCTTGCAGATGCTGGATTAGAAAAAATTCACCTCAGGTGAGAACAGAAACCCCTCTGGGATCACAGTAGTAAACAGAAAAAAAGCAGATTTGGAGTCCAGAGTCCCCACACATGGTTTGGCCTGGGCAGGAATTTACCTGTTTACCCCATTTTGTCTTGTAGACAGTGGGATAGGATTTGGGAAAAGCAAGCTTTCCATGCGCTAATTCTGATCTTTGGGAAAAGCAGTGGGGTTTTAAACACATATATATTTTTAACAAATGGTCAAAACTAAGGTTCTTCCCCCATTTCAAAAACACATTAACATAAAACCCATGAGCATAATCCAGGAAGTTAATTGATGCTGAAGTTTACAGTTCTTGATAAATATGTTAGTGTCTAACTCTGAAGATAATTCACAAAGAAATACTCACGGAAGAAAACCACCTCTCTATCATTTTTGTGGGGTGCTACCTGCACAATCATGTTGCAGACTGGAAAATGAAAAACTTCGATTCTTCAGTATGACTAATACAACTGTTAACTGCCCTGCGAGGCATGTGCACAGCTGGTCTGGTGTGCATTCTCTTGCTGAACTTAAGGAAGCTGGTGGATACATACTATGCATTTTTTAAAAATATGGACCGTTTTGCAAACTTGCACGTCATCCTTGCTCAGGGGCCACACTAGTCCTCTCTGTCGTACGTGCATTTTTATAGCTTTGTGGTTCCGCCAGTCAGCAGATGAGAATGGGCATAGTTCTCGCTCTTTGGGTGGTGCGGAGGAATGGCCTATTGAGACATGTTCCATTTTTGCCAAGGCTATTTGGGATCCTGAAGGGGCTAGAGTGTGTGTGTAAGAAGTGTAGGTACAGAAGGCAGGGTACTGGTGTTTCAACAGCTCCTAAGCAATCTGTTTCTCAGTCAAGAGGAAAATTGATGAAATACTGTTTCCTCTTTCAGCTTTTATCTGACAAGCATATATGATCATTCAATATTTGAAGCTTTTAGCAAAGTGGTTCAGAAACTAATTCCACAACTCCCCACCCTGGAGAACTTGCTGAACATCTTTATCTCAGTAAGTAAATAATATTATCCTGTTGGTGTCATTAAAGAATAACATTACAAGAGTGAAAATGATCTTATTTCTGCTTATTCATATAGCATTTCAAGATCAACAAAGTATTACTTTTGGAGGTTGCTCCTACAGGTCGTTTTAGGCAATTATGCAGTGTTAATAGAGCCCTACTAGAAGTATGGAGCATCAGATTTGGTTTGGTGATAAGATACATACTGTTAAGACTGAATGAGGAGCTGGCTAAATGAGTCCTATAAACTACCAGCTCCATAGAGTAGAATTGAGGCAGATTCAGTTGTACTCACTGTACAATTTGGACTTGGCTTGTTTGGATTTCTTAAATTAATTTTTAAATTTAAAATTAGTAAAATTAGTATTTGCCTGGCCACCACTCAGTTTGTTTACCTACAGTAAATAATTTGTGGTAATTAATTCCAGTTTTCATTTCTTATGCAAGTCCGTTATAAAGAAGTATATGACGATGAGGTTTAAATTGTAACAAAATGGAACAACCTGAACTTTTAGTAAATTATGGTAGTTTTTGCTTGTTCATTTTTTACATGGCAGATGGCGTATAGTTTTATGTAACTGTGACCTGGTCTGAAATCAGCTGTTGCTCTAAGTCAGCATCTTTTTTTTGTTGTAGAATTCTGGAATTGAAAAGGCATTTCTATTTGATGTGGTCAGTAAGATTTATATTGCAACTGATAGTACCCCAGTAGATATGCAAACCTATGAGCTCTGCTGTGATATGATCGATGTGGTTATTGACATCTCTTGTATTTATGGGTAAGTAAAATATTCTTAAAGGCTATAGTCAAGCCATACTTACAGTTCATAATCTTTGAGATGTTTTGCATTTACTTAGTTGATTTTAATGCTTTTGTTTTAAATGACTGAGATCTGTAAGTAAATACACCATTTAGCCTGCAATAATAATAACAAATAATTATTGAGTAAATTCCTGGCATTATGCTAATAATCTCATTGCATATCATTTAATTCTCTATCAATCCATGAAGCAGGAATTATTTATTTATTTAATCCCCACTGTAAAGATGGTAAAACCTGAGGTTTACGCTGGTTAAATTTCTAATCTTTGCTCACACTGTTAGTAAGGCATGAAACTAGAATTTGAACTCACATTTAACTGATTCCTGGGGTTTCTCTACTGTAACTCTGTCATCATATCACAATATCTTATACACTTGGGAGAGAGTAATAGGATCCTTGAACTCTAAGTAAATATCTCATTAACAATAGTTCTATTATCTTTTTAATTATAGGAGATAACTACTGGATTCCTTTTTAATATACTTTTACTTTTATTTTTTATTATTCAATTACAGTTGAAATTCAGTATTAGTTTCAGGTGTACAGCATAGTGGTTAGACATTTATATAACTTATAAAGTGATCTCTTCAATAATATACTTTTGATTTTCCTCTATTGTGGGAAGCAGAGAATTTTAAAACTAAGCAAACAGCATTACCTATTTATTATTATGGTCTTACATTCTTAGAAAACAGAACTTCTTGTACACTTAAAATCATGTAAATTAAATAAGGAGCGGGGAAAATCGATTGTGTTACGAGGCATAGAAACAATTCCACATAATCATAAATTTGCTGAATGGATGTCATACAGAGTGAATGGGTGTGAACTGGTTTGTCTATCTTATTAAGACATCAAGTTGTTGCTGCCTGTTTACGGTGGATTTATATCCTTTTCCAGTCATTGATGACTTCAAGTTTTTGTTCACATTCCTCTTTACTTACTGTGGCCTGCTTTATATAGCCTCCTTTCTATGAGACTCTCAGTCTCGCCATTTCTCTCTTCCACTGTCTGAAAATCCTTTGCACACTCAGTTGAGATTCTCTTTATAAACTCTGTTGTACACACTTGCACACAGTCCCTTCTGTGATGAAAGTGCTGCTTCACAGGACTAGTGAGGATGAGATATCACTAGGTTTCACCTGGTAAATCCTAGATAAATATAGCTGCTGCTCTTATTATTATTATTATTATTATTGTTATTACTACTACTATTATTATTACTATTATTATTAAACACTGCCATTTGGCTTTAGAAGTAGACCTTATTTCCTAAGATTATTGCCCTTGTAATCTATTATTTTTAAACTGTAAGTGAATGACCTTGAAATAGCCATGAAGCTGAATGTACCCTGATTATAGTCTAGATTGCTATATTAATCAAGTACAATGAACAACACAATTAATCTTGCACATATTTAACAATATGCATAATCATTATTGTGCCATATGGTAATTAGACATAATTGGTAAGTTGTTCATGTAAATGATGTTAATCAGAGTTACTTTTGCCCAGCTAAAACAAGTGAGGCGGGGAGGGGTTGGGAGGAGGAGGGAGCTGGGCTCTGGGCTCTGCCATCCGGTTGTTTTTCTGGGGTAGAGTGCAGTGCTTCCTGAGAACCCACCAGATTCAGTGAGAACCAGTCTGGGTCACAAGTGGGGCGGGCACACCCTGGGTTTTTCTCAGCCTGTTTGCTGGGCGGGCGAGGAGCCAGCCCAATTAACAGGGGGAGGGCTGGCGATGTGTGTGGCAGCCCAGGAAGCAGGCTCGCTGCCAGTTCCCAGCTGCTCCCTGGAGACCAGCGGGGTTTAGAGGCAGGTGACCTGGTGCCTCAGTCCAACTGCTCAGGAATCTCAACCGAGCTTCTGCTCAGTGAGGCCGGTCAGCTCCGCACACACCCACACTTCAAAGTACGTTCTGTCCTCATGTGTTTTATGGCTTTGTAGATGGAAATATGAGTAGTAGAAAATAGTTGTTGCAGTTGTAAAACCTCACCAATGTCTACTTGTTATTTTTGGGCGCCTTTTGTTTTTCCAATTTGTTTAATGTTTACTTTTTTCTGATGATGAATGTAATCCATGCTCATTCCAGGAAATATAGTATTAAAATAAAATTAAAATAGCCCATAATCTCATCATATAGAAACAATCACTAATATTTTTATATATTCTATTCTTATTTCTGTGTAATTTTTAGGATAATGTGATCACTTTGTATAGTTAATATTATATCCTGTTTTTTTCACTTAACATTATCACTTAAGAATTTTCCTGTGTAATAAGTGCTGTTAATAAACAATGCTTAGTGTCTATATAGCATAGCATTATGTTTCCTTGGAAGCTTTAAATTCAGTTTTCTTCATTGGTTAAAATTCTTAAGTGTTTCAGTTTATTTTCAGAACATTATTTATCAGCAAGAGAAATTTAGTCTAGAAAACCAGTAACTAAAAATAGCACAAAAGAAGTTAAGAATTCTGTTAAAGCATCTTTAACATCTGAGATTTAACACTTCTTAAAATTTTTCTTTACTATTCTGGTAAGTAAAAAAAATAAACTCAGAATTTATTTATTAAAAATTGTATATTTATTCTTACATGTTTAAACTTCAGTCATCTTCAAAGTACTCTCATTTGACACAATACACCTATCAAGATGTTTTTTACACTGTTCAAAACTGGTTTTGAACTTGTCAATTTTGATGCCTTTTAGTGCTTCTGCCGTATTTTGTTCACCTCTTCCACATCGGCAAAACATTTCCCTTGGGTGAAAAGGGAGGGTGGGGCATGGGGGTCATGCCATTTTTGAGGAAAATTGCTGAACACTTTGTGTGTTGTGGGCAGGTGCACTCATAAATCACCCACCATGAAATAGGCAAACATGCTGAGTCTTGAAGAAAAAAAAATTCACTGAAACCAAATGCAGTATCTCACAACAACACCAGCTGGTACACTGATACAGATGGATTCCTAGAACACACTCACCTGGCAGGGGACCCTGTATGACAAGGAGCCTGCCCTCCAGAAGATAATTTTGTTTTTTGGGGTGTTCCCCCCATTGTATAGTGAGTTAAATTCTTTTATAAAAAACTAACTTCCACAATTTACTGTTTTGTTGTTTTGTTTTTTTTTTTAAGAAATATATATTTTGGTCTTCACTTGCCTTTCTTTCTTTTTTTAAAAATAATTTATTTGTTTATTTTTAGAGAGAGGGGAAAGGAGAAAGAGGGAGAGAAACATCACTGTGTGTTTGCCTCTCACTCGCTCCCCCAACCGGGGACCTGACATGCAACCTAGGCATGTGCCCTGACTGGGAATCGAACCAGCGACACTTGGCTTGCAGGCCAACGCTCAATCCACTGAGCCACAGCAGCCAGGGTCCACAATTTCCTTTTAAGTAGCCATGCATGTACTGGTTTAAAATGTTCTCCAATCTAAAAACCTACATTTCTTTTAAAATACTCTATAATTGATGCATTTTCATTTGATCTGGTTTTCACCCTTCCCCCTTGTGATATTTATGTGATTAAAAGCATTAACTCTAAAATTAGTCAGATGAGTTTGAGGTCTGGCTGTACCTCATCATCAGCTTTGACAAGTTTTCTTATTTTCCCCAACCTCAATTCCTCAGTACCTACCTTAGAGGGTTCTTGTGCAGACAGCATACTGCATGGTAAGAACTAAGAACAGTGCCCGGCACAGTACACGTTTAGTAAATGCCTGCTTTTACTCTGCAAAAGGAATGAGGCTTAGTAGCAGCTGAATTATTATTCTGTATTAATAAGACTTATTTAGCACAATTCCAATTAAGTCAGATTTCTCGTCAATTATTTATAAGTTTGGGAAGTAAAAACATATGAGAAAATTTATATACGATTTCAAATAAAGGGAAGAGGTACAGGGAAGTGCTCCTTTGCTTGAGGAAAGGATACAGAACTCTGATTACACTGGTGTTTCAGGGGGTTCAGTTTCAATCATTAAGGCTGTGGGATTTCAGAAGGAGTCACCCCAAGATGTGCCTCCGCGATCTGCAGATTGTTTCTGAGCTAAAGACATTAGCCTCGGGCTCAGGAGAAACTTCTGCTCCTTCCTTAACAATCTAGAGAACTTGAATTAGTGGCCTTGCGTACAATAAAAGATTATCAGTGATAACCTTTCTGATCTATCTGGCAGGACAAACTTTTATTTATTAAATATCTGTTCTTTTTATCATCCTGCAATAACCCTTTGAAACCCCCAAGGTGCATCACCTCAACCCTAGCTTAGGTTGTCTTATGTACTAGGTCCCCCTTCTGTCTCTGAGTCTCTCGTGCATGTGAGGTCTCTGATTCTCTTATGTGTGCAGGGTTCCCATACTGTGTATATGTTATTTTCTCTTGTTAATCTGTCTCATGTTTATTTACTAGGCCAGCCAGAAGAAGCTTGAGAGTAAAGTTTGTTCCTTCCCTACATAGTAATAATAATGATAATAATAATAATAACAACAGCCGCAGCAGTTTAACATTCATTATGCATTTTGCATGGTCTCAGCACTGTGCTCAGTGCTATATATGTATTATTTCATTATATTAGGAAACTTTGAAGTAATTATTGTTAGTATACAGATGAAGAAATTGAGTCTCAAAGAAGTTACTCAACTTGTCCAAGTTCACATAGTAAGTAAGTAAGCTGAGATGCAAACCCAAGTCATCTGTGTCTGCAGGCCAGGTGAAATAAGCCAGGCAGAGAAAGACAAATGCTGTATGTTTTCACTCAGATGTTGAATCTAATGAACAAAATAGACAAACAAAATAGAAACAGACTCACAGTTAGCAGACTGACAGCTGTCAGAGGGGAAGGGGGTTGTGGGGCTGAGTTAGAAGGATGAAGAGATTAAGAAAGAAACTCACTGACACAGACAATAGCATGGTGATTACCAGAAGGAAAGGCGGGTGGGGGAGGTACAAGAGGGTATAGGCGGAATAAATGGTGATGGAAGCAGACTTGACCTGGGGTGGAACACACGATACAATATACAGATGATGCGTTATAGAATTGTGCACCTGAAACCTATATATAAGTTTATTAACCAATGTCACCACAATGATGTCAACTTAAAAAAGTAGACCAATATTTATTTAACTTTTTATTTTAAAAAGATGTAAAACCTACAGAAAATGTGCAAGTATAGTACAATGAATTCCTACACACCCTTCTTTGGGATTCACAAATTTTTATCCGTTTGCCATATTTGCTGTCTCTTTTTCTATTCCATATTGTTTGTTTGTGCTGAACCATTTGGAAGTTGCAGACATGATTCTTTGATCCTAGTTACTTGAGCATCTGTCTCTTAAGAACAGGGACATTCTTTTACAGGACCACAGTTTAAGTAGCCAAGTAAGCATATTGAGCGTGGCTGTATTATCTAATATATAGTCCATATTCAAATTTTACCAGGGGTCCCACTTCTATCTTTTATCTTGGTTTCCCCTCCGATCCAGCATCTAGTCCAGCATTTGCTGTCAGGTGTCTTTAAGGCTTCTTTAATTCAGGACAGTTCTCCAGCCCTTCTTGGTCTTTCATCAGACTGTGCTTTTGACAGCCTGTTTATTCAATCATGAGAAAACAAGACGCACTCGTGGGCCACAGAGGGGAGAAGAGCTAAGCCCCATCCCTCGCCTGTGTCTCCCAGGCGCCCAGCGAGTTGCTCAGCTGCTGCTACAGCCACTCATTGTGTCCGTGGGAAAGTGACTGTCACATGCTGTGTACATTCTTGCCATTGTATGTTTCTGAGATTTTTAGCGAAAGGCACTGTAAGTATAAACTAGTGGTCGTTATCATTCTCTGTTAAAGCTGGTCTTTGTTGCCAGGTTGCAATTTGTAGTTCTTTCTCAATGGGCAACTATGTTTTGGTTTCTCTTCCCATTTAGTCTCAAAGAAGATGGAGCCGGAACCCCCTATGACAAGGAGTCCACAGCCATTATAAAGCTGAATAATACCACAGTTCTTTATTTAAAAGAGGTGACAAAGTTCCTGGCTCTTGTTTGCTTTGTCAGAGAGGAAAGCTTTGAAAGAAAAGGTAAATTTTTGTATATTTAAATGAAGCATTTCAATTTAGACTAATACTGCCTTTATTGCTTGTTGAATGTGGATGGGGAGCAGCATGCCTCTAGACGCTTCCAGACTTGAGTCACAGGCCCCCTTGGCCCCTGCCCACATCAGTCAGGGGTTGTGGATCCATGAACCAGCCTGCCCAGTAGTAAAAGCTGTCCGTGAGGTGGAAGTGGAAACAACCATCTTCCTAGGGTCCTTAGCTTTTCCGGGGGTGAAGCTAGCTGGAGTGTTGCCAGGCTGTAAGATTTCTTACCAAGGGGAGAGTTCCCAGCCTCCAGTGAAGGCCAAGGCCTCTTTCTTGGTCCATACCTCTAGAAGGTTTTAGGGACGTGTGACCACTTGGGCTCCCACATAAAGGAGGGGATTCATGCAACATTAAAGCCAGACAGTCTTGAGCTTCTCTTCAGCCTCTGTATATTCGTCAGTCCTCAGAACACAGGGATGAACATCATGATTCCAAAAAGAGAAGACATGAATATACTTAGTAACACCACCAGATATCTTTTGAGTTTTACTTTGAAATCAGAGCAGTTAATCTCATAAAGATACTTGTTTTCCCCCTGCTACCTAAACTGGGAAGTGCCACCTTATTGCCATGGCTAGGGATATTTGCTAGTGACTAGAGCAGTGGTTCTCAACCT
This sequence comes from Furipterus horrens, assembly GCF_987537825.1. Taxonomy (NCBI): domain Eukaryota; kingdom Metazoa; phylum Chordata; class Mammalia; order Chiroptera; family Furipteridae; genus Furipterus; species Furipterus horrens. Next base: position 132,982,526 of record NW_028327176.1, on the reverse strand, counting down.
GTGAATCGCGACCCCTTTGGGGGTCGAACGACCCTTTCACAGGGGTCGCCTAAGACCATCGGAAAACACATATATACTTACATATTGTTTTTGTGATTAATCACTATGCTTTAGTTATGGTTGGGGGTCACCACAACATGAGGAACTGTATTAAAGGGTCGTGGCATTAGTAAGGTTGAGAACCACTGGACTAGGATATGATTTACCAATTTGTTGGGTAAAAAAAATTCCCAACAAAGGGGCAATAGTAACATTTACTGAAATAGCCTTTTTTCCCTTATAAAGTAATACATGTTTATTATAAAAATACTTTGAAAATTTAAGAAAGTATAAAGAACAAAATAAAACCACTCAGTTTCACCATCTAGAACTAAACCCCATGTTAAATTTTGCTTTTTGTCTCCTCTCCTCATCTTCCCCTCCTCTCTGCCTTCATCGCTTCTTTCCTTCCTTCTGGTAAAAGTGGGACCAGGTTGTCTGTATAGTTTTATATCCTGTTGTTTTCACATATTTATATCATGAAATTGTTAAACATTCATTGAGCATGAAAACAATTTATATGTTTATTTTTATTATAAAAGTAATAGATTCATTTAGAAATAACAAATAAGCAAAAAAGAAATTGTTGATAAGCTTCTCGCTCAGATACTCAATATTAGCATTTTCTGTATAACTTTGGAGCCTTTTTCATATATACCTATTATCTATATATGAAATTATATGATAAATACTACTTTATAAGCTCCACTTAAATTATTATAGGCATCTCTCCAGTTTACTAAATCTTTTTTACCACATCATTTTAATGGTTGTGTTACTGTCTTCTATTGTTAGAAATTTATATTGTTTTCAGATTTTGATGTAAGTAGTCTGTGATGACTTTATTTGCATTAAATATTTGTGTACATCTTTGGTTGTTTCCTCAGAAAAAATTTCAACAAATGGATTACTTAGATCGAAGGGTAGGCACGTTTTGGTGGCTTCTAATGCATTATTCCCAAAATGTCCTTTAGAAAGACTTTATGAGTTTATGCTACTAAGAGAATATGAGTGTGTCAGTTTTGCTGTATTCTTTTCAATATTGGATATTAGCATTAAAAATTGATAATTGAAAACTGGTATATCATTTAAGTTTACATTTCCTTGCTTAGTGAAGTTGTGTTTTTTCCTGTGTTTATCTACTATTGCTAACCAAATTGCCTTTTGTGTGTTTAGCCTGTAAAACTTTTAATTAAATGGCATTAATGTTTTATTTCTTATTTTTATCTTGCTGAAAGTAAGAACAGATTATATAATAAATTCATGGACTTTTGAAGATAGACAAGACCATACCTTGTTTCACTCTCTCAGTTACAGATGATTTTACGCAGACCCAGGAAATATAAGTGACAGTTCTCCCAAATAAGGTCACACTACGAGTGTATGACAGCCAGAGCTAAAGATTCTTGGGCTTCTCCCTATATGGAGTCAATTGTGTACATTGTGTTTTAAACCATTATATGTATATTTCCTTGGTTAAGATATTTCCAGAAATTATATTTGATGATTAATATTTCATATTGATTTTGGAAGCTAAGAGAAACAAAAGTTATGCAAATAGTACAACAGACCCCAAGTCATCTAGGATTGTGGCAGGTCCTAAAATCATATTAAACTGTAATTTAGTAAACTAGAGAGCTTATTGCCCTGGTCAGCCTGGCTCAGTTGGTTGAAGCATCATCTTGTAAACCAAAAGGTTGAGGTTTCAATTCCCGGTCAGGGCACATGCCCAGTTGTGAGTTCAGTTCCCAGTTGGGGCGCGTACAAGAGGCAACCAATCGATGTTTCTCTCCCTCTTTCTCTCCCTCTCTTCCTCTCTCTCTAGAATCGATAAACATGTCCTTGGGGGAGGATTAAAAAAATTAAACTGGAGAGCTTGTTTTGAATTGATTTTAGACTTAACAGAAAACTTGCAAAAACAGTACATTGTTTACATATACTCCTCATCCAACTTCCTCAAATGTTAACATCTTACACACTGTAGCACAGTTATCAAAATTAGGGAATTAACATTGGGATAATGCTATCAATGAAACTACAGACCTTATGCAAATTTAACCACTTTTTCCAAAAATACCTGTTTTCTGTTTCAGGATCCCAAATTGATTTAGTTGTTCTTTCTCCTAGTCTCCTACCATCTGTGACAGTTCTTCATCTTTCACGGCCTTGACGCTTTTGAAGAAGACTGATCAATTATCTTGTAGAATGTCCCTCAAATTTGGTTTGTCTGAAATTTTCACTCAGTGGGATTGAGATTATGCACTTTATCAAGAACACCACACAGAAATGATGTTGTGGCCCTGGCCAGAGTTGCTTAGTTGGTTGGAACATCATCCTGTACACCAAAAGGCTGTGGGTTTGATCCCCAGTTGGGGCACATGCCTGGGTTGCTCAGTCCATGGTCTGAGTGCCTATGGGAGGCAACCCATGGAAGTTTTTCTCTTTCTTTAAAGCAATGGAGAAATGTCCTCAGGTGAGGGTAAAAAAAAAAGAAATGATGTTGTGTCCTCAGTGCATTATATCAAGTAGTTAATGATGTTTGTATGTCTTCTTACTGGTGACACCGGTGTTGATTTAGCTAAGGTAGTGTCTGCCAGTTTTTCCACTGGAAAGTCTCTGTCTTGTCTTTCCCTTTGTAGTTAATATATGCTTATAAACTATGCAAATGCTGTTTCTTTTCCCACTAATTTTAACTTTGATCTATGGATGTGGAAGTAAATTTAAGCAGGAATTTGTCATGTGGATCTTTTGGTAAGTTATCCCACCTGAGTGGGATCATCTCTGAGGATAGGTAAACTGTAGAATTTATTAAACTAACTAGAAACCTAGGTGTTTTAATGTCATAACTGAGAAATGTAAATAAATAGGCAGACTAAGTTTAACTCCAATCACGTTAAACTTGTGTGTTTTTTAAGGCAACCAACCAGCTCCACTTGTCTGGGACAGAGAGGGTTCATGGGACAGTAAGCCTCCAGTGCTGAAACTGGGAATGGTCCCTGACAAAACGGATGAGTTGGGCATCCTATCTACTAGGTAGTTGTCTTTAAAAAGAACTTACGCTTATAAATGCATGGAGTAGTTTCACTTGTTTTGCTGCACGAATCTCATGTTGCTGAGTCCTGTTGGTGCTGGTAATCAGCACTTGGTGATTAGCTTTTCTTCATGTTGGTCTCCGTCTGAGTTTTCACTAATAATGACCGCTGTGACTGTGTTGGCAGAAGGGAAACAATTGAAAGCAGATATGGGGTTCTCAGCCTTGGCTGCACATTTTAGGCACCTTGGATGGGGGGCGATTAAAAAATACAGACATCTGGGTCCTCCTCCATATAATTAGAATAGAATTCCTGGACAGGGGGCCTGAGGTTTGTTCATTTTTTTGAAGTTCCCTGGATCTTTTTTTTGTTTTTTTTTGTTTTTTAAGATTTTATTTACTTTTAGACAGAGGAAGGAAGGAAGAAAAAGAGGGAGAGAAATATCATTGTGTGGTTGCCTCTCTTACATCCCCAACTGAGCACCTGGCCTGCAACCGAGGCATGTGCCCTGATTGGGAATGAAACCTGCGACCCTTTGGTTCTCGGGCTGGTGCTCAATCCACTGAGCCATACCAGCCAGGGCTTCTTGGATGTTTTTAATGTGCAACTAGGGTTGAGAACCACTGAACCAGAGGATGTTGGACCATCATATAACTCTGGTGGTGAAGACAGTCCTTATTCTGTTCATGTCTCTTTTCTTGTATTTTCAACTGCCTTAATGAAAGTGTTAAAATAAATAACAAACTCTTTTCATGAATGCTTACTTTCTTTAAAAACCTCAGTTGTGAATTTTTACCTTTTTATTTTTAAAACTTCAAATATGAGCAAGATTTCTTTTTCTTTTAAATTTTCCCATTTAACAATGTGCAAAAGTGAATCAGTTAAAGATTTGCCAAAAACTATTACTAGCCCCGGCTGGTGTGGCTCAGTAGATTAAGTGTCGTCCTGAAAACCAAAAGGTCACTGGTTCAATTTCTGGTCAGGGCACCTACATGGATTGTGGGCCAGGTCGTCCCTGGTTGGGGGTATGCGAGAGGCAACCGATATTTCTCTCCCTCTTTCTCCCCAACTTCTGACTGATGTTTCCCTCTTTCTCCCTCTCTTCCCCTCTCTAAAAATAAATAAATAAAATGTTTTATTTTGTTTTTTAACTGTCTATAGAATGACTCTGAAATTTCCCAGGTTGCATATTGGATTGCACCCTTCCCATTAAGCCAGTCAAGCTAAGACAGTTGGCTGCATGTGTGACAGGTGTGATAGACAGAGAATTGTTAGGTTCTCATATCTCATTTCCAAATTCCCACAAAATAAGATCACTTCTTTGCTCCTTGTTTATCACTTTCTGCCTTAATTTCCTCGTTGGCCTTTTTTTTTTTTTTTAAACTTGTGGTCACTATCATTGCAGAAGCAGCAGAGGGCGCTACTCAGACTTTCCTACTCCTGGAAGCTGAGCTGGTTTCCTCCACTTCACTTGTAGTTAGTTTAAGACTAGTTTGAAGAGTTTCACTCCTTGGCTGGACTCTCAATTCTTTCTTTGGGTCTCTGGAACTATCACCTGAGTGGATGGAAATAATGGTCGAGCTAGTTGTTTTAATAAGTTTAAAGACAGTAAATAAAACCAACTGCCTTATCCTAATTGGTATAAACATAAGGTTGGTCTCAACAATAACAAATGAGTGGTGATGATGAAAACATACACTCAAGACTTTCATTACCTGTTATTCTATTTTTGTACTACTAATTAATTTCTGAAAACGCAAGATTCTCCCCTACTGTTTCTCCATTTAAAATTTACATGAGTTTGAAGAACTGAGAGGATCATTGGTTGTTAAATTCCTGACCTTGAGTTGACCTGAATGACTATTAACACTAAAATCAGAGACTTTGCTTTTCCCAGGGCTTATGACAATGGTTTAAGTATAATATACATCCAGTAAATATTGACAGATTACTTAATTACTACTGTGGCTTTGATATATCAGCCACACTCCAAGTCAGGGTCTACCTCACTTAGAGTTAATTTAATAATGCCTTTTGGAGAAAGGTAATAATACATATTTCATTGAAGATACATCTTTATTGTAAAAAAAAAAATTAATTCTAAAAGTTCAAAAAATGTACAGTTCACTTGGTTCTTCAAATATTTTGGGTTATAGACACCCTTGAAAATGTGGCATGTACCCTGGAAACTTTCCTTAGGAGAAAATATACATTCACAAGACTTTGCCTGTAATTCCTGAAGGCAGACCTTGGGTAGTCTGTGGACCTTATGTTAAGGCCGCTCCTCTACTGCCCCCTACTGGCTTATCCTTGCCATCACCGACTTGAAAAGATTATTTCTATGTGACCTTCTAAATATTTTTTCTTCTCCAGGGCTTATTGACTATAATTTTCATTGCTTCCGGAAGGCCATTCATGAAGTTTTTGAGGTGAGAATGAAAATGGTGAAATCACGAAAGGTTCAGAATCGGCTGCAGAAGAAAAAAGGAGCCACACCCAATGGGACGCCTAGGGTGCTGCTGTAGGTGAGGCTTCAGGAACATCGTGTGAAGTCAGACCTTTTGATGAGGCTGCTGCGCTGTGTTGCACTAAAGGAAGAGGAAGAAGGAGATTGGGACAAATAACACAAATTTGTTGTAAAAAGAAAAATTCCTGCAACCCTCTTGGATCTTTCCTTTTATAAATAAAGCAAGCACTTTGAAGCAAAACCTTGTATATTAACAATGAAGTAAAATCCACTGTAATTTCATTACACAAATGTAAACTTTTGTGGTCTGTAGTCAGAAAAATCCTGTGTGAGAACTGCCAGAAACTGTATATATTTTTTGCACTTTTTCATGTTTTTTTCTCATTGAACTAAACTTTGATAAAACGACTTTTCTAAGATTTTTTTCTGTACTTGGTGTCAAGGACATGCATACTGTAGTTTCTAGCTATATGGCAATCAGAAATTAAAAGAGTGATGCATTAGCAATGACTTTTTATAAATTTGGGAATCTTTGCTACCAATTGTTGAGAAAAATAATTTTTCAGTGGAGGGAACAGATTGGGGCAGCAAGCTCTGGGAGCAATAAGAACTGTCCCTTGTTTATAAATAGTATAAATGGGAGTTTTGTTGAATAAGATTAGCACCAAACTTATCTAAACATTTCTATAGCTGTAGCAGTGCTTCCCTACTCAACAGTTTTTACAAAGTTCTTTACCTCAACACATATCTCTAACTGTTTTATACAGAGAGGTTGTTTCTTTTTGCTGTATTACTATTTGTTAGGACCTTTGGGACCAGATTTCCAAAATGGTGCCAATCACTTGAGACAAATAAGAATGTCATTGAAGTGCAGGGTTTCTGGAGGCTTTTTTGTGCCTGCCACTCAGGCTAAAGTAACATCAGAGGCCACATGGTTTCCCAAATGTGGGTAATTGGCAACTGCAGATATAAAAACATATATATAATTCTGTACATTTGGCCTCTGTGAAGTGGGCCTGTTATTGTGCAACATTTGAAATGTGTATTTTGGACCAGCTATTTTTATTGCTCCATGATCACAGAGACTGTCTCAGATCTCCACAACAGAGCTGAATCCTGTAGGGCACATTTGTCACCTCTGCGTGTCCATCTCATCTGCGACAGTGTGCCTTGTAGACTCTGCCTGTTCTCACCATGTGATCCAACTAGAGCTCAGCTTGCCAGCAGCCTGCTCTGCACAGCTGAAAAGCCATCCTGAAAAGCCCTAATGATCAGTGGGAGGGGGATAGCCGGAGGAGGTATTGCAGGTAGCTATGTATTTGTTTCTATAAAATCTGTCAGTTGTTTACTTTAGACTAATAGCAAGTTAAGTGACTCCTAAATCTCGCACCATCCCAAACCATTTCAAGTAGATCATTCTAGGTCCTTCCCTAAGGGTCAATGCCTAAGGCATGCTTGTGGGTGTTAGAAAAAAAATTTTTTTTTTTTTTTTTTAGCAGAGCCTCATAGGGATATCAAAGCTGCTCCTAGCAGAATGTGTCCAGTTCCTAAAGCAACTTGTCCTTGAAATTATCCCACTTCTATCTGTGACTTCTTTCTATCCCCTCTCCTCTCAAGTCGTATTCCTTTGAGGCTGGTAACTGCAGTTAAAATGGTAGTGGATTGGGGTTTAAGGTTTGAGGCCTCCCAAACAGCTGTGCATTTTGGAAGAAAATTTCTAAAAATCATGAAGGAGTCCTGAGTAGCTTCCTCATGATTTCTGCTCAGAAACCTGGGTGAGTAGGAACCCAAGGTTCCAGGGAAATCTTTTCCCTAAATTGCCAACAGGCCTAGTACAGGGGGGTTATTTTAAATCTAATTCTCTGATATTTTTTACACAATGTTTCTTTTTGAGCAAAATAAGGAATTGCTTTTCTAATGTGACTTTATCCTCAAAATAGAGACATTTGCCTATCTGAAAAATCACACATTATTTAGGTAAGCACTTATATTATTGTAACCAGTTGGAGCTTCCATTTTTGAGTTGAGTATATGATGGGTTTTTGTTAAAATGTGCCTTAAGAGCCTATTACTTCAAGAGCAAATGATTCTTTGGGGGGAAAGGCAAAGTTAATGCTATGGCATAAGGACCCAAATTCATGGTACTAAGTGCACTCCTTGATTAATCACACATTGATATATAGATTACTGCCTCAAAACTGTATGCATGGCAACGACCTCTTACTTAAAGAGAGATGTAGGAGTTATGTCTCAGCGTTCAGTTTTTGAAGTCTGCTGTTGAAATTACAGAATCTATCTGCATTTTATTTTTGATAAGGGATTTATCTTATTGTGATATATATGGCCACACTTAGGTCTTAAATCCAATGCTATAAACACAGAACCCAAATACATGGCTACAGTGACTACTCTAGCACATTTTCACTCATTTTCAAAGGTTGAGAACATGACCTACAGGTTTCTCGGGCAATTAGAACTTCTATGTGGAGATGAGACTCTGTGAGTTATCATTTTTGGTTATTTTCAGTTATGTAGATTAATGTGTATTACCAGAATAGCATGTTTTTGAAGGACTATAAATCAAAAACTGTTGACATTCAAGATCAGTGTTATTTTGTGAACATAATATATTTTGGACCCTTAAATATAAAATGACTAAAACACAGCAATGTTGTTATATACGGGTTATATGCTAACTCTCTTTGGAGCATACTCCAGAAAAACAGCCAGCTGTCTTGATTATTAAGGTTCGGTATATATTCAACTTATATGGACTGGGTATGATTTGTAATCAGGTGTAGTATTAAGTTTTACTTTAAACAGTACATCATTTATAACCAGTGTTAAAACCATTGCTTTCATGAATGTTGTCTGCCAATTTAAAAGCTTGTTCCATATGGTCATGGTTTGATAAACCCTCGCTTTTATTTTAAGCATATTCCTAACTAATCTTTCAGGGAGCAGAATGGTCTCTGGTGAAAAGGAAGTATGGTCTTCTGTATTTGTGAGTTTGTTTACCATACACGCATATTACTGCTTTATTGGCCCTGTTTGCTCCCTTTAGTAAAATATGTTTATCCTGATTAACCAGCTTTCATTTTGTGGAAATGAGGATTAATCACTCTAAATTGGATTTGCACTTTTATTTTTATTTTTTTAAACCCTCTTCTCTCTCCATATTTTTGATGGCGACATGCCTGTTTGGACTTATAGAGCTGTTATTTCAGTAAACTTCAGATATTCTGCTGTTCTGGTCCTAATCCCTAGCCATGTGGAAATTCCCTTCCTAACAGTGCACCTTATCGTTCCTTCCTTCCTTAGTAAGATTCCACTCTAATGACTTACAGATCCCCTAAGAGTTCTGAGAGAGGGAGGAAATCCTGTTTCTGATGGAAAACCTGATCCGAAACAATTATTTCCAAGATTTTTTATTAGTGGTGATGTTTGATTTAGGAGAAAGCATTGTCTTTAATAATTGTTTAGTAATAATAGATATTGAGCATACACAGTATGCCACCGCTGCTCATATGTACGTTTACATAACTGATTCTCATAAACCCAGGAGGGAGGCACTATTATCACTCCTGTTTTACAGAGAAGGCAACTGAGTCCAAAGAGATTAAATAATTTGATCAAGATCATATTACAAGTAAGACACAAGGTCTGGAGTCTGACTCAAGTCTGCTCTCTCAACTACTACTATAAGCAGCCTCCTCAAATGTCGCCTTAAATGCCCTCCTCTCACAAATATGAAAAAGGGGACTTGAAGTTTAGGTTTTACTGTTTCATACGTTTATGAAGGCTGATAGGCTGAGCGATATAAAATACCTTTCCTTACACTAGAATCAATAGGAACAGTCTTCTAAATGTGCTTCACTCAGAGGACAAAATCAACAAATATTATGTTTTTTCTTCCTAATCCAGTCAATGACTAGTGCCAAAAATAATATAAAGAGAATATTTAAATATCAGGAGAAAATTTAAATACATTTTACAGCCATTTGGTTTTCTAAGAAACAAGAGAAAACAAGAGAGCATAAGTTGTTGATCTAAACTGTATTCAACCTTTTACTTTGAGTTTTTAATATATATAAGAGTAATTTACAGAAAATTAAATGCTGACCTGGATTAAAATTCAAAAAGATACAATTCTATCCTAATCCTTCAGATCTATATTTAAAATTGTCACTAGTCTACTTCAGAGAGACTCTTCTCTAAGAGGAGCCTCAAATCTAACATGTCCCCAAATTGAACTGGCTTCTCTTGCTAAATCCTCATCCTGTGATGGCGTGACTAACCTCCCTTACATTCCTGCTAGAAACTTGGTACTCACACTTGACTTCCCTCCTGCTCACCTCCTCCAATCAATCACCCACTTCTTTCAGCTCAGCCTTACAAACCTCCATTTGTTTTCTCTTCATCTCTTCTGCCACTATCCTGGTTTAGACCCCTATCTCTTATTTGGATCTGCTACCCTCTTAACAGTGTCTCTGCCTCATGCATTCATCTATTCCATTCTCTATACAAGATGCAGACTGACCTTTCAAAATCACCACAATTCTGACCATATCATTTGCTCAACACCCTTCCTAGCTCCTCCATTACAGATATCAGTCAAACTCCTTAATAGATTTTGCCAGACCCTGTCTTCGCCAGTCCTTACCTCCCTCTCCAGCCTTGGTTCATCCTCCCCATAACAGAGCTGGACCAACATACCCACACCGTGTGGTAAATAAGGGGAACCATAAAATTTAGTTCCTTTGTCAGTCATTTTCTGAGGGAAATTATAATTTTCTTTCAACAGTTATTGGTAGGACACCATTATATGCCAGACATTGGGCTTAGTAAAATAGCTAAAAGACGGATACTGGAGATGGAAGGATTTTAATATCTAAAAATAAAAATAATTTTAGGTGAGCCTTTATAGGTGTCAGTTTTTCCAACAGTTCTGTAGAACTTGACCACCCTCCAGCAAAGACCATGGATAGCCATACTGGCATCTGAGAAGTTGAGTTGTTCAACCAGTAGCAGATCAATAGCTATATTTAATACTAATTTATGGTAAGATTAAATATATTCTAAGAAGTAGGTTAAGAAAGTGGAAATGTTTATGGTAGTGCCTTCCCTTATAATTAAGAAAAAAGATAAATTATCTTAAAAAGTGTGAGTTTTAAAAATATATATATAGATAGCACATGGCGCCAATTTTATTTGCAGATAGTACAGGACTCCAGCTCAAGTTCGCAAGTTATACCTTAGCCACAACCTTGGCTAGGAAGTGTGAGTTTTAAGTATTAGTTATTTTAATGTTCATATTTTCTTAATACATATTTCTGAATTAGATTTAATGAAAAGTTTATTCTCCTGTTACTTCTCTTTTCAATCTGTTTCTCCCAGGGAACTGAGTGCTGCTTAAGGTAGATGTTTACATCTTCTTAGAATGTTGACAGGAGGTGCTGCAGAAGATGTGAGGAGAATCCAATTTAATTACCTTTTACAGCCACTTGGTTTTCTACTGAAGAGCTTCTTTATAGGTCATTTAGAATTTTGAAAGTTTGGGTGATAATTTAAATGTGCCAAACTTGGCCTAGCAGGTACTCAGGAAAACCTACTTTTCTCATAAAAGCAAGTAAAGTTTAGGCAGTGATCTTATTTCAGTTGTACCACCAGTATCTTTGCAGAGTTTTTTTTGTTTGTTTGTTTGTTTGTTTGTTAATCCTCACCTGAGAATGTGTTTAATGATTTTGGAGAGAGCAAGACACCAATCGGTTGCTTCCCATATTTGCCCCGACCAGGGGTTAAATCCTCAGCCTAGGTATGTGCTCTGATCAGGAATTGAACCCGTAACCTTTTGGTTCATGGGACAATGCTCCAGCCAACTGAGCCACCCAGCTAGGGCTGTAGCTTTGTTTTGTTTTGTTTTAATAGTTCTGATAAAGTGAAAATATAAGTTTAAAGGTTCCTATCATAATTTTAAAGATACTTCAAATTGTGTCATATTATTCCAAGGTATGATTCAATTCCATAAAAACAAATAAGTAAATTACATATAAAATAATTTAAAATAAGTAAATAAATAGATACAAAATGCAACATAAGACCTTTAATACTAGTCCAGTAAATACCCATCAGTGGTCAGTGGTCTTTCTTTGTAGAATACTACATTTTTAATTTTAGTAAATTATTTAGCGATTAAGCTGAGATGGAGTCTGGTCCTCAGTATTTAAACTTGAAAAATAAATTATCTCTTTTTTAAAATTTTATTTATTTATTTTTAGAGAGAAGGGGAGGCAGGGAGCAAGAGAGGGAGAGAACCATCAATCGGTTGCCTCTTGCACACCCCTAATGGGACCTGGCCTGCAACCCAAGGCATGTGCCCTGACTGGGAATCAAATCGGCAGCCTTTTGGTTCACAGGCAGGTGCTCAATCCACTGAGCCACAACAGCCAAAACGAAAAATAATTTATATTAAAAAACAGAATGACCATGTGAATTTATACTCAAAGCAATGTTTGAATGGTATGATTATAACTGCCCTGGGACAGAATGTAGGAGTTAACTCTTTATGAAACGCATTTTAACCTCTTTTTGTTGTGAACCATAATAAATATAATTCACATTGCCAACTGTCACACCCTTGTAATGGCAAATACTACTTTTTAAAAATCTCTTGAAGTACTGTCCTTTCTACAGACAATGTATTCTAATATTTATCTCTTTTATTTCTTTTTTTAAAAAGATCTCACAATTCACTAATGGGTCATGACCTGTGATTTGTAAAGTACTGCTAGAGTGAACCCATTGGCCAGATCAGAGATACCTGAGCATTTTCTTTCTGGCCTAAAATATTTTCCTTCTCTTTCTGTTAGTTCTGAGATCTTAAGAAACTTAGGGCAAATTCCGATCAAGTTCTTGAATTTTTCTTTCATTGGGTCAGGATTTTCTATCGTTTACCAGAGCAGTTTTACTTTTCACTGCCATTCTTTGGATGTTTTTGTATGCTGGGTTGTACTAAAAGTGGAGGGGACGTGTGGGTCCAGGAGGCTGCAGTCCTGAGAGGATCATCTATTACTATAGTCTATTCTTGACTATAATAAATAATTAACTTTATTTGAGTTTAGTCACTCATGAGACCACATCTAACTTCTATGGGGTTCTTTGTTAATTCAGATGACATTGGTCTGAATCAATATCAAGAATATAAGTTTGCCCTTGTGTGCTATTCTGACCCCCCAAGAAGCAGCTGGACAAGCCCCATCCCCATGAAACGGAGCTGATCTAACCTCTAAACTCAGGGTGGAGGAGTGAAGTGCAGAGGGCATTAACTAGCATCCAGCTGCCTCAGGCCTTGACCACTCTGTTGCTTCAATCTGTATTAATAAGCTTACTGAGGCAAAGGGGACCTTTCTAGTCCCCCAAAATTGAAAGTCAAAAACCTAAGGCTCTTCCCTGAATGGCCAACTACAGCAGAGCAATTAAGACCTGAGATTCTTCCATGGTAACCCTCACCTTCACTGTGGAGAATTCCATTCCTACAAGCTGTTTCTGTTTGCTTTCAGCTTTCATTATTGCCGAAGTTCCTCAGCAGCTGCCTAATTCTGTCTGCCTCTGGCCTTGGGGAGAGCTCACCCCTGTAAGGCTCTGCCTTCATCAACTAGATAATCAATAACCAGTCCCTGGACTCTCTCAGACCTGTATAAAGTGGTCTTGGTAATCAGGCTTTTTACTTCCCTTCCGTGTGAAGCAGCCATTAAAGGGGCTGACTGGGAAAGGCCAGTCTATCTCTGTGGGAGAAGAAGGAATTCAGGTTCATAATGTGCAAAAAATGGTACCTCCAGTTCATGTCATAATGTTTCATTTAATGCCCTGGCCAGTGTGGCTCAGTTGGTTGGAGTGTCGTCCCCTAGAGTCTACTGAAAGGTCACAGGTTTGATTCCTGGTCAGGGCACATGCCCAGGTTGTGGGTTTGATCCCCAGTCAGGGCATGCTTGAGAGGCAATCAATGTTTCTCTTTCACAACAATGTGTTTGTCTCTCTCTCTGTCTTTGTCTTCGTCTCCCACCCCGCCCACCTTCCTCTCTAAAAGCAATGGAAAAAATATTCTCAGGTGAGGATTTTTAAAAAATCATCTAAGGTGCTTAAAAATACAAATTCCTTTACCCCACTCTTGAATCAAAATATCTGGACAGAGGTTTGGAGAGTCTGTATTTAAATAAGCACCTTAGGCAGTTCTTATAACTTGGGAGACATTGTGTGGACTGTTGTTAAAAGGGATGGCAAAGGCTGGACAGTGAGGACTAGGACTGGTGTCACCTGGGGGAGCTTTCAGCAGTCCTCCACTCCCACACACACACATGCACACGCACACACTTTCTCTCTCTCTCTCACCCTCAAGTATTAGTGCTGCTTTCCAACTTATTATGAAGCTTTTAAAATCTACATTATTTAATCTACAATTTTATGGATATAAATTAAATAATTAAAAAGTATTTAAACCATTTATTTGGATACAACACTTCATTTAATATCACAAGTTACAAAAAAATAGTATTTATTTAGAAAAATTGCTTTTTCCTCAAATCATTCAAATTCTTCACAGACATCTACAGCAGGGTCTTTATCATCATTGGAACAACATTTTTAATCATCTAACTGTTTCTTTCTAGTTGTTTGAGAGAGAACATCTTTTAAATTGTGTAGGATACACAATTGTGGAGATTCTACTGAGTCTCAAGAACCATTTGTTAAACATTAGAACAGATACACTGCTCCACCCCCCCACCCCGATATTCATAATCTCCACAGGTAAGTACTTCTTGTAGTCCTCTTTTCGGTGACTTTAAAAAGCCAACTAATAAAAATCTCCAGTGCTCTCCAAAGTCATACATACCCTCAGGAATAACTAACAAATATCTTCACTTTCCCCTCTCAGTTTGTTATGTGACTGTTATGAGGCAGAAAACTGACATTGCTTCAGGTCCTTTCAAGACAGTGTCTTCCTAGGAAGTATTTTGTTCAAACAGCACAAAATAAAGACAACCATATAAGGCAACTCTGATATATTTGAGAAGAGTTTGCTCTCTATTCTGGCACATAAATTATATATTTCAGTTTAAGAACATCTGCACCTAGACTGAACTTCAACTTCTGGGGAAGTCAAATTGGCTCAACTATTTTCTCACAAGTTGCTAGAAGGCAGGTGGTACGTGGCATACCTTCACCTTTTGGTTATTTTGTGCTAAAAGAATAAACTGTAGGGAAATCTATAACTGAAGAATATTTCACATATCTATGAGCTATTATCTTGGGGGGACATTTGTGCTATAGTGGTAAATAAAATACAAATCTGTTTCAAAGTATTGAACTCATAGTAGTTTTTTGTCATTTTGCATTTCCCTTTTCGGTGAACAGAAATTGAAACTACTCTGAAGGCAGGGAACATTTATAAGCTATTTGTGCTAGTTTGTAGGCAACCAAGTTTTACCAATCAGCAAGTGGACAAAAAGGGTCCCAGAATGACAAATTGGGATGATGGGATATGGAAACACCAAAAAGGCCTAAACAGATTGGTAGAGAAGGACAGTGCCCAGAGAGCTATTAGAAGAGGATTCAGAAGGAGAGAGGCAGAAGATAAAACTGTGCCAGAGCTATCTGCAGGCACTTCACAAACGGCTTGTTCTTTCACCGATGAACAACCCAGTTTCATCTTAGTTGCAGGTGTTTCCTTTAGAGTTAAATTTAGAAAATGAAATACCTCTTGTCAAACTCATCAGTTTATCAGAACTAAGGAGTAAGAAATACAAGTATTGTAAATTTTGGTGCTAATTTTAAAACACATTTATTATGAAAAAAACAAATGTAATCCACACAAATAGAGCAAAAGGACAATACAAAGTAGGTTTGTTGTTCCTATGCCTAAAACCAAGAGCTGTAATTTTGGGGGAGATGTCAGATAATTCAAAGCTATGGTAGCAAATCGAGCTTCCAAGAAAAGACATAATTTTTAAGATAGCCATAGTAAAAACTATATTAATAATGTTGCAAACAACTATTAACAGCTGTATTTAGAAAATGCTTCTCTGCTATTAATGGAAAAATCTTTTTTAAATGAGGCACAAATCACCTGGTGGAAGACATCTACTAAACCAATATTGTAAGCACTGCTCGGTTTCAAATACACTCACTTGATATCTCTCCATAGTACTTTCTTCTGGAATACAGTTTTAGAAAAGTGTTAAAATAGAATGAGCAGGTAAGATATATCTTGAACATCAAAACTGAGCAGGAGCCCTGGCTGGTGTGGCTCTGGATTGAGTGCCGGCCTGTGAACCAAAAGGTTGCTGGTTCGATTCCCAGTCAGGTCACATGTCTGGGTTGTGGGCCAGGTCCCCAGGTGGGGGTACGGGAGAGTAACCACACATTGATGCTTCTCTCCCCTTCTTTCTCCCTCCCTTCCCCTCTCTCTAAAAGTAAATAAATAAAATCTTAAAGAAAAGCTGAGCAGAAAAAAAATCAAGAGTTACTTTCTGTGCTGGGTCTCTTGGCCCACCGTCACATGGTAGGTAAATGCATAGCTGTTAGATCGCAGTGCAGTTAGGTGGGGCACACCAAACAAAACTCCTTCCTGAGTGACATTTTTGTTAAGGTAACCAGAGCTTAAATTTGTGTCACTGATAATGACCAACATCTAACAGTAATACAAACTACATCCCCACAAAAAAATTAGTCCCATTTTTTTGTTAACACACCAAAGGGGAAATCCTGAGGGGAAAAACAATAGAAAAAATATGGCTGGTGGTGGTGTTTTTTTTATGAAAAATCTAAAAAACTATTATAAATATTCAAAGGAATTAATAAAATGTTTATAATAAAGTCCACCTATGGCTTTCCAAGTTAGTTTTCATTTTAAACTACACACTAGGAAGGCACTGATGTAAAATCAGCCAGTTCATGCTATCAGTCTAAGTGAACAGCACTGCTACTTGCAGAACAGGTCCAGTGTGAACAGAGGTCGCCAAGCGGAGTCATTTATGTCAGGGGAAAGAAATGGAGGGGGGGGGAGGCATGAAAAAACTTGTTTTACACAGGTTCCACTGAGCATGTTTCTCCATCAGCTCCCCACCACACACACTTATATTTCTTTACTTTTCAATGAGTTTAAATCCTATTTTTTGTCCAATAAAAAGATTACTTTTATTTAGCTATTTTTCAATTGTCCCTAGGGCTTTCTCATTTCCAACATCAAAGCCCCACATTCCTGATTTAATCTTAACTTAATGACCTACCTGCCTTTCTATTACTATTTTCAGGAAGGATAGGTAGGGAGGTGTCACATTTAAATTTGATTTGCTCACCTTCTAAACAGTTCCAGGGGCCTTAACCTGTTATGTGTAAGTGGGCGAGTCTGCACCACACAGCTTAAATCCTTGTAACACGGATACAGCATTACTTGGATTCTGTGCCCAATCGCCTTAGCAGGAAAGTTGCTTTGGAATTTAATGGGAACATGAGACAGTTTCCGTGAGCATGAGTTACCTTTCCTTGGTTAATTCTGGTTTTGTCTGGTTTGCCACTGGGAGTCACTCTGTTGTTCTTTGTTTTGCACACATAAACACATCTCTTTCCTAGATAGCATTCAGTTTAATCTCAAGCATAAAACCTTCAATATTAAGAAGAGCTGTGTGCTCCCTCTGGTTCTGGAGATCCCGCTGGTAGGCAGCAAAAATGGTCTTGGATCATGACCTTCCACACCTGTTCGTCATTTTAGAAGCCCTGTTCCCAGCAGGCCTCCACAGGCTCCATGATGGCTGAAAGAGCTCTTCTTAAATTTTGTGTTTTATCTTTGCCCAAGGACATGTTTTAGAGAGAGGAGAGGGAGGGAAAGAAAAAGGGAGAGAAACATTGATGTGAGAGAGAAACATGGATTGGTTGCCTCTCACCCGTGCCCCGACCAGGGACTAAACCTGCAACCTAGACATGTGTCCTGACTGGGAATAAAACCCATGAGCCTTCGGTTTATGAGACAATGCTCCAACCAACTGAGCTACCTTGGCCATGGCTCCTTAAACTTTTGAACTCAGCCACGCCTGGACTTCATCTCTTTCTCATCATCACAAACAGATCATCTACATTCTTTTTTGTTTGTTTAGTTTTTATTTCATACTCATAAACTTAACTCTGCAATCCAGCTAGACTTGAAAGGGGTAAGGAAAATATGGAACCCAATGAACTGTGGTGAGAGTATGAAGATTATAGAACATTCCAAGCAGATAGAGGTGAAGGGGTGCTCTCCTGAGCTACAGAAGGAATGGTCTGGTGGTTAAGATAAAACACAAGTCAACTTCACTAGAGTTGCCCACAGTTAGTAATGGCGATCTTCTTGCTGGTCTCACTCTTCCTGGATCCATAGTGCACCATGGCTGTCACAACATCCATGACATCTTTCAACTGGCCGAAGACCATGTGCTTGCCATCCAACCACTCAGTCTTGGCAATGAAAAACTGGGAACCATTTGTGTTGGGTCCAGCAAATGCCATGGACAAGATGCGAGGACCTGCGGCTTCAGGCTGAAATTCTCAAATTTCTCCCAATAGATGGACTTGCCACCTGTACCATTGTGGCATGTGAAGTCACACCCTGGAACATAAGTCCCAGAATAATTCTGTGAAAGCAGGAAACTTAATAAGCAAATCCTTTCTCCCCAGTGCCACAGCACAAAAGTTTTCTGCTGTCTTTGGAACTTCGTCTGCAAACAGCTCGAATGGGAGGTGGCCCAATGGCTCACTGTCGGCAGCAATGTCGAAGAACATGGTGTGGTTGACCATGGCTGGGTGCGGGAATATCCGGGGTGGCGGTGGCGTCTGCAAGACCTACATCCTTTACTTTGAAAGGAGCTAACCCATTTTGCCAACCAGCATCCTTTGTTCGCATGTTAAACTCAACCACTCTCAATTAACCTAACCAGAATCCTTCACTTACATAAAGAGGGAGAGATTGAGATGGAGCCTTTATAAGTGAAGCCTTTCTTTGTTTCTTAAGCCTTTTTTTTAAAAAAATAATTTATTTATTTGTTTATTTTTAGAGAGAGGGGAAAGGAGAAAGAGAGGGAGAGAAACATCACTATGTGGTTGCCTCTCACTCATGCTCCCAACTGGGGACCTGACGTGCAACCTAGTCATGTACCCTGACTGGGAATTGAACCAGCAACATTTGGCTCGCAGGCCAACGCTCAATCCACTGAGCCACAGCAGCCAGGTAAGCCTTTTTCTTGGTTTACACCAGTTAGCTGATGGCAGATATTTTTAGTATAAAAAGTATATATACCATGAAATTTTAACTCAGTTCAACTATCTATGCTTTATAAATAAAGGCTTAAGGTAAATACACAAAAAACATTCACCATGGCCATTTCTTTTTTTTTTTTTTTTTAATTGATTTAGAGAGACAGGAAGGGAGAGAGAGAGAGAGACAGCATTATTTTGCTGTTCCACTAATTTATGCATTCATTGGTTGATACTTGTATGCACTTTGACTGGGGATGGAACCCACAAACAACATTGGTATATGGGGATGACCATCTAACAACTGAGCTACCCAGCCAGGGCTCCACCATGGCCATTTTGAGTAGGAGGATTATGGGGGATTCTCATTTTGTTCATATTCCAAATATTGAACAACAGTCATGCATTAATTACTTTTTGTGATCAAGAAAAAAAATCATTTGAAAAGTAAGGGAAGTGTTAAATGATGAAGAATAGATATCTTAAAGTGTATCCTCCAAGAATAGCTCTGCAGTTCTAAGAAGCACATCTCTGTTTTCAAATGGTGGTAAAAAAGGCCTTGCATGACACAGGCAGCCCGATTCCTTTTTAGCATAGGGAAAACAATCCAGATTTCAGAGTTGGAAGACCTGGACTTCTTCAATTGGGGTCCTTCCTTTTTCTAGGTAAGTAGCTTTGATGAAGTCCATGAAACTTTAACAACCTCTGTAAAATAAATTTCAAAGTATTCAAATCAAATCAAAACATAAATGAGAATCTAGAAAAATTTCCTTTCATCAATATGATAAAATAATATACCAGAAGCACAATCCAGTTGAAAAAAATTCAGAATTTAAGTAAATTGTTTGATTTTTCTGAGACCTCAATTGTCTTAATCTGTAAAATGGATATAAACAATAAGGCTGTATATGAGCTTTAATATCATAACTTATGGCCCAACATTTGGATTTTTGCAGCTTGAACTCTGAAGCTGCTTATAAGGCTTGACTTTGCCCTTTGGGCTCTGAAACGGCCTGCACAGCAAGAAGCCCCCTGGGGGAATTGATGGGCAACATCCCCTGTACTGGAACTGCTTGACCAAAAGTCTTTGCTCTGTGAGCCTGAACTGAAACTAGGACATTGATAAATGCTTAATCATATGATACCCATTGTTTTCATCATTGAGTGTTCAGTTGCCCCTACCAATCAGAAAATGAATGATGTAAGTATATAACCTTGTTTCCCTTATAACTCTCTCCTTTAAAAAACCCTGTTTACCCCCATCCTCCCCCCGCCCCCAGCTGTGACCATATCTTTGATTCATTCTAAGGACTATATTCTCTGATATGCAAATAATATATGGATAAAATTCTTTTAATTTCTTTTGGAATTTTTGTTAACAATAATCTGCACCACTGCTAGGGCTCTTGTGAAGAATGAGTGAATTGATGTAAGTGTGGGGGAGGAAGAAATTTCCTATACCTTCAAGGTTTTTAGCTGGTCTAATAATCAACTAGACATCAGACAGATTAGCAAGAGAAAATTAACCAAATTTAATACATATGGGAACCCCACATACATGACAGAGTCACAGACCCAAAATCCACGCAAGGTTCAGAGATAGAAAGGGGGGATCTAGGTATATATAAGACATTCCGAACTAGGGATGAGATAATTGGGGGCTTCAAAGTGTCATTGAAGGATGATATTAAAAGCAGATCTTCAGAAAATAGAAGTCTGATGGGTCAAAAAGGCTAGCACTGATAATCTCAGTGCGGGCAAGACCCCTAATTCGACTTCTCTTATATAATTAAGGGAGGGGCCGAAGTTTCCCTTCAGCTCACAGCTAAAGTTGCCTTTAGCTTGGAACAGTCTGCATAACACAGCCGCATATCTTGGGGTGATTTGTTCTGAACCCCCACATATATCAAGTGCCTAATACAGGATCCAATCCACAGGAGATGCTCAAAAACTATAGTCCAGGCCTTGCTCCAGGATGCAAATGGTGATGGGAGAGGGACCTGTATTTCATCGGGGTTCTGGTTCGTATCTAAAGAAAAAAAGACACCTGCAACCAGGATTACTCTATCCAGCAAGACTAGCATTTGGAACGGAAGGGCAGATGAAGTGTTTCCCAGACAGGGTAAAGCTAAAGGAGTTCATCATCACCAAGCTATTATTATATGAAATGTCAAAGGGAGTTACTTAAGAAAAAGAAGATCAAAACTATGAACAATAAAATGACAACAAACTCACACCTATCAACAACTGAATCTAAAAAATAAAAACAAAATCCAACTAAGCAAACCAGAATAGGAAAAGAGTCATAGGTATGGGGATCATTGTAGGGTTATCAGCTGGGATGGGGGAGGGGGAGAAATTGGGATATGATGCAGGGATTAAGAAGCATAATCAGTTGGTACAAAATAGACAGGGAAAAGTTAAGAATAATATAGGGAAGAGTGAAGCCAAAGAACTTATATGCACGACCCATGGACATGAACTAAGGGGGGGTGGGATTGCTGAAGGGAAGAGGGTTGCTGGGAAGAAGGGAGCAAAGGGGGAAAAATGGGAACTACTGTAACAACATAATCAATAAAATATACTTAAAAAAAAGTAAAAAATAAATTTTAGCAAAAAAACAAAAGGAACTATATGGGTCAGGAATTGTGGTTCTAAGACATTTATTTAAGATTCTGAAACACTTTAAACATCTTTTGTCACTTTTGTTATCTCCTCAGTCCGCTTTTTAAGGGGAAAACAACGCTTCAGATGAAACGGAGTTTTATTTGGAACTACCAAATGTAGAAGAAAAAATATTCCAAATTTAGTCTTAGGTAGAATGCTTTTGCCTAATAGAAGTGTTCCTGGTAAAAAAATATAAGTATTTTTTGGGTAAACGTAATGTTTTAGAGAAACTAGCTCCCCTACTATTAAGCTGTCATTCAAGAATCTAGTGACCTTTAAATAGATTACTCTTCTTTTTGCATCTAAACACTTTTTAATGTAAATGTCTCTGCTGAGAAAAATCTTTGAATTCACTTGCTAGAAATCTTTGCTTTTGCAGCAAGAGTGTAATAAATTTTAATTTGTACCCATAACTAAATTGTCAGAATAGATTTTGTTTGTTTTTAACCAAGGAAGGAGAGGTTATAATTCCTACTGAGCCAGTGTTGTGAGAAGAGACCCAAGGAGCAGAGGTGGTTGGTGGCTTCTAAAAGAATAAAAAGCACCCCTGGCTGATATGGCTCAGTGGACTGAGCACTGGCCTGCAAACCAAAGGGTCCCTGGTTCAATTCCCAGTCAGGGCCCATGTCTGGGTTGTGGGCCAGATCCTCAGTTGGGAGCATGCAAGAGGCAACCACACTTTATTTTTCTCTCTATTTCTCCATCCCTTCACCTCTCTAAAAATAAATTAATAAAATATCTTAAAAGAAAAAAGAAGCAGAACATCCCCATTTCTGTGGAAAGGAGGAAAGGAGGGCTCCAGAGGGCCATTCTATCCAGACATTGACTGGTGGACCTAAAGGCTGAATAATCAAAGGCTTCCTAGTGCTTCAGACGCTGTTTCCTCAGCTTTTAGATGGGAATGATAGTACCTGCATCACAAGCCTCTCTATTGTGAGGCCTAATGAACAAACCATGGGCTTTTGCAGGGTTGCAATACAGAGTGTCCAGAGCTAGACAATTTGAAGATTGAACACAAAGAATTGTTAAAAGTAAATTTAAAGCCTAAATTGTCATTATTCAATGATTCATGAATCGGGCTGTATCCCATATGGCAAACAGAAAGGTGGTAACTGAAGAGCAGAAAAAGGAAGCTTTTTGTTTTCTTTTAAAGTATATTTTATTGATTGTTATTACAGTAGTACCAATTTTTTCCCCTTTGCTCCCCTCCACCCAGTACCCTCCTTCCCTCCAGCAATCCCCCCCCCCCCCTTAGTTCATGTCCATGGGCCATGCATATAAATTCTTTGGCTTCACCCTTTCCTATATTACTCTTAAATTCCCCCTGTGTGTTTTGTACCAACTGATTATGCTTCTTAATCCCTGCACCATTTCCCCATTTCTCCCACTTCCCCCTCCCAGCTGATAACCCTCCAGATGATCCCCATACCTGTGATTCTGTTCCTATTCTAGTTTGCTTAGTTGGATTTTGTTTTTACTTTTTACATTCAGTTGTTGATAGTTGTGAGTCTGTTGTTATTTTAATGTTCATAGTTTTGATTTTCTTTTCCTTAAATAAGTCCTTTTAACATTTCATATAGTAATGGCTTGGTGATGATGACCTCCTTTAGCTTTACCTTGTCTGGGCAGCACTTTATCTGCCCTTCCATTCTAAATGATAACTTTGCTGGACAGGGTAATCTTGGTTGTAAGTCCTTGCTTTTCATCACATTGAATACTTCTTGCCAGTCCCTTCTTGCCTGCAAAGTTTCTTTTAAGAAATCAGCTGATAGCCTTATAGGCATCCCTTTGTAGGTAACTCTCTGCTTTTCTCTTGCTGCTTTTAAGATTCTCTCTTTATTTTTCACCTTTGGCATTTTAACGATGATGTGTCTTGGTGTGGTCCTCTTTGGATCCAGCTTGTTTGGGACTCTCTGTGCTTCCTTAACTTGTATGTTTATTTCCTTTGCCAAATTTTGGAAGTTTCCCTTCATTATTTTTTCACATAAGCTTTCAATTTCTTGCTTTTCTTCTTCTCCTTCGGGCGCCCCTATGATTTGGATGTTGGCACATTTAAAGTTGTCCCAGAGGTTCCTAAGCCTCTCCTCATTTTTTTTCAATTTTTGTCTCCTCATTCTTTACTGGTTGACTGTTTTTTTCTTCCTTATGTTCCAAATCATTGATTTGAACCCCAGTTTCCTTCTCTTCACCATTGGTTTTGTGTGGATTTTCCTTTGTTTCATTCATAGCTTTCATGTCTTCCTTTATGCGTTTTCTGTACCTAAGCATATCTGTCAAACCTATGAGCATCTTTATCACCAGTGTTCTGAACTCTATGTCTCTTAGGTTGGCTATCTCCTCATCGCTTAGTTCTCCCACTGGAACCTTGATCCATTCTCTCTTTTGGGCCATGCTTCTCTGTCTCCTCATATTGACAGGCTCCTGTGGTTGCCTCTGTGTCTTAGGTAGAGCCGTCACATCTGTTACATTGTAAGGGGCACAGCCTTAGGTATTTGTCAGTACTAGTGACCTGTTTCACCACGTTGTGGTGCTGTATGTGGGGGAGGGATCTGAGAGGGAACAATTCCACTTGCCCAGCACTCGTCCCTTTTCTAGGCACTTCTCCCACTTCTGTGTGGGACCGGCGCCTCTCTAGCTGTTGCCCAGGCCGTTGTTTCCAGAGTGGATGGGTCTGCGGATGTTCTAGGACCATGGGGGCCCTTTAAACAAGTGGACTCTGCTGAGAGACCAGCTGTTTCTTCCTCTGCCCCAACCCCCACTCGTTTGCACAGTCAGAAGCAATGAGGCTTTATTTTCCCTGGCGCTGGGACCGTGAGCTGTACAGTCTGGTCTGGTGCTAGGAACGCTCCCCAGGCATTCTTTCCTAGTTTTTAAAACATGTGACTGTGCTTCCACGGGCCTTCCGTTGCTGCCACCACCACACCATGTCCTCTCCACCCTGGCTCCACCCTTCTTACCTGTCTGGATGAGTATTTCTTCTTTGTATCTTTGTTTGTTGGACTTTCATACAGCTCAGTTTTTTGGAATTTCTGGTTGTCTCTAGTTTTGAGGTGGTTGTATTTCTTCTTAGTTGTGGAGGGAGACCGAGCGTGTCTGTCTAGGCCTCCATCTTGGCTGGAAGTCCTTTTTAAAAAAATTTTTTTATTTCTTTTTAGAGAGAGGGCAAGGGAGGAGAGAAACATTGATTGGTTGTCTCTTACACACCCCCAACTGGGGACCTGGCCTGCAACCCAGATATATGCCCTGACTGAGAATCGAACTGGTGACCTATCAGTTTGCGGGACAATGCCCTACCAAATGAGCCACACCAGCCAGGGCAAGGGAAGGTTTTTATAGAGAGGTGGTGGGAAAAGGAAACTTCTAGCAAAGAATGTTACCAGTCCAAAGTCTGTGGGCCGGCTGCTCTGAAATGCCAAAACTCAAAACTCCAGAATTAGGAATGGGAAAGATTTATTGCTCGAGAAGGTGCCACTAGAGAAGATAGGGATTCTGATCCTCAAATCCATTTTAAGAAACTACAGAGTTCAGTCTTCTCTTATGTCAAGGGAAAAGAAAATGGGAGGGTCTGTATTCGGTAAAAAAAAAAAAAAAAGAAAAACACCCTCGAGCCCTAAGCAGAATTCCTCTAATGATTAGCATGTCTAAAGCAGGAACTATTAGCCTGAAAGCCATGGGAAGAATGCATGCTTGAATAAGTTGGAGTCAGAGAGATGGAGCATTTCACTGTTACAAGAGTGGATAGTTTCAGGCTTAAGTCACCCTCCTTTGGGTGACCAAAGGGGTCCTTAAGGATTATTTCACTAATGCTGACCAGGAAATTCCAGACTGACCAGTTGAGATTACATTCTTGGGAGTGGCTGAAACTGCAATTAGGTTAGATATTAAATAAACCTTGGCTCACTAATTTGGGCCCGTTGCTTCTAATAGAATGAATGAAGTAGCACATTTGGCTCTGCTTGTATATCTTGGCCAATCAGATTACCAGTTTACTTTTCAGAAAACAACATTTATGGAATGGTTTCAGAGATACCATTTCCACTCCATCTCCAATTTCACTTTTTACAAAGGGCTGCTGGTACAAGTTGGATACCAAAGTCAATTTACTTTAGATTCAGATTCTTAATTTTAATAATAGAAAATGTAGTGGGGGGAAATGTACCTCTACCCATTTAAGTTCTTGGCTGGAGAGAAAATACAAACAGAAGTTTATTAACATGTATATTATAACATGTTCACATGAAAGATACTGAGGGAAGCAAACTGAAAAAAAAAAAGATGGGGCTGGGGGCAGGTCAGCTATGGGAGGTTATGGGAAAAGCAGAAAAGTGGGTGTGGAAAGGTAAAGTTTGTTATGCAGATTTGTCAGTGCCTTCTAGATTAAGATAAGATTCTCTTGTGATTTAGAGTCAACTTTATCTTCCAGGTACACTGAGGGAGACAGACAAATAGAGATTTCATTTACAAACATAACTTTTCCCTTACAAAAGGATAACTTCTGTTTTCAGAGATTCTCCTGTGCTGGCTGTTTCTCAAAACAATCTGCTCAAAATAATCCTTATGCCAAAGATGCCTATTTTGAGGTGACATATTCTGTTACCCTTCAAAAACAAAGTTTTCTGTCTTTGTATAACAATAAAACTTGCCCAACCTGATTAACCCTCTTGTCCACGTAAGAAATGTCCCAACCTTTAAGAATTTTTGACTTTATCTGAACCAAACTGACAATTTCCAGGAAGCAAAACCTCAACAGATTGAGAAAATTTTCCAGGGAATGGCATTTCTGCACCCTGCTTTATACATTACAATCAAAGGAGGTGGTTTAAGGGGGTTACATGAAATCCATTTGTGATAGATTTGGGAGGCGGGAGAAAGCAAAGTGGAGAAATCTTTGGGACTGGATAAAAAGTAAATCCCATAGACATACTTCACATTTGTGGGTACACGGTAGTTAACAGTCAACAATTAACACGTTAACAATAACATTGAGGCGATTTGTGGTGTCTGCTCTGGTGGCTCTGCTTTGAGGAGGAGAGGGGATTACTTTGATATTCCCAAAGTAGTCTATCTTAGATGCAAAAAGACGAAGTTAAGGTGAAGACTGACCTTTGTTAGGGAGAAATTCCACCCTAGGACAGGACTACCTGCCATAAAGCCATAAATTCAGACCTTCCTCTTTGGTTACTCTGGGCTCTGAGTTAAAAGGCCGCTGGGCAGCGCCACCCCCGCCCCCGCCCCCAGCTAGTCAGGTTCAGTATGTGGCCCGCTTTTTCCTTCCACAGGCTTCATTCCTCATAGAATTCCTTCCTTCCCTCTTCCTCCTTCCCACCATCGCAGTCCCTCGCTTTTCCTAAATCTTTGCTCCTCTTAAGCCTTCAGAATCCACCGCCCTCTTTTTATCCATCCCATTCTTTGAGGTTAAGCCTTCCGTATTTGTATGCATTCCTACAAAGTCGAGGTAATTTTTTGAATCCCCAACAATACTTTCTGGCACCTAAGCACATTATCTGAAAGTAAACTGTTATAAAAATCCTCCCCAATTTCCTTATCACTGGCATTCCCAACTTAAGTGCTCGCACCCTAACCAGCTATACTGGATCTGGAAACAAAGCACTTAGAGGGCAGCGCGAGGGGATTGGGCTGCTGGGAACTTTGCAGCCCGAGCCCCGGCCCACTTGGGCCCCGGAGGTCGGGGCCCGGGACCCCACTCGCAGCGGGCACGGCCGGCGTCGCTTCTGGCCCCAGGGTCACTCGCTAAAATCCGCCAGCGCCTGGGGTCCCCGGATGGGCCCGGCGGAAGACAGGCTCCGGGAAGCCGGGGCAACAGGAAGACGCAGGCACCACCCGCTATTGCACAAACTGAGCGGGCTTCGTGGGGCCGGCGGCAGCAGCAGGGTGGCTTACGGCCGCCCTCACCGGCCGCCACGAAGCAACTGCCACGTCAGGACAACTTCACAAAACGCGGAGCAGGGCGGGTGACGCAGGTCCAGCGGCCCTGCGGGGTTGGGCCCACGGCCAATCGAGGAGGCTGACCTCCAGCCCCGGCGCCTGCGGCAGCGAGGCCTGGCTGGCGCCGGGGCCTGCCCGGCCCACAGGGAGGCGGGGACAGCGGAGAAGGCGGTGCCAACGTGAAGCCCGCGCCTAGCCGGCATCCTCAGTACCCCGCCCTCAGTCCGGCAGAGGGTTGGGCGGTGCCTGCGGAAGCTCTCCGGGCCTGGCCCCATCTGCCAGAGCGACGCTGAGACGCTGAGACGGGGCACCAGCGGCGCTGCTGCGAGGAGGCCGGAGGCGGGCCAGCGACCAGCCATGGAGACCCGCTACAACCTGAAGAGTCCGGGTGAGGGGGGCTGAGGGCGGTGGGCGCCGGGGTGAACCTGGACTCCGGGGCTGGCACAGCGGTCCCCTCACGGCCGCCGCCACTCGCGGCCCCACTCCTGGTGTCGCGCTGTACGCGAGACCGCCGGCTGCCTGGGTGGTGCAGGCCGCAGGGCAGGACGGCCGGGCGGGTACCGTCTGCCAGACCTGGGGACTGGCCAGTGCCCCACGGCACCCAGCCTCTCCCTCCCCGCTTCTGTGTCTCGAGGAGCTGGGTATGGACTCTTATCCCTAAGAACAGGTGTAAAGATGATGCCCATGGGAACGGGAACAACCCCTTGCTGGACTGCTTCCTGAACACAGTCCTTATCTTCTCCATCGATGTCGCCGGACTTTTATTACCTGTTTGACTCACGTGTAAAGATTTAGTTTAAATATCCTATTTGCAGCATATGGGGCGAATAGAGTTACAAACATAAAGAAAATGTTCTGTACTTAACTGGTTAGCCAAAGAACTAATAAGAGAACTAGTTGAGACGTGTACTTTAGCGCTAACTATGGTTTTTTTTTTGTCATACTAACATGGTATATATCTACTAAGTCATAGAGACTTCTTTTTCAGTATTTAATGGCTCTACTTAATTTACAGAAATAGCCCAAACAATCCTAGCCTCACATTCTTTTCTGGCGCATTACAAAAATGCAAGAAAAGCTTGAGCGTCGGCCTTCGAGCCAAGTGTCACTGGTTCAATTCCCAGTCAGGGCACATGACTAGGTTGCACGTCAGGTCCCCAGTTGGGGGCGGGAGTGAGAGACAACCACACAGTGATGTTTCTCTCCCTCTCTCCTGTCCCCTCTTTCAAAAAATAAATAAACAAACAAATTAATTGATTGAAAAAAATGCAAGAAAAGCAATCAGCTCTCTTAGATTAAGGCAAGCTTGAAGTGAATTATTTTACATGATATTTATTCTATCTGTACCATGATAAATTTGTCAGGAGGGAGAAACTACAGTTTAGCTCTAAATGGTAATCCTAAGATATCACTAATAGTTTGACCCACACTATGTCGTCTTCTTTTTTTTCTTCTTCCAAAACAGCAACTTCTCAGTAGGAATCAGCAATATTAGCCTTCTTATGGAAAGAGTTGACACTGTGAATCTTTTATTTATTTTTAATCCTCACTCGAGGACATGTTCTTACTGATTTTTAGAGAGAAAGGAAGGGAGAGAGAAACATCTGAGAGGGAGAGAGAGAGAGAGAAAGAGAGAAAAAGAAAGAAAGTGAGAAAAGCCTCCCATACCCACAGAATTGAACCTACAACCTAGACAGCGCCCAGACCAGGAATCAACCTGCAACCCTTCAGTTACCGGAGGATGTTCCAACCAAGTGAGCCACACTGGCCGGGGATGATTTTTTTTTTAATACTTAAAAATGTGCAGACTCCAGAAAAGTCAGGATATTGATTGAACAGAGCTTTGTTAACTTCAGTCTTCTCAAGCTGGGAAACGTTCTTAGGTGACCAAGTATGTAGAATGGGTCATAACATTGGGGGGGGCATAGATGCCTTTAAAAATCTGGTGAAGGCTGTGGGCTTTCCAAGAAATAATTATACAATTTAATTTCAGGGGGTTCATGACTTCCTCCAGCCCATCTCTTAAGAATGTCAGGGGTGGGGGGGAAGATCAAAGAGAAGGAGAGAAAGAACAGTTTAATTTTAAGGTTAGTTGGTTAAATTATTTAGATTGTGATAGATTTATGTAAAACTAGGGTAAAACTGTGTGGTGACTCCTTGGTCACATGGTACCAAGTTCCTTAGGACACCTGAGGTACTTAGTGAAATGTCCAGTGATAATGAAAATGTGAGTATAATTTGGAATGCAGATTGTTGTCAGAAGAGATTGCTCAGTTTTTTAGGTTATCATACTTGAGATTATGATAAGCATTTAATATTCTCCAGAATTTTGTCCATTTTTGAAGTACAATATATATGACCTATTGCCAGCATGCTGAGCTTTGGCCAACATGCTTCTAGCTGTGTAATAAATTGCTTCCTCTTTAGGGTCTCATTTCTTCAAAGGTGATATTGCTGTTCTAAATCGAATTTTTTTAAAAAAACTTTTTTCTTATTGTGTGGATCATTTGGAGTTCATGGAGAAGTGAATTAAATGAGGTATGGGACTTGCTGAAAATGCTAGGAGACTTAGTGAAAGTGCTTCCTTCCTTTGTTTTATTCTCAGTCCTGTGATATAGATATATATTTTTTAAAGATTTTATTTATTTATTTTTAGAAAGAGATGACAGGCGGGAGAAAGAGAGGGAGAGAAATGTCAGTGTGTGGTTGCCTCTCGCATGTCCCCAACTGGGGATCTTGCTTACAACCCAGGCATGTGCCCTGACTGGGAATTGAACCAGTGACCCTTTGGTTTGCAGGCCAGTGCTCAAACCACTGAGCCACACCAGCCAGGGCCTGTGATATTTTTAGAGTAATAGATACAGGAGGAAGTTATTAAAAACACTGCAAGATATAAGATATATAATCCTTCTTCTCTATCTCATGTGTCTTACAGGTATGGATGGAACAATTAAGTTGACAATAAAGATAACTGGTAAAGGGCCAGTGTATTAGCATGTGGATAGTAAGCTTATTCATTTTATAGGTGGAAAAATGTATTTCTTTATGATTTTTCTGGAATGGACTTGTAGTGGTAGGTGGAGCTCTGTGTGGGACCGTCTCATAAGCCCTCTGACTAGCCGATCAGTAAGTTTCCTGTGGATCAAGTTCCCTGCTCTGGCCAAGGTAGTAGGGTCTCAGTATAAAGTAGGGAGATCTATGTGTCAAGAACCTCCTGTGGCAGCTTTCCTTAGAAGGAGCTGATGGGCATGTCCAGCAGGTGACTGATATATGTATAAGAGACTGGTGTAAAGGCATCCACCTGTCTCCATCAGAAACCTATGAATTATCTATGCTGTCCATGCCCTTGATGTCACCTTCATGCTAATCATTTTCAAGCTTTAATGTACAATTCAGATCCTTCTTCTAGGCTGTAGATACATAGACCTTGACAATGACTTAACATCTTCACCCAGATTCCCCACAGACCAAAAGAAAATACCTACAAGTTGTAACTATCAAAATTATCAGTTTTCTCCCCTCCCCCAAACTTGCACTGGCCTTAATATTCCTTATCCTAGGGATTGACAACACCCAAGCACCCATGGGAGTCATCTTTGATCTGTTGGTCTACTCCTTTACTCCACCCTCCTACCTTAAAACTCACACACATGCAGGCATTTGAGCGTGGGCACCACTACGTGCACACACACATATATCTAATCAGTCACTATTGCCACCAGATAAATTAAAACAAAACAAAATAAAACCTGAATAGATCATTCCTCAAACTGAGAGGTTTTCAGTAGCTTTCTGATAGCTGTGGGTTAAGTTTTAGGTAAATTGTTTTTTGGGTTTTTTTTGGCCTATAAAATTGCTTATGATTTGATTTTGCTTTTCTCACCAGCCTTATCTCCTTACCACTTCTATGCTCTTTTGCATTTTTACCATCTATTTTGCCTGAGTGTCCCCAGATGGAACAGCTCTTTTCACCTATATTCCTTGGTCCCTCTTGGAGCCTCTGCTTGGAATGCCTGTCTTTTAATCCGTTTGAAATTCCTATAAATTGTTCAGGCTTCTTTAAGGTTCAGTCTTGTCCAACTCCTGTAGGCAGACTAAAGTTGTCCCTATGGTTGTATATACTTGGTCATTGTTTGTGTTGTAATTGTTTTCCTGTCTCACTGTGAGCTTTTACAAGGCAAGAAACAGGTCTTGGTCATTCTTCTATTTCCATTGCTTAGACATTCATTCTTTAAGTGTTTGTTAAGTGGATACCTTTGCAGGTTTTTCTGGGCAAAAACAGTGGTCCTTAAACATTTGCCTTCATGTGGGAATAGGAAGAAGCAGTTGAGCATGACACTGGATTCACATCCTCAATACACCTGCCTCTTTTGCATTTTACCTGTGCTTTGGAGATTGATCATATCAAGATGTTTGCTTTCTCAAAGAAATAGGTGCATGAGAGACAGTGACCTGTAAAAGATCCCCCATGCCCTGGCCGATGTGGCTCAGTTGGTTAGGCATTGTCTTGCAAACCGGAAGGTCACTGGTTCTATTCCTGATCAGGTCATGTGCCTGGGTGCAGGTTAAGTCCTTGGTTGGGCACGCGTAGAAGGCAACCGATTGATGTTTCTCTTTTACATTGATGATTCTTTCCCTCTCTTTCTCCCTCCCTTCTTCCCCTCTCTCTAGAATCAATAAAACAAAGGTAAATAAATAAAAAAGATCTCCTTAGCTGTAGCTTTGTATCTAAACCCGAAAATAAACCTGGTGGCATAGCCTGGACATGTGCAGAATGCTAGTGCCTAAGCCTGTGGACCCTAGACCTTGGATCTAGAGTGATCATGTGGCCTCCATGAAAACAAAGAACCAGAGCAGGCCTGCAGGTGTTCCCCACCCCTCTTGCCTGCCCTGGCACATCTTACCTCACCATGATAAGAGAATTCTATAAATAAATTTTCAAAGAGATAAGAGAGGAGCTGATGGGGGAGAAGTTTTCCTTCTAGTCATGTGGTAGCAAGAGATGGGGTATTAGGAGTGGCAGACTAGGGCTAAACCTAGTTGCAAGTCAATACTTTGAATCTCAACTATTCCATCTCCTTGGGAGCCAGGGAGCCATGCCATGTGGCCAACTGCTTGTGCTCAAGGCCTGATTTTAAAACAGAATTATTGAGAAGGCCTTATTTCCCAATTCATTTCTGACCTTAATAATTTGTGACCTGGGGAAGAGGGAGGGGTGAAAAGGAAAGGAGAATTATGTGAAAAAATTATTGACTCTATGTAGCATTGAGACACAATAAGATTAAATGTCTGTTTAAGGATTTAGGCCTAAGGAATCAGAGGCAGTATTTTAATGCAGCTCTAATTCCAGATTTCTTTTTCACTGAGGCGTTCATAATATATGTTATTTCAGAAAAAGTAAACTATGAAAACACTACACTGGTCTCACCTTCTATTTGGCTATGTGACTTTAGCTCTCACATGGTACATGCCTGTGTGGCCTATGAACTAATACAATCAACCTGTTTAATTGTTAAGTGAATGATTGTTCCTAATGCTTTCTTGTAGCATTTCTGATTCTTTCATAATATCTAGGTTCTATTGGATGTTTATTTTCTTTCCAACTGAACTGAGCTAAGTGAGGAAGAGGCAGAGAAAATGTGATAAGAGCATGGAATGACATAAAATCTCACTTCTTCAGCTTGACCATTATTTAGCTAGCTGATGAGGAATGAAGGAAAAGCAATCACTTTAGCATCTTTGATTGCTGACATCAGCCAAACTAATTAACTTCATAGCAGCTTCTATGATTTTACTTATATATAATATTATTTTTTAAAAGATTCTGTTTATTTATTTTTAGACAGAAGGCAAGGGAAGGAGAAAGAGAGGGAGAGAAACACTGATGTGCTGTCACTTGTCTCTTGCGCACCCCCAGCTTGGGACCTGGCCCGCAACCCAGGCATGTGCTCTGACCAGGAATTGAACCAGCAACCTTTAGGTTCGCAGACTGGTTGGTGCTCAATCCACTGAGCCACACCAACTAGGGCTATATCTATACCTAATATTATTCATTTAAAGCAATGATATTTTTATCAGTTTCAAACCAGGGGTTTTCAGTCTTTTTTCTGTGAGCCCTTAGAACAGGCAGAAGGAAGGTAAATAGCTTGAAGGCCCTTCCTTGTTGTGGCTTCAACCAAAACATCTCTCTGTTATCTGTTTTACATATTGAGGTTCTCATTAAGCTTTTCTTTGAACAAAGGATTTTATTTTATTTTCAAATAAGTTTGAAAAACATTGCTTTTAATCAGATCCTTGGAAAGAGATTTGTTGGAGGAAGATAATAAAAGTTATTTCAATTAATGTTTGAGTCCTGACTATGTGCTAAGTCCTGAGGAGACTGCAGTGAAGTAGATTGTTTAGCAGGTGTTAAGTAATTACAAGTGATATGAATTTTTTTGAAAGGTAAGAGAAATGGTGCTATGGGGGGCTTATAGTAAGGGCGCTCAACCTAGTGCCCAGGGCAGTGACTTCTAGACCTGACTGAGCATCAGAGTAACTTGGAGAGCATTCCTGGTCTCTACTCCCTTCCCAGAACTCATCAGGGATTTTTGTATGTCCAGATGGGAATCTATAGTCACTCTTCTGAGGGTGGACAAGGAAAGGTGTCAGGGACACCTCCCTGAGGAAGTTCCTTAAAGATTTGGTGGGAGCCAGTGTCTAGATGATGAGGTGGGACATCGGGGTGTGAACAGCATTGCAAACCTAGGAACCAGTATTTGCGAGGGTCTGGAGTAGAGAGAGGTGGAGTGTTTAGAACTTGTAGGAAGAGTGTTTCAATATTTATATAATACATGTTTCTCTATAGCATTTATCATGCTCTTTTGTGTTTACTCCTCCCCCCCCAAGACTATAAACTCCTTGATAACTGAAACTATTTTATTTTGGTTGTAGATATAGCATCTAGTATGAGTTCAGGAATATTCGATGACCAAGAGAACAAAGTCTCTGCCTACAGGGG
This sequence comes from Furipterus horrens, assembly GCF_987537825.1. NCBI lineage: Eukaryota > Metazoa > Chordata > Mammalia > Chiroptera > Furipteridae > Furipterus > Furipterus horrens. The sequence goes on along the minus strand of NW_028327176.1, from coordinate 132,948,094 downwards.
CCTAGTTTATAGAATAGGAGATGGAAAAGAATATTAATTATTATGGAATAGGATAGTGACTTAAGAACTCATTTTTTTTTTACCTTAGGAACCCTTGATTAAAATGAAATTTTATGCAAAAGTCCTGATACATGCTGAATTGCGATATTGTGTGAGAGTTGCTTCTTAGTTAACCTCTCCTGATAACTTTCCACCCTATGCCTCCACACATTTTACTTTATTGTTTCTTCTGCCTATTCATGCCCCCCTGCTTAATTCCTATTGTCTTCCTTTCAGATGTCAGCACCTGACCTCTTCTCTAATGTCTGCTGTGAGGTTAGGTGCCCACCTAGTGCATGCCTCTCTTATAGCACTAATATCAGTTTTCAAGTAGAGTTTCTTGGAGCCTTGGCTACCTGTCTTTTTTATGGCTTTGCTATCTTGGCATTTTTAGCACCTGAAGCTTGAGGTGGGAGGGACTGCATCAAAGGATTGACATTCGAGAGCCAACAGGGGTGGAAAGAGGGTACAGGTACAGTCATTATCATGGAAGTAAAAGGCTGTGCCATTAACTGGAAGAGGTGGAAGAGAGATGAGTAAACAGATGTGAAGTAGTCTTAGGGTGCTAGTTGGAAAGAGTGGGCCAGTGGGCTTACTAGAGACATAAAGGAACATTGGGCGGCATTGTGTTCCAGTGGAGGCTGTTGATAATGACTCTATAATGGCATCAGTGAGCCTGCCTCTGTGACTTTTTTACACCCTTCAGTAAGTAATGCTCAGCTGTTTGAGTATAGACACCGAATAAGAGAGTTGGGCTGGGTCAGCTAGAATTGAATTTTATTAGGGGAGTATGAAAGAGACCCTAAGGCCAAGAGTGTGGATAAAGAAGGAAGTGAATATAAGGAAAATGAGGTAAAGGAATTTGTAGGGTCAGTGTGTTGGGGGTTTTAATTAAGCTGAAGAATCATTTCAAAAAGGAAATCAATTAAGGCTATGGAATTGCATGATTTCTGGAGACAGTCTCATTAAGTTAATGCAAGATACTGGGTGGAAAGTCCCGAGAGGCTGAAAATATAGGGGGGTTTACTGTTCATTAGCATGAGTTCCAAAGGGCCCATTTTTGTTAATATAGGCATTTTGACATGGTAAAGTTATATCGTCTGTGTTGGAATTCCAACTCTGTCATTTACTATTTGTGTGACCTTGGACAAGTTTCTTTGTCTGGAAAATGGGGATTTTTCTATCTCATAGCATTGTTTTGAGGATTGTATGAGTTAATGTTCGAGTGCTACCACATAGGAAGTATATATAAGTAGTTATTAAATAAAAAGTGTCTTTATGAGACTTACCTGTATAGTTAATTTAACATAACTCTTCTTAATACCTAGCTACCATTTCCTCACCTCCTCCAGTTATTACTATTATCCCATAATTAAACCTTCACCATATACTCAGTTGAACCTGTACTCTATATGTGTTGTGTTTTGTTAAAACTTCTTCATTAGGTTTGTAAATCTCTGCTAATCACTTGGTAAAGTATATATTAAATGTCTCTATCTTATGAATTTTATTTTAGCTGTTAAACGTTTAATGAAAGAAGCGGCAGAATTGAAAGATCCAACAGATCATTACCATGCGCAGCCTTTAGAGGTTAGTTTCTTTCTCCATCTTCTACATATGAATTTTAGTATTTTAAGTGAATTCTTTAAAATTATTTTTTCATTGCTTTGAGTCATTACAGATGTGTTTGATGTGGTTTTTAAAAATATTTTACACCCAGTATTTCCTGAGTATTTCATTAGCCATTCTGAATCAGATATTTTAGAAGAAGCAGATTTCTGGTCTCTATAAAATGGGTCTCAGATGCTAAGTTGGTTTTAGGTCTTGAAAGTGGAGGAAAGCGGGGAAGTGGAAAGAACCCAATACTTTTTACAATTTGGAAGACCATTGAGGGATCTCTGCAGCTATGGTGGCTTTTTTGCAAACATGTCTACCTCTCTTCAATCTTCTCATCTGTAAAAGGAGGGTATTTTGAAGTGCTCAGTCTGGTTTCCATGGTAATAGTAAGAATAAAATGTAATAATGTATGCATAAATATTTTGCAAACTGTGAAGTACTTGGTAACTGTCTGATGATGTTGATAGCATATGTATTAATATCACTAATCACTTATAAATAAGCTCTTAGGTATCTGTGAGAGATAATTTTTAAAGATGGTTACAATAATGCAAATTTTTATTATTGACCCTTGACCAATGTATGGGGATCCAAACCCTATACAATTAAAAATTTGTGTATAACTTGACTCCCCCAAAACTTAAATACTAATGTAGTCTACTGTTGACCAGAAGCCTTAGTAATAATATAAACAGTCAATTAACACATTTTTTATGTTATATATATTATGTACTGTATTCTTACAATAAAGTAAGCTAGGTCAAAGGAAATGTTTAAAAAATTATAAGGAAAATAAATTTATAGTAATTATGTATTTATTGAAAAAATTCAAGTATGAGTGGACCCATGCAATTCAAACCCATGTTATTCAAGGATTAACTGTATAATAACTATCACTAGTTAGTATTGAAGGACTAATTTCTAGCTTAACTAAATCTATAATCCTATTTATGAATACATAACCATTCTTAGACATTTTAAAATGCATTTGTTTAGAGAAGATTTAGCTCTTATGGGACATGAGAGCTAGATTAAATAGCTTTTATTTATAATTTTTATACTTGAGACATTTATTTTGTGCATTAGAAACTGTTCTAACAATAATAAACAATTTTTTCACCCAGTAATATTTCTAATAGTCATTAATAAAAACTACCGAATTTTTTAATGTTACCAATTCCTTGTTGGTTATTGTTTTTGTTCAGGATAACCTTTTTGAATGGCACTTCACAGTTAGAGGGCCCCCAGATTCTGATTTTGATGGAGGAGTTTATCATGGACGAATAGTACTCCCACCAGAGTATCCCATGAAACCACCAAGCATTATTCTTCTAACGGTAAGAATTCTTGCCTTTTTGGAATACCTATTGTTTTTTATGGTGGCTACAAAATATGGTCAACATACTCATTTACATTAAGAAATAAAGTGGAATGTTATTATTTTGCTTTTGGGGGTCTGTCATAGGAATTATTGATGCTAATGAATATATAATTAGCATAGTATGGTTGTTAGAACTCTGTGAATTAATTTATGCGAAGTGCTAGGCACAGTGTCTGGCACATGGTGAGTACTCAGTAAAGGGTAATTAATGGTGTTGTACCTCTTAATTCACATCATCTCCTTTGACCTCACTTTTCTTAGGCTCTGTTCCTCAGTTTCCTCATTTTTATGTGTGGCTCTTAAAAGGAGTGATAGAGTCCTCAATAAATGTTTGCTATATTATTATTATTTATGTCTTAGAATTTATATCTATGTTCACATATTTTATCTCCACGTGAAGGAAAACTATTAACCCAATTTTCTCTTTACTTTATTGTGACGTGTCCCATCAGTAAATTCCTCTTAATTGTTAAGCTTTCCTTCCTTCATTTCCTTTTATTTACGAGTATATTTAATTTTCCCCAACCTTGAGTGAAGCAAATACAAAACATGAAAACCTTTCTTTATCTCTCCTCACCACTTAGTGTTGTCTTGTTTTTATCTCTGAAACCTTGACTCTAGGTTAGCCTGCTGTAGTCTGGTTTCCACTCATGCTCGCTACACTAATCTCAAAGACTAGTTTGAAAAATCCCACTGCCTCTTCTCAGTCTTTATCCTGTTCCATCTTAATTAAACATCTGACACTTCATGGGGTAGCAAATAGTGAGACAAAAGGTATTCATTAATATGTACCAAAATAATGCTGCTTTTTACCTGTATTTGGTATAATGGAGAAAGCATTCGTTTAGAGCCAGTAGACCTGGATTCTGACCAATGCTATTTCTATTATACCATGGGCAGGTTACATAGTCTTCTCATCTGTCAAAAGGGCTGTGTATGCTAAATGTAATCACACTTTATAAAGTTTGTTAATGCTGCCAGTAGGCTGCCAGTAGGGCTGGAGCAGGGCCCTGCAGGGGCCCTGTTGGGTGAGGAGTCACTTTTCTTTGCTAGATCATGAGGAGAGCCAAGTGGTCTAGGGAGAGGGGCTGGTGCATGGGGAAACTGGGAGAGGGGTGCTTGGAGCAGCAGCTGTTCACCAACAAGTGCAGAAGTATTTCAAGAGTTAGCCAATGGTATGGACAAATTTAGCACAGTGGCCAAGAATCCTGTCGTCTTGGTTTTCAATATTCTTTCTGGCTCACTTTCTCTCTCTTGAAAACTTTCCTTTTTTCTAACCTTTATTCAACAAATATTTATTAAATACACATCATTCACCTTGTGGGTGCAACAGAAAGTAAGTCAATTCTCTGTCTACATGAAGCATATGTTCTGACTTCATGCCTCTTCTTCCTTCCCCTTCCCCTAAATGTGGACATTCTACAAGTTCAGACTTCAACTGTTTTTTGTTTTTGTTTTTATTTTTTATTTCTGTGAAATGGCTTCAATTATCACCTCTGTGAAGTCAGGTACCAATATATATATATATCTTCTTCTGATATCACCATGTCTGTATTGCTCCCGCCTGCTGGACATCATCAATAGCTCTTCTACCATGAAAATAGATTCATGTCCAAAACTGAAATCATTATCTCTGATCTTCCTCCATTGTGTACCTATCTTATAAAATTATACTATCCTTCTAAAAATCACTCCCACCCTCAGAGCCTTCCTCACCATTACCTAGTTAGTTGATGCTAAGTCCTTAGGTTTTATCCTAGTCTTTTTTTACAGAGCCTACACTGTACTAGACACAGAAGGGGACATTGGGACATCTTTGCACATCAGTTATTTCGATTTCAGTTGTATAATTCAGTTTCAAAAAGGTGCTTCAACTTGTAAAAACAGCTTGTATTATTCATTCAGAATCCAACAAATACTTGCGGAGTGTCTATAAGAGGACAAAAGTCTTTATCCCCTTCAAGATTATATTCTTTTAAAATTATCTTAAAAATTATTTATATATAAAATATATACTTACAAAATATAAAACATGAAACATATTTATAATTCTTAAATGCCTTATTTATTCCTAAGGCTAATGGACGATTTGAAGTAGGCAAGAAAATCTGTTTGAGCATCTCAGGACATCATCCTGAAACCTGGCAGCCTTCATGGAGTAGTGAGTACTAATTTAAAGTGAATATATCCTACATAACTTTACTCAACTCATAATGATAAAGTATAATACCTTCTTGCAATTGAAGCTGTTTTTGATAAATAATTTGATATTATTGAATGAATAATAAAAATGCTTTTTCTCATCTAGATTTTGGCCATGATTTTACTACAACCCTCCTACCTGTACCTCTTCAGAGAAAGCCTGAGTCTTTTTTTCTCTTTCCAGAGTAAGCCCAGTTCCTTTTACAAAGCAATTTAGATTGATGTTTACTTTTTATTTCAGTAAGAACAGCATTATTAGCCATCATTGGGTTTATGCCAACCAAAGGAGAGGGAGCCATAGGTTCTCTAGATTACACACCTGAGGAAAGAAGAGCACTTGCTAAAAAGTAAGTTTTGCATTTTATTATTTTAAGACCCAAATATTATTCTGGAAAATGGCTGTTAGGAGATAGGTTCTGTCTCTTGCCTTGTAGTTACGTTGCTATAGGTTCTAGGCTTAGTTTTGCTATTTTAGAAATTCAGTTATACCAGTTTACTCAGGGTTGAACAGAGTTTAAAGAATTTATTTCATGCTATCTGATTTTAGAAAGTAGTTGATAATATCAATCTACAGTGGGACCCTGGCCAGGTACTCAGTTGGTTCAAGTGTTGTCTTGGTACACCAAGGTTGCTGGTCCGATCCCTGGTCAGGGCACATACAAGAATCAACCAATGAGTGCATAAAGTGGAACAACAAATGGATGTTTGTTTCTCTCTCCTCCCCTTTAAAATTGATTTTAGAAAAGCACTACCGTGGGAAGTATCTTTTAGAAAACAGTACGGGTCTCCCCTTGGACAGTATTACAGATGGAAAAGAACCGGAGCGATCATTAACATGTTGCGTTCGGATCGCGAGAATTCTTGTCATTTGATTGTGTAATTTTAAACAATTAAATAAGGTTATTTAGACATTCAGTAGTAACTTTTCATTTGCTTTTCTTTATTAAGGATAGTAGTAGCTTAATTGTTAATTTCGTGAAGTCATTTCATTAATATTAGCCATATAACTGTATTTAAATCTTAAAAACCTGCCGGAACAGAGGATTAAAAGGCATTTAAATACCCCGGTACGCAAAGTGTTAATGTAGCTTTCCACAAGATTAAAAACTTCTTCAGGGTAGAGAGGGAATCCACTTACTCATTTATAGTATCTGGCTCATAGCAAGTGCTCAATGAATGATCTGGAATAAAGAAAAGGAGATTTTATTAAGTTGTGGTTTCCTGGTAGTATTGCCTTCTCAGTTTTTTCCACGTGTGTTCTGTCTCTATGACCCAGATTAGTCATTGGATTTACAGTATTCTCTCCTTTGAGTAGTACTAAGACTTAATTCTTGATTTTGTTTATTTTCCTGTTCTGGACTCTGCTGCCTACCACTTTTCAAATATATTTTATGAATTAAATTATACAGGGGTAGGCAAAAGGAGGTTTACAGTTGTGAGTACGTGAAACAGTTTATTTTTGTATTATTAATTATTTTCCATATGAACAACTGTAAACCTTCTTTTGCCAGCCCCTGTAGCTTATCTTACCCTAGCACAGTCCCAGATAGGTCCTTTACAGATGTTTGTTAAATCAAAGAGATTTTAGTGTCTGAAATATTTGGTAGACTCCCAGGTTTCATCAGTAACTTTTCTTTTTAAACGTATTCCCAAGTTCTGGGGATATACCTTACTTACAACTACTATTCACAAATTACAATATGTACTTAGAATACATGACATTTGTTTTACTTGGTTTTCTATGTTGACTTTCTGTCTTTGATACTTTTATCCAGTTCATTTTGTGTACAAGGTAAAAAAAGAAAAGAATTTGGTTTTTTATTCTAGACTTGTCAGTGTGTATAGTCTAGGTTCTTAGTTTATATTAGAAGCTTTTTAAAAACCTGATTTTGCATTTAACCATGCTAAACTACTATTTTTGTGGATAAACTAATATACTCAAACATTCTCATTTCGGTTTCATCTGACTTCTCAGTTAAAAGTGCACACATTTTAAGGCAGATAATTTGGATGAAACTGATTCTCAAAAGAAATATGGATACCAGTGCTGCTTCTGGTGAAACAAAAAAAAAAAACATGAATCAATAAATACTAAATTAATATTACTTTGACATATATTTTGTTTACATGAAGCTATTTAATAAATTTAAGTAGCATGTTCTTCAAGACCTAAGGCTTCTATTATGTTGAACTAGATGTACAATAAAACAATTTTTTAAAAGGAAGTTCAGCATTATAACTATTTTTACATATTACGTGTATTTACTTCTAGTCATACAAATCCTCAGCACTCTTGTGAGCTTTAGGGCACTTTTTGGCTGTATCTGGAGCACAAAGGAGAAAATGAAAACATAGAAAAATAAATATAAGGGAAATCTAGTTAACAGATTATCTTGAGTATCTACTTAATATAATCAGTGATACATTTCAGAATCTGGCTTTTCCCATGAGTTTTTTTGTTTTTCAAGTTGTACTGCTATTTAGACTAACAGAATTTGTGAGTTTTTTTTTTACTGGAAATATCTGTAAATTCTGTTTTTAATTGACTTCTTTACTGTTTAAATATGTTTCTGCTAAAAATAATTTGAGCTTTATAATAGATTTTTTCATAGGCTTAACATAGGTTAAACCTATGAACATATGTGTTATCTTGAGGACAGTGTAGACAGTTTTTATTTTTTGTCATATAAATCTGAAGCTGATTTTTTCTTTAGATAGTATATTGGGAAAATAAAGAAATCTTAGCCCAATTTTTTCTTAATAATGTTTCCTCTGCTGTTTTTCTTTTTAAAGATTTTATTTATTTACTTTTAGAGAGGGTAAGGGAGGGAGGAAGAGGGAGAGAAACATCACTGTGTGGTTGCCTCTCACTCGCCCCCAGCTGGGGACCTGGCCTGCAACCCAGCCATGTGCCCTGACTGGGAATCAAATCGACAACCTTTTTGGTTCACAGGCTGGCACTCAATCCACTGAGCCACCAGCCAGTGCTTTTTTTTTTTATTTTAAGATTTTATCAAATGTCAATGTTAGATCAAAACATTTTTTGAAATTATTTATTTTTAGAGAGAAGGGAAGGGAGGAAGAGAGTGAGGGAGAGAAACATGGATGTGAGAGAGAAACAGACCCCTAACCGGGGACCAGCCCTGCAACCCAGGCACTTGCCCCAATTGGAATTGAACTGGCGACCTTTTGTTTTGTAGGACAACAGCCAACCAACTGAGCCACAGCAGCCAGGACTAATATTAGATTTTTAAAGCACTGAGATATAATTGATGTAAATTTTTTTATACCAATGTAACTGTGTATATGTGTCAGAACAACAATTATTGACATAATTATCTAATTTACATGTAGATATGTGATAAGGAATTATCCAGTGTTCTTTTCTTTTACATTTAAAACATTCATTATTTGAGTGTCTTGAATTAATATTCATGTATTTGACTTGTTCTCATTAAAACAATTACTTCCTACCAGATCACAAGATTTCTGTTGTGAGGGATGTGGCTGCACTATGAAGAATGTCCTGTTGCCTTTAAAATCTGGAAGCAATTCAAGCAAGGCTGACCAAGAAGCCAAGGAATTGGCTAGACAAATCAGTTTTAAGGTACTCTAAATTGATAAATAAATTCAAATTATGAAGCTCTTTTATTTACTTTGAAAAGTAAAATAATATAATGCTATTGCAATAAGATCTTTACAAATAACTTTAATTATGAAACTAATAATATGCATTCACAAAGACGTTATATAGCATAATGGTTTAAAGCTTGGACTCTGGTATACAATGTCAAGGTTCAAATCCCAGCTTTAGAAGGGGGATAAGTAAGGGAAGGGATTAGTCAAAGAACCCATATAAAAGACTCATGGACATGGACAATGGGGAGGGATATGATTGCGGGAGAGGGGGTGGGTTGGGTGGGGGAGAGAAATTAGGGGAAAAGGGGACAACTGTAATTGAAAAACCAAAATAAAAAAATAAATAAATAAAAATAAAATAGAATTAGAGAGAGAAAAAAAAAAAAAAATCTCAGCTTTGCTGTTTATTAGATGTAGGACATTAGACATATGACTTAACCACTGTGTGCCTTTTCCTCACCTGTGAATGATAACAGTACTTACCTTGTGGGATTCTTATGAGGATTAAGTGAGTTAATACTCATTACATATATTGCATTTAGAACTGTCCCTGGTGCTTAATAAGTTTTAGCTATTATTATAGAAAATATAGATATGCAATAAGAAAATGACAATCATGTAATCCCAGTGTCAAGAAATAATTGCTGTTATTATTGTGGCATATCTCCCTTATATCCTTTTTTCTGCATATATTTTGCCCAAACATATAAATACTTGTATAATTTAATTAGCTCCATTAAAAAATGTCTGCCTGCATTAAACAGCATGTTGTCTCCTCCCTGTTCCTCTATGATCCTGTCTGTATCCAAGGTCCAGTTCTTGGGAGAAAATTTTCCTTCTATTTTATTGTATCTGAAAGAGGAGATGCTTAATAAATGTTGATTATTTTCTTCCTTCTGAAGATTCCTATTGTATCTAACATTGCTTCTCTGAAAATCTTAGAGCCTAACGTATTTTGTACTTCAGAATTTCAGATTTTAGAAAATATCAAATATATATCATACTGTGAGATACGGGGTAGTTTCCCATAATCATATTCATTAATATTTCATCAGCAAACTTGGAAATATCTACACTAATGTAGAATAAAGACTGTTAATGGCCTCACATGCCAGGCTTTGCCTGAAAATTACAAGAAACTTCAGATTTTACAGATTTTTTGGAATTGTAGATTGTGAACCGTGGGTATTAGTTTTATCCTTCACCAAGTTACATCTCCTTGAGAATCAGGACTGTCTGTGGGTCTTTATATAATATCTAACATAGTGTTGGACACATGAGTGCTCAGTGTTTAACTGATTGATGTTCATATTAAAGTAGCAATTAAAATAAATCTAAGAAAGGGAATGTAGTAGGTTTTGGGTTATTCTATATATATCTTCTTGTAACACTGCTCTTTGGTGTTATCTTTTTTATAGGCAGAAGTCAATTCATCTGGAAAGACTATTGCTGAGTCAGACTTGAATCACCCTTTTTCACTAAACGATTTACCAGACAATGTACCTACAACATTCCAGGGTGCTACAGCCAGTACATCGGTATGGTTCTTGTCTTTTACATAGATATATATATCTATATCATTATCATTATTTGTAGTAGGAGGAAGAAACCCCTAGAGGAAATATCTGAATATTTTGGTTTTCCTAACAGTTGGATTATAGCCCAGCTCTCTGTCTAATGAATTACTATATTTTCTTGAGAAAGTTATTCACAGTTTCTGGGCCTTTTCTTTTCTTTCTCATTTTGAATGCAGCTGAACTAAACAATTTTTAGCTCCTGTCTCCCTCTGGAATTCTCTGATTTCTCAGAAAAGTTAGCTTCAATATAGTGCTACAGTCAGAATAAAACAAAATATACATACATTAATCACTTTCTAAATAAAGAATCTGTCTTTGGCAGGTTTGTTAAGCTGCACGAAGGCACTGATTTCATAGAGGACTACAGCAAAAGATCTGTCTTAGACCTGCTCTGCCCAGCATAGTAGCTATGAACCAATGTGGCTATCTAAATTTATATTTAAATTATTCTGAATTCAATTAAAAATTCAGTTTCTCAGTCACCCTGGCCACATTTAAAGTAATTCATAGCCACATGTGGCTAATGGATATCATATTGGATAGCACAGATATTAAACATTATCACCATTGCACAAAGTTCTATTGGACAGTGCTGCCTTCTGCATAGTTAATTGTCCAATAAGTACTTATTAAACGAAAGATTAAATGAATACTATGGCTGTTGTTCATTGTGCCCTGATCAATCTATTGTCTGACTATTGGGGTGGGGAGGTTAGGTCACCAGAGAGACTGATTAAGAAAATGTGACTGGACTTCCAGTCAAGATGGAGGCGTAGGTAGACATGCTTCATCTCTTTGCACAATCATAAGGATCACAACTAAACTCAAAACAAAAAAACACCTAGAATTACCAGAAAATTGAACTGTATGGAAGTCCGACAACCAAGGATTTAACGAAGCAACATTCATCCAGACGGGTATGCCGGGCAGAGATGGGGAGCCAGGACGGAGAGGATGCCGTGTGGCAGCAGCAAGGCAGTGGTGGTGGCTGGTGAAACAGGAATCCCATATGCACGTGTGGTGGATAAAAATTGGGAGCGAGTGATCCCAGCCCCAGACCAGACTGCACAGCCCAGGGTTCCAGCGTTGGGAAAATAAAGCATCATAATTTCTGGCCAGAAAAATGAGTAGTGGTTGGGGCTGTAGAAGAAACTGCCAGTCTCTCAGGAGAGTCCATTTAAAGGGCCCTGATGGTCCTAAAACATACGCAAACCCACCCACTCTAGAAGGGTGCCAGCTGCACATGGGAAGGGAGTGAAGTGACTGGAAACGGGGTGAGTGCCAAAGCAAGCCTCCAGCAGCCAGGCAGTGGCATTATCCCCTCTCTGACCCCTCCCCCTCATACAGAGCCACAAAATGGTTTTGAAATGTCAGGAGAGTTGGAATGGAAGCTGGGCAAATACAGGTTTGCCCTTTACCCAGCAATAAGTTACTGTAAAATAGGACCAAATAGTGTTGGGTGGCTCTCCTATTCAGAGAGTGAGATAGTGGAGAAGTAGATCGGAGAAAGCAGGGGAGGGGATGCTCTGAAGGATGTACTGGGAGGACTGGAGGTGGAAGTACAAGAAAAAAGTGTATGTTGAGAGTTAAATGGTTTTTACTTGAGCTAGATGTAAATTTATGAATTGTAGAGGTATATAATGAATTCATTTTAGTCAGGGTATGTTTTAAGTTTACACCTTTAAAATTCTAATTGCTTTTATTTCATAAATAGTTTTTTAGAAATAAAAACATCCCGTTACGGAAAGGTAGGTGGTAATCTTTTTTTCACCTGTAAGGACAATCTCTTAGTATTTATGATGTGTTTAAGTCTGTATTTAGTTTATTTTAAATCTGTGTCAAGTTTCCCTATAGCATATTCCAGTTATACTTATTCCAATTATAATTTATTTTATAATTAATTTTATCTATCTTACGTTCCAGAATGTAAATTCCTTGAGGATCAGGGCTGTGTCCCCAGTGCCTGGCATAGTGTCTTGTATATAGTAGGTGGTCAATGTATATTTGTCGGTTGAATAAATGAGTCTCAGGATTAGCACTTTTAAATACAAAGTAGGAGTACAGGTAAAGAAATCAAGAGCCCTGGCTGGTGTGGCTCAGTGGACTGAGCATCAGCCTGTGAACCAAAGGTTCCCCGGCTCGATTCCCACTCAGGACACCTGCCTGGGTTTCGGGCCAGGTCCCAGTTGGGGACATGCAAGAAGCAACCACACAGTGATGTTTCTCTTCCTCTCTTTCTCCCTTCCCCTCTCCTTAAAAATAAAATAAAGTAAAATCTTAAAAAAAGAAAAAGAAACCTAGAAGTTTAAGTAAATTAGATAGCATAAGCAATAGTGTTATCATTGTAGTAGTAGTTTTCATTTTGATTTTTAAAGTACATAAAGCTTAGAATTATTTCATAGATATTGTACCAATTCTGATTAAAACATTGACAAACAATAAATTTTCTACTATTGTAAGTTAAGCTTTTAATTACATTTACATATAAATCTCAGAGTGTAATTATATAATTTGATCACTGTGGAGGTAACTGAGGCCTGGTTTTGGCTAAGGGTGGCTGCTTTACATGCAAGTGTAATATAAATTCACTGGGATGTTATACATCAAATCCCAGATAAGCTGATTTTTTAGCATTGAGGGGGCGAGAGATTGCCAAAAGTCTTCAGTACAGCAGATAACAGCATTAGGCCATCTGTTGCTTATTGACACAGATTTTTTATCTATGTAGAAATGGGAAAATACTGGTGTAGTTTTATGTTCTTCCAGTCAGTCAGATTTTTTTTCCCTTTTCCCAGGGACTGAGATTGAATAAGGTGTTCCATTTTGTATTAAAAAGCAAACACAGAATTCCCTCATAGATGATGATTATTCCAGGTTATTATAGAAAAATTTATGTGACTTATCTGTTACTGTGATTTTTTAAAAATACTTAAATTTAATTAAATAAAACATCACATTTGTCTCCCTTCCCAGAAATGGTTGCTTTATCTTAGTTAAGGAAATGGAAATTATTATGACTTAAGTCTTTACTCTGTAATATGCGTTTGGATAAATTTAGGCAAACAGCAAAGATTTAGAAGTCCTGCAAGCAATCTTTTTTTAAAGATTTTATTATTTATTTTTAGAGAGAGGGGAAGGGAGGGAGAAATATCAATTGGTTGCCAACTGGGGACCTGGCCCACAAGCCAGGCATGTGCCCTGACCGGGAATCAAACTGGCAACCTTTTGGATTGCATAATAATGCCCAATCCAGTGAGCTATGCCAGTCAGGGCCTATCCCCAATCTTAAAGCATTTTGAAAATGCTAAAACCAACTTGATTCTCCATCTGACAGTTCAATAAGAACTACCAAAATTTAGTCCAATTAGTCCTTCAGCTCCAAATAAACTACCTTTTTCAGGATCTGTTGTATAAACTTGGGTTGTTAGAGTTTTCTCTTGATGTAATTATTTTAAATAGTAGAAATTTTAGGATACCACAGCACTAGGTTTTAGTCAGTAATATATTATCCAAAAGGCACCAGAAAAATAGAACCTAATTAAAGCAATATAGCTATATAAATACTTCCATTAAGTACATGTATTGTTCTAAAATATCATCTAAAGTCAATGTTTTAAGGGATTGTTGTTCTCACTGTATTAATCATACTAATAAAGGTCCAAAAAGCTTTCCTAAGGAAACTCTTCACTTTTTTTTAATCTACATCTGGTACTCCCAGAGGAATATATGAATAGTAATAATATTAATAATAACTAGCACTTTATATCATTATCCTGTTTAATCTCACAACTACTGAATTGGATATTAGCCTCATTGTACAGATATGGAAGCTGGATCTGAGGTTAAATGAGCTATTTAGGGTTAACACATTTACAAAGTGGCAAAACCTAATAATGGTAAAATATATGGGCAGGATAAAGTTCTCCCCTCAAACTAATGGAAAAAAGCATATATAAAATAAAAGCTTTATGCTGAGTCAATCTCTTGTGCTAGTTTCTAGATTGATAGGCCCTCATATATTTTTATTTTCCTTAAGAACCCATCTCCCTTTATCACCCTTGAGTAGTACTTTTGCTCTATCAGATACTTTTATCTCGGATGAACAATTGAAAGAATGGGATATTTCAAATTCAATGTTTTATTAGCTGCTGTAACTCAGTTCAACTCAGTGAATATTTATTAAGTCACTATGACACCTGTGACAATGTAAGACTTCATAAAATGCTGCCACTTTGTGTATCTGCTCTTGTGAATGAGCAGATTGCTCCTGGGAGTCCTGGAATATGGAAGCCCAAGTTCATGCAACTCGTAATTGAGAATCAGCCCTAACATGCTTTTCACTCCCAGTCAGTAGTTTCTCTCTACTGCTGTGTTATTGGTCACTATGTTTGAGTGCTCCCAAGGATAGTTTTAAGAAACACAGATTATTTAAGCTTTTTAATGCTGAGATGAATGACAGATTTGAAATGTAATTTCTTTTGCAGGTAACTGAGATGAGTAAATTTTTCCTAATGTTTATAGCTGTTGCCAGCACAAAGCTCATTCTCTTACCTTTCTAAAAAAGTATTTGAGTTACAGTATTCAGTTCTATTTTTCTTCTGAGTATTAAATGTTTTTCTAATGGAAAGTATTTAAAATGTTTTATATTTGCTCTATTTTTAAAGTTATTCTGAATAAAACAGAATTTTTTTTTACTTGAAAGAATGTGTATTGGCATTAATATAATCAGTATAAACTTGCTTTCAATAAGAGTTAAAGGCCATTGAGTTATTCCAGGTAGAGTTAAAGTATATAAATAGAATGGAATTCCTTTTAAAGAGCTTTCTTGTCTATAAACTATAATTAAGATTTTGAATCACTTGTACCACATTGTGGTTATACTTTGAAGGAGCAGTCATTTAAGGATAGAAAGCATTTGACATCCAGTGCTTTATGGGGGCACCTAGTGTTCCAAAGTAGAGTGTACTGTGGGTCTCCCACAACTACCTCCAAATTTTTCTCCATACATACCTAAGGAACTCTGGATATTACATAAAGTAACACAGTTCAAGCACAGAGTGAAGGGTTCTTCTAGACCTGTGTTCAATTCAGTTGACAAGAATTGTGAGAGAACATAAGCCGGGTTTGAAAACCACATCTAATCATCTAATTTTTACAACGGTTTTGCTGTGCAGAACATATGATTTGAAATTATTTCCTATGCTCTATGATTGCTGGTAGTTCATGAGAGGCACACTGTTGAGAGTTCCCTTTTTTTGCCATTTAGAATGGCAACTTTTCAAGCAGAAAGTGGAAATCAAATGCCTCTCTTCTTGATTCTCCTGAAGAAGCAAGGTGCCCAGACGCCTGGCAGATTTTGTTAGAGTTGCAGTTGAGGGAGATTAGAAAGCCTTGTATGGAGAATATGGGTAAACACTATCCCTGTCTTCCTTGCTTCTGGTAAATTTCTCCTCCATCTGGTGAGTACTCGGAAGAAGCTGTGTTGCAGTGTTACTCAGAAGGGTGTGTTATTAGTCTCAACAATTAGATAATTCATGTAGCTTTGTCCTCAGTCGTATTTAGTGCTCTGAGATTCTTTGTACTCTTGAATAGATAATAGGTATATGTATCTGTTTTCTTTGCCAATTTCAAACAAAATTTCTTAAAATTTTCTAGTATGCAGTCCAGAACTCCTCGGGAGCACCCCTTCAACAACCAAACCAACCTGTAGCTAAGAATACCTCCATGAGTCCTCGACAGCGTAGGGCCCAGCAACAGAATCAAAGAAGGTCATCTACTTCACCAGATGTAATCCAGGGCCAGCAGCCTAGAGACAACCACACCGATCATGGCGGATCTGCTATATTGATTGTCATCTTGACTTTGGCATTGGCAGCTCTTATATTCCGACGAATATATCTGGCCAATGAGTACATATTTGACTTTGAGTTATAATACTGGTTTGTGTCTTAAGAGCTGTGACTCAACTGCTTCATTAAACATTCTGCATTGGGTATAATCTAAGAATTGTTTACAAAAAAATTATTTTGTATTTACCCTTCATTCCTTTTTTGGATCCTTATAAATTCAGTATAAACATAGCTAGACATTCAGACTGTGTCCTGCTTAGTTTAAGGGAGTATAAGTCAAGTCCCTTGTCTCACTATATGACTGTCTAAGGGAAAATTTTTGTTATTTCTCATATCTCAGTTTCTTTTTATGTAAATTTGTGTTAGTTTTCTTTATAGTCCTATTAAAGTTTTGGATAAAAGATAGTATCTTAAGTTCTAATGAGTATTAGTAGTTACTTAATGTCATTTATGGAGTACTCTGTTTCTACTTAGGTAGAATGATATAGGGATTAGAGTTGAAAAGGCAAAGTAAAACTCCTCCAATAGCTTACTTAAAATGTCATTCATATTGGCATTACCCATTCTGCGACACACTTTATGTCCTGAACATTTTTCAGTGACAGTTACTATTTCAGTCAAATTTATGAGGAAATGTGATTACATTTTGGTTATTGGATGTTACTTGAAGAGGGAATAATGCTTTATAACCACTTTGATGTACTATTACCCTTTTCTCTCCAATGAACATATGAGATTTAAAAAGAAAGAAAACAATCCTCTATAGATATATGTTTTAATGAAGGAAGGGAAAGGGTCCAAGCCAGGAAATCACTTAGTTGTATTCCAGAAGTTAAGTGGGAATATCTTAAGATTTGAATGTTTGGTCTGTTTTCAGTTGTATATCTTTTGAGATGTATATATGCCTAGCTTTGTAATCACTATAAATTTAATTATTCTGAAGTATGCATAATGTTGAACAATTTCATGTACCATATTAATAGAAAAGCTCAGGGCCCAAGCAACAATGATAGAAATTAGAAAACACTTTACTTGGAATTGTCCACCTAATCAAAGACCAATAAATAATTTTCAGTGCGAAATCAATATGTAACAGTGCTGGCTAGCTCCACAGACTCTAGTAGATCATTTTACCATCATAAATACCAAGTGAGAACATATAATCACAGAAAAACATTGCCTCTAGCATGTTCAGTAGCAACTTTGAAGGCACTCTTAAGAGTAGTGTTAGTGAAGATTTAATTTTTATATAAATACAGACTGTCCCTAGCTTTCAAATAGGTTATGCTCTAAAAGTTCATTTGTAAGTTAATTTTTTTTACAACTTAATGTAAGTAGTGTTTAGGTTCTAGACCAGTCCACAAAAGTTAGTCCATAATATATCTTGAATAAATTGGGAGATGGTATCCATAAAGTCCTATGTGGTTTTAACTAACTGAAATTATGGGCAAGATAGAAACAATTTGTAAAATGATTTTAAAGGCAACTTTAGTTTTTACTCCTGCTATGGGCCTTTGGTTCTGTTAACTGTCAGACATAATTTCTCTGTCCCTCCCATAGCCAGTTTTCCTTTGCATCTGAAAGAAGAGCATGTTGTATACTATGATATAATACATAGTTGTCTTAAACTTTAATAAATTAGCATTTTTAAAGTGTTTACAGATTGTTTCTGTTATCCGTAGAGCTGCAGTTGGTAAAGTCTAAAAAGCCCAAGGACTTTATGAAGACCTCATATGTCAGGAAAATGATAGGTTACCATTTTATAACTTTATTGGCATGAGAAAATGCATTCTGAAGTCTTGGTTTAGAAAACAAGATATTAGAAATATTGGTTCAGTCATCATTGGTCTAACAAGAGGTCACTGACCCTGGAAGGCCAGGTAATGAATGTTATCATCAGAGACAGAAATCCCCGTGTTCTCAGCCTATTCTGAGGTTAATCTTGTGCTAGGAATAGTCTTCTCTCCATTTCCTCTCAGTCACACCTGAGCCAGCCTCTGGATCTATGTGATCTGTTGCATGTTTCCACGGGATGTACTTATACTTTCAAGTTGATGAAGCCAAGAGGATTTTGCATTGTGCAGATCCTTTATCTGATTGCCCTCTCTTCCCTTACCTGTCAACTGATAGGCCACCTTCTTTGTTTGTGTTGGGATTTATTTTTTATCACCTGATACACATATCTGAAAGTGCCATCGTTAACATTTCTTCCCTTTCAGCTTAAATATGTTACTTAAAAGTCCTTAAGTTGTCCATCTGACCCCCATTTTGGAGTTCTTGAGTAAAACTGATCTTTGAGGCCATTCTTACTCAAACTCCACCTGATGGGCCTCTTCATAAAAACTGTTATTTTTGAAAGCCCTTCTTTAACTCATTATATATAGCATAAGGTCAAAACTGGATGTATGATTTGGCAGGTAAAGGCTTAGGACTCATTCTTTCCCCAGTCCTCAGATTAAGGTAACTCAGTGACTTTCTTTGGCCAACATCGTATATGCCTACATGCCAAGGTAGTTAAAATAGCATGCTTAAAAAGAGATGTAATGTCTGTTTCACCTGTTAAATGTTTAAGCAAACGAAATTTTTCCAATTTTATGTTTGTGGGGCTTTTATGTAGCACTTTACATTTTCATGCTGCTTACTGTTTTTATTCTACTGAAATAAATTTCATAAAAATTCTCAATTTTTAAAATTTAAAAAATTGTTTCTTATTTTGACTGTGGGAATATAAAATTTCTATTTCAGGAGAATAAGAAATCTTTTTTGTTATTTTTAGCTATGAATAAACTTTCTGGTATTTTGAGACCTCCCATTTTTATAGACCAGAGTCAGTAAACGCGTAAACCTTACACATTTGGACTTACTTGAGCAGAAACCCAGGCTGAAGTACTGAACAGCCTATATTGTTTTATTAGCTACAAGTTAAGTATATGGCAGGGGAATGCATTTAGTGAACCTGACTTCTAACAAAGAATTATGTGTACATTAATGTGTACTGTTAAAGCCTTGTGGGAGGCTGTGCATTGCTCAAAAGTTGTTTGGAACACCTCTAACAGTTGCTTTCAGAACTAGTTTGAGCTGCTCAATAAAACCAGTGACTTTATTCATACCTTGTTTTGACCAAAGGTTGTATTCTTTATGTCATCTGATCTGTTCATTCTACATCCTAGAATATTCTCTCATCTTTTTACTTCATGCTCATTGCCACTACCCTAATTAGCCATGAATCTCTGGATAATGCAGTAACCTCTAACAGATCTCCAGTCTTGCCCCATTCTTAACACAGATCTGAACCCGTCTCTCCATTGCTCTTACAGTCTCACTAGGCTGTGTGTGACCAGAGTTCCTCTTAAGTCTCTGGCCTAATCTGACCTCAGCAAATGCTACTGGGACCTTCCCACAGCTCTGAACTTGAGCCAATGGGACCAATCAGTCCTGAGAAAAATGAACAAATGTTAAAGCTATACATCTGCCTCATACCACATACAAAAATTAACTCAAAATGGATCTAAGACCTTAAGAGCAAAAACTAGGAAATTCTTAGAATTAAACAATGTATTTTTGTGACCATGGGTTAGGCAGTGGTTTCTTAGATATGAGATCAAAAGCACATGCAACCAAAAGAAAAGAGAAAATTGTATTTTTCTGTTTTAAAAATCATTACTTAGGAAGTGAAAAGACAGCACAGTGGGAGAAAGTATTTGCAGATAATATATCTGATAAGGGACTTCTATCCAGAATATCTGAGGAACTCATAGCTCAATCTGATTTAAATATTGCAAAAGATTTGAGTAGACATTTGTACAAAGATACCCAAGTGGCCAAAACCACATGAAGAGTTGCTTTTAGGGACATGCACATCAAGACTGCAGTGAGATACCACTTTATGCCCACTATGATGGCTAGAATTTAAAAAAGGATGTGGAAATTGGAACTTGCACATTGTTGGTAGGAATGTAAAATGGGGCAGCCACTTAAAAAAGTTGTTTGGTAATTCCTTAAAAAGTTAAACAGAGTTACCATTATTATACAGCAATTCTACTTCCAGGTAGTCTGCAAGAGAAAAGAAAACTCACACAAACTTATATATTAAGATTCATAGCAGCATTGTTAATAGCCCCAAACTGGAAACTCAAATGCCCATCAACTGATGAATGAATAAACAAAGTGTTATGTCTGCAATGGAGTATTATTTGGTAATAAAAATGAGGCTATGATATAACATGGATAAAACTTGAAAATGTTTTGCTAAGTGAGTGAAGCCAGCCACAAAAGGGTACATATTGTTTGATTCCATTTATATGAAATGTCCAGAATAGGCAAATCCATAGAGACAAAGTAGATTGGTGATTGCCAGGGCTGAAGGGAAGGGTGAACAGGCAGTGAATTCTAATGGGTATAAGGTTTCTTTTGGGGAGATGAAAATGTTCTAAAATTGGTGGTGATAGTTGCACAACAACTTTAATATATACTAAAAAACCACACTTTAAGGGGGTGAATTTATGGTAGGTGAACAATATTTGAATAAAGCTGTTAATAAAAAGAAAAGTTATGACGTCTCCAACTGTGGTTTTCTTCATATTGTAATCACATAATTGAACTACTGAAAATAAGATTTTGCCCTGACTGGTGTGGCTAAGTTGGTTGGGTGTCATCCTGCAAAGCGAAAGGTTGCCAGTTTGATTCCCTGTCAAGGCACGTGCCTGGATTGGAGTTTTGGTCCCCAGTCCACACGTGTGTGAGAGGCAACAATTGATGTTTTTCTCACACACCAACGTATCGCTCCCTCTATTCCTCCCTTCCCCTCTCTCTAAAAATAAAATCTTTTTAAAAGGTTTTAAAAATATTGGTAGGACCTAACATTGCATTTGGAACATAACGAAACAAATATTTCTTGAAAACCAGCATCTGGCACAATTCAAGGGTTCCTGCCAGTCCTTTATAGACTGTGTTCCCAATGGAAGAAAGGAAGAGACTCTTTTTGAACAGAAGCTATGGAAAATAACTTTAATAGTTCTCTTCCCTTTCCCATTAAATCTTTGGCAGGAGGGGGCTTTTAAACAAGTTGCCTGAGTAATTCAGAGGAGTGGCCAGATTTGGGAACCGTTGAATTAGTTCCCATACCGAATTATTCCCACTCCCAAATTCCTATTTAACTCGCTGTAATTTGGCTTCCTGTCACAAGTCCCAGCTGAAACTGAAGTTAGGAACTGAAAACAAGTTCAGAACGGTGTTCTTTCTGATTGTTAGATTCAGCAACCTGTTTTCTGCCTTCAGTCCTTTGCAGCACTGACTGTTGACTACCCTCCTTCCTGAAACTCCTTTGGTTTTCATAGTCAACCTCTAGCTAGTTCTATGCCTTTGTTCTGGCATCCCGTCCATTCTCTAACAGTATAGATTCTCCAGGAATTTGTGCTTGAACTTGGACCCCTTCTATTTCCCTGGAAGATCTCACCCTTTTCTGTGATTAAATTGTCATCAAACACTGATGGCACCAAGTCTATTTCTCCTCTCCAGACCTTTCTCTTGAGTTCCAGGCTCATATCCAGCTGCCTACTGGGTGTCTGGAGGTCCCATAGCCCCTCAAACTACAAGTCAAAATTTATCTCTCCACCAAACTTGTGCACCTCTACTGGGTATCAGCTAATGGTTGTACCATCACCAGACCTACTTCCAAACTAGAACCTAGATGTCATTTTTGACTTCTCTTACCTCCTACTCTCTTCAGTCCCCAAGTGTATTCTACTTCAGTAATAACTTGACTATATCATAGTCCAGTTTTGTCTTCCCTCTCCCCTTCTTTTAGGGCAGGACCTCATCCTCCTCTATTATTATAACTTCCCTGATTCAACTGATTTAAAAAAAAAAATAAAGTGAATCATGTCATTCCACTTTACTAAGGAAGCAAAAGAGTTCCTTTTGATTCTTTCTCTCTTATATAATAAAATCCCAATTTAGTTTCACTTCTGGCTACTTCTCCTCCTGACCTCCATCCATCCTCACCTCTGTAAGTATCAACCACACTAATGTTCTCTCCATTCCCAGGATGCAATAGCCAAGCAGTAAGTTTTGAAACACTTTATTCTGTCAGGTTGAACATAACCATAATTCCATATCTTAGGATAGGCATCAAGCCTAATTTCAGATGTTTGACATTATACATTTTAGGATTAAAAACCAAAGTTAATCTAATGTTCATGATAGAAAGAAGAGCTTATTTAATCCTGAATTCTTTGGCTTATGCTTTCCTTCAAAATCAAAATGTATTTTATATTTTGATGTGTTTTCATTGAAAAAATTGATATGTATATGGGGGAAAAACAAGCCTCCTTCATCATAGGCAAAGCACAGTATCTTAGACCAAGAAATAAAGCAACCCTGTGAAAATAGGTCATTTGTGTGCTTACTCAGCATTTCCTGAGCACATTCATACTCATCTCCAGGTCCGCGGAGTCTTCTGTGCAAATCCACTCAGAATCCACGCTGGATCCCTGGTGAATGTGACAGACTGGTTTTAGGTAGCCAGAGAGGCAGATAAATGATTTCAGCAAAAAGCTGGCATGTTCATGATTTTATAAAACATATATATGTATATATATATATTTTATAATTTTATATAACAGTTTTAGCCAAATCTGTTGTAGAACTCAGCGGAAGCAGAGTTTTATAGGAGGACAAACTTGACAAATGACCAATCACTAAGCAGCAGGGAGGGCACCGCGTTTGAGTCCTGTCCCGGGGTGTGAGCGATGGGGTGGGACAAGCAAAGCATCAGTATCAACTATTAAATTGGGAAAATCAGCCTGGCCAGCCATGCCCCCGCAGCCCCTCCGAGAAGCGCGGTCACGAGGCCACAGACTGTATCCATGGTTAAGCCCCGGGGATTTGCCCTGCGGCAGGTCCCTGGAAAGCAGCCTGTGGCATCATAGATATTCACAAATGCCTTATTTTGCAAAACTCATTTTGTTCTTGCTTTGCCTAATGGTTCTTGCGGAGAGCAGAAAGCCCAAGAGGAGGAGATGGACAGGGCAGCCGGAAATGCCCAGGCCAAGGTACAGTCGCAGGTGAGAGGGGAGGCAGGGCGCAAACCCGCGATCGTGTCACCAGCAGCCGCAAGAGAGCAAAGCCAGACTAGGCCGAGCCTTCATCCTGATGACTGTGTTCGGCCGAAGCATTTGATTTAAGGCAGGTAGCTGAAAACTTAATGGGTAAAACATCTCTGTATTTCTCAGATAGTGCTGCTTTGTATCTCAGGATTATATCCCATAGGGATGATGAATGGCCTGCTAAGTAATTATATTCAATATTTTGCGAAGAACTGTATATGGGGAAATTAGCCTTATCTATTAAGAAACAATGTACCTGGTAGTTGTCTTTAAATTATTTAATTGGGAATAACTTTATAATGGTGTTGGGTTTTAGTTTACTGTTTTGAATCTTAGAAAAAATGTTTGAAATTTGCTAGATTACCAGAGATATACATCAGGACAATGGTGAATGGAATTTCAAGATGTAATGGAAACATTTCCAAAAAATACTGGGTAGGTCCAGAATTTGCATTCAAGATCATTGAATTACTAATTACATTACTAATCAAAGTTCCTGAACAATATTTTGAACTGATGTACAAAGCATGATACTCCAGGCCTGATGCAGACATAAAAACTGTTCAGCATGAAGAAAAGAGCAAGTAAATAAGATATAAACACCTTGTGTGAGATGTCACACGTTTATTTCCCATTCCACTGAGCATTGTGTGAACTTGTGATGATGAATATAAACTAATATCTTGAGGCACATTTTCTAGCTCAGTGTTCTCTATTTTTAATCATGCACTATTATCAGTGACAGTTTTTGGAAATTGCACCAATATATGTTTAATTACAAACTACATGCACATACCATCGTAAATATGTATATTAAAGCTTAATTGCTTCCTTATTTTTAGATAAAACTAACTCTGAATATGAGTTACAATCTCCACTTCTTGCATCCTTGAGGATCATCCTGAGCACCCCAGGTGTGTGCCCAGGCTTTGCAGGCTGCTGTTGTGAGAGGTGTAAATACTTGGCAGAGCCTAATCCTGCTCCGTCAGAAGGCAAACAAAAATCCAGGACGCAGGAAAGGGAGATGTAGCCTGGTTATGTTTTCACAATCACAGGCTGATGAAACTGGAAGGGACCTCAGAGACCATCTGGTGCAGCAATTTTCTTGAGTGCTAATTCTGTGAAATGTGCATAGGTATTGTGTCAAAAGGGAGTTTCAGGGTCAAAAAAGTTTGGGAAACCCTGGTTTAGATAATTTTAAACAGATGTCTTTATAGCAAGACTTTTAGACCTTTGTCATGCAATAAATTATGCCATGTTCAAAACAAAACAAAAAACACCCCCCACAAAACCCAGCCACACTTTTTGGAGTGTCTTGTGGGGCTTCATAACACAAGCATGGGAAAACTGTCTTATTTTACAGTTGCCAAAACATTGGTCTGCAAGGTATGAATAATGAACACAATTTGCCAGTGACTAGAACATAGGCTTCTGATTTACTCAGCCTGGAGAAAAAGCATTGTCTGGAACTGTCTATTCTCTGAGAAAGGTGCTGGGGTTCCACACGAGCCCCTGAGGGACCCTTGAGGATCCCATTGCAGTCTCTCCGATCACATCTCTGCCACTCCTCAGAAGACCCAGTTTCATTCCCGGCTACTTGCATGATTGACTCCGACCCTGAGAGCTGAGGGGAATTTCTTGAAATCCATCTCACGAGGTGTTAAAGTGAATTAAAAAAATGAACATACACATTCAAATAATATAAAATAACTATTGAACAGAGGGTGAAAAAGGGGTAGAGAAAATGTCGCAATAGAGAACACAGTTCCATGTCTTACTGCGCCCACTGGGACCCGCACGTAGTCAAACAATCACAGAGCTATGTCAGGCTGTGCAAAACGTCAGCCAAGCATCCGACTAAAAAATTACTTCATTATTGACACAAGAGTTAAGCTATCCTACTAAATAGGAATAAAATTACTGACCCCTTACAATTTGGAGCACTTCCTCTCTGTAGGGTAGTTCCTTTTCTTAGAAGTCCTGTTCGCACTCATACACATGCACGCACACACAGTCATACACACATACTGTGTACAACACAGGGTTCCATGCATTCACACAATATACAATGCATGTGGTCACACATACCATACACATGGTATCACACTCATTCACATGTAACACATATGGTCACACACATACAGTCACACACTTGCACACACACTCTTTCACACACTATAACCTATAAATCTCCCTGCCTCCCCCTGGCCAAGGCATCCTCCCAAACCATTATTCTGCCCACAGCTGCTTCCAAAAGACTGCCTCTGTCTTTCTGATCCTTTGTGTCTCTATTTATTGAATCACTGCCTCCTGAGCGTGTTTTCCCTTAGCTGTTGGTTTCGTTCTGTTCTTGTTTCTCAGCCTCCCAACTTTATTCCAACTCTGTCCCACCCAGCTGCTTCAGTCAGCCTTCTAGCCACAGAATTGCTTTCCTGCCAATAGATTCAACTCTGGGCCCTGGGAGTCCGGGCTCTGCTCTGGATAACAACCTCCTGTTCCGTAAGCCACGGGTCCCCTTTCATATTTCTTTTCCCATTTGCTGACCCCTTGGTGCCACCTGCCCTTGGCCATCCTTCCCTTGGTTTTCATCATGGCTCAGGTTTGCTAGGCCCAGGAGCAGCTTTGTTCTCCTGCTACCTAGTGACCCTCATCCCCACCCCAGAGTCTAGAAAAGGAAGTAGAGTCCGGACACCAGGGAAACCAGGTTCAGGCCCTTTTTTGCTGTCCCCTTACTTATGTGGCCATGTTTCTTGATTTTCCCAAACTCATTTCTCCAACTGAAAAGGGCGGGTGGTGGTGAGGCCTTCCTCACGGGATGATGGGGTGGCCTCAGCAAAGGGGCAATTCCTGAGGGCCTGGTCATTATAATTACTGTTATTGCTGCCAAATAAACCTCAACACGATGGCACTAGCCTTGCTGCTCAAAGGGACAGTGAACGCATTTTCTTCTTTCTCTCCCCTCTCCCCCCACAAGGCTGGGTTGGAGTTCCCATGAAGGTTCTGGCTGTGCCGCCCCAGGGCTGGTACTTGGGATCTGGCCCCTGGAATCTGGAGTCCCAGGGCTGAGCCAGGCAATCTCCTGTGGAAGTATAAATCCAAGGTGTCTGGTTCACACAAATAGCCTAAGACTTGGGATATAAAGTAAATGGGACCTTAAAAACAAATTCAAGACTCGTGTTAATGGCACTGGGATTTCAATCCTCTCTCTTGCAAGGTGCTGGCACTCCAGGACATCTGCTCCCCTAATCCTCCCCTCTAAATGGACCTAGGGACTATGCTGACCTGGAGAGATTTGCTCCATGGGAGGCAGAGGGGCAGGATTCTCAGCCCTCACAGTTTAATGTCTGTGATCTGCACTTCTCCTCCAGGTCCCTGGGGTGTCTTTGCTGGGACATCTGAACTTGGCCCTTCAGGCAGTCACTGTGTTGGAAACTGGGTCCCTGTTGAGGCTTGGGGAAGAGACCAGTAGGCATGGAAGCGTCTTGGAAGCACCACCACCGTAATCACACATACATGCTTCAAGGGAACTGGACTTAGGTCCTATATCCCAGCTAAAGGGGTGAAAGAAGTCACACTGGACTCCCCTCCTTGGATGTGTAGCTATAATGGGCTTGTCTAAAAGCAAATCTCACTATCCTGCCCTGGTGTGGCTCTCAGTGGTTGAGCATTGTCCTGTAAACTGAAAAGTCACAGGTTCAATTTTTAGTCAGGGCACATGTTAGGTTGCGGGTTTAACCCCTGGTTAGGGTTTGTACAGGAGGCAACCAAGTGATGTGTTTTTCTCTCACATTGATGTTTCTCCCCCACCCCTCTCATTTAAAGGCATCATGGCTTCTCTCTTCAGTTGCTTAACATTCTTTAGTGTTTTCCCTTGGATAAGGACAAACTTCTTTTTTAAATATTTACTTATTGATGCTTTTAGAAACAGAAGAAGGTAAGAGAAACATTGATTTGTTATTTTACATATTTATGCATTCATTGCGGTTCTTGTATGTGCCTTGACCGGGGATTGAACCTGCAATCCTGATGTATTGGGATGACATGCTAACCAACTGAGCTACCTGGCCAGGGCAGGAGAAATTCTTATCATGATCTTCAAGGCTCTGCCTGGCCTGGTCCCTGCTTGCCTCTACAGCCTCATTCCATTTCATCTAATCCCTTCCCCCATTTCATCTAATGTTCATCCACTCATCCTTCAGCTAGGTCACCTCACCAAAGTATGGATGTGTGGAGTTTAACTGCCTGTAGAATCCTCAACTGGGAATAATCTGGCAGTCAGATATAAAGTTCTAGCGCAGGGGGTCATAGATTTAGGAATCATCAGGATGCTAATGACAGGTGAAACTACTAACATAGACCAGCCTGCCTATGAGAGTGTAGAGAGAGAGAGAAGGCAGGTGGGACAGGCCCTGAGGGCACTGACACTTGAAGGATGGGATGAGGAGGTGGCTGCAGTGAACACTGAGAAGAAACTGTCAGAGATGTAGGAGGAAACCGAATGCCCTGTCCTCCCTGTCTGGAGAAGCCGGCGCTCAGCAAGAGCACCTGCAGGGCCTCAGGCTTGGGCACCAGTGAGTCCAGAAGTGCTTGGAAGTGAGGAAGTGGCAGGAGCATGTGGAACTTTGGGACTTCTTCTCTTGGGGAGAATTATTACTATTTTTTTAAAAAAATTTATTTATTTTTAGAGGGGAGGGGAGGGAGAGAAACATGGATATGAGAAAAACATCGATCTGTGGCCTCTCGTACACCCCACACTGGGAACCGCCCCCCCCCCCCACCCCCCTACACTCCCACTCCCTTCCCCACAACCTAGGCATGTATCCTGATTTGGAATTGAAATGGCAACGTTTTAGTTTGCGAGACAATGCCCAGCCAACTGAGCCACACCAGTCAGAGCAAGACTTATTTATATATTGGGAGGGGAAAGACTTTTTTTTTAAAGGAAACATTCAAAGAAGAATATAACTACAACACCTGTACTGCTGCCACTTGCTAATAAATTTTGTGTGAAGAGAATGTGGGATCTAGACACACTTTTTGCTTAGTTTGGTTCAAGGTGGGAGAGACTTGAATGCAATTTGAATGCTGATGAGAATGAGCTGTGAAAAGGGGAGATGCTGAGGAAGCTGAGGTGAGGGGGTTTGAGGACCAAGTTCTAAAAGCTCTGGAAGGAAGGTTGAGCACTTAGCCGCCAGTTACCCCCAGAATCTCCAAGGCTGAGAGAAGTGGAAATTTCTGAGTCGCCTGCTCTCTCTCTTCACCTTCTCCTTGGATGTCTCACAGGCAACTCGAAATCAGATGGCTCATAAGAATTAGCTACACCCCCATCCCACAAATGTGCCACAACTTTTACCATCTCCAGGAATGTCCCTATCATCCACCCAGGTGTTCCTTGACCATCTTTTCCCCTCATACCCCATGCCCAATGCACCAGCCAGGCCTTCGCACCTCCCTCAGATTTGATCACTTCTCTACATCTCCCCCACCACCACCTTCACCCAGCACCATGTTGCCTCAGCAAGTTTCCTAGTGGTCTCCCATTTCTACACTGTCCTCCTACAGTCTCCACTACACATGAGCCAAATGATCTTATCAGGTCCTAAACCAGAACTTTTGACTCTTGCTCAGAAAGTCCATGGGTCTCCCCACTCAGGATCATATGCATGAGGATTTTGTATCCTGGTCCCTGGCCTTGCCTCCTGCCTCCTTTCTTACAAGAAGCGTCTCCTTGCTTTCCTCCAGCCCACTGGCCTTCTCACTGCTTCTCACACAAGCCAGACTCCCTCAGAACATTTGCGCATGCTATCCCCTCTCAGAGTGCACTTCAGATCTGCTCAAGGTCTGCCCTCTCCCTCCTCCCCTCCAGGTCTCAGAAAGCTTCCCTGACCACCCTCCATCCCAAACCATCCCTCTCTTATTCTCTCCCCTGCTTTATTTTATTTCTGTGGCACTCAGCTCTTCCTGAAGTTACATTATTTATCTGTCTACTTACTATCATTTATTTCCCCCACAAAGTTATTAGCCCTGTGTATGTCCTCCCCATGACTTGAACAGCATCTGGACAGAGTAGGTGCCCCATTGAAGTGTGTTTAGCAAATGAATTCAACTCCAGGAATTGAGGAATTGTGTGACCAGAGTGTAGGATGGCTGTCCATACGGATGTTGGCATCCCTAAGGTTGACGGGGAGGACTGAATGGAGAGAAGGGACAGTTGATGGCAGAGCCCTCAGTGGAAGTGGGGGAATGATCGGGAGGTCTGTGGCTGGATCAGGTGGCCCTGAGAGCAGGGCCATAAACTGGGAAGCCCTGGCTTATAGGGGAATCTGCTTCTTGGGTGGGAAGGGAGGGGGATGAGGGGGTCAGACCAACTTCTAGACCAACACTGAATTATAGAACTTTTTGCATTTGTGGAAGTGGTGTATATCTGCACTGTCAAATATAACACTACCAGCCACATGTGGTTATTGAGCCCATAAGTATGGCTAGTGTAGCAGAAACTAAATATGAATTTTCTCTTAATTAACTTAAGAACCACATGTGGCTAATGGCTACTTTATTAATCAGTATACTTTTATTTAAAAAAAAATTTTTTTTTGTTGTTCCATTACAGTTGTCCCAATTTTCCCCTGTTGCTCTCCACTGCCCTCCCCTCCTCCCACTCCCACAATCAATCCCTGCCCTGTTGTCCATGTCCTTGGGTCATTTGTACTAGTTCCTTGACTAATCAGTACACCTTTAGACTTCCCATCAAATAATACCATCTGGGCAGAGCTAATAGAAAATGAAAGTTAAGAAGGATTTCATAGGAAGATGTCTCAAAGAGCAGGACCTCAGGACATGAAACATGCCCGTTCCTTTTTACGGAGTTGACGCAGAGATATGCTTATTTTTCTAAAAGAATGAGTAAAATGTGACTTCTGGCCAAGATGGGGATGTAAATACACATGCTGCATCTCCTCACAACTAAGAAGGAATTTACAACCACTTAAAAACTAAAAACAAAACATAAAATTGAAACTACAGGGAAGCTCAGCAAAGAAATAAAAAAGAAAGAATCAGCCAGAATAGTAGGAGGGGCGGAGCCAGGAGGGAGAGAAAGAGGAGCGGCGCAGCAGCTGCAGGAGCAGTGCTTGGCAGGTGCACAGCTGGCGGGCATGGCTAGTGGCACAGCTAGCAGTAGCCATGGTGAAAAACACTGTCATACAGTTTAAACCTGAGAAACGATCCCAGCCCCAAACCAGACGGATCCCAGCCCCAGACCACGTAGCTTGCAGTTCCAGCACTGGGGAAAATAGAGCCACATTGCTTCTGACTGTGAAAGCCAGTGGGGGTTGGTGTGGAGGAAGAAGCTATCAGTCTCGAAAAGGAGGCAGAAGTACCTGGAAAAGTGGAGGCAGCTGGCACTTTTCCTTCCTGGACCCCTCCTCCACATACAGCGCCAAAACTCAGTGAAACAGGTGCCAGCACTAACAAATACCTAAGACTCCACCCTCTATATGTAACAGGTGTGATGGCACTACCCAAATCACAGAGGCAAACACAGAAAGCTATCAAGATGAGGAGACAGAAGTACAGCCCAGAAGGGGGGGTGCAGATCAAGGTCCCAGTGACACAATTAAGCAACGAGCAGATAGCACACCTAACAGATGAGATAGAGAACTTAATAGATGCACAGTTTAAGACATCGATGATAAAGATACTCACAGACTTGACAGAAAAAGTTAAACAGGACAGGGAAAGAATGAAGGCTACCCTGGCTGAAATGAAGGAAAACCCACATGAAACAAGTGGTGAAGGAAAGAAAATCAGGGTTCAAATAAACAAATTGGAATGTAAGGAAGAAATAAATAGTCAATCAGTACCGAAGGAGGAAATGAGAATTGAAAAAAAAACAGGAGAGGCTTAGAAACCTCTGGGATAGCTTTAAACCTGCCAACATCTGAATCATAGGATTGTCAGAAGGTTAAGAGAAAGAGCAAGAAATAGAAAAATTGTGCAAAAAAATAATGAAGGAAAACTTCCCTACTGTGGGGAAGGAAATGGATATATGGGTCCAGGAAGCACAGAGAGTCCCAAACAAACTAGACCTAGGAAAGACCACACGAAGACACATCATAATCAAAATACTAAAGGTTAAGGATAAAGAGAGAATCTTAAAAGCAGCAAGAGAGAATAGGAGAATTACCTACAAAGGGGTACCTATAAGACTGTCAGCTGACTTCTCAAAAGAAACTTAGCAGGCAAGAAGGGACTGGCAGGAAATATTCAAAGTAATAAAAAGCAAGGACCTACAACCAAGATTACTCTATCCAGCAAAGCTATCATTCAAAATGGAAGGGCAAAGGAAGTGCTTCCCAGGCAAGGTAAAGTTGAAGGAGTTCATCATCACCAAGCCATTATTATATGAAATGTTAAAGAGACTTACTTAAGAAAAAAAAGATAAAAACTATGAACATTAAAATGAAAACAGTATCATAACTATCAACAACAGAAGCTAGAGAATGGAAACAAAGACAAACTAAGCAGACAACCAGAGTGGGAACAGAATCATAGGTATGGGGAGCATGGTGGGGAGGTAAGCTGGGAGGGGGCAGGGGGGAGAGGGAGGAAAATGGTGCAGAATTAAGAAGCATAGTAGGAGGGCACAGAATGGAAAAGGGGATATTGAGGGAAGCTTTATGCATGACCTAAGGACATGGACTAAGGGGTTGGTATTGCTGGAGGGAGGTGGGGAGCAAAGGGGAAAGAAATTGGGACAACTGTCACAGCATAATCAATAAAACATACAAAAAAAAGGAAATGAATAAAATGTGATAAAAACACTAAGTAAAATAGAGGTATATATAAATGACTAACAAACACTCAAAACAAAATCTCTTCATTTACTTCCCAAACCTTAAGTAAACTACACATAACAAATATAGTAACACTGATTTCTTATCCTGGCTGGTTTGGCTCAGTGGATTGAGCGTTGGCCTGCGAGCTAAGTGTCGCTGGTTCGATCTTCCAGTCAGGGCACATCAGAGAAGGAAAACTCTGATTCCAAAAAACCTCCGCTGCCTTGCCGCATACCTCTTCAGGGGAAAGGCTAAGGGAGTAAACCCCGACAGAAAATCCGGAGCCGGAGTCCCTAAGGCGGTTTGACGTTGTAGTCAACACCGGCAACTCCTGCGGCGCACCTGAAGCCAAGCTGTATTGACTCCGTCTTTCCCTTGGATCCTTCAGCTGCGAAGAGAGGGGGGGTCTGCTGCATGGGCAACAGCAGATCCTCCATATCACCCTGCCCAGGCTCTGTAGCTTCAGCTCCACTGGAGAGGACACTCCAGCGTCATCGCAAGATGTCGATTCAACACGGGAGGAGACAGATACCGTGTCACTCCCGAGTCGGACTGCACAGCCATTCTCGGCGGTGCAGATAGACTCTTAAGAAGCTACACCATCGTCTCTCGAGACGGACGGCTGCCAACGACGACAACTGATTTCTTATAAAGTCGCTTATTATATTTCTGTCAGGAATCAGATCTCACATCCTGACAAATGTCCAAATGACCTTTCTTTCCTTCCTTTCTCTCTCTCTCCTTTTCCTCTTTCTTTCCCTACCTCCTTTTCATTCTTCCTTCCCCCTCCCTCTGTGTCTCCCTCTCCTCTTTTTCCTCATTTAGTGATAGTGCTGTCAGTAGAATATTGCCTTAGGACATTTTGGATTTTACTGCTTTAGGGTTACCTGTGGTGGTGGTGGTGAGAGAAAAGGTCTGGAAACAGCGAGTGTGAATGAGAGAATGTGAATGAGGGAGAAGAGAGAATTACTCCTTTGTCATCTGGATTAGAGGAAAGAGAGTGAACCAGGCTCCTCCAGCTCAAGCTTCCCCACCTGGGTGATGGGAGCAACTCTGTTTCCAACTTGGCTTTGGTCCCTGCGGGCTGTGGATTGAGGGGGTTGAGGCTCTGCACTGAGTCAAATCTGCAGAAGCTGCCAACTGGACTGATGTCAGCATCAGGTCCGACTAGGACAAAACCAGCATTTAAAAACTTTAACTATATTTGTCTCAGCTTCTTATTGATCATAAAACCAATATATAATAATACAAGAAAGATGTTTAAACCCCCCTTCCTATTTTAATTCCTCCACTGTTCAACCCAACTGCTGTCGTCTAAACATAACTTTTGACACTTGAGAGCTTGTCAGGGTAGAAATGTGCCCTGCAGGGAGGCATTGGCTTTAGGAAGGTTCTGAAAGAGTCTGGCCAGTCCTCAGCCTGCTTGCCTGTGAGGGCCTGGTCAGGGGGTGGGGGTGGGGTGGGGGGAAGGGACATGGTTGTGATTTTCAGCCTGATGGATAAGAGGTATTTAATGGTAGTTCTTAAAAGAAGTAATCTCCCCAGATAATCTCACCCAGTGTGGGGGGGGGTGCATGGAAAAATGCCTCTTGCTTGTCTTTGCAGTCACCTTTATAAGAAGAACCTCGACGTGACCAAAATCTGGAAAGGAAAACCGCAGCCACTCCTCAGAGTGGAGGACCACGATTTCACCATGAGGCCTGCCTTTGGAGGTAGGATCGCGTCCTTCCCCTGACCTGCTGGGTCTTGTCCCCAAGGCTGCCTGCTGCTGCTCTGTGCGTTCTCTCCTGGTATTTTCCTCCTCACAGTCAGACAAGCCCAGCTGCTTCCAGAGTTACTCCTTTTCCCAAGGAGGAAAGGGCTGGAAGGAAGTGAGTGGAGAGGGCTGTTGGCTGAAGAGGAGCTGATATCACTAAGCTGTTTACATTCAGAAAGGACAGGCCCTGTTACTGCCAACTTTCCGTTCTTAAAAAAATAAGAGCTGGCTGGGAGTCTGGACCCAGAGTGGCTCCCTAGCTCAGGCACCCTGTGCCTAGCTGGAAAATTTGGGTTTTGAGGGGGCCCCCTGCTTTTCAACAACAATTTAGCAAAACCCCATTAAAAAGCCCCTCTGCAAACTTGTCCCTAAGAAGCTTCCCTGCTTTGGGGTCAGGGAGGAGCAGCATGGCTGGTGGCTGTCCCTTTCAGGAACTGGGAAATGCCACATGCCAGCAAGAAAGGAGCCAGCTGGCCTCTCTGTGCAACCAGGTGGGGGTAGGGTGAGAACAGCAGTGAGCATAAAATACAGGCCAACGCCAGCCTTGTGTGTTGGGGGAAACAGGCCTGGAGCACTTCAGCTGATGGACCCTGGCCAAGGCAGACCCAGGCAGGCTGGCGTCCGTTTCCCTTTATCTTTGCTCTTGATCTTTTCTGAGGTCCCAGTGTTTTCTGTGGTGGCAGGAAGGAGTAAGGGTGACCTTTGGACAGGTCAGTGGCCCTCTCTGAACCTCTGCTTGCTGGTTTGTAAAATGGGGTTAGTGTTAGGATTAAGCCAGATAATGCATGTAAAGCCCCTAGCATATCCCCATCCACATCCACTTAGAAAAACCCAGCTGCCAGGATTTCCTCTTGTGTGTCTGTTAAGGCTTAAGACATTAATTTATCCCAAAGGCCTCTGTATTTTAAAAGGCCTCAAAACTCCCCACTCAATTCCCTGAGCTCTGATACCTGCTGAGCAAAAGGAGAAAAGTAGGCAGCAGATTACAGTCTGTGCCTCGTCTTCCTGCCCAGGAATGCTGCTCATACTGGTGGGTTCGGCCAGGAGGCCACCCTCTCTCTGGGAGTTCTGGTTCCATGGCTGCCTGCCATGAATAATATCGCTGAGGAATTTTATCAAAACAAAGTTTTCTTGAACAAGCAGTTCTGAAATAGCTGAACTGCTCCAGGAGGTCCAAGCAAGGTGTCCCTACAAGCAGGAAACTTCACCTTGCCTTCCTTATAGAGCATCAGTGAAGGGAGAGAGGGTCAGCTAAGTGACTAGAACAATAATAGACAATAGTATTAATAACAACTAACACTTCTTTTTAGTGGTTCCTCTCTGTGTTAGGCACCATTTGAATGGAGGCAATCTTATTTTAGTCTTCACAACTACTCTGTGAAGTAACGACTGTAATTATCCCTAGATGGGGAAACTGAGGCACAGAGAGGAGATATGACAGACCCAGGCCACACTGCTGCTTAGGTTAGACCCTCCCTCCTAGCCTGGTCACTTTCTTGTCTCCTCTATCAGTATGTCCCTCAGTGCAGGGCAGACATATCCATGAGGCAGAATAGCCATAGCACCCGAGGGCTCACGAACGATGCTCCAGGGCCCCTGAAAATATTTTAATTTATTTTAAAATCAGAAGAAAAAGAGAAATTTTGGGTAAAGAAAAAAATTTTAGTATATTCACCTTTATACCAATGCAGTTGTAAAATGTGATTTGTTTACTATTTTTTTACGGAGGAAGGGGCCCATGAAGGCAAAAAAGCCTGGGGGCCCTAAAATGTCATAACATGGCCCTGACTGAATACACTGTTGTGTGTGTGTGCTGGGGGCTGACTGATATTCTGAACAATGTGTTGTCACTTCCTACCAGAAGCAAGAAAGAGCCTGAGTGATCACCTGGGCAATACCCTCAGTTTACAGAAGAGCCTGGGGTCCAGAGGGTTCAGTGAGAGCCACAGAAAAGATGGGGGCAGAGCTTGTGTTTTTCCTGAGATGTCAGCTGCAAAACTGAAAGCCTGGTAAAAATGCCACCTCCTCTGGGAAAAAGCCGGGAGAGCCAGGAGCCAGCTCTCAGGAATGCAGGTGAAGTCCTGCCATGTTCCTGGCAAACCCAGCTCCAAACAGAATCATCCAGGATGCAGCCCAGTCAGGGTACTCCTTTCTCAAGTGGTGTTTGACGAGCAGATTGGACTTCCTGTGCCCTAATCCCTGTGTTAGGGATAAAGAAGCAAGTCAGTGACTCTCAAACCAGCAGGAGATAATTAACAGATAAATCATGGAAAAGGGGCGAGGAAATGACATTCTGCAGCTCCTCACACATATCCCTGGGATCAAAAGGAGGAAGATTGTTGTCACCAAACACAGAGAAATGGGAAGATGTAGCTATACCTGCAACTGCTGGGGACCACTAGCTTGTGGAGGGTCAGACTAAGCCCCTGCCTGCCTAAGCTTCTGAGACTAGGGAAGGCCCTGACTTTGCTAGAAGCTACAGAGGAAGAAGGCCATCACCTCCAGCAGGTGCAGTAAGACCTGAGGCTCTTACACATCAGCTGTCATGACCTCAGTTACCAAAGCATAGAGTGGGGGCCACTCCTCCCTTCTACCAGGGCAGTTGCTCCTCTGGGCACTTTATATCCCCTGTAAGGCTTTCCTAGATGTCCAGATGTTACTTGGCAAGAAGAGGGGAAAGAGAGCACATAATGGGGTGTCAGAGCTCCACACCCCCACAAGCCTGTAAGTAAGTAGTTTTATGACTGCTGGAGTCCTGGCCAAGCAGGCAGGATGGGGCCTTCACTGGCGGGGCTTCCTGTTGCCTGCAGTTCCAGTGGCTGTTAGAATCTTTAATCCCTGGGAGCATCTGGAGGTAGCTTAGATCTGACTGTCCTGCCGGTGCACCTCATTCCTGGGCAGGAGGCTGGTGGGTCTCTGAGGAGGAGGAAGCTGGCAGACAGCACATAGATGACTCTGCAAGTGACAGAAGATGCTCCTTCCTTGGGGGTAGCCCTGTGCCAGGCCCCCATTTAGAGGCAGAGCCTGGGTTCCTTCTGCCCTGATGCCAGCCCAGCCTGACACCTCCCTTCCCTTAGCACTCACGCCCGCCAAGTGGGTCATTGAATGAAGATTCCCCACAAAAAATGTGGGGTGTTTCTTCTCATGTCTGTCTTCTCTTCCTATTTTACTTCTCTAAAAGAGACTTTCTTGTGGATTGATTTTTTAAAGTAATTGATAGAAATTTGCCTAAGACTTGATACCCCTTGGATGACCTTTTCAGTTTGGAGAGAGAAAAGATAAAAAATCTAGCAGCTTTCTAATAATCCCAGGGACCGGATGAAATGCAAATGCCTCGTCTCAGCTCCCAGCGGCCCAAAGCAGTGGTGGGTCCCTGTTAGAGGGGCCTCCGGAGGCCGGGGCTTCTCCTCCATTTGTTGGAAGAAATATTGTAATGCTGATTGTTTTTAACATTTAAATTTAATTTTTAAAAAATTATGGTAAACTACATATAACATAACATTTACCATTTTAACCATTTTGAAGTGTAGAGATCAGTGGCATTAAGCACATTGACATGTTGTACAACCATCCCTACCATCCATCCCAGAACTTTTTCATCTTCCCAGACTGACACTCTGTATCCACTAAACAATCGCTCCCTGCTGCCCTTTTCCCCCAGCCCCTGCTAACTACCCTCCGCTTCCTAGCTCTCTGATTTGGCAATTCTAGGGACCTCGTATAAGTGGCATGGTAGAGCTTCTGACTGGCTTATTTTGTTAGCATAATGTCTTCAAAGGTCATCCATGTTGTAGCATATGATAGTATTTCCTTCCTTTTTAAGGCCAAATAATATTCCATGATATGAATATATCACATTTTGTGTATCTACTCGTCTGCCAGTGGACATTTGGATTATTTCTACCTTTTGACTATTGTGAATAATGCTGCTGTGAACATGTGCATATAAATATCTGTTTGAGGCCCTGCTTTCAATTCTTTTGGGTATGTATATACTTAGAAGTGGAATTGCTGGACCATATGGTAATTCTATGTTTAATTTTTCTTTTTGAGCCACCACCATGCTGTCTTCTACAGCAGCTGTACCATTCTGCATTCTTGCTAGCACAATGCCGATTTTTATTGCATAATTCAAACTTAGTTTAGATGGGAAGTAAAGGAGGGATGTAGTATCATCATAGATTTGTTTGAATTACATCCAAGGGATTTGTCAGGATGGTCAGGAAGAATGGTGACAACAAACTAGGTTAGGTTCTCCAACCAAAATGCTACTGTTCTTAAAGGCAAATATGTGTTTTTTTAGCTATTATTATGTGTCAGGCAGGGTCTGTGATAATTTGGGACTCAGTGGTGAACAAGACAGCCACAGTTCTTGGAGTTTTTACACTCTAGCTGGGGGAAACCAGTGTTAATGAAATCATCATATCAAGATGTCAAATTGTGCCCTGGCTGGTGTGGCTCAGTGAGTTGAGCGCTGACCTGCAAACTAAAAAGTTGCTGGTTTAATTCCTGGTCAGGGCACATATCTGGGTTGTAGGCCAGGTCCCCTTTGAGGGTGTGCGAGAAGCACCCCATCGATGTTTCTCTTGCACATCAATGTTTCTCCATGCTATTGGAGTCCTTTACATCCAATGACTTTGCCTGAAACAATAGGTTGTTCTCAAGGAAACAGATACATGATTAAGTGCAATCAAGTGTCACAGAGTAATGTAGGACACCCCTCCTGATGGAGTCAGGGAATTGAGGGAGTGGTCAGTTCTGCCAGAGAGAGAATCAGAGAACCTTTCATTCAGGAGGTGATGCCCACAATGAGTCCAGAAAGATGTGCAAGGGGTGAGCCCAGTGAACGGAAAAAGGAGGACAGCCAGGGAGAAGGGAGCTCACGGGTAAGGGTGAGCACACCTGGTCCTGAGCAGTGGCTGAGGGTGACTGTCATCAGAGGCAAGCTGGGTGGAGTTAGGTATGGAGGTGGGGGGGTCCACAAGGGCAAGAGGCACTCTGGGCAGGGAGCAGCTATGGGTGGGAGAAGAGAAAACACGGCTCAGGAGTCGGCTTGCTCTCCCTGCCCTGCCGTCTGCCGGCCCAGGATCCTGAGGTCTCTGAGTTCTGAAGTTGGACGTCGTCTTCTGAGTTGATATGAAGGTGTATTTGTCAAAGAAGTAGAATAAGATAGTATCATTTTTACAGTTTCTTAGCCTCCAGTTGTACTCTTGACTGGGATGGGCCTGCAAATGTTGGTGCTGCCCTTGGAGTACAGCTCGCCAGCAAGGGGCAGGGCAGAGGGGAGAGTGTGGCTGGAGAGGCAAACCCAGAGGTCAGCATGGGGTGGGCTGGTTGCCAGTGAGTGAGTCAGGGAAGTCCAGGGGATGGGACCCTGCCTGTGACCAGGGGCACTACAGGCTGTGCCTGTAGTGCCTCCCCACAGCAACTTCTAGAACACATGAGAAATTTTCCTGTGATAACTTTAAGCAACAAAGTTAGCAGAGAAGACAGGAATATTGGCTCATGTGCTTCTTTGAGCATCACCGGGCACTTGTGCAAGTCTCAGTTCCCACACCAGGCCTCCTGAACCAGAGATTCTGGGGGCAGAGCCCAGGGAGCTGGGTTTTTACAAGTCCTGCTTTGATGCTGATTCACAAAGTTGGAGAACCACTGGCTGACTTCCAGAAGTAGGATTTTACAATGTCCCATGCCCTGTATCCATTTTCCTTACGCTGTCAAACTCTTCTCTCCCGCCTCCACCAGCTGTCTCCCACCCGACTGCACTTGCTGAGTGGCGGAGCCTTTTACGGGCTCGGCCTCCCTGACCTCTCTTCCATGCTGCTCTGCTCTGGCTACTCCTTCCCTTCGTGGTCTCTGTGCTGCAGCCCTTCCCGGGATCCCTTCTCCCCTCTGAAGACACGCAGCCCCTTCTACAACCAGCTCTCCACTAATGACGACTCTCAGTTTCCCTCTTGAGCCTGTGACTTCTGTTTGGCTCATCAGATCCCTCTCTTAAAGCAGAAGAAACCCACAGCGATGTTAAGGAGGAAAGACATGAATGCCTCATTAGTTTAACTAGACTCTTTTCTTTCTAACCCCTATTAGGACTCAGTTCCACTCAAGACATAAAATTGTTCACAGAAGGAGGAGAAAGATCAGTCATTTGGAAGAATTTCTCCCAAAACCAGACTGGGAAGGACTACAAAATGGAGAGTTCAGGAGAGCCTGGGAGTGTTAGCCTCTGGCTGTAGGGAGGTCAAGGCAAAGGTCAACTCCACTGGGCTTAGACCAAGGAGGGCAGGGCTGTTAGCTCTCTTCAAGCTTGAGGTGTGAGTCCCCCGAAATGCAGCTCCGGAGCCTCCTGAACACACAGATTGTTTACCTCCAACCACCCAGGCTCCCTGCGAATGTGACCTGCAGTCCCATGTGGCCGTACCTCCAGAGCATTGACACCACCCTTCCAGGCTTTATCAGATTTTTCTTAGGAGGGCAGCCAGGGCTGTGGAGGGCAAGGCGGCCCTGAGAACAGAGACACAGTAACAGGTCTCAAGCAAGCTGATATATTTTATCTGGAAAATGTCTTCACCAAACCCAGCTCCTGGTTAAACACTGTGAGCATTATCTGAAAACCAGGCCACTGGGGAGTGAGTCTAGGGAGGGTGGTGGCTGTATTGTTTTCTTCCTTTGGTTTCTGAAACACTGGATGTTGCAGGTCCCATGGAAGGTGGGTCGAGTAGAGCACACCTTCCACGGGAAGCAGCCCCACCAGGGGTCAAGGGCTCAAACTCTGGGCCGATTAAATATCCCAGGCTAACGAAGGCTCCAGGGGAGGAGTTAACCAGTCTCACTTCCTCGATGGCCATGTTGGGAGCACACAGCTCTGTGCAAGGGTGCAGGAATCTGGGTAGTGGGCGAGGCCCCCAGGCAGGCTGCTGGCAGACCCTCCCTTGTGTTACAAGTCACTCAGGGGAGAAAGGCAGACCAATAGCCCTGAGAAGGGGTTCTCCCCCCCACACTGGACATTCCACTTCTGGCACCTTCAGATCACCCTTGGAGCCAGGCATAAGAAGAGAGTATGGCTGTTAGAGTGGGAATTCCACATGGGCCCTGGCCTAAGCCATCAGTTGAGGAACACAGGAAATTAAAAAGATCAGCTTACACCTTGATTTTTCTGAAAGGGAAAATAGAAAAATAAAAATATAAAGTATTATATTTATTTGTTTCATGTTTAAGAACTCAGGAAATATCCACAAAATCCGACTAGTAATAAATAAAATGCTTCCATTCTATCAAGCTGAACCAAAAACCCAAATCTTTTTTTTAAAAATAATTTATTTATTTGTTTATTTATTTATTTTTAGAGAGGGGAAAGGAGAAAGGGAGAGAAACATCACTGTGTGGTTGCTTCTCACTCGTGCCCCCAGCTGGGGACCTGATGTGCAACCTAGTCATGTGCCCTGACTGGGAATTGAACCAGTGACACTTGGTTTGCAGGCCGACGCTCAATCCACTGATCCACAACAGCCAGGGCAAAAACCCAAATCTTTAATGGCACGACTGCAAGTATTAGCAAGCGTATGGGGGAGTTTTGGGGAGGAGGGCATTAGTGAGCCAATCCCATGCCCTGGGCCACCTCTGCAAGGTCCTCCTGCCCCTGCATTTATGCTAAAACAGGATTGAGCCTTCTAGTTCCTACTCTGTGTCAGGATCCCTGATCATTCCTCTCTGCCCATGGCCAAAGCCTTGGTCCCGTCCAGTCCCTCTCATTACCTAAGACCCACACTCCCCCTGCCACCCTAATGTTCTCCATGGGCAGACCACCGTGGGTCAGGACATTCTGGTCCTGCACTCTCCGTCAACAGCTCAGAGGACCCCGGACAATGCCTTCTTCCCAGCAGACCCACCCACCCATCACCTGTCTCTCTCAGACACATACTTTTCACCTGTGAGTGTAATAGCATTCATTAATATGCTTGACAGGCACAGGTTTTTGGTTTTCCCTATTCTAGATTTTAAAAAAATACTAAAATCTAAAAAATATTTTATGAAAGCATAATTTACATACAAAAAGTGAACAGATTGTAAGAGTGTAGCCCACTAAGTTATCACAAAGTGAACTCACCAACATAACCATCACTCAAGCCAAGAAATAGAACAGGAACCCACAGATAAATACAGTTTTAGAAATTTTGTCACAGGCCAGATGAAGTTGAATGCTGAGCGTCTGTGCTATGTGCTTTCATGCTTCTCATTTGACATGTCTTGAAAGGATTTCAATACCTCGTACAGTGTTGTCTTTCACTGTGATCTAACTGTGCAGAGAAGATCTCATCTCCCACCATATCGAAGGCTTCTAGAGGGTAGGACCCCAGCTACCTCTTAGGTCCTCTGTAGGTAGACTTTGAATGACTGAATGAACCCCACCCTAGGCATGCAGGTGTCCTAACCCCACCTCAGAGGCTCTTGGGCCTCATTCTTATGCCTCGTTCCATCCTTTTTATCTGTCACAAGTGGATCAATGACCAGGGTCTTCACTTAAGCACTGGAGCAACATGAGTAGCTCTACCCTACAGAGATAGTCCTGGGATTAGAAGGTAGCAATCCAGCTCTTTGACTCATGCAACAAGCATGGATAAACATCCACCTTGGCCCAGGAAAGGCACGTAAAGCAGACACAGCCCCTGCCTGCATGGAAAAAACTCAGACACTCAACACGTCAGGAAGTAGCAATAAGACACTCATAGGATTCAAACCATTGTCTTGTCCCTGTTCCAGCTAGGCTGCCCTGGGAAGCGGGTAGGGACTGTCTCCCAGCCTGGTGGTGGAGAGCAATGTGCCTTAACTAGCTGTCTTTTCTCTTCGGCAGGCCCTGCCATCCCAGTGGGTGTGGATGTGCAGGTGGAGAGCCTGGACAGCATCTCAGAGGTGGACATGGTACGCAGTGCCCATGGTGGGTGGTCTGGAGTGTGGGGTCTCGAGGCTAAGCTTCTGTGAAAGGCTGTGGCTGATGAGGCTCATTGGTGCAGGGTGTGTTGGGGGGCCAAGCTGAAGCTGCCTGGAATCAGACTGGGACCTGGAAGTTGGCCCAGGTACAGTCAAATCTGAAGCAGGGATTCTCAAGCTTCATGGGTAAAAATAATTTGGCAAGTTGGTTCAAGGAAGATCCCTGGGCCCCACCCCATGCTTTCTGATTCAGAGTGTCTGGGAGTGAAGCCCAGCACTTGACACTTTGAACACACTCCTCAAGTGATATGAGAGGTCAGATGAACCACACTTGGAGATCAAGGGGTGAGCATTTTCAGACTGAAATTCTGTAAGGAAGGATGCTTTCTAAGATGTTTCTCCGGCAGGACTTCACCATGACTCTGTACCTGCGGCATTACTGGAAGGACGAGAGGCTGTCCTTCTCCAGCACCAGCAACAAGAGCATGACCTTTGATGGCCGGCTGATAAAGAAGATCTGGGTCCCCGATGTCTTCTTTGTTCACTCCAAAAGGTCATTCACTCACGACACCACCACAGATAACATCATGCTGCGGGTGTTCCCGGATGGGCATGTGCTATACAGCATGAGGTGACTGACCGTGGGGTCATGGAGTCTTTGTCCAGTGCCATTCTGTTACGTGTGGGTAGTCTCTTTGGCCCTGAAGAATTTGTCATTGTGGTTGGGTCTGTGGGCTACACGGGATGATACATGCCCTCTGATGCCTATTAGAACACTCTAAGATGAAATGGCCAGCCTAGTAGCTGATGACTTTCCTGTCATTGGAAATTTCAAGCCTGGGTTAGGGGATTAGATGGGCCTGAATGAGTTGAGGGAGGCAATAACCTTCTAGGTAACTTTCACCCTGAGAGCTTATAAATGCTAGCTTATTGGTAATAAAGATTTTAAAAAATAGCTACCGTTTATTGAGTGTTGCAAGTTGGCTTCTGGGCTAACTGGAATGAGTAGATAGTCTTACTCACATCTCCCTGGCCTGCTTGTACAGTTTACCCAAATTAGATGCTGATACCTTTGGGTGGGGTGTGGGGAGGGGGCATAACCTTCCAGGTATCTCTGGGGGAGGCTGTTTGAGAGCAATGACAAGAGAAGGGTGCAGATGTGAGCCACTAGCAGCCAACACCCTCAGGAGCTAGGATCCAGGCAGAACACCATAATATCTCCTACAGAAAGACAAAAGTTAAAGTTCTGTAACTTAGATACTGGGCTTCCAAACTTCTCAAATAGACATGAGGAGGCAGCTACTCTTGGTTGGGTCCATATTCTCCTTACTCTGAG
The DNA here is from genome assembly GCF_987537825.1 of Furipterus horrens. NCBI lineage: Eukaryota > Metazoa > Chordata > Mammalia > Chiroptera > Furipteridae > Furipterus > Furipterus horrens. The sequence continues at coordinate 132,903,830 of NW_028327176.1, read as the reverse complement.
CAGGTGTATGAGCCAATAACACACTGCACAAGCCAACATGCCTGTTTGGGTTGTCTAGGATTACGGTCACTGCCATGTGCAACATGGACTTCAGCCACTTTCCCTTGGACTCCCAGACTTGTTCTTTGGAGCTGGAAAGCTGTGAGTATCAGTGTGCTTACTGACAAATCTTTGCCTTACTTCTTCTCCAATATTCGTGTCATTTTAGTAACCATGAGACTGAGTGCTGCTTGCCAGTATTAAGAACTGTTCACTCTTAGGCTGGTGTAGGATTTCCCTGTTGCTTCACCCTGCATCAGAAGCAAAGGAGTCAAATTAACTTATTTCTCTCTCCCCAAAGATGCATATACAGATGAAGATCTGATGCTGTATTGGAAGAATGGGGATGAATCCCTGAAAACAGATGAGAAGATCTCCCTGTCTCAGTTTCTAATTCAGAAATTTCACACCACTTCCAGACTGGCCTTCTACAGCAGCACTGGTAGCTAACTTTTTATTTTGGTTGTTTCTTTTTTTACATTTATTTATTTTTTTCAATTACAGTTTACATTCAATATCATTCTATATTAATGTCAGTTGTACAGCACTTTACAAAGTGGTCCGGTAGCTAACTTTTGCATGGTCTGATTCAAATGTGAAAGAAAGCACAATGGAATTCTTCTTTAGCCTTTACCTTTATCCTCCTAAGGAAAACACATTCTTCTTTTTTTTTAAATAAAGATTGTTTTATTTTTTTTAGAGTGAGAGGAAAGGAGAGAAAAAGAAAGGGAGAGAAACATTGATTGGCTACCTCTTGCACATGTCCAACTGCAGACCTGTCCCTCAACCTAGGCATGTGCCCTGACTGGGAATCCAATGGGCAGCCTTTTAGTTTGCAGGCTAGTGTGTAACCCACCAAACCACACCAGACAGGGCATAAATACATCTTCTTATGGAATTAATTCATAGTCCCCCAAAACATAAACAGCACTTAAAAACAGAGAGTAAAAAAAGTTGCTGGTTTCAAGATTCATCCATGTTGAAGCAGGTGTAAAAATTCCATTCCTTTTTAAGGCTGAATAACATTCCATTGTATGGATTATATTTAACCATACAGTGGTGGATATTGAGTTGGTTATTGTGAATAGTGCTGCTATGAACCTGGGGAACTTTTAAAATATGCCTATGCCTAGGTCCACATCACAGAGCAATTAAATGAGAATCTCTTCAGGACAGGACAGGGCTTTGGAGAGTAGTAAAGCTCACAGGGGTTCCTCACATGCAGCCAGGTTGAGTCATTGTCCTCAGCCTGAACGTCTCACCCATCTCTGAGCCTCTCCTCTTGCGTCCACTTGTCCAGCTTACATTTATCTCCTCCATGAGATCTCTTGATCATTCCAGCCCATAGTTATCGAGGTCTCTCTTTTCCAAACCACTCACTGCTTCCACAGATGGACCTTTAGCACTTAGATATACACTGTTCTATATCTTGAGCACTTCCATCCTATGAGACTTCCATGCAATTCCTTGGAAATTCTTGAGAGCAGGAACCAAGATCTAGGTCTCTCTCTAGCCATTGTGGGCCTTAGCACAGCACTCCCATGTGGAGGCTCTCAGTGGCTACTGCTGAAGTGAAGGGACATCGTGTGAGAGGAGCCCCGGCCTGGGTATTGGAGATGCGAGCTCTGACCCGACTTCATCTTGACTCAGGCGAGGTCTTAGAAAAGCCTCCTCATGCCCCATGTAAGAGGATTAGACTCAATCTGGATTTCAATTATTTACATGACACCCTTGTGAAGTTTGTCTTATATACCAACTATGCTGCCATTGACTTAATTTTTAAAAAAGTCAACTCCCTTATTGTACTTTATTTTGAAAAGGAAGTATACATCACTATCATTGATGGGAAACTGGTGTCATTTGCCACAAATAGAAGATGACTTTAATGATAAATGTAATGAACACAAACAAAAAGTCCCTGCCTCTGTATTCCTGAAATCATCTTGTTGTGCACCATTGTGTGTGCCTCTTGTTTTGAGGCACAGAGCTGGACCATCTCTGAGTTCTATCGTTTTCTGATAAGAATGGGCTGAGATAGGAGTGGAGTGGGGTGTTCACTTTACACATTTGCACTGTCCTTAACACCAACCACCTTTGGTCCCGGTGGTTGGGTAATAATATTGTGGACCATTTGAAACCTTAAAATTTCTATCCATTTTTTTTTTTTACAACCATTAATCAGTGATTCTCCAGTTGCCAGAATGAAATAGATAATATCTATATGCTCACTTTTTCCTGGGGAATGAGAAAATGGGGAATGACTTGCATAAGACCAGTGGAGGGACTTCCACGCAGATGGAGTGCCAGAAGTAGAAATGATGTCACACTTCAGAATCATGTGAATTGCTTCTTTCTTCTTACGATGAACATGGAAATTGACTGAGCCAACTAATCTCACAATAAGGACAGTGACAAGAGCCCAGCTTTGCTGGCTCCTGCCTCAGCCAGCCACTCAGGAAATGTGGTTGTGGTTTGCAAAACAAACAAACGAACAAACAAACAAACAAAAAACCCAAACAACTTAGCCTGGACCTCTATTTCTACCTTTCCCCAAAGTGCTGCAAAGAGAAATTAGATAATACTGAATAAAACAGTAAATGTACTAAATTTTTATTCTCAGGAGCGAGGGTTTAGATTTTGGACAAGAAGTGTATTACATTAAGCTGATTGGTCATTCATGTTTAACTTTCTGCTGAAGATGAGACAAACATCCGGGAAAGAAGGGCCCACGGGGAAGCAGGTTTTTTTGCCTCTCAGTTAGAAACTCACTGGCTTCTTCCCGTGTCCCGCAGGCTGGTACAACCGTCTGTACATTAGCTTCACGTTGCGTCGTCACATCTTCTTCTTCTTGCTCCAAACCTATTTCCCTGCCACCCTGATGGTCATGCTGTCCTGGGTGTCCTTCTGGATTGACCGCAGAGCTGTGCCTGCCAGAGTTTCACTGGGTAAAAGCATTTAATAAGGTGTCGTAGGGTGGTTTTTGTTTTTGTTTTTCAAAACAAAGTTTCCTTCACACTGCCTTGTTGTGTGAAGGAAAAGTAAAGAAAAAGTAAAACCATTATTCAGAGTTCTTAAGTGATGGACTGTTAGACTCAGAAGGAACAGATCTTCCTCTTGTTTCTTGTCTTCACCATTCCCACGCTGCCCTCAGTTTCCTGGGCTACATTATGAAGACCATAGGGAACTAAAATGACATCAGCTTTGCTCGAATTATCTCAGACAGATAGGGCCTATTAGGGTACAGACCTCCACCAATGACAGTATTAGAGCTTAGTACTTGGATATATAAGACAATTTCACAAATGCCAAAACCTTATTCTGTAAATACAAAGACTTGTTTGTTGGCCTTGTTTAGATAGCCTGAGAGTTTAGAGATAGGGTCCATGTTACATGATTTCTAGGAAGGAGAGAGCTGTACTCCCTGGTGACTTGTGGTTTTAGTCCTTTGCAGACCCTGAATTCCGGAGTGAAGGTTGACAACGAATTATTGTAAATTTGGGCAAAACCAGGTGGGGCCCTGAGGAGTGGTAGGGTTTGACCAGTGGGGCAGTGTGAAGGAAACTTGCATGGTAGATGCCCAGGAATTTTCACCGTCTTCATGGACTTAAAAATGTGGGTTAGGTGAGTGAGAATGTGTTCATTCCTCTAGACGTGTCCCTTAGTCACTGTGCTAAGTCCCACATTTGAATCCTTTCCGAAGCACTGCTGCTCTTGTCAGCCATGGCACAGAAGCCCAGTGTCCCACGGTCCTTGCAGTGAAAGGGGATGGGCAGCGCGCTGGCCAGGAATGCAGCCTGGCTGCTTGTGGAGCAGACCCTTGCACCTCCAAGGGATGGAAACATGTCCAGGGGATTTCTTGTTTTAAGAGGTGGAGAATGTGTAATGGTGACTTAGTGAAATAGGGGGAGGGGTTGTACACCCTGGTCAGCGGCTGAACTAAAGGCTGGATGTTACAGGTATCACCACGGTGCTGACCATGTCCACCATCATCACGGGTGTGAATGCCTCCATGCCCCGTGTCTCTTACGTCAAGGCTGTGGACATCTACCTGTGGGTCAGCTTTGTGTTTGTGTTCCTCTCGGTGCTGGAGTACGCAGCTGTCAACTACCTGACCACAGTGCAGGAGCGGAAGGAACGGAAGCTGCAGGAGAAGGTGAGAGAAGTTTTCTTCATTTCCTTGTCTGAGTCTAGGCCACTAGGAGGATGGGAATAGGGTGAAAGGGGGTTGCATGTAGAAAAGGAGAGGTTTATCCGAACAGAGAGTAATTCATTTTAGAGTAGGTTCTAGTGTTTACCATAAAGGATCCCATAAGGCAGAAAGTCTTTGGACAAAGACTAGGGACTGAAAGACTTGCATTTTTAGGCCTAACTCTGCCACTTAGGCTGAGCCTCAGTTTCCTCATCTGTAAAAAGGTATAAAAGAATCCTCACCTCATCTTCCTTTCTGGGTTATTGTAAGGATCACATAAAAATAATGTATGTCAAAGTTGTTTAAAAACTGTAGGGTTCTAGACACACATGAGTATTGCTATTATTATTGAACATGTCTAGAGAAAATGCCTTCCTTAATATTCTATGGCCAGAAAAGACAAGAGTTCTAGAATAAAAAGCTTCTTTATTTATCAGTGCTTTGGCTCAGTGAAAACTCAGCCACATATGACTTTAGTCTTTAGAGTCATTGGAAATACTGTACTATCTATATTGTACTGCACTATAATATACTAAACCACACTGTGTTATGAGATAGAATGCAAATGGAGAATCAAAGGCAATGTAATACCAGAAAGGACAGTCTACTCCATTCATATCCAGATTCTTACTCATCACAGTAAAAAATAAAATGCCAACTTGTTCCCAAATCATTGCTAGTCATTGCACTAATCAAAATGGGTGTTCACCCAAAAGATGTAGAGATCAGGGGACATGAAAATACCACATTTATGCCCATCTAGGTGGCTAGTAGCTCCTTAGCATGGGGAATTTTAAATTTTAGGAAAAGAGGATGCGTTGGTTTTTCAAAAAGTCTTTCAATGCTCATATTATACCTGTTAAAAATTTCCACATTGCCTCCCAGTCTGTTACATTGTTTAAAAATTTATATTTAAAATTCTATTCAAACCTTTTAATTTCAGCATTTGAATAGTTGTTCAAATTAACAATAATCTGTACATTGGTCATTATCAAATTACTTTGAGTTATATGTAAACACTTTTGAGTTATAATCTGTTAGACTTCCCTGTGCAGAGCTATTCAAAAAATAACAAAGCCTTCATCCAGCGAATATGGGCCTACAAATTGTTAACTGCAAATATTGTAACTTGTCCTTGGGCAGTTCATTATCCTGTTACTATATGTTGGGGCCTGGTGTTTGCCAGTGATGATATGAAACTATCTAAAGAGAAACGGGAAAATCACATGTGGAATGACAGTTGGGCTCTGAGTTCAGCTTCCTGTCTGTGAGAACAGACACTTGGGAGGTGAGAGCTTGCGCCCTGCTGCGGGTACATGTGCCATTTAAAGGCTGAGAAGGAACAGTTGCTGGAGGGTAGACAGTGATAAGAAGACACAAATCCCTCTCCTGATGCCCCTCAGAGAAACCATGACTGTGAAAATGGCCTCCAGGGGAGTTGAGGTTCCCAAAGTGGGAGCCATGGAGCACCTGGCTAGAGTCACCTCCTGAATCTGTTAAAAATGAAGATTCTGGGACTGTCCCTCAGACCTATTGAGTCAGAGTCTTTGGGGATGGCACCCTGGAATCTGTAGTATTAGTAAGCTCCCAGGTGATTCTGATATTCCCTGAAGTTCAACCTCTACTCTGCAAAGAGCAAAGCTGACTGGAGCCTGCTAGGCTCACTCTGCTTCAAATGGGGGACCCACACTGTTTCGGGTTGAATGCTGGGGGCGGCAGAGGTCTTCCTTCCTTGCATGTGCTCAAATGCTTGGGCTGATTATCCAGACCTGTTCAATATTCCAGGAGCCACTTAATTTTTCTTAGAAACATAATCTTTGACATTATCTTGATTCTAACTCAAAATCTTTGGAGAAATGTCTATTTTCATTAGCAGAATGAATTTCAGGTTAGAGCAAGGAAAACAACTAAATGCCTGTGCTTTTAACAACAAAAAGCTCCAATGACAATATCTCACAATTTAATCTAAATCTGGGTGTGATTATATCTAAATGCAAATAATTGAAGAGATGACTTCTTACTGACTTTTATCCCTGAAGTCTACGAGAAAGTCTATTCTAGGAATGTATTATTGTGCTACCTAATTATTGTGGCAGACAGGATGAGACATAGAAAAAATGAAATAATCTTGCCTGGTTAAAAAAATAGCCCCCAAACCACAAAAGATTTCTTCAAGTGTAAGAATACTTTAAGTAATTCTAATTTTCCATAAAATCATCCATCTATTTTTTTCATTCTTTCATGGTATCCATGTGAGTATTTCAAGATTCATAACAATAGGAGGCAGGTTATGAAACGTCATTATTTCACTTTCCCAGATGGAAAAACAGAGGCACTCCAGGGCTGAGAGCCAGTTTAGAAACACATTAACATCAACAGGTTGAGAAGAATAAACCCATGGCCAGTTGGCTGTGTCAGGCAGGCTTCATGCCTTTGGCTAACGCCAGCCAGTGTAGTGCCAGCTGGAAGCCCTCCTTTGCCCACTCAGATTGTGGAAAAAGTTAAGCGAAACCATTTCTTTCCCTCCAACTTATAATTTATAAACATTTTCATACTCGCACAAACAGTTTAACACAATAGAATAGTATACATATGCCCACACTTGCATAAAGCACTATTAACATTTTGCCATCTTTGTATGAGCTCTTTCTCTACGTAGACATAGTTCTGTTGGTATAGTTGAACCATTTAAAAACACAGTACAACCTGGCTGCTGTGGCTCAGTGGATTGAGTGTCAGCCTGCGAACCAAGTGTCACTGGTTCGATTCCCAATCAGGGCACATGACTAGGTTGCATGTCAGTTCCCCAGTTGGGGGCTCATGAGAAGCAACCACACAGTGATGTTTCTCTCCCTCTCTTTCTCCTTTCCCCTCTCTCTAAAATAAATAAATAAATAAATAAATAAATAAATAAATAAATAAATAAAATTGTTTAAAAAAAAAAAGTACATTGCAGGAATCATGACCCTTGACCCTTACCTGTAACTCTTTAGCATAAGGACAGTCTCCTAGCACAAAGAGGTAGAGTCCCACAACTGGAATAAGAATGTATAGGTTTAAAGTCCTGACTCTCAGACTAGCTGTGCTATTTCTGGAGAATTGTATAGCCTCTCAGGGTCTTAGTTTTTGCCTCTGCAATTGAGGGATTTGGATTAAATCAGTGGTTCTAGACACTGGCTACATTAGTAAAATCACCTGGGGGTTTTAAATTAGTCTAGAGTGGATTGTGGGTGTGGCCATTTTAAGAGTTTCCCAGGTGACTCTACTATGCAACCAGTGTAGGGAGTCCTTGCGCTAAGAGATCTCTGGGGATCCTTCCAGTTTTGCCTTTCTGTGGTTCCCAGGAGCCTTGGGCTTTGCTCTAGGCCCAGGCCACCTCCTTTGCCCCTCTCGCAAGGCCTAACCATGCTTAACCCCTCCCTTTGTGCTTGCTGCCCACAGTTCCCGTGTATGTGTGGAATGCTTCACTCGAGAACCATGATGCTGGATGGAAGCTACAGTGAGTCCGAGGCCAACAGTTTGGCTGGGTACCCGAGAAGCCATGTTCTGACAGAAGAAGAAAGGCAGGACAAAATAGTGGTCCACCCGGCCCTGAGCAATGAATCTAATTCCTCCAGGAAGAAGGGCCTTCTGAAGGGCCAGATGGGTCTTCGCATCTTCCAGAACACCCATACCATTGACAAATACTCCAGGTTGATATTCCCTGCCTCCTACATATTTTTCAACCTAGTTTATTGGTCAGTGTTTTCCTAGGGGCTCCAAAGCTTTGCCTGGGAAAGGGCCTAGACATCTATGGAGCCTGGGCAGCTATCTGCACATGGACCCACTGACCATGCTCCCCTCAGCAGACAGAGCAGCAGCCCGTGAGCAGCATCCCTGACTCACAGGTTTGCCCCTCATTTATGCTGTGCCCTGTCCCACTTCATGTCTTTCTGGGATTATCTTCATCTGTTCTTGTGTGTGAACAGCTTATGAGAGCCCCCTCCTATAAAAAAAGATTTAAATGCCTTCCAGATGTTCTGAGACCCCTGAGGCCTAGGATTTAGTTGTGAAGGGAAAGGGGGAAATGAAGGGTAAGCTTAGGGGTTATTCTGGATAGGAGGTGGAAAATTGGGATTCAAAATAGGAATAAAACATCTGTAAACCCATACAACTGGATTAAGTGTCTACCTAAGAAGGAGAAAAGCTTAGATTCAGACAGGAAATAATTTGACCTGTGGGAATCTGGCAACTGGCGTGATTTTGCAATATTAGGGGACATTTATCCATCCATTCAACCATTTATTAAATACTGAGTGCCAGGTGCTGTGGAAATGAACAAGTTAAAGTTTACTTTTCACAGAGAACTCCTCTAGGCCTGCGCCCTTTCCATATCTGTCAGAAAGCACTTCTGTTCTTCTCCCGTCCTCTACTCACCCCTCCACCCGCTCGTACCCCACACACCCATTCTGTTTGCTGGTGCTTTTCCTGCTAAGTCTGTCTAGAAAAGCATTTCCTATCTCCTATAAGCCTCTCAAGAAGCCAGCTCGTTGCCTTCTGGAATCTCCATGTAGGAGAAGCCTCATTCTGGGGAGGGACGAGGACTAGAGAATTAAGGACAGTAGAACTCGGTCTGGGGGTGGAAGGAGGCGTAGGTCTGCTGCGGAAATTTATTTCAGATGCCAGCTTACCTCCCTCTCTATGCTTCTTCCCAGCAGATGTCTTCAATAATGTCAGTGTTCAAGCCCTGCCCCCACTCTGGGACCCTCCCCCCTACCTATGCCAGCCAGAGTGCCCCGCACCCTAGAATAATTTCTCCCTTACTTCCACAAGCTAGTGACTCTTTCCCCTAATGCAGCTGAACTCAGATTAGGAAGGCAATCTGATTTACTGACTCTCCAGTAAATTGTGAATGACTTTTTCCCTTAACCCTCCCTGTTCAAAGTGTTTGCTACTTAATATTGTAGAATCTCTAATTAATAGAGGACATGATTTTGAGAATGGGACCTTTTCTTTAAATCTCAGCACTTGAAATTAGAAGGCTATTCTAGGAGAAACAGCCTTCTAAATCAGTAAGATTTCTTGCTTACTGAAGTAAATTGTTTTGCTTTTTTCCCCACAGTCCTTACAACCTTGCTGCTTAGAGTCTGGGTGTCAGGTGCTTTGGTCAAGAGTAGACAAATGGTGGCCCTGGTCAGGCCTCTCAGTTGGTTGGAGTGTCGTCCTGATGTGCTAAGGTTGCAGGTTTGATCTCCAGTCAGGGCACATGCAAGAGTCAACCAATGATTACATGAATAAGTGGAACAACTAATCACTGTCTCTCAATCTCTCTCTCTCCCTTCGCTGCTTCCTCTCTCTTTCTAAAACCAATTTTTCTAAAAAGTAGACAAGGTACAGCCAAAGAGAGCATAAGCCTGCCTTAAATCAGGTAAGCACTGGCCTGTGGAATCTGCTCCACAGCTCATGACTCCCAGGGGCAGGATCCTTAGTTTCTGAGGACAGGAGCACATATGGATACCAGAGCTTCCAGAAGTTCCAAGTCAGGGGCTGGTAGCTACCTGACCCTCTCAATTCCCTCAGCCTGACTGACCGCATAGTTGCTCTCTGCATCCCGGCTTCTCTCCTCCTTCCCCTGGGTCAGGTCCCCTCCCATTCCTCTGTTCCCATATACACTCCTTGTGTGACCCTGGTCCCAGACACTTGCTTCATCACTCCATTGCTCATGTTGAAGACCCAATTCATCATCTCTGGCCACCATCCCTCATATGAACTGTGGCCTCCAACTCACTGGTCCAGAGGCTGTGTGATTCCAGAAGCTTAGCTCTCAGTGTGACTAGGTCTGGGCAGCAATATGAATTAGATTACCTTGGGCAACTGCAAGTTCAGGAAGTCCTCAAGACCACTCTCAGGTTTAGCAATTCTTTAGAAGTTTAAGGATTTGGAGAAGAAATGTACATGCTAGATGTACATATAGAAAAGGATACACTAGATCTGTGCTATCCAATATAGTAGTCACTAGCCATTTATCTATTTAAATTTAAATTAAAGTTAATTAAAATAAAAAATTTAGCTTTTCAGTTGCACTAGTCACATTTCAAGTGCTCTGCTCAATAGCCATATATGGCTAGTGGCTACTGCATTGTACAGTGCAGATCAATAGAACATTCTCACAATCATAGAAAGCACTTCTTTTTTTTTATTATTTTATTTTTTGGTTTTTCAATTACAGTTGTCCCATTTTTTCCCCATTGCTCTCTCCCACCCAGCACACCCCTTCTCCCACAGTCATATCCCTCCCCGTTGTCCATGTCCATGAGTCGTTTATACACGTTCCTTGACTAAACCCTTCCCTTACTTATCCCCCTTCTCTCTGTCCCCCCTCCCCCCTATTGACTGCTATTCTGTTCCTTGTCCTGTTTAGTTCGTTTGTTTATGTTGTTCTTTAGTTTCCTGTATTAGGTGATACCGTATGGTATTTTTCTTTCTTTGCCTGGCTTATTTCACTAAGTATAATTTTCTCTAGTTCCATCCATGTTGTCGCAAATGGCAGGAGTTTCTTCTTTCTCTCTGCTGCATAGTATTCCATTGTGTAAATGTACTACAGTTTTTTGATCCACTCATCTACAGATGGGCACTTAGGTTGTTTCCAGCACTTAGCTATTGTAAACAGTGCGGCAATGAACATAGGGGTGCATAAGTTCTTTTGAATTAGGGTTTTAGGCTTTTTGGGGTATAATCCTAGCAGTGGAATCGCTGGTTCAAAAGGCAGTTCCATTTTTAGCTTTTTGAGGTAATTCTATACTGTTTTCCATAGTGACTGCACCAGTCTGCATCTTTAGATGAAGGAAGCAACCTGAGAAAAGGCATGGAAGAGGCAGGAAAGTTTGGGATTGCAGAATGTAGTTGGGTTTGTTAAGCAAGTCATCTGTTTTGGCTGGACCCTAGGCTGTGGGGAGAGGAAGTGGGAGACCCCTACAACACTAGGGGCCATGGCATGTGGCCCACGGCAGTGCTAATGAGGACAGCTTCCCCTTCATGGGATTGCCTGGCCCAAGACCACTGGATTTCCCAGCCTCATGGACAAATGAAGAATGCAAGCATGTAAATAAGGATAATGGGTGGGGTGGGAGGGAGGGCATCTGGATTTGTTGAGAAAACTTTACTCTCTAGAGACTCTCCTAAGTCACAATACTTCTCAAAGAATGATAATTATATTGTCATTAAATATATTATATTACTTGGTTGTCTTCTTTAATTTTAACACTACTCTGCTTCTAACTATGTTGACTTCATAAATTGAGGCTTGTATAACATGGCAGCCTGTTCACACTTAAAAAAGATGAAGATGTGTTCTAACTAGCTTATGTATTTAACTGGAGTTAACTCTATAGCAGACATATAGGACTATAAGCAGCATTTGCTTATGTGGGACTATGATACAATGACAATTTTATTTAGTATTGCCTTATTGCAGCGCAATAGCCTGACTCTGCTTGAGAACAGAGGAAAATTAAAGGAGGGAAAAAAGAGACAGCAGTAGGAATAGAAAATAGGAACTAAGGAAAATGTTGAAAACATAAAATGATTCATTCTAGAGACAGAGGAGTAAGTGTAATTGTTTTCAGGGATGTTTGAATGATATTTTATTTCACTGAATCTAAGACATCATCAAATGTAAGTAAGATGCACCCATATTTTATATGCCACCCACTTTTTCTTTAAGAAGGAAAAATTTCTAATTAAATTATAGCATACCAATGATTATAAGATGAACCCTGATTTCACCAGTGTTAAATTGTGAAAAATATGTATGTTAGAATAAAAAATGCATATTATACAAAAATCTGGTGATCAGACATACTTCTTTGACACCAAGGAGTCAACATTGATTACACACTTGTCTCCAAAGCTTTGTGCCTGAGGGGGGATGGGGATTGTGGTGGATAAAGAAATGAAAGGAAAACACTGTTTAGTCATTCAGAAGCTTACACTGTAGTGGGCGTGGTTCGAAAAAAGGAGAGCTCTCAGCATGTAAGTAGTAAATCTTGAGCAATGAGTAGATGTAATTTTAACTGCTAGAAAAGGAGGGGAGTGTGGTGATTGCAGGGTGAAGGGAAGAGTGTAGATGGAGGTGGAAGAGGGTATAGAAGGCTAAATGGTGATGGAAATAAATAAATAAATAAATATTTAAAAAGGAAGGGAGGTATAATAACATGGCAGAAGGAAAATTCAGGTGTGTTCAGGGGACAGTGAACAGACACCCTATTGCATGTACAAAAGTCTTGGGTTCTCATCCTTTTCATTCCATGAGTTCTTCTGGGCTCATTCCACTTAGAATGAACCTGGAGAAGAAATGTGACTGGACTGGTTTGGACCATGAATGTCAAAGATGACCAAAGCTCTGGGCTGTAAGTTCAGAGAGTGAGAACTCTTCAAAAACACTTTGATGTGGTTTGGTCTTTTTGTAAACATCTGTAGAAGGGAGACTATGAATTAGAAAAATGGAAAGCGGCTTAGTTTGAGAGAACTGGTGAGGCAAGAAAATAATTGTAATAATAGTGGAGAAAATTCATGGTGAGTTCAGTCATGTGCAAAAGCCACAGCCTGTGTGCTGATATTAATAGAGACTGAGAAGCCAGGGGCAATAGCTATTCTCTGTAGAGGGTGAGGAGCTGGGGTTTGGCAAGCAAGACGAGATGTCAAATAAAAAGTTAAAAATGCTGGTCTGGGGCTAGCGGAAAGTAAATGTTTGCGAGTACACTCTTACACATGCTCAGTGAAACTGTCAAAGTGAATGAAACTTGTGAATGGGAATAGAAGAGAGGTCTGTGGACAAGAGCTTGGGAGCACATATTTAAATATGTGGAAAGAGAAGGATGGATCAGAGAACTAGAAGGAAAATCAGGAGACTGTTGTGTCATGGAAACTGGGAGAAGGGAGACTCTCAAGTGGAGGGAAATAGGGCTGGGGCAAACAATGACCATAAAAACTGAGAAGGATAGCCTTGGCAGGGAGACTCAGTTGGTTGGAGCATTGTTCGGGAAACTGTAAGGTTGAGGATTCGACGCCGGTCAAGGCACGTGCTTCGGTTGTGTGTTTGATCTCTAGTTGGGGCGCTTATTGGGGGCAACTGGCTGATATTTCTCTCTCTCTCTCTCTCAGATCAGTAAAACATATCCTTGGGTGAGTATTAAAAAAAATTCAGTCCTGGTTGGTGTGACTCGGTTGGGTGTTGTCCCGCAACCTGAAAGGTTGAGGGTTTTGTACCCAGTCAGAGCACATGCCTGAATTGCGGGTTTGGTCTCCAGTTGGGACATGTGCAAGAGGCAACAGATCAATGTTTCTCTCTATCTCTTTCTCCCTCCCTCCCCCTCTCTCTGGAATCAATAAAAGAAAAAAAAAAAAAAAGAAATCTGAGAAGTGTTTTAAAGACTGTGAACTGATTTGGCAAGATGGGGGCTAGAGGAGGATCACATGCACAGGTAGATGGCTCTCCTTGGTACAGAAGAGGAACCTGCTCTCAACTACAAGTGATTTAGTGAGGTAGAAGGGAAAATGTTCATAGAGTTACTGCTATTTGTTATGGAAAGGCTCTTGTTTTCTCGGCGGATTTAAAAACAACACTGTGGCAGTACTTGACCTAAATGAGGGTCGTAATCTCCATGGTTGCTTCCACCAAATATTATATTGGAATTTAGGGGAGTAATCCAAGAAAAGTGATTATAACCCAGTCACCAGTACTATGGACAAGAGTTTGGAAAGCAGCAGTCTTGAGGACTTGTGGCATCCTTCGTCCCCACACACTCGGGGTCAGGAGAGAGTGCAGCCACTGCCTCAACCATCACAGAAGACAGGAGAACAGATGTTAAAGCAGCTGCATTGTGTAAAGGGTCAAATATTGAGTGCATTGTCTGTGCTTGTACCACCGTGAGAGTGGGATGTATGGTTCCTAATTCAGTTCTCATGTAAACCTCGCTGAGGTAGGAAGAATTTTCCTTCCTATATACCTGCTGAAGTGTGCTGCCTTCCATAACTGTGTTCAACACATCTAGGTAGATGGACTTCACACAGAACAATTAATTTCTCATAATATTTTCAGGGAAGAGGTGACTTATTCCCTTACTTAGATGGACAGGGAAAGGACTGAAAAAGAGTAGAAAGAAAACCCAGACTGGTCTGAGTTGTGCTGAGACATGTCTGCACAGAGTTATCCCCACACCCAGGTAGAAAGAAATCTGGCGTTAAACTAGGACATGATCCCTGAGACTGGCCTGTGGGGCAGGCAGCTCTTTAGACGGCCAGGACAAAGCACTGTGGGTTTCCACCACCTGTGCTGTTGGAGTGGAGGGAAAGGTTTTCTTCCGTCATTCTAGGGTTCCTGGCCTGGTGTGAAAATTAAACTGAAAAGGACAGATTAACAGGAGAAAAGCGTACAAATTTTCTATACAATTTTTACCTGACACAGGAGACTTCACACAGAAATGAAGACCCCAAAACACTTGAACTTGAGTGTTTTTATGCTAGATTTGAAGAAAAGTGGAAAGTTGTGGAAAGATATGATAGGACAAAGGTTATGAGGTAAATTTGGCAAATTGGGGAAAGTTAACAAGGCCAGTGTGTTCAAATGGCTACTTCTTTTCCCAGGTATAGAGAGGACACTTCTCACGTGAGGGTTATGACCTTCAGGCGAAGGTTAGAATGTCCTTCCTGAGCATGCCATTTCTCATATTTCTTCAGCTTGAAATATTCAATAGGCCAACATGACATATTTTGGGATTGTGTTTCCTGAATTCCATCACTATTTAAATGGTATATTCATTTAATGAATGCAAAACAGAATTCATAGACCCACCACCACCATTGGAGACTTCTTCCATTTTTTGCTTACTTGCAAAAGAACAGATGGCTGTGGCTGGGGGGATTAATGCTGGATTGGAGGCAGCCCGTATCTCCAGCTCCACCGCCCTCACCCATCACTAAGAAATGTATCATGAGTTAAGCTGGTACCCCTGCCCTGGCTGGTGTGGCTCACTTGGTTGAACATTGTACTGCAAACCGAAAGGTCACTGGTTTGATTCCCACTCAGGACACATGCCTGGGTTGCTGGGGTGCATACAGAAAGCAACCAGTTGATACTTTTTTTTCACACTGCTGTTTCTCTCCCTTTCTTTCTCCGTTCCATGCTGGAAGGGTCCGATGTCCCAGCCTGTTCAACCTCCAGAGCCACTGACGAGCATCTGCACCAGCAATATAAAAACAGTCTCCATTAGTAGATTAGATGAAGCGCTCAGTCCTCACCCTCAGACCTTTAGATACCATTATGAAATGACATTTGGGTCAGCCATTGAGAACATTAGTTTAGGGATTTACTTACTCTTATTTGTTTGTTTTCATTAAAAAAAAATTGAAAAATAAACACTGGCTGTAGTAATCCATTGTTTAACCTGGCCAAGTTTATGTTAGCAAATGCTCTTCTCTACTGTGTCCATTTAGCCCAGGGCATCTTAAATTTTATTATGCATAAGAGTAACCTGGGGATCTTTTAAAGTGTAGATTCTGATGCAGGAGGTTTGGAAGGGGACACAGCATTCCTAACAAGCACCCAGAGATGTCATGCTGCTGTCTGCCAATATGCTTCAAGGAGCGAGGCTCTTGAGTCCCTTGCCTGTCATTTAATGTTGAGATCACCACCCCTCTGTGACTTTTCCTCACATCCTCTTCCTTCCCAAAACAGAATTTATTCTTACCTCACCTGTGTTCCCACAGCATTTTATGCCTTTGTGCATTAAGGTGCTTTATGTTGTTATTATTCTCCTTAATCCAAGTTCCCCAGTCCTGGCTGTGTGTTAGTCATCTAGGAAGTGTTTGAAAAAAATCTTAGTGCCTGAGCCCCACCCCCAGAGTTTCTGATTTTATTGCAGTCCCACTTTTTATTATTATTTTTTTAATAAGACTAGTTTTTTTTTTTGTTGTTGTTGTTTTGGGGTTTTTTGAAGGCTAGTACTAAAGTCTGAAATGAATTTCTCTGGGAAAGTATTGTCACAACTTGCTTTGCATGGTTTGCAAACTGTTTTCTGGGATCCAAGAGGTTCTCTGGGGGATGCTTCAGGATCTACTCTGGGAGTGGTAGATGGAATGGGCAGGAATGAACAGCGTTTGTGGTGATGTTAGGGATAAAGGAGCAAGCCAGTGACTCTCAAACCAGTAGGAGATAATTAACAGATGAATCATGGAAAAGGGGCGAGGAAATGACATTCCAAAGCTCCTCACACATGTGTGTGGAGTCAAAAGGAAGAATATTCTTGTCACCAAACACAGAGAAATGGGAAGATGTGGCCAAATAACTTTGCAAATAAGTTGGAGATAGACCTATAACTAGATTACCCTTAGTTAATCACACCCTGCCCTGGCTGGTTTAGCTCAGTGGATTGAGCGTCGGCCTGCGAGCTAAGTGTCGCCGGTTCGATCTTCCAGTCAGGGTACATCAGAGAAGGAAAACTCTGACTCCAAAAAACCTCCGCTGCCTTGCGGCATACCTCTTCAGGGGAAAGGCTAAGGGAGTAAACCCCGACAGAAAATCCGGAGCCGGAGTCCCTAAGGCGGTTTGATGTTGTGATCAACACCGGCAACTCCTGCGGCGCACTTGAACCCAAGCTGTATCGACTCCGTCTTTCCCTTGGACCCTTCAGCTGCGAAGAGAGGGGGGGTCTGCTGCATGGGCAACAGCAGACCCTCCATATTACCCTGCCCAGGCTCTGTAGCTTCAGCGTCATCGCAAGATGTCGATTCAACACGGGAGGAGACAGATACCATGTCACTCCCGAGTCGGACTGCACAGCCATTCTCGGCGGTGCAGATGGACTCTTAAGAAGCTACACCATCGTCTCTCGAGATGGACGGCTGCCGACGAATCACACCCTGAGTTAAGTAGTTAATCGTGTTAGATTGTGAACCTCGATTAACCAGTAATGGAGAAAGAGGGGAGGAGGAGAGGGGAGGGGAAGCTAATTGAGTTAGTATAAAACCAGTTTTCTTTGTCTACTTGGCATGCACTTACCCCTGGCTGGCTGTGCACCCGACTCTGCAGACCCGTGAATATACAAATGCCTCGCTTTGCTGCTGAAGTCCTGTGTCCCGGTGTTTTATTCTGAGTGTGTCTCACAACTGTGGCCTATTGTTTCCCTTTTTAACACCCAGAATTTTTCCCTTTCTACAGGAGAGCATCAGTGCTCTGCCTCTGGTGTGAGGCTGGCAGTTGCCTGCACCACATCTCCAGCTCTCCCCTAGTGTCCACCCTGCTGTGGCATTTGAATGGCTGCAGAGTGAAGCATGGTCACAAACTGTTCCTCCTGAGCACAGGAAGAATGCATGAGGGTAAAAGCTGCAGCAGAGGATGTAACCACAGATCTAATAAAGCCTAGAATATAAGCTCCTTGGGGAAGGGATTTTGTCTGTTTTCTTAATTGCTGTATCTCAGGGTATACAGCAGTGCTTGGCTCATGATAGAGGCTCAGTAAATATTTGTGGAAAGAAAGAATGAACAACTACTCTTTATCAGCACCTGCTATGTGCTAGATACTGTGCTAAGTCTTTACTTACATCACATCATTTCCTGTTCACTATTGATATCTCATTCATGTTCATTGTGGAGATAGGAGCCTGGATGTTACCAAACAGTCATCAGGGTCCTGCTGCCCACCGCCATCCTCTAGGCAAAATTCCAGAGGCAAACGTTTGGTGATAAAGGAAAGGCTTCTTTATTCAAAAGCAGTCACTTAAGCCTGTCAAGTCATAGCCTTAATCACTTAAACCTAACAATTAAGGCTAAATTCTAACACTGTTAGTTGTAATGATCTTGTTTACAAACTAAAACAACATAAGATACAAAAGCTACACAATTTTGGCAGAATGGCAGGCTTCAGGGACAGTTCCCTCTAGAACACCCAAAGAGTAAACCTGTCACCCTCTGCCAGGCCAGCCGGATGCTAGGCTGTGCCCAGAGTTTCTTCCCAACCAAGATACTGTCCATTGGGAAACACAAGCAGCTGCAGCAGCATCACCCAGGCATCCTTGAGGAAGAAGAACCTGACAGCAAGCTTGAGAGCCAGAGCCTGAGAGCTATCCCTCTTTTATTTCAAGTCTTCTAGCCCATAATTCCATGCACTCTGGAGGCTTTCAGCTTCTCAGCCAATCCTGTCCTAGACTGTTTACCATTGCCTTCTCCTATGGCCCCTCCCTACTCCTTCCCAGTAATTTGATCAGATCCCTCTGTATCATAGAAATTAAAAGAATGTTAGCTGTGACTTTGAGTAATTTATTTAACCTCTCTCAGCTTTAGTTTCTCTACCTAAAAAAAGAAAGATGGTAATTCTGGTCTTTTAGGGTGGATGTGAGGAGTGAGTTAATGGGTCTAAAGTACTTAGCCCAGTACCTGGCCCAGAGAAAATACAAAGTAGGTGAAGGAGAGAAGAAGGAGAGGGGATGGGGAGGAAGGAGGAAGGGGAGAAGGGAAAGAAAAAGAAAGAAGAGGGGGAAGGAGGTTGCTAAATATTAGCTTTGCCAAATGAAAACATTTAAAACTACCCCACAATCCCAAATACCACTTTCATCTATAATCACAATAATTTCTAAAACAACAATAAAAATTTGAACACTAAAAATGTAGGAAGAGGTGGTCTCAATATATAAAATCTTTCACAAGAAAACCCATTTTGCACTTTATCCTGACATTTTCATCAAAGGATAGATAAAAACTTCATCCTGGAGCAGACAGCACTTTGGGGGACATCTTTCTAAGGAAGGACAGCATGTAACCTGGATTGAGACTTCTTGCTTTGGCAGGAGATTCATCCCCTCAGCCATCTAACCCATTGGGACACCTATGAATAACTAGGCTTTGGTACTTCGTGTGTTCTCTCTGAAGCTGGACCGACTGGTGAGGTGGCTCACCTCTTAGGATTCTTCACTGAATCATGATTTTATTGAGTTTCCCAGAATATATTTCTGGATTCAAGAAAATTCCTTTGAAAAAATTTACTTGATGTTGGCGGGGGGTGGTTCAGAATAAGTCACTCCAAAATATACTTTTTGTGGTATGCAGGTTATTTTGAGCTAAAGGCAATTTTAGTTTCATCTTCAAAGGGAGCTTCTGCCATTCTCTCGACTACCTAGAATTTGAATTCGGGGTATTGCCCATAATAAGAAATCATTAGCAATAATCTATTTTTGATCCATCTATATGGCAAGGCAAATATCTATGTACTAAACAGCTGCTCTTCTTATCATTCTGCAATGACCCTTTGAAGACCACAAGGCATTTTACCTCATCACTAGCTCTGAATGTTCTATATCCATGTTCCCTTTCTGTCTCTGAACCTCCCATGCATGTAGGATCCCTGACTCTCTCATTTATGCAGAGTTCCCATACATATGTATGTATTGAGTTTGGTAATTTTTCTCTTGCTAATCTGTCTCACATCTATTTGATTATTAAGACCAGCCAGAAGAACCTTGAGAGTAGAAGTTTAGCTTCCCACCCCCCGCAACGTCACTGAATACCATCAGATTTATGCATTTTCTCCATGTTACTTGCTGAATGTTATCTACACCAGTTTAAATGAGATTCGGCTAGAAGTAAAAGAACACAAACTTCAAAGAAAGGAGTTGGAAAGTGGCAATCCAGGGAGGACTAGCAGTTCTACTCCATGCAGTCTTCAAGGACTGAAAACTCAGGCTCTTTCCAGCTCACTGCTAGTTGCCTTAGAGTATGGCTTGGGCCCTCATTGATCGAGATAGCGGCAGGAACCCTAGTCATTATCTCTGCAACTGAAAAAGCAGGATACTTAAAGGGATGGAGGGGAAAGGAAGTATGTCAGCTATCTTCCAAGGAAAGTTCCGGGAGGCTTCCATGCACTTCCCATTGGCTGAAACTTGGTCCCATGGCCACATCTAGCTGCAAGGAATGCTGGGAAGTATATTTACTCTGAATAGGCATAAACCTAGCTGAAAACAGGGAATTCTGGAATAAAGTGGAGGAAAGAGCAGGTCCTGCTATACCACCCAAGAACACACTCACTTGTGTGCATGGAAGCTCATGTCTAAGGACAGAATGTTTACCCATTGCCTTCTCCCTCCCTCCCTCTCACCCAGATACCTTCGTGCTTCTATCTCAAGTGTAAAGCAGATAGGGCAGAAATAAATGGGTCTTTCTAAAACATTGTGTTGATGCCAGGAGTTCTGTTACCACTGAGCTCAGAGAGACTTAGAATGTTTTTATGTCCAGAAATAGGACCTGGGCACTGAGTCCCTGTCATTGTTTATTTTGAAAGAGGGTAGGATTTATTCTTTTCCTCCTAACTCTCCTGAATTTGAGGCCAAGCAATTGGGGTCAGATCATCCAAGGAAATTCTTCTCAGGACAGACTATGAAGGCCAAAGCCCCTGTCCCACTGACTGCCTATCCATGTGTGTGACCACTCCCTGAGCTGTTTCCTGCAGAGGTCAAGGTAACTGTTCTCCCTACACTCAAAGGGGCCTTGGTTACTAGATTCAAGAGGGCAAGACAAGGCCTCTGGTGATTCTTGGTCTTTATTCCCAAGAGTGGTGAAGGGTTAGCCCTGAGTCACCTCCACCCTCTTAGTCAACAATGCTGCATTGTTTTGAGATATCCTGCTGGCTTAAAGGATGTAAATGTGACCACAGAGGAGTTTTTAATATCTTTAAGAAGTTGAGTCAGTAAACAAATATGATATATGTGTGTTAAAATAAGAAGAATAACAGAGTGAGATAAATAGCTAGAGCTTATTATTCTAAAGGTTATTTCTTAATAAAAGAAACAAGATTACATTTAAAAATAATGTTCTGAATAATAACGTGTTACTGTAATCGGTTCCTAATCTGGACCATTTGAGGGTCTGATATTCAGGTTACTGCTTACCTTAAGGTCGTAGTGTCAAGAACAAAGGCATGTTTTGTTTTCTACAATATTATTGTGCTCTTATTTTTTGCATGTTAATCAATAGTCAACATGAATATGGGCATCTAAATAAATAACATGTCTAGTCATATGTGTACAGTAGCCCCTCTCTATATCCCGGTTCACTTATCGCGGCCTCACTGTATCACGGAATTTTTGAAAATATTGTATTTAATTATTTATGGCAGATTTTTTGCTATATCGCAGGATTTTGTGGTACCATATACGTATGTTGTTAAAGTTACGTAGGTTTAAGAGTGTAGAATGTGTTTAAGAACATAAGTAGTGTTTATAACAGTGTGAAAAAGGTTAATAAGGGAGTGGGAAAGGTTAATAAGGGACTGGGAATGGTTTACAAGTGTGTGGGAAGGGTTTATAAAGCCTTAAAATATATATAAATACTAAAATAAATGTAGGGTTCTTACTTTGTGGATTTTCACCTATCGTGGCTTGTGTGTGTGTGTGTGTCTAGAACATAATACCTGCAGTAAGTGAGGGAATACTGTATTTCTGGAAAAGCTACTTTTTAATAAACTATTATTAGATAAATGTGTAACTACCTATAGCTTACAGCTTTTATTGAGGTATGATTTACATATAGATCTTAAGCATACAGTTCAAGGAGTGCTAACAAATGTGTATACCCATTAACCCTTTTCCTATCAAGAGATAGAACATTTCTGACACCTTATAAAGCTCTTTCACGCCCCATTTCTAATCAGTCCTTATATTTACCTCCTCCTGACCTCACAACCACTGATAGGAGTGCTATCACTGCTAGATTTGCTTTTTTACTTCTAAAACTTTATATAAATGAAATCATAAAGTATGTGCCCTTTTTTATATCTGGATTTTCTCACTCAACTTAAAATTTTTAAGATGAATTCATGTTGTTGCATGTGTGTGCAGTTCATTCCTGGTTGCTGCTGAGTAGTGTCCCATTGTATAAATAAACCATAATTTCTTTATTTACTGTCCTGTTGATAGACATTTTCATTGTTTCCATTTTGGAGAAATAATGCTTCTTACAATGGCTATAATAAATAATAAATCTATAATTTATGAATAAAGAAACTGACATGTGTATGAGTGTGCCTGACTCAACACAGAAACATGCTCATTGAAGATAGATGCTCAGCTAGAGCTCAGAGGCAGCAAACATACACCCTGAACCTTGTTTTGGGTGGATACAGGGGTGAGGGAGGAATTTATAGAAATTGGTAGGATAACACAAAAATATCACCAGTTTATGCAGCTTTTAAAAAGTTGTTACCTACCAATTGCAACCAAATGAAAAAAAAAAAGGGTGTGGTATGAAAATGCATGTTTACAATTTATAAATGATGGGCGGTTAATTGCTTCATTTTTCAGAGGAGAAAATTCTTGGACTTTTTGTTCCCTTATGTATAAAACAGAGGCACTAATTCCCACCTAGCTCACCTCACTAATTCCCACCTAGAGAGAAGCACAGGAGAGAATGCATGAAAAGTATGTCAGCATAAAGCTCTCTGTATAAGTGCAAGGTGGTGATGCTGTCTATGACAATTTCAGTTTCCCCTTGAGGGGTGACAGGGGACCATTTTACATGTGTCCTGCACTCTTTGTTTATGAACTCACTTACCTCCCTAAGAAGTAAGTACTAATGCTATTGTTATCATTTCCATTTTGCAGATGGACAACTTGAGGCCTGGACAGATTTACCTCCCAAAGGCCACTCAGGTGTAAATAGCATAACTGGGCTTTGACCCTCAATAGAATTGGCTCAGATCTGAGCTGTTACTATTGTGTCATCTGACTTTCCAGCAAGATGTCATTATATCTCCTCCTACTTTCCAGTAACTGTTTTTCTCCACGGCTTATATATCCTTGTGAGAAGGTTGCTATATTCAATTTTTTTGGCATTTTATCTACTAGATGTAACAGAAGGAAGCTGAAAGTTTGCCCAGATCTTAATGATTTCTCATTTTTGTCTTCCAGAGGTTTTTAGTGAGATTCCTGGGTCAGCCATATTTTTAGTGCAAACTCTGAATTTAGGAGAGCATCAGAACCACCACCCTGATAGAACAGATGCAGTGAGGTCCTGCACATGGCTCTTCCCTAGAACACACAGAATGGTGTCCAATTGAGGTGGGAAATGCCCTATGGCTTTGAATACTAAGCATTGAGCAACCTCATAGCCAAGGCCATTTGGTCATTCACCCAAATGTTTCTGTCTTACCACCTGGGCAGGTAGGCCTCACTTCTTAGAGAATTCTCCAGCTTCTCAGGCTCCACCTCCTGTGTGAGAGGCTGTGGATAACTGAGCTGGAGAGGCACCTTGCATAGCTGGATGGGGGCAGGTGGGGGTGGACAGAGCAGAATTTCTTTTTCTTTTCCATTTTAAAATTACAAGGAACCATCAATCAACACCTGTAAATTGACCTGAAAGTAGACATGGCTTTTGAGCAAAATAATTATTGTTGTCTAAAAATTATAAGTCCCTAACACAGAAGTTTCAGAGCATGAGCTGTGAAAATTTCTTAAGTTTGGTGATGCTTAACTCAGCAACTCCTGAAACTACTGACTATTCAACTCAGAAACCAACTGAGAAAAACCTCCTGCACTCTACAGCACAATTAGAAGCGGGACTCACAGATTTGAAGACCACATCACCAGGCACTGGATCATTCTATCTCCAGCTTTGACTAAAACAGACCAAAAATTACCAGATAGACCGAAATGAAACCAATGAAAACAAGAACCTCCTACAACTTTATGGCCACTTGGAGAAAGGAACCAAAACTGAAGAACCCATCTGGACCTGTTTACTGTGGGTAAATGAGGTTAATTAACCTGGGGAGCCCAAACACCTCTCCCAGATGTAACAGTCACAATTCTAGAAGACCCCTAAGGTAAGCTTGGATCTCTGATGATCAAGGACTGAACCCCTCATCCCAACCCTGTGATTTATATTCATACCTGAGCTGTCCTGGATGTTCTCCTGGCAGCATGGAAGGGTTTGGAGTACAATTCCAGGTGATTTCAGAAGCCCTTAGGGAAAGCCTAACCCTAACCCTAACCCTCTGAAGGCAGAAGGTGAACTCAGATCTGCATAAAAATAATTCATTTTATTTTAGAGTGGGGTCCCCCAGAAAACCCCAGAGCCTGTGGTTTGGAGGATGGGGGAAGGGAAACAGCTTTTAAGATGCCTTTGCACAACTATGGCTGATAGCTAGGGTCTTAATTATGTAAATGGATTTGGTTCTTCCACAGCTCCAAGGAATAATGAGCAGTGAATAAGCAAGGCCTGTAGAAGGTTCTGTGAATGGTCAGAATTAGTTACCACACCTATTGCATCACAGGCCACAGTCAGAGATTTAAGGAGAGAGAGGCAGACATTAGGGGAGGAAGAAAAGAGGAGAGTTCCACGTGGCTGGCAGAGGAGAATTAGGTGGTTTGCAAAGAGAAAGGGAGAGAAAGAGAATCACGCAGTATTGCAGAGAGGTAGAGGAGAGATCCATGCTTTCTTTGCAAGGAAGCTGGGAACTCCACAGATCTAAATCTGCATAATCTTTAAACAAACCTTTTTCTTTTCACCAAACTCTGGTGTTAAGAGTTATGCTTCTGGCAGTGGGCAATCAGGCCCCTCATAACTGAACAGCCCATGGGGTTCTGTAACAATTGCACTGATTCTTAAAGATCGCCAGTGCTTTTTTTTCTCTCCTTAAAGCAAAGAATCAAGTCATTTAAAAAAAAAAAAAAATGGAGACAAGAATACACTCTGAGTCTTGCTATTTTGTTTGTATTTTTTCAACAGATTCAAAGAGAGAGTGGGATTTATGTTAACTTATTTTAAGGCATTATATGCAACTAAAGTTAATCTGTGAGTCAAGACAATCACAAAAATGTTAGTCAGACATTAGATGATCATTCTTGAGTTCAATTTAAGCTTGTTATGTATTTTATTATAAAATTTAATTGCATTTTTTCTTCAAGAGTTGAACAGTTCCAAGTGTGGCCTTTCATTCTAAGAATTCATTCTTACCATCGCCAAAAAACCTCTATTTCATTCAGATAAATCAGTCCCTCTAATTAGCCGGGAGTCGTCGTCGGCAGCCGTCCGTCTCGAGAGACGATGGTGTAGCTTCTTAAGAGTCTATCTGCACCGCCGAGAATGGCTGTGCAGTCCGACTCGGGAGTGACACGGTATCTGTGTCCTCCCGTGTTGAATCGACATCTTGCGATGTCGCTGGAGTGTCCTCTCCAGTGAAGCTGAAGCTACAGAGCCTGGGCAGGGTGATATGGAGGGTCTGCTGTTGCCCATGCAGCAGACCCCCCCCTCTCTTCGCAGCTGAAGGATCCAAGGGAAAGACGGAGTCAATACAGCTTGGCTTCAGGTGCGTCGCAGGAGTTGCCGGTGTTGACTACAACGTCAAACCGCCTTAGGGACTCCGGCTCCGGATTTTCTGTCGGGGTTTACTCCCCTAACCTTTCCCCTGAAGAGGTATGCCGCAAGGCAGCGGAGGTTTTTTGGAATCAGAGTTTTCCTTCTCTGTTAGCCGGGAGTAATCCAGAACTAATTAGTGAAAAGATCTGAGTTGCCATCAAAATGCCTTGGGCAATGTGTTAAGTAAGAAGACTGGGTGAAAAATAAAATCATTTTACAGTTCAGTAATTTCACAAAGAGAAAGGAGTACAGAATCAATGGGAAATCATAAGTCCTAGGATCAAAAGCAGGAATTTTTATATTTGTTAACCACATATCCTGGGGAAAATAAGTCAATGTCTGGGGCCTCTGGTTCCTCACCAATGACATGAAAGTGACCTGCTATGCCTACTTCCAGGGCTGCTTCTGGAGCCAAATGGAATTGAGAATGTGAAATCGTTTTGTAAATGCCAAAGGACCATTCATTGTACACTACCACCATTATTCAGTAGCAGTTGGGTTGTTTGGGGGTGACCAAAGAAGTCCCTATATTCTGTACTCAGCCCTCAGACCACATAATGCTGCTGAGGGGCCCCCTCATCCTTCCTAGCAGATCCCATGAAGGGCTCCACAGGTCAATGTGGCTTTAGGCCCAGATGAACTCGCAGCATCTTCTCTTCTCCCCACAACATCTGCCAACATGATTCCCCTGGGTCATGACATGCAGATCAAACTCCATCAACAGGAAACTCTTCTTGGGAAGTTAACTTTGAACCTGGACATCTACGTGTTTCAGTTAAAAACAGACGACAGCAAATTAAAAGTTGCCTTAAACAATTTTTCTGTAATTCCAGCAGAGGGAGACAGGGCTGCACTGACTCCCACAACTGCAATTGAATTAGAAGGTTTACAACATGAAAAGCCTTTTTCCTTCCTTCTTGCCTTTCTAATCAGGTGACTGTTATCATAATTTTAATATCTCTGGGTGGAGAAAATGCATGGCTAAAGACCATTAGCAATTCAGCTACACTCCAAAATATACTTCCAAAATGGGTTTGCATTGCTCACAGGAGACACCAGGACATTTGGAAACAGCAGTAAAATGTCATGTTTTGAATTCAGCCTCTGGATGCTTCCCACCTGTGGAGCTGAGCCAGCATTCACCCTGTTTTGCTCTCTTTTGAATTAGAACCCTGGACTTGTTCAAGCTCCTTCCCTACCTCCACTCCAGAGGGAGATCCTGATTAGTCTAAGTTAGTGATTTTCAACCTTTTTCATCTCATGGCACACATAAGCTAATTACTAAAATTCTGCAGCACACCATAAAACAGATATTTCTTTGCAGATTTGATTTTAAAAAGTATATTTTTGATTCATTCACACCGGATGGCTAGTGTGTTCGCTGCTGTCATTTTTTAATTTGACATTCTAAGAGAAAGGAGGTCAGGTATTGCACAGTTTAGAAATTCTTGCAGTATACTGGTTGAAAATTGTCCGTCTAAGCCAATCCGAGCACATTTTTTTCAGATCAAGTTTACTGGTTCAGGGGTGGACTTAATGACCTTCTTTGACCCAGTCAGATGGAAGGGGAGGGTTTACGGTCCATGCTCTGGGAAGAGGTTCACTCTCTCTTTGGCCCACTGAATTCAAATGAGGAAACTTGCTGCTGGTATCCGTATTGCAACCATAAATAAGACAGCCAGGGAAAAAAGGACACATGAAAGAATGGCTCTTTTTTTAAAAAGTATATTTTATTGGTTATGTTGTTACAGTAGCTCCAATATTTTCCTCCTTTGCTCCCCTCTGCCCAATACACCCCTTCCCTCCAGCAATCCCACCCCCCTTAGTTCATGTCCATGGGTCATACATATAATTTATTTGGCTTCACCCTTTCCTATATTATTCTTAACTTCCCCCTGTCTATTTTGAAGCAATCGATTATGCTTCTTAATCCCTGCACCATATCCCCATTTCTCCCTCTCCCCCCTCCCAGCTAATAACCCTCCAAATGATCTCCATACCTATGATTCTGTTCCTATTCTGGTTTGCTTAGTTGAATTTTGTATTTTTTAGAATCAATTGTTGATAGTTGTGAGTTTGTTGTCATTTTAGTGTTCATATTTTTGATCTTTTTCTCAAGTAAGTCCCTTTGACATTTCATATAATAATGGCTTGGTGATGATGAACTCCTTTAGCTTTACCTTGTTTGGGAAGTACTTCATCTGCCCTTTCATTCCAAACTATAGCTTTGTTGGATAGAGTAATCTTGGTTGTAGTTTGCTTTTCATCACATTGAATACTGCTTGCCAGTCCTTTCCTGCCTGCAAAGTGTCCTCTGAGAAATCAGCTGATAGTCCTATAGGCAATCAATCCCCTGTAGGCAACTCTCCGCCTCTTTCTTGCTGCCCCCCGGACTCTGTCTTTATCTTTCACCTTTGGCATCTCAATCATGATGTGTCCTGGTGTGGTCCCCTCTGGGTCCAGTTCGCCCTGAACCCTCTGTGCTTCCCAGACCTGTATGTCCATCTCCATCGCAAAATTTGGGAAGTTTTTCTCATTTTTTTCAATTCTTGCTTCCTCATCCTGCACTGGCTGATTGTTTTTTTCTTCCTTATGTTCCAAATCATTGATTTGAATCACGGTTTCCTTCCCTTCACCATTGGTTTTGTGTGGATTTTCCTTCATTTCACTTAGCATAGCCTTCACTTCTTCTCTTATGCATTTGCCGTACTCAAGCATATCTGTCAAGCCTGTGAGCATCTTTATCACCAGTGTTTTCAATTCTTCATCTGTTAGGTTGTCTATCTCCTCATCTGTTAGGTTGGCTATCACCTGGTCGCTTAGTTCTCCCACTGGAACCTTGATCCATTCCCCCTTTTGGGCCATACTTCTCTGTCTCCTCATTCTGACAGGCTCCTGTGTTTGTCTGCTTCCGCCTCCCAGGTAGAGTTGTTGCTCCTATTACATTGTAAGGGGTAGGGCCTTAGGAATTTATCAGTAATGGGCAACCTGTTTCACCACTTTGTGGCGCTATATGTGGAGGAGAGGTTTGAGAGGAAACAATGCCTCCTGCCCAGCACTCGCCCCTTTTCCAGGCACCTCTCCCACTTCCGCCCTGGACTGGCGCCCCTCTAGCTGCTGCCCTGGCTGTCATTCCCAGAGTGGGTGGGTCTGCAGATGTTCTAGGACCATGGGGGCCCTTTAAACAAGTAGACTCTGCTGAGAGACTGGCAGTTTCTGCCTCTACCCCAGCCTCCACTAGTCTGCACAGTCAGAAGCAATGAGGCTTGATTTTCCCCGGTGCTGGGACCGTGAGCTGCGGGGTCTGGTGAGGAGCTGGGAACGCTCCCCAGGTGTCCCTCCTGACTTTAAAACATGGACTGTGCTTTCTGCCAGCCTGCTGCTGTTGCTGCTGCTGCTGTTGCTGCTGCTGCTGCTGCTGCTGCTGCCGCCACCACACCACATCCTCTCTGCCCCAACTCCGTACCTCCTACCTGTCTGGATGAGTATTTCTTCTTTATATCTTTGTTTGCTGGACTTCCATGCAGTTTGATTTTCCGGAACTTCAGGTTGTTTCTAGTTTTGAGGTAGTTGTATTCCTTAGTTGTGGAGGGAGACGCAGTGTGTCTGTCTACGCCTCCATCTTGCCCAGAAGTGTCCCTTATTTTATTTTTTAATTCTCATCCAAGGATCTTTTTTTTTTTTTTTTAATTTGAGAGAGAGAGAGGAAGAAAGAAACATCCATCAGTTGTCTCCTGTACGTGCAACCTAGGTATGTGCCCTAACCAGGAATCGAATCTGCAACCTTTTGGTGTACAGGATGATGCTCCTACCAACTGAGCAACCCAGCCAGGGCAAAAACCACATTTTAAAAACCACATGTGGCTCCTGGTGGAAAGAGCTTGCAAAGTGGATATAAGGGTTGCTTCACAGGAAGGAGACCAAGGTGCTCAACTTCCCAAAGATTTCAGCCAATTATTTGAGTGATCATTCAGAGAATCACCAGATAATTGGTCTAACCATTCATGAAACATTTATGATTTGACCATAATTATGAGATATAAGGAATAAGAAGAATTTAACTTTCAACCAACAGTGTATAAGTCATGTGCTGGATGCTGTTGTAATGAAAAGATGAATAAGATGCACTGATGACATTTTATTGTCCTTAGAGAAAAAAAAGACTAGTTTGTACTATGTGAAACAAGTAGCCAACCATGTTAGCAGCAGATAATTAAATGCTTAAGTTATGTGGTACAGAATTAACACTCCCAGTACAAGGGAGAAAGATTGCTCAAGATGAATTATTGTGGTCAGGAAAGATTTTATGGAGAAGATGAGCTAGATAGGATGGTTTGGATTTGAATGAACTTTCAAAGGGACAAAATTGGAGCAATTATGCCATTGTGTTTAAAAAGTTAAATCAGTGTAATTTAAAAATATTTTTTATTTTAAACATTATTGTTAAATTTTTCCTATAAAATTGCCCTGGTGGTGTGGCTCAGTGGATTGAGTGCCGGCCAGTGAACCAAAGGTCACTGGTTTGATTCCTAGTCAGGGCACATGCCTGGGTTGTGGGCCAAGTCCCCAGTTGGGGCATGCAAAAGACAACCAATTGATGTATCTCTCTCACATCAATATTTCTCTTCCTCTCTTTCCCCTTTCTGTGAAAATAAATCAATAAAATATTTAAAATAAAATAAAATAAAAGTTTTCTAAAATACATTAATACATGAACATCTGAAACTGTTTCCTGTATTTTGGAATACTTCAAAATTAAACTTAGAAAAAAATTAAATGTATCTATACTTTTTCCCTTAAGAAATAAAAGCATTGGGCCTTTAATAAGTTCATTTATTCATTCACTAAATGTTTTTTTTTACTGAGCACCTACTGTGAGCCAGCTAAGGTTCTAAGTGATGAGCAAAACATATGTGAGTCACTGATGATTAAAATCTTAGTTGGGGAGACCAACAATAAACAAGTATTAATAGTTAGAAATGCTTTAAAGAAAAAGAATTGATACAAAACCTGCTTAAGTAGGATGGTCAGGGAGGGCTTCTTTGAAAATGCAATGTTTAGTTGAGAACTAAAAAATGAGAGAAGTCAGCTCTGAAAAGTGAGGAGCAAAGCTTCAGGCAGGCTCCCAGGCTGAGTTTGGGGTGCTCATGGGAATCAACTAGGGTTATCCTAAAATAGAACCAGTGGGATATAGATACCTACCTATCTATCTTCTATCTACTCTCTATTATCTATTAATCTGTCTTCTACTTATTTCAAGGAATTGGCTTACATGATTGCGGGAGCTAGCAAGTCCAGAATCTGTAGGGAAGGCCACTAGGATGGAACTCTTGGATGGGAGATGATGCTGTAGTCTTAAGGCAGAATTTTTTCTTCTTCTAGGAAACTTGTTTTACTCTTAAGGCCTTTCAACTGATTGGATGAGGTCCACCCGTATTATTGAAAGTAATGTCCTTTACATGAAGTCAACTGATTGTAGAAGCAAACCACATCTACAAAATACCTCTCCAGCAAGATCTACATTAGTGTTTGACTAAATAACTGGATCCTACGGCCTTGCTGAGATGACACATAAAACTGACCATCACGGCAGGAAACCCTCACGTCTAACATAGTGTCTAGAGTAGCAGTTCTCAACCTGTGGGTCGTGACCCCTTTGGGGGTTGAATGACTTTTTCACAGGGGTTGCCTAAGACCATCGGAAAACACATATATAATTACATATTGTTTTTGTGATTAATCATTATGCTTTAGTTATGGTTGGGGGTCACCACAGCATGAGGAACTGTATTAAAGGGTAGTGGCATTAGGAAGGTTGAGAACCACTAGTCTAGAGCATGATGAGATGGGGGAAGGAAACCAGATAAAGTAGAAAAGCTAGGCAGGGATCTCAAGACCAGGATACAGAGCTTAGCTTTATTCAGATTCATTGGGAAACTACAGAACTGTATTAGCAGGAGTGGTGTGTTTATTCACCTTAAAGCCAAAAATATGTATTTTATTCTGTTTTTTTCATACCCACTGACAATCAGTAGGATTCAAATTTTAAAAGTAAATCATTCTGCCCTGGACAGGTGCCTCAGTTGTTTGGAGCCTGGTCATGTACATCATCAACAACAATAAGAAGAACAGAAGGTTGCGGGTTCAGTTCCTGGTTAGGGCACATACCTAGGTTGCAGGTTCAATCCCTGATAGAAACACGTATGAGAGGCAGCAAATTGATGTTCCTCTCTGATATCAATGTCTCTCTCTTTCTCTTTCTCTCTCCCTCCCCCGCTCCTTCCCTCCTCTCTAAAATCAATGAACACTAAATGGAAAAAAAGAAAAAAATAAAAGAAAAGTAAATTGCTCTGGTTGCTTTCTGGACAATAACACAGGGAGTGTATCAGTCAGGGTCCAGTTGAGAGGCAGAAGCCACACTAGCAATATGAACAAGGAATATTTAATATGAGGAGGTTTTAACTAGGTACAAGGTGGTTAACTGTTAAAAAAGCTAGAAGACTCTAAAGTATGTACACAGGTAGCAGAGACCAGCCTCTGGGCTGAGGGAAAGGTAAACAAGAAAGGAATTTAGAAACACAGAGGAATTCCTGCAAGACCTGAAATTCAGACTCAGAGAAGCTGTTGCAGCAGCAGGCACAAGCTGCCTGCCGTTGGGAGGAGAAAGAAACTGGCTGGGGGCTCACTGGAACCATGAGAACCTCAGAGGCTTGGGGAAAACTGCAGGGGGCAGCTGCACACTGCAACCCTTGCTGCCACCTTAAAAAACAAAAAACAGGAAGAAAATTCTCTTCTCCCTCTCTTATCCTTGCAGATCTGTCCAACACCCTATTTTGACACAGGAGAAATACGGTTTGCAGAGTCCATCTCTCTTATCACAAAGCAGGGTGAAGAAAGGAGAACTTGGAGCGGAGAGGCAATAACTTGTTAACTGGCAGGAAGACAAGGGCAAACACAGGGAATGGGTTAGATGGCTGTTGCAGGGTCCAAGGGGGACTAATGGGGTCTGGATGAAGTGGTGGCAGTTGGAGAAGTGGACTCATCCATTGGACATAGCTGCTTAAAAAATGCGTGTTGGTCTCCTTAACTATTCATATAAGAAGAGAATATTAAAAAGAGGAAAATTCTATGGTATGATTTAGATTCTTGATATTTCAGAAATAATTCCAAACATGAAGTCTTACTGGTAGTATTTATTAATTTATTTAGTTATATAATGAAAGAAATCAAGAAGACATAATAAATAAGAGAGAGTTCATGTTCATGGATAGAAAGACTCAATATTGTTAAGATGCCAGTTCTTCCCAACTTGATCTATAGAGTCAATGCAATCCTCATCAAAATCCAAGCAAGTTATTTTATGAATATTAACAAATGGATTCTAAATTTTAATCTAAATTTTATATGGCAAGGCAAAAGACCTAGAAGAGTCAACACAATATTGAAGAAGAACAAAGTTGGAGGACTGACACTACCTGACTTTAAGACTTAGTGTAAAGCTACAACAATCAAAACAGTATGGTATTGTTGAAAGGGTAGATAAAAGATCAATAAAACAGGACTGAGAGCTCAGAAATAGTCTCACATAAATATAGTCAATTAATTTTTGACATAGGAGCAAAGGCCATCCAATGAAGACAGGGCAGTCTTTTCAAGAAGTGATGCTGAAACAGTTGGACATTCACATCAAAAACAAAACAAACAAACAAAACTAGACATAGACATCTAATCATGCAGCAAATATTTATTGATTTCTATACTCCATAAGTAGGCCCAACCTTTGTTCTCTGAACTAGGCTTTTTATACCTAGCTAAATGAGCATTGTTTTCAGTTAGGACATTACATTCTAGGCAAGGCCTTAATTGCATAATTGATTCTCCCAACTGAAGGAGAGCAGAGTATACCACCCTCAAATACACCACTTTGGCATATTGATTATTTGGAATTAAAGTTATCTGAGAAACTGTTAGTGCAAGAAAGACATTTTGACCTTTCTTTGTACCCCTGAAAGCAGGAAATAAATATCCCATGTAAAAGGTACCCTCTCTGCACCAGGAAGGGAGAGGCATCTTTATCACCAGAGATAGGGAATTCAGAACCAAGAAGGCTATGTAAACAAACTTGTCACTTCTTCATAATTTACTACCCCAACCTCAAATCTCTCCATCTTGTCAGTTCTTCACACATTTATTTATTTAGTCTAAAAGGCATAAAAGCTTTCTACTTTGATCATTTCTTTGAGTCTCATCTTTTTATGGGATCCTTGTATATATGAAATTAAATTTTTCTTCTGTTAATATGTCTGATGTCAATTTAATTATTAAATCAACCAAAGAACCTAGAAGGGAGGAAGAAAATTTTTTCCCTCCCCTCCACAGGGGTCTATTGGACATATCACCTAACTAGGAATCAGGAAATTCCTGATTGACTGGTTTAAGATTCCATTACTGAGAGAGCCAAAATAAATTAAGCCTTGGTTTGGTGAAGTGGGACTTTGTGTCAGTAACTCCATTTTGGTCCTGTTGTCTTGTTTTTAACAATAAATAACACAAACTTAATAGCTGTCATTAACTTATGACTGGTATTATTCAAATGTAAAAAGTCTGATTAAGTTCATAATAAGAATAACAACACACTGACAGGAAAACTTAGTTCTTTCTGTGCAAAACAAAGGGGAAAAAAAGCCTCTTCCTCTTTAGCCCTCCCAATATCAGACATTTATAGACCACCTGCCCAGGCAAGGAGCCCTGAGGTTCCACAGATTTAACCACAGGAAGGAGTGGGAGCAGGGAGCTGTCCAAATCCAGCCCTCTGCTAAAGCAATTAATAATGTCCAGAAGCTTAAAACAGATGCAAAAAGGAGCACATTGATGTGCCATAGGAGACAGCTCAGCACCTCTGACATTTCTCATTTTGAAAATTGCTTTGGTCCATTTTTACTTGCTTTGTGCTTCCATTTATTAAACCAGAAAATACAGAC
The DNA here is from genome assembly GCF_987537825.1 of Furipterus horrens. Taxonomy (NCBI): domain Eukaryota; kingdom Metazoa; phylum Chordata; class Mammalia; order Chiroptera; family Furipteridae; genus Furipterus; species Furipterus horrens. The sequence continues at coordinate 132,869,242 of NW_028327176.1, read as the reverse complement.
TTTTACTAACATATTTACCACACTTGACGATAAACTAATTTAGACCATTCAAGATGATTGTTTGACAGGGACACAGGACTTCAACTTCAGTTCAGAAAATCCCTGACAGCTGACGTAGAAGGATTTATAGGTTTAGTGGAAATTGCTTTCTCCTGCTCTCCAGATTACATACTGTGGGTTGGGTTTTTTTTTTTCCTTCTCATTAGTAAACATCCTTCTAATAATGAACAGACCAATAATGTCTTAAGAGAGAAAAAGACAGTCTTTTCCTTTTTCCTGTTCCTCGAGAAGACTGTTTGGATTTAGAAACCCATGTTGGCTGTCCAGAATATGAAAGCTGGAGTCTTCCTTTTGTGGTGGGGATGGGTCTTGGCCACTGAAAGCAGAGTGCACCAGCAAGGAAGAGAAATCCACGAGATGCCTAAGAAAGGCAGGTGAGTGAATATTTAGGGGTAGAGAATTTAGGGGAAAAGGCTGCAGAGCAAGCTTACGATGTTGTTCTGGAATCTTTTCTAGCTTATGGAGACTTATGTGATGCCTTTTCCTTTCATTTCCCTTCGTTCTTCTGCTGCCCTCCTTTTAGGGAGTTAGAATTATGTTTTAGTTTTAAATGATGCTAGATCAGGTACATTGATATTATTGTATATCCTTAAATCTCTTATGAATTGTTCTAGGTGAAAGATAGACTTGGGAAAAAAGAATACAGTATAAGCACATTTAAAAAAATTAAAGGCAATTATTTGATATCTGTATCCTAGGTTGAAAAAAATCTATAAACTCTCAAATGACCAATGGGACCTCTAATTAGTGAGAATGATTCTGTTAGTCTTAATTATTTCTGCTGGATTTGTGGACATTCTTGACTCTTGGTTCTTTGTCAGCCTTAGGTCCAAATTGAGCTTCAGCTTTCTTTAACTCTGAGTGTAAATATGAATGGAGGTCAGAAATATAAATTAATGTAAAAGAAAATACAGATTTGTAGAGTTTGGGGCTAATTGAGGGGGCGGGGCTGGGTTTCTGGCTTCTCAGTGCCCCCTCCTGGGTTTAAGAGAGCCCTCCACGTGTGGGCTCCTGAACAGCCAGCTAAAGCTCACAGCACTTGTTATAGGCTGTTTTAGCTACATCACAAAACTGGGAGCAGAAATATCCAGTGGTCATGAGGAGTCCTGGGCACTGAGAGAGACTGCTGTGCACAAGCCATACGCCCTGTTTCTGTTGGTCAGAAGTTGCTTGAGCAGAGTGGAATTTGTGGAGCAGTGCAGTCATAGACATTTTTTGAACCAAATGTGCTCATGAGGAATAAAAGTAACAACAGCAACAAACCCTGTTGGTTGTCATCAAAAACTTCTCAACCTCTCATCTAAGTCAGTTAGAGCAATGACTTATTGGTAAATACCAATGATGAAGAGAAGTCCTGGAGAGCAAAACAAATTTTCTTTAAAAAATTACTTAAAAGAACTTTTGATTTTCTGTAATTATGAAAAACATATGTGACCATTATTGAAATTAAAAGTTTTTTTTTTCCAGGAACACATTTAATAAATGAACTCATTTAACAAGTGAGTGGGTACCAGTTTTGTGCAAGGTCCATACTAGCTTCTCTGTGAGAGGAAAGATAAGCTTGGACCTTCCACATCTAACCCAAATTCCGAAGCAATGGGAGCCTAATCTTCCAAGACCAACCTTGCTTCCAAAGCTTGGACTAGATCTTCTGGGTTTGACTCTTGGCTCCATCACTTTTACAAGTTGTTCAAACCCTCTGTGTCTTAGTTTTCTCATGTATAAACTGTGGATAATGGTAAGACCTGCCTCATAGGATTGTTGTTAGGACTAATCCAAGTTAATACACTTAATGTGAGTTAGTGTGCTAACTGGCAAATAGTAAGTACTCACGCATTGTTAGTTATTCCTATTATCATCTGTGTGCCGTACTTCAAGGTTAACACTCATACCCCTGGCTGGTAAAAAGATGCTAATTAAGTGATACATATTTCACAATTCATTGTAACTTGAATTTAAAAGCAGGTTAGAGTGTTCTCTCTCATAAGGATATCTACAGAATGGCACAGGCTATTTCTGAGTGGTTTTTGTCCTCTCCTTTATGCTTAAACCTATTTTCTAAATTTTTTAGCATGGACCTGTAAGCAGAAAAAAGGTTATTTTAAAATATTTAATTACAATCCTAAAAAGACTTTAAGGATTCTATTTACGAGTATTCTCTAGGCTAGAGTCTAAGCTTCATAAAGGCAGAGGTAGCAACATCTCAGAACCTGACACATCCCCCTTTAATCGGTGCCCAGTTCTGTTTTAGACTGACCCAAAGCCAAAATAAGAACAGAGCCAAGACTGACTTCCATTCCAGTCCGTCTTTCAGTCCCTCCTGCCTTTCTTTTCAGGCACCCAGCAAAAGGACTGATTCCTTCCTTTACTCAACTAAAATGTGTTGAGCATACTTGGGGGTCTAGCACTGTGCAAGGTGCTGAAGATGAAGACTCTCCCCTCAGTGACTTGTGGCCTCATCTTGCCCCTGCTCACCATCCATTGCGACAGCCCATAGCCCCAGGAGCAACTCTCCCTCCAGCCTTAGCCCTTCCCCACTCCTGGGACCCCTTTCACAGAGCCCACATTTGCCTCTGCTCCACTTGCTGCAGACGACATAATCCTTATTCATCAGTTCTGATGTGTCCCCGTGCACCAGTCAAGCCCTGGCAGAAAACAGCATTGCACTCAACGGGCTTAACTAATAACTGAATAAAAGGACTACTTGCAGAGCTGTGGGCAGGGGTCAGGGAACCATCCAGGCATGCTGATGCCCTCAAGGACTAGGAACAGCAGGAAGCCATGACTATTCAATAGAAGGGGAAATAGTGTTATTGGAGCTTACTGAAGATACCATCATTATTTGCAGTCACAGAGCAACACAGACACGCCATTGAAGCAGGGAGAGAAGGAGGAATAAACACTGTGCTTGCTGTTCTCCTGCCAGTGCCCATTTGTCTGAGCCTATAAGCCAGAGGACAAGGGTGCCCAAGTGATACAGTCCACCTGGCAACATGTTACTCTCTGTACTAACAGCTTCATGGTAGGTTCAAGCTAGGAATGGCATTGATTTCAAGCCTGGGTAAACCAACAGGGGAGCTATTTTAGGTCAGACCTCTTCAAAATAGGCCTGCTAAGTAATTAATCCTCCAATCCCTGCTCCTGTGGGTACTACGGAAATCACATCAGAAGGCTAAATTAATACATTACAGCTTCATAGGTTTCTTTCTTTCTCTTTTTTTCTATTCACATTTTATGCTGGTTAGATTTAAAGCAAATCTGGAGGGTGAGGGTACTTTGTCGATTTGAGTACCTAGAATGTTTCTAGCACACCTTTATTTTTAATTTTCACTATAAGCCTCAAAGACCAGACCAGAAGCCTGGAAGCACGCAAAGATGCCCGCTGCAAGGCTGGCATGACCACCGGCGCCCGTGCACTGCGCTTAAGGTGTTTTTTCCCTGCGCCTCAGCTGCAGTGATTTTCAGCAGGGTCCCCGCCCTGGACTGAGGAGCAGGAAGCAGAAGACAGGGGACAAGAAGAGGGGGAGCCACAGAGGAGAAGATGGAAGAGGGAGGATGTGGAGGGCAATGTGGACTGGCTTCCGTCCCCCTTGAAGTCCCCAGCTTCTTCCTCTCTTCTTTCCCAGGGCCACTTCCTTCGCTGTGAGCATAGTCGTTTCCTTACTTTAGAAGTAAACCTCCTTGTCATCCCAGTAACGACAGTGGCTTCTTCCATTTGTGCACCACTTCAGAGTTCCAAAAGTACTTCTAAACGTGCTTTCTCATCTCCTCCTCGCACCCCTTGTCTGCTCCCAGAGCTCCATCTTGTGTCAGTTGAGTCTGAGTCTCAGGGGAAACAAGTTTCCTGAAGACACAGAGCAGGCAGCGCCGGGGTTGACAGAGCCCCATTTTTCTGTCTCCCAGTCACATTTTCCTCCCGCAATGAAAAAGGGCGACATCATAAGAGAAGATGGCAAATTACTTAATGGTAGACTGAGCTCATTAGAAGGGAGGAAACTGTGTGTATTGGGGATAAAATGCAGCAGGCTGGTGGTCCTCAAAGTGCTGTCTCGGGACCAGCAGCATCAGTGGCATCTGGGAGCAAGTTAGAGATGCAAATTCTTGGTCCTCAGACCAGACCTACTGAAGCAGAAACTTGCGGGGCAAAGGGAGGTTCAGGAATCTAGGTCTGGGAAAGCTCTTCAGCAGATGCTGACCCAGGCCAACATTTGGGCATTACTGCATCCAGGGGAAGGAAAGTGTGTGCGTGGGGTACCCTGGAGGGAACAGACGCCGGTGTTGGCATAAGGAGGAGCTGGGAAGGCAGCTAATTGTTCCTGTGGATTCTATAGATGGTGGTGATGGGTAGATGAAGGCCGTCAAAGCTATTGCACTATTGTAATAGCAAAAGACTGGAAGCAACTCAAATTCCACCAGTAGAGGACTGATCTCATGAATTACAGTGCATTCATGGAATGGAACGCTATGCAGTGTAAAAAAGAATAGAGGCTTGGGATACTTAGACACAGAAAAATTCAGGGTATAATTAAATAAAGAAAAAAGAAAAAGCAGTGTTTATATGTTAACTTAGTGTATAGCATGGATGATAAATCCTGTATGATCTTACTTATATGTAGAATCTAAAAAAATAAAAATACTCTCAGATACAGAAAACAGATTGGTGGTTTCCAGAGTCAGGAGGCGGGGTAGGGAGGGAATGGGTGAAGAAAGTAAAAAGATACAAACTCCCAGTTATAAGATATATAGGATTGGGGAATGTAATGTACAGTGTGGTGACTGTAGCTAACAATACTGTATTGTATATATTTGGAAGTTGTTCAGAGAGTAGATCTTAAAAGTTCTTATCATAAGGAAAAAAGTTGTTACTATGTGAGGTGATGGATGCTAACTGAACTTACTGTGGTAATAATTTTGTAATATATATGTATATCAAATTATGTTATTCACCTGAAACTAATAGTGTTATGTGTCAATTATCTCTCAATAAAAATGGAAAAAATAGAACTAAAAGTATATATTTATATTTACTTGTATCTATAAGAAACTCTGAACAGATAAACAAGAAACCCGTAAGAGAGGTGCCTGTGGATAGGGGGTTGGGGTGGATGGAGGCGGAGATGGGAGGCTAACTTCTTACTGTGTTTCCTTTTTGAAAAATTATCAAACCTTGCAAATATATTACCTATTAGGAAAAAAGTGAAAAGATATTAAAATGGTCCTATGTGCAATTCAGAAGCAGAAGCACAAGAAGCTGCCTCTCAGGGAGCCAGGATGGTTGACATTTGACCCAAGGGCAAGTTCATCTTTCCTCCACAGGATGGGCAAACAGAGGTCAAGGGTGCCAGGCTCAGCTAACACCCACAGCCCCTCCCCTCCTGCTCAAACTCTCCCCAAATGACCCAGGAGCTCTGGGGTCATTTGGACTTATTAATGAGACTGAGACCAAGAGTTCTCATTCTTGGTTACACACTAAAATAAGAAAGATTTAAAAAACATCAATATCCAGGCTCCATTCCCAGGCCACCCAAACCAGAACTTCTGAGGTGGGGCCTGGACATTGGTGTTCTCAGTCATGGTTCTAAATCATTGACTTGGATCTTCTGGGTCAGTTCGTTTATCCAGAAAGCTGGAGAAAGGAAGAGAGGATATCCTGTAGCTTAAAAGAGGAATTTACATATCCCATCCAAACTGTCAAGATTAAGTCTGAATGCAAATAGTTTTTTATCTGGCTTAATTAGAATATGTGATCAACCTGTATTTCCCCCCTTGGCAGCCCAATTCTGAAACGAAGCCCTGACATCACCAAATCACCACTGACAAAACCAGAACAGCTTCTGCGGATAGATGACCATGATTTCAGCATGAGGCCTGGCTTCGGAGGTGTGTGACTTGCACTCTTGGGGATCGTCTTCTTTCTTTGGGTTCAACAGACTGTCTATGGGCAAAAATCAAGTCAAGCAACCACCTAGCTTTGCCCTCCCTTTATCAGAGCTTCCTTGGTTGTGCCTGGTGGACAAGGCACTGAGCCCATAGCATCTCTGGGCATCTACCCTGCCCAGCCCTGCTCAGCCCTGCCCAAGCCTGCCTGGCCTTGCCCATCTCTGCCTGGCCCTGTCCAACCCTTCCCAACCCTGCCCAACCCTGCCCAGCCCTGCCCAGCCCTGCCCAGCCCTGCCCGGGCTCTGCTGAAAACTCTCAGGAGGGGTCTGCTGGTCAGTGGCCAGGCTGAGCTGTCCTCAGGCCACTGTTTCTGGTAAGGATGGCTCAGGATTGGTGAAGCCAGCAGCTGGCTGTGGGAAGGGCAAGGGGAGGACAGGACACCTGCAGCCCAAAGCTGCCTCCTGAAAATGCTTTGAGTAAAACCTTAGACTACTGGGGTTCTCGTCTGGGAGCTGGCAGACAGAACCCTGAGTACCTATCTGAGGATTGTGGCCTGCTGGGTTTAATTAAATGAAAATAGCTTCAGAAATTAATCATTTAGTGCAGATGGATGCCAAAGCCCTTTGAAGCTTAGCCTGCTGCTGCCAGATTTCTGCCCTCTTAGTGCCAAGTAGGGTTTTTGTCCTTATGGATTTTATTTCCTGGCAAAAAATATTTATTTTAGAAATCATTCTCATGCTTTTTTTCCCCAGTTGCTTCTACCCAAAGAATAAACAAGTACAGAGGGGAGTCTCTACCCAGTCTGTAATCTGCTGCTATTGGGTTCAAACCCACCTTTCCACGTGGATGGTCTAGGTGTGCTCCATGCCTGCCCCACGTGCCTGAAAGCAGGAGGAAAGAGGCAGCAATCCACTCCCTTTACAAGGTGTTTTTTGTTTTTTAGCCTTTATGAATATTACGTTTTCATGGCCTAGAAATGCCAAAAAAAAAAAAATATTTTTTAATCTAATAGTTTCAAGGCCACTCTGGTGTCTAATGTTCTCCACCAGAAGCTACTCCATCATGTGGCAAAGATGCAGATCTCTGACCTTGGCAAGTCATCTGAGTATGACTTTGGTTTTAGGTGCCTATTTACCACGCAATGCCTTTCTTGTGGCCAGACAGAGGCATTGGCTTCCATGATGAAAGAGGTGCAAACTTAGGAGAAAAAATAAAAAAATAAAGTAGATGACCTCATGCTAAGGAGTAACTCCTTAGGTCAGTTCTGGTTCTGACCAGCTTTGACCCCGGTCTTCATTGTATCTTTAGATGAGCATGTGTAACCAACAAGGAAGGCTAAATATTAACCTCATTATTTCAGAATCACTTGGGGTGATTAAGAATATAAATATATATACATATATTTTTTTAACCTTTGCTGGAATATTCCAGGGAGCCAGCCCATAATTCCATCTTTTTATCTCTGGTTTGACTTTAGCGTGACATGTGGGAATACCAGACCTTCAAATCTGACATGACACTAAGGTTCTGGGAAAAATGCTCCTTATGCCCATGCTTTTCATTGTAAAAGTTCAAGTTAAAAGAATAAATGCTCTTGCCATGCCCTGTCCTCAGGCCCGGCCATTCCTGTTGGTGTGGATGTGCAGGTGGAAAGCTTGGACAGCATCTCAGAGGTTGATATGGTGAGTGCTTCTCTTTCTGGGCAAGGGGACCCACACAGGGCCTGTGCTGGGCCCAAGTGCTGCACACCCGAATTCACTGGGTCTCACAGTTACCCAGGCGGTGGGCATTTCCACACTCATGTTATAGATGGCCCAGGGAAGTTAAGACACTTGCCAAAAAGCACCCCATTGGTATGGAACAGAGCCAGATGACAAAGTCCATCTTGCTCCTCCAGGGATCAGGCTCCTGGCATCAAAGACTCTCAGATATCAACAGCAGGGTCCAAGGTTGCAGCTGCCAAGTAGCCAGGTACATCTTCCTACTGCAAAGTTTATCTGGCTATGGAAATGCATAAGAAGCAGAAGTGTCCCTTTTTTCCTCTCTTTTTACTGGGTTTAGATTTTTTTTTACAAAAAAAGAAGAAGAAGAGTATAGGACTCCTTGGCTTACAGGGCTTTTGAGGGCCTTATCTTAGTTTGGGTTCCCCAAGGAGCAGATTTGAGACAGCATTTTAGCACAAGGAGGGTATTTTGGAGGTGATTCCAGGAAACAAGAGAAGAGAGGTGGAAGGTGAGACAGGAAAGGGAAGGAAGCAGAAACGGCATTGCCATCAAATTGGTTACTATCGGATTTTGAAACCCTGTCCCATTGTGGTATGAAACGCTGTCCCATTGGGGTATAAAATGCTGTCCCATTGGGGTATGAAATGCTGTCCCATTGGGGTGCGAAATGCTGTCCCATTGGAGTACTCTGAGAGTCAGCACAGATACACTTCAGAGTTATCCCAGCTGAGGGCCCAGAGATCTGGGGCGCTTACCCAACCCCTGACCTCCAGCCCCACTCTCTGGTTGAGGGCTGCTTCCAGATGCATTGCTCTCTGGCTGGCCCTGTGTGTGGGCCAGGAAGTCTCAGGCAGAGGGTCACAGTGCTGGCAGCTCAGTTTCAGTCCCAGCCAGGTGATGGCTCCACAGGGGCAGAGAATGTCGTGCTGACACCCATTAGTTCTGTGCGTGGGGTTCCCCTCTTGTCCCTCCAACTCCCAGGACTTCACTATGACCCTGTACCTGCGGCACTATTGGAAGGATGAGAGGTTGTCCTTCCCGAGCACCAACAACCTCAGCATGACGTTTGATGGCCGGCTGGTGAAGAAGATCTGGGTCCCCGACATGTTTTTCGTGCATTCCAAGCGCTCCTTCATCCATGACACCACCACGGACAATGTCATGCTGCGGGTCCACCCAGATGGGGAAGTTCTCTACAGCCTCAGGCAAGGTCCTTCTGGCTCTCACTCGGGGCCTTTTTACCTTAAGTTTTGTTTGGTTGGTTTGTTTTTTTCACCTGAAGCATGGGAAGGAAGGCAAATAATTTGTCTTAACCATGAAAATCACTGGTTCCACAACAGCTGTTTTGCATTTTGGCCTTGAATAGCTAGCTTCTAACTTTTCAGGGGCTGCAAACTTTTCAACATCAAGGAAAACTAACTTGTACACACGAGTAATGAGTTATTGAGTCTTGAATATACACTTGGAGAAATTTCCCTAGCTGATAGGTATGATTTATGTCCTATTGTGTACATTACATTTCAATTGAAAAACTTGACTATAATTAAATTTTTTTTTCTCTAGTAGGAGTCAGAGAAACAGATAATGGATTCCTTTCAAAGACTTCCCTCCCTCAATTCTCTGATTCCCATTGGTTACATTTTAGCATATAATGATGATAAACATTACACAATTCTAGGTTTAATCTGCTTTCTTTAGACGCTCACTTTCTTAAGTCTAGATAATCAACAAAACAAATCAAGCCCTGGTTTGTAGCATTTGCCCATTCCTGTAGCATAGATACCATCCATTGTGGCTGACTTCAAGCTACTAACCTGGTATCACTGAATGCAGAGTTGGGAAGAAATGGGTGGTAGCACACCTTTTGCCAGTATTTCCACCATATAAATATAGTAGATGTAGGTAACTTCAGGAGTATAGATAATAATAAAATGTAGTAAAATAATTAGGAAGTGATAAACATTGATATTTATTATTTTATTTTTTAGTGTAACTTAATTTTAAGTGTCTGTAATTTAATTTTAATAATGTTTAACAACAAACTTGCAACCCTCCTGAAAATCTAGCCATCGGAGCTGGTAGATGTCTCACTGAAGTACATTGGATGTGACCGTAAGAGGCAGAACAGAGGAAGTAAGGGCATGGAAAATGTGTGAGTTCAGAATCAAAGTTGTCAGGGAGCCTCCTGGTGCCTAAAAACAGATGATTTGCTTTATTATTGCAAATAAAATCATGGGTTTGTTGGATTTAAAAGAGGCGGAAAAAGGCCTAAGTTACTGAGGACTACCACTTTGAGATTTATTTTGGGAAAAATACAGAGTACCTGGGTATTGTCAACTCTGTCAACAACAGGTTAACTCCTAAAACACATGCTAATATACCATCTTTCCACCTCATCCATTCATTAATAAACACGACACATTTTTATTAAAAGCATTCTGGGTGCCAGAGTGGCATCCACAGTTATGTAACTCAAAGCTCTGCTCCAGGTCCTGTCTTAAGCTCCAGGGACATAAAATGAAATGATATGTTACTGCCCTTATTATGATTTCAGGCTAGTGGAGGACATAGACGTGGAACCGCATGATTAGAATGCGAGTGGAGGTATGGACCCATGCAGAGGGCGGAGGGGCAGGGAGAGACAAGGAACAGGATGGAGAGTGAAGTTTCCTAGGCACCAAGATACAATAATAGGTGAATTCACAATTGAGATGCTCCAACATGCTGGTAGATTTTATTAATGAAATGTTGAAAAACTAATTCCATGGCTATTGAACTGCCTGTCAGCTTCAAGATATTAAAAAGTCAAGGATGTGGAAGGAAGAAAAAATTTGTGAGATTTTTCTTGGGAGAGAGCTGTGGGGACGCCATGAGTGGGTCTGTACTGGGACCACTCAGAGAGCTTGGTGCATGTGTGCCTACAGCTGGGACACACTTCGTCAGAGGATAAGAGAAGAGCTGTGTAACCAGCCCGGAGGAGAGCTGGGAGAAGTTTTTGCTGTGGTGGGATCAGTCTGCACTGTTGGAAATAGTTACATGTATATGGAATGGAGTGTGGCTGGGTGAACCAAGAGCTGGGGTGGGGAGTAGCTGCTGGAGAATGAAGGTGCCCGGTTGTGGGAAGAAAAACCTGGGAAACTATCAGCTTCAACCATGTAGCAGGCCTAGAGATTGTGAAGCCACCTAGCCAAAGAATAGTCCTGCTGCTACCTCCTTCTCTCTTCTCCCTTCCACTCAGGCACGGGGTGACCAGAGATGGGCAGAAACTGACCACTCAAATGCCAACTTTGTACATTACTGGGAGGAGGAGCAGAAGTCTTAGTTTGAAGTGTTGGTTAATACCTTGGGCCAAAATTCTTTTCATTTCTGAATTGAGATGTGTTTATTACTATGAGGGTTTTGACACTCTATTATATGAGAGTAAGCAGAAAAATCACAGGATCTGCCAAGTTTCCATTGAAGACAAGGGAAGATTCTCAAAGAATGAATTTAAAGGGACTTGAGGAAACAAAAACAGACATGGGTTAGATTACACTACAGGCTGTGCTGGTTCAATGTGTGGGTTACAAATGGAAAAGCCTCAATTCCAGATGCACAGAACAGGTCTGATAACCTCCCACCACCAACACAACCCGTTTTTCAGAATTTTCAAGGGAAATGAGACTACCCAGCTGTTACCAAAACAGAATCCCTCCTAGAACACAAACATTCCACTTCAAATGAAATGGGGAAAATAAGACAAATAATTGGATAATTCAGTTTCAAGAAAGTTCTTTTTCTTGAAATTTCCATTTAAATTAAAGGTGATTTTTTCTTTTGGCTGTCAATTATCTATATAATTTCCTCAACTTCTACACAGCCAATATTCTGTGGTTAAAGAAAAAAATACTATGTTCCGTACCAGTCGTATTAGCCACATCCTGCCATAATATTCTTCACTGGATAGGGGAACTTCTTTCTATGACTGATGATCCATATTTGTTTATTCTTTGATTCAGAAGCCTATTTTCCCTTGTAAATTCTGGAACAAAACCATTAGATGCTTACATGTTGGTACAATAAGATCTTACAGTGTTTTTCCATTACTATGGTCTCCATGGAATTATGCACTAAAAACATCTATGTCCACTAGTAGATATTATTATCAATATAAAAATATCAACATTGTAAAAAAAAATGCTGCATTTGGCAACTGGCATTAATTAATATTATTTCTGAAACAGTGTACACAAATACTGAATGTCAATATAATCAATAAAAGAACAGAAGAATTTATCTTAAACAGGGGGATAGTATAGGCACACTTTGGAGATATTGCAGGTTCAGTTCTAGACCATAATAAAGCGAGTTGTAATGGGCTTCCGGCCAAGATGGAGGCTTAGACGGACATGCTCGGCCTCCCTCTACAACTAGAGAGGAATACAACTACTTCAAAACAAAAGATAACTAGAAATTCCAGAAAATAAAACTACACGGAAGCCCAACGTATGAAGTTATAAACCAGCGGCGCTCTTTGGGCAGGTAAGAGTGAAAGTGGGCGGTGCTGTTTGCGGTCGCACCAGCGACAGCGGCAGGGAGAACAATCCCAGCGGCAGGGAGGACAATCCTGGCTGCAGTCAAACCCCAGCGGCTTGCGACCCCAACGCTGGGAGAAGCAGCCACCACATCACCTTGAACAGTGAGGCCCAAGGGGCGGGAGGATGGATCCCCGTCTCCTAGCGGAATAACTGCGGGAATCCATCTTGGACCCCCGCCCCCACACAAACCGCCACAGGGCTGCGAAAATAGGTTGCGGATCGGCGCCAGTCGCTGGGCTGTGATGAGTACACAGGCACTGCCCCCTATAGCCGGCCCAAGAAAACAAAACGCATCTGTCAAAATGAGGCAGACAACTATAGAAATCCCGGTGGTGCAGCTCACTAGGCAACGGATGAAGAACCTGACAGATGAACAAATAAGAAACCTGTCAGAGGCTCAGTTCAGGGCCATTGTTATCAGGTGGCTTACAGAATTAACAAAAGATCTGGAAAAAGATGAGAAAGAATCGAAAAACACTCATACTGAAAGGAACAAAACCACATATGAGACAGATGGTGAGGAAATAAAATCCAGAGTTCAAATCAACAAACCAGAACACAAAGAAGGAACAAACAGTCAACCAGTGCAGAGAGAAAAAACGGGAAGCAAGGATGAGAGGATCAGAAACCTTTGGGACAGCTATAAAAGGCCCAACATAAGAATCATTGGTTTGCCAGAGGGCGAAGAAGATGAACTAGAAATTGAAAAATTAAGTGAAAATATAATAAAGCAGAACTTCCCAAACTTGGGGAAGGAAATAGACTTACAGGTCCAGGAAGCACAGAGAGTTCCACAAAAACTGGACCCAGGGAGAACCACTCCAAGACACATTATAATCAAAATGTCAAAAGTTAAAGATAAAGAGAGAATCTTAAAAGCAGCAAGAGAGAAGAAAAGAATCATGTACAAAGGGGTCCCAATTAGACTATCAGCTGACTTCTCAAGGGAGACCCTGCAGGCAAGAAGGGACTGGCAAGAAATATTCAAAGTAATGAAAATCCAAAACCTACAACCACGAATACTCTATCCAGAGAAATTGTCATTCAGAATAGAAGGGCAGAGAAAGTGTTTCCAGGACAAAATAAAGCTGAAAGAGTTCATTAGATCCAAACCACTGTTATATGAGATGTTAAAAGGACTGGTTTAGAAAAAGGAGGATCAAAACTATGAACACTAAAATGAAAACTGCATCACAAGAAACAACAACAGAAGCTAGGGAATTGAAACAAAGGCGAACTAAACAGGCAACGAGAGTGGAAAAAGAACTATAGGTATGGGGAACATACTGGGGGGAGCTCAGCAGGGAGGGGGAAGGGGGAGAGGGAGGGAGATGATATAGGAATTAAGGATCATGGTAGGAGGGAATGGAATAGACAGAGAGAGGTTGAGAAGAACTATATGCACAACTAATGGACATGGTCTAAAAGGGGGGAACAACTGGAGGGAGGGGGCCCACCGGGTGGAGGGGAGAAGAGGGAAGGGAAATTGGGACAAATGTAACATTATAATCAATAAAACACATTAAAAAGAAAAAAAAAAGCGAGTTGTACCTTTTTTGCTGCTGGAGGGTCTTGCCTTCAGTCTGTAAAAACACACATCTGTGAAGCACAATAAAATGAGGTAGGCCTGCCAGTGTATGGTCTTGTGGTTTCTTTTAAGAAACAATATCAGATGAGTTTTTATTTCACATTGTTATATTGATTGAGATCATTGCTTCTTTAAAGTGCTTGAACATGACAGGAGCTAGCAGCGGTGTTCTGTTTGCCTGACACTGACCCTGAGGTTAAACTTAAATACTGAAGAGAACTCCAAGGAGGGTATCACTCATAAACTACTCACCTAAATCCTGACACATTGCTAATGAATTATAAGAATGAGGCAGTTACATTGGAAGGAAACAGAGGCCTTTTCTGTTTGTTTTAGCATTTTTGCACTTGTATTTTGCATCATCTGAAAACCCAGATTTTGTCTTCTTGTTTCTAGGGTTACAGTGACTGCAATGTGCAATATGGATTTTAGCCGATTTCCCCTGGACACACAAACGTGCTCGCTTGAAATTGAAAGCTGTGAGTAGACGCGTGCCAGACATTAGCACACAGCTCCTAAGCAATTCTGAATGCCTCAGCAGCAGGAACAGCATGTGTTTCTCATTCATCACTATGCTTTTTTAAAGTCACTTTTTAGATCAAAGCGAAGTCTAGGATAATTTTTAAAAATCAGAAACAAAGTCAGGACTAAAACCTTCTCTTTCCATAACATTCCTATGGCTATGGTTTTAAATTTTGTTCTGTGGAGTCTAGAGGTTTTGCAGATTCCCAATGTCACTGCTTATGGAGCGGCGGAGAGGGCTCAGCAAATTCAGGTCTCCTGCCAAGTCCCTGGCTCAACACTCATACACATGCTCCATCCACACAGCTGTTTTCTGATCTGTTTTATTGCTGTTATGAATAAGATTTTGTTGAAGAAAGGATTTCTTAGAAAAGTAAAACACCCGGCCCCAGGACAGGCAGCGAGCATTGAGGACTAGCCGCTCCCACCTCTGGTTCTCTGCATACCTGTTCCATTCACTATTCTCTGCCCAGATGCTTTCTTTGATGGATTCCATGGCCCCAGCTCATACATGCCTTCTGAACTAGCACACAACCACTGGCACTTCCCAGCCATCAGAGTCCAAATGAGAAACCTCATTGTCCCAGAGCATCTCTGTAAGCCTGCCTGGGCTTGTGGCAGTGAATCAGGTGCGGCCCCTGGTTCCAATCATCTAGCAAGGGATGCAAGGATGTTGACACAGAACAGGGGCCAAATGGACAGCTCTGCAGGGCACTGAATGCGGGGAGATCAAACCCCAAACCAAGGGAGTGACTACCTACCGCACAGTGGCTATAGGCCTGTTCTGTCATTTAATCCTTGCAAGATCCCTGGGAGAAGGTTAGTGTTCTCTCCATTGTACAAAGGAGGGATGTAACTTGCTTGAGGACACAGTGTGAAGAAGGACTAAGCTCATTGGTTCCAGAAGCTTATTTTCCCCAGCACACTTAGGCATCTCCATCCGGAATGTAGCTTTCTCTAGGTTGTATCAGTTAGGTTTCACCAGAGCTGCAGAGCTATAGATAATACCTAGTCAGAGATTTAATGCAAGGAGTTGGTTTATGTGAGCCTGAGGGCTGACGCGGCAAGTCCAGCATCCTGCCAGCAAGGAACGGGAAGGCTGGGAGCTCTGGGCAGGATCTGACCCTACTGCCCATAGGTGGACTTTCTTTTTCCTAGGGGAACTTCAGGTCTGCTCTTAAGGCCTCCCAACTGATTGGATCAAGCCCACCCAGATTATCCTCGGTCACCTCTTTTACCTGAAGTGAACTGGTTGAATAACTGGGTACTATAGCCTAGTCCAAATGGATATGCAAAAGAGACCATCACACAAGTTGAGGGTTAGAAATAGAATAAAAGAGAAGAATAAAATACAGCATCAGGGGCCCTGGAAACAACTGTTTACTCATGAGCAGACTGGACTGGCATCTCTGTTTGGTTTTATCTCTGTTCTGCCCAGGCTGCAGGTAGGTTTGCTCAGCTGGAGCAAGCAGTGTGCTCGCCTAAGTGTGCAGGAGGCAGGAAATGGTAGTGCCAGAGGGAGTGGTCTTCATGGAGGGATTTCTTTGATTTCACCCTGGGTAGGAGCAACTGAAGGCCTACTGAAAAAGTACATGTTCTGCTCCTGCCTCTTTATGGGTCCTTTCTTCCTAGAATGCAACCCTTATTACCTGAGAGTCATAAAGTGATTTGTCATCAATGATGCATCACTGCACTTTGAGAGAAGAAAAGAAAGGGCTAAATCACCCTGGTTTAGAAGGCTGAAAATCATATGCAATTTTGCCATTATTTAACCATTTGTGATCAACAAAAACAGCAATTTCATTTGGTTTAACTGAATAAAGGGCAGGCTGAATTGTGGGGTGAGCCCTTTGTAGGAATTATGAGCATTCAGGCATGAGAACTTTGCTCTGATGACTTCTGAAAGACTGGGGAGAATTAGATTTGTCTTTTTGGATTTTGTCTTGCTTCATTTAGACTTTAGTTTGTTTGGTCAGATGACGGTATTACAATCCTAACAGTTTATGTGGGAGTTTGGTGGTGGTGGGGGGAGGCGGGGGCAGGGATGCAGCTTCCACAGATCCAAGACAGGCTGGTCTTCCCACCACCCCTTGCCTCATGCTATCTCCCGTCTTTTCAGATGCCTATACAGAAGATGATCTGATGCTGTACTGGAAAAAAGGCAATGACTCCTTAAAGACCGATGAGCGGATCTCGCTCTCCCAGTTCCTCATTCAAGAATTCCACACCACCACTAAACTGGCCTTCTATAGCAGCACAGGTGGGCATGGCATGGACTGAGGGTTAGGCAAGTGGTAGCCTGCCTGGATGGGTCATTCTCCATTTTAGGAGAGGTGTGTAAACTGGTTGTCAAGTGAGCAGGCTGTGCCACTTGAATTACACATCAAAGATGAGAATCCTAAGTCAGGTCTAGAGAGTGGTGAGCACTGACTGGGTGGAGGTGATTTTTTGATGCCATCAAAGTATCAGAAATGATAATCTAGAAAATATCAGTAAGGAATGAAATAGAAGCCATGTGAGGAGGTTGATCTGAGACAATCACTTTGCCAGTTTAGCATAGAGCATCTCCCCCCAATATGATTACCAGACCCCCCCCCTCTTCTGAGGTAAGAAACAGACCAATTTCTGGCCTGTTGTTTTCCATCCATATTCTCTCTGCTTCAGCCAGGCCCTCTAGGGGTGCTCTAGTCTTAAACAACTCTCTCTTACTATACTGCTTGCACAGATTCTCCTTATGGCCTTTTTGTGAGCCACAGTGCAAGAACTACTGGTCATTTTCCTGGGGAAAAATTCATTTTTTGAACCAAGTTCTGGACCAGCTTGCTACCTGCTATTGCCCGAGGGTATGCTCTATGGTCTTCCCTCTGGTATCTAAGGTTCGCTTTTTCCAACCCTTGCCTCTTTCTTGACTAAACAGCTTTCAGGATAATTTTGCTCTAATCTTTATACAGTTTCTATTGCAAAAACACTGAGTGATGACTACAGAGAAAAGTACAACCTTTTAAGTCTTACGATCTAAACATAGGGCACCATTTTACTTCCACCATATTATGGCAATTTAACACATCTTATCTTCTGTATATATCACCCATGAATCTTGGTTCTTCGGGGGACCCCATTCCTTTGATCTCTAGCATTCTGACATTTCCTCTTGTCTTAGTTTATTTGGGCTGCTATAACAAAATACCATAGACTGGGTGGCTTCTAAACAACAGAAATTATTTCTCACAATTCTGGAACCTGGGGAGTCCAAGATCAAAGTGCTTGAAGATTCAGTGTCTGATGAGAGACCACTTCCCTTGCTAGTTCAAAGGCAGCCACCTTCTTGCGGTGTCCTCACATGGTAGAAGGGGTGAGGGAGGGAGCAGACTGTGGTCTCTTTTATAATCCTATTCATGAAGGCTCCACCTTCATGACCTAATCACATCTCAAAAGTCCCACCTCCCCATACCATCACATTGGACATTAGATTTCAACATATGGATTTTGTGTGTGGAGGGACACAAAGCCTTTAGTCTACAGCACTCTACCGTCACTTTCAGGAACTATTATAATTGCCCAGGATGCTAAGTTTTCAAATGAATGTTGCCAAGTCCCCATTTTATTTTCAGTCCTTATTAGCTCAAGTTTATTCTGCCTTTTTCTTTTCCTTTCATTGTTCTCCCATTCCTTTCCATTCCTGCATGCATATTTTTCCCTGTTAAGACCACAAAGGCCAAACTGAAGCATAACTGGACCTGACTGTTCACTCTGTCCCTAAATGTAATCTTGTGTTCAGCTTGGTATTTTAACTTAAACTACATAAAGAAATCCAAAGGGTGTTGTTTAAATCTGTGCCTCTCAGACTTTAATGTGCATAAGAATCATGTGGGAAGTATTGTTAAAAGGAGGTTCTGATTTAGTAGATCCAGGGTGGAACCAAGAGTCTACATTTCTAAGCTCCTAGATGATGGTGATGCTGTTTGGTCCTGTCCCATTGTGTGAGTAACAGGAATCTTAAATGACTTTCTCAAGGCGTTACCTTTATGTATAGAACAGAGATCAATGGTTTCTTGAGATGAATTCTTCCATGTAGTGTGGGTATCATATAATCATTCTGTTCCATGGTTTTTCTCCCCTCCACTTTATAAAGGTATGGTAAGGTTCCAGTGAGGTGTCTAAGGCATTTATGATTCCCTGAATAAAATTTGTTTTATGAAGGAGCTGAGTAGCCATGGTGTGTGTTGTCTTTTCTTCCTTGTGACCTCCCAGGCTGGTACAACCGTCTGTACATTAACTTCACGTTGCGTCGTCACATCTTCTTTTTCTTGCTCCAAACTTACTTTCCGGCTACCTTGATGGTAATGCTGTCCTGGGTGTCCTTCTGGATTGACCGCAGAGCTGTGCCTGCCAGAGTCCCCTTAGGTAAGGAATATTTCAAGTGCACATTCCAGGCATCTGAAAATACAAGTAATTTCTTCCAGCTAAAACCCTTCCTTCATTTCAAATTGGTCTTAAACCCTTGTTGGCATAACAACTTGGAAACACTTCAAGTTCTTTATTCACAAGTAAAGTGCCATTATTAAAAATCGAGGTAGAAAAACTGTTTCCAGGTCCCCCCTGGTGTCCACACAAATATCCCATCTTTATTCTGTTTGAGCATTGTTTTGGGGTGGGTGTTCCTGGTTTGTGGGTGCTTTCCCTGTCCACCTGCATAAGGAAATCACTTTCTATAATATGGTTTCTCAAAAGTGACCCAAGGAATCTTTGTGACAGAATTTCTAATGGAAATTTGTAAAAAAGAAGACCCTGCATATCATCTACGGGTATAGAATTAGAATCCTGAGAGAGGACCAGGAACCTGCATTTTTAACAAGCTCTCCCATTAATTCTTATGTGTACTCAATTCTGGGAACCCCAACTCTATGAGCGTTCCATTGATAGCTATTTGCCATCAACTGTCTTCCCTATTTTAAATATTGCGCCCACCCAATCACACACTGCCATTGCCGAGATAGTTGAGGTTTTAGTGAAACTGGATTGGAACTGGCCCTTAGGATGACCCCAATCCCCTGTGATTTCATGTTTGCCAAGCAACTGTTCTGAGCTTAATTTGAAATCCTGGGCAAATTTCCACTGACAGATGCCTTGTCCTTTAACAGTTGTTCTGTAGCTTAAACAGTTATTGTGCTTAAAAAAAAATTCTAATTTTAAATACCTATCTCCGATAAATGAGGTTACTGTCATCATCCTTGATAAAATGGGCATTGCTGAATAGGCAGGCAGGTCCAGCTCGGGGTGTCTGCCAGAGGCGTCTGACAGTTGATACAAGCCTGGGACTGCAGGACTAGATGGTAGCAACAAGGACACAAATAATACAATAAACTCAGTGTATTTTTTCCCCTTTTTTAGAGAAGTAGTTACAAGAAACAAACATACCTGCTCATATATGTAATCTTTGTTTTAACAATTGAATGTAAATAGATGTCTTGCTGCCAAAGTGTCTGGGGCTCTCAGCAAAAAGAGAAGGTGATATAGGTGCTATGATGAATATGCAGGTATACAAAGGGAGAAAAGCTGATCTTGAGGGGTGGAGGAACAGGAGAGACTTTGTAAAAGCTAAACCTTGAAAGAGGAGTAGGTGTTTGCTAGACAGAGGGCCAGGGATGGAGACATTGTAGGCTGAAGGAGCAGGAGTGGCAAAGAAGAGAGGCATGAGGCCTTCTGTCGTGCTTGGTGAGACAGCAGGTACTTATTTCTCACTCTCTTTGCAGGTATCACCACGGTGCTGACCATGTCCACCATCATCACGGGTGTGAATGCCTCCATGCCCCGTGTCTCCTACATCAAGGCTGTGGACATCTACCTGTGGGTCAGCTTTGTGTTTGTGTTCCTCTCGGTGCTGGAGTACGCAGCCGTCAACTACCTGACCACGGTGCAGGAGTGGAAGGAACGGAAGCTGCGGGAGAAGGTAACTTTACTATGAGCTGAAGTGCCCACTCAGGGATACAGCCTGATCTAGTTCTGGACCTTGGGCAGGTCAGGCGTCCTCTGTAAACTGGGATAGTAACACACCTTCCTCCATCTACTTTATGAGGTTGGTGTGAAGAGCAGACAAAACAATATGTTGAAGCAGTATGGAACTTACTCTGGGCTACATCTCTCATTCATTCCAACATTTACTTAGCGCCTGCCATATACCAGAAACTGTGGGGCAAGTAAACTAAGACATTGGTCCCTTTAATCTTGGTGTTGTTCATAGTGATAACAATAAAGGACAATTCAACATGGTAGAACAAATTATTTATGAACATAGAGGTGTAATAATAAAAGCAGCTCCAGGGAAACACATACTCCATTCTAGGAAGTTTTTCTTCATATGTGATCTCAAACATCTCCCATCCTATTCCAGATTATTTTCCCTTTCCACCTGATTTTCCTTTCTTCCTCTTGTCTGCAGAAAACTCTAACTGTATGGGATCAAACTATTGTCACAAAACCAAGCCTTTCAAATTTCCCCTCCTCCAACCTTCTTTGTCTCTCAATATCTTATCTGTAAACATTTTTATCAGGGCTGCTATACGTGACCTCCGGTAAGAAAGGGCAATACTCTGATCAAGAACATTCTTGGTCTCTGGTTTGACCTGAAGTTTCCTAAGAGTTGATTTGTAGACTTTAATTAAACAAAAAAACAAGATCTGATATTTTAGAATGTTGACAGTAACACTGCCATTACTTTCCCATCCCCACCTCAATGGGAATAAAAGAAACTAGAAAAAAGCCGTCCCCTCTACCATGCAGTTTCTTCTGAAGGGCTTCTGAGAGATGAAGCTGAGCTTGCACCCCAATGTGTGTTGGCTGTGTTCCCAGGTTCCCTGCACCTGTGGATTGCCTCAGCCACGTGCTGTCATGCTGGATGGTAGCTACAGCGATGTGGAGGTGAATGACCTTGCCAACTACATGCCAGAGAATGGCGAGAAGCCAGACAAGATGATGGTACAGCTCACACTGGCTTCTGAGAGGAGGAGCTCCCTACAGAGGAAGAGTCGGAGGAGCAGCTACGTGAGCCTGAGGATCGACACCCACGCCATTGATAAGTACTCCAGGATCATTTTTCCAGCGGCATACATTTTATTCAATTTAATATACTGGTCAATTTTCTCATAGATGCCTATTAGTCTGTACATTTCACATTCTTGTTTGTGTACTACAGAAATATCTGTATGATGAAAGGTAAGGTTATGGAAATAAAAGTTCCCAGTACCTCCTCTGGTCCAGCTTTCCAAAACTACCTGGACGAGACACTTTGTGGTTTAATTTGCACTTACTATCTATTGTACACACAGCATGATACTGGTTGCTGCAGGAATACAATACCCATAGCAACTGATGATAGTTGTTCCTTACTCTCCTAGAAAAATACTGCCAGGGGCTGTGCGCACACTGTAGTTCAACCTCTTTTAGACTCTAGATGCTTATTCACATGAATGATTTTCTTTATGTGGGCATCACATTCTTCAGACTAGGTGGAATTGGGATACACCTAAAGTTCATTTCTTTGAAACTTACAGGCACCTAAAAATACCCACTTTGACCAAAATTCATGCTTCAGTTTATAGCCTATTACCTATATTTGATGTATTGCCTCATGTGTATTTTAATATAAGACAATAATAATATTCCTATTTGTATTTACATCTTGTGATTCATAAGGTTTCATTTCTTCACAAGGAAAGCTCTTTAGGTTGGTGCAATTGCTTCTGATTTTGGTAGGAATTTCCCTGGTAGGGATACTTGGAAGATAAGGGCATATGCATACATTTTGTTAGTTTCATCATGGAGAGAAGTAGCCTAGAAAACTTGTGTTTAAGTGTTCCCTGGATTAGAATTACTGCTTCATGTATCTCCACCTTGGAGCATGTCCTAGTTCAAAGTGAAGTTCTTCCCCAGTAATGAGATATTGTTACTGAGGAACTTGGGAACAGACTGTTTTTCTTTTTTTCTGTGTAAACATTTCAAGACAATGTATAATTTGGGAATACCTGTTAATTTATTAGGATAAGAAATACTCACATGGTTTCTGAAGAGAAAAAGAACACCAAAAAGCAAAAGAAATGGGAAGACATTACTGGACATCTGCACGTACACTCAGTGAATACCAGCATTTCCTATGAACCAGAAGACAATGGCCTCTGATATCAGGGTATGGGATAAAGGGCATGGCGTTAATGTATCATTTTAAACAAATAGCCACTTACACTATATACCTATAGGATCAACCTCCACTAAACTTAGCCAAGCAGCATTTGTTAGAAACTCACTTCAATAAAGTCAATGCTATACATAATAATGTGATAGTCATTCTAAGTTAATTTGACTAATCATTTATACTAAATAATATAATGGTATTTTTTTTTCATATGCAGGGAAGGCTATATACTTAATTCCCATCTGAAAATAAAAAAGTATTTGCACAAATCCTAATTACAAGGCAATCTCCCATTTCTCCCAATAAGAGCTCATTAGAAGAAAAAATTTTTTTTTCTGACATGCAAGTAACTCAAGGGATATAAAAGAAATAGTTAATTGTTAACTTTTAATACTAAAAGTTACTTTAAAACATTACTTTTTAATGCTTATTTTATGAAACATTGTCAATCAACTCCTCACAGATGTTGTTGCCAGGGGCTTCTTCCTTATGACCAGAGCCACTTTGAGTCATCTAGCAGGCTTTCAGGTACATCATCTGAATTTCCATCTACCTCGTTTGGGAAACTCCATCATTTGAGCCAGATGCTGAATTAGTCTGCTTGATCTGCCATAGCAAAGTACCATAGACTGGGTCGCCTAAACAACAGAAATTTCTTTTCTCACAGTTCAAGAGGCTAGAAGTCTAAGATCAAGGTGTTGTCAGATTTTCCCTGAGGCTGCTCTCTTTGGCTTGTGGATGGCCACCTTCTTGCTGAGTCCTCCCATGGCCTTTTTCTCTGAGTGCATGTAGCCCTATTGTCTCTTTCCTTTCTTGTAAGAACAGTAATTATTATTGGATTAGACCTTCACCCTTATGATCTCATTTAATCTTAATTAACCTTAACCTCTTTAGGGCCCCACCTCCAAATACAGTCACATTGGGGGTGAAGGTTTCAACATACGCATTGGGAGGGGAGACACAATTCAGTCCACAACAGGTGACCCTGGGAATTACTCATTTGCATAGTAGTTCATCTAATGCATCTTACAGGTATTCACTCTTGATCTTTATACAACTTGATGACATCAGTATTGTTTTTTCAAGGTCATCTTTAAAACTGATATCTACTTTAGTGATTATGAAGAATAAGTGGTTGCCCTGACTGGTGTTGCAGGCCAGGACCCCAGTTGGGGGCGTGCAAGAGGCAACCTATCAATGTTTCTCTCCCTCTCTTTTTCCCTCCTTTCCCCTCTCTCTAAAAATAAGTAAATAAAATCTTTTTTTTAATAAAAGAATAAGTGATTACATTCATATTAAAAATTTTTGCTACATTTTCTAGGGAAACTCTCAGGTGATCTCTACAACTAGTTAAAACTAACATTGACCGAGGTAATTTCTATGCTAATAATTTCTCAAGGCAGTACTTTGCTGTCAAAGCTACATGATTAAGAGAGAGTAAAAACCCCAGTATAAAGCACCTTCTCTTCTGATGGGTAATTTTGGAGAAAACCTCACCATGTAAGTGGGCATCTAAAGCACTTAATAAACTTTTGCTGGCATGAATGGAGAGTAGGAATATTTGGTTAATAAAATTGCCTGGTTAATAGGCAGGTACCTATTGCCATATTGAATAATTTAATTTACATTAAAAGTTAAAATACTGTGAAATACACTTAAAAATGATATCAAACAATTTATTGTCTGCCTGGTAGTTCAGAAGGCACTTCAAGATGTTGAGGATTTCGGACTTCCGGCCAAGATGGAGGCTTAGACGGACACGCTAGGTCTCCCTCTACAACTAGAGAGGAATACAACTACTTCAAAACAAAGGATAACTAGAAATTCCAGAAAATAAAACTACACGGAAGTCCAACATATGAAGTTATAAACCAGCGGTGCCATTTGGGCAGGTAAGAGTTAAAGAGGGCAGTGCTGTTTGCGGTCGCACCCGGAGCAGCGGGCGGCGAGGAATCCCGGCTGCGCAAGCCCCTGGCGGTGCGCGACCCCGGCGAGGAGTCCCGGCTACGCAAGCCCCTGGCGGTGCGCGACTCCTGCGCTGGGGAGAGCGGCCGCCGCATCGCCTTGAACAGTGAGGCCCAGGGGGACGGGAGGACGGATCCCGGTCTCCTAGCTGAATAACTGTGTGAATCCATCTTGGACCCCCGCCCCCAAAGAAAGCACCACAGGGCTGCGAAATAGGTCGCGGACAGGCAGGCGCCGGTCGCTGATTTGTGACGCCAAACGGCGCCCGCCGGTCGCTGGGTCATTACGAGTACACAGGCACTGCCCCGGAAAGCCGGCCCAAGAAAACAAAACGCATCTGTCAAAATGTGGCAGACAACTATAGAAATCCCGGTGACACAACTCACCAGACAGCAGATAGAGAACCTGACAGATGAACAGATAAGAAACCTGTCAGAGGCTCAGTTCTGGGCCATTGTTATCAGGTGGCTTACAGAATTCACAAAAGAGCAGGAAAAAGATAAGAAAGAAGCGAAAAACTTTCATAACGAAAGGAACAAAACCGCATACGAGATAGAAGGTGAGAAAAAATCCAGAGTTCATTTCAACAAACTGGAATATGGAGAAGGAACAAGCAGTCAACCAATGCAGCGAGAGGAAATGGGAAGCAACAATGAGAGGATCAGAAACCTCTGGGACAGCTATAAAAGGCCCAACATAAGAATCATTGGTTTGCCAGAGAATGAGGAAGATGAACTAGAACTTGAAAAATTGAGTGAAAATATAATAAAGGAGAACTTCCCAGACTTGGGGAAGGGAATAGACTTGCAGGTCCAGGAAGCAAGGAGAGTTCCCAAGAGACTGGACCCAGGGAGAACCACTCCAAGACACATTATAATCAAAATGTCAAAAATTAAAGATAAAGAGAGAATCTTAAAAGCAGCAAGAGAGAAGAAAAGAATTATGTACAAAGGGGTCCCAATTAGACTATCAGCTGACTTCTCAAGGGAGACCCTACAGGCAAGAAGGGACTGGCAAGAAATATTCAAAGTAATGAAAATCCAAAACCTACAACCACGAATACTCTATCCAGCGAAATTGTCATTCAGAATAGAAGGACAGAGAAAGTGTTTCCAGGACAAAATAAAACTGAAAGAGTTCATTAGATCCAAACCACTGTTATATGAGATGTTAAAGGGACTGGTTTAAAAAAACAGAAGCTAGGGAGATGAAACAAAGGCAAACTAAATAGGCAACGAGAGTGGAAAAGGAACTGTGGGTACGGGAAGCATATTGGGGGGAGGTCAACAGGGAGGGGGAATGGGGAAAGGGAGGGAGATGATATAGGAATTGGGGATCAAGGTAGGAGGGAATGGAATAGACAGAGAGAGGTTGGGAGGAACTGTATGCACAACTAATGGACATAATCTAAAAGGGGGGGACAACTGGAGGGAGGGGGGCCACCGGGTGGAGGGGAGCAGAGGGAAGGGAAATTGGCACAAATGTAATATTTTAATCAATAAAACACATTAAATCTGAAAAAAAAAGAAAAAAAAAGATGTTGAGGATTTCTTATCACTGTTGTGATAAATGTGGACAACACAGATGTACAGAGTTAGCCACGAGAGAACTGGGGTTAGTCAGACAAGCTTTTACTTAATGAAATGTCTTCTTCCTGTGTTATATATTCCTAGCCAATATTCTTTCATTTTTTATAATTCATATTTTATACAGAAGAGGCCTGATGCTAGATTTTAGAAAGAATAAAAAATGGTTTGTTAGCAACAATGAAACCTCACATTTGTAAAACCCAACTGTACAAAAAAAAAGTACTTTCTTCCTTTTCTTTTTAAGAATCCGTCACCAAGGTACTATGTACAAAGCACCAAGGGTTTTTACTTTTTATTTTTATTTTTTAAGTATATTTTATTGATCATGTTGTTACAGTAGTCCCAATTTTATCCCCTTTGCCCCCTGTGCCCAGTAACCCCCTTCCCCCAGCAATCTCACCCCTCTTAGTTCATGTCCATGGGTCATGCATATAAGTTCTTTGGCTTCACCCTTTCCTATATTATTCTTAACTAACCCCTGTGTATTTTGTACCAACCAATTATGCTTCTTAGTCCCTGCACCATTTCCCCATTTCTCCCCCTTCCCCCTCCCAGCTGATAACCCTCCAAATGATCCCCATACCTATGATTCTGTTGCTCTTCTGGTTTGCTTAGTTGGATTTTGTTTTTACTTTTTACATTCAGTTGTTGATAGTTGTGAGTTTGTTGTCATTTTAGTGTTCATAATTTCTATCTTCTTTTTCTTAAATAAGTCCCTTTAACATTTCATACATTAATGGCTTGGTGATAATGAACTCTTTTAGCTTTACCTTGTCTGGGAAGCACTTCATCTGCCCTTCCATTCTAGCTTTGCTGGATAGAATAATCTTGGTTGTAGGTCCTTGCTTTTTATCACATTGAATACTGCTTACCAGTCCCTTCTTGCCTGCAAAGTTTCTTTTGAGATATCATCTGACAGGTAACTCTCTGCTTTTCTCTTGCTGTTTTTAGGATTCTCTCTTTATCTTTAACGTTTGGCATTTTAACTATGATGTGTCTTGGTGTGGTCCTCTTTGGGTCTAGCTTCTTTGGGATTCTCTGTGCTTCCTGAACTTGTATGTCTATTTCCTTTGCCAAATTTGGGAAGTTTTCTTTCATTATTTTTTCACATAAGCTTTCAATTTCTTGCTCTTCCTCTTCTCCTTCTGGCATCCCTATGGTTCGGATGCTGGCAGGTTTAAAGTTGTCCCAGAGGTTCCTAAGCCTCTGCTCATTTTTTTCAATTCTTGTTTCTTCATTTTGTACTGGTTGACTGTTTTTTCCTCCTTATGTTCCAAATCATTGAATTGAACCCTGGTTTCCTTCCCTTCACCATTGGTTTTGTGTGGATTTTTCTTTGTTTCCCTTAGCATAGCCTTCACTTCTTCCCTTATGTGTTTGCCATACTCAAGCATATCTGTCAAGACTGTGAGCATCTTTACCACCAGTGTTTTGAATTCTGTGTCTGTTTAGGTTGGCTATCTCCTCGTTGCTTAGTTCTCCCACTGGAACCTTGGTCCGTTTCCCCTTTTGGGCCATACTTTTCTGTCTCCTCATCTGGACAGGCTCCTGTGTTTGTTTGCCTCTGTGTCTTAGGTAGAGCTGTTGCTCCTATTATGTTGTAAGAAACGGAGCCTTAAGTACTCATCAGTACAAGGCGACCTGTTTCACCATGTTGTGGTGCTGTATGTTGGGGAGGGGTCAGAGAGGGAACAATGCCGCTTGCTCAGCACTTGCTGCTTCTCTAGGGACTTCTCCCACTTTTGCATGGGACTGGTGCTTCTCTAGCTGTCGCCCTGGCTGTCGTTCCCAGAGAGGGTGGGTCTGCGGATGTTCTAGGACCACGAGGGCCCTTTAAACAAGCAGACTCTGCTGAGAGACTGCCGGTGTATTCTTCTGTCCCAACCCCCACTGATCTGCACAGTCAGAAGCAAAGAGGCTTGATTTTCCCTGGCGCTGGGACCATGAGCTGTGCGGTCTGGTCAGGAGCTGGGAACGCACCCCAAGTGTCCTTCTCCACTTTTTAAAATGTGTGACTGCATTGCCACCAGCCTGCCGCTGCCACTGCTGCCACCACCACCACACTGCATCCTCTCTGCCCTGGCTCGGCCCCTCCTACCTGGCTGGATGAGTATTTCTTCTTTATATTTTTGTTTGTTGGACTTCCATGCAGCTTCACTTTCTGGAACTTCTGGTTGTCTCTAGTTTTGAGGTACAGTAGTCCCTCTCTATATCACAGTTCACTTATTGTGGCCTCACTGTATTGAGGGATTTTTAAAAATATTATATTTAATTATCATGGATTTTTCACTATATTGTGGGATTTTGCGGTACTGTATACATATGTTGTTAAAGTTACGTAGGTTTAAGAGTGTAGAATATGTTTAATAAATAAACATATTAGTGTTTATTTATAAACATAAATAGTGTTTATAAAAGTGTGGAAAAGGTTAATAAGGGAGTGGGAAATGTTAATAAGGGACTGGGAATGGTTTATAAGTGTGTGGGAAGGGCTTATAAAGCCTTAAAATATATATAAATACTAAAATAAGTGTAAAGTTTCTACTTCGTGGATTTTCACCTATTGTGGGGGGGGGGGTCTAAAACATAATCAAGTCCATCCCTTGCTAAGTGAGACTAACTTATGTGAAGTGCCCAAACATTCAACTATACCTTGTATCTATAATGGGAGGTGGAAATAAAGGAAGCTTTTACCTTTTCATTCTCAAGTTTTAATACTTTTTTCAAGACAAAATACAGGTGACCTTTGAAGAACACTGGTTTGACCTGCCTGGGCCCAGTTACATGTAAATTTTTTTCAATCCATATATTGTAAAAATTTCTAGAAGTTTGTGACAATTTTAAAAACCTAGCAGATGAAACATAATTTTCTTAACATATTTTCTCTAGCTTATTTTATTGTAAGAATATGGTATATAATACATATGATTATGTTAATCAACTATTTATATTATTGGTAAGGCTTCTGGTCAACAGTAGGCTATTAGCAGTTAAGTTTGGGGAGAGTCAAAAATTATGATTTTTTACTGTGTGGGGCAGGGAGGGGGAAGAAGGGAGTGTTGGTGCTCCTAACTTATGCATGTGTTATTGAAAGGTCAGCTATAATTGTATTACTCCAAGTTTTAAGTACAGAAACCTCTTATTTCATAAGCAATCACTAAAGAATTCATTCTTTAAAAATATATACTTTATTGATTATTCTGTTATAGTTGTCCTAATTTCTTTTCCCTTTGTTCCCCTCCACCCAGTGACCCTCCCAATTGCCCCCTCCCCTTAGTCCATGCCCATTGATTGTGCATATAGTTCTTCTCAACATCTTCCTGTCTACCCCATTCCCTCCTACTATGCTTCTTAACTCCTGTACCATCTCCCTCCCTTTACCCTCTTCTCCCTCCCCACTGACCTCCCTCCAATATATTCCCCATACCTATAATTCTTTTCCCACTCTCGTTGCCTACTTAGTTTGCCTTTGTTCTGATTCCCTAGCTTCTGTTGTTGTTGTGATACAGTTTTCATTTTAATTTTCATAGTTTTGATCCTCTTTCTCCTAAACCAGTCCCTTTAACATCTCATATAACAGTGGTTTGGATCTGATGAACTCCTTCAGTTTTACTTTGTCCTGGAAGCACTTTCTCTGCCCTTCTATTCTGAATGACAGCTTCGCTGGATAGAGTAATCATGGTGGTAGGTTTTAGCTTTCCATTACTTTGAATATTTCTTGCCAGTCCCTTCTTGCCTGCAGAGTTTCTTTTGAGAAATCAGCTGATAGTCTTATTGGGACCCCTTTGTACATAATTCTCTTCTTCTCTCTTGCTGCTTTTAAGATTCTCTCTTTATCCTTAATTTTTGACATTTTGATTATAATGTGCCTTGGTGTGGTTCTCCCTGGGTCAAGTATTTTTGGAACTCTCTGTGCTTCCTGAACCTGTAATTCTATTTCTTTCCCCAAGTTAGGGAAGTTCTGCTTCATTATTTTTTCACATAATTTTTCAATTTCTAGTTCTTCTTCCTCACCTTCTGGCAACCCTATGAGTCAGATGTTGGCCCACTTATAGCTGTCCCATAGGTTTCTGAGCCTCTCTTTATTTTCCTCCCTTTTCATTTCCTCTTTCTGCACTGGTTGACTGTTTGTTCCTTCCCTATGTTCTGATTTGTTGATTTGATCCCTGGTTTTCCTTCCCTCAGCACTTATTTCATATGTATTTTTATTTATTTCATCTGGACTAGCCTTCATTCCTTCCCCATCTTGTTTAAGATCTGCTGTTAGGTCTGTAAACTTTCTTATAACCAGAGCTCTGAACTGTGCCTCAGAAAGATTTCCTATCTGCTCGTCTGATAAATTATATATTTGCTGTCTAGTCAGCTGCGTCACTGGGATCTCTATCATGATCTGTGCCATCCTGACAGTTTTGTGTTTACCTTTGCTTCCTCGGCGGGGCTGTCACACCTCCTACACTATAGGGGGCGGAGCTCCGTGCACTCGTCACAACTGGGTGACCCTTCTCACCACACTGTGGTGCTTTGTGTGGGGGCAGGGGTCCAAAATGGATTCCTGCTGTTCACTCTCCGCTGAGAGACCAGGAGCCTCCTCCTCCATCCCCACCCCCTCCAGGCCTCACAGTCCAAGGCAATGGGGGTCTGCCTTTCCCAGCATTGGAATCGCAAGCTGATGGGTTTGGTCTGCAGCCGGGAGTGCTCCCCAGGTGCTTCTCACCTCCCCTTAAATTCAGGTGTCTGTGCTTACCGCCATCCTGCCACCATTGGCGCAGGTGCCACCACCAGCACATTTTGACCTCTCAGGCCTGGTTTCACCCCTCCTACCTGTCCGGATGAACACCACTTGTTTATAATTTCATATGTTGGACTTCCGTGTAGCTTTATTTTCTGCAACTTCTGGTTATTTCTGGTTTTATGGTACTTGCATTCCTTCTTAGTTGTGGAGGGAGATGGGAGCGTCAGTCTAGGCCTCCATCTTGGCTGGAAGTCCCCAAAGAATTTATTCTGAGAGACATAGCCTAAGAAGTCAATGGAGAAAAAGAATATGATTAAACTTTTGATGAAATTTAACATCTAGTTAGCAGGAATAAAAACCAAACAGCTCTTTCAGGTTCAGTCCAAATAATAGTTGAACACAACCCTAATGAGTGCAAGATAAAAGTCAGACAATCTCTTTTGGTTTTATACATCTCTACAATGTCCGACAGTTTGACTAGTCTGCTAAATTGAACATTGTTTTGGCATTTCATGGATTAAACACTCCTCTACCTATCTAAACTTTGTGATTCTCCAATATATAAAAGCCCTTTAAACCTTTTATAAATCTAATTTATTCTAAAAACTAAAGAGAGGGAACAATGCTGTAAACATATGGCAAAAGTTAATCATCCCAAATTCATGCCATTTCCTTAGGCTTAAAATTTTAATTGACATTTATTTCTAAGAGTAATAGTAACACTGGGAGAAATTCACTAGAGCAAGGAAACAGGTTTGGGCAACAATTATAATCTTAAATTCTTTTGTTGTTGTTGTTGTTGCAGTATAGTAACTAGATAAATATAATTCCAAATAGTGTCCTTAAAATGATGGAATCTAAGGAAATAGAAATTTTTGCAGGCTCAGACTTCAGTGTAATTATTTGATAAGGATTATATAAAAAGGTACAGAGGTTGCTTGAGGGACTTTTACTGGATACAATAGCAAGACTTCTTTTGTGCAAAGGCCAAGTTTTAAGTGTCATTCAGGCATGTGTTAACAGGATTCCACTTGTAATTTTCCAGTGGGTTTCTTAGACTTCTCTTGGAAAGCCATGAATTTTATAGTATTGCCCAATCATTAGATACACGCAGAAAAATTCAAGTGTGATGTGAGAAAAAAATATATCTAAAAATGTTCAATCTTCACCCAAAATTGACACCATTTTCTCATGTCATGAGCCTGCACAAAACTATACTTATTTAAAAATCAATTTTAATGTTCTGGCTTCTCCCCCAAATGCCATGACTACAACTTAATATAAACCTAGCTACATAGTTATGGGCTTTGCTATTCCAAGTAGTTAAGTCTTTGAAAAATGGTTTTTAAGTTAAGAAATATAGCATGGTTATACTCAAATATATCTGGTAGCTTTACCTAAAAACTAAAGATTTAAAGCACAACATTAAAACTGTTTTCCCATTTTGTAGCACTGTTTCATGACATTTTAAAATTACCATGGTATTCCTCAAGTTAGATTTCCATTTTTGGTTAATCATTGCACATATTTTTAATTGGGATAAATACAATTCAGTCCTTGCAACTCAAAATATCTCCCAAACAGCACTGTTATACCTAGGAAAGTGAAGAAAAGCAGAAAGAATATCAGGCCCTACTCCAGACCTACTCAATTAGAACCTGTATTTCAACAAGATCCTTAGGAGATTCATATGTACTGTACATTCAAGTTAGCAAAGCATTGAACTAGGTTCACATAACCATATAGTTTTATCATTCACAAAAATTGATGAGCTACATTTATACCTTCAACAACTCAATATAAATTGAGTGCTTACTATATATGCTAAGCCATGTAGTAAGAGCTATTAGCTGATTCGCTAACCTCAAAGAAGCTGTTAAAGTTTACAGCCCTCAGCCACCACACCCAGCTTAAAGAACACAAATACCTCTTCAAAATAGGGAGAAATATTTAAAAAACATTCCTCCATCACAAAGTTCAACTGGGTTTTTAAAAATGTTTAATTCTAATGGAGTATGAGTCTTATTTATCTGGGATCAAGTGCAGATTTGGGAGGTGAATGAGTAATTTGTAAAGTTCATTAAGTTACAAAAAGCAGGAAAAAAAATATTCATAATCCTTTTAGCCAAAGGAAGTAGTATTACTTACCATGTCTTTCTATACATTTTTTATATGGTTGTCATCACTATACAAATTAATTATTTCCCCCTAAAATAGCATGATGATTTTCCTACTAAAAACTCCCTATATTTTGCAGACATTGAAATCATTCCATACTATGGATGTACAGGCAATCTTTCCCCTAATGTTGGATAAAAAAATAATACTGTGATAAATATTTTTGGCACATTTAGACTATTTCCTTACATTAACAATATAGAATGGATGTTGATTTGAGATCAATATTCTTTATTATGTTACAGTCATGTAATTCCAGGTTCCTGGCATTCTGAGACTTCAAACATTACATATGGGATTAAACTATAACTTAGTGACATTTGATAGCCTGAAACAGTAACACACTCAAACTAGTTTGTGAAAGAACTAAGAGTGAAAAAAATAGAAGAATACAGGGGAATCCCACAGATACAAAGAAAATAGAATGTACAGCTCAGCCTCATGAAAGATTTCAGACATCTTTGTTAGGTAGTATAGTACCTTTCTTTACTCTTGCTGGGTGATTACTTTATTCCCTATCAAGATTGTCCTTCTCTGCTCATACTTGAGATTCACTGCCAGACTTATTGACCTTAAAATTCCAGGGCTCATTCTCATCTAAGCTGTTTCAATTCTAATTCCCAGGAAAGTTAATTCAAGTGTCTCCCCACTCTTATCAGAATCCCATTTTAGTTTAGAAAGCCAGAAGAGGGTAAATTGATCCTTTAGGAGACATAAAAGGAATTAGTAACTATAGCCCGGTTAAGATTTCCCTGCTCAGCCAACCTTGAGCTCAATGATGTTTGTCTACAAATGAACCCAGTACAAGAAGGATCCTTCAGACTCCTAAACAAACAACTCCAAAACCCAAACTTTAGCAACTGGTTCAACATGAAGGACGTGCTTTTGAATATGCGGAAAAACTATTTCTTTGGCAGAGGGAATGGATACATTAGGCCATATATTAAAAGGTAATAAATATGGTTGTGACATAATATGTCACAGTAGGTAAGAACAGAAAACAAGTTTCATTAGTCAAATTGTTATTGTCATCTTGGAATAAATTTGTTTTATGAATTAATTTCTAAGCTTTTGTAATGTTTCCCCTTTGATTTCCTACCTTCTTTTTTGTCTAACCTTGGATCAATGGAACAAATCATATTTAAGCCAGGAGTAGGTGGGGTAAGGGCAACATCAGAAGCTGGGGAACATGAATGAAAATCTGACTGGAGAGAGATTCCTAGAGATAAAAAAAGAACAATGACTGCAATCTCCACTTGGGATTTTCTATTTCAAACTCTTCACACATATATATTTTTTCTTTTTCTTTTCTTCTCTCTCTTTTTAAAAATATGATAGCTCTCTTTAAGAACACACAACCCACCTAAGTGTATTTGGTATGGGTAGAAGCTAAAAGCCTTTCAAAGATTATGGAAGGTATACCAAACAGTTGCTATGAAACTGTTCCATCTTTGAAGAAACATTATGGCTGAACAATAATTTAGTACCCCTTACCAGTTCAGAGATTATTGGGGGCTTGGACAATAATTTAAAGCTTTAGGTTTCAATCGTATATAAGTCTACTTCTTTAAAGAGCATCATACCCCTCTATCAAGCAATAAGCAAACTCGAATTCTTTACTTACAGTCAAGAAATACTTAGGTTCCTATCAAACTCTTTAAAGTTCTCCTACCACAACACATGATCATCCTGTGAGGAATGTGTCAGGTCAGATACAAGGTATGAAGCAATTATTAACCTTGAATCCGTATCATCTACGGGCAGCACAATGCTTGGATTTAGAAAGTTTGGTATTCCTTAAATAAACTAAACTCAACTGGAAAACATGAAGTTTTGAACTGTTTTCCATTCACTTGAGCTAAACAAAATACTATGTCAGGTATTAGTGACAGAACAAATACATGAAAATTCGAACTCTCAAATGCAATTTATTGTTTACCCAGTGGAGCAATGTCTTTTCTTTTTTTTAACTTAAACAAGATTTCTATCTATTTAAGACCCTGACCTGATATTCTTTTCTATTTTGTACTTTTGAGGTTTATTTTTTAAGGCAATTGGATGTTCTTTAATCCACTTACCTAACCAAAGCTAACCTTACATTTTAATCAGTGGAAAAAAAATAACAGATCTGGATTGTATTTGGAAAGACAGTTTAAACAAACAAACAAAGTATGGATACTTGTAATTTTTCTCATGTGAGGCACTTATTTTTAGGCCTTTTAGAATCTAAAAACTATTCTATTGCATTTGAGTTATACAAAATTACTTTGAAGTTGAAAAATATTTTAAAGAAAATTCAATACTAAAAATATGTATCTAACTCTTACCATGTAAAATTTGCATTGGTATTTTCCCACTTCTGATAGATATTAATAAAACATTCATTTTTAAACAAAAGGACGGAATCATTCTTTAAAATTCTTATTATATGAATAATATGACATTTATAGTTTAAAGACACACCAACATTATGATACTGATGAATAAGAAAGCATAAAACACCGGCGAGGAGTCCCGGCTGTGCAAGCCCCTGGCGGTGTGCGACTCCGGCGCTGGGGAGAGCGGCCGCATTGCCTTGAACAGTGAGGCCCAGGGGGGCGGGAGGACGGATCCCGGTCTCCTAGCTGAATAACTGTGTGAATCCATCTTGGACCCCCGCCCCCAAAGAAAGCACCACAGGGTTGCGAAATAGGTCGCGGACAGGCAGGCGCCGGTCGCTGATTTGTGACGCGTACACAGGCACTGCCCCGGACAGCCGGCCCAAGAAAACAAAACGCATCTGTCAAAATGAGGCAGACAACTATAGAAATCCCGGTGACACAACTCACCAGGCAGCAGATAGAGAACCTGACAGATGAACAGATAAGAAACCTGTCAGAGGCTCAGTTCTGGGCCATTGTTATCAGGTGGCTTACAGAATTCACAAAAGAGCAGGAAAAAGATAAGAAAGAAGCGAAAAACTTTCATAACGAAAGGAACAAAACCGCATACGAGATAGATGGTGAGAAAAAAAAATCCAGAGTTCATTTCAACAAACTGGAATATGGAGAAGGAACAAGCAGTCAACCAATGCAGCGAGAGGAAATGGGAAGCAACAATGAGAGGATCAGAAACCTGTGGGACAGCTATAAAAGGCCCAACATAAGAATCATTGGTTTGCCAGAGAATGAGAAAGATGAACTAGAACTTGAAAAATTGAGTGAAAATATAATAAAGGAGAACTTCCCAGACTTGGGGAAGGGAATAGACTTGCAGGTCCAGGAAGCAAGGAGAGTTCCCAAGAGACTGGACCCAGGGAGAACCACTCCAAGACACATTATAATCAAAATGTCAAAAATTAAAGATAAAGAGAGAATCTTAAAAGCAGCAAGAGAGAAGAAAAGAATTATGTACGAAGGGGTCCCAATTAGACTATCAGCTGACTTCTCAAGGGAAACCCTACAGGCAAGAAGAGACTGGCAAGAAATATTCAAAGTAATGAAAATCCAAAACCTACAACCACGAATACTCTATCCAGCGAAATTGTCATTCAGAATAGAAGGACAGAGAAAGTGTTTCCAGGACAAAATAAAACTGAAAGAGTTCATTAGATCCAAACCACTGTTATATGAGATGTTAAAGGGACTGGTTTAAAAAAACAGAAGCTAGGGAGATGAAACAAAGGCAAACTAAATAGGCAACGAGAGTGGAAAAGGAACTGTGGGTACGGGAAGCATATTGGGGGGAGGTCAACAGGGAGGGGGAGTAGGGAGAGGGAGGGAGATGATATAGGAATTGGGGATCAAGGTAGGAGGGAATGGAATAGACGGAGAGAGGTTGGGAGGAACTGTATGCACAACTAATGGACATAATCTAAAAGGGGGGGACAACTGGAGGGAGGGGGGCCACCGGGTGGAGGAGAGCAGAGGGAAGGGAAATTGGCACAAATGTAATATTTTAATCAATAAAACACATTAAATCTGAAAAAAAAAAAAGAAAAGAAAGCATAAAACAGTGTATTTGGGTGATTGTGTTTTATCTTCATATATTTTCATTATAGATATGTTTTAAAAAACCACGAGACAGTTGCTAACAGATAAACACATTTATTAACATCCTACATTTTATACATACTTTAACACGTATTAAAATATTTTTAAAACTATTGCAACCTGATGGTAGTTAACAGTGATTGCTTACTTGAAATATTAAGTTCATACACACCAAATGCACCATCTTTAACTACTTGCTAGAGTATGTAAAAAATAAAATAAGTTTATCATATCTTACAGCCTTATAGAGTTGCTAGCTAGCACAAAGATAATCAATTTCTTTTACAATAAATATTTGCTTTGATAGTTTGAAGGCTAGTACTATGAAGAACATTTTTCAAAAAAAATAAAGAGATGCTTCAGTAAAAAGTTTGAAATGTATAAAACACAAAAACTATCAAAGTTTTTTTTAAAAAGAGCACATTATAAATTTTGACAATCATTCCTTAAAAAAAGACTTCTTATATCAAATTTTTTCTGGCCGAACAGATGGATATGACTCAGGTATTTAAAATATTTTCTAAACACTTCCTCAAAATTTCCAGGACAGTGGCTTTCAAATGTTCCTTGAATCCCAGTGTTGTTTAGATGAACTAAATCTTATGAGCACGTAACATTAACCACAAGCTTTTGGGGGCACGGGCCAGGTCTTACTCTTCTTTCTACCCCCTGTACTTAGAAGTAGTCATTCCTCAATCAATGTTCCCTGAACTCACCTGTTAAAAGTAATAGTTAAACTACCAATACAATATAGTAA
The DNA here is from genome assembly GCF_987537825.1 of Furipterus horrens. Lineage (NCBI taxonomy): Eukaryota > Metazoa > Chordata > Mammalia > Chiroptera > Furipteridae > Furipterus > Furipterus horrens. The sequence continues at coordinate 132,831,451 of NW_028327176.1, read as the reverse complement.
TAAATAGTCCTTGATCCTTGAGGATTATGGGAAACAAAACACTCAGTATATACAGGTATTCACAAGCACAGGAAAATGTTCTAGTTTATCCTAAATGTTGCAGCTCTTATAAGTGTTAAAGGGAAAAACAATTAAAAGAGAAAAATTTCCTGAGTAGTTCATATAATAGTTTGTTGAAACCGAAAAACAGACTGAGAATTTTAAGAGACAAGCTAAATATTAGCTATACTCCATCTTATTATTTGGTAAATAGCAACTTATTCATTTATTAATAGAACCACATGATTGTTTTATACATGCTCCATGTTCAAGTCTGCTCTTAAAATTAAGTCACTAAAGAGAAAAAATTTCTGTGGGCTTCACTTTAAAACGGGTTTCTCTTTTCTATCCTAATGGCTTGGACAGAAAAGGCCCAGAGGTCTGAGAGGGGGAAAACCTAAACTATTTACCTCAGCCCAAACTAAGTATAATGGGCAAAAGGGTTTTGGACAGGTGAGATGTGCCTAGCACACCTTCTTACAAAGAAGCCCCTTTTTTTTTTTTTCCTAATATGGAACATTGAAAAATTAATCCCTGCCTTTTGTCATCTAGTAGTTATGGATTGAATGATGTCTTTTAACCCTTTTCGCCAAATCTGTTGCCCCCAGAACACAACAAGGACACCAGCCTGTTAAACCAAGCACGCCGTTGACCGGAGACAGCCAATTGACCTGGAGTCTGCACGATCCTTCCCCATGTGGGAAGGCCACCCTCCCCTCCACACCCCCACTCTTATTAGGGTTTTCTGGACCCAAGGGTAGGTAGGACGACGACCATGTCCAGCTTGAAGCAGCTAGAGGAGTTTGAGACCTTCGCCCATTGTCCTTTACAAGATTACAAAGGATCCTAATATTTGAGAGGGGGGGGATAGTTAATTTTTACGAACCAGGGGTATGGACTTGGGGGGGATTGCTGGGGGAGGGGGGTGCTGGGTGGAGGGGAGCAAGGGGGAGAAAATCGGAACTGTTGTAACAATATAATCAATAAAAAACATTTTAAAAAATAAAAAAAATAAAAAAAAAAGAGAAAAAATTTCAACCTGTAATTAAATTTAAGTCGTTAATTTGGGTTATACCTTTTAACATCAAGAGCCCAAAGTTGATATTTGAGAAAAAGTCTTTGCAAAAGTTATGTAATAAAAGAATTTTCCATAAAAACAAAGACACCTCAAGCAGGTCCACTGATATCTCTAGTTTAGGTGAAAAACTAACTCAACATTTTAAAAATAATATAATATAAAACTCCAAACTAAATCAGCTTGTTCTTTTTTTCCCAACTGAGTCAGGTTTTAATGTACCTGAAACAAATTAAGCAAGTTGAAAAGACTCTGGCTTCAAAAAATATATAATCTAGTGGAAGAATTATATATAAGCATATATATATGTACATATAGATTCTAACTAATTCTGGAAGAAAAACTTAGTTGCTCCCTTACTCAAGAACAGAATACAAAATTATAAAATTTTAAAAGTCCTATTTATCAGCCTTCTAAAGATAAGCACTCATCTCTTAAGTATCAAAAGCTAAATATGACCCTTCTAAAAGTAACACTGTTCACCTACAAACTAATGCTTCCTTCTTCAACTTCTGAAATCTTTGGAAATTTCATTGAAAATGTGACCACCAACCAAGCAACCAACAATGATAATTTAAGCTAAGAATAAACATTTAGGAAAATTTAGCACAATTATTTAGAAAACATGTCACTGGAGTATGAGGGTAAAAACTACCACTACAAAAAGAAGCACTCTCCTAAATGCAAATGACAACAAAAATTTGCTATAGGTGGTTGCTCTTGACATGAGAATTTGACTCCAGCATTTATTTACACTTTATAGTGTAATATAGTTCAGTGAACTCACTTGTATATAAAAGTCAAAAGCTAGTTTTAAATCTGAATTATATTTAAAAACTGTTAAAAGTAAAATAATGGAAAATGTCAAGTAAACATCTGGAAAAAAACTCATACTTCTAGATAGACTCTAGAATATTAGTTCTCAACCTCTTTTCCAACATGATAATTCCATGACATAGTCCAATGGGTAAACCCTTATTTGGACCAAATTTTTCCAAAATTGAAAAAGAAATATTACAGAAACTCAAAAGTGACCCAAATTTTAGTGATACATCAATATTAGTTCCTCACCATGGGTTTGGCAGACAGCATTGGTGCAGGTTATCCTGTTCCTTGCATGCCAGCCACAACGCCACAACTTGCTCTCTCACACAAGGATACTTATCAGATGCAAGTGAAGCAATAGAATGTTAATCTTTTTTAAAATACATTTTATTTATTATGCTATTATAGTTGTTCCAATTTCCCCCATTGCCTCCCCCACCCAGTAACCCCTCATTCCCTCTAACATCCCCCTTAGTTCATGCCATGGGTCATACTTATAAGTCCTTTGGGTACTTAATTTCCTATACTGTTCTTAACATCCCCCGTCTATTCTGGATCTACCAATTTGTACTTCTTATGCCTGCACCTTTCCCCCCATTCTCTCCCTTCCCTCTCCCAACTGATAACCCTCCCTATTTATGATTATCTTTCTGTTTTGCTCGTTTAGTTTTTTTAGATTCAGTTGTTGATAGTTGTGAATTTATTTCCATTTTAGTGTTCATAGTTTTGATCTTTTTTTTCTTTTCTTTTTTAAAGATTTTATTTATTTATTTTTAGAGAGGGGGGAATGGAGGGAGAAAGAGAGGGGGGAAAGATCAATGTGTGGTTGTTTTTTGTGCGCCCCTAATTGGGACCTGGCCTGCAATCCAGGAATGTGCCGACTGGGAACTGAACCAGTGACCCTTTGGTTTGCAGGCCGGTGCTCAGTCTGCTGAGCCACACCAGCCAGAGCTTCTTTTTCTTAAATAAGCACCTTTAAGATTTCATCTAATAATGGCTTGGTGATGTTGAAGTCCTTTACATTGTCTGGGAAGCACTGTATCTGTCTTTCTATTGTAAATGATAGCTTTACTGGATAATCTATGTTTTAAGTCCTTGCTTTTCATCACTTTGAATACTTCTTGCCAGTCCTTTCTAGCCTGCAAAGTTTTTTTTGAGAAATCAGTTCACAGTCTTATGGGAACTTCTTTGTAGGTAGCTCTGCTTTTCTCTTACTGCTTGTAAGACTCTCTATCTTTTAACTTTTGGCATTTTAATTATGATATGTCTTGGTGTGGTCCTCTTTTGGTACAACTTGTTTGGAACTTTCTGTACTTACTGAACTTGCATGTCTATTTCCTTCACCAAATTAGGGAAGTATTCTTTCATTTTTTTATGCTGTTGAAGTACCCAATGACTTCTTCAGCATCCCAATAACCAGTGTTTTGAACTCTGCATCCGATAGGTTGTGTATCTTCATTTTGTTTAGTTCTTTTTCTGGAGTTTTGTTTTGTTCTTTCATTTGGGCCATGTTTCTTTGTCTCCTCATTTGGGAAGCCTCCCTGTGTTTGTTTCTATGTATTAGGCAGAGCTTCTTTGACTCCCTGTCTTAGTAGTGTGGCCTGTTGTAGAAAACTGCACCAGTAACTTAGATGGGGTGGAGCCTTAGGTAATAACCAGGGTGGGGTAACCCACGTGAACCAGGTTGACGGCGTCTCTGATATGTTGTTGTTGTTCCATGGCTCTGTGTCAGGGAGGGCTCAGAAAGGGGACAATGCCAGTGTTTGGACTCTTGAGTTTTGTCTGGGAGGAAGCTGTCCCCTGGCACTTGCCCTGATGCCAGGCACTTGTTTCTCCCCATATGCCACTGGTGCCCTTCCAGCTACTGCTCTGGTGCTGGATCCCAAAGGGACTGAGTCTGTGTAAATCGTAAGTCTGTTGCATGGGCTCTATAAGAGGTCTGAGAATCCTGCAGTTTCTTCTGTTGCCCTAAACCCCAGTGGTTTTTACAGCCAGAGTTATGGGTACTTATCTTCCTCACACTGGAACCCTGGGCTGGGTAGTCTGGTGTGGGTCTGGGATCCCTCGCTCCATAGGTATCCCTTCCAATTTTTATCTACCATACATGGGTGTGGGACCACCCATTCTAGGTCTTGGCATCTCCACTCTTCCTACCTGATAGATGAATGTGACTTCTTTAACTTTGATTGTTGGACTTCCATACAGCTCAATTTTCTGATGATTCTGGGTGATAGTTGTTTTGTATTCTAGTTGTAATTTTTGCTGTTGTTGTACAAGGAGATGAGCTGTGTTTACCTATGCCTCCATCTGACTGGAAGCCTCTAGAATGCTATTCTTGAATTTTCTCTAACTTGTTTTGAAAAACTAAATTAATCACACACACACAAAAAATACAAATACTTTGTATGAGTAACAATTAACTTGTGATACTTCATGAAAAAGGGGATTATACTAGTGTGTTAGGGTATCAGTTAATAGTCACTGTTTTAGAATGTTATCAAGGCTTTAGAAAATAAAACCACATTCCTGAGTGTGGGAATTTAAAACTTACAGTTGAGAAATCTATAAAACTGACTATTAGGGAACCAGAGGTCATGGACATTCCCACTCTCAGGCCGAGGCATTTGTCGATCCTTCCACTGTATATAAAACATATACTAACCATGACTTTTTGAGTTTATTAATAATCAAATGGTAGCATGGAGAATCACATTCTAGAAGTTGAGATGAAAAGTTAGAAGACTGGCTTTCATAGGGGCAAGTCTTAAGGTAGCAGGGTAGCTGCATCCAGAAGTAAATGCTAAAAGAAAGCAAACTTCTGAAAATTCCCACGAGGACAAACTGCTGCACTGTAATGGTCAAGTTAGAGCACTGCCATCTAAATCCCTTTCCTCAATGTTTTCAATTCAGAGGCTTGAGGTTTTATCCTAGAACATATGATTAGATGATGTAAATGAAAGAGAAACAGGGTTTATTTACTGTTATATAGGACAGGAGCTGGCAAATATTTTTTTGTAATGGACCAGGTAATAAGTATTTTTAGGTTGTGAGATCACATCATCTGGTCTCCAGAGGCAGATTAAGGTCGGTTGAGGCCCCAGGTGCAGAAGAAAATATTGGGCCCCTTAAAAAAAACAGAGAGACAGGGAAAATAAAAACACATGTTAACCATATTTTATGCAGCGTAGTAATGAAAGCAAACTTGGTGTCATTAGAAAAAAGTGTAAAGTTGGGGTTTTGTGGGGCTCTTCAGAAGTCGGGGCACAGGGCGCGTGCCGGGTGCACCCGCCATTAAATCCGCCTCTTCTGGTCTCTGTTCCTTCCCTACCCCCACCCCCAAACCATGTAAAATTGTAAAAATCATTTTTAGCATGCTAGCCATATAAAATCAGGCTGCTTGACAAATCAGACTGTAGTTTGCATAACCCTGACACAGAAGATAAGCAATTTCCAAGAAGCAGCACTCCCCCAAACTATTAGGAATCAGAGGTTCAAAGGACTGTCAGTGTGATTTACTTGAACTTCCCAAATGGACAGCTGAAGGCTCAGAGGGGCCCAACTGACTTGCTTATAGCAGAAAGGCCAAATGCTCACTTTTTCTCCTTCCCCTTCCATTTTGGAATACTAACCCTCCAATCTGAGGACTCCCTTTAAAATAAAGTATACTGAAGCTTTACTGTATTCACAGCTTAAAGTATTTGCTTTACTGGATACTTTTTTCACGTCCTTTTATCATGTTCAAGAAATTCACACTAAAATAAGAACCAGAAAAAACTCAAATTACATTAAAATTAATATTGAGCTAGCACAGGGCTTAAGAAGCTTAGAAATCTATCCCCTAAACTCAGTAAATTATAATATTGTCCAGCAAGGCTGGACAGGCTGGCTTTTGAGTAGAAGCCTGAGTAGTGATATGACATTAATATTCAAGATAAGTGCACATTGTTCCTCTCTCATTAGGTCCTCTTAGAACACTAGGCTACCAAGCAAACACCTTAGAGGAAGAGTCCAGTATTATACATCTATAATTTTTCCTATTACAGTAATATGGAACTAGGAATAACATTTTAATGCCACTTCTGCCACTTTGCAGTTAATTATATTAAAAAATGAACATTTTATTCTTCCTTCAAATGATAAAACTAAAGCTTATTCTTTGTACCTGAGTTTCTGGTTGTTTCCCACAGCATTTCTAATTTAAAACATACTTTTATTATCAATGAAAAGATTCTTTAAATCAAAACAAACATAGTCAGACATCAAAATTAACTTCCCCTAAATTTAGAACTTGAATTTTAAAACTACTTTATAAAGCAATTTTATCACTCTATACCAGACAAAAATCTTTCATGCATCAATTCTGAATATAAGGTTTGAAATCTCTAGGATCTTTTGAAATATACTTACACAACGTACGAATTTACAAACTATTATTACTGTATTATCCAGGTTGTTTAAGAAATGTCACCATATGCCAGCTCCTGAAAGATCACATATTTGATTCTATCACATATAAGTTTGTGAAAATTTTGATTTTGCTATGAGTTAATGTGTTTTCTCCACATCATGTCCTCACTTTTCAGGTAAGAGAAATTTTACTCCATTAAGACTGAAAAACAATCATGTCCTCCTTCTTCATCAAAAAAGACTACAGAAAAAAAAATCATCACCATTTCTTAATGATCTATAAGTGGCTCCTACATCTTCCTTTTATTCTATTCTATTTAAAAACTCTTCTTCTTGAAGTTTTGATTTAAAGTCCTTTCTGATTCTTTCTAGCAACTCTGGTTTAAAAATAACATCCAACGCAGTCATTGCCAGAGCTTTGGCCGTACGCAAAGTGTAGAATTGAGCTTCTTGTGATCCTAAAAGGTAGAGGAAATAAATTAAAATACTTCCATATTTATTATAAGTTAATTTATTAGTTTTCAAGTCAGCTCTCAGTATGTAAATTGCCTCTCCACTGCCCACCACAATGTAGTGCTTTCTGAGGTGATGTTAGGTAATGTAATAATAATAGACTAAACAATCAGAAAGGCAGCTTCTACTACAAAAAGAGAGCACATGCCCAAACATTCACTTCTAATAATGCTTACCTGCAGCTTCAGTATATTGTTCTGTATGATTCAAGGCATCAGATCCAATGTAAAAATATGGATGAATCCCAGGAACCACAAAACTAACATTTCCAAAATCAGTAGATCCTTGGAAAGGTAAGACAATCCATGAATTTCTAATTGCTAGTCCAATGGATACTAGATCATACTTACCTTTTCAATCTCTTTCTCTGTAGCACCTGCCATGATTTACTGCTCCTTCCCTTCTAGAAATTCTCTACTCCTTTGGCTTCCATGACCACACTCTCTCCTGATTGTCTGGCTTTCTGTGACTGCTTTTTGTCTCCTTCTCTAGATCACTTCCTTTGCTTGTCTCCTGAGTGCTAGTGATTGATACCTAAGATTTCTTTGGCAACCTCATCAACTGTTTTCAGTTACCTTTCAGATATTGATAACTCCTAAATTTCCAACCTAGACACCTTCTGGGAGTTCCACGTTCAACAGCTACTGGACTGCTCCCCTTAGAAATCCTGTAAGCACCTCAAATTTAACATACTAATCATTTATATCAATCCCCCATATCCCAATTTGCTCATTTTCTTGGTATCTTTTTAATAAATGGCATCGGCACCCCATTTTTATCACCAAGTCTTTGAGTCTACTTCGGTAACACCTATTATTATATTTTAGGACGTAAATCTGTAAGATGCAGATGTATTAGTAATAATGTTTTTAAAAGAAAAAATCTAAAATGACCTCCAGTACACTTATGATTATTTAAATTTTAATAGTTGTTACTTCTCAGAGACTGAAAATGTTCCCACATAACCAAATACTTAGTAGACTGCATATTAATGACTAAGAATGAATTAACATTTTATTTTCCCTTTTAGTAGCTTATTTAAAACTGTTTTGTAATGTGGAATCATTTAGTGAGTTATATAATATCTAACCACTGGGTCATACACCTGAAATTAATACAATATTGCATGTAAACTATAATTGAAAAATAAAAAAATAGAACAAAGCACATTTAAACACTAGAAATATTTAGAATATAAAGCAAAAAGTATGTTGGCTATTTCTAAAAACAAATCTGCTCATTTGATAGTCTATATTCACTGATGAGTTTATTAGTTTCCTTCCCCTAGCCATTAAATTTGTGAAAACTATCATTAAAAACATCAGCAATACCTCCTTACCTTCAAAGTTGTTAAATAAAACCATTCAAAGATAATATTTCCCTTCCTCAAATAGCACAATATATAAAAGATTGTAATTACCTGAAGAGCTATTCAAAACTGCATCATCTTCTGAAATAAATTCTATTCCCAGCTTTTCCCCATTTTCAATATAAGCTTTCCTGAGGCTCTTATTGGGAAGGACATTGTAATAATCATGTGCTCCACCTTTAACTTCTACCTAATAAAAAATTAAAAACAAATATTGAAATAAGAAACTCAAATTCACTAGCTAAATTTCAAACCAGCAATGAGTTTTTTTAATAGAAAGAGGTTAAGAGGGGACACTTTCCCTCTGGATATAAACTCTCAAATCTCTTACCTTACAAAAATATGTATTTTCTATTCACAAATGTTCCTAGACCTCTCTCTCCTTTGTTAACATCCACCACACCACATGATGTCCCCTACCTCTACTAGAGAGTGGGACTCAATTCCAGTCACCTAAGTAGGGTGTGTGTGGGGGGGGTGTGTGTGTGTGTGTCAGGAATCTCTGACTCAACCAGACCCCAAAGTAACTCTGATGCAGGTGGTACAAAAAACACACTCCGAGAAACACTACTCTAGGCTGTAGCCTCTATAAGAAAGAAATTAAACTTTACTGATATTCAATATCCAAACTGATATTGACACCACTGCCTGCTCTGAAAGGTTGTAAAGGTACCCTGAGAAAAAGAAGATTCACAGTTTACAAATTTAGTTTTGACTAAATCAAATGGCCACTATTTCCTCAAACTAAAGATAATACCTAGAACATTAGCAAAAGCCACTGATAAAATGGCAGAGATGACATTTCTTGTATTAGCAATATCTACGAGGTCTGTCTGGAAAATCCAGCTATTGTTAATATAATGAAACTGGTCTGTGTGGTATCAATGTAACCTGGCATCCCTAGAGAGTGGACTGGAAGGCGCATGCATGAACAATGATGACTTCACTGTACTAGTCAGTGGAGGTGATACATGCCATTGAGTGAGCATGTGTACTATATGGTTGTTGCATTCAAAATGACTGAGTGAGCAGAGCAATAAATCTGCATCAAATTTTTCATTAAGCTTGAACATTCCTCTGTGAGAACTATTCAGATTATTCAGAAGGCCAAAGCTATGGACAACTGGTGATTGGCAGCTTCATCACAACAATGCGCCTGCTCAAGCATCACATCAGTGCAGTTTTTTAGTGAAACATCAAATCATCCAGGTGACTTAGCCCCCTTATAGCTTGGATTTGGTGCCTTGTGACTTCTGGCTTTTCCCAGAATCCAGATCACCTTTGAAAGGGAAGAGATTTCAGACTGTCAATGAGATTCAGGAAAATACAATGGGGCAGCTGATGGCGATTGGGAGAAATGTGTGAGGTCCCAAGGTGCCTACTTTGAAGGGGACTGAGCTGACATTGTCCTATGTACAATGTTTCTTGTACATTGTATCTTCTTCAATAAATGTTCCTATTTTTCATATTACTTGGCTGGATACCTTCTGAACAGACTTCGTAAGTTAGAAACAATGACAGACTAATCAGATATTACAAGTCAGCCAAAATATTAAAAGTTATTAAAAGACTATTTAAAATATAAATTTAAATCCAGTAAGGATGAATCTTATCTTAAGGGAATATTATATCTTGAAATGCCACCTAATGATAGTAGTTCATATATTTTATAAATACTTAGAATATTTATAATTATAAATAAACAAGGGATAAATGTTTAATTCTTTACTCTCTGGACACTTAACATATCCTGCCTGAGAACCACTGTTACTGTCTGAGGCACTGCTGCTTATCTGAATAAACCATACATCTCCAGTCTAATAAGGGCAGAAAAAAACAAGGTATTGTATCATGTATGAGGGTTAGACCCTAACTCTTCATAAGCATTACCTCATTTAATTATCACAAGAACTCTTGGGTAGATTATATTATCTCATTTTTCACTGAGAAAATGGAGGCCAAGAAATATTAAATAATGTTTCCAAAAGTTACAGAATTAGTGAGGCTGAGAAGCACAGACCCAGATATTGTCCCTCCAATTAGACTGCTGGCTCCCAGCAGGGCAAAATTTATGTCATTCTGTAACTTCTCATCCCACCGTATGCCACGTATAATTGGTACATAAATGTTACTGTCCTCATGGTGCAAATGAACAATACTTCTTGACTAACTTTTGTGTCTATGTTAACTCTCATTCCAGCAACCCGTAAGTATTTTTAGCTCCACTATACATACCTAGAACTTCACCAAAAATAGCTTTTGCTGATTCTGTCGTAAAATTTCCTTTATGGAAACTATGTAGAGGAATTCTAAAAGCATAACTATCAATAAGGAAAGATATAACTTGTAAAAAGGCAGGAATTCTACTCAGCAGTATCAGTTATTCCAATTACTGTGTAACAGGATGACTATAGTCTGCCCTCTGCAGACACTGAGTAAAATAAGTGAAGACTTTCACATCAACATTCAGACAACTAATTTTACATATTCAAGACATCACTAAGTGAAAAGGAAGCAAGTAAGGTTCTAATCTAATTTAATATAAACAACCCCAGCCCACATATAAACATTTACTTATAATATAGATTAACTCTTAAAAAGTTCTTACTGTGCACCCAGTAGCCAAAGCTGCAGCTTTGAAGCAATCTTCCGCCTTTTTGGTCAAAACTGGAAGTTCTTTCAGTGAGGGTGCACGGAAGTAATAGATTAATTCAGAATAACAGGGAATGATATTGGGTTTTACACCACCATTTTTTATTATACCTATAAAAAGAACCAAAATACTGGAATTGAGCTTGGAGCTTGGAGACCATTTCTTTAAGCTTAAGTACACCCATAGTTTTTCAGCCAATATGTGCATAAAAAATAATTTAAACTTATTTGTCTCACATATATACTGATCAAATATTTTGCTGTAGAACAAAAGTTTCTATATAACATAGGGTTATACTTTCTTGATAACAGGAAAATAAATAATTGCCTATAGGTACTTTATTCTAAGGAATTTATAAGAAATTATGATTCCTGACTCCAAAAAAACTGTTAGAAAATTTAAAACTATGTTAAGTCTTCTGGAAAATACTTTTATTTCAGTAGCTTATAATACAGTTGTATATTTTCATAAACTTTTAACATGAGAAGAGAAAAAAACCCTGATGTTGTAAATTTCTATAATTACCCTTGTACCCCAAGAATCCCATGAGTATTTTAAAAGGCATTTGGCTCTTGGAAAATAATTTTCATGCCAAGAAGGAAACAATGTGTCAAAGATGACTAAGTATTTTAACTGTTAAAACAAATGCATTTAATTGGACCTACACAGAGAACGATGATTTATCCATTTAAAGTTATAACTAAAATAGATATGCAGATTTCCGGTCAACATGGTTGCATAGTCAGACATGGCTCACCTCTATGCACAACCACATCAAAATTACAACTAAAATATAGAACAACCATCACTCAGAACCATCAGAAATGAAGTTGAATGAAAGTCTGACAACTTCAGAATTAAAGAAGCCACATCCATCCAGACTGGTAGGAAGGGTGCAGACGTGGGACAGACTGGTCTCTCACCTACATGTGGTGGATAAAAATTCAGGAGGGATCTCTTAGGAGTGAGGAGTCCCGGACCCACACCAGACCCCCAGCCCAGGGTTCCAGTGCCAGGAAGATAGGTCCCCACATCTTCTGGTTGCAAAAACCGAGCAGGGATTGAGTCAGCGGATGAAACTGCTGGCACCCCAAGAAGTTCCTCTTGAAGAACCCACACATGGACTCTCCTTCTCAGACTCACTCCCTCTGAGCTTCAGAACTGGGGTAGCAGCTTGAAGGGAACCAGTGGCATAAAGGAGGAAACTTAAGTGTCTGGCATGAAGGTGAGCTGAGGCCATTGTTCCTTTTCTAAACCCTCCCCCACAGAGCTGGCAAGCTGGTACCATATCTGAGACTCCATCAAAGTGGCTAAGACTGAGCCATCTTGGAGATCCCCAAAGACTCTGCCCCACCTAACTTCGAGGCCCATCCAAGCTGCTTTCCCATATGAATGGCTGGTCTTGGTTCATGCTTCAAAACTTCCTAAATCCTCTCAAACAAGCAACAGCTGGCCTCAGTGAGCCCCAGGCCCAGGACTAGCAGCAGCCAGCTTAGATTTGTAGCTTGGCTTTGCCTGAGATTCTCCAAGCACAGTACAAGTAGCAGCCATCCCAGATTGCTTTATAGCTCAGGCAGGGTGGCTCCAGGTAAAACACAGGTGGGGGAATGACCTTGGCTTGTACCACCTGGGAAATTCCAGGGCTAGCCCACCCAGTGGACAGCTACAGACCATGTTGGAACATCACCATCCTGCATATCTGATCCTCCACAGAAGGCAGAGGTTGGTGGTCAGTGGTCATAGCCAGTCCTTGCAGCTGACTGGTTTGGGTAAGTCCCTGCCATTTATCTGCCAACAGCAACCAAGTTTCCACTACAAGAGGAGGTTGTACTAAGCACACACAAAGGTGCATCTTGATAGGGGCGGCTGTGCCACTTGACCCTACAGAATACCTACTACATTAGGCCACACTAACAAGACACAGAATCAAAAGGGCAGGACCTAATACATAGAAACAAACACAGGGAGGCTTTGAGGAGACAAAGAAACTTGGTCTAAATGAAAGAACAGATCAAAACTCCAGAAAAAGAACTAAACAAAATGGAGATAAGCAGTGTATCAGATGCAGTGCTCAAAACACTGGTTATAAGGATGCTCAAGGAACTTAGTGAGGACCTCAATAGCATATAAAAGATCCAGTCAGAAGCAAAGGATGCGCTAATTGAAATAAAGAACAATTTACAGAGAAACAACAGTATAGTGGATGAAGCTGAGAATCAAACCAATGATTTTGAACATAAGGAAGCAAAAAACAACCAATCAGGACAACAAGAAAAGAAACCAAAACAATGAGGAAAGTATAAGCAGCCTCTGGGACAACTTCAAGAGGTCCAATGTTTGCATTATAGAGGTACCAGAAGGAGACGAGAAAAAGCAAGAAATTAGAAACCTATCTGAAAAAAATAATGAAAGAAAACTTAATTTAGTGAAAGAAATAGTCATACAAGTCCAGGAAAGACAGAGTCCCAAACAAGATGGACCGAAAGAGGCCCACTCCGAGACACATCATAATTAAAATGCCAAAGCTTAAATACAAAGAAAACCTTAAAAGCAGCAAGAGAAAAGCAGTTAGTTACCTATAGGGGAGTTCCCATAAGACTGTCAGCTGATTCTCAAAAGAAACTTTGCAGGCTAGATGGGACTGGCAAGAAATATTCAAAGTCATGAAAAACAGAGACCTACAGCCAAGATTGCTCTACCCAGCAAAGCTATCATTTAGAATAGAAGGGCAACTAAAGTGCTTTCCAAACAAGAAAAAGCTAAAGGAGTTCATCATCACCAAACCATTATTATATGAAATGTTAAAGGGACTTATTTAAGAAAAAGAAGAATCAAAATTATGAACAATAAAGTGACAAAAATACATATTATCAACAACTGAATCTAAAAAACAGATTAAGCAAACAAGAACAGAGACAGAATCATGGATACAGAGAGCATTTTGATGGTGGCCAGATGGCAGGGGTATGTGGAGAATGGGTAAGGAGGTGAGGAGGGTATTCGTCGGCAGCCGTCCGTCTCGAGAGACGATGGTGTAGCTTCCTAAGAGTCTATCTGCACCGCCAAGAATGGCTGTGCAGTCCAACTCGGAGTGACACGGTATCTGTCTCCTCCCGTGTTGAATCGACATCTTGCGATGACGCTGGAGTGTCCTCTCCAGTGAAGCTGAAGCTACAGAGCCTGGGCAGGGTGATATGGAGGGTCTGCTGTTGCCCATGCAGCAGACCCCCCCTCTCTTCGCAGCTGAAGGGTCCAAGGGAAAGACGGAGTCAATACAGCTTGGCTTCAGGTGCGCCGCAGGAGTTGCCGGTGTTGACTACAACGTCAAACCGCCTTAGGGACTCCGGCTCCGGATTTTCTGTCGGGGTTTACTCCCTTAGCCTTTCCCCTGAAGAGGTATGCCGCAAGGCAGCGGAGGTTTTTTGGAGTCAGAGTTTTCCTTCTCTGGAGGAGGGTATTAAGAAGTACAAATAAGTAGTTACAGAATAGCCATGGGAATGTAAAATACAGTATAGGAAATGGAGTAGCCAAAGAACTTATATGCATGACCCATGGACATGAACAATGGTAGGGGGATTGCCTGAGGGAGTTGGGGGGTACTGGGTGGATGGGGGCAATGGGGGGAAAATCAGGACAACTGCAATAGCATAATGATCAATATATAATTTTAAAAAAAGAAAGAAGTATGGACAGAAATATAGGCAGAGCCAGTTCAAGCAGGGTCATAAGGCCACAGAAAGGGATTGTGGTTTGCCTTGAATATGTCAGAAAGCCTTAGGAGGGTTTTAAGTAAGAATAACAAAAGTTGATTTAAGATTTTATTTCATTTTATAATTCTTTTAAAAAATTTATTGATTTGAGAGAGAGAGTGAGAGAGGAGAGAGAAACATTGATTGTTATTCCACTTATTGACGCATTCATTGGTTGATTCTTATATGTGTGCCTCACAGAGATTGAACCCACAGCCTTGGTGTGTTAGATGATGCACTGGTCAACTGAGCTACCCAGCCAGGACTGATTTAATTTCAAACAATCACTCTGGCTGCTGAGAGATGCCTAACACAAGTGCAAGTTTCAAACTATGTCCTAAAGTACATTAGATCTCTAAATCATGATATAATCACTTTTTATATTTATTGGTCATTGAATCATGTTTTTTCTAACACAATTTAAGATAAATAAAACATCAAAAAACTAGATATGCAAAATCTAATTTTATAGAAACTGCTTTTAAAAAAATATATTTTTAAACACATTCCTGCTTATTCCTTTTAAAGAAACTAAGGTAGGAGATCAGTAAATGTGCATTTACAAACTAATTTAAGCCTATAGCAAATCAGGTAAAAAATAGATATTTAAGTATTGAGATATAATATTTTTCCAAGTCATAAGGAAATATAAATTAAAAAATAAATTTGTACCTTTATGACAGTACTTTATTAATGTGTTTATATTAAGGTGATATACATACTTTTTAAAAGATGCTACTTAGGATTAACAGCTCTTGAGTATATAAAACCAGAAACCATAACTTTTTTAAACTGAGGAAATGACAAAATTTTGTTATTATTAAGAGACAGGATCACTGGAAAATCAAGTTCCAACTCTGAAATGACCACAAAAAGAACACAGGTCCTTACATAAAACTATTGACCTCTAATACTCAAAATGACCATTCCATTTTGGTTTTTTAAAAGATTTTATTTACTTGTTTTTAGAGAGAGGGGAAGGTAGAGAGAAAGAGAGGGAGAGAAACATCGATATGCGAGAGAAACATTGATTGGTTGCCTCTCACACACCCTCCAGCTGGGGACTTGGCTGGTAGCCCAGGCATGTGCCCTGACTGGGAATCGAACAAGTGACTTTTCAGTTTGTAGGATGACACCCAATCCACTGAACCAAGCCACTCAGGGATCCGTTTCTGTTTAATAATAATCTCATTTGCCTTCTTACCCTCAAACAGACAAACATCCTAGCATCCTGTTATGCAATTTCTGACAATGTTTATGTATTTTGAAATAGTCATAATAAGTACATGTCTCTCATTTTTTAAAAATATCAAATATTAAGTAATTATATTGTATTAAAATATATTAAGCAGCATCTATTACACAAAATATTTGACATTCGTACCATGAACTCTCCAGTTTGGTTTCATTTGCTGTCTTAACACAGACAGATTGTTGTATGCGAGAACAGCAGCATCTAATGCATTTACGCCCTCCCAGGGATAAGCAGCAGCATGAGATGCTTTTCCATAGTATTTCACAGTCACACTAGGAAATAAAACAGCATCTGGAATTACTTTTTTCAATATCACTAAAGTAAAAAAATCCAAGTAGTTAGAATTACCCAACTAGTATCCAAATTAATTCACGCTGCTAGAATTTTTATTTGTAAGTCATCTGTAGCAATAGCAGCAACTTAGGTAGCTTAGTTGTAGTATATTATTACATACTACAGTGACTGAAACAAAGAAGGCATTCCAAAAAGGAGAGGAAAAGAGAAACTGATCTATCAACTGCCTATACAAATTAAATTTGCACACAATTCAATTCAAACAAATATACAATACTGTATGAGGTGCTGAAATTACAAAAAAGATGACTCCTGTCTCCTTCTACACTTCATTATGATAGTTCTACACCAAAGGTCTGCAAAAATTCAGATAATTCTGTCTCAAGGGTGGTGGAAGGTCAAGGAAAGAGAACGGTGACATTTGAAATGGATTAGGACAAACTCTGAAAATCAGATTATACTCACATGATAAGATACTCTAGTATTAAGTCAGTTTTTCCTGACCATCATTTTATTAACGTTCCAAAGTACCTGTATCACCGATACCTTCAAATAGTTGCCATACCAGTCTAACTACTCAGAAACAATAAAAAAAGATTTAGAGAAGGGATTGCATATTAGTTATTTATAAAGATGACTTGCTTGAAAATATTTTAAAGCCCAACTGATTAATAGTATCCACATTTAAATTATAAAAAGCTACTCCTTTTTTAAAAAAAAAAATGAGCTAGATTCAGGAGTCCTTGGTATGCTCATGGTATTTCTTGACTGAGTTCAAACATTCTGTTAGGAAAACAAAAACAAGTAAAAGCAACCAAATACAATTATACAATGGTTTTTATTTCATTGGTATATACCTTATCACCATCACCCTGAAATTGGAATTTTAATGAAACAGTGATAAACTTATAGACTGGAAAAGGATGTCCTTTATGAAAATGACTCTAGCACCTCTTCTTCTACAGTTTGGATCTATGTACAATTAAAGCACAATAAACTACAAGAAAATAAATGTTAATGCTTTGATCAGCATTAGTATTTTAGGCATAAAAAAGCATATATTCAGACAAAATTATATGGAATGATTTTCAAGACATATTGTTTAATTTAAAAAAGCAATAACCAGACCAATTTACTGAGCAGAGTATTTCAGGGTGTAAACCCTCCTTTAAAATTTACTTTATACATTTATACCTACATATGTCTATAAATACATCCAAAAGGATACAAACCTCTAGGAAAGGGACTAGATGTGGGATAGGTGGTCAGTAGGGACATCTTATTTATTGTTAGAGATTTTTAGGATGAACAGATAAGAAATTTAAAAAATTTTAATTTTTGTTCTTGTTCTCTTTTCCATCGGAAAAGATGGCCAATAAAAAAAAATCTAAGAAGCCAGACACTAAGAAAAGGCCTGAGGCCAACTCGACTGAGTTCAGGATCAAGGCCAAGAAGCCCAACCCTAAGTCCTAGAAAGCTAATGGGCTGGGAAGCCTGCCTGCATCTATCTGCAGGTCCCTTCCAGCCAGAGGCATTGGCAGAAATTTCTAATCATTAAGGTTTTCCAGAGGTGTACTAGTGTACACTGACCCTGAAACCAAAGCTGTAAGAGTCACCCTACTGTCACAGCACCCATTTCCAGTGATAACAAAGATACCAGAGCAATTATAATAGTCACCCTCTGAAAACAAGACATCATGGCTGAAATTTCTGGTCCGCAAAATTCAAACCACTTCAATAATGCATGCTCCTAGATACCCAGAAAAGTGAGCTCTTCAACATAGCAAACATCAGAAAAGCATAGATTGTCAAATTCCACTAAAATCCATAGTCAGTTTCTGAATTCTTACTCAGGAATTTATCTTCTTTGCAAGGAATTCAAATTAAACTAAGTAAACTAGAGAAGTGTGTTTTCTTCCCAAGTCTAATGAAGCTGTCTCTTATAAATCATATCAAAGGCTAAGTATTTTCCAGAAACCAGATTTATTCTTCAGTTCAAAACAGAACATAAATGTCAACATATTTGCTATTTTTATGCTTTTTAGGCACTATTTTAACAGTACAATTATGAACATCATATAAAATCTCAGTTAGAGGAGGCTTACAAAATGATTCAATGAAAATGAAGACATTGTATCATTTATCTTTCAATTTATTTATTTATTTAAATCCTCACTCAGGAATTTTCTTTCTTTTTTTTTTTTTTACTTGAATTTAGAGAGGAAGGGAGAGAGAGAGAGAGAAAGAAGAATCAATGTGAGAGAGAAACATCACTCAGTTGCCTCTGGTGCATGCCTGGAATAGGGATTAAACCCATAACCTAGGCATGGGATGACGCTCCAACCAACTAAGCCATCTGGCAAGGGCTCAATTTACTTTTTATTTTTATTTTATATTTTTTAAAGATCTTATTTATTTTTAGAAAGAGGGGAAGAGAGGGACACAAAGAGGGAAAGAAACATCCATAGGTTGCCTATTGCACACCCCCAACTGGGGACCTGGCCAGCAACCCAGGAATGTTCCCTGTCTGGGATTCGAACCAGTGACCTTTTGGTTCACAGGCAGGCACTCAATCCTCAATTTACTTTTTAGATGTATAAATATAGAGTTCTAGTCTCCAGTTAAGACATAAAAGTATTCTAGAGACATAGAGGAAAGATGATGTGAAGAGACAGAGAGAAGGCCAGGTGAAGATAGAGGCAGAGATTAAAATTACGCTGATACAAGTCAAGGAATGTCTGGAGCTATCAGAAACTGGAAGAGGCAGAAAGGATCCTCTCCTACAGGTTTCAGATGGACCTTGGCCCTGTCACATGATTTTAGACTTCATGTCTCCAGAACTATGAGACAATAAATTTCTGTCCTTTAAAAAAAAAACAAAAACCAAAAACATATTAAAGTATTCTAGTCATCCATTTTCCACTAAGAAGTTTATTTCAACTTGATTACTTACTCATGTTCAGCCACATCAGGTAGATAAGCAGCATTCTCTTGGGATGGATGGGCCATAAAAACAACGTCAAGATTTTTAAAAGCCCCTGCTTCAATTAAATCAATTTTGCCACCACCATCTTCTTCTGCAGGGGTTCCCAGGACAATTACCTAGAAGGAAATACCTATGTCAGAACAAAACAACAAAAAATCCTAGTAGAAAAATATAAAATAAGTTCTCTTTCATCTCTTGCATACGTATTCACAATCTACATTAAAGTCCTTAAACTATGGAGAGATGTTTTGTTCTCTGACACTTAAAATAATGCAGTGGGCATAAATCTATGGTGCTAAAGTAATCACAAGTTTTAATTTACATTATTATACAATTTGGTGTAAAGTACGTACTGAAGCTACCACAGGAAACTTTTCCTAATTTTACAACTCAATTTTTAAAACTACTGACAAAGATGAAAAAGATAAGTATTACATACTAAGTTCCTCAAAATCCTCAACTCACTCCTTAAAGCTTCTTCTTGACTAAGTCTTTTAGTATATGTACATAATTATTCATAAGCACTTTACTCATAAAGAACTTTCTAGTTACTTATTAGTTCTCCTCACAACAACCCTGTAAAGTAGGTAGCAATCTTTATCATTATTTTAGGGAGAGTGGTTTTGAGGCATAGGGTGAAGTGTCTTGCCCTAGGTCACAGAGTAGGTCTTCAGGGAGAGCTGGGATTATTTGTTCAGACCTGTTCCTTAATGGACTTCTTCATTAATCCTTTACGAAGAGCATTAAATAAATCTTAAGACCATGGTTAGAAACAGCCAACTATTCCAGAAACTTACTAATTCGATTCCAACAGTTCAACCAGGCAGATTTATTGGTCACCAAACACCTAATTAAACAAAAGAGAACTTTGCAGAATAAACATTTTACTTCGATATTTAAGTTTAACTTCTTTAAACAATTTTTAAAGCAAAGTAAACTGATCTACAAACAACTAATATGCTTTCAAGATCATGTATAAGAACACAATGAAACAAGTTGGGAAAAGTCTTGGCTAGCAAAGGGAATCGACATAAATTTCATATTCACGTAAGATAGATTACCTTGTTAAAAACTCAGCATTACCATTCAAAATCAGAAATGTGTACATGTCCCAAAGCCTGGCTTTCTTTACAAGTTATAAAGCACCCAAGCTCTTAAATTAAGCTGCTTTAAATTCTTATCCCTTGATTAGTTATTAATCAATCTGATGACTTCTCAAATTAAATCTTGCTGACTTTTCTGAATTTCTCATACATCCAGTTAAAGCTAAATCTCTCCAGTGTTTCATGACATGGCAAAGGATGTCCCACACCAAACAAAACAAAAACCTAACCAGATGCAAAAACAAACCCCCAGAGGGAGAAAAGAGAAGGCAGCTCAACAGAAAAAGTCACAAAAGATGGAAATGTTAGGATAAAAGTGAATTTACTGGCATTGGAAAAAATGGACTAAAGAATAAAATAAAACCTTAGTCTTCCCCTTAACCTGAATGGTGATGATTGCATTTTAGCTCACAGAAGAACATACCACCTGGAAAAACAGTAACATAAGATTAAACTTGCCCTATGACAAACATAAATGACATTTCCCCATTTAAAGAACTGAGATATTCATTAAAACCATTTAATACACATTAAGACTCAAAGATCAATTCATTTACGCAGAAAATATTCATTCACTTCCCAATTTTTTTTTTTTTTGTATATTTCTAGAGGTTTGATAGTTTTAATGACTGATAATATCCTAGGACAACCACAAACAAAAGATTTTTGGGGAGCCTAATATGAAAAGGGGCTGTATGTTTCCCTACGATAACCACTTCCTCAAGAGATTGCACAGTCTAGTCAGCATTGTGGTTGGCCTCCGTTATCAAATATAAGGCCTAAGGAAAACCAGGCTGGGCCAGTCAGATGGAGGTGTAGGTAAACACGACTCACCTCCTCGCACAACCAGAGCAAAAATTACAACTAAACTACAAACAACTATCAACTAGAATTGTTAGAAAGTTGAGCTGAATGGAACTCTGACAACCAAGGATTTAAAGAAATCACATTCATCCAGATGGGTAGGAGGGACGGAGACCTGGAATGGGCAGTCCCACACCCATATGTGGTAATAAAAATTGGGAGGGACACCTTTGGAGAGAGGGATCCCAGCCCAACACCAGATCACCTAGCCTAGGGTTCCAATGCCAAAAAGATAAGTGCTCATAACTTCTGGCTATAAAAACCGGTTGGAAACACTGCAGGATTCTCAGGCATCTCCTTTTAAAGGGCCCGCAATTAACTTAGGAGTTAGGCAGACTCACTCCCTCTGGTATCCAGCACCGGGGCAGCAGCTGGAAGGGCACCAGTGGCATACAAGAAAAAACTCAAGTGTCTGGCATTAGGGTAAGTGCCGGGGGACAGCTTCTTCCTGGACAAAACTCCAGAGGCCAGGCAACGGCACTGTCCTCTTTCTGAGCTCTCCATCACATAGAGCCACAGAGAGGCCACAGCATATCTGAAACTCCATCAACCTCGTTCACATGGGTCGCCCCACCCTGGCAAATATATAAGGCTCTGCCCCTTCCAACTTACCAGTGTATTCTTCTATAATAGGTCACACTATTAAGACAGGGAGTCAAAGCGGCTCTACCTGATATGTAAAAACAAACACAGGGAGGCTGCCAAAATGAGGAGACAAAGAAATATAGCCCAAATGAAAGAATAGAACAAAATTCCAGAAAAAGAACTAAGCAAAATGGAGATATGCAATCTATCAGATGTAGAGTTCAAAACACTGGTTACTAGAATGCTGAAGGAAGTCATTGGCTATTTCAACAGCATAAAAAGACCTAGGCAGAAATAAAGGTTACACTAAGTGAAATAAAGAAAAATTCACAGAGAACCAACAGTGGAGTTGATGTAGCCAAGAATCAAATCAATGATTTGGAACATAAGAGAGAAAAACATTCAATCGGAACAGCAAGAAGAAAAAAGAATAAAACAAACAAGGATAGGCTAAGGAGCCTAGGGGACAACTTCAAACGTACCAACATTCAAATCATAGGGGTGCCGGAAGGAGAAGAAAAAGAGCAAGAAATTGACAACTTATTTGAAAAAATAGTGAAAGACTACTTCCCTAATTTAGTAAAGGAAACAGACATACAAGTCCAGGAAGCACAGAGAGCCCCAAACAAGTTGGACCCAAAGAGGACCACACCAAGACACATCATAATTAAAATGCCAAAGTTTAAAGATAAAGAGAAAATCTTAAAAGCAGCAAAAGAAAAACGGCCAGTTATCTACAAAGGAGTTTCCATAAGGGACTGGTAAGAAGTATTCAAAGTGATGAAAAGCAAGGACCTACATCCAAGATTACTCTATCTAGCAAAGCTATCATTTGGAATGGAAGGGCAGATGAAGTGCTTCCCAGGCAATGTAAAGCTAAAGAAGTTCATCATTACCAAGCCATTATTATATGAAATGTTAAAGGGACTTATTTAAGAAAAAGGTCAAAACTATGAACATTAAAATGGCAATAAATTCACAACTATTGACAACTGAATCTAAAAAACAAACTAAACAAACAGAACAGAAACAGAATCACAGATACGGAGATCATTTGGATGGTTAACAGTCAGGAGGGAGAAGTGGGGAAGTGGGGGAAAAGGTGAGGGATTAAGAAATATAAATTTGTAGGTCCAGAATGGACAGGGGGATGTTTAAGAACAGTACAGGAAATGGAGAAGCCAAAGAACTTACATGCATGACCCATGGACGTGAACTAAGGGGGGGGGGGTGCAGGAGGGAATGGGGGGAGGCGGCTACCGGATGGAGGGGGGCAATGGGGGAGAAATTGGGACAACTGTAATAGCATAATCAATAAAAAATATTTTTTACAGGTTGGGTTCGAAGTTTTTCCATAAAGGAGAATCAATGGACTTCACAACTACATAAGAGGAAGCGAAACCCTAAAATCCGCAGTGTCGCTAGATCGGTAACTCCTTAAATTTTATCCAGAGGTTCTGCCTTTGGGCAGAGGCGAGGCTGGGTGATCTAGTGTCGTCCCTTATACTTGTCCTGGGGCAGTAGGACACAAGTGATCACGGAATGCGCCAGCTCCTGACTTTTCTGGGGAGGTAACGCCTGCGGTAGGTGATGGGAGTTCCACGCCCAGGCCGCGCCTCACCTTCACCGGCGGAGGAGGCCCAGGGAGGCTCTCCAGAGCCCCCTTCACACCCAGCGCCGCCGCCACCCCGACCTCAGCGATTAGGTTGTGGCCGCAGGCGTGACCGATGCCCGGCAGCGCGTCGTACTCGCAGAGAAAGCCCAGGTGCAGTGGGCTCGGCGCCGCCTGGACCCCAGGTGTCTCCCACTCGGCGCAGAAGGCCGTGGCCAGGTGGTAGTGCGGCTGCACCATCCAAGAGGCGGCCGGGGGCTCGCACTCAAAGAAGCGCGTTAGCACGTCGTGGGCATGGTGCTCCTGGTACGCCAGCTCGGGCTCGCTCCAGATTGCGTGGCTCAGGACCCCTAGGCGCTCAGCTGCCTCGTCGATACGCTCCGCGGCGCACAGCTTCCGCAGCTCCAGTTCAGAGGCGCCGCTGCAGGCGCCCCCCTCCACAGGTCGCTCCTCTCCAGGTCTCATCGTGCCCAGAGCTGATGACCAGTCAGCTCTCCGCTTGAATGCCACCTTGATCGCGCCCTTCTAGTGCACCCCGCGCCTGCGCACGCTCCCAGAGTACGCGAGAACTGGTGCGGTGCGCGCAGGCCGGCTGCACATCCTGCCGCAGACCGGTCCCCCATCCCTGGTACCCCGCCTCCAGCGGCTCGCAGGAAACGTGGCCCGCCCCTTCTTCAGCCCGCCGGTGCTCCGCTCCGCCTCGAGCTTGGAAGAACGAGGGGTTCGGGGTTTCATCTCTCTACTCAGCTTTCCAGGCAACAGAATTAAGGTCTAACGTTACTACTTATCCGTTATTGCTTATTTCCCACAACAGCGGAATGAGAACGATTTTATTGGTCAATAGACATCAGAGACAGACTAAGTGGAACATAATCCCTTGAAAAACACCAGTTGCCTTTCTAAAACAGTAATAAAAAGTTCTACAAGGTTTTCAGTCCATAAAGCTACGAAGAACACTGGTCTGTGGACTACTTTAGTACTGCCCTCACCTCCTTTGTCCTTGAGGTTGCTATGTTATTTAAAAGCTGCTACTATATATAGCTTTTTCATTAGAATCAAACCTTATTGGTATAGCAAGTGTCTAGTATAGCATCTGGAATATAGTTAGCGCATATGCATTAGCTAGTATAGTCTATTTGAGTAAAGTAAAAGCAAGAATTTTAAATGAGGTTTTTAAATTTTTTTAAAAAAGATTTTATTTATTTTTAGAGAGGGGAAGGGAGGGATATAGAGAGGGAGAGACACATGAATGTTCTAGAGAAACACAGATCCACTGCCCCTGGAAGCCCCCAAAACCTGGCCATGGCCTGTAGCCCGGGCCTGTGCCCTGATGGAACCCCACCCAGTCCGTTCTCTTTGCTGATAGATGCCCAACCCACTGAGCCATGCCAGTCTGGGCTAAATAAGTTTTTTAAAAGCCTAAACCAGAGAGTTAATAAAAAGTTATGGTCATAACTATTCATACTATTTTGTTTATTTGGATGTTTGTCTTGACAAGCATAGCTTTGAAATAACATGCGAATAGTTTTGTTTATAACTGATGCTGAACTCAAGTAACATGATATGTACAGCTGGTGTTCATATAACGGGGTTCTAAGTTACCCAACAAAGAAATTCAAGATGCCATACTCTTGTTTTTCTCCAGAGCAAAGCACAAAGTCTAAAAACTGTCCATGATGCCATGCCTATTAATAGCACTGAAGAACTTTATATTCTAAGGTGTTCCACATTGTGGAGAGACGATTCCATGACATTGCTTCATTCTGATGCATGAGTTGGCCCAGGGCCAGAAAGGAGATTCTTACCACAAACTCCCTTTAGACACTGTCTGATTGTAATCCATATTCATTCTGACTTACCAGAACCCCTTCCCCAGCCTCCTGCTGCATCCTGGTTCCTGGAGCCGGCTATTGTCCTGACCTGGTCAAGCATGTGAAGTAATTTTCATACCTGGTAGCATTCATGTACTAGTATCCATGACTATCTCACCTTGTTCTATGTCATTCTCTGGCATATGCCAAGTGGGGTCAGGACCCATTTTGTCTTGAAGACACCTCATATATAAGTTTCCCTTAATAAACTCTCTGAATGATCAGACTGCTGTGGCTGCCTCGTTTCCTACTGCTGAAGGAGACAGATTCTCAGTCCTGGGACTTTTTCCAGGGTCTCCATGTACTAACACACACATTAAATCTTCCATAAGCTTTTCATATTCTACTATCTTACTGCTTAATTTGTCACAATTAGGTTAACTGGGACATGATATACTTAGATAATAAGACAAATGTATTTTCTGAAAATAAGTCTAAAGGAAGCTAACATACATGAGGACTACCTACTACAGTTTTTAGCAACTAATAATATCAGAGTAAATATCACATTCTAAATCTGAAAACACTGTCATTCAATAAACAGTCTAGCTGAAATTCATCCTTAAAGACAACAAACATCATGGGGAACATAAGGGGAAGGGTCTAGTCAAGGAACAAGTATAAAGGACCCATGGACATGGACAACAGGGTGGGGATTGACTATGGGGGGGCAGGGGAGAGCAATGGGGAAAAATTGGGACAACTGTAATTGAACAACAATATATTTTTTAAAAAGACAAGAAACATGGTTTTAAATTTCTGGACCCCCTTGTCTATATTTGTTACATCTTACCCTGGTATACTTCTGACAGAAACACTCCATATTCAAAAAATAATATTGAGATTCAATATTATTGTGTTCAGTTAATTGGCTAAAAGAAAGGCTCATGTGAACAAAACCAATCAGTAAATGACATTTGCAGAACACTTACTCTGTGGCAGGCACTTAACATGTTCTAAGTGCTTTACATGTATTAACTCATTGAACCCTTATGACAACCTGTGTGTTTGTTAATGTGATTATTTATCTTCACTTTACAGACACAATGTCCAAGATGACCAAGTTAGTAAGTAGCAGGCTGAGTATAGAATAGAAGCCAATCTGGCTCCAGTGGCTGCTTTTAGCTACCATGCTCTATTGCTTATGTAAGCAGACATCCAAATTCATAAATGCATCTATAGCTTTTTTATTTATATCAGAACACATAAAATCACTCATTTTGAATAAATTTTCTGCAACAACTAACTCTGTGTTGACATCAGTGGAACCCATGTTTGCTTATTTTTAGCAGCAGCTATAAACAATGAGAGAAAAGGGGTACATATAAATTCTATATAGGAGCTGCTATTTATAGTGCTTGTTATGAATTAGCAAAGTTGTCACTTGAGGTGGTAAAAAGATTCATCTCAAGCTCTGTTCCATGTGTGCGCACATGCATGTATGTATGTGTTGGGTTTCCATTTTTGGCCCCTATATTTCTTTGCACCCTTGAATTAATTTATATAATAAATTATAATAATTTGTGTATTGTACCCTCCTGTCTTTACATTCTTTGGTTTTTCCCACTGTGTTCCTCAGTACCTAACACGGTGTGGTGGCGAAACAGTCCTTCCTTCTTGTCAATAAATATTTGTTGGCTGACCTTCTGGAATCTAAAAAGCTAATTGAGTAATAATAGCAATTAACCACTAGACTATGCTACCTACAGATCCTGTGTGTGTCCATTTTATGCTTCTCCTTAGACTTCTCAGCTCTTTACCTGTGGGAGTTGAGGGGCAGAAAGAGTGGCTTCTGGAAGCTGTAGGAATTAGACATATGACCTTCTTGAATATGGTCAGCTCATTATTTCTTATAATTACTTTCATTTCTACCCATAATATTCATAAAACTGTCTAACTCTACGTACTGCTGTGAAAAAACTTATATATATATATATATATTTTTTTTTTAGTAGAAACAAAAAAACTAGAATATGTCCCTTCCTTTAGTTGCTTCTATATCTGAAAAGATAACACAGTACTGGAATTTAGTACTAAGAAGTTAATTTTGACCTTTGTTTCAGAGAGGGTTGGGGGTGGGTGGAGATAGTTCTTATTAGAAGACTGGCTTTAAAATATAAAGATTCCTCTTCTTTTGCTGCTCAAATAACTGGCTGCCATCATGACTGAATAACTTTCAGAATAAGAAACTTATGATGAACGAGTGCTTTGGTGGGAAGAGTAAATCAAAGATTTTCTTTACTCTGGAAAAGCAACATTATTTGTGACTGAAATACTAGCCAAATTTATGAGATGATACTGGATATTATTTTGGACTTCAGATTTTTAAGACCTTTTGGCAAGACAACAGACTGATATGGTTTATATTCTTTTAATTAGGATAAAATAAGATAACAAAATAAAACCCCCAACACAGACTGTCAAAGCATGATCTAAATGAGAAGAAAAATATTTTATCAACATAGAATAAGAAATGAAGTGAAAAATAAAATGAAGACAATTAGGGGAGAGCAAAGGCAAACAGAAGGTGCTGGGGTAGGGAAGGAATAAAGAGTGTTAAAATTATTCCATCTATATAGGTAATGCAGATATTTCTCCAGGAAAAAAAAAAACACACCTTGCATTAAAGCATTCAAAAATATGGAATAAAGAAACTATTTCAAAAGTACACACAGATCTTGCCTATTACCTTTTCATTTTAAAAATATTTGGAACCTTAAAAATTTTCTCCAGAACCAGTCCCTGGCACTGCATGATTTTGGGGCTGCCACTGCCAGCATACAGAGCAAGGCAAATACAGTCCACTTTAGGGTCCTGGTCATTCACAACATTCCTCTAATCTACTCCCTCCCCCCCAGACACTCAATAGTATGTCCAGACATATATCTCTCTGATTGATATCATACACTAGATAGAACATTAAGAAATCACTTCTGGTCAAAAAAACTGGCTGTCATTTGTCACAAAGCAGCAAACTAGGAGAGTAGATTAACTGAAAGGTGAATTTTGATTGGGGGTGAAGGGACATAGAGGAATTATGAACACATTGTTAAGGAATTAAACTTCATCAGACAGTGGATAACTATGGGGTGTTATATAAGCCTGGAAGAGGTAAAATCAGGTTTTTCTTCCAGAAGAATAATTGATGACCACGTGGAGGATGAATTGGAAACAGATTTTGCTCTGAGACACGGTATAAGTTCCCTGCAAAGTCCCAAGGTGCCTGAAACATTCCACGGGCAGAAGTGACCAGACTTGATGCCTGCTTGAATGTTTTTGGAGGAGAGGGGTGTGATGGAGAAAAGGAGGAAAGATGTCTGAGGTTTTTAGTGTGAACAGCTGGGTAGATGGTAAAGTCATCAAACAAAATAGGGGCAATGGGACAGTTGGGGCAAGTTGATGGATGTGTGATGATGGTCATGTCGAGAGGAGGTGACACCTGCCATCTGAGAGATTAGAGGTGGTGATAAAGAAAGTGGAGGAGATAAGGAACAAGCATTTCTACACTATCTACTGTGCATAATGATTATACCCAAAAAAGAATTAAACCACCTCAGAGAGTGAGTGATCAGGGAGGAAAAAAATTAAACTGAGGAAGAAACTCTGGAAACAAAAATAAAGGGAGTGTTTTCATTCTTTATTTTTGTGGCTGAATAATATTCCATTGTATGGGTATTTGTACCACATCTGTTTTATTCATTCTTCTATCGATGGGCACTTAGATTGCTTCCATAGCTTGGCTATTGTGAGTAAGTCAGACAGAAAAAGACAAATACCATATGATCTTAAAATAAATGAACAAAACAGAAACAGATTCATAGACACAGAGAACAAATTGATGGTTACTAGATTGTAGGGGGTTTGGGTTATGGGTCAAAAAGGTGAAAGGGATTAAGAAGCACAAATTGCCAGGGATGCAAAGTAAAGCATAGGAAATTGTCTGGCAAAAACTTGTTTCTTTTGGGTAAGGTTTTATTACACTTGTTTTTAAGTTCTGTATAGATATCTTAAATAGCCCACAAGGTGAAGGCAGCTATTTTAAAGCCTGGAACATTCTGGTGCTCTGTTACTTGAGGCTTCCTTTGGCTTCCCTCCCTCTTGGCAGTGACATTAGCTGCTCTGCTGACCATAGCCGGTCCTGGAAATGAAGACAGTGAGGTTCTTGCAGAGGAAAGGCCTTGCCTTTGCCCTGATTCCCTAGGGCTTGTATATTACAACTCTGCGAAGATGCAGCCCCGCTTGTGCTGGATAAGAATATTTCTCTCCTAAGGTTATGGTTCAGGAAAATGAAGAGACCTTTTATTCCTTTCCTACCCTCATTGATAAAACTTTTAGATCCTGGAATCTATTCTGTGTTTGAGGATCTTTCAAGAGAGTCCTCTCTCAATGTGTACACTTTGACCATGTGCACACCATTATTAACCATGATATTAATAACAACCTCTACTTCACTTCTCAAACTTCTTAGTCATTTTGTGCTACGCATTTTAAGGTTGCTAGCAGGAATGGATGGCATAGATGGTCAGAGGGTGCTTAAAATACTTAAGGTGCTTTATAAAAGATGTAATGAAGAGTCATTAATAAATAAAAATGTGTAGTCTAAACTTTATAAATAAACATCTAGTGATAGGCATGATGGAAGATGAAACAGGAAGCAAACTAGAAACTTCCAATAAAACTGCTTAGGAAAATTCTTATACAAAGTTTCAGAAGGCCTTGCACATAGAACCTTTCCCCTCTATTTTGCTACAAGGTGTGAGACCAGAACAAAATAAGGAAAGAAGAGACACTGGAGGAAACTTCTGGTTGGCCAGAAAAGAGAGAAAAGCCAAGCTAAGTCTTTCTTACTAGTTAAGATTTAGAAATATGTACTGTTGGTTAATATGACACAAAATAAGCCTCTGACAATTAGTTACATTAAAAATGGAGCAATGCTAGATGATTCAATGGCTGGAGAGAAGTGGTCAATGGGTAAAAAGTTTCAGTTATGCAAGATGAATAAGTCCTAGAAATCTACTTACAGCACAGTATCTAGAGTTGATGATATTAAAAGTTTTCTAAGACAGCAGATCTTAGCACAAAAATAATAATGAAGACGACAGAATGACACTTCAGTTGAGGGTTTTTACAGAGTGGGGTGACAGTAGTTTTACAGTTGCGAGTACATGAAAAAGTTTATTCTTATACTACTATTTATTAATTATTGTATTATTTTTCTATACAAACTGTAAACTCACTTTTGCTCCACCCTGTACTTATGGCATAGACTGTGTTGATGGTTTCAAGGATACATATACTGTATTCATAACCCAAATCATCAAGTTGTATACATTAATATGTACAGCTTTTTGTACATCAAGTTTACCTCAATAATAGTTTATTTAAAAATGAAGCCTGGCCAGTGGGGCTCAGTAACTGACAAGTTGTGGGTTTGATAACTGATCAGGGCACATACCTAGATTGTGGGTTCGATCCCTTGTTCAAGCGTGTACCCTCCCTGATCCAAGTGCATACAGGAGGCAACTGATTAATGTTTCTCTCTCACATCAATGTTTTTCTCTCTCCCTTTCACATTCTTTTCTCTCTAAAAGCAATGAAAAAAAAGAAATGTCTGTGGATGAGGATAAAAAAATGAAGAAGGAGGAGGAGGAGGAGAAGGGAAGAAAAAGAAGGACCCACAAGAACCTTGAAGTTTTCAGAGTGTCGTACATCTATTTCTCCCATAGCATGGTGATTTCCAAGTTAAAGGATTTTGGGGGACTCAACTCTAGAGATAGTTCCTAGTTTAGTTTAAGTAATGGCTGAGAACACTTAAGTATTAATGATTATGGTAATAAATTATATTTGAGTTTGCACTTTTAAAAACATTCCTTTAAATTGTGTATCCTGTGTTAATGTAGTGACAAGTACAGGGCTCTTTCACTTGATCTCAGGTGATTCAGGGTATCTCATCTGTAAAATGAGGAGAGTGGACTCAGTTATGCAAGGGTAAAGGTAGCCCCCTAATTCTTTGATCATTTGGTGTATCTGTTTCAATAAAACATTTTATTTTTTAAAGTACAATTTAGTAGTAAGACATGCATTTCCCTTTGATTTATTTGATCATGGATAGGGAGAAGAAAGAACCTAGTACTCTCAAGATTCTGATCGCTCCTTCCTATACCCAGTTTCCCTTTTGCTCTTTTCCTTTCTTTGCCATTCTCTTTCTTTCTTCCTTTTTTCCTTTCTTTTCTCTTTCTTTCCTTTTTTTCTTCCTTCCTTCCTTCCTTCCTTTCTTTTCTTTCTTTCTTTCTCTTTCTTTCTTTCTTTCTTTCTTTCTTTCTTTCTTTCTTTCTTTCTTTCTTTTTTCTTTCTTTCTTTCTTTCTTCTTTCTTCCTTCCTTCCTTCCTTCCTTCCTTCCTTCCTTCCTTCCTTCCTCTCTCTCTCTCTCTCTCTTTCTTTTCTTTTCTTTCTTTCTTTCTTTCTTTCTTTCTTTCTCTCTCTCTCTCTCTCTCTCTTTTTCTTCTTTCTTTCTTTCTTTCTTTCTTTCTTTCTTTTCTTTCTTTCTTTCTTTCTTTCTTTCTTTCTTTCTTTCTTTCTTTCTTTCTCTCTCTCTCTCTCTCTCTCTCTCTCTCTCTCTCTCTCTTCTTTCTTTCTTTCTTTCTTTCTTTCTTTCTTTCTTTCTTTCTTTCTTTCTTTCTTTCTTTCTTTCTTTCTTTCTTTCTTTCTTTCTTTCTTTCTTTCTTTTCTTTCTTTCTTTCTTTCTTTCTTTTCTTTCTTTCTCTTTTTCCCCCCCCAGACACAAGCAAAAGTTTATTTAAAAAGTCACAGGGGTGAAAGAAATAAGCCAGTTGGACTTTGTGAACTCAGGAAACAAGTTACAGAAGTAATAGAAGGGCCCTTGCAGCTTAGGAAAGGCAAAAACAAACAAACAAACAAAAAAAAATACCAAAGGGGAAGGAGAAGCGGAAAGGCACAGAGGTGCTCAAGAGAGAGAGCATGCCTTTTATTTTCTTATTAAATGACATTTTCCTTATTTCTGATGTTTAAATGCAATATATCATAAAAATTTCCTCATTTGTAACATGTTTATAATGGTACCTATATCTATACAGCAATTTCATAAGGATTAAGTAAGTCAGTTTATGTAAAAACTTGGAACACTGCCTATAATCATATAAGCATTCATATTATCAGTTGTTATTATTAGGATTATCAACATGTTTTTAATGTTCACCATAATAATTTGAAAAGTCAGTAAAGTAAAAAAATAATAAATAATTGTTTATGATTTATAATCCCAACCATATGACTATTGTTATAGAGTAATACCTATTAAATTTTGGTGTATCTGCTTCCAGACTCTCTCTCTCTCTCTCTGCCTCTCCCTGTATGTATGCACATATGCTCATGTGTGTGTTACAGATGTAATCTGCTTGCAGCTAGGCTGCTTTTGCAGCTCCTGTGTTGCTCCATTTTCATCTTTGAGACAGACTTGATGCATTAAATTCAAGTAAGTCACTAATGGGTATTGCAAATTTTACTGAATGCTTTCAAGGGAGACAAAGAGAGCATTACATTATACCTTGCATTGAAATCTTTCCTTAAAACATTTACAACATTTCTTCTTTCCTCCAAAGTTCCTCTCTCTCTGGCAGCTGCCTCATCTCTCCCCTCCTGCCCATTCACGTCCTCCACAGCCACTCCATCTGCCTCTGGCCTCCCAACACTCTGGAAGCACGCAGACTTGGCTCTGTAAAACCCTCAAGCCAGGACTCTTACGGACAAACCTCAACCACCTGTTGACTGTACCAGGGTGAATCAGCCCATCTGATCTTTCAAGCTGGGAGAGATAAAAGAAAAAGAACCTGCCAAATCCAAGCAGCAGGTGTTAGTACACTGACTCTCTGCAAAGCGTGCTCCAAGAGTTCTGGGATGAAGATCCCAGTCTGACCTTGATGGCATCCTGGTCCCTTTAACATGTCCTGTGAATGTCTTAACCTAGGGAAAGCCCTTCTTTTGTATCTCTCCACTTACAAAAGTCCATGCATACAAAGTGCTTTGAAAAAAATAATAGAAATTGCAAGTACCCAGTGTCTTCTTCATTCTTGAAATACTGTTTAGCCTCTGTAATTTAGTGGCCAGCGGAATGAAGCAGATGCATCACCACCACAAAATGACTTAGGTTATAATGTATTAACTGAAAATACCTCCTCTGTTCAAAAGTGATATTTGGATGCTCCTTAAGGACCTAGCATCTACAATGCTGTGCACTACATCAGACCTTGCCAATCTGAAAACTCAAAATTTTACATACTGGGCAGTTTTATTATGTCCATGTTGTGCATGTATCTACTACATTAATTTTCTCAGGATGCCATAATAAAATACCAGAGACTAGGTAGCTTGAACAACAGAAATTTATTTTCTCACAGTTCTTGTCTTACAGACAGCCAGTTTCTCACTGTGTCCTCAAATGGCCTTTCTCCTATGCTTGCAGGGTTGGGAGAAAGTAGGGGAGGGACATAAAGAGATATCTCTGGTGTCTCTTCCTCTTCCTATAAGGACACTGATGTTATTAGATCAAGGCCTCACCCTTGTGATCTCATTTAACTTTAATTAATCCCTAAAGACCCTATCTCCAAATACAGTTACATTGGGGGTTAGGGCTTCAACCTATGAATTGGGGGGGTGGAGGGGGAACGACACACACAATTCAGTTCACAATGCCTACCAAACACCAGCAGCTCTAAATAACTACATATTAGCAAAGCAGAGGACTTGTTTGTTTTGAATAAAGAACTCATTATAAGCTATAATAATACTTTAAAAAAACAACACCTATAGTAAATAGATACACAGAATTAGACAAGGTTTTGATAGAGGCTTACAAGTATTTTCCTTGAGAAACTGAAAATTCTTAATATACACTTATGATAACATTAGCATTGAGAATTTCATTTCCTTTCAAGAGATCATTCCTTGAAATTTCATGTTTTTTTCTTAGTGACAAATGTGAATCAGATTAAACTTCAGAAGTTGCATTTTACAGTCCTATTTGATCTAATAAGTTTTTATGTCAATAAACAAAAATTTAATCCTTGCTATTATCACAAGTCACACAACTTCACTAAAGCTAACTTCCTTTGTTATAAATTAATTTGGCTTAGGAGAAAAGTTTGTTCAAGCTGAATTATGAGAGAAGAGATATTTAATTCAATGTTTTTAAGGCAAATATGATAGCTGGCTAATTTTTAAACATCTAGAATGTCACTCTTATCATCATTTCAGAAAAACAAATTATTCGTTGTCTAATTTACACAAAATGGCAGCAACTGATGTTTCTCTCTCTCTTTTTTTTCTTGCCTAAAATTAGTTTACAATTTTCCCAAGTGTTGTTGTTGCAAGAAGTTAGCTCTTTTCTCAAGGAACATTGGACCACTCAGAGATCTGCAATTATGAGGTCATGTAATATGAGTCTGTTATGTTGATTTGAAAGCTTCAAAGCCCAGATTTGATCATAACATTCAATACCAAAGTTTAGCATAAAACAAAATTAATTGTGGAACAGTGTATACTACTGACTAGAAATGAACTAAAATTGCACAGGGGTGGGAAAAAGTAGGTTTAGAGCTGTTCGTATGGAAAATAATACAGTAATTAATAATAATACAAAATAAACTGTTTTGCATACTCACAATTGTAAACCTACTTTTGCCCATCCCTGCATTTGAAGTGGGAATGAAAGGTCCCCTGTATTTCCTGAAAACTGATAGAGCTAGAGGTGTTACCAGCCACGTGCAGCTACTGAGGACTTGAAATGTGGCTAGAGTGGCTAGGCAACACAATTTTAAATTTGACTTTAAATTTAAATAATCACATGCAGTTAATGGCTACAGTATTGAACAGAGTGGACATAGAATATTTCCATTTCACAGCAAGTGCTGAACTGGAGGCTAAATCTGATGGTGTTTTTGCAAGGGTGTACTAGAAGTGAACTTCCTTCAGGAGGGCACACAATGCCCGGTTGTTTCTCTGTATTAATTTACCAGCCATTTGTGGTCATCGCCTAGATCCGTTATTTCATTAGGGTCACAAAATTGTGATATATCAATTCTATCATTCCTTCTTTGTTTTTATTGACTGAAATGCCTTTAGAAATAAAATTTCCTGCATCAACCATTTGGGTTACCCTGAGGTATAAGTTTATACAGGATGGTCAGGATCAAAAGGAAATTACTTAAGACTTATTTTTTAGTATATTTATGAATTTGTACAGTTAAAGATATTTGATGTTTTAATTCATTGAACTTATTATTCGTATTGATACACAAATTGTCTTCTATTTAGTATTATCTTTTGAATCCTTTTGACATGACCCCAGAAGCCTTTGATGGCTTCTTTATTTCTGATATGACAAGATATTCCAGGCTTATCCCATGCATCTCCTGCCCCATCGCTCATTCTTCCAAAGTCATGATTCCTTTTAGGAAAAAATGCTACTTAGAGATTATAGTCTGGGCTCTAGGTGTGCCAAATGCCACTGGACTAGTCATTGTTTCTAAGCCTTTTCAGTACACAAAGGTAAGAAATTTATTTTTTTTGAAATTGAGATATAGTTGACATATAACATTGTGTTAATTTAGGTATAGAGCAGATCCTGGAATAACATTATTTCCTTGTTTCAGTCAAATTCGTTTTGTTATAATGTTAATGAGATGCCCTAGGAACTTACCTCTTGTGTATGTCAATTAGCCTATGGTAAAACTGATTTTGTTATGTGTTGTTTTGCTTAAAGTTGCAGAACCTATGGATGTTAAGTGAGGACTTACTGTATAATATATTAATTATATATACACACACACACACATAAATGATTACAATAGTTAACATCTATCACCACACAGTTACAAATCATTTTCTTGTCATGAGATTTACTCTCAAGCAACTTAAATTATACAAAACATTATTGTTAACTATAGTCACCATACTGTACATTATATTTCCCAGATTTATTTTCTTATAACTAGAAGTTTGTACCTTTGATCAGCTTCATTCATTCTGCCCACCCTCCACATTACCTCCCATCCCACTTCTGGCAACCACCAATCTGTTCTCTGTATCTATGAGCTTCAATTTTTTAAGATTCCAGATATAAGTGAGATTATACAATATTTGTCTTTCTCTGTCTGACTTAAGAAACATTTTTAAGAGAAAATATATCACAGGCAAGCACCTTTTAACTGGTCTGCTTGTACCAGTCTCTGTTTGTACCACACTTCTTCCAATACATCCTTGACTTGTCAGAATCATCTTTATAAAATACAGGTCTGATCTTCTTAATTTCCTGCTTATAAAACCTTTGATGGAACCCCATTACCAAAAGAATTAAGCCAAAGCTCCTTGGTATGGTATACATACAGAGCCTCTCAAAACTTAGCTCCTAATCTCCATTCCAACCTTGCTAGCAGTCATTGTTCTTTCCCCTATAGTTCAGTACACCATACTACTTCCAGTACACCATGCCTTTGCTCATCTCATTCATTTTCCCTGAAATGCCTTGTTTTTCTTTTTAATTCCTTGGTATTTATATTCATCCTTCAATAAATAGATCAAATATCAGTTTTCTCTAAAATAACTTTCCAACAGAGACCTCATCTGTTTCCATCATGTCCTACATAGTACTTTGAACTGTCTTTATGTAGCGCTAATGAAACTATATAACAACGATTTGTTTACAGGTGTGTCTCTCTAGCTAGAATATTTCCCAAAGTGTAGGGCACTTACGACTGATGATGGTACTATTCATGGTTTCATACGTTACACTAATGCAGTGTCAAATATTGAATTGTATAGTATAAGCATTATTCCTTTTACATTAGGGAGGAAGTTTTAATTTGGTGTTAGTATGGCTTTAATAGCTTTTTGCTGTGTAACTAATTTCCCCTTTAAAGAGAGAGTAGGCTTCTGAAACTTTGTGGATCAACAAAATTGGCTAGAATTTATATGGTTTGGTTTTTTCCATGATTTTTCTAATGATTACCTATGAGACTTTTAAAATTAATACTGGTGATAAAGTTTTCTTTTAAAATAAAAGTAAGTTAATTTAAAGAAAAATAGTAAGCATATTAAAGAAGTACATCATGACAAAAATTTCATAGGATATATGAAAATGACTTTAAGTCTGAGAAATATTGTGCTAGGTCCTTCAGAATTAGGAAGCATAACTTTTTTTCTTTCCCAGTTCCTAGTGCCATTCTTAACATAGAATACATCATCACTAAACAGTTGTCAAATTAAGTTAGAATAAACCCCCACTTCTGAATTTTTAGACTTGGTGTCATTTTTTTTAGTGACAGACCTTCTCTAAGTTGACTTTTCTGAAAAAGTTAAATAATATCCATTATTACCATATAAATGACCTTTTAAATTATCTCCTATAGCTATAGTGAGAGAAATCAAATCACAAGAGGATATGATTATAGATTCTCCAACTGGATTTTGTAAAATGATCTCTTAATAAACCAAAGTTCAGGGCAATAGAAGAATGTTCACAATACATTTTATACAAATCACCACAGTACTCTTTACCTTCAAGGCCATGGTACACATCAAGAAAGGGTAAAGCACAGCAACTCTTAGTTGAGGAGAGCTAGCACCATCTGTTGGGGATTTCACAGCATGAGATGATATTCACCATCAGGTGACTTCATTAATCCTGAAATTGTATCTTCAAAGTGCTTTTTATCACACAAATTTCAAGATGCTCATACATGCTCAAATACAACTTAATTTCCAATCAGTTCTAGTTCTCCAATATGGCAGTCAAAAACAAAGCTAGTTAACTGGATTAAAATATACTAGTCTTTCATGATTTGACTCCTTAATTTCAGACTTGATAACCTACTTTGATCCACTTAAGAAATGGAAGAAAGTACACTACAGGATTGCTTTAGAATAACAAATATGTGTTGCTTGGTCTTACAAACCAGCCCTGGCATCTCTTGATTATCTGTCGTAATTAGCATTAGTTAATGATGGTCTACTATGCACCAGGAACTGTTGAATTTAAACTTTACTAATAACCCAGAAACAGTACTTTTCTACTTTCAAACTCCTTTCTCTAAAATCTATTGATGAAATTGAGAGGGTTGTGTTTCTTCTCTCTGCCATTTGGAATAGATACTCCAGAGTTACAAAAAGAGTAGAAGAGGAAGCTGGCTTCAAGTGGGCAATGGAGAACGAGAGGGAAAAGCCAAGTGCTTAGATTCTAAATGACAAGTTAGCTATCAGCAACTTCCCCAGAGACAGGACTCAGGAGTGAAGGCTCAAACATTAGAAACAAATTCATATGTGCATCTACTTTAAACATAACTTATAGACTACTGATTTTAAAACATTTGTCCACTAAGACATGTTTTAACAAGTTGAAAAAGATTCTGATTTAAAAATATATATATTCTTTATGGAACTCTGATTTCAATGAAAAGTTTAAAATCTATTTACGATTGAAAAGTGAGGTAAAGTATAATAGTCTCTAATAAGAACCTTACTCATTTCCCTAAAATATTTTCCAAGTGAAGTCTACAGGGAGAAAGAAGCATTAGGTTTTAGCTTTGTTTTATTTATTTTTTATTGAGATATAACTGACATAGATTGTGTAAGTTTAAGGTGTACCACTATTGATTGGATACATTTATACATTGCAGTATGATTACCACTGTAGTATTTGCTAACACCTCTATCATTTCACATAATTATTATGGTGAGGATAAACTGTACTTTTTAAAAAACATATTAAATGGAAAGGAAGTAGAAGTTGCTGCAAAGAACAGTACATTAAACTCTGCTGTAAAAGGGGGGTTGTAGTTATTAAACAATTGTCAGGTTTTGCCAGTGGTATACTCTTTGGGAATTCTCTGGCAATTTAGAGAACATCAACTCTCCCAAGCCTGTGGGTACCCTTTGGTGTCTGCAAGCAATGATTCACTAAAGTGATAGTTTTACTAAATATACCTCACTAAATTCTAGGACTAGGATAAATAAGAATGTTTGTGAATAGGGTAAATAGGAATATGTCCCCTGACAGGCAGAGTACTCTGTCTTGACCTCAGTCTTTTCCCTGTTTTTGTTTTAAGTTTTTAATAAAAGTTGTATATAAAATTACTTTGTTCCTGTATCTTCTCAATAGTTTCTTCCTGTGTTTGCCTTTTTCCTTTCCTATGTGGTGAGATTTGGCTTTAAGTTCAATAATTTTTTTGCAGTTTTTGTTCAGCTTTAGTTTAGTGATAACCACCTTGCTGAGATGAATGCCACATGAACAGCTATACCATTAGCTTTCTCCTGTTGCACTTGTTCAATGTAGATGACACATTTCTTCCTGTAAACCTGACTACTTTGCCAATTTGCTGCTCTTTGTAATATCCTTGCACAACCGGAACTTCATCCTTTTGGTTGGGCATGGATTGAACATTGTACTCCTATCTCAGCTCTTTGGAAAAAGAAGAAGACATAATCTTCCCGCGAATGTGGGAAGGCACATTGAAGGGCCTTGTACAGTTCTTGCACTGGTCAGAAGTCACAAAGGGATTGAACTTAATTTTGACCGCTGGTGCCTCTGCGAGATGGCCGCAAAAGGGAAGAGCTCCCTGCTTCTTTAAATGCCAAGGGAAACAAGTACAGCTTCCTTAGTTATGCATCTCAATTGATTTAAGGACTTGGTCAAGATATTGGTCAAGTCTACCATTGTATAACATTCTTTTGTTGCCTGTGCCTGACAATACCCCTCCTCAGGTCTTCCAGCTAGAAAGCAATTTACTTCTATTTTACATTTGGCTGTCTCAAATCAGATTTGGAAATAGAAAGAGCATACCTTTTTATGTAATGTAAATAATTATGGCTTTACAACAAATTTTATTATTTTAAATAAAACTTGCATACATTTAAGGTATAAAACATGATGATTTGATATACAGTGAAATTACTACAGTCAAGCTAATTGACACATCCACTTAATCATATAGTTACTATTTCCACAACTTATTTTTAAGTCAATTCTAGTTATCTTTAAAGTTCAGGTTTTTAATTGAGCCTCCTTCCACAGTTTAATACCTTTTCCTCAGATAGTCCCATTGATAGGAACAGAAAAAAACTCACTCCCAATCCACACTAAGTCTTTTCACATACTCTTACAAAAGCTTTTTTTTTTTTCTAAGAAATTCTAAAGAGCTTTCTTGGGTATTTCCAATTATAAAATGCATTTTAAAAATAACTTGGCAGTATCAAAAGTTTGAAGAAAGAAAATAGCAGTGTAATGCTTCTACCTTAAAAAAATCTATTTATACATGAACATGCAGATATATATACTTTAAAATAAATAGTTCATAGTTTACATAGTTTACGCCACTTAACATGTCAGGGAATAGGTGTATTAATAACTCTCACCTCCCACCAAGTCAAGTCTCTTTTTCTCTGCAAGATCAGTGTAGTGGATTGAATGGTGTTGTCCCAAAAAAGATATGCCCAAGTCCTAACACCCTATATTTGACCTTATCTGGAAAAAGGATCTTTGCAGATACAATTAAGGATTTTGAGATGAAATCCTGGATTACCTGAGTGGGCCCTAGATCCAATGACAAGTATCCTTATAAAACACAGAGAGAAGTTCATGTGAGATGGAGTCAGAGATTACAGGTGTGCAACCACAAGCCAAAGAATGTCTGGAGGCACCAGAGACTGAAGTCTCCCTAATGACTTCAGAAGGAGTATGGGCCTGCCAACACCTTGATTTCAGATTTCTGGCCTCCACAACAGTGAGAGAATAAACTCCTGTCATTTTAAACCACTGTAGTAGTTTGTTACACCAGCCCTAGATAACCAATACAGTCAGCTTT
This sequence comes from Furipterus horrens, assembly GCF_987537825.1. NCBI lineage: Eukaryota > Metazoa > Chordata > Mammalia > Chiroptera > Furipteridae > Furipterus > Furipterus horrens. Next base: position 132,790,379 of record NW_028327176.1, on the reverse strand, counting down.
CTAGACTTTTCCAGTTTTTCTCCTGTTTTCCAGCTTTATGCTCCTGTTTGCCTCCTTTGATATTCTGTATGGCCTTTGCACATGCTGCTCCAGTGCATGGATTGTTCTTCATTCTTCAAATCTCTCTCTAGAACCTCTCTGGGGAAAGGTTCAGTGATCCTCTAGCCATGCTTGCCAAGCCACGTAAGGTCCTCGCTTAGCATCATATAGATCTTTGCATAGCTCTTTTCATAACTCATATCTTTATTAGTGTGATTATTAGGTTCTGCCTCCTTAGCAAATTGTAAGTTCCGTGAGAATAGGAACCCTGCCCCTCCCCCATTATATTCCCTATCTAGCCCTGTGCCTGCTGTGCATAACAATTCTTTTTGAATGAATGGCCACTCTTACAGAAGTGTTTGCAGGCCTTGGGACTCTCACAGCTTTTGAATCCACTGTGGGCTAAGCAGGGTGACCATATTATTTATCCTCCAAAATCGACCACTTCTAAGAATGAAAGGGGGTGCTATTAACAATTACAAGTTAGTTGATTCCAGTCCTGGGTAACAGGCTATGCCGACAATAGGAGCAGAAGATAAAGAGGAAGAGCTGGGCTACAACATTTTGGAGCGAGGGGGAGAGGATAATTTAAATCTGTTTACTTACCATTGCATTTCCATTGCTTTCTTCTACCTCATGTATTCATTTGTTTATTCCTTTATTGTCCATCCTTCTTTGAAGGTTAGGACTTGGTCTGTTTTGTTTGCTGCAATATCCCACATCTAGAATGGTTCCTGGTATATACTAGATTATCAATAGACAACTGAATCAATGATACTAAGAGCTGAATGGCATCCCTTAAAGGAACACAGTAGTCCCCCTTATTCCCAACTTTGATTTCCACGATTTCAATTAGCAACAGTAAACTATGGCTCTAAAATATTGGATTTCCCCAATCATCCACATCATCTGCTCCTGACAGCCACTCCTTACATCCTCATAGCCTGATGATCCAGAATCACCGGCAGCAGATGATCCTTCTTCAGACATATGGTTAGACCATCAGTAGCAGCTGTATGCTAGCTCATTCACCTCACTGAATTAAGCAGGCATTTTATCATCTCACATCATCAGAAGGGTGAGTACAGTGCAATAAGCTATTCTGAGAGACCACATTCACATTCTTTTATTATAACAGTACATTATAGTTTATTTTATTATTAGCAATTGTTGTTACTCTCTCACTGTGCCTAATTTATAAATTGAACTTTATCATAGGTATACATATTTAGGAAAAAACAGTATATATAAGACTTGGTGCTATCCTAGGTTTCAGGCATCCACTGGGGTCTTGGAAGTATCCCTCCCTACAGAAGGGAGGACTCCTGTAATGGATGAAGATTCGAAACACTGGGGAAAAAAATCCTCATAGTTTGGAAGCCTAATGAAGCTCAAGACTAAAGGGGCAGGAGGCAGAACAATTGCCAAGGTCCAGAGCTGAGGATGCAGGGAGGAAGGACCCAGTGACCTGCGCTGTTGGGCCGTTGAACACCGCCTTCACATTTACCCACCCCTCCCGGCTCTGCGGCCTCAGCACCTAGGGCCTGTCTGGCCTCCGCCCTCCTGGCACACTCTGACACCAACTGTCTGCACCCCCGGACTCCTCAAGGCCAGGCCTCCAACGCGGCCCCTTCCTGGGAGGCGCGCCCCGCCCACTCCCCAGAGGCCTTAGGACCCCAGGACACTAGGGCCACTCCTCCCCGGGTCTCCTACACCGTCCCCTTCTCGAATGCCCCCGAATCCCGGGACCTGGCAACGCCCCCTTTCCCTCCCCTAGACCTGGGCCTCTAGCACCGCCCTGTCCTGCATCCCCAAGGACCCCGAACTTCCGCACGGCCCCCTTCTTAGATCTCCTCGGACCTCCGCAGCCCGTGCCTCCCACTCCTCATCTTCCAGGGCCTCCAGCGCGGCTCCATCCCGGGATCCCGTGGGCCTCGGGCCCCACCCCCGCCCGGTCTGCTCGGACCGGCTCTCCATTCAGCAACCCCCACCCCCTACGCCCGCCTCTGCGGCTGCGCGCTGGCGGGGCCGAGGCCGAGGGGAGGGGGTCGCGCTGGGGGCCCGCGGAGCTACGGCGGCGGCTACGAGAGACTGAGTGAGCCCGGCTGCCGCGGGCAGGCTCGGAGGGAACGAGGAAGCGGACATGTCTCGCTACACGAGGCCCCCCAACACCTCCCTGTTCGTCAGGAACGTCGCGGACGCCACCAGGTGAGTGGCGGCGCCCGCTGGTTGGGGCGCGGGGGAGGGGCGGGGTAACGGCCGCATCCTGGAGCCCGGCCGCGGCCCGCCAGGACTGCCCCGCGCTTCTCCGCCGGCCCGGCCTGTGCTTCCCGCGGAGGCCCCCTCCCCAGGCCCGGTGCGAGCCCTGCGATTGCTCGTGGCCTGAGCCTGACTCGCGCCTCTGCCTCCGGGCCGGCGTTCCGCCCGGCGCCGCCCCCGGGTGGGTGCCGGTCCTTCCTGGGGACCCAGTGGAGCGCAGGCTGCCCGGTTCCCGGTAGCCGAGGGTCCTTTCGCCTATGGCCGTGTGTGTTTTCCCTCGGGCGGATGTCTGCTTTTGAGCTCCTTTGTCGCGGTTTTTCGATGAAGCCGCGCGTCTTACCTCCGAGGTGAAGACGAACTGGGGTTGATGAGAACGTATTACAAAGTAATGCGTACCTTGGGCCTTCCTTACCCTCAGTCTGGTCTATTATAGGTGGTGCTGGTTAAATTTTATTCATTACTTAATTTTATACTATATACAAAGGATAACTTCAGTAATAACATTTATATGGTTTTCTTTAAAGTTCTGAATACAGTATAAACACCCATTATAATGGTTTGCGTGGACTTCCCTGGTCGATTTTTGATGTTCTCAGTCTAACCCTCATTGAGTTTTTTGTCTACGTTATGCCTAAACATAGATCTTGAGAAAAAAACTTCTTCATACAGCACTTTCTCTCTTATGAAGAGCTAGAGGGAATGAGTAGGGGGCGGGAATATTAGTAGACATTTTCATTTCACCGGGCTTTATACTTAATTTACAGCACACACCCCCACCAGTCTTCATAGGTATGCAGTATTATCTTACTGTACATAAAGGAAGGATGAAGCCCCGAGTTTTAGTGACTTGCTCGGGGCTTCACAACTACAGTATATTGGAGTCCTTGACCCCAGAGCCATCTATTGTAATCATAATTTACCTTTGAGGAGTCAATGTTAAGTATTTTTTAATTTGATCTCTACTTTTATATATGTCACAACTGTAGACTGTGAGTTAATATACCTTAACATCTAAAAGATGCCTGTGTTTTTCTTCTCTCAACCTGCTTATCAATTCATTACATAGAAAACAACCAAAATTTATAATTTGGGTAAGGTAAAAAAAAATTCCCACGGTTAAAGAGATCACTTGAATACTGAATAAGCATCATGCCTCCCCAGAGTGTGTGGCACAAAAAATGGGAGGTTTCCAACTCTAATGGCCACAAGGGCCAGCCAGGGCAATAGGAATGAGTGAAGTTGTCAGGTTAGGTCCAGTGAGATGGTGTGGACTGTAGCAAATGGAAAACAGTATGTGCTATCTAATGGGGTCAGCAGCTGCTACTAAAGCTCCGGCCGATAACTGCTATGTAGACATTTGGACTTGTTGCCATGTGTTCCTGATTTTCAGAAGAATTCAGAAACTTGTATTTTGTGTGTGTAGATGCTGTGTTTCCAAATGTTAGCCTTTATTAAGTTGAATCATATGATTTAAAAGCTGTGAAATACTGCATTTGAGATCTGCCTCCTGGCAGTTATCATCAGTTTGATGAAAATAAAGTCTTATAAAAATTCAAAAAATAAAAGCTGTAAAATACTGGCAGTTTCAATACTTTTTGAAAAAATGTTTAAACATTGTGCAGGCCGAATAAAGTATATTATACAGGTGACACACAGTGTGCCGGTGACACATGACCTCTAATCTAGATACTCTACCTCTGAGTACTCAAGACTGATCATTGAGATTTATTGATTTCCTTTCCCACTTTTCATTACTTCTTAACTCGGCTACTGAGGGCAATCAAAATCTAAGAGAATTGTATTAATGAAATAATAATTATTAACATTTTTGAATACTCACTATGTGCCAGGTACTGTATTAAAAATACACACATTACAGTAGCTTCTTAAGTTTTTACAATGATCCTATAATGTATGTTTTTTCATAATCCCATTTTACAGATAAGAAACTCAGGCTTAGAGAGATTACATATCTTGCCTAAAATTGTACAGCTTGTGAGTAATATTATGAAAGTAAAATCACACCTGTAACCTATATTAATAGCTTTTTTGTACAAGGTGGCATACAGTGTAAGTTAACTAGCAGTATCACACCTACACATTAAAATTAGCTTTAACATTTAGAATACTTATAAAGAAAATCATTGGGATAAACATGCAAACAAAATAGGGTATAAAATGATATACAGTATGATTTCAGTTATATAAAAAGGAAGAAAGGGAAAACTATATATAAAAAATGAGCCTGGAAAGAAGCCCATGTAAGGGTATTTTCTCTTTCTTGTTTTTAATTTTTTTTAGTAAAAATGTTTATAATAAAGTCAAATTTTATTTAAATGTTTCTTTAAAGTGACCATTTTACTATGTCTGATAAAGGACAAGACATTAAGAGACATTATGGTTTAGCATAAAATTTGTTAGGAATGCACTTGAGCACAACAACTGAAGAAAGACTTAAAAATACATTTTACAATTTTATAATTTGTGTTATGTTTCTTTTCACTAGTAAAACAAGAGATGGGTCAGGAAGAATATTAATTTTAATATATTTGCTTTTTTACTGTGTAAAAGAGTAAAAAAAACCTCAGATACAGTTTTCTAGTCCTAAATATAACATTCCTGTTTTGATAATAATATGTTATAGCCCATATACACTGTAACCAAAGAATAATTATGTTCTTGATCATTGCTCCCAATGACAGATCAATATTGATGTTAGCATTCATAATGATGTAAAGTATTAAACAAAACTTAGAATGATAAAAATCTCAGCAAACTAAGGATAGAAGGGGACTTTCTTAGCCTATGAAAAAGTTATAGCTAACATCACACTTAATGGTAAAAACTGAATGCTTTCTCCCTAAGATCAGAACAGGACGAGGATTCCCACACTCACAAACTTGTTCAGCATTTTATTGCAGTTAAAATTAACTGTTACCTCTAGCTCGCATCATAATTTGAGCTGGATTATCAGTTGAAACTGTTACCTCTAGCTCGCATCATAATTTGAGCTGGATTATCAGTTGAAATGTAAAAGATAAAACTATAAAGCTTTTAGAAGAAAATGTAAGAGAATATTTTATGGCTTGGGCATAGGCAAAGATTTCTTACAGAACAAAGAAAGCAGTTACCATAAAAGAAGAAGGAATATTGATAAATTAGGTTGCACCAAAATTAAAGTTTCTGTTCACTAAGACATACCATTAAGAAAGTAAATATGCAAGCCGCAGACTGAGAAAGTAGTCACAAAACATATATCTGACAAAGGACTTTTTCAGGAAATATGAAGAACTTTTATAACTCAATAATAAAAGAAACATTATTATTAAAACAGTCAAAAGACTCAAGCACTTCACAAAGAAAAATATATGATTGGCCAATGAGCACAGGAAAAAGTGCTCAGCATCATTGTCATTAGGGAAATGCAAATTAAAACCGTAGTGAGATTACTTAACACCCACTTGAACAGCTAAAATTAGAAAGACATAATACCAAGTGCTGACAAAGATTGGCTCAACTGAAACTCTTCTACTTATTGGTGGGATTATAAAATGGCACAACCACTTTGCAGAACTGTGTGGCAGTTTCATAGAAGTTAAACATGTACATCTTCTATAATCCAGAAATTCTACTTCTAGATATTAACACAAAATTAATGACGCATAAGCATGAAAAGATGTTGCACCTTCCTGGTCATTAGGTAAATTAAAATTAAAACAAGGAGGTACCCATTCACTTTATATCTTTCAGAACGGTGAGGATTAAAGTTGTTAATGAGATGGAGCAGTAGAAATTCTTATGCATGTTTTGAGGAGTATAAGTTGATCTGGTCACTTGGAAGAGCATGTGGTGAAGCTGAAGATATGCAGAACTCTAGCAGAGCTTTAGGAAGCTCATGTGTCATAATGTACACTGCAGCACAGTTTGCAATTTAATAAAAAAGAAGCATCTTAAATGTTCATGCACAGAAAGATGGATGAGTAAATTGTGGTTTATCACAACAATGTCAATACAAAGTTAAAATGAGTGAATTAGAGCTACATGGAGAAATCTCAAGGGCGGAAAAGGCAAGGTGCAAAATACCATTTACATAAAACTTGATAGATTTAAAAACAGAACACTTATAGATATGTGCATTTGCAGTACAAATATAAAGTTATGCAGAGGAATTGTGAACATCTATGGTTGTTTCTAATATTAGTTTGGCCAAAAAGCCCATTTAGTTTTTTCTGTTAAATAAAAGACACATTTTTTATTTTCACCAATAGCTATTGATTTGGAGATTTTTTTAGTATGTCAGCTGTCTCCCATGTGGTATAACATTGATTGTTCTCAATGTCTCGATTTGATCGCTATCAACTTCAACTGGTCTGCCTGACCATGGAGCATCATCCAGTGAGAAATCTCCAGCACAAAACTTCGCAAACCACTTTTGACATGTTCAGTCTGTCATAGCACCTTCCCCATAGACCATACAAATCATTTTTTGCATTTCATTTGCATTTTTACCTTTCTTGAAATATAAAGCGTAATATGCCAAAAATGTTGTGGATTTTTCTCCCATCTTCAATATTAAAATGGCTGCACAAAAATTCTCCAGTTTTGATGTTTTTGGAAAATGCATGCTGATATGACAGCTGTCACAATACAGTCTAACAAAATTATTTTGAATGGAGTTAAAGACACCTAAGTTCTACTAGAAGCCATCTTACAGAGAAAAGCAAACGAACTTTTCGACTAACCCAATTATCTCATTTCTTAAAAACAAAAAAACAAAAAAGAAAAACTCTCTAAAAGTTATGGCAAATAGGGCAAGTATTGAGATATAATAAATCTTGTTGGTGGATATTACAACCAATACAAAAAATAAAAATAAGACAGCCACCAGCAGATTTGTTCCTTCTTCTATCACCCTTAGTTTCAGAGACTTCATGCCTCTGTGACACACATTGCTCCAGCCTCCTTCTTTGTACCATCTAGAATCCTAACTTCTATCAGCCACTCACATTTGATTGGTAGGATTGATTGCCTTAGATGACATTAATTTCAATTCTAGCTTTGCTAATGTGTATCTCTGGGCAAAGTAACTTCTCTTACTGTCTATTAAAATGGTAACAATAATGTGTCCTTCACTCATTAACATAGCAAATACATTTTGAGCACCTACTGTGTGCCAAGCAACTGTGCTAGGTACTGAGGTACAACCCTCGTGAAGATACCTACTTTAAAGTGATTATCAACACTAGGTTGTAGAATTGCCTATAAAGCCCTTAAAAAATAACTGGGACTTAATCATGGGGAGCACTAATTAGGTCCAGGGTTAATGCATCAGGCTGCAGTGCCTGTTTCATCTTTTTCACAAGTAATTCAGGAGTGGTCGAAAATCATTATCCTGTTGCCCTTGTTTTATGGGAGCAGGAATTATGTTTTCCCTGGTCTTCACCATACCTTAGAACCTGGTCCACAGTGCATAACAAGTGTTTGTTGAATGAATAAATGAAAGAAAGACATTGTCACTGTCCTCTAAAGCTAGTAGTCTCTAGTCTTTCAGGGAAGGCAGACAAACATGTTATAAGAAGTACTGAATGAAATAAAAGTACTAAGTAATAAAAATAAAGTGTGCCATAGTATTGACTGCACTGCCTGGTATATAGTGGCTTCTTAGTCAATGTTAATTGAATCTTTGTGTAATAATTCCTAAATCCACATCTCTAACTTTAATCATTGACTTCTCTTCTAGTCTTGAGATGAAAATAAATTAATATAGTTTGTACAGTCACAGTTTTCAGCTGCTTACAGAATTCCAGTTGATGTTCCACTACCACCTCAAATTTTGCATTTCTAAACCTGAAAGTTTCTTTGGCCTCTCTCCTCCCTCTTTAATCTCTTTTCCATCTATCTAGTTTTTGTCACTGACACCACATCTTTCTTCCATTTGCCTAAGCTAGGACCTTTGCAGTCATCTTTGAGTATTTTTTTTCTGTACAATGTTTTGAAGTATTCTCTATTTCTTTGGAGCCATGTGTAATGCCCAGAGTTTGATACTGAATCTTTTTAAGATCTCCATACACTGTACTGGTTAAGAACACAGACTAGTGTCAGACTGGGGGAGTTTAAGTTGAGCTCTGTCTCTCGTTGACTCAGTGACCATAGTGGTGTTGTGAGAATTAAGTGGTCTTAAGGTGAGCAGAGACTAGCATATAAATGGTGCTGTAACTGTAAGCTATCAATGCTAAGTATTTTGTCTCTTCAGTTAAATTCTAGGTCCACAAAGACAAATATGCTATGTTTTCTTTGGTATTCCCTCTTTAATACCTATCACAGAATATAGTAGTATTTTGTTTTATGTTTAACACTGAAACATCCATTTTTTTAAAGTTTGGGAAATGATTTTAGGCCTTCTTTAAAAATCTACTTGTGCTTGCAAAACATAATTAACATAAACATAAAATTATAGTGAAGCAAATGGATGTGTTTCTAACGAAATAGTAGTTAGAATGGTTTATACTGACAGTTGAAAAATCTTGTAAGAGGAATAACTTTCAAGGGTGGATGTGCTTGGTCATTGTTTCCCCAACCTGATGAGGCATAACAGCCACTTGGAGTGCTTGTAGCAACACAGATTTCCAGCCCCTGATCCAGACTTTTGGAACCAGAATCTCCAAAAGTCAAGGCTTGAGAATTTTTCTTCTTTTTTCCTTCATTTGTAAACTCTGGGTGAGTCTTATGAGAGACAGTTTTAAATAATGCTAGTCTAGATAATGTATTTTCTTTTGAGGATTTCAACGGCATTTCTGTGGGCATGATATTTTAATCCAGCTATTCATATTTCTTTGCCTTATTTTTAAAACAATTCAGGCCTGAGGACTTGCGTCGTGAGTTTGGTCGGTATGGCCCTATAGTAGACGTTTACATTCCACTTGACTTCTACACCCGCCGCCCAAGAGGATTTGCTTATGTTCAATATCCTTTATTTTACTGTGTGCATGTGCATATACTACGTACATGTGCATATTACATATATGTACCAGGAGCATATGTTACGATATTAATATTGCCTAATTAAATGTGTTTATGTCTTTATCTCAGAAAATCTAAAGCAGTCCACAGTAGCTGGCAAGCGCCCCCCAGTTTGAACCAACCTGTTAGCTAGAATCCAAGCATAAACCGAGCAGGCAAGACAAAAGGCACCTAAAGTTCAAGCGTCAAGGAGTAAAGAGGGAGGGTGGACCCAGATATAAAGACCTGGAAGAGGGGAAGTCTTTTTCAAGCAAAAGACAAAGCCAACACCAGGTTGAGACTTCGGCTTTCCTACATTTACTCAGAGTTCCAGAGTCAAAGCCAAGTCTGATTTTGTTGGTTCTTCGTCTCTTATAAAGTCCATCTTGCAAGCCTTAAAGAGTAAAAGTCAAGGTTCAAGATCAAGTGACATTGAGGTAATTGCAAAAGTCTCATTTTGTATTGCATTTCTTCAGCTTTTTCTGTTTTATATTTTTAAAAAAATTAAACAAGTGACAATCTCCTAAAATATAGCTATTCATTTATATAGCTAATTTCCATTTTAGTTAGGTTTAACTAATTTATATAGATAAGGGAGTTTAGTGGGTTATTACAAAACAATATATGTAACTGATGTTTACAGATTGTTTTTATGTTTCTTTTATAATTATACTCCAGGTAATAAAAGCATGAAGGTATTTTAAAGCAGTAGATTCAAAGGTAATATGATTTTTAAAGGACTGAATCAGTTCTGAAAATATGTTTTAGCTCAGTTTTGTGTGTACAGTTTTATTCATAAGTAATTTCTCTGAAATGTCATAATTAAAAAGCTTTTTATTGAAAGAGTAATTTTAATTTCAGAATACAGTCTTATGCATGCTGATCTCTTTCAGTGAAACACCTGATGAAATTTTTTACCTGGAAGAAGGGAGTGAGTTCTAGTCAATGTTGGACTTTTTTTCTCATAACATGTTAGAAACTATACATGCATACTGCAACTGCACTAATGTATACCTGAAGAGTATAGTTGCATGTTTGTTTATTTTTAGATTCACTCTTAAATCATAATGGGCATTTGTTTTCATAATACAAGTGAATTTTTTTCTGATTATTCATATTATATTGGAGATGTGATCTTAAAACTTGAATTTTTTGCTATTAATTTCATGTCACATAATTTTTGAAAAATAACATTTTTACTTGATATGTAATATTCAAAGTGTCCTTAACAGCTAGTCATATTTGAAGATGTTCGCGATGCTGAAGATGCTCTTTATAACCTCAATAGAAAGTGGGTATGTGGCCGTCAAATTGAAATACAGTTTGCACAAGGTGATCGCAAAAGTAAGTGTAACTAAACATTAGATCTTGTTTATTCAGCAAAATGAGTTTCAGCAATGACAGATTTTTTCGTTTTAAATTCTTTCAGAAAATAATACTATTTGAATGGCTGACTGAGGTTTTCAGATAATGAATTATAAGTCTTGCACTTCATATTCTAGCACCAGGTCAAATGAAGTCAAAAGAACGTCATCCTTGTTCTCCAAGTGATCACAGGAGGTCAAGAAGCCCCAGCCAGCGGAGAACTCGAAGTAGAAGTTCTTCTTGGGGAAGAAATAGGAGGCGGTCTGATAGCCTTAAAGAGTGAGTACAAAATACAAGAGGATTGAAAACTTAATTTTCTACTTCTGGAAAACATTTTAAAGGATTTTGAAAAACAGGCCACCAGAATCATTTTTTTAAATATTCATAAAGAATCATCTTTTGTAGAAAGATTAACTAGGGTTTATTAAATACCTTCCAATTATTTTATGGCATGATAGGTTTAATCTTTTTAATGGAAAGAAAATATATACTGAAAAAAGCAAAAAATTAAAAAATGTATACTTGACAGATAAAAGTGAGGAATTTGAAATAAATAAAAATTTCCTAAATGAACCCAACTGTTTAGAATGTTGAATTCTGGTGACTAAAAACTCATAAGGGAAGGACGTTGACACTAAAATTAATGTAAATCAATATATTTATAAAAATAAGTTATTTTCAAGAATAAATTCCAAGTAAGGTAGTATTGCAGGGAGAAGACATAAACATAGTAAATTTTCCAGAAAAAGATATTTTCAGGTTAACTGTTTTGCTAGCCAGGAATTTGTTTAGAATAGTAAATCACAGTGGAAATTAATTACTTGGCAAAGTTATTTAAATAATAAATTGTATTAGCGCACGAAGTTCTTAAACATTTGTATTATTTGAGTTGTAATGCTGAAATTTTTTCATAAAGAACTTCATGTAGAATTTTAAAGTGAATTCAATTCTTAAAGAATGATCAGCATTTAGAGTTGTATCCTCTTTCTATGAGTAATGAAAAAGTTAGCTCTTCTGGACTCTATATAGTACACCTAAGCTATCTAGGCCCACTGTGCTTCAAATCAGAGCCGATCACCAGGGCTGCTCACTTTCACTCCAGGTCTTCCACTCTTCAACTCTAAGAGCCCAGATAAGAAAAAGCTCAAAAGACGATATGTGTGCATATCAGAGCTCGGAGTCCCTAGTTCTAAAAACAAGACTGTGAAGTAAGTGGCTTGATGCCAGTCCCTCCAACTAAGTAGAAGAGAAAAATAGGAAGAGAGAACCACATCCACATTCTATGACTTTAAAATCCAGGGATCCTGATTACTAGAAAATGTGGCCAGCCTAGTCAGAGTCCTTCATATAAAATTCAAATTCTTACATGTCAGATCAGTACCTCTCCTTGGGTATGAACAAAATGCTTTGATTTTGGCCTATTTTTAGGGAGGCATGAAGGTGGGAGGAACTGTTAAGCTTCTTTTAAAAGTCAGGAGAACCCAGGTCAGGATTGACCTTTCCTGAGATTGGTGAAGAAATATTTAAAAAGTCATGTTCTGGAGGTTTATATTTGTATTATTTTCTTATTATAGGGAATATATTTATATAGTTCTACTTATATAGAACCTCTCTTGAATCTATGAAGAATAACCCAGCTTGTCCCATGGCTAAGGGATTTTCCCATTCATATTTGAGATTTAGACTCTGATACATAGTTTCCATACTCAAATACAAAATTAAATTTATAGAAGTTAAAACATGGTGAGTAAATTAATATTTTAAAAAATTTTACATGCCTTGTGTATAAGGAAAACCTCACCAATACCATGACAGTTTTATATGTATCAAGGACCAAAGTAGATGTAATATTGTGCCCACAGCAGCACTGTCTTAACATACTGAATATCCAGTGGTCTTGGTAGGAAGACTAGTGTATAATAGGAAAAAGAAAAAAAGGAAATTGCCCATTAGATTCATTAAGAATATAGTTTCCAAATGCGTTACAGCCTTAGTTAACCAGTTTTTCTCCTGGTTGATATAAAAAAGGTAAGATATTCACATCATTTTCTGCCTTCTGGTTGAAGTAAAGTATAATACTTGGCTGGAGAAAAAACAAAAAATATCTGTTCTTCCTAATCATCATGGAGTATCAGGAATAGAAAGAACCATATTTTCTTGCAAGACAATGCTATTCTGCTTTGTACTTGTTATCATTGCTTAAGCTCGCTGACCTGTTTTGTTCATCTATAAAATTATATCCCATATTGTAAATCTTACCTAGCTATCAAGGTAGTCATGAGGATCAGATTGTGTGTGTGTGTGTACATGTGTGAGAGAGAGAATATGGGTAAGCCTAACATATATTATATACATACACAGAATATGTGATATTACCTTGGACTAAAAAGAGCACTTTTATTTTGCCTTCAGTAGATATGGAAAACTAGTTTGTTGCTATCAGTAGATTGAGCTCTTTGAGGAGCAAAGATTTTTGTCTTATTCATGCTTATATCCCTAGCACTTAGCAGTAGTCTCTAGCTCAAAGAATGTTAAAATAGCATCCATGTTTTTCCATGTTAAGATTTTTCCCCAAGGACAGTATTTTCTTTTGTTCTCTAACTATACCACAGGAATGAAATTTAATAATTTCTTTAAATTTTTATTTATTGATTTTTAGAGAGAGGAAGGGAAAGAGAGAGAAACATCAATTTGTTGTTCCACTTATTAATGCATTCATTGGTTGCTGCTTGTATGTGCCCTCACTGGGGACTGAATCTGCAACCTTGGCATATCAGGACACCACTCTAACCAGTTGAGCTACCCGGCCAGGGCTGAAATTTAATAATTTCTAAAAGACTGCTTGTATTCCAGAATATATTCTGGATCAATATATTTATACTTTCCAGTGCTCTTTATTCCTTCCTGTAGTTCCATGCTTCTATCTGGAGTTATTTTTCTTCAATCTAAAAATTTTTTAGTATATATTTTTTAATCCTCACTGGAAGATATGTTTATTGATGGGGCGGGGGAGACAGAGAGACATTGATACATTTCTTGGTTGTCTTCTGTATACCCCCCAGTGGAGAACTGAGCCTGTAGCCTAGGTATGTGCCCTGGCCGGGGATTGAACCTGCAACCTTTTGATGTATAGGGTGATACTCTGACCAAATAAGCCAGGCAGCCAGGGCTAGTATTTCTTATATATACTACAGGTCTGCTGGCAATCAATTCTTTCAGTTTTTCTTGTCTGAAACATCTTCATTTTATATTCATTTTTGAAGAATATTTTTGCTGAGGATAGATTTCTAGGTAGGCAGGGACATTCCCCCTCACCCCCCCTTTATTTTTAATAATATCATTCCATTGTTTTTTAAATATCTATTGTCAGTTGGCATTATTAATGGTTCTCCTTTGAAGATAATGTATCTTTTATTTGCTAGCAGATTTCAGACTTTTCTCTGACTTTGCTTTTCAGTAGTATCATTGTAATATGCCTTGTGTAGTTTTCTTTGTACTTATTTAACCTGGGTTTTACTTAGCTTTTTGAAATTGTGAGTTGATGCCTTTCATTAGTTTTGGAAAATTCTAGAACGTGATCTCTTTAGATACTACTTCTGCTTTATTCAGTTTTTCCTTTTGGCCATGTGACTATGTTCCAAATATCTCTTAGGCTCTGTTCTAGATTTCTTAACATTCCTTTTCTCTTACTGTATTTCAGTATAATGTTTTTCTAATACTCTGTTTTTCATTTCAGCTCACTATTTCTTCTGTTGTATCTAGACTACGGTTAAATCCATTTAGTGACTTTAATTTCAGATTTATATTTTTAGTAACAAAATGTCCATTTGTTTCTTTTTATAGATTCCAAAATTCTTCTGAAATTCTCCATCTTTTTCATCTGTTTTGTCTTTTTCTCTTATTTTTTAAAACATATTAGTAATTTTTTAAATTCCTGTCCGAATAACACTAATATCCAAATTATTTTTGGTCTAGTTATTTTTAGTCATTTAAATCTATTTTTCACATACCTCATAATTTTTATTGGATGTGAACATTGTTGATGAAAAAATATAGATGCTTTCAATGCCACTGTCTTTCAAAGAAAGTTATTTTCTTCTAGCTCTCTATATTGTGGTTCACTTATCGCGGCCTCACTGTATCGCGGGATTTTAAAAATATTATATTTAATTATTGTGGATTTTTCGCTGTATCGTGGGATTTTGCGGTACTGTATACGTATGTTGTTAAAGTTATGTAGGTTTAAGAGTGTAGAATATGTTTAAGAACATTAGTAGTGTTTATAAAAGTGTGGAAAAGGTTAATGAGGGAGTGGGAAAGGTTAATAAAGGACCGAGAACGGTTTATAAGTGCATGGGAAGGGTTTATAAAGCCTTAAAATATATGTAAATATTAAAATAAATGTAAGGTTCCTAACTTCACGGATTTTCACCTATCGTGGGGGTGTCTAGAATGTAATACCCCACCTTGGTCCTTTCAAGACTTAGTTTGAGGCATTGTTAAGGCTGATCTATTTCAGCATTACAGTTTATTCTTAGAGTATATGACCCTTACTGGTAGGATACAGCCCTTCCATATTCTTAATTGGAAGCCTGGGTTGTTACTTAAAGCTCCTTGACCTGTTGGGGACTTGAACTCCAGCCTCTGTCCCCAGCACTATGTGTCTGATAAAATTTCAGCTCAGTTACTGAAATTTCTAGCTGCAGTTTTTTTGCTGACCTCTAGGGATTCTCATGTACAACTTAGGAGATGGCCAGTGACTTGAGAATTTATAGGCAGATTTTAGGGTTTTTTTTTTTTTTTTTTGGTCTGCAGTTCTCTCAACTCTGGGATTTTGCCTCTCAAGTCTCAGCCACTTTGGTACCCTTGAATTCTAACCTCTGTCTCTTCACCTTGTTAATTAGTCATTTTCTGGTTGGGCTCAATTCTGTCGTGTGGCATTAGGAAAATGGTATGAGTGAAAGAGCCACGGCTTATAACCCATCAAGTTCTGCTTGTGTTGGTTATTCTGCAGTGCCTTCAAATAGTTGTTTTATGAATGTTGTCTAGCTTTTTTATATAGCTAGTTTCTATTGGAAGATTGGACAAGCTGTTTTTATCATGGCAGAATTCAAAGTCCTGCATCTAGGTTTTGGTTGTTAAAAGCATTATTGTATACACTTTAAATAATTATTTTCTTTTTCTCTGTTTTTCACTTTTTTTTCCCTTCAGATTTTCTTACCGCGTAGGAGTTGCGTAACCCAGACTAAATATGCAGGGCGTTTTCTAGACCTGATCCATGTCATAAGATATATCTAGCAAAGTAAAAATCTTCTGGTTATATATTCTAGCATAATAAACATTACAAACTTCTAATATTTGAACCAAAAGCATGCATAATAAAATCAGAATTGTTTCTTTTAACGTATACAATAAAAACATAACTAGTATTATGTAAAGTATATAATTTCCTACAAGTATTTTTTTTGCTAATCTGTTAACTGTTTTTGTGTGAAATATGTACTCTAACATTGTGGATGCTTGCAGGTCTCGACACCGGCGATTTTCTTATAGCCAGTCTAAATCTCGCTCCAAATCACTACCAAGACGGTCTACCTCAGCAAGGCAGTCAAGAACTCCAAGAAGGAATTCTGGTTCTAGAGGACGGTCAAGGTCCAAGTCCTTAGAAAAAAGGTCCAAGTCAATAGGAAAATCACAATCAAGTTCACCTCAAAAGCAGACTAGCTCAGGAACAAAACCAAGATCACATGGAAGACATTCTGACTCCATAGCAAGATCCCCATGTAAATCTCCTAAAGGGTATACTAATTCTGAAACTAAAGCACAAACAGCAAAACACTCCCATTTTCGATCACATTCTAGATCTCGGAGTTATCATCATAAAAACAGTTGGTGAACAAGAGAAGAATACTAGGTAGTCTTTAATATTAAAGTTATTAAACCTGTCATTATGTTAAATAAAAATTCTTCAAAGCTTACAGAAAATGTGAGTTGATATTAGTTACTTTCGGCATGTGCAAGAATAAAGCTCTAGCTTTGGGTTAATAAAGATTTGGTCTCAATTTTTTAAAAAATCCTAACAGAGGATATGTTGATTGATTCTAGAGAGAAGCAGGGAGAGAGAGAGAGAAACATCAATGTCAGAAACATTGATAGGTTGCCTCCCATACTACGTACTCTGACCCGGGATCAAACCTACAACCTAGGTATGTGCCCTGACTGGGTTTGAACCTGCAACCTTTTGGTATATGGGATGATGCTCTAACCAACTGAGCAACCTGGTCAGGGCCAAAATTTGGCCTCAGTTTGAGGAACCACACCACAAATTGTGTGTCTGATGTCACCATTTTATGCATCATTTTTTGTTTACATTGTGGCAGAAGGGTATTTTTCAAAGGAAATGGGTAAGATTGAACTAATTTAGAAAATTCTACTTGGATATTAAGTACAGTAGTTTCCCCCTTACCAATGGGGATATGTTTAAAACCCCTTTGGTTCAATGCCTGAAACCACAGATTGTACCAAACATATATATATATCTATATGTATATAGATATATATATATGTGTATATATATATATACACACACACACACACACACACTGTTTTTTCCTACACATATGTACCTATGACATTAATTTATAAATTAGGCACAGTAAGAAGTAACAGTAATAAAATAGAACACATAATAATATACTGTAAGTTATGTGAACGTGGTCTCTCAAAATATTGTACTGTCCTCACCCTTCTTGTGATGATGTGAGATGATTAGAGTGCCTACATGATGAGATGAAGTGAGGTACTCAGAACTGCACCAATTTAAAACCTACAAATTGTTTATTTATAGACTTTTCCTTTTAATAATTTGGGACCATGGTTGATTGTGTGTAGCTGAAACCATGGAAAGTGAAACCATGGATAATGGGGGACTACTGTATTTGTAATATTAATAATACCTTTTACAAAAATACTTTTTACTTTCAAGCACTTTCATGTAAAAAGTAATTATGACTGTTTAATTGTGTAGGGCAAACTATTTGACACCTGTCTCTTTGGTGTCTTCTGTTTAAACTTGGGCCAATTTTTGGTGGAGATTAGTCATATTACAAAATTCTGACATTCCTGAAAGCTGAATTTACATGGAGATCAAGCCTTCAAAAGAAAGATTCTCTTCTGAGCTCAAAAAAAGGTTTTATTTTTATTAGATGGAAAAGCATAGGTAAATTGACATTAAATTTCATCCTGTACTATGTTCATTGACTTCAGAAATAGCAAAATGTTCTAAAATGCTGAATTTTGAATGGTTTGAGACTACTCTAAAAATTGTGTGCAACACTCATAGTCCAAAAATATTCATATTAAGCCTTATATATTTAAAGAATGGTACATTTTGTATAAAAATCATATTTTATACCATTATTTCTACATATCTACTTTTCATCTACTGCTTAATTTTTTTTCTTTTTAAAGCTCTAGGTGAAGACTTTAAATTGTATAGTATACATCTTATTACTTTTGAAAGTGTTTAGTACCTTGTATTAAGAAACTCAAGACTGCAGCCTCAAAAACTTTGCAGTATTCAGATTTAAATTACACTGCCCTTCATTTTTTAAACCAAATAACTTCATTGCTATTAATTGCTTTTGTAGTTGTTAAAATTTCTTTAAAATGTGTTTGTAGTTTGTTTTTCAGAGGGTTTTGGTAGTATTTGTGATAATTATGATTATTATAGGGAATATATTTATAGAGTTCTACTTGTGTACCTTGTCGAATTATATTAAAAATTAAAGTTTTTAGCCCAGTTAATATTTGTATCTAGAGTGCTTAAGAAAAAGAAAAATCTGTATTATAGTTTTAACATATAGGAACCAGTGTTGCTTTTGTTTTGAATAAAATTCCATTTTTCTTTGCATTTTAAATCCTATGTGTAAGAAACAACTTTACAAAATAATTTATATACTTGTAATATTTGGGCAAGTACCATAAATTTATGTATACTGTACTTCCTGAATAGAATTTCTCTTAATCATAGCAGAAGTTATTTAAAAACTACAACTCTTAGAATTGTTCAGGTGTAATAAAATTGTTATAAAATAATGTGGCACTATTGAAAATTTAAAAGATAAGCAAAAAAGCAAAACAATTACTAATAGTAAATTTTTTGTTTTCTAAATAAATGTTTGGGTTTACACACACATATATGCACTCACTCCAAATACTATGATTTGACTAATGTGTTTACCATGCATTTAATCATTATCTTAGGAATAAATAAGGCGGTGTTTATGAACATGCTTAATCCTTTGACTTACCTTTGATTTGGTTTTCCATTGAAATCCCTAGGCTGTTTAGGAGGGTACTATTCGCTTGATGAAAAAACTAGAATGATAATAATTCAAACTTTTTTACTGTATGCTTGGCATTTCTCTTAAGTTTTACATTATTCACTCATCATCACAACAGCTTTATGAGGTATATTCCACTGCAGATATGAAAAGTGGGGTGCAGAGAGGTTAAATGACATGCACAAGGTCAACAGCTATTAGACTTCAGCGTCCAGGGTTGGGGGGGCAGGGTGGCTGGGCCCCATATTGCCTCTCCTTGACTTCTGTGCTGTATTTTTAGAATAGAATAGTCTTTGACAGATACATGCTAAACTAAAATAATGTTTCGAGGGAAAAGAGCACAATTAGGAAATGATTATAGGCTTCAATGAAAATAGGTTCCATGACTGAGTGGAAATTGACTGGAAATTTTACTGGTACACAGGAAAATTGTCTTCTGGTGTATCTGTTCCAGGGTTCACTTTGTTACATAATTATTTCTGGGATCATTTCAGAGAGGATATGTAGAGCAAGATGGTTAATACAGCAAATGTTTTACACATCTGTAATCATTTCCTTTAAAGATAATGTTTACTCAGAACTTCCCAAGTTTAGTGTAGGGTTCTACCTACCTCCTTTTGTTCAGTCATACAGGATAAGTTAATAAGAAATAATAATAATAATAAACAATTACTGTATAGCAGCTAATATTTTTCAGCTACGAACATATGATGGGGGAATATGCCAGTTTTTTTTATTTGGAGCCTAGGATTTAATCTTGTGCCACTAGGCTAATTTGTTTTTAAATGTAAATTATCAACTAATTTCAGGACTTCAGATATTACTTGTAGTGTTTACTTGAGATACTATTCTAAGACATACTGTTGTATTACAAATTAGTAAGAATTTCTGCCTTTATTTTAATCCCATTGCAAGAGGCAGAATTAGTCAAAATTTAACGGAAAAGGTATTTAGAAATATGTTTATAATTCTTCCTAAACTACATTAAAATTGATTTCTTAGTTAAAATTAAAATTATTTTTCAGACAGGGTGGTAGACTATTTGGGGTCTTGTGTAGATAAATATATGCTACTTATGCAGCATGGTGTGGTGCAGAGGATTTTAACCAGTCATTGTGGAACCAAAGCTTTAGGTCTAGGCTCTGTGTCTTTTCAAACATGTCCATGACTCGCCAAGAGTTTAAGGACCAGTGGTTCAGTGACATGTATAGGTTTTTAGTGTCAGAACTGTGTGTGGGTGTGTGTGTAAAACATTTTCAGATTATTGAGGATTACACACCTTAGCTTCTAACTCATTCCTTTGTTTAAAAAAAAAAATATTTAGGATCACAGCATTAACTGGTATTGGCCCACCAGGTTGATTTAGGCCCTCTGGAAAATTTATATCTTGTATATCTTTTAAAGGATGTTTACAGACTTAAGTATAAAGATAATTGAGTCAAAAAACTGTATTAGAAATATAATATTCTCTGACAGAAGTGTTAGATATTCCAGGTTGATTCAACTTCTCTCAGAATAAAACTACTTTGATAGTAGTATTTTCCCTAAATTCTGTTTTGTGGAGTTATATGATTATCTGAATTTATATTCTAGGAATATACCACAACTCTAAACTTATAAAAATAAATGCCAATTTGTGGAGATAGATGGATGCTCAGTGGATTGATGGGTACCATTTTTTAAAAGTGATTTTAAGTATGTTTGGTTAACATAATCCAAAACAATGTTCAACCCACATCTGTTAGTTTATATAAGCTACATTATAAATAAAACATTACAAATTAAAATCAGGTTCTTTCAGAATGCATTTAGAAAATTTAAAGGGTCAGT
Organism: Furipterus horrens; assembly: GCF_987537825.1. Lineage (NCBI taxonomy): Eukaryota > Metazoa > Chordata > Mammalia > Chiroptera > Furipteridae > Furipterus > Furipterus horrens. The sequence goes on along the minus strand of NW_028327176.1, from coordinate 132,769,542 downwards.
CTCTTCAGATGAGAGAATGCCTAGACAGTCCTAGAACCAGACTGATTGCATATACATTACTCTTTGATCTTAACATATGTTACAGCTTGTATTGGAGTGTTCCTCAAAAAAGTGTAATTGAAACAAGCAAAATTACTACTTCTCTATGAGTATAATTCTGTGAACTAAATGCCTAAGTACTAATGCTTTTCTGAAACAGATTCATAAAGGTGAGTTGAAGACACCAGAATTCTTGGCTTCAACCACCTGTTTTCTAAAGAAAGAACTACATTAAGTTTTCTTAGCTTACTCATAATAGTAAGACTTGCAATACTGTTAAATTGATTTTAATTTCAACAAAAATCAATATAAAATAGTCCTCCAAACCCAAGTGATAGTTTCTTTTAAGAAAAATTTAATTGATTTTTTTGGGGTGGTGGTGCATATTAAGAACCATTCCTACCACATTTGTGAGGCAGTCTGCTTTGTGGTTATACTTTACACCTTGAGCAAAAGTACCTTGTTGACATTTTCTAAATTGACTTAAGCTATATATCTGGTCAAACTTTTTCTGACTCTTGTATTTTAAAAATGAGAGGGAATGTTATTTAAATTTATTTTAACACATTGTGAAATGTTTATATAATTTTCATAAGGACCTTAGGGAAAACCGTTAACATTCATCATTGTCAGAAAACCTTAAAATTTTGACCTTAAAACAATTGAATGTAGCTTAATTAGAAATACTAATGTTTTAGTATTATAGGATATTCATTACAACTTTTAAACATATAAAGCCTGATTGCTTCTGTTTTTTATCCTGTATAGATTCGTACTCTTACTATGTAATCTACTAGATGGGTTTTTAAAAAAATATCACTTCAAAACATGGATGAAAATTTTATACAGAACTCTTAGCTTCCTGTTAGTAGTCAAATATAACTGATACTTTGAGAGGCTTTGATGACCAAATTTTGTCCACCTTTAATCTATTTTGACGGAAGGCTGTGGTTTTGTATGAGTGTTTATAATGGAAAGTGGAACTACATCACTTAAGGGATAATTTAAACACTTTTAGCTTTCCATTAGCTCCACTGGTATTAATTCAGCATTGAAGGCCCTGAAGAGTAGGAACCAACCAAGTGTTTAAGAATTGCAGCGGCCTTGCTCTTCTACTCCCTAGTCACTTCAGTGCTAATCGGTCCTTTAACGACACCTTTTCTCCTCTTTTGGGAGTCACACATGCACACTTTCACTGTTGGAAGTTCAAATTATTCCTCCTTAGGTAATATAATGTTCCTCTCAAGCTATGGGCAGTTATTACAAATCCACTTTAGAAAATAGTCTCCACCTACTTTTATCCTCCCCTAACTTAAAGCTTGAAGCTTTAACATTTATGTTAACATTAAATGTCCATTGTCATATTTCCCAAATAAGCCAATGCTTAAACACATTATCCTTTCTCTAAAATTTCATTTCTTATTTACAAAAGCTTTGGTATTTAAGTCACTGACTATAGAGTTGCTCTGTTGTTTTAGAGGTGTTACAACTAACCAGCCTAGAAAAACATTAAAGAAATTTAAAATTTACAACCTTAAAAGATTAACCAATTTTTGTTACATGCTACATGTAAGCTTATAGAATTATTGGCAAATACTCATGTATAATGTTGCAGTAAAGCAGTCTTGCCCCAATTCTAGTTTAATTTTACAGTGAACACTTACTTACATACCCATACCTAGATTCTGCAATTTACAGTAAATTACTTCATCACACATATATATCAATTTCTTTCCCAATTATTTTAACAGTAAAATATTGAAAACTGGAATGTTCGTAATGGGGTATTCCAGTTAGCTGAAGAATGATCAGAAAACCCTGGTTTAATATTTTTCATAAACAATTCTGTTTCCTTAGTTTTGACATTCAGGATCTGGTCTCAAGCATCAGATACAGGAACTTAATAGATGGCTAAGGAGACTGGACTGAATGCAGTGACTAGGTCCCTTGGAAAGCTGATGGAAAAGGGCAATCCAATCTTTGATATTAATCCTTTTCTAAAATTTGAGCCCTGGTCGGTAGCTCACTTGGTTAGAGCGTCATCCTGATACACCAAGGTTTCAGGTTCCAATGAATATAAATAAGTGGTACAACAAATCGATGTTTCTCTCTTAAAAATAAAGAAAAAAATCCATCCATACCATACCTTCAGAAAATCCTACCTAAAACTTTCAAGAAAGTTTCTTTCAAAGATTAAATTTTTATGTATAGTGTTCTGTAAAATGTACTCTCAAATTTCCTTTGGGTTTAAAAACAGGTACTTTTCAAATTACATGCTTTGTGCTTACACAATTTTGCCTCAGACATACTCTCCATTGTATTCGGGAATTTTTAAAAGATTTATAGATTCAGGAGAATAAGGAATAAAGTACAAAAAAACAACTTGGATAAGTTAGCTCAGGAATCATGCTCAGCAAGGCAAGCCTGTGACTTTAAAATGCATTTAGTTCAGTAATGTCCTTCAAAAGTTTAAATATATATAGGAAGATGCTTTTCAAACCTAAGTATAAGAATATTTGATTCCTTCAGCCTGAAGCAGCTATCAATTATATAGAAGGCATGGGAGTTGGAGGGCCTTCCACCCTCAAGGATAATGTATTCAGCAACATGATGAGAGAGTCATTATAAGGGAGATGTACAGAAAGAATTATAAATGATCAGTTTTGCCCACTTTCAAATTTTGGACTAAGAACAGGGAAAGAAGCTTTATTCCTCCTTTTCAGCAGCTGGGCCCCTGCTATCAGAATTCAGAACTGTCCACTAACAGACTTCTACAGGTAGGTAGAGTACCACCCACCATTTAACACAGTTTCAAAGGAAATACTTTCTATCAACAAGTAATTTTCTATGACATTGCGAGTCCATAGGAGGCAGAAGCAATGGCTTATGAGGGTAAAAATGAGAAGCTTTGGAAGACATTTGTTCCATTTTCATGTTCTAATTAGTGCTTTTATGCACTATTAACAAAGCTCTATCTCTAGGCCTGACCTTGCTATTATTTCCAAGTGGGGATATTCTACATCCACCTCAAAGGCCAGCATACAAATCAAAATTATCTTCCTCGGTAATTCTGATCCCACTCCAAGAGGACCCTAATAGCTTCCTAGGTACTCAGTAATTTGACCTCCCAAACATCTCCCAAAGTCCATGCCTCTATCTTCCTTCTGATATCCTTTAGGCTCTTTCAAAAACTACTGAAATATCCTCAAGTGGTTTTCTTGTCTCAAGCCCTTTCCAAGCTCTTTATACAGGGTGGGGTTTATTTCCTCTAAACCTTTGATGGCCCTACCATACTTACAGAATCAAGTTGAAACTTCAGCATGACATTCAAGGGCTTTCATGGTATTACCTAAACACCTTTCAATACATTAGTCTTCCTTGCACTTCTCTTGAGCTACTAGATAGTCCACATCTTTTCACACCACTGTCTGCTCAGACTTTTTCCTCTGACACTTCTTTTCCTCTTCTTTGCATGTCAAATACTACTGAGTATTTTAAGGCCCAGCTCAATGCCCCTTCTAAGGTGTCATGATTCCCAACTAGGCAACTCTTTACAGAATGTCACTATATTCTGGGAGAGAAAATGACTTTTTACCTCTTCAAGCACTTTGTTGTGGATAAGTGGGATACAGCCTATACTTTTATTTCTTGCTCACCCACCTATACTATTAACTTTTAGCTCATTCAAGCCCCAAATTTGTACAGCCTGATAGCTTTCTATTAAAGTATTGTGATGAGGTGATTACATAGTACTATGCCTGAAAACCTAAATGCTGGTCCTGATAAAAATGTGTATTACTTGCCTGAAGTTTGAAAGAATGGCTCCTGTCAACCTTTTAAGTGTGATTTGGTCTTTTATTGCCTTTTCTACTTATCTGCCTACAAGGAGAATGCTGATACTTAGCACCAAGATTAATGCAAATACAAGCAGCTGTTTCTATAGTGTCACTTCATCAGTGGCACAAGTTGAATGAACTTGGTACCAAATTGTACAGATATATCTCAAAGCAACCTCAGTATCAAATACTAAGCACATTATTGATTTGTTCTACAGTGAAGTTCCAATTCATGTGACAATTTTTTCCACTCACATACTCCACTTATAAACCTTTCACTTCTTTACAAGCCCCCTTTCAGGCCATCAAAATTTAGTGGTCACTGCAGAAGTTGCACTATAGTCTGAATTCACATTGAATCCTAACCCCAAGATAATGGTATTAGGAAGTGAAGCTTTTGGAAAGTAAGACATGAGGACAGAACCCTTAATGAATGGAGTTTGTGCTCTCATGCTTCTGCCTTTTGAGCACAGTGAAGGAACACCATCTAGCCCTGATTGGTGTGGATCAGTGGGTTGAGCATTGTCCTGCAAATCAAAGGATTACCAGTCAATTCTGGTAGGATCACTTGCCAGGGTTGAGGGCTAGAATGCTGGCTGGGGGTGTGTCCAAGATAACAGATGGATGTTTCTCTCCTCTCTTCCCCTCAAGTGAATGAATGAAATCTTAAAAAAACAAACCCATCTCTTAGGGCTCTCACCAGACACCAAATCCACTGAACTTCCCAGTCTACAGAACTGTGAGAAATGTTTACAAGCTACCCAGTCTCTAGTATTTTGTTAAAGCAGCTCAAAGGGACTGAAGTTGCTGAATAGTATTTTACTAACACCAAAACTATCCAACTTTTAAGTTTGTTCATACTTTTCACTAGACGTTATCTAGTCTAATTTAGCCAATTTTGTTCACTCTTCAAACTATAACACATCACTTTATAATATGTTTTCTTATACCTTTAATAATTTTAGCCACTTATTAGTTGACACTTCCCTTAGAAAATCTTTCACAAGGTTGAAAGTTCAGGTTTATTAGGGAAAAATGGTTTCTATTAAGTTTCTTTAAATGTATTTTAAAGCCACATGTGTGTGTATACACACACACAAATTAATGATGAAATACCGCCTTCTCTATACACATATAACAAAGAATGTTATAGCCAGTGTGAAATTATAGTTGGCCGAGTTACATGAATTGTATCTACAAGACAGCAAATCTACTAAATCTGATTTTGTGGCAGCTATAATACAAGTTACCATACTTCTCGTACTGCTCATTAAGTCAATAAGTGATTCTAAGTAAGGTGCCCACATCACTATCCACCTTCGTAGTGCCGGAAAGTTAAGTGTCTTCTCCCCTCCCATGTGAACTAAGTGGCACAGGAGTGCAAGACCTAAGATTCTCCCACTTACTTTTCTAGTAAAGACAGCAGTACCTTTATTATACCTTACAAAATCCTATATACACCCTTCTTATCACTCTTCCTTTTTATGTCTAAATATTGCCCATTCACAAAAACTTTTTTCCTATTTGAGATAAATTTTAGCTTTTTATAACTAAAAATTACCCAGGGAAAATTGTTTTTGAATTTCTTATTGGAATACACCTTACATATATACTGAGCAAAAGAACGAAGTTTGAATTTTAAAAATAGATAAGCCACCATATTCATCTTCAAGCAAACTTCAAAACTCCACTTACTATTTTAACATCAATTATGCTTGCTTTGATTCAAGTACCACCATTCATTATCACGTAAACTCAAGTAAACCAAGTGTTATTTCTTTTGCTGAAAATGTATGGTACGGTCAAGTCAAATTGTATTTTATGAAAAAGTTCATAAATAAATATATTCTAAATTGTAAACTAATCAGCTTTACTTTTGACCACAATCATTTCTATTAGTTAAGATGAGGAATTTCTCCCCTAAGAAGTACTAGTGTGAAATTACCGGCCGCTCTAAATTCCAGAGGGAGGATTGACAACTATATAAAGTTGAAGACACTGAGCCAGTCAAGTGAAAATTAAAATCCATCTCCTAGTCATACTTTCAAACATGAAACAGGCACACACAGAGAGTCCAGACTAGTTTAAAAGGGGGGGGGGGAAGAGGCCAAATTATTATTTTAAAAATTTGATTACAACCGATTTTGTTGGCATTAACATTAGAGGTATTTTCAATTTGAATATGGATAAACCAAGAAAGCATAGATTTAAGTTTGGTAAACATAAGCATAGGAGTTTCCCAGTAATTACAGGTAAGAAGGCAGAAACCAATTTAGAGAAACAAACCTCATGTTTACAATGATTGTGCCACAGATTTAAAATTCAGTAGTGCATTAGTAAATTGTTCACATTTAGATCTTCACCTTGAGATTCGACAGCTGTTTCTTGAAAAATCTCTTGGTACCTTGTGCAAATAAATTGGTCTTCCATGTGCCTTAGCACACACTTAAAATTTCTTCAGTATATATACAAAACACCTACCATTTGGGCAGGGCAAAATACACTTTCATAACAAAACTATAAGTACCTCTCAAGTATGAACAATATACACATAATACATGGTATACAGTATTTACAAAATATAAAATATAATACAAGCTGTTCGTAATTTTTTAAACTCATCTTTTGCACTTGTAGACTGCAACATGGCAAATTTCCATTTCTGTACCATTTTTCTTTCTAGAGTCCAGAAATTTTGGAAACACCGTTTTACATACATAGTGAAGTCCAAGATCTAAGTTTGAACTTTTAGGAGAGTTTTTAAGTGTACCGCCATCAATTCCCTATTTTGGTTGGAATTTTCAATAGTGCTTCCCATCCAGTGACTAGGTGGCTTTGGAAGAACACTAGGAGAAGGTGGATCACTAAACTTTGCCCCAGCATAATTTTCCTTTTGGTTCACTTCAGTTAAAAATGCTGATTTCTTCAAATGCTTTTTTTTAATGTTCTCAGTATTTTTAAAAGGCTTTTTTTCCTGCTTCTGAATTATATCAGGTGAAACAGAATCCTGCCAAAAGTTATTTTCATTTCTTTTTGCAGAGGTGATCTTGGTTAGTGGTAAGTTATATTTGTTTTTCTGTCTGTTTATCTTTGGTTGTTCACACAAGTGCATACCATGAACAAGCTGCCCGTGAGGAATGGTAATTTTCTCCGATTTTCCCATGTTTGATTTTAAAACCTACAAAGACAAGGAACATAAAAGTGAATACAGTCTCATAAAAATCACTCATGAACCTCACACTAAATAGCTAATATATATATTTGCACCTGGACTTTAGTTCACTTAGTTAAAAACATAGATGCTTGTTGCAACTTATCACTGGATGTGCAAACCTGCACATATCTAATTTTGTGTACCACTAAAAATATAATCACCACTGTTACCAGTATGCAATGTATAAGTCAGCTCTAAAATGTCAAGTAAAAAACTCAAAGTAACTCCAAGTTCATCTTTCTATAATTCTAAGGAAGAATAATGCCAACTGGTTTCTGACAAAAGTCAGTGTTTTAACAATAGGATGCTGCCAAGAAACATGTCCTAATGCTGTCATTTTGGTTGAGTCTGGTGAAAAATAAAAACTATAATATTTATCTCCAAGACAGGTACTTTAAAAAAGTTATTTCATGATAAATAAAAATTTTATTAGCAGGAGCTAGATTTTAGGTGAGGAAGTTGTTTTGGTAATGGTTACTAAGTAGCTTCTAAAAAGAAAAATTCTGAGGTACTTAAATACTAAAATGAAAGCTCAAATACTAAAATACTTATTACCTTTATCATCTTTTCCAATTATAACAAATCAGGAAGTTTCCTACCTGCTCCTTACTTCCTGGTTTCACAAATGCTTTAAGAACGGTGCCACACATTCTAATCACTTTCTTAACTCAAGTGATTCTTATAGGAAGGGGCCGCTGGATAAAAAGTATGAAGTAATTACCCATTAGATCACACTGCCCTTCCAACACTTGTATATAATATGGTAGGGAAGCAGGACACAAAAATAGAGACGCAAGGTAACATAGTCCATGTCACACGGAAACTGCTAACAGAGTTCCCTGGTTTTAGTACCTTTCTGGAAAGAAAGGAATCTTACTGACCAGGAATCAAGAAGTGCAAAAAAATCGCTTTTATTTTAATATTTCAGAACAGCCATGGAATTTTAAAATTTGAAAGGAACCTAATAAGATAATTTAAGGAATTACAGCGAACAAATTTAATTTTTCCTAAGGGCACAGCTTGATAAGCTGCACTACTCAGTGCAGCAGTTTTTCAACAAATGGCAATAACTTTTATTTCATTATTAAAGTTTTAAGTCAATAAAACGTTTTATTTTGATATAAAGGTTGCTTTAATTTCAAGTCACTTTAGCGTTGTAATTCCATTTAAGTTTTTATCAATTTTATCCTAGCCCAATAGCATGGCAATTGAGCAGCATAACATCAGTTCACGTGATAACTCTTCTTTCGAATATTTCAGTCTGGACACAAGTAATAAAACCACCTTCCATTAAGAAGTCCGGTACTGTATACAGTGGAAATTCTGTTCATCTGATAGACTAGCACACAAAATATATTGTTTCAGAGAGAGAGGAAGGAACTCTACCACCGCTCCCATCAACTTCGAAAAGTTAAGTACAGCTAAGTAGGTCGGCCCCGCGAGAGGCAGAGCCTGAGTTGGATCGGCGCCCTCACAGCTCAGCAAAAAGCCAGCAAAGGAATCGAGCCAACGTAGTCCCCGCCCAATCACTCACCAGGGCGGTGTTAGTGTACGCACGCCGCCGCCTAGCCTTGGAACTACCCACCATCAGGAAGCCAAAAGCTGGCCCCGACCCCTTCTTCTAATACCCCCAACCCGGTCTTGCCTCCTTCATGAGCGGCGGAGCGCTCCGCACGTAGCGCGCGCTGACGTCACCCCCGAGGCCCCCTTCCCTTCCCACCCCACCGCGCACTCAGAAAGCTGAAACCCCCTGGAACGACGCCAGCCTTCTAAATCCGGGCTGTTGCTGGGGTGCAGCCGCTCCTCTCATTGGCTGGTCCTCGGGAGCCAATCAGTAAAGCCACCGCAAGCCTCCCCCTCCTTTCCCTCTTCCCCGCAGCAAGAACGGAGCAGGCGTCACGGAAACTTCCCTCCCGAGTAAACAGCCGCCCCTTCTCCCGGCCCCCCTCTGTGCAGGGCCCGAAACCCTAGAGCCTGGCTGTAGCCGTCTAAGGTCCAGAATTCCTCAGTGGTCCCCTGCTCTCTCACGGAACTCACCTCTTTTCTAAACGAGGGTTGGGCAGGCACCGCCGGAGGCAGCGGACCAGGGAAAAGGCTCGCTTCCTCAGTTTCGGTTGCGGTCGCAGGACCCGGGGCGAAGGCGGCAGCGGCAGCGGCAGCCTGGTCTGGGACTTCCTGTGGTGCGCTCCGGCCCGTTGAGCTCCGCCCGCTTTCCAGGCTCGGCCGGTGCTGCTGGTACTGGTGAAAGCGATTGGGCAGCTGCCCTGCCGGGCTGGCCCGCACCTTCTTCTTTCTCCGCTTCTTTGGAGCGGCCCGAGGGGTGCCCCCCACCGGGACGAGGCTGCAGTTGGGTAGAGATGCTGGAGAGCGAGGCTGGGGCGTCAGACACGGGCCGTCCCCCCCTAGGAAGTGAGGGAGGAACAGGGTGGGCGGCAGTGCCCGGGGTTCCGGAATCCGGGGTAAAGGCGGCGGAGCCGAGGTCACCATCGGAAGGGCCCCGAAGTAACCGCGGGCGGAAAAGCCCAGGGGCGCAAGGCGGCCGCCCAGGACAAGCGGCTCCCGCTGCGGGACGGAGACGACGGTCATGGCGCTAGGAGGAAGGTGGTTCCGCAGGAAGAAAAGGAGCAAGCGAAGCCAGAGAGGAAAGGCAGCGCGGCTGCTGCTAAGAGAGCCCGAGAAGAGCGCGGACAGGGACTCGGGCGGTGGCGGCGCAGCAACAAATAGCCTCAGCTCCAGCTCCTAGTGTTGTTATCGGAAGCTCCGCCCTAAAACCACCCACCCCCCTGGAAAAAACCAATCAGAATGCGACAGGGCCTGCCACCCACGTGGCTCCGCCCCCACCGCCTCTGAAAGACACACGCAAACAACTAGCTTGCTGCAGAGGGGCACAAAGAACGCGAACTGCGCAGGCGCTGCCAACGGGCTCTTTCGGGAAGAGTCAGCCCCGCGAACAATGAAGTTCCTTTTCAGCCCCTCCTCCCCCACCCTTCTCCTTCGACGCCCCCGCAGCTCGCCCTCCACGCAGAGGTCAGACTGAATTTGGAAATGGGAGTGGGGGCGGGAGGGAAGGAAAAGAAATCCGGAAGCATCTAGGCTACTGACTCTGGGCAAGGATTGTGTTTTATTCCAAGCCCAACATAATAGCGTTATCGGTTTTATTACAAAGTACGTTATGGGTTTTTTTCCTAGCAATAGTGAACAAAATCAGTCCATATTTATATTTGACCAGGTGTGGCTCACGTTTTTTTCATTTAGTCGGCTGAGCCACACTGCTCGTTAGCCGTGGTAATCGGAGTAAGAATTAAGGGAATGAAATTGATTGAAATTTGCCCCTTAATGTGTAAAAAGTTCTCCATAAATCCGGGATGTTTCTGCCTTCATACTTGAGGGACTGTGAGACTTTGGGATCGCGAAAACGGTGCCTGATACTGAATAGGAAGCAATGGAGGAGGCTTGCGTCTCTTAAGGGAGGAGCTGAAATAGCTCTTCAACCTAGTGTATTTTGCTAGCTGTGTGTTGATAGAAATCGCTCTCGTCTTGTTCTTGGACTGCACTCACACATAAAAAAGAATTGTGGTTATTTAACAAGCACTTATGGGCCAGGAACTGTTCTTTACGTAAATTATCTCATATGAACCTCACAGCCACCCTAAGAATTAGGTCCTCATTTACAAGACTGGAAACAGGCTTAGAGAGGCAAAAAAGTGCTTGTCGAACATCATACAGTAAATTAATATTAGAATATTTTTTTTGGCGAGAACAAAGTTTTAGCATCCATATTGCCTGCTAATCTACATTGTGGGTTTTTAAACACCACAATAATCTTACACTTCTCTGCCACTTAGCTCAGTTGGTTAGAGCTTTGTCTGGATAAGCCAACATTGTGGGTTCCATCCCAGGTCAGGGCACATGCAAGAATCAACCAATGAATGCATAAATAAATGGAACAACAAAATTGATGTTTCTCTCGCTCGATCTCAAACCAAGTTTAAAAAGTTAAATAACAACAACAACAACAAAAAAATACCCCTCACACTGCACTGTATCCGTCACAGTCTCTAACCAATATTTTTCAGCTTTATAGTACGTGGTGTTTTATGACTGATGACAGTTGAACTTTGCAGGGAATATGCAGAATAATGTTTCTCAATAACTTTATGCAAACTTTTAGTACTACACTCTATCATTAATGATTGTTAATGATTGCTGGAGTTTATCATGTTTGCTGGATTTTTACTCACTTTTTGTTTCCAACACTTAATACCTAATAAGTTCCCCTGTGCATTGGATAAATGAGACTCATATACTTTCAGAGCTGTAAAAGATCAATTAGAGAAACTTCCATTTGAATTTTTGAGGCTGTAAATTGAAGTTGAGTTTAGGATCAGGTGAGAATGGCCTGGCAAAAGTTGGTAGGGAAGAGCAGACAAAGATTATAAAACCTTTGAAATTAGTTAATTTGTTTTTTTGTTTTTAAAAGTTTCTAGTTTTTCAAAGCACTTTTCATCTCTTCTCTCATTTTATTCTAATCCTTTAAAGGATTACTCTAATCCTATAAAGAAGATTGAGAAAGGTTCTGTTTCACATGTGATATTTTAAAAAAGCCTCCAAAGGTAAAGTAAGTTGCTTAAGACTTACACAATGAGTCAGACTAAATCACTTAAACTCCTAATGCCTAGTCCAGTGCTCTTTTTACTATATCCCAAGGCCTAGAGTTTGACTTTGTCTTAGGGTAATATAACACTGTCCTAGGGAATAATTTATCTTCCAGGGGTCTGATAATTGGCAGTCAGTGAGACCCTTGATAAAATAAACCTATTATTGTCTGTGAGTTATTATGTGGTGAGTTAGATAATCCTTTTGGGGCCTGAATGGTAGGCCTCCTTTTAGACTCGATTTTGTACTTTAAAAAAGGTAACCTTGCAAGAGCATTTGAGATCTTGCTCCCTGGCATATGTCATTGGTTTGGCTCAAATAAACTTTAACGAAAAAATAAGAAGAAAGAAAGAAATGGGAAGGAAGGGAATCTTGCAACTGTGACTACCTGGGTGAATGATGCTAAAATGGTGGCTTCCACTAAAAGACTGTAGCTAGAATGGCCCACCAGAAGGGAGCAATCCAGGCTTCATGAATCAGATTATTGGATTTTGTGTTACTCTTTGTATATAATTCCTATAGGCCCTTAGTCTTCAGTAAAGTCTTATGTTACTATCCAAACCTGATTTCATCTGTGCTATGTGATATAAAGGAAAAGATTAGATGCTCTTGTCTTGGCCCAAAGGGCCAATCGTGGGGGTAGCAAGACATTCCAAAGGTAAACTTGGGTAGTCTCTCAAGGTTCTTGAAGCTTTTTGTTCCAGTGCATGCCTTGGTTTTATTTTTGTTAATTCAACAGTTTCTTTAGAGGAGTTTGTTTTTTTAAATAAAAAATTGACATTAAAGAGTTGGGAAAAGGGGTAAAGACCACAAATAAAGAATGAAAAAAAAAAAAAAAGGAAAAGGCCATGTGTGAAATAAGCAGTTTACCGGCATAAACACTTGAGAACCCTCTGAGTTCCTGTCCTCTCTTCTGCTTGTCTCATTTTACTGCAGTCCTTCTCTGCCTTTCTCTACCTTGAACATCATCTTTCTCTCCTCATGCTCTCAGTGTCTTTCTTCCCTCCCTCACTGTGACTTTATTTTCATTTCCTCTACCTATTATGGCTTAGATCTTAAATGTCTAAGCCCCAAGTGATACCTGTGTGAATAAAGGAACACTTACTCCAATTTCTACTTTATTCAATGCTCAAATTATTAATCTTTCAAATCTATGACATAACATTTCTCTAAGTAGTGAACACAACCAGGAAATCAAAATGTTTAAACTTAACAAATAAAAATTTCCCTGATATTTAAGCATTGATTACAAACTTTAGTTCATCAACATACTCTGAAAAGTTTAATTAAAATTATAAGATTTATATTTAAAAGCAAACAAAATATGCACAAATTTTCACAATAATGACTAAATTTACACTGACATTTACATTACTTCCAAAGTATTATTACCATAGGTTGAAATTAATATCTTTATTATCCCTGTACTTGAAAGGTTTCTGGGGTTGCCACATGTTTATTTCTTAAATCTTCCTAAAGGGTTAGCAGGGTCACGCTTTGCACAAGAGTGCCTGGCTGAAGGGTTCATGGGGGACTGAAAGACAGCTCTCACTCTGCTCTTAAGGTCATCTATCTGGTGACTGGGCCACCTGGAGGATGGGAGGTATGTCTTTTTCTTATTGGTACAAAGGTGTCAAAAGGACTAAAGGCAGCCCTGGAGTACAATAATATTATGGATACATAATTCTATTTTATCCTAGTTATAAAACCAAAAGAAGCAGCATATTATTTAGACCAATAAATAATTAGACCAGCTGAGGTTTCAACCAATTGAATCTTAGTTGGGTCATAGGCCTGGTGTGCCTTCTGGCAGGCTCTCCCTTTATATATTGATAAAATGTTTCAAATCCTTGCCATTCACAGACTACAACCCAATGCCTCTCCCGAAATGGTGTTTTTTAAAGTTTCATTGGGCCACCTTAGAGAATCCAGCTTCTTATCATCATATATTGACATAGACTGTTTACAAACTGATTTGTCTTATTAATTTGTTGTAATTAATTGGACGATTGAAAGATTTCATTTTTTATGAGTCATGGATGGAGCCTACACAATCAGCTATCTTCTGCAGGACATATGACATACCCTCCTCTTGAAACACACTAGTGAATTCTCTTTCTACTTTGTCATTTTGGTCCCCAGTGTTGATTTTATGTTGGATCTCCTTTTACCTGGATGTTATGTGTAACAAATGATGTGGCATACTTCTTTCTGTTCTTGGTATAGTTAATATTTTTTGTTCAAGAATGCTTGGCTGATTCCTAATTCCCTCTATTCATTCCCCCCTACTTTCACAATTAGAGAAAAAGCATGCCTATGCCTTATAAATTAATATAGGCTTTAGATTTTTAAAAATGCCAAGACATGTAACTCTGTACCTACTAAACTTCTAAAAAAATTAACATATATACTATCACATTCACTATCTTTTATAGCCAAACTACCTATTACTAAATTGTAAATTTTTTCCTATGGGGAATGATTAAGGAGTTTCAGAGATTGACATAGTTTCAATTATTTGTAATTATTTTCCCTTTTTTGCTTAATTGTTAGAGCTTGGTCAGTGAAAGACCTTTAAAGATGGTTCTATGGTCTCTTCAGCATTTCTCCCAAACATTTTGGAAAACATTTTTGCTTTAAAATGTTTTTTATGTTTTTAATTGATTTGAGAGAGAATGATAAACATCTATTTGTTTTCTACTTATTATTGTATTTGTTGTTCCCCTTATTATTGCATTCATTGGTTGATTCTTGTATATGTCCTGACTGGGGATTGAATCTGCAACCTTGGTATATTGGGACAATGCTCTAACCAAGTGAGCTACCTGGCCAGGGCAAAACATTCTTGCTTTATATAAACAAAAACATGTTCCAGATTATCTTCAGCTTTCTCTGACCCAAAACATGGAATGAGCTATTTTTAAAGGAACGCTTGTTCCTTTAAATGAAGAAAAACATTAGGGCAAAATCTGAGCTTCAGGGATGAATATCAGAGCACCACATGAGCACCTCTCTCCCAAACCATTTTCAGCTGACTAAATATTGTATAATAGCCCTTCTCTAAAGCAGAGGTAGAAAGTTCTGGTCTCACCATAGATTTTCAACTCATTTCATTTCTGGAATCACCTTACAGATTCCAGGTCCCTTTTGTATATAACCTTTATTTTTTTTCTTAAAAAAAAATTTTTTTTTGTTTTATTAACCAATGTCACCTCAATAATTTAAAAATAAAAAAAATGTTTCATATTTAAATCATTAGTCAATGATTCATGTTCAGCATTATTTGAACCATTTGCCATTCATTACACAAAGAGAAATATTTATTCGTGTTTTAAATGAAACAGGTATAGGGGAAAAAAGGAACACTGCATGAGTCCAGATTGAGATTAGGATAGTATCACTGGTAGGCCATTTTTTAGACAAAATTGGCAGACATTTCTTCTTCTTCTTCTTCTTTTTTTTAATTCTCACCCAAGGTTATGTTTATTGATTTCATTGAGAAAGGAAAGGAGAGAGAGGGAGAGATATCAACCGTAAGTACCCTGACTGAGATCGAAACCCCAAACTAGGTATGTGTCCTGACCGGCATTGAACTGGCAACCTTTTGGAGCATGGGACGATGCTCGAACCAACTGAGCTACCTGGCCAGGTTGGAGGACATTCATTGATTTTTTAAAAAATTATAATTTAATTCTAACACTATGAAATCATTTAAAACATTCCATTGTTAAAAAACTAATTTTGTTCCCAACAGACTTAAAATTTTAATCCCTCACCCTCATGTATAATCCTTTTATGTCTCACCAGTTGTCATTTTTGTAATCACTTCATTAACCTTGACAATCTAATTCCTTATGCTTTGTGTTTTTTCATGTCTTTCTCTCCTTTTTATTTTTCTTACTGTTATCATCATCATTAGAGTAACTTTAAAAGAGAAAAAGACTTCAGGCCAAGATGGAGGTCTAGACAGACATGCTGGGTCTCCCTCCACAACTAAGAAAGAATACAACTACCTTTTCATCTTCTCTTCCTTAAATATTCAAAGAATGGAATTGAAACATAATTCCTTCTCCACATTGTTCTGTGGAGAGTTATCTTTCTCATGACTTAAGCTCCTTGTAAAACTTGAGACATCAAGGCCCATCCCTACTTATAACAACTCTGGATTAAGTCATCAAAAACTTAATGCCTCGTGTGTGAGTCTGAGACAGAATACACTCTATAGAATACTGGCACATTTTTATTGACTTATTGATGTTACTTAAGTAAATAATGCTCTTAATAATTATTCCAGAACAATTTTCTACTTCAGTACAAATAGAAAGGGGCAGAGGACCACAGGAGAGAAAGCAGTTTGGACAAGCATTTTATAGTTTATCAAGGTTTGAGTAAAATTACTTCTTAAAAAAAAAGCATTGTATACATTGTTAGTTTTTTTTCATTGAAAGAATTCACTCAGGTTACCTAAAGTAGTGGGTTATTTGTTTTAAAGTTATGCACACACAAGCATAAGGAAGACATGAAGATTGACCACTCACCAGGCCTCATAGCATCCCAGGAAAAATTTTTTTAATTTAAATGTTTTATTGTTTATGCTATTACAGTTGTCCTACTCTCCTCCCCTCCCGCCTCCCTCCAAATAGCTTGTCCCCCTACTTCCATAATAAATCCCCATACCATTGTCCATGTCCATGGGTCATTCATACATGTTCTTTGACTAATCACTTCACCTTCTTTCACCCAGTCCCCACCTCCCACCTCCCCCTCCCCTCTTGCAGGTGTCGGTCTGTTCCATGTTTCTGTGTCTCTGGTTCTATTTTGCTCCTTATTTTATTTTGTTCATTAGATTCTACTTATAAGTGAGATCATATGGTATTTGTCTTTCACTGACTAGCTTATTTTACTTAGTATGATAGTCTCCAGTTCCATTCATGCTGTCGCAAAAAGAATTTTTTTTTTACTGCTGTGTAGTATTCCACTGGGTAAATGTACCACAGTTTTTTAATGCACTCTCTCTTGATCGGCACTTAGGCTGTGCTATTCTAAATAGCACTGCTGTGAAATAGGGGTGCATGTATTTTTTTTGAATTGGTGTTTTGGGATTCTTAGGCTATATTCCCAGCAGTGGAAAAGCTGGGTTAAAAGGCAGTTCCATTTTTAATTTCTTGAGGAAATTCTATACTCTTTTCTGGAAAACTTTTATACCTAGAACTCATGGGAGGAACAGGAATTACAGTTAGTACCTAACAGACTTGAGATGAAGTTTGCAAACTCAAAATTAAGTCAGGATCCAGTGTAACCCCAGTACTTGGTTATTGTGTCACTCTTTAGCGGATGTTTATTGATTCTTATTCTAATGTCCTGTCACTGATGTGACTCAACCACTCTTTCTGTTTGTGCTTTTTGTGTATTTCCACGTCCACTGTCACTACCAGTTAACTCACTGTTTATCCAAAGTTCAAATTCCAGAGAGGGCACAACTAACTGTTGCAGTTTGGATTGGTCCAGATTGAATGATTGGATGATTCATCACCATCATGCTGGCTCAGTGTAATTGTCTTAATAGTCACTTTTCTGGTGGCTCCTGGCTTGGATGATGAGCCAGGGTGACAAGGCACCTATTTATAAGGAGTTGTGGAGGACCACTTCAGGAACCAGTTCAAGAAGTTTGACCAACACAGTACATTGCATAACCTATCTTCCAAGCACAAAGCATCCTTCTTCTTGTACCTGAAATCCCAGGAATCCAAGGAAAGTGAAATAACGTATGGAAACTCCAGGATCTCTGACTTTTTTGGGGAAAGCTGGATTTCTAGCAACACTGTCTCATCATCCCTGATGAAGTGACAGTTGACTAGAGCTGAGCAGAGACTTTTAAAAATAAGGCCTGTGGTCCTGAAAAAAAGAAAAAAAAAAAATAAGGCCTGTGCTCATCCAGCTAATTTCACTCCTTTACTTACCTGACTCTTTAGGCAAATAAGCTTGAAATTCCTCCATAGATTAGAGGCAGTGAGACAAATGGCAATAACTTAACTGTGAGGCACCTGAGGACTTGGGCTAAGCTATTCAGAGCAAACGGAATGGTGGATGTGGTAATAAAAGCTTGAGACTTCATGACTGCCATCAAGAGTCTAGTGGAGGGACCAGGCAGAATAGAAGCATGAGGGTTGAGGAGAGGTAAGAAGCAGGAAGAGGAAAGAGATTGCTCCCAGACCTTCAATCTGGTTCATTTGGAGAGAAATCATAGCCTTGACAGGAATATGAAAATCCAAAAGGGGCAATTTGAAGAGAGAATATGATTTATGTGGTTTAGTAAGGTTTTATTTTTGATGTTCTTAATTTTAAAGTCAAATTAATTGTAAGTTTTGTGTTGTCTTTCACAAACAAAAGAACTCCAACATAATTAAGCTGTTTTTTACTTGCCTACGAACCCCTGATAGAAAAAGTGGTCTCACTCTTGTTTAGTACACAAACATAGAAATCTGTTTGCCTCCATGGAAATCACTGCCTCCGAACAGCCTGGTTACTTTTGGCTATTTCATTTGACAGTTTTAGAAAATAAGACTTAAACTACCAAGAAATTTAAAATAAATTAAGGAAAATGGATTGAAACATACCCTGTCAAATCTCCTTTATTTTTCAGGTCCCAGAACAGTCAATTTAATCCTGTCTTTCTAGTCAGCTAAAGTTCCATGAGAAGAACAGCATATTTCAGTTTTAGAAAATACTGCAGTGCCCCAATTTTTACAGTATTTGAACTTAGGGTTATATGATAAAGTAGAATTTCAGACACTAGAGCCTTTTCAATTGTATGATGGTAAAAGGTTACAAAATGAATACTTGTTTTAGAGAAATAAATGATTATAATTTTCAAGCCTAGGTGAAATTGTACAGAGATATTTTTAGTTTTTTGTACTTTGAAACCCCAGAACAGAAAAAGAAAAATGATATTTGACTAATGATTTTCTGTTAATTCTTCTTAAGGAATAACATTCCCATGTTCTTATAACATCCAGACAGATTTAGGATTTGTTCAGAGCAAGTCAACATTGCCTGAGTTATCTTTACTCTTTATTTACTCCTTAAAAAATTTAAGATTTTACAAGAAGATGAAACTGACATTCCCTGAATTATATAATTTTAAAATATTCCTGCACACACAGAGAAAGACCAAAAGAATGTTTGGATTGAACAGCTGAGGAACAACCACAACCACTTTCACAGAGAAGCTCAGAATGAAGTTGTTATGTTGGTATTTTGCCAAGTTTTCTCTGAGATATTGATTATGACTTGCAGCCAAATATGACTCATTGCTATAAATGCTATATCTAAAATGATCTCATTAACTTTGAGTTTCAGAAGAAAAGAAGGTGATATTTTGTCCTAACTAGTAAGTTAACACATTAGAGTTACTATTCAAATGTACAAGTGCATATAATGTGATTAGATTAAATACTGACATCAGGTGTTTAAGATATAGCCCAACCCTGACTGATGTGGCTCAGTGGATTGAGCACCAGCCTGCGAACCAAAGGGTCTCTGATGTGATTCTAGTCAGGGCACAGGCCCGGGTTGCGGACCGGTCCCCACAGTTGGGGGCATGCGGGAGGCAATCAATCTATGTTTCTCTTCCTCTATTTCTCCCTCCCTCCTCCTCTTCCTGAAAATAAATAAATAAAATCTTTTAAAAAAAAGTTAGGTTTCTTTAAAAAAAAAAAAAAAAAATATATATATATATATATATATATATATCCCAGCCAGAACAATCAATATTGATGCTCATTAGTCTATAACACATGCCATGTGCACAGAGCTTACAATCAGCTTCTTATTGCTATACGTACTCTAAATAAAGTATATGCAGTCAGGCAAGGGTCACCAGATTTCTGAGGAGCCAAACAGGAATAAAAAGAATTTGCAGGACACAGAGACAGATAATGGAAGAAGATTTTAAAAAGCCCCTCTAATTAATGGCATCAGGGTATTAGGAGTATAGTACATCCATGAAACAAATCAAGATGCTATAAAAAAAGAAAATACAAGAAAGAGGCTATTAAAATTTTTAAATATTATGACAGGAAAAAAAATCAGGTTTTGTTTACATTAAGCATAGGTTAAAACCCATATTTTAAAGAAACATCTAAGAATACTCTACTCTTTCCTAATAAGTCAGTAGTTGTGGCTATAGAGGTGGTACTTATTCTTGTTTTTTGTCCTCTCAAATTTATCTTGGGGTGCTCCAGGGACAATCAATGCCATGTTTATTTCAACTCTCCATGATTTAAGATTATTCTAAAATTCTCTTATTATTTTTCCTGTTTTTTCTTTTTAACTGTTTTATGGTTACACTTTAACTTCCTGTTCCTATCCATGTTTGGTGTAGAAAATTTAGTTTTCAAAATTATTGTACTCTGAGAAGTACATTTTAAAAAGTGACACTAACAATAAAGAAAACCATGATCTTTGACATATTTGTATTTTTCAGGGAACTGACCATGCTAGGAAGTGGAATTAAGCATAATCTAGTAAATAAAAATATAAATTTTAAAAAGATAATGGCAGCAGGAAGTTCATTTGTGTGTTAATGATTTTTAGATGATCAAAAGTTAAAATGCCATAAATAGCTTAAAAAAAAAAAAAGCTTTCAAAGACTTGTTGCAAAGTCACATGCTCAGCTCACAGGTTCCAATGATCAGGCATAGTTTATCTTTCCAAAGTCCACATTCCCAGACTGTTTTGACACAACTGCAATACCATTGCAACCTGGTTTTCAAAAATGTCAGAATTTCTGTTTGGTTAGCACAGTTTTTCTTCTCTCTAGACTTTCACACATGGAAAAGCAAGATTCTGCTTACCCTAAAATCTTTAAATATTAGGTTGGCCAAAAAGTTTGTTTGTTTTTTTCGGTAAGATGGCTCTAGTAGCGCTTAGCTATATTTAACTCCATTCAAAACAATTTTGTTAGATTCCATTGTGACAGCTGTCATATCACCGTGCACTTTAAAAAAACATCAAAATCGGTAAATTTTTTGTGTAGTCATTTTTATAATGAAGATGGAAGAAAATAGGCAATATTTTCAGCATATTATGCTTTATTATTTCAAGAAAGGTAAAAATGCAATTGAAATGCAAAAAAAGATTTGTGCAGTGTATGGAGTAGGTGCTGTGGCAGATCAAATGTGTCTGATTTGTGAAGTATTGTGCTAGAGATTTCTCGCTGTACGATACTCTAGGGTCGTGCTGACCAGTGGAAGTTGACAGTGATCAAATCGAGACATTAATTGAGAACAGTAAATGTGATACCATGTGGGAGATAGCAGACATATTCAAAATCTCCAAAATCAATAAAGTTATTGATGAAAATAAAAAAGTGTGTTTTTTATTTTATGGAAAAAACTAAATAGGCTTTTTGGCCAATCCAATAATATTGGCATTTAGAAGATGAACTACATGAACCATTGGTGTCTTCTACTTCTGGGTTACTGATGTCTACTCCCAGTATGTATGTACCCTAATTTGTAAATCCTGGCATCTTTTGAACCCTCTCATTTTCCAGATGATAAAAGTAAAATAATTTGCCAAGATTTAGAGTTAAGCATAGAACCCGATGCACAGAATGAAGAAATTATTTCTGAATTATACTGAATATATTGAAAAGGAACTTGTATCCAGAATATATGAAGAACTCTTACAACTCAATAATAAAAAGACAAATAACCCCAATTTAAAAATGGGTACAGGATTTTTTTTTAAAGTATATTTTATTGATTATATTGTTACAATAGTTCCTTTTTTTTTTTTCTTCTTTGCTCCCTGGGCACAGGATTTTATAGACATTTCTCCAAAGAAGATATACAAATGGCCAATAAGTACATCAAAAAGTGTTCAAAAGACGTTATTAGTTATTGGTGAAATGCAAATACAAAATCACCATGAGGTACCATTTCACATTCACTAGGCTTGACAGAATAGAGAAGAGAGTGACAGGTGTTGGTGAGGATGTGGAGAAATTAGAACTCTCCTACACTGCTAATGGGATAATAAAATGATGCAACTGCTTTGGAAAACAGTTTATCAGTTCTTCAAAGTGTTTGTATATACAGAGTTATTTATGACCCAACAATACCACTCCTAAGTATATAACCAAGAGAACTGAAAACATGTATACATACATACTTATATGTAAATGTTCATAACAGCGTTATTTATAATAACTAAAAGGTGAAAATAACCCAAATATCCATCTATTAATGGATGGATCAACAAGATCTGTCATAGACATACAATGAAATAGTGTTTGGCCATAGAGGGGAATAAAATACTTGATATATTCTATACATGAACAAACCTTGAAAACATTATGCGCAGTGAAAGAAACCAGACATTAAAAGTCCCACATTGTACAATTCCATTTATATTAAATGTCCAGAAAAGGCAAATTTATAGAGACAGAAAGTAGATTAGTTGTTGCCAAGGGATGGTAGGGAAGAGGGACTAGAGAGTGACTACTAATGAGCATGGGGTTTCTTTTTGGGATAAAGACTAAGTTTTTGTTTTGATAAAAATGTTTTAAAATTAGAGGTGATGGTTACATAATTCTATAAATATATAAAATCCACTGAATTGTAAACTTTAAAAATGTACATCTTATGGTATGTGAATTCATCTCAATAAAGCTGTTATATTAAAAAACACTTATTATACTTCTTCTTTGAGCTAATAGGTAAAGTGAGGTCTTGGAGAGACATAGAAATCTTCTGTTTCCAGGTGGAAAATTCCTCTGTCTGGCTCTCCATTAATTAATTCATCTGCTATTTTAATGTCTGTCAAGATTTTCATCTCAATACCACATCTTCCTTAGCTGGCACTGCTGCTCTGATTTAGGTAAAAATCTGTAGAACCTTTTGAATTCTAAACAGAGAAAAGCAGAGCTTCTCTGTTTGGAAATGATGTGGGGGAACTGGCATGTTAACATATACTTTTATATGTAGTCCAGTTTTGTTACATAATAGATTGTGAAACACACCTTTGATCTGGGACCTTTTCTGAAAAGTGAGAACCATTATTAGACCATAAACTAATAACTTTCTCTACCCTAAAACCATTAGTGGGACTTAAAAAAGTAAGCAGGTCCCACCATGTAACAATATGATAAACAGATATAACTTTTAATACTATAAAATATATCTTTTAGAAGGATTTGAAGAACATTTCCATAAGATAGGCAGACATAAGGGTACTGTGTAGAATGTCTAAAACAACCACAAATATACATTTCCTGCTTTCAAAAAGTTTGTATACCTTCTTGGGAAGATAAGCATTACATAAACAGTTTTAGTAAATGGTATAATGTATGAAAAGCACATGCTCTGTATACATTAAATAAGACCACCAGAATTCATTCACTTAACTTGCATTCACTATAAACTTTAAAGTGCTTTCTAGGTAAGATATACTATTTGAAACTTGGAGATAACTGTGCTAAACAAGATAGTGATCCCAGGTACTTAAATAGCAATGCAGAGCAGTAATGCGAGACATCACAAATCAGCATAGGACTTAGTGCAGTAGAAATGGAAAGGTTATTCCTTTGTATTTAAGAAACAGCCTTGGAAAGTTCCAGCTACAAAGTTTGGACTTGTTATCAGTTTATTAAAAGCTTCCAGGGTGGGGCTCTTACCTTTAGCTGCAGCAGCACACAATCTGCTCACATCCATACAGTCACTGATGACCATACAGTCACTCATTTCTATACATACACCTTCTCAGGTAGAGCTGGGTCACTTGTGATGGAAAATGGGTGGTATCTGGGGCCAGGCCAGGGCTACTGCCAGCTGGCTGCCTATACCTTCCCTCTATAAAGCAGAAAAGTGAGGTGCAGAGTGAAGGTGTTAATAGTGGGGCTGGCCCATGGTGAAGGGTTTATAAACAGGTTTTTACCTGAAGCCTTCCCACCAAGGTGACAAAGCCAGTCCAACATGCTGAGAATTTACAACTCTTAAAGCTGCACCTGGTAAATTCTGCTATCTTTCCACCAGTTTCTCAGTTAATGTTGACAAAGCTGTGATCCTGCCAGTTAGGCCCAATGAGATAAGGAGATAGGAATATAATTAGGTACACCAGCTCCTTCCCCTCTAAGAGCCAATTCCTTTGACACACACAGAGCAGGTGGAGCTTCACTGTTTGTTTCCTTTTTGCAGCTCAGACACTAAGACATATTTGTGCATAGATGTGTCTAAACTTCGTAACCTCTTCTCCTTGCTGAAAATGCATTATGTGTTTTCTTTCCCTCCGCCCCTTTCTAGGATGTCTAATCCACTCCCTTCTACACAAGACCAGCACACTCCCTCTTACATCTTATCTAATTGTTTTGCTCAGGGCTACCAGCTGTTTTTACATTGTTGAAGAGTTGTGCAATCGTAAGCAAAGAGGCCAGAGGTAGAAAGGGTGAGAAACAGCGCTGGCCGGGTGCTTCAGCTGGTTGGAAGGTCGTCCCATACACCACAAGATTGTGGGTTCCATCTCTGGTAAGGGCACATACCTAAGTTGCAGTTTTGATCCCCGGCGGGGGTACGTATATGTTTCTCTCACATCGCTCTCTCTATCTCTCCTTATTCTAGGATGAGGATTTAAAAAAGAAAGAAAGAGCCCACAATCCTCTGCTCTTGGTTCCTCTTTCCTCGCTTAAGATGGCGCTGCTCGCGATACATTCCTGGCGCTGGGCTGCTGCGGCGGCTGCTTTTGAAAACCGTCTGCGCCTCTTGAGTCTGATCCAGCCTCTAGTCTCCGTACGCGGATCAAGTTCGCAAAGGGGGTCACGTCAGCTCGGCGTCCCAGGAACCGCACGAGTGTCTCAGGCTCCCCAGGTATGGCCGCTGATAGAAAAGAGGACATCTTGGCATGGTCATGCAGGAGGAGGACTCCACTCAGACCCGAAAGAAGGGTTAAAAGATGTTGATACTCAGAAAATCATGAAAGCAATGCTTTCTTATGTGTGGCCCAAAGACAGGCCAGATCTACGAGCTAGGGTTGCCATTTCCCTGGGATTTTTGGGTTGCGCAAAGAGCATGAATATTGTAGTTCCTTTCATGTTTAAATATGCTGTAGACAGTCTCAACCAGATGTCGGGAAACATGCTGAACCTGAGTGATGCACCAAATACAGTTGCAGCCATGGCAACGGCAGTTCTGATCGGCTATGGTGTATCAAGAACTGGAGCTGCCTTTTTTAATGAAGTTCGAAATGTAGTATTTGGCAAGGTGGCCCAAAACTCAGTACGAAGAATAGCCAAAAATGTCTTTCTTCATCTTCACAACCTGGACCTGGCTTTCCACCTGAGCAGACAGACAGGAGCTTTATCAAAGGCTATTGACAGAGGAACGAGGGCTATCAGTTTTGTTCTGAGTGCTTTAGTATTTAATCTTCTTCCCGTTATGTTTGAAGTCTCTCTTGTCAGTGCTGTTCTGTATTATAAATGTGGTGCCCAGTTTGCATTGGTGACTCTCGGGACACTTGGTGCGTACACAGCATTCACAGTTGGCGTCACACAGTGGAGAACTAGATTTAGAATAGAAATGAACAAAGCAGATAATGATGCAGGTAATGCTGCCATAGACTCTCTGTTGAATTACGAAACTGTGAAGTATTTTAATAATGAAAACTATGAAGCACAAAGATATGATGGATTTTTGAAGACATATGAGACTGCTTCATTGAAAAGTACCTCTACTCTGGCTATGCTGAACTTCGGTCAAAGTGCTATTTTCAGTGTTGGTTTAACGGCTATAATGGTGCTTGCTAGTCAGGGAATTGTGGCAGGTACCCTTACTGTTGGAGATCTAGTAATGGTGAATGGACTGCTTTTTCAGCTGTCATTGCCCCTGAACTTTCTGGGAACTGTATATAGAGAAACTAGACAAGCACTCATAGATATGAATACCTTGTTTACGCTACTTAAAGTAGACACCCGAATTAAAGACAAAGTGATGGCATCTCCCCTTCAGCTCACACCACAGACAGCTACAGTGGCCTTTGATAATGTGCATTTTGAATACATTGAGGGGCAGAAAGTTCTTAATGGAATATCTTTTGAAGTCCCTGCAGGAAAGAAAGTGGCCATTGTAGGAAGTAGTGGGTCAGGGAAAAGCACAATAGTGAGGCTATTGTTTCGCTTCTATGAGCCTCAAAAAGGTAACATTTACCTTGCTGGTCAAAATATACAAGATGTGAGTCTGGAGAGCCTTCGGAGGGCAGTGGGAGTAGTACCTCAGGATGCTGTTCTCTTCCATAATACCATTTACTACAACCTGTTATATGGAAACATGAATGCTTCACCCGAGGATGTGTATGCAGTAGCAAAATTAGCTGGACTCCATGATGCAATTCTTCGAATGCCACATGGATATGACACCCAAGTAGGGGAACGAGGACTCAAGCTTTCAGGAGGAGAAAAGCAAAGAGTAGCAATTGCAAGAGCCATTTTGAAGGACCCTCCAGTCATTCTCTATGATGAAGCCACTTCATCATTAGATTCAATTACTGAAGAGACTATTCTTAGTGCCATGAGGGATGCAGTCAAACACAGAACTTCTATTTTCATTGCACACAGATTGTCAACAGTGGTTGATGCAGATGAAATCATTGTCTTGAACCAGGGTAAAGTAGCTGAACGTGGTACTCACCATGGTTTGCTTGCTAATGCTGGCAGTATCTATTCAGAAATGTGGCATACACAGAGCACCCATGTGCAGAGCCATGATAATCCCAAATGGCATGCAAAGGAAGAAAATCTATCCAAAGAAGAGGAAAGGAAGAAACTACAAGAAGAAATTGTGAACAGTGTGAAAGGCTGTGGAAACTGTTCCTGCTAAGTCACATGAGACATTTTCATTTTTTTTTTTTTTTGACTATACATTTGCACTGAAGCAAAAATAAAAATTTTTTAGGGACTACACAAAGAACATGTATGAGCAAAATTGTTTTATTAAAAAAATTATATATTCCCATGATTTATATCCTTCTTTTAGATAAGATTTATTTGAACGGTGGTTTGAGTTTTATATCTTTCACAATCTATTTTAATGTGGTATCTTTGTTTATTCCCAAATTATTTTGTTGTTACTGCCTTCATTTTGCTCAAATCACAATTTTTTTTTACTATTTGACTTTACTCCATTTCCATTTTGGAGGCCTGATAGTCATTTGATGATATCCATAACCAGATGAATTAGATTGGTTTCCAAATTTTGGTAGTTTTTAAAACCCTCTTCAGGCTGACAATTTAGATGGAAAGTGTCTTTTTCTTAAAATTAAAAAAAAAAAAGAGGAAGACAGTGAGGTTTATTTTTTTTTTCCTTGCCACCACCATTGAAATACTTCAATGATAGATATCTATACTCATATTTTTATAAAGTATTTGCCACTATGTACCTTTTAAGGAAAAACCTAATTCTTGTGTTAACCAGCATTATGACTGTCATCTAATGGTAAGAATTTAATTTTTCCCACCAAGATGAGGTATCATTTTTGTTTTGGACAAAAATTTATATATTTCTCTTTAAAGACTTACAAACCCTGATGTAATTTGAGACATGTCATACTGGGAGTGATCTAAAACGCTTAGGAAGGTAATTGCCTTTTCTGTTTCTATCTTAAATACACTGCTTTTGTTATCCAAAGTTATAAAAAGAAACAACTAAATGAGATGTGTGCGTGCATGCATGTGTGTGTACACATGCTCACATGGGTAAATAGCAACATCCACTTAAAAATTCTTAATGACCTTTAGAAAAATAGGAGAGGTTGGACTGGAATCTGTATTGATACTTGAGAATTACTTTATCACAAGATCTCCTCTTCCTTTTTCAGTAATTTCATGAGTCCCTTTAAGCTTTGATGTAACAAAACTAGCCCAACTGAAATATTCAAATTTTACCTGCTAGAAATAATAAAATGTTGATATATGTTCACTGACAAAAAAAGAAAGAAAGAAAGAGAAAGAGTGAGAAACTGGGATCCTGTTCTAATATCAGGGTCTGGCATCTCTGGAGGGTTGGGTCCTCCATAATCACCGTCGCTGTAGGACAGCAGTTTTCAGAATGTGACCAGAGAACATTTTGAGTCCCCCAAATTCTTTCTTTTCCAAATACATGTCTGTACAAGACTGAATTTCAACCAAAACATTTCACAACAGATTGAGTGCAGAAGCAGATATGAAAATCCAGCTGCCTTCTATTAAGCCAGACATGAGAGGTTTGCAAAAAAGCAAATGTTACTCCTCATTAACTTTTGTTTTAGAAAATATGGCTGTATTTTACATAAAAATGTTATTTGTGACAACATGTATTTTTGTTGTTAATTTTAAGGAAATTAATATTTTAAAAGTTTTGTTTAAATTTCAACAGTAAATGTTTACATACCTATATAAAAAGAGCTCCTTAGAGTCCTCCACAATTTTTAAAGTATGAAGGGTTCTGATACTTAAAAGTTTGAGAACCACTCTTCTAGATCTGCTATTGGCACCCATTTGATCTCTTACTTAAAAAATTTTTTTTTAATTATTTATTTATTTATAGAGAAAGAGGAGAAGGGAGGGAGGTCTCTCACACACACACAACCAGAGACCTGGCCTGCAACCGAGGCATGTGTCCTGACTGGGAGTTGAACCAGTGACCTTTGGTTTGTAGGCCGGTGCTCAATCCACTGAGCCACACCAGCCAGGGCTCTTTTTTTTTTAAATAAATTTTTTAATCCTCACCTGAGGACATGCTTATTGATTTTTAGAGAGAGTAGAAAGGAGGGAGAGAGAGAGGGAGAGAGACACGGATCTGTTGCCTCTCATATGTGCCCCAATCTGCAACGTAGGCATATGCCCTGACAGGGAATCGAACCCATGACCTTTTGGTTTACAGGATAACACCCCAACCAACTGAGCCACACTGACCAGGGCCATTTGTTCTCTTTCTTGCTCTTTCTGAGATACCAACCTAAGATCCATGGCTTCAACTACCACCTCCAAGTTGGTGATTGCTGTGGACAGCACATGAGCTTCTATTGGCTGCTCTGCCCATAGATAAAGGAAACAAGATTGCCCCTAAAAGGTGAACTGGATAAATTCGTATACCATAGATCAGCCATTCACTCATTCAACAAGTATTTATTGAGCACCTACCCCATGTCATGTACTACTTCAGACACTGGGGTTACAGTAGAAGGCAAAAAATTCCTGGACAGTCTACTGGGAATAACCCCAAATTCCAAGTTCTTTTTCCCACAAGGTTCCCAAAGGTGATGTTCTGACAATGGACAATGATAAAGGAAGGCAAAGTTATGTGATGAAGATTAGGTATGTATATGTGTGTGTTTTCATTTATCCCAGAAATTATGTTGTCCATTAGCTATCTGCTAGTGGGCCTCTGGAAAGTGGGTATTTACAGATTTCATCTTGATAAGAAGGGCAGATATGATGCAAGAAAAAGTCCTGCCAACCACAGGAGTGGGGAAGGAAGGGAGCCAGGAGAGCACACCTTGGGGTTGGCGACTCAAGGACAAGACCATACTGGCATACTTGCAGCACAGGTTTGTGGCAATTCAGAGAAGAGCATGGGCTCTGAGCCACCATGAGGTCATCTAAGCACCACCCTTCAGATGAGGAGGAGAAAAACGGGAAACAGCTCTAATAGGGAGTTATTACCTGGAATGAAAGTATCTTACGTTAGGAGAGTGAGATGCTTTAACTGGTCATTTTAAGCTCCATCTCCAACATTTCCTTTTCTGTATCTGTGATGTTGTGTGATAAAATCTCATCCTGGCTGCATTAACATTTTATTGTTGCTGGGCTTGTGCGTGAAACCCTTGAGGCAGGGAACTCTGGAAAGAATGACTCAATAAAGCTCTTCCTTCTAAACGTAAATATGATATTTAGAAGTTGGCCAAACAGAGACAAGGAGGCTAAAGAGAAGAGATGCCAGAAGGCAAAAAGAACAGGATGGACAAATTTACTCAATTAATTTTGTTCTTTAACAGTTTTATGAGAAAGATGTCACTATATTACAAAGCTAAAATAATCAGAACAGTATGGCGCTGGTATAAAAACAGGTACATGGAAGACAGCAGAGAGTCCAGCTTACTTGGCCCATTAATGTATGCCAAAGAAGGCAAGGATATAAAATGGGCTAAAGACAATCTCCTCAATAAGTGGTGTTGGGAAAACTGGACAAACACATGCCAAGAAATGGAATCACACCACTTTCTTATACCATATACAAAAACACACTCAAAATGGATTAAAGACTTAAGACCTGAAACCATAAAACTCCTAGGGAAGAAAACACAGAAACTCTTTGACATCACTCTTAGCACTTTTTGGTTATGTTTCCTTGGGCAAGGGAAACAAAAGAAAAAATAAACAAATGGGACTACATCAAACTAAAAAGTTTTTGCATGATGAAAGAAACCATCAACAAAACAAAAAGACACCTACTGAATGGAAGAAGATA
Source organism: Furipterus horrens (assembly GCF_987537825.1). Lineage (NCBI taxonomy): Eukaryota > Metazoa > Chordata > Mammalia > Chiroptera > Furipteridae > Furipterus > Furipterus horrens. The sequence goes on along the minus strand of NW_028327176.1, from coordinate 132,739,300 downwards.
GTCATATTTGATAAAGGGTTAATATAAAAAAAATATAAGGAACTCATACAATCACTTGTCTTCTAAAGAAACACAAATTAAAACCATGATGAGAAATCATCTCACACCTGTCAGAATGTCTATCATCAATAAATCAACAAATAACAAGTGTTGGTAAGGATGTGGACTGTTGTACAGTGTTGGTGGGATTATACATTAGTGCAGTCCCTGTGGAAAACAGTATAGAAAAAATTAAAACCAACCCTGGTCGAGCAGCTCAGTTGGTTAGAGCATTGTCCTGATATGCCAAGGTTGAGGGTTTGATTCCTGGTCAGGGCACATACAAAAATTGACCAATGAATGCATAAATAGATGAAATAATCTGTCTCTCTCTCTCTCTCTCTCTCTCTCTCTCTCTCTCTCTCTCCTTCCTCTCTCTTCCTCTCAGTCTCTAAAATCAATAAATTAAAAAATAAAAATAAAAATAGAGCTGCCATATAATCCAGCAATTCCACTTCTGGGTATTTATATGAAGAAAACAAAAACATTAATTTGAAAAGGTATATGTACCCCTATGCTCATTGCAGCATTACTAGTACAAGCCCAAGACATGTAAGCAACCTAGATGTCCATCAATAGATGAATAGATAAAGAAAATATGATACATATACACTATGGAATATTATTAAACAATAAAAAGAATGAACTCTTGCCATTTGCAACAACATGGATGGGCCTAGAAGGCATTTTGCTAAGTGAAATAAATCAGGCTGAGAAAGATAAATGCCATATGATTTTATTTATATGTAGAATCTAAAAAAACAATGTAGATACAAACCCATAAGTAAACAGGACAAGCTGATGGTTGCCAAAGGAGAGGTGAAAGGATGGGAATTAAAGAAAACAGTTTTATGGGAAGAAAAACCTCATTTGTATCAAGGTGCTATTTATTTTCCCTAGACTGCCTTAGTATGAGTTTGTACATAATGTTAATGTAAGAAATGTCCAAACCTATAAAGACTATGAGCTTGAGTCAAAACAATGACATGCCTGGAAGCAAAATCTCAAATGCTCCTTTTGAGGGTGTTTAAGCCTCTGAGGGGTCTGGAAAAAAAGGATTATACTGGCACTTCAAAGGTGTGTTAACCTAGATACACAAGAACAATGGACAGAGCTTGTTTAGGGCAAAGACAAACCTGTTATGAATCTGAGGCAGACTAGTCACCATGACCTGCCCAGCTGGTGATTTCTGATTAGATCACTGTATGGTTACTTTTGGTCACTGGACTTGTATTTACTACATAGCCCTCCACCCCTTTTTTGTTGTTGTTCACAATGACTATTTAGTCACCATGCGTAATTTTCTTTGCCAAGAGAAATCAAACAATGAATTATTCTCAGTATCTACTCTTTTCTCCTCTGATACATCTTCAGAGGAATCCACCACCATTATACCTTCCCCATATCTATGTTTTAGTGTCCTTAGGGACGGAAAGAACTTGACAGCATTCCTAGTCCATGTTTTTCACACAGGGACCTTAAACCCCTGGATGACCCCATGATGTGCTGCCTGGAAGCCCTGAAGGTCCAGTCCAGTGAGGCTGGAATTAGAAACTGGATCACTTGGTTTTCAGGCCAGTGCACTTCCCACCACACAGCAACCTTGCAAGGCTGTGCTAAGTCTACTCTGGGCAATTCTGGTCTTCCACCTCTAAAACCACCCTATCTGAGAGAGCGGCTCTAAGAGAAAATGATACGATATGGAAGGGTTTTGGACAAGGAAGAGAGAGATTCAGAAGCAGCAGGAGGAGGTACATAGCTAGATTGGTCAACATGTCTTTGAAAGAAACCCTATCTTCTTTATTTTTTTAGGAACCCGCCACCCCACACACAAGGTCATCTTATCTGATTATGTTATAAAGTGAGTGTTTACTTTTCTAAAATGAATAGTTAAGGTCTACATTGCAATCACCCATAAATCCTTTCAGAAAGTTTTTGAGCACCGATAATATCAATAATACTAAAAGTGCTATGTTCAGAATCACATATGGAAAATTAAATGAGTTATACTGCTTTCTTTTTTTTAAAGGTGACAACCCTTTAGAGTGTTTATATTTGGACCAGTCAAAATTAAATAAGATCAGGCAAAGCGCTTGTATTACAGTAGACCTTTAATACATATTTTTTCTTTTCTACTTTAAAAAATATTTTATTAAACATGATAACATATTAAGATTATACCAGTGCACCCTGGCTGGTGCCCAGAGTATGAGCGGGAAGGGCCCCAGGTGCAGTGCCACGTTGCTCTGGTAACAGAACTAGCAGGGTGCGTGATGACAGATTCCCCACCCCCCAGGGCAAAGACGCTGCAGGAGGAAGTAACTGTGCTGAGTGTGTGCCTGGCTGGTGAAATGTTTGGCTAAAGGAAGAGCCCTCCTACTCCCTTCTGATCCCTGGGTGGGGGTGAGACCAGAGGACGCAGTCACATGTACCTTGGAGGTCAGGATGGCCCCCTGGGGAGGAGCTGTGCCAGAGAAAAAAACTGTCAGTCTAGCCTGGGAAAAAGATGGGATTAATGGGGGAGGGGGTGTGGACCCTCCTGGGAGCGTGGGTGGAAGTTTGGGCTGGGAGATAGAAGCCGAAGGAAGGGAGAGCTGCCTTCTCATGGCCCCACCTGGCTGATGTGCTGGCCAGAGTGTTGGCTGGATTGGGGGGGTCCTAGAAGCCACGTGGAGAATGGCAGCTCCATTAACACATGCAGACTCCAGGAGGGAGCTGAAGCTGGAGAGCTACCCTCTTAGCTTCCCCAGGCTCCAAAGGACAGAAAAGAATGGAGCTGGAATTCAAGGCATTGTTTTGGGTTTTGGACTTTTGGGGAACAGCTGGGTTTTGTTTGTGTTTTATGGAAATGATGAGCCTGGAGATGGGGTGTCTCCCATCCTCCCAAATTGTGCAACATTTTAATAAAGACCTCTTTCCTACCTCACCAACCTCTGTCTCTGGAATTTGTCTGTGGGTGACGATGGGCAGCTGAACCCACTTTTGTTCAGTAACAAAGACATTCATGTAGATTTTACATACACAGAGTGGGGCAAAAGTAGGGTTGCTGTTGTGAGTATGTGAAACACAGTTCATTCTTGCATTATTATTTATTAATATATTATTTTCCATTCAAACAACTGTTAGCCTATTTTTGCCCCACCCTGTAGTTTAAGAATTTTTGAATTCTTATTTAATAGTATTTATGAGAAAGCAATTCTGATTCCCTTTCGGCAGGTGAGGAAACTGACAGGCAAAGAGGTTAAATTATTAACCCAACACCTGTAATTAGTACTACTCGATTCTAAGTCTGTCACATTCATTCAAGACCACTATCATCAGGCACTCTGCCCACCCACCACTCCACTGAGACTACCTTTTCAATGACTTCCCAATTGCTAAATCCAGTGATCAATTTTCAGTCCCAGTTTTCAATTTTTAGTACTGTAGTCCCCCTTTATCTGCAGGGGAGACATTCCAAGACCCCCAGTGGATGCCTGAAACCACGAATAGTACCAAACCCTATACATATTATATTTTTTCCTATATGTGCACATCTATGATAAAGTTTAATTTATAAATAGGCACAGTAAGAGATTAAAAATAATAACTTATAAATAGGACAATTATAACAATATGCTGTAATGAAAGTCATGTGAATGTAGTCTCTCTCTCTCTCAATATTGCATTGTACTTTACCCACCTTTTCACTTAAAGGAGGCACTTCACAGTTTCTCTTTGGCATACCTGGATTGCCAGTGTCACTACTCTTGTGCATTTGGGCCATTATTATAAAAGTCAAATAATGGTTACTTGAACCCAAGCACTGTGATACTGCAACAGTCAATCCCATAACCTAGACTACTACTAAGTGACTAACGGGTGGGTAGTGTATAAAGTGTAGAGATGCTGAACAAAGGGATGATTCACAGTCCAATTGGGATGGCAAGAGATTTCACCATGCTATTAGGAATGGCCTGCAATTTAAAATTTATGAATTGTTTATTTCTGGAATTTTTCATTTAATAATTTTAGACATCTGTCGCCCATGGGTAACTGAAACCACAGAATGTGAAGATGTGGGTAAGGGCGGACTACTATACTTGACCTTTCAGTATCATTTGTCACAATTGATCACTCCCCTTTTCCTTAAACACCTTCCCCCACCTTTGGTTTCCAGCTCCCCACTTTGTCCTACCTCTGTAGCATCTCTCTTAGTCATTTTTGCCTAATCCTCCCATTTTCTTAGCACTGCAGGTGTCAGTCCTTGGATTTTTCTATCTATACCCTCCCTACTCCTTAGGTGATCTCGACTTAAACACCACCTTCCCCAAACTGGTTCATCTCTTACATGTTCCCCATTTCATTCAATGACTCTCTTCCAGTGGCTCAGGTCAAAACCGTGGATAATCTTTTAGTCTTGTTCTCTCCCATTTCATATCCTATTTGACCATTTATCCTATCTTCATGGTTACCATCCAAGTTTAACTCTCACCTAATATTTCAGTAGACTCCTAACTGGGCTCCCTTGGCCCTGTCCACCCTTCTAAATTCTATTCTTCACATAGCATCAAACCTTAAAAATGTTAGTCAGATCCTATTGCTGCCCTGCTCAAAGCCCTCTAGTGGCTTTCCATATTGTCAGAGAAAAATCCCAAGTGCTTACCATGGCTTCTGGCTCCCTCTTTCACCACTTGTATTTTCTCTCGCTCCCTCTTAGCCCCATGCATTGGCTTTGCTTTTCCTTGGTCATGCCAAGCTGGCCTGGCCTCAGGAAATCTGCATCTGTTAGACTCCCTTATAATGCTCTCCTCTGGGCCTCTGCAGGGCTCACTCTTGTACTTTATACTCAAGGCTTTTGTCCAATGTTGCTCCTCAGAAAGGATTTCCCTCACATGCCACCTAAAGTGACACTCTAAGTACTCCCTTTTTCTTTATTTTTTAAAATTTATTTTAAATTTATTTTAGAGAGAGGAGAATAGATGGAGAGAAACATTATGTGGTTGCCTTCTGCAAGGCCCCAACTGGGAATGGAGCATGGAGCCTGCAGCCCAGGCATGTGCCCTGCCGAGGGATCAAACTGGCAAACTTCTGGTTTGCAGGACGATGTCTAACCCACTGAGCCACAATAGTCAGGGCAATTTCTTTAAGGAGAGAACATAGAAGATGGAAGAAAGCTAGATACAAGTCAGTTAACAAGATTATGTATTCACTTGGGGATGGTTATGCCTCTGAGGGGTCTGAAAAAGAGGCATTTCAAAGGTGTGCTAAACTAGGTGCACAAAAACAATGGGCAGGGCTTGCTTTAGGTCAAAATAACCTGTTATAGGCCTGGGATGTGACTACCCAACATGACCTGGAATTTATGATCAGATCACCCTGTGAGGTTGCTTTTGGTCACTGAACTTGTACATACCCCCTCTTTTTTTGTCCACATTTTCTATATGCCAGGCACTGTTCTCTACTCTGGGAATACAGCAGTGAATAAAATGAAGTCCCTGCTTTGATGGAGCTTATATTTCAGTGGGGAGAGAGGTACCATAAAATAAAGCAAGTAAATAACTATGTATTGCACCAGAGGGTGGTAAGTTCTATAGAGAAAAATAAAACAGGTAAGGGGGATAGACAGTGCAAGGGGGAAAAGTTTTGGCTTTTGTTCTTTTGAATCGGGTGTGAAGGAAAGCTTTATTGGTAAGGTGATGTTAAAGTGAGACCTCAATGAAGTGAAGGGAGCAAGTCATGAGGATATCTGCTGGAAGAATGGTCCAAACAAAAGAAAAAGCAAGTGCAAAAGCCTGAGGTGGAAATAAATATGGCTCTACTGAGGAACGGCAAGGAAGCCAATATGACTGGAACAGTGACTAAGGGGGAGAATCAAGGAAGGTAAGGCAAGAGAGCTAAGGAAGACAAGGTGGCATAGGGCTTGTAGTTCATATAAAGACTTTGCTGGGAAATTTTCCTTTGAGGTAGGAAAAAAGTGCAGTGCTAGAGTGTTTTAAGCAGAGGAGAGGCATGATATAACTTACATTTTAAAAGGATCCCTCCAATTGTTGTGTTCAGATGAGATTGTGGAGGGGCAAGGGTGGAGGCAAAGAGATCTGTTATAAGGTTGCTGCAGTAGTATAGGCAAGAGGTGATGGAATCTTGGCCACACTGATAATGATAATGGTGGTGAGAAGTGGTGGAATTCTGGGTATGTTTTGAGGGCAGAGCTCGCAGAATTTGTTAGTAGACTGTATATAGAATATGAGAGAAAGCCAGGAGTCAAGGTGAGACTGGAGGTGTGGGCTGAGACCCTGGTGAGATGCAGTTGCCATTTGCTAAGATGGCAGAAACCGTTGGAGGCAGAGATTTAGGGGGTGGAGTATTAGGCATTCTCTTTTGGAGATATACATTTAATATGCCTCAGAACTATATATTGGGGATATCAAGCAGGCAATTGAATATTTTTATCTGGAGTTCAAAAGGGAAATCTGGCTGGAGATGTATATTTATGAATCATCAGCATATCGATAGTATTTAACGTTACATGGTGCCTAAGATTATCTGGGAAATAAATATAGAGAAGGAAACATGTTCTGGAAACTAGGCCCTGAGGCTCTCCATTCATAGAGGTCAGGGAGATGAGGAGGAATAGGAGAGGGGACAGAGAAGGAGCAGCCAGTGAGACAGGAGCAGAAATGATGGAGTGATGTCTTGTAAGCCAAATGATGAGGATGTTTCAAGGAGGAGACAGATCAGCTGCGTACATGCTGCTAAGAGATCCAGTAAGACAAGAACTCAGAACTGACCACTGGATTTAACAATGTAGACCACACAGATGATCTTGACAAAAGCAGCAGGGGGGGTGAAAAATTGATTGGAGGAGATTCAAAAGAGAAGGGGAAGAGAAGAACGGAAGACAGCATGTACTGACAACACTTTCAAGTTTTGTCTAAAGGGAAGCAGAGTGGCCAGAGGGAGACATGGAGCTGAGAGGCAAATGTTGTCATGTATAAGCTGAAGATATTTTAGAACATGTTGATAGGCTGATGGGAAAGACCTAGTAGAGAGGATACTTTGACTATGTAGGGGACAGAGAGATAATTTCCCAAGCAATGTCTTTGAGTAGATGAGAGAATATTGGATCTAGTACCCAGTGGGGATGATGACCTTGTACAGGAGGCTTGGTTAGTTTCTCCATGACAACACGTCATAGGCAGAGGATATAGTAGATGTGGTGATGGGAGCATGTAGAAGACTTTTTTTCCTGGCTGGGTTGCTTCTCTTTTCTTAGGGAAATAGGAGGTACAGTCATCAGCTATGTGAGGTTTGAGGAGAGAAGAGAAGGTGTAAAACAGTTGGCTTGGAGAATGGAGGGGTGGATAATTTAGGGAATGTAGTAGGATTGCCAGACAGCACCAAGGACACACTTGAGGTTAGTGGTCATAATTTAATGTGAGCACTCCACACGGTTGGTGGTTTTTCTCCAGCCGTGCTTGATGACACTTGTGCAAAGGTAGAGCTGGCAGACATTGGCTTTAGCATGGGTTGGGTTTTGCCAGGCAATTTTGATGATGGGAGAAAAGTAGGAAGTAATGAATCATGGATATAAGCTGGGTAAGAATAGACACGAGGATGTTATGGATGCTGAAATGGTTCTAGGATCAATGGATTGTAGATCCCAGACAGAGGAAGAATTTTGAAGTCAGAGCTGGAAAGCCAGGAATGGTGGTCAGAAAGTGGGATGCTTAAGACTGAGATTTTGAACACAACTCCTGAAGGAACTAACTATAGGACCTTAGGGTTCAGAAGCTCCCCAGACCAAGTTTTCTATTTCTGAGTATAAGAAAAGCTTTTGGTATGTGTTATAGGAATAGTTTGTGAAGAGAGGGGAGAAAGTAAACAGTGATGAAGACACCTTAGACAGAAGGAAGTAGATTAATAATTATATTAAGCATAAAGGGAAAGCAAACTAAATAAAGTAAAACCAAAATCAAGGTCACAGAGATCTACGTAGAAAAGGAAAAAACTGGAAAGAGATTTATCCCACAAGGCAAGGTCATAGTGGCTGGTGTAGGTGGGTAAAGGGATTTAGAACCAGGGTTGAAAAGTAAAAACAGAAATACCTAACATGCCCTGATAGGTGTGGCTCAGTTGGTTGGGCATCGTTCCGCAAAGTCAAAGGTTGCTGGTTTGATTCCTTGTCAGGGCGCAAACTTGGGTTGCGGGTTTGGTCCCCAGTTGGGGCATGTTTGTGAAGCAACCAATCCATGTTTCTCTCTCACATAAATGTTTCTCTCCCTCTCTTCCCCTCTCTCTTAAATAAATAAAATCTTTTAAAAAAGAAAGAAATATCTGACATTGCTGACCCATGAGGGGACTTCCCATGGGTGCTATCAAAAATAGCTGATTTTATGGCTCTTTGAAAGTCCTTATTCATAACATCAGGAGCTGTTTGCTCACTGGCTACCATGTGTGATGATGAGATGCATTCCTCTCAAAGAGAACTATGACAACTCAGTAGTCATTCATTTCAGGGGACATCAAGTAACAGTCAAACCACAGGATGAGCTGGAATAATAAAACACATTGTCTGGACACACTGCTTCTCCAAACACAAGTATCTGAAAGAGCAGAGTGGGAGAACTCTGGCTTCTCAAGTAAAACTCAATAAAAATTTAATTAATAACTTAGGTTGCAGACCTTTTTGTGGCTTATTATTTACTCTTGAAAATAATCATCCATGAAAAATTTCAAATAAAAATAAGCTCAAAAAGAATTCTTATTGTGATGATGGTTGCACAGCTTATAAATATACTAAAAGTTATTAGATTACACACATAAAATGGGTGAATTTCATGGAATATAAGGTGACACCTCAAAACATTTTAAAAAACTGAATTCACATTTATTAAATATTGTAATGCCATATTTGAAAATTTAAGTCAGGGTCAGACTTAAAATAGTACTCAGTGTTGATTTTTAAAAATTATTAGATTAAAAAGCTGACCAGTACACAGTTCTTGTGAAAGAAAAACCCATTAGAGAAGAATTGGGTCACTCATTATGTACTATACTAGTTAATATAAACCAGAAGTGCAATTGCAACATTGCCCAGGATAATAACAGGAGTTTGTGTAAGGCGCCAGAAAATTCTGTCGTTGCAACACTCCTTGGCCAGTGCGTGCTTTTGTTGTTCCTAGCAAAGTTCAGCCCATATTTTCTATTCTCTCCCTCTCTGAGAACAGCTCAGCAAAATAAAATTTGGGTTTATTGTTGGACAACATTATTTCACACAGACATCAAACAGACCAAAAATAAATAAATAAACAAACAGCAACTACAAAAACTGAAAAAGGGAAAAGAGAAGCCTTTTATTTTTGGCCTCTCATACAAACCAATTACTCCTTGGGCAACTAAGTACATACACAAAAGTAATTACTGGAAGGCTTGGAATAGATTGCTTTTTTGTTGTTTTTTTTGCTTTTATTTTTACAAGGTGGTTTTCTCCTTTCAGATTGTAATGACCATGGTTACACTACAAGTAAGGTGGGGCAGAGAATGCTCCAAAGGCTGGTTTGGTCATCTGAGATCGTTAAAAATGGCTGACCCCTAACGATTTGTACAAAAATATAAAATACAAATAAAAAATACAAACAAAACTTTTCTTTTAAAAGTATTTTTAGCCCTGGCTGGGTAGCTCTGTTAGAACATGGTCCCAACATGCCAAGGCTGCGGGTTCCATCCCAGGTCAGGGCACATACAGGAATTAACAAATGAATGCATGAATAAATGAATGGGACAACAAACTGCTCTCTCTCTCTCTCAAATAATTAAATAAATTATACAAATAAAATAAAATTAGTTTAAAAATTTTTTAAAGTGCAAGTATTTTTAAGAATTAAAAAAAAAAACCAAAAACCAGGGCCTTGGAAGTTTTGTTTTTTTCCTCCTCTGTTGTGAATTCACATTGTGGTTTTGGTTGGGTGGGGAGAGGGCATGTCATCTGTGAGTGACGCAGCCTTTGAGGGGACTCTCTACATGAAGGGAACCATGTTTAGATTCTGGGACAGGAAGTAGAGGGTGAACAGGTCATGGTGGACTTTTTTTTTTAGTTTAAACTTTTTCTTTTTTGCTGTCTAGTCATCCTCATCGGTCTTCTGCTTCTTGGTGTCAACATCGTCATCCTCATCATCTTCAGCTGCCCCTTTGCCAGTTGCTGTGTCAGCCTCCTCATCTTCATCTCCATCCTTTTCTTCTCCACTTTCCTCCTCTTCTTCATCTACCTCATTGCCAGTCTCCTCCCTGTACTTCTTTTAAATTTTCTTTGCTGGATGTACTTTACTGCCAGAAATGTAACAATTTTTAATACTAAAGTGGGAAGATATCTAGAGGATAGCTGTACATTTTGCTGACAGGAAAAAGGCCAAGTAAGAACTTGCATGTAAATCAGCCTGCTAGCTAAGTCATTGTTCCCTCCAATAAAGCTACACATCTGGAGTGTGACTGGAGCAGCAATTTGAATGCTCAGCTGGCCTAGTTTCTACAGATTTTGGAAAACCCTTAGTTAGGACACAAGTGTGCTGACGTTGGGGCCCGCTGCCTAATGATCTCACAGTTGTTATTTTGCAATAATTATTCATGACAGTGAGCAGTCACTGAATATTCCAGGCTTACAACTGTGTTACTCAACTTTTTATGTTTATTGCCAAACTGAAATGTTTAAAACACCCAGCAGTGCTAGACAAACCGGAAGTCTCAATTTCGAGTATCTCTTTTCTGCAGTAATTAAGAATTTGTGCCAAGTCCAGCCTCCTTGCTTTTCCTCAGGTGATTCCCAACCCCGCTTCCTGCTGCACCCCACGGCCTGACTGAGCCAGACCCCATGCACCGCCCAGTCTTGGCTCCTTCTGTGCCTTTCAGAGGGCCAGCTCTGATGCAATCTCTCCTGAGTTCACGTCCCAGTTCTGCCCCTTAAGCAACTGTATGACTTCGGGAAGTGTCTTTACCTTCCCGGGAAAATGAATCAATACTTCTCTGGGTGGTGGTTTGGCAGTATATGCGCAATAAAAATTAATATTGTTCCTGGCTATTCTAGGAGAGTAAAAATTAGATCACTTTCTTTTGAATGGAATGCATTTCATAATTTAGCATTTATAAACTCTCTTGTCTTTTTGCTTATTATTTCACATGGCAGTTGTTTTAGATACTCAGTTAGCCTAAACCCTCCCTGAGGAGAGAAAAAAGGCTCTATTCTATTTTGAAGTCCTTTTAGAATGTCTCCTCAGTCATGGAGCAAGACTATGCAGGTTTTGAATATATTACAGTTTGTGGGCAGTTCGGTTTGTTGACATCACTGTTTTCAGTTCCATTAAGTGTGGTAACAGGATCAGACCAGGTGGCTAGTGTGTAGGGACATTTTGATTGGGCTCTCAGATCTGCGTAACTGTGTCTGACCACTGTGTGTCCTGGGGGCGGGGGGCGGGGCGTTGTCTCCTTGCATCCTAAGAGTTCAGTTTCGCAGAAGGCGGAAAGCCCTTAATTACCTTAATAATCAAAACAGTGGGCTTTCCATACAGTCTAATATGTGAAATTTCTTTTACTCATCTTGATTACTGGCACCCAGTTACCATGCCAGAAGCTTGAGAAATCCTTAACTCTTCCTTCTTTGCCTTCCTCACACCTATATTGATGTTGTCAACAAGACTCATGGATTCTTCCCCTTCCATTACTCTTTGCTGCTGCTCTCCTCTAAACTCCAGGCTTTAGTTCAGGCTTCCATCATCCCTTATCTGGATTTTTATAATAACTTCATAATAGGTCTCCTTGCCACTCCTAATTTACTTGCTGCTGCCTGTTACATTTTTTAAGTATATTTTATTGATTATGTTGTTACAGTAGTCCCAATTTTTTTTCCCTTTGCTCCCCTCCGCTCAGTACTCTCCTTCCCTCCAGCAATCCCGCGCCCCCTTAGTGCATGTCCATAGGTTGTGCATATAACTTCTTTGGCTTCACCCTTTTCTATACTATTCTTAACTTCCCCGTGTCTATTTTGTACCAACCAATTATGCTTCTTAATCCCTGCACCATTTCCCCATTTTTCCCCCTTCCCCTCCCAGCTGATAACCCTCCAAATGATCCCCATACCTATGATTCTGTTCCTATTCTGGTTTGTTTAGTTGGATTTTGTTTTTGTTTTTTAGATGCAGTTGTTGACAGTTGTGAGTTTGTTGTCATTTACTGTTCATAGTTTAGATCTTCTTTTTCTTAAGTAAGTCCCTTTGACATTTCATATAACAAGGGTTTGGTGATGATGAACTTCTTTAGCTTTACCTTGTCTGGGAAGCACTTCATCTGCCCTTCCATTCTAAATGATAGCTTTGCTGGATAGAATAATCTTGGTTGTAGGCCCTTGCTTTTCATCACATTGAATACTTCTTGCCAGTCCCTTCTTGCCTGCAAAGTTTCTTTTTGAGATATCAGCTGATAGTCTTACAGACACATCTTTGTAGGTAACTCTCTGCTTTTCTCTTGTTGCTTTTAAGATTCTCTCTTTATCTTGAATCTTTGGCATTTTAATTATGATGTGTCTTGGTGTGATCCTCCTTGGTCTCGCTTGTTTGGGACTTTCTGTGTTTCCTGGACTTGTATATCTATTTCCTTCGCCAAATTTGGGAAGTTTTCCTTCATTATTATTTCACATAAGCTTTCAATTGCTTGTTTTTCTTCTCCTTCTGGCACCCCTCTGATTTGGATGTTGGTATGTTTAAAGTTGTCCCAGAGGTTCCTAAGCCTCTCCTTATTTTTTTTCAATTCTTGTCTCTTCATTCTGTACTGGTTGACTGTTTTTTTCTTTCTTATGTTTCAAATCAATGACTTGAACCCTGGTTTCCTTCCCTTCACCATTGATTTTATGTGGATTTTCCTTCGTTTCATTTAGCATAGCCTTCACTTCTTCCCTTATGCATTTGCCATACTTAAGCATATCTGTCAAGCCTGTGAGCATCTTTATCACCAGTATTTTAAACTCTGCATCTGTTAGGCTGGCTATCTCCTTGTCTGTTAGGTTGGCTATCTCCTCATTGCTTAGTTCTCCTACTGGAACCCTGATTTGTTCCCTCTTTTGGGCCATACCTCTCTGTCTCCTCATCTTGACAGGCTCTTGTGTTTGTTTACCTCTTTGTCTTAGGTAGAGCTGTTGCACCGGTTACGTTGTAAGGGGCGGAGCCTTAGGTATTCATCAGTATGGGCAACCTGTTTCACCATGTTGTGGCCCTGTGTGTGGGGGAGGGGTCTGAAAGGGAACAATGCTGCTTGCTCACATTCTCCCCTTTTTCAGGCACTTTTCCCACTTTCATATGGGACTGGCTCCTCTCTAGCTGTTGCCCTGGTCATTGTTCCCAAAGTGGTTGGGTCTGTGGATGTTCTAGGACAGCGGGGGCCCTTTAAACAAGTGAACTCTGCTGAGCGACTGGCTGTTCCTTCCTTTGCCCCAACCCCCACTGGTTTGCACAGTCAGAAGCAATGGGGCTTTATTTTCCCCAGCGCTGGAACCATGAGATGCGTGGTCTGGTCTGGTGCTGGGAGTGCTCCCCAGGTGTCCCTCCTGACTTTTCAAAACGTGTGACTGTGCTTTCCACCATCCTGCTGCTGCCAACACTGCTGCCAGCACCACAGGTTGTCCTCTCTGCCCTGGCTCCATCCCTCCTACCTGTCTGGATGAGTATTTCTTCTTTATATCTTTGTTTGTTGTACTTCCATGCAGCTTGATTTTCTGGAACTTCTGTTGTCTCTAGTTTTGAGGTAGTTGTAGTCCTTCTTAGTTGCGGAGGGAGATGCAGTGTGTCTGTTTAAGCCTCCATCTTGGCCGGAAGTCTGCCTGTACATTTTTAATCAAACAATCATATTATTAAGTTATTCTCCTTTCTAAAATTGTTTAATGATTCACCATTATTGACAAAAAAAATCCCTTCCTTCTATGAAGTCCATCACCGTTAAATCCCTATCTCCCTTCCCATCTTTGTCTTTCATCATTTTTCCACTCACATCTTCACCCCAGTTATTACTTGGAGGCTCTGTGCTCTTTCAGACTGCCAGGCCTTTTAATATACTGTTTTCTTGCCCTGGGATGCCCTTCTTCACTTCTCTTTTTGTCAATATAACACAGTGTTTTGGAGCAAAGGCTCTAGGTCAGATACCTTCATTTGAATTCTGAGTTTTCTGCTTGTTAACTAGGATATTGGGCAAGTTATTTAACCTTTGGAGCTTCGCTTTTCTCATCTATGAAATGGAGGTAATAATTACCACCTTCAAGAACTAATGTAAAGATTGAATAAGAAAGTACATTTATTGCACTTTGTGGTGCATAGTATAGAGTGAAAGTCCAATAAATGTTAGCTATTGCTACCACTTGAAATTCAAGTGTCATATGAAATCATTGCTCTCTTGACTTCTGTGGTAGGCACAGAAATGGCTTCCCAAAGATGTTCACCTTAATCCCTGGACCTATGAGTATGTTACTTACATAGTAAAAGGACTTTAGAGATGTGAGTAAATTAAGGCTCTTGAGATGGGAGAGTATTCTGCATTATCCAGGTGCGTCTAAAGGTAACGTGATGATGGAAGCAGAGATTGGAGTGATGCAGCCATGAGCCAAAGAACGCTGGAAGCTTCTGAAAGCTGGAGGAGGGAAGGAATAGATTCTCCTCTGCAACCTCCAGAAAGAACCAGCCCTGTCAACAGCCTTTTTTAACTCTTAAGACTCATTTCTAACTTATGACCTTCAGAACTGTGAGAAAATACATTTGTTATGAAATAAGCCACTAAGTATGTGGTAATTAGTTAGAGTAGTGGCTCTCTCTCTCTCTTTCTCTCTCTAGCATGCCCATGCCTTTCCCCACCCCTTTCTTTCCCTAGTGCATACTCTCTCTGAAGCAGGCCCTCTACTTTCCCCAGGCCCCTATATCTTTGCCTTCTTTCTCCTAAGTTCCAAGGGCCCTCCTTTTGCCTCTGTAACTTGCTTCCTGAGCCCACATGGCCCAGCTGACTCATGTTTTCCACCCATAGCTCACTTCTTCCACCTCTGTGACTTTCTAAATAAACTTTTCTTGTATTTGAATCTTGACTCTCAACTTTTTTCTTAGCCAGAACTGAAGTACCAAGAATCCCATAGCATTTACATGTAGGTATGTCATTAAAAAAAAATTGATTGATTTGAGAGAGAGAAATAGAGAAAGAAACATTGATTTATTGTTCCACCCATTTACGCATTCATTGATTGCTTCTTGTGTGTGCCCTGACTGAGGATTGAACCTGGTATATCAGAAAGATGCTCTAACCAACTGAGCTACATGGCCAGGGCTGAGAGTACATCATTTTAAAGTTACAGGTCTCCCTCATTTGATTGTGTGTGCTTTAGGAGCTGCTGCTTCCTATTATATTTGAAACCACCTCCTATCCTCACCTCTACCTTCCTAGTACAATGCCTGGCACATTCTTAAACTCCAATCAATATTTGATGAAGGAAAGAGTATGGTCTCAAGTTTGATTTTGTTTTGATTGGATTCAGCTCAGTGCAAAATGGAAGGACCAGTCATGGATTCTCAAACAAGGTTCTGTCTCTGGCAAGCACAGGTCTGGGAGATATGTCAGAGGAAATGATTGATAACAGGTCTGGGGATTGTTACAGAAAAAGAGAAGTAACTGTAATTGAAGGAGTGCCTGGCCCTATAATATTTTGTATGATGAATATTTCATTGGGTTCTGGTTTCTAATTCCCAAAGGTATAATAGAGCTAGAAAAGATCTCGAGAAAGACATTAAAAATGATCAAATGGAGAGAGAATTATGTACGGTGGTAAAAATAAAAATGATTTGATTTGCAAAAAAAGTTAGTCTTAAACTAAAAGAATAATCATGGCTTATTTTCTCAAATCCTGAAAAAATAGAAATAGGTAACATTGCTTGAAGCCTGACAGTGTCTCTTTATATAGCATGAAATATAGAATTCATGACCCCAAGAGGTGGTGCCTACCAGAAATTTAAATATTGTAGCCTGGGCTGCATGAAGGGTCAAGCCAGCTGGGCAGCTGCCTGAGGTGCCTCTGAGAGACACAAATCATTACAGATACAACAGAATATGGTGTCTACAAACCCAGGCCTTCCACATACAGCTTCTTACAATTTTACATCTATAAAATTTGCCTTGACCTGCTAATGTAAACAGTGCCCTTGAGTGGAATTCAAAGGTAAGAAAAACATCTCCTCACCACTTTGGAATACTTTATGATTGCACATGTAAGTGGCTCTATCAACTAACTCCTGGATTGAAAAGATGGGATGGTCTTAGTTAACCAGAAGCAAATGATTTATTTTATTATCTACATTTTAATCTCCATAATATACCTTACATGAAATTATGTGGTTAAAAAAAAAATCACAAAAAGAAATTATAGAGAGAGCAAGAACCACAGAAAAGTGGGTATTATTGTGCTGACTTTTTCCTACGACACATAACTTTACATTGGCTAGTAAAAATGAAAGACCAAATTAATTAAGTAAATAATTTTTATTGATAAAATGTTTTTTAATGCATTTTCCATTTAGAAATGTTGAACAACTATTTAAAGAATATTATTTTGAGGGACTTCCATTCTGGGGACCTGCAGTTCTCAACTGTATCCTAACTGTAGGCTTAGGAAAGAGTTGTAAAAATTCATACCAAGTTATAAATGGCAATTTAGAAATGTTTTGAGATAATAGCAATCCTGGGGCAAGTGATCCTATCAGGTTGTAAACAAATGAGCTGGAGTGTGTGTAAGTTCTTTGAAACTTGTCATTGCTGTGCTATATACTATCAGTCCCTCCCTGCTCCATCCCTCCTACCCGCTGTGCTGATTACGATATTGCCATACTGTCCAGGTCACCAAGAAACTGTGGCCTGGTCTATTAAAGTGACTCTCCAAACCTGGTATTCTACAGCCCAGGCTGCAGGGACTACAGCCTGGCCTTGAACTCTGGCTCACAGGCTGTCAAAACTGGTTCCCCCCATTTTGTACCTGGTTCTGATTCTCAGCAGGCCCCTTCCCTGAAACTGAATCCTATTTATAATCATCTTTCTCATGCCTCAGGCTTCTTCTGAGTCATTACCTTGTGGAACCTCAAACAAAGCAGAGAAACAGAATTCCAGATCCAGTTATCTCTTGCATCTGACAGACAGAGAGCCTTTCTGGAATTGTTAGAGCCTGGAGTTGTCTTGAGTCATGCTTCTTGCCCTTTCAGACTGCTCTAGCAAATGACTCTGCCAGATTCTAGCTGTTACCCTCTCCTTCCCTCCCAGCCCAGGGAACTTCCCAACATGGTACTTACCTGGGGTTTTGCTCTTTGCTATATAAACATAATATAAAGTTTAATATATCAATAAATATAAACTTTTCTGAGGTAGTTTAAATAAAGGGAAATAACCATTGACTCTCATAGTCTACCCCATAGTACAGTTTTCAAAAGACAAATCATGCGGTGAGAATGTAAAATAGAGCAGTTGCTTTGGAAAAGAGTATGGCACTTCCTCACAATGTTAAACATAGAGGTATCTTATGACCCAGCAATTTCACTCCTAGAGATATACCCAAAAGAAACAAAAAGCTATGTCCACACAAAAGCTTGTACACAAATGTTCACAGCAGTATTATTTACAATAGTCAAAATGTGGAAATAACCTAAATGTCTATGAACTGGTGAATGAATAAACAAAATGTAGTGTATCTATATAATGGAATATTATATAAAAAGGAATGAAATTCTGATACATGTTACAACATGGATGAACCTTGAAAACATGCTAAGTGAATAAAGCCAGTAACACATCAAAACACATATTATATAACTTTATTTATATGAAATGTCCAGGAAAAGAAAATATGTAGAGATAGAAAGCAGATTTGTGGTTGTCTAGGGCTAGGGGTGGGGTGGGTGATAGATAGGGAGTAACTATTTCTTTCTGGAATGCTAAAAATGTTATCAAATTACATGATAGTGACAATTTCACACCTCTGTAAATACACTAAAAACTACTGAATTGTACAGTTCCAATGGATAAACTGTATAGTATGTGAATTATATCTCAATACAGCCATTTAAAAGAGATAAAATATTATGTTAAAAAGATTTTTGAGAAGTTCTGATTATACAAAAAATAAGTCATTCTCATCATAAAAAAGTCAAACACTACAGATAAAGTTAAATTCTTCCTTAAACAACTCCAATTCTTTATGCTTCCCAAAGATGAACAACTACTCATTTTTCTAGGCCTTTTCTTTAGAGATACAAATATTTCTGTTGTTTTTTCTTTTGTGTGTGTAGGTTTTTGTTGCGGTTTTTAAATCAACTTTTGAGAACCAATCATCTTTATATATTATTAATAAAATTATAGATGAGTTACCTAAAAAATGCTAAAACAAGTTATATAAATAATGATCATGTATGTATATATATTTAAAATATTTTACTTATTTATTTTTAGAGAGAGAGTAAGGGAGTGAGTAAGAGAGGGAGAGAAACAGCAATGTGTGGTTGCCTCTCGCGTGTTCGCAGCTGGGGACCTGGCCTGCCACCCAGGCTTGTGCCCTGACTAGGAATGGAACCAGTGACCCTTTGGTTTGCAGGCCGGCGCTCAATCCACTGAGCCACAGTAGCCAGGGATGATTATGTATATTAAGGAAAAGAAGCAAACCTCATCCTGATAAATCCCATCCAGATTCTGAAATTTAGGGGGGAGATTAGTAATCTAAGAATAGGAATACACAAACAGATTTTATCATCCCCTGGAGGTTACTATCTAGAAATAAGTGTTCCAATCCCAAATTTTTAAAGTATATTTTAACTAACTACAGGTAGAGAGATCTAGAATGACACATCTCATCTATTATAATTAAGCTAAGGAGAGGATTACTTGAACTGCTTCCCAAGAATGTTAATAGATATTATTTGATCTTGCCTAGAGTTTATAATATGTTCTTTATAATAAATATTTGTTCTTTAATGATAGTTACATTACAGTTTTTATCCTAAAAACTATAGAACATATGGTGAAGCAGATTAACAAATCATAAATGACAATGTGTATTCTAAAACATTATTTTAGAAGCATACAAACCATAGATTCATGTTGTGCATTCAAGTTAGGAGTGAAATGATTTGTAAAGTAGATTGTTATTCTGTTCCTATATGCATTATACTGCCTGAAGAGGGTTCCTGTCTGTTTCTGACAGGATAATATAAATCTTATTCTCCAGGTGAGCACTCAGCATATCTGGAAGATCAGAAAAAAAGCCTCATTCAGTGTTGCTGTGTTCACAGAGGATGACATTATTCCTTGGGAAGCAGCATCTAAAATATCATGATGGGACATCTCACCTGTGAGGTAAAGGTCAGCCTCTGTCCCCTGTAGAACACTGATTCCAGAACCAGCACACAGAGCCACAACTTTGACCTGGGACTCAAGGTCCTCCCTGCCCCGAGGGCAAGGCAAATGTGAGATAGTTTTAGGTGCCTTTTGATTTGCTCAATGATGGCTGCCAAGGAGACAGATTCATCCAGTGTGCATAACAGCCCCATTCCAGTGTGCAGAAGCAGAGGCTTCAGAATTTCAGTCTTCTGATAAAGTTGTCTGTTCTGGGAAAGAAAAGTCACTACCTGCATCAAAGCCTGCTGACTACAACTCAGACTGATCCGTGTTTGTTCTTCATCATCAGTCCTAGCCAAAAAAGAGGTGGCAGAAACATCTGAAATTCCTTTCACTGTGGAAATGACTTTGTCCAGGTCTTGGCGGTGGTTAACATTAAATCCTACTCTGTGTGTTCTCTCTATCAGGTAGTTAGGTGCTTTGTTAGGATGTATGGGTCTGGAGGTGCAAACTCCAAGCCCTTTAGCCAAACCATTTGTTGACTTCCTGGGGTGCAGCATCATAGGCTGTGTGAGGAGAGTAAATAGTGACTGTTCTCCAGAGCCTGGATCACCAGGCGCTCCTTTCAGGTTTTCCAGGTTATGCACTTCATGGGTCAGAAAATAGGTGGGTGGTAGGAGAGAATGAAATCAGCCTTCTTTTGTGGCTCCTCCTCTATTACTTCTTCGGTCAAGTCATTGGCCAGGAAGAATGTGTTTACAGTGTGTGGTGGGCTTGGTTTCACAAGTAATCCAACATTGTCCCAACTCTCAGCAAATGAGAGGGATTCAAAATAGTTCAAGGAGGAAAGGAGAGCCTTCAAATCCATGCAGAAACAGGAAGGGTTGTGGATCAGGGAATGAACAAGCCGGACGGTTGTGGTGACCAGTCTTATGTGAGATGACAACATGCAGAAATCAGGTAAAACTGAGTGTCAGTCCTGGGAAGACTCCTCATGAGTCACTTCCAGTCCCTTAAATCAATTTTTAAAAATTATTTTTCTTTTTTATTGATTCTAGAGAGAGGGGAAGGGAGGGAGAAAGAGGGGGAGAGAAACATCAGTGTGAGAGAGAAATGGCAATCAGTTGCCTCTTTCACATTCCCCAACTACTTGCAACCCAGGCATGTGCCCTGACCAGGGATTGAACTGGCGACCTTTTGGTTTGCAGGACAATGCCCAATCAAATGTGTTGCACTGGACAGGGCTATGTGTGTTTTTTATTTTTATTTTATTATACTGTATTTTATTCTGTATTTTTATTGTTTTCATTTTTAAAATTTTTTAAAATTCTTTTCATTCTTGAGAGCTTTCCATGCCAGTCCATCTAGGCAGACCTGATTCTTTTTAGTTGCCATATAGTATTCTGTAGTGTGGATAGACAGGCCCTAGTTTACTTAGCATTTTCTTACTGATGGATATTTAGGCTGTTTACTGTTTTCCATTTTGCAATAAATGCAGGGATGAAGATCCTTGCAGATGTCTCTTTGTGTATATGTCTCATTATTTCTCCTGGTAGACACTGAGAAGTAGGATAGCTAGATCATAAGATGTGCACATTTTAATTTTAAAAGTATTGTGAAGTTGCTGCTGAAGTGGCCATAACAGTTTATACTCTGTCTGGCAGTGGCTGAGATTATCCATTTCCTTATGCCTTGACATATATATATATATATATATATATATATATATATATATATATATATATATTTGGTAAAACACTTCATGTTACAAATGTTTACATCTTGCCAAGAAAATTGGTGGAAAGTAGATTTTTATTTCCATAATTACTGATGAACTTGAACATCTATTAATAGGATTATCTTTTCATATTCTTTTCCCCTTTTTTCCTATTGGAGTGTTTGCCTTTTTACTTTTAATCTTTAGTAGTTTTTTATATGTATTTTGTGTAATAAATACCTATATAATTATCTATATACACATCGACCTACATATACAAATATTTCCTACCTAGTCATGTCTTTATGATTTTTGTTTTTTCTGTTTTCTTTAAGGCTTTCTCTCCTGCTAATTCTGTAAACATATGATCTTGGTATGAGGAAGGAATCCTATTTTATTTTATTTTCCAAATGACTAGACAATTGTTCCAGTGCTATTTTTGTTTGTTTTTATTTTAGTTTTTAAATTAAAAAAATTTTTTATTTTCCCAATGCTATTTATTGAATACATTATCTTTTCCTCTACTATTTCAAAACACCACTTTTTTCATATACTAAATTCCCATATCAATGACAATTTTTAATCTTGTATGTAGAAGTGAATCTGAAACTCGTAGAAAGAGGCAGCCTGTGGCAACAGGATGGGGCTGGTTCCCTGCCTGGCCATGGGAGTTTCCAGCAAGGAAAGCACAGGGACTTTCCAAAGCTAGCACTGTGCTTTTTAGCATTAGGCAAATAAATTGGCAGCAAAATACTACACATTTTAGTAATACTAATTGATTTAACAATTTATTAGATCATTTTAGCTTTCCCTTTCCAGAAAATTAAGTCAGGGTATTTATCTTCCAGTTCTTTCCTGTGACACCCCTTAGATGGCAGGTGTCCCTTAACTAAATGTTACCTGCTTCTCCTGAATTCTGGTGACCTCTGGTAACCTCTCTCTCCCCTTGTTCTCTTGGACCTCTGCTACTATCAGTGCTGGGTTCTGGTAGGATTCCTACACCTTTCCTACACTACACCTTTGTAAATAGTCCAGTGGTGTGCTGGTAAATAGCTGGAGGGGAATGGGGAGAGGGGAAAGAGCCTCAATTTGTAACATTTGCCCATTGCTGTGGTGAATCTATTCCCATTGTGGCCCATTTCAAGCTACCAGATGAAGTCACCAAACACAGAATTGGGAGGAAATGCTAAGAATCAGCTTTTGTAAGCTGCTGTGAGCCAGCTCCAGCACAGCACTGAAATAGTCACTTGGCAAATAAATTCTTTAAAAATTATCCTACTTTGAATGTGCCATTTAATTCTTATTTGATTCCAGGCTGATGCTGATACCATCCTGGAACATTGTTCAGTTAGAGAGGGAAAGGAACTCTCTTTTCTATAGGACTTAAATCTGGGAGCAATGTAAGCCTAGAACTTCAGAGGCTGTTTGAAAATACTGCTAAGACATGGAGGTAGACAAATTCCTGGTGATATCATTTGAAGCCCTGGGTAGAGCCATACTTGAAATAAACTGTGCCCTTAACAACTCTAGGATAGGTCTTGATGGAGAATGAAGGAACTGTCTTGTAAATGCACAGTTCTGCTTATGGAAATGTCAAAATATAGTGTTCTAACAAGAAGGAAGCATTTTGAGAGGTTGCTGCTATGTCCACAGAAAAATAAAGAAGGCAGTGAAGAAATGTGAAAAGCAAACAAAAAGCTATTTGATGGTGGGGTTTATTGCTCTATTTGCCTTGGAGGTGAAACATATTGCAAACAAACAAACAAACAAACATATATTCTGAGAAGAAAAGGAATCCTCCAAATTCTGTCTTTAAATGCTTAAATATATACTGCTATGAAATCCAAAAGAAAGAAGAGACAAAGAAAGAAAGAAACTGCACCTTGGCCTTTTCAGAAATATGAATCAATAAGTTCTTTCTCTCTTTTTGTTTTCTTTATTCCTTTGTTTTAGCTTATATTTTTGCTTAAACCAGTTTCTTTGGGATGCTATCTCCTGCGCATGCGAGATTCCTAAGGTATGCACTGGTGTGGCATGGCCTGGCCCTTTCCTGACAGTAACCACTTCCTCCTCAATTTCTGCATTCCAGCCATACTGGTTTTCTCTCAGTCACTCAGAAGCTCCTTGTGCCCCTCTGCCATAATTGCTTTGCATGTAGTATTGCCCCAGCCTGGAACATCCTTCCACCCTTTTTGCCCAGTTAACTCCTACTCATTTTTCAGATCTCTGTCTAACATTACTCTGGTAGTTTGTTTCCACATGGCCCCGGATGACTTACATCTTCTGGTATTTGTGTAGTCCCCTTCCCTTGACTCTGAGTTGGCCCTGGGACTGCTGTAACCAATTGGATTCTTCAGCCTAAGCCTGCAGAAAGGCAGCAGCTTCTGCTTTTGTGTGTTTGAGCCAACATGCAAAAGGTCTGATTCCCCTATTGGAGAAACCACATGGAGTGACTACATGAGAGAGTCCTAGCTGTGTCCCAGCCTGTGTGCCATCTGAATGCAGTCACATCAGTGACCAAGACCAGCAAAGAAACGGACCAGTGGAGCCAAGCCCAAATGACAACATTGTGAGCAAATAAATGGTTCTTGTTTTTCAAGGTTGCTGCTGTCAGCCATTACATTTTGGAACAGGTTGTTGTGCAACAATAAATAATCAAATGAGTCACCTCAAAAAAAAAAAAACCAAGAAAACTCTAGCATGCCTAGACCAAGTGAATTCCCCATTAGACGTTATGAAAGTGCAATGCACATTCTTTACAATACTTATCACATCTGTAATGAAGCATTTAACTTGAGAAAGACTTTCTTTTTCAGGGTCCCCTTCCTGTGATAAATTCAAGAACTCCAGGAATGTTTCCTCAACCCAAACTCATTGGCCCTTGTAATCATGGTCATGAGGTCAGGTCTGCCTACCCAAGGACCTGTTTCTCAGCTCCCATTCCTGCTAAATCTGTGCTGATCCTCTGTATGTAGGTTCAGTAGAAGTTTTTGCACGAAATTTAACATGGTAAAGGTCTTACCTTTCCTCTACTCCCCAGATCATGATTCTACTCTCAAGCATTAGGTAACATTAATCAGAAAACTAGATATGAAAAGATTCATGCTTTACAGCATTCAGATTTACACAGCAGTTTCTCTCAAAGTACACTTAGGGGAATAAATCTGTGCTAACTTTGGCAATCTTGCAAAGTACAGAGCCTTCCAATTCTAAAGGATTTTATGGTGAGTCATTAAGTTAAAACAGGAAATCCATACCGGTAATAAATCTTTGTAGAAGAACTCTATGTTCTTTTTAAAATTGATTGTTTCTAGGTGGTTACTTCAACTAACATTATCAAAAGAATAGACTTCTGTTATAATATAAAATGATGCTTTCTGAGAAATTGTTCCTGGTTTTATTTTTTTGTTAAAACTTGACACAGGAGATTTATTATGGAGAGTACTTCCAGAGGACCAGAACTTTTAATAAATTTATTCTGTTATTTTCATTGCTTAATATTATAGATCATAAGTATTTCCCAGATTGGACATTTTGGGTTGCTGTGCTTGTGCAGAGATGGCATGTGGAGACCTAAACATAACGCATCTTAGGATCCACTGACCTGGCATCCCAAAGCTTCAATCATGGGGGGAGTGAAGTCAAACAGGGGTTCCGGAAGCCCATCTTCTCACTCAAGTGCTCTTCACTCACCTTCCACACATCTAGTGACAAAGACTGGTATGTTCCTCCTGACCAAGCTGTCGCCTTCTCTCTTTTTCCATTGACACTGCTTTAGCTCAGACTTTTGGACTTTTGTGGTGGCCTCACAAGCAGTTTTCTTGCCTTTAGTCTCAGCTTCACTCTATCTATCTGAAATCCCTTTTCCACCATACTACTGGAGGGATTGGTCACCCCTTTTCTTAAAAACTTTCCATGATTCACCCTGACTGGTGTGGCTCAGTGGGCTGGGTGTTGTCCTGCAAACCTAAAGGTCGCTGGTTCAATTCCCAGTCAGGGCACATGACTGGGTTGCAAACAAGGCCCCCAGGTAGTGGTATATGAGACACAACCAATCAATGTTTCTCTAGCACATTAATGTTTCTCTTTCCTTCTTCTTCTCTTGTCCTCTCTCTAAAAATAAATAAATAGATAAAATATTTTTAAAAAGTGTCCCATGACTCACCATTCTCTGAAGCAGAGGTAACTTCTGGTCTACAGACATTTAGCAGATAAATAGGCAAGGGGCCAGAAACCCTCTGAAGTTGCAGAGATGAATAACGTGAATATGATCCATTTTTTGGGTGAAGGCCTATATCAATGGCTCAACAAGAGGGAAGAACCACTGGCCAACAGGACAAAAAAAAATTCCTTGGCATGTGACATGATTGTCAAAAGGGCAATGAAGGTGGTGAAAAGATGCTACAAATGCCACAGGCAAAAGGTACAAGTTCCTCTCCTGTGCAGGACAAAACTCAACTTGGCAGCCTCTTCCCAATAGGAAAGCCAAGTTCTCCTTGCCTTCAGGTTTCCATAATGGCACACTATGCTGATGCCACCGCCTGATCAAGTCCTTTGATCCCAGTTCCTCTCTGAACAGCTTCTCCCAATTGTCCTGAGAGGCTAGAAGCTGTACTGTTTCTCTGATAGCCACTGCTGCAAACTACAAATGAACTTTCTTAGGTTAGGCATGTACCCTGCCCTGGCATTTGGTATTAGAGATGGTGTGAAACAATCCCAGTACATGTCTAAGCAATCATAATGGGCCCTGGTGGAATCCAAGAAAAATTTCAGGTGACTTCTCAGTCTGACTTTCGCAAACAGGGCAAGGCTTCAAGATTATTTGAAGCTCTATCCCTTGTATGATGTCCAAGGCCCTTCATGATCTGCCTGCTGCCTCACTTTCAGCTCCATCTCTGCCATGTGTCCTATACTCCAACACAATAAAATATTCAAATGTCCCTGATCCAGCCATGCACTTCAATAACTCTTTGCCTTTGACATCACAATAATATCAATATGATGGTAATAATAATTTAAAATTCCAGCCAAACTCTTTCAGGTAGGTAATATTATCCCTAGTTTAAAATGAGGGAAGCGAGGCTGGTAGGCATTAATAAATTTGCCCAAACTTAACAAAGGAAGTAAGTGTGACCTAGAATTGCCTCCTTCCTAGTAAAGCCAGCTCTGACTTCTCTAGGTAGAGCCAGGTATTCACCTTTCTATGTTTCCATAACATTTTCAAATATAGTAACAACATATATTTATCATAGAAAATTGAGAGATCTAGAAAAATAATCCTCAATAGTACACCTATCCAAGTTCAGTCATTGTTAGTATTTTTATAACTATTCCCACAGACTTTTTAACATTGTTATAATCATTATGTGTATATTATTTTGTATTCTACCTTTTTGGGCTGGTAACGCTAACACAAACATTTCCCCATATTATTACACAGTCTCACAATACCTTTGCTCTGTCAGTTAGAGCACTTCTGTATGCAAATAAGAACTCAAATTGCCTTAAACAATAAGGAATATGTAATAATCACTATTATTGCTATAACAGAAGTCACAAAAGTAGGGCAGTCTAGGGTATGCTATAATTTGGGTGTCTACCCTATTTTCCTACAGTTTTCTCATATCTGTTCCCCATACCCTCACCCTTTTCATGGGCTGACACTGTCCTCAGGCACCCTCAGATAGCAGTCTGGGGCAGCCTGCTTCCCTGCTCATGTCTGGCAAGAGCAGGGAAGAAAAGCTATCCTAACAATGAAATAAACTTTCACATTCAGTCTGACTGGAACATTTTTAGGTCATGTGCTTCTTGCTAGACATAAAATAGTTTCCGGGAAAATTAAACCCTAACCCTAAACTTGGCTTAAACTTGAGTTCTTGAACCAGTCACTGGCAAGCTTACTGAATGGGATTATGATCTTTGGTTTATTTGGAATCAAACTTTGGAGCTGAGGATGAAGTCAGCTTGAGTCACTTGCCTGCATTGATGAGGCATATATACCAGCAGAAAATTGGGATTCTGTTAGAAAGGAACAAGGGGCAGGGCAGATTGACTATTACTATTTTATTTTTATATATGCTAATTGGTAGGGGAAAATAGTTTCTTGTTGCTACTTTATCTATCATTTCTATTGTCTGCTTTATAGACTTTGTTGTGGCACTTCTGTAGTGTATGGTGATTATTTGCTTATCTGCGGGCCTCTTACAGATGATGAGCTTCCTAAGGGTAGCAAATCTCTAGTACGAATATTTGCTTCCTCGGTGTTTGCAGATGTTGTATAAATATCAGTTAAATAACTGATTCAATGACAGAATAGATGAATGAATACAGTGAAAAATACATACAATAAGATGGTATTTAGGATAGTTATAGAACATACAAGATGGTGTTATAATCAAGAAGAGATAGAGATTCTTTTTTCAACAAATCTTTATCGAAGTCTTACTATGCATTACTTGCTGAAGATACCACAGGGAACAAGACAGATGTGTTTCTGTCTTCATGGAGCTTCGATTATCAAGGGGAAGAGAAACACTGAGGAAAGGACTGTGAGTCAGTTTTACAAAGGGAAGTGGAGGAAATTATAGGCAATGTGTAGTTGAGGGCTGCTCTAGGCTTTGTCAAACTTGGAGCTGCTTCCCTTCCCCTGATCAGAATCAGCTATCACTCTACATCTTCTGCTTATAACGAGACAAACAACTCAGGGCACCAAAAGGCCAAGACCAAGCCAAGGATTTCACCTGCTTTTTGTTCTCTGCTATTCCAGTTTATCCCCATTCGGTTGTGATGGCACTGCTTCGGGACCTTTGACTGAAGATCTGTAGTTGCTCAGACGGTCCTGCCTGTCAGAGCTGGCTGACTGTGGGCAGCCGGTAGAGATTAGGGGCAGGTCCACAGGGGCTTTGCCCACAGTCTGCTGATGAGCTACTGCACAAGCTGCCTGTCAACATTGTGTGTGCGTATGTGTGCATGTGTGCCTGTGCTGGTGTTCTGTCCTGCTTTTCTGGGAGGGTGGGCAGAAGTTGTGGTTCCATGGTGATATCCAATCACAACTCCCTTACTTCTCATTAAGGCACCGAGGGGGCATAGTTTTCTTCTTATTATATAACATAAGAAGCAAGCAAGCTTGATTTCTAAACCAAAATAGGCTTTTGATTGGGGAGTTTTAGATGTTACTCACATTTCTCATTTTTTAAGAAGGGGAATGCCTTACTTAAGGACAATTTACAAGAGTCACAAACCTGTTTATGACATCTGCTTTCTTTGAGAAGAAAATTCCATGGTTTTATGCTGGCTTCAAAGCAATTCAGGTCCTGTGAGGTGTTTTCCCATAGTTCCTCCAGGACAGGAACCTGACCTACTTCGGGAGATGAGGGATTGCTTTCCGTTGAAACCTAAATGATGAGCATGATTTTTCAAAAAAGACGAAGAGACTTAGGGAAGGCAGCATTCCAGGTGAGGAAATAGTTTATGTGGAGGCATCATTACCTCAGGCTAGTAGGAACCTGGGATATTCAGGGAACTGAAAATCTCATATGCTTGGTGTGCAAAGGGTGAGAATAAGAGGGGGGCTAAGTGAGACTGGAAATGGAGGCAAGGGTGTCATCTTGTACAGCCTTGGAGACAGTGTTGTGAATTTAGGATTCAAGCCAGGTCTGGAAATAAGGTCATCACCAGAACAAAATTTATGTACATAATTCTCTTCTGCTCTTCAATAGTTAACTGACATTACAAAATCAATTAAATTTTAATTTTCATGTCAAATTAGAAGATTGAATTATTTAAAATCCTCACCTGAGGATATGTTTGTTGATTTTAGGAAAAGAGAGAGAGAAGGAAAAACATAGATGTGAGAGAGAAACATTGATCAGTTGCCTCTTGTACATGTCCCAACCGGGGGTCAGACCCTCAACCTAGGTATGTGCCTTGATCAGGGATGGAACCCACAATCTTTTGGTGTATGGGATGATGCTCCAACCAACTGAGCCACCCAGCCAGGGCTTGAAGAATGGGTTTTAATCCAATATTTTATTATGAAAGTTTTCAAAGAGAAAAATGGAAAGAATCACCTATATTCTGCAACTGATGTTTTGCTATATTTGCTTTGTCACATATCTATCCATCTAGCCATTCCTATCGGCATTTACCAATTCATTTTATTTTTTAATGTGTATCAAAAAAAGTTGCAGACATCAGTAAATTTCATTCCTGGACACTTCAATACGCATGCCATTCACTACAGCTTAATGTTTGTTTATTTTATTTTTTGTGGTAAAAGTCATATATAGTGAAATGCAACTATCTTAAGTGTTCCATCTGATGTGTTTTGATAAATGTATATAAAAATTTGAAGCTTCAAAAAAATACAACTTTTATCAAAAACTATCATCATATACTGTTGAAAAATCTTTACATTATACATGAAGTGGTATAATATCAATTCAGGATAGACTGTGATGAATTAAGGATGCATATTCTAATCTTAAGTAATCACTTTAAAAATATTAACTAAATAACCAATAGAAGAGATAGGCTGGAATCAAAAAATACTCAACCCAAAAGAAGACCAAAAAGGAGGAACAAAGAAGAAAGGGGACAAATAAACAAATAGTAAGGTGGTAGAGTTTAATCCACCGGCAACATACATATACCAAATATAAATGGAATACTCCAATTATATGACAGTGGTTGTCAGCTGGATAAAATGCAAGGCCCAACCATATATTGTTTATAAGAGATGCATTTAAATATGAAGACCCAATTTGAATATTAAAAAAGTACAAAAAATCTGTACTATTCAAACACTAAGCATCAGTAAACTGGTATTTCTATATATCAGGCAAAGTAGATTTAGAGAAAGAGTATTTCCAGGGATAAGGAACAATATTATAATGATACAAGGTCAGTTAATTAAGGAGACATAACACAGTTAAGTGTGTGTGCACCTAATAACAGAGCTTCAAAGTATATGAAAGCAAAAGTTGACAAAGAAATATATTTATAATCATACTTGGAAATTTTAATACTCCATCTTTAGTATGTGATAGAATAAGTAGACAAAATATCAATAAGAATATAGAAGACTTAAAAAAATATATAGAAGATCTGAATAACACTCTCACCAGCTGGACCTCACATATTTAGATGCTTCAGTAATTGCAGAGTACACATACTTTATAAGTGCACATTGAACATTCACCAAGATATACTTTATGCTACCGGGTCATGAATAAAATTGAAAAACAATACCATGTATAAGAAAATAAAAACATAAAATACTTAGAAATAAATAAATTTAAGAAAATACACCAAACCTCTTTACTGAAAAATACAAAATGTTATATAGAGAAATTAAAGATCTAAATAAATGGAGTGGCAAAATGTTCATGGGTCAGAAGCTTCCATAGTATCATGATGACAACACTCCATAAATTGATCTGTAGTGTTAAAGCCTTCTAGTCGAAATACTAGCAGTATTACTTAAAAATAAATTTACAAGCTGATTGTAAAGTTTATATGCAATTTCAAAGGATCTAGGATAGCTAAAATGATCTTTAAAAAAGACAAAGTTGAAGGATTTAACCAGAAAGCTCTAGTCATCACCAGTGTGAAATTGTGTAAATAGTTGAATAGAACAGAACAGAATCCAGAACTAGACTCACACACGTACAGCTAACTTATTTCAACAAAGGTGCTAGATAAATTCAATGGGAAAAAGGAGAGTCATGTCTATAAATGCCATTGGAACAACTAGATATTTATATGAAGAAAATTGTCATTGAATATTACATTAGTAGTATATATTTATGAGAAATTACAATTTTGAGCTTATGTTATTCATATCCTGGGAAATAAATTATGCACATTACTGCTATACTAGCTGTCTCAAACCACAGGAGTATTATTATTAAGTAAAACTTATTAAAGGGCTGCAATAACAGTGAGGACACAAGGGCATCATTTAGAAAATAGTTTGAATTTATTAAATAATGCTTTATTTTCTGGATGATATAATACAAATGGTCTTCTCTTTTTAAAATGCATTTAGATCTTTTTTCTGCAGTCCTAATAGGAGAAATTTCTATTTTCATTTATGATCAGTGATACATTTTGTGAGACTTCTAGCTGGGAATGGAGGGGTAGGTGCTACAAACTGGCAAGAATGAAATCTCTTAAGCCAATAGCCAAATAGCTTAAAAAGGTTAATAGATCTATTATTAACTTCTTTCTAAGGTTTCTTTTAGATACTGGGGTAATCAAGTTCACAGTGTGTCCTTCATTCATATGGAAGCTGGTATCATTATTGTGACTAGTGAAGGTTAATCAAAAAGAGAAGTTCCTGCTTTAACAAACAAATATAAATGTAATTAAGTTTTGAAAACTTTTTCCTAGTACACATTGAGTTTTGAGAGGGGTTTCTTAAGGACAAAAGGTCAAGTTGCTGTATGGTTCTAAATCCCCATGAGGCTTTATAACTGGGTAAGGCTTGATATTCCCCGAGGAGTTCCTGTCTCAGAAAAGGCCTATCAATTCTAGAGTCAAGTTGCAACTGGAGTAGCAGCACAGTTTCTTATCATTCCAATAATCCAGGGAAGTCTCCCAAAGCTGGGACAGAAATGCTCCCACGTGGGGAAGAATTCTTCTTTCTTCCATACAATGCTAGAGATGCTCCATAAACTCTCTCCATGTTTTTGAAGTTTTTTCTATCTATCTCTATAGTGGTGTTTTAATTAAAAAAACTTATAACCTCTCTGGCAGGCAATGACACTTCTGTTACTATAATGTTACTTGAAGTGTTCAGGTTACAGGAGGGTTGATTAGGTTCCATCCCTGTTTAAATAACACGCCTGAGTGGTATACACTTTGAACATTGTCACTCGGGTCACTTTCTAAGCCGCCACCATCTAATGCTACAAATAATCTCTTAGGAAGGATTGCTTTTGCAAGTTGGTCATCTCAACCATTTTGTCTTTATTTTTAGTTTGCCATTTATGAAGCATGCATTAAGGTCAAATTAAGTACTTTACTTACATTAGCCAATGTAATCCTTATGACACCCTTTCAAATAGATATGTTTCCCCCATATTTTACAAGGACCTTATTGTAGGACAGAGAGTTAGGTGGTGATAGACTTGGACCTCAAACGTAGACCTGGATCCACAAGAACAAGATCTAACAAATACTCCACACTCCCTTACTGAGCTTAGAAGATGACACAATCCTGATTTTACCTCAAATCCTAGACACCTTTCTGTAACTCCCTGTGTATTTACTATCACCTGGTTGCCTAGTCTAGGCAGAAAAACTACTAGGCAGCATGGGGTGAGATAAAGCAAAATGCAAGAAATTGCTAAGCCTTTGACAAGATTTTAATCTAGTTAAGACATAGTGAAGTAGTTGTTGTCAATTTAAGAGGCACCCTAGAATCATCTGTGGAATTTTAACAAATATTCTGCTTTAATTGGTCTTTGGTGAGGCCTGGGCATCAGGACATTCAAAACTCCCTAGGTGATTCTAATACGCAGCCAAGCCTAGTTTGAATGGAAGAAATATGTACTCATTTAAAATAACATCAAAACCACTACAATGTACAAAATAATACATTCTGAAATGTATTTATTCCTTACGTCATTCCACGGCTAAACAATTATTCAGTACAGAATGAATTCCACTGAGGGGTACAGACTTTGAGGTATTACCAAACAGGCCATAGATGGGCTGGCACAAGTGAAGTCAGTAGAGAAATAATTCAGGTATGTTTTATTCCTCTGGTTTTGGTTTGGAAGGCAACAGTAGCAGATATTGGAATAAATAGTTCTCATAAGACAGCAACTAGTCCAGGTCCTGTTTCTAGGTGGTTGATTGGCTCAAGGACTGTTTCCAGGCAGTTGATTGGTCTGCAAGCTGTTTCTAGGCTATTTAGCCAGTAGATTTCCTTGTCTCCAAGGGTTACTCAATCTACCAAGTGATAACAGGTCTCAGAAGCTTGTGTGGAATGATAATTTTTCCCCATTACAGAGGCTTACTGAAGAAAATACCAGTATTTTAAGGATGACTCATAGGCACATTGTACATTTTTTTGATCCAGCTTCCCTGAGCGTTACGAATTGCTCATAAGACAGAAGCTTCCTAAATTATTTTTTTTTTTCAGAAATTGAGGAGTGCTGGAGCCATTCCATAAAAAATTTCCAGCTGTTAAAAAGGCAGCATTAAACTATTCAGTGCAGTTCAACTGTTGGACTATATCCTGTCTTCTTTTCCTTTTTTTGAAGAGCAGATGAAGCTGTTCTCAGTTTAATATCAGGAAGAAAAAAAGATAGTATAAAAAATTGTAGTGTAATAATGGTAAAAGGAAACCAAGAAAAAGGGTAAAGTAACTATAATTCTATATCCTAATATTTAACTATTTTCATTTTTGCATATTTTATTCTAATCTAATGTATTATTTGGATGATAATATATGCAAAATTTAAGGTTTGACTGTCTAACCATATTTTTTAAATGGTTTTATAAATTTCTTTATTTTATAGTGGCTTGCCAAATTTCTTGGGACAGTATGACGATGAAACATAATTTATGAGTAAATTTTATATTTTCAGATTCAATAAATATTTGGGAGTGGCATACACACACACACGCTGGACATTCATTTTAATAAGTATCTCATTTCAAAAATAACAATAATGAGCATATGGAGAGGCCACATTGTGGCAGGCAGGCTCTGTTCTAAGAACTAGAGATACGGTTGCAAAAAAAAAAAACAACTATCAAAATCCTTTGTCTAGTTGGGAAAGACAGGCAATAACAACCCTGGTTGACACAGATGCCTCTAAGCTCTTGTGCTTTATACATATTAACTCATTTTATTCTTTTAACAATCCTATGAGGTAGATACTATCATCATGTCCATTTTATAGGAGAGGAAATCAGTGCACAGAGAGGTTAAGTAACTTGCTGAAAGTCACACAGTTGGTGAGCATTAGGGTTGGAATTTATGGCTCCATAGGCAGCATGCTTAACTGCTGTGGTATTGTCCCTCTGTAATTAGCTTATTTCAACTTATTTTGTTGATGCAAGGCATCAAAAAATTTTTTAACTTTCTCAAGTATTTTTCATTTTTACTTCAAATATTTGATATTTCTCTATGAAGGTATTGGATAACAATTTTTGCCAGTACTTTTCTATTATAGGACACTCACTGTGTGCCTGGTATTTTACTTACCCAAGGAAAAATGTTTTGTTTGGGGTACTTGCAAAAATTTTGCTTCAAAATAAATGGCAGGTAGGTAATATCTATAATCTCAAATTAGGACGTGAAGTAGTTCCTAACTTTCTCTGCACATTAGAATCACCTGGAGGGTTTTCAAATATACTGACACCAGGGTCCACCTCCAAGGCTTCTGGTTCAATTGGCCTGGAGTGGGTGAAGGTGTGAGTATTTAGCTAGTATGATAATCTGCAAAGTGATAGAATGTTTAAAAGCCAGACACTTAAAATCATAGCCATTATTAAAAGCACAGCTTTGAATCATATAGACCTGGATGAAATCCCATGTCTGCCACATACTAGCTGTGTGGTCATGGCAAGTCTCGCTATGGAAGGAAAAATTCTCCTGTCTCTTTTAGGGTCTCCAGCTAGGCCTGAGAAGTCAGTTCATGTAAGACATTAACAGAACAAAAGCATACAATTTTTATTACATTTTTACATATCAATGGGGGCCTTCACAAGAGAAAGAAGGCCTAAAGTGACCCAACCAGGAAGCTTTTATACCATTTAGACAAATAAATAACTTTGGGAAGAAATGACAAGACTAAGGATTTTGGTTAGCAGCAGTAAGTTGTGGGCAACCGACTAGGAGAAATATTGGGGTGAGGTGGGGGTCACCAGTGGAAGACCAGAGTTAATTCACTGTGATTCTGGTTGTACAGACTTATTATGTTGTTGACTCCCAGTCTCTGGTGATAAGAAAGTTCTCCTGGAACAGGGAGGGTACCTTTCTCATGGGGAATTTTATGGTCTGTTTTTAGGTAGAAAAAGGTAAATCAGAGAGCCTTTTCTGCATCTGCTTTTTTTCAAAGGCCTTCAGCTCAAAATAATCAATATGCTCTCTAAGATGCTCTTTCCCCATTTGTAAAATGGAAATAAATATTACTGTAGAGTTGCAAGAATGAAAGAGAGTATGTGTGAGAATTATTGTCACATTCCTGGCACAAAGTGTGTGCCTAATTAATGATTACTTTTATCCATTCATGCAGTAAATTCATTCAGCAAATACTTGCTGAGCACCTACCTTGTTCCAGACATTGTTCTATGTGCAGGGGATACAGCCCTGAGTAGAACAGACAAGGTCTGCCCTCAAGGTACTACTTTAAATTTTTTGTTAGCATTAATTAACCGTGGTTAAGCTCATGGTACTTATATTATTTTATCCCATAATAGGTCATCTGAACTTGGGATCCCGTCCTTATCTACCCTCAGGGACCTTCCTCCATCAGTCCCCTCTTCTCTGCTGGCTCTTTGTCATATTCATTTAAATGTAATCTTTTCTTTTTATATTGAAAAAATCCCTCATTCCTGCCCAGTGTGGCTCAGTTGGTTGGAGCATAGTCCTGTAAACCAAAAGATTGAGGGTTCAATTCCCTGTCAGGGCACATTTTGGGGTTGCGGGTTCTGTTCCTGATTGGGGTGCATGCGAGAGGTAGCTGATAAATGCTTCTAACATTGAGGTTTCTCTCCTTCTCCTTCTCCCCACTTCCTCCCTCTCTCTCAAATCAATAAGCATGTCATTTGGTGAGAATAATAAAAAAAAAATCCCTGAATCAAACCCTCTGGCTTCAAGTAACCCAATAGTCGCTGCTTCAGCTCCTTGTCCCCTTAGCGTCACAGCAAGTATGTAGATAGTGTCTGCACTCAACTGTCTCCGTTCTCTCTGTCTGCTTCATCATTTCTCCCCCACACTCCCGAATACTGTAATCAGGCTTCTGTCTGTATTACTCCATTGTACATCAGAGATTTTCAACTGCTGTGCCGAGGCACACTAGTGTGCAGCAATAATTTTTAAAACGTGCAATACCTGACTGTTTAGTCAGGGGCACTGACCTCTTTTCCTTTAGATTGTCAAATAAAAAAAATGACAACAGCCAACACAATGATAGCCATCTGGTGTGAATGAATTAGAATTATACCTATTTTTTTTCTAAATTGGCAAAAAATATATTTTTGGTGTGCCACAGAGTTTTAGTCATTAGTTTATGTGTGCCATGAGATAAAAAAAAAAGGTTGAAAAAATTGCTGCTTTGCAGGTATTACTCTCAACATGGTCACTCTTTTTCCTAAAAGCGATTGCCTATGTATCTCAGGGTAAAGTTTAAACTCTTTCAAATGGCATGAAGTTACGTTCCCACCACTCCTTTTTCTCCTTTTTCTATCCGCACTCCTCTCTGCTGTCCACTACCCTCTGTCCCGCACCCCTGCCCCCGCCCTGCCTGCCCCCTACGCACACTGTGTGTTCCCACCCTGCAGCAGGGTCCTAGTTCCCCAGGGGCGAAGTCTTCTACCTTTAGGCCGCTGTGCTCTGGTGCGGACTTGCTCCCACTTGTGAAAGCCTATGGTGCATGTGTCTTCCCACTTCTGTATTTGTAATACTTTGACAGAAGAAACATTCAGCTCTACAGAGAATTTTTATGAGTTTATCTGAGCCAAGCTGACTATAATTGTGGGGAAGCAAAACCTCAATGGATTGAGAAAATGCTCTAAAAAATGGCAGCTTTGCAGTTTATTTTACACATTATAATCAAAGGAGGAGACATAGGGAGTTACATGAAACCCATTGGTGGTGGGTGAGGGAGGCGGGAGAAAGCAAAGGAGGTAAATCTGAGATTGGATAAAAAGTAAAACAGAAAGACACTACTTTTTTTGCATTGGTGGGTACAGGATAGTTAACAAATAACTTTACAGTACACAGAGATGGTATTTGGGCAATAATATAATAATGAGGCAGTCTGGGTCTTGTGGTGAAAGATTGTGTCCTGAGGGGTCTGGAAAGAAGGGGATCACTCTGATATTTTAAAAGTATGTTACCTTAGATGCAAAAAGAGAACAGATAGGCTCAGTAAGGTAAAGATTGACCTTTGCCAAGGAAGATACTGACCTAGGATATGACTACCTGCTATGACTTGCTTTTAGTTAGAAAGTTTTAATTCCAGACCATCCAGACCATCCTATGTGGTTACTTTGGTCTCTGAGTCTGTAAGGCCGCCATATAGGCTTCCCCTGAGCTTGTCAGGTTTAGTATGTGGCCCTTTTTTTGTCCTCAGATGTCATGTTGGCAGCTTGAAGTCTGCCATGGTGGGAGTATTTATATCAAGGAAATTGGTAAAATCTACAAATTAGGGCATTCTGGCCTATCCCCAGAGGATAGTTGTTAAACTTTCACCATACACCATTGCTTCTAGGCCTTTGCACATATGGCCCCCCTTTCTCCCCAACTTGGCTTAGCTTACATGTCGCTTCCTCCTGGAAGCTTCTCCTGACTCTTCAAGATTTGGACAGATAACCCTTCTCTGTGATTCTATGGTAACTTGGGCAGCCCCTCTTCCATTGTGGCACTTATGCTGCTCTTCCCCCTGTATCTTGTATTGGCCAAGTAAAGTCCTTGAGGTTAGGGGCCTTGTCTTGCTCATTGCCATTGTTTTCTGCCCAGGATAGGGTACGGTGCAAAGCAAGGTGCTAAAGCATATTTTTAAATAAATCAGTACATGAGCAGTTGAAAGAATAAACCCTCCTTATGAAATAATCTTTTAAAGTTTCAAGAAAGTGGCTTAACCTTTGTATCCCCTGGATTTCTTCACACACAGTGTGCAGTCAGTAGAAATTTGAATAGAATGAATGGACTAGACTTGAGTGTAATTTATCTGAGCCTAAAACTAGGACCAGTTTAAGATATTCATTCTAGAAGTGAGTCAGTGACCTTTGAAGTTACGGTTCTATAAAAACCAAACCTGGAGTTTTGAAATATGTCACCAGAAACTTTAGGTTTTCCCTAGCCATCAATTTGTCTCAATTTACTACTCTTATTTTTTTCATTTCTCCTAATAAAGTTGTCCCAAGCTTATCCCACTTCCTTCTTTCCTTTTTATGTACACATGGCACACTCTTTGCTCACAGATTCATATGCACAGTGAGCCACAAGGCAGAGTAGGAAAGCAGTGTGATGAAGGGAAAAGGACTTGGGATTTAGAGTCAGGAGAGTCAAAACCTTTCTGGAGTCTTTGTCTCTTCATCTGCAACACAGAAGATGATACCTTCCCTATCTGATTTACTAAGGTTTTTACAAGATCAAGTGAGTTAACATAGATGAAAATGCTTTTGTAAGTAGTAAATCACTACACAGAATGAATGCGAGATCTCTCAGATAAGTTGATTGTAAGCACATGCTTCCCTAGCAAGCAAGTAGAATCTGTAATGGAATACAAGAATATTCCAGTATGGAGAATGCATAAAGATATAGGGGTCATTTATTTGGGAAACAGATGCTTTACCTGTTTCCACAGCATGTAATCAGTTAACTATTATGGTTTTGCATAGCAAAAACATAAAACATTAGCTTCCTATCAGATGTTACATGGGAAATAGGTTCCATCTGAGATGCCAGGTGTGCTATCAGTCAGGAATAAAAAACAATTGATCTTATCAATTGAAGCGGTTGATAAGGATATACTGATGTCTGATAACTGGAATAACAAACTTTCATTCCCCAGTAGGCTCTAATTAATCTAGAAGCATAAAATAATGTCAGAGGTAGATCAATACCAAGTAAAAGAGTTCCTTTCAAATAGACAGCTACTAGGACTATCTCAAACTGCAAGCATTGTTGCAAATATATGGTTTCCCAGTTTTTTAGTTTTGGGACATATTTTCCTTGGCATATGTTAGTGATTAGCTTCCCATAACAGGAAGACTAGGTGGAGTTGTCCTCCAATCAGCAGCAGAAATGCTGAATTTCAGGCCCACCTCAGACCTATTAAGTCAGAATCTCCATTTTAATAAGAATCCAGGGACTGAGTGTATTTAAGTTTAGGTGAACTGTTTTAGGGACTATTTAATCATCTGTCAAATGGGGAAAAAAATCAGGACTTTTAGAGTGATTTTTTTTCTACTCAACGTTTAATACACGTGGGTGGCAGAACTTGGATTGGAGTAAAGGTTTCCTGCCTCTGCTGGCAAGTTCCAGCATCACATACCACCTCATAGCATGGTTCTTCAGCTTCCTGGCTGAGAGCCTTTGGGCAAGTTACTGAACTTCTCTGAGCCTGTTTCCTTATTTATAAAGTGGTGAAGATGGCAATGTTTACCTCACATCACAGAACTGTGAAGGTTAGCTCAAATTAGAAAATGTCTGAACAGTCTGTACAAGGTAAGATGCAATGCACATGTAAAATTTTATTGTCCTCAAACAAAAAGGTAGACAACGCTTCCCATAATTTAAACAGTAAAAACAACTTTTATGGCATACAGAAGCTGATAGTTATTTATAT
Source organism: Furipterus horrens (assembly GCF_987537825.1). Lineage (NCBI taxonomy): Eukaryota > Metazoa > Chordata > Mammalia > Chiroptera > Furipteridae > Furipterus > Furipterus horrens. The sequence goes on along the minus strand of NW_028327176.1, from coordinate 132,699,646 downwards.
TTCTGAAAACCTTCATGCCATGACAATGATGCTTAGAAAGCAAATATTTGTTTTTCTTTTTAATCTTTCCAGTGAAGAAACTTATGTAAACTGCACAGCAGAGGCACTCTGCTAGTTACTGTTACATAATCGCTTTGTAGGTTAGGCTGACGTATGTTATTACAACTGTGGTGAACAGGAGCCAAATCAAATTGAACCTTTGGAATGGGCATACACATATGTAATTGCAGAACCTGACTCACTGACCTACTTTCTTAGTTACCAAAGCAGTCAGAGGTTGGATTACCTGGGTTTTAGCTCCATCTAGTGGTCACATGTGGTTTAGTTTTCTGTTGTAAAAATAATATGGGGAATTCTAGTTTTTTATCTTTTAACCGAAATACATCCACCTTCTCACTTGGCAGTACAGTCGATCCAACATAAACATTTTGATGCTGTTTTCATACTTAAAGTAACAGGCTTAGGGTTTTTGGAGCTGATCGAAAAGTTGGAGACGTTCGTATTTAGTAAAGAAAGAGTGGAATCATCTTTGAATTTTTCCTCATTTGTATGTTCATTCTGTCATCACCTCCACCTCATTCCTCAACACATTAGACCTGAGAAATAGGGTTTCCAGCCTCATAAAAGATGCTCTTTCCTCACAATGTGGTTGAGGAGCAGGAGAGGGCGGCTGGACCAGAGGGAACCATGTTAAGTAAGAATCAGTGCACGCTGAGTCAACAAGAGTCCAACCTTTCTCTCCACCCCTTTCTTGAACATGTGTTGTCTGAGTACCTGCAACCAATATCTAATTCTAGGCATAGAAATAGAGGCACGAAGCCCCCAAAATGATGGAGCTGGAATTTCCTACTAAAGGGTAGCAGAATATGGAACTCCATAATATGTTTCTTTGGCGTAAGAATTATTTTGAGCTGATTACTTTTGATAAGTAGCAGATAGAAGTTCTGAAAACAGAGTAGAACTCACTCTTCTTTAAAGGAAGTTTTCATTTATAAAGGAAATCTATCTGTGAGGGTATTCTCCTCTCTGTACCATGAAGAGAAGGATAACCCCAAGTCACAGGAGAACCTAATCAACAGAGAAGGCAGTGAGTTAAATCTGCATAACTGGCCTCCCCACAATGTCTTTCTTTTGTCTTTAGCTGAAAATGGTATTTAAGGCAGTGGATTAGGCCATCAGGGGGAGTTACTCAGTTTCCCTGGACATCTCCCATCTATACATGAGATATACACATTAATAAACTTGTTTTTCTGTTGTTAATCTGTCTTTTTACAGGAATTCTCAGCCAAGACCTCGGAAGGGTAGAAAGAAAATTATTTTTTTCTCCTATACTACCTATTTAGCGGAAAAAGAATTCAGAATCAAGATTAAGTTGATTTACAGAAAATAGAGATGCAATATCCTTGCACATAGGTTTGTGGCCAGTGAGGGGGAGCAGAGTTTGCTTCCCCAAAACATGCCCTTTGGGATATTTTTAAGAAACAAAAGATTCAAAAAGAAACTTGACTGCTCCCCCCGCCCCCACCACTTTACCTGCCTAAATGTATTCAGATAGAAAAATTCGCTTCATGAAGAGAACCTTAGCATATTCACCTGAGCATATATAAGTTAAGTGTGTCAAACAGGGAGAAATCTAGCAAAGCCTGTGTCCCCTCGTTTCTGGGTGTCCCAGCAAGACTTTGTCTACCACATGCTTTATCTTTCTCTTTGAATTGCCTACTTTCCCTTTGAAATCCTGGACCCCTCTCTCTCCCTCCCTAGTCAGAATGGCATATAAATCTCAACAGCCCAATGTGTTCTCGGGTCTCATATTCTTATGGAAAACCCATATGTACTGTACTTAAAATTTTTTTAAAAAGTTTCAGTTATAATTGACATATGGTATTATATTAGTTTCAGATGTACAACATAGTAATTAGACATTTGTATAAATTACAAAATAATCATGCAATAAATCTAGTACCCATTGGACACCATAATTATTACAATATTACTGACTATATTCGCTACATTGTACTTTATTTCCCTGTATGTACTGTTGAACAAAAACTTGCACAGCAGAAAGCTTTTCTGATAGAAAGGCTTTATTGAGCCAAACACTACCCAGAAAAGGACCAGGTCCTGGGCATGAAGTTGAAACCACCAGCAGCAGGGCTAAATGGAGCAGGCAGTACACCTGCCATCTTGAAATTGAAGGGACTCTTATATACTATGTTTGGGTGAAAAAAGATGCAAGTTGTTTTGAAAGAATTTACATTGGCTAAAGATGAGGGAAGTGGAAGGGTGAAGCAGGGGCAGTTCTATGAAAGATGAACAGCCTGTAAGGAAGAAATATTTACTATTTTTGATTGCTCATGGGCAACATTCCTGAAAGTTTATGTGTAAACAGGATGTGGTGGTATCTGGTAGTCGCCACAGAAGTTGATTCAAAGCTCCAACATACATTCAGGAATGTGAGCACTCTTTTGTTTGGTCCACAGTTACTAACTCGTTAAATACTCTTGTCTCTTTCTTTTATCCCTGGCCTGCTGTAATTTAATTTAGTACATCTCAGAATTTTTATTTTGTCAGTACATATATAATAAATATGGCCATTTTCTTCTGTTAATCTGCCTCATGTTCATTTGATTATTAGTCTAGCCAGAAGAACTTAGAAAGGTGAGAGGACAATTATTTTTTCCACCTCCACACCAGAGAGTCAGATCTCTACATGCAGAGCCAATTCGGGGTTAGGTGTCTGTTTGTAACCCTGGAACTGGAATAATTTCATGTTGAGACCTGTTGGGAAATCGACATTGTTAAATTAATTAAAGAAGGAGGTCATTACACTGAGGTGGCTCTAATGCCATGAGGCCCATGTAAGCAAAATCTAAGTCTGACTGTAATAGAAAAACAATAAAAAATAAATTAAAAAAAAACTAAGTCTGTAAATACCTCTCACAAACAGTCAACGAGGCTTAAAGTTTTGGCCAATTAAATAATTTCCTTTTTGCTTCCACCTTGTCTATATTGTACAAGTCTTTCCTCTGTCTCCTGTCTTTGGAGTGCCCCTAACCACTTCCAGTTTTGTGCTTCCTGGTTGAAATTGATTTTTCCTCAAATAAATACTTAACATTTTAAATATGCCTCAGTATCTTTTAACAATGTGCAGACATGGATTTGGGTCTTTAAGAAGTCACCAATTGTATATCTGGCCAAGATGGAGGTGTAGACAGACATGCTGTGTCTCCCTCCACAACTAAGAAGGAGTACAACTACCTCAGAACTAGAGAAAACCAGAAGTTCCAGAAAATTAAGCTGCATATAAGTCCAACAAACAAAGATATAAAGAAGATATACTTATCCAGACAGGTAGGAGGGGGTGGAGCCAGGGCAGAGAGGATGCAGTGCGGTGGTGGTATCAGTGGTGGAAGCAGTGGCAGTGGCAGGCCGGTGGAAAGCACAGTCACATGTTTTTAAAAGTCAGGAGGGACACATGGGGAGCACTCCCAGCACCAGACCAGACCCCATAGCTCACAGTCCCAGCACCGGGGAAAATCAAGCCTCATTGCTTCTGACTGTGCAAACCAGTGGGGGTTGGGGTAGAGGAAGAAACTGCTGGTCTCTCAGCAGAGTCCACTTGTTTAAAGGGCCTCCATGGTCCTAGAACATCTGCAGACCCACCTATTCTGGGAACAACAGCCAGGGCAACAGCTAGAGAGACACCAGTCCCATATGGAAGTGGGAGAAGTGCCTGGAAAGGGGGCAAGTGCTGAGCAAGTGGCATTGTTCCCTCTCAGACCCCTCCCCCACAAACATCACCACAACGTGGTGAAATGGGTCGCGTATACTGATGAACACCTAAGGATCCGCCCCTTACAACGTAACAGGAGCGACAACTCTACCTAAGACACAGAGGCAAGCAAACGCAGGAACCTGTTAAGATGAGGAAACAGAGAAGTATGGTCCAAAAGGGAGTGGATCAAGGTTCCAGTGACGAGGAGATAGCCAACCTAACAGATGCCGAGTTCAAAACTCTGATGATAAAGATGCTCACAGGCTTGACAGACATGCTTAAGTATGGAAAACGCATGAGGGAAGAAGTGAAGGCTATGCTAAATGAAACGAAGGAAAATCCACAGAAAACTAATGGTGAAGGGAAGGAAACTGGGGTTCAAATCAATGATTTGGAACATAAGGAAGAAAAAAAAGTCAACCAGTAAAGAATGAGGAGACAAAAATTGAAAAAAATTAGGAGAGGCTTAGGAACCTCTGGGACAACTTTAAACGTGCTAACATCTGAACCATATGGGTGCCAGAAGGAGAAGAGGAAGAGCAAGAAATTAAAAGCTTATGTGAAAAAACAATGAAGGAAAACTTCCCAAATTTGGCGAAGGAAATAGACATACAAGTTCAGGAAGCACAGAGAGTCCCAAACAAGCTAGACCCAAAAAGGACCACCACACCAAGACACATTATAATTAAAATGCCAAAGGTTCAAGATAAAGAGAGAAGCAGAGAGTTACCTACAAAGGTGTGCCTATAAGACTATCAGCTGATTTCTCAAAAGAAACTTTGCAGGCAAGAAGGGCCTGGCAAGAACTATTCAAGGTGATGAAAAGCAAGGACTTACAACCAAGATTACTCTATCCAGAAAAGCTATCATTTAGAATGGAAGGGCAGATAAAGTTCTTCCCAGACAAGGTCGTCGGCAGCCGTCCGTCTCGAGAGACGATGGTGTAGCTTCTTAAGAGTCTATCTGCACCGCCGAGAATGGTTGTGCAGTCCGACTCGGGAGTGACACGGTATCTGTCTCCTCCCGTGTTGAATCGACATCTTGCGATGACACTGGACTGTCCTCTCCAGTGAAGCTGAAGCTACAGAGCCTGGGCAGGGTGATATGGAAGGTCTGCTGTTGCCCATGCAGCAGACCCCCCTCTCTTCGCAGCTGAAGGCTCCAAGGGAAAGACGGAGTCAATACAGCTTGGTTTCAGGTGCGCCGCAGGAGTTGCCGGTGTTGACTACGTCAAACCGCCTTAGGGACTCCGGCTCCGGATTTCCTGTCGGGGTTTACTCCCTTAGCCTTTCCCCTGAAGAGGTATGCCGCAAGGCAGCGGAGGTTTTTTGGAGTCAGAGTTTTCCTTCTCTGATGTGCCCTGACTGGAAGATCGAACCAGCGACACTTAGCTCGCAGGCCGATGCTCAATCCACTGAGCCAAACCAGCCAGGGCTGCTTCCCAGACAAGGTAAAGCTAAAGGAGTTCATCATCAAGCCATTATTATATGAAATGTTAAAGGGATTTACTTAAGAAAAAGATGAAAATTATGAATATTGAAATGACAACAAACTCACAACTATCAACAACTGCATCTAAAAAATAAAAACAAAATCCAACTAAGCAAACCAGAATAGGAACAGAATCATAGGTATGGGAATCATTTGGAGGTTTACCAGCTGGGAGGGAGAAGAGGGAGAAAGGGGAAATGGTGCAGGGATTAAGAAGCTTAATTGTTTGGTACAAAATAAGGGGAAGTTAAGAATAATACAGGAAAGGGTGAAGCCTAAGAACTTATATGCATGACCCATTGACATGCATTAAGGGGGGTGGGATTGTTGGAGGGAAGGGGGATATGAGCAGAGGGGAACAAAGGGAAAAAAAATTGGAACTACTGTAACAACATCATCAATAAAGTATACTTAAAAAAAAAAAAGTCACCAATCGCTGAGGAAATACCCAGAGATTATGTCTGAAAACGTGCCACTGAAGACTTTAGACTCTTCAAGCAGGTTCAGCATTGTTGGTAGAAAGAAGCAAGAGATGGTGAATTTGAGTTTGCTCATATTTCATTCTCTGTGGTTCCCAGTAGTATACGGAAAAAAAAAAGGGGAGGGGAGGGTCATGGAAGGTGATTTTTAAGGCCTCTGTCTCAGTCTTTAACTTTCTGAAAAACATGATGGCTCTCTGAAAAAGGGAGAAAACCAACAGCTAACTTCCTGGGGTTCAGAAAAGCTAGTGTTTCTGCAAGCCTTGCTATGCCTCCAGAGGTAAAGGTGGGTGTTATGGGTTGAATTGTTAAAAAAGATATGTAAACTTCTACTCTCTGGTACTTGTGATGTGACCTTATTTGGAAAGAGGCTCTTTTCAGATGAAACTAAGTAAAAATAAGATTTACTGGATTAGGATTGCCTTAATCTGATACGACTTATTCCACGGCCATACATAGAGAATGTCACATGAAGACACACACACAGGCCATGTGAAGATGCAGTCAGAGGCTGGAACCAAGGAGTGACAGAGGTTACCAGAGGCTGGAAGAGGCAAAGAAGGGTCCTTCCTCAGAGGCTTTGGAAAGAGCACTTTGATTTCAAATGTCTAGCCTCCAGAACTGATAGAATACATTTTTGTTGTTTTAAGCCACACGGTTTGTGGCCTTTTGTGACATCTGTCCTAGGAACCTAGCACAGTGGGAAAGCGCTCTTATGGAAGACAAACCTCTGGGTCTAACGGCATTTTCTGGGGCTGGACTCCCACCTCAGGGACAGGGACTGTAGACCCCTGGCCACTGAGGACTTGCCACCTGAAGAGACACCTAAAGGTTTCTACCCTTGAAAGGTTTCTACCAGTGCTCTTATTGTAAAGAGTGATTTAGCATTTGTGGCTGAATATCTGAGTTCTTTAGAACAGACTTTTAGGCACTAAAACCTCAATAGTGTACCAGGTAAATTTGAAAGGGCTGGGGACTTAGGTACAGAGGACAGCAACTCCAAGGGTCTTAGAACCAGAGAGCATGGGTTAGAAGAGGGGCTGATCCAGGTTTTGTGGGGCCTTGTATTAGTTTTCTAGAGCTGTTGTAAAAATGTACCCACACCGAGGGGCTTAAAACAACATAGATGTATATTGTTTCACATTTTTGGAGGCTAGATGTCTGAAATCAAGGGGTAGGGAGCACCATGCTCTCTCTGCCAGCAGAGACTGGGCATCATTTAGGCAGACTGCTGCTCAGTAAGGAAACTGACTCTTATTTTGTCCTGTTAAGGTTGGAGTGACACTTTCCATTGAAAGGTCTCAGCAGCCATAACGGTGGGACAGACCAGGAACGTGACCTAACTCAGGCTCCGTCAGAGAGGGAACCATTGGGCCCTCTCTATGGACTAAGACGCTGAGAGGGTCCGGCATACATAGGTTGAACTGCCCGCCCCGTTTCCCATTGACTTTAAAAAATATATTCCTCCACACCTCACACTTTTGCAGTTCAAATAGAGCATTTGTGTTTGAAGCCAAGCTGCTACAATATAGGTAATATAGCCATCATCCTGCTTTATATTTAATATTTAACTTAGTCTGGTACCCAAAGAAAGTCTTATTATCTGACATCTTTTATAAAATGCTTCTAATCACTCCTGCTTAACTGGAAGGGGAAGACCATTTGTTCGGTACGGGCCAAGGAGAACACGGTCACGTGGCAGTACTGCACTGGGAAATTCCTGCCTTTGCTAATGATATACATCAGTAACGTTGAGACACGGACCCTCCGATGTTCCCAAATACCCTTTGACACTTTGCTCCAGTAAAGCACAAACAAATGTTTTTAGCTTCATGTCACATACTACATGGATTCGTAGAAAGTATCTCCCCGAAGAGAAATTGCTCATTTCTGGTACTCTAACCCCTCGCCCTTGGAATTTCTCTAAAGCTTTTTTCTTGACCCACGTCAGAGAAAACGTCCCCAAATCCAAATCAAACTCAGATCCAGCCTCGACGCAAGGTTGGCTGAAAAAGGGCGATCAGGCTCTTAAGCTGTGACAGCGGTGGGAAGGCCCCTTTCATTAGTAAAACATATGCCCTTAGGAAAATTGCGGACCAGTCTGCACTTGGCCACAGACGTGGCTTGTTTTTGTTCCTCGGGGTGTCTATCTGCTACCTGGCTGGGAAGAGGAAACAGATGTTACTCAGCCAGCCCGATTGAGGGCTACTGCGTCTGCGCATGCTGCTTTCGCGCGCACCGGGCTCTCGGCGGGGCGGAGCGAGAGAAAACCCACCCCTCTCAGTCCCCTGAGCCTTAACTCCTTGTCATCCGGCCGCGGAATTCTTTTTCTTCCCCTCTGACCTCGGAAAGAAGGGGGCGGGGCCTTTGAGGGCGGAAGTAGTAGTGCATTGTGGGCTCGCCCAGAGCGGTGGAGTGGATCCTGAATGGAAGTGGCGCGCATCCCCTGACGTTTTCCGGGTAGGAGCGGCTGGAGTCCGGACCCTGCCGGAATTCGGGTGCCTTGCACCTCTCGTGCGGAGCGGAGCGCGAGGCGCCGGCGGAGGCGCAGGGAGCGTTGGCGGAGGGGGGCAGTTCTGCGCATCCCCAAGTCATGGCTCACAACAAGATCCCGCCGCGGTGGCTCAACTGTCCACGGCGCGGCCAGCCGGTGGCAGGTAACCCGGACGGAGGGTGTTCGAGTCCTCCGCACCGGCGGCTTCTGGAGGTTTCTGTGTTTGCGTGCCCGTTAGTGGTGTTTCAGGATTGGGATGTTCTCCAGCCGATGATGCTTCTTGGATGAGTGTTTGGGAACTTGGACTGGAGAGGGTGGGTCTGTGGGTGGGGGCACTTGTCACTCTCCGGTAAGGCTAAGTATTGCGGAGGGGAAGGTAGATAGGAGGTTTGTGCGGCCGCAGCTGAGCACCCAAGAGTACAGTGGACGGTACTTTGATGCTTAGCTAGAAGTTTGTGAACCTTTCAGGGTTCTAAGAAGGGGAAGGAACAAGTGTCGGTCTTGAGATGGAGGAGGGCTCAAGAAGAGAAGGGGCAATTTTCTGCGGTGTAATGGATCGACAAGAGACTGGGGTTTAAAAAGCATTGTAAGTGACTTAGTGTGGATTTTTTCATCTTTATTGAGTTGGGCATACAACAAACTTGAAAGTGTACAGTCTGATAAACTTTGACTATATGCACACATGTCTTATGAAACAACCCAAGCAACCATCATCACATTCCGGACAGTCCACATAACCCATCACCTCTCAAAGTCTCCTCCTGCCCTTTTGTGATCCCTCTCTCTTCAGGCAACCACTGGTCTGCTTTCTGTCACAGACTAATTTGCACTTTTAACATATTTTTTTTTTTAAAAAATAAGTGGGAACACTTGGTATATACATTTTTTGGTGGTGGGGGAGTTTGGCTTCTTCCACTTAGAATTACTATTTTGATATTTATCCATGTTCTTGTTATATAGTAGTAGTTCATCACTTTTTATTGCTGAGCACTATTCCATTGTTATGGATACACCACAATTTGTTTCTGGTCATTTGGGTTGTGTCCAGTTTTTGGCTATTACAATTCCCTTACAGCGAAAGTTTGTGTAAAGTTTTTTGTATGAACATATGCTTGCATTCCTCTTTTGTAAATCTCTAGAATAGGAATGGATCATATGGTAGGTGTACATTGAACCTTTAAAAAAACTGCCAAACTCTTTTACAAAGTCTTGACATTTTACATTTCCATGGTCAATGTATGATTGTTCTATTTGCCCCACATCCTCTACAACATTTGATATGATCAGGCTTTTTAATTTTACCCACTTTAGTAGGTGTTTATTGTTATCTTCTTGTGGTTTGATATTATTATCTAATTGGTAATTCCCGTATCTTCTTTTATGAAGTGTCCAAATCTTCTGCTAATTTTAAAATTGGGTTGTTTATCTTCCTGATGAGCTATTGTAGTTCTTTGTATATTGTAAATACAAATCCTTTATTGACTGTGTGTTTTTCCCAGAAGGGTATTTTGAAACAAAAATCAAAGGATTTTATAGTGGGCTATGAGTACATATCTATTCTATGTCTGCCTAGTTATATAAAATTGTTGGAAAAGAAGGTTCTGTAAGTCATTTTCTATTTAGGTTTTCTGATTCTTCTAGTTTGTCAGCTTTTTTCACATTTCATATAAAATCATTAGTTAATAAAGCCATATAAATGATGGATAAAAGTGTTACTGAAAGATAACCTAAGGAATTCTTAGGGTGAAAAAATGTTTTTCTTTAATGAAAAATGAAATAATTTTCTTTATGTTCCAATCACTTTTATATGCATTTTCAGGTGTAATGGAAAAGTACCTGATAATCATTGTAGTTTTATTCTTCAATTCTTTTTAAAAAGAATTTATTTTGATTTGAGGGAGGGAGCAAAGGAGGGGGAGAGAGAGAGTGAGAGAGAGTGAGAAAGAGAAAGAGAGAGACATCAGTTTGTTGTTCTAGTTATTTATGCATTCATTTGTTGCTTCTTGTGTGTGCCCTGACTGGGGATTGAACCTGCAACCTTGGTGTATGGGGATGACACTAACCAGCTGTGCTACCTTCCTGGCCAGGACTTGATCACAATTCATTTTGTTTGTTTGTTTGTTTTATTTATTTATGTATTTTTAGAGAAAGGGGAAAGGAGAAAGGGAAAGAAACATCACTGTGTGGTTGCCTCTCACTCGTGCCCCCAACTGGGGACCTGATGTGCAACCTAGTCATGTGCCTTGATTGGGAATCGAACCAGCCACAGTTGGCTCGCAGGCTGACACTCAATCCACTGAGCCATAGCAACCAGGGCTTTGATCACAATTCTTTACATTTTCTTTATAGGTCTTACTCTTAAATCATTTTGACTTTTTTTCCCCCCTTACATTCTTTAATTTAATATTGTATGCTTTCTCTTTACATGTGGTTTTCTCTATGAAGTTATGGACAAACCTTTATATGCGATGGCTGGCTACTTTTCTAGCCTGGAGCTTATTTTCTGGATCCTCTCACTAGAGTTACCTGCTACACTGATGTGTGAGAAAAACAAAATTATAAAGTTCTTGTGAAAGTGAATTTTTTAAAATTAGAAAAACAGCTTAAAAATGCAATCTGCAGGATGGCAATGACAAATATCAGAATACTGACTTATTGTTAGATTAAAAATGGGACAAGTGTAGTGCTGACTGGGGGTTGATAGTAGCAGGTGAGGTGCTGAGCTCCAGGCAGCTTTAGCCCTCTCTAAGAAATTGAGTTGTGTGCCTTTTTTCCCCTTCCCTCTGCTGGGAATGAAGGGTGAGGAATAAAAGTTTTTACTTTTTAGTATTGGAATATTTTGGCCCCAGAGAGCTAGATTCTTAAATATTGTGGTTCAGTGAATCAATAAGCTCACCTGTCTGATTGATTGAATAGCCCCAGGCTTTCTGATAACCAACGTAGATCTTACTAATCAACAGTGCTTCAGCTTATGATGCTTATTAGAAAGTAAGGTGAATGCAACATAGAATTCTTGATATTCCTCTGAATTTCCTTTAAAGTTTTGTCTCTCCCTGTCCTGGAAGTGTCCTTGCCACATTGTGTATTTTGGAAATGAAGAGTTAGCAGTGTTTTATAGTACCAGAACGAGAAATACTAGCTATATTCTTGCAAGCTTTAGTGAAAAAAAAGGAATCATTCTTATTCCCATTTTCTATCTCCTGTTTTCATCTTATTTTTTCTAATTATAAAAATAATCCATTCTTATTGTATAATATCTCTGATATTTTGCCTATGAGGAAAATATGTTATGCCTGCTTAAATTTTCTCATTGTAAACATTAGGATGCATTTTATTAGTACTAAAAGTTCATAATTTTCCTGATCAGAAGAAAGATGGTGCTAATTGCATGTAATCTGTTCCATTATGAAGTCTCCTCTAATTAGACCAGACTTCCACTGAGAGAACTCCTATAGATAAGACCAAGCTTTATTTCTGAAGAATTCTTTTTTCTCCTTCTGAGTGATAGGTTTTAGATGAACACTGTGAAGAAAACAAACTTCTTATTTCTTAAAGGTCATTAAAGAGAAAATTATTTTGTGTCTACTGTGTATAGAGATATTGATTGTAACTTTGAAGTCATTTTACTTAGCAAATATTTGAGATGGTTATGATATAGTCCCTCGCCTTAAAGAGCACATAGTCTCATGAGAATAGCAAAGCATTATTTTAAAATACAGTCCCGTTGTAATAAATGCAATAATGACTATTACAGAATATTGTGGGATATCAGAAGTAATGAACCTAATTCTTTGAGGTTGGGGAAGAGAGGGGATGGGGAGGAAGAAGGGGACCAGGGAAGGCTTCCCAGAAGAGCTGATACATGAATTATCTTGAATAAATAGACGTTTGCTAGATAGATAGTTGGAGAGAGAGTCTAATGGATGAACCTTTTATCATACTACAGTAGTCCCTCTCTATGTCGCGGTTCACTTACTGCAGCCTCACTGTATCGCGGGATTTTAAAAAAATATTGTATTTATTTATCGCGGATTTTTCGCTATATCGCAGGATTTTGTGGTACTGTATATGTATGTTGTTAGTTATGTAGGTTTAAGAGTGTAGAATATATTTAAGAACATAAGTAGTGTTTATAAACGTGTGGAAAAGGTTAAGAAGGGACTGGGAAAGGTTAAGAAGGGACTGGGAACGGTTTATAAATGTGTGGGAAGGGTTTATAAAGCCTTACAATATATATAAATACTAAAATAAGTGTAAGGTTCCTACTTCGCATTTTCACCTATCGCGGGGGGGGGGTGCGCGCCTAGAACGTAATGCCCACGATAAGTGAGGGAATACTGTATATTATATACTTATTTATTATGTCTATTGTTTACAGCTCATATTTCCCCAGTAGAATGTAAGCTCTGTCAGGAATTTTTATGTTTTTTTCTTTTCACTAGTGTATTCCATGCATCTGGAACAATGACTGGTACATAATAGGCACTCATTAAATATCTGTTAAATAGACTAAATGAAGTATAATTAGGTGAGATAATGGCAGAGGTAGTGAAAGGGATCAGATTCTGAATATATTTTGAATATAGATGTGATCAGATTTGCTGATGGATTGGATGTGGGGTGTGTGAGAAAGAGAGGCATCAAGGTCAAGAATACGTAACTCTGTAAAGTCTTTGGCCTGAGCTACTAACAAATGGTGTTGCCATTTGCTGTGACAGGGAAGACGATGGGAGGAGCAGCTTTTGGAGTTTGAATACTGAGAGCTCAAATCTGGATATCAAGTCTGAGGTGCCTGTAAGACTTCAAGTAGAGACTAAGTCAAGTAGGCAGTTTGATAACTGCTAGAGTTAAGGGAGAGGTGTGGGCTGGAGATACAAATTTGTGAGGCACCAGCACATTGGTGGCTTTTAAAGCTATGAGACTAGATGAGACACGAGGAGAGTGAGTGTAGACAGAAGGGAAGTCCAAGGACAGAGCCCTGGGACAAAACGTAGAAGGGTCAGGGAGATAAGGAAGAGCCGGTAAAGCAAACTGAGGAGGAGAGGCTAGAGAGAGTGGAAGACCAGGAGGATGTAGTGTCCTGGAAGCCAAGTGAAAAACTGATTCAGGAGCGCCCGCTTGCGTTAAAAAGTGGTTAGTTGTTTCAGAACTGAGAATTAACCATTGGATTTAGCAATGTGGAGGTTATTGGTGATCTTGAGTGATTTTATAGAAAATAAACATTTAAAAAAGTCGTTATATTATAATGAAATTTAGGTTAAAGCTTCTGGGCAGTTATTCAAATTTTACTCATATAGTATTTTAGGAAGATATTCTTACTGTTTTATTGTGTTTTAAAATATAAATCAGTTAAAATGAGTGATTTAAAAATTGATTATATAAGGTGAAGTCCCCTATGTGTATATTGTGATTCAGGAAAAAGCCAAAAAAGTCAGTCAGTCTTGCTGAAATTATAATCACTGGTAGTTGTTTGGAGGGTGACTTTGGTTAGCAGTCTTCTTAGCATGATCCTTATCCTTAGATATAGGATAAGGTTCATAAGATGGAGAGAGTTCCAAGTTCATACTAAAAAGGTATAATTAAGAATTTTAAAGAATGGATTTAATCACTCCATTATTAATTTTTTAGTACCATATCTTTAAAGATTTTAAGGCAATAATTTTTTAATGTAGTGGTTAGAACTTAAGAGTCTCCATGGAAATTCCATTACCTCATAATTTCTCTTTTGCTATTGTATTTGATTATCAATTTCTAGAATTTATGTTTTCCTTAAAAGTTCCAAGGCAGTACTTTTAAAAAGTATAGTTTAGATTGAGAATACTTCATGAACAGTTCATTTAAAACATTTTAAGAAAGTGATTTTGAGAGTTACTAATTATTGAGTTTTAACCCTGGACCTTTCTTTTTTTTTAATGAAATTATTACTGGTCTTCATGTTGTTTAGGAAGATTCTTACCTCTGAAGACAATGTTAGGACCAAAATATGACAGTCAAGTTGCTGAAGAAAATCGGTTCCATCCCAGTATGCTCTCAAATTACCTAAAGAGTCTGAAGGTAAGAAACAAAACTTTTCTTTAACTGATTTAATATACTTTATCCCTCTCCTATACTTCAGGTGGCTTAAAAAAATTTTTTTTTTAAATTTTGAACTTGCAAAAATTGTACAGAGTTCTATGTCCCTTTCCCCCATTTATTCCCAATGGTGACATCTTATGTAATTGTGGTACAATATCAGAAGCAGGAAATTGACATTGGTACAGAACTGTTGAGTAGATTGCAAACCTTATTTAGTTTTTACAAGTTTATATATGCATTCATTTGTGTATATGTGTGTGTAGTTCTTTGCAGTTTGATCCAGTGTGTAGATTTGTGTTGGTAGTTATGGAACTGTTTCAGACCCACTTCCCACCCTCAACCCTGTACAGAATATCATCTCTGTATTTTGGTCATTTTGAGAATTTTATATAAATGGAATAGAACAGTATATACCTTGTAGGATTGGCTTTTTTCACTAAGCCCAATTCTCTTGCCCATCCAAGTTATTGCTTATGTCAACAGAAACTTTGTTCCTTTTTACTGCTGAATACTACTGAGTTGTATGGATGTACCAAATTTATTTAACTATTCTCTTGTTGAATGGTTAAATAATCTTTTAACTAATTTTGAGTTGTTTTCAGTTGTAGGGTATTTTGAATAAAGCTGTCATGAACACTCATGCACAGTGTTTGTGTGAACATAGTTTTCATTTTTCTGGGACAGATACCTGAGAGTATGATTGCCGAGTGCATGGTTAATTTTATAAGAATGTGCCAAACTATTTTTGTAAAGGAAACTGCAATTTTTTATGTTATTTTGATGTAATACTGATTGTATTAGTTTCCTAGGACTGCTGTAACAAGTTACTACAAACTGGGTGGCTTAAAACAACAGAACTTTAGATTAAAGACAAACAGAGAATCTTAAAAGCAGCAAGAGAAAAACACTTACTTAACCTACAAGGGAGCTCCCATAAGACTGTCAGTTGATGTCTCAGCAGAAATTTTACAGGCCTGAAAGGAGTGGCATTAAATATTCAAAGTCATGAAAAGCAAGGACCTACAACCAAGATTGCTCAACCCAGCAAGATAAAGAGCTTCTAAGATAAGAAAAGAGCTAAAGGAGTTCATCACCACCAAACCAGAATTAACAAGAAATGTTAAAGAGTCTTTTTTAAGCAGAAGAAGAAAATAAAAAAATATGAATAATAAAGTGATAATAAATATCTATCAACAGTTACCTTAAATGCAAATGGATTAATGCTCCAATCAAAAACACATGGTGACTGAATAAATAACAAAATAAGACCCTTACATGTGCTGTCTATAAGAGACTCACGTCATATCAAAAGACACACACAGACTGAAAGTAAAGGAATAAAAAAAGGTATTTCGTAAAAATGGAAACAAAACAAAATAAAAAGATGGATTAGCAATACTTATACCAGACAAATAGACTTTAAAACAAAGGCTATAACAAGAGATAAAGAAGGACCTAACAACTACACTTCTGGGTATTTATCCAAAGAAACCAAAACACGAAATCAGAAAGACATGTGTACTGATAATGTTTATTGCAGCATCATTTACAATAGCCAAGACATGGAAGCAACCTAAGTGTCCATCAATAGATGAATGGATAAAGAATTGGTGCATATGTACAATAGAATATGATTCAGCCATAAAAAAGTGTGAAATCTTGCCATCAGCAACAATATGGATGGACCTAGAGGGTATTATGCTAAGTGAACTAAGACAGCGTAAGATAAATGTCAGATGATTTCACTTAATATATGAAATCTAAAAAACAAACAAAACTATGTATGGTGTCAGATGGGCACTAAATTTATTGGGGTGATCACTTCTTAAGCTATGTAAATGTATAATCACTGGATTGTATACCTGAAACTAATATAATATTCTATGTCAACTGTAATTGAAAAATAAAAAATTATTAAAAACACCCAGACCTTTATTCTCTCACAGTTTTGGGTGCTAGAAGTTTCAAATCAAGGTGTTGGCAAGGTCGGTTCCTTCTGGAGGCTTGGAGGGAGAATCTTTTCCATGTTTTTCTCCTACTTTCTGTTGTTTGCCAGCAATCCTTGACTTGCAGCTCCATCAGTTGTCTGTGCCTCATTGTTGACATTCTTCCTTTGTGTATCTGTGTCCAAATTTTTCTCTTATAAGTACACCCTGATTCATTACAACTTCATCTTTTCTTGGTTATATATGCAAAGACTCTATAACCCTACCCTATTTCCAAATAAGGTCATATTCAAAGGGAGTTAGGACTTGAACTTATCTTTTTAGGGAACAGAATTTAACTTATAACATTAATCTTTATCACTCTTCTAATTTATACACTTTTTTTAAACAGCCATGTTTAATCCTTTTTTATACAGGCCACTTGTGTATGCATGTACACACACACATTCTTATATTGTTTGTGTCTTTAATGGAGGCACTTCTGATATTTTTGTTTGTCTTTTTAATTGATTTTTAGAGAGAGAAAAGAGAGAGAGAGAGGGAGACATCAGTTTGTTATTCCACTTATTTATGCATTCATTGGTTGATTCTTGTATGTGCCCTGACTAGGGATTGAACCTGCAATCTTTGTGAATCAGGAAGGCTCTCTAACAAGCTGAGCTTTCTGGCCAGGGCTTTATTTTATACTCCTGATAGTCTATTACTATATGCTGTATATTAGTACATTCAACAAATATTAGTGCCTATTATGTGCAAGTTTCCTATCATGGGATAGAAACGTCACCACTTAGATTTTGAAAACTTTTTCCTTATCTATTTTCTTGGTGTAGTTTTGAGTCTTTATTTGTTTACATCTTTTATTTTAGCTTACTTATAAACTTCTGATTTTTATTTTCATTATCAATAATTGTATTGAAAGTTATAGTTAACATTTTTAAAGCATTAAGTATTTTCTAGGCAATGAGCTAAAAGCTTGGGCTTAGAAGCCACCTTCGGTTTCAATTCCAGTTTGCCACTTAGAAAGCTTTGTGGGCAAGTTACATAACCTCTTTATGTTCAGGTTTCCTCATTTGTAAATGAAATTATTGCATGTAAGGTATGGAGACTAGTAATTGGCACAGAGTAAGGAATTTATTTAAATCTCATAACAATTCTATGAGATAATACTATTATTATCTTTACTCATGGATTGGGATTACTTATTATGAAAAATACACATGTATATGTAATATATGTATGTGTATGCTATACACACAGATACATGTACACACAAACATTATCCACACAGACATGCCAATACACATACATACTTTTTCTACACACACATATATGAAGTCTGTCCAGAAAATATCCAGCTGCTGTCTAATATGAAAAATAGACACATTTATTAAAGATGATACAAGAAACATTGTACATAGGACAATGACACTTCAGTCCCCTTCAAAGTAGGCCCCTTGGGACCTCACACAGTTTTCCCAGTGTCTCTTCCACTGTTCAAAACACTCTGCAAAAATCCTTTGCAGGAATTTCTATCAGCTACCCCATCATATTTTCCTGAATCTCATTGATGGTCAGAAATTTCTTCACTTCCAAAGGTGATTTTAGTTTTGGGAAAAGCCAGAAGTCGCAGGGCACCAAATCTGGGCTGTAGAGGGGCTGAATCACATGGGTGATTTGATGTTTCACCAAAAACCTCTACACGAAACGCGATGCCTGAGTGGGCGGTTTTTGTGATGAAGCTGCCAATCACCAGTTGCCCATAGGTATGGCCATTTTCATCTTCTTGCATCTCTCAACTGACAAAGAACATTGAGGTAGTACTCATTAATTGGCCTGGAGGGGCGTACTCATGAAGGACAACACCTTCCCAATGAAAAAAAAACAGTTAACATGGTCTTGAGTTTTCTGTGACTTTGCTGTGCCTTCTTTGGGCATGGGGAACAGGTGACTTCCATTGGGACGACTGGGCCTTCGTTTGTGGATCAGCCATAGATCCACTATCCATCTCCACTTATGACCTTCTTGAGAAAATATGGTTCATTGGTAGCGGTTTGTATTGTTATTAGCAACTGCAGCACGACGTTCCTTCTGCTCTGGTAGCAGAAGGCACAGAATGCATTTTGCCATGACATATTTCATGCCAAAATCCTGTGTCAAAATGTCGGACACAGGAATTTTTGGGATCCCAGATCAGCTTCTAGTTCTCACACTGTCAGTCGCCGATCTTTGTTGATTGCAGCCTGTACACATTCAACATTCTCAAGTATTCTGCTTATTGCAGACTTTCCAGAACGTGGGTCACTTTCAACAGATTTTTGACCACCTTTGAAGCATTAGTTCTACATTTTTTTTTGTGCTGCACTCATTACATCGTCCCTGAAAGCCTTCTGAATCACCTGAATAGTTTCTGCAGAGGAATATTCAAGCTTAATGCAAAATTTGATGCAGATTCGTTGCTCTGCTTGCTTGGTCATTTTGAACGTGATGGCCACACAATACACATGCTCACTCAGTGGTGTCTACCACCCCCACTGACTAGTACAGTGAAGTCATCATAGTTCACACATGTGCATTCCAGTCCACTCTCCTTGGCTGCCAGGTTACATCGATGTTGTGCAAACTGTTCTTGTTATATTAACAATGGCTGGACTTTTGCTGGACAGACCTCGTCTGTGGGGCTCAGGGCTATTAAGTCACACAATACACTTTCTCAGTTTTCTTGGCTAAAGTATTTCTCTATATTTAGAAAATTTATTATTTTTTGCTCAGCCTACTTTACATTCACTTCTCATTTTGAACCTGGGACAAACAACATGGATTCTAATTCTAACTCACTGAGAAGCTGTAATATGGTTTCTAAATCTTTGTAGTTGGCAGTATATATCCTCTGAAGGAATTAAGATCACTGCAGAAGCTGTGTGGGAAGAGAAGGAAAGAGAAGAGAAGTAGGCCCAGGAGTGGCAAATTGCAGAAAATAGTGTCAAAATATATTTCCTGTAAGGAAGAACTCACCTGCTTGATTGATCTGTCTCATCGACACGAGCAAAAGAATCTGGAAAAATCAGTAGAGCACATTGTGGCAGCTAGTTATATTTTAGATGCACACAATTTTGTCTGTTTTGTCATGTGTGAAATTTAAGTATTTTTGTCACTTTTTTCACTATGGTGATGGAGTTGAATCATTATGTAGACCAGTCTCCTTAAGACAAATCCAACAGTAAGTACTCAATAAATGCAGTAACAACAAAAGAGAGAAAAATAACAATTTAGAAAGTATAGACTATTTTTCTTGCCACTCTTCCCAGGGAATATAGGCTTCAGAATGAGGTGGAAGATGTAAAATTAAGTTTTTTTCTTGACTCAGTTCAGGTATGCATTTCTTAGCAAGACTATCTTGCCAGGCTGAGTGTGATTTTAGTTGTTAAAGGGTTTTCAACCACATGGTCCTGAACACAAGCTAAGTTCATCAGCACTCAACAAAAGAAATAATGATATTTGTATCAATGCAGGAAGAAAAACTGGCTGAGAGATGGGATTAAGCCTTTAATGAGATGCATAAAAATGGCCATGTGTTCTGTTCTTTATGAATTATTTAAGGAATTTACAAAGGAATTTCAATTGAACATAGTTTTTACCCTATATACTCCAGAATTGAATTGTCTAATGTGATGTGGTGATGGTTGCTTGGAATACTGGGCTGATGTGTGTTTGGAGCTTGTTTGGGTTGGGGTCTATTTCAGATAGATGTTATTCCTTGCATTAGCCTATTGTCTAATAAATCATAGGTGGAGTGGCAGATGACAAAAACTGTATTAGTGCTTTCTTTTTTAGGTAGACTTTTGTGATGTTGAAGTGAGTCTGCTTTGCTTATGTTCTTGTTCCATCATTTGTTTGGGGGCTAATTTATTTCATTTATTGCCTGTTACATTCTTGTACCTTGAATAAGACTTAGATAAGTGATATATTGTTAATAGTTCATAGGCAGGGTGAGTATAAAATCTCCTGCAGTGTAGATGGATGAACTGGAATATTGCCATTTAGTCAGCTTGTTTTGGAACAATTCAGTTACTAGTAAATCTGCCCCCCCCCTTTTTTTTAATAAGGTTAAAATGGGCTTGTTGGTGGATTTGACAAATACTTCAAGGTTCTATGACAGAAACGACATAGAAAAAGAAGGAATCAAATATATAAAACTTCAATGTAAAGGGTAAGTCATGTATTAAGATTCTTTAAGATTTAAACCTTTTGCTGAAATGTATAATCTCTTTTCTAAAAAAAAAAAAATGCTTTCATATTACTAGACATGGTGAGTGTCCTACAACTGAGAATACCGAGACATTTATTCGTCTGTGTGAGCGGTTTAATGAAAGAAACCCACCTGAACTTATAGGTATGTTTGACTTGACTTTACCAGTGTTGAATAGTTTATTTTGTGTTGAGTTTTCATTCTCTTTTTTTGTGAGTGAGTTGATATGGAGGTATTTTTTTCTTTTTAAAGTAATCACCAAGAAGTGTTTATTATAGGAATAGACTAAGTTTTGCAAACTGTAAAATAACTATTTTTGTAGTTTTAATATTTTTCAAGGTAAAGCCCCAATTATTCCTCTTCAGATTACTGTTGAGAAACTCTACCTTAAACACTACATATTTATTTTTAAAAATTTTGCATTTTATACTATATGTATTATTCTGAAACTTTTTTTCACTCAGTATCTGAGTAATTCAAGCCGGTGTATGTAACTGTTCATTTTTGCTGCCATGTAGTATTTCATCATCTTAATATACTATAGCTTATTCATTTTCCTGTTGATGGATAATTCTTTCAGCAAATATTTATTGATGGCTACTCTTTGCCAGGTATAGGCTCTTGGAACACATGAATGGAGAAAACAGAAACAAAAGTCCCTGCTCTTCTGGAGCTTATATCTGTGTGGTTTGCGAGTGGGGGTGGCAGGTTGGGGGAAGACAGACAATAAACAGTAAATGTAATAAATAAGTACATTTCCTTAAGATGACATTTACTTAAAATGACATTTACTTAATTAAAATGACATTTACTTAAAATGACATTTGGGTTATTTCCAGTGTTTTTTCTGTTGTAAATAATGCTGCTAGGAGTGGTCTAGAATTTTTAAGGTTTGATTTTTGAGCCTTGATATATTGTTCTTTCTGGTATTTATGTTGGCATATAGTTTGAATCGAGGATCCAATTTAAATGTTTTCAGTATATTCAATCATTTGTTTCAACACTGTTTACTGAATAGTTTTTCTCCTGATAGCTAGATGCCATAAATAACTTCTTATATGTACAATTGGAAAAAATTTTAATTTCATTTGCCTTTTAATTTTTTTGGTAGCATTTTAAAACTTTTGTTGTCAATATATTTTCATTTGTGATTTTTAAAAAAGAAATTTTAAGTAGCTAGTATTTTCTTCATTCAGAGAATTAACTGAAAAACTATTAGGGATAGCAGGAAAGTTCAGGGGATATATTTGGACATAGATTAATAAGAAAATATCAGCAACTTTCTTGCAAATAGCAATAACTAGTTAGAAAATGTAATTAGAGAGTAGTCTCATTAATTTCATTATTAGTAATATTGGCTAACATTTATTGAACATTTCCTTTGTGCTAGCCATTCTGTAAAACCACTTGACACAGTTTACCTCATCTTTTTCTCACACCAGTCCTGTTAGGTAGATGTTATTGTCACCCCCATGTTATAAGAAACTGAGGCTTGGAGAGGTTAAGTGACTGCTTCAGTGTCACTCAGATAGCTAGTAAGGGTTAGAGCTTAGATCATGTCCTGTGCAAACTAAGTTGAGCGTTCCCACTCTGAACCACTTCTCTTGTCTGTAACAGAAGTACAAAACAAGAAATAAAGTTATTAAGAAATGTAGGAGGTCTTTATGAAGAACATATACTTGAATGCTTATTATTTGCTTAGCAGAGATGGTGGGAAACAATGAATGAAGGAATGAATGAATCCTCATAGCAATTCTGTATAGTATGTGGTGATATCTCCATTTTACGAATGAGGAAACTGACTCCCAGAGAAGTTAAGTAGTTTGCCAAGGTCACACATCTCATTAGTGTTTAAGCCAGGCTTTTATTATTTTTTTCTGAAGATTTTATTTATTTTTAGAGAGTGGGAAGGGATGGAGAAAGAGAGGGAGAGAAACATCAATGTGTGACAGATATATTGACCAGTTACCTCTCACACAGCCCCAACCGGGGACCTGGCCCGCAACCCAGGCATGTGCCCTGACCAGGAAGCGAACCTGCGACCTTTAAGTCTGCAGGCTGGTGCTCAATCCACTGAGTTACACTAGCTAGGGCAGCCAGGCTTTTAATGTAGTTTCTGACTTCCAAGTCCAAATCCCAAGTTGCTGCACTGGTTTCTAGATTGATCACATAAAAATTGAAAAATTTTTTTTCTATATTATAAAACAGCAGAAACAGCAAAAAGATATTTGGCAAGTTGGGAAAAATATTTGAAGCATACATGACAAATAAAAATAATATATTTATTTATTTTTAAATTTTTATTGTATTTTTTTATTACCATTTAGTTCTCTTATACTCCCCTCCCCCAACAATCACCACGCTGTTGTCCATGTCCGTGAGTCCTTTTTCCCTTTTGCTTAACGCTCCACCCTCTAACCTCACCCCTGCCACCTTAGCTGCAATCTTGCTCTCTTTCTTTATTTTCCTTGTTAGTTCAGTTTGTTTGTTAGGGTCCACATATGAGTGAAATCATATGCTGTTTGTCTTTCTCTGACTGGCTTATTTCACTTAGCATAATGTTCTCCAGGTCCATCCGTGCTGTCACAAAGGGTAAAATTTTCTTTCTACTGACAGACACTTGGGCTGCTTCCATATCTTGGCGATTGTAAATAACACTGAAAATGAACAGAGAGGTGCTTATGTTCTTTCGAATTACTGTTTGGGGTTTCTTCGGATATATTCCCAGAAGGGGGATTGCTGGGTCAAAAGGCAGATCCATTTTTAATTTTTTGAGGTATCTCCATACTGCTTTCCACAGTGCTGCACCAATCTGCATTCCCACGTACAGTAGGAATGCAACTTGTTTGTTGATTTATTGATGGTAGCCATTCTGACAGGTGTGAGGTGATAGCTCATTGTGGTTGTAATTTGGATATCTCTGATGGTTAGTGGCCGTAAGCCACTGTACGTCCTCTTTGGGGAAGTGTCTATTCAAGTCCTTTACCCATTTTTTTTATTGGGTTGTTTGTTTTTCTGGTGTTGAGTTTTGTAAGTTCTTTATAAATTTTGGGTATTAACCCCTTGTCAGATATATCAGCAAATATGTTCTCCCATTCATTGGGTTGTCTTTTTATTTTGTTGGTTTCCGTTGCTGTGCAAAAACTTTTTAATTTGATACAGTCCCATTTATTTATTTTTCTTTTGTTTCCCTTGCCTCAGGAGATGTATCAGAAAAAATATTGCGATGAGTAGTGTCCAAGATTTTACTGCCTATTTTTTCTTATAGGATTTTATGGTTTCGAGTCTTAACATTTAAGTCTTTAATCCATTTTGAATTTATTATGTGTGGTGTGAGAAGGTGGTCTTGTTTCATTTTTCTGCATGTATTGGTCCATTTTTCCCAACACCACTTTTTGAAAAACTGTCTTTAGCCCATTGTATGTGCTTGCTTCCTCTATTGAATATTAATTGACTTTAAAGGTGTGGATTTATTTCTGGGCTCTCTATTTTGTTCCATTGATCTATGTGTCTGTTTTTATGCTAGTACTGTGCTGTTTTGAGTACTATGGCCATATAGTATAGTTTGATATTAGGTAGCATGATCCTCCAACTTCGTTCTTGTTTTCCAGAATTGATGTTACCTTTTGTGGTTCCATATAAACTTTTGAAATATTTGTTTCACAGGATACAAAATTAATGTCCAGAAATCAGTTGCATTTTTATATGCCAATAACAAACTAACAGAAATTAAGAAAACAGTCCCATTCACAATTACTTCAGAAAGAATAAAATACTGCCCTGGCTATTGTGGCTCAGTGGATTGAGCACCGGACTGCAAACTGAAGGGTCACCAATTTGATTCCCAGTCTGGGCACATGCCTGGGATGCAGGCCCTTCCCCCAGTTGGGGGTGTGCAAGAGACAACCAATCGACGCATTTCTCACACATAGATATTTCTCTCCCTCTCTTGCCATTTCTCTAGAATTAAATAAATAAAATCTTAAAAAAAACCCCAAAAGAATGAAATACCTAGGAATAAACCTAGGATGTAAAAGAACTGTACTTGGAAAACTATAAGACACTATAGAAAATAAACTGAAGAAGATACAAATAAGTGGAAGCACACACCATGTTCATGGATTGGACAAATTACTGGTAACATCATAAAAATGTCCATGCTACCGAAAGCAATCTATAGATTCAACACAATTCCTGTCAATATTTCAATGATGTGTTTCACAGAACAAGATAAAAATAATATTTTTATATATAAAGAAATTTTATAATCCAATAGGCAAGAGAGGTGTTCCTCAGTAGAAAAATATGGAAAACAATGAAAATAATTTATAAAAGATGAAATACAAATTGCCAAGAAACATGAAAGATTTTTTGCACTCACTTATTAACAATATATGTTGTTACCATCCCACATCAAATTGGCAAAGATCTAAAAAATTGTCAAGAACTGGATAAAATGAATGCACTGATACGTTGTTAATTAGAGTGTTAATTGGTATACCCTCTCTGGAGGGACAATTTGGTGATATTTCTGAAGATCATTAAAAGTGTTTATACACTTTGATTCATCTAGACCACATCTAAGAATTTATTTTAAGGAAGTAGTCAGAGATGGACATAAAAAGATTTATGAGAAAAGAGTTTCATCACAGCTTTGTTTGTAATAAAAATACTGGAAACAGCTTATGTATCTGATAAAAATAGGTCATTTATATTGTATAGTGTGCAACTACTATTTAACAGAATAACAATAATATGGGAATATATGACATGTATATTTATGTATTTACACAGTCACATGAATATGTGTAACGAGTACATACACAAATACATTTAGGTATACAGCTAGAAGATATACAGCCTAAAGTAACATTGAGGCCTTTATCTGTATGATTAAAAACAACTTATCTCATTTGAGAGAAGCTGTTAGGGGTATTGCTAAATATATTTGAGGAATTCAGAGGAGGGCAGTCAAGTTTTAGCATCTGGAATCAGATGTCAATTTTAGAAAGATCCACACTCTGGTTTAGAAAAAAGTTGACCCTTTTAAATTGTCCAATTGTATTTGGGAAGAACTGATAAGAAAAAATTTCTAAATTGAGTGTTTTATAGGTTATAAAAATTATAGGACTCTGCTACAATATGCTATGTATTATTATATGTGTTTTATATGATGGGTAGTGATTCTGTTTTTGTGGATTGAAGTGGAAACATTTACTTTGGGTCTTCCAAGTTTTGGAGCACAGGCTGTATTGACAATTATGTATTATACTAATACTCTGAAGACAATAATAGGAGCTGGTTTTTGGTAATACTTTTTCAAACAAAAGGTAGTAAAGAATCAAGTTTACGTGTTCTTAGGACCTGAAAATATTGGCCTACTTTTACAATATTTTAATTGTGTTTAGTGTCAGTGTTGGACTTTTCATCAGCCTTGGACACATACTTCCAGAAGCATACTTGTGACCAACAGTAAATACTGATATTGCAAAAATTAGACTCATTGTTTTCAAAGCTACTTGTTTTTAAAAAAAAAATCAATTTTTAATTAGCTGCTGTAATTATTCATTCATTCAGTTAGCCTGGTTATGGGATAATGCGGTAGGCTTAGTGGAAATGTGAAGTTTTTGAAACACAAAAGCCTGAAATGTTTCCAGATCTTTAGGAAGAACTGCAGCTTCCTAATCCCTTATCTGAAACCCTTGGGACCAGATGTTTCCATTTTTTTACCATATGTTTCCTCCCCTAGGGCTAGAACTACCTAATTTTTTTTTTTTTTTTTTTTTTTTTTATATTGAAAGTTTTCAGATGTACCAAAGGTAAGGAGAATAGTAAAATGAAACCCCATTACCTTTTGTCTAGCTTCGGTAATTATCATTTTGCTGATTTTTTATCTTCTCTTCCTTTTAACAGAACTCTTTTGAGTATTTTAAAGCAAATCGCAGATACACCATTTCACTAAAAATGTTTCAGTATGCATCTTTAAAATAGGGATTTTTGGTTTGTATATAATCACTATGCAGTTATACCAAACAGAATAATAATTAAAGATTCCTTAATGCGATAGAAAGCCCAGTCCATTTTTAGGCTTCCTCAGTTATCTAAAACATGTTTGTTTGTTTTTTCCCCCAAGTTAGATTCTCAAACCCAGCTCCAGTAGTGTCTTTATATTGCATTTTGTTGTTATGTCTGTTGTCTCTGATTCTCTTTCTCTTTTAATGCCATCAATTTGTTGGAGAAATCAGATCATTTGTCCTGTAAAATATTCCACATTCTGGAATTATCTGATTGCTTCCTCATGGTGTCAGTTAACTTGTTCCTTTATCTCCTCTATGTCCTATAAATTGTTAGTTAAATCTAGAGACATGATTATATTCAGTTTTATGGTTTTAGACAAGAGTACTTCATAGAGTATGTTGTATTGCTTCCTTTCAAGTCATATCAGGAAGCACATAATGTCTGGTTGCCTCACTTTTAGTGGTACTGAGATGAATAAGCGGGTTCAGGTGTTGACAGTTTGATTCCTCTTGTAAAGTTCTTCATCTGTCTTTTACCTAATGATTTTAGTATCCATTGATGATTGTTGCCTTGATCCAGTATTTCATTAGGGATTGCAAAATGGTTTTTCTGATTCTTCATTTCTTCATGTATTACCTGGAATTCTTTAGTAAAGAACTATTCCTTTGTTATCCTGAAATGCAGTTTGTATAAGAAAGGCAAGTTAAACGTTTGATTCTTTCTTTTATTTCTCAAGTTTTAGAGTAGTAAGTTGGAATCTTAGCAGTCTCTAGCAGTGACTGATTAAATTTATTTTGAAAATCTGTATGAACTGTGTATTTTTTTATATAGTTGATGTATTTAAATTAGTTGTAGTGAATATTTATTCTTATGTCCAAATTGCTTCATCCGAGGGCAGCGGGAGGCCCTTCAGGTTGGTTTCTGTATCCTTTTGATACCACCTCACCAGTCTCTGATGGTTTCCTTGTTTATTGGCACAAGATGTTTTCCAGATGTGGAATCCGTTACTTCTCTGAGGGTCCTGGTTTCTGAGTTCCTTTAAATGGAGACTAGTATTTAGACACATTAACATTTTTGCAGTTAAACATATGAATATTCACACCAAGTGGGAAAAATGGATTATAAGTAATGTCATATCCGGGTCATGTTTGTCTCCAAATGATTTACCAAAAATCTTATTTTTTTAGAGCTGTTTTGAAATAATAATTACGAATAAGAGATTATGTAGCTATAGTGCATTTATTTGCATATACAGGAATAACTGTTTAGAAAACAAGAATTTTGTAGACTGGAGAAATTAAAAAATTTGTTTTGTGTTAAAAGAGAAACATCTGATTTCTTGGTAAATGGTAGACTATGTATAATAGGTATATAGCTTAACTAATGCCTTTAATTACTTTACATGTTTCTAGTTATAAATACATATGACAGCTTTGTGAATAGTTTTATGAATAGCACACGCTTACTTTTGTAAAAACCATCTTTTGATTAAATAAAATTTACTATAACTTGGCACATTATAAGTTCTTAATAATTAGTAGTTTCCTTTTAATGTTCTTATTTTTGTTGTTCATTTAGACCAGGTCTCAGCTTCAGCACTATTGACATTTCATATTGGATAGTGATTTATTTTGGGGACTCTCCTGTGCATTGTAGGATGTTTAACAGAATCCCTGGCTTCTATGCCCCAGTTGCTAGATGTGACAATTAAAAATGTCTCCTGACATTGTCAGTTATTCTTGGGTGAGATGGAAGGTTGGGGGCAAAAGTGCCCCATGGAAATCCACTGGTTTAGACTGATAAGATAAGTTTTTTGATGTAATTTATCTTAGTAGTGAGAGAGAAAGGAAATTATGTATTTTGAGATCAGGCTTTATTTAAAGGTTTATTGCCACTACTCCTTTATAAGTCACCTTCTTCTAATTTATATACTTAGTATGTATATTTCTAGAGTTATAATTCATCTTTTTCTCCTTTTTTGGGGGAGATTGTTTTTTCTCCTGATTTGATTTTATAAGAACTACAGTTTTCTCTTAATACATATATTAGTGTTAAGAACTTTTGAAATGCTCTATAAATTATTTCATTATTCTTAGCTTACCTAGGAAATGAAGACAAATTTGAATAAGAAGTTGACTTGAAATAGTTAATAGTGAACTAATCTTTGGTTATAAACTATGCACCTCTAGATGGACCTGTTCTCATAATGAGCTGAAGAAAACTGAAATCTTCTCTTTTTAACATTGAAGACATATCAGACTAAATTTGTACTATACTTAATTAATGGAATTTTTTCATATTAAATGCATAATGTTAATTTTTTGGGGGTAGAGATTTGTCACTAAGACCTAAACTTCATGTATTTTCATAACAAAGAATATTAAAAGAGGGCCCAGTTGGTTAGAGCACCCTCCCAATATGTCAGGATTTCGGATTCGATCCCCAGTCAGGGCACATACAAGAACCAACCAGTAATATAAGTAAAACAACATATTGATGTTTCTGTCTCTCCCTCTCCTCTCCTTTCCTTCTTTCTAAAATCAATTTAAAAAATACTAAAAGAATAATTGTGCTTTCTTAAATTATGTATCATCACATGATTTCATCACTTAATTCCTACATTTCCTATTCATAAAAATATTTAATCTTGCTAGAGTAAATATTAGATGCAGAAACAGCGGTTTAGATGAGAAACGTATCTAAAGTTAGAATATTTGTTGCTTAAATTGCTCTGAAATATAAGGTAGAAAGGAAATCTACATGTTAAGATACATGTTGAATAAAAATATGTTCATAGCAAATGTTTTTGTGTAACTTAAAAGTTCATTTTTACAAAGCAATGGAGAACAATGGAATTTATAGAATTTCATTATTACAGCCATTTACTTCTAAGAGAGGTCTTTAACTTTTCAGGGCTGATCTCTTTATTTTTTATTTCTTCCCTTCAGAAGCTTTGTTTCAGTTATACTGTATCCTTATTCTCTATTATTAGTTATAGCCAACCTCTGTGATTTCACTAGGCCCTTCTCAGCCTGTAGACATATCTAAGCCTCTCAAATATTGCCACCTTTGCAAAAACAAAATAAAATAAACAAAAACAACCCCTCCCCCACCCAAACACACTGTTCTTTTTGTTTTATATTTTCCCTTTCTCTTCCTAGCTGACTTTTTGAAAGATTGATACTTGAATTTATTTATTCTCATTCATTTTCTTGCAATCTGGAGTCTTCCTTCTGTACTCCTAAATCAAATCACGACTTTCATTTCTAATCCTTATGTGGCATTTAAACAATCAAACCACTAATGTCTTGAAATTTCCCTTTTTAAAAAAAGATTTTATTTACTTATTTTTAGAGAGAAGGGAAGGGAGGGAGAGAAACATTGATGTGAGAGAGAGACATCAGTTGGTTGCCTCTTGTATGCACCTTGACCAGGGACCAAACTTACCACCTAGGCGTGTTCCCTGACCAGGAATTGAACCGGAGACCTTTTGCTCTGTGGAATGATGCCCAGCCAACTGAGCCACACTGGTCAGGGTTTCTTCTTTCTTCTTTTTTTTCGAACCCCCGCCCCCCATAACAGTTCATTTTTAGTTTTTGTTAATGGTTGCACTGCACCCCCCTTATTCTAGAATGGTTGGTTTTCCTTATACTTCATCCTTAATTTTCTTCTTTTATTTTGCATATCCATTCTCAGTGATCTTATCCACACCATAGACCTCTTCCATAGTTGACTATATATTGATTATTCTTGAATCTGCAACTCCAGCCAGGCCATTCTGTGAAGCTCTTTCCCATTACTTAGAAATCCTTCTAAGTGCATAAGAACCTTAAACTCAGCATGTCCATCTGTACTTACTCATTGTCTTGGCTGTCAGATGATATAAACTCCTGTACTTCCTAACTTAGTAAATGGTACCACTGCCCAATTAATCACCCAAATCATAAAACAGACTCCTTTTAAATCTTTTTTCTCAATATTTATAGTCATTCATTCACAGATTGCAGATTCTACCTCCTTATCCCTATCACCATGACCCTTGTAACTCAGATTCATATCTCACACATAAATTACTGAAATGGCTTCCTTACGGTTTTCTTTTTTCATTGTTTCTTCTTCTGTATCTTCTATTGAGGTGCCATTGGAGTGGGTTGTCTGAAACCTGATAATTTTATTTCCATGCATAAAATTCTTTAATATCTCCCCATTCCCTTTATAATTTCTTTAGTATGGTGCATGGTGCATGAGTTTCCTTAGGATTTTGACCCTCATTGTCTCCAACTGCATTTGGCATTACTTTCAAATCATATTACATGCTTTAGCTATTCTGATTCATTTATAGCTTGCTGTATGTGCTATTTTAATTCATAAATTTACATTTGCACAAATTGCTTCTACTGTCTGCAGTTCCTTTGTGTCCTGGTTTATAGAGCATTGTTCATTGATTGAAGTTTTTATTCTAAATATTAATGATCATTTTATTTATTATGAATGTAGAAATAGGTGATTTGGCTCAATTGATAGTAACTCTATAATACTGGTTTTCAGTATTTTTTAAGTAGCAAAAACTGTTTTGGAAAGAAATTTCACCCTATCACAGATGAGATGAAAATGGTATTTTATTGGTATACTTTAAAAAATGTATCCAATTTATAGCATTTTCTATAAAGTCAATTGCTGAAAACAAAGCCATGTTGATGAACATTAACATTTGGAACATGTTATTAAAGCCAATTGCAGACTTTGCTATTACCTCACTTTAACATCTAATTTAAAAACATCAGCATTATGAAAGTGTAATTTTTATATGTAGTAAACTGCATTCATTTGAATTATATAATTTGATGAGTTTTGATAGACATCCATGTAACCACAATCAAGATTCAGAGCATTTGTATCTTCTGTTCCTTTGTGTTTGTCCTTTCTTCAACCCTTAGTTGTAGATTAAGCAATCAGTTTCTGCTTTCTATCACTGTAGATTAGTTTGCGTTTTCTAGAATTTTAAAAATGAAATATATTTGACATATAACCATAATTTAAAGTGTAGAATATGTTAATTTGATATGTTCATACATTGTAATATGCTTGCCATTATAGCAATAAATAACACCTCTATCACGTCATAATTATCTTTTTCTGTTTAGTGGTTGGAATAATTAAGTTCTAGTTTCTTAGCAAGTTTGGTTATAATAAGGGGTTCCAAGATAGCTGCAGAGTAGCTAGAAGCTCCATCCACTTGCTTCCAGCCATGCACCGGTCTTGTAGCTAAGCCACAGAGCTATCAACTTAAAAATCCAGCAGAGTGTGAACGAGAGCATGTGTGATTGATTGTGAATGTGAGTGATGTGTGGGCGTGTGAGGAAGTGTGGCCGAGGCTCTCTTGGCGGAGCAGCTGCCGCTACCCAGCCAGGTGCCTCTGGTGGTGCAGATTTGGGGTGGGAGCCATTTTGGGGAATTTAAAATATCCTACCCAGGAAGAAGCTTTTGGAGAGCCTGCACCTGGGCGCCCAGACTTGTCTCAGTGCCCTTCGCCCAGGCAAGCTGCACAACCCACTGCTGCCAGGAGCTGGGGTCCAGAGACTCTGGAACTTTCTGAGGAGAGAGCTGTTGCTTTCCCACCCCAGGGTGCCATGGGAACTGCCAATGGCAAAGTCGAATGTAGGACGCTGGTGGCAGACACCACCCTGGGAGCTCATCAGTGCAGCTGTGGCAACCCAGTGTCAGAAGCTTGGTTCAGCAGTGGAAGCCGAAGACTGACTCACCGAGAGAAATGGTGCAAGCACCCACTGCCACAGCCCTGTGTTATAATATAGCTGCTGGACTCAACCCTTCCTTCCCCCACCGCATCAGGATGATACGAGACCTGAAAGAAGACGATGCATACAAGATACATGATTTGGGAGAGAGGGGAAGAAGTGTGCGTGTGAGAGAGAAGCAGGGATAGGTGACCTCCTGTATGTGCCCTGAATGTGGATTAAATCCACACCTAGAATCCCTCTCAAGGGAGAGGAGGTCATGGCAGGGGCTGAGCCACTTAGCCAGCTAGACAGGGGAAAGCTCCCACCCCCAAAATGGGCTTTCTGCCTTGGGGAGAGATGAAAGCCACTGGTGACAAACCCACCATCCCCCCGACCCCCCACTTAAAGGATCAAAGTACAGATTTTGTGTGTGCGGCTACTTACCTTGAGCCCCAGTGAAGAGAGGGTGGTGCAGTCTGGAGTCGTGTGAGGAGAGTCTGGTGTGCGAGGAACTGGGGAGAGTTTGGGGTAGTGGCTGTGAGATTTTTTGAGCCCTGATATACCTGGGCTCCACAACAACAATCTTCCTTGAGAAGAGTTAGCCTCTCCCAGTGGAAAATCAATCACCTTGCCCTGTGAAATACTGCTCCCCCCATCCTCTGGAAATCCCCTCGCCAGAACCCTGTAAACCTGTTCACTCCACTCAGCACATCCTTCCCTCCTTTTTCCCCTCTGTTGTCAGTTTTTCTCTGCCTTAATGTTCTGTTTATTTTTTTGTTCTTTTTTCCCCCTTTTTTCCCCTTTCCTTTTCTCCCATCTTGCATCTTAACCCTTGCTGAGGAGACAGCAACATAAACAGACTCAGGGGTTGTCAGAGACTGGCGGTAGGGTGCAGCCAATCCACACACTATCCTGGGAAACAGACTGGTACTCCCCCTTCACAGGAGAGCCACAGAAACACCCTTCTGGCATCCAAAATCTGGGCTCAGGAACCCTAATATGGGCCCTGCCCAGCCAACTACAGGGAGATAATCCTGGACAGACTTAGACTAGTTGCTCAGGGGAGGAGGGACATGCCCTCCATCTTCCCTAAAGTCTGAAAGGCACCTGCCACAGGAGATCCAGGAATCACAGCCATTGTTTCCTCCAGAAGCCCTCTCAGAAATAGGTCTACGACTAGTCTAAGATTGACAGCAGGCCAGCAGGCAGAGATTGACAGAGGTGGATCCTATGGTGACTTTGGGCATTTGCTGACACACCCCTGGACCCCGTGCTGATAAAAGCCAACTTTGCAGAGCACCTTGGCCCAACCTGGAAGCAGCCAAGCCTGGAGGAATCAGCCACAAACTATGAATGGCCTGTAGCTTCAAAAAGGTGGCTGAGGGCCAGATATGGACAGCACCAGATATTGGCTTATACCAGACCCAGACATCAGAGCGGTATCCAAACGGAGAAACCAGAAGGGAAGATCTAAACTGTGCTAGGACAAATATACTTTCTTTTTTTCCTTTTCATTATCTTAGCTATTTTTTCTTTTCCATAGTCATTTTATTTATACTTTTAATCTATTTTTTATTTTTCTTTTAGTTTTGGTGCTCTAGTTTTTCTTTTATGTCTCCTATTCTTCTCTTGGAGTACTCCACTATTCTCTTCTCTCCATTCATTAATTTTGTTACCTTTACTGTGTTCCTATTTTCCTATTTCAATTCATTACGAGTAGTAGCTTTCTTCCCCTTTATCCTCTCATAATAACTTTTTTTTTCCTTTGATCTTCTCATATCTTTTTCCTTTTCCCCTTTCCCTACCATTCCATTTCTATCTTTGCTTCCATAGTTCTTTGCTCTCTTATTGTTGATACTGCTGTGGTGGGCAGGGGGCTTGCTTGTTTTAGTGTTTTGCTTTGTTATGCCAGCACCTTTACAACAACATACAGCACATAGTGGAAGGGAGCTCCCACCAACGAATGGGCCGATAATAATCAGTACCCAAATACAATAGGAGAGTTTGCATAACCCACAGGAAATCTAGAATTATGCACCACTGGTTCCCACAACTCCTAACACACAAGGCCACTCCAGAAGATGGAGAGTCAGAGTAGATCACTGTAATACATAGAAATAAACACAAAGAGACAACTAAAATGGGGAGACATAGCAACAACCCCCAAACAAAAGAAGAGGAGTATCCAGAAAAAGAGCTAAGTGAAATTGAGGCAAGCAAATGATCAGACATAGAGTTCAAAGTAATGGTTATGAGGATGCTCAATGAACTTAGAACTATAAGGAATTTAGTGGGACCTACTTCAGCATGAAAAAGGATATAGAATCCTTAAACAAGAACCAGATGGAAATGAAGAATGCAATATCTGAAATGAAGAACACACCAGAGGGAATTAAAAGCAGACTAGATGAAGAGAGGATAAAATCAGCAAATTGGAAGACAAGATAGAAAAAAACACCCAGTCAGAGCAACAAAATGAAAAAGAATAGTCTAAGGGAGCTCTCAGACAATATGAAACGTAATAATTTTCACATCATAGGGATGCCAGAAGGAGAAGAAAAGGAGAAAGGGACAGAAAACCTGTTTGAGAAAATAATGTTGGAAAACTCCCTAACAAGGTGAGGGAAAAAGTCAGGTCCAAGAGGCATAGAGGGTCCCAATCAAGATCAACCCAAAGAGGCCCACTCCAAGACACGTTACAGTCAAAATGGCAAAATTTAAAGATAGAATCTTAAAAGCAACAAGAGAGAAACAGTAACATGCAGGGAACTCTGATAAGTCTTTCAACTGATTTCTCAACAGAAACACTACAAGTTAGGAGGAATTGGCAAGAAATATGCCAAACAATGAAAAGCAAAGACCTGCAACCAAGATTACCTAGCAAGGCTCTCATTTAAAATGGAAGGGTAAATAAAGAGCTTCCCAGACAAAAGAAGGCTAAAAGAGTACGTCTCCACAAGCCAGCACTGCAAGAGATGCTGAGGGAATGCTTTAAGAAGAAGAAGAAATAGAGAGAGACATAGGAACACAGGTACAAAAGGAAAAAAATGGCAGTGAATAAGTACCTATCAATAATAACCTTAAATTTAAATGGATTAAATACTCCAATCAAAAGACATAGGGTAGCTGAATGGATAAGAAAACACAACCCACATATATGCTGTTTACAAGAGTCCCACAGAACAAAAGATCTACACAGGCTGAAAGTGAAGGGATGGAAAAAAATATTCCATGCAAATAGACATGAAAAAAAATTGGGGTAGCCATACTTATATCAGACAAAATAAAGTTCAAAACAAAGGCAGTAGCAAGAGACAGAGAAGGTCACTTCATAATACTTAAGGCAGTAGTCCAAAAAGAATATATAACCCTTGTAAACATATATGCACCCAATCTAGGTGCACCTAAGATATGAAGAAAATATTGGAGGACTTTAAGAAAGAGGTAGACAGCAAAACAGTCACTGTAGGAGATTTTAACTCCTCATTGTCAGCAATGGATAGCTCTTCCAAACAAAAAATCAACAAAAATATTTCAGAATTGAATGCTCTAGATCAAATGGACTTAATTGATATTTATAGAACATTTTACCCTAAAGAAGCAAAATACACATTCTTCTCAAATGCACATGGATCATTCTCAAAGATAGACCACATGGTAGGACACAAAACAAGCCTTAACAAATTGAAGAAAATGGAAATCTTATCAAGTACCTTCTTGGATCACAATGGCCTGAAACTAGAAACAAACCTCAAGGAAAAAAAACACCTCAAAAACATTCAAATACATGGATGCAGATAACAGATTATTAAATAATGAATGCGTTAACCATGAGATCAAGGAACAAATCAGAAAGTATCTGGAAACAAATGAAAATGAATACACAACAACCTAAAATCTATGGGACACAGAGAAGGCAGGACTGATAGAGAAGGCAGGACTGTTAGAGAAGTTCATAGCAATATAGGCCTACCTAAAGATGATAGAAAAATATCAAATAAACAACATAACCCTACAACTAAAAGAACTAGAGGAACAACAACAAACAAACCCCAGGGCAAGTGGAAGGAAATAATATCAGCGCAGAATTAAATGACATAGAGATGAAAACGATTCAAAAAATCAATGAATCCAAGAGCTGTTTTTTTAAAAGATAAACAAAATTGACAACCCATTAACCAGATTCATCAAGAAAAAAGAAAAGAGAACCCAAATAAATAAAATCAGAAATGAAAGAGGAGAGGTAGCAACTGATACCACAGAAATAGAAAGGATTATAAGAAATTACTGTGAACAACTATATGCCAAGAAATTGGATGACCTGGGCAAAATGAATAAATTTCTAGAAACATACAATTTTCCAAAACTGAATCAGGAAGAAGTGGAAAACCTGAACAGATGGATAACAACTAGTGAAACTGAAGCAGTAATAAAACTCTCGGCACACAAAAGCCTGAGACCAGATGGCTCCACAGGTGAATTTTGCCAAATATTCAAAGAAGAAGTACCTCCTATTATTTTCAAACTATTCCAAAAAATTCAAGAAGAGGGGAGACTCCCAAACTCTTTTTAGGAGGCCAGTGTTATCCTAATTCCAAAAACAAGGTAAAGACACAACAAAGAAAACTACAGGCCAGTATCGCCGATGAACATAGATGTGAAAATCCTCAACAAGATACTAGCAAACTGGATCCAACAAAATATTTAAAAAGATTATACATCCTGATCAAGTGGGATTCATCCCAGGGGTTCAAGGATGGTACAATATTTGTAAATCAATAAATGACATATCACATAAGCAAAATGAAAGACAAAAATCACATGATTATATCAATAGATGCAGAAAAGCATTCGATAAAATCCTGCACCAATTTATTATAAAAACATTCAGCAAAGTGGGAATAGAAGTAGCATACCTCAACATAGTTAAGGCCATATATGAGGAACCTACTGTCAGTATCATACTCAATGGGCAAAAACTAAAAGCATTTCTCTTAAGATTAGGAACAAGACAAGGCTGTATGCTCTCACCCTGTTATGCAACATAGCACTGGAAGTTCTAGCCACAGTGATCAGACGGGAGGAAGAAGTGAAAGGCATCCAAATTGGAAAAGAGGAAGTAAAATTGTCATTTTTTGCAGATGATATGATAGTCTATATGGAAAACCTTGTATGTTCCACAAAAAAAATACTCGACCATATAAGTGAATCTGGCAAAGCAGGATATAAAGTAAATATTCAGAAAGAGAAACTAAGAAAAAAAATCCCATTTACTATAGCAACAAAAACAAAAATAAAGTATCTAGGAATAAACTTAACCAAGGACGTAAAAGACCTGTACTCAGAAAACTATAGAAACTGAACAAAGAAATTGAGGAAGATACAAAGAAATGGAAGCATATACCCTGTTCAAGGATTGGAAGAATTAACATTATTAAAATGTCCATACTACCCAAAGCAATCTATGTATTCAATGCAGTGTCTATTAAATCCACAATGAAATATCACCTCGCACCTGTCAGAATGACCATCATTAATAAATCAATAAACAAGTGCTGGTGAAGATGTGGAGAAAAGAGAACCCTAGTGCACTGCAGGTGGGAATGCAGACTGCTGCGGCCACTGTAGAAAACAACAGTGTAGAATTTTCTCAAAATATTAAAAACTTCGGAACTGCCTTATGACCCGGCGATTCCCCTGCTGGGAATATACCCTAAGAGTCCCGAAACACCAATTAAAAGAACATCATGCATCCCAATGTTTATAGCAGTGCTGTTTACAATAGCAAACTGTTGGAAACAGCCTACGTTCCCATCAGAAGGTGAATGGATGGAAAAACTGTGGTTCATTTACACAAAGGAGTACTGTGCAGCAGAAAGAAAGAAGGAATTCCTACTCTTTGTGACATCATGGATGGAACGGGAGACTGTTATGCTAAGTGAAATAAGCCAGTCAGTGAAAGACAGATACTATATGATACCACTTATAAGAGGAACCTAATGAACTAAAGAAACTAATGAGCAAAACAGAACCAGAGATATGGAAATGGAACAGATTGACAGCTGCCACTGGAAAGGGGGTGGGGAGAAAAGGTGGAAACAAGGTGAAGGGAGTAGTCAAAGAACATGTAAGAATGACCCATGGACATAGACAATGGGGTAGAGATGGGCTGTGAGAGTGAGGGATGGGGCGGGACGGAGGACAAAGGAGAAAAATTGGGACAACTGTAATAGAATAAACGAATAAAATAAAGTCAGAAAATAAAATGTTTATATTCACTATACTATACAGTACATTTCTGGACCTTATTTTGCCAATTTGTATGCTAAAACATCTGTTTCATACCATACTCCACATCCCCTGATAACTGCCATTTTACTCTCTACTTTTATGAATTTGTTACTTGTCTTTTGCTGTATGATTTATCTTCTTAGCATAATGTGGTCAAGGTCCATCTATATTGTTGCAAATGGCAAGATGTCCACATCTTCTTTATCCATTCATCTCTTGATTGGCAAATAGATTTGTTTCCATATCTCGGTGTTGTGAATAATGCTGTAATATATCTCTTTGATATCCTGTTTTTATTTTCTTTGGGTATATACCTAGATGTGGTATTGCTAGATCATATGGTAGGTCTCTTTAATTTTTTGAGGAACCTTCATGTTTTCCATGGTGGTTAAACCAATTTACATTTTTACCAGCAGTGTACAAGGGTTCCCATTTCTCCACATTCTGTCAACAGTTGTCTCTTTATCTTCTTGATAGCCATTCCAACAGGTGTGAGGTGATAGCTCATGTGGTTTTGATTTACATTTCCCAGATGATTAGTGATGTTAAGCATCTTTTAATATACATGTTGGCCATATGGATGTTTTTGGAAAAATGTGTATTCAGAGAGTCTATTTTTTAATTTAATATTTTTTTATTATTGAGTTTTATGAGTTCTTTATATATTTTGGATATTAGCCCCTTATATGACATATTGTTTGCTTTTCATTTTAATTGCTTCTTTTGCGAGGCAGAACCTTTTAAGTTTAACCTTTTGAGTGCCAATGTTGCTGTGAGCGAAACTGACAAATTTTCCCAAAAATGCCAGCGTCGCTCCCAGCGACTCTTTTTTTGATGGTTATAAATGTAAATAACAGTGGAATAATTCGTATTTTATGTTTTGTTCTATTTTTTTGTACCTCAGGTTATTATATTGATATATTTTTTTCTCATGTTGATCCAAATTTCGAATTACATATGGCACTCAGAGGGTTAATCTATTCCATTTGTTGATTTTTGCCTTGGTTGTTTGTGCTTTTGGTGTGAAATATAAAACAGCTTTGAGTAGCTTCTTTCCTACATTTTTTTTTTTTTAAATCCTCATCTGAGGACATTTTTTTCATTGCTTTTTAGAGGGAAAAGGAGTGAAATAGAAAGAGAGAAACATCGATGTGAGGGAGAAACATCGACTGGCCTCCTTCTTGTATGCGCCCTGACCAGGAATCAAACCCACAACCCGGGTTGTTGCCTGACCAGGAATCGAACCTGTGATCCTTTAGTCTATTGAAAGGTGCTCCAACTAACTGAGCCACACTGGCCAGGGCCCTTGTATTTTCTTTTAGGAGTTTTATAGTACTGATCTTATGTTTAAGTCTTTGATCCATTCTGAGTTGATTTTTGTTAGAGATGTAAGATAGGGGTCAAGTTTCATTGTTCTGCATATGTTTATCCAGTTTTTCCAGCACCATTTATTGAAGGGACTGTCCTTTCCCCCATTGATGTTCTTGGCTCCCTTTTTGAATATTGGTTGACTGTATATGCAGGGCTTTAATTCTGGGCTCTCTATTCTGTTTCATTGGTCTATGTGTCTATTTTTATGCTGGTACTATGCTGTTTTTAATATTATAGCTTTGTAGTATAGTTTGAAATCAGAAAATGTGATACCTCCAGTTTGGTTCTTTTTCCTTAAGATTGCTTTGTTGATTCAGGGCCTTTTATGGTCCCATACAAATTTTTGCATTTATAGAATTTTATATAAATGAAATTATCTATATGTACTTTTTTCTGGCTTCTTTCATGCAGCATAATGGTTTTGAAATCATCCTCGTTGCATTTATTAGTAATTTGTTTCATTTTGTGGCCAAGGAATATTTACTGCATGGATAATATAACATGTTGTTTATTCCTTCACGTGATGATTGACATTTGGAATGCTTGCAGTTTTTGGCCATTATGAATAATGTTGCTGTGGACATTTGTCTTTGTGTTGCTATGGACATTATTTTTCTTTTTTTTAAGTTTCATCTGAGGATATATTTTTATTGATTTTAGAGAGAGAGGAAGTGGGGGAGAGAGAAAGAGAGAGGAACATCGATGTGAGAGAGAAACATCGATTGGTTGCCTCCTACATGCACCCTGACCAGGATCGAACCTGCAACCTAGGATGTGCCCTGACTGGGAATTGAACCCCCAACTTTTCGGTGTATGGGTTGATGCTCCAACTAACTGAGCCACCTGGCCAGGGCTGTGGACATTTGTCTTTATGTAAGTCTTTGAAGCACATATGTTTTTATTTTTCTTAGGTAAATAACTAGGATTAGAATGTCTGGATCATTTGATATAGGTGTATGTTAAACTTTTGAAGGAACTCCCCAACTGTTTTCTAATGTGATCATGACATTCAGATTTCTGCCAGCGGTACATCCTCATCTACATTTGGCATGGTCAGTCTTTTTGATTTTAGTTGTTCTAATTAGTATGTAGTGGAATCTCATTGTGGTTTTAATTTGTGTTTTCCAGATAATTAATGATGTTGACCAACCATGGGTTTATGTACTTCTTGACCATTTGCATATGTCCTTTTGCAAAGTATCTATTCATATCTTCTGCCCAGTTTTTAAAAGATTTTTTTTTTTATCTTACTGAGTTGTCAAGAGTTCTTTATATATTCTGGATACAAGTTCTTTGTCAGATATATGCATTGCAGATTTTTTTCTGTGATTGGTATTTTCACTTTCTTAATGGCATCCTTCTTTTTTTTCCTTTTATTGAACTTACTGGGGTGACACTATTTAACAAAATTATACAGGTTTCAGGTGTACAATTCTACAACACATCATCTGTACACAGTATTATGTTTTCCCCAGCCCAAATCAAGTCTCTGACCATTTATCCCTCCACCACATTCCTCCTGGCAATCGCTGCTCTTAATGACATCTTTCAAAGAGCAAAATTTACTCTTTTACAGTAGTCCAATTTATCAATATTTTGTTTTTATTTGATGTTTTATCTAAGAAATCTTTTCTTGATTTTCTCCTGTATTGTCTCCTAGAAGTTTTGTAATTTAAAAAAGTTTTTAAAAATTAATTAATTTTTTAATCTTCACCTGAGGACATGCTTATTAATTTAGAGAGAAGTGAAGGGAAGGAGACAGGGAGAGAAACACCGATTGGTTCAATCTCATACACGCCTCGATTAGGGACCAAACCTGCAACCTAGACATGTGCCCTTTATCTGGGGAACCAAAACTGAAACCCTTCAGTTTACCAGAGGGTGCTTCAGCCAACTGAGTCACGTGAGCCAGGGTTGTAATTTTAACTCTTAGTTTATTTTTTATTTGCTTTTGGTTGTATTCTTATTGGGGCGCTTTATATACACAGAGAAGAGTAGTTTGTAAAAGGTAACATTAAAAAGAGCCCTGGTTGGTGTGGCTCAGTGGATTGAGTGCTGGCCTTCTAGCCGAAGTGTTGCTGATTCAATTCCCATTCAGGGCACATGCCTGGGTTGTGGGCCAGGTGCCCAGTTGGGGGCAAGCAAGAGGCAACCGATTGTTCCTCTTGCACATCAGTCTTTCTCTTCCTCTGTTTCTCACTCCTTTTTCCTCTTTCTAAAACTGAGTAAAATCTTAAAAAAAAGAAAAAGAAAGAAAAAAGAAAAAAAAGAAAGATGGCCTGGCTAGGTAGCTCATTTGGTTAGTGTTGTCCCAATATGCCAAGGTTGTGGGTTGGGTTGGATTCCTGGTCAGAACACATAAAATAATCAACCAATGAATGCATAAGTAAGTAGGATGACAAATCAATCTCTCTCTCTTTCTCTCTCTCTTTCTCTCTCTCTCTTTCTCATCCTCCCTCTCTCTTGCCCCCTACCCCATCCCTCACCCTCTAAAAATCAATACAAAAAATGGAAAAAAGGAAGACATAGTCTTAAATGTTTCTACCATTAAACAGAGATATCAGGAAAGCCTTCATTTTGAGGTTTGCAGGAGAGTGAATTAACCTGGCTGTAGTGTTATGATGTTGGTAATGTCCATCAAGTTGTTGTTATTACTATAGTATTCCCTTACTATCGCGGGTATTATGTTCTAGACGCCCCGGCGATAGGTGAAAATCCGTGAAGTAGGAACCTTACATTTATTTTAATATTTACATATATTTTAAGGCTTTATAAACCCTTCCCACACACTTATAAACCATTCCCAGTCCCTTATTAACCTTTCCCACTCCCTTATTAACCTTTTCTATACTTTTATAAACACTACTTGTGTTCTTAAACATATTCTACACTCTTAAACCTACATAACTTTAATAACATACGTATACAATACCGCAAAATCCCGCGATATAGCGAAAAATCTGTGATAAGTAATTAAATATAATATTTTTTAAAATCTCGTGATACAGTGAGGCTGTGATAAGTGAACCGCGATATAGAGAGGGACTACTGTATTCCAAAGTAGTTAAAATGACTTAAAATGAAATCATTTTTGGAATTTATGAAGTTCATTTGCAGTTTTTCAGAATATAGAAGTAGGGCCACACTGATCTGAAATCTGTCCTGAAAAAAGGTTTAAGAAAAATAAATTTGTTTTTCTCAGGAGGGGTTTCTTCTAAAAGTTTTTTTTTTTAAAGATTATAATGCCATGTAAAGATATAGTCAGTTGGTTTCTAGAGAACTTCAAAGTCGTTTTATTTTTATCGTACTGTGTATCCATCAAATCAGTCAGTTATTTTCTGTGTCTAGTCAGAGGCGTGTGTGTGTATGTGTGTGTCCTTAGAGTTGTGTGTTTATGAAAATATCTGTGTGTGTATCCTTAGAGTTGTGTGTTTATGAAAATATCTCCTTATTTAAAATCCTTGAAATCTTTTAGTTCTGAGTGAAATCTTTAGATCCTAGAGATAAGTTGTAACAAATAAATATATATTAGAATAAATCAATGTACATTACATTTAAACATCTAGCTAGGGCTATAAATTAGATTCTAAGCAACTTAAACTGACAAGTTACTAATAGTTATAAGAGGGCTGAGTTTTTAAAAATGCAGTTATTTTATTAAACGATTGAAATGTTTTGATTTCAGATTGGAATTTTAAAGTAAGATGTGGCCTTTGAAGTGATTTATTAATTTTAAAACAATAACGCTGCTTTATTTTCTAGGTGTTCATTGTACCCATGGTTTCAATCGCACTGGTTTCCTCATATGTGCCTTTCTGGTGGAGAAAATGGATTGGAGGTATTTGTTTCTTATTATAATGGAAGAAGACATATTTAATAATTGATAAAAGAAATTGATTTTTTTTAAGTTTTAGCACTTTATATTGCCAAGTTTTTGGTGAAGTCATGATTAATATAATTTGAATTTGTTTTCAATTTAGGTTTGGTTAATCTTAGAATTAAGATTACTAAGTAGCACTTTTGAGTGCTTGGGATTTCATATACTAGGTATTTTCTTTTCCAGATGTTTTTCACTTAGCAGAGACAAGTTCTCCCAGTATATTGTGTTTATATTCACCTTTGG
Source organism: Furipterus horrens (assembly GCF_987537825.1). NCBI lineage: Eukaryota > Metazoa > Chordata > Mammalia > Chiroptera > Furipteridae > Furipterus > Furipterus horrens. The sequence continues at coordinate 132,655,599 of NW_028327176.1, read as the reverse complement.
AAGTTACTATTGTTCTTTTCATTTTTAAGAGTACCTTGTTATAACTGTTAAATACTAGGAAAAAACTTATAATGCTATATGGAAAAGGTAATTTTGGGACTGAGCTATGTTATTTAAACCAATCAGAGTTTTTATTGAGCACACATTATTAGTTAAATATCTTTTTAGATCCTGAGACATTAGAACTTCAGTAGCTTAAAAATTCCTGAGAGAAGAGGTTATTACTAACTGAATTTCCTCATTATTTTGTTTGTGAAGCCTTTCTACCCAGTAGGTCCTTCTCTAATATAATCACCTGATTGTATACTTTTATTTCCATGTTCATGATCCTTGGTGGTTCTCTTCTGCATGCACTTCTAGCACAGCATTTCTGGCCTTTTAGATGCTCTGCACCAGTGATTTTCAATCTTTTTCATCTCATGACGCACATAAACCAATCACTAAAATTCTGCAGCACACCAAAATATATGTTGTATTTTTTGCTGATCTGGCAAAAAAATAGGTATAATTTTGATTCATTCACATTGGATGGCTATTGTTGTGTTGGCTGTTGTCATTTTTTAAATTTGACAATCTACGGGAAAAGAGATCAGTGTCCTAGGCTAAATACTCAGGTATTGCATGCTTTAAAAATTCTTATACCAGTGTACTGTGGCAGACTGGTTGAAAATCACTGTTCTACTCAGTAACCCCAGAGTCTGTTTCAGATTCAGCCTATGGTTAGCCTTTTCTCTGATGACCTGTGTGTGTGTTGCGTGGGTTTGTTGAAAGTTCCTGAAAAGCCAGCATGGTTTTTACTTTCATTGATTTTGCTACTCACATTTCTTTTACTGATGTTTTCCCTCAGAATCAGACCTCAGCCTTTAAAGCTTTATTTAAATAAATTCTTCACATACTCCACCCAGGTCTCCTCTATACACTCATTGCAATTTACTCCTAGTGTTTAGGAATTATCAATGTACCTTACGTTAAGACTGTTTTAGAATGAATTTGTCCCTTAAGAGATTGAATGTCTTAAGAGTGGGTCTGTGATTTGTCTGTTTTATAAATCTCTGTATACTTTGAATGGTGCTTTAAATAGAATAAGTAAGTTTAGAAGAATCTGCATAAATGGAGAGTAGTAAGGAAATTGCATGGTGTTTGTTTTCCATAGTATTGAAGCAGCAGTTGCCACTTTTGCTCAAGCCAGACCACCAGGAATTTATAAGGGTGATTATTTGAAAGAACTTTTCCGTCGCTATGGTGATATAGAGGAAGCACCACCCCCACCTCTATTGCCAGATTGGTGTTTTGAGGATGATGAAGATGAAGATGAGGATGAGGATGGCAAAAAAGAATCAGAACCTGGGTCAAGTGCCTCCTTTGGCAAAAGGAGAAAAGAACGGTTAAAACTGGTAATGTTTAAAAATATTAGTCTTTTTTTCTTCAGCAGGTTTATTGAGGTTTAAGAAAATGGAATGTTGACTATGTTCGTTTTACTGGATTTGTGAGGTAATTTCATTCTAGCTGTTTCTAAAGGTTCTTGATAGCCACGACTCTTTGCCTTTTCTACAAGAAAAGTTTGTTACGCAAATTCATCCTGTTTTTGTTTCTTGGGTAAATCAAAGAACTCTTCGACAGTAGATTGAGAATTTACTTTTTCTTTGCAAAGTGTTGTGAAATTGCAACTAAGTATCTAGTGAAAATTTTACTGATACTTTACAGAATTGTCAAAGAGTTGAAATAACTTTACATATAAATTCTGCTCTTTCCCATGAGTAGTATTTTCATATTTTCTATAAAGTTGAACTGAGAAGACCCCTCTATGGCCAACTCCCATTAATCTTCTAGAATAAAAGGCCTAATTAAAAACATTGGATGTTATCTCTTTCCTTGGGGGGATAGATATATTGAGAAGAGAAGTACTGGTTGTATTTGCACATACAGAAGTATATCTTGTAGGCCAAAGGGGAAAGTTATGGTAACTGTGGAGGTAATTAAGTGTAATTAAGGTGTGTGGGAATCATGGTTGAGCAGTAAACACCATAACTCATTAGTAGGCAGTGATTCACAGGCAAGGAAGAAAATGCATTATTTTATGTAATTCATATAATACAGTTATTTTGGGCTTTAGATAAAAGTTCTTTGTTTGAGAAACATTATTTTAATATATATTTACACATTTCAAACTTCAAAATTCTAAGGCCATTGAAAAGTATAAATTGCTTTGAAACACAGAAATAATTTCAAAAATAGTTTATTATTCTTTTAGTCTAACTCATTCTTTCCTGGATTTAGATATCTGAAATTACTGAATCACATACCTAGAAAAATAGGAATCACATTCCAAGGGAAGTCTAAAAGCATAACATAACATAATATAGCATATAGATGATTACCTTCTTATAATATCATTTTTGTAGGAGATACGTTTTTATAAGGAATATAGTTTGTAGGGGATTATTTTTTTAAGAATAACAATCATGAGCATATGCTTAATGTGTTTTTGAAATATGATACAGTATTTGTGTAAAAGAGTTTAAAACAAGAGTTAGTATTTTGCAAAATGGGATAAAGTTTGCCCTTTTTTTTGCCAGCAGAAAGGATCTTAAAAATGACATTTATGATATCAAGTACTATTAAATCCCTTTAGTTGTAAATGAGCTCAAGCAGCATTGAGAGAAAAATATCCAAGATGGACATATTCTTCTAGGAAAAATAAATAATATTTAAAATAAAATTCCAAACCTAGTTTCTCCTGTTTTGTTCTGTCAGTTACTAAGAGGGATATTTAAAACATTCCCTACTGTGATTGTGGATTTGCCTGTTTCTCCTTGTAGTTCTGTCATGTTTACTTCATATATTTTGGGGTGATACTGTGTTTTTATGCAATGTGTGTAAAAGATGATGTTTACAATGTCTTAACTTAGCATTGTAAAATATCTGATTTAGTACAATTGCTCAAGTTTCTTTTGGATACTGTTTGTATGGAATATCTTTTTTTTCTGTCCTTTTACTTTCAACTTTATTTATCTATTTAAGGTATGTCTTTTATAAGCATCGTGTTGGGTTTTTAATCAGCCAACAGTTTTTCATCTTATTGGAGTATTTAGTCCATGTACATTTATTTTACTGACTTCTTTATTTCAGATTTAAACTTGTCTTCCTGCTTTTTGTTTGTCTCATTTGTGGTATGTTCCTTTGTATCTTCTTTTCTTGCCTCATTTATGCTTGTTTATTTTTTATTCTATAACCACAACCCATTGCTTGTTATTTATACATTTTTTACTATATTTTTAGTGGTTGCCCAAGATTTCAGTATGCATCTTTGATTTGTTAAATTCTGGTATATATTAGTACTTTTGTCACCTTTTAGATGATTCAAGAATCCTAGAACCTTTTGATTCCATTTACCTCTTCTTGTCTTTCTGGTATTGAGTATTTTAATTCTATAAAAATTAAAAACATCATAAGATATCATCATCATCATTATTTTGTGTAGTTAATATTCATTTGATATACCCATGTATTTATCCTTTCCGGGGCTCTTCATTTTTTCATGTATTTTTGTTCCATTCGGATGGCTTTCCTTCTGATTAAAGAGCTCTCTTTAGTATTTTCTTTAATGTGGGCCTGCTCTGACATACTCTCTCTGTAGCTGTGTGAAAATGTCTTTTTTTTTTGTTATTTTGAAGAATGTTTCTACTGAGTATAGAATTCTGAGTTGGCACTTTGAAGATAGAATTTCATCATCAGTTTCTGTTGAGAAATTGCTTCTTTGAAGGTAATATCTTTTTGTTTTTGATTTTCAACAGTTTTGCTCTGATGTTTCTCCGGAATGGTTTTGTTTGTATTGGGTTGGCCAAAAAGTTCATTTAGATTTTTTGGAGGATGGCTCTGTTGGAAACAGTATTGCGACAGCTTTTATATCAGCGTGAATTAAAAAAAAAACAAAACATAAAAATCGTTGAATTTTTGTGCATTTATTTTAATATTGAAGATAGAAGAAAATAAGCTTTATTATTTCAAGAAAGTTAAAAACACAACTGAAACAAACAAAAGATTTATGCAGTGTTTGGAGAAGGTGCTATGATTGATTGAATGTGTCAAAAGTGGTTTGCCAAGTTTTTGGTACTATTGACATTTTGGCCAAATAATTCTTTGCTGTAGAAATAATTTGAAAGTATATATCATGTTATTTTCCTTCAGGGAAGATTTACTTTTTCTCCTACGCAGGACTAGGAGTTGACGTCATAACTTAGTCAAGGATTGAACTGTTTAGAAGATAGGCTTTAGTTTTGAGGGAGTGGTCTGTTTCTGTTTCACCCTAATACCTAGAGTATAGTTCTTTGGGGATCCTAACTGAAAGCCTAACTGAATCCCTCCTCCTTGTTTTATCATTCCTATGATATTGCTGAAAGCTGTATTCAGCTTCTTAGCCTCTCAGCTGCTATTTTTGAAGCAGTGCCTATAGAGGAAAATTCTAGAGAAGAAAACACTATACCAGATGTCTGGCTCACTTCTCTGGGCTTTCCTTCCCTCTGAATTCTTGCTCCTTCAACGCCTTACTGCCTTTTCATTCTTCAATGTATTTAATTGGTGCAAAAGACATTTTATCTAGTTTTATTCATGGCTGCAAAATTGGTCTAAATAAGCTAGTCTGTCATTGCCAAAAGAAGAAATATTTCTTTCTCCATTTTTGGACAAAGCAGTTAGGTTTAATTTTTTTTTCCCTTTAATTTTCTTTATTTTTCACACATTAAAAATGGAACACACTATACAAATGGGTATTAAGAGCAGAGTACACACAGACCCATTGACTCCTCTCAAAGTGTTGCCATCATTCTAAGTGCTGCCCAAGACGGCAGCTATTACCATGTAGCCAACATATTGATTTAAGTATATTTGTATGCAGCCCTCAGCATGGAATGTTCATTTCCTTCTGTTCTTAAATTAGGTTAAGTGGTGTTGGTGTTCATATTTACAGACTTGAATTGTATTGATTCTGAGCAGTTCTGATGTACGTCTGAAACTGGCTGATGGGGGTCTTGGTGTCAGTTTAAAAAGGGGAGGACCCAACGGTGGCAGGCTGCTGCTAGGAACTAGTTGTCATCCTGCCCGTCAGAAACATTTGCTGCAGTGGCATAGACTCTTCTGGAAGGGATAAGCCAAGTAACTGTAGGTGTCCTTTTCACCATCAACTTGCTCCAAATATTCTTTCTCAATCAGAATATCAATGCATTTTTTGATGACTGGGACCCATGGCTTGAACCTGGAGGTTGCATGAGCACCTCCCTAAGCAACTGCTGGTACTTCAGTACCTTCCTTGTATTCATGATCCTCACAGTTGCTGCCTGGATCAGTAGTTTGTGGTCTTCCCCAATTTCTTTTAAGATTCTATTTATTTACTTTTAGAGAGAGTGGAAGGTAGGGAGAAAGAGAAGTAGAGAAACATCAGTGTGCAAGAGATATATCGATCAGTTGCCTCTTTCATGCCTCCATCTGGGGATTTGGCCCACCACCCAGGCATGTGCCCTGACCAAGAATCGAACCAGCGACCTGCACCAGTCAGGGCATTCCCCAATATTTGTGTGTGTGGTTTCTTTTACTTGCTTCTGTTCAGTTTATATTGGCCTATTGAGGTTAATCCTTAATTTCTCATTTTTATAACTATGATATCATTTTATTAAGGTACTTGGCTTTAATTCTGCCTCACCAACATTTGCATTTTTGTTTTTCAAGATGAATAACTTTGACTTCATTAAAATCTGTAGGACTTGTGCCAAAATGTCCATTGTGCTTTGGGTGCATTCTTCAGCATCTGCACTGTGTAAGTGCCTTCCATGTTGTACTGAAGCAGGATCGCCACCTGGAATGTGGAGGCCTTTGAAGTGTGTGTGTGTGTGTGTGTGTGTGTGTGTGTGTGTGTGTGTGTGTGTCCCCGCCACACACATAAAAGAAAGAGAGTCAAATTTAAACCCATGGAAGTAAGCATTTAAGACAAAGTGTACCTTTACTTTTTTACTTAATAATAATTATTGCCAAAGAAAAGGGAAGATAAAAAAGTAAAAAGGAGATTGATGCATTGTAGAAAGATTAAGGAAAAAGACAAATAAATGGATGACATTTAGTAGATGGTTGCAATTATCTTTTTTAAAACAAACTCGATAGTTGTTAAGTCTGTATTGAGGCTCAATATTTATTCTGTTAAATTAAAAATACTTTAACTGCATGGACTTATTAAAATATTTCTGTTGTAATATTGTGGGGGAAAGTACTTGGTTGAATGTTGATTATATTTCTAATATAATCGCTTTTCAGAAATTATTATTGATTTCTTAACTTTGCTTAGGAAATACATGCTTATAAGTAAAGCTAGATATCTTCTTCATGTGAAACTAGTACTTTCAGAATAAAGATGCTGACCAACGAACTCTCGTAATACTTTCTCTTTTTGATTTGTGTAAACATATATTTTTATAACAATATTGAAGTTATCTGTGTATCTCAATGACTAAACATGGTAAAAAAAACTTATCTACCAGTTTTAGCTTTCCTTTAAAATTCCTCCTGTTTTTTTTCCCTTTCTCTGCTTCCTTCCTTTGATTTATTATTATTTTTAATGGTAGAAATGGTTCTGGAACAGAAACTTCCTTGCTCCTTCCCTCCCTCCCTCCCTCCCTCCCTCTCTCCCTCTCTCCCTCCCTCTCTCCCTCCCTCCTCCTCCCCTCTTTCTTTCATTTTTATTTAAAAAGATTTTTATTAGTACCTATTTTATGCTGAATTTACTCCTGGGCCATAATTTTTTGTTTCTTCAGATTCTTCTGGGCTACCTTTTTCTTCTGTGCCGCCTCCTCTTCTGGTTTAGGAACAGCCTGCTCTTTTTCGGGAAGGGTCCTGTCAGTGTGGCAGGGAGAGCTGGGTTAATCTGCCCATGAGCTCTGTAAGTTCTAACACTGCATCTTGGGAGTTTCGTTCACCTGGATGTGCTCAGTGACCACAGAACCTACATTTAAACCCTTAAATTCAGCATTACTCTCTTCATTTTTAAGCATGTGCAGCAAAAATTCAGCACTCTTGGGGCCACTGACCCTGTATCCAGCCCTACTGTTTGGACAGGGCATACCTACCAGCGCCACCATTGTAAGGACAGAATGGTACACATTGCTTCTGTAAAATGACATACTTCACATACTTGGTGACTTTTTGAATATGCATACCCTTGATGGCCTGGGCAGTTTCAGAACTGTTCCTAAAGTGAACACAAAGATTTGGACCTCTTGATTTGCTTGATTTGTGGAGTTTTCTGGGTCAAGTGAACAGTCAAACATTTTCAGAGGTCATCTCAGGCTACTTTTGGGAAGAGCTAAAACAAATATCATTGGCTGGTAAAGAGAGGTGATAGTGTAATAGAAAGGAGTGCTACTTTGATTCTTTGGCTCAGGAAATCTCTAAAGTATGCTTATTTAAGAAAAACAAAATAGACAAAATATTAGCTAACTATAATGTGATTACAGAATTAGGATTTGAATAAATTGATTGGATTCGACTCAGAACTCTTTTATATTTGACAGAGATGTTTGCAGACTAAATAGTGTATTCTTTTTTTCCTTTCCAAGTGGCTCAAGTTGCAAAATCTTTGCCAGAAGGTTGATAATTGCAGCTTGTAGACCATGTTTTTTATTCCCTAGCTACATTAACAGCTAGATTGTTTTATGGATTTTTCTTAAGACTGATGCCAGCCCTTTATGGGTCTGAAAGTAAATGTAGCATAAATCTAGAATATTTTTTAGTTTACAAAGTTTTTGGGAGTGTTCTTTATTTGATTTATAAATTTTCCATCTGCTTCTCTGTGATATTTTAAAAATATGCTTGCTCTGAAATATGGTTAAGATACTTATGTAATTCTGACTTAAAGAATCTAGATTAAAAATTCAATGGTGAGTAATTAGTTTTTATGTTGAGACATCAATGATTGTATCTTAGCCACTTTGTCTACTGTTATACTTTTATTCTAGTTCACAAAGGTATATATTGTGGGTGTTTATCCCGTTAAAATCTATATTCAATAAGTGATACAACTCCCCTACCCCTTCCAAAATGAGACAATCATTGTGAATGACCTGGGTTCAAAATTCTATTTTCACCACTGGAATAAATTATATGCAGTCTATGCCTTATATACTCATTTGTGAAATAAATATAATAAAATCTACTTTTCAGAGTTATTACAAGGATTAGAGAAAATGTTTGTAAGATGCCAGATATTCTGAGGTCTGAGTAAATGGTAGATAAGTTATTATTGCTGTTATCATTTCTAAATAGTGCCTATGGAGTGCTTTGACAACATGATATAGACACTGGGCTATATATGTATATTGACATTGAAAGTCATTTGCTGGATTAAGGAAAACAACTGTACAATATGAGGGGAGTTTATAGGGCCTCCTGGAGCAGACCATTTCTGTTTCATGTCTTTGTTCAGATTTGTGAAAATAAATGTCTTTCACAGTATAGGCTTTGTAAAAAGGTTTCGAACTCAATAAAATATTTTTCTTTTTCTTTTATTTTCAGGGTGCTATTTTCTTGGAAGGTGTAACTGTTAAAGGTGTAACTCAAGTAACAACTCAACCGAAGTTAGGAGAAGTACAACAGAAATGTCATCAATTCTGTGGCTGGGAAGGGTAATAAATATTTTAATGTTTTAAATAAAATGTTTTCTTACTCTGAAATACTTAACATAGAAGCAAACATTAACATAGTTCCTTTGCTTCTTGAAATATGTATGTTTACATAGAGAACTTAAAGAGATAGCAAGTGAGAGTTTATCAGATTGTTTTTTTTTTCAAGACAATCAGTGTAGTAAATTAACAGTTGGGTAGAAAATTAGATGACTCACATCTTCCTCAAGGAATAGAAAGTAACTGCTTCGCTTGCTAGTATTTGTTTTGTGTGTTTGATTCTACTGTTGTTGCAGGTTAATGTTTGGTGCCATTATTGTATTAAGGGAGAAGAGGTGAAAATTGAATGTGTCACCTTTTTCAGTTTTTCTCTAATCAAAAACCTGAGAGAATCAGCTTTAAATATATTCTGCCCCCTACCATGACTTGAAATTATTTGTCAGGCATTGCATGGGAGGGGATTCAGAAGAGAGTTCACTGCTCTTATCTATTGCTCTCAGGTCTTGGTCTATGATCATTTCTGTTGACCATTGCTCCCTGTGGCAGAAAATTGTGATACAGTTAGAACATGATGAAATAAGATTATTAACTTAAAAATTCCTGGTATAAATAACTTTTTGACTGGTAAATGCATATCATTCACTTAAAAATAATTTTATCTAAAAGATGAAAATGATGATGAAGTAATATTGATTTTAGTGTTAAACCCTTGCCACTGCACTTGACTCCTGATCTCTGCTTCTCCTGTTTTGTCACTTCTGGGCATTTTTTGTGGAGAAACTTGCCAGCCCTGCGCAGTTATGCAGGTTGGCAGTGTCATGATGACGAATATGGGGTCTAAAATAATGTTAGATGACTAAAGCAAGATTTAGATTTCCTGATTTAAAAGACTTGTCAACATACCCGTTTTACTACTTAGATCATATATATTAATATTTAAAAATTAGTCCAATAGTTAATAGTAGTGGTGATTAGAATCTTGTTAACCTGCATTCTAAATGTCAAGAAAATGATAGCCTTTTGTTAGCATTCTTGTGGAATCTAATTATTCCAATTGACATTAATCTTATCATAGGGAGAACATTAATAAATGTGACTCATGTGAGATTGGTTTCAGACATGTATTGCTTTGTATGATACCAGCTACAATGGTAATAAAATGTTCTTCTTAAAGGTCTGGATTCCCTGGAGCACAGCCGGTTTCCATGGACAAGCAAAATATTAAACTTTTGGAGCAGAAGCCATATAAAGTAAGCTGGAAAGCAGATGGTACTCGGTAAGTTTGACTTCTAAAAACAGTTATACAAATAGCCCTAATGCTTGAAGAATATTGTTCTGTTGTTAGAAAAGATTTGCACTCTGGGGAGTGTTCATTTCTGATTTGAACAGCAAAATAAGGCATGTTTCAAATACTGGATAGTTTTTGTTTTGGTAATAGTCTTAGCTAAGTAATAATCTAATTCTGCTAAATTTTTGGTTTCAGAGTTCTGTTAGTTTGACATAAATCTATACCACATTTAAATTTGAAAGTGTTTTTTTCTCTTGATAATATTGTGCTTTTGGTATGTCTGCTGCTCACCACTTTGTGTTTCTTTTTATTTTATTTTTTTACTATTTTATTTATTTATTATTAGAGAGAGGAGAAGGGAGGGAGACAGAGAGGGGGAGAAACATCATTGTGCGCAAGAACCATTGGTTGGCTGCCTCCCGTATGCCCCCAATCAGGGACCTGGCCTGCAACCCAGGCATTGCCCTGACTGGGAACCAAACCAGTGATTTCATGGTTCATAGGCCGGCACTCAATTCACTGAGCCACACCAGCTATGGTATCACCTTTTTTTTAATGATTGGTGGGCACTTCTAAAATTAACAGATATGCTGTCAGTATATAATCTAAAAATTATCGAGTCTCCCTGATTCATTTATATTTTGTTTCTTTGAATAGTTTTTCTTTTTTCTCTTAATCTTTGCTAACTCTTTTTTTTTTTAATGTGTTTTATTGATTATAATATTACATTTGTGCCAATTTCCCTTCCCTCTGCTCCCCTCCACCCGGTGGCCCCCCTCCCTCCAGTTGTCCCCCCCTTTTAGATCATGTCCATTAGTTGTGCATACAGTTCTTCTCAACCTCTCTCTGTCTATTCCATTCCCTCCTACCATGATCCTTAATTCCTATATCATCTCCCTCCCTCTCCCCATTCCCCCTCCCTGTTGACCTCCCCCCAATATGTTCCCCGTAACTATAGTTCTTTTTCCAGTCTCGTTGCCTGTTTAGTTTGCCTTTGTTTGAATTCCCTAGCTTCTGTTGTTTCTTGTGATGCAGTTTTCATTTTAGATTTCATTGTCTTGATCCTCCTTTTTCTAAACCAGTCCCTTTAACATCTCATATAACAGTGGTTTGGATCTAATGAACTCTTTCAGTTTTATTTTGTCCTGGAAACACTTTCTCTGTCCTTCTATTCTGAATGACAATTTCGCTGGATAGAGTATTCGTGGTTGTAGGTTTTGGATTTTCATTACTTTGAATATTTCTTGCCAGTCCCTTCTTGCCTGCAGGGTCTCCCTTGAGAAGTCAGCTGATAGTCTAATTGGGACCCCTTTGTACATGATTCTTTTCTTCTCTCTTGCTGCTTTTAAGATTCTCTCTTTATCTTTAATTTTTGACATTTTGATTATAATGTGTCTTGGAGTGGTTCTCCCTGGGTCCAGTTTTTTTGGAACTCTCTGTGCTTCCTGGACCTGTAAGTCTATTTCCTTCCCCAGGTCTGGGAAGTTCTCCTTTATTATATTTTCACTCAATTTTTTAAGTTCTAGTTCATCTTCCTCGCTCTCTGGCAAACCAATGATTCTTATGTTGGGCCTTTTATAGCTGTCCCAGAGGTTTCTGATCCTCTCATCGTTGCTTCCCATTTCCTCTCTCTGCATTGGTTGACTGCTTGTTCCTTCTCCATATTCCAGTTTGTTGAAATGAACTCTGGATTTTTTTTCCTCACCATCTGTCTCGTATGTGGTTTTGTTCCTTTCGTTATGAGTGTTTTTCGCTTCTTTCTCATCTTTTTCCAGATCTTTTGTGAATTCTGTAAGCCACCTGATAACAATGGCCCAGAACTGAGCCTCTGACAGGTTTCTTATCTGTTCATCTGTCAGGTTCTCCATCTGTTGCCTGGTGAGCTGTGCCACCGGGATTTCTATAGTTGTCTGCCTCATTTTGACAGATGCGTTTTGTTTTCTTGGGCCGGCTGTCGGGGGCAGTGCCTGTGTACTCGTAATGACCCAGCGACCGGCGCCGTTCGGCAGCCTTTCTTGCTGTGCCGTGGTGCTTTGTCGTCACAATCCAGCGACTGGTGCCTGTCCGCGACCTATTTCGCAGCCCTGTGGCGCTTTCTTTGGGGGTGGGGGTCCAAGATGGATTCACACAGTTATTCCGCTAGGAGACCGGGATCCGTCCTCCCGCCCCCCCTGGGCCTCACTGTTCAAGGCGATGTGGTGGCTGCTTTCCCCAGCGTTGGGGTCGCGAGCTGCCGGGGGTTCGACTGCAGCCGGGATTGTTCTCCCCGCCGCTGTCCCAGGTGCGACCGCAAACAGCGCCGCCCCCTTTGGCTCTTACCTGCCCAAAGGGCGCCGCTGGTTTATAACTTCATATGTTGGGCTTCCGTGTAGTTTTATTTTCTGGAATTTCTAGTTATCCTTTGTTTTGAAGTAGTTGTATTCCTCTCTAGTTGTAGAGGGAGACCTAGCGCGTCCGTCTAAGCCTCCATCTTGGCCGGAAGCCCCTCTTTGCTAACTCTTAAGGTTGTTGTAGTCTTATAACAAAGCTTAGTTTCAAATTTCATATTCCTAAGTTTTAAAATATTAATTAGTATAAATTTTATGCTTCCTCAGTAACATTTAACTTTTTATTTCTGTTTTGTAATCCATATTTTTATAGCTTTGCTATATGTATTTAGCAAATCTTGAAATAATTATTTTAACAGATATTATTAATATAGGAGCTCTATTGAGTTTTTCGTAATAATATCCAAGGCTGTGACTGTGGCAGACTTTGGGCAAAATAATGAAGTCTGCAGAATTCGTCACTTGTATTTTGTCATCTTCCTTTTGTTTATTTTCCCTCCTGTGCAGTTGCGTACTCCTTTCTCTGTGTCTCAGCTGTTAAGACACCTAAATGATTAGCTGAAGTTATTTGAGCTAATATGTCCTTGATTGATAATGGAAATATCTCATGTATCATAGAACCATGCACCACCAGAAACAAAAGGAAAACTCCTAAGTATTTATTTGAATACCCACTCTGTCTTAGGGTACTTTATTTTGGGAGTAAACCATTTATGTGAGATGTTAATTAGATTTGCTTCAAATCTGGAGATCAGTTTGTGGGGAATGGTCATTTAACAGTATTTTGAGTGTTCCAACCCAGAAACATGATACTATATCCATCCCTTCATTTATTTAAATCATCTTTAATTTCTCTCAGTAGTGTTGTATAACTTTCAGTGTAGATTTTGGCATGGCTTTTGCTAATTTTTAAAAAAAAGAATCTATATTTTGATATTGTAGTTAACTGTTTGCATGTGGTCCTAAAGGGAGGCCATATAATAATCTTTGAAATTGATTTTTGGAAATTCAAATGGAAAAATCTCCTACCTACTGAAATCAAAAGGAGGTTCCTTCCTTTGAATTTAGAAGCACCATCTCACCCCATGGCAAGTGACTTCATACACTAGTATGATACTAATTATTTGTGCATGTTGATATTATATAAACAATCTTGTTGAATCCTCTTGTAAGTTCTTATGGTGTGAATATAGAATTTTTTGAATTTGCTATGTAGAATATATTATCTGAAAATACTTTTCTTCTTTTTCTTATTCTTACAATTTGTGTGTGTATGTGTTAATGGTACTAGTTAGGACTTCTAGACAATGCGCAATTATATGAGGTCTGTCCAGAAAGTGTCCAGTCTTGTACTATGAAAAATAGAGACATGAAGATATAAGATACAAGAAACATAGGACAATGATACCTCTTCAAAATAGGCACCTTGGGACCTAACACAGTCCTCCCAATTGTAGCACGATGTTTTTTCTGCTCTGGTAGCAGAAGGCACAGAATGAATTTTACCATGACACATTTCATGCCAAAATCCTGTGTCAAAATGTCGGACACAGAAATTTTTGGGATCCCCAGATCAGCCTCTAGTTCTCACACTGTCAGTCGCAGATCTTTGTTGATTGCAGCCCATACGTGATCAACATTCTCAGGTATTCTGCTTGTTGCAGGCCTTCCAGAACATGGATCACTTTCAACAGATTCTTGACCACCTTTGAAGCATTTGTGCCACACTTTTATTTGTGCCGCACTCATTGCATCGTCCTTGAAAGCCTTCTGAGTCACCTGAATAGTTTCCATGGAGGAATATTCAAGCTTAATCCAAAATTTGATGCAGACTTGTCGCTCTACTTGTTCAGTCATTTTGAATGCAATTGCCACACAGTACATATGCTCACTCAACAACATCTACCGCCCCACTGACTAGTACAGTGAAGTCATCATTGTTCATGCATGCACATTCTAGTCCACTCTCCTTGGCTGCCAGGTTACATCAGTGTAACCTGGCTGGAATTTTTCCGGACAGACCTCGTATATTAAATACACACACACACACACACACACACACACATAAACATACCCTGCTTTCAGAAAAAACTGAATGTGCCAAGTAGATTATTTCAGGAATTAAAAAAAGCCACTTAGGCATTTAGGAAAATCTAAGTTATAGTCAGCTTTTTATAACATATCTATTTAAGTAAGTGAGATACATATATATATTTAAAATATTTTATTTATTTATTAGTAGAAAGAGGGGAAGGGAAGGAGAAAGAGAGGGAGAGAAATATTGATTAGTTGTCTCTTGCACACTCCCAACCTTGTACCTGGCCTGCCTGGCAACCCAGGCATGTGCAGTGATTTGAATTGAATTGAATTGGTGACCTTTTGGTCTACAGGATGATGCCCATCCCAATGAGCCACACCAGTCAGGGCAGTAAGCGAGATGTATTTGTATAATGCTTCTTGGAGAAAATTGTAGGTAGATTTATTTTCCCTGTATTCTGGTCTGGGAATTTTTTTCATTCATTCTGAAATTATATTGAAAACTTGTTTACTCTAGGGCTCTGTGTCAGGTGCTGAGTGGATCAGGAGTGCTTAAGACAGAATCTCCAGCTTTTCAGATTTTTATATAATCCAGGGTTCACCAAATGTGTTCTGTAACGGCCAGATAGTAAATATTTTAGATTTTGTGGGCCATGTGGGCTCTGAATTATTCAGTGCTGCCATTTTAACACAAAAGCAACTATATCCTGCTGCTCTTACATAAACAAATGAGCATAACTGTGTTTCAATAAAACTTTATTTACAAAAACAGGTAGCAGGCCAGATTTGGCCTTTAGGTAATAGTTTGTCAAGTTATGATAGAAAGCACTCCCCTTGAAAGACTGTCTTTACATCTCAAGTGTTTCTTTCTTTCTTTCTTTCTTTCTTTCTTTCTTTCTTTCTTTCTTTCTTTCTTTCTTTCTTTCTTTCTTTCTTTCTCTCTCTCTCTCTCTCTCTCTCTCTCTCTCTCTCTCTCTCTTTTCTTTTCTTGATTGTTTTTCTCTTATAGCTGTCCCACTTTTTCACCCATTTCTACCACCACATTCTGCCCACCTGCTTTCCCATAGTCAATCCCCACCCTATTGTTTATGTCCATGGGTCATTTATACTAGTTCCTTGATGAGACCCTTCCCCTTCTTACACCCCTCCTCCACTTCCCCCCTCCCATCTGGTCACTGTCAGTCTGCTCCTTGTTTACTTGCCTCTGGTTCTATTTTGCGCATTTACGTTGTTCATTAGTGTCCTGTATTAAGTGATATCATGTGGTTTTTGTCTTTTGTTTCCTGGCTTATTTCGCTAAGCATAATTCTTTCTAGTTCCACCCATGTTATTGCAAATGGTAGGAGTTCCTTCTTTCTTTTTGCTGCATAGTATTCCATTGTGTAAATGCACCACAGTTTTTTGATCCACTCATCTACAGATGGGCACTTAGGCTGTTTCCAGCACTTGGCTATTGTAAATAGCGCTGCTATGAACATACGGGTGCATGGGTTCTTTTGAATTGGGGTTTTAGGGTTCTTCAGATATAATCCTAGAAATGGAGTTGCTGGATCAAAAGGCAGTTCCATCTTTAGTTTTCTGAGGAAATTTCGTATTGTTTTCCATAGTGGCTGCACCAGTCTGCATTCCCACCAATAGTGCAGTAGGGTTCCCTTTTCTCCACATCCTCGCCAGCACTTGTTGTTTGTTGATTTTTTTTTTTAAATAAGAAAATGTAAAAGTGAGCTTAATGTAGAAAAACAAATTTAACATGAAGACATTTTGTCTTAAAATTTACTTCAGTAAATTAAAAAGTTGAAGTATTTTTCTTATTGATTGTAAGTTATTGCTAATGCCTAGTACTTTGACAAGATTAAAAAAGAATTCGAGTAATTCACTAAATATGTAAATTTAAGAGGTAAATTTAGCCTTTTCCCCCCATTATATCATGTCCCATGCCTTTGTTATAACAGAGTGCTTGATTTATATTACGTTCAGGCAGCTCCTATATTCACTGTTCTAACAGTTTTATGCAGAACAGCGTAATTACCCCAGGTAGCTAGTAGTGTACTTGGATCCCTTGATATGTATCCTATTAGTAATGTTTATAGCAGATGTTTATTCTAATGACTGGAGCTGAATGTTCAGACAGAAATAGTGTAGATAAGGTAATGAGAAGCTAGACTAGAAAAGTCTTACATACTGAGAGGAATATTAAAGAGGTTTCAGATGTCTCTGGAATAATTTTCAGTGGAGTTAATAAACCAAACTGTTTTATGCTATTTAGGAACAGAATGAGTAAATCAAATTATGATCAATTAAGTACTATGTATACTACTTTAATTTAGATTTGTTCACTTAGTTTTTCAATTCCAAACAAGGGAAAAGATCAGAGTAAATATAAATTTCTACTTAGCTTTATTTTTCTTTTGATTGCAAAGCAGATAGTTCCTTATGTGAATATTGGTATTAAATAAAAACTTATTCTATCTTATTTACTGGTAAATATTAATTATAGCCATAGCATCATATCTAATATTTTGAAACTCACTAGTGCATAAAATTATACCCGGAAAAAATACGTAATTTTTATACTGTTCTAGGGGAACTTAGAGTTTTTGTGGAGGCATCTAAGGGGCCAGAATCCAGAAAATACTGCTTCAATTATACAAGTAGATAGTAGCAAAGTCAGCAGCACAATTCCATGATACTTTTAAGAACTGGTTATTTGCTCACATGCTCTTGTCTATTATGTGTGATTATAGAAGTGGCAAGTACTAGGTTGGGTAAAAAAGAGAAGACATATCTATTCTTCTTTGTGAATTTGTGAAAAATTGTTTGAAAGAATTATAATTGATTTTTTTTTTTTTAAAGAATGCCTGCTCTATACAAAAGGAAATTGAAAGCAGTCAGCCATGTCAGGGACAAATGTAAAATAAAACAAAACTTTTGGAATGTTTCTTTTGATGTTTTCTTATTATGAAAACTGACTTTTATAAAAATGAAGTTTTTTTTCACACCTTCCTGCTCCTTTCATATGTAAGTGATGCCCAAATCAAAAAATGGCATTTAAATTTTGTTCCAGATCAATGTAAATCTGAATAATCCATTTGGCATTACTCTCTGATGGAAGACCACTTAAAAGGATATTGTATTTTACATATTTAATTTGTGTGTGGCTCTAAAAATCATAACCTGTAACATTCATGGTAATTAGCACAAATAAGTATATAATTTGCTTTTACATTTTGAAGTCTGATAAACATTCCTTATTCTCATTATGAATGGTGCTACTTAATTTATTCAGTAAAAGTAACTAATTAAAATAACCAAGAGAGTCTTTTTATCTACAGAACTGGTAGATTTCATGAGATTTGTTTACCAGTATTGGAACTAATTACCTGATTTATGCAGCGAATAACAATTTTGCAGTATTCCGTTATCTTGAAAGCTTTCTAATCCTCTTAATTAGGTCAAGATCAATGATGTCTGTATCTATTAAACCTTTTCCGCTCTTAGTAGTTGTGACTTTTTGTAACTTGGACTTGATATACATTTCAGTAAAAATGTCTTTTTTGTCTTGTGATTCTGGTCTCGTAATAATTAAGAAATGATAGTGTCATTAAAAATATTCTCCATTATAAAAGTAATTTATATTGTAGAAAATGTAGAAAAGGAAGATAAGGAAAAGGACATAAAATAAGCATATGTAGTCACTGGTTAGATTTTGGTATATATGCTTTCAGAACTTCCTCTCTGTTTGTATTTGTATATAATCTTTTATTTAGTTAAATGAAAATATATTTGTTCCACAGTATTTTTTTACTGTGTATTATGTGCCAAGTACCATTCTAGGTGCTTGAAATTATGGTGGTCCCTGCTATATTGGAGCTTCTATTAGGTGAAAGGTTTCTACATAAATTATTTAGTATCTATGATTTAGAGTTTAGTAATCTGCTATTTTTACTTAATATATCCTCAGTATTTTTCCCTTTTATTAAATGACTAAAAATTATATTCTTTATTAAAGTAATACTTGTTTATGGTTAAACAAATTAAATAATACTGGAAAGCTTATAATGGAGAGTGCTGGAACTCTTCCCCATCTCTTCCTTCTCTTTATCAGTCCCGATACCTAAAGGCAATCACTTTTAACCCTTTCTATTTTTTACTTATACTGTGATTATCCCCAAATCTCTAAATAATATGTTTATATTACTTTTTATTAATCAACCTTAGGTGAGTTCCTAGTGTGATCACTGAGGATGTAGCTCATCAAAATCTCGGTGTCTACCTTTTCTAATTTCTCATTCTAGTTAAACTATTATTGTTAGTTTTTTATTGATCATGCCTGTATATTTAATCTTCCTTTATTCTAATAACCCCTATGTAGTGTTTGTTGACCCTTGTAAGACGAGAGTTCCCTGCCTTCCATCTACCTTTGTTATGTCAGCTCTAACTTTAATATTGTCAACTCCATTCACATTTACATGCTGTTTGGTAAACATAAGGTTTTTCTTTTTAAGCCTGTGGTTGAATTCAACTGATGAAAATAATTTAAAAATTTTCTTCACTGCAACTGTTGTTTAGCAAAAGGAATAGATTTCCTTTTTATGGCATGAAAAGAGAAATCACTTTATATTTCAAACATATAGGTATTAATAATAGACTTAGAAAGGCATTGAAAGGATGGAGAAGCAAAAGGGTCACTTCAAGATCAGGGTTCAGTGAGCTGCTGCCACCTCTGGTTGGAGCTTGCTTAGCATTTGCTCCTGATGTGGGGGAGGAGAGGTAACCTAGCTCTGGCTGTTGCTGTTGAACGTCCTCTGTGTTGCAGCACAGCAGCCGCTCACTGAGGGGATCTCCACTGAGGAGCAGAGCCCATAATCCTGGGGCTGATGCCTTCAGTGCACCTGGGATTCTGCCAGGTGGCATATCAATAAGTTTCTCCCTTTCTCCTTTTTTCCAGTTTTCTCCCAGGGAGCTGGCAAGGGCGTCTGGCAAACTTCGATAAAACTGAGAGCTCACAAATGTAGTGCTGGAGGTGATTGCAGAAAGACAGCTAACTTGCCCAGAATTCTAAGTCATGACGTCTCTGCCACTTAAAGTAGAATATTCCTATTGTTGAATATAAATAGGTTCTTTTTTATTCTACTAATTATCTTTACACTATTATCAAGGTTTTTCAAGGTTTTAGTCATTTTATTTCTTGTTTCAACTTTTTTTTTTTGTTATTCCAGACTTTATTCTATTAGTCTTCTGTGATTTCTAGTTTTTATATAAAGCTCTGTTCCCAACTGTTATCCTGGTTGGATCTAGCTTTCTGGATTCCATGTTCTTTTGTTTCCTCCTCTCTCTTCCCTTCCTTCTTTTCTTTGTTAAGGTTTATTTTCTCACTTTGCAGGGATACTTCCTTAAATCACTTCCTAAGAAAGTATGTATAGAAAGTAATTTATATGCATGCTTAGATGTATGAAAATGTGTTGCTCTGGCCATGTATTTAAGAGTTTGGCTGTGTGGTAAATTTCAGATTAAAAATGATTTTCCTTCAGAATATTAAAAACCTTACTTTAACATCTTCTGTTAACCTCTACCATTGATAAAAAGTCTTATATTATTCTGAATCTAGTTCCTTGTAAGTGGTCTGGTCCTGGAAACTTCTAGAATTGTTCTTTTTATTCTTGTCCTAAAATTTCCCAGTGGATGTCTTATTATGCCGAGTTTCCCCCTTCTATCCTCACCCCCTTTCCAGTCGTTGTGCTGGGTACTTGGTGATCTCTTTGAATCCTAAAACTTGAGTTCTTCTGTTACTGGTGGAAGTGGAACTCTTGCGATATCTGAAGGAAAAGAATTTCCTGAGACGTGCATGGGAAGATATGGCTCTGTGATATGGTTTCTTGATGATGTATAATTAAGGGGGTTCCCCTCCTGACTTCCCAATGTCCCATCTCTGTTCATTTTGCCATGGAAAAAAGTCCAAACCTATGAGAATTCTTATGAGTTTATTTGAGCCAAAGTGATGACAATTGACGGGAAGGAAAATCTCAGTGGATTGAGAAAATGCTCTGCAAAATGCCAGTTTGCATGTTATTTTATACATTGCAATCAAAGAAGACATAAGTGGGTTACATGAAATCCACTGATGATAGATTAGGGAAGTGGGAGAAAGAGAAGTGGGGAAGTCTCTGGGATTGGATAAAAAGTAAAATGATAGACACTTGCTTCTTTTACATAGGCGGGTACAGGATAGTTAACAGTCAACAATTAACTCAATGAGGGGATTTGTGGTCTCCGCTCTGGTGTGGTGCCTGTGCTTTAAGGGGTCTGGAAAAAGGAAATTACTTTGACATTCCAGAAGTATGTTATTGTAGATGCAAAAAGACAATAGGCTTAATTAAGATAAAGGCTGACTTTTGTCAGGGAAGATTCTAACCTAGGACATGGCTACCTGCCATAAACTACTTTTAGTTAATAAGTTTTAATTTCAGATCATCTTATATGGTTACTTTGGTCTCTGAGTTTGTAAGACTGCCACGTAGGCCTCCCCTGAGCTTGCCAGGTTTGGTTTGTGGCTCCTTTTCATCCACACTTGCGTGGAAATTTGGATTTTTTTTGAAAGTTTTGCTTTTATAACAATACTGTGATGATATTATTGTAGAATAACATTTTCATATGAATACTCATCTGACATTTCATTATAATCATTTATTGCAGTATTCTATATGCTCTAGAATATATTTGTAGGAATACACATTTTTTATAAAGTAAAAAATTTAGTACATTAAATATTTTGGTAGTATTTTCTGCAGTGATATTTTAAGGACCGTGTTTTGAACTAGTATATTTTGAGGATTTATTAAACAGATTCATCATTGAAAAAAATTTTCATCACTTTTGGTTTAGTTTGGCATTTCATGACTTCACTAGATGGCAGCAGAGGACCAGCTTATTTTCAGGCTGCTTTTGTGAAGCAGAATTCTAGTTGTACCCATTGTGTTGTACGTCTGATACATCCCAACATATTAGTTTGGGATTATTAAGAATTTAGTAAGGATTAGGGTGATCAGTATACGACAATATTGAAGACATAGCAATTTTCATGATGTTGACATCTTCTGTTGGAAATTGCATCTGATTTTCTTTATTTGTAGATGACCATGCACTGTCATTTTGGAATTATTTTTGTAAAAATGATTTTTGCCATATTGAAGTCCTTAAAAGTGTTTTGTTTGAGTCTGGAAACTGATGTTCTCAGAGTGTGAAAGAATGATGTGAAAAGTCTCTTTTACCCATATGGGTATTTCCTCCCAGGGGCTTATGTTGGAAGCAGAAGAATTTAATAGAAAAACTTGATGATAGAATGTAGCTCTTCTCTTTTAGTGAAATTTAGGTACATAGGGTAGAAAAGTCATTTGATAATGCTATACATTGTACGTATATGAAGAACAGTGATTTTAATATATATGTTCCAATTATATTTTGGGAAAAAACTTTATATAACCATATACTTTCTTTAGAAAAATCACATTATCATACAGTATTTTTACTTTCTTGAGGAGGTACATTCAGTTTTTGCATGTTAATGGTAATTTGGTTCTGAAAAGGAATTAGTATCTGTGAACTAGGTAAAGAAATAAAAAATGAGTACTTGTGACAGCTCTTTTTTAAATTGTGAAATTTAATTTCTTGAGGATTTTATAGGCAGCCCATCTTAGTACAGTTCAGCTCTAACTTTCAGCTCAGCTCTAATGTTGCTGCTGTTGCTGATATTTTGCTAGCAGGTGAGCTTTCTTGGACAAATTTTATTTTAGTAACATCTTAGAATTAAAAAAATTTAATTTAAAAATACTTGCATTTAATAAAGGGAGCTAAATTTTGTTTCCTCATGTATTAGTTAGAATGGCTTTTAAACTTTTTATATGTTATATTAGCCCGATAAAATGAAAACCACCAGCTAGAGGTATAGGACACACTACAGGGTGCGCAAAAGTAGGTTTATAGTTGTGAGTATGTGAAACACAGAATTTATTCCTGTATTATTATTTATTAATTATTGTTATTATTTTCATGCAACCAACAGTAAACCTACTTTTGCCCTACCATAAAGATCTAGGACAAATAAAACTGCTGCTTAAATTGTAAACTTGAAGCAACTATGTTATACATTGAGTCTACTGTGTGATCTGGGCTCAGTGGTTGCTCTAATATTATGAATTCATATTATACTTATTCTTGTAGTCTCTGTTTAGTACTTATCTGTTGAGATTGGTTCATCTAGAATTTCTTTTGCTACTTTTGTGAGAACGTGACAAAGGAAACTAGTTAATTTCCAATAGTGTGATCCATTAAACATTATGTGCTAACAAATGGAGAGGTTAAAGTTCATTTAAAACATTTGGTGCACTTAGATTTAATTTTATTCACATTTTCCCTATGTGCATGAAGCAATATTAAATAGAATCAAGTATCAGTGTGTTGTGCATCTTCCACATTTTAAATTATCTTTCTTTAAAAAAATCTTAGTTGTGTTAATAGGTCATTCATAAATTAAAAATAAATAACTGAGGATCTTTATAGTGAACTATTTATGGAAAGTGTAATGTGTTTTAAAAGTAAAATTGTTTCAAATTTCTTATAGATTACATCTTTCTCTTTCACTAAAATAATTAAGAAAAATATTCATTGTTCTAGTAGAAATAATATGAAAAAAAGATGTTGCTTACTTTAAATAAAATTTCTAATTATGATAAGTTTTAAAGGGTAGCAGCTCTGTCTGTGTACTTGGTGCCACAAAATAATGTTTTAATATGTGGTCAATATCAACAACAAAGTTTTGAGAGGAAAATTAGTTTGTACCTATTTTATCTTATCTATTTAAATGTTTTAAAATTCAAAATTCTGAAATACATTTAACTGCGAAGGTTTCAAATAAGAGATATTATGAACCAGTATTAGGTAGTCTGTATATCCAATACAATCAAAGATGTATAAAGATAACAATATAATAAAATTCTAAAACAGTAATAGTAGCTTATAAAACTAGTTTATTTTCGAGAAGCAAAATAGTGTAGTAGTTATGAGCTTGGGCATTGAAACTAGATTACCTGGGTACATATCCTGGGGTTTTCATACTTACTAGTCATGTGACTTGGGACTGTTATATTATAACCTCTCTGTGTCCCAGTTGGTCCATCTGAAAAATAGGAATAACAGTAATAACTACCTTATAGATATTATGAGAATGAAGCAGTTTCATGGAAAGCATGTAGAATACTAAGTGCTTGGTAGATATTGTTGATGGTTATACATTCTGCCTAATTGATAGATTCATTAAAATAAGCTAAACTGTAACTTTCTAAAGAGAAATTCCATAGTCATGGTTAAGTTCTATTTTTTAAATCTGTATGTATTAAAAAAAAAGAATTAGAGGTGGCTCATGCTTTTAAATGGGTGAAAATCTAATTGTGATATTAAAATGGGAATACATGAGAGAACAATATGAAATATATTCAGTAATTGCCTATAAATGACATGACATATATTCTAAGAACATAGACATTCTTAAGAGGAGGATGACTAGTGAAGCGCGAGCAACATGAGCGACAGGAAGAAAGAAAGAAGTTATGAGGTGAAAACAGCCTGCCTGTGCTGGACTGACTTGACTAATCACTGGTATAAATCCATAATCTGTATAACAAGTTCTGGCCACTGGGCAGTTAATGTGCCTAAGGCTAAAGGAAGGAAATTGTTACACTGGTGGTTGCTTTAATCCTTCATTTATATTTTTTAAATATGTTCGAGTTTTAATGATTGGCAAGCCAGGAATCTCTCATTTAAATTTTGACTGTTGTGTCGACTCCTGGTTCTTGAATTCTTCCTAGGAAGTTGTAAGGCGGGAGATTTTTTTATCTCAGTCTCCTTGAAGTTAAATGTACCTGGAATTGCTGAGTCAGTAGTTGTTTTGCTCAGTGGCCTTTCGGATACATAAAAGAGTTGTTTTTTGAAATACTCTCTAGGAGTATGGTAATAGTGTTTTTCTTAGTGATACAGGAGACAGGGAAATAAATGCACATGTGAGGAATAGTTTTTGTGGAAAGGGAAGCAAACCACCTACTTCTGAGACTGGAGGAAGATAAGAAAAGGGATAATGTAATAGAAAGCCACCCCTACCTACCAAGGCATCTCCAAGGGCTTATCCTGGTGGCAGACATAGGAAGTCCATATAGTGGTTAGCCCCCAGTCATCTCCCAACTTTATTTCCCATTTTCAGTTATAATTCAAGAACTATATGTGAATCTCTTTTGGGATTTAGTAAAAACCTTTTATTGGAAGTAGATTATATCGATATTAACATTCACTCAGTCTAGCCAACAGTGTCAAAAGTTGCATAATATGAAATGTGAAAACTAGAAGACTGTGACTGGAACTAACTTGTTATCTTGGTTGGTCTTTTTTTTCTTCTTTTTTACTCCTCTTTGCTCCTTTCACCATAGCGTTGAAACAAGAATATTTCTATAGCTGAGAAGAGAGGAAAAATCTATAGAATGTGACTTTGGACAGGTGCATTAGTGGAAGCTCCCTTTTTCATATATTTAAAAAATTTTTCTTTTACTTATTTTGACTTCTGTTGTTTGGCTTCCCTATTTCCTCCCTCTGTCCCTCTCTTCTTTCCTTCCTTTCATTTTCTATTTTCTTTTGCAATTTTAGTGTTAAGGGTGGTTAGAAGTTACTTAATCAAACACTTTTCATAATTTAACATGCATACTGATTATCTGGCATTTGTTAAAATGAAAACTCTGATACAGTAAATTTGGGGTGAGGCCCAGGATTCTGCATTTCTAACAAGTTTCCAGGTGATGCCAATGCTACTTGTCAGCACATTTTAAGTAGCAAGAATCTACTCCATTTTCTCATAACAAAAACAGATTAAGTTTGTTCAATGATCTATGCCTAGAAGTTCTGGGCTTTTATTTTTTAATTTGACAAAAATTAATATTTGTCAGAATAAGGAAATATTTAAAAATGAAGAGAAACCTCCTCTCCCCCTACTTAAATGGTAACTCACTTATTTAGACAACTTTATTCAATCTGAATCTTTAAGGACAAGGACAACAGTGTGGGATTGTGGGGGTGGATGGAAGAGGAAGAGGGTTAGGGGGTAAAAATGGTAATGGAAAAAATACAATTAAAAATAATGTTAAGATTTTCTTGTCAAACCTTATTACTTTTCAGGATTTGAAGAAATTGATTTATTGAACTATGTTTGTATTCAATTATTGATTTAGAGTGCACTTTTTGGACTTTAGGTGACCATTAAGAAGCAAACTTAAGTGAGCTTAGAAGATATTAAAAATATCTATATTATAGATAAATAAAAATATATTATCAATCTATCTTTTGAAGTAGGAGCTTCTTTATGTTTTCATTTATGTCTAGTAACTATTAATGTGTATTTTCAGACAGTTATGAACTGGAGCAGGTAATATAACCAGATAGTGCTTCTATGAATACTTTTGGTTCCCGCTTGCATTTGAGTCTAGCTGGTTTTTCTTGTGCCTTAGGCACTGTTTGGATTGTTATAGGGTGCAGATGGGGTATATACGTATGTATGTGTTTGTGAATGTATGTCCGTACTCTACGTGAGTAAAGTGGAACTACGGAAGAACCATTCCAGCTCTTTCGGATTCCAAATTCTCGAATTCTTTGTAGATTGGTGGAAAGGAATGGAGAGCATACTCTAGCCCATAGAAGTGGTAATTAGCAAGATGCATGTTGCTGGTAGCAAATACATTCAGTCCTAACTTGACAGTTCGTTTTATTAGTTGAAAGATATGCTTTAATATTCTACCCTGTATTTCCCCAAAACTGTGTTAATTAATTGATTTTATAAACTTGTACATAGGGAGAGACTTTATCAGTCAACTCTTATTGTTATGATAATAATTATGACTCTTTTGGGTTGGTAAGGGAAATATGAACCTATATAGAGTTAATTATAATTTTATTTAATTTACACTGTTACTAATTTTTATTTTAATAAGCTAGATTGTGGAACAAATACATTATAATTTGCCATTGTGTACAATAACTTCTGGAGTTATCATGTATTTATATGTACCATTGTTTGTAAATCTTAAGAAGCTGTTTTAATACATTGGAATATTTTAGGCTCAGCTTTGTTTTTATCTTTCTTGTGTTTAGAAAACAATTTCCTAGACAGATTGAGAGAACCACCTGATTCAAGTTCTTGTATTTGAGTTCCCTGTTTTTGAGTTATTGCTCACTCAAGTAGTGCAGCTTCTGATTTTACAGAATTTCCGTGGGTTACACCTATTTATGGAAAAATGAATTAATTATTTACTGTAGTTGTTGTCAGCCTTTTATTCTGTAAATATGCTTATAAGTTTGAGTTTGTGGGCTGTGGATAATCTTTACAGGTTATTAACCTATGATTTATTTTTCTGCATTTCAGAATTTGTGTGTTCATGTGTCTCTCTTTCTCCTCTCTGTTCAGAAGGGATGTTCTCTTCTTTTCAGCCTACTGGTTTCTTAAACTAATCCTTTCTGTTTTATCTAGGGTTTGTTTTAGCAGTAATCTCAACTCTTTGGGATTGGGTAAAGTAGTAGTTGTACTATTGATAATAATGATATCCAGTCTTAATTAAGTAATTACTTTGTGCCTTAGATATAATATGATAATAATACCTGATGTTTTGCTACTGTCTGCCAAGCACTGTAATATACCCTTCAAGATATTAATTGATTCATTTTAAATTTTTTTCTTTTGTTAAAATATATATAACATAAAATTTATACTCTTGATCATTTTTAAGTATATAGTTCAGTGGTGTTAAATACATTCATAATGTTTGTAAACATTACCATCATTCATCTCCAGAACACTTTTCATCTTGCAAAACTAAAACTTGATAAATATTCAACAAAAATTCTCCATTCCCTTCTTCCTCCATCTCCTGACAACCACCATTCTACTTTCTGTTTCTCTGATATTATACTATCTAGGTAGCTCATAAAGGTGGAGTCACACAGTATTTGTCTTTTTGGGACTTTTTTTTTTTTTTTTTATATTTCACAAGGTTCATTCATATTGTAGCATATGTAAGAACTTTCTTCCCTTTTTAAAGATGAATAATATTCTATTGTGTATATATGCCACATTTTATTTCTCTTTCAATGGACACCTGGGTTGCTTCCACACTTTAGTTTTTGTGGCTAATGCTTCTGTGAACATGAGTGTACTCATATAATTCTTAAAACCACCTTTAGAGGTGGAGACTTGACAAGAAACTTGGTCTTAGAGAAGTGAAGTGATTTGTGCAAAATCAACAGCTAGCAAGACCCTGTCTGGGATGCCTGTTCTTGACTACCACACTAGACTCCCAGTATCTTTCTATGTTGGTGCCTTCTGTTTTGCTTACAGATATCTTCACTCCTCTTTACTATATCTTAATATATAATTAATAGTACATAATACAAATAACTAATACTGATGTTGGCAAATGAACTTACAGTATATTATTATATTTTTTAATGTTTGTTGCATTTTAGCTATAAATAAGACTGGATTTTCAGGCTCCTGCTTGCTCCTTGGATGCTTCTCTTCTACCAGAAGCAATTGTTTGTTGTATGTAATAGATTTAGAATTTTTGGAAAGCTTGGCATGATAGTTTAATTTGAACGTGTTATTTGGAGTATGAGAGATTTTATGGAAGAGAGTTTTGAGTAAGAATTTGAAGATATGTATTTTAGGACAAGATGGTGTAGTAGTATAGAAAACCTAGGCTTAGCAACAGGCATATACAAATTTCTGAGCAGTGGATGATGGGAAATTAAAAAAGGGCTAAGGAGGTTTGTAATTCTGAAGTTAAAGTATATACTTAGGAGTTGGACAGTTAGGATCATTTCATAATTTGAGATTTTCAGCTTCAAGTTGCCAGCCTGCTTTTTAAGGGTGTAGATAAACAGGATTAACTCTGGTATTACAAGCTCTGGAACTGGAATTTTCTTCCCAAAGCCCATAATGATAGCATTGGTACCATTGACACTTCATCTAAACAAAGTGAGAAATTTAATTTTTTTTAAAATTGTTGGATGGTTTAGAACAAATTTACTCTGTATCCTATACAATGATCATCTGCATTACATATAATTAATTCTGTGGAATGGGAAGGAGAATGTAAAAACTGATACTGGCCCCCACACCTTGCCAAACTCTTTTATAGTGTTGATTTTTAGGCTTTGCACAGAACTGTTATGTCTTGCTGATTGATAGTGGTTTCTTGAAACAGAATCATCTGTGCTTTGAAAATTATTAATTCTGTTAATAGAAATAAGCACACATGATATTTTAAGGAAAAGGTTTGGATAATTTCTAATTTTTTTAAAGTGATATCCCTAGGTCTTCAAGATTTACTTGTGATGAGTTACCTGAATTGAATCTTTTGACTGATGATTTTTCCATAGACATGGTTACCAAGTACCAACCTTAAACAAAACTTAGATGAACAGAGCATAGTAGACATTTGCTGTATAAATAACATAAAATAAAGATGACTATGCTTAGTTTGGCAAATTATCCAAACCTAAATGTTGGCAAATTGTCCAAATGTTCAGTGGCATGCTTCTGGCCTGCTATTTAATATAGAATCAACAGTCTAAGATCAGAGGTTGGTTAGACAAATTTGACAATTAAATTGGTGGGGAAGTGAATGGGCTCGGCAATTTAAAATTAAATAATACATGATGTCTGTTTAATTACTGTTGTGTGTATGTAAGTGTGATCACATAATAGCAGGAAGCTGTGAGCTAAAAGTGGATTTAAGACCATAAAAGTCTTAATCACATCTGCTTCATGACTTTAAATTGTTTTGATATGAGGATTAAGAAATACCTGTTGGAATCCTTCATAATACTGAATGAAAATTTTGATTATTTTTGATGAAGAGAGTATGTTAGAACTGTGTCTTCATTTCAGTGATTGTTAACATCAGCATTAAAAATTAAAAAAATTGCTTCTTGGCCTTTTGGCTAAGATCAAGTGTAAAAATTTTTAAAGGTTAGGAGGGTGTGTGTGTGTTCTCTAAGTTGTTAATGTGAAAATAAGAATGAACTTAATGTGAATTCTTTGAATTTCTGGAAAAATGAAATAAGACAAAGCTGCATTTCAAATAATTTTTTTCCCAAGGGTTGAAATGTAATTTGTATCAGATCAATAGACAATAGCTATTTGAAAGTAAGGCTTATATGTAGGATTACATTATTTGATCATCAAATATTGATTTTTTTTGTAAAAGTGATGCAAACAATGATGTTTGAAGTTATCAGAAGTCTTTTCCTGAGATTCCGTAAGTTATGATGGTAGATACAACTTTAGGTCGTGTTTCCATAGAATTCTAGTCTGCATAGTGGCTAGGCTCCCAACCTAGCCTGTAAAGCTTGCTTAATTCCTAAGGTAGCGAAATCATTTCCTGTTTATGTCTGCTGTGAAAAATGATAAAATATATTGTTCTAACACTGGTAACTAAAAAAACCTCTAATTGCAACAAATGTAAGAAGTTTATAAAAACTGTTATGGCTAGTTAAAAAACCCTGTTAGAGAAAACATTTGGTTTTATAAGGAAGAGATAGATGGAGAGTATTATGGAGATTGTGAAGGGGTTTGATACTTGATTTTGTCAAGGTGAATTAAGAACTCAGGCCTTTTAATTTTGCTTCACACAGATGGTCACTTACTAGCCTTGATCAGAGTTTTCTTAGGTTCATTAATGGAACTAAGTGAATGAGGTAAGGAGGAAAATGGTTCTCCCCCACCATGTAAAAAATTGTAAAATATACATAATTTCTAAGTTGAAATAAGTGGAAAAAATAGTTTAAAGAGGACATTGATACACTTTCCAAAAGAGAGTACCAGAGATAAAACTTACTGAGCAGTGACTAGTGAGAGAAAAAGGCACAGTGTGCATAAGCCCCCATAGGGAAGGAAGAAAGCTGGAGTTTGGCAAGTCAGCTGTTCTTGTAGTGTTTTTAGAATGAGGTATGTATGGTATGACAGGGGTTGATGGGTAAAGGGCAGAGTCTGACCAACTGGTCTTATGCCAGGAAGTTTTATAATTGTATCTGGGAAGTGGCTCTAAACTCTGAATTTTCTTTATAAGACATTTCAGTACACCTGAATGTATTTTGGGATCTCTACAAATATGAGAATTAGGTTCCAGGGACTTGTGTACCAATTCTGTTGGGAGTAGAAATGAGAGGAAATGTAGCTGGTATAGAAATAGTAGAGGTTTGGCAGTGAATTCTTATGGGAGAAGAGATAGGGAAAGTAAACTCTGGACTTAACACACTCATCTCTGTTGAAGGATGGGAAATAGATGGCATCTCTTAGCATGAAGCTTCATAAAGAGCTAGTATCATGTAACACTTGGTACTGAGAATATTTTGGGGAACATAACAGTGGAGTTATGTCATAGGCACGTTTAATTTATTTGAATTAAGATGTGTATAGTGGGCAAAAGGAAAAAAACCAGCGTATCTGTTAGCATTACATTGACTTTAAGTAGTAGAAATCAACTCTGGCTAGTTTAGGCAAGGAATAAATTGGCAGGCCCTCAGGAGAACCAGTCTCAGAAAATGGATAGGATCCAAGGGAAGCCAGGCAGCAAAGACCCGAGTCAGGCACAGAAATACTTTGAATAGGAAGCCACCATTGACACCTGCTGATCATGCCTCTGCTATTTCTTGGAATAACTTTTTCAGCTATTTTTGTGCATTTCTGTCACTCACTCAGGTTAAAAGTTCTGAAAAGGGAGCATTTGATTGTCTGGCTTACATCCTGAGCTTGTTTTCACCTTGCTAACGATGGGGATAGAGACAGTCCGGACCATTTGGTTTCCAATGTGATAATGAAATTATCCATATCCACATTCAAAACATGGTGCCTGCTATTTTTCCCAAACTGAGCTGAGCTATTACTCCTTCCTCCTTAAATGCTTCATGGCTTAGTAAATAAAATGTCCCCAGTTTCTCATGCCAGAAGCTTGGAAGTATCCTTGATTTCTCCTATTCCCTCGGCCCCATATCTAACAATAGCCTATTGTCCTGTCAGTCTGCCTCTTAAATGTCTTAAATTTATCCACTTGCCTTTAAGTTACTGTTGCCACTTTAGTGCCACTCGGTATACTATAAGATGCCTCAGAATTTCACTGGTCTACAGATTGGTTCTTACCCTATGTTGGGGTGAGCTTTTAAAAATGCAGGTCAGATTATGCCGTTAGTTTGCTAAAAACCTTTCAGTGGTCTGCCGTTTATTTACCTACTGTTTCTCAGCTCCAGTCCACCCTTTTAAATTGTGGTGGGGGACTGGAACTTTGCAAACTACAGTTCTCCAACTCCTGTGCCAGCTTGTTTTTTGTTGGATTTTACCATTAGGGGCATTGGCAGGAATTTAGAAGATGGGAGAAGGGACTTCTCTTGTTTCTAGTTTCTTTAAACGCCCAGCAGCCAACTACAACTATTACTTTCTTCTCTAGCTGCTTTTGGCATTCCTGACACCAGCCTCGCTGCTCCCTCTCAGGTACCAGCTTCTGGGCGGTGCATCCTCGGTAGATAGAGTACCACTTGCATCATTTCTTCCTCCACTGGATGGTGTTTCCTAAGTGGTTTGAGCCTCCTCCCTCCTGAGCCTCCTGCATAGAGATTCGACTTAAGTTGCAGGTCTTCTCTCCTTAGAGGTTTGAGCACCCAGTTCCGTGGACCTTCCCCACCCTCTTACAGGCATAATGCCCTTCCTTCAAGCTCCTAGCTTCTGATAATACACCTCTTCCATTTTGTTCCTCTAGCCCTTCAGGTGGTAGTGCTTCCTGCAATTAATCTTTTGATTACCTTAACCTTCCTTTTTCACCTTTTCAGCTTTCCCATATTTATATAACCAGTTCTCCTGTGTTAAATCTCCTGGGTTTGAATTGCCCATTATCGTTTCTGTTTGTCTCATACAAGGGGTTTTCCATTTTCTAGGACAGTGTAAAATAAAAATTTTCATTAATTGCTAAGTCCTTGACTACTTCTCTAGTCTTAAGCCATGCCATTTCCCTTCTCTTTATGCTTCAATATTCTGATGTTTAAAAGTTGATGGAACGTGCACATTCTGTTTTGGTCTCAAGGGTATTGCACCTGGTAGGTAGATTGCGTACCAAGCACTGGTTATTGTCAACATCCCCTCCCCCATTCCTTCCCCCTTCCTCACCACTTTTGTTGCTTCATAATGTGGCTCTATACTGAAGAGGCTATAGAGATGGGCCGTTGTCTAGATTTTAAAATCACCTTTTCTATTTTGCCAGCTTTATGACCTTGGGAAGGTACTTAATGTGTGTTTCAGTTTCCTTTTCTGGAAAATGAGGATAATGATTTTACCTAACGATAACGAGCTTACTGTTAAGCTCGCTGGTAAGGCTTACATGAATTTTTGTACAGTAATGGCTCAGTACAGAGTCATTTGTTCAATAAGTGACAATAATCTGCTGTTATCAGCTACCTACATGAGAATCCCTCTGGGATGCCTTTCCCGGTCTTCAAACTGACAGGTTCTACCTTTTGTATGCTCCTGTAGCACCTTCTGCTTTACTTTTTCAATACTTACTGTGCTTGGGATTAATACTTAATGTTTTGTTTTCTTCTTATGGGTATAAATTACATGAATTTACATGGGGAGTCTGTGCTGTTCACAGTTACGTCCTTAGCATCGAGCACTGTGCCTGATGCCTGGTTGGACCTTTAGTAACTATTTAAAAAAAATTGATTGATTAACTATTTTCAAAGAAAAACCATAGTGAGTTTGAAAGGAATTACTACAGATGGATACAAATGGTGGTAAAATAAATCATTTTAAATGATCAACTTTTCTATTTTTATTGCATGCTAAAAAGCTCTAGTATGGACACTATATAATAGGAGAGGAGAAATACCTGCTAATTTTGAAGCTGTTGTGGTATGATGAACAGATTTAGCGTCCCGTCTTCTTACATTGCCATATTCCAAAAGGAAATGTTTCTCGGACTCTGATTAGACTCTGTGTGTGTGTGTGTGTGTGTGTGTGTGTGTGTTTTTCCTGTACCCTTAATCTCTCTCTTCCCCTTCTCCTGGGCTTGTAAAAGCAATTTGCCCCTATTTATAACATTTCTGGAAATAAAAAAAATGGGGAAAGCAAATATTGATAATTCCAGATAGATATGACAATTTTCTTAACATTTTGTTATAGGCTTTTCTGTTTTTACTGTATATACAAAGTTTTATCTGCATACTCCCTGTAATCACATTACTCATTTTAAAGTTGCTTTTCCTTCACTTAATATACTGTGAATCTGTTTCCATATTAATAAACATACTTATCATTTAAAAATGCTTGAGTAGTATGCTCTTACATGGATATGCAGTATTTGTATAACTGATCTGCTGAATGATAGACATTGGAGGTTTCATTTTTCAGTCCTACAAAATGCTGTGATGCATATCCTTACACATGTAGTTTTGCTTAACAAGTATTGGTTGAGTGCCTTTTGTGTGTGTGCAAGGCACTTGGTCTGTGGGAAAGAACAAAATTGATAAGACCTCTGCTTTCATAGACTATAAGATAAATTCCTAGAAACATAATTGATGGTGAAGTCTGGTCCGAATTGGTGATAATTTAAATTATAAGATGTTTAAAATCTGTTTTACTCTCAGGCTACGAGTATTATGAATGTGAATTAGGTCTTGAGATACTATTAGTCACCAATATTTTCAAGTAATTTCTCTCTTCTTTATTCTAAATTTCATTAATGTATATTTGATGGTCTTGTTTGATTAGCTATCTCACATCTCAGTGATTGCCCTGAAAGATTTTTTCTAGTAAAGCTGGGAAACTAGCATTTAAAGCAAAGCAGTTTGTAAATTTCTGTAATTTATATAGCTCCTTGCTGTGTATATACGTAAATATAAAAAGTGAATCAATGTTTTCTAATTCAGTGAAACTTCTATTGAATTAATTTTTATCTTTCAATGAAAATGGATATAATACAAACAACTTAGTATGTAATTATGAATATTAAATTTGCAATTGAGGTAATTTCCTAATTAATAAGAAGTCATATTACATTTGTGATTCTATCTACTGAAGGTGTACTTAGTTATATACTAAGTCAGCATCTGACAGTGTATGGGATCGTTGGCTCTTTTTAAAGAATCTGGTTGTTGTTAGAGACTTTGGAGTGATGTGATAATATTTCCATTTTTTTTAAACCTTCCTTCCCTACCATGAAATAGGTCCTTACTTGTTATAGGTATCACGTAATAAAAGAACACATGATTTGGGAAGACTGGAGTTCAAATTAAATAGCATATCCCAGAGACTTTTGTTCCAAAGCCTGAAAATTTTATGTGCAGAAGAATCCGCAAGTATCAGCTGTGGAATAATTTCTATAGTATCTCTTTAGGTGCAAGCAGTGTTTCCCATGAGCAATCCTTTATAGTTAATTCTATCTTCTAAAGCTTTTTTTCCCTTGATCTTTTAATCTCTTTATGTCTAAGTGTATATATACAATATTTTCTTTTAATAGATAATCCTCTTGAAGTAAAAAGAAAGGCCTGATATATACATATATGTCCAATAAATGTTTTAAGATATGGATAGGAAATAAACATTTATGATAGGGAAAGCAAATGTACTAGTACCCTGGGATTTAATATGTATTCTATTTGAACATTATATTTAATTATGAGCTTCTGGACACCCAGTGAAAAGGGAAATATAATTTCTGTCATAATCATATGAACAGAAGAGACAAACCATTTCTTGTTTCTGAATTCTGAAGTTTATTACCATAAGTCAACTTTCCTCAAATTGTAAATATAGAACACTTACTCTGCTAAATATTAACATATTAGGATTAAGTTTAGTAAAAAATGGCCTAAATAAGATAAATAGACTTATTATGTGTTTTTTTATAACCTTAAATATTCCTAATATGTATCTTTGCTTTCTCAAAGAAATATAAAGTATTTCCCTAATTTAATTTACTATGACATGCTTTTTAAAGTACATATTAAGTTTTGTAAAATGCTGATTTAGGGCCTTTAACAACACGATGGATTGCAGAAGATACCACAGTTGCTTTTTATTTGACCTTTCCTTATGTTGACTTAAGTTCTTTTGAAACACAATCCAGGGGCAAGGCTGACTTCTTCCAAGAAGCCAAGATTCTCCCTGTCCATCAGGAGTTGCTGTTTTTGAAAAGCATGTACAGGAGGGCTTTGGGAACTAAGGATTCCTGTTGTCTTTCGGCCTACTGGCCTAGCAGTTGGTCTAGCAGTCTCTCAGATGCACACTTAGTCCAGGCTGAGGCGGATTCTATTTTCCCTAGTGAAATCTGAGTCTCCACAATCCAGCTGTAGGAGGGCTATAGCTATTTCAACATGCAGCAAGGTCCTGAGTTCTCCATCTTCTCCATGGGGGCCTGCTGGGACTAATTATTTTGAAAACATTGGTAACAGCATGCATCCAATCCGGTCCCAAAATGTAGCCCCTTAGGTCTCCTTGCTGCTCTTCAGCCTGTTGTTGCACACTTCTTTTACTGTAATCAGCTCTCGTTTCTCCTCACCTAGCCTAAACCTGTCCTTTTGCTCTGTAGAACACTTGTTTATGGGATGCAAATTATCTTCTGTTATATTAGGTGTCATGTACTATGTTAGCTTCCATCTCTTCATTTTTTGTTTCTTCCATTCCTTGGCCTTAACTTGATTCAGCCCCATCTTTCAGTTGTTGCTTCTTTGTCTCTGACACAACCCGTGGGTGGGATATTGGACAGAGCTTTCAGCATTCTTCTTCATTCTCAGTGGTACATTCAGACTGTTACTCTTCTACTCTTCCATTTAGCCACAAACAAAAACAACTTAAAGTGATGCTGTTCCTTTGAAACCCGTGACTTTTAACTTACTAATTTCTTGCTGTCAGTTTTCTCTTATTCTTTGATTAGTTTGGTACCTGGATGTAGTCTCCATTTTTACCCCAAATCTTGCCATTATGTATTTGGTAGCATTGCCTATCAGTCTGTAATTTCCTGAACTTGAACCCGTCTGGAGTTTATTTTTATATATGGTGTGAAGTAGAGATTCATTCTTGATGATCCACTGATGGGAAACCTTGGTCATAACATTGCCACTTGAAGAATGATATATTCTAAACTATGTAAATCCCACCATATAGCGATTGATTTAATGAAGATAAGGGCCAATAGAAATTCTCATGAGCTTGACTTTAAAAATATTTTATTTAAAAAATATATTATTGATTATGCTCTTTCAGTTGTCCCAGTCTTCCCCTCTTTGCCCCATTCCACCGAGTACCTCCCATTTCTTCTGGCAACCCCCTCCCCCACCCCCTTAGTTCATGCCCATGGGTCATGCATATAAGTTCTTTGGCTTCTCCATTTCTTTTTTTTTTTTTTCCAGCTTTTAACTATTTGCCATTATTTTTTTAAAGTATATTTTATTGATTATATTGTCACAATAGTTTCAATTTTTTCCCCTTTCCTTCCCTCCACCCAGCACCCTCCCTCCCCCAGCAATCCCGCCCCAAGTCCTTGCCCATGGGTCATACATACAATCTCTCCCGCCTCACCCTTTCATATATTCTTGTTCTTTTTTTAAAAAAAATAAATGATTAATTATTTTAACAATAAAAATTAACGATCCCTCCCTCTCGGACTTAAGACCCTTTATAATCTTATAAAGGACAATGGGCGAAGGTCTTGAGCTCCTCTAGCTGCTTCAAGCTGGACATGGTCGTCATCCTACCTACCCTTGGGTCCAGAAATCCCTAATAAGAGTGGGGGTGTGGAGGAGAGTCCATTTCCTATACTGTTCTTAACATCTCCCTGTCTATTCTGTACCTACCAATTTGTACTTCTTTATCCCTCACCTTTTCTCCCATCCTCCCCCTTCCTTCTCCCAACTGATAACCCTCCAAATGATTGCCATATCCATGATTCTGTTTCTGTTCTGCTTGTTTGCTTAGTTTGTTTTTTAGATTCAGTTGTTGATAGTTGTGAATTTATTGCCATTTTAATGTTCCTAGTTCTGATCTTTTTCTTAAGTAAGTCCCTTTAACATTTCATATAATAATGACTTGGTGATAATGAACTCCTTTAGTTTTACCTTGTCTGGAAAGCACTATATCTACCCTTCTATTCTAAATGATAGCTTTGCTGGATAGAGTAATCTAGGTTGTAGGGCATTACTTTTCATTACTTTGAATACTGCTTGCCAGTCCCTTCTAGCCTGCAGAGTTTCTTTTGAGAAATTAGCTGACAGTCTTATAGGAACTGCTTTGTAGGTAACTATCTGCTTTTCTCTTGCTGCTTTTAAGATTCTCTCCTTATCTTTAATGTTTGGCTATTAATTATGATGTGTCTTGGTGTGGTCCTTTTTATGTCCATCTTGTGTGGGACTCTGTGCTTCCTGGACTTGTATATCTATTTCTTTTGCGAAATTAGGGAAGTTTTCTTTCATTATTTTTTCAATTAAATTTTCAACTTCTTGCTTTTTCTGTTCTCTTTCTGGCACCCCTATGATTTGAATATTGGTATGTTTGAAGTATTTGCAGAGGCTCCTTAGGTTTTCCTTGTTTTATTTATTTTTTTGATTCTCTTTTCTTCTTGCTGTTCTGATTGAATTTTTTTTTCTTCCTTATATTCCACATCATTGATTGGATTTCTAAGCTTCATCCACTCCCCTCTTGGCTCCCTGTAAATTTTTCTTTACTTCACTTAGTGTAACCTTCATTTCTCCAGAGCCTTTTTTATGCTGTTGAAGTACCCCGTGATTTTCTTAAATATCCTAATAACCAGTCTTTTGAACTCTGCATCTGATAGATTGCTCATCTCCATTTTGTTTAGTTCTTTTTCTGGAATTTTGATCAGTTCTTTCATTTGGGCCATGTTTCTTTGTCCTCTGTTTGGGCAGCCTCCCTGTGTTTGTTTCTATGTATTAGGTAGAGCTGCTTTGACTTCTTGTCTTAGAAGCATGGCCTATTGTAGAAAAGTGCACTGGTAAGTTGGATGGGGCAGAGCCTTAGGTAATTGTCAGGGAGGAGCAACCTGTGTGAACCAGGTTGATGGAGTCTCCAATATGGTGTTGCTGTTCTGTGGTTCTGTGTGGGGGAGGTCTCAGAAAGGGGACAATGCTGCTGCCTGGCCTCTGGAGTTTTGTCTGGGAGGAAGCTGTCCTCTGCCTCTAGCCCTGTTGTCAGACACTTAAGTTTCTCCCTGTATGCCACTGGTGCTTTTCAAGCTGCTGCCTCAGTACTGAAGTCCAGAGAGAGTGTGTCTACCTAAGTCCTAAGTCTGTTGTGGGTCCTTTAAGAGGAGACTCCTGAGAATCCTGCAGTTTTCTTTTACCACCCCAACTCCCACTGACTTTTTACAACCAGAGGTTATAGGGACTTATGTTCCTGGCACTGGAACCCTGGGCTGGGTGGTCTGGTGTGGGGCTGGGATCCTTCACTCCCAAGGTATCCTTCCAATTTTTATCTACCACATGTGGGTGTGGGACCACCTCTTCTGTCTCTGTGTATCTCCATGTCTCTGCCTCTCCTACCCATTTGGATGAATGTGACTTTTTTAATTCCTTGATTGTCAGGCATCCATACAGCTTGATTTTCTGATGTTTCTGAGTGATATTTGTTTTGTAGTCTAGCTATAATTTTTGCTG
Organism: Furipterus horrens; assembly: GCF_987537825.1. Taxonomy (NCBI): domain Eukaryota; kingdom Metazoa; phylum Chordata; class Mammalia; order Chiroptera; family Furipteridae; genus Furipterus; species Furipterus horrens. The sequence goes on along the minus strand of NW_028327176.1, from coordinate 132,616,549 downwards.
TGGTTGTGCGAGGAGGTGAGCCATGTTTACCTACACCTCCATCTTGACTGGAAGTCTCTATTTTATTTTATTAAAAATTTTTTTATTTTATTTTTTTTATCACCATTTATTCCCCTGTACCTTTTTCCACATCCATGTAATAGACCTCCTCCCTGGAGTTTAAAAATATTTAAAAAATTTTTAAATTTACTGATTTTTAGAAAGAGAGAGAAACGTCAGTTTGTTGTTCCACTTATTTATGCATTTATTGGTTGAGTTTTGTATCGGTCCTGCCTGGGGATCTTGGTGTATCAGGATGACGCTCTATCCAACTGAGCTACCTGGCTAGGGCTTAACAAGTTCAGTTAAAAAATTATTTATTTATTTATTTATTTATTTATAGATAGCAAAGAGGAAGGGAGGGAGAAAGAAAGGGAGAGAAACATTGACGTGCGGTTGGTTGTCTCTCACACACCCCCAGCTGGGGACCTGACCTGCAATACAAGCATGTGCCCTGACTGGGAATTGAACCAGTGACCTTTCGATTCACAGGCCAGTGCTCAATCCACTGAGCCACAACAGTTAGGGCATAAAAATATTTTAATTTGATAGTAATAAGTAATAATTGTACCTGAAATGGTGATACCTAGCTATCTTGTAATTTTGATTCAAGGAGAAGGGGCTGTTTTGCTGACTGTAATGTGGTAGAATGAGCACTGAGTAGTTTGAAGTCTAGTCATTTGCAATCACTTTCTTTTTTTGTACTACAAAGGGGTGAGTGTAATACATAAAATGCAATTAATTGCACATAATGTGTGTTCTGTAAATGTTGATGTTTAAGATATAATAAAAATTAGAGAACTGTTCTCCTAAGATGGGTCATAAGGTTGCTCTTGAACATCAGTGTCTCCATGAAAAGCTTTGATTTCTCTCTACCCTGTGTTTTTTATGGGGAACTTTAAAAAAAAAAGAGATTATTTGTGGTACTTTAATCTGAATGATAGGGGATAGGGAGGAATCTAGTGAACATTATTCCATGCAGTTATTCTAAGTCTGAGGAAAAACAATTTATTATTTCTTATGATCCTATTCTTGAATTATGCTGTTAATATTGTCTTTTTAATGTTTTATTTACAGATACATGATGTTGATTGATGGCACAAATGAAGTTTTTATGATTGATAGAGATAATTCAGTGTTTCATGTTTCAAATCTGGAATTCCCATTTCGTAAAGATCTCCGTATACATTTATCAAATACTCTCTTAGATGGGGTAAGTCATATTTTATCCTTGAAAAATAAAATTGCCATTTTTTTCTATTGTAAGTAAAAGTGTGTTTTTATTAATGAAATAGTAAATTTGGACCCAAATCTAGTTTTTTAAAAGTTTTTTAAAATTGAGGTATAACTGGCATATAAAAATTGAATCTGCCCTGGCTGGTTTGGCTCAGTGGATAGAGTGTCAGCGTGTAAACTAAAAGGTCGCTGGTTTGATTCCCAGTCAGGGCATACATACGTTGTTGATTGGTGTTTCTCCCCCTCTCTTTCTCCCTCCTTCCTCTCTCTCAATAAATAAATAAAATCTTAAAAAAAAAAAGAAAAAGAATTGAGACCTGACTGATGTGGCTCTGTTGGTTGAGCAGCTCAGTTGGTTGCGCGTCATCCAGCAACCTGAAGGGGTCAGCCGGTTCAACTCCCGGTCAGGGAAATGCCTGGGTTGTGGGCCAGGTCCCCAGTTGGGGGCATGTGAGATGCATACGATTGATGTTTCTCACGTCAGTGTTTCTCTCCCTCTCTACCTCCCTTCCTTCCCCTCTCTCTAAAAATAAATAAATAAAATCTTTAAAAAAAATAAAAGAATTGAATCTAGTTTTTCTTAGAATGTTAAATTCTATTTATTTCTTATTTGTATTGCTGTCACTATATCATTCATTGCCTTGGGTATGAGAATAAAGTTAGTTCTTCATTTTTTTTGTTCTTTGTGATTGAAAAAATTCTTGTTGAAAAAGACTAATTTTATTTTATTATTTTACTTGTCAGTTGAATTTTAATTACATTTTCCCCTGGTTCTTTAGCTGTATGGACTAATAGTTGTTTTAAGAGACTCATGCCTTTTAAAGCAACTACCGTACTTTAACATTTTAATTTTGAAAGGTGATAAGAATTTTCCCATTTCAGAAAGTCTATATTTAATAATCATAAAATTACTTGATTAAAAATGTTTAACTTTCTTTTATGCAAATATCTTTCTTCTCCCCAATTCTAAAATATTGATTCATTGTAAATAAAAATTAAAATAATATAAAATGTTACTAAAGCCTGGTAAAAATTACCTGACCTTCTATCATTGGAGTAACTTCTGTTACCATTTCGATGAACATTATTTCAGACTTTTTTCTGCGCCAGAGTGTTCAATCTTATGTCTGTTCCTGAGGAATGTAACACATTCATACTAGAAATAGCAACTCACAGTATAGATTCTTAAATCGAATGTGTATCAGAGTTTTTAGGGAGTTGGGACTCCATCCAGTCTCAGTAAATTCTGAATAATCGTGGTATCTCTCCTATCATTGAAAATGAGTGCTCTGGTCAAATATGTACACAGATGGAAAATTACATGATTTTGCATGAAAGGAATTAGATGTTACATGAATTTTGTAGTTTGTTTTATTTTTCACTTAGCAATTTGTTTTAGATACCTTTCTCATAAATGTTTGAATGCTATACCATTGTATATGTATGGATGCATCATAATTTGGGGTTTCCAAACTATTTTAATTGTGAAAATTGTAGGGGATGCTTGTTAAATATATGACTCATCCCAATAGCCTGTCAGAGACTTAATGAATTAGATTTTCCTAGGGTCCAAGGCATCTGTACTTTTAAAAAGTGCCCAAGTGGTTCTAATCAGGTAAGTTTGAGAAATAGTTTTATGATTTTTAAAAACTAGTTCTCTTTTGATGGACATTTTTATTTTTTGGTAGTTTTTTTCTAACATAAGACAATCTTGAATACATATACTTTTTCCCTTTCACAATTGTACAATTTTATAATTAAGAAGATTCTTAGAGGTGAAATTGTAATATATATTTATAATCTTTTGACTGCAAGTAACTGAAGTCCAACTTAAAGTAACTGAAATAAAAAAGGAAGTAGATTAGCACAAATAATTAAATTTCAGGTTGGCTTGCTTCAGGTTGGATCTGTGGGCTCAAATGATATTGGCCAGGCTCTCTTTCTCTCTCTTTGTTTTATTTGTCTGCTCTCATTCTGCATGAAGACTCTTTCCACTTGGTAGGCAAACTGGACTGTAGCCCAAGCAGAAGGATAACTTTTTCTTCCAACATCCATAGATCAATCAATCTAAGGGAAGACTCCAGAGGCTGTGCCTGAGTTATGTACTCATGGGAGAGTGATGGTGGAGGCCAGGAACTCACTGATAGCAGTACCACTTGGAGTGTAGGAGGAGCTGTGCTTCCAAGGACAAGGGATGGTTACAGGTTATACTGTGTTCACTATGCGGGCTTCGAGGGCATACCCATTTTAAATATTGTATAATTGCAGAAAGTTTGAATGCATGTACAGTTCTCACAACCATATGTAAGAATCTGAACATTCTCTTAAACACTGGGTTTTGAGAATTTAATGTTTTTTAATTGGTGAAGGAAAAAATGACTTTTGCATTTTAAGGGACAATATGATATAGTGGTTAAGAACCCTAACTCTAACTGATGGTGCCTTTTTGGTTCCATCAGTTATTACTTGAGAGACCTTAGATAATTTTCTCAGTTTTCTCATCTCTAGTTGAGTCTAATAACAGGACTTAGTTGTTGATGCTGTTGTGAAGATGCTAAGTTGGTTAATTTATAAAATGCTGTACTAGTGTATGGCACATTGTAAAATGAATTGTTTACCTCTTTTTATATGCATTTATGTGAATTGTTAATGAAATTTAACATTTTTTCATTTCTCTATGAATTATTGTATTTCTTCTGTGAGTTGCCCATTCAAATCCTTACACATTTTTCTGTTGGGTGTTCATCATTTTTCATCCTGACTTATGAGAAATTTTTGTCTATTGGGAATATTACTTCATGAAACATTTTGAAAAATATGTATTTACTTTTTCTGTTATTTTTTGTGGCACAAGTTTAAATTTATGTAGGTAAGTTTATAAACCTCTTGGTTTTTAATATTTGGCTTTTGTGTCATTTTAAGAAAGGTATTTTTACTTGAGAATTGTTATAATACCTTTTAGTTTTTCTAGGACTTTTATGGTTTAATCTACATAGTTAAATACTTAATCTATGTGAAATACATTTTGATAAAAGGAATAAAAAAGGGACAGTTTTACTTATTTCTAGATGTCTAAACTGTTGCCTCAATACCATTTAGCTAATCTATATTTCCTTTTTAATTGGCTATATCAATTTTTTTTGTATAAAGGATTCTTTTCTATACCAGTGTTTCTTTATTGATTCATTTTTCCATTCCAGTGATAGTTTTATATTGGTTTAAATACTGTGACTTTAGCATACAATTTAATGTCTGACAGCCCAAGAACATCCAGTCTTCTGGCTATTCTGAAGTTTGCCACTTAGATTTTGCTTTCTCTTTAGTTTTTGGGTAAACAGGCTATTTGAGAAGTTAGTCTTGATTAGCATGTTACACTTTATGTGCAGATCTATACACCGGTAAGCTTATATTTTTCTCTGCAGAGTAATCTCTCATAGGCTTGTCTCCAGACCTTTCTATTTGCTGTATTTGGTTGTGTGGTTTATCTTCCTACCATACCATAACTTCACTGTCTTTCCTTGGAGGAAAAAGGGGCCCTACCTTTCTTATAACTTCCCAGAGCTTCAACTCTCCTTTCTATAGTGATACCACTCACATTATTGAAAATTTATTTACTTTCTTCAATGTTGAATCTTTATCACGAGCCAAGTTGAATTATGTCTGTAAGAGTACTTCCTGTCTTAAGATAAAATTTGCTCCTCTATTTCTGGTTTAAATGGACAGCTATTGGGATGATAGGGGGTAGCTTGGGAATGTTCACTTAACCTCTCAATGATGGAATTACCCTAATGAAAATCACATGTATAAATATATACATATATATTTATTTGTTTAACAAATGGAATACCACTTTCTAAGTGGCCTGAATGCTTGTTGTTTCCATCTCTTGTTGTTTTTATTTGCCAACTAAATATTGGAGCGTGGAAGACTGTGATTGAGAATAGGATGTTTGAGTTAGTCTGAGGTATAGTTTTGCATGATGAGAAGGTTCAAGTTGTGACCCAGAGAAAGTGAGAGGTTGAGGTCCTGTGAAGCAGAGCAGTGGAAACGAGATCAAGAAAAGTATTAGATGTGTCATGAGTGATGGCAGGAGTCCAGGATGACTGTGAGCTATGTACTAAGGATTAGAAAGATGGTAGGAAGGTAGTATACTTGGATGGTGACTGAACAAAGGGTAACTAACTATAGAGTCACAAAACAAAGAGTTATCTGTACTGTATGTACTCCGTGGGACTACTAGTGCATCTTCACTTCTGTGACAGGGTGTGTAATAAACTAACATTTTGTAATAAAAATGACATGCACATATGTATATACATAAAGTTTTGTAATCTATATGTGTGTGTGCACATGTGTGCTCTGCCCTTGTGGTAGACAGAGCCTCTGCACAGGGTTGGAAGTATTGTTCTTTGCACGTCCGCAGGGTGCGCCATTCTCGCAGCTGATGTGACTGGCAGCCCTCGGGTTGTGCTGTACGTGAAGTGCATAGCCAGAGTGGCAGCCCTGCTAGTTAGTTCACAGGAACAGTGAGAACATTTTAGTTTGTTTTTATTCAAGTTACAGTTTTTTAGCATTGTGGTGAATAAAATAGAAGGAAGAAAACAACTCTTAAGTGAAAGCATTTGTAAACATTTAGTATAGTTTATAATTGAACTAATTTTTTGGTGCCTATCATGTTCAAGTTGCTGAGCCAGGTGTACAGGCATTGCTTAGAAACGGGGGAGAAGGTCTCACCTTTGAGATGTTTTACTTCATGGGGTAGGGGCGGAGAACGATTGGTAATGGATAAAATGTTAACCTAAAGATTGCTATTTAAAACAAGTCCTATGGTGGTTTAGAGAAGAAATACATTGCATCTAGTTAGTTAGGAACTGAAGATATTTTATAGGGGAATTGACATTAGATATGGAAAGATTTCTATAGAGAGATTTTTGTCGGAAGTGGGCTGAGGGCATTCCAGGTATGAAATAATGCTTAAAAGTTAGATGTTTAGCCATCTGCAGATTTAACTTAGCAATACTATTTATTTTCATCCCAAACTTGGATAACCGAGAGCAGCGTAATAAACTCTGGTGAGGTTTTAAAATAGCAGTGTGATTCATGATGTCAATTTACTTGGACCAGATTTACAGTTGCCCTAGTTGTTTTCCCAGTTAATTAAAGCAGTCCTCTGTAGTTTCCTGTTTCTTCTACATTTTCATTTGCAAAATTGTTTTTGTAAAATTCCAAGTCCAAGAATAACTTACACTACTAATTGTCTGGCTGTCAGATGTGAGCAGTAAAGCTTTTGTTTTGTTTTCTGAATGATGTTCTTTGACCCACGAAATGTGGAAAATAGAAGTTTAGAAATACAGCATTAATTCACTTGAAACAAATCAGTGAAATTCAGTCAATTTTACATTGAGGTTAAGAAGAAGGATATGGCATTTCATCATTAAAGTTAATAGCAAGAATCTTGGGGAAATGGTATGTCTTTTCAGTTGTTCATTTTTTATAAAGGAATATGAATGCTTATTTAAATTTTTTTTATAAAGTCTATACATTATAAAGTAGAAAAATTCAAGTATCAGAAGAAATTATGTTTTAATATTTTGATGTACTTTTATTTAGTCATTTTGTTGGGTCTATAGAACATGTTAAACAATATGTATGTAGCTGACATTTAATCTATGCTGTGTATCTGGGGTTCCATCATTCTTCACTCTGAAGAACTGATTTTAGGATTAAAAAAAATTAGGTTTACTTTAAAAACTTAAAATTAATTAACATACTATAAAACTCACCACTTCAAGGTGTACAATTCAGTGTTTTTTAGTATATTTAAAAGACTGTATGACTATTAATATCTAATTCCATAACACTTTATCACCTATTCGATGTGTTAATTAGAAATAAGTGGGTCTTATCTGAAAGGATTTTAAAGAATGGGTTACCCTCAAGATGAGTTTGAAGGCTCACAGGTTTTCCAGAGATTGAGTACCATATTTTTCGCACTATAAGATACACCTGATCATAGACACATGTAGATTTAGAGGAGGAAAACAAGAAAAAAAAATATTCTGAACCAAATGGTCTACTAAAGTATTAAATAAAATATAACAGAATAATATTTCAACCATGTAAAGTGAACAGCAGTCAACAGAGGTATTAAGAACCATCATCACTGTCATTAAGAAATGAGGAGAGACTTTAAGGTTCAAGTATTCTTTTAGTTTTCTGGGAACCCCAGGTCAGGTAGTTTACATCATAGTCTGTGACGCAATATTTGCTCCATAAGACGCACAGACATTTCCCCCCACTTTTTTTGGGAAAAAATGTGTGTCTTATGGAGCGAAAAATACGGTATTTTCTCTCATTAAAATCTTTCAAAGGTTCCTTATTGCCCATAGCATGAAAGCCAGACTACTCAACATAATATTTTTTTAAAAAAATTATTGTTTTCAATTACAGTTGTTCCACTTTTCCCCATTGCTCCCCCTACCCAGCCCACCCCTTCTCCCACAGTCATATCCCACTCCGTTGTCCATGTCCATGAGTCATTTATACATGTTCTTTGACTAAACCTTTCCCTTACTTATCCCCCTTCTCTTCCTCCCCTCTCCCCCCTATTGACTGCTATTCTGTTCCTTGTTCAATTTAGTTCATTTGTTTGTGTTGTTTCTTAGTCTCCTGTATTAGGTTATATCATATGGTATTTTTCTATCATTGTCTGGCTTATTTCACTAAGCATAATTCTCTCTAGTCCCATCCATGTTATCACAAATGGCAAGAGTTCTTTCTTTCTGCTCTATAGCACTCCATGTGTAAATGTACCACAGATTTTTAATCCACTGATCTATAGATGGGCACTTAGGCTGTTTCCAGCACTTAGCTATTGTAAACAGCACTGCTATGAACATAGGGGTGCATAAGTTCTTTTGAATCGGGGTTTCAGGATTTTTCGCGTATAATCCTAGCAATGGAATCGCTGGTTCAAAAGGCAGTTCCATTTTTAGTTTTTAGAGGTAATTCCATACTGTTCTCCATAGTGGCTGCACCAGTCTGCATTCCCACCAACAGTGCAGTAGGGTTCCCGTTTCTCCACATCCTTGCCAGCACTTGTTTGTTGATTTGTTGATGACAAAAAAAAAAAAAAAAAAACCACAATGAGATACCACTTTATACCTGTCAACATAATATTCTTTATATCTGGGCCATGCCAGTATCTTTAGCATCATCTTTGACTGAGAGCCCTTGAACTGTAAGTTTCTTCTATATTGAACTTTGGACAATTTACCCCAAACCATCTTTTTTGTTGCCTTTGTAACACCATTTTGTCCAGCCACCATCCTGTTAGAAAATATCCACTGCATCTTTCAGGATTCAACTAAGGGATCTCACACCTTATTTTTAAACCTTTCTCTTACTCTTAAGCATATACCATATGTCCTTATTTGGCCAGAACAGTAGTATAGGTGTACCCCTGTCACATTGGTATTATTATTAATAGCAATCTGTTTCAGTCTCAGGAGTATCCTGGTTTAGACATTAGCTATATGGTCATTCTGTCTATATGGCTGTCTCTCATGAAAACTATAACTCTTCGTTGGACCTAGCTCCTTATATATTTTCCTGTCTGAGACTGTAAGTCCTTTGAAGATAAGGACTATATGTTTAATTTCTCCAGCACTTAGAGCTATGCCTAATACATAGTTTAGATTCAGGAAATATTAAATGGATAGGCAGAAGCGTGGATGCTTGAGGACTTCAACTAAAGGGAATGGAATATAGAAAAGTAAGGAGGATGGAAAAGTCAAACATGCAGGAATTTCTTTTTCTTTTGGTGGAGCCCATAATGCAGGATTCAAGCTTCAGATTTTTCCACAGTAATATTTAACACAAAAAGACAATGGAGCAATTCTAACAAGCTCTTGAATATAAAGTTGATATGCCTTGGTGTAATTTTCATGAGGTTTCTTATGCTTGGGGTTTATTGAGTATCTTTTACAATTTTCATGAAAAGTAAACTTTTTTTTGTCATTATTTCTGCCCTTTCTTTTGGAGATTTAATTAGTTAATGTCTTTTAATTAAAAAATAATTATTTTTCTCTCTGTTATATTTTGGATGGTTTTTATTGCTATGTCTTCACTGATCTGTGCTTCTGTGCTATCTAAATTGCTATTCATCCTGACCACAGTATTTTTTTACTTCAGACATTTTTACCTCTGGAAATTCATTTTGAACCTTTTGTGTATGTTTGTGTGTCTTTTATGTCTCTATTTTTACATATATGGAATACTGTTGTAATAAGCCATCTTAATTGCTTGCTTCTTAACTCTAACATCTCTTTCAGTTTGGGGTCTATATTGATTTTTCTCCTTTTTATGGGTTATGTATTTTTGCCTCTTTGTATACCTGGTAATTTTCTATTGGATGCCAGGCATTTTGAATTTACCTTGTTGCAGTCTTTAATATTTTTGTATTCCCATAAATATTTGTGAGCTTGTTCTGGGATACAGTTAAATTTTTTGGAACTAGTCTGTACGGACTTTTGCTTATTGCTTTTAAGATTTGTTAGGAATAACTATTCTCCACTACTGAGATAAAATCCTTCTGAGTACTGAATGCCGTGTGGATTAAGAGATTTTTCTAGTCTGGCTGGTGGGAACAGGCACCTTATTCCCAGCCTTGTGTCAGTGTCAGACATAGTTCCCTCTAAAAGTTTTCTTTGCCTGGCCTTGAGTACTTACATGCATACACTGCTGAATACTCATGGAGATCTGTCTGTAGATCTCTGGAGGTGTTTCTCCAGGCACCTCTCTCTCTTTCTTTCTCTCTTTCTCTCTCTCTCTCTCTCTCTCTCTCTCTCTCTCTCTCTCTCTCTCTCTCTCTCTCTCTCTCTCTCTCTCTCTCTCTCTCATACTCTACTCTCAGAACTCTAGCCTCATTCGTTTCCCTAGATAACCTGCTCTTATTTTCTCAACTCAGGGAAAAAGCTGGGCTCTACCTTGGATCCCAATGCTTGCATCATATCCTGGAAACTCTCCTCAGATGATAAGCTGGGACAGTTGTAGGAGCAGCTCATCTCCAGAACTTTTTTTATCTTGTAAAACTGAAACTCTGCACCAGTGAAACAGATTCCCATACTCCATGGCAACCACCATGTTACTTTCTACTTAGAGCAGTGCCCTCAATGTTCCTTCTTTTGCTAGGCTAATAGTGTTCTTCTTCTACTACTACTACTACTACTACTACTACTACTACTACTACTCACACACACACACACGGCTAATAGTGTTCTACTACACACACACACACACACACACACACACACACCACGTTTATCTATCTGTTGGATATTTGGGTTTCTTCTACTTCTTAGCTGTTTAATAATGCTGCTATAAGTATCGGTATGCAAATATCTCTTCAAGACCCTGCTTTCAATTCTTTTGGGTATATAGCCAGAATTGGGTTCGCTGGATCATATGATAGTTTTCTTTCTTTCTTTTTATCCTCATCAAAGGACAATTTTTTTCATTGCTTTAGAGAGAGAGATTGAAAGAAAGAAACGTTGATGTGAGGGAACTGCCATACTGCTCTCCATAGTGGTTGCAGCATTTTACAATCCCACACAGTGTACAAGGGTTCCAAGTAACTAAATGTTAAATTTAGGTATTTTATGTTCGCCTACTTTTCTGTGGCCTGGGGCAATGGTGGTGGCTCTGGGGAGGGGTACATTGTGTTGGGGACCTTACTGGAAAGAACTCAGCCTAGGTATTGGGTCTTTGTTAGGATCTTTTGGTTCTGTTTTCTTTTAAAAAACTTTTGGTGAATGTTTTCTTCAGCTAGTTGGGAACTGTATTTTATTCCAGTAATGTTCAGATTATTTCTTCAATTCAGCATGGAGCCTCAGAGCAGATGTAGTGCTCTGCTATTTTTATTACTCTGTAAATAAGAAGAGGGGAAAAATGAAGACAAGAATAACGACTGAGTTTGTATCTATCTATATTTGTGGGTAATAGTGATAATTATCAAGAATTTGTCATTTTACAGGTAGGGCTTCTGGGAGTTTAGTGGGCTATGGAGCTGAACCCTGCTGTGCCTTTTTTTTTCCCTACCAGAATCTTGGTAGTTTCCGTGGCTGTCAATTTTTAAAGCTTAGTCATTTGTTTATTCCTTTTTACTTGGTTTTGTTTGCTGATAATAAATTTTACTTTTTGCTTTTTTTAATATGTAAAGAATGATGTTTTTTCCTCATTTCATTAGGTATTTGGGAGGGAAATTCTGTGATGTCTACTGTTTGAACCTGGATGGTCACTTAATTTCTGTCCGCCCAGTTTTGAAAAGAATAATTAATTGAAACCTATTATTAGTATCACCTTGTTGCCTCATAAAATTCTCAGATACAGGTATTTAAAATATTTCAGTGAACATGTTAAAATAATGAAAATGATGTAATTTATGTCAAGAGTTGGGTTCAAGACAACAATCATAAATGTCTGTAGCTTAACAAACATATTTGAGGAAGAAATTAATTGGTAATAGTTTCTTAAAACAAGAAAATATATTTGTCCTAGATCAGTGTATTCTTTGTAATTTTAGATGGTGTATGTGGATTTTCTGTCATGACATTAGATTAAAAATCTGTTTAGTTTTTTAGGAAGAACATGAAGAAAGTAAAGTAACTTTAGGTCAAACCTATTATTAAGAATTAAAGTTTTATAAAATACTGCATTATATACCTGTAATAATTCTTTAGTGTCCTTTATCTCTTTTCTGTCAGAGTGTAGAATTTAAGTTCTTTCTGTTTAATAGCTGTGATATGTGATATCATATCATATATTGCCTTTTTTCCCCCTGTTCCCTTTGATCATAGTAGAGGGATGTGGAACCAAGAAAGACCATGTGGGTCATATGGGAATTGTATCTATTATAAAGGCACAATTTATATATATAGATTTTATGATTAAAGTAATTGGTATATAGCAAAATATAAATCAATAATGACTTAAAATTATTTTAACAATGTTCTGCTAGTTGGCATTTAAAATTTGTAGTCTCTTTATCCTAATAGTTGCTTAGTAATTTAAACATAAAACAAAACATTGCATAGTAATTCAAATATAAAAAAATTAATGAGGAGATATTGTCATATCATTTTATCTCACACAGAATAAATTCATGATGGGAATTTTGGGGGTGCTGACATTGATTTGATTTGGGGGTGTTCACTTGAAATTTCATCAGGTTGTATATTTATGATTTATGTACTTTCTTTGTGTCCTTTATATTTCAGTAAAATTAAAGAAATTGTTGTTAAAGAATGAAGAAACTTATTTTTCTCTCTCTTTCAAGGAAATGATTATTGACAGAGTAAATGGACAAGCTGTTCCTAGATATTTGATTTATGACATAATTAAATTTAATGTAAGTACCTTTTATAATTTATAAAATAAATATTGTCACTGATATAATAGATGTATTTAACAAATGAAAAAGTATTACTGACTTAGAGTAGGAAAGAAAAATTGTGACTCAAGTTATTCATTTGATTTTTTTGTCAATATTTTTACATTTTTTTCTTTCTCTTATTGCCTAATATTTTGCACATTTATTTTAGCTCCTTTAGGCACATCAAGTGATTAAAGAAAAAAACAACAGTTTAACTGTGATAAAACAAGATAGTATATTATAAAATGGAAACTTCTTGGTTTTAGTTATCGTGTACTTGATTTTAAATAAGTCCCCAAATTTTATTACTGTCACTAAAAAAGAAAAAGAAGCTGGTTGATTATGAGTGTTGAATATATCATTTGGAAGCACAATTCATTATTCTTGAGTACAGGCATGAAACTTGAAAACAAAATATAAAATTCCCTGTTATGAATAGATATCAAAAAAGAAATTATATTTTCTATCCATTTCCTACAGTTTTAGACTAGCCAAGAATCAGTTTGCCTGCTAATGTTTAATTGAATGTTGAAATTATTTAGACAGTACAAGATGAATTCCATAAATGGAAGAAATTCTTTCAATAGTGTACATCTATGAAAAGGTATAATCATTGTTCTTGAAATATATTATTCAGATTACATAATCATTTAGTATTACAAGCCGACTGAAAGCAGTTAATTCTGGAATGAAAAGTGTTAAGGTCTTGAAGATTTACAATAAAAGTTAAAAAAATTTTTTTTCCCTGGGGTTATATATTTTAAATTGTTTTAAATTACAGTATTAAGATTGAAGATTATATTAATCCAGATGACTTAAAGGCATTTTTTCCTGGAAATTTTCAAGGTATATACCTCATTTGTTGTTGAATTCCTATATTTCAAACAATTTCAAATTCAGTCAACTCAGGGTCAGAAACCATCAAGTTTAAGTTTTATTCTTTTTGTGACTACTATAGTCCTCAAAAGTAATGCTTTCCAGAATTGACTTACTCTAATCACAGATCTTGGAATAATGTTCTCTGGCCCATGACAAGACAGAGGGTTGGTGTTGCTTTGTGTCTTTGGGAATAGGGGAGTGCTGTCTCCTTTGTCTCTTGATATTGTGCTCTGCTTTAAAATGTGTGCAGTGCAGGTTCACTTTTATCCTGGGAACTTTGTGTTAGACAATAGCCTTCTAATTCTTTAGAAAATTTTTTTAGCATACATAAAAGTATAGAGATAATATAAAGAATACTTATGCACTGACCACCAGATTTGTTGAAGCTTAACTTTGTCATTTTTACTCCACTTCTTTTTTTTTTAATGTTTTTTATTGATTATATTGTTACAACAGTTCCAATTTTCTCCCCCTTGCTCCCCTCCACCCAGCACCCCCCTCCCCCAGCAATCCCCCCCAAGTCCATACCCCTGGTTCATAAAAATTAACTATCCCCCCCCCTCTCAAATATTAGGACCCTTTGTAATCTTGTAAAGGACAATGGGCGAAGGTCTCAAGCTCCTCTAGCTGCTTCAAGCTGGACATGGTTGTCGTCCTACGTACCCTTGGGTCCAGAAAACCCTAATAAGAGTGGGGGTGTGGAGGGGAGGGTGGCCTTCCCACATGGGGAAGGATCGTGCAGATTCCAGGTCAGTTGGCTGTCTCCGGTCAACGGCGTGCTTGGTTTAACAGGCTGGTGTCCTTGTTGTGTTCTGAGGGCAACAGATTTGGTGAAAAGGGTTAAAAGACATCATTCAATCCATAACTACTAGATGACAAAAGGCAGGGATTAATTTTTCAATGTTCCATATTAGGGGAAAAAAAAAAAAAAGGCTTCTTTGTAAGAAGGTGTGCTAGGCACATCTCGCCTGTCCAAAACCCTTTTGCCCATTATACTTAGTTTGGGCTGAGGTAAATAGTTTCGGTTTTTCCCCCTCTCAGACCTCTGGGCCTTTTCTGTCCAAGCCATTAGGATAGAAAAGAGAAACCCGTTTTAAAGTGAAGCCCACAGACCACCCCATTCTTCCCCAACCCAGCCATTTAGTTCAGCCAAACCGTTGAGTCTCAGGAGGCAGCGCTGCAGAGAGGATTAAGTGAGGCTTATGCGTACAGATAATCACTCAGGTGATGCGATCATAGGCTTATGTCCTTTGAAAACAAAAAACACGTGTTAATTTATGTAACATAACCCGCAAACAAGTCTCTAAATCTGGAGAAGAAACTTTTAAGACGGTTAGTTGCCCTGTTTTATACTCTACTACTGATCATTGTGATTTTCCTTGAATAATAATTTTTCTCCCTAAGGTTACCCTCCTTGTCTTTAAAGGGACTACATTAAGTCCATTTTTAATTTATCCTGTTCGTTTGCATAAACATAACAAGAGCAGCAAATGATCACTTATGATCTTTAGTTCTGCTTTGCTGGAACTTACCCAAGGAATATTTGGGGTGACCTTCAGTCTGTTCTTCAGGGCACAGAAGCTGTGCCACATATCTGGCATTCATCCTTGCCTGTACACACCTGTTTTTTCCAAGTCTTTCTGGTCTTTCCTTGTGCCTTAAGGTCCCTTCTAGCCATCTTTCAGGAAAACAACCTTCGTTCCTTCCCTGGAAAGATTGCTGTGGACCGCACAACCAACCATGGTACCAGGCCTTTTATCTCACGGGCTTTTATTACCTTTGAAAGTCATTCCCAGTTCCTCAGGGCTTTCTGGTAACAATCTGAGCCCAAGTATGTTTCCTTTAGGCTTGACATTCCAGTCAAAGACTTGGTCAAAAAAAAGAACCTCTGTTGACAACTGGTCTTATTAGTTCTATGCAAAGGAACTTATGTCATTACTTGTTTAGAATGCCAAACTCTGGAGGGATCAAATAGGGAGAAAAATATACAACGTGAAGGAAAATCTTTGTCCTAATATTCACTGAACTGGCATTTCCATTCTTCATATTTTCATTTTTCCCCCACTAAAAAATTTTGGTTTGTTTTTCCATTACAGTTGTCTCACTTTTTTAGCCCTCTTGTTTCCCTGCACCTTGTCCCTCCCCTCCCCCACATTTAGTCCCCACTCAGTTGCACCTGTCTGTGGGTCATTCATATATATATATATATTTTTTAACTTTACCCATCCCCTTACACCTTTCTTTTCCTCCCCCCCGCCCCCCTTGTTACTGTTAGTCTACTTCTTGTTTACATACCTCTGGTTCAATTTTGCTCATTTGTTTGTGTTGTTCATTAGTTTCCTGTAATAGGTGACAGCATAAGGTATTTTTCTTTTGTTGCCTGGCTTATTTCACTAAGCATAATTTTCTCTAGTTCCATCCATGTTGTTGCAAATGGTAGAAGTTCCTTCTTTCTTTCTGCTACATAGAATTCCATTGTGTAAATGTACCACAGTTTTTTGATCCACTCATCTACAGATGGGCACTTAGGTTGTTTCCAGCACTTGGCTATTGTAAATAGTGCTGCTATGAACATTGGAGTGCATAGGTTCTTTTGAATTGGTGTTTCGGGATTTTTTGGATATAATCCTAGCAATGGAATTGCTGGTTCAAAAGGCAGTTCCATTTTTAGTTTTTTAAGGAAATTCCAAACTGTTTTCCACAGTGGCTGCACCAATCTGCATTCCCACCAGCAATGCACCAGGGTTCCCGTTTCTCCGCATCCTCTCCAGCACAAGTTGTTTGTTGATTTGTTGATGATTGCCATTTTGACTGGTTTGAGGTGGTATCTCATTGTGGTTTTAATTTGCATCTCTCTGATGGCTAGTGATGTTGAGCATACTTTCATATGTCTATGGGCCCTCTGTATGTCTTCTTTGGAGAAGTGTTTGTTCAGGTCCTTTGCCCATTTTTTAATTGGGTTGTCTGTCTTCTTGGTGTTGAGTCGTATGAGTTCTTTATATATTTTGGAGATCAATCCCTTGTCTGAGATGTCATTGGCGAATATATTTTCCCATATGGTTGGTTTCCTTTGCATCTTGCTGATGTTTTCTTTAGCTGAGCAGAAACTTTTTAGTTTGATGTAGTCCCATTTGTTTATTCTTTCCTTTATTTCCCTTGCCTTAGGAGATATATCAGTGAAAATGTTGCTACGTGGGATATCTGAAATTTTCCTGCCTATTTTTTCCTCTAGGACTTTTATGGTGTCACGGCTTACATTTAAGTCTTTGATCCATTTTGAGTTTATTCTGGTGTATGGTGTGAGCTGGTGGTCTAGTTTCATTTTTTTGCATGTCCCTGTCCAGTTCTCCCAACACCATTTGTTGAAGAGGCTCTTTTCCCTCCATTTGATGTTCTTTCCCCCTTTGTCAAATATTAGTTGACCATATGAACCTGGGCTTATTTCTGGGCTCTCTATTCTGTTCCATTGATCTATATGTCTGCTTTTATGCCAGTACCAGACTGTTTTGATTACCGTGGCCTTGTAGTATAGTTTGATCTCGGGTATTGTGATTCCACCTACTGTGTTCTGCCTCAAAATTGCTGTGGCTATTCGGGCTCTTTTTTTGGTTCCATATAAATTTTTGAAGTATTTGTTCTAGGTCTGTGAGATATGTTGCTGGTATTTTAATAGGGATTGCATTGAATCTATAAATTGCTTTGGGTAGTATGGACATTTTAATGATGCTGATTCTTCCCATCCATGAGCATGGTATACGCTTCCATTTATTTGTATCTTCTTTAATTTCTTTCTTCAATGTTATGTAGTTTTCTGTGTACAGGTCTTTTACCTCTTTGGTTAAGTTTATTCCTAGGTATTTTATTTTTCTTGTTGCTATGGTAAATGGGATTTTTCTTTCAGTTTCTATCTCTGAGTTTTTATTGTTGGTGTATAAAAATGCCTTCGATTTCTTTTTTTTTTTTTTTCAGATTTAATGTGTTTTATTGATTAAAATATTACATTTGTGCCAATTTCCCTTCCCTCTGCTCCCCTCCACCCGGTGGCCCCCCTCCCTCCAGTTGTCCCCCCCTTTTAGATTATGTCCATTGGTTGTGCATACAGTTCCTCCCAACCTCTCTCCGTCTATTCCATTCCCTCCTACCTTGATCCCCAATTCCTATATCATCTCCCTCCCTTTCCCCATTTCCCCTCCCTGTTGACGTCCCCCCAATATGTTTCCCGTACCCACAGTTCCTTTTCCACTCTCGTTGCCTATTTAGTTTGCCTTTGTTTCATCTCCGTAGCTTCTGTTTTTTTTAAACCAGTCCCTTTAACATCTCATATAACAGTGGTTTGGATCTAATGAACTCTTTCAGTTTTATTTTGTCCTGGAAACACTTTCTCTGTCCTTCTATTCTGAATGACAATTTCGCTGGATAGAGTATTCGTGGTTGTAGGTTTTGGATTTTCATTACTTTGAATATTTCTTGCCAGTCCCTTCTTGCCTGTAGGGTCTCCCTTGAGAAGTCAGCTGATAGTCTAATTGGGACCCCTTTGTACATAATTCTTTTCTTCTCTCTTGCTGCTTTTAAGATTCTCTCTTTATCTTTAATTTTTGACATTTTGATTATAATGTGTCTTGGAGTGGTTCTCCCTGGGTCCAGTCTCTTGGGAACTCTCCTTGCTTCCTGGACCTGCAAGTCTATTCCCTTCCCCAAGTCTGGGAAGTTCTCCTTTATTATATTTTCACTCAATTTTTCAAGTTCTAGTTCATCTTCCTCATTCTCTGGCAAACCAATGATTCTTATGTTGGGCCTTTTATAGCTGTCCCAGAGGTTTCTGATCCTCTCATTGTTGCTTCCCATTTCCTCTCGCTGCATTGGTTGACTGCTTGTTCCTTCTCCATATTCCAGTTTGTTGAAATGAACTCTGGGTTTTATTTCCTTTCTTTCTGTCTCGTATGTGGTTTTGTTCCTTTCGTTATGAAAGTTTTTCGCTTCTTTCATATCTTTTTCCTGCTCTTTTGTGAATTCTGTAAGCCACCTGATAACAATGGCCCAGAACTGAGCCTCTGACAGGTTTCTTATCTGTTCATCTGTCAGGTTCTCTATCTGCTGTCTGGTGAGCTGCGCCACCAGGATTTCTATAGTTGTCTGCCTCATTTTGACAGATGCGTTTTGTTTTCTTGGGCTGGCTGTCGGGGGCAGTGCCTGTGTACGCGTCACAAATCAGCGACCGGCCGGCGCCTGCCTGTCCGCGACCTATTTCGCAGCCCTGTGGTGCTTTCTTTGGGGGCGGGGGTCCAAGATGGATTCACACAGTTATTCAGCCAGGAGACCGGGATCCGTCCTCCCGCCCCCCTGGGCCTCACTGTTCAAGGCGATGCGGCGGCCGCTCTCCCCAGCGCCGGAGTCGCGCACCGGCAGGGGCTTGGCCGCAGCTGGGACTCCTCGCCGGGGTCGCGCACCGCCAGGGGCCTGCGCAGCCGGGACTCCTCGCCGGGGTCTCGCACCGCCAGGGGCTTGCGCAGCTGGGACTCCTCGCCGCCCGCCGCTCGGGGTGCGACCGCAGACAGCTTTGCCCTCTTTAACTCTTACCTGCCCAAGTGGCACCGCTGGTTTATAACTTCATATGTTGGACTTCCGTGTAGTTTTATTTTCTGGAATTTCTAGTTATCCTTTGTTTTGAAATAGTTGTATTCCTCTTTAGTTGTAGAGGGAGACCTAGTGTGTCCGTCTAAGCCTCCATCTTGGCCGGAAGTCCAGATACTGAGTTTCGCCTTCGATTTCTTAATATTGACTTTGTATCCTGCTATTTTGCCGAATTCACTTATTAGATTGAGTAGTTTTTTTGTGGAGTCTAAAGGATTTTCTATGTACACTATCATGTCATCTGCAAATAATGACAGTTTTATTTCCTCTTTTCCAATTTGGATGCCTTTTATTTCTCTTTCTTGTCTGATTGCTGTGGCTAGAACTTCCAAGACTATGTTGAATAGGAGTGGAGAGAGCGGACATCCTTGTCTTGTTCCTGATTTCAGGGGGAATGCTCTCAGTTTTTGCCCATTGAGTATGATGTTGGCTTCAGGTTTCTCATATATGGCCTTTATTATGTTGAGGTATGCTCCCTCTATTCCCATTTTGCTGAGAGTTTTTATCATAAATGGGTGTTGTACTTTATCAAATGCTTTTTCCGCATCTATTGATATGATCATGTGGTTTTTGTCTTTCATTTTGTTTATGTGGTGTATCACGTTTATTGATTTGCGAATATTAAACCATCCTTGCATCCCTGGGATGAATCCTACTTGATCGTGGTGTATGATCTTTCTAATGTGTTGCTGGATCCGGTTTGCCAATATTTTGTTGAGGATTTTAGCATCTATGTTCATCAGCGATATTGGTCTGTAGTTTTCTTTCTTTGTTGTGTCTTGACCTGGTTTTGGAATTAGGGTTATACTGGCTTCATAGAACGAGTTTGGGAGTCTTCCCTCTTCTTGTATCTTTTGGAATAGTCTGAGGAGGATAGGAGTTAGTTCTTTCCTAAATGTTTTGTAGAATTCACTTGTGAAGCCATCTGGTCCTGGGCTTTTGTGTGCTGGGAGTTTTTTGATTACTGCTTCAATTTCGCTAGCTGTTATTGGTCTATTCAGACTTTCTGCTTCTTCTTGATTCAGTTTGGGCAGACTATAGTTTTCCAGGAATCTGTCCATTTCCTCTAGGTTGTCAAATTTCTTGCCATACAGTTGTTCGTAATAATTTCTTATAATTCTTTGTATTTCTGTGGTATCAGTTGTGATTTCTCCTCTTTCATTTCTGATTTTATTTATTTGGGTTCTCTCTCTTTTTTTCTTGATGAGCCTGGCTAAAGGCTTGTCAATTTTGTTTATCTTTTCAAAGAACCAGCTCCTACTCTTGTTGATCTTTTGAATTGTTACTTTAGACTCTATGTCATTTAATTCTGCTTTGATCTTGATGATTTCCTTCCTTCTACTTGATCTGGGTTTTGCTTGTTGTTCTTCCTCTAGTTCTTGTAGCTGTAGGGTTAAATTTTTTATTAGAGATTCTTCTAGCTTTTTTAGGTAGGCTTGTATTGCTATGAACTTTCCTCTTAAGACTGCTTTCACTGTATCCCATAGGTTTTGGGTTGTTGTGTGTTCATTATCATTGGTTTCCAGGAACTTTTTGATTTCTTCCTTGATGTCATTGTTAACCCATTCATTATTTAATAGCATGTTATTCATTCTCCATGAGTTTGAATGTTTTTGAGTTTTTTCCTTGAGGTTGATTTCCAATTTTAAGGCATTGTGATCTGAGAAGATGCTTGATATAATTTCAATTTTCTTGAATTTATTGAGGCTTGTTTTGTGTCCTACCATGTGGTCTATCTTTGAAAATGTTCCATGTGCACTTGAGAAATATGTATATTTTGCTTCTTTGGGGTGTAAACTTCTATATATATCGACTAAGTCCATTTGATCTAAAGTGTTGTTCAGTGCCTCAATATCTTTGGTGTTTCTTTGCTTTGAAGATCTGTCCATTGTTGACAATGGGGTGTTAAAGTCCCCTACGATGAGTGTGTTGCTGCCTATATCTTTCTTGGAGTCTTTCAAAATTTTCCTTACATGTTTGGGTGCTCCTAAGTTGGGTGCATATATATTTATAAGGGTTATATCTTCTTGATGGATTTTTCCCTTAAGTATTATGAAATGCCCTTCTTTGTCTCTTTTTATGGACTTTGCTGTGAAATCTGTTTTGTCTGATATAAGTATTGCTACCCCGGCTTTTTTTTCATGTCCATTTGCTTGGAATACATTTTTCCATCCCTTTACTTTCAGTCTGTGTAGATCTTTTGTTCTAAGGTGGGTCTCTTGTAGACAGCATATATGTGGGTCATTCTTTCTAGTCCATTCAGCTACCCTATGTCTTTTAATTGGAGCGTTTAATCCATTTACGTTTAAGGTTATTACTGATAAGTACTTATTCATTGTCATTTTCCCCCTTTGTACTCGTGTTCTTCTCTGTTTCTCTCTGTTTCTTTATCTTTTTAGAGCAGACCCTTTAGCATCTCTTGCATTGCTGGTTTGGTGGAGATGTATTCTTTTAGTCTTCCTTTGTCTGAGAAACTTCTTATTTCGCCTTCCATTTTGAATGAGAGCCTTGCTGGGTAGAGTATTCTTGGTTGTAGGCCTTTGTTTTTCATTGCTTGGAATATTTTTTGCCATTCCCTTCTTGCTTGTAGTGTTTCTGCTGAGAAATCTGAGGATAGCCTTATTGGAGCTTCCTTGTATGTTATTAGTTGTTTCCCTCTTGCTGCTTTTAGGATTCTCTCTTTGTCTTCGGATGTTGCCATTTTAATTATGATGTGTCTTGAGGTGGGCCTGTTGGGGTTCATCTTCATTGGGACCCTGTGTGCTTCCTGGATTTGCATGACTCTTTCTCTCCTCATGTGAGGGAAGTTTTCTGTCATTAGTTTTTCAAAGAGGTTTTCTATCCCTTGCTCTTCTTCTTCTCCTTCTGGAATTCCAATGATACGGATATTGTTACGTTTCATGTTGTCCTGCAGCTGTCTTAGAACCTCTTCAGTCTTGTTCAGTCTTTTTTCATTTTGTTGCATTGTCTGAGAGTTTTTGTGTACGTTGTCCTCCAGCTCGCTGATCCGGTCTTCTGCTTCCTCTAGCCTGCTTTTAATTCCTTCTACTGTGTTCTTCAATTCAGAGATCGTATTCTTCATTTCCTCCTGGCTCTTATTGATAGCTTCCATGTCCTTTTTGATGCTGGTATAATTCTCAGTAAGTTCCTTATAGTTCTTTTGGAGTTCACTGTAGTTTTTCTGGAGTTCTTTGTAGTTTCCGCTGAGCTCATTTACCTTCTCCATAATCCATGTTTTAAATTCTGTATCTGATATTTTGCTCCCCTCTATTTCATTTAGCACTCTTTCTGGGGATTCTACCTTTCCTTTTGATGGGGGGTTGTTTCTCTGTCTCCCCATTTTTGTGATTCCTTTTGTTTGTTGGTGCTTCTTAGAATGATCAGTTCTTCCTGGATCTGCCTCTGGTAGCGTCAGATCATGTACCAGACTGGCCCTAGGCAGCCTGTTGGAGACTTCCAGGGATCTACTGCCTTTGTCTCTCTTCTTTAGTTGTTACTATACTCAATCTGTGATCAGCCGTCAGGCTTAAGGACCGTGGGTGTGGCAACTTAATTCCTGTAGGCAGGGCTTTTATTTCCCCTTAGTATGACACCACTTGGAGGAGGATGGTCTCTCTGCTGTACTGGGGCTGAGTCAGCACTGGCTGGTCCTGGGAGGGGGTTAGTGTAGCTTCCACTTACTCCTCCACCCTCCTGGATCTCCGTCTGTGTTGTCCTTGATGATATTTCTTTAATCTGTCTGGTTGTATTTCAGCTACTTTTTGGTGGATCTTTTTCTCTGGTTAGTTGATTGAGAGTCACTCTGCCGACCTTGTCTTGAGATCTTTTGTGAAGGTGCTGCTAAAACATAATTACACAACCCAGGCAAGAAACCCACACCCTCCAATGTCTCCCCCAAATACAATCCCACTATAGGCTGCAAATGAGCCCATGTTAATATACTTGTGGAGATACTGGGACTCTTATTTCGTAGGAGACACAGAAAGAAGTTGTTTTAAATGAAGGAAGGGTAATTTTTGAGCTGGAAGTTGATAGAGTATTAATATTAGCAATTGGGATCAAGGTTATGTAAGAGAGCAATTAACACTTACACTGTCTGTTTGAAAAGGAGGGGAGGGTTACAGTGTGGAGAGAGAAAGTGGAAGTGTATAGTATTAGGATTATATAATCGGTATATACTATATGATTAGCGTGGGAGGTAGGGTAGACACAACAGACATCCAGGTAGACAGACAGCCAGAAATTGAAAGAGAGGGCTGGGGAGGTTAGAAGGTAGGAAATAGATTGAGAGAGAATTTTTTAAGGATAAAAATACAGAGTAGAAAATAGCAAGACAGGAAGGGAGAGAGGAAAGAGAGAGAGAAAGTAGAGAAGAGAAGGGTAGGAGAGAGAACAAAAGAAGACGGGGAGGTAGAAGAGAGGGGACTGGATTTAAATTCTTTTTTAAATTATATGTTATAAAAAAGATTAGGAGATTAAAACATGATATAAAGTTGCAAGATAGAGAGAAAAGGTGAATATAGAGAGAGAGGAATAGGAGATAGGAAAGCAAGAGGATTTGGGAGGAAAAGAGCTCAGAGGAGGGAAGGAAATAAGGAGGAAGAGGAGATATTAGGGAGGGGAGGATTGAAATTGAAGAGTTGGCAAAAGATAGGATGAAGGAGAGAAATACAAGAGGTAGGGAAAGAAGTGTGGGGGTGGGGTAGAAAAAGAGAAGGGGTAAGAATAGGAGAGTAAAGGGAGAGGGGGATAGATTAGAATTATAATTTGAATATTAAGAGATTAGAATATAAAGTGTAATAGGGAGAGAGAGAGATTATGTATAGGGAGAGAAGGAAAATAAGGACAAGAGATGAAAGAAAAATGAATGTAGACTGAAGGGGGACAAAATAAAGAAAGAAATTTAATAAAGTTGAAGGTTCGTAGCGCAGAGAAAGGAGAGGGTGAGAAAGGGAGAGAACTTAAAATTATAAAATTAACTGAGAATAGGATGCAGGGGAGAATGCTAAGGGGAGAGAAGGGGGGGAAGGGGAGGGGAGAAAAGGAGTGAGAATAAGAAGGGACTGACGGTAGGGGTAGTTAGAGAGAGAGTGAGAGATAAAAGAATGAGGATTTTTAACTCAATTCAACTTTTATGCACAGTCTCTGGGTATTTTTGGTTTGTTTGTTTTTTGGTTTTTCCTTGCTTCCTTCCTGAGTCTGCTCCTATTCAAAATTCCATGAGTTTCAAATCTTTTCTGGTTGGTTGGCTGGCTGTGGGAGGGTTCTGCTTGATTCTGGGGTTGCTAGTCTTTTATTCGTGGGCCTACCACCGGTCTGTTGTGAGCTGCCTTTAGTTGTTCCCTCCTGAGGCAGCCTCAGCCCTCCTCAGGCTTGTCCAGCTACTCCTTCCCTCTGTTGGTCCAGCCTGTGCCTGCCAGCAATCCCCGCCCTGCCTCCAGTCCTGTCTCTATTCCCAGGCTACAGCTTCTGCTCTCTTTCCTGTCTATATGCCTGCGCACCCCACCTCTCTCCCTGTCTCAAGATCGTCCTTTTGTTCTGCAGGACTCTGGCACAGTCGGTCAAAGTGCCGGGCCCAGTGGCCCTTTCCTGCCCAGGGCCTCTCCCCTAGTCTGGAGCTTTGCAGTGGCTTTCCTGCCTGTGCTCTTCTCCTTGCCCCAAAACTGTCTCTATTCCGAGCTACCGCTTCCGCTGGCTTCCCTGTCTATCGGCCTGCGCGCTCTATCTTTCTTCCCGCCACAGCACCGTCCCTTTGTTCTGTGGGACTCTAGTGTGGTCGGTCGGCGCAGCACTCTCCTACCCCGGAGCTCTTTGCCGGTCTGGAGCTCCGCAGCAGCCCTTCCCTGCGGCCCCTTCTCCTTGCCCTAAAACCGTCTCCCCTCCAGAACCTCCGCCTCCGCTCTCTTCCCTATTTACACACCCTGCACGTCCTATTTCTCTCTTAGCCCCAAACCTGCCTTTTGTTCTGTGGGATTCTAGCGCGACTAAAGAGCAAACACTGATTTCAAGAACACAGTTCTCCCCTGGTCCCGAGTGCCGCAGCAGCTTTTCTGTGCGGCCCGTCTCCTAGCCCCAAAACTGCTCCTTTGTTCTGTAGGGCCCTAGCGCAAGTGCTGGGCGCGCCCGGGATGCCGAGCTTTCAGTCGGAGGTTGCAGCTGAGGATGTTTCTCTCTAGACTCAGGTCACACAGTTTCTCCCAGTCCTGATTGTTCACTGTTCTCTCCCTCCTCTGGCTTTTTCGGCCAAATCCTCTCCCTAACTCCCTACAAGAATTCACTCCCGGCTAGTGAGCTCTCCGGCTTGATACTGCAAACGCACGGAGTCTCAGAATGACTCAGCCTGCAGTTTGTGATAAACCCCTCCACCCCCCCCCCCACGCTGCTCCCACGATCTCCTCCCCGTTCACGTTATCAGATATTCCCATTCACTCAGTCATTCCTCCCCGAGTTTGTTCCTCCTGGATTGTCTCCTTAACAGGAGCGAGCTGAGAACACTGTTCCTACTCCGCGGCCATCTTGGTCCCCCCTCCTCCACTTCTTTTTAATAAGAAATAAATCATTACAAATTCAGTAGAAGTTTTCTGTGCACACCTCTTCTCCTCTTACCCTTGAACCTCTTAACCGGAAGCAACAGCTTCTACCCTGAATTTGGTGCTTATTATTCCCATGAGTGTTTTTGATACCTTTACTATCAATGTACCTGGCTGGTTTGGCTCAGTGGATTGAGCGTCGGCCTGCGAGCTAAGTGTCGCTGGTTCGATCTTCCAGTCAGGGCACATCAGAGAAAGGAAAACTCTGATTCCAAAAAACCTCCGCTGCCTTGCGGCATACCTCTTCAGGGGAAAGGCTAAGGGAGTAAACCCCGACAGAAAATCCGGAGCCGGAGTCCCTAAGGCGGTTTGACGTTGTAGTCAACACCGGCAACTCCTGCGGCGCACCTGAAGCCAAGCTGTATTGACTCCGTCTTTCCCTTGGAGCCTTCAGCTGCGAAGAGAGGGGGGGTCTGCTGCATGGGCAACAGCAGACCCTCCATATCACCCTGCCCAGGCT
Organism: Furipterus horrens; assembly: GCF_987537825.1. Taxonomy (NCBI): domain Eukaryota; kingdom Metazoa; phylum Chordata; class Mammalia; order Chiroptera; family Furipteridae; genus Furipterus; species Furipterus horrens. Next base: position 132,590,283 of record NW_028327176.1, on the reverse strand, counting down.
CTGTAGCTTCAGCTTCACTGGAGAGGACACTCCAGCGTCATCGCAAGATGTCGATTTAACACGGGAGGAGACAGATACCGTGTCACTCCCGAGTCTGACTGCACAGCCATTCTCGGCGGTGCAGATAGACTCTTAAGAAGCTACACCATCGTCTCTCAAGACGGACGGCTGCCGACGACTATCAATGTATATCTATAAAATATATGTGGTGTTCTTTTGCAGGGTTTCTAGTGTTATGTAAATGTCATTGTACTGGACTGTGGTCCCCAACATTTGCTCCACATTATTTTGTAGGTTTAGTTCATTCAACTTTAATTACTATTGATTATTATATAATATAAATGTATGGACTTTATGTACTTTTCCTATTGATTGACATTTGGGTTTCCATATTTTGTTGTATTGAACAATATACTTTCCTTGTGTGCATGTGTTGAAGTTTCTCTAGGACAATTCTTATTCTTGGGATGTAGTCACCTGGGAAATGTTTAAGAAGTCCAGTTCCTCATTCCTGCATTGTGGAGATTCTAATTAAATTGGCAACATCAGCTTTATTAGCTGCATCGCTAAATTCCTTTCAGAAGTAGCTGTACCAATTTAAAACAGTTGGTATTATTACTTATCTAATTTTTACCAAATGGCTATATGTGAAATATCTCATTTTAATATGCTTTTCTCTAATTGCTAATGAAGTTAAATATATTTTATATGTTTATTTTTACTTGTTTGGAGTTTTCTTTTGTGATTTAGTTTCAGGTTCAAGTGATCTTTTAATTTTTCTATTTGGTTATCAGTCTTTTTCTTCTTAATGTTTAGAAATTAGCTATCTTTTTTTCTTTCTAGTTCTTTCTTGGCTATAATTGTGGCAAATTTTTTTTTTTCCAGATTAGTATCCATTAAGCCACAGAAGTTTTCTATTTTAGTGAAATCATACTTATTACAACTCAGAGTTTGTGTGTTTGTCTTATTTAAGAAATTCATTCATACTTTTCTGTAAAAAGATTAAATTATGCTTTTCATCACTAAGTCTGTAATCATTCATTCAATAAATATTTGTTGAGTGCCTTTTACCATATTTCATTGATTTTAAAGTCAAAAATTTTTCCACTTCTGATATTAGAATACTTTATAGTTGAAAGCATAATATATTTTATTCTTTGATGATTAACCACTTCGTTTATTTTGAATCACCAAATTAAGGTCATGACTATTAAAAAAAAAAGAGTTAAAAACTTTTTAGTCTCTTAATTTATTCTTTTGTCCAGCTAGAATTTCATTGATCATCTTTTATATGTCAAGTATTGTTCTAGGTATTGGGTATACACAAATGAATAAGACATGATTTCTTGCCTTCAAGGAGCTCATAATTGAATGTACTGGCCTCCAAAGAAGGCCATTTACAGAACAGTTCATTGGGGTTTGAGAAGAAAACAGGAGAACTATTGTTTATTTTTATATATTTATTTGATTTTTATGTTTTATAACATTATACACTCGTATATGTATGCAATTTATTAGAAGTTAATATGCATATACTATATACATTTGCTAGGATGTGTTTAAATTGGATACAGAATCAAAAGAAATTTGCAGACATTTGTCCTATGGATGAGAACATAAATGTAAACAAATACTTATAATAATATAACAACAGAGGTATATGAGAGATACAGAAATATATGAGAAGTAATAGAAAAGTGAAAGTATTCCAACTTACCCTGGGTATAGTTGAGTCATTAAGCATGTAATTGGTTACAGAGAAAGTGACAGATATTAATTTTGAAGGAGTCTTGTAGATCAGGAGCGTTATTAGACAGTTGTTAGCATACTTGATGTGTGGTGATATGTGGTACATAGCAGAGAATGAGAGTGGATGGGTGAGTAGGGGGCCAGTTTACTTGAATAAGACATTTTAGCTTAGTTTTGTTTGTCGTAGGACACTATTGAAGGGTATAGTTACGGTAATGATAAGATAATACTTCAATTATTTTGAAAGATAAATGTAGTGGCAGCATGGATAGTGTTTTGAAATGAGGAAATTTAAAGCAGGAAGGCCAGTTAGTCAATAGTTATTGAGTACTTCTATAGTCTGTTGTGACCGATTCAACATGTATCTAGCAAGAGCTTCCTTTACAATAGACAGGATAGATTTGAAGGTAAACTTACTTTCAATATATTCTTGTTTTGGTGAGTTTATATATATTTTAAAGTAAAATATATCTAGAAGGGAATTTAGACTAATTATTTTTAATAGTTGTTAGACTTTTTATTTTCTTAAAAAAAGAGGGTTTGCTTGTTTCACTTTAATTTTATAGGGGTCTGAATTAATCTAAAAGGCCTAATAAGTAAATTGAGCATTTTAAGTTTTTTAACTTTTTGATGCTGTTGGAGACTTGAAAAAGGTTATACATGGACTGAGTGGTTATTTATTAACATTTTCTCAATAAATACCCTTTACAAACAGTTATATGCCTTTATGCAAAGGCAACATATTCTACCACATAGCTAGCTCTTGCTTACTTTGTCTTGCTCCTTTTTCTTTATCGAGTATCAAAATTGTCATTCTTTCAAAGTTGAGGGAAAAAATCAACCTTGAGGCATATTTAATATTCACAACTTAAGCAAGTACTGCCACCTCTTTGTAAACATTAGCTTGGGCAAATGTTGAGTAATATAGATTAGAGAAAAAGAAGAAAAAGTGAAAAATGCATAGAAGGATGTTCAATTACAAAATAAAGAAGAGGGATTCTTGATATGCCATTGAGGTGATGCTATTAATCTGGATGATAACTGTCACCCGGCTGATGTGTTAAGCTGTATTTGTATATACCATTAGGACAGGGCAAACTTCTACCCTCAACTAATACAGCAGCTTACCTGTACCTTTTATTTTATGGTTTAAACCATATATACTGTATCTGTATATATATTGTATATATACATACGGGGGAGAAGAGAACTTTATAACTATAATGGAATGTATTATATAAACTTTGTTCTATATTAGTTTTCAGAATTGAGGATGTATTTGTCTAATAAGTATCTTCTGCTTATTGATGCTGGTAAAATGTTAGCACTTTGAACAACAAAAATCATTATAGGTGATGTTGCTTATTTTGATGTGTTATTGCATATACTTTTTAGAATTATATGGATTTTAGTTTTTATACAGATTTTATGAATTTATATAATTTTACTAATTCACAAAGATAATAAAACTTAGTGAGCATATTAATACTTTAATTCAGATGTGAAAGTTTTGGATCAGTTTATGTTAGATTTATACCACTTTCCCATACTATTTTATGCATTTGCAATTTTGAAATAAATAACTGTGTGTGTGTGTGTGTGTGTGTGTGTGTGTTTAGGTGTGCTTCCAGCATTAGTCAAATTAATTTTCACGGTTGGCATGTGTGGTTGTGCAGGCTCTGTTTTGGACAACTCCAAAGGATGCTGTTTACACAGACTGCCATGCACAAAGTGAAAGCCTTGATAATTATGCTGAAAAAATAGTTTTTAGAAGTGAAATTTAAATTATTGTCTCATTTAATTTAGGCACAACCAGTTGGAGACTGTGATTTTAATGTTCGTCTTCAGTGTATAGAACGAGAAATAATAAATCCTCGACATGAAAAAATGAAGGCTGGGCTCATTGACAAAACACAGGAACCATTTAGTGTCAGAAATAAGCCATTTTTTGACATTTCTACTTCAAGAAAGGTAACATTTTCTAACTAATACTTATAATGTATCCTAGTTCAGTTTGTGAGAGGAATATGAATAACCTTTCCCTGCCTAATAGCCTTGATTTTTTCCAGAAAGTTCTTGACTGTCGTACTATTTTGGATAAACATGTCCAGTCTTCTCTTCTTTAGTAAGATCCTGAGTGATGGAAACTTAGGTTAGGTTGCTTTCTTGTTTCTCAGAGTAGTTTTTGATTCATGGCTATTATGGTCCATATTATGTTTTTTACAAAGCTGTAAACATTATGGAGTTATATAAGAGTAAAAATAACTAGTTAGGCCTTCTGAAGGCCAACAGTGTTTAAAACATTGTCTTATTTAAAATAACTGGTTACTTATATATGTATATACATATAGACATGGAAGGTTTTCTTTTATTATTTATTTTTGTTGTTTGGACATTTAAAATACATTACATTAAATATTCTGGGACTGTTGTTTTTTACTTAATAGCATGGCTTGGAAATATTTCCATGTCAATGCGTAGAGATTAGCCACATTATTTTTTAGCTGCTGCATAGTATTTGATAGTAAAGATGCACCATGAAATTATTATTTTTTGGAGGAGGAGTTGTTATGATAAATAAACAGGAAATACAGCAACATATGCAATTATGTTTTAATCTCCTTTTTGGTATAACCTCATAAGTTAGTTTATGTTGTATTTTACCTGCTTCTACTCATGTCCATTCAATTTGGTATTTGTTTTTGGATATAATATTAGCAGTGATTCCAGCCATTTTGAGCAATTTTCTTCTCAATATACAAATATAAATATATTTTCTTCTCAATATATAAATATGAATATATTGAGAAGAAAAAATAAATATAAAATTATGCTTTTTTCATTAATATTTTGCACAACTGCTGCTTGGCATGGGGCTCTTGGTTGATTTCTGCAGCTGTGATCTTCCCACAGTTCACTGCTTACCTTTTGTGCCTGTTTTGGCAGCAGGCATATGATAGGGGTGCTTACAAGAAAGAGCCCATGCACTTCTGGGCCCTGCCCAATTGGTAGGGTAAGGTTAACATTGCCAGTTAATGTGGGCTACACCCTTGGTGGAAATCTGCTAATCGGAGCTATGTACTCTTACAGAAATATTTTCTAAATTATAAATACAATGTAAATTTGGGCAAAAGCCAAACTGTTCCAGTTTGCATTCATTTAAAAAAAAAAAACACTAATTCGACAGCTTGTGCTGCCATAATTCAAAGTTCAGCATTTAAGAAAATATGTTTTAGTATAATTTCATTAGTCAAAATCAGTGCTTCTTAGAAATATTTGGCAGTGGATGACTATGAGAACTGTTCTTTAGGGATCTGAAGCAGTCATATTGAACAACTTTTAATATATTTTTCACTAGAAAAACATGATGCTGTTACTTTTTCCTCTTTCTAGTTAGCTTATGTAACCCCCTTTTAAAACCATTGGATTTCAAAAAGGAAGTTCTGTTATTTAGGATTTTAATTATTAGTCTCCTTTTCCCTTCTTTTCAGTTCTCACTGTTATTTTTCTCCATTTCTCTTGAAATTATTTTTGGTTGTAGTATACAGAGGAAAGCATTTTGCAGCAGAGTTGGTCTGAAGGGGAAGACTAGTGACACCAGATCTAGGGCATTTTTCAGGGAATATCATTTTTATGAGGGAAGCCAATTTCTATGTGGTTTTAAACAATTTACAGCTGTGGAAAAATACATACTTTTTCATAGAAAATAGAATTTCATTTCTGTATATCTAAAATTTTGAAGATAACTTTGATTTTAGGACTTTATTAGTATAGCTCTATTAGCCTTTTCCTTTTGTATAATTTGATCCATTAAGACAGGGATAACGAGATATTCAGTGTTTACTTGAATGTACATAGTTGCAGTGAAAGATCCAAAATGGTAATAACAAGTAGCAATTTCTGAAATTGCAGCTTTATTTGCATTCCAGTTTGAAGGCCAATCACAAAAGAATTATTTGTTCTTTTTCCCATGGCCATGTGGCTCAGTTGGTTGGAGTTCCATCCTATATACCAGTAAGGTGTGGGTTCGATCCCTGGTCAGGGCACATACTTGGGTTGTGTGTTTGATCTCCAGTTGGGACATGTATGGGAGGCAACCAATCAATGTTTCCCTCTCACATTAATGTTTCTCTTCCTTTTTCTCTCTCTCTCTCTTTTTCTCTTTCTCTCTCCCCCTGCTTTTCCTTGTCCTCTCCTCCTCCTCCCTTCCTCTCTCTCTCTCAAATCAAGAAACTTATCCTTGGGCGAAGATTAAAAAAATTAAAAAAATAAATATATTTTTTTAAGGCTGAATAGTATTCTAATATGTAAATATACCACAGCTTTTTTTATCCACTCATCTACTGGTGGACACTTGGACTGTTTCTAGATCTCAGTTATTTTAAATAATGTTGTAATGAACATAGGGATACATATATTCTTTCCATGCTTATATGTGGAATCTAATGAACAAAATAAGCTGATGAATAACATAGAACAGAGGCATGGAACAGAGGCATGGATACATGGAAGAGAGACCTGCCAGACAAGAGGGAAGTTGGGGGGGCTGAATGAAAGAAGGTGAAGGGATTAAGGGGAAAAAAAATGACACATTGACACAGGCAACACTGTGGGGATAGCCAGAGGGAAAGGGGTGCGGATGATGGGTGGAGGTGGATAAAATGGGGGGGTGGGGAATGGGGATGGAAAGAGACTTTGCTTGGGGCAGTGGGCTCATGATGCAGCATGCAGATGATGTTTTACATTTGAAACCTGTATGGCTTTGTGAACTAGTGTAACCCCAATAAATTCAGTAAAACAACAACAGAACACATGCCATAAGTTATGTTAAAAAATAAAAAAAATAAAGAATTATAGTCAAACCTTGGTTCTTGAATGTCTTGGTTCTTGAATGTCTTGGTTCTCAGAACTGAGTTGTTCACAGAAGAAAAGTCTTGATGATCTAACAAAACTTCGGGTCTTGATTCTCTACCTGGGAACACTTTCATAATGATACCTGTAGCATCAGCCACACATCTCTCAGGCAACAAATAAAGGAGATTCAGTTTTCCAACAAATCCCTTCTTGAACAATTTTCCAGAATGAATTAAATTCGAATACCAAGGTTCTACTGTATTTGAATAAATTAAATAAAGTTAACAAAATTTTAAAAGCACACAGCAAATAGTTTCTCTGAAAGTTTACTCTGTTTTATCATCTTCTGTTAGCATTTAGTGTTTCCATCAGAATTTGTTTATGTATACATATATAAGCAAGGAGGTGATTCTTACACAGTTCTATATATATTTTTGTTGTTGTTGTTTACACTGAATAATGTATCTTGAGTCCCCTGGCCCTAGTAATGGTACATAGAAATTGCTTTCATTTTTTTTTTTTTTTAAAGATGCTTAGATTTCCATTTTATCAGTATACCGTAATGTATTCACTTTTTCCATAGTCAAAGACATTTGGGTTATTTTAAGCCTGTTATGTTTTTGTTTGCATATGGATAGCCATTTGTTTCTGTACCAGTTATTGAAGAGACTATCCTTTTTTCATTGAATGTCTTTTTCACCTTTACAAAAAGTAACTCCATGTATACCTGAGTCTATTGCTAGACTTTCTATTCTCTTCCTTTGATCTATTATCTATTGTTAGGTCAGTATCATGCTGTCTTGTTTACTTTTGTTTATAACAAATCTTGAAATCAAATAGAATTAATCTTCCAACATTGTATTTCTTTCATTTATTTTTATTATTTATTTTAATTGAATTTATTGGAGTGATATAGGTTAATAAAACTATATGGGTTTCAGGTGTACAGTTCTATAATATATTATCTGTATATTGTGTGCTCACCATCCCAAGTCAAGTCTTCTATCATGATTTATCCACTCTTTACCCTCTTCTGCCTTCCCCCTTCCCCTTTCCCTCTGTTAATCACCATACTGTTGTCTGACTCTGAGTGTTTTTTTGTTTTTTTGCTTCATTCCTTCACCTTTTTTACCCAGCTTCCAAACTCACTCCCTCTGACAGCTGTCAGTCTGTTCTCTGTATCTATGAGTCTATTTTTATTTTCTTTGTTAGTTTATTTTGTTCATTAGATTCCATGTCACTCCCGAGTCGGACTGCACAGCCATTCTCGGCGGTGCAGATAGACTCTTGGGAAGCTACACCATCGTCTCTCGAGACGGACGGCTGCCGCCGCCGACGACGAGATTCCACATATGCAAGAAATCATATGATACTTGTCTTTCTCTGACTGACTTATTTCACTTAGCGTAATGCTTTCCAGATTCATCCATACTGTCAAAAATGTAGGCTTTCCTTCTTTTATATGGCCAGTAGTATTCCATTATGTAAATATCCCATAGTTGTTTTATCCACTCATCTAATGACAGACACTTGGGCTGCTTCCAAATGTTGGCTATTATAAATAATGCTGCATTGAACATAAGGGTGCATATAATCTTTCGAATTAGTTTTTTGAGTCTCTTTGGATAAATTCCTAGCAATGGAATTGCTGGATCATAAGGCAGTTCCACTTTTAATTTTTTTTCTTTTTTAAGTATATTTTATTGATTATGTTGTTACAGTAGTTTTAATTTTTCTCCCTTTTTCTCCCCTCTGCCCAGTACCCCCTTCCCTCCAGCAACCCTACCCTCCTTAGTTCATGTCCATGGGTTGTATATATACATTCTTTGGCTTCACCCTTTCCTATATTATTCTTAACTTATCTCTGTGTATTTTGTATTTACCAATTATACTTCTTAATCCCTGCACCATTTCCCCATTTATCCCTCTTCCCTCTCCCAGCTGATAACCCTCCAAATGATCCTCATACCTATGGTTCTGTTCCTATTCTGATTTGCTTAGTTGGATTTTGTTCTTATTTTTTAGATTCAGTTGTTGATACTTGTGACTTTGTTGTCATTTTAATGTCTATAATTTTGATCTTCTTTTTCTTAAGTAAGTCCTTTTGACATTTCATATAATAATAGCTTGGTGATGATGAGCTCATTTAGCTTTACCTTGTCTGGGAAGCACTTTATGTGCCCTTCCATTCTAAATGATATTTTCGCTGGATAGAGTAATCTTGGTTGTAAGTCCTTGCTTTTCATCACCTTGAATACTTCTCGCCAGTCTGTTCTTGCCTGCAAAGTTTCTTTTGAGAAATCAGCTGATAGTCTTATAGGCGTCCCTTTCTAGGTAACGCCCTGCTTTCCTCTTGCTACTTTTAAGGTTTTCTCTTTATTATTAACCTTTGGGATTTTAATTATGATGTGTCTTGGTGTGGTCCTCTTTGGGTCTAGCTTGTTTGGGACTCTGTGCTTCCAGGATTTGTATGTCTATTTCCTTCACCAAATATGGGGAGTTTTCCTTTATTATTTTTTCACGTAAGTTTTCAATTTCTTGCTCTTCCTCTTCTCCTTCTGGCACCACTATGGTTTGGATGTTGGCATGTTTAAAGTTTCCCCGAGGTTCCTAAGCCTCTCCTCATTTTTTTCAATTCTTGTCTCCTCATTCTGTACTGGTTAACTGTTGTTTTCCTCCTTATGTCCAAATCATTGATTTGAACCCCAGTTTCCTTCCCTTCACCATTGATTTTGTGTGGATTTTCCTTCGTTTCATTTAGCATAGCCTTCACTTCTTCTCTTATGCATTTGCCGTACTTAAGCATATCTGTCAAGCCTGTGAGCATCTTTATCACCAATGTTTTGAACTCTGCATATGTTAGGTTGGCTATCTCCTTGTTTGTTAGGTTGGCTATCTCCTCGTTCCTTACTTCTCCCACTGGAACCTTGATCCATTCCCCCTTTTGGGCCATACTTCTCTGTCTCTTCATCTTGACAGGCTCCTGTGTTTGTTTGCCTCTGTGTCTTAGATAGAGCTGTCATTCCTGTTACGTTGTAAGGGGCAAAGCCTTAGGTTGCTCGTCAGTAGAGAGTGACCTGTTTCATCATGTTGTGGCGCTGCATCCTCTCCGCCCCAGCTCCACCCCTCCCACCTATCTGGATGAGTATTTTTTCTTTATATCTATGTTTATTGGACTTCCATGCAGCTCGATTTTCTGGAACTTCTGGTTCTCTCTAGTTTTGAGGTAGTTGTATTCCTTCTTAGTTGTGGAGGGAGGCACAGCATGTCTGTCTAGGCTTCTATCTTGGTTGGAAGTCCATTTTTAATTTTTTGAGGTAACTCCATACTGCTTTCTAAAATGGTTGCACCAATCTGCATTCCCACCAATAGTTTAAAAGGGTTCCCTTTCTCTGTCTCCCTGTTGTTTGTTTATCGATTCATGATAGCCATTCTGACAGGTGTGGGGTGATATATCATTGTGATTTTAATTTGCCCAGGGGTCCCACTGGCTCTCCCTTCAGGTCTTTCCCTAGAGCCTTAAACCTTAGTCTAGTCCACTCCACCACCCTTCCGCTAGAGCTCAGGGTGAGTGGCTAAGATTTTGTGTGTTGGCCTTTTAGAGGGTGTCTGTGTCTCTAGCAGACCTATGTCTCTCTCTGGTGGCCTGATGTGGATGCCTCTTCCTGGCTCTGGTGCTCTGGGCTGGGGAGTCTGGCTTGGGGTTGAGACCCCATGTTTCTCATGGGGAGCTTCTGCATCTGAGATATCCTTCTGGAACCTCAGTAGCAGCCTGTGGGAGTGGGCCAGCCCATTTTGCACCTCTGCCCTTCCTACCAGTCTTGATGTGGCTTCCTCTGCAAATCCTTGATTATAAAACTTCTCTTCAGCTAGTCTTTAGTTGGTTATTCAAATTGATTTCTCTATATTTTAGTTGTAACTCCAGTTTTGTTCTAGGAGGAGGTGTGTGTAACATCTACCGTACTCTGCCACCGTCTTCTGTATTTCTTTAAAGCAGTTGTTTTCCCTATTCTAGTTCTTTGTGTTTTCACATGAATTTTAGAATCAGCTGTCAATTTCTACAAAAAAAGCCTGCTGAGATTTGGATTAAAGTTTCGTTGACTATATAGGTCAATTTAGTTGGAGAACTGACATTCTATCAATGTCACGTTTTCTAATTTATCAACCTGGTAAAAATTTCTTATTTTCTTTAAGAAATTATTGTTATTGTAAATACCAGTTTTACTCTTCTGGCTGTTCTTAGATTTATTTAATACTGTTTGGTACTATTGTAAATAGTATTTAAAAATTAATCTCTAATTGTTAGTAATATATAGGAATATTTTGATTTTCTATATATTAATCTTTTATCTTGTGAAATGTTTATTCTAAAACTTTTTGAAGATTCCATCAGACTTTTTTTTATAGACAGCCATGTCATCTGCAAAGAAAGGGCACTTTTACTATCCATTTTAATCTGAATGCCTTTTATTTCTCTTGCAATGGCTAGAAACCTCTCTCTCATTTAATGTGGAATAGAAGTAGTGAGAGTGAACAACCTTGTTTGTTCCTCATCTTTGGACAGGAAAGTTTTGTTTTTAACCATTAAGTATGATGCCAGCTGTAGGACTTATGCAGATTTTTAAAAATATAAGATGAAATTTTAAACTTGAAAGCTGTTAATTTTTGTACACTAACTTTATTTCTCCAACTATCTTGTTACATTTTGTTATTGTTTGTAATAAATTTTTCAGTTGACTCACTTGGATTTTCTAGGTACTCAGTTATATTAAATATAACTTTAGTTTTTTTATAAAGTAGTTTTTTCTCATCTAATTCAATTACACATAAGTAAAATTTAAATTGTAGTACTATTTATAGGGATATATGTCTTGTTTACTTTTTGTCTTTCCTATACTTTTTAAAGAGTTTTGAAGTTTCAAGGTAGAAGGGCCTTTTTTTTTCTGAATTTGTTATTAATATTAAACTTTATTATGCTGAGATGATGGAATATTATCTTTACTTTTTCTGCTTTTTTGGAATTTATTATAAGGTATTATCAATTTTTGCTCTGCTCAGGCACTTCAAATAATGATATTTAAAAATTTTCTTGGTAAAGATTTTGATATATGTCAGTCATATTTACCTTACTAATTATGTTTTAGTTTTAGTTTTTTATATTCATATTTGGGTTTGGTTGATTAGTCCTGGACTAAGAATGGTGAATCAAAGCCTCCTAAAACTAGTGTCTGTTTAATTATAGTGCCTTCTAAAATTTCTTCATAAATACTCATATTATGCTTTTTGGTGCTAATAAACTCATGTATTTTATTCATTTGGATTTATATTTTATGATTTTTTGACTTATTTTGTCTTTTGTTATCTTAACTTCTAATATTGTAACTAATATTGTGAGTCTTACTTCTTTTTGTTTATATTTGCTTTTGTCCATCTTACTATTTCAGTTTTCTTTTGGAATTACAGTATTTAAGAATGTGCTTCGTATACAGCAGAGTATTTTCTTTGTGATCCACATTGATAACTCTTTTGTGTGAACTAACAAGCAAAACAGAGACAGACTCAAAAATGGAGAGCAGGATGACAACTAAGGGGTGCGGGGTGGCATGTTAGGGGGTGAAGGGATTGAGCAAAAAGGAAAAGGGACTCATGACCATGGACAACAGTGTGGTGATTGCTGAGGGGAGGGAAGTATAAGGATCTAAATGGTAATGGAAAAAAACACAATAAAGATTAAATTAAAAACTAACAGTATTTTTAAACAGCTTTATTGAGCTGTAATTGCATATCATACAATTTATTCATTTAAAATGTATAGTTTCATTGAGTTCAATTCAGTGCACATTCAGAGTTGTGCAACCATTACTACAATCAATTTTATCACCTCCAAAAGAAACTGTATCCATTAGCAACACCTAGCTGTTGTCAGCTACCAGTCTACTTTCTGTCTGTATGGATTTGCCTATACTAGACATTTTATAGAAATAGAATCATACAATACGTGGTGTTTTGTGACTAGGTTCTTTCATATGGCCCAATGTTGTTAAGACTCATCTGCTTAATAGTATAAATCAGTATTTCATTCATTTTTATGGCTAAATAATATTTAAGTTTATGGATTTACAGCATTTTGTTAATCCATTATTTAGCTGATGGACATTTGATTTGTTTCCACTTTTTGGTAATGATGGATAATGCTGCTCTAAACATTTGAATGCAGGTTCTCATATGGACATTTGTATAACTTCTATTTTTTAAAGTAATGATTTCCTCCATTTACATTTATCCATATGATAGAAATGTTGAGTATCAATGCTGTCATTATGTTACGTTTCTGTATTTATAGTTAAACATAAATCTTTCATTCTTCTGTTAAAATGTGTGTGAGTGCAATGTGTTTGAGTTTTCTGGTGTTTGCATGGTCTGTATTTTCATTCTAGTGGTTCGGTTCATAATTATATTTTTATATGCTGTCCTTAGTTCTATATTTCTTTATATATCACCTATTAAATCCCTATCTATGACTGCTACTATAAGTAGAATGTATTTTTACCTCCCCTCTTTTACTTCCATTTCTCTACTTACTTTTTAATGACTATTACTTTACTACTGTTAAATATGCTTATATTTACTGTTTTGTTAGCATTAAATTATAAACTTGGAATCCCAGTTTATCCTTTGTCCTCTCAATTTTTATTTATATTATTTTCATATTCTTAGGGTAGATGATTTTACTTTTTTTTTCTTTTTAAAGTTAAGTACCTTTTATTTTATTTTTATTTTTTATTTGTATCCAGTGCTTTATTAGACATAAATAGTCTCATAAGAGGAGAAATAAACATGTCCCCAGGCGAACAGAGAGTATGTGTGTTTAGGAGAAAGAAACGTGCGAGGTCCCTGATCTGTGCTCTGAGGGGTTGGTCAGTCAGGCGGGGCCTGGGCCAACCAGTAAGGCAGATGACAGTCTCTGTCCTGGGGGACTCTCTGCTCCTGGGTGCCCCAGGAGATGTAGTCAGGCTGCGTGGCAGCATGGTACTCGTCGATGAGCTGCTGCACAATCTCTGTGGACGTGTCCAGCTCATCAAAGTTCTCCTCAAAGTTGTCCTCCTTGCGGAATTGCTTCAGGAAGGCCTCCCACTTCCACAGCTTGTAGTACTGGCAACAGGTCTGCTCAAAGAGCGATGAGATGCTGGTGCGGTTGGCCATCATGAGCCCACTGAACCGGTGGGCAGAGGGCAGGTGGAGAGACTTCCTCAACAGGGCCACCTGGGTGCTGGCTGGGCCCCAGGGGATGAAGTTGGCGAACTTCCATTCCCAGATCCTCTGCAGGCTCTTGTGGACCTGAGTGGGGTCCACCTCCCTCTGGATGATGTTGAGGATGGCGATATAGCAGTGGTTGGTCTGGTGATCCTGGCTGGTGGACACCATCACATTCTTGGGTTGCAGCCGCTGCCTCATGATATCCAGGACTGTAGTCTTGCTCACAGTGGCTACTGACTGGTTTGTGGTGAGGGGGGGTGTAACCAGTCATGAGGAAATGGAGCCGTGGTATGGGAATGAGCGAGGTGATGAGGCTGATGAGATCGATGTTCATGTAGACAGGGTAACTCAGGGTGGTGGTGCTGGCTGACATGATGGTAGGTATCAGCTGGTTGATCTGGGAGAAGGATGGGTTCTGGTTGTGCAGGCGGTCTGTGGCGATCAGTGCAGGGCTGTGTTGTCCAGCACCACCATACAGTCTGCGTTCTGGGTCAGCCTCTTGAACGTGAACAGTGAATTGTAGGGCTGGACCACCATGTCACTCATCTCATCCTGGTTGGGAAACACTGAGTATGTTTACACCAACTTCTTGGGATACCTGTCCTTCAGTTGTTCTAAGAGGTAGGAGCCCAGGCCAGAGCCTGTCCCTCCAGCAATGGAGTGATACAGCACAGAGCTCTCTAGGCTGTCACTACCATCTGCCTCCTGGTCTATGATGTCAAAAATGTCTCTCCCTAGGAGAATCCACTGGCCCAATTTTTGCCAGTTCCTCCTCCATGCTCTGCCGGGTAGATGTTCTCTGGGTTGTAGGCCCTGGCACAGGGGGAGTTGAGGATAGAGTCAATCACCCGGGGTTCCAGGTCCAGCAGCACAGCCCTGGGGATGTAGTGCTCATCGTCTGCCTGGTAGGAAAAGACATCCTTGCGGTCAGTACCCTCGGTGGCAAATTTCTCCATGATGCCCTTGGGGCTGATGCCATGCTTGGCACACAGCTGTTTCCAGAACTCGAGCCCAGTCTGATTGTCGCACTGGCCCGACTGTAGGGTCATGATTGCCCTTGGCATCGCTCCTCAGTAACCGGCATTGCGGCCGCTCCCACTAGCCAAGTACCTTTTAAATGGTTTGAGAACCTTAGTCCTTTCCCATAAATTTCTCAGCTGTTTCTTGCTTGGCTGAAGTTTATCTCTTAGTAGTTGTCTCAAGAGTACTTCATGCGAACAGTGGTACTGTAGTTCTTGTATGTTTGAAAGTATTTGCTTGTAACCTTTACTTTTGAAGGGTTGTTTGGAGGGATATAAAATCCTTGTCTCACACTGAACCTGTGAGTTTGGTTCCACTGTCTTCTGGCATTTAATGTTGCTGTGAAGCTTTTTTTCCACCTGTTTTAGGTAACTCAGTCTTTTTGTCTCTTTGCTCAAAAGGTTATTTCTTCATCTCTAAAGTTCAGTAATGAACTTGGTATGTCTTGGAGTTGACTTTGCTAGGTCAACTTTCTGTGGCACGTATGCCATTTTAGTATGTAGTTTCAAGTTTGAAGTCTTCTTGACTTGTATCTTTAAATGTTTGTGATGTTAATATTGTTTGGGCATTCTGACTATGCTTATACTATATCCCCTTTTCCATCTTGCAAAGCGCAAGTTCTCAGACTTCATTGTGCATCAGAATTATTTAGAGGGCTTGTTAAAACAGATGGTTGGGTTTCACTCCAGATTTTCTCATTTTGGTAGATCTGTAGTCACTTGAGAATTTGCAGTTTCTCCCAAGTGAAACTGCCAACTGCTGGTCTAGGGACTACTTACTATGAGAGTCTCTGCTCTAAATCTAATATTGATGCCCTTGTCCTTTAAAACTCCTTTTCCTTTCACTTCCTTTTTGTTGTATCCTTTAAATGATATCTTCTTTTGTGTCTTTATTTCTGTGTGATGATCAGTTTTTCCCTTAAGCTTTTCCCCTGTGTTTTGTCATGTTACCTTATCTAGTTGTTATGCCGTCTTTTTGCCTTGAATTTTTACATTATTGCTTTGTCTTGTTCTTTATAGCAGTGAGAGTTTTTATTAATTTTTAAAGTTATGTAAAAGTGATCAGTAAAAATTTTTATTCTTTGTATGGCAGTATTTTTCTGCTAAACCTGATCTCTGTTTTAGTATTGCATTTCTAACTCTTTTATTTGGTATTTTTGTATTGATGCTATGTTAATTCTCTTAAATTAATATTACTCATCTTTAAGTAAATTAGACATTCCTGGTCAGTTATTTGCAGGAGGTTGCTATGTGAGGGGGGTTTGGGGAATGATATTTTAGATTATACTACTTAAAGCCTCACTTCTGCTGAAGAATCAGATGTTCTAGGCAGTTTGGCTTATCTGCATGATTTTTAAGTAGACTCACCAAATCAGCTTTTACACTTTAGGGCAAGCTGTTTATATTTAGGGAGTGTACTTTTGTGCAGAGCTTTTGAGATCTGCTGCTAGTTATTCCAGCCATACTCTGAAATTTCCTTAGAACTTTTTCTCTTGAGGTTTCTGGTATAGATTATATTTACTTTTGAGTTATGCAGGAAACTGGGGTTTTTAAAAAATCTCTTTGATATGTAAAAAATCACAAACACAAAAATCTTTCTTGTTGCTTAGATGTGATTTCCAGGAGGAGGAGAAAGCTCCACCTACCCATGGTCATGCTTCGGTTTTAAGACAATAATTTGAAAGCCTTGAATTTGATCAAAGCACTGGGCAGGTTTATGGCTTTTGTAGAGATGACATTTTTTCTTACATCATACAATTTATTTTTGACTAAAGAAATTTAAACAAGGTAACAGTTCATTTTTCCATGTGACACATATTCGTATGTGTCCTTGGAATTTATTTTGTTGTGTTAGATGAAGGAAATTATAAGTATTAGCTAGTATTTAAGGTCAAAATGTCCCAAACTCTTCATCAGAACATAATTTTTTTAGATGGCAGAAATCTCCAAATGTAATAGCTAAGTGATGCTTGATCCTCATTGCTTTTGTTTAATTGGCCTCGCATTTTCAGAGTTGTTCCCCTCAGCTCTCACTTTACTGATGGTCAGCTCTCCCCTGTCCTTCAGTGACATTCCCTCCATTGTTGTGGTTTATCTGTCAATAAGTTTCTATTCTCTGTATTTCAGAAATTTATTGAAATCTATCATCTTCTGATTGTTCTCCAATTGTTTTTTATTGTTCTGGGTCAATTTAATTCCTGTCATTTTATTGGTGTCTGGTTAAAAACAAAAGGTTGCGGGTTTGAGCCTCAGTTAGAACACATCCCTAGGTTACTGGTTCAGTCCCCAGTCGGTGCGTATATGGGAGGCAACCTATCAATGTTTTTCCCTCTCTCTCGCTGATCTCTCTGTCTCTACCTCCCTCCCTCCCCCCCTACTCTCTCCCTCTCTCCCTTATTTTCTAAAATCAATAAATAATATCCTCAGATTTAAAAAAGGGGGTGGTGAAGTATATACCATCTTCACAGTGCTAAATCAAGTACATTTTCAAGAAAGATGTGGTTGTTAAATGCCCTTAGTACTTGAATCAGTTCTAAGTGGTCTGGTTTCTTTGGACACACTTAAAATTTTTATCTTGAATGTTGATTATTTTTATGTAATATGATGACTTAATTTTTCTTCTGGTTTTTTTCTCCTGCATTCTGAAAAATCTTCAGATTGGACCTCACATGAAAAATTAATTTTCTTTAATGTCACTTTCTTTCCTCTTACGTGGAATTTTTACTCTTTTCTGCAATATTTACTTTTTGCTTTACTAACCTTTCATCTCATCTTGTAATTTTCTCTTCTTATCTAGTTTTTTTCTTATTACTTGATCTTTTCTTAAGAGGTCTTGTTCTCTGGCATCCTGCTGAGGGTATCGAGCTTTTCTAAAACTTTATTCCTTTTTAATGGACTTTTAAATGAAATTTATTTTTAAAGTTCTATTTTTCCTATATGTTTTCATGATGGTGCTATTTCTCTTTCCTTAAATAATGAAAGATTCATCCAGTCCTAGTGCTTGTTAGTTGACAGGGGTTGTAGATTGTTCTTTTCTGCCCTCTGTTTAAATTTCAGTTAGTGTGCCAGTTGACGGTTCATGGCAGTTGTCTGGCTGGAACTGTGCTAGGATGTAATAGAATATTCTTTTGTCCTCTACTGTATAATCCTCTGAGAAGATGGAGTATATGAATATTATATTCTCCAATATGTTCTGCTTTCCGGGATCCTCCTGTCTTTTCAACTACTGCACATCTTTTATGAGTGACCATAAAAGTCATACACATACTCTTTCTTCTCAGTTATTTTCTTGGACTTGCTGTTTGTATCAATAAAGGAAGTGAAATTCTTTAAAGGACTTAGACTTTCTAGAGCAGCAATTTTCAAACTTTTTGGTCTCAGGACCCCTTTACACTTGTAATAATTATTGAGGACCCTAAAGAGCTTTTATTTATGTGGCTGATATTTAGCAATGTTTACCATATTAGAAAGAACAAGTGTTGGTGAGGATGTGGAGAAAAGGGAACCCTCATATACTGTTGGAGGGAATGCAGACTGGTCCAGCCACTGTTGAAAGCAGTATGGAATTTCCTCAAAAAATTAAAATGGATCTGCCTTTTTACCCACTCCTGGGAATGTATCCAAAGAAGCCTGAAACACTAATTCAAAAGAATATATGCACCCCTGTTTATCGCGGCGTTATTTACAATAGCCAATATTTGGAAACAGCCCAAGTGTCCATCAGTAGATGAATGACAATAAAAGCTGTGGTACATTTACACAATGTACTCAGCCATAAAAAAGGAAACCGTGCCCTTTGTGACAGCATGGGTGGACCTAGAGAGTATTATGTGAAGTGAAGTAAACCAGTCAGAGAAAGACAAATGCCATATGATTTCACATATATGTGGAATCTAACGAACAAAATAAACTAACAAACAAAATTGAAACAGACTCACAGAGAACAGATTGACAGCTGTCAGAGGGGAGGGTATTGTAGGGCTGAGTGAAAAAGATGAAAGGATTAAGCAAAAAACAACAACAACAGCACCAACAAAGACATACAGACACAGACAATAGTATGGTGATTACCAGAGGGAGAGGAGAGGGGTGAGGGAAGGTAGAAGAGAATATGGAGTGGGGGGAGATAAATGGTGATGGAAGGAGACTTGACTGGGGGGTGAACACACAGTACAATATACAGATGATGTATAAAATTGTACACCTGGCACCTATATAAGTTTATTAACTAGTGTCACACCAATAAGTTCAATAAAAAGGATAAAATTCAATTGTTAAAAAAATTAAAACTGAAAATATATCTTAATTCATTTAAAAAAATAATAAACCTACTGTGTTAATAAATAACATTTTATGAAAAATAATTAAATATTCTAAAGCAAAAAATAAATTTAGTGTGAAGAGTGGCTTTTTTTTGCTTTTTTGCAAATTAAAGTATGGCTTAATTAAAGACAGCTGGATTCTCATGTTCCTTTTTGCTCAGTTTGTTATGATACCATGTCATGTAACCTCTGAAAAACTGTACTGTATACTCATGAGAGTGATAATAAAAAGGGTAGATTATTGCTTAATATTATTATGAAAATAGTTTTGACCTCATGAACCACTTGAAAGGATTCAAGGGACTACCCCCAAGTAGTCATAGAGACAATTTGAAAATCATCTATAAGATGGAGAAAGTAGGAGCAGGCTGCCCATGATGTTGTGGACACATGGAAGAATGGCTGCCTCATTTCTGGTATAAACCTTGTATTTGTGATCTATAGTGAACAGTGAGGGGACAGAAATGGGTCATTTTTGTTGGTTAGGTTTGCTGCCTGCACAATATACAAGGTCTGTTTGCCAAACTTTTCAATAGAGATCTATCAGCCTTGAAGCTCTGATAGCACACGGACTGTTTTGTCCTGGTATAAGATTTAAAGTTTTCCCTCTGTGTTATTCACAGGCATGTCTATAGATGTTTTGGAAAGTTTGTATTAGAGCTGCTAGACAGACAGTATTTTAAACTGCAAAGCCCTACAATTGGATGCTTTTACATTTTATAATAATTTTCCCTTTTCTTACTTTCAGGGCATTGTGGTTATCGGTTGTAGTATAAGTAGATGGAAAGGCCACTCTAAAATTTTAGTCACTTATAAAGCGGTAAGATTGACTGAAGTGTTCTTACCTAAGTGCCTATTTATTTTTCTGCTGAATTGGTAAAAGTAATTAATTTTCTTCTTTGTGAACTAAACTCCACATTTTTACTTCAGTCTGACTAAGCCTGATCTTGGATTATTTCCCATTTACAAAGTTCTGTTTCTGCTGAAGTAGTAAATTGTCTTTCTTCATTTCCTGTTTGTGTGTATCTCTCAACTTCATACTTTCTCTGTGTTCCCGGTAGGATTGTATGTAGTCAGGATTCAGTCAAAGAAGATACAAGGAATCAGTCTTGAATGGTTTTAGGAAATTATACTTGATTAAAAAAATAAACAAAACTCTGCCCCATCTCTCCCATCTCACACATACACAAATAAAATAAATTAAAAAAAAAAAAAGGAAAAAAATAAAAAACCGGAACAACCTAATAATCTCTTAAAAGTTACTAGCAATAAATTTGTTGCTTTTCTGTGCTTGGAGTCATTTTCTCATGTGCAATTTACTTGCTTTATTAAAATTCTGTGGAAAATATTTGTACAATGATATGTTTTTTGTTTTGAAAGTAAAATGTTTGCTATGTAGAATGAAAGAGTAAAATAAAGGATGCGGCAATGGTAGGTTTACAGTGTAAGTATGCGAAACACAGTTTATTCTTGTATTATTTATTAATTATCATGTTATTTTCCATATGAACAACTGTAAACCTACTTTTGCCCCACCCTATGTGAGGATCTCATTGAGAGGATAAAACAAAGAATTACAAAAGCTGTACTTTTACTGCATTTAATTTTTCAAGGACATGTACTCATCTAATTTAATAAGAATTTGACAAGTATTCATCTATGATTTTTTTAACATACTTTGCTAGGTAGTGAATTTAGGTTTATTTATATTTATTTATTTCATTTGCCATTCAGATTTATTTCCTGGGTATTGTTTTCCTTTAATTTTTTATTTTGTACCAAAAAATAAGTTTATAGTTCTTAAGTGTTTGTCCAGGACTAAGCAGTTCATAAAGAATCTAGCGGTAAGATTTGTTATTTGTATATACAAATGTTCTGTGATTTAATCAGTGTTGTATTGTTTGTATCATAGTAAAAGAAAAATAACCGTTGAGAGTTTGTTATTGTAACTGTGGCTGAAGAGAAGAAAGCCTTTGCTTAAATGTGAAGATCTGTTGTTTACACATAGAGGTTTTCAATGATTATGCCTAATTTTTATGTGATTACAGATATAATATGAAATTATTTTTATTTAAAAGCAGATGCAAGATAAAATGAGGATAGCTTTCTGTAATCTCATATTTCTAGTGTTCAATTTTGTATTATCTAGTCTGTTAATATATCATTCATTATTGAAACTGAATATGGCCTGATGGATCCTTTCAGTCTCATTCATTTACCATTTCAGAGGAAAGTTTAAACAAATCACAGTGATACATAAAGAGAATTCTTAATTGCTTTTGTATAGTGAGCCTGAAGATTCTATTTTCCCAGAAGACATTTTTTGGCTTACTAAATCTTGTTCACTGAAACATGAAGAAATTATTATATCTTAATACCAGATATATTTTAAATATTTCTATGAAAGATTCACATTGTAACATGGCATAATTTCTATGTTTGCTCAGTATAATAGCTTAAATTTAAAAAGAAAACATTCAGGAGATAGGTATTAGTAGATTCAGAAAAAAATGATTATTGGTCTCTAAAATGATTAGGAGGCTGTTTCTTTTCTAAAATGTCTGATAGACTAATTGTTCTAACAAACTATGGTTGTAAATCTTCATGGTTAACAAAGGCACAGGATTGATATGTCACACAAGTGTCTTCAAATTCAACTGAACACTTAAAAAAAGTGTATAATTCTTATTAGTGTGAGCCAGTACTTTGGTTTTAATGCCTGACCTAGTAGATTTTTTAGAGTTCTACAATGAAAGGCTAAATTTAAATAATAGCTTTTGCTCTTTCTAGTTGCATAGAATAACTGAACCCTTTATTCATCATTGTTGAAATGATGGAAGGTGCTTAACTCAGTTCCTCCAACATATGAATTTAAAAGTAAACATTACAGTACATCTTAATGTTTTTAATTAAAAAACTCACTATGCTCATTAGATTGCTGGAAGAGTAGATATTTAACAACTTCAGACTTAAAATTTGCAGTATGTTTCAATTCTCCCCCAAGAACTGAAAAGATGATATATAAATGGGAATGGACTTGAGACATGGTTAAGAAATGTATAGACTTTTGTAGTGGATAAGGAAAATCAGGGACATTTTTTTTTTTTTTTTTAAGTTGGATTTTATTTCTTGGTTATTGAACACACACCTAGTAATTTTTATTCCCCAGGCTGAGCCAGTCTTACCAAAAGTAAAATATAGAAAACTTGTGTGTTATTGTTGGACTGCAATAAAATTTTAAAATCATAAAATTTTCAGTAAAATTGATTTGTGGTTACTTATTTTATGTGATTTTCTATTTAGTGCAGTATTATTTTAAATGTATTGTATAATGTTTAGTCATAGAAAATGTAGTCCATGATGATTACTTTAAAGGGTGCAAACAATGCATTGAAGAACTGGATTTGATTGTGGAGTCACTGATTAAGTAGTCCTGTTATTTAATTAATTGGGTATGGTTTCATGTTTATTCATGAAAAGACATTTAGAAGTCACTTCAGAGAAGGTTTAAATCCATTGGTTCAAGCATTCTCCATAAGGCTATTATATTTTGTCTTTTTTGTTTTTCTAATGTTTAAAAACTAACACATGTTTATTGCTTTTATTTTTCCACTATGAATTTTATTATCAAAAAGTAGACACATTTTTTTCTATTTACTTTGAGTTTTGCTTACTCATATGTTGCTTAGAAACATTAACCTCTTGTTTTTCTTTTAATATAAATATTTTTGCCTATTTTGTTTAAAATTTTAATATATTTTTATTCTGTATATTTTAGCTTTTATTCTTTACATTTTTTGTTCTCTTTTGTACTATCAGAGAGCTTCTTAAAATGTTCTATATTCACTTTTTTTTAGTATATTTGATTCTACTTATATTTTAGTTTGCTTTTCAGCAATTTATTGAGAATATACATTCTAAAATTTAGCAAGTTCTTTTTTCACATGTGTTTAAAACAAACTTCCTCATAGATATGTACCATATACTGAAATATACATGAATTATAAGTTTGCAGTTTCAAAAATTTTCACAAAGTGAACAAACCTTTGCCACTGTCACACAAACCTAGAGTTCTACCAGTCTTCCAGACACCCTGGATGTCCTCCTGATCTCTATCTAGCCTTTGTCCCTTTCTCCTCAGAGAGATTATCACTATCTCTACTTCTGTTCTAATAAGTATTACATATTATTGTCTCTGAACTCTATATAAATGGAAATAAGTATTATTTGCTTTTTTTTGTGTTTGGCTTATTACAGTTAACATTTGTACAGTTAATCTCTTGTTACATGTAGACATAGTTTGATCATTTTTATTGCAGTATAGTCTGAATATATATAATTTACTTATCCATTCTATTACTGATAGATATTTGGGTTGTTTCTAGCCTGAATTGTTACAGATAATGTTGCTGTGAATATTTTACTGCACATCGGTATATCACTTTAAAAAATATATTACTTAGGAACACAATAGTCAGGAAACAGGGCCAAATACATGGTCACTTGAATTATGACAAAGGTCACACAGTAAACACTGGAGAAAGAGTGCCATCTGTTTGATAGTGTTTGGCCAGTTGGACCTTGCAACCCTCTCCTTCCCATAAAACCCAGAATTTATTTATAAAAAATTGTGTATTTATCCTAATACATTTAAACTTCAGTCACCTTCAAAGTATTCTTCATTTGATGCAATACACCTATCAAGACTTTTTCTACTGCTCAAAACAGTTTTTGAATTAGTTGATTTTGATGCCTTTTAGCGCTTCTGACATCTTTGGTTTCACCTCTTTCATATCAGCAAAATGTTTCTCTTTGAGGACTTTTCCCATTTGGAAAAAAAAAAAAAAAAAGTCACTTGAGGTGAGATCAGGTGAATAGGGAGGATTTTGCATGGGGAGTCCTGCTGTTTTTTGGTCAAAAGATGCTGAATACTCAGCGCGGTGTGGGCAGGTGTGCTTGTAAATCACCCGTCATGAATTGGGCAAATGTGTTGAAAGAGTCTTCCAAAAACTTCACTGAAGCTGAGTGCAGCCTCTCACAACAGTGCCAGCTGGTACACTGATACAGATGGGTTCCTAGAACACCCACCCACCTAGGAGAGAAGTCTGTACCACAGGGGGCCCACCCTCCACAAGATAATTATGTTTTTTTTGGGAGGGAGGGTGTGCCCCCTTGTATAGTTCACTGTCTGAATGTACCACAGTTTATTTTTTCAGTTACCTACAAAAAGAAATCTTTGATGCATCCAGGTTTTGGCAAATAATGAGTAAAGCTGTTATAAATATCTATGTGCAGGTTTTTTTTGTGGCCATTTTAGTAAATACCTAAGGAGTGTAATTGCTGGGTTGCATGATAAAAGAGTATGTTCAGTTTTGTAAGAAACTGCCAAACTGTATTCCAAAGTGGCTGCATTATTTTGTGTTCCCACCAGCAATGTATGAGAGTTCCTGTTTTCCATATCCTCTTCAACATTTGGTGGTGTCATTGGTACCTTTGCTACTGTGCCTTAAAAGCCATTGCCAAACCTAAGGCCATGTAGATCTTCTTCTCTGTTATTTTCTAGGAGTTTTATAGTTTTGTGTTTTGCACAGGTCCATGATCCATTTTGAGTCAAATTTTGTGAATGGTGTAAGAGAGGAATGAGGCAGAGTAGGAGAAAATGTCAGTAGAGTTGGCTAGGATTTTGGGTGGATTGTCCATATAGATGCTAGCAGGATGGTGGCACTCCTAAAGAAGTAGACCATGACTCGTGTACTCAAGTTCTTGTTGTGAGTTTGATAGATGGCATTGAAAAATTAAGGTTAAGGGTAGAGTAACTGGTGGATATGACCAGAGGATTAAGACTTTATACAAAGGTAAAAAGAAAAGTCTTGGAAATAGCTTTAAATTGCTGTGATAATGCAGATCCTCTATTTTGGATGGGAATTTTGATGGCTCATGTGTTTATTAGCTGCATAGGCTCTTCATCACCTCTCCTAGAACCTGCCACTTTCATTCTTCCTGAGAGCCTCACATTGCCTTCTCTGTTAGTTTTTCTGTTAGTATAATAGACTCTTCCTACTTGTAATCTTACTATTAATGTCCTTCTCTTTTCTGTAGTTCCTTTGAGGTGCTAAAAAGTCATTTTAGTAAAAAAAGATGATTTAT
This sequence comes from Furipterus horrens, assembly GCF_987537825.1. Taxonomy (NCBI): domain Eukaryota; kingdom Metazoa; phylum Chordata; class Mammalia; order Chiroptera; family Furipteridae; genus Furipterus; species Furipterus horrens. The sequence continues at coordinate 132,564,935 of NW_028327176.1, read as the reverse complement.
ATTACCCCCCTTATCTTTCAAAATATATAAAAATATACTTCTGGGGGATACTTAGGTAAGGAAGAACAATATTTTAAGTTATTAATACTTAATTCTAGTTCATAGGTGTTATAACAACAACTATATATTTCTGAATTAAAATCTCCCAGTACTTTTCCATGTTTCTTAAACTATTAACCAAAAGAAAATAGGTTGAAGATATTAAAGAAATAGTATAGTTCTCTTTATTGAAACTTATATTGTGGGTATAATTTTACTTATCAACAAAAAAATTAACAGAACCTACTTTTCTTCTATTTATTATGAGTCTGAGGAAAGAAAGAGAAATTTCTGGCCACATAAATGGTTTTGGAGATTTAATGCAGTTTTATTTAGAAGAGAAATAGTGATTAAATTTTGCAAGATTATATTTATTACTGATTTTTAGAGACCAATTTAATTTTATTAAAGTTATTCTCAGTATTATACCAAAATTATTTTCTTTTGTTGATTATGGTTTTTGCAGCACAATGACTGAAAGTTTTAAACTGTGATGTGATACCCATAATGATTGGTTCCTATCTTCATAGCCTTATTTTATCAGTAAATATGCATCAGTTTTTAGGATGCCTAGATTTGGTTCCCCATGGGTAAAGTTAAATTAGGCTTCTGGGTAACCTGATGCCTTGAGTTTATATTCTTAATCTATATAATAGAATGGATAAGTAAATTATATCATAGTTTGATAGTGTATTTGACTAGTATGTTTTTAGGTCTTAAAATATTCAGGAATAATTAGACATGATACTTAGTCTTATGAAGATTAAATTTGGATAGAAGAAATCAAACTTAAATGACGAATCATCTTACTTCTGTAAAGATAAAATGTTTTAAATTTAACAGGTGGTGAGGGCGCAGGGGTCATGGGGATAGACGTGGGTGGTGAAGTAGGTGTAAGGATAAGGATGAGTTGGTTATTGGTTATGTTCAGAGTTTTGCATAGTATCTGAAAGAAAAAGGCCTGAGAGTGTTTGTACTACTGGAGAAAAAAAATATGGCTACCTCTTTTATTTTTGATGGGATGACCAGAAAAATCAAACTATAAAAGACTCAAGAATATGGCTTTTAGTCCTGTCTAATATGCATGAGATGAGATCAGTATACCTAATCCAGAAATATGGCAAGATGAGGTTCAGAATTCCTGTACTTACATTGGCTGTCTGAGAAGAAAAGCATGTAAGTGAAAGCCTTACATATGTTTAGGATTCCTTGAGGCATATTAGACCAGATTTATTTATGCTGTAGAGTATAAAGCCTTCATATTCTAATTTGGAAATAATGAGAGAGTAAGTCTCCCTCACCCTATGCAGTCCCCCCATACCCCCCTTTCCCAGGCTGTAACTACATTCAAGAAAAAATGAAGTTTTAAATACATGTCTGGGTCACCTTTTCTAAATCTTGGAGTATTGTACCTCAATATTTTATCAAGATATAATTAAGATAGATTTTATTACTGATTCTAGGAGGCTCCCAAAGATGTTTTTGAATGTTAGTTTCAGGTAGCATCTTGAATGATTCATAGTTTTATTTATTTCAGAACAACAGAATAATAAATCCAGGATGGTGCTGTTATTGTTAAGTGCATTGCCCTGACAGTACCTAAAATATACTTCCCTCAGTCTTACCTTTGAAACCTATTATTTTGTGTCAAGTACCTCATCATAAACTATGAGTTTAGTTTCTTCCACTGCTTCTATCAATTTCTTTTCTTCATTCACAAGGATTTTCATTTTTCCATATTTCTATCATTTGCCTTTCTTTTTGCATGTCCTTAGAGGTCCTGGTCTTAGCTTAGGGACAGTGAGGGCAGATACATGTTCCCCATAGACTGTATGCACATGTGTACACCCTGTGAGAAGAAGAGTGTGACTCACTAGGCTGAAGTAGGGTGGGGCTTTCTGGGAGAGAATGTAAAGGTAGATGCACTGAAGAGAAATAGTAAGAATTTTAAGTTGAATGTAGAGATTAATGACAATACAGCTATGAAAGCAAATATTCTTTAAAGGTATGTAAAAGTCTGGTGAATCAATTAATTACTTGCTGTGTTAAATTGTTGATAAATGTTTAAATACTAGGAATAAAAATCACTGTAACAGAGGTATAACATATTTTGCTATTTTGTTCATGAAGTATTTTATGCAGTAGTCTAGATATGAATCTTAGGTCCTATTTTTATATGATTTTGAACTTTCTGTGCTGGCTTAAAACTGATATGAAGAATAAGGGAAATGTTTTATGTTTTTTATATTGTGGAAGACAAAGTTTATTTCTCAAAGTCTCATTCCATTTTCCTCATACTTTTATTAGGCAATAAAACATGTTTAGTTTACAGATAAATCCCATTTGGTATCTCACTATGGGTTGTCCTCATCCAGAAATATTTAGTGTTCATTAAGGATCTCATCTGTGATGGCTACACTGGGTCACTTTACCCATTAGCTGAAGAGGCAACTATGGCATCATTCTATAGTCTGCCATGTCTTGAATAGTCTCTTGGCAGTAATGCCCAGCAGGGGAAATGGTGTGCTTTCCTGCTGATGGCTATGACTTGGAGGACAGTCTAAATTGTGTGAGAGAAAAAGAGTGACAAAAACTTTTATTGTAACGAGGTGAGGCCGACTGCACAGTCCCCTACAGTGTTGCCTTTACTTAGACATAAGCTGCAAATGTGGGAGTCCCCAGGGCCACCTTCACTTCAGACCTGCTGGCTACAAATTTGGGGGTCCCCGAGGACTCCCTGTGGTTCAGTAATTTCCCAGACTGACTCCAGAACTCAGGAAAGCACTGTACTTGTGATTACAGTTTTATTGTAACTAAAGGATAAAAATGAAAACTGGCCAAAGTAAGAGCCATATAGGGTAAAATCTGGAAGGGTCCCAAATGTAAAGCTTCTTGTTGTCTTGTTACCTCCTCCTGGCTGATATGTATGACAATATTAGAATATTGCCAACCAGGGAGGCTCACCCACGTGTTTGGCATCCACAGTTTATATTGTGGTTCAATCACATACTGTCTGCATGGCTGACCTTCAGTTTCTAGCCCCTCCCAGAGGTTTGGCTAACATATTTATTCTCCATTTCCTCTGGAGGTCAGAACTGAAAGGGCATATTCCAAAGCCCCATCATAGATCATATTGTTAGACTCCTGGCAAGCAAAGATAGTTTCATCAGGCAGGACATTCCAGGGGCCTACAGATCACCTCCCAACAGTGGAGGGCAAAGACCAGACCTCACTTTTGGTAGAGTTAGTGCTTCAGTATTTACTTGGTCAAAGGATGTATTTTTGAATGAGATAAATTGTTTTGTAATTTACCATATTGTTCTTTGTTTAAAAGTCTTAAATTATATTTTACACATAAATATTATTTCCCTTTATGTTCAAATTACAAGCCTCTTCCTTGGTTTCTTTATCTCTGTAACTTTTGTCCTTTTTCTTGTGACATTTAGACCAGCCACTCTTGTAGTTTAGTTTTATTTTTAATAACATCATGTGTTTGTGGCTAAGTATTCATTCTATTCTTTCATTCCTTCCAAATATGCTTAGTATTCTTCCAAAAATTCTTAGTAGATCAAGCTTTATTGTCCACAAAGCAAATACTCACCTATACTTAACAGCTGCTATCTGGATTAACATTTTAGAAAACATTTAGGGGAAAAAAAAAAGAACTTAAAAACATACATGCTAGGGAAACTTGGACTGTAGGCAGTGAGGAGCATTCAAGGATTTTTAGATATGACTGTGACACAACAAATTGTTTTTGAAAGTCAGTTCTAGCAGTAGCTAGGAGAAATAGTTTAGAGAAAAGAAGTGAGCCTGCAATCAAGAAGACCAGTTAGGAACCTTTTACTGTCTGCGCTGGAGATAAGGAAGGCAATATGGGGTGATTTGTGAGAAAGTTATTAACTATGAATGATGATTTTAGCATTTAAAAATTTCTTGCTCCTTTAGTAATCTGTATATGCATTAATCCAACAGCTTTTAAACTTCTCTTATAATTTTTATTTTACACAACTTCTTGGGATATAATATACTCCCTGTGTATTCTACCTAACCAAGATATTATATTGGCTTGCTTTTTTATCAATCTTGTCCCTGTGCTAGTCACTTTATATAATATTTATTCAACACATGTTTGTTGAAGTGAGAATTTACTCTATGCCAGATTACTATAATAGATGTTGAGGATACAGTGGATAATGAAAAGTCCACAGCTCAACTTGTAATCAGACAATTAAATAGGAAAATCCTGTGATGGAGGGAAGCACAGGTGCTATCAGACTATATCAAAGGAGCATATAACCAAGACTGGCATTGTGAACCCCTGCTTTGGAAAAGCAGTTAAGAACATGAACTCTGGAGCCAGAATGATTTTGGGTTTTTAGTTCCTTTCTGTATGACCTTGGTTAAGTTCTAAACGTCACCTTGAAAATGGGGATCATAATGGCCCCTCCTCCTTAAGATTATAAAAAGAGTTTATATATATATATATATAAAGTGCTTAGAACAGTGCTTGGCATAGAGTGTTATCTTTTACTTTTCTTCTTCTTGATTGTTTCATTTTAAAAAAATGGATACATACAGAATTAGTACTCAGTAAATATTTGAATAAAACTGTGAATGGCAGATGAAATTATAATTATAATTACTGGTAGGCCCCAGAAAGTTTAAGCTCATATAATATTTTTAAAAATATTGAATTTGCTTGTAGGATGAGGATGCCCTCTCCTGCTCATCATGGTTCTTACTAGTCCCTATAATATTATATCCAGTCCTGTTCAGGCCTAGCACCTATAGCCATTTGAATTTGTGACTTTTGAGACCCTGACACTAGTTCTTCCAGAATAGAGGCTGATGGATCTCTTTTAAATTTCAAACACTTGATAGAGTGCCTGTCAGTTATTGGCACTAAATGAATGTTTGTTGAATGAATGAATGTATGAATGATACCTTAATTAGAGATTAAAAATAGACTAACAACCACCAAAAATAGTAAACTATATTTTCTAGAGGGATTTTGTTTTTAGATTTTCTAACTTGTCAAGAGGGTTTCACCAGAATTATTTTTCTTACTTTTCATTGCAGTAATATGGGTTAATGAAAGAGCCAAAGATAGTATTCCAGAGGCTATTTATATTTTGATTAGCTAACTTTAATTTTATAGTTGTTTAGGCATTATTGATAAGTAATGAAAATCAAATCATTGTTTTTAAGTGGAGGTAATAATATTGATTTTTTTTTTGTTGAGCGAAAAGGATAAGTTTTGTAGAATGATTTTATACTGATAAGAGGAATATTGAGGGTACAGAAGAACTGGATAATATTAGCCTAAACCAGAAGTTAGACTTTGGGAAATGAAAGAAGAATGAAGAGTATGGGGGGGGGGTTTTGGTAAAACTAAACCTTGAATTTTAAGGGAGTTAGGAAAGCACATAATAAAATCAGCAAATAGAAGCTACTATATTGAGTCTTCTCAAGCAGTAAGTTGAGGTTATGTGGGAATATTTGACCAGAAAACATTTGATGTAAGTAGAATAGTCCATAACAGAAAGGCAGAGAGATAGTTTATTCTTTCCTCACTTAAGAATATTTTTCTATATTATAATTAATTGATGTTGCCAATTTCCATTTCCAATTACCTCGTAGATTCATTTTTTATTTGTAGTCTTAAGTTATCATTTTACTTATTTCTAAAAGGTTCCTTGCTATGCTTTGTAACTTTACAGTTTGTTTTGTTTCTCATGTTTCTAATTTCAAGCCAATTTGCATTACCTTTCTCTGCTTATGCATTTATAATGGTTTGGTTTTCAATTACTTCTTGAGTTATAGACGTATGAAGTGTCAATTCCAGTCAGTCACCTGGTATAATCTTTGTCAGTTCCACCAGTGGAAAGTTACATGCCTTCTGGAGGATATTTTAGGTGGTATTCAAGTGATGCTAGATAAGCAAATATAAATTTTATAAGTAAAACTTTATAAAATACTATCATGTTTTATTAATAATTATTTGCTATATGTTATGTCTACTATTACCTTTTATCTACTAATTTTATTTGGTGAAAAATAATAAAATTGTAATTATGTAAAAGAATGTATCCTAGGACCTTTAGAATAATTTACCCATATTCCGCTTCAAAGTTTGTCTGAGATTTTACAGTTAAGTATTTTAAAAGTAAAGTATTTTTTGTTGTTTTTAGAAGTGTTTTAAAAAACATTTTGGTCAATTTGACTAGAACTGTGTTTCTGAAGAAGGATTGAGAGGGAGAAATGGCTAATTATATTATTGGATTTAATATTTTTACTGTTAAATTAAAATCAAGGTATCATTTAGGCATATTGGCCTAGGCTTATATTATCATTGGGTCCCCAAGTATCCTCCTGCTAGGTGGGTTTCCAGCATTGGTAGGCAGCCAGGAAATATCTACCCTGAGGAGCACTGAATGAAATTCTATTTTTATTGAAATGTTACTGTCCAACAAATTATCTAAGAAAACCTTAGCACTTCTTACATAAGAACACTAGTGCCTTTCATAAATTAGTTTTACTTAAAATATAGAAGAGGAAAAAACAGACTAGCTTAAAAGTTCAGGACATTCTATTTTGGAATATAGTATTAGACAAAAGAATACCAAAGTGAGTTTTAAAATTGTTTGATATTTAAATGATTAAAACCTGACCTTTCAAGCCATGATATTTAACTAAGTCTTTAACTTTTTGGTTCCTTGGTAACTATACTTCTTCCTTGGAGACTGTGCCCGACTTAAACTCTTCTCTCAAAGGCTGCCTACCATCCTTGCTTAATACAACTTTCCTGTGTTTGGTTCGACCTATTTATAATCCTGGCCTCACTATTTTTTTGAAATTTAGTCTCAGTGACTTTATTCTCATTTAGTCACTTTGGCTTTGGCAACTTATCCCTGGCTATTAGTCCTATTTAAAAATTTTAAGTGATACTTACTGCTTTCTAACCACACCTTCCAACTTTAAAAACTAATGAGACGTTTCATCAACTCTCCATCATCCAGTAAGCTATCAGCCTCTTCTATAGTGTCTAGGTCTGAGGTTCAGGGAAAGTGGTCCTCTTCATTGGTGATAAATTTCAGTCCAAGTGTCTCCTTCTTCATCTGTAATCCTGTTTTCATAGGGCAGAAGTTGATATTGACTTGTGACCTTTCTTCTGTTCTAATTATTTATTTAGTACAATAAATATTCTTGTAAGCACACTTTAGTTATACCCTTCAAATCTCAATTACTGTATTTTCATTTTCATTCAGTATGAAATATTTAACATTTTCCTTTTTATTTTTTATTTTATGCATGGGTTATTTAGAAATGTGTTATTAAGTTTCCAAATATTGGGGAACTTCCTAGATATCTTACTCTTACTGATATATAATTTAATTCATTGTGGTCAGAAAACATTCTTTGTATTACTTGGACCTAAAAATGTGTTGTATGCACTTGGGAAAGATTGTGTTTTCTCCTGTTGGATGGAATGTCCTATAATTTTCAACTAAGTCAGATTGTTCCAGTGTTTGTGTCCTTTCTGATTTTCTGTCTGTGCTCTCTGAGTTTTTTCAAAACATCTTTATGCCTGCTCTTTGATTCTCAGTTCTGATATGAGAATTTATAAAGAACTTATAAGGAACTTATACAACTCAACACCAAAAAAACAAACAATCCAATTAAAAAATGGGCAAAGTAACTGAACAGATACTTCTCTAAAGAGGACATACAGATGACCAATAGACATATGAAAAGATGTTCAACATCACTAATTACCACAGAAATGCAAATTAAAACCACAATGAGATATCATCTCACGCCTCACACATTTTCTCACACCTGTCAGAATGGCCATCATCAATAAATCAACAAACAAGTGCTGGTGAGGATGTGGAGAAAATGGAATCCTTGTGAACTGCAGGTGGGAATGCAGATTGGTGCAGCCACTATGGAAAGGAGTATGGAGTCTCCTCAAAAAATTAAAAATGGATCTGCCTTTGACCCAACGATCTCACTTCTGGGAAGATATCTTAAGAAACCTGAAACACTAATTCAAAAGAAAATATGCACCCCTCTGTTCATTGCACTGTTATTTACAATAGCCAAGATCTGGGGACACACCAAGTGTCTTGTCAGTAGAGGAGTGGATTAAAAAATCTGTGGTACATTTACACAATGGAAACCTACATGGACATAAAAAAGAAGGAAATCATACCCTTTGTGACAGCGTGGATGGACCTGGAGATTATTATATTAAGTGAAATAGGCCAGTCAGAGAAAGACAAATACCATAATGAACAAAATAAACTGGCTGAATAGTGACAAAGGCATCGATACATAGAACAGATTGACAGCCGTCAGAGGGAAGGGGTATTGGTGACTGAGTGAAAGAAGGTGAAGGGAGTAACCAAAAACATGTATGCATAACACAGACACAGATAACAGTGTGATGATAGTCAGAAGGAACGAGGGGTGGGGACTAGGTGGAGGTGGGTAAAGGGGTGAAACATGGGGATGGAAAGGGACTTCGCTTGGGGTAGTGGGCTTGTGATACAGTGTGCAGGTGATGTTTTATTGAGACGTACACTTGAAACCTGTATGGTTTTGTGAACCAGTGTCACCCCAATAAATTCAATTTAAAAAGAACAACTACTTGCTCAGAAATAATTAGAGAGCATTGGGTGTATAACTGTGCTCTTTAGTAGATAAGATAGTGCGGAAACTGTCATTTGTACTTTGTACTGTATATCCCTTGTAATGCAGTTCTTTGCTTGAAAAATAGAAAAAATATAAAAAAAGATAAAGTAAGACAAAAAAGAAAGGTTAAAATCTTTTCTGCTTGAGGATTTGGGAAAAACATAGGTAATGTATTTTCGGATTGCGTTCCTTATGTCTGAGCTACCTGTGGTTACAGATTCTCAGAGGATCCCTCCCATCCCTCCATCCCCAAGCAGGTCTCTCTGTTGTCTTCTTTGTTGTGTATGTATATTTATTTTTTAAAAGATTTTATTTATTTTCAGAGAGAGGGGAAGAGGGAGAAAAAGAGGGAGAGAAACATTGATGTGAAAGAGAAACATTGATTGATTGCCTGTCCCATTTGCCTTGACCGGGGACTGAACCTGCACCCTAAGCATGTACCCTGACTGGGAATCAAACCAAGCAACCTTTCACTTTGCAGGACAGTGCCCAACCCACTGAGCCACACTATCCAGGGCTGTATGTTTATTTTTTATTCGCTTTATTTATTACTTCCCAGAGTTTCTGTTTTTACTTTGTCATTGAGACCAATGCCTTTAATCCACAAAGAGTTTTAATCCATATTAGAATTCCTCTTTAGCTATCTCAGCAATGCATTTAAAAATATGTTTTTAGTATTTTGTTCATCATTTTGTCTGTTGTAGTTAGGACTATTCAAGGTATCTAGCCTGCCATGAAATGGAAATCTTTATATATATTTAAAAAAAAAACACTTATATTACGTGTGTTCCTCTGGACAATCCCTCTCTACCACTTTGTGATTTCAGATCTTAAAATTTAAGAAAGTTTTTATAAAGGTTACAGAAACTTAAAATACTTTAAAAGTGATTATTGAATTGTATTTATTTTATAGCTACTTGAAGGAAATTTTGCCAAAGAAGTTAGCCACGAGATGGATGGACTTATTTTTCAGCCTACTGGAGTAAGTTCATTTGTGTGTGTATGGTGTGTATGTGTACATATACATACATGTGCACACATGCATGTATAAAGTACATTTTTCTCAGACACATTTTACTTAGTATTGATTACTCCTGTAATCACTGTATTTCTTAAAACAAACTATTATAAAACATTTCATCTATACTGAATTTATAAAATAGTGAAATAAGCAGTGTTTTGTTTTTCTCTTGGTTTAAGAAATAAACATGGCTGATCATTCTTCAGTTTTTAATATGATGATTTTCTTATCCTTGAAAATGAATGTTAATTTATGTGTTCTTTTACTAGAAATCTACCAATAATATTATATTAATGCTTATTTCTTACTGTAGGCCAATATACCTTTAAGTATTAATATTTCTAAAACTTCATTTTGCTATGGATGAGTAAAATTCAAAGTTATCTATACTTGAAGAAAAATACAATTTTTGAATATTTATTCCATGTCAAATTTCTGAAACTCACTGAAGGACTTCCACCAACTTAATCAGTCAAATCATTTATTTGGAGTAAGTTTTGTTTTACTCTATGGCAGGGTTTCTCAACCTCAGCACCGTTGATGTTTTTGGCAAGGTAATTCTCTGCGCTGGGGAGCTGTCCTGTGCGTGATAGGATGTTTAGCAGTATCCTTTGTCTCTACTGACTAGAAGTAGATGCCGGTATTACCTCTCCTTCCCACCTCTCCATTCACTGCTTAATTTCCCCTGGAGAGGAAAAATTGCCTTCACTTGAGATCCTATGCTTTATAGGGCAGTGTTTCTCAAATTTGGCCTGTGGACAGGAACATTAGTACCACTCAGAAAGTTGTTGGAAATGTCATTCACCCCAGATTTAGTGATCAGAAACTCTGGGAATGGAGTCCTGCAATTTGTACTGTAACAAGCTCTCCAAGTGAGTGATGCATGTCCAAGGCTGAGAACCACCACTCATAGGAAAGAGTTGTATTTCCTGTGCTACTCCTCAGCATGTGCTGCATTTTGCCTTCACTGACTCTATCCTTAGAAATTAGGGCATTAGCTAGTTGTGAAATTAAATAGGGAGGCATCAAGCTAGGTACCTGGAAGAAAAGGAAGGAAACTAATATTTTTGAATACCATGAATTATATATGTTTTGCATATACGGTAAAACTCTGCTATTATGCAAATTAATATATAATGTGATATGTAATTGGCTTCTGTCTTCCTCTTAGCCCTCCTTGCCAAAGAGATAGAGAGAAAATCTGTCGCTGAAGGAGGAGTTGGAGGCTAGTTAAGATGGTGGGGACAGAAATTGTAGAATATGCTGTCTTAAGAAAGATGGAAGTTAGATCTTTTAAGTTTCAGTATTTTTCCAGGCCTAATCTCCCTAGATTGAAAGATTTAAAGTCTAAATATAACAGTAATTAAAATAAATTTCATTGTGTTAAACTCATGTTTCAGACCCATGCATATGTGAGATTTTGGTGGTGTGTAAGAGAAGGGCCTGACAGATAAGTGAGTCTCTGTGATGTCTAGTATAGTCGGTTGATTTATTAGTTTGTTCCCATTGTTACCACACGTTAAAACAATGATTTTGTAATTGATATCTGGTAAGGCAAGACTCCCTGCTCTTTGCTGGGATATTCTTAAATATTTGTGGCTATTTACTTTAACATATAAGTTTCAGAATCAGTTTGTCAGATTACCCAGAAATTCTTGTTTGGAGTTTATTTAGAATTGACTTGAATTTAGATTAATTTGGAGAAAATTGATGTACAGTGTAAAAATTGCCTTAATGAATAAGGTGTAGCTCTTTTCAGGTCTTTTTCTGTTCTCTAATTGAGCTTAAGTTTTTAATTGTTAATCTAATTTTTAGATATTTAGTACTTTCCATTTTTATGGTAAATGGTACCTTTAAAAAAAAAATTGCTACTTCTAGTGTACTGTCACACTGTTGATTGATTTATTTTGTTGATTCAACAATCTGGCTGAACATTCCTAGTTCTAACAATTGTCTAGTTTTATATATTGGGCAGGACCTCTAGTACTGGTTTAAACATTGACTCTTATTGGATGGAGGAGAGGGAGACATTTATACTTATCTTCAACCCCAAAGGAATATGGGTAAATTTTCTCCAATAAGTATGTTTTTGGTAAATTTCAGTTAGATACTTTTTATCATGTTAAGATATTTTTGTTCCTGTTTTTTCTTTTTTAACTTTAAACTTTATTGTATATTTTTTCATTACCATTTAGTCTTTTTATACTCCCCTACCCACAGCAGTCACCACAGTTGTTCATGTCCATGAGTATTTTTTCCTGTTGCTCAATCCCTCCATATGCTCACTGCTCCCCCAGCTGTCATCCTGCTCTACAATGATGAGTCTGTCCCTATTTTCCTTGTTAGCTCAGTTTGTTCATTAGATTTCACGCATGAGTGAAATCATATGGTATTTGTCTTTCTCTGATTGGCTTATTTCAATTAGCATAACAAAAGGATAAAACTTTCTCTTTTTTTACAGCTGAGTAGTATTCCATTGTGTAAATATCCCACAGTTTTATCCACTCATCTGTTGATGGACACTTAGGCTGCTTCTATATCTTGGTGATTGTAAATAAGGCTACAATGACCATAGTGGTACTTATGATCTCTCAAATTAGTTTTTTTTGTTTCTTTGGATATATTCCTAGAAGTGGGATTGCTGGGTCAAAAGGCAGATCCATTTTTAAGTTTTCTGAGGTATTTCCATACTGCTTTCCACAGTGGCTACACCAATCTGCATTCCCACATACAGTGGGAATGCAACTTGTTTGTTGATATATTGATGATAGCCATTCTGATAGGTTTGAGGTGATATCCCATTGTGGTTTTAATTTGGATTTCTTTGATGATTAATGATATTAAGCATCTTCTCATATGTCTGTTGGTCATTTGTATGTCCTCTTTGGAGAAGTATCTATTCAGATCCTATGCCCATTTCTTAATTGGGTGGTTTTTTTTTTTGGGGGGGGGGTGTTGAGTTTTATAAGCTCTTTATAAATTTTGGTTATTAACCCCTTATTGGATGTATTGGTGAATATGTCCTTCATTCTGTGGGTTGTCATTTTATTTTGTTGATGTTTTCCTTTGCTGTGCAACAGCATTTTAGTTTGATGTAGTCTCATTTGCTTATTTTTTTCTTTTGTTTCCCTCACCTGGGGAGATACAGCCAATAAAATATTGCTATGAGCAATGTCCAAGATTTTGCTGCCTATGTTTTCTTCTATGATTTTTATGATTTGATGTCTAACATTTAAGTCTTTGATCCATTTTGAATTTATCCCTGTGTGTGATGTAAGAAGGTGGCCTAGTTTCATTTTTCTGCACATATCTGTCTCATTTTCCCAACACCATTCATTGAACAGACCATCTTTAGCACATTGTATGTGGTTGCTTCCTCTGTTGAATATTAATTGACTGTAAAGGTGTGGGTTTATTTCTGGGCTCTCTGTTCTGTTATGTTGATCTGTGTCTGTTTTTATGCCAGTACCATGCTGGTTTGATTACTGTTGTCTTATAGGGTATTTTGATATTAGGTACCATGATTTCTCCAACTTTGTTCTTTCTCAGGATTTCTGTTGCTATGTGGGGCCTTCTGTGGTTCCATATACATTTTTGAAATATTTGTTCTAGTTCTATGAACTATGTCATTGGAATCTTGATAGGAATTGCGTTGAATCTATAGATTGTTTTTGGTAGCATAGACATTTTAATGATGTGCTTCTTCCTATCCATGAACATGGTATGTGTTTCCACTTATTTGTATTTTCTATTTCTTTCTTCAGTGTCTTATAATTTTCCAAGTACAGGCCTTTTACATCCTTGGTTAGGTTTATTCCTAGATATTTTATTATTTTTGTGGTAATTGTGAGTGAGACTGTTTTCTTAATCTCCCTTTCTGTTAGTTTGTTATTGACATATAAAAATGCAACTGATTTCTGGATATTAATTTTATATTCTGCTACTTTGCTGAATTCATTTATCAGTTCTAATAGTTTCTTGGAGGAATCCTTGGGGCTCTCTATGTACAGTATCATGTTATCTGCAAATAATGACACTTTTACTTCTTCCTTTCCAATTTGGATACCTTTTATTTCTTTTTCTTGTCTGATTGCTGTGGCTAGGACTTCCAGTACTATATTGAATAAGAGAGGTGAAAGCAGACATTCATGTCTTGTTCCCGATCTTAAGGGGAATGCTTATAGTTTTTGCCCATTGAGTATGATGCTGGCAGTGGGCTTTTCATATATGGCCTTTATTATCTTTAGGTATGTTCCCTCTATTGCCATTTTGCTGAAAGTTTTTATTATAAATGTGCTAGATTTTATCAAATGCTTTTTCTGCATCTAGTGATTTGATCATGTGGTTTTTGTCCTCCATTTTGTTTATCTGATGTATTACCCAGAATAAATCCCACTTGATCACGGTGTATATTCTTTTTCATGCATTGCTGTATTCAGTTTGCTAATATTTTGCTGAGTATTTTAGTGTCTGTGTTTATCAGGGATACTGGCCTATAATTTTCTTTCTTTGTAGTACTTTTATCTGGTTTTGGAATTAGTATAATGCTGACCTTGTAGAATGAGTACAGGAGTCTTTCCTCTTCTTGAATTTTATAAAATAGTTTGAGAAGGAGAAGGGTTAGTTCTTCTCAGAATGTTTGGTAAAATTCACTTGTGAAACCATCTGGTCCAGGGCTTTTGTTTGTTCATTTTCTTTAGGTGTAATCTGTCTATTCAGATTCTCTGATTCTTTCTGATATAATTTTGGAAGATTGTATGTTTCTAGGAATTTATCCATTTTGTCCAGGTTGTCCTGTTTGTTGCATATAGTTCATAATATTTTCTTACAATCCTTTGTATTCTTTGGTTGCAATTGTTATTTCTCTCCTTTCATTTCTGGTTTTATTTATTTGGGGCCTCTTTTTTTTTTTTTTCCCCCCTTGATGAGTCTGGTTAAAGATTTGTCAGTCTTGTTTATCTTTTCAAAAACCTAGCTCTCGGATTCTTTGATCTTCTGTACTGTATTTTTTTAGATTCATTTCATTTTTTCCTGCTCTGATCATTATTATTTCTTTCCTTCTACTTATGTTGGGTATTGTTTTTTCAAGTTCCTTTAAGTGTGAAGTTAGATTGTTTATTTGAGCTTTTTCTTGTTTTTTTTGAGATAGGTCTGTAATACTATGAATTTCCCTCTTAGGATGCTTTCCCAGTGTCCCACAGATTTTGGATTGTTATGACCTCATTTTTATTTATTTCAGGATATCTTTTGATTTTTTCCTTGATCTTGTTATTTAGCTTCCATGTCTTTGTGTGTTTTTCAGTATCCTTCTTATGATTAAGTTCTAGTTTCATAGCATTGTGGTCAGAGAAGATGCTTGATATGATTTTAGTTTTCTTAGATTTATTGCGACTTGTTTTGTGTCCTAACCTGGTCTGTCCTAGAAAATGTTCCATGTGCACTTGAAAAGTATGTACATTCTGCTGCATTGGAATGAAATGCTCTGAAGATATCAATTAAATCCATTTGATCTAGTTTGTCATTTAAGGCATCTGTCTCCTTGTTGATTTTCTGTTTGGAAGATCTGTCAATTGAAGTTAATGGGGTATTAAAATCCCCACCTATGACTGTATTTCTGTTGATCTCTCCCTTTATGTCCATCAAGATTTGCTTCATCTATTTAGGTGCTGCTCTGTTGGGTGTGTGGATGTTTACTAGGGTTATATCCTCTTGTTGGATTGTATCTTTATCATTATGTAGTGTCCTTCTTTGTCTTTTCGTCAGGGTTTTAAAGTCTATTTTGTTGTACATAAGTACTGCTACCCAGCATTTTTTTTCTTTCCATTTGCATGAAATATCTTTTTCCATCTCTTTACTTTTAGTCTGTGTATATCTTTCTATCTGAGATGGGTACCTTGGAGGTAGCATATGTATGGGTCTTGTTTTCTTATCCTTTCAGCCACCCTATGTCTTTTTCAAAAATAAAAAAGTTTATTTATTCATTTGCTTATTTATTTATTTATTTATTTATTTATTAAAGAGAGGAGAAAGGAGAAAGAGAGGGAGAGAAACATCACTGTGTGGTTGCCTCTTACTTGCGTCCCCAACTGGGGACCTGACATGCAACCTCATCATGTGCCCTGACTGGGAATCGAACCAGGGACACTTGGCTTGCAGGCCGATGTTCAATCCACTGAGCCACAGCATCCAGGGTATACCCTATGTCTTTTGGTTAAAGCATTTAAGCCATTTACATTTAATGTGATTATTGATAGATATGTATTTAGTGCCATTTTATTGTTAGGCTATTTTCATCTTTTGTTTTTTATTGTTTTTTTCTTTCTTTCTCTTTTTCTTCTTCTTAAAGGAAGCCCTTTAACATTTGTTGCAGTTCTGGTTTGGTGTTAACAAAATTCTTTAGCCTTTTCTTGTCTGGTTAGCGCCTTATTTCTCTTCTGATTTTAAATGACAGCCTTGCTGTGTAAAGTAGCCTTGGTATAGGTCCTTGCTTTTCATCACCTTTAATATTTCACACCACTCCCTTCTGGCCTGAAATGTTTCCGTTGAGCAATCAGATGATAGTCTAATTGATGCTCCCTCATATGTAACTACCCTCTTTTCTCTTGCGGCTTTTTAGGGTTCTTTCCTTGTCTTTAAGCTGTGTTATTTTAATTATGATGTGTCTCAGTGTAGGCCTCTCTGGATCCAACTTGTTTGGTACTCTTAAGTTTCCTGGACTTGTGTGACTTTTTTCTTCACCAGATAAGGAATGTTTTTGGTCTTTATTTCTTCAAATAGATTCTTGATCCCTTGCTCACTCTGTTCTCCTTCTGGAATTCCCATGATACAGATGTTGTTATGCTTCATGTTGTCCAAAATGTTTCTTAAGCTCTTCTCATTTTTTAAAATTCTTTTTTCTTTTTACTATTCTGCCTGGGTGTTTTTTTCTACCTTGTCTTTCAAATCACTGATTCTGTCCTCTGCTTTATTTAACTTGCTGTTTATTCTTTCCAGTGTATTATTTATTTCAGATGTTGCAGTCTTTGTTTCTGACTGGTCTTTTTTTATGGTTTTTATGTCTTATTAATGCTGTTGAGTATTTTTATAATTATTATTCTAAATTCCCTATCTGATAAATTGCTTGCCTCCATTTCATCTAGTTCTTCTGGAGAATTCTCTTGTTATTTCATTTGGGGTCTGTTTCTTTGTCTTCCCATTTTGCCTGATTCTTTGTATTTTCCACCTTAGTTGTTTTAGCTGATCAGTGATAATAGCCTCAAGCTGTAATCAGCAGGGGGGCTTAAGCAGCACTGGCTGGGGCAGAGTAGTTTCTGTGGGTGGGGCTGTTGCTTTTCCCCAGGCTGATGCCCCTTGGAGAGGAGTGCTCTGCCTGAGCAAGATGAATTCTGTAGTATCGGGAAGGACTCAGCACAGGGATCATGGCAGCTGTTCCTTCAGATCTCTCCCCAGGCTCTTCTCAAGCATCTCCAGTCTACTCTGCCTCCTTCTGCCAGAGCCCAGGGTAAGTGGCTGCTAATGAAATTTTGTGCATTGGCTCTTTAAGAGTCTCTGTGCATCTCCAACCATCTCTTCCTGGCAGACAGACACCCTGCTGCTTTTCATAGCTAGATGTTATCTGGGTCCTTTTCTGCCTCTAGTGCTCTAGGCTGGAGACCTCAGCTCGGGGTTTAGACCCCCCTGCTGCTGAAATATTTCTCTGGAACTTCAGCTGCCACCTGTGGGAGCCCAGCCAGCCCTCTCATGCCTCCTCTGCACTCCCTACCAGTCTTGTTGTAGTGTTTTCTTTCATTATAAGGCTTCTCTACAGCTATTATTCAGTTGGTAATTCAGGATGATTTCTCTACAATTTAGTTGTAATTCCAGATTGGTCCTGGGATGAGGTTAGTGTAGCTTCCGTTTTCTCCTGCACCATCTTGGATCTCCGTCTTGATTTTATTTTTCAATAAGTAGGTTTGGGGAGTTAACAAATGCCTTTTCTGCTATCTATATGTTTTCTGTTGAGATTGTCGTGCCATTTTTCCTTTTTATGACATTCTTGTAGTAAATTACAATAATTTTCTTATGTTGATTTATTCTTGCATCCTGGGATAAATGCTACTTGATCATGATATACATAATTTTTGGTTCTGGGTGTAATGTCTTCTTGAGGATTTTTGCCTCTTCTTACAGTTTTCTCTTTCGCTCTCTCTCTCTTTTTTGTATATTCAAAATAAAGTAGGTAATATTATGGGAAAAATTATGTAAGTTCCAAGGAATATATAATATATGCCTATGATTTTAAAAGTCAATTACAATATCATGACTTAATGGAAAAAGAGCAGTCTCTTTTCCTACCCTTTTCCATACCCAGAGTGCCAGTCCTAGGAGGTAATCATTTTTTGTTCTTTTAGCTGCTTTTTTTCTTCTTTTATTTGCAAAATCTATTTATGCTGTTCTTTATTGCTTTTTCTTTTTATACATGATCTGTCTACTTTTTACTATAACAGAACAGGATTGAGCTTTCTAATGCCACTGATACTCCCTTATCCCTCCTCCTCTGTATATATATAATTATAATTATATCACGTTTGGTTAAATGAATATTCAGTATTTTTATTTCTGTGGTGATGTAAGAATTGTTCATGTCTGAAATAGCTAGTATATTTTTCTTTCTTAGAAAACCTTTTTTTGCCTAGAGTTAGGAACTGCCTAATCATTTGTTATGATTATTACTACTTCTCCCCTTAAACTCTCTAAAATAACTGTTAAAATTTTTTAATGTAGTCACATTTATCAAGAATTGTATCTAGTTCAGTTTTTACTTGAAGGCATTCCTCTGAAGCCCTCCCTTTCTCTTTCCCTTCTAAATCACAGTGCATTGCAATATTGAAGAGATGCCTTTTTACTTTGTAGGTTCTTCCCTGAGATTTTTAACTTACTCCATGTCCTGATTCCAGAAATATGAAATTCTGATGAGTGCATAGATTCTACTTTTTGTGCATTTGCTGCCTTCATTACTACACGTTGACATTGTTGAAGATAGATATTTCTGAGTTACCCCTGTTAGTCTGATAGTAATATATAAAGGGGATGGAAAGGTATAATAGTTGCTAGGTTTCTTCCAGGGCACCTTAGGTATGAACACTTAGTCTTATAGCTCTTTAGACAATACACACACACACACACACACACACATGCACACATACACATGCACATCACAAAATGATTTTCCTATTATTTTAGACCAGCTTGGTCAAAGTGATTTCTAGACTCATTCACATCTTGATCTAGAATTAAGCTTTCCCATGACAGTTTAGGTCCTGGTCACTAATCCATGCCTTTCCTTTCCCTGACATGGAGTTCCTTAAGTTTTCTGATACCCACCGATCTCATTCTGAGGCCTCCTGACCAAGAGAGATATAATATTGTGACTGAAAAGAGCAACAGTCTGGGTCCTAATGAGATCTTTGATTTCTGTGCATACTTAGCCTCTCCCCTGATCTCTATTCCATAGGACTTATGGAGGAGGAGTGGGTTGTTTTATGAAGGTAAAATTAATGTCATTTTCTATCTTTCTTATTTAACAGTTGTTACTTAATTGCCAAATATTTCTAAAACTAAAACAACTTACTTAAATGATTTTTCTCAAAGCTGAAAAGATCTCCTTTGAACATATTTGCCAATGATAAATCTGATAAGGGGTTAATACCCAAAATTTATAAAGAACTCATACAACTCAACACCAAAAAAACCCCAAAACAATCCAATTAAAAAATGGGCAAAGGACCAAAATAGATACTTCATATGTCTACTAGAGACATCCAATAGACATGAAAAGATGCTCAATATCACTAATCATCAGATAAAGGCAAATTAAAACCACAGTGAGATATCACCTCACACTGTCAGAATGGCTACTATCAATAAATCTACAAACAACAAGTGCTGGCCAGGATATGGAGAAAAGGGAACCCTTGTGCACTGTTGGTGGGAATTTAGATGGTGCAGTCACTGTGGAAAGCAGTATGGAGTTTGCTCAAAAAATAAACAATGTAACTGCCTTATGACCCAGTGATTCCATTTCTGGGGATTTGTATGAAGGAACCCAAAACACTAATTTGAAAGAACATAAGCACCCCTGTGTTCCTTGTAGTGTTATTTACAATAGCCAAGCTATGGAAGTAACCCAAGTGCCCATCAGTAGATGAGTGGATAAAAAAAGTAGTGGTACAATAAAAAATAAAATAAAATGTAAAAATTAGTGGTACCAAGTAGATTAAAGAAAAATAGTTGTACAATAAAAAATAAAATAAAATGTAAAAAAAAGTAGTGGTACATACATATATGCTATAAAATATTAGTTGGTCATTAAAAAGAAGGAAATCTTACCCTTTGCTACAGGATGGATGAACCTAGAGGGTATTATGCTAAGTGAAATAAGTCAGTCAGAGAAAGGCCAATACCACATGATTTCACTTACATGTGGAATCTAAGGAACATAAATGAACAAACAAAATAGATACAGAGAATGGACTGATGGTTGCAAGAGGGAAGGGGTGTTGGGGGACTGGGTGGAAAAGGTGAAGAGATTGAGAAGTACAGATTGGTGCTTACTAAATAAGTCACAGGGATAAAAAAATATAGCATAGGAAATATAGTCAATACTATGTTGTACACCTGAAACTGATATAAAATAATATTGAATGTAAAAAAAAGATCTTTAAGATATATGCCTTGCTGTTTCTTATACTAGTAAAATAATTACTTCCTTACTAAGTACGTATTATTATGTTTTTAACTTAAAAAAACGATGGGCTTCTTTAAGGTTATTTGTCTTGTCCTTTCTTACTTATCCAGAAATTTCCAATGTCTAGGATAGTGTTTGGCCCAATGGGGCTTAGAAAATGGTTAGGAAGGAAATGAAAATGTATTCTTATGTTTTTCCATAGCCTTTCAGATTTGACTGGTTTTATATTACCAATTTAAACTAGTATCTTTTAAATTGATAGCTATTTTATCCTTTTTGTGGCATATACAGATGTATATTCTAATTTATGCTGTATATTTTTTCTTTAAAAATTTTTTCAATGATGTTAAAGTCCCACTTGTTTCCTTGCAAAGAGTCCAGAATGCAAAAACCCATTCTTCGTGAAATAAATAACAAGAGCTTTGCTGCTTGCATGTCCTCCCCAGAGACATCCCAGTGGCTTAGAAGTGGTTTCTGGTTGAGATAAACCAATATTTCTTTGAGTCTCCAGTTCTTCGTCTGTAAAATGCATAGGCTGTATCCGTTTAGCTCTGAAATTTAGTTACAATAGATAACAGACTTTGTATGAAGTTTATTACTATCACTATTACATGACTGTATTGCTATTAAGTTTTTTCTCCTGCCATCATTTTAATAGGATTTTCACTTTTATACGCTTTATCTCCAAATCATTAATATATTACAGTATACGGAATGGCTCTGAAAAGGTCACATTTTGTTTATCTTGGGACATTGTCAATTTTTTATAAATTTTGCATAACAGATTCTTAAATTAGTGTATATGTACAAGACACTTCATTAAAAAATGTTCCACAACTGCCTATTTTGGTATAAGTTTAATTAATGGCAAAACATTGTACTGTACTAGTTATTAGTCTTTGGTTAATCCTTTCGGTTTTCCATGAACTTTGAATGATTTCAAGTATTTATTTCTTGATATGTTTCATTTGTATTTATAATTTCTCATGATCATGATAATTTTCTGTCTAGTTTCTTATTTCTTCAAAGTACACTTTTCCAACGCTAACTTGTTTAATTTTTATCACTAATAAAAGGTGGGGCAAAAGTAGGTTTACAGTTGTTCATGTGAAAAATAATACAGACATTAATAAATAATACTATAAGAGTAAACTTTGCATTTTGTGTACTCACAACTGTAAACCTACTTTTGCCCCACCTTGTATATACTTTCATAGTGTTTTTTGTGTTTCTCTTTAGTGGGAATTTACTGTCAATTGATAGAATGACGTCTGGATGTAAGAAGGATGTGGTAGTTACAAGCCTGCCTGGGCTATTTAATGCAGTGGTTCTTTTGCATTTTTACTGCATTAGTGTTAAATCTTCTAAGGGTATTCTGAATATAAAATATATTAATGCTGCCATCCTAAATAGGCTCCAATTTAGAATGAATCCATTCATGGGAAGCAGGAGGCAATTTTCTCTCATATGCAAAATTTCATTATGTTCAACTGTGTAGCCTTTGTCATTTTTTCATTATTTTGCTTTTGCAATTTCAATCTGATTTTTCTAATCTTACTGTGGCTTGAGTTTTTGGGCTACCATCACAGGAGTAATGTTGTGTATTCTGTTTAAAACCTTTGATTTGCCAAAGACAGAGGTGAGACTGTACTTAGCTTCTTCACAGACGCTTATGACCTTCCTACTTCTTTCTAAAAAATGAAAATATAAGTTTCTATTAAATAGGTGAACTTGAATGACAATAGAAAACACAGTATGATATTCTGCTAAAGAAAGCAGAGTTTAAAATATAGTTTTCTAATAATTCACAAGTCTTGTAATATCTCTTTACAGCTTGCAAAGAAGGAATCCTTAAGTTTTTTTAATCTCACCCAATTCTTTGGGATTGAAACCACTGTTCTTATACATTGGCATCAAGCTTCTTTTCTTTACCAAGTAAAACGGCCTTTTTATGATTGCTATTGCATATATAGACCTTAATTTTCGTTTTCAGCTGCTCTAAGTCTTCTGTATAAGGAGGGAAGAAGAGAATTGATTATAGACAGGTGTAGCTTCTAATAGTGGGAGGAGATGTGATTTTAGATGGTCCTGGGACAGGGAATGAAATTACATTGCATCACACAATGAGAAATTTAGTCCTATTCCAGTTTTTATTCATTTTCTTGGTTTATAAGGAGAAAGTATGTTTATTTCTAGTTTTTAATATCTAAGACTTTCTAATCTTTCACTTTTCAACAAAATGAGTGTGGGCTTAGTTTTCTAGTATTTTAAGGGCAATGTTATATACTAGACTTTAGTATCATTTCATTTCTGTCATATCTAATTTAGGACTACTTATATTTAGGGTAAGCAATGCCATTTTCTATTTATGAAGTAAATGCTGTACCATTTGGTATGAAGTTTCCTGAATATCTTTCAGGGGGCCTTTTTCAACCTACCACAGATAATGTAACTTGCAATGGCATTTCCAGCTAATAGCTGTACACTCCAATACCCAGTGTAATTTCTGATTCTGCCCCTGTAAGATTTGTAAATTACCTTTCTTCCTTAGGCTTTTTACTTAAAGCAAGTTCCAAATGAGAATTGTAGGACTCTTAATCAGGCCAACATTTCTAAATTTTTTTTCTGGGGAAGGCTGAAACCTTTGATAAATTCAGCTTTAATAATTAAGTACAGACAGGGTAAGTGATAGACTCTTATGACAATATAGTAGATTAGAGGTAACCTGTATTTTTTATCATGTTAAAATATATATAAATTTTTCACCCTTTATTTTTAATTGGGAGATATCCAAATGTTAGAATCTGTAGTTCTTTTCTTTAGAATTCTTTAGCCTGGTCAGAGACCAAGCCTTTAGTCTCTCGCTTGGTGGCATTCTCGGAATAGAGAAGATAAAGGACTGAGGTAAACTTTGACTTAACTCTCCAGGTTTCAATTTTCCTCTTCTGTTATGCCTGAATCTTCCAGACTGGAGCTTCTGTCCTTTTTTTCCCTACAGATTAAGCATATCTCCTGCATGTTGTTTGGGGTAGAGGAGAGAACCTAGAGATGTAAATGCTCCTTACTGGATCTTCAGGCAGTCTCCTTGTTTTCAGTATCATGCGTCACCTCTTGCCCCTTGGCAACCTCCTCAGTTATTTGTTCCTTATACTTCCTAACCCTTTTTGGGGCCCTGGGGCATGCAACATGAATTACTTTGCGTTGATATCCTTCTCTTAGTAGTCAGTTTTCTTTGCTCTTGGACTATTAACTTCATCTACTTCTTATCTTTCGAAAATGTATTGACATGTTGTTTTCTGTTATTGTATTTTCTCCTGTTTTTCCTTTTCTGTTGAAGTCTCTTCTGTAATTCCTATTTTAGTGAGGTTTCAAATCAAAATGCGTATAAATGCATATGTTCCACTACATTTATCGGGAAATCCCCAGAACTCAGAAGATGGTGTTTTATCTGTTGGCTTTCTTGAGCCAATAATTCAAATAAATAAAGAAAGGTACTGTTCTGAGTGACCAGCCTAGTGATCTGAGAGAGTCTGTCTGATGTGAGAAGGAAGTCCTGGTCTAGGGTAGGCAGAGCTTGACTTTTAAACTTCAGTCAGTTCTCTGATACCACAGAAATATTCTAAAGGTAAATAAATGATGAAAAATTCATTTACTTGTGAAAAAACACTTCAGCCTACATTTGTTTGGTGCTAGTTACTTAAAACTGAACAAGAAGTTAATTTTGCTCCATTAAATTAATTATAGTGAGTAACTGAAGTTGAATAAAAGGTAAAAGATGTTACTACTGCTAAAACGTATTTTTAATCCTGGAAAATATTGAAGAACACTGATACAGACACTATTAAAATGATGATTCTATTGAAGGCAAACCCCAAACACCAGTTTAGAAGAAAGCTTTTTTTCTTAACATCCTGTTTTTGACCTCATGTTTTATTTTTCAGAGACATAACCTTGTAACACTTCCAGAAATGAACATAGTTCATTACTTTTATAAGAAAAATGTTAATGGATTATATGTTCAGAAAAATAAAGCCTAGGATATATTTTGTTTATAAGAAATGCACCAGTATCTGATATTTACTAAAACTTGGAGCAGTCATCTATTATCATGAAAATCTCAACTTAAAGTAAATTAAATTATTGAATACATTTACAGACTTAAAGAAAATCAGAGATGAAAGGGTATTTTGAAGATATTCTAACTCAGTGGTTTTAAAACAATAATTTCCAAAGTCTAGGTTTCTGTATATTGCCTCGAGACCACATAGAGGGATATGTTACTACAATAAGTATTCTTTTTATGTCACTGGAGCCCTATTTATTTCTTTTATATATTGTACTTTTAGATAAGATTGTGTTTTATTTTTATTTTTAATTTAAATTTAAATTTTTAGAGAGAGGGGAAGGAAGGGAGAGAGGGAGATGTGAGAGAGAAACATCAATCGGTTGCCTCTCGTAAACACTGTGATGGGGGACTGAACCCACAACCTAGGCATGTGCCCTGCCTGACCAGGAATTGGACCAGTGGACTTCTGCTTTGCAGGATGACACCCAATGAACTGAGCCACACCTATCAGGGCAAATTGTGTTTTAAAAAGGACTTCACCTAAGTATATACCATTTGAACCGACTGCTTTTTTGAAAGATCACCAGTGATGTCTCTTCATTTGCAAAATCAAGATCATTTTTCCCCGTTTCTTACTCGACCATCTAGTGTTAGTTTATACTCCTGTTCACTCTTTCTTGAAATATTCTCTTCCGTGGCTTCTGTGACACTATATGCTACTGATTTATTCTATTTTTATGTAATCTCTCTCTGTGTCATTCAAGCTCTTTGTCTTCTACCAACCATTGAAGTTTGGAGTTTCTCACAACTCAGTGTCCTGGACCTTCATTGTTTCTCATGCTCTGCTCTTTCTAGAAATCTCATCCACACTGTGGCTTTAGTTATTTCCTAAAACCTGTGACTCAAGACTGTTGATTTATTTTTTTTTTAAACAGAGTTTTACAGTTGATTTGTGTATCTAATTGCACACTCTGATACTGCCTTTTGAATTTCTCAAAAATACCAGAAATTTAATATATTTTAAAGCTAAACTTCATCTCTGTTCTCCAAACGGTACAAACCAGTCTTTTCCCAGCATTTTCTGCCTTACTTAAATAAGAAATCTAGACGTTATCTTTCACCCTTTTCCCATCGCTCTGATCCTTCTCCAAGCCTTGCTTTGCATCTCCAAAGTATCTCTTAAATTATTTCCCTTTCTTTCCATTACCACTGCCACAACTCTGCTCTGACTTGTCAATCAATCATTGCCTCTTGCCTGGACCACTGCAGTGGTATCCTAACTGGTCGTGCAATGTCCACTTTTTCTGTTTTTCATACTATATCCAGAGTGATCATCCTTAATCTTTAGTGATATCCCCTTGCTTTCAGGTTAAAGACCAAAATTAGATTATGAAGGCAGTTGACACTCTTCTTTTATGAACAGCTTTTTGATTTTCCCATGTGTTTTGCTGTTGATGCAAAAATAACTGAGCCACACCAGCCAGGGCTAACTGATGTTTTTTACTTACAGTGGTATTAAAAATTTGAAATGGAAGCTATATTTGATAAAATATATAAATATTCTGAGAAAAATTGGTACTTTATAAGGTTTAAGGTTCAAACTTTGATCAAACTGAAGAGATAATTTTTTTTGTATATTTTATTGATTATGTTGTTACAATAGTTCCAATTGATTATGTTGTTACAATAGTTCCAATTTTCCCCCCTTTGCTCCCCTCCTCCCAGTACCCCCCCTTACCCCAGCAATCCCACCCCTCTTAGTTCATGTCCATGGGTTGTGCATACAAGTTCTTTGGCTTCATCCTTTCCTGTATTCTTCTTTTTAAAAATAATTAATTTTTTATAACAATAAAAAATAACAATTCCCCCCTCTCAGACTTAAGACCCTTTATAATCTTATAAAGGACAATGGTTGAAGGTCTCGTCCTCCTCTAGCTGCTTCAAGCTGGACATGGTCATCATCCTACCTACCCTTGGGTCCAGAAATCCCTAATAAGAGTCGGGGTGTAGAGGGGAGGGTGGCCTTCCCACATGGGTTAGGATCTTGCAGACTCCAGGTCGGTTGGCTGTCCCCAGATCATGGCATGCTTGGTTTAACAGGCTGACATCCTTGTTGTATTCTTAGGCTCGGTAGATTAAAATTTTGAAATGGAAGCTATATTTGATAAAATATATAAATATTCTGAGAAAAACTGGTACTTTTTAAGATTTAAGGTTCAAACTTTGGTCAAACTGTAGAGATAATTTTTTAAAAGAAGCATTTTCAAATTGAATTTTCCATCTGGTTTTTTTTAGTCTATACAAAAGCGAGTTGGGTTTTATTAGACTCATATTCATTGTTTTCAGTTTTATGATTTTATTGACATTTTAAATTACTAATCATTTGTGGTTTGTCACCTGAAAATGAATATTTTTAAATGGACATTTGGTATTTTAATATGCTATAGGTAGTAAGAATATCTTTTACTTGACAGCTGTTAGAGTTTTAATTTAATTTATGAAGTTGATAATTATTTGTTTACTAGTTTTTATAAGAAGACTTTAATGATTTATGTAGCATAGTCAATTATTATTTGTTGGAATAACTGATTAATTTCAGTCCTTTTAAAAATCATGTTTGATTTTACTTTTGTCATCTGGAGACACATTTCTAGGTAAGAACTTTTGTGCTTTTAATAATCTATCACTATGAAACAAAAACAGAATTATGCGTAATAACATATAAAATACAGGTAATAATAAAAATCTTGGAAGTATTTTGTTTTATTTTTAAAAATATTTTTCTTGTTTTATCTACAAGCTATACTATAATTAGTAAAATGTATAATTGTTTCTATATTGTACCTAGAGTATTTACTGTCAAGCAATAGTGATATAATTGGTTTTCTTTTATGTTTTCATCACTATCTTGATTTTCTGTCAGGTGGGTTAGCTTGATTGTATAGCCTTCACATTAATCAGTTTGCATGTAAATTGAGTCAGCTTTGATTTTAATATTGCTTTCTTGTGAAATATTAATGTTTTTATTAAATCTTTACTACTTCCAGGTATATTGAATATTATAGATAGATTGTAAGATGAAAATTGGAATTAGTCTAATGTCTTGTCTTGAAGTACATGATGAATTAGAGTGGTTTTCCTCTGTAGCGGGGATGATGTTGCCATGGAGAGTACTTCTGTTGCCATGACATTAGCTTGCATATTTTGATACGTCTTCAGTGGAAGATATTCTCTGTTTCCTGGCAGACTGGAATAGTGTCATTCTGTCTTTTACCAAAATGTGTTATTTTTTAAATTGAAAAATATAATAATTTCCAAAGAATTTTAATAGCTAAAGAAAATACACTTGTTTATTTTAATTATGTTTCCTGTTCTGCTTTTGGAACACAGCAAAATATTCTTAGTTTGCTTTGTATAAGGAAGAGAAAGGAGAAAATCATTTTTCTAGTTTTCTTAGTAGATAAAATATTTGATTTTCCATTGAATTTTGTTGACAAAATAAATAGCTAAAGATGAATAATTTGTAATCAACTTCAGCTGGATATAGATATATAATGTTACCATACAACTAAAAGACACTGCTAATGATGATATATTGGTAGCAGAGAAAGGGCAAGTAAATATAAATAAGGACTTCACAAAAATGGAAGAGTCAGTGAATTCCAAGAGGGTAAATATATAAAGTACAAAATGAGTTTTCATGTAAATGATCTATATTAAACACAATGAATGAAGGATAGTTCTCGTATTGATAACATATTTAATGTTGAAACATTACTGGTAGATTTTTAAAAAGTAGTTTATTCACTTACATTTAGAGAGAGAGGAAGGAAGGGAGAAAGAGAGGGAGAGAAACATCAGTGTGTAGTTGCCCATTGTGCGCTCCTAACTGGGGACCTGGCCTGCAACCCAGGCATGTTCGAACCGGCATCGAACCGGCGGTGACCTTTTGGTTCACAGGCTAGTGCCCAGTCCACTGAGTCACACTAGCCAGGGCTAATGGTAGATTTTTTAAAATTCTGATTTACAGTGGTGTTTTTTAAATTTAAATTTAAATTTATAACTATATAATACAGAAATTTTTACATGTAATAAAAAAATAGATAGAAAGTCTCCCTCTCACACTTCTCCCGTCCCTCTGTTATCCATTGTTGTTAGTTTTAAATTTATCTTTTTACAGTTTCTTTATGCATTTATAAACAAATACAAATGTTCATACATTTTTATTCCTAACCCACTTTTCAAGAAAAATAGCATATTTTTCTCTTTGCTTCTCAGAATTTGTTCCAGTCATTTTTTTTAAAAGCTTTTATTTACGTATACTTTCAGAGAGTGGGGAAGGGAGAAAGAGAGGGAGGGAAACATCGATGTGTGAGGGAAACATCAGTTGGTTGCCTCTCGCACATCCCCAACTGGTTACCTGGCCTGCAACCTAGGTGTGTACCACGACAGGGAATTGAACCATCAACCTTTTGGTTTGCAGGCCGGTGCTCAATCCAGTGAGCCACACCAACCAGGGCTGTTCCAGTCATATTTTTAAATGTATATTTTATTAGTGCTCTAATTTTAGCATCTGGGGACATACTGGAATCAGCAAAAAGATGAAGGACTATTATTGATATCTTCCAACTCTTATGCTTGTGGCAATTCAGAATTTTAGGAGGAAATTATTTAAAAGCATATATTTTGTCAATTTATAATAAAAAATTCTTTCTCCTTTTATTGTCAAAGTTCAGTGATACCATTAGTGGCTCTTTATACTGATAGACCAATTCAATTTATAAAAGCTACAAACTGAAATATTCTGTAAATGAGTATATATTTGCACAAACTTTTTTTTTGCTTCACAGTGTTTTCTTTTTTGTATTAGTCCCATTTATCCTTAGAATATCAAATTAGATATTAGTGTTGCTTTCTTAGGGAAGCTGATCTGACTACATGAGTGTGATTTTCCCATAATACTCTTCTTTGTGCCAGTACTAGGAGCATAGACAATTATTTTAGTGAGACTGTGCAGGACAAATGAACAACAAAAAGGAGATTGATGTAGTTGATGTGTAAAGTAACTAGGCTGCAGATGTTTCTTATATCTAGAGTTTGATCACCTATCAGTAGACTGCTTTTATTTAGATGTGTTTACCAGAGAAGAGGAGAAAATGTGTGTTGGCTAGCTCTAAAAGTTAATGGAATTTTATACCAGAAAACAGTAGTCTTGCATATTGAGAGTTAATCCTGAGTTGTGGAATACTCACATATTAACTCATTCCTTCACCTAGTAAGTGTCATCTACTATATGTCACATGCATCGCTGAGTTTTAGAAATAATGTCGATGAATAAAGACAGGGTTTCTGCCTTCAAATGGACTTAATGTCCTGTGAAGAAAACTTGACATAACAAGTTACATTACGGTGTGTAAGGTGAAAGTGCAGACTGATGAAACAGGGGAGGCGTTATGGTGCACCCAGAGAGTAGAGTGCATTGGAGATTAGGCCTATGCTAAAGATAGGACAGGGTACCTGGTTCAGTAAGGCTTACCCTGTTGCGTGAGTGGTAGAGTTTGGCTCAGTGGTTTAGGTATTGAAGAAGTTTATTAGGCAGTTTGAGCTTTCCTTTAGGGGAAGCTAGCCAGGCCACTTACCAGTTGCTTTCCCCACCTACTTGCCTCTCTATACAAAACTAGACTGAGAGTAGTTAGAAAACAACTGACTTAAAATTGGTTTCCTTTGGAACAGTTTTATATGCTCATCACCTGAGATCATTTAACACAACCTTTTTAGCCTTTCCTTATTTGCCTTTGGACAAATGATACATTTTATTTTGTTAATGGTAGAAAAATTTCTGTGTTACAGTGATTTGGGAATATTTTGGATAAGTCATAACCTTTCTGGTTGTCCTTTTGTTTATCTGTAAAAAGAGGGAGCCCCTCATTTTTCTTTTGGGGCTCCTCATTTTCCTAGTATTTTTACCCAGGTCTAGTAACTGGTCTTGGTACCAACTGGGTATTTTCATTTAACTTGCCTTTATCCCAGCTTCCTTATTGGTTAAAATTTGAAATCACGTGTAGCTCTATGGAATTGCCCAGATATAGAAACTAAAGCTGAAGTTTCTGATGTCTTTGTGTAACTATAGTTTTTTTTAAAAAAATGTTTCATTGGAAATGAAAGCCACAGGCTATTTTATATTAAGACAACAGCCAGAACAAATTAATTGACTGGTGAATAAGATAATAAAATAGTAATAAATGTATTTTTGAGTAATTTCACCAATTTTAATAAACCAAGAAGCTTCATCAATTCTCTAATAATTTTATTCTCAAATCACAACTTCAGTTTCCATAAATAGCAGTAAAACCTTTCTAAGTAAATGAGAAATGTCAGCAAGCTTTTGAAAATGGAACTCTCCATTTTCTTCCCCTGCTTCTTTCCATGATACCTCTCCCTACTATCTCATCCAAGTTTGTGACTTTTCAGAAATGGAATGCCAAGTGATGGCCTTGACATTTTTTTTTTTTTGGAGAATGGCGTTTCCCTCTCTATATCAATAAGAATGGCATAGAGTAGCGAGCTAACTTAGAAAACTTGAGCAAACTTTCCCTCAACTCAAATACATTCTTGGTCCTATTGCTTCGAACTTTCTTGTAAGCTAATTGTTTTCAAAATTCAATTTGTGCATTTCTCTTATTCCAGAAAGCTTCCTTTCCCCCTGTCCCTTTGATTTTGATATTCCTCTGTTGTACTTACCAACTCTTGTGTTCATTTTAGCACTTCTTTAATCTCTGTTGCAGATTAGATTAAAAGCCTCATGTGGTTGAGTTCATATCTTCTCCAACTAGTATAGTACAGAGCACATAGTGGGTAATTAGTATCGAATGAATGACTTTTCCTTCATATAGCTGTTTGCTATTTGCTTCTTAGTGAAACATGGGCATAGGATCTACAAGTCACTAAGACCCTGGTTGTTTTACTTTTCTATTTAGTAGTATTACCAATTAGAATTTCTTGATTTCTTTAAAACTAAATTTTAGAACAACAAAAATAAAACTAATATTATGGTAAGGCCAGGGATCTTTCTTACCTTCAGGGTGTGATACTTGTGAAGAAAGCATTATGGTTTCAGTGTAGGACCTGGAATATGTCTTATGACAACATATCTTCTCCCATTTTACTAGTGGAAGTCATAGAGTAGGGCTGCAAAGCATTGTAGATATCTCTGGTCAGGGTACTTTGTTTTAGGCAAACAAAATATTACATTTTTATAAGCAAGATAGGTGAGGCCCACACTTTGAACTGCTTAAAATCATGAAATAAGTAGTTAGTAGAGGCAAAGAGAAACTAAATGTCTTGTTTTCATTGCTATTATTACTTTTATATTCCTTTTCTTCAGAGTCTCTCAACTTTGGTACAACTGACATTTTGAGCTGGGTAATTCTTTGTTGTGTCCAGCTGCCCTGTTGTATTGGTCGGATGTTCAGAAACATTCCTGGGCTGTACCCACTAGATGGCAGTAGCATCCCCTCCTTTCCATAGTGTGACAACCAAAAATGCAGTCAATGCCAAATATTCCCTGGAGGGTAAAAGCACCTCTTGGTTGAGAATCACTGCTTTACACAACAGAACAATATCACTTATGCTTCCATTTTGATTTCTCCTTACTTAGTTTAGAGACTTCTCTTTGGCAAATGGCCATCCTCTTCTTCTAAAGTCAGGCTCTGCTCTCACTTAGAAAAGATTCTCCTAAACATCTTTTTGTTACCACACATTTTCGTTCATTACATTTTTGATGATCATGGCTATCTCAAGTTATACTGATAATTATCTTCAGATATAAGCTGTCCCCAGTTTTTTATTTGACAGCTCATCTGATAAAATCAGATTTTTTTTTCTGTAGAACTAAGTATTGTATTTATCAGTTAAATGTAACTTTGATAATTATTTTCATTTAAATACATGCTGGTGAATTTAATGAACTTGAAATGCATTATTCCCTAATTACACATTGGAACATGTAGCTTGAAATAATGGTTTTGTATCCTTGTTTATATTTGAGCAAGATTGTGCATTTCAAGTTTGATAACTCAAGTATTTATTTTTAAAAGGCTTAAATTTTTGTATGATATAATATAATAGCCCTTATTATTTTGGGGATTATGAAAAAAATTTTAATAGTGATTGATATACATGATATTTTACTAATATTGCTAATATAATTTTATAATTAAAATAACCCATTTTAAAATAAAGTTAACTATACCTGAGACTAATATTTTGTAATAAGTTTAAAATTTTTTCACTTTATTATTTTTCATTATTAAGTATTTATGGAACATTTTACTAGGTGTTTTGTAGGCATATAATTAAATATGGTTTTTGCAGAAGTAGGTGTTTAAATACATTTTACTTATGGCATCTATGCCATTGTTAGATTTACATTCAGTAATTGAGAACTACAGTATTTTAAATATATAATTAAAATTTTTTATCATACATTTTATTAAGTTTCATAAAGATGCTTTGAAATTCCCAATCTTATGAAATCTAGAGTTTCAAATTAACATAAGTGATTTTATGTGCTATAGAGTAAGGAATGACTTAAGTTTCTGAATAATTGCTTATAAAGACAGAAGAGTCAGTGCACACTATATTCTTATTGGACAAGATGGGGTCTTGATTTTCAGAGAGAAGAATGTAAAATATATTTAATATTTATTGTACAAATAATATATTAAAATACTTTTTAGAATTTATTAAGTACCTATTATGAAATATTCTAAAACTATCAATCATTAATTTTCTTAATTTAAGAACTCAATTTGTATTGATTTTTAAGGGTCTCATACTCATAAATAAATATGGAACAGAAATAAACGATCTGTGTGTTAAGTATGACACTCCTTTGGCAGAGATAAATGGGGTCGAATGGGATGGTTACACTCCTTTCTCCCCTTACTCCTTTTTTACCCCTCACTCTTTAGTAAGAACCATTCTTACTAAAAGGCCTGTGACATAGCTGTCTGTTATGCTTTATTAGAAAAAAGATTAAAGTTTATCAGTTTTTTTTCATTAATGTGTTGACAACTGGAAAATTTGGCAGTTTTAGCATTTATAAAAAATTCATTAAGGCTAACTAAGATTTATTTGTGATCATCCTGAATGATATATGTTACCAAAATGAATCTCTTAGGTCAAATAAATGGATGAAAACTTCCATTAAAATAACACATATTTGATTTTATATGCATTCATGCTTAAACATAAGACTGAGGGAAAATAGCATATATGTTCTTAAGTTTGCTACAGATAAAATGTCTTTCCTATCAACTCCAGTGATTTGTCTTTCTTAGCAAAACTTAAGTTATACTAAATTTGTTATTATATGGACTTCTGTTTAAAAAAAGTTTTCTCAAACTTATAAAAATCTGTTAGAATGCAATTTGACTTGTGTATTTTAAAAATGTATTAGTAATGAGAACACTTAGCAGTGTTTCCTTCCTGAGTACCTTTCTCATAATATGGTCCCACTCCTAACGCCCTCGCTGAATCGACATACTTGTCTCTCCTTCAGTAGATCCTTTATTTTTCTACTCCTGTGTTCCGCTCACATTTACTTCATCTGCAAGTCTGCATGAGCAAATATTCTTCACGGCTTACCAAGTTTTCTCTACAGTCAGCCTTTAAGCTAAGTAAAGTATTCTCTTTTTACTATGTTCCCAGAATACATTTAAAACTTTTTTCCCTATAGTCTCTTTAATTACATGGCAGTGTTGCACATACAACCATTGCTAGTATTTCCAAAAATTTTACATGACTCCAAACAGAAATTTTGTAACCATTAAGCAATAACTTTTCCTCCCCCCAACCCTCAGCCCCTGATACCTCTAATCTACTTTCTCTCAGTATGAATTTGCTTATTTTGGATATTTCTTATAGAGTGAACTCACAGTTTTTGTCCTTTTGTGTCTGGCTTATTTCATTTATCATGTTTTTGAAGTCCATTCATTTTGTAGCACGTATTGAACTTCACTACTTTTTGTGGCTGAATATTATTCCATTGTATTATGTATATATAACACATTTTGCTTACCCATTCATATGATGATGGAAACTCATGCTGTTTTTACCTTTTGACTTGTAAATAATGCTGCAGTGAATATTAAAATGTCAGTATTTGAGTTCCCATTTTCAATTTTTTTGTATGTGTACTTAGGAGTGGGGTTGTGCTGAGTCATAGGGTAATTAATTCTATGTTTAACTTTTTGAGGAACCATCAAACTGTTATCTATAGTGGCTGCATCATTGTATTGCTATTCCCTATAGCAATATACATGGCTTCAAATTTCTTTACATCCTCTCCAATCCTTGCTATTTTCCCTTAAAAAAAAAAAAATAGCCACCATAGTAGTTATGAAGTGGTATCTTATTGTGGTTTTGATTTGCATTTTTTTTGCATTTCCCTCCAGGCTAATGACAGTGTGTCTTTTTATGTGCTTATTGGCCATTTGTATATAATCTCTGGAGAAATGTCTATTCAAATTCTTTGACAGGTTTTAATTGGGTTGTTTGTCTTTTTGTTGTTGAGTTGTATGAATTCTTTATTTTAGATGTTAAACCCTTACCCGATATTTGATTTGCATGTATTTCCTCCCATTCCATAGGTTGTCTTTTCACTTTTTTGACAATGTTTTGTGATGCACAAGTTATTTTTTAGTTTTGTTGAAGTCCAGTTTATCTTTTTTTTAAAAAAGTCCTCATGCTTTTAGAGTTATATCTAAGAATCTACTGCCAAACTCAAGATTATGAAAATTTACCCCTGCATTCCTCTAAGAGTTTTATAGTTTTAGCTATTATATTTAGATTGTTGGTCCGTTTTTATATATGGTGAGAGGTAGGAATCCAGCTTCATTCATTTTTTTATGTGGGAATCCACATAAAAAATCAGTTGGCTATCGACATACGGGTGTATCTCTACACTCTTAATGGTCTTTCATTGGTCTATATGTCTGTCCTGTGTCAGCAGCTGTTTTGATTACTGTAGCCTTGTACTAAGTTTTGAAATTGGTAAGTGTGAGTCCTCCAACTTTATTGTTTTGTTTTTGTTTTTCAAGATTCATGTGACTCTTCAAGGACTCCTGCGACTCCATGTGAAATTGAGAATCAGTTTTTCTATTTCTGCAAAAAAAAAAGACTTAGAATTTTAATAGGGATTGCATTGAATCTGTAGATTGTTTTGGGTAATATTGGCATATTAGAAATATTGTCTCCCTAAATTGGTCTTCTAAGACCAATTCCAATGTGGGAGGAGGTTTTCTTTGCACTGAGAAAAAAATCTTTGACACCAGATAGGTGTCCTACAATTCAACTTGATTCTGACACTGTCTACACAGAGATAGCATCAAATTCCGTAGGTTGAGGGTTCAGTCCTACAAGACTGCCCCACATTTGCCATTTCAGACTTCAGTCTTAAGCTCAGGCTGTAGATTGGAGGTTCCAAAAACCTCCTCCTTGGACTTTAGATGTCAGTCGTAAGTCCAGGTGGTTACCTGTACTTCTGAGCGACTGGCTGTAAATCAGAGGTTCTCATGAATCCCTCCTAAGGCCCAATTAGTTTGATAGAGTGGATCATGGAACTCAGAGAAACGCTTTACTTACTAAATTACGGGTTTATTATAAAAGGATATAACTCAGAAACAGCTAGATGGAAGAGATGCACAGGACGAGGTACGGGGAAGGGGCATGGAGCTGCCATGCTTTCTGCAGGCACACTGCTCTCCCCAACTCTTCAGATGTCCACCAACTTGGAGCCTCTTTGAAGCAGGTTTTTACAGAGGCTTCATTTTGTAGGATTGATTAAATCATTTATTACCTATTGGCCATTGATCCAGCTTCCAGCCTTTCTTCCCTCCCCTGAAGTTAGAGAGGTGGGATGGAAATTTTCAACACTCTCTAATCACAAGATTGCTTCCTCTGATGATCAGCCCCTATCCTTAGGTGTTTTTCAGAGTCACCTCATTAAGATAACAAAAGAACTTTATTGCTCTCATCAATTAAATTTCAAGGGTTTTAGGAGCTCTGTGCCTAAAAGTGGGAGGAGAACAAAATAATTATTTCCTATAGTAAATCACAATATCACACTTCCTTTTGGCACCACCATGACGTGAATGTTGGTCCCCTTGGAATTGTTCCAGAGGCTCCTTACACTGTCCTCATTTTTGGAGATTCTTTTTTTTCTTGCTGTTATGATTAGGTGTTTTTTGCTTTCTTATATTCCAAATTGCTGATTGGATTCTCAGCTTTATCCGCCCACTGTAGATTCCCTGTTAATTGTTCTTCATTTCAGTTACTGTATCCTTCATTTGTGACTGGTTCTTTTTTATGGTTTCCATGTCCTTTTTTATGCTGTTGAAGTTCTTTCTGAGTTCATCTGCTCTTCCCTTAAGTTCTTTTAGTATCCTTTTAACCAGTGTTTTGAACTCTGTATCTAGTAGGTTGCTTGTTTCTGTTTTGTTTAATTCTTTTTATGGAATTCTGTTCTTTCATTTGGGCCATATTTCTTTGTCTGTTTATTTTGGCAGCTTCCCTGTGTTTCTTTCTATGTATTAGGTAGAGCTGCTACAACTTCTTGGTTTGGTAGAGAGGTCTAAAGTAGTGGGCGTCCTTTAGGCTCCAGTAACACCGCCTCCCCTATTATTCAAGCTGCGTACTCAAGGTGCATCCACTGTGTGGCCTGTGTGCACCCTCCATGTGGGCTGTGTTCACCTTCCTCTTGTAGCTGAGCCTTGGTTGCTGTTGGCAGGTCAGTGGGAGGGACTTACCCAGGCCGATCAGGTGCAATGACTGGCCGTGACCTCTGACCACCAGTCTTCGACCATTGTGGAGGATCAGTTGTGTAGGGGCCCACTCCACAGAGAAGGACTTATTTCAGCAGTGCTCTGTTGCCTGCTGAGTCTGCTTCTTGAACATGTTGCTTGTGGAGGTGGTTGAGTGATGGTGCTTCGATGTGGTCTGTGGCTGTCCACTGGGTGCACAAGCTCTGAGGCTTCCTAGGAGCTGCAGGCCAAAGTCAACCACTGCCAGTGTTCTGTCCAGGGCCACCTGGCATAAGCTACAAAGCAATCTGCAGATGGTTGCTACTTGTGCTGGGCTTGGAGGTGTCCAAACGAGGCCATGCTGTGAATCAAGGGTAACTGCTGCTAGTGCTGGGCCTGGGGCCACTTAGCAAGCAGTGCTTGCTGAGGCCAGATGCTGCTTGTTTGAGAGGATTTAGGAAAAATCTGAAGGATGAGCCAAGACAAGCCATTTGTATGGAAAAGCCACTGGAAACAGCTTGGGTGGGCTTGAAAGATGGGTGGGGCAGGGCCTCAGGGCATCACCAGAGTGGGGCAAACAATGTAAGCCAGGATGTGACACCTGCCTGCCAGCTGTATGGGGGGAGTGCTCAGAAAAGGAACAGTGGCCTCTGACAGCAGTTCTATCTGGGAGAAAGCTGTGCCCCATCTTTCACCCTGATGACAGATAATTCAGTTCCTCCCTGTGTGCCTCTGGTGCCTTTTAAGCTGCTTCCCCAGTGCTGGAGCTCAGAGGGAGTGTGCCTGAGAAGGTGAGTCCATGTGTGGGTTCTTTATGAGGAACTGCTGGGGGTTCCAGCAGTTTCTTCCATGACTCAATCCCCACTGGTTTTTGCAGCCCGAAGTTGTGGGGACTTATTATCCTGTCACTGGAACCCTGGGCTGGGGACCTGTTGTGGGGCTGGGACCTCTTGCTCCCAAGATGTCGCTACCAATTTTTATCTGCCACACATGGATGTGGGACTAGCCAATTCTGCATCTCCACCCCTCCTACGAGTCTCAATGTGATTTCTCCTTTAATTCTGTGGTTGTAGGACTTCTATTCAGCTTGATTTCTGGTGGTTCTGATAATGGTTGTTCTATAGTTTAGTTGTAATTTTGATGTGGTAGTGCAAGGAAATGAGCCATGTTTACCTATGCTGCATATTTCCCTCTGTATAAATAATTGGTTTTGACAAAGGTGCCATGGCAACTCAGGAAAGGATAATACATTCGGCAACTGGTGCTGGATTGATTTGATATCCATCTGTCTGTCAAACAGTGAACCTAGTCCTTACTATAAATAAGTTAACCTCACATGGATCACATACCTTGAAATAAGAGCCAAATTTATAAAATTTCTCTAAGAAAACATAGTAGAAAATTACAGTGATAGGCAAAGATTCCTTAAAGAGGACACAGAAAACACAAATTATAGAAATTTAACATTGATGATTTTGAAAATATGCTCAACATCACTAATCATCAGGGAAATGCAAATCAAAACCACAGTGAGATATCACCTCACATCAATCAGAATGGCTGTGATCAAGAAGTCGAAAGGTAAAGTGTTGGTGAGGATGTGGAAAGCAAAAGGAACCATGTGCATTGTTGGTGGGAATGTAAATTGATATAGCTATTATCAAAAACAGTATGAAGTTTCCTCAAAAAATTAAAACTAGAACTACCCTATAAACCAGCAATCCTATTTCTGGGTATGTATCCAAAAGAAAGAAAACTAATATCTTGAAGAGACATCTGCAATCCTATGTTTACTACAGCATTATTCACATTAGCCAAAATATGGAAATAATCTAAATGTCTGTGAACAGATGAATGGATAAAGGAATTGGTGTATACATATACAGTGGAATATTACTCAGCTTTGAGAAAGAAGTAAATACTGCCATTTGCAGCAACATGAATGAAACTGCAGTACATTATGCTAAATGAAATAAGCCGGACACAAAAAGACAAATATCACATGTTCTCACATGTATATGGAATCTTAAAAGGTTAAAAAAAAAATTCAACTAACAGAGAATAGAGGTAGTTACCAGAGGCTGAAGAGTTAGGGGAAAAGGGGACATACTGATGAAGAGTTTTAATTATGAGTAAGTTCTGGAGACCTAATTATATTATGGTGATTATGATTAATAATAATAATAATAATCTATACTTGGAATTTGCTAGGAATAGATCTTCAATGTTCTCACTACCAAAAAGAAAAAAAAAGGTAACAATGTGAGATGATGGATATGTTAATCAACTTGATTGTGGTAATCATTTCACAATGTATACATGTCAAAACATCATGTTGTAAACCTTAAATTTTTATTTCTCAGTCATATTTCAGTAACAGAAATTATTTGACTTCATTAAAATAAAAATAACTACTGTTCAAAAGAAATTGTTATGAAAATGAAAAGGCAAGATAAAGACTGGTAGAAAATAGTTGCGGCACATATATCTAAGCAAGGCTCTTTATTCAGAATGTATGAACAACTTTTGCAACAGACTCTCTACCAAAGATGATACACAGAGAGCAAATAAGGAAATTAAAAGATCTTCAACAGCTTTGGTCATTAAAAAAATACAGAATTAGACACACTTTAGGATTAAAAATTTCGAATTAAAAAGGCTGACAGTATCTACCCCTAGGGTAGATACTCGTGTATATGACCTCATGTATATGGTGGGAATGGAAAATTTTACAGCCACTTTGGAAAACAATTTGACAGTTCCTTATAAACTTAAACATACATTTACTATGTGACCCAGACAGTTTCTTGTGAAGTTAAACATACATTTCCCATGGGACCCAGACATCCTACTCCTAGGTATTTACCCAGGAGTTATGAAGGCATGTGCACAAAGATGTTCACAGCACCATTATTCATGATAGTTTGAAACTGGGAACAATCCAGAGATCTATTAACTTGCAAATGCATAAACAATCTGTATCATATACATAAAATGGGATCCTAGTCAGTAGTAAAAACAACTACCAGTTTGTGCACCAGCATAGATAAATCACAAAAACTTCGTTAAGAATTTCTGTGAATTCTAGAAAAGGCATGTCTTATGTTACTGTTGCTAGAGAGTTGTTGGTAGGGAATTGACTGCAAATGTGAGGAGGAAACTTTGGGTGATTAAAATGCTGTGTATCATATTTTGGTGATGGTTATATAATTGTATCAATTTTGCTAATTTCATTGGTTAATTTTGCTTATTATAAATTATCCCACAATAAAGTTAAACATGAAAAAACAAAAAGTTTAAAAAATGATCAAACTTACTGTAAGCCATAGAAAAATTAGAAAGAATAAAAAATTTCACTCTTTTTCTGGACAAAAAGAAGGTAGATATCTAGTTTTACTTTAATTTGAAGATAACAAAAATTATATTCAGAAAAAGAATAGTAATTTTGCTTGATAAAAAGTCATTTATACTATATCTAATAAGTCAAATGTTAATTTCTTAGCTTTTTATTAACTATAATTATTTTAATTTACTTTAGAGATATAAACCTGGGCGATGTGATGATATTTTGAAGTGGAAGCCTCCCAGTCTGAATTCTGTGGATTTTCGCCTAAAGATAACAAGAATGGGAGGAGAAGGGTAAGTGCACCTTTGTTCCTGCACCATTCTAACATGAAATATAATACTGTGTGTGTATGTCTTCATTGTTTACTTGGTATCTAACATATACTTAACACAAAACATTGAACTATTGAATTTGACAATATCTTTTATACACATATCTATGTATCTATCTCATTTTCATAGATTTCTCCTTTGACATATTCCAGCTAATATTTTGTAGCATCCATTAAACTTTACTCATTTTAGTCTTAAAATAATTATTTCTAATATAAAAAATGAACTTCATTAAATTGTAAAAGTGAAAATAGATTTTATTTGAAAATAATCCTAACAAGTGAATTATAAATAAGATATAATCATTGTTATAATTAACTGTTTTGAAATAAGCCTTTTTTACTTTCAAGGAAATTATGTTTTCATTTGCATAGCAAACATTTATCCATACTTTATTAGGGTAAAGTTTTATTGTTGAATTTCATTAAGATTTTCCATAAGTTTCATTAAGTTTTAAATTTTTATTTATTGGTTAATCTTTTAAAAATAATTTCATTGTTTTATTTTACCTTGTTCCATAAAATTTTATTGCATCTTACATAAGTAAATGCATAATAGCAACATAAGAAGTGTTTAATCAAGAAAATCGTAAAGATAAAGTAAATTAAGACGACACTGGCAGAGAGATTAAAAAGTTTACCAATGCATGCTATGAAATCCTTACTTGACAAAAGTAAACCACAGATTTCCTTTTTTTATAGCTAATGGAATGAAGGATATGTGATCAGTTACAGGAATCCAGACTCCAGAAGATTGTCTTAAGCAACTATGCATTTTTAAATAGAGGACACTGTGGAGTGTGTTGAGTCCTAAGTAAAAAAGGGAGTTTAATAAGTCATATTGGTGTCATTTAAAAAAATAGACTATTTAATATTTTACAGCCTTAAATAAGACTTTGTGACTTAATAGCAAAATATAGTTTTGTCAGAACTATTATCTGGGACCCCAAATAGTGTTTAGGTATTTTGCTCTGCATTGGTCTGATTTAATCCAAGGATAGATAGATACAGTTTTTACTATTTATAGAAATATATATATATAGTCCATCAAGTAATATAAAAGATACTAGATAAGAGAAATAACATTTACAATCCATAATATCTGTATACCAGATAGATACTTTGTCATAAAGAATACTGAGGTTATTGCTTATCAATAATTATCCAAAAATATAATTTTTCTTATTTAACCTTTGGATAAATATTGGTGTTAATACCAATATCAATTAATAGTTTATGAATTATAAATGGTCTAGCAATTATATTAATATACTATTAAATATGGATAATTAAATATTATTAATACATATTTTTGGGAAACTGCCCCCAAACTGTATTTTAAACCTTTGGATAAGTATTTGTAAGTAGTAGCTTCAAGTTTATTCTTCCTGACAAAGTACCTGGTGTACAGATATTCTGGGTTGCCAGTGTACTGTGGAACCTACTCATCAGTGGAGTGTAGGCTTGATAGAACTTCTGGGAGTGCCTTATAGAAGACCACATCGCTTCTAAAACAGTGGAGGCTGAGGGATTGATTCTGATGGGTCTGCCTGCAACTTTTTATTTTCCTTTTTTTTAAGACAAAGATGAATATAGTTTTTTGGAAATAAGACTTCAAATGAAGTAAGATTTGTAAAATTGCTCTGTTACTAAATGTTCCATTTTGCCTAATG
Organism: Furipterus horrens; assembly: GCF_987537825.1. Lineage (NCBI taxonomy): Eukaryota > Metazoa > Chordata > Mammalia > Chiroptera > Furipteridae > Furipterus > Furipterus horrens. The sequence goes on along the minus strand of NW_028327176.1, from coordinate 132,522,230 downwards.
CTGTATTTATACTCTTTAGTTAAAGAGTATAAACCCTTGTGTGTTTTTATTGATTGTTTTCATTGAGTTTTGAAAAGTCATTTTGTTTTGCTTTTTACTGATTAAAATTCTCAGCAGTACTTAAAAGCTACATGAAGCTAAATGTAGAATGCCCATTTTTCTAAGTAGCAAAAATGATATTTTTCCTTGCATTTGTCCATTGCAATTAAGTGTAGCAAAATATAATTCAGTTTACTAGTTTGTCATCCTCGTTTTTGCTTTATTCTTTGTATGTTTTTAAGTATATTTTCTTTTTTTATAATATATTTTATTGATGATGTTGTTACAGTAGTTCCAGTTTTTTCCCCTTTGCTCCCCTCTGCCCAGTACCCCCCTTCCCTGCAGCAATACCAGCCCCTTAGTTCATGTCCATGGGTTGTGCATATAAGTTCTTTGGCTTCACCCTTTCCTATAGTATTCTTAACTTCCCCCTGTCTATTTTGTACCAACCCATTATGCTTCTTAATCCCTGCACCATTTTCCCACTTCTCCCCCTCTCCCGTCCCAGCTGATAACCCTCCAAATGATGCCCATACCTATGATTCTGTTCCTATTCTGGTTTGCTTACTTGGATTTTGTTTTTGTTTTTTAGATTCAGTTGTTGATAATTGTGAGTTTCTTGTCCTTTTAGTGTTCATAGTTTTGATCTTCTTTTTCTTAACTAAGTCCCTTTGACATTTCATATGATAGCTTGGTGATGATGAACTCCTTTAGCTTCACCTTGTCTGGGAAGCACTTCATCTGCCCTTCCATTCCAAATGATAGCTTTGTTGGATAGAGTAGTCCTGGTTGTAGGTTGCTTTTCATCACATTGAATACTGCTTGCCAGTCCCTTCCTGCCTACAAGTGTCCTCTGAGAAATCAGCTGATAGTCCTATAGGTACCCCCCTGTAGGCAACTCTCTGCCTCTTTCTTGCTGCCCCCAGGACTCTGCCTTTATCTTCCACCTTTGACATCTCAGTCCTGATGCGTCCTGATGTGGTACCCTCTGGGTCCAGCTCACCTGGGACCCTCTGTGTTTCCCGGACCTGTATGTCCATCTGCTTCACAAAATTTGAGAAGTTTTCCTCATTTTTTTCAATCCTTGCTTCCTCATTCTGCACTGGTTGACTGTTTTTTTTCTTCCTTATGTTCCAAATCATTGACTTGAACTCCAGTTTTTTTCTGTTCACCATTGGTTTTGTGTGGACTTTCCTTCGTTTCACTTAGCATAGCCTTCACTTCTCTTATGTATCTGCCATCCTCAAGCATATCTGTCAAGCCTATGAGCATGTTTATCACAAGTGTTTTGAATTCTTCATCTGTTAGATTGTCTTTCTCCTCATCTGTGAGGCTGGCTATCTCCTCGTTGCTTAGTTCTCCCACTGGAACCTTGATCCATTCCCCCTTTTGGGCCGTACTCTCTGTCTTCCCATTCTGATAGGCTCCTGTGTTTGTTTACCTCCGCATCCCAGGTAGAGCTGTCGCTCCTGTTATGTTGTAAGAGGTGGACCCTTAGGGATTTGTCAGTGCAGGGCAACCTGTTTCACCACGTTGTGGCACTGTATGTAGGGAGGGGTCCGAGAGGGAACAGTGCTGCCCTCCCAGCACTCGTCCCTTTTCCAGGTACCTCTCCCACTTCTGCACAGGACTGGTGCCCCTCTACGTGCTGCCCTGGCCGTCGTTCCCAGAGTGGGTGGGTTTGCAGACGTTCTAGGACTGTGGGGCCCTTTATACAAGCGGACTCTGCTGAGAGACTGGCTGTTTCTGCCTGCGCCCCAGCCCCCACTGGTCTGCACAGTCAGAAGCAATGAGGCTTGATTTTCCTCGGTGCTGGGATCGTAGGTGAGGTCTGGTGAGGAGCTGGGAACGCTCCCCAGGTGTCCCTCCTGACTTTATAATGTATGACTGCTTTCTGCTGGCCTGCTGCCTCCGCCGCCGCTGCCGCTGCTGCTGCCACCACCACATCGTGTCCTCTCTGCCCCAGCTCCGACCCTCCTACCTGTCTGGATGAATTATTTCTTTATATCTTTGTTTGCTGAACTTCCATGCAGTTTGATTTTCTGGAACTTCTGGTTGTTTCTAGTTTTGAGGTATTTGTATTCCTTCTTAGTTGTGGAGGGAGACACAGTGTGTCTGTCTACGCCTCCTTCTTGGCCGGAAGTATGTTTTCTTTTTTAAAAAAGTTACCTATTTAATGTCTTTTTATGAAAACTTGAATTACTTTTGATTCCAGTGCATCTTTAAAACACACCAAAAAAATCAGCATTTAAGGTAATGTTCCGATAAGAAATGCAAGTTACACTGGTGTAGGTACATAACTTATTTATGTAACATGGGTGTTAGTTTTCAAAAATAGGGTATTTAGTATGAAATATTAAGTATATTAAATATTAACATAACTATTACTAGAATATGAATTATTCAGTTAGCCAGAGTAGTATGCTTTTTAATGTAAAGAATGTTACTTATTATAGCAGTTTTACTGAGTTTATATTTAATGGTTATATTAGATGCAGTATGTTAGAAAACATTGTAAGAAATATGCCTGTAATAGTTTGAAAAGAGAGTAGTCATGTCTTTGCATGTTCAGAATCACAGCATGTGACCAGTGAAGTGGGAATAAGACATTAAAATGCCACCAGACAAGCTAACTTTTCTTTCTTGATTATATTTCTAAGTATTTCTATAAAGCTGATAATGGAGTTATTAGAATGGAAGTTCTTGAAAGGTATAATATACCAATTTCTGAAAATGGCTGTAGTGATTTTTTTTAATGATGTCTTAGACCTTCAAAGTATGGTTTTGAATGTCATTCAGCTGCTATAATTAAGTGGTTATAGTACAGATTCTAGTTAGATTAAAATTTAATACAGAGAGAAAAATTTATTTTGTTAAATGCCCTGTTGATGGCAATTAAAATCTAAACTTGCTATTTTCACTCCTGTTAGTATCATTTCTGAAAATTTAAGAAATATTAACATTTGTTTTATCCTAGCCTAAAATAACTTTTGTGTATCTTAGCAATTTATATACATTGTATTGAGATTTTTAGACATACAATATAGACTTTGATCTGAGAACTATAGATTGTTTTAAAAATATTGTGTTTATCTTAACTGACAACCAAAAACTGTGGTCATTGCCGAGAGCTAGGATTACCAAAGTAGTCTGTATTTGTAAAGTGCGTAGTCCTGAATATATTGTCAGTGACTTACAGCAATCAGTTTAAACTTATAATTTGTATGATATAGTAGTTTAAAGCACAAATTCTAGTGCCATACTGCCTGGGCTTAAATCTCCTTATTAGCTATGTGACCTTGAGCACATTTCTTTTTTCTGTGCCTCAAATGACCCATTGATAAATTGGCATCATTAGACTTTTGGGAGGATTAAATGAGTTAATATATGTTAAATGATTTAGAACAAATGACACTTGGTACTCTATGTTTGCTATTATCTTTTTGTTTTAATTTAGGTTTAAAAGTTCATATTCCCTTTTTGTCACTCCTACAGTTCTGTTCTTTGCTGAACTGTGTAAGTTCAGTTTTCTCTGTGAATTATTTCCTGTTTGGTTTCAATCTGTGTTAATTTTTCCCTTCTAAAATGTATATATCTTCAACTTATTTGTGTAATCGTAAATGGTTTAACAATTGTAGAACAAGAATATACCAAAGAATATATTTATAGATTATAGATTTTTTTTTATGAAAAGTGTCTTAAAATCATCTTGGCAATACAGTAGTCCCTTGCTATATCACGGTTCACTTATCGCGACCTCACTGTATCGCGGGATTTTAAAAAATATTATATTTAATTATTTATCACGGATTTTTCACTATATCGCGGAATTTCACGGTACCGTATATGTATGTTGTTAAAGTTACGTGGGTTTAAGAGTGTAGAATAAATGTAAGGTTCCTACTTCGCGGGGGGTGGGGGGTCTAGAATGTAATACCCGCGATAAGTGAGGGAACACTGTCTGTGTAGTGGCTAAGAACATGCGTTGTTGGCCAAGATTGTGCAGAACCGAATCCTAGCTCCACTACTTCATCTTCCTAAGCTTTCTCATCTGTAAAATGTCCACAACAATCATGCTTACATCATCAGTTTACTGCGAAGATTTATTCATAGTCCATACGTACATAACTGCAGGAGTGAACCAAGTAAATACGGGTTCTGCTCTTACAGACTTCACAATTACACGCTAATGGGCTAAATGGAAAAATAATACTACTTTATGAGATTTTGTAGGGATTAAAAAAGATGATTCATGTAAGGAACTTAGCATAGAATTCAGTCATTTTTGTCATTATGATGGTTATGGTTATTTAAGCTCAGCCGAATGTATGGTTATGTCATAGATTGAAAATATAACCTGTATTATCAAGTGGGGAGAGAAGTGCTGTGAATGATGAAGGTACACTTTTTTGTGAAAATGTAAAGCTGTTTGCTCCTTCTTATAAAAAAATGCATCCTAAAACAACGATGAAATTTAATTTTTTTATCTGTCACGTTGGCAAGTATCAACATTGTCCCTCTTGATTGGGGTGTGAGTAAATAGGACACTCCAACACTGTTTGGTAGGAGCGCACATTGGTGCAACTCTTCTAGTCATTAGTAAGGTAGTATATATCCTGAGAAAATAGGCTTCAAGTTTTGTGAAAGGAGAGATCTTATCTGTCTTCCACATAATTGTATTCTTTGTAGCTAGCATGGTGGCTTGTATATAAAAGGCACTCAAGAAATGGTAAATGTGTGGATGTATATACAAACAAAAATACAAAAGGGTGTATGTATAAGATTTTATTGAAGTATCACTTATATAGAGAAAGATAAAAATATTCAGTGTCCTATTGTTTAAATCTTTTGTAAGCTACATGCACATTGTCTTCATCTGTGTGTTTCTAGGAAAATTGCTAATAACATTCCGTGGTATCTAAATGGTGTCTTTTACAAATGGGTCCAGCCTGTTGCAATACATGATTTTCTTAGAGGTGTGAAACTGAACTCAGACCTAGCATCCAACTTTGTTGTTCAATTTTACATTTCCACATAGTTATGTAATATTAATAGATATATCAATTTGGGTCAAGTCAAAAAAGGAAACCACAGCAATTATTTTTAATAGGAAAAATTGTTATCAGTTACTAAAGAACTGAAAAGGCAAAATAAGTGTTGAAGCAGGAAGCATCTACTACACAAAAGTGTAGGGTAACAAAGGACTGAGGGTGCATTATTAAAATTTAAAAGCTTGGAGGAGGCCCTGTAGAGCTCATAAGAAGATTCTGTCAGTTGGTGGTGTTGCCTCCAGATCCTGGAGGATGGATACTATGGCTCTGTATTTAGGCATCCTGAGGAAGGGGTAGTGCTTGCCAGCAGGTGTTGGTTGGCTTTTCAGAGAAGACCCAATGAAGCCGGTCCTAGGGCTGTGGAAAAATCTTCAGTGGAACCAACTGTGAGTGCTGGAATCAGTTGTCACCCTAGGGTAGAAGACTTCTGCTGCAAACAGGAAAGGCTATGTCCCTTCTTCATTCTCTAGTCTTTTAGTCTCTCTACCCTCCCTCCCCCACGCATCCCGAGGAGTTCTAGCTTAGCAAAAGGGAACATAAGGAGTTTGAAGCCAAGAGACAATAGCTTAATATTAGCACAGTCTACTTTTTACTAAATTCCGTTAATCATTTATCTATTTCTGGGAGACACTAACTTCTCTGGGCCATGTTAATCACTCCTCAAATTCAGTCACAGTTTATCTGAATATTTATCACTTACTATATTGTGAAGTTAGTCATCAGCAGTCTTGATACTGGCCATGAGACCATAATTGAAACTTCCTTTTTCCACTGCTCACTTCATTTTTCCTTTGTTCTCAGCCAGGACTTGAGGATTTTTACTTAGTGGGGGGACACAAAACCTTGTTCCTGATAGATCTGATCCTCAGTGGTCTTGCATTTTTTTGTTTTGTTTTTGTTCATATAGTTTTCCATTTACTTTTATTATTGAGCATGGAAGTACTAAGAGGCACCCCAGAGAATACCCTGGGTTCAGACATAGCTCTACCTAATGGTTTTTATTTGGTCATGGAATCTGTCACTTCAGCCAGTAATCTTTTTGCCCTTTGGTTGAGTTACATGAGGAGCACAAAATGGTCAAATGGCAGTTTCAGTTTTTAGTTCATTGGAACATTCTTGTGTACCTCGATATGTATGTGCAAACCAAAATTTCCAAACCAAAGCTGCAGGGGTGGGAAACAAAAATTGAGTGAATACATAATCAGGAATGATATTGAAATGGGGATGATTCTTTGACTCATATATTATGGCTAAGGGAGAAACTACACTTTATATTTGGTCATGATTTTAAAACATGTACCACATCTTGTAAGAACACCATCCTTTTAAGGTGTGGTAACTGACTTTTCACTTGGCTGTTCTCCTGTTCTGTTAAGCCAGCTGCTTCTAGGTGGGGAGTAAGCCCTGTGAAGTCAAGACCATGAGCCCATTGTCCCATTTGCTGTTTTATGAAGTAAATCTTATGGCAAACCATAATAATGAATAAGTCATACATTAAGCTCATAGAAGGTGATACGAATAGAAGCTTTGAAGAGAAAAAAGGAATATTTTATCTGGAATAATTATGTGATCCAGTGAGGATAAATTGCCACCCTCTCCACGGTGGAAGAAGTCAGTGTAATTACTCTTACCTGGTTATTATCACTGTAGCATTTTTGCTGTAGACATTTTTGCCATTAACATTTGTGCTGCATAACTAATTGGCCATGAAACAATATTGCCATAATAAGGTAAAATCATGTATAAAAGAGGGACGTTAAGAGTGAATAACAAAATGTGACAGTTTATTGTAAACTAAAAAATATTTGAAGACACTTAAACTGTGCAAATAAATGACTTTATTTTGTGGATTGTACCTAAGTACCTGTCTTTGTTCTGTAGGAAATGTGGCTTCAACGCTGCACCCACAGAGGCCCCTGGGTGCCTCTCTTTCTCCTCCCAATGTACTGTTATTCAAAATAAAATATCAGTGAACTCTTGGGGCAAAAGCTACTCTCATCTGGAAAAAATACTGTTTTAAGAACACCACTATCTAACTATTTAAGTTGACCGCTTCATCAGTGGAGAAATGAAACCAAACTGACAGCTAACTTAAGTATATTTTAATTCTACTGAAGGCACTTGGTTTGTTAGTGGAGAAATGAAACCAAACAGTCCCCGCCCCCAAACCATCAAACAGTCACCCACTTATTTTGTCTTTTTTACAGCAGAATTGCCTTATGGTCAACTAGTTACATAATGAAAATGTTTGTGGCAACATTGCTTGTGGCAAAGATGCTGTAACAACAGTACTTAGAACCTAATCATCTAGCATAATGACCTATGATATGCTATCAAAGTAGCCTAATGATCCTTACTCCATGGCTCAGGGGTTGGCTAATCCTTCTGGAGGATGAGGCTCTATCCTGGGCCCCAGTGTTGGTTTTAGCTATTGGCAGGTTGAGCACTTGGTGGTAGCTGTGGCCAGATCAGCTGTGGTGAGGAAAAGTCTGTGTAATTGAGCCCACTCATAGCCTCTGTGCCTGCCACTATTGCTATTTTCCCCAAGGGCTTACTGAGTAAACTTTGGGATGTCTGGGGAAATAAATGAGTTGACATTAAGAATGGTTCATTTTGGCCACCTTATTATTGAGAGCCTTCTCTGTGATGGATGCATATTTCTTTTTCGTCTGTGCATATTCTGCTAGGTTCCTCTCCATAAGTCCCCAGACCTTACTGTCACTAATCTTCTAGTCCTGTGCTTTCCACATCCTTGACCAGTCTTCCAAACTATTGACATTTTATTTAGATTTGCACCTCTGGCATTTCTCAGTCCAGACTGTACTTCTCAAAGGTTGGCTGATTGGGAGAATTCCCCATCATTGATGCCTTCAGGCTACTACTGTGTAGCAGTCCATTTCCTGTTTGTTCTAGGACTTATGGAACCAACTTTGACCTATGTCTTAAGTTTTTTCCCCTTCATTCACCTGGTTATAAGAAATTCCTCCATGATGTTAGGTAGGAATTGAAGAAAAGAAGGCAGTGCCTGAGGAAAGAAAGCGATACCTCTGCCTATGTTTTCTGGACCTGCTCAAGCCCAATATCTTACGTAACATTTCTAATTATTGATCGTTTGTTCCTATAATGGTTTAGTGGTTCAAATAACACCCAGTTCATCATGGGCAACTTAGGTCATCATGTCATTATTTGCTTGCTCTGATGAGGCCTTCAGTGTTTTTCAAGGCCATATAGCAAGCAAACTAGGATCTATTTCTCAAAAGAATAATGATCTTTAGGAAATAGCATGGTTTTGCTCTAAACCTGTGTAGATTCGTGATAGGATTCTCCTGTTGGGGCTTGCTGGAAGCTGGAGATAACTGATGTACTGGATTACAAGACTGAAGTGCAGAACAACTTATGCAACATCTTGCACTTGTTACAGAGCCTTTTCTAACTTATAAATGCTTGTCAGGCATTATACCTCTTTCCCTTCTTTTAAGTAGTAAATAGTGCAAATGTGGTAACTTGTCTTTCACCTTGGTGAAGTTATCTCACAGCTCTTAGGCCACTGGCCTCCTAGAAACCTTACTTCAGTGTGAATTTTATTTCTCATCTTCTGCCTTAATATATATTTTACTAAGACATCTAAAGAACTTTATACTTCCTCCTCATTACTTCCAATAAGCCTGAATCCAAATTCATCAGCATTGTGGGTCAGTGTTTTGGTCTGTGTAATATCAAAATGATTACTGTCTCTGAAAAATAAAAAAGACAGATAATAGCAAGTGGTGGTAAGGATATGGAGAAATTGGAGCCTTTGGCCACACTGCCAGTTCCTCAGATTGTTAAAGATAGGGTTACCTATGACTGAGCAGTTCTAAGGTATGAACCCAAGAGAAACAAAAGCATATGTCCACAGAAAGATGTATACATGATTTTCCTTAGCAACATTCTTCACAATAACCAAAGTTGGAAATAACCCAAATATCCACCAACTGACAAGTGGATAAATGTGCAAACAAAATAGCTCTTTTATTCACCAGACTAGTGTAGTGAATCCTATTAAACAAAGGGGCTCTGCAATTTTACAATTTGGACTTTAGCTCTAGCTCTGCCACCCTTTACTTATGTTACTTAATCTCTGTGTTGCTTATTTCAACAACTGTATAATGTGGAAAATAGTAGTGCCTACCTATTGTGGAAATTTAATGAGACAATGCATAAAAACATTTAGACCACTGCATGTTACATAATAAAACTAACTACATATTAACTATTAAGAAAAAATGACCACTGTCTCTGGATTATACTGTGGCAGAGAGTGGGAGAGTTGATATTGAGATTGTAAGTTAGTGCAGGTATATGACTGTGAGGTATACTATTAATCATGCCAGGCAAAGGCAGATATCTTCTGCTAGTACCTCGGGTTGGGACACAAGCATTTGCCATCTTATAGCTGTATATAAGAGCTCAGAGACTCTGTTGATTTCCTTCATTGAAGATAACACATCTGGAACAGTAGCTGTAATTGGTGTCACAACCTGATCAAATTTGTGGTAATCCATAACCGTTCTTCATGATCTCCCACCTTCCGTGTTGGCTAACCAGGTAAATTAAATGGATATATGATCAATATTATCACCTTGTCATCTCTTTAAGTCTGTGATGGTGACCCTGATCTCTCCACCTTTCTTGGAAGTGGGGATGCATTACTACTTTTGCTTTACGGCCCTGGCAGGGAGAGCAAGCAAGGAGCTTTCATTTGGCTTTTTTCTATCAAAATTATGCTTACTCCATTGGTCAGAGAGCTAAGTATTTCTCTTCCAATTATATAGCCAGGAACTGGAAAGTAACAACAGCTTATATCCATGAATATACTGTCCCACTTAATTTTAAACTTGAACCAGAAACCCATTTATCACCTGATCACCCTAAACTCTCTCTCTGACTGACAGCCTATGAGGGCATTTTGGGTCCCTGGCAATTAGTGTCTGTTTAGAGTTAGTATCTGGTAATCTCTGGTTGGTCTGAGCATTCCTTTTTTTCAGTGCACTGACACCCTACCAGATGCTGATAGTCCTTTAAAGAACAACTGGAGGGAGATTTCAAGGGTCTGCACATTTTTGGCCGTAAGAGGTCAGATAGTAATAGTTGTAGGGTTTACCAGCTGTACAGTCTTTGTCTCAACTACTCAACTCTGCCATTGTAGTGCAAAAGTGGACATAGACAGTATGGAAATGAATGTGGTTGTCTTCCAGCAACACTTTACTTACAAGGAACATGTGTCTGTCTGGTTAGATAGGGCCTGTGGGCTATAATTTGCCAAAAGCAGATTTATACTGTATACTTGTTTATACTTGTGATAGTGTTACAAGCTCCTTTTTCAAGGGTACTCGGCTTCCTCCTTCCATTGAGGGGCTCAGGTCTGTGCACTTGAAGTTGAGAAATGCTAGCTTAATAGCAAGCATGATGAAATAAGTAAAATTGACTACATACGACTTTACCTCCTAGTGAAAATACGTGAAAAAGTCCTCTTACTCTGCTGACTAGATGGTTTTTTCTTTTGCTCAGATTTATTTAAAAGTTAAAATGGTGAATTGTATTTCTCATGCTTATTTGAAATGGTGTTATTACTTTTAAGAAAGAAATTATAGTGGTAAAGTATTTAGTGTGTTGAAAAAATGTTCTTGTATAAAAACGATTGAGTCAGCAGATAGAGTCAGCAAGAATATAGGTAATAAACTATATGAGGAAAATGTCTTATTTCTTCATGGAGCAGAGTCTTTTTCTTTTTTTCTACTTCCACCTCTCTTTTGGAATGACATTCTTAACTCTTTTATTTATATTTTATTTAAAAATTATTTTAAATAAGTGAAACTAGAGATAAAACCCTAGTATAACCAATATTGTTATATAGCACATTTAATGACTAAGCTACTTTGCATACGGCTGGTCATACTTGGGGGGATATAGCTGTGGCTATTTTTATCTTTTAGCAAATGGCCCATAGTAACTGCCTTGGCTATCTTATTTGAAAATATTCTCATTATCCAAACATATTTTAAGATAAATGCTTCTTTGGGTTTTAGTATTTTGAATGGTTATTTTGTCAAATTCTTTTTTTTTAAGTATATTTTATTGATTATGTTGTTATAGTAGTTCCAATGTTTTCCCCTTTGCTCCCCTCTGCCCAGTACCCCACTTCCTTCCAGCAATCCCACCCCCCTTAGGTCATGTCCATGGGTCGTGCATATAAGTTCTTTGGCTTCACTCTTTCCTATAGTATTCTTAACTTCCCCCTGTCTATTTTGTATCACTGATCACACTTCTTAGTCCCTGCACCATATCCCCATTTCTCCCCCTCCCCCTCCCCCCTCCCAGCTGGACTTTCCTTCGTTTCACTTAGCATAGCCTTCACTTCTCTTATGTGTCTGCCATCCTCAAGCATATCTGTCAAGCCTATGAGCATGTTTATCACCAGTGTTTTGAATTCTTCATCTGTTAGGTTGTCTTTCTCCTCATCTGTGAGGTTGGCTATCTTCTTGTTGCTTAGTTCTCCCACTGGAACCTTGATCCGTTCCCCCTTTTGGGCCATACATCTCTGTCTTCCCATTCTGATAGGCTCCTGTGTTTGTTTACCTCCGCATCCCAGGTAGAGCTGTCGCTCCTGTTACGTGGTGAGGGGTGGACCCTTAGGGATTTGTCAGTGCAGGGCGACCTGTTTCACCACGTTGTGGTGCTGTATGTGGGGGAGGAGTCCGAGAGGGAACAATGCTGCCTGCCCAGCACTCGCCCCTTTTCCAAGCACCTCTCCCACTTCCGAACCGAACTGGCATTTCTCTAGCTGCTGCCCTGGCCATCATTCCCAGAGTAGGTGGGTCTGCGAACGTTCTAGCACCATAGGGGCTCTTTAAACAAGCTGACTCTACTGAGAGACTGGAGATTCTGCCTCCACCCCGACCCCTACTGGTCTGCACAGTCAGATGCAGTGAGGCTTGATTTTCCCTGGTGCTGGGGACCGTGAGCTGTGAGGGCCAGTGAGGAGCTGAGAATGCTCCCCAGGCATCCCTCCCAACTTTTTAAAATGTGTGACTGTGCTTTTTGCTGGCCTGTTGCTGCAGCCGCCACCACACCACATCCTCTCCGCCCTGGCTCCACCCCTTCTACCTGTCTGGATGAGTATTTCTTCTTTATATCTTTGTTTTCTGGACTTCCATGTAGTTTGATTTTTTGGAACTTCTGGTTGTTTCTAGTTTTGAGGTAGTTGTATTCCTTCTTATTTTTGGAGGGAGATGCAACATGTCTGTCTTTGCCTCCATCTTGGCCGAAGTCCTTATGTCAAATCCTTGATCTTGTTTTATTTCCAGTGTGGGCTGTGAGAGAAAAGGAAAAGGTATAGTTGACTTCTCAGTTCCTCTACCTGGCTATTAGGTTAGTAATTCCTGATAACTCTTTAATTTTATCCTCCCTACTTTCTGCAGAAAAATTTTCCCAAAACCAAATACCATAGTCAAAGCACCTCTGACTAACTACTAGGAGAAGAGGAGAATGGGGTTTCAAAACATCTACTTATGTCCTCGCTGGAGTCAAATTACTTTCTTTCACTTGTTAATTTACTGAAGAGAAATTGATATCACCTCTGCTTCATCATTTGGTTCTTTGGCGTTTAACTTCTATATTTATTCATTTAAGATTATTGTTTACAATGAAAATATTTTGCTTTGGACATTTGTGCTAATGTATTTTTTCCTTACTTGCAGTTTTTCTGAGTTTATGTTTTGAGAAGCTTGTTACCTGGTAGATTGATGTCTCTGGGGAATATGGCATGCATTAAATACTAAATTCCTACTTTGAATTACAGTGAAGGTAGTTGGGGGGAGAACTAATCCAAGTAATTTAAGAACACAGTATTTGACTATAGACTGCCTTGAGGGGTGAATGAAGATCCTTAAACCTGTCTTTTTAAAATGTTTGTTTTTTATAGTGCTATGGGTGTGCATTTTTCTTATAACCATGCATGTTTCTTTTATTTTGAGAATATTTTGAGGGAATCTTATATTGTACATTTCTAGTTAGTCTGTCATTATCTCATTTAAATTTAACGCATTTATATATTGCAAGATTCATATTTTTCATTTCCTTCATTTTCATTTTTTTGTTCAGATTCATTTGTTTTTTGGATAGTCATTTCTTGAGTATTTTTCTCAGATGGAGCCACACAGATTATTACTTTGAATTCTTGCATATCTGAAAATATCTTTTTTCTGACAGGTTAATATGTCTTACCTGAGTGTAGAATTCATGAGGTGCAGTTGTTTTCTCTTTTTTTATTTCTTCTGGCTCCAGTATTAAAGATGAGAAAGCTCATGTCAGTTGGATATTTTCCTCTCCTTTATGGGTTACCTTACTCTTATTTTTCTTTGTTGGCTCATTGGGGATCAAGTCTGGCTTTTGGAGTGCTATAGTGGTGGCAGACCACACAAGAAGGAAAAATATATGTTCTTTATCCCAGTGCATCAGTTGGGTTGATGCTTCCAATTTCCTGCAGTGACTACCTGGGCAAGCCTCCCTGCTTCTCTTCCTTTGTTCATTCTCCCAGCTCAGGTCTCAGATATTCCCAGCCTTAGCTCCTAGCAGGCGAGGAAGGTCAGGTACCTCACCTGGGGCCATGGGTCCTTATCTCTAGGATTTTCACCGATTTCTATGGCATGTACTCATCCCAGGATTTGCTCATTTTCAGTGTCCATCTTGGGGCTCTTTCCAGACTATGGAGACTCACAAATCACTTCTCTTCCCAGGAAACTCTCAAATTCCACACCTCACTTTTACCCAGAAGACATTGGCTAATTTGGAGTGCAATATGAAGAGATCAGATATGTTTAAATCATTACCTTCCTAGGATCCTTAACTTTTAAAATTTTCAAGTAGTCCTTCTCTTGTGGTATTTTTTTTAACTCTCATTATTTATTTATTTATTTATTTATTTTATTTAATTTCTTGTTTTATAAATTTTGATCACAGGAATGTTCCTGAACACCCCTCCTTCCTTTCCTTACCCCTGGAAGTCCCCTTGAACTGTTATAACAAAATACCAAAATTGGGTGGCTGAAACAATGAGTGTTTATTTCTTAAAGTCTGGAGGTCAGGGTGCTAGCACGGCTGGGTTCTGGTAAAGGTCCATCTTCTGGGTTGCTCACTTCTCATTGTATTCCCACATGGCAGAAAAAAAAGAGCTCTAAAAATTAATTTGAAATACTAATGCTATTATTTCTATTTATTTTTTTCTAAGAAACTTTTTCTTTAGACAGTATAAAAACATTTCTTTTTCTTTTAGAATTTTTATAATGTCTTTAGGTCATCAGAACTCTGCGAATTGTGCTTTAAAAGTAGAGAATTTCCATTTATCTAAAAATATATTTCTCTTTCTAAGTTTGTACATAAAGGAGAGTTATTTTCTGTGGCATTACATTAGTCTACTGCAAAAACAATTGTGTTAAAAATGAAAATACTACTAAGTAAAATGAAACCCTTATGTTGTAGTCCAGTGGCTCGTATCTCATATAATTATGGATGGAATTTTAACAGTTAGCAATTTGTTCCAGTTTGTTGCATTAGGTATTTGGCCTGGGGTACTTATGGAGTTACTATGCATTTATTGCTAAACACCACATATTCAAATTCTTGTTTATATCTTAAGGGTAAAAGGAAGAAAGATTTGAGCCACTGCATTTCTCAGTTAATGGGGAAAAATGGGACAACTGTTATAGAACAACAATAAAAAAATTATAAAATAGAATAAATTGTGGAATAAATTAAATAGCTCTGATAATTAAAATAATTGCAAAATAATTACTAATAAAATTAGATTCTTTTAACTTTCACAGTCTGTTTTGAACGAAGCCATTTAATTTGGTTTAAAGAGTTAATTATGACAAGAGAATGTTTAATATCCTCTAGCATATGACAGCTTCAAAATATAAATATGGTAATTTATTGTAAAAAGAAAGCTAGGGCACATCATTGTTAATGCAGTCCTTTTATCTCTGGAAAATGGAACTCATATTAAGCTTTGAGTCTCAGGGGAGAGAATATGAGGGCCGGGTATGGAATGAGCTCGTTTTGTTCTTTGTGTATATCAGAAAACTATCTTAGCAAACTGAACTTCCAAGTGTTGGATAATGGGATGATAGGAACAATTATGATCCAAGATTTTTTGTAAAGCTACATATAGTGGTGGTGCTAGTGGTTGATTTTAATATCTAATTTTACTTTATTGGCACCTGTTACTTACGACCATTGTTTTAAAAAATTATACTTAATTGTAGGAAATGCATATCACTGTGTAATAGCAATTTAAGCTTTAGATTTTCTAAATGCCCTTATAGTATAAGTATACCAGCATTGTCCAATGTAAACACTATAATGATTTAACTATTGTATTTATAATGAAGTACCACCTTATATGCTTTTAATTAGAAATCTCTATAAACTGGAAGTTTTCTGTATCTTCATGTTTACACTGATAAACAGAAGCCATTGGAGGTATCAGGCACATGTTTTTAGTCACCAAAGGAAGTCTAGATTATGTAGCTTTTTAAAAAAGTATATTTTATTTTCATTTAATTATTTGAAAATTGACCATGTAAACTATAAGTTAACATGTAAGTATCAAGAATATTTTTACTGACCATTATACAATTATATGAGTTCCTCAAATATCAAATTTACCTCTTTGGGGTAATGTAATTTTTATAAGTAGAGATGGAATATGTGTTATTTAAATTTAAGAATTTGCTTGGGCATTTAAATATGAGTATTTTAGAAAGTATAGGCCATATTACATAGTCTCAAGGGATTTTAGAATAAATTAACTGTAAATTACATGAATTCATTACTAAGAAACAAAGACACCTTTATTCATCTTTTTCAGAATCTAATTTATAAAAACAATCACTCTCCTATTTCCATTTACTCTTATATTTTCAGAATAGTAATAGTAGTGCTAGTTATAACTGATTAACCACTATTCAGTAAGCATTTATTGAAAGCCATTATGTGCAAACTGTGATGGTAGGTACTAGGAATAAAAAGATAGATAAGCCCTACTCTGAAGATGTGAGTAGCATGAGTGAAGAGACATATAAACACCAGTGTGGCAAATGTTGTGCTACCAGTGTGAATAAAGTACTCCAGGAGCCCAGACAATCTTTGTACATGTAAAAATATTTTAATTATTAGTAATGGCACAAAGAAGCTTCCAAAGAAGATGGCATTTTTGAATAGAAATTTGTAAATATATAGGCATGGCATTCAAGACAAGATATAGTCTGAAACAAGTCATGAAATCACATGGAATATTTATTTATTATTTTTTTCCCACTTGAAATATTTATTGAATGACTAGAGTTGAGGGAACTGATGCTTGAATAAAGTAGGTCAGGACCAGACTGTGATAGACCAAAAGTAAAGGATACCAAGAATAAAGCCAGAGTAAATAATTAGGACTAACCTTGTAGAGTTAGTGAAGATTATAAAAAGAATTGATAGTATCCGTGTTGAGGAAATAATTGGCTAGGAGATAGAAGTTACCAAAATATCCCAGTCAGTTTCACATCAGAACCTACTGAGTCATCTTTGTCTCCCTTATCTGGTTATTCCATGAAATTCTGACAGTTTTAACTTCCTAGATACTACTTAAATCTGTTGACATTCCTTAGTTCCATGGACTTGATTTTTTCCTTTATTTTTATTGTTAACACTATTACAGATGTCCCTATTTTTGCCTTTGCCCGCCTCTACCCAGCCCCCTCCTCTTCCCTCTGGCCATCATCACACTGCTGTCTGTGTCTATGGAGTATGCATATTTGTTCTTTGGCTGATCCCTTCACCTTCTTCCATTCAGTCCCCTCTGCCCCCCTTCCCTCTGACAACTGTCAATCTGTTCCACATGTCCAGTCTTAGTTCAAATTAGCCCTTGGTCCAATATGAATGGTGTCATAGAAGGAGATAGCATAAGAGGAAAAGAGATACAGAAATGCATGAGGAGGGAATGCTATGGATGATGGAGGCGAAGAAGACTGACGTGTTGCAGCTATAAGCCAAGGAAGGCCAAGAGTGCTGGCAAAGTACCTGAAGCTCGGAATAAGCAAGAAAGGGTTCTCTGTACAGGTTTCAGAGGGAGCATGTCAACGTCCTGATTTCAGACTTCTGGCCTTCAAAACTGTGAAACATATATGTTAATTGTTTTAAGCCATGCTGTTTGTGGTACATATTTTATTATAGAAGCCTTGGGAACCTAATATACCTGCAGGATCTTTTCTTAGAAAATCATAAACATATATTAGATATCTTTTAATTTACTAAATTTACTCTCTTTAAATGAATTATAATCACACATCACTTTGGGTACCAGTTAATCAGACATTGGTCCATCAAGATAATCCCCTCCCCCCTCATTTTATGGGCTTGGCTATTTCCATTTTTCTTTATACAGTCAACTCAAATATATATTAGAAAATAAAGTTCATCATTTAGTCTTGATGTTTAGCTGCTAATTTTTAAAGTAATACAGTATTTTAAACCTGGTACTAGGACCTTTAGTTATGTTTACTAGTTATCATCCTCTGTCTTAACTTTGACAAGATCAAACTTAAAGATTCATGGGAGGCCAATTCCTAAACTTTCTGCTGGGCCACCTACTCTAAACAGTAGGCTGAAGGGGTTTTTCTTATGGAGTTTTGTCCTTCTGGATACATGTGCAACTTTGTGGATCTCCTCTGAGGAGAAGGAAAAGTACTCATGACTGAATTCACCTCTGTCTCTCTCCTGACACATCCTCTTTCCTATGCCCTACCCACTCCCTAAGAATATAGGTTTCTAGAAAGATGTGGAGTTCTTTAATCTGATGCTGGCTATAACAGGTTACTGGGTAGGACTAAGAAAGTCCTGTATTTCCCTATTTGATCAGAGGGGGCAGCAGCCCTTCTAGTATGCAAAGAAAGGTGAATGGTAGAAAGTAAGACTAGCCACGTAATGAAGGGTACCATGATTATGATAACTTAATAAAGCTGTAATTTACTGCAAAGAAGTCAGTTAAGCTCTCCTATACTCTTCATTTTCTGCGAAGTTTCTTTTTTTTATTTTTATTTTTTTTGGTGTAAAGACCTTTATTAGATTCTGATCTTGCCTATATCATACAACTCTTGTACCCCTTTCTGCTCTAAATTTTTATGATTGACTCTGTACAGTTGATTCTTATTATTTGCAGATCCTACTGTTGCAAATTCACTTCCTCACTAAAATTTATTTGTAACCTCACAATTAATACTTGCAGTGCTTTTGCAATATTCACAGTCAAACTTGTGCTAAGATTTCACCTATCACTTGACCTCGTTAAGTGCTCACTGAATTGTGGACAATAGTTGTGTTTTGTGTCTCTAAGAATTAGTATCAGTTCCCCAGAGTCAGTATGTAGTAATCTCAGAAAGATCTGTGTGTTTACTTTTCTCTGTTGCACAGTTGCTCTATGAAAAAGTAACAGGCTCCTCTGGGGGAAGGTTTGCTAGAAAATTTCTAGTTGTGGCAATACTGCAGAGTCTTTTCTTAAAGGGGACCTTGCCTTCTTTTCCATCAAGGGCCTATGGGTTTTGGGACTGGCTTAGATCTAAAAACTGGGTGAGGGGATAGCACACGTCACAGCTGGACCACAGGAAACAGGAAGGTGATGAAAAAATTTGCTGCAAAACGCTGGAAAACCAGAGCCAGTTGGAAGTCCTCTTTCTGGTGGTGGAGAAACTTGGCAGAGTGTCAGTAGGCTACAGCTGGTCTGCTCGAGACACTGAGGTGAACGTTTTTTACACAGTACTCAGCTGACCAGAACTATGCTATGGCCTTGTGGTGGCCCTTCACTGCTCTATACTGACAAAGCCTGACAATTCACCAGCCAGCAAAGGAGAAATGTTACAGGATCCTGATCATGTATCACAAAGGAGAGCAAGAATGGTGCATTAGGAGCTAGGTGGCAGTAAATAGATAACTGGCACAATTTCAGGTAATAATTGGTGCCATTATATTTAGAGGATGTAAGAAGACCAAGTGATTATTTTCAAATCTGATAAAGGGGAAAAAAATATCAAGCCTTTTCTTCTGCTTTTCCTGTATTGAATATACCTCAGGTAAGCAAATAGAGAGGAATAGGTTTCTCTTTATGAAAGATTTTTTTCAGCAAAGCAATGAAGAAAGAATGATTGACTATCATCAGTTTTGCAACTCCTAATGTATTTAGGTCAGCACTGTACAATAGAAATATAATATGAGTCATATGTAATTTAAAATTTTCTGATCACAGTAAAAAGTAGATGAAATGAATTTCAGAAATATATTTTTTATTTAACCCAATATATCTAAAATATTGACATTTAACATGTAATTAATCTGAAAACATTAACAAGATAGTTTATATGTTATTTTGTACTAAGTCTTTGAAATTTGGTGTGTGTTTTATACTTATAGCACATCTCAATTTGGATTAGCCACATTTTAAGTGCTCAGTAGTCATATGTGGCTAGTGGTGGGCTCCTAGGTGGATAGTTGAGCTGCAAGGTCTGGTGAGAAGCTGGGAACACTCCCCAGATGTCCCTCCGAACTTTTTATGACATGTGACTGTGCTTTCCACTGGCCTGCTGCTGCTGCCACCACACTGTGTCCTCTCCACCCCGGCTCCGTCCCGGCTCCACCCCGGCTCCGTCCCTCCTACCTGTCTGGATGAGTATTCCACTCCCTCCTACTATGCTTCTTAATCCTGTACCATCTCCTTCCCTTTCTCCCCTTCCCCCTTCCCACTGATCTCCCCCCATAATGTTCCCCATACCTATAATTCTTTTCCCACTCTCGTTGCCTACTTAGTTTGCCTTTGTTTCAATTCCCTAGCTTCTGTTGTTGGTTGTTGTGATACAGTTTTCATTTTAATGTTCATAGTTTTGATCCTCCTTCTCCTAAACAAGTCCCTTTAACATTTCATATAACAGTGGTTTGGATCTGATGAACTCCTTCAGTTTTACTTTGTCCTGTAAGCACTTTTTCTGCCCTTCTATTCTGAATGACAGCTTTGCTGGATAGAGTAATCGTGGTTGTAGGTTTTTGCTTTTCATTACTTTGAGTATTTCTTGCCAGTCCCTTCTTGCCTGCAGAGTTTCTTTTGAGAAATCAGCTGAGTGTCTTATTGGGACCCTTTTGTACGTAATTCTCTTCTTCTCTCTTGCTGCTTTTAAGATTCTCTCTTTATCCTTAATTTTTGACATTTTGATGATAATGTGTCTTGATGTGGTTCTTCGTGGGTACAGTTTTTTTGGAACTCTCTGTGCTTCCTGGACCCGTAAGTCTATTTCCTTCCCTAAGTTAGGGAAGTTCTGCTTCGTTATTTTTTCTCATAATTTTCCAATTTCTAGTTGTTCTTCTTCACCTTTTGGCAGCCCTATGATTCGGATGTTGGCCTGCTTATAGCTGTCCGATAAGTTTCTGAGCCTTTCCTCATTTTCCTCACTTCTCATTTCCTCTTTCTTCACTGGTTGACTGTTTGTTCCTTCCCTATATTCCGATTTGTTGATTTGATCCCTGGTTTTCTTTCCCTCACAACTAGTTTTGTATGTGTTTTTGTTCATTTCAGCAGGACTAGCCTTCATTCCTTCCCCGTCTTGTTTAAGATCTACTGTTAGGTCTGTAAGCATTATTATAACCAAAGCTCTGAACTGAGCCTCAGAAAGATTTCCTATCTGCTGCTTCGTTAGATTAGATATTTGCTGTCTGTTCAGCTGCGTCACTGGGATCTCTATCATGATCTGTGCCATCTTGTTTTGTGTTTACCTTTGCTTCCTGGGCAGGGCTGTCACACCTCCTACGCTATAGGGAGCGGAGCCCCATGCACTTGTCACAACTGGGCGACCCATCTCACCATGCTGTGGCATTTTCTGCGGGGGTGGGGGTCCAAGATGGATTCCCGCCATTCACTCTCTGCTGAGAGACTGGGAGCCTTCTCCTCCATCTCCCCCCCCCCCAACCCCCTAGGCCTCACAGTCCAAGGCAATGGAGGTCTGCTTTCCCCGGCTTTGGAATCACAAGCTGATGGGTCTGGTCTGCAGCCAGGGGTGTTCCCCAGGCGCTTCTTCCCCACCCCCCCCAAATATGGATGTCTGTGCTTACCGCTGTCCTGCCTCAGTCGCTGCTGCTGCTGCTGTTACCGCTAGCACAGCTTGAAATCTCCTCCCTGGCTTCGCCCCTCCTACCTGTCTGGACGAGCACCACTTCTTTATAACTTCATACGTTGGACTTCCATTTATATTCTGGAACTTCTGATTATTTCTGGTTTTGCAGTAGTTGTGTTCCTTCTTAGTTGTGGAGGGAGACGGAGCATGTTAGTCGAGGCCTCCATCTTGGCCAGAAATCTCCTGTGTTTGTTTACTTCCGTGTCCCAGGGAGAGCTGTCGCTCCTACTATGTTGTAAAGGGCAGAGCCTTAGGCATTCGTCAGTAACCAGCGACCTGTTTCACCACATTGTGGCACTGTACGCAGGGGAGGGGTTTGAAAAGGAACAATGCCACTTGCCCAGCACTTGCCCCCTTTCCAGGCACTTCTCCCACTTCCCTATGGGACTGGTGCCCCTCTAGTTGCTGCCCTGGCCATCGTTCCCAGAGTGGGTGGGTCTGTGGACATTCTAGGTCTGTGGCGTTTCTTTATACAAGTGGACTCTGCTGAGAGACTGGCAGTTTCTGTCTCCGTCCCAACACCCACTGGTTTGCACAGTCAGAAGCAATGAGGCTTGATTTTCCCTGGTGCTGGGACTGTGAGCTGCGAGGTCCAGTGAGGAGCTGGGAATGCTCCCCAGGTCTCCCTCCTGACTTTTAAAAATGTGTGACTGCGTTTTCCGCCAGTCTGCTGCTGCTGCCGCTGCTGCCACCACCACACCATGTCCTCTCTGCCCCAGCTCCGCCCCTCCTACCTGTCTGGATAGGTATTTCTTCTTTATATCTTTATTTGCTGGACTTCTATGTAGTTTGATTTTCTGGTTGTTTCTAGTTTTGAGGTAATTGTATTCCTTCTTAGTTGTGGAAGGCTTCCTTGTTTTTTTCTTATTTATTTTTTTTTGCCTCCTCCCACTGACATTTATGGCTTCCTGGTTTCTCTAGTACCCAGTTTGAAATACATGAAGCAAAAGGAAAACCCAAGCAATTCATTACCATCTGTTCCTTGGATCTTGAACTCCCTAGTTGGACTGCCTCCTTCTCTTCACCTTTTAGAGTTTATGTTTGCTTTATATATAATGACCTTGGTTTTCAGTTGTACTTAGTGAAAGAAGCAGGGAAAAGTTTGTCTATTTTATCTTCGTGGAACAAATCCCAGGAGCATAGCATTCAATTTACAGAAATTTAATGATGCATAACCTTTAAGAACCATTGACCCTGTTACTCACTAATTCTTGAATTGAATCAAAAGTGATGCATATGTCTTTAGGAAAGCTGTTTATCTTCATCTAAGATATCTGAATTGAGAAAAGAAAGATTCAAGTAAAATAAATACATGCAGCATTTCTGCTAAGTTAGTTTTCCAATACATCAGTGTATGTACTTTTTAGAAAAGATAATTTGTGAATTAGGAAAAGAAAGATAGAATGTATTGTATCAAATAATAACTTCAGTCTTTTCTTATAATTTCTGTTGTTAACTGGAAACTGGTTCTATTTTGTTAAATTCATTTTGGGTGGTCATTTATCTTTTAAGTTTGTTGTGCTGTGGATTGTTAAATGAGCCTGGTCTTTTATTACAAAACCATAGATCATCTCTGGAGCTAATGAGCTGGTCAAAGCATCTATTCTAAATTATAAGTTGTCTCTTATTTTGATGTTACTCCATACCCTTTGAAAGGTGAAGGTCAGACGTGCCACGTGATTTTCAAGAAATATTATTAGAGTATTCAGTTCAGATTTTTAAAAGTACTTTTTAAAAAGT
The DNA here is from genome assembly GCF_987537825.1 of Furipterus horrens. Lineage (NCBI taxonomy): Eukaryota > Metazoa > Chordata > Mammalia > Chiroptera > Furipteridae > Furipterus > Furipterus horrens. The sequence goes on along the minus strand of NW_028327176.1, from coordinate 132,499,162 downwards.
TTAAATTTGAATTTGACTGAACATTTTTACCATTTTCTATTTTTATAATATTTTACCCAGTCGTTAATTAAAGTAAATAGTGTCTTCAGGAGGTAAGACAGTTATCTCCATTTCACAGATGAGGAAATGGAAAAAATGTCATTTAGTTTATGACTTATCCAACAGCATTCAGTGAATTGAGATTATAGCTGTAACTATAGACAAAGATTGGAACTCTAATTTTTTTTTTTGCCACCATCTTGTGTTCAGTCCAATAGACCATGCCAGTAACCAGATTAAATTTATATATCTTTCAAAATGAGAGCAAAGGAGGAAAAAGAGTTATCCAATTAGATCTTTAGCATCAGACATGGTCTGTAAATATCTAATTTTTCAGTCTGATGCATCAATGTTTCATCATTATCATATCCTTTCTTTCAAATGCAGCATAATAAAAAGTTCATAATACAAGACAGTAATCTCAAAAAATATTTTCCTCTTAACAAGAAATATGATAGTTATTTGAATTTTTTTATAATTTAAAGAAAAACAAAAAATGTGATATGTATAACAAACATATAGTACATATGCTCACCATTAAATATATTCCATATCTACATCTTATATATTGTACATATGCAGAATAAATATTATTGAAGATTTGTAATAGGTTTACAAACTATCAATGCTAGCATATTAAAAATTACTACTGTTTAAAATGAATTAGAATTTGGAAAATGGTATATTTAAATTGCACTTCTCAGTTTGAAATATTTATATGAAATGTAGATATGGAATATATTTAATAAATGTATTGTTGGGAAGAATTCATCATTAAAAATTAAGGTCTAGGGTCTATATTTATCTCTTATGCTGATATATATATGATGGAAGCACATTTTCAGTATTGTCTTTGGGAATTAGAATTCTGATGTAAGTTAATTAATATTTTAGCACGATGGAGAGTTCTTCTCTGTTTGTTTTTGGTTTTTGTTTTTTTCATTTGTTTTTTTTCCTTCCTTTTCACTCTTTCTCCTATTTGCCACTCTGTTGTTAAAATTCTATTCAATGTCAGGTATATTTGAGTAATGATGTAATGCTTTTCCATTCAGTGCTTCTATTTTGCTCATTGGGTATTTTCTTTAAAATGACTTATTTTGAGGTGATAGTAAAAAAGTTTAAAAATAAAACCCTAGGCCTCCGTTATATTTCAAGTTCAGGTCCCGGAATGCAGCAAAACCAGATGGGTGATGCCAGGACCAGCTGCAGTAACTAAAGGCCCTACCACCACTCCTGCCCTGGCAGTGATCAATCAGGAGTAGGGGTCACGACCCTGAAAGGATACACCTGGAAAAACTGATGAATATTCTATTGCAATCTTCCCTAAGACCTCCCCTAATAATCCTCAAAACCAAGGAGTCAGTGGTGCTCTCCCTTCTTCCTCTTCTTCTCCCACAGCCTACATCTCTTGGACTCTGGGGGTCCCCTTGAGACTTGCAAGCGGGAGCAGTGGGCACCGGTGACCCGCCCTGGGCTAACTCCCTGGGTCTATCGCCAAGGTCCCCTTTTCTCTTGACTCTCCAGTGAGGCAAAACAGCCCTGCCTAGGCTCTCTCCTGTTGCTTCCTCTGTCCTAGGCCTTTCTTGTTTTCACTGTCCCCAGCTTTAATAAATGTCCTCTGAAAAAATAAAATAAAATAAAGCCTGTATCTTAGCTGTCTAAGATTAGGAATGCTTATAAATGAAACTAAATGATCATAAATTTTATTTCCCAAGTCCAAACTAATTCTTTTTACCTTTGTAGTCTCATAGTTTTTTAGTCACAGTTATTATATTTTGCCTTGTATTATACTGAGCTGTTAACTTGACCCTCACACTACTTAATTAAGTGCTTTACACTTTGCCTATTTACAAGTACATGCTTTGAATTGAATTCAGTTCCCTGAAGACAAGAGAAACACATGACCCCACTTATATTTGGTTTTATATTATGGATTTGTTGACTTTGTTGCTATTCCAGCTTGCTTTTCATTGGGCTATCAAATTATATATTGATTTTTATTTTATTATCTATTCGTAGTTTTCATCACCTGGTTAGATTATTAAGATTTTGTTTCCTCAGTAATCTTTTAATTCACATTATGAAACATCAGATGATTATTGCTCAATTATTTTAAAACATAAATTCCATTCTAATAAACTGCTTCTAGATTACAGTCCAATCATAGTGCCTGACGCATAAAAGGTGCTCAAAAATGAATGAATGACTGAGAGAACTAATAAATGGTTTTTATAACTTCTCTGTTTAATAGATATTTACAGGTAAGATCCATATAGATGTTTACAGGTAAGGTCACTATGTTGAAGTATTTGTTAAAATTTTTTAATTTTAATTTAAGCTCCTTAATGCTATTGGCTGATTCTCTGCATGAGCATTCTTCAATACATGAAACTTGTTAACTTAAGATGTACCAGGTTAGCCCTGGCTGCTGTGGCTCAGTGGATTGACCATCAGCCTGTGAGCCAAGTGTCGCTGTTTCGATTCCCAGTCAGGGGACATGACTAGGTTGCAGGTCAAGCCCCCAGTTGGGGGCACAAGTGAGAGGCAACCACACCGTGATGTTTCTCTTCCTCCCTTTCTCCTTTCCCCTCTCTCTAAAAATAATAAATAAAATAAATTAAAAAAAAAAAAAAAAAGGATGTGCCAGGTTAATAGTTATCCAAAGTTAATAGGGCCCATTGAATAGATTTTCATAAAATTGTTATAATAAGTTATAGTATGTGTGAAGGGGGCCTATAGATTGTAAACTAATACACAAAGATTAGTCTGTTCTTTAAGCAAGCTTTTTTTTATTAATATGGAACCATTAATACATGTTAAATAATACTACTGTACCATAAATACATTTCTTAGAATAGGCAATATGTGTTTGAACATATATGCTTGATTGTATAGTTTGTCAAAATATATTTTGCCAAGGTATTTTTAGGTGTTTCTAAATAATTAGAAAGATACAGTTATGAGTAATGTGATATATTTATGTTATGTATATGTATATATCTTGTAGATTATAAAAATTTAAGGTACCCAAATGATATTATCTGTTTGATTTAAGTCAAACAAATGAGATTTAGGATAGAACCTTTTTCTTTACAGAGAGTACTACCTCTAGGTTCAAGATGATTATTTCCTGCATAGCATCTCCATCTTCTAACTTTCCAGAACGGTGTCTAGTGATAGGTCTGGCCCAGGCCTATCCTAGTATGTTAGGCAGTTTTCACTGGGGCAGGGAGTATATAAGCAGTTACTTTCCATTTTTGGCTACAGTGGGTACAACGGATTCCATCTTGAGATGCAGCAGAATTTTCTTTCTTGTTCAACAGAGTTCTTTGAGAATTTTTGTTCAGGTCACATCCCTGAGTGAACAGATGGTTTGCTTACTCTTCATTTGCACTCGTCAGTATGGTAGCCACTAGCCGTGTGTGACTGTTGAGAACTTGAGATGTGGCTAGCCTGAAAAGAGATATGCTGTGACATCACCAAATTTTGAATACTTAGTACAACAACAAGAAAAGTTATCTCAATAATAACTTTAAATGTAAGAGCAATTCTAGGTAGTTTCACTGATTAAGATTCTTATCACAAGCATTTTCACAACATAACTGATTGGCCAGTTTCACTGTAAAAGATAAAATAACTGGTTGAAAGCCCTGGCTGGTGTGGCTCAGTTGGTTGGAGTGTTGTCCTGTAAACAGAAAGGTCGCAAGTTGGATTCTCAGTCAGAGCACATGCCTAGGTTGTGGGTTTGGTTTCTGGTTGGGTGTGTAGGAGAAGGCAACCAATCAGTGTTTCTCTATTGCACTGAGGTTTCTCTCTTTCTCTGTCTCCCACCTTTCCCTTCTTTCTAAAAATCAATAAGCATGTCCTTGGGTAAGGATAAAAAAAAACTGGTTGGCAGTTGGATTTCATTTCTTCACTGATGGATCAACTGCTCAGGGATCAACTGCTCAGTGGCAGACTTAATATATTTATGCTAGTTGTCAGTTTTGGTTTAATTTTTCCATTGACAAAGTTTTCACAGTACTCTCATTTTTTCATATTATATAAATCTAAGTCCTCATACGGGTCTATACAGTGATGAGTAGATGTGATGGTCTTAAAGTCATAGTGGATAACGACTACAGATTAAGCCAGATTGCAACACTATGTGTAAAGCCACATTGCATATTCTTCTAAAGAATGCCTGGAGAGATCCAAAGGGCCAGCATAGTGACAGATTTCAGAAAGCACCAGCTCTAGTGGACTACCTAAAGGTTGGCACCAGTCCTAAAGTCCAGGAGCTGGAGTCTCCATGCCCAAAGCTGAGACCTGACATTAGGCAATAGCTCCCAGGGCAGGGAGGGAGGAGAAAGAAGCAGGTGTGGAAGTGTCTAGTAGTAGCAGATCTCAGGATGCAAGCAATAATACACATTCTGGAGTTCAGAGGTCACCCTAGAAAGCAGGGCTGTTTTCCTTGGGACAGTGGTCAGTGAGGTAACCAGGAGGAATTGTGCTGGCTGCAGAAGCCCTCCTTTACCCAGTGATGCAAAAAAGGGATCTGAAAGAAATAGTTCATCACTGTGGCATAGACAAAAGAGCATTTGGATTGCATAATCTGAAAAGCTACCTCCTTTCCCCCACCCTGCCTTTACTGGAACACATCCTGCCTGGTCCAGAAGAATCTCAGCTCTTCAACCTAAATTACAGAATGTATTACTATGGCATCAATTCAAATATACTATTGAAAATAAAAAAAAAGAAGAAGAAAACAAAGAGAAGTAAAACATACTGGTGGATGAAGTACCTGATGGGCCCCTTGCATCAGCATTGGTCCTTCTTCTCTGCATTCAGCCTATTACACTGAATTGTGGAGAAATAGTTCTTAGCCATTTTCTTGGCTGAAAGAATAAAAATGCTAAGTCTCTCTTTCTCTCTCTCTCTCTCTCCCCCCCTCTCTCTCCTCTCTCACAGAAGTTATTTAGAGCTCACTGTAATAATTTTCTTAATTTTTTGGTGAAATCACTGTTACAGATATAGCTCTGCTTAAACCAAATGACACTTGTTACCTGAAATGTGATGCATTCCGTTCTAGTACAATCAACACCTTAATGGAATACAAAGGTAACAGATATAAGATGGATCTGTTATATCTTATATGTCCTATATGTCAGATATAATTCATAATTTTTTATAGCTATGCCTACTTGGTGTTTTAAAAATACTGTACTTCTACTAGTTATAACATTTGACAGAATAAAAAATATACATAGTTAAAAATTTTAAGATAGAAGAATCTAGTTGATATGATCACTGGGTTCTTTTCCTAAATGGATTTCTACCTAGAAAATTGTTTGAGGGGGTAGAATAGCAGAGATAATGCCTGTACTATTTGGAAAACAATCTTTTTTTTCATTTATGAGATCAAACATAAGAAAGAAAGATGTTTGGTATTGTCTACTTTGGCTGGAATATTGGTAGCAAGATTGGAAATACTTGTTACTTGGTTCCAAATATACAATATATCTCTTAAAGTTAGCAGTTAAGAAGACTTTAAGGGTTGCATTTTAATTCTGGCATCTTTTATCATTAGCAAAGCTTTACTCTACTGTGCTAGTAGACTTCACATTTTCAGTTTTCATAAATCATATTAGGGAATCGTCAATTCCTACATGTATTCAAAATTTTTGACTGTGGAAAGTTCATTTTTATAGGATAATCATCACTAAAAATAATGTACACCCCCCATCTTTATTTGTTAAAATAAATAGTAACTGGAGAAATAAAACATTTAGTCTTAGAGGGTAGGTTTGTCTGTTTGGCCCAACAGTTTGTAAATGCAGAATAGCAAACTTTTATGAGGAAAAGGGCTTTATAGTATAATGTGTTTCTTGATCACAATAGATTCTGGAAAATTCACTGTTCTTCTTTTTTTGTATTTTATTTAATCTTTATTTTTTTCCCCTCCCCATTACCCTTTAGTCCCCTTATACCCTCTTCCCCTCAGCAATCACCACACTGCTGTCCCTGTCCATGAGTCCTTTTCCCTTTTTTGCTCAGTCCCTCCACCCCCTCAGTTCCCTGCCACTAGCTGTCATCCTGCTCTCCATCTATGAGTCTGTCCCCATTTTCCTCTCAACTGTACTTCCCATTACCTTCCCTGTTCTTAGAACACTACTGTGAAATGATCGATGGAAATAGAACCTGTATGTATGGGATTAATCGAAGTCTTTCTGCCTTATTCAGGCATTTTAGGTAGTGTTTCTGTGGTCATTACTTTTGAGCTAGATATTTTAAATTTGTTTTAAGCACTTGTGTTTTTTTCTGTATAACATCTTTTGATATAGCGAGTGTTTCATTATTGATTAGTTACCCCTGGATTAGCTTAAATCTATTGTGTTAGAGCATCAGGGAAAGAAAAGGTAAATTTGAAATCATATTGGCTTAAAAAGTGATCTCTTAAGTATTGAATCTGGTAAACGTTTATTATTTTACATTATAGATGTATTATATGTATACATATAATTTATATTTATTGTTACATTATATATTATGCATTTATATTATATATTGAAATAATTATGCATCATCTACTCAAAGCAGTCTTGAAATTATCACATTTGACCCTTTATCCTTCCTAATTGAACAAGGGAACTTGTGTTTGATAATAGTAAGATCAAGTTCTAAAATTTTGCTTCAGGGGCAGTGAGCTTAACAGGAGAGGACAGTTAGTATTGTTTAAATAAGGCCACTGTATTTTTTTCTTCATTAATGACTTTTTTTTACCCTAATAAAATTAGGAAGAGAATGGTGGATTCCATATAGTTTACTTATTTTTTTTATCCTCACCAAGAACATTTTTTCATTCCTTTTTTAGAAAGAGAGGAAGAGAGAGAGAGAGGGAGAGGGAGAGGAGGAGAAGTAGAGAGAGGGAGGAGGGAGGGAGAGAAAAAGAGAGACAGAAAGAGAGAGAGAAAAACATTGATGTCAGAGACAAACATCGATTGGTTGCCTCTCATAGGCTCCCTGACAGGGGATCGAACCCATCACATACGTATGTGCCCTGAGAGGAAATAGAATCTTGTGACCTTTTGGTGTATGGGAGAACCCTCCAACCAACTGAGCCACACTGTTCAGGTCTTACTTACTTTTTTAAATGTGAGGGAAACTATGAAGTGTATTTATTATAACAGGAAATCTACCTGTTCAAGGTTGTTGTGCGCCTAGGGTATGGCACTTGCCTGTGAGTTCCAGGGAGTGATAAAGGCTCTGACTTGAAGGACCCTGGACTGTTGGGGAGTTTGAAGGATTGGCTGTATAGTTAGCTTTTCCATCTTTTCTACCATTTTTATTTAGGAAACTTTTCATAGATTGAAAGCATAAAGTACCAAGTTTAATAGTTTTCATATTTTTTTCTGGACAGCATATTCTTTTGAGATGAAAGCTCAGGACTGTGATACTGGTTGTTATCAAAAATTAGTTTTAATTTTATCATAACTAAAATGTGCTTAATATTTATTAGTATTATTAACATTAATTATAACCTGTGTCATATCTTTTGAAGATTAAATTAATCCAAGTCAGTTAGCACAGTTTCTGATACACATACCTTAATCCATATTGGCTGTTAGTATAATTATTCTGCAAATGTTTATTGAATATCTTATTGAGTACCTAGGACAATACTAAGCAAATGAGGGATATAGAAGAAAGATTACATGTCACTTTCCCACAGGGCGTTACAACATAGTTGCGATAAATACACATGGAACAACAGTGAAGTATGTATGACAACATATAAATAAGAGGCAGACTGTGTGGCACAGGTTGTTGATGCTGTGGAAGAGTTCAGAACAGTGGCAAATCAGTGAGGGCAGAGCAATCGAGGTAAACTTCATATAGGAGGTGGCACTGCAGCTATGTCTGGAAGAATGGACACTATTGGAAAGTAAGGGCATTTCAGATGGAGATAACTGTGGCACATTCACAAGACATGAAAGAGGCAGAACTGATGGAAGCAGAGGCTTTCAATTGCTGATTAATAAGGAAATCAGAGAAAAAGATCTGAGACCTTGTCTTTGAAGCTTTTCCAGCTCTTCCCTTTTATACATCTAACGATGTAATCTTGTTGCCACCATGTTCTCGTTTGAATGCTGACATGTCATTTTCTCTGAAGCAAGACATTGTAAGATCAAGTTCTTTCTGCACTTGTATTACTGCATGAGGACGTCTGTCAGTGTAATTAATTGTGCTGTTTGTTGATGCAGTGAGCATAAATTTTCTTTTTTTATTCCTACCTCTTTATTTTTATTTTTTTGTTATATTATGATGACTCAGTTTCCTCATTTATTTCTGCAAAACACTTTTTTGGGCAATAACAATGAGAAGGAAGAGTAATGAAATATTAATAAAAAGGGGAGAAAAATTAAGCTTAAATATTCCTATAAAGAAATTATAAATAATGTTATTTCTTATATATTAAGTCTGTCTTACAAATAGTCCTTGTATAAATGAATTTTTTTCCTTTCATAGTACTCATCCCAGTAACTCTATCTTCTTTCCCTAAGAATCAGTAGATTAAACTGAACCATCATTTGTGTTCAATTATTTGTATCAACATACACTTAATCCATTAGAAATTTAGTTTTAAACTCCATGAGGTTGTTTTTATAATAGTGTTTTAATAGTTATAACTAAAAGTACTCTGCTTTTCATAGTTTATAGGTAACTAAATAGTTCAAGTTTCACTTTTATCGTTAGACAGTTCTTAAACTATGGTTAAAATTTCCAGAAATACAAATTTGGTAGGTACTTTATAAGCAATATCGGTAGGTAGTTTATAAACAACATTATATATACTCTTAAGAAAAAATGAAGCAAAGTATTTTGGATGATTTTAGTTATGGCAGTTGCAGATAAATATCACACAATCTAACTTGCCATCTTTCCTCAGGATGTCTTCACTTTAGACCACCATATTTATGATCTTTTGATTATTTCTCTGATGAATGACAAACTATTGAAGTTTAACTTAAGTACTTATGAAGTAGTTAATTTCCCTGAGTATCTGTGTGTACCTTTATTATTTTTTCACCTCTGTACTTTTTATTCAATTTTTTATTGTTTTATTACAGTTGTCCCATTTCCCCCCCTTTGCCCTGCTCTGCCCAGCCCTCCCACCCCCCCACTCCTATAGTCAATCCCCACACCATTGTCCATACCCATGGGTCATTCATGCGTGTTCTTTGACTAGTCTCTTTCCCAGATTTTACTTTTATTTGTGCTTTGTACACTTAAAGATTTATTTCATTTTATTTTAAGCTACCTTAATGTCTTGTAAAATTAATCTGATCCCAGGGGTAACAGATTGCTTTATCTCATTTAACCACCGAAAATAGACTTAATGGTTCTTCTCCCTCCCCCAAAAGGGCATTTCAATGCATTGATGACATACTCAATGTTCATATTGATTCTAGGACTTGCCAGCACCTGCTGCTTTGCTTTTCTTAATGACTTTAAAAAAGTCATGAAAACAACTTTTTGGAGTTAAAGAATATTAGCAGATGAACTCTCTTCTTGGCTAGTTAACTAAAGTCCTTTTATTGTTGGGCTTGCTTATGTTCTGTTGACTTCTTTTTCCATCTCTACTCTTATTCTCATTTCCAATCTCAACAATCCACTTAACTGAATGGAAAAATGAATGGAAACGTATTGGGTTATTAGATACTGCCACCTCACTTTCAAGAATAATCAAATTAGCTTTACCATAAGGACAGGACAGTCTTTAAGCCGTTTATAAAATATGGTCCTAGTTAGCTAGGTAACATTTAATTTTTATTTACGATTTTAAGAAATGTTAAAATTATCATGTTTTACAGCATCAACAGCATTATGGACATCTCATGAATTCCTATATTAGCCCAGCGCCATGAGATTCTTGAATACCTAGACTAGATTATAGTTGTTACATTACTGAGGTTGAGCTATCTCACACATTATGTTGACTTTTAACTGTTAGCTGATCAAGGCATATATCAAAGATAAATATAATTATAATATTTTTAAGCAAAATAATTGACATGCAAGTCAACATTCTAGTCAGTTACTTTTAACTTTGAAGTAATTAAAAATAGTTTTAGTGTTATCATTATTATAAATGTGTTTGGAACATATATCAAAATAAAGAACAAAATGAATTGCCATAGTTCAAATTCTTTTACATGAGCTACTTAGCTAAGTAAAAAGTTTTTAAAGGGCTTTACAAACTACAACCAGTCAGTAGTTACTCTGAACAAAAGAATATACTCATTCAGTTAAGGCAGGAACAAACCGTTGGGCTAACTCAAAATAAGCTGATTCATAATTATAAATAAAGACACAAAAATGATAAAGAATTAATTTCCTTTAAAAATAAATTTTTCATTGCTAGTACATGCCTAGCAATGAAAAAAGTAATAACCCAATAGCTACAAAACCCATATTTTAAGAAAAGGGATGCATATGTAGTATTTACTAGAAGAGTATTCAAATTATAATTAATAGCAAAGAGAAGACCAGTTTAATGTGTATTCTGTCAATGAGACACTTAGACAGTTCTCTGTATTTTGGTTACTTCATGTGTCAGTCAGCATTGTGAAGAGTTCTATGAAGCTGCAATTCAGATTTGCAGTAATTCTTTTCAATGTAGAATATGATAATCTGTCATTCTGGAGTCTGTGGTTTTAAAAAACAAAATTTTTCTTTTTGATTGATCATAGCTATTATTGAAATAGCTGGTAACGTGACATGGTGCTATAATTTAGATGAAAAAAATTCAATTTTGAATTATATTTGCTCAGCTTAAATTTCTGTTTCTATTCTCCAAAGCATCTTTTGTATATCTTTTTCTGCAGAAACAGCTTCTTAACACAATGTTCCTACATTTTCCCAGGGGAAAAGGAAGACTTCACAATCAAATTCTTGTTTGAAGTATACAAGGGGAACTTGTACAACAAAAATGGGGGAAAATACGATTTAGGATTTCCCAATACAGGAAGTGAAAATTTTATTCCATTTAACCTCTTTAATAAATGTGACTTACATGTACACCATGGGGTCAGTATCAAGGAGATGAAAATTTATGAATGTGATGATAATTTAGATGATTCCAGATGTTTAGATATGATGCTAACCCCTACAGAAAACATTCTTCCCTCTCTTCTTTTGTAGGTAGAAGTAAGCTGTAGAATAATTCTTAGGATCATTAGATAACAAACTAGGCAAAGAGCTATATGTGTTTAATGATTTCCCTATTAAAATCCACTTTCCAACCTATTTTTTACACAGGCAGTTCTTTAAATAATGAATCAACCATCCATTTAGAATGCTCAGGGAGGATCAGTTTAGAATTATTTATAGGCTCAGTTCATTATATGGCCTAAGAACAGTTGCAGACTTCCTTTTTTTAATATAGTTAATAGAATTTGGAAGATGGAGTTTGTACATTTTTTACAGCTTTATTGAGGAGTAATTTCTAGAATTTAATATAAGTGGAAGTAGTGATTTTTAGAATTTTTAAACTTTTATTTTCAATTACAGTTTACATTCAATATTATATATTTTTTTGATTTATTTATTGTTTTCCTATTATAGTGGCCCCACTTTTTGCCCCATTGCTCCCCCCAACCCTTTCGCCCACAGTCAATCCCCACCCCGTTGTCCATGTCCATGGGTCATTTATATTAATTTTTAGAATTTTATATAAATGGAAGCATATGTTTTTCCCCCCACTTCCAGTGCTTCTTTCAATATTAAATTTATGTGTGTATTAATATTCCATTTCTTTGTATCAGTAAGTAGTATTTTATTGTGTAGATAGATCACAGTTTACTTATTCATTTACTTGTTGATCAACATTTGGGATGTTTTCAGTTTGGGGCTATTAGGAATAAGCTTCTATGAAAGTTGTGGACATGTGCTTTCATTTCCTTAGAGTAGAGTTTGGCAATTTTTTTCTGTAAAGAACCAGATGGTAAATATTTTAGGCTCTATAGGCCTGGATTCTCCCTTGCATTGTGGTCTAAAAACTCCAGGTAGTAAGCTGGGGCAATGGTAGGAGTCACTTAATTTGTTTCCTTTCTCTCGGGTAGCACTGACCTGTGCTACTTCCTTCCTGTCCAGTTCCTGAAAACCATTATGCCACCCTGCATACTTAGTTCTTTAGTAGGAGTAGGGCCTAGGTTAGTCCTTGCTGCTCTGTCTTGGCTGGACTGAAAAATCTGTCTGTAAATTTTAATGTAATTGTTTCTCTTTTTTCAATTTTAATGCCTTTGTATTTAAAATAATTATGCCTAGATACATGAGTATTGTGCTTTCACATTATATTTATGCCATAGAATATGTAGCTCCAATGTGAAGAAGGGGATAAGCGACTTGTGGATTCCCTAGTATCTTACCTCCAAAAATACTTATCTATTTATACAGGAATATTAAAATATGTTAATGTATCAATTAATATTGTACCCCTAAGTTAGGAGTCACTCTCACTCTTATTGATTGCTTATGTTGTTTTTTTCTTAGTGCTTTTTATATTGGGACCTTTTATATTATGAAATATAATATGCATATAGAAACATACAAAACATAAAGGTACATCTTAATGAAATTTCGTGTAAGCAACCCCATTAACCCAGGACAAGAAAGAAATAGCATCTTAGATGCCTCCAGCTTGCTCTGTCTCATTCACAAACTTCTTCCTCCCACCAAGGATAACCACTATCCAGACTTCTCCGGTTTTACTTTCTTGCTCTTTTTTATACTTTTATTGTTTGGATTTGCATCTCTAAATAGTAGGATTAGGTTTTGCCTGTTTTCAGAACCTTCCCTAAATGCAAATTTATGTTCTTTTATGTTTGGCTTCTTTTGTCATTGTTGTGAATTTGAAATTCATTCATGCTGTATGGAGTTCATTCCTTTCCATTGCTTTCTCTACACAAGGTGGGATGAAAGTAAGTTTGCAGTTGTGAACAAAGTTTATTCTTATATTATTATTTATTAACTATTGTATTATTTTTCATACAGAATTTATTCTTATGTTATCATTTATTATTGTGTTATTTTCCATGCAAACAACTGTAAATCTACTTTTGTCTCACCCTGTATATATAAAACATAAACATAATATAATACTTTTTTGATGGATGGAAGTTCTGGGGTGATCAGCCATAATAGCCAAACACATTTTTTTGTGTGTGTTTAAGACCATGCACACACACGTCTGTTGGACATATACCTAAAATTGCAATTGCCAGGCCCTAGGTTATGTGTGTGTTCCATTTAGGAGATAATACGTGTTATAAATTCCTTCTACTTGGTGGCTTCTTTCAATATGTGAATAATGTCTTTCTAAAATTGGTATTTATTTTTTCCCTTAGTTGATTGATATGCAACTGATATATAATATTATATTAGTTTAAGGTGTATAACATAATGAATTGTGAATTGATTACCCCAGTAAGTTTAGTTAACGTTCATCACTTCCTGTAGTTACAATTTTTTTTTCTTATGATGAGAACTTTTAGATCTACAATTCCATATTGTTAACTACAGTCACCATTGCCATACATTTGATTTATCTCATAACTGGAAGTTTATAACTTTGGCTATTTTCACCCAGTTTCCTCCCTGCCCACCCTTTGGCAACCACCAATCTAGTCTCTGTTTTTATGAGTTTGTTTTTTTAGATTCCACATACAAATGAGATCATGAGGTATTTATCTTTCTCTGTGTGACTTATTTTATTTAGCATAATGCCCTCAAGTTCCATCCATGTTTGTTGCAAATGGCATGATTTTCTTTTTTTATGGCTGTTATAAATAATGCTGTAATGAACATGGGGGCGCAGGTATCTATTTCAGACAGTCATTTCATTTCCTTTGGATTTATACTCTGAAGTGGGATTGCTGGATCATATGGTAGTTCTGTCTTTAATTTTTTTGAGGAACCCACATACTGTTTTGCATAATGGGTACACTAATTTACATCCCACCAACAATGCGAAGGGTTCCGTATTTTTTCACATTATCATGAACACTTATTTATATTGTCTTTTAACAATTGTGAGGTGGTAATAGGTCATTGTGGTTTTGATTTTCATTCCCCGATGATTAGTGATGTTGAGTACCTTTTGATGTACCTGTTGGCCATTTGTATGTGTTTTTAGTTCCTCTGCCCATTTTTAATCTGTTATTTATTTATTTATTTTAGGTATTAACCTCTTATCAGATATATGATTTGCAAATATCTTCTCCCATTCTGTAGTTCCCTTTTCATTTTGTTGATTGTTTCCTTTGCTGTGCAGATTTTTAGTTTGAAGTAGTCCCACTGTTTTATTGTTTTTGTTCTTGCTGTCTTTGCTTTTGGTGTCAGATATTAAAAAAAAAAATCTTTGTTAAAACCAATGTCAGGAAGCTTACTCTTTATGCTTCTTCTAGAATTCTAGGAGGTGTCTTTTTTTTTTTTTAATTCTCACCCAAGGACATTTTTTCATTGCTGAGAGAGAGAGTGACAGAGAGACAGATAGAAAAACAGAGAGAGACAAAGAGAGAGAAATGGAAACATTGATTGGTTGTCTTCCATATGTGCCCTGACTGGGAATCGAACCCACAACACAGGCACATGCCCTGATGATGAATCAAAGCAGCAACCTTCGCTTTGTGAGATAATGCTCAGCCAACTGATCCACTATGGTCAGGGCTGATCCAGCTTCCTATTGTTTACCTCAGCATCTTATTTATTTCTTTTATTTATTTCATTCAATATATATTTCACTTAACCAAACATCATTTTCAAGTAGTTTATTTCTATTGACACATAGATTATATAAAAATGTTATTGGTAATGGTGGTTTTTCTTTTGTTCTGTTTTTTTTTATTTACAAAAGTTTAGAGCATTTGTTATGCTTTCTAGGGTTTAGAAAGCAAAGCAGAATAGAATAAGCTATGAAAAGTTTCTAAGGATAAATAAATTCTCTCATTGGTTCATTTAAGTTTTATCTGAGCCTAAGCACACAGATAAAGTTTATTTATTTTCTATTGGAAGCCTCAAGGAATGTAGGCCTTCTCAATGGTATGCATTTTCTCAAATTCAGAAGGGCACCATTGATCCCATATTAAGTGCATTTGTTTTGTCTTTTTTTTCTCAAGATAGATATATTAGATTTGGTCTGGTCTTTGGAGAACTTGTTTGGCTAAGAAGTGTGATTTCCCGTATTCAGTATTCAAGATACTGTAAGTTTTTTCAGGGTATTGTGTTGCAGTTTAAAAATATATCTGTTAGTAGGTATTGTAATTATGGCTTATAGATAGAACAGTTAATTTTGAGTTATTTAGCTTATTATTTTTTTAAAGGTCCCCTTTTTTTTTAAACTCAGTTTGAAATAATTATAGACAATTTTCTTTAAAATAAATATTTCTATATTTCATACATCATCACTTTATGGTGAATAGGGTCTTTTAAAATAATGTTTATTTGATTACCTGACAAGTTTTATCTTCCTTTACATAAAAAGCTTTTCTTGGAAATAATTTTGCAACTTTCTTTCCAGCATAGATACTTGTTAATATTTGTATTTGGTAAATTGGAGCAAAATGAACATTAGTCTTGCCTATCTTTACATTTTCAAAGGCTCTAATAGATTCTTTTATTTTCCCCCAATAGTGCCTTTTTATTGCTAGTTGCCAAAAACAGCTTGTTTGGTAGCTGCACTATAGAAGCATTTAGTTCAAGCAAATAATTTTGGGAGTTGTTAGCATTTGCTTAAAGGTTATGTTAATGTTCATGTAACTTAGGGCAAAACAATTACCTAGCATTAAATGATTCAGGGTTATCATTTTAACATATACATATAAATGCCTCTATCAGTGCTGAATTAATACCTTACTTTGGGTATTTAAAATGTGATTACTGTAATATACACAAGTACCCTGTCATCATAAAATGGTGCGTATTATTTGACAATAATTATGTATACAATTTGGCAAAATAATTTTTTGAAACGTAACAACATGTTAAGAAGTGTCCCATCTTAGAAGTGTGAATTTGTGTTCTTAAAGTATTCATTATTTTACACATATTAGGCCTTTAAATTAAGATACATGTTAAAACGCATTCAAATGGTGGTGGTAAAATAATTTGTGATGAGGAATAATAGGTACACGAATGAGAAAATACAGTATTTAAAAAGTGAAATATGTATGTTATGTAATTGGCGTATTTAGGAAATTTCTTATTTAGGAAAAGGTAGTTATTAGATAGGCAAGTTAAAGGAAGGAGAACACAATAACTAGTATTTTGGCAAGGTCCCTAAAATGCATATTCATAGTAATTACAAGCATATTGACTTTAAATGTCAGCCAGCTTTTATTCACTTCTTTTTATAGGATCTATTCGTATGTGCAGTGACTATTCTTCTAACAGGGGGGTTTATCAAGGTTTTTATGAACATTTGTTATATAGGAAATAAGTTACCACTGTTACATTTAACTAACATGAAATTTATGATACTAACAATGATTTATGAGAGAAAGTTTGTTGGTTGGATTAATTTTTTTATCAGTTGATGGTAAAGGAATTCTCCATTTCACAGTTGAGATTTGGGGACATTTTCTATGCTCTCTACTTGCATCCAGTGAACAGATGCCTTTGTCATTTTTCTAATCTTCGACAGCATGCTAAAGTGAATTACTACAAGTATCATTTGTATTCCAAATATAAGTAGTTTTTTGCTAAATTGGTTTAATTCAGGATTGTGTTCCATCAGCTATTAACATAGTGGCCTTTAAAGGCTCTGTAGGCCTTTAAAGATTGTCCAGGAATGTAGGATGTTCCCAGGGGACTGAATATGTACCTTGTTTTATAAAATCAAAAGTGATTTGCAAATGTGCTTAGTCTTACTAAACTGATTCAGTGGGAGGTAATCGAATCACACAGCCACCTCACAACCGTCACCTGGTGACAATGATTATAAGACACCATAGAGTATCGGGGGCATTTTAATTTCAGAGCATTTAAAATATAAATAAATGCTTATCTTGGAATTGTTGAAGTAGGTTTGAAGTCATTAATTTTAAAAGGAACTTGTATTAATATTTTCTATGATTAGACCAATGTGGTACATACACTGAGAATTTTCCATTTGATTGTTCTGAGTTTGTTTTATTTTTCTTCATTTAGATACTACTCAATATTCTATTCTTAGATACATGTAATAGAAATTACATTCATCCT
Organism: Furipterus horrens; assembly: GCF_987537825.1. Classification (NCBI taxonomy): domain Eukaryota; kingdom Metazoa; phylum Chordata; class Mammalia; order Chiroptera; family Furipteridae; genus Furipterus; species Furipterus horrens. The sequence continues at coordinate 132,481,882 of NW_028327176.1, read as the reverse complement.
AGAGATATTTTTTACCTTTAACTTTCACTGTCTAGATTCTGAGAAGATGTATTTTGGCCTAGTTGCTTTGGGTGGGGGGTATAGGCAATTGTTTTTGTGTGTGTGTATCCTTTATATATGACAATGTTAAGAAAAACTGGTGTCCATTTACTCACAGTGTTCATGAAGAAAAGATTTGTTATACTAGACAGATGAAATGAACACAAGGTATTTAATTCTGCTCTTTTCCTGCCTTGCATCACTGCACATTCTACAAGCACAGTTCCAGTGATGGTGCTTCTTCATTCACAGTGTTTTCACGCAGTCAGGAATGGTGGGCCTTTTTGAAGTGGGAATAGGAAGGGAGAGGATTATGCAGGGAAGGTAACCATTGTTTTTTTCCACCCTCTGTATGGTTTGATTTTTATTTTCATGTGCATGTATTGTTTTTTAAGAATTAAGTATATCATAAAAATGTGGCTCCACATTGCTTATAAAATAAAGATGCGGCATTTGACATTCTTCACAATCCACTCCAAACTTCCTTTGGATTTTTCTTCATCTCCAGTTAAATCATCCCTTACTCCAGCCATACTTGCCTCTGTCTCAAATCTTCTGCATTCTCAAGACTTTTCTTAACTTTCTTCCTCTGTCTTACCCACCCTATAAAGCTAAGCCCAAATCCTACCTATTCAGACTTTTTCAGCTCCCCATAGCAAATACCTCTTACTTCACTATGGTGAATACCTGTATAAATAGCACTTATCAGAGGCCACCTTTTACTAGGGTTAATTATTTATATGTCTGGTTTTCCTGTTAGATTTTGGGACTTAATTATTTAGGTTTGCATTATCTCCTTTGGTGCGAACTAGAGATACACAGTGAGTGTTTCTTGAGTCGAATCCTTACAGATTTTTAAATATATGTGTTACTTCATTTGATTCTCCCCCAGAGACACTACACAATAATTTAGTTAGAATTAGTAATATGTTAGACTGTTCTGTATTTACCCACTATTTTCTGAAGTATAAGAATTATTTCTTTGCTAGTTATTATCCCATATTGCAAAAGATAAAAATAATTGCATAGTCATTTTTCACTGTGTTTTATTTTTCATCTATTACATAACTTTGATGATTATGTAACTTTATATTTAAGGAGTAGTATTTTTTAAATAATACTTTCTTTTTCTTTGTAGGTTACTTCCTCAGAATGTTGGCCTTCTCTATGTTGGAGGTTATGAAAGACCCTTTGCACAAATCAAGGTATGATTGTTCATTTTTAAGTATACTTTTCATAGATGTAGTTCACTTGTCCAGAACCCACCAAAAACCTCCAAATAACCATCAACATATCAAAGATATTGTAATTGTGAACTATTAATTTTATAAGAGAGTAAAATTTAAAGCCACTGACTAATCTTTTTGATTACGCCTTTTGCCCTTAAATTTTTTGGCAGCTTTATTGAGGTGTAATTAATGTACAAAAAATCATACATACATAAACTGTGTAATTTGTTAAATGTTGACATGCTTACACTTCTGAAACCATCACCCCCAAAGTTTCCATGTCCCTTTGAAATTGTACCCCTTCCCCTGCCTTTTCTTTTTCCCTTTCAGTCCTCAGGTGACCACTGATGTGATTTATGCCATTATAGATTCATGTGCATTGTCTAGAATTTTATATGAGTGAAACCACACAGTATTCCATGCCCCACCCCTCTTGGCTTCTTTCACTCAGCATAATTATTTTGGGATTCATCCACATTGTTCCACTTAACAGTAATTCATTTTTCTTAAAAATTGTTTTATTGCTGAATAGTATTTCATCAAATGGTTAGAGCACAATTTCTTTATCCTTATACCTGTTGTTGGACAGTTGAGTTGTTTCTGCTTTTTGGCTATTTAAAATAAAACTGCTTTCAATGTTTGTATACAAGTTTCTGTATAGATACATAGTTTCATTTTTCTTGAGTAAATACCTTTCATGGGAATGGCTGGGTTAATGGCAATTGTATGTTTAAGAAACTGCCGGCCTGTTTTCCCACCAGCAAAATATGAGTGTGCCAGCTTCTCCACATCTTCGTCAGCATTTGGTGTGGCCAGTCTTTTAAAATTTAGCCATTCTTGTAGGTATGTAGTGGTATTTCATTATAGTTTTAATTTAAATTTCTGTAATGACTAACAATGTTGAGATTCTCCTCATGTGCTTATTTGCCATCTGTACATCTCTGGTGAAATTTGTGTTCAAATCTTGCCATTTTAAACTGGGTTTTTTGTTTTCTTACTGTTGAGTTTTGAGCATTCTTTATATCTTGTGGCTTTAAGTTCTTTACTAAAGTGTGTGATTTGTATATACTTACTCTGAGCTATGGCTTGCCTTTTCATTCCCTTAACAGGGTTCTCCAAAAAGCAGAATTTCTTTAAATTGATGAAATATAGTTTACTGGTTTTTCTTCATGGCTTATACTTTTGGTGTTGATCTAAGAAATATTTGTCTAACCCAAAGTCACAAAGATTTTCCTCCTATGTATTCTTCTAGAATCTAAATAATTTTAGGTTTATAATCTATATGAGTTAATTTTTTGTATATGATGCAAGTTTCAAGATAATGGAGGAATGTCATTTCTTCCCTTCACCTTTTTGGAGGCACATGGATAACTGGTTTTAAACTATTTGTTAAAAGAATACTTTTCCACCATTGAATTGCGTTTGCATCTTTGTTGAAAATCAATTACCCATATTCATGTGTGTGATTCTTATTTCTGGACTCTTTATTCTGTTCCACTGACCTATGTGTCTCACCAATAGAACACTGTCTTGGTTAATATAGCTTTATGATAAGTCATGCAGAGTCAGGCAGTGTAAGTTCTCTAATTTTTTTTTTTTTTTTTCAAAGTTGTTTTGGCTAATCTAGATTCCTTTAATTTCCATGTGAATTTTAGAATCATCTTGTCAATTTTAATAAAAATGTTTGCTAGAGTTTTGGTTTGGATCATGTTTAATGTGTAAACCAATTAGCGAGGGGGATAATGGTGGAAAGAAAGGGAAGGGACTGGTCAAAGCATATGTATGAATAACACATGGACATGGACAACAGTGAGGGAATTGACTGTGGGAGTGGGGGTTGGGATGGGTGGAGGAGGGCAAAGGTGGAAAAATTGGGACAACTGTAATAGAATAACAATAAAATATAATAAAAAATCAATTAAAAAAGGAAAAGATGATGTAAAACAAAATCCGAGGAGAAATGACATCTTAACAATATTGAATCTTTGGAGACTTCTGGCCAAGATGGAGGCATAGACAGACACGCTGCATCTCCCTCCACAACTAAGAAGGAACACAACTACCTCAAAACTAGAAACCAGAAGTTCCAGAAAATCAAACTACACTGAAGTCCAGCAAACAAAGATATAGAGAAGAAATACTCATCCTGACAGGTAGGAGGGGCGGAGCAGACACGGTGTGGTGGCAGCAGCAGGCCAGCAGAAAGCGCAGACACACGTTTTAAAGCCAGGAGGGACACCTGGGGAGCATTTCCAGATCATCACCAGACCTCCCACGGTCTCAGCACCGGGGAAAGTCAAGCCTCATTGCTTCTGACTGTGCAGACAAGTGGGGGCTGGGGTGGAGGCAGAAACTGCTGGTCTCAGCACAGTTTACTTGTTTAAAGGGCCCCCACGGTCCTAGAACGTCTGCAGACCCACCTACTCTGGGAATGATGGCCAGAGCAGCAGCTAGAGGGGTGCCAGTCCGGTGCAGAAGTGGGAGAGGTGCCTAAAAAGGGCAAGTGCTGGGCAGGCAGCATTGTTCCTTCTCAGACCCCCACATACAGCGCCACAACATGGTGAAACAGGTTGCCCTTTACTGACAAATCCCGAAGGCTCCGCCCCTTACAACATAACAGGAGTGACAGCTCCACCTGGGATGCGGAGGCAAACAAACACAGGAGCCTATCAGAATGAGAAGACAGAGAAGTATGGCCCAAAAGGGGGAACGGATCAAGGTTCCAGTGGGAGAACTAAGCGATCAGGAGATAGCCAACCTAGCAGACGAGGAGATAGACTACCTAACAGATGCAGAATTCAAAGCACTGGTGATAAAGATGCTCACAGGCCTGACATATGCTTGAGTACGGCAAATGTATAAGAGAAGAAGTGAAGGCAATGCTAAGTGAAATGGAGGAAAATCCACACAAAACCAATGGTGAAGGGAAGGAAACCAGTGTTCAAATCAATGATTTGGAACATAAGGGAGGAAAAAAGTCAACCAGTGCAGAATGAGGAAGCAAGGATTGAAAAAAATGAGGAAAACTTCCCAAATTTTGTGAAGGGGATGGACATACAGGTTCAGGAAGCATGGAGGGTCCCAGTCGAGCTGGACCCAGAGGGGACCACACCGGGATGCATCATGATTGAGATGCCAAAGGTGAAAGATAAAGACAGAGTCCTGGGGGCAACAAGAAAGAGGCAGAGAGTTGCCTACAGGGAGATGCCTATAGAACTATCAGCTGATTTCTCAGAGGACACTTGTAGGCAAGAAGGGACTGGCAAGCAGTATTCAATGTGATGATAGGCAACCTGCAACCAGTATTACTCTATCCAGCAAGGCTATCATTTGGAATGGAAGGGCAGATGAAGTGCTTCCCAGACAAGGTAAAGCTAAAGGAGTTCATCATCATCAAGCCATTATTATATGAAATGTCAAAGGGACTTAGTTAAGAAAAAGAAGATCAAAACTATGAACACTAAAAGGACAAGAAACTTACAACTATAAACAACTGAATCTAAAAAATAAAAACAAAATCCAACTGAGCAAACCAGAATAGGAACAGAATCATAGGTATGGGAATCATTTGGAGGGTTATCAGCTGGGAGGGGGAAGAGGGAGAAATGGGGAAATGGTGCAGGGATTAAGAAGCATAATTGGTTGGGACAAAATAGACAGGGGTAAGTTAAGAATACTATAGGAAAGGGTCAATCCAAGGAACTTATATGCACAACCCATGGACATGAACTAAGGGGGATGAGGTTGCTGGAGTGAAGGGGGGTACTAGGCAGAGGAGAGCAAAGGGGGAAAAATTGGAACTATTGTAACATAATAAATATACTTAAAAAAAACCAATATTGTATCTTTCAGTTCATGAAGACTACATATTTTTCCATTTATTTAGATCTTTAATTTCTCTGGACAATATTTATTGTTTCAGTGTATTGGTTTTGGACATTTTAAGATAAATTTGCCAGTAAATATTTTATATTTGTGATCTTGTTATAAAAGTATTACAATTTTTGCATTGCTAGTATATAAAGATTATGAAATTTTGTTCAAATTTTATAGTTTTACTATATTAGTTCTAGTAGCTTTTTAAAATAATTTCATAGGATTTTCTACATAAGTGATTGTCAGCTTATAAAGACAATTTTCCTTCTTTTTGTCTGATCTTCATGTCTTTTATTGCTTTTTCTTGCTTTTTTACACTGGCTAAAACCTATAGTACAGAGTTGAATGGAAATAGCGAGAAGAGAAATCCTTGCCTTGTTCCTGATTTTAGAAGGCATTTAATCTTTTTTCAAAAATTGTTTTTATAATAATATTAATTGAGGGTTGATCATAAATTTCATCTAAGCCTTCTTGCAAGAAATGGAATAATATTATGAATGTTAAAGATAATAAAAAGAAAAATTTGTGATCATTCTCTTTTTTTGTTGTTATAACTTTTCATTAATGTTTTCTGACAGATCTGTAAAATTTATTTGTTTTTTCTTTGTTTAGTTTTCTGATTTTTCTTCACATTTTTTTTCTTGGCTCCATGAACTACTTTTCCCCTATTCATTTGAGAGGTATGAGTTTAAATCCCTTTCCACTGCATATATTTTTATAATTTGAATCCCAAGAATTTTTCAGAATAGACTGAACCTGAATAGAACATTTAGGATACTTAATATTGAGGAGGTTTATCACATTATTGACATTTTTAGATGAAAAATTTTAAATACTGTAGCATCAGCACCTCTTTAAATACCTTCATTAATTCAGCTTAAATCAAAACTCTTTCAAAAGTCCATCGTCAGGATCTTAAGTCGTGGATTCTCTTGAACTTTTCTGATTCCTTAATGACAAGCATTTAGATATAGTGTTTTTCTTCTGTTTTTAACGTACCTGGAAAATGAATGAAGTTGGCAAGAGTCTCTTCGTAAACCTCTGTCACTATCCTGTTCACCAATTCAGTATATAATGGGGAATTCTCATAAGTTTCAGCAGGAATATTTACGAAAGCCCAGGTTTTTTGTTCCCCCGCACTCACCCCAGCCTCCATCCATTGGTTTGGAAAATCCTGTTTTTCCTTATTAAAACTGAAATAAGTTTAAAGTGAGAGGTGTATCTGATATATTTTAGGGAAGTGTAGAATTTGTTCATGTGTTTGTTCATGTGTGTATGTGTGTATGTGTTTTACATGTTTTTCCAGAAATAGAGGGTAATTCTTTTATCACTCACCTGGTTCGTTAACATAATGTTTTCTTTATCCAGGCCTTTTCTAATAAGCCCAGTGACAGAGGTCAATCCTTTGTCAACCCTTTATGCCTGTGATAATCAATTCAATAGAAAATGTCCATTGTTTTAGGGCATCTTTTCCCTTTAATGTTGCTGTGCGAAAGGTTTCTTTCATACACTGTGAAAGGATTTCTTATGCTTATTAATTATTGCAGTTTTTTCATAATTCCTATGGTTCTTATGAAAATGCTGTATGGATTTATACCTGAGTAGATTCTTATAAGTTAATTGAAGAACAATAAAAAAATCATAGTTTAAATGCTTTCAATTAGGCTAGAAATTTAAGGTTCATTTTTTTCCCTTGCTTTGTACCTGACTTCTTTTAGACTTGAAATACCAGTATTTGTTAGTCACTTTTCCCCCATTAAACTAAATGTAATGATACTATGTTTTATAGCATAGACATCAGATGTAACCTTTAATAAATGGTAACTGCTTTTCTTTTCTTAAGGAATATTGGTTGTTGAAATTTTTTGAATAAATTAAGGTAAGAAATTGTTCACTGGAATAATTAGAAAAAGGAATTCTCATGCATTAACACACAGGACTAAGTATGAGTCTCTTAGTGTTAGAGGCTCTGTTTGTTAAAGACATGTTAACAATTGTATTATTTTGAAAAGGAACCCAATTTTATAAGATCAAAAAGAGAAAAAAACAAAAAAGATAATAGATATTTAGGCAAATGTTAAGTGAGTTCATAAATTTGCCATAAGTCATCAGGAAGTTTCTTTTTAAAAATAAACTCAGTCCTTTTATATATACCTTTCCCCCAAGGCAGTGACTTTATTCTCTCGTCATTGATCTCTTTGAGAATCCTGTGAATTTACACACACATACTTTTACTTACAATTTCAGAGGGTGCATAGACCCCACTGAAGTACATTTAAGGGCCCCATTTAAGAATTCTAAAAAGTAAATAAAATGTATTTCCCAAATTTTACTATTAAGCATAAAGGTATTAAAAACATACAAATTAAAAAATTTTAGAGCAAATTGTCATCTGAAACACTTGATTTTGAATATGCATAATTATTCTCTTGTTTTGTCCTAAAATAGAATAAACTAAATGAAACACTAGTCGTTTTATAATGAGTTGTAATATAGAGTAACAAAAGAATTGCCTTACATCCATAGCTATTGTTTTGTGCTGTTAATGAGGAAGATTTCACTCTCATTCAAGACTAATTTCTTTCAACTTTATTGAGATATTGATTCAAAATGTAATGGGCTGTATGTGACTTAGGCTTTTTTTAAGAGATATGATTCATTGTACCTTTATTTGCAGTCTTTGAAATTAAAAAGGGAAGTTCTGATTAAAATAAAATTTTGCTTAATTCCTATTTCTTTGCTTTCAAACTGTAAGAAGTTTTTCAGAAGTCCCTTATTTTGGAGGGGGAGTTATTTTTGTATATCTTTGAAAATACCTTTATCTTATTTGTGTATGTATATATCTCCTATTATTCATAGTTTATTTTTGAAGACATTCAGCTTTAAGCAATAGTTCACATTTTAGACCCATTTTTTCTTTGTTTTCTAGGGCATTTTGTAGTCTAGTAAATATTAATGCTATTCTTATAGGTTTCTAGTCCTGGAGGCTTCACTTAGCAGCCAAATTCCATGAAACCAAGAGGGATTGAAACTTGTCAGCATCACTTTTAATTTCCTGAAGGGCTGTGATGGAAAGGTTCAGGCCACAGGGCTGTCCCCCTGCAGGGCTTGGCATTAGTTGCCTCTTTCAGTTCTGACAGCCGAAGAGTGTGTGACTGTGAGGCTGAGTCAGACAGTCTCCACTTTGACACTACAGAACAGCTAAGAAATGTCTCCTGGATTTTAACTATGGAAACCATATGTGAAAAGTAAGGAATATAACTGTTATTCTGAGGCAGTTATTTTTTAATCAGTATATTAGTTTTCCCTTATCCATGGAGGGTATGTTCCAAGACCCCTAGTGGATGTCTGAAACCACAGATAGTATGTTTTTTCCTATATGTGCATATGATAAAATTGATTTACAAATTAGGTACAGTAAGAGATTAACAATAACTAATAAAAAATAGAACAATCATAACAATATATTGTAACAAAAGTTATGTGAATCTGATCTCTCTTAAAATATCTTGCTGTACTGTGCTCACTTTTCTTCTTCTAGATGATATGAGATAATAAAATGCCTTCGTGAGTAAGGGTTACTTGAATATGAGCAATGGTTGTCTATCTGATACCTGAGATGCCTACTAAGTGACTAATGGGCAGGTAGAATATACAGAGTTGGATACACTGGACAAAGAGATGATTATGTCTCATGTGGGGATAGATTATGTCTCATGTGGGATTTCATCATGCTACTCAGAATCACTTACAATTGAAAACTTATGAATTGTTTACTTCTGGAATATTCTATTTAATATTTTTGGAGTGGGGTTGACGGAGGGTAATGAATTGTGGATAACAAAACTGCGGATAAGAGAGACCACTGTACAGCTAAGTTATGCTCTGCCTTGGTGCCTGGTTCTGTCCCTGCTAAGAGACTGGGTGCTGTTAGTCTTAGTCTCATATGTTAAACTTCCTGAGCTTGAATCTTTAAAAATCCCTTTATAGCCAGGGAAATATGACTGGTGTTTATATTCACATGCACATGCAATAGATGTAAAGAAATAATGATCTCTTCTTTATTTTTGGAAAACTCATCAAATCATCCCTCAGATTTTTTTCTATTAAAATAGAGTAGGATATTTTTCCTTTAAGGTATATTGAGTTCAGATTGTTATTTATTACTTAAAAATATTTTGAAGATGACTAATAACTTATTCAATTTTAATTTTTAGGGTAAATGACATTTAAAGGTAAACTGTTTATTTGAGATTTTTCTATTATGAAATACTGAAAAAATAGGAAAACCGGTTTGGTTTATTTTCTATCTTTTATAAAGTATGTGGCTTATTAGATCAACATTTTTTACTAAAAGAAATTATTTTACATATTTTACATCTCTAAAATATCTCAGGTATTTCATCAGATAAAGATGCAATCCCTAGAACTTAGTATTCTAGTTTAGTGGCTTACAGACTTTGGACCATGACTTGTAGGAATATAAGAAATGTTTTTTCATAGAGATCCAGTACACATATTTATATACACAAAAAGTAAAACAAAGTTTCAGAATAAGTACGATGCAATCGCTGTATTTTCCATTTTGCTCTGTTTATTGTTCAGTTAATTTGGCTTTTAAATGCTAGTCTCAACCCACTAAATATACTTTTCTCTTGGAAAATGGGTCACGACTCACAGTTTGGCAGACACTGCTACAGGGTAGAACTTGTCCAGCTAATGCTGCCATACGCTTCTGGCAGGAGAATGCCATGTTCACGCAGTGCAGATGAGAGTGGAAGCTTTCCTGATCCTGAGTCCATGAGAGCCCTTGAAGTGGCTTTGGAGTGGAAGAGAATGATGAGATGTCATAGTTTCTGGGAAGGGAGTGGAGGAAAGTATAGGAAAAGACAAATGAGAAATAAATTAAGATGTTTTATAGAGCCAAAGAAAGCGTTTTTGTTTCAAAAAAAAAAATCCTAATTATCAAGAACAGAAGGGAGCCTTCCACGCCTACTCTGTCTTCCAAATGATTCTGTGTATTTTGAGGCTAGAGAAAAGAAATAAAGGTAAGATCTCCCCTAGAAGAAAAAATAGAAGGAAACGGAGATAAGTGAGAACTTGAGAGGAAGCAGTGGAATTAGATCTAATTTGTGTGACATATTTTTTAACTGAGTTTTCTGTAGTACTGTAACTAAGAGGCAAATTTTCAGTGTCTCATATTGCAGTAATAAGGACGGATGTGACTATCCTTTTGTTGAATACAGACTCAAAAAGCAAAAACAAACAAACAAACACCTTTAAAAATACCCTGATGGAAGCCAAAAGTCCTCCTAATTCTGTGCAATAGCTATTAAGTTTCTGACAACTTTTTATGCTGCACACTTGCTGACAGGGTGCTTCAGGGTCACTGCTTGGCTCTCAGGTGAACCCATAATGTAACTTGAATGCACTGCTTACAGATAAGTCACATGATAATTGCTGACTAGGGTTCTAGAAAGTATTCTATAGTATGATTCTCCTGCCATTTTACCAAGGTGCTTTTGGTAGTATTACTACCAAAATCAAGTAACACGTAGGGGCTATAGTCACAGGTTTCAGTTTCATGTTTTTGTATTTTCATGTCCTTAGAAAACTTATCTACAGGACTATAAGTGTCTTGTGTGCTTCCTCAGCCTAGTGCCTGAGACATAAAAGCACTAAATAAATGTTTAACATCATTATTGAAGAATGCCTAGAGAGCAGAATGGTATTTTTTAATTGAGATATGATTGATATATAACATTATATTAATTTCAAGTTTACTGCATGATTCATATCTGTATACATTATGAAATGATCATCACAATAAGTCTAGTTAGTATCCGTCACATTGCGTAGTTAACAAAAGTTTTTTTCTTGTGATGGGACCTTTTAAGGTCTACTCTCTTAGAAACATTCTAATATGTAATACAGTATTATTAACTATAGTGACCGTGCTGTACATTACATCCCCATGACTTATTTTTTTAAATAATTTCAAGTTCATACTTTGTGCCGCTGCCCCCCCCCCCATCCATTTCCCCGCCACTCCAACTTTGTCTCTGGCAACTACCAGTCTGTTTCTTTGTAGCTATGAGCTTGTTGTTTTTTTAAAATCATTAAGTATCAATATTTATCATGGAGTTCATGAAAGTATTTAAAATTCTGGTTCTATTACATTCATATTTAAGGTACTAAATATACTACCGTAAAACTATTTTCTAATCTTGATTACATCTTGAGTTGGGATATCTTTGAGAAATAAATTAATTTTATTTTCTAATTTAAGATTGTGGTTGTAAATTATTAACATCAGTAGCTTTATTTGAAATGCAGATTTTGTGAATGTATTATTTAGAGAACATTTTAAATATAGTTCCCAAATTAATTTCAATTAAGAAAGTTAGCATTTTTCTTAGCTTAATATTTCAATAACTTTCTATCTTTCTTGAGCTAGAAATCTTTTATTGAAAAATATAAATTATTTTAGCATACTCTAGTTTTTTTAAAAACTAGGCTTAAATTAAGATGAGGTCTTGTTAAACATGGTTTGGAAAGAAAAAGAATAAACAATTATTTTTACTTTGGTAATTTTATAATGTTATCAGAAGGGTAGAGGCTGTCATGCCTACTTAGGTATTTATAATCAATGACCCTCCTATTTTCGTGAGAGAAAATAACACCCCATTGTGTTCCTCCTACCAATAATTTACTTCCATAAAGAAGTAGTTCTCTGACTTGAATTTCAAAGGCACTGATAACCGTGTAAATATAAAAGATCATATCTAAAATGACTATTACTAAAGTCATATTTCTGGCCAGCCACAGTTTCTGATTTAGATTTATATTAGACACTTAGAAGTTATATATATATATTTTATTTTATTCTCATAGAAGGAGAAAAACAACTTCTTCAGTAAATAGTTATGAAGGACTATTCACTCATCCTCTTGCCTAATAAAGTTTAAAAAATGACATTTTAGATTATTTGACTATCCATACTTTCTTCTCAATAGATTGCAGTACACTAGAACCAGATTAGACTTTTTAAGCCTTAGGTAATAAAAGCAGTTATCTAATGAAAAATTCATTTAGTATATAACTTTTTTTTGGTCAAAGGAGACTGAGACTTTGAAAAACAAATAAGGAAAAATATTTAAATTTAATGTATTCCTAATGTATAATAATTAAAATTTTTTTCATCAAATGTTACAAACGTATTGATACCTTTGGATATTTCATCTTTTTTTCTTTGTTAGTACTTGAAAACTTTCTAATATGAAAAAGGAAAACAGGAAAATCTGTTTAAAAGCTAAAATGTGAATAGTTACAGTTAGTATTGTTATCAAACAGAAAGATATAACAGCCAACATTTGTTGAACACTATATGTCAGGCACTATCCTAATTAATTTTTAAGCATTCTATAAAGTGTGGCTGCCCTCAGCATTTTCCAGCTTTACAGATCAGGAAGACGTGCAAGACTGAATGATGAACCCAAGGTTATACTGCCAACAGGTAGTACATTGCCTCCTAGGGAGTATTATTTTAGAGTGTATATTTAGTATATACTAGTTGCTATTTATGTTGCATTTTTATCATGTGCAGTATATTATTATAGTCCTTGAAGCCCTTTTGAGTTTTGCTTACCCAGTAGGCCAAAATTATCCCTGTAATTGATACACTACTAGTTAAGACAGTGACTGCACTAAATGACTTGACCAAAGGAAATGTGGTCCCACCCACAAGGATTAAGATAGTCATTGTGGTTTGTTTATATAAAGAGATGGGAGCATAAAGAGCTCAAAGTTATGATCTCACCTCTGCTACGTATTTTGTCAGTGTTGAGTGTTTATGTTCATCAATTCTTAAAAGCAAGAGCTAAGAGTTCTTGTATTGGGAACATTTGTGACTCTCTGAGATATTAAAAGGCTTCTAATTACAACAACAACCAAAAAACAAAATGATTCTTTTCTTTTCTTTTTCCCAGAGCATCTATTTTGGAGTTTATTGTGTCGTATATTTCTCCTCAGCCATCATTTTTTAGAAGGACTAGTCTTACTTGTTGTTTTCTTTGGTATTAAATACTTTTTATTTTACTGTTACTCTTAATATCCAAGACATTTGGTTGAAAAGTATTTTATAGTTATTAATTTGAATCAGTCTCTAGAAATGTACTTTATTTCTTTAAGAAAGAACCAGCTGGTAGGAAATCAGGTATATAAACAAATTGCCTGAACATTTTGAGTTCTCTGATTATCTCAGAAAGGTGTGGCACTTTTGCTAGGTACGCAGAAAAAGTTTCTCATTTTCTGGCTCAAAGTGGAGTATGCTTTGTGAGCATAGCTGGGATTAAAACATTTTAACATTCTTCAAGATCAGTGTATCTTGGAGGCATTTTGGTGACACAAGGCTGATTTTAGCTGCGAAAAAGAATTATAAGAGTTGCATGAAGGAGAAACATTTTTTTTTTTTTTTTAAGTTTCAGGATGAATAGGTTAGTCGCATAGCATAAGGGTAATTGGATGATGAAAAAGACAGAGACTGTGAGAATAAGCAAGGAAATGTTCTCAAATAGTTCTGGTTTAGCAAAGGCATGAATGAAGCAAGGCAACATGCATATGATATAAGTCATTAGATGTCACAACATGGAGATTTTTGGAGAGGAATGGAGCCACACAAGAAGGTAGAAATTGTGTTGGTGAGGGTAAGTTACTTTTAGTGATGAACTAGTCTGTGCTGTTCTATCCTATTTAAAGATATAGATGCCCAGGCTCTTGTAGCAGTCATTTATCACACATAAAATCTTAAGTCTGATGGTGCTTAGCAGGTGCTTTTACTGGCCTGAATGATTTATTAAATCAATAAAATCATGAAAAATTATAGTTTGGGTGGAAAAAGTTAAGACAAATGTATCCTTCTAAATTCCACACATTTTTGCAGAGTTCCAGATGTCCTTAAATGATCCACCTTCCTTGAGGCCAGGTCTCTACTTCAGTTCTGTTCTGTTCTGTTGACCAGGATGGTTAATATCCACCTCTCTGTAAGCTTGAAGTAGATCTACTTCACTTTCCTCCTCAAAATTTTCCACTCTTTGATAAGTCTCTATTTTAGGCATCTTGACACTTGCATAAATTCAGTCTCCTATTTATGGCCTTATTAGGTTAGTTTGGGTTTTTGTTTTACATTTTTAACTGATCACCAGCAGTGGCTTCCTGTTGCCCGCCGCAACAAATGTAAATTCCTTCCATGAGCCTTTCCCATCGCATTGTACACTTACTTTACCTAACTTCCGCTCCTCTTTTTTTTTTAAAATATTTAATTTATTTATTTTTAGAGAAAGGGGGAAGGAGGGAGAAAAAGAGGGAGAAAAACATCAATGTGTGGTTGCCTCTTGTGCACCCCCTGCTGGGGACCTGGACCACAAGCCAGGCATGTGCCCTGACTGGGAATTGAACCGGCGACCCTTTGGTTCACAGGCTGGTGCTCAATCTACTGAGCCACGCCAGCCAGGGCACTCACACTCCTCTTTAATGTTTATAATTCCCTATTCCCTTGACTATACATATTATTCTCTTTTTCATTATATACATCAGAACTTACCTGAAAGTCAAAAGAAACAATCATTAAGTATATATGTACAAGGTATTTTGGTGGATCCTGGGGATATGAAGATTAATATTTTATTTGTCTCCAACTTATTTATAGACTGATTGGAGAAATGGAAGAAATCTCTTTGCAAAACTATATATTTAACACCACAAAGTAGAATGTGATGCGTCAGATAATTGGAGTTAGCTATAAATATCAAAAGCCAAGGAAGAACTATGGACTGGGGCAGTTGAGGTAGGATTCACGAAGGAAATAAGAACTGTATTTTTCTACCAGTTAGGTTAAGGATAGGCTGTTGGTGGGGGTGGAGGAGAAGCGGGGAGGTAGATTTCCTTTTTCTATTTGTCCTCTGTAGGGATAGAGGATGACAGGTGGCTTAAGAAAACAGAAAATGCAAAGTGTAGAACTATAAAGATTTGCCTTGGACACAAGGGTTTATTTAAGGAAGCAATAGAAGAATATGATCAAAGAGGTAAATTGGTCTAAGAAAATTAAAAAAAAATACCAACAGCAAAACTATACAGACCATTTTAAGAATTTCTAAGTTGGTACTAGGGGGAAAACTTATTATACCTTTTTAGATAAATATCAAAATTTTAGGTAGGAACCAAACCTAACATAGAACAGACATTATCTTAATAATTTGTACTGATATTTAAGATGACTTCTCTAGGTCCCAGGTAAATAAACTAATAATAATGATCACTGACATGGACAGTAACAAAATGATCCTGGATTCTGAAAGTCATAACTGTCAGATGGTAAAATATTTTTATGTCTTCTTCATATTATTTGAAGTGTTTGTTTCTTAGAGAGGCGAAGAAATGGAACTAATATAAATTAAAAATAATTTAAATTAATGTTTCTATTTATTTTTTCTGACATTCTGTTGCTGCTCAAGTTGAGCTATTATTTGTGTCAGGAAGTGCATGCACTACAGAACCTTTCTTAATATGGCTAGTTGTATCTTTGAATCTGACAGTTCAAGTCATGGAAGAGCCTGCCCTTCCATAGTTATCTCAGTTATTTTCATCTTTGAGTGTGTGTGTGTGCCAGCGCACGTGCATCTTAAGAAGTTAAGATTAAGCCTAATTTTCACAGAATTGTATTCTGGATATAAAACAACAGATTGATTGGTTCAAATTTGTTCAATGCAGATTTTTATTGGGAGAAAGAAATCAGTTCATTACACTCTTCTCCCCAGGAAAGGTGATAATTACCCTTTGTTATTACATTCACAGCTTCTTCAGAGAGTTATCTTCAAAATTGTGACTTTAAAAATGTAGCATCAGACAATATAATCAATAAAATATACTTAAAAAGTGTAGCATCAGGAAGTTGAGTAAAAAATAATAATTATTAATAAGCAATACACAAATAAATCTAAAAATCCAGCTCCAATAGTGTGCCATTATTGCTAAACATTCCTTTCAGTATTTCTGCATGGTAATCTGGAGGCAGAAACCTTTACTCTAGCTATATGTTCCCCAATTATAGAATTTGCATATTTCTAGTTTGATGTGTATTCTTCTTCTTGGAAATAACCTTTGACATTATTTTCAAAGTTAGATGTTTGTGTTAAGATCAACGATAGTTTTAAAAACTTAGCTCTGGTATAAATGGAATTGTGACATAAAATTTTAAGTGTACTAGGTATAGGAAAACTCTGACCCCAAAAAACCTCCGCTGCCTTGCGACATACCTCTTCAGGGGAAAGGCTAAGGGAGTAAACCCCGACAGAAAATCCGGAGCCAGAGTCCCTAAGGCGGTTTGACATTGTAGTCAACACCGGCAACTCCTGCGGCGCACCTGAAGCCAAGCTGTATTGACTTTGTCTTTCCCTTGGACCCTTCAGCTGCGAAGAGAGGGGGTTCTGCTGCATGGGCAACAGCGGACCCTCCATATCACCCTGCCCAGGCTCTGTAGCTTCAGTTTCACTTGAGAGGACACTCCAGCGTCATCGCAAGATGTCGACTCAACACGGGAGGAGACAGATACCGGTTATAAGCTCATCCGATTGGCGAAGGAAACGAGCGCCAGGGGTCTCCTCTGACGGTGGGAGAGGTCATCGCACCTCACTGGACAGCTACCGTCTCGCCATGGCTCGCCTGCCCCACTGGGTGCGTGGGGATCAGAGAGGTGCCTCTCGAAAAGTGGGCCACAAAACACCCGCACCAGTTAATTCCAAGCAAACAACAAGAAAGAAGCCTCCGGCTCTTCGCCTCTCTAGCTGGAACATCAGGACCATGTGCCCCGGACTTACTGCAGACCTTCCGTGGATCAAGGGTGCCAGGAAAACCGCTGTCATCGATAGGGAACTGGCACGACTAAACATCGACATTGCGGCTCTACAGGAGACCCGGTTGGCCGACAACGGAACTATCAGAGAAACCAACTACACCTTCTACTGGCAAGGGAAGTCTCCGGACCAACCAAGACAGCACGGTGTTGGGTTCGCTGTGAAGAACACGCTTGTTAACTCCATAGAGCCACCCACAGGAGGCACAGAGAGATTACTTACCCTCCGATTGTCAACAACTTTCGGCCCAGTCAGCATTCTTAGCGCGTATGCCCCAACCCTCTGCGCCACCACCGAAGAGAAAGAACAGTTCTACCATGCACTGGACGAAGCGTTATCCAAGATCCCCAGAAGTAACGCTCTCTATCTCCTTGGAGACTTCAACGCAAGAGTAGGAGCCGACCACATGGCCTGGCCCACCTGCCTTGGAAACTTTGGGAGAGGAAAGATCAATGAGAATGGTCAGCGACTGCTTGAGCTTTTGTGTCACCACGGCCTGTGCGTGACAAACACATTCTTCAAGTGCAAAGAGATCCACCAGGTGTCATGGAGGCACCCCCGCTCCCGTCATTGGCACCAGCTTGACCTCGTCATCACCAGAAGAACGGATATTGGCAGCACCCTCCTCACCCGCAGCTACCACAGTGCAGACTGCGACACGGACCATGCCCTCGTGGTAAGCAAGGTGCGCATAATGCCGAAGAGGTTGCACCACTCCAAGATGAAGGGTCGCCCACGCATCAACACCAGTTGTGCCAGCAACCCAGTTAAGACCCAGCAATTCATCAACAAGATGGAAGATGCACTCGGCGAGGGAGTGGCGGCAGATGACATTATCGAATCCAATTGGCCACGTCTCCGCGACGCCATATACAACTCCGCCATTATTGCTTACGGGAAGAAAGAGCGGAAGAACGCTGACTGGTACGAGGCTCACTGGGAAGAAATGGAACCCGTGATCGAGGCTAAGAGGAAGGCCCTACTGGCTTACAAGGTCACGCCCACTCCCAGTACACTTCAAGCTCTACGGGCTGCCAGGAACAAAGTCCACAAGACCGCCCGCCACTGTGCCAACACCTATTGGCTAAACCTGTGCAGAAGCATTCAGGAAGCCGCCGATATAGGCAACGCACGAGGAATGTATGAGGGTATCAAGAAGGCAACAGGCCCAATCCCCTCCAAGATCGCCCCCCTTAAGTCCAAGACAGGTGAGGTCATCACTGACCAGGAACAGCAAATGCGGCGGTGGACCGAGCACTACCTCGAGCTGTACGCAACGAAGAACACCGTAACAGACACTGCTCTTAACGCCATCCCAGACCTACCAGTCATGGAGGAGCTAGACACCCCACCTACTGCGGCAGAGCTCGGCAAAGCCATCGACCGCCTCGCTTGCGGGAAAGCACCAGGAAGCGACGGAATCCCTCCAGAAATCCTAAAGAGCGGGAAACCAGTCCTGCTACAGCCGCTCCACCATCTACTCTGTCTCTGCTGGAAGGAGGGTTACATCCCCCAGGATATGAGAGACGCCAACATTATCACCATGTACAAGAACAAAGGAGACCGCAGCGACTGCAACAACTACCGGGGCATCTCTCTCCTCAGCGTCGTCGGCAAAGTATTCGCCCGGGTCACTCTTGCCCGCCTGCAGACCCTTGCTTCCCGCGTCTACCCAGAGTCCCAGTGTGGCTTCAGAGCTGGCCGATCAACAGTGGACATGATCTTCTCCCTACGCCAGCTGCAGAAGAAGTGTCACGAGCAGCATAAACCACTCTACCTCGCCTTTATTGACCTCACGAAGGCGTTTGATCTGGTCAGTCGAAGCGGACTCTTCAGCTTGCTACGGAAGATTGGCTGTCCACCACATCTGCTTGCTGTGGTCATGTCCTTTCACGACAACATGCACAGCACGGTGTCCTACAACGGCGCAACCTCTGAGGCCTTCCCAGTCAGCAGCGGAGTAAAGCAGGGCTGCGTCCTCGTGCCTACGCTGTTCGGAATCTTCTTCTCCATGCTCCTCCAATACGCCTTTAAGGACCGCAGCGAGGGTGTCTTCATTCACACCAGATCCGATGGCAAGCTCTACAACCTGGCCCGTCTACGAGCCAAGACCAAAGTCAAAGAGGTGCTGATCCGTGAGATGCTCTTTGCCGACGACGCAGCTTTGACATCACACTCCGAAGAGGGACTCCAGCAGCTAGTCACTTGCCTTTCCCACGCATGCAAGGAGTTCGGACTAGCCATCAGCCTGACGAAGACGAATGTTATGGCTCAAGGCACGGGGACTCCCCCATGCATCACCATCGACGGATACACCCTGGAGGTTGTCAACGACTTCACTTACCTCGGGTCCACCATCTCGAGCTCTCTGTCCGTCGACTTGGAGGTCAACCGGAGAATCGCCAGGGCAGCCACAGTTATGGCCAGACTGAACCGGCGAGCGTGGAACAATTCCAGCCTCACTGAGAAAACCAGACTGCGCATCTACCAAGCCTGCGTACTCAGCACTCTCCTCTATGGCAGCGAGACGTGGACCACCTACGCAAGGCACGAAAGGAAACTCAACAGCTTCCACATGAGGTGCCTGCGACGCGTCCTGCATGTCGCCTGGCAGGATAAGGTCCCCAACACCGAGGTGCTGAAGCGAGCCAATACGAGCAGTTTGCATGCAGTTCTTAGCGAGAGACGCCTCAGGTGGCTCGGCCATGTCAAAAGAATGGATGCAGGCCGTATCCCCAAAGACCTCCTCTACGGCGAGCTAGCAGAAGGCAAGAGGATGACAGGGCGCCCAAAACTGCGGTTCAAAGACATCTGCAAAAAGGACATGACACAATGCTCCATCAATCTCAACACATGGGAAGTTCAAGCAGACGATCGCCTAGCCTGGAGGCTCGCGGTCAGGCAAGGTACGTCACGTGCGGAGGCTGCGCGCAACGAGGAGGCGGTCCAGAAAAGATCGAGGCGGAAGCAGCGTCAGCAGCAGCAACAACAGCCATCTGCCTTCACCTGTACCAAGTGTGGCAGGGATTGTCACTCCCGAATCGGACTGCACAGCCATTCTCGGCGGTGCAGATAGACTCTCAGGAAGCTACGCCATCGTCTCTCGAGACGGACGGCTGCCGACAACGACGACGACTAGGTATAGAAAATAGTAAGGTATTTTTATAAAGAGCAAAAGAAATAATTTTTATTGAGCACATATTATGTACCCAGGATATGTTATCCCTCCTAATATTTCTAACATCTTATGAATATTAGTTGGATGAGAACATTGAGACACAGGGAAGTTCAATAACTTGCTCCTGATTGTGCAGTCAGTAAATGATGTATCTGGGGGTGGACCCTAGGTTTTTCTGACTCTGAGCCCACTCTCTTTGTACTTACACTGGTGTTTTGGGTAAATATTGCTGACTTACGTTTTTCATTTAAGAATGTTGATCAAGTATGTTAAAGGAGTCAGCTCATACAACAATACATTGAAAACAACAGCTTCTATAGAATTGCATGACAGTTAAGAACTTCAGTTATCCAATATCATTATAATTTCATTAAATATTTCTTTCTCATGCAGCTTTCTTAAAACAAGCATTTATGTTAATGTTTGTCTTTTGATATATTGGAAGTATTTCTGCCTTCTTAAAGTGTTCTGTGATATATACTCATATAACTTTTGAGTCTCATCGTAGGCTATTTGACTAGGCTTTAATAAAGTGACAGCTTCAGGAATTTTTAATGTCTCTTAAGCCAAGTTACTGCCTCAGAAGGTGGCCCCAAATTACTCTGCTTTTGTGGGCTGTGACTTGCTGTCAGCTGTCATTTCTCAAAGTCAAAGTTGGGCAATTTCTTTCCTGCTGCTTCTATTTTTTATTTTTTTTCCTGCAAATCACTTCAGAAGTGTCCACATTTATAGGAAAAACATGTTAAATAAATAACCTTCATTTGCACCCAATTACATATATACACAGGCTTTGACCAGTGGGCCTAAAGGTGTTGCTACATCCTCCTGGAAAAGTATAATCCTTTAACTCACTGACATTGCTTCCCTCCCTCCCTTCCTCCCTCCCTTCCTTCCTCCCTTCCTTCCTTCCATCCTTCCTTCTTCCCTTCTTCCCTCCCTCCCTTTTATGAGAGGGTGCTGATGCTTCTGTGTTTTTCTTAAGGCACTACTACAACAGTGGCAGTGTTTCTGTTTGTTGAAAGGGCCCTCAGACTAAGCCTTTATTTCTTTTAATTACATACATTGCTCTGTGATCCTAAATATTCGAATGTGATTCAATTTACAGGCTGGGTATGTGTGAATACGCCGAAGGCAAAAAGCACCAGCAGTTAAGCTCAGAAAGAATGTTCTTTCATTTGCAGTGGTTCTTTTAGTCAACGAGCTGCTGCTTTTATTGTCTCCCTTTCTTCACTGTGGCAGGAGCTGACGTCTCTGTCACTGCTACTCATGGCCAAACCAAGTGATGTAAAACAGGTTTAAAACTTAAAATACTTTTTCTGGTTTAACTTGCACATGCATATCTCTAAGTTTCTTGAGCAAAATGACTAAACCAGTTCTGCTTTCTGTTCTGTTGGGCGTGGCCTTATAGGACTTCACACTTGTCCAGCAGTTGCAGTCCAGTGTGGTTTGTAATCTGTTCCGCTTTTAAGTTCATCTGCACGTTTAGATAGATTTAGCTTTGTCTCTGCAACACAGAGCTTATCTCTGATGTTTGAGTACTTACGATATATAATCATGGAGGCCAGTATATTGCAGCTTCACCAGGGTCATCTTCAAGAAAACACACTGTGGATTTAATATAAGCTGGGAGCTTTCCTACCCAACTAGAAACATGCTGATGGCAGGTTCCAGGCACTCTCATAGAAGCAATATGTTATGAAGAGGAAACTCTTAAAGAGCGATTTCATCTATCTCGTAATTTATGAGGACCCTTTCTGAATTTTTATTTTGGAGGCTTACAACTTAAATATGACACTGAGTTCTGCTGATTATACAAATAATATGTATTCAGAAATGGATCATCTATAATGTCAGAGTTGTGTCATGGTTATTTGTAACTGTGGAATAATTGTCTAGATGACTCTCAGATCTTTACCACTAATCCTCATTCTTAAATATGTTTTGAATTTTCACAGGCCTGCTGGGCAATTACATTGACTATTTCAATATCACTTCACATTCACTCATTTTTGTTACTTATTCCTTAAATGAACATTTAATGAATACCTGCTGTACTTTATGCATCATTTATTCATTAAACTTCTATTCATTTAGCCCCCATTATGTGACGAGTACTTTGATAGGCACTGGGGTTAGAGTAGTGAGTAAGACTGAGGTATTCCCTGCTTTCATGGACCTTCATGTATAATGTACAGTTCTGCTCATTAAATTCTTCAGGAGCGATGCCTGTAATGACAGGGAATGGATGGCGAGGGTAGCTAGCCTTGTTTAGTGGGTCAAGAAAGACCTTCCCAATGAAGTCACTTAATTCTTAAGCCAAGAATTGAAGGGAATAAAGGAGTTAGATGAGTGGGACAAAGCTATTTGTTCTCTGTGTCCTCAGTTTTCTCATTTGTAAGGCAAGGGTACCAAGAGAAAAATAATAGTAAACGAGCTAATGCATGTGAAGCACTTAGAACAGTGCTTGGCCTTGAGTGTGGCTGCTGTCTTCATCACCTTTATCATCATTGTCATTCACTATTTTATTCGGGTATTCAAACATTCATTGAGCATGTACCAAGTGCTAGGTGTTATTTAGTACTGTGATGGGATTCAAGAATAAAAAATATAAAAATTTTCCCAGGAACTTAAGATACACACACACAAAAAACAAACAAACAAACAAACAAACAAACAAATAAAAAAAACAAACAACAACAACAAAACAAAACCAAAAAGCAAAGAAGAATACAGAAATAACCATAAGGAGGTATGAATCCATTTCTGGGAAGGAGCAGTCCTTTTTTGGGGGGGAGTAGTGTATGATTTTTGTCACTTACTTGGCAAATACTCATATACTGCCTGTGAAATCTGATAAATGCCTGTATTCTTATTACCTTTTAAGATTTTACTTCTGTGAACATCTTTACTTGCCACTGAAACTTTCCATGTTTGAAGTGACAAAGTGTATATATCTCACGGATTGAAGTATATGAATAGCAAGTGCCCTGTATGTTAGTGAGTAGACTTGGAAACCTATTTAATGTTCTAGGGTTGCTTATACAAAACCCTTATAACTGGTGGAGACCTTTCTTATAATAATATCACACACTTTAGGGAGACTCAATATTGATTAAGAAATGGAGCCTTCTCTAAAAAAATAATTAAAAAAAAATTCCCCATATTCTTCAGGGATATGTTGATTCTACCAAATGTCTGTTTTAATATTCTACTGTAGTAAAGTGGCATCTTTGACATCATTTTTAAAAGGTATTATTATATTCAACAAGGAAAAATTAGGAGTGAGAATCAAAATTGGTAATCATTTTAAATGATTATTTTTGGTTTGACAGTAGCAAAAGGAGCATAATTCATTTATGCAGATACAAAAGGAGAAGCTCACAGATAGTTACATATTTCAACAAATTAAAGTTTTCAAAATATTGCTAACATTTCTCTCTTCAGAGAAGACAGTTATTGTGTAGTATACAGCATATTGTAGCTTTGAGAAAAATGTGTATTGAAAACATCTGTAAAAATGGGTAAGTGCCTCTGCTTAACTGGTAGAAACCAGTGTGAAACATCTAAGCCAGTAATACCTACATATCTGATTTACTAAAAGAAAATAAAATTAGTGAGCATTTTACTTGGTGGAATCTTTTGTTTTTATGTTTTAATATATTACACTCATGATTAAGATGTAAGTTTTTTTTATCTCAACTTTAAAACATGAAAACATTCTTTTTAATACACAGATATTTTCTCTACCATTAGGTGGAATATTGAATTTATCATAGCAAACAGTCTTGTAGATTATATTATCCCCTCAAAAAGCAGATTAATGGATTTTTTAGTAAAGGGCAGTCTTTAGAAATTCCTGGCAATAGGTCTTTGCAATGGCTTTTAATCTCTTAAAACATAAGGCTTATATGAGATGATGCATGAATTAATTTTCCAGCTTTTGACAGAATTGAATCCTAAAGCCATTCACATATGTATGACAGTCACTTCTGCAGAGCAATTAGCTTGCTATAAATACAAGATTTCCTGTGAGAAAATAGCTCATGCTATGTAACCAATAGAGGACTTCGGCGGATGAGAGAAAAAGTATATCTTATCCAAAAGAATAGTCTTAGTTTGTTTTGGTTCTTGTGCTTTTTTTGGCTTAGATCTAATTGTAAGAAATGTGGCAGGCTGGTGTGTGAGACATGTTTATGCCCTTTATGGGGTGTGGGATTAGCTTTCATAATTAGTTTTTAGAAATCTTTATGGAAATTTTTTCATGAATCTATTAAAATGCATAAGGATGAGTTGCCACTCAATTGAAAAGCAAACTAATCCCTGAACCTTAAGATGGACTTTAGAACTAGACACATCTGGTAGGATTCTCATCCAATTTAAGTACTTTAGTGGATGTACTGTTTTTCATCTATAAAATGGGAATGACAGTATCTGCTTCTTAGGAAAATTATATGAATTGTATAAATAGTATGAATAAAGCACCTAGCATATTACCAAGCTTATAAAGGTTATAGAAAATAATGGCGTTTCTTTCTACCCTGTCACCCTCCCCCAAGGCATTTAATCAACGATTACAAGTAGGGGTCTTATTCTTTCATCTTGGGATCCAGTTCATTAGGCTCTTCAGACGTACTTTTCTTTTTACATTTTTCTTTCATTTAGAAATTGTGACATGAGAAACTAAGCGAACAAGTAACTGAAATCACTTTTTTGTTGTTGTTGTTGTTTTTGTTATAGGACACTTGGGCTCTCTAAAACTTGATACACGTGGGTATGTGGGTGTGCTGTGGTTGGGAGGTCATATCTGTAACACAGTTTCACCATAAGGAGACATTTTGAGCCCAAGGCATTCTGTTTCAAAGCCAGGTTTTAGTTTGGTTTTAATGCATAAATAACCTCATGGAATAGTTAGCCTTTTCCAATTTAGGTTGACAACAAATAGAAAGAAAATAAGTTATACAGTCTATTATTTGCCTTCATTTCCTACCATTAATAATTGTATACTGAAGCATATATGGAATAAGTAAGAATGAATCACATGGGGGTTAGTTTCTTCACTTTATTTAGTTTTATTTTCTTGTTTAAAATGGAATTTGAAAGGAAGGGAAGGGAATGAAAGAAAAATTCTTCTGTTTATTTAACACATTAACATTATTTTCTATATTAATTGAGTGCAGAGCAATCCCAGGAAAAAACAGTTGCCCTCCCCTGATGTGTACCAAATGGTTTACATAGGTTAACACATTCAGTCCCAACAGCAACCGTCTGGCAGGTCTGAGGCTGGTGCTCCAGGTTACGTAGCTTAAAAACTGCAAAGCATAGGGCAGCGTAGCATTGAGCCTGATGATTGTATAGCAGGGAGTACAACTCATATGTATTAAAAGCATGTGAGTCAGGATTTTAATCTAGTTCGTCTACTCCAGAGTATTCTCTTACAGTATTCATTCCTGAATTGTCTCAATAATCTAGCAAAATGAGGAAGATACTATATACCAAATTGTATTTAAATCTATGGCATGTAGTAATATGTGAAGAAGTAAAAAGGAAGCAATGTAGTAAATTAAAGGAGATATGTTGGGTGTGAGATTTGGGATTCCCATCTTTGTCCTAAAAGTTTTTTTTTTAATTAAAAATGTAATTTTAAAAATTAAATCCTGTCCAAAGCCTTTCTAGCTTTTTAAAAAAACTATAACTAAAATATAGTCATTTATGATTTTCTGACTTTTAAGGATTTATAAAACAAAGGTGAAAATACTGAGTCAAATAAAATAGTAAGTGTTTTGAGAATTTTATTCAGATTATATGGGTAAGATCTTTGGAGTTGGAGGAAAGTACATTTGAAACTTTCAATGACTTACTGAATTTTGTAAACACTGTCTGTGACCTCAATAGTAACATACATCTGCTCCTCCTTATAACTGTGATCTAGTTTACCAAAGGGTGATATATTAATTAGCAATAATGAATTGAAAGTACTGTAAAACAGCCTTTCTCATAGAGCAGAATTAAGAACAGGTTAGGTCTATCAGGCTGCACCCATACTGGCTTTCCTAGAAGAACTGGATTCACTCCAGGATATTCAACACATGTATATATCAAAGACAGAGGTCAAATGAGACCTTCTTCCTCATTTGGCAGGGCGGAGATAGCCCTGACCATAACGGAATTGTGATGGTTTCTTTGTGCTACAAATATACTTCTGCCTATCTCCCCCCAGGTGGTGGTAGAGGAGACCTTTTCAATTTATCAGAATATGAATTCACAGTAATGTGAGCTGAAGAAATATTTGTTGTATAAATGACCTATAGCTCTTCAAAAGGGGAATGTGCCCCCATTTCTGTACCAAACAGCAGGAGAGGTTTGGATCTATGGTGCATTTTTAGATATACCAGAGTAGGTACTAGCAACCACAAGTCCTGTGTAGACAGATCTGGAGACTATAAATAAAAAGTCATGTATTTCCAAATGCCGAATTAAAGTATATGTTGGGCAGTGTGATACAGAGTAAAGCCTACAGGACTGGTAATCTAGAGCGTAGGATTCTGTTCCTGATTCTGTCATTTTCTGGCCTCACAGGCAGTTGAATATGTGTGCACTGAGGTTCATCTTTCTAGGCGTTGCAAAGTTAAAAAATGAAAGACAAGCTTTCTGTCCCTACCTTAACCTCAATTGAAAGGTTTGATTTATTCTGCTCTATACTTTCTACATGCTTCTATAAGCTCTGGATTTGGTATTTAAAATCTGAAAAAAAAAATGTATACATTATATACAATTGCATCATATACATGCAGATATATTTGTAAGTGCATTCACCTCCCCCCAACACAGAAAACAAATACAAAGGAATTTGTTGTGTCTTGCTTATTTCTCCCCTGTTATTTTATCTAGACATTTTGTAGTTTTCTGGGTGAATATAGAGTGAAAGAATGGAGCAAAAGAGTGAGCCTAGCAAACTACTACTCAAACTTAACCCCAGTTCTACATCTGGTAGTAATATATTTTTTCTTTCTTCAAGTGTCTTCACTCAAATTCTGCCTCTTACTACAGTAATATATGCTCCCCCTCCCTCTTAAAAGGGGTGAAAACTATAATAACAACAACAGTATATAAATATAATGGGATGTCTCATTTTAATTCTTGTTCTGATAACCTATTTACTATCATTTCTCTTTCCATGGTGATTATAGCTTTTCCATTTCCTTTACATATTAAATATTTATATTTTTTCAAGTTTTATTTTTGCAATTTTTTTTTTGTGTGTGTGTGTGCAAAAACACCTCCTCTAAAATTGTCTCGTTATATTACTTTCCCTAATGGTTA
Organism: Furipterus horrens; assembly: GCF_987537825.1. NCBI lineage: Eukaryota > Metazoa > Chordata > Mammalia > Chiroptera > Furipteridae > Furipterus > Furipterus horrens. The sequence goes on along the minus strand of NW_028327176.1, from coordinate 132,454,331 downwards.
TTCAAGAAAACCTTCAAATTTGAATTTCTGTCATATTAGTAGGCCATTCATTAAGTCATCTGTTGGATAATTAATAAAATGATAAATTATTAGGGACTTGTAGTCAACCCTTGTGCACTCAGGGCAGACTTTCAGTGGCATGTCACATGTCTGTAGCCTTTCAGCTTTATGCAGTCTTATTGAATATTTTTATTGAGGCCACCCTGAACTAATTTGGCACATCACATTTTCTGAGACAATTTGGCATCTCTTCTGTTTGCAGATTTGGTGGGAAATTTTGATGGATATATTTGTTAAGATTTTTCTTGTGGAAAATACATGGAAAATTACTTAAGAAGGAAATGTAGGCTCATTTTTATTTACAGGGTCATAAGTCACTGTTTAAAATAAGAACCTTGCACAACTATCTCACAAGAATGTGAAGGGTTAATGTTTATCAAGACTTGTGTTCCTATCAGTGAAACTATGCCAATGAATTATTTAAAATTTGCACATTTACAGTGCTTCTTCTATTTGGACACTTGATGAAAAAGGGAATGACACATTTATCTTTTTTTTACTGTGAACCATATCGATAAATGCTGGGTGGATGAGTCATTATCTTTCATATTTTAGGAAGCAGAAAATGCTTTACTTATAATGAATATGATGCAGTAGGATGTCTTAACTATTTTGCATGTTGATTTCCCAACTGACATAAAATGCATGGTATATAGTTTGCTTGCTTTCTTTCTCCTCCCTATTTCCCCCTTTACTTCTCCCCAATTGCTAACATCCTATTTCCGCTTTGACTAGAAGTCATACCCATATCCATAAAGGTAGGAGAGTCCTACTTTTATATGGCAGCATGGTTTAAAGGGATTTTCACTCAGAAAGCTATGGTTGATTCAACTACTAATTACCTATAAAGCTATGTAATTAGGTTGGGATTATTCTGTTTTGGTACTGTTTGGTTTTCAGGCCCAAAATACATAATTTTTTATGTATATACATATGAAAATTTTAATTTTAATACTATGTGCTAGACACTATATTAAAACTCATCTTGATTGGGCTTTATTGTCAAGCTGGAGACAATTCAGTAGGCATCTTTCTAAGATAAGGAAACAATAAGGTACTATGAAAATATCTCAGAGAAGCACAAGAATCTGGGATTAGAGAGGGCTTCCCAGAGAAAGTGACCTGGTAAAAGAGAAGTGAGTAGCTGGGGGTGGGGCAGGAGGAGTGGGCGTTGGAAAAAAGATGATATGCCTGCCATTTGGGGGAAGATAAGTACAAAGGAATGGAGCAAGAGAGTCTGGTCAGTCCAGGGAATGGTAGTCATTGAATTATGGCTGGAATGTTTTGAACTCTGTCATTCTTATCATTTCTTTGTGTGATGTTCACCAAAGTTTTTTATTTTCAACACATTAATTGAGCACCTATTATGTGTTCAGTGGGATGTGAGAGTGAACAGAACAAGGGCCCTGGTTTTCTTTGCTCAAGGAGCTTACCATCTAAGGTGAGAAAAAGGAATTTTACTCTAAAACAGTATATCATGTGATATTTCAGGAGCTGACAAAATAGGCTCAATTCTCTAGAGAAAAATGTCATCTGAAATTATGAAATTAGGCATCAGTTTTTCTCTACAGCATGTTGTGCCAAAGGGACTGTGGAAGAGATGGCTGAGTGGGTTTGCCTGCCATGGCAGCCTCTTCGTGAGTGCTCCAGAGAAACTGGTAGAGTCAGAGGCACCTCTGGACCCATTGTCCATTTTCGGTTATTGGATCTGCGTATGTGTTTGCTTACTTCTTTGTGAGGTGCCAGGTATTTACACATGCCTTAGGAAACATCAGGTGCAGAGGGATTCTCGAGTTTCATTCCCTCTGGCACTGAAGGCTGCCTAGAACAGATAAATCCAACCAAAAATAAAGTAATAGAACACATTTAACCCATTCATGTGTTTGGGTATTTAGGGTCAGTTTTCTTGTGGGAGTTCACCTCTATTCTGAGATAGTAGCAATTACACTGAGCTAAGTGTGGCAAAATAGTACATGTTGTAAACTAAGTTATAATTCTCAAAGAGTTCTGTTTGTAACAGGTTCTTAATGTTATGGAGCACAGAACTGCGGCCATCAGAAATACAGAGCTGTGAACAATCCCATTTGGGGCATTGTTAAGCAGTTGTGTTGACACATGAATACATTTCGTATGATTATCATAAAATTGTGGCCTGGAAATTGAGCAGCCATGGTGCTGCATTTCAGACTCCCATTTATAATAAGCTATAATAAAGTAAACATTTTAAATGGATATAAGAATAGGCATTACTGGTGATCACAAATGTATGTTCAATTGAAGTGCTTTTGAAGCTCAATTTAACAAAGCAAACAAATTTCTTGGCATTATCAACATAATTGTTCTCAGTGTTGGGTTTTGCTTTCTAAAGTTATTTAAGCACAAAAAACCAAGCTGGTAAAAAACAAAACCAGCAAAAGGAAATGTAACTAAGAATGAACTACTTTTCCTTTTTTGATACTAGATTTTTATTTTACTTTATGTATTTATTTTTTATATTAGATTTTTAAAAAGTCCCAAATGTTCACGCTGCCACTTCCCCTAACTTGCCAAACCATTGCCAGCCTGTGTAACTTGGAGTTCATATTTCATGATTTAATTTGGGGAAAAATCCAGCTGTTTGCTCTGCCATCAGCAGGCTCTGGAGTGGGGCTACACAGCTTTCATGTGCCAGTGAATTTCCAGGCTGTGTGATGGTTAAAACAGGGATTTACCTCCCTCCCCTTTCCTAAGGACAGAAAAGAACTAGAATATCCATTTAACACCAAAGTTGGAAAAACATGACTATATGTAAATTTAGCACCAATTAGATGGTAAGATTCAAAGGACTGTTGTTCCTGGAATATTCTGAAAGCTAAAATGGAAATGATGGTGGTAGCATCTGAAGTGTGGTGATGAGACAGTTAAAGCAGTGATAGTTTGGAGCCTCTGGGCATAGAACCGTGGGTCTTCTGTGGTGGCTGGCAAACAAAGCAGATGCTGTAGCCTTCTCAGCTTGTTACCTTCCCACACTCCATAGTGTCCTCCAATTTTAAATAAACCTCCAAAACAAACATCCTTCCTATATTGTCATCTGACTAGGGCAGACCCTCATGTAGCAAGTCCACAGTGGAAGCTGCAGGAGCCCAGGGTCACAGGTGTACTGGCCTAAAAGTTGGCAAAGGTACAGAGAGCCTGGCAGTGGGAGGAGGAGCACCCCTCAGAGACATGCGGCGCCTTCTGATAGTCATGGAATTGAGCTGACTTTTAAATATTGGAATATCTCATAAAATACTGATGATTTAAAAGTATTTCTACCAAGCATACCACTTAACTGATATATTATTTTTATTAAGCACCAAGATTGTGCTAGATACTTTCTAGAGAAGACATGTAAAGCCACATACCTTATTTATACCCAGACTTAATTCTAAGTAATTTAACACTATAGTCCAGAAAATAATTTTCTTTATAATAGGTAACCACTGCCACCTTATTTGAAATTGACTCTGAAGGCTTGATAAGAGCAGTTGTGTGGTGAATGTCCAAAGATACAGCGATTTTTTTTACCTACATAATTTTGACTTCTTTATTCCCATTAGGAGACAATCCCATTATTATCACCAAAGACAGAACCATAACCTAAGGGAGCATTGGGGTGGGTGAGGGAGGGAACTAAATGAGAAATTTAATCTGGTTTCTGATGAAATCTTAAGAATTTGCGAATTGTGAAAATTTTGATCTCTCAAAGATTAGGCAATCAGGTACTTCTGAATGTAAAAATCTTTAGGTTATAGCTAGTATTTCTTTTACATTTTACATACATGTATAATTCTTTGCAAAGATTCCCCTGCACCTCTTATTTTTCAAGATTGGAAATAAAAGCAGATAAACCACTTGCCAAAACAAAGACTTATAAATTGCTAGAGCCTACTAAAAAATTAAACAGCTCTAATCATCACTGAAATCTTTCTTTGTTGAATATTACTTAACTGAAAAGCACTTTATCTCCATTTCCCAGACCTGGCTTAAGACATTGGCACTTCCTTTGTCTTCTCCCTGCCCACTTTTGAGATTTCTTCCACTTCGTTCCTCCTAACTTCTTTTCAGACCTCTTTCTTCAGACTAGTATTAGCAAACCCATGCATTTGAGGCCGGTGAGGTTTTGTGTGTGTGGTGTATGTGTTTGTTTTTCTCACATGCAACCTGTATTTCTTGTTTTAGAAGATTATATTAAATTAAACTTAACATGACCTGCTAGAGTCCATATGTCTCTTTTAGTTTATGGTGACTGCAAAGAACACTCCTTAGCTCTTTGATTTAACTATTTAGTAATTTCTTGATTAGGAGTGAATAATAATAAAATTTTTCTCTGGTATGTTGAATTTTCTAGACATTATCAAGAGGCAATATGATGTAGAGTTGGATCCAAACACAGCCTTTCCTTATAATTATAAAAAGCATAATTTATGTAAAGAGCCCTACACAGTGCTGGCTACATAGCAGGTAGTTAATAAATGTTAGTTTTTTTCCCTCCCCTTCCATATGAAGGGAGAAAAACCTCAGTCAGTCATTTTAGATGATGACAATAAATATCTTAGGTAAAAGCATTAACTTAGTTTTGAGTACAAGTTACCAAGATAATGAATTTGCTACTTCCCCCTGGTTTTATACCTCCTTAATGCATGAATGTTCATACATAAAGATGTACTAATTAGGAAAGATAATGGGTGATGCACTTTAGTAGTTAAATATTTGAGAATAAAAGTGATTTGATGAGCTCCAAGTTTTTCTATCAGCTCCGAAATAATGGATTTTATGAACAGTAATTGCAATGTGTTTGGGGGGTAAGTTTTTTTAAGGATGGTATTTAGGAAGTGTGAAACTTGGTGCAAATTATTAATTATAATCATTTTCAAACTTCCAACATCTTCTGATTGGTTTTGGAGCTCATGGGGCTGATTTAAATAAATCCCATTGTGAGTGTCATTCAGAGAACACATGGAGACACAAAGTAGGACCACCTAGGGTTCTGAGCAGTGTTATTATCACGCTGTATTTATTTATTTATTTATTTATTTATTTATTTATTTATTTATTTTAAGTATAATTTATCATGTTGTTACAGTAGTTCCATTTTTCCCCCCTTTCTCCACTCTGCCCAGTACCCCCCTTCCCTCCAGCAATCCCACCCCCCATAGTTCTTGTCCATGGGCCGTGCATATAAGTTCTTTGGCTTCACCCTTTCCTATAGTATTCTTAACTTCTATTTCGTACCAATCGATTATGCTTCTTAATCCCTGCACCATTTCCCCACTTCTCCCCCTGCCCCCTCCTAGTTGATAACCCTCCAAATGATCCCCATACGTATGATTCTGTTCCTATTCTGGTTTGTTTAGTTGGATTTTTTTATTTTTTAGATTCAGTTGTTTATAGTTGTGAGTCTGTTTTCATTTTAGTGTTCATAGTTTTGATCTTCTTTCTCTTAAGTAAGTCCCTTTGACATTACATATAATAATGGCTTGGTGATGATGAACTCCTTTAGCTTCCACCTTGTCTGGGAAGCACTTCATCTGCCCTTCCATTCCAAATGATAGCCTTGCTGGATAGTGTAATCCTGGTTGCAGATTGCCTTTCATCACATTGAATACTGCTTGCCAGTCCATTCCTGCCTGCAAAGTGTCCTCTGAGAAATCAGCTGATAGTCCTATAGGCACCTCCCTGTAGGCAACTCTCTGCCTCTCTCTTGCTGCCCCCAGGACTCTGTCTTTATTTTTCACCTTTGACATTTCAGTCATGATGCGTCCTGGTTTGGTCCCTTCTGGGTCCAGCTCGCCCGGGACCCTCGGTGTTTCCTGGACCTGTATGTCCATCTGCTTCGCAAAATTTGGGAAGTTTTCCTCATTTTTTTTCAATTCTTGCTTCCTCATTCTGCACTGGTTGACTGTTTTTTTCTTCCTTATGTTCCAAATCATTGATTTGAACCCTGGTTTCCTTCCCTTCACCATTGGTTTTGTGTGGATTTTCCTTCATTTCACTTAGCATAGCCTTCACTTCTTCTCTTATACATTTGCCGTACTCAAGCCTATGTCAGGCCTGTGAGCATCCTTATCACCAGTGCTTTGAATTCTGTGTCTGTTAGGTTGGCTATCTCCTGGTCGCTTAGTCTCCCACTGGAACCTTGATCTGTTCCCCCTTTTGGGCCATACTTCTCTGTCTCCTCGTTCTGACAGGCTCCTGTATTTGTTTGCCTCTGCATCGCAGGTAGAGCGGTCGCTCCTGTTACATTGTAAGGGGCAGAGCCTTGGGGATTTATCAGTGCACGGGGATCTGTGGCACTGTATGTTGGGTAGGAGTCTGAGAGGGAACAATGCCGCCTGCCCAGCACTCGCCCCTTTTCCAGGCACCTCTCCCACTTTTGCACCGGTTTGGCACCTCTCTAGCTGCTGCTCTGGACGTTGTTCCCAGAGTGGGTGGGTCTGTGGACGTTCTAGGACCGTGGGGGCCCTTTAAACAAGCAGACTCTGCTGAGAGACTGGCAGTTTCTCCTTCCACCCCATCCTGCACTGGTCTGCACAGTCAGAAGCAATGAGGCTTGATTTTTCCCAGTGCTGGAACTATGAGCTGTGTAGTCTGGTGAGGAGCTGGGAACGCTCCCCAAGTGTCCCTCCTGACTTTTAAACGTGTGACGGCGCTTTCTGCTGGCCTGCTGCTGCTGCCGCTGCCGCTGCCGCTGCCGCCGCCGCCGCCGCTGCTGCTGCTCCCACCACTGCACCGCATCCTCTCTGCCCCAACTCCGCCTCTCCTCCCTGTTTGGATGAGTATTTCTTCTTTATATCTTTGTTTGCTGGACTTCCATGCAGTTTGATTTTCTGGAACTTCTGCTTGTTTCTAGTTTTGAGGTAGTTGTATTCCTTCTTAGTTGTGGAAGGAGATGCAGCGTGTCTGTCTACACCTCCATCTTGGCCAGAAGTCCTCATGCTGTATTTATGTAATGCCTTTGTCGATAACTCCAGATTTCTTTCTCAACAAAGAAATATGGTTGTTGAGAAAGCATGTATAAAATAGAATGTATTGTGCGTGGCAAAGAGTAAAAGAATGACTAAATGGCCAATGGGACATACCAGCTGCAGCTTTCTGCTGTTTGTGGTTAGAAGATCACAGTGGCAGCAGTGATTGGCCTGAGGTACAGACTTGTCAGAAAGGAATCCTGGAAAGCTTTGTTTGCTCAGATGGGTCCTCGTCGCCAGTAGAGCTTCATAACTAAACTAAGGAGTTCTGTGTATCCAAGCTAATGATCCAGGGATGTATGGCTCTGCCTGTTAGTGCTGCTTGAGCAGATTTAGTCATCTTGCAGAGCTGATGATCAAAAGGGAGGAACATCAGCATTTTTGTTGGTGTCCAAAATGGTAGGCAGAACAGGAAAGGAATCTTCACTTGTTATTATAGCATTTTGGTTTATTGCCACGTGCCATACAGATCTATCTACAGGGCAGTTCCCTTGAGGTCTCTAAAAAGAGCATAGCTGGATAGTTGGGTTTAAAATGGGTGAGAGAAAGGAGATAAAGTTATATACTTATACCTGTGCATATTGCTAAAGAAATTTTTTAAATGAACATGATTGGATTTAAATTATTAGCAAGACCTTGGAAAGTAAATGAAAGAGTCATTGAGCTAAATCTGAACTATGCACTGACATCTTAATGAATTGCTTAGTTCATACACAATTCAGTATATTGTGAACCTCATTGAGCTAGCTATTTAATCATGATTAAAACAATTTTAGGATAGGTGTTTGTTACTGCCAGAAGTAGGTAGACCATCTGTCAAATTCAGTCTGACATATCTACTTTATGATTTATTTATTTGTATTGGTTGTGGCAAAGACATCTTAAAAAACAAGCAACATCAAATAAGTCTGTCATTATACTTAAAACCCTTTAGAAAGAAAAACAAGTGTTAGACATGCATATTGGATTGTAAAGCTTTCCTTGTTGTGTATTGTTTTTGATATTGCAAGTCTGCACTGAATCTATGATCTGCTTGTGATTCTTATCAAGCTTGGTACTAACAGACAGGGAGCAATACATTGTGCCATCATTTGCCAGTTGGTTTATTAAGCCATTACCATGACCTCACCTCACCTGGCAGAGCTACCTGTTTTGTCCACATGACCTTTTCCTTTTGCTAGTCATGCCGTGGAAAGATCATTCAATTCAGTAATGACTTCTCATTTGGTCTAGAAATCAGACAAAAGCTTTGCAGCTGTGAAGTGCAGCCCATTTTAAAATTAACCAATTGTAAATCCTTAATGATTGAGAAATTCTGCAATTTGCCGTGATTTGTGGTTTGTGCTGCAACTGGAATAGCAAACAGCAGAGGTGATGCAGGTCGGAATGGTGTGCATTTGGAAAGTGAAAGAAAAGAAACTTGATCATCATTGTGCTTCAAGCCAAAGTGTATGCCCTTCTGTCCTTCATACATCACACATCACTTTGTCTGCCACCCAGAGACTCTCCCACGTGGAATGTAACCCTTGGAAAGAATTATTTAAATTACACTTTATTCCACAAGAAGTAAAAGCGTCCACAAGTATAGTCTTTTGCCTCCTTTAATATTTTTTTCAACTTAGAGCCTAGATTCTTAGGGAAAAGGAGAACACAGGTTTTAGACTCACAAAGGCCTAGAATTTGAATTTTGATACCAAAACGAAGTAGCTCTGTATCCTTACTCAAGTTACTTAAACTCTCTGGCCTCAGTTTCCACATTTGGAAATCTCATTGGATTCTAATACAGATTAAATTAGGTACTGTGATAGAAAAACTAGCAGGGATGCAATGTGTTTTGCTGCCACTCACTAACTATGAGACCCTAATTAAATTACTTAACTAATTTGTGCCTCTACTTCTCTATCTGTAGAAATGGGATACTTCCTAGGGTTGTTGTGAGGATTAAATTAATGAATCCATGTAAAGCACTTAGAACACCACTTAACACCTAGTAAGGATTCAGTAATTATTAACCATTTTGGTTGACATTTATTAAATAATCAACAAAAATTGTGTTTACAAATAATAAAAAATCATGTAAAGGAAAGGTGTAGGGTACTCTTAAGACAATCCAAATGTGCTAGAAAAATAAGCAGGGGCTAAGTTATTTATTGCTTGGTAATGGGACACCATTGACAGTGGGAGGACATGATTAGATTTCAATTTCTATAATTGTTATTTTGTTTCTTTTTATTGTTTTAGTTCACCTTTTAAAATTTACATACAAAAAATTCACTCCTTTTGGTGTACAGTTCAATGAGTTTAGACAAATGCATACAGGCTCATAGACAGCACTGGAATCCAGATAGAGTACAATTTCATCACCTCTCCAAAAAAATCCCACATGACATTGCTTTGTTATCAACCATTCCTTCCACTCCCAAACTCTGCAATCACTGATGTGTTTTCTGTTCCTATAATTTCACCTTTTCCAGGATGTTATCTGCATGGAATCACATACCCTAAAGCGTTTAAAGTCTAGCTGCTTTAACTTAGCCTACTATATTTGTAGTTCATACACGTATTGCATTTATCAATAGTTCTTGTTGCTGGATAGTATGCCATTGCACGCTGTACCAACATTTGTCTTTGCCGATTGAAGGGCATTTGAGTTGTTTCCAGCTGTGTATGATTATGAGCAAAAATACTGTAAACATTTGTATTTCATTTTTTATGTGAATATGTTTTCATTTCTCTTGGGTAGATACCTAGGAGTGGGATTACTGGCTTTTAAAATGTAAGTGCATGTTTAACTTTATAAAGGAATTGCCAAATGTTTTTCAAAAGTGGTTATACCATTTTGCATTCCCACCAGCAATGTCTAAGAGTTTATTTACTTGGCATTGCTGTCAGCACTTGATATTGTCAATATTTTTTATTTTAGATATTCTAATACATGTGTAGTAGTATCTTATTGTCATTTCAATTTGCATTTTCTTAATGACTAATGATGTGTTGAGCATATTTTCGTGTGCTTATTTGCCATCCATTTGGTTCCTTAGTGAAGTGTCTTTTCAGATCATTTGCCCGTTTCTTAACTTCGTTTTTGTTTTCCTATTGTTGAGTATAAGGGTTCTTTATGTCTTCTGGATACAAGTTCTTTGTCAGATATTTGATTTGGAAATATTTTATCCTAATTTATGTCTTGTCTTTTTATCCTCAATATTTTTAACAGAGCATAAGTTTTAAATTTTGATGCTCTTTAATTATCAACTGTTTATTTATGGATCGTGCTTTTGGTGGTGTTTCTAAGAAATCTTGCCTAACCCTAATGTTACAAAGATTTTCTCCTATGTTTTCATTTAGAAGTTTTATAGTTTTAGGTGCTATGTTTAGGTATATTTTTGTGTAAGGTAAAAGATGTGGGTTTGAGGTCCATTATTTTGAATGTGGATAACCAGTTGTTCAGTACCATTGTTGAAAAGATTATCTTTTCTCCATGGCATTGCCTTTGTACCTTTATCAAATATTAATGGACCTTGTAATTATGGATCTACTTCTAGGCTCTATTCTGTTCCACTGATCTATGTGTCTCTCTACTCACCGATACGACACTATCTTATTTGCTAGGTCTTAAAATCAGCTCTCCAACTTTGTTATTCTTTTGTTTTGGCTGTTCTGGTGTCTTTGGCTTTCCATATAAATTTTAAAATCAGATTGTCTATATCTATAAAAAATCCTGTTGGGATTTTGCCTATGATTATGTTGAGTCTATAGATCAATTTGGGAAGAACTGATATCCTAACAATATTGACTCTTTTAATTCATGAATATTAGTATATCTTTCTGTTTGTTTTGATTCTCTTTGATTTCTTTCTTTTATTTGTGTTTTGAAGTTGTCAGCATACAGATCCTGCATGTTTTTAAAATTTACCCCTAAGTATTTCATGTTTTTTAATGTTATTGTAAACAATCCTTTTTAAATTTTAAATTACCAAATGTTTATTGCTAAAATATAGAAATAAAATCAGTTTTAGTAAAATTAACTTTGTATTCTGCAAACTTGTTAAACATATTAATTCTAGGATCATCTTTGTAGATTCCTTCTGTGTAAGAATTCATGTCTTCTGTCAATGGAGATAGTCTTAGTTTCTCCCTTTCAAACTTGTATGTCTTTTACTTGTTTTTCTTTTAAGCAAGGGAATGACTTGATTGGATCTAGATATTTCAGAGTCTAATCTGGGTACACTATAAATCATTGATAGGATGGGGAAAATGTAGAAGAAAATAGTGTGGAAGCTGTTGCAAGAATCTGAGAGACAGAGATGGTTTAGACTATGACAATGGCAGTATGAGAGGCGACAAATACACACTCAGCATATATTTTGGAGGTTGAATTGGTAGGCCCTGGTAGTGAATTGAATATGAGGGGAAATAAAAGGAGAAGGGATCATCCGGACACCAAGGTTTTTGTCGTGAGAAACTGGGTAAATGGAATTACCGTTTATTAAGGTAGAGGAGACAAGAAAAGAATTAGATTTGGGGGAAGCTAAGTTGAATTTTGAACATGTTGGGTTTAAGAAGTCTACAGGACATTCAAATAAAGATGTCAAATAACTGGACTGTATATGTTTGATATAAAATGGTATAAGAGAGTTTGAGAATGAATCAGGCTTATGTGGGATCCCTCTTAAAGGCTTCTAGAGGACATTTTTTATTTGTGATTCCTTTAATATCTTAAGAACATTTTCACCTTAGGCTTTCAGACACCCTGTTAATTACTGCTGATTTCCTACTTATCTCCCTCCCTCTCTCCTTCCCAACTTCCTTTTTTCTATAAACTGACTTCTTATCACCCTCTAAACTTCAACCTTAATATCATTCCTCAAGACTACCCAGCCGAAAGCCAGTTATCTTTTCTCCTGCATTAGTCTCTATTATATAGTCTTTTTTTCGTAGCCCTTATCATAATTTGTAGTTATTCACTTGGCTATTTACTAGACTATACACTTAGGAGGGCAGAGACTGTGTCTGTATCACCAGTCCACAACCCTGTGCCTGGTACATGGCTGCTCAGTATTTGTTAGATGGCCGAGTTTTGTCCAATGACTGTGTTTTCATATAACTGTTTTTTTATGCTTATATGTGCAGAGGTTTCTGTACGTAATATCAGGCAAAATTTGGGTAGGAAAATGACCTTGTTTGTTTTATTCTATGTTTATTGTCCACAGAGTGCCAGGTTTTGTAATAGCTAGTGAGGTATGAAATGGCATTTGACATTGGCTAGGAAGACCTATGTTTGAGACTTGTCTGTTTCATTTTCTATGTCTGTGACTCTTGGTGAAATATTTAACTACTCTAAGCTTTAGTCTCCACGCATGTCGAAGGACAGCAATATAATTCCTGCCTCATAAGGTAGTAGTACAAACTAAATGAGATTATGTGTTTAGATCATGAATTTTTAAAAATGTTTTATTGATTATGCTGTTAAAGTTGTCCCAATTTCTTTTCCCTCTGCTCCCCTCCATCCAGTGACCCCGCCTCCCACCAGTTGTCCCCCCCACCCCTTAGTCCATGCCCATTGGTTGTGCATATAGTTCTTCTCAACATCTTCCTGTCTACTTCATTTCCTCCTACTGTGCTTCTTAAATCCTGCATCATCTCCCTTTCTTTTCTACCTTCCCCATCTCCACTGACTTCCCCCCAGTATGTTCCCCATACCTATAATTCTTTTCCCACTCTTGTTGCCTACTTAGTTTCCCTTTGTTTCGGTTCCCTAGCTTCTGCTGTTGGTTGTTGTGATGCAGTTTTCATTTTAATGTTCATAGTTTTGATCCTCCTTCTCCTAAACAAGTCCCTTTAACATTTCATATAACGGTGGTTTGGATCTAATGAACTCCTTCAGTTTTACTTTGTCTTGGAAGCACTTTCTCTGCCCTTCTATTCTGAATGATAGCTTCACTGGATAGAGTAATCATATCTATAGGTTTTTGCTTTTCATTACTTTGAATATTTCTTGCCAGTCCCTTTCTTGTCTGCAGAGTTTCTTTTGAGGAATCAGCTGATAGTCTAATTGGGACCCCTTTGTACATAATTATTTTCTTCTCTCTTGCTGCTTTTAAGATTCTCTCTTTATCTTTAATTTTTGACATTTTGATTATAATGTATCTTGGTGTGGTTCTCCCTGGGTCCAGTTTTTCTGGAAAACTCTGTGTTTCCTGGACCTGTAAGTCTATTTCCTTCCCCAAGTTAGGGAAGTTCTGCTTCATTATTTTTTTACATAATTTTTCAATTTATAGTTGTTCTTCTTCACCTTCTGGCAACCCTATAATTCTGATGTTTGCTCGCTTATAGCTGTCCCAGAGGTTTCTGAGCCTCTCCTCACATCCCTCATTTTTTGTTTCCTCTTTCTGCACTGGTTGACTGTTTGTTCCTTCCCTATGTTCCGATTTGTTGTTTTGATCCCTGGTTTTCCTTTCCTCACCACTTGTTTTTTTGTTCATTTCAGCAGGACTAGCCTTCATTCCTTCCCTGTCTTATTCAGTATCTTTTGTTAATTCTGTAAGCTGCCTTATGTCTACAGCTCTGAACTGAGCCTCAGAAAGATTATCTATTTGTTCATCGGTTAATTCATGTATTTGCTTTTTTGGTCAGCTGCATGATTGGTATTTCAATCATGATTCCTGCCATCCTGACCGTTTTCGTTTATCTTTCCTTCCTGGGCGAGGCTGTCACACCTCCTACACTATCATGGGCAGAGCCCTGTGCACTCTTCACTACCAGGTGACCAGTCTCACCACACTGTGGCACTTTGTGTAGGGGTGGAGGTCCAAGATGGATTCTTGCTATTATTCTCTGCTGAGAGACCAGAAGCCTCCTTCTCCATCCCCATGCCCTCTGGGCTTCACAGTCTGAGACAATGGGGGTTTGCCTTCCCCGGTGTTGGAATCGTGAGCTGATGGGTCTGGACTGCAGCCAGGGGTGTTCCCCTGGCGCCTCTTGCCTCCCCTTAAATATGGGTGTCTGTGCTTACTGCAGTCCCGCTGCCCATTGCTGCAGCTGCTGCTGGCAGCACAGCTTGATCTCTCTGCCCCGGCTTTGCCCCTCCTACCTGTCCGGACGAGCACCACTTGTTTATAACTTCATACATTGGACTTCCATGTAGCTTTATTTTCTGGAACTTATTTCTGGTTTTGCGGTAGTTGTATTCCTTCTTAGCTGTGGAGGTAGACAGAGTGTGTCAATCTAAGCCTCCATCTTGGCTGGAACTAGATCATGAATTTTTAATACTTCTCACATACTAACACTCTATAAATAAATTAATATTTACTTACATAAAGATGAATCTTACAGTTCTAGACATGGCTGATATTGCCTGATCAATAAAGAGAGGGAGGACATGAAATCTCTATTTTACCCTTTCTTCTATTTGTTCTTCACTGTTAAAGGGGATATGCTGCCTTTAATATCAGGATAGCAGACTAGTCATGGCATCACCTGCACTTTAAGCACTGGACATAGAGAGTAAAAATGCATTGTGTTTATGCAAATAATAAACAGGATATTTAAATATCTTAAATTTGTTGGGGTGGGGTGAAAGAGTGGAAAGGAGGAAGGAGGAAGAGAAAGGCTGGAGACAGTACTAGTTTATTTTATTTAACCAGCCATCAACAGACAAACTGGTTGATAAACAGAGGCTCATGATTCTCATGAACTCAGTAAACGTTCTTTCTCGGAATCTACCCTGGATTGAGTATTGTGCTAAGGATGCAGGGGGAAGTCATTGAGGTGTCGGTATTGTAGTGATTTAGATCGAACGAATGAAATTAACTACAACTTCTTCTATACTTGTTCCATTTTCTACACCTCAAGCAGTTTTTCACTACTCTGTTTGGTTTCTACTAAGTGCCAAATATAAGGCTGTGTGTGGGTTTAGAGACTAGGAACTGGGAAAGGATGAATGAAAAGAATTTAGGACATAGGTTGTCAAACTTTCTTGATTTTGCCTCATACACAGAACCTCTAAGGCACAAGAAATACCTAACAGGTTCCAATCCACATCAGTGTTTATCTCCTAAAAATTTAGCACATGTTAAGGACTGCATAACTTCTCAAACCTTGGGGTCAGATCATACACCACCAGACTCATTTACTCTTCCTCACTCATTTTGGTGATAACTTGGTTTTTATCACAGTAAGTGCCAAACACTCAGCTTTGCAAAGATATAATGTCATCTAAAGGAATCTCACATGAAAACTGTGAACTCCCTCCAACTAGTAGTTTGCATGGCATCCAACACATACTATCATGTTGCCCTAAAATTTTTAAATACCTCACAGTGCCTCTGTGACTTTGTTGCAGTGCCCTGGGGTGCGTTACTGTGTGGTTTGTGTACCATGGACTTAGGCCCCTTTTCCAAGACTTTTAAGTTTTCTATTAAATTTTTATCTCTTTTTATTGTTTCGTACCTCTTCATTAAAAGCCAACCTGATGTTTATCATTTTTTAAAATGAAACATAGTATTTTATCTTAGGAATATTTTGTTATTAAAAAATTTTTAAGTTAGGTATGTATAGTGTAGGAAGTTTGGAAAATACAGGAAAACAGAGAAGAAGAGAAGTCATTCCTAATTCCCTCATCCATTAATAACCACTACTAATATGTTGTTTTATCTAGCCAGTTATTTTATATGATAATTTATTATAATTTGAATAACTATGACTAACTGATCTTATTAGAAGGTAATGGAAATTTCATATCTGGAAGTTGTGACTTGTCTGTAATAAAGTTTAGGATACATATGACAGAGTTTTAGCTGCTTTCTTTTTATTGGTTACTTTCTTTAGTTGAACGCTTGATTGGAGGGCTTGAGGACCCCTTCTATACATGAGGTAGAGACTCCCTGCTGCTGTATTTCAACCTAGCAAATGCAAGGTGTGTTATTTACACTGTAGTTCTTCATTATAGAGGCACAAACACAAATAGATTTTAGTAGAGGAACTTTTTTTTTAAGTGGTAGGTCTAGTCTAGCATATTTTAAAAAAGGGCAACTAGTCAAATGCTTTACTTCCTCCAGTAAAGGGATGTACTTTCTAAAAGTAATATATTATGGCCCTACTCTAATCTAGTAGTTCTAAAAGGTTATTTATCTAGTAATTCAGATTTAAGCTGTTTGTATTGTTCTTATACCATAAGGAAAACTTTTCAACTTCCATTTTATTTCTGATTCACTTGTTTTATTTTCTCTGCCTTTTTAAGTGCTAGGGATTGACATTATTTACATAAAAATAAGATTTTTGAGTTCATCTGTTTGAGATATGTTTTTTGAATATGTCACACTACAGAGGTAGAACTTGAATTATCAAAAAATAAAATTATAACTTCAGAAAAGAAAAAATGGCCAACTTAGCTTAGCTCCAGAGAACAGGTCACCAAAGATGGGGTGGAACCTTCTTAAGTGCAAACATATTCATATTTAGAGTTTCATTGTCATTTCTCTCTCTCTCTCTCTCTCTCTCTCTCTCTCTCTCTCTCTGCCTCTCAGCCTCTCTGTCTCTTTCTCTACACTTCCCTCCTTTTGTTTCTTCCTCCCCTTCTTTCTTTCAATAATAATTTTAAATTCTGATTAAAACAAGTAGCGACAATACTTTCTTAGCTCAGCCTGGACTGTTGAAGAGTAATTCTGTTCTTATAAAATCCTGGCAGAAAACCCCAGGGCTGACTTGAGGGCTGGAGCAGAGAAAATACAAGATGAGCCTGGAGTAGTATGTTGTATTGCCAGAATGTAAATGCTAAAATATATTATTTTGTAAGTAAAGGAGGAAGCAAGTTAAAAGGACACAGGAGTCAACCTGGGAGAGTTCCCACTGGCCAAAACTGGAACAATTTAAGCAACAAAAATAAATGACAGTAGTATTTTATTGTGAACTAAATAATAAAATAAATATTCATGAGTCCATACTGATATAAATAGGCAAATAAGTAAATGAGGGAAAAAGAGACAAATCTTCCTTGCAGAAAGTGTAGATACTAAATGTAGAAGGAATAGAGAAGGTAGACTATTCCATTAAAACAGCACAGTAATGATTGCTGTAGGCAGGATTCACGGATGAATGCTCAGATTAATAAGTGAAACTTTAAGGAGAAACAGGATATTTATATAGTCTTAAAATATCTTATCAAGAAACTTATTAATTTCTGTGGTATTTTTAGTAAATATCTACCAATTCTTTGATACCCTTCCTTCCAGGAAGTGGAGTTTACTTCCCTTTTTATTGATTAGGGCTGGACATGGTGACTTGTATAATAGCTAACCAGTAGAATGTGGAAAGGAGAAAAATAGCAGCATTACAGTAGGGAAACCTGGCAGACACCATCATCACCAAGTGTTCAGGGTAAACATCCCCAGTAATCACCATGTTGATATCATAGACCCCCAGATATTATCCACCTCTCTTGCATTTTCCCCCAAATCCATAACCTCAGTCTAATCATCAGGAAACCCTAAATTGAGGAACATCCTACAAAATATCTGACTAGTACTTTTCAAAAGTGTCAAGGAAAGTCTGAAAATCTGTCACAGATCAGAAGAGAACATGGAGACATGACAACTAAATGCAATGGGGTTTCCTGGATTGGCTCCTTGAACAAATAAAAACATTAGTGGAAAAACCGATGAATTCTAAATAAAGTCTGTGGTTTAGTTAATTATGTTATAACAGTGTTAATGTCTTAGAGCTGATAAATGTACCATGATATGTAAAATATGAAAATTAGGGGTGACTGGAATACTGGAACCCTCTATACTATCTTTACAACTTTTCTCTAAATCTAAAATTATTTCAGAATTGAAAGTTTAAAAAAACCACTCACTAGTGGCTTTCTGATTCTAAGGCTATTTATTATTTTCAAGTGTCTACAGAGCAGATTAGTTCAGAGAAATCCCCCTCTCCTCAAGCCTTTGTGCAGTTTCTCTAAAAGAAAGATAAGCTCTTGATAACAAAACAGCTCACACAGAGCAAGGACAGTAAGTTCTAGAGGCTTCTGTCACACCACTAGAAATAGAAACACATCTTTGCCTAGTCTCTGCAGGTGTCAACTGATGGTTGTTGGCACCAATTCAGCGCCAATAGGAATCCTCAATTTGGGGTGAGTGAAGAAGGAAGCTATTAAGTGAAAAACAGCATGGATGTGAGGCAGCCCTGGGGGCCACGCCTCTTTCCAGCTAGACAGCTCTACTCTGCTCTGAGCTGGTCTGCTCCACCCTGCTCTGGTGAGACATCTGTGGTGTTTCAGCTCCAGCCAGGGAAATTATCTTTGGTGGAAAAGGGAAAGTGCGCTTCCAGAGACAGAGGGGAGCTGACTTATGTAGATGGGTCTCTGCCCCTGGTCCTGATTAGTCTGTCCTCATGCAAATGAGGACTCTAAATTCTCACAGTTTGATTGGTCCAAAATGCACTGCCTTGATTGGTCAGAATTAAGCCACTCTGATTGGTTGGTGAAGAAACTGATGGGGATATAGCTGCACAGCTCCAATTGGCTGGCGAAAGCCTCAGTCCTGTTGGTTGAAACACAGTGCAGGCAGGCAGTTCAGTGCAGGCTTCTCCCTGAGGTGCAGTTTGCATGAAAGGCCCTGTGTATTAAGGGCTACTAGGCTGGGTTGTTTTGTTTGTTTGTATTTAATTTGATCCCAGTTAGCCACTGGAACCCTTTTTAGTAGGCATTTTCTTTCTCAGGATCCATACAGGTCAGTTTCACCAACACTGAAGGTTTGCCTCTTGTGACTTGGTGGCATGCCCAGCACCTAGGTTACAGAAAGTATTCTATACAAATAGTTCAGAGTGGAGCAACGGTGATTCTACCTGCCCTTCATTCCAGGTGTTGTTGTTGAACTGCTCATTTAAAATCTACTAGATTCAGTTTTATCTGACTGGTTCTTAATCCCAGATTATTGGTAGGTTCAAAGAGTATAAAAAGTGTGGTACTCAATAAAATGGGCACACGAAAAAAATACTTTTCAATATAAAATATATTATATATTGCTCTTCTTTTTAAAAACAATAGTAAAATATCATTAGCTCAATGTAATTATGGTTTCAGATGTGAAATCCTGATTTTTAAATATTATTATTATTATTTTCAAGTTCTTATAAATTCAAACTAGGATAACAGGGTACTGTTTTAGTAAATTATAATATGTAATTGCTGAGGGTGATCACTGTCATAGTAACATAAATAGGATTTGGATACTAAAATTAAACTCCTCCTCTGTATGCCAATCATTCTGTAGATTTGACCATTAGTGAAAGCTGTCTTAATTTGTGCAAATATTGGAGTATTATTTTTATCATTTAAATATATTTTACCATTCAACCAAATGAGTACCTTGCAGTGTGTCTATCTTGGCAACATAACTGGTATGATTAATGAAGGACAATGGACTGTTCTTGAACATGGAAATAAGGTTAGGTTAGTATAGTGGAAGGTATATGCATATTCTGGAAAGCTCAATACATGCCCAAGTAGACACACAGATCCTTAATAATAGTGCTTAATTGCTGTAGTCAGATTGAGAAACACATAATTTGTAGCAATTCTCAAAGTAGGAACATGAGAATGATAAGCTATACAATAAAGACTTACTACAATTGCTAGTCAGAAAAAGTACAGACTGCATGTTGTGGATATTAAACCATTCTTATAAATGCATGTGATACAATCTTCTTGACAGCTGTTATCAAAGTGAACCTTCCAGGTCATCATAGTTTCTTTAGTGAATTTCCTTGTAAGGTTTTTTTTAAAAAAAAAAAAGGCATTGTTTCACTTTCCAGTTTTATATTCAATGAAGTTTACTATGTACCAGGCACTTGCACTCATTTTTCCAATGTCTCAGTAAATTAGGAATTCCTTTGCCTATTTTAGAAATTAGAAAATGGAAACAGAAAGGTTTAGAAACTTATCTCTGTTAGATCCTACATATGGTTAACATAAGTGGGTTTAACATAACATGAATGAGTTGCCTAATACTTGAATATAGCTAATGTATCAAAATAAAAGAAGGTGGATCCCTAGGAAGAAAGGGGAAGGAGTTAAGACTAGAATAATGAATATTGAGAATTAATTTAGCAAGTTTGTTACAGGGAACATCACTGTTTTGGGCAGGTGTGGTCCAGAGCCACTCATGTATTAGACCTGTTGGATTTGTTTAAAATGTCCAATCAAGTGTAATACTCATTAAGGAAAAAGGAACACCATTTCAAAGTTTTTATGAAGACATGCACTGCCTAATCTGTGAATTGAAAGCATCTTTTGAAATTTGCTTCCCTTCATATTCCTAGGTGGTAGTGAATATGTGGGTAGAAAAACGAGAGCATTTCAAATAATGATAATGAAGTTAAATGATTGCAATCTGCTATATTGTGAGGAAAGGTTAGCGTGAGAAAGATGGGGCTAGAATTAAAATATTACCATGACTGGCATTTGATTTGAAAACTGCAAAGCTTAGGTTCTTCTTATGAAAACCATTCTCACAGCCTGATGAAATATCTTTTAAAAGGTTTTGTAGTTACCATGGATACTTGTTAGCATTATAGAGTAAGTTGTAATCCATATTTAATCATCTGAGGTGAAGTAGTAAAAAAAAAAAAAAACCCGACTGACTAAAATCAAAAGTAGCTTCATCTCTAAATTCATGTAAGTTGGAAATGGAAAGTGTAAATAGCCTAAAGATTAGGTTTTTGGTAATTAATTAGCACTTCTTGAAAAGCAAGATACTTAAGATGCACATTGCCTAAATGTGATTCTAATGTTACTTTTTATGTGTAACATTTTTTTAAACTAGTAAATGGCATTTCTGAGGTTTTGACGTAGAAACGTAGATTGTAAGACCTTTCTGAAAGTTGATGAAATGTAAGCAACAGAATCATTTTCTGAAAGCCATAGGGACACACACAATATTGAAGACATTGACCCTATAGTAATATATTTGCCTTTGTCCCAGAAGTGGCTGGTTTCTGCTTAGCTTCTTTTAATTGCTGTATATTGACGGCTATTTTCACAACTATATATAAAATGTCGGATTAATGAGCATGTGTACAAGGGAGTGAATACGTAGTCTTAGGCTTGATTAGACATTTCAGATGACAAAGAGCTCTGTGTGAAGAGTTACTGAGGTGTTTTTGGCTTTCCCTAATGAGTCTGTCTGTCACATAGTGGAAGCAAAAAACCTTTCGAATGATTTAAATATTTTCCTCAATTCTCTTTTAAAACAGGTGACAAAAGAGCTAAAACAGTATGACAACAAAATTATAGAATGCAAATTTGAGAACAACAGCTGGGTCTTCATGAGACAGAGAACAGACAAAAGTTTTCCTAATGCCTATAACACTGCCATGGGTGAGTATGACAACCTATCAAAAAAAAAAAAAAAAAAAAAGTTAAGATGTTAGAGCCAAAATGTGCTGTCTCTGTTGTTCGGCCTGATGGGACAGTCACCTGGACCCCGTCCTTGCTTGCTGGGGTCAGGGTTGTGTCAGGACTGTGGCTCCAGTCAGTTTGTAGTTTCTCCTCTTTAGATAGACCTGTGGCCTGTGACCGTGTGTCCGAGAGAGAAGTTTAAAGGGCAGGATCACAGGCTGTATACAAGTTGAATTTGTTGAACAACAGCAACAAAAGCCACGATAATTTCTGTTCTATTCAAAACTATAACAACCATTATTTGCCAGATGGTAAAAGACAAAATTAGCAGGGGAAAATGTAATTTCCAGCTCCTAAAATAGTTTAACAAACAATAGAGAACAAAGTAAATGAAAGCCATTAAAAAAAAAAAAAGAAGAAGAAAACCTAAAACCTGTTATGCTGCCCTTTATAGTGTTCTTTGGGTACAATATGAGTGCTTTGGGAATTCAGAATAGTAAGTTTTTTTCATGGAGAACAACACAAATTAATTTCATTTATAAGGTAAACTAGTAGTAACGGTTCTTACTCTGGATTTCATTTTTAGTGATGTTGAGAAAAAAATAGATAAAAACCAAGATTAAAGGTTAATAGAATCACGTACTTCTAGAGTGCTCAGTCAGTGATGATGATGACTATATGATAAGCTTATGAGAAAACATAGAAATTGCCCATTTGACTTTTGTAGCTTTAAAGTTACTATGTGTTTAAAGGGTCTTGTTGGAACTTGCAGTTCTGTTCAGACAAAATGCATTAATTTTGAAAATAGGAATAATTAAGCCAGTGTCATTTTTTCCCCCAAAACCAAATAGGTAAATAAAATGAAAAGGACTAGTACTAAATTTTGATCACATAAGAAAAGATGCTTTATTTATTAGTAATTTTGTTATAATACCCTACTTCAAACAAGTTATTAAAATAAAATAAAATAAAATATTACCTGCCAGCTACAATGAAACCTCCCTTTTCAGTGGGCATGGTGGCTTCTCATGTGGACTGTTTTCTGAGAGAAAGACTGAAGGACTATAGCACATATTTTTTTGTAGAAATTTTAGTGGAATATGGTCCACAGCGTGATGCACTTGCTAGAGTAAATTGTTACAAAAACTGTTTTGGAGGGATAGAGAAATCATACTGAATACATGCTTGTAACCCAAGAATGTAGTTTGGGTTTAAAATCAGTAGTACAATAAAGAATAGTCACTGGAAAAACACTCACTTTGGGGGTGGAGAAAGGAGAATAGTTTAATCTGAAGCATGTCACTCAAGTTGGTAAAATGGAAGTGGTTAGCATACTGGGATGAAAACCTGTCTCCTTGCTCCTCTCCCTGTGGTGAGTCAGCTGCCTTAATTAACTCTCACATGAGACACGTGTCTCCCTTTGTCCACAGCTGTGTGCAACAGCATCTCAAACCCTGTCACCAAGGAGATGCTGTTTGAGTTCATTGACAGATGTGCAGCAGCTTCTCAAGGACAGAAACGAAAGCATCATCAGGACCCCGACATGGAGCTAATGCCTCCACCACCTCCCAAAAGACCGCGCCCTTTGACCTAAGTCCTGCCTCTGCCTTCAGGATAGAGAGGAAAGATGAGTGAGAAAAAATGCTCCCACTCCACTTACAGCCAGAGAAATTCAACAAAGAATGTGCAGCTTGATGTTGAAAAACGTTTTAATTTTTTTTTTAAAGAAAAGTATTGTAGCCAGCCTGTAAATATTCGATGCATTTGTTTTCTTAGTGCTACAATAAATACATCATGGATTTAAAACATTTTATTTATATTTGATAAACTCAGCCTTACCTTGTGGAATCTGAAGACTGAAATATCCAAAGGTTTGAACAAGATGGAAATCAATGAAAAAGAGGCCTTGTTTATATATGGATAACTTCTACCTTTAATTTATAAAGTTAGTAATCTGGAACTGTGAGCGCCTAGAACACTGTATTTTTTTAAAAGTTGTATTTCAGCTATAGTAAATTTTCCTTTTAAAAAATATAGGCAATGGCATTAAATATTCTTGCTATCATTTATCATGGATATCCTCCACTTCTGAGATTCTTGTACTCAAAAACAAATGACAAGGTTGTTAAGTATTATACTATATTAAACAACTTAGTCTGGCTTTATCATTTTAAAAAGATTTTTTTGAAATGTAAAAGTAAAAAGTAAACCTCCAATTTTGTGAACTGCATCCTTTCTAAAGGAAGTATATTATTTGCACCTGCATCTGTTGTTAGAACTACAATATCAGATCTCCAGTGTGTCCATTCTGACAGTGGTTTTGAGATACTTCGTAGAACTTAGATATACACCACCAGGTCCTTTACGTAGGGTTTCCTGGTAGACATTTTTTTAACTGCCAGGGCTACTGCTTTACCTCGGTGGTATCAGCACATTGTAAATTACACTAGAACACACAACTCACTGTGATTATAGGAGTGATATCAAACACAAGCAATGTTGTTTTAGTTCCCTTGAACAAAACAGCAGAGGAAATGCCAGCTGACTCCTTTGATTAGTAAGTAGCGTCAATGGAATAGAATGCTGTCACTAGAAAACCCTCTCCCGCTGTCACATAAATGCAGAGGCAAAGAGTAGACATCTGTAGGAACTAAACATCAAGGAAGTCAAGACATTTATTTTCAAAGCCAGAATTCTATCTACATTTTCTTCTAGAAATTCTATTTCTGTTGTATGTCTGAATTTTAAAATGTTTACTGGTAGATAATGGATCTAAAGAGCAGCTAATTGGTCAGCTGCCATTGTTGAGAAACTGTGTTCTGATTGATTTGTGAAGGAACTGAGAATTAGCTGATTAGAGGCTAATGTATTTATTTTTAGAGGTTCAGGTTCTAAGTATGTGTATGTAAATTTTTTTCATGATCTGAATTTTATATTTGTTTATGCATATATAGGAATATATGCAACAGTATATATTCTTCTAATGCAGTCAAAAATGAAAATCCAAACATCTTCCCTAGTAGACTGAATATCTGACAGGATTTCTATGTTATAGTGCAGATTAACCAAAAATGTATTTATATTCACCCGAGTTTAAATGTTTTTAAACAAAAATTTTCTCCTGCAGTACTTTTCTACATGAAATAGTAACATCACACTCGGGTGTTTTTCTTTGTTGTCCCCAGGTTATGTAATGTACAGTGAACTTATCCAAAATGCCACTTGACTGTTTCTTCCCTGGAGCAATTCAGTGCACTTGGGCACTGAAGGGATTAAAACACCTGACTGCCACAATGACTGCAGAAAGATGGAAACTTACCAAGTTTCCATAGTGTCTTATACAAAACAGACCTAAAAAATGCCTATGCAACTCCAAATAGTCTGATGTCTACCAAGTTTAGGGACTGTTTCCACACTGCATGTGGCTTTCTCCCGAGCCTGTGCAAATGCAGGGCCCTTTTGCTGACCCAAGAGCGAGTTTCTGCCAGTGATCATTAATGGAGTTGAAATGTTTATGGTAATTGTAACCTTTTAAATGAGTTATCTGAAAAGTATCTCATTTTTAATACACCCAGCTATTTTCTCCTTTGTGCATTTCCAGCAGTTAACTTTCTTAATTTTTCCTTTCTTTTCAATGATAGCGAAGTATTACAGTTGGCCTTATAAGTAATAGACCCATTTAGCCCCTGAACACATTACCATCTGCAGTACCCTAAAAAGTCATCTAGAAGTTGGAGGGGAAATCTAGAGCCAGGATTTGGAACATTAGGTAGGAAACACTTCCCTTCTCAGCCCACTTCACCATAACTATTTTTTGACATTGAAGTTTTGTAGACAGGAATAAGAAAGCTTTGCTTTTCTGAGTTATTCCATACAAAAGCCTTTGCATTGTGTTTGGAAAGATGTGAATGACTTGACTGCCTGGATGGTTACATTTGCTTTCCGTGAAATGCTCAGAAAATGTCAGGACATTCCTCCTCTAATTGTGTGTCAGTGCATATTGTAATAAAACTACTGATTCAAAGTAACAGAAAGTGTATCTGCTTTGTTTTACTTGTGATGATAACTTTGCACCCTTTGACTGATGCTTGTATGTCCCTTCTGTCACTGACATCAGATCCTATTGCTATCAACCGCACCCAACATAATCTATCTAGTTGTGTTACATTCTAAAAATTAGTATCAAGACTTGGAAAATCCTCTATTTTTCTTCCTGAGAAACCAAGAAATTTGATTGGCATGGGGGATATAGTATGTACCTTTTGTTTTTGGAGTATAGGGGAGTGGGGGAAAACACATTTATATTATTTTAAATATAATCTGTTCATCCACCTCATTTTAGCACTCTAATGTATGGGTAGATATTCTGTTACATTATTTTTAATGCATTTAATGCTTTTAGAATACTCAGCAATAAATATTCTAAAATGATGAAGTAATGACCTACCACTTTTTTTGTTGACTCTGCATTTTTGTAGTATTGAATTTGCCATCTTTAAATGGTTAAAGATACCACTGTTTTGAACTTTGTGTATAGTATTCTCTGGTCAAAAAACCTGGAAAGTCAAGAATTAAGTAATTCCAAATGTAGAAAGCTGATATGGTAGAGAAAACCCTGGGCTAGACCCATTCTTGGCTCTGATTCTCATTGGTTCCATGTTTTCTCTAGAACTTGTTTCTCCCCTCCCCCATCTATAGAATGCCAAGATTGGGCCAGATGATCAAGAAGAACCTTTTCAAGTTTAAATAATCATTGTATTAAAAGCAGTGCTTTTTAAGTATCCTATATTCACAACTATAGCAGTATTACCATTATTGAATATTCACCAAGCACCAAGAATATCCTAAATGCAATCATTCTATGCAGAAAGGCACCATTATTAACCTCGTTCTGTAGCTGAGGAACCTGAGCCTCAAAGGGTTAAGTAACCCAGGGTAACATAGCTGGGAAGCTATGCACTGAGACACAAACATAGGTCTTTCTGACTCCAGCGCCTAGTCAATTGCACAGCATTTGCCTAAAAAACATGCGCGGAGGATGGCTTCCGTGCCGCGGTCCCAAATTATTTGTTTCTTTGCTACTAATAGGTAAATTGGCTTCCAACATCTCTCTCCAAAATAAAGAGATGAAGTTGGGAGCAGGGAAGTAAATACATTTTTAGGGCCTTATTTACCTACTTATTTAACAATATTTATATGTGAGTGATGTGGAGACCATGAAAAGAAGTTAAATATTTTCATTAAGATGCTAAATTCCAAAGATGTAATTAGGATGAAATGAGTGATAAAATTATACACTGGGCCAACATTTTCCTGATTGTTGTATAGGTAGCTGTCAACTGACATTTTGGTGGGTCAGTGTCAGCCTTGGTGACCGTGGATGTGCCCTGCCCCAGCCTGGACTCTGGTGTCAGGTGACCTCTGAATGATGCACAAGGTGGTGGAGGAGACTCGGAGCATGGGTCTCCTGGATCCTCTGGATGTCTCACATTTCAAAAACTCAGTGCACAGATCTGGCATTGCCAGCTGTTTTGTTATGGAAGGGTATTTATCAAAAATTCCATTGCCATCATTTCATAAAGGGAATCTTAACACCCCAAAAGGAAGTAGGGCATAATTTAGAAGATGCCTTGAACATAGAACAAATTTTGTCTCATGAACGACTTGCTACACTGTCCTCTGCTTCTACATGTCACCCCAAACTAGTGAAAACTTTGTCATGGTCAGTGTTGGAAGTCATTGCAGAGGTGGAATTCCAGACAGGGGGCAAGAAG
The DNA here is from genome assembly GCF_987537825.1 of Furipterus horrens. Lineage (NCBI taxonomy): Eukaryota > Metazoa > Chordata > Mammalia > Chiroptera > Furipteridae > Furipterus > Furipterus horrens. The sequence goes on along the minus strand of NW_028327176.1, from coordinate 132,427,116 downwards.
ACCCTCAGGGAAGAAGCAGCCCCTGGTTCCATAGCCACAGGTCATTTTTGTAGCCAGAGCTGACCACTGTAAAATTACCTCACAATGCTTAATTATATTGTGCTCTTGTGATAGAAGGTGTATAGGTGAAAAATATAATGATCTGAATGTTTAAAAATGGTCACGTAGAATGGAACCCCTCAGCTGTTTGACGTACCAAAGTAAGCATAGGCCAATGCAACACAGAAGAACAGGATTTGGCCATGACAACAAACCAGACCGAGAGTCACCAGTTCTCAGAACTTTGAAGTTGGCAGACAGCCCATTTTCCCTTTATATCACTGGCACCAGAATGATCCTTCAAAACTGCAAACCTGCTCCTCTTATCCCCCCAAGTAAGAGCTCCCTCAGCCTGTGTGGGCATGTGTGGCTCTCTTGCCTGCTTTGTGATACAGCTTGTAACTCCTTGCTATTCCCAGAATGCCTGCTCTCTCTACCCAGAAACCCCCAACCTTCTTTAATCTCAGGATCAAGGAGGCCTTCCTGCCATAGATATCCTCCCAGGTCTCCCACTGTACTGTGATGGTCTCCCCGGGTTTCCCCTCCAGACAAGGGACTGTATCATCTCTGTGTCCCATAGCACAGGGCTTGGCAATAGTGGGCACTTGGTAGTAATTAGGGCAGGAGAGTCTAATGCCCTTCTGCACATGCTGTCAAGGTTCAGTCAATATGTGTTTGCTGTCGTCTCCCTCAGTTCAGCCATATATGAACATACTGTTTTTGTCATCATAACAGAAGCACCAATTACATCTCGTTTCTGAAGTTTCTTCAGAGGCCATTTCTGATGTGTCTTGTATTTAATCTTGATTAGAAATATCTTGTGTGTTCTTGCCTTTTGCACTGAAAATGAGAGCTTCAGAGGGAACCTTCTCAGCAGGGAGAGTCTTAAGCAAGTGCTGTGATGCACTCCGAAGGAGGTGTGAGGAAAGTGGTGTTTTTAATCATGTCTGACTTTAGTGCAGCTTCACTGAGCTTGCCACATCTTACGCTAGAAGGCTCCTTCTCCCTGCCCACTTACTCCCGCCCAATTGCTGATGTTTTCAAAGAGAAGTCCCTTCATAACCGCTGAGGCTTTTGTTAGTGTTAAAAATAAATACCACTTTGTGATCCCTTAGTGTGGATTGATGCTTCTAACCATGTCTTTAGAGTGGAGAAGGCAAGTGAAAGATGTTACTCTTGTTGCTACTATAGAATGCTATTTTCCAGAATCTAAAGGTTTAAGAAACTACAGTTTCTGTAGAAGTTCTGCTTTCCTTCTCAAAGCTGTCAGGAATATTGTGTGGTTTTGATCAACAGTATAAACACACATTGAAGATGAGGGCTACAGAGACCCCAACTGAACCACACCACAACCAAAACTTTGCTGTAAAAGTTTCTTGAAAATTGTACACGTAGGTAGAAACGATACACCTGGAGACATCATATACAATTGGGATGATGCAGGAGGTGGGAATGGCCTAGGCCTTGGTGGATGGGTGGAATGAATGGGTTAGGGGTGGTATGGACAGAAAGTATGGGGAGGGCGTTCATTGGAAGGTCTGTCTAGAGCTTGTGTGAAGGACAGTGGTAGGAAATATGGCTGTGCTCACTTCATCTTCAACCAACCAACCACCGTTGGCCCCTTGATCTCCTTCCAGCTACTGACCCATTCCTCTATTCCCCTTCCTGCAAAATTCCCAGAAGGAGGTGAGGGCGCTTGTTCCACATCCTTTCCTCCTATTCTCTCTTGAAGCCACTGCCAACAGGCTCTCCTCTGTACTGAGACTGCTCTTGTCACTACCACCAGTGCCCTCTACAAGGTTACCTCCACTCTCCTAACTGACATGTCAGCACTACAGCATTTGACACAGTTTCTCACTCCCTGTGTTTTGTTGTTGTTTCTTTGCTTTTGTTTTTGCTCTTTCTAATGAGACATTTCAAACACAAAAGTGAGGAAAATGATAACATGAACTCCTACCTACCCAGATTTAACAATGATCAATCTGTGGTAGTTCTTTTTTATTTATATACCAACTCATCCCCTACTCTCCTATGCATCCCTGCCCCCCACAATTATTTTAAAACAAAGCACAAACTACTCTCCTTGTTGAATCCTTTTTGCATTTGGCTTCCAGACCACTATAATCTCTTAGTTTTCTTTCCTTCTACTTGCTGGTCTCCCTTGCTGAGCAAGCCCCCTTCACCTTCTCAACCTCTACATGTGGTGACCCAGGCTCAGTGTCCTGGACTCTGCACTCTCTGTAAGAGAATGCTCCTAAAGCAATATCATCTACACAAAATTTCAAATTTATTTATAGCCTGGATCTTTCTTGCGAATTCCAGACTCAAAATACCCAACTGACAACTTGACATCTTCACTTGGGTGTCTAAAAGTCACCTCAAACTTAATACATTAAAACTGAACTTTCCTCCTTTTTTAGACTTCCTTCTCTTCCCACAGTCTTATAGAGCTTAGTTAATGGCAGTTGCATTTTTCCAATTGCTTCAGAATCATCCTTGATTCTTTTCTTTCGTTGACACTTCATGTCCAATCTAACAGCAAATGCTGTTGGCACTGCCTTCAAACTACAACCGGTATTTGACAACTTCCCAATCTCCCACAACACCTCTCATCATCCCATCTCTTGCTTAGAATATTGCAATAGCCTCCTAACTGGTATCCCTGCCTTGCCGCCCTGCCCTCCTCCAGCTATTCTCCACATAGCTGTCTGTACTTTTCAGAACATGTCACTCAACTACTCAGAACCTTCCAGTGCCTTCCACATCATTCAGAATTAAATCGCAAATGCATAATATAGTCCACAAGACCTACCTAACCTGGCTCCCAGCAACCTCTCTGATCTCATCTCATCCCCCTTACTCACTCTGCTCATCCATACTGGCTCCTTTGCTATTTCTTCATTGCCAATCATATTCCCACTTCAAGGACTTTGAACTTTTTCTTCTTTCTAGCTGGAAATGTTCTTTTCCAGGATATCCACCCATAAGTCTCACTCATTTCATTCAAGTCTGTAGACAAATACAACCTTATCAAAAAGGGCTTCCTGACTATCCCATGTGAAATGCCACCCCCATCACCATCTATGCTCTTAGCCCGCTTTACTTTTCTACGAGTGCTAATGATCTAATACATATGTTTACTTGTTTACCTATTGTCCTACTATCCTGTCTAGAATGTAAGTTCTATGAGAACTGAGAATTTGGTTTCATTTGTTGCTCTTTCCCAGCATCTAGGCCAGTCTGGCATAAAGTATAGGAATTCAACAACTTATGTCTAATCTATAAGTGAACTCAGGCTACATAGTCAGACTGGGGACAGATCATGAATATCTGACTTAGAAGTTAGGCTAAATTTAATCAACAATAAAGAGCTATTGAAAGCTTTTCAGCAAGTGAGTTCTTTGTAAGAATCAACCGTAACTTGTCTAAGATGGTAGAAGGAAAGAAAAAGAAGATGACAGGCCAGTTGGGAGGCTATTGTAATAATCCAGGTGAGAGGTGAAGAACCTAGAATAAGGTGGTATCTACAGAAGGAGGAGTTGAATGTGATAAGCATGTGGGAGGGAGAATCAGCACTATTCAGCAATCAGTTGAGAAGCCAAGGTTACCATCAAGGGTTTGAGCCTGGGTAAGGGAATGAATAGCGTTGCCCTTAACAGAAGCAGAGAGTGAGAAGAGAAGCTGATTTGGTCTCTGAGTGACTTCAGAAGCACTGTGGGGATGGCTGGAGTCAAGGGGGAAGGAGAAAATAGGAAATGGAGGAGGTACAGTTTGAGGTTTAATCTGTGTCAACAAATGAATTATTACTCGCAAGGGTAGTGGTTACACGTGATGTGTTCACTGGGTTGACACATCTTTGAGCTGTGCAGAGATCTTCCCAGCCATTGTTTCAGGACCCCGCTGTGTGGCCAGTGATCCTCGCAGCCAGGTGGGGTCTGGACTGTTGCCCTCAGCTGAGAGATGCTCTGAGCTCCTGAGGAGGAGCACCTCTGGTTCCAGCAGGTGACAGCACAATGGCCAACGTCAAGTGCACACGATAAACGGGCTCCTCCACAGAGACTGGGCGAGGCCAACCACAGAGCATGATACTGCCCTGCCCATAAAAACCGCCCATGGAGCTGCTGAGCACATGTTCCTGAGTGTGGCTGATCAGACAGAATGGAGTTTCTGGGAGGCTGGTGAGGGCTTGTCTCTGCCTTCACGTATGTCTGATACTCATGTGCATGATGGCTCATGAACTATTGTGGTGGCATTCATTTTAGGTACGAGAAGACTGCTTTTGCAATGCACATGCATCCTGCACATTTGGGCTTCATCATTATTTGGAAATAATTGATGTAAAAATAATCCTATTGGATTAGGAGTCCATTTGCTTCATCACAAGAAATGTCAGCAAGATATCATGAGAAATTTGTACATAGAAAACTAAAAGAAAATGTTAGTTGATTCTTTAATTTCAACTGTTGATATTTTTGAAAGGTTTCAAAAATGATTTTAGTTTTATATTCCCAACATGTGCAAGGTTTCTTATTGATGACTCCCAAACATTTAAAGAGATTATCATTAGAAAGTTTTGATCAGGATTTGAGGGCTCATTTGAAGCATGAAACCTGATAATAAAAAAGGCAAGTTCTTGGAAGCAAGCTCAAGTTTCTCATTTGATGTTTTGAAAAGATTTTATTTTGAAGTTTCATACAAAGCTATATCTTTCCAGGGACTTTGTATTTTACCTTTTCTTATCACAACTTTGTAATATAAAGAGAATGTGATGGACTTTTTATCCCCAAGACCCATATAGCCACCCTAATACTTTACCCCAAGGTGTCCTTCAAGGATTGTCATTTTCTGTGTTTGCCATGATGTAGAAAGTGCTGTGAGCATAGTTCTGATGGCCCAGGACTTGAGACTGGCAAGGTGACAGTTGCTGGTGGTGATTAGGGAAGTGGCTGCTTCCCAACTAGTATTCAACTAGTATGGTCTTTCAATATTCACAAGTAGTGTTGCTATACCATGAATATTGGCACTGCTTGTAACCCAGTTATTATTGTGTATGTTTAATCCTTTCCACCACCATAAATGTACCGTTGTCCTGGGCCTGTTTGTTTCCGAACGTCCTATAGTACCAACAAGGCCTTCACTCAATAAGCATTTTTTGAGCTTAACAAATAGAAGGTCCTGAATAATTTTATTTGAATGAATGAAATGGTCTACTTTAAAAAGATTGCAAAGGAAGTATTAAGTTGGAGAAAGATCAAGTTTCATTTAAGAAGAGGTAAGCAGAGAGTTTGAGGAAATTCATAAGACTCTAGGGAGTTTATGATAATAGATGCAGTCAAGTTGCCCAGGAACAGTGACAAAGGTTTATCTAACGTTTGTGCTGGTTACAGATCTGTCACCCCAGGTATATTGTTGATGGGATCCAATGGAGGGGGCCAGGGCTAGAGGGAGCCCAGGAAGGCATGGGCAGAAGGGATGGCAGTGCCCTGGGGCCAGAAGCAGAGCCGCTGTTCACAGGGCAGGAGCGGAGCACACCAAGCAGGAGGCTGGATAGATGGAGGAAATTTGAAGAAGAGGGAGCTACTTCGTGGACCCTCATCGCCATCTGCGATCTTTCCAGACAGAAGATGGCATGAGTTTGAGCTGGAAGTTGCCTTTGAGAATCTCTGATCCCAGTTTTAGAGGTGAGCAAAGTGAGACCCAGAAATACTAGGTCATGTTAACAAGGAAATACAGCTGGTCCCCTGACTTTCTGATTTCCAGCTCAATTGGCATTATTCTCTGTGGAAATAAAGGTGAAAAAAATGCCTTCAGTTACGGAGACAATTCGACCTTTGACAAAGCCCATGGTGTCCCAGAGGTAACTGCTCTTTACCTTATTTCCATCCTGGAGTTGAGCCACCCGGGGTGTCCGGACGCCTTGGGGAACATTGGAGCATGCCGGGGCTCAGGAGTTCATTCTGGGTGAGGCAAGGACTGCAGCCACTGCGGGTGGGCGCTCGGAGTTGCGTAACCCACACACGTCTACGTAGGCAAGTTTGATTTTGATTGCCATAGAAGGCAAAACATCTTAAAATGAAGTTGAGCTATCTTTGGGTAGGATGCAAAGCCGCCCATGGGTATATCACATCAGAAACGACGTGTGATTTCTTCCAGTCCCTCAACTCAAAAAAAGAGGAACAGATTTAACTGATGCATTCTAAAAATAAATAAATAAATAAATAAAATCTGCTTTGAGCTTGAAACCAAGCATAGCTGTTTCAGGGTCTGTCTTTTTTTGGTGGTGGTGGAGCAGTAAGGAGAGGCGAAGTAAAGGACAGTGAGAAAAAAAAAATTTTTTTTTTTCAGTGTAAAGACAAAATTATATGGGACTGTTTTAGCTCCAAGCGATTTCTACTGGGAATAACAAGATTACTAAAGGTCACAGAAACAAGGTTGGCTTGGAAAAAATTATGAATGGTGGTTATACATTTAAAGTCATCACATACGTGCCCGAGGAGATTTCTAGTGAGCTGAAAATCAACATTCTTAAACCTTTAGTTTCAATAACAAAACACATCCGACCCAGAGATGACCCGACTCACAGGACTCAGGCTTGGAGACGCAACATCTGCCTTCTGGGGACAGAGAGCCACTGGTGGAGCGTGAGCCAGTGGTGGCCTCACACTCTCCCCACCAGCTCTGGGCCCCTGGGACACGGTCGTCCTCTCTGGGAGCCAGGGACACGTTGGCACCTCTCTTCTTTGGGGCACAGCTGAGCTTTCACCTATTGTGTAATAGGGTTTCTGGAAAGAAGCAAAATGTCCTTTGTAGGTCATCCACTATAAACATAGGACACTTAATTAATTTTGTTGTATAATCACCCCCATCCCCTCACCTTTTGGAGTGGAGGTTTATTCTTTTAGTTCTCTTTTGTCTCTTTCCAGAAAGAGATTTAATGTATTACTGTGGTGCAGAAAATCAATGCTTTGAAATCAATGGTAATTTTTCAGGCTGTTTAAAATTATTCACATGACTGGCTAAGCCTGCTGCTGGTAGAAAAACAGCTTTGCTGCAGAGGAAATCTTCAAATTTGAAACATCACCACTGTGTACATCTTTGCGACTCTTCCTCTTAGAACTTGAATAATTATTCCACAACACTGAAGTGATTCAATCCAAGCAGCATTCATTTAATCCTAACACGTGCTGGAGGCTTCGGCCCTCGGAAGCTAATAAAAACGTGAATGCATATGAGGACCAAGGGTGGGGGTAGACAGCAAATATATCTTTCACTGATGAGTAATAACTGACACCAGGCTAAAAAGAGTGAGATATGAAAGGTGCAAATTGCTATGGAGATTCCAAAAGGCTGAGAAGGTCTTAAGCTGGCTTCAGGAAACTGTGTTCTGGAGGAAGGGTCATGATCGTGAGCAAACACTGTTGAGCACGTTATAGTGAACCAACTGCATCTAACCTGTGACTAGGCCCCCACAGCAGCTCTGGGAAGTGGTCCTCCTTATTCCCGTGTGGGGGAGTACACTGGAGCTCAGAGAGTTCAAATGGCTTGCCAAGTCCATGCGGCTGGGAAGAGGAGGAGCTGGGACTTCTTTCTCCACATAACTTTGTAGTGGCATTTGATGTGCATTCTCAGGGTGGGGAATATTCTGATCATTTCAGATTTTACTGGTGGACAGAGACACATTTCAGAGGGATTCATGAGCCCTGAGACATTGAATTCTACAAGTTCAGGGCTGGGTTCAGTGACATGGGTGGACATTAAAAAAAAAAAAAAGACACAGTTCCTCTCCTGGCACTCACCACTCCAAGGTTGAGAAGATACGGTGCCCATTATGAAAACCCTGAAAAATGATTTGTGGCAATTTGTAAGCAGAAAGAATATTGACTCACATCTGCCACAGAGTTGAGTATTCCTGGCAAGGAACAGTGCCTTCCCCTGAGAGGCTGAATTCTTTGAGGCTACAACGAACCCCTGTCCCAAATACTAATGCTGAACAGATCGTGGGCCTGTCCTATGTTTCCTTACTGGAGAGTCTCAGGCCTGGACAGCCATCAGACAGGGACACGCACCTATGACCCTTCACCTCTGACCTGGGTCCATCATCACTCCCATCAGCAGGGGGTCATTCCTAGGCCCTGCTCACCCATCCGTGGGAGTTAGAAAAACTGTCTCCTTGCTTAGCTTGCTAAGCCAAGAGAGAGCTGGCTCTCAGCCTCTCCTACGCCTTCAGCAGGGTGCTAACCGCACGTCCTAAGGGCCGAGCGCAGTCATTCCCCTCAGCTCCTCCTGGGGCCAGCCAGTACCCTGCCAAGCAGCTCACTGTGTTTCAGCTGCCCCAGGAAAAATGTTTTCCCAACACCCAGCACTTCCATTATTGCGGCTAAGAACTTGGTTTACACAGTAATTCCTAAAACCTCTAGTTCTGCTGACCACTCTGGAGCAGGCACGTGGGGTGTTGGGAGGAAAAGGCAGCAACCAAATAGATGGAAATAAGGAGCTGGACCCTGGAACCTTGCTTGCTTCAGCTGTGAGGGAGTGCATGCTTCAGCCGCACCAAATCACAGCTCAGCTAGTGGGCAATAAATCACACAAGCATGAGCAAGCCTTTGCAAAATTCATTACTAACATTGTCACTAAACACACCCTAGACAATCGCTGCTCAGATAAGTTGTCAGGAGCAGACAAGACGCCCAAGAAAACATCAGTGACGCACTCCAACCCAGACAATCTCTTGAGGCGACTGGGATTAAGGTTGATGTGTGTTCTAGAGAAAACCACTCCTTTGAGCCTTCTCCCCGCAAGACTACCTTTCTCCACCATGCCATAGGTGTAGCTTGCTTTATCTGCTGAGACATTCCCGAGAAGCTGTAAATAATATGAATTTTGGTAAAACTGATAATTTATACTGTGTTCAATAAATGACTTTCCACAGCAAAGTAGTGAAGGATCTTCTCTTTGAAGGGACTTCTTTTGTCACCTCCTAAACCAGAATCTTAACCTGGACGCTATGAGTGAGCTCCAAAGGTGTCTGCTTTCAGGGAAAATTATAGGCAAAATCAGTGTAGGTGTACATTGTTTCTGGAATTCTCATTCCAGAAACTGCAGGTTCAGAGCTTCTGGCTAATTAATACTCAAAGTTTCTACCATCCAAAAAGTTTAAGAACCAAAAGCAGCTTTTTGGGCCCATTTGGAGTTGGGGTCCTTGTGCACACCTGTCCAGCAGCGCAGGATTGTCCTTTCCATGGGCTACTGCCATGAAATAAGTTCTGGGCAGGCAACATTCTTATTCTTGGCTCCTAGCAAGTTTTCAGACCTTTCTATTTATAAAGACTACAGAAAAGGAATCCCAGACACAAAGCTGACCTTGTCTCCTATTTCTAAATGGAACAACCAACCTGTATCAGTTAGGGTTACACCACTCAGAGCCCCTCTTGGATATGAAGGTTATACTTCTGACAGTACAAAGTTCTGGCATTGCTGGTTTAACATTGCTGCCTCCGAACCAGCTCATAATATGCCCTGAGCTTCCTGGAAGGCCACGGTCCAGGGTACACTCTGCTGAAGAGTCTGTCTCAGGCTCCAGCTCCACTGCCCACCTTGGCCTCAGCCCCTTGTGTCCCTCCTTGTTGCTTCTTTCATGAAGAAGTAGCGTATTCAACAATGTGGAAGGTGTCCTCTGTTGTCAGCATCTTTGCTTGGAGTTATCATTAAGTACTGGCAGGTTGCTGGATTTTTGCATCATGCTGGGTCCTAAAGGGAGGTTGGTACCACGATGGAAGGTGGAGAAGAGGGCAAGTAGGTGATTCTTTTTCTTTTTCTTTTTAAAAATATTTTATTTATTGTTTTTAGAGAGATAGGAAGAGAGGGAGAGAAACATCAATGTGTGGTTGCCGTTCATATGCCCCCAACTGGGGACCTGGCCTGAAACCCAAGCATGTGCCTTGAACAGTAATCGAACCGGTGACTTTCTGATTCACAGGTCAGGGCTCAATCCACTGAGCCACACCAGCCAGGGCATAAGTAGGTGATTCTTTATAGATGGCCAAAGGCTTGAAGTGAGAGCCAGTTTTTCCCCTCACTGGGACTTCAGGGTCATTATTTGTTTGTCTTTAGGGGTAAGTGCTTGTTCATGAGCTTTGCCCAATAAGTCACCGCCCCAAGGGACCGGGGTATGTGAGGGAGGGAACCAAATGCTCCAGGACCCTCCAGAGATTACTGGGCTCTGTTCCAAGTCTTTCTAAATAAAAGACTGAGGCTTTCAGTTTTCTAGATTCTTGGGGGTGAGTTATGCATCCAGAACTAGCCTGAACACCTACTGTGAAGGCTGGTTTAAGGCAGTGAGTGGTGGTTGGACAGGATTCCACCTCGAATGTTTTCATCGTTGTCCCTTCCTGTCCATTCTAAGAGGGAAGATGAGAACCTCGTGTGCTGGCCATGTCTGCAGTGATTTGTAAGAGCTTAGTCTTCTCTATCCCACCTTCCACAGTACATAAGTGCTGCCTGGAAAACTATAACTAATGTCTCAATGGTCCAAAAACTCAGGGAGCAATCTTGGCGACGCTACCCAGGCCCCACTGGTGTCTTTTAGACAACCCCACGGCATAAAGCATTTCCTTTGCCCACGCACATGGTATAATGTTATATTTCTGATGATTTCGGAGATTTTAAAATGTCAGATTCTGGCTATAAATGTCCCCACAGTGATTTTGTCATTTTGTAGAGAAAAGAAAGCAAGCTTCACTGCCACCCCTTTCAGAAGAGACCAAGCTGCAGGACCCAGCCCTCCCTTTTTACACCCCCTTCTTACCACACCCGCATCCTATTCACATCTTGATCTTCCACACACTTGAAAGGATGTTATTTCAGATGTTCTTAGCAGAGAGAAAATCTCTCTGATGTTTTTAGAGCCTGCCATCAAAAAACTGCTTCTGTATTTGGGGCCTGTGACTGCAGATGTGGGTATTGGAAGCGAGAGAATCATACACGAGGTGGCAGAGCTTGTAGTTCTCTCTGTCCTTGGCCATTCCCTGTGCGCATCACTGAAACCACCCAGACTGGAGAGTAGAGCCCCCGTGTCCAGTATGTCACGGCCCAGGGATGGGATGACTCCAGCCTCCCGACTACCAGGGCAGGGGCCCCCAGGCCCTTGGCTACCCCGCCCTCCCAGAACAGACTGAGCATTTACCTCGGGGAAGCAATAAGACTGGACCCAACAGGTCACTCGGTCACTCCGGCCTCCCTAAGTCAGTATTCACGATCATTTGGATCAAGATTAAGATGAAGGTTACCCTGCATGACATGAGTAGAGGTCAGTTTGCAAGCAAATTAGTGCAATGACAGGAATTGATGGAGAACTTTAAAAAACCATCTGAGAAGACTAACTCAGTCATTCTTTTGACGAGTATTTGTTGATGGTCTACGGTGTGTCAGTGGATGAAGGTAGCAATACCTATCTCTGTTCTTAAGTAGTGAAGCAGACAAACAAATAGGCAGACACTGTGCTAGGTGCCTAAGTGCTACCCAGGATCATGTAGGGGCTGTGAAGGATGCTTACAGCTGGCTCAGAGAAATGGGCATCTTTGTTGTCTTCCCAGTGGATGCCATGTTGAAACTGAGCCCTGAGTGTAAAGTCAAGGTCTGGTTTGGAAAAATTGTGCTGGTTGCTACATGGGAAATGGACAAGACTGCTGAGAAATAGAAGGCCGCAGGTATCCTAGTGAAACATGTAGAATCGTCGTCGTCGGCAGCCGTCCGTCTCGAGAGACGATGGTGTAGCTTCTTAAGAGTCTATCTGCACCGCCGAGAATGGCTGTGCAGTCCGACTCGGGAGTGACACGGTATCTGTCTCCTCCCGTGTTGAATCGACATCTTGCGATGACGCTGGAGTGTCCTCTCCAGTGAAGCTGAAGCTCCAGAGCCTGGGCAGGGTGATATGGAGGGTCTGCTGTTGCCCATGCAGCAGACCCCCCCTCTCTTCGCAGCTGAAGGGTCCAAGGGAAAGACGGAGTCAATACAGCTTGGTTTCAGGTGCGCCGCAGGAGTTGCCGGTGTTGACTGCAACGTCAAACCGCCTTAGGGACTCCGGCTCCGGATTTTCTGTCGGGGTTTACTCCCTTACATGTAGAATAAACGGTCCCCAAAATTGCTCTATCAGGTCAAAACCCACCAGAAAAAATTGTTCCACTGAGCTAAGCCTTGCCAGCTCTATGACAGTTATCAGTGGGTAGTTACAGAGCAATGGTCCAGGAGCTAACCTGACCTCTTTTAAGATCTAAAGCCAAGCCACAACCCCCAGAGACAAACTCAATACCTGGTTGGAAAGTCCGTTTCTGCATCTCATAACATAAGGGAGGACCCCAAAAAACCTGGAATTTATTTATTTTAAAAATGTGTATTTATTCTTATATGTTTAAACTTCACTCACCTTTAAAGTACTCTCCATTTAATGAAATACAACTATTGAGGCGTTTTTTCCACTGCTCACAACAGTTTTTGAACTTGTTGATTTTGATGCCTTTTAGTGCTCCTGCCATTTTTTGTTTCACCTCTTCCACATGCAAAACGTCTCTCTTTGAAGACATTTCTCATCCAGAGAAACAAACAAAAAAATTGCTTGCAGTGAGATCAGGTGAATAGGGAGGGTGGAGCACAGGAGTTATGCCAGTTTTGATCAAAAACTCCTGAACACTCAGCATGGTGTGGGCAGGTGCACTTGTAAGTTACCCATCATGCAAACGCATTGAAAGAGTCTTCAAAAAAAATTCACTGAAGCCAAACTTAGCCTCCCACAACAATGCCAGCTGGTACACTGATACAGATGGGTTCCTAGAATGCTCACCTTATGGGGGAAGCCTGTACTGTACAAGTAGGGTCCCACCCTCCAGAAGATAATTCTGTTTTTTGGGGGGTCCCTTCCCTCTGTAAATGCTGCACAATCCCAGAATGCCTTGCTCTGCCGCTGTATACCAGACATCAGTGTCCACAAAAGGAGAAGCCTGCTAACCTACATCCTGATAGGTTAACCCCAGCAACTTCTGTGTTCCCAAGCAATAAAAACCCCTAAGCCCCACGTTTGGTGCACAGAACCTGGTACCCTGTCTCAGGGTTTTCACCCTCTGCAGAGACTCAACAAATCTGTCTTTGCTTTTATCAGTGTCCCTGGTCTAAATTCTTTTATGTCAGGAGGCAAAAACCCAAAATCGAAGGTAACACTGGGAGGAGGTGGTGTGGCCTGACCTTGGCAATGGAGGGGAGGAAGGCAGAGGAGGTCCCTGTTTCTGGGCCAGGTGACTGTCAGGATGATAGGGCGATCCTGCCGGAGGAGGAGGAAGACGGGACAACCAGGCCACATCTCAGGAGCAGGTTTCTCAGAAAGAACTACGAGTATAGGAAGGGAACAGAACCGGATGAGTTCAGATTTACACTAGTTCAAGGTGCTTCTGGACCAGAGAAGAGCAGGGGTCCAGCAGGCAGCTGGGCACCTGGCAGGGACTTGCAGGGTGGAGAGCCTGGGCTGGAGGTGAGGCCTGGGAGGTCGGTGGGGAGGTAGAGACTTAAGCACGGATTACAGGCTTTCCTAAGTATTTTAGCAGTATCCTTCACAATCAAGAGTGTGGTGCTAATTACAGATAATATACAGGCCTCATTTACATATTAACAACTATGTGTACTAATTACAAATTAGCTTTATCTATTCATTAAAACAAGCCCAGGAGGCTTTTTTACTTAGAAAGGCTTTGGTAGCATTTAGTTAAATTACTGCGTGTGCACCTGGAAGTAATAACAGCTGCATTTCTTGTGTGCCATTGTATTAATCAGACAGGCAGGATAGAGGCTTTAGTGGATTTAAAACCAAAGAGGAGATTTGATTTTGCACCCTCAGAAAGCCAAGGCTTGCATATGGCTAAAAGTAGTTTCTAGTGTGATTTAAAGGAAAAATTATTCTAGCTTTGCAGACAAAAAGGGGCCACATACTAAACCTGACAAACTCAGAGGAGGCCTGCATGGTGGCCTTACAAACTCAGAGTCCAAAGCAACCACATAGCATGGTCTGAAATTAAAACTTTTTGACTAAAAGCAGGTCATGGAGGGCAGTCATAGCCTAAGTTAGAACCTTCCCTGACAAAAGTCAGTCTTCACCTTAACGGAGCCTGTCTATTATCTTTTTACATCTACGATAGCATTCCTTTGGAACGTCATATTTCCTTTTTCTGGACCCTTCAAACACAGGCACTGCACCAGAGGGAGACCACAAATCCCCTCATTGTTACTGTTATTGTGTTAATTGTTAACTGTCAACTATCCTGTACCCACCTCTGTAAGAGAAGTATGTCTATCATTTTTTATCCAATCCCAGAGGTTTCCCTGCTTTGCTTCCTCCTGCCTTTCTAATCGATTGCCAATGAATTTCATGTAACCCACTTACATCTTTGTTTTTTATTGTAATGTATAAAATAAGGTGCAAATCCATCATTTTCAGGAGCATTTTTCTCAATCTGTTGAGGTTTTGCTTCCTGGCAATTGTCAGTTTGGCTTAAATAAACTCATAAAAATTCTTACGAGTTTGGATGTTTCTTACTTTGACACCTTTTAAATAAAATTTTGTATAGCTTCTTCTACCTGAGAAAGCAGGGTCTCCAGACAGTCCCCTAGAGGGACTCTGACAGCAACGTGACTTTCCAGGTTGAGAGCAAAAAGAAGCATCCCTTGCTCTCTGGGCGGCTGCCTGGAGAGCAGCATTTCTGTCCGCATGGAGCAGGAGAGGAGGGTGCAGAGGAGTCTCAGGAAAATCAGGGATTCTATGGAGGCTTTGCTGTGCTCAAAAGTATGAAAGGATACTTTGGACTCAGTCGGACAGGCCAGGAATGAATCGGTGATAGCTACATGAAGAAACCAAGCAAACTGACAACTACTAACTCTAGGAAAAATGAAAAGCAAACCCAAAGATAATGTTCTAACATGCAGCAGAACCTTGGTTCTCAAATTTAATTCATTCTGAAAAACTGTTCGAGGAGTGATTTGTTCAAAAACAGAATCTCCTTTGTCACCTGAGAGACTGAGCATACAGGTATCAGCATAAAAGGGTTGTCAGGCAGAAAACTGGGATCTGAAGTTTTGTTGGACAACCAAGACATTTTTTCCGCGAACAACTAGGTCGAGAGTCAGATTGTTGGAGAAGGCGGTTTTGATTGTATGTAAGAGGAGGCTCAGCTTTGCTGAAAATACTAAGAGTGACATAACTGTGTTGACGAAACAGAGAGAAGACAACAGAGTATGCCTGGGAGAGGTGGTCTGGTCTTCCACAACAAATCTAAAATGAAACAAGTATTCTCTGTATATGCTGCCTGCAAATGTGGAGGGAAATCCTGGAGGAAGGAAGACATTGCCTTTGGGCAATGAGAGCTGGGAGAGAAACAGACAGGGCAGGGACGTTAGTGTTCTGTTTTACACTTTGTAGTCATGTCTAACTTATTTAACTTACATACATGTGCCACTTTGATAAAAAATAAAAATACATTTTAAAGGGCCTCAAAAGACATGGAAGACTAGTGTGTGCAGCTCCCATTGCTAAGCCAAGGCATGAGCAAATAAGGGAGGCTGCCTTGGGTCTCCTCAGCTCAGCAAAGCAGACATGTAGCAGCTGAGTGTGTGACCATCCGAGACCCAAACATATGTTTCTGGGACAAGTCTTGGCTGATCTAAAATGCAGTCCTACAGTGGCACTGACCTGTTTCAACATCTCCAGGACTTCCCAATGCCTACCTGAGCAAATCCTAGTTCTGTAGCGTCCGCCTTCAGGGTGCCTGTGATGTGGTCCTTGCCAACCGCTCCCCTGCCTAACATTCCCGCCCCACTCCTCACACTTGCAGGTCCAGCCACCCTAAACAGTTGTAGCTCTGTAGTACACGCACACGCACACACCATGCTAGACTGTCCTTCTATCACCCCATAGCGTAGCTAACCCCTAAATCCTGCTCAGGTAGCCTTAATGTCCTAGTCCAGACCTTTCCTTCTCCAAAAAGCCTTTACCGACCCATCTGGTGGGCGTCCAGCACATCCTGTGCTCCTCTCTCACATTATCTATAATCAGTCCCTCTCTCCGCCGTCGCACGAGCCCCTTGGGGCAGGAACCAAGTTGCACAAACGAATATGGCTACTCCAGGAACTATATGAAGGCTGAGAGCAAGCCTTTCACCAGCTCTTACATTCCCTCCCTCAGTCCAGCTTCCTTTGCCCCCAAGGCCTCTGTCCTCCCAGAGCCCACTCAGCCTCTGCCACTCCCTGCCCTTCAGGAAAGAGAAATCCAAGTCCCTGCGGGAGGGAGGGAGAAGCAGATACGGCTCACAGGGATAGAGGAAAAGGCCTGCAATGGTAGGATTTGAAATGATCTTGGAGCCCAGACACTAACCTAGAGCACAGGGGGAAGGTTTCGCAAGCCGGGCCACAGTCAGATGGTCCGACAGCTCAGGCGGTCTCTCATTAATCAGTCCCCTTGGGCTCCCTGAGCCTTTCCGGGAAGCGGCAAGCCTTACATCTCACCCACCCACATCTCCTGACCAACATGAAGTTTGCCGCCTGCCCGCCCGCTCCCTGATGGTAGCTGCACACAGCCCTGCTGCAGCCCAGGTCTTGGTGGCATCCCAGCTTCCCGACAGGGACGGAGCCTTCTGAAGAGAAGAGCTGCTGCCGAGGTGGGCGGGGACCCTGTCAGCAGCAGCAGTTACCAGGAGAAAGGGGCCTAAATGCATGACAGGCCATATGGTGACAGGAATGCATACAAAAGGATGGCATTTTTTGAAGTCTGACTATGTGCCTGGCACAGCGCTAAAAGCCTTACACACATCAATCACCTCATTAACCTCATCGACACCCTGTGCAGTAGATGCCATCCCTGCTCAGCACTTGGCAAGTGTGGCCCCTGAGGCTCAGAGAGAATTCATTTGTCCAGGTCACATGAAGCTATAAGGTGGAAAGGGATCCCATCCAAGGCCTGTCTGGATTTAAAGAGTCTGAACTTTTTTTTTTTTAAATTTTTTAATTCTGGTGTATGGTGTAAGTTGGTGGTCTAGTTTCATTTTTTTGCATGTCCCTGTCCAGTTCTCCCAACACCATTTGTTGAAGATGCTCTTTTCACTCCATTTGATGTTCCTTCCTCCTTTGTCAAACATAGAGTCTGAACTTTTAACTTGGATGTTCCACTGCTATGGGCCAGGTGGGAAAAGGAGGGGAGAAGTAGAAAAGAGAAAAAAGGTGATAGAAAAATTTTTAAGGTGAGGAGACTTAAGTTGTAGGGGAAGTCAGCTCTTGAGGGGAGTGTGTCCTGCCAACACCCCCCACCCATGTCTCCCAAACCCCAACCAGCAGCCCAAATACTAGGGGTTCTGGAGTCACTTTTTTTTCCTCAGTTCCAAAGCTGAATCAGCTGTGAACAAGCTAATGTTTTAAATAATGCTCCCTGAGGTGCGACCTTAATCTGCATCTCGTCTAGACTTTCTAATGCCCCTGCAGGAGCAGGGGATCTTATCAGTGTCTACATTTGTGACAAGCAATAAACTCACACTTATCTACGCTGATGGCTCCACAGCCAGTGAATAATTTCATATGTTGTGGGAGGCAGTTCTCAGTGGAAGAATCACACTTTCAATCCAAAATTAAAGCTCAATTTGGTCTAATTGTCCTTGATTTTGTCAGTTGCATAAAATGGCTGATTCTATATGCAAAAATAAATAAATAGTTGCGGAGCTTCAAAATTCCTTCTTCTTGGGGACAGATCCCGTCAAGCTCTTTGCTATTTTCACCCACCAAGCAGTGCTGATCTTTCTCTATCCTTTTCTATTTTCTGTCCCTTCTCTGCGCTTCCTCCAGCCCTTACCCAAAAAAGAAGAGCATAGTGTCTTTCTGTGTGTGTCTGTCTCCTCTGTCTGTATCATGTATAATTTTAGAAGGAACTTCCTTATGAGCAAGAATAGTTCCTTCGTAAGATGATGAAATTCAGAAATCTGAAAATGCCTATTGAAATGGTAAATTGGTAAATTGGAATAAAGAAAATAATAATAGTGGTCATTTATTTCTCTAGCAATCATTTTGTTGCAAAATCCAGCAATAGAGACCATATTTCAGGCCTGGAATGAAGAGACAGAGAAATAGTCTCAGGCCTCTGGTGGGAGAATGCCTTCCAAAAACATTCAAAGATTTACCTTCAAGCGGTGAGGGTGTTGGAAGGAAGGCGCCAGCCCTCGTGGCCAGCAGCCCTCAGTGGCAGCCTGCCTCTGCTCTGGTCAGTTCTGAGATTCTGGGCAAGTCCCTTGTTACTCGGGTTCTTGCTCAGGAAAGTGAAGGTCAGTAGTGTGGTCTGAGGTGCATTTCAATGGTGGTCCAAGTACCCTGGGAAAAAGAAAGAAGGGTGGTAGTGAGCTAGAGAATAGGATGGACGTGATGGAGGTCCAACCAGAGCAATGGCAGTGAGATGCAGAGGAGCTGAGGTATTTGAGAAGAATCTGGGAGACTGAGTCAACAGTGGGTGTGGGGTGAAGAGGGAAGAATCTGGAGACATGCTTTTATTTCAGTTTGGGGGTCCGAGATGGTGTGAGGACATAGAACAAGACGACAATGGGAGGAGAAAGCGTTGTATTAGAATTTACCATTTGTGCTGATTTTAAAACATGCCCACAAATTCTTTGACTCTATTCCTATCTTGAGTATATGTTTGCCTTATTGACTAACTTCTAATAAATACAATGCAACAAGAGTAGTGCTGTGTGACCTTTAAGACAACATCACAAAACACTTCAGCTTCTACATGGTTCCTTCTTAGTCTCTGGCCCTTGCGGCCCAGTCACCATGCTGCGAGGAAGCCTTGGCCATATGGGAAGGCCATAGGTAGGTGAACCAGCTGAGGTCCCAATGGGCAGTTGGAATATGCAAATGAGGAAGACATTCAGTTATGTCTGGCCCCCATCACTCTCTGACCTCATGTGAAACCTAGAGTGGGAACCACCTACTTGGTCTGAGTTAACAGCCAGAACCATGAAAAATAACAGTAATACACAACCACTGTTGTGTTATACCACTATGTCAGGGCGGGGGGCTTGTTATTCAGCAATAACTATGCAGAATCTGCTCCAAATGAGAAGGATGCTGGGTCATTCTGGGTCTTGGCAAAACACAGGTGGTTCATGCAAAAGAGCTAGAAAGAGAGTTTGAAGAAGTGGCTGTTTACAGAGGTGTGAGCAGGGCCGGGTTAAGAGAACCAATGGTAAAGTACCTGGACAATAGCAATGGGGGGAGTCATTCCTGTCTCTAGGCCTGAAGGGACAAAGGGGAGGAGACAGTGAGATTGGCTGGAGCCTGGTGGCCATGGCAAAAGTTCGAAAGAGGAGCCCAGGAAAGATGAGGGCTCACTAGAATCTCAACAAGAGTAAGAAGGGTAAGGAGGAGAGGGTATAAATAGCCTCCACTCTCCTCTGGCTCTTCCCTCTCCTGTCAGTGTCCCCCACTGGCTCTCCCAGGTGCAGGCCAGAGGGCAAGGGAGGCAGAAATACAGTGTGTCCGGGCCAGGTTCCCAGACCATGGAGTGGCATGAAGAATACATTCAATAGCAGCAAATGGAAACCAGTGAGCAAAAACTGAATAGAGTGAAAGAGGCAGAAAAGCAGAACATGCAACACTTAAGGACAAAGTGAGGCAGAGGTGCCTACAAGCGAGAAGGAGAAGGTGAGCTCTTATGGTAGGAGGAGAACCAGATGGGAAATGTCTGAAGCCTGTAAACCCATCAAGGGAAGAATTTGAAGGGGAAGGAAGGGGCCAGGATAATCACATTCACTCGGGAGGGTCCTACCCTGCATTTGTTGATAGCTGAGTCCCTCCTGGACTGTGTAGGACAGAGCTTACTGGGGGAATGGTTAGAGAGACAGACACAGCAGGTCCATCTATCCCTCAGTGTGACTCCCTGATTGGCTGGTCCAATGCCTGGTGCTTCGAGGTCAGGGACAAGTAGTGCTTCTGTGTTGTGTGCACAGAGACTTGAGTCCCACCTAAAGGCTCCTAACAGCACAAGCAGAGCCAGGTTGGTGGTTGTCTTTCCCAACTAGCTGGAGGGGTTGGGAAACTGAGGTGGCCTATGATCCCAGACATATTGGCTGGAAAAATTCTCAGAGTATGTATCTTGCTGCAAATTAGTGTTCTGGAGAACAAGACTTACAGGTCCCTGATGGATGGCACCACAGTCTGGGGTGTCTCCACCCTCCCTGAGTCCTCACATTTCTATTACAGGGTGCACTGGGGATGTGTCACTGGATGGTCCCATGGTATGGACAGTGGTAACTACAGGGAGGGTGACTCCTTAAAAATTCAATATGGGATTTATGTTTGGGGAGCTGGGGGCTCTTTCTCAGATGCACAGTTGGTGTTAAAGTCTCTTAGAAATGAAGGAGGACATTCTGGGCATGAGGGTTCAGGTCAGAATTGTTAGGACGGTGTCTCTCATTTCCATATGTCAGGACATTTCTCAACCCAAGGATCGAAACCCTGTGGGGAGCAGGACTGTCCAGGAAAAGTTTGCATGCTGATAGAAATGTTTTTCTGCATTTTCTGTCAAGAAGTTGTGACTAGTGTGACTGAAATACTGAATTTTAAGTTTTATTTACTTAAAAAAATATTTTATTGATTATGTTGTTACAGTAGTTCCAATTTTTTTCCCTTTGCTCCCCTCTGCCCAGTAACCCCCTTCCCTCCAGCAATCCCATCCCCCTTAGTTCATGTCCATGGGTCATGCATATAAGTTCTTTGGCTTCACCCTTTCCTATATTATTCTTAACATTCCCCTGTCTATTTTGTACCAACCAATTATGCTTCTTAGTCCCTGCACCATTTACCCATTTCTCCCCCTCCCCCCTCCCAGCTGATAACCCTCCAAATGATGCCCATACCTATGATTCTGTTCCTATTCTGGTTTGCTTAGTTGGATTTTGTTTGTATTTTTTAGATTCAGTTGTTGATAGTTGTGAGTTTCTTATCATTTTAGTGTTCAGTTTTGATCTTCTTTTTTCTTAAGTAAGTTCCTTTGACATTTCATATAATAATGACTTGGTGATAATGAACTCCTTTAGCTTCACCTTGTCTGGGAAGCACTTTATCTGCTCTTCCATTCTAAATGATAGCTTGCTGGATAGTCTTGGTTGTAGGTCCTTGCTTTTCATCACTTTGAATACTTCTTGCCAGTCCCTTCCTGGCTGCAAAGTGTCCTCTGAGAAATCAGCTGGTAGTCCTATAGGCACCCCCCTGTAGGCAACTCTTCACCTCTCTCTTGCTGCCCCCAGGACTCTCTCTTTATCTTTTACCTTTGGCATCTCAGTCATGATGCATCCTGGTATGGTCCTCTCTGGGTCCAGCTCACCTGGGACCCTCCGTGTTTCCTGGACCATCTCCTTCACAAAATTTGGGAAGTTTTCCTCATTTTTTTTCAATCCTTGCTTCCTCATTCTGCACTGGTTGACTGTTCTTTTCTTCCTTATGTTCCAAATCATTGATTTGAACCCTGGTTTCCTTCCCTTCACCATTGGTTTTGTGTGGGCTTTCCTTTGTTTCACTTAGCATAGCCTTCACTTCTTCTCTTATACATTTGCTGTACTCAATCATATCTGTCAAGCCTGTGAGCATCTTTATCACCAATGTTTTGAATTCTGCATCTGTTAGGTTGTCTATTTCCTCATCTGTTAGGTTGGCTATCTCCTCATCGCTTAGTACTCCCACTGGAACCTTGATCCGTTCCCCCTTTTGGGCCATACTTCTCTGTCTCCTTGCTTTGGCAGGCTCCTGTGTTTGTTTGCCTCTGTGTCCCAGGTAGAGCTGTCGCCCCTGTTATGTGTGAGGGGTGGAGCCTTAGGGATTTGTCAGTACAGGGCGACCTATTTCACCACATTGTGGTGCTACATGTGGAGGAGGTGTCCAAGAGGAAACAATGCTGTCTGCCCAGCACTCGCCCCCCATCCAGGCACCTCTCCCACTTCCGCACCAGACTAGCGCCCCTCTAGCTGCTACCCTGGCCATTGTTCCCAGAGTGGGTGGGTCTGCGGATGTTCTAGGACCATGGGGACCCTTTAAACAAGCGGACTGCTGAAAGACCGGCAGTTTCTGCCTCCACCCTAACCCCCACTGGTTTGCACAGTCAGAAGCAATGAGGCTTGGTTTTTCCTGGTGCTGGGACCTTGAGCTGTGAGGTCCACTGAGGAGCTGGGAATGCTCCCCAGGTGCTCCTCCTGACTTTAAAACATGAGACTGGGCTTTCTGCCGGCCTGCCCCTGCTGCTGCCGCTGCTGCCGCCACCACACTGCATCCCCTCCGCCCCAGCTCCTCCCCTCCTACCTGTCTAGATCAGTATTTCTTCTTTATATCTTTGTTTGCTGGACTTCCATGCAGTTTGATTTTCTGGAACTTCTGGTTGTCTCTAGTTTTGAGGTAGTTGTATTCCTTCTTAGTTGTGAAGGGAGACCCAGCATGTCTGTCTATGCCTCCATCTTGGCTGGAAGTCCAAGTTTTATTTACTTAAAAAAAATTTATTGGGGTGACACTGGTTAATAAAATTATATAGGTTTCAGGTATACAGTTTTATGATACATCATCTGTATATTGTATTGTGTGTTCACCACCCCAGGTCAAGGCTCCTTCTATCACCATTTATCCCCCCTTTACCTCTTCTACCTCCCCCACCCCTCTTTCCATCTTTTCCCTCTGTTAATCCCCATACTGTTGTCTGTGTCTTTGGGGTTTTTTTCTTTTTTTCTTAATCCCATCACCTTTATCACTCAGCCCCTCCAGCCCCCCCTCCCCTCTGACAGCTGTCAGTTTGTTCTCTGTATTTATCAGCCATAAAAAAACAGGAAATCTTACCTTTTGCGACAGCATGGATGGACCCAGAGAGCATTATGCTAAGTGAAATAAGTCAGAGAAGGACAAGTACCATATGATTTCATTATATGTGGACTCTAATGAAGAAAATAAACAGACAAAATAGAAGTTTTATTTAATTTTAATTACTTTGAATATAAGTGTATAGAGCCACATGTGGCTAGTGGCTTCTGTGGAACTGGGCAGTGCTGGCAGAGGCTGCAACTGAACAGATTGTTCCATTTTCACTTCTGGGTCTTCATGGGACCCAGCAGGGGTGAGAAGCAGGATCTGTGCTCTAGGGCATCTGAGGAAGAAAATAACTACACACTTTCTTTAAAATAGTCCCAGGGCTGAAATGCAGCTTAGTCAGCATCTGGCTCAGGTCCATCCTTACAGGGGAGGATCTGGGTCCCAGCAGGGCCTGTGATGTGCTGGGGAGGGTGGAGGGAGGTGGGCAGGAGCATCTAAAGTGGGAAGGTTTTCTTTGGCCCCACAATGTAGCAGACATGACAAGGTTGGAAAGAGGGAAGAGTTTAGGACCAGACTGCAAGACAGAGCATAAAGTTGGGGAAGGAGAAGGAAGATAAAGGAAGCTGACCCATGGCAGCCCTTCCCAAGAAGGCCCCCGTGGGACCCAATGGCTTAGCCTCAGGGTACTCTCATCCACCTTACCTGCCAGCTCAGAGCCAGGAAGCAGGTTCTTCAAGGCATATGCCAACCAGAGAACATTCCCTGGAGTAAGAATGAGGAAGGAGCTAGTCTGGCCCCCGCGGAACTCCCTGGTGAGCCAGGGAAAAGAAAGTGGGTGCTGCCCTTGGCTCCTTGCATTTGCTGTTCAGTCCTTCTTTGAACAGCTGCCATCAAGAGGTCTACTAGTTAATGCCACAGAACCACAGGCCTCAGGCTTGGGGCCTGGAAGAGGCTAGTGCTCTTCGTGTTGCAGGAGCCTGGGGCTGAGAAGTGAGCAGAGAGGCTGCCCCGCAGCTGGGGAGGGGCTCTGTCTGGCACACTGTCCTAATGCCAAGGCTCCTGTTTCTGCTGGGATTGGGAGAGATGCTGCAGGGCTAGTAAACACAAAAGTTTTTTTTCTATTCTGATGAGTCACTGTTAAAACAAGAATAAGTCGGTGGTAGCTGGTTGATTTTGGCCTTGAAACTGAATAGCTCTGTCTTGGTTCTCAGCTGAGGGCCTTTTTCTTTTATTATCTTTCTTTCTTAGGAGAGACCATGTTCTTGCATCAGCCAAGGCAGAGACACAGATGTCGGTGTGGGTGAGAGTCTTGCTTGTTACTTATGCATCAGTCAGATCCAGGGACAGGGAGGAGCTGGGTTTTCCTACAGGACACCGAAGATAGGAAGGCAGGTAGGTTCCCTAGACCACTCACTTCGGAGAGGCTTTAAGGAGCCATGGAACCTGCTGTTGTTCCCTTTTTACCTTGTCCATTCATCCGTCTTACCATCTGTCCACCAGTCTGCCTAACCATCCATCTATCCATCCATCCACCCATGCATCCATCCATATTTAGTAAAAATCCTCCAATATGCAGTTTATGCCTTCACCTTTAGGGGTACAATCACCAAACACCACATGAAAAGTTCATTTTGCAGCATATACACCCCAACTACATTGCTTTCACTGATGAGTATATCTGTACTTTAAGCTTAACATGTAATCCAACCATCTTCCTCAGGAAAATGTTCTGAAGCCACAAAGCGTGAAGAAGGGAAGGGAAGAGGCATCAAGAATGCACGTCAGGAGTGCGAATACCTCCTAGAATGACTAAAACAGGAAGCATGTCCATGTTGTTTTGCACAGATTTTGGATTTCATTTGGATTTGGCTCAAGAAAAGGCCACTTTCTGCTCTTCCACTTTGAGTGAACCTTGTTGTCAGTGACCAGAGCAGGCAGCCCTCTTTAGGAGCAGACAGGGGCCGAAGGGGTGCCTGTGAGACATGCAGCCACCCCCCACCCCACCGCCCCTTTTGCCTGCCAGGGACTGCACAAACGTGGAGCCTGGTGAAGCAGGTGGGTGTTCTCTGCCTGGTCCTTGCCCAAATCCAGCTTTAACTGTCACCGGGAGCTGAGATGGCTCTCACATTCCTGGGAAAGTTTGTCAGTTTACTCATGTTCTGTTCCCTGAGCCAGGCAATGTGTTGTCTTAAATGACAAAACTATACAAGTGGCAGTTCTGTCTCAAAGGAAATGGCTCACCTAAGAAATAATCTTGCTGTGCCACTTGTGGGATGATCTTTTTTTTTTTCACACCAAAAACACACTGAAAATGTTGGCTTTTAAGATACATAAACAGTGGATGTGAATTCACTTGTTCATGCAGAAAGAGAGAAGAGAAAGCATATCTCCTTAGAATGGCAAGCCGAGACACTTAGCTGCTGGCTCGTGTTTTCCCCGGCAGACTTGGCCATACCGCTCTGTAAGGCCACTTGGGCTTTTTCAGAGGAAGTCGTATCCTTGGCACTGCCTTTTGGGTGATGGTTCTGAAGCTCACAACAGTCGGTGTCTTTACCAAGCTCCCCCACAGAATTGGCTTTGGGGTGAACATCAGGCCTGGAGTGACTGTTTGTCTTTGTTCGCAACACTCACTCTTCCTCACAAAAAGCAAGTTCAAAACACCTGCTTTCTCTTATAATGCTTTGTGCTCTTGCTTCTTTACTTTTGCTTACTGCCCGTTGTGAGTTGCTAGAGCCAATCTGTATTCAAATTCAAAGCCAAGCTAGCCTAGCTCAGCAAGGAGTTGGAAAGTGTGAAGTCTCTGTGGGCTTATTATTGCTTTGTCTGCCTAACTGCGTCATCCCCTAAATCTCACTAAATGCTGATATGCGCCCTGATGCTGTCTGACAATGAGAATTAATGTTCCTCTTACATGATGTACAACAAAAAAGAAATAAGAACAGATGCGGTTGTATCACCAAAATGTAAGTCACAGACACCAGGAAGATCCTACATGACAGGGAGCCTGCCTTGGCCCAGGGTCTGTGAATCAAAGCTTACTTCAGCGAATACCAGCTTGTCAGGTTACATTTACCTTGATACCTGAGCACAGCACTTTCTGTTAAAACTGAACATGGGCTTCTGATTTTAGGCAAAATGGAGTAAGTGCATTGCACCTATTCCTCTTGCTGATTACAACTAAAAACCCTGGACAAAATGCATAAAGCACTAATGACCAGAAGACTCTAAAAAGTGGAAGGAAGATGGATGGCTAGACGACACTCTTGAATCCGAAAATAGCCCAGAGGTGAGGAGTGTGTGTGCATGTGTGCGTGTGTGTGTGCATGTTTGCCCCCTGTATAATCTTGAGCACTGGAGATGCTTGAAACCTGAAAATGTTGCTGACTCAGACCAAAAAAAAAAAGCCCAAGAAACCTGCTCTCTCTAGCCAAAGGACCTGGAAAAGGATGGTCGTATATAATGCATTTTTTTTTCCACTATATCCATCTATGCCAGGTAAAGACAAGGAAAAAACTACCACTGTCTGCCTCCCCATTGGGCCCTGTGGCTGTGGCAGCTGCAGCCCGAGCCCTGTGTGACATTCCTTGCCTGCACCGAGGAGGAGCCACCTCACCCTCCACCCCCTTGTCGCTGTGGGGACTGCAGGTGGTACTGACTGCCATCCTCACCCTGCACCAGGTGAATGTCAGCAGAGGTGCCTCCTTTCCCCTTGTTGCCCAGCAGCTGCAGAGTCTGGGAGGATCCCTGTTGACTGTGACCACTGCATACTAAGGGAAAAGCAGGGGAGACAACAAACACCCAGCCTTCTTGAAAAGACTAGAGGGGGCTGAAGAAAAGGACTTTTTAAATCTATGAATGAAGTCATGGGAGATCCTCGAAGTGGAATTGATTAGAGCCAACAGTCATAGGCTTGAGAACTGAACCAACACCAACAGCTTTCAGACTGACTTCTGGGTAGTATAATATATGAGTAGGAGGTGAGAGGAACACGATCAAGGTCTTGAAAGTGAGAGTGATGATTAAACCACAGCCCTCAGAAGCCTAAGCAGGTGGCTGCTGGCCCAATTAGAATGTTTAAATAGGAACCAGAGTCTCATGACATAATATTCAGTATGTCCAACATACCATCTAAAATACCTGTTCCTATTAAGAACCAGGGAAATTCCAATTCAGATGAGGAAATACATTAAACACAGATGTTTGAATGATCTTTAGAATGTTTTGTTGTGGTAAAATACATATAACACACAATTTACCATGCTAACACTTTTTAAGTGTAAATGTGATTGCATTAAGTACATTCATGCTACCATCATAACCATTTGTCCCAATAACTCTTGTCATCTTGCAAAACTGGAATTCTATACTCTTTTTTTTTTTTTTTTTGGTTTTTCAATTACAGTTGTCCCCTTTTCCCCTAATTTCTCTCCCCCACCCAACCCACCCCCTCTCCCGCAATCATATCCCTCCCCGTTGTCCATGTCCATGAGTCTTTTATACAGGCTCTTTAATTAAACCCTTCCCTTACTTATCCCCCTTCTCTCCCTCTCCCCTTCCCCCTATTGACTGCTATTCTGCTCTTTGTTCTATTTAGTTCCTTTGTTTGTGTTGTTCTTTAGTTTCCTGTATTAGGTGATATCATATGGTATTTTTCTTTCTTTGCCTGGCTTATTTCACTAAGCATAATTCTCTCTAGTTCCATCCATGTTGTTGCAAATGGCAGGAGTTCCTTCTTTCTTTCTGCTACATAGTATTCCATTGTGTAAATGTACCACAGTTTTTTGATCCACTCATCTACAGATGGGCACTTAGGTTGTTTCCAGCACTTAGCTATTGTAAACAGTGCTGCAATGAACATAGGAGTGCATAAGTTCTTTTGAATTGGTGTTTCAAGATTCTTTGGGTATAATCCTAGTAGTGGAGTCGCTGGTTCAAAAGGCAGTTCCATTTTTAATCTTTTGAGGGAATTCCATACTGTTCTCCATAGTGGCTGCACCAGTCTGCATTCCCACCAACAGTGCAGTAGGGTTCCCGTTTCTCCACATCCTCGCCAGCACTTGTTGCTTGTTGATTTGTTGATGATGGCCATTCTGACTGGTGTAAAATGGTATCTCATTGTGGTTTTTATTTGCATCTCCCTGATGGCTAATGATGTTGAGCATTTTTTCATGTGTCTATGGACCTTCTATATGTCCTCTTCGGAGAAGTGTTTGTTCAGGTCCTTTGCCCATTTTTTAATTGGGTTGTTTGTTTTCTTGATGTTGAGTCGTATCAGCTCTTTATATATTTTGGAAATCAGTCCCCTGTCTGTGATGTCATTGGCAAATATGTTTTCCCATATGGTTGGTTTCCTTTTCATCTTGCTGATGTTTTCTTTTGCTGAGCAGAAACTCTTCAGTTTGATGTAATCCCATTTATTTATTTTTTCCTTTATTTCTCTTGCTTTAGGAGATGTATCCGTGAAGAGATTGTTACGTGAGATATCTGATATTTTCTTGCCTATGTTTTCCTCTAGGACTTTTATGGTGTCACGGCTTACATTTAAGTCTTTGATCCATCTTGAGTTTATTCTTGTGTGTGGTGTAAGTTGGTGGTCTAGTTTCATTTTTTTGCAGGTCCCTATCCAGTTCTCCCAGCACCATTTGTTAAAGAGGCTCTTCTCATTCCATTTTATGTTCCTTCCTCCTTTATCAAAGATTAGTTGACCATAGAGGCCTGGGTTTATTTCTGGACTCTCTGTTCTGTTCCACTGATCTATATGTCTGTTCTTATGCCAGTACCATACTGTTTTGATCACAGTGGCTTTGTAGTATTGTTTGATATCTGGTGTTGTGATTCCTCCTGCTGTGTTCTTCTGTCTCAAGATTGCTTTTGCTATTCGGGGTCTTTTTTGGTTCCATATGAATTTATGGAGTATTTGTTCTAGGTCTGTGAAATATGTCATTGGTATTTTAATAGGGATTGCATTGAATCTGTAAATTGCTTTGGGTAGTATGGCCATTTTGATGATGTTGATTCTTCCCATCCAAGAACGTGGTATTTGCTTCCATTTATTTGTTTCTTCCTTAATTTCTTTCTTCAATGTTATATAATTTTCAGAGTACAGGTCTTTCATCTCTTTGGTTAAGTTTACTCCTAGGTGCTTTATTTTTCTTGTTGCTATAGTAAATGGTATTTTCTTTTTTGTCTCTGTCTCTGCTATTTTATTGTTGGTGTACAGAAATGCCTTAGATTTCTGTATATTTATTTTGTACCCTGCGATTTTGCCAAATTCACTTATTATATCGAGTAGTCTTTTAGTGGAGTTTATAGGATTTTCTGTACTCTTTTAAACAATAACTCCCTGTTCCCTCCTTCCCCTATCTCCTGGCAACCTCCATTGGACTATTATACTTGTCTTTATGATTGTGATAATTTTAAGTACCTTATATAAGGGCAATTATATGATATTTGTCTTCTTGTGATTTGCTTATTTCACTTCGCATAATATTCTCAAGTTTTATCCATATTGTGCATATTGCAGAATTTCCTTCCTTTCTAAGACCGAATAATACTTTATTGTATGTATGGACCACATTTTGCTTATACATTTAATCAGCTATGAACTATGAGCTTTTGGTTTGTTTTTATGTTTAAGCAGTTGTAAATAATGCTGCTGTGCACATGGATGTATGATTATCTTTTCGAGATTCTGATTTCAATTCTTTTGGGTATACACTAAGCAGTGGAATGGCTGGATAATATGCTAATTTTTATTTTTTTAAGGAATTGCCATACTGTGTTCCACAGCACATAAAATGGTTGTTCCATTTTATATTCCACCAACAGAACACAAGGGTTTCAATTCCCTCATGTGCTCACCAACACTTACGGCTTTCTGGGTTTTTTCTTTTTTGATACTAGGCGCTCTAATGGTTGTGAGGTGGTATCTCATTGTAGTTTTAATTTGCACTTCCCAAATGATCAGTGAGTTGAGCATCTTTTCATATGCTTATTGGCCATTCATACATCTTCTCTGGAGAAATATTTATTCAACTCCTTTGCCCGTTTTTTAATTGGATTGTTTGGGTTTTTTGTTGTTGTTGATGTTGAATTTTAGGAGTTTTCTATATATTCTGGATATTAATTCCTTATCAGATGTGTGATTTACAATTATTTCCTCCCATTTTGAAAGTTACTTTTTACTCTTTTGCACAAAAATTTTAAATTTTCATCAAGTTTGATTTGTCTGTTATTTTCTTTTGTTACCTGGTGTCATTCAAAAAAATTGTTGCCAAATCCAATGTTGTAACATTTTTGTTTAATGCTTTCTTTTAAGAAGTTCATTGCTTTAGGTCTTACATTTAGGTCCTTGACTGCTTTTGAGTTAATTTTTGTATGTGGTGTTAGGTAAGGGTCCAACTTCATTCTTTTGCATGTGAATATCCAGTTTGTTAAAAAGACTGTCTTTTCCCCATTGAATGGTTTTGGCATTCTTATCAAAGTAATTAGAGCACACATGTAAGGGTTTATTCCTGGGCTCTTTGTTATATTCTATAGGTCTATATTTCTGTCTTTATGGCAGTACATCAGGTTTGATTATGGTAGCTTTGTTCTGGCTATTCCTTTTTATTTCTGTAGAATTGGTAGTAATGTCCCCATTTTCATTTCTGATTTTAGTAATTTGAGTTTGCTCTGTTTTTTTTCTTAGTTCATCTAGCTAAAGATTTGTCAATTTTGTTGATATTTTCAAAGACTCAAATTTTGTTTTCATTGATTTTCTCTATTGTTTTTCTAACCTCTTTTTTGTTTACATCACTCTCATCTTTACTATTTCCTTCCTTCTGCTAGCTTTGGGTTTAGTTTGTTTTTCTTTTTCTAGTTTTTTAAATTCTAAAGTTGGGTGGTTGATTTGAGATTATTCTTTTTAAAAAATTTTAATCTTTAAAAAAATTAAATTTATTGGGATAACATTGGTTAATAACATTATATAATTTTCCAGTCTACAATGTTATAATCTAACATTTGTATAGTCTATTGCATGCTTACCACTGAAGTCTAGACCCTCATTCTTTCTTCTGCCTCCTGCCTGGGAATCCAGGTGTGATCGTTGGTGTTCTAGCATCAATCTTTGCTCACAAGGTGGCCTTTAGGATGCAAGCCAGAAGCTAAAGATATGAAATTAAAATTTGAAGGAGCCTTGGTTCTTCATTCCCATTGTGATGCCAGCCTGGAACTGCCACCTGTGAACTTTTATGGGAGAGAAAATTAAACTTCTGCCTTCTCTTTGCCATCACTAGCAGGCAAATGCAATTTCTAAAAGATGCACTCTTAGCAGGCCCTGGCCTGTCAGCCTTGGAACCTATTACAAAACAGGATGAGGTTGCTGTGGCATGAACATACGCTAAATTCAAGGGAACATGTGCTAATGTGTTTGAATAGCAAAGCTAGAAAGAGTAATGGAGAGCAATGTGGAGATGGGGAAGAGGACAGGCTTTGCCTTGGAATGGACGACTGGGTGAGGATTGATTGAATGTGCATGAACTCTAAG
The DNA here is from genome assembly GCF_987537825.1 of Furipterus horrens. Classification (NCBI taxonomy): domain Eukaryota; kingdom Metazoa; phylum Chordata; class Mammalia; order Chiroptera; family Furipteridae; genus Furipterus; species Furipterus horrens. The sequence continues at coordinate 132,395,693 of NW_028327176.1, read as the reverse complement.
CCATACTTTTGGCATCGGCTGGTAGGGGGGTCACCTTCTTTACCCCAGTGCTCTCTGAGTCACTCCCTCTGCCCAGTAGTCCCTGGGGACTGAGCTTTGCTACAGCCTCAGTCGCTGCCCTTAGTGAAGCCATTGTTGGCTAAAGTGAAATGAAACCCGGGTTAACGGCAGCTGGGACAGGCCCCCTTGATGGATAAATCTTCAGTGACTTCCTGAGGCACATGCTGTGAGAATGCATTAAGCCCTGGTCAGCTTTTGGCCGGATGTTAGTCCAGGGTTCTGATTTGAAAAGGCAATGGGATGTGCAGGAAGGGGAGAATCAAGTCTGTTCTGAATGGAGCATTTACAAGTGCAGTGCAAGGCTGTGCACAGCTCACAGGCAGAGGAAGACTTACTGGAAACCCTTGGCTTGTGTTTGGGTTGCAAGATCTGTGTCCAGGTCTTTGTGTGAGGAAACAATGAGAAAGAAGCCGCTCTTGTTTTCCCGGCTGTCATTGTGGCTCTGATGGGTGACATTCCCATAGAACAAGTCCTCTTCCTTGCCAGGCACGTTTGTGCCTTTGTGCATGGGCTCCTGCCCTCTACTATAACGGGGCAATGTGTGTGTGGCCATGAGGAGTTTTATGGCCTCGTCACGCAGTGAAACTGTTGTGTTGTTTCTGTGAGAGAAGAAATGACATCTTGTCTCTTTCTCCCTCTGCCTTCCTCTCCACAGTTCGCCTTGGTTTTATGGTTTAGTCTTGCTGGGGCCTTCACACCCAAGGCGGCCAGGGGTACAAGCTCCAGCCAAAGCCAACCTGGCCCAGGCCTTGCTGGTCCTAATACAACTGGGAGGCACAACTGTGTTCTTCTCTCAGCTCAAGATAGGAATTTAAGTTAAACCTCACTTAGCCGAGTGCTTCCCTTTGATTTATCGGCAGCTGCCTCTTGCCGTTTGAGCCCTGTTAAGTTGCTGACAAACAATTCACTGACCAGCTGTTCCTATTAAGCTGAAAGAGTGCTGCAGAGCAGGGTCAGTCCCCTTGCACTTTGGACTGTTCTTATATGTCATCCCTGCGGAGTGGGCAGAGGGAGGCCATTATCCCCTGGACCCTGGGAGCTGGCTGGTTAATGGCAGTGAGGATTCTTCTGCCTGGGAACGGGAGGGGGCAGGTGCCCCGGTCAGGGACCAGTTGCTGTGTTCTGCATGCAAGGGTTCTGTTACTCTAAGCTCTAGATGAAGGGAAAGACCTGATGCCCAGCGCCTGGGCTAACATCAAGTAGGTACCTTCCCTGTGGGTAACAAGCCCAGCATGTGTATGTATAACATTCTTCCCCACTTGCCAGCCAAGGGTGTGGGTTTGCACCCAGGCTCAGGTGCAGGTCATTGTATGGAACCCACGTGTTCCCCAGAGGAGGGGGGGGGACATGCACTTTCATCAGCTGTCTCACAGTCCCCTCCACTGACATGTGCTGAGTGTCCCCTTGGTGAGAAGCCCAGGGCTGTCCACTTGTGTGTGCTGCATCTTTGTGTGAGTAAGAAAGAGTCCCTGTCTTCATAGTGGACACAGCTCTGTGCTAAGGCCAAGGTGCGAGCAGACATCCCCATGGGAAGCTCCAGCTGCAGAGAGGCTGTGTTTCTGGGGGGCGCCTCTGTGCAGTGCAGGAGCAGCATAGCTGCCCTGGGCCCCCATCCGTCACTATTAGCACTGAGGGAGCTTGGCTGGCTGCTTAGCTTTTTTGCTCCACAATGTGCTTTCCCCACTCCTCAGTGAACCCTCGTGCCCTCCTATCTCTACACTCACTCCCTTCTCTCTCCCTAAGCTGGAGCCCCACCAGGTCATGAGCAGCTCTTTCCCTGGGGATGGAGTACAGATCAGAGAGGCCCTTGGGAACCTCGAGTTAGGCCATCTAAGGCTGAGCTCGGGGCCTGGCCCCTGGGTCAGGGCTATGTGGGGCTCATGTGCCAGCCCCAGGCACCAGGGAAGCCCTGCTTCCAAGTGCTTGATGGCAAGGATGCCGGTGGTACTGACATGTGGACCCAAGAAGCCACAATCTCCATTGTTGTCCTTATGTGAGATCCTAGTTCCAGGCAGCAGAGGCGTTGCTTTGGACTTAGAAGTCCCAGAAGTTCCAGGAAAATGTCTCAGAGGCATGATCCTGAGAATGTCCCCTTGAGCTCAGCCTAGGACCACCCTCCCTGCAGCTGTGGACCTGTGAACCGGGGCCAGGTCTGGGTGACATGACTTGGGGACTTCAATATTTCCTGGGAATCAGGCCATGTCCTGGCTCAGGTCCATCTTGGAGAACAACTCCCCGAAGTTTCTTTTAGACCTACGATCAGAGTGTCTGCTCCAGTCTCCTCCCCATCCTATCCCCTCACAACACAAAGGTAAGCATATAAAATAGACCCCCGGCCAGAGGGGGCTCCTGATTGTCACCTGCCTGTGGACAACCGCTTCTTCTCTGATCTCATCATGCTCAGACCCTGTTGTGCTGTGAAAATCCCAGGCTCCTGAGCTCATGCTCATGATTCAAACGGGGCCTCTGTGGCCAAACCTCCTCCCCTGCACACTGGTCTGGCCCACGCTGCTCTCCTGAGGCGCCGCCGGGAAGCACGCGCCCTCGTCCAGGGGCGTGAGAGCCAGTGGGTTCTCTGGTTGCTCGCCGAGCCCTGTCTGATGCTGTGCAATATTTTACTGACTTTTTCTGGTGACTGTAACTGGCAGCCCTGATATTTTCTAAGAAAAACAATTTCCTTTCTATGCCTCACAGTGGGATCTACTCATTTTTCCAATGCAAACCGTGTTTTCATCTTGGTAAGGGTTTTCATTGTTGTTTTATTTTTGTTTTCTACTTCGTGCCCTCTGTGCTCCTTACAGATGCCCAGTGTTTTGCTTCCTGCCCCTGCAGAGGTGCCCTCTGGCCCACCCCGCACCCACCGGTTTTGATGGAGCCACACCATGTGCTCAGAGGAATCTCCCTATTAGTCCAGTCTGGCAGCTCCTGGCATTCCCCACTCCTAAAACTTACCTGCCATTTCACTGTCCATGCACAGGTTTGAAATACTTCCTGGCACTTTGATTCCTTTCACTCACCATTTCCTAGCAGAACAAAAATCTTCCCCTCTTTCACCACTGTTACAAATAGTTAAGTGTGTTCTGGTCTGAGAGTAAGGCTTCATGTCTGAAATCTTTAGGCTCAATTGTCTGTACTTTCTTTTGCTCTCCATTGGCTCTCAGGAAAAAAAGTTTTGTCTTTCAGGTACAGGATAGGGAGGCACAGAGTTTGAGTTTCCTACCTTTTCCCTATCTGAGTGTACATGATGTCCAGCTTGAACCACGTTTTGGGGGGCAGCATGAGACAACAGAAAGGCTTTGGGCCATGGAGTCAGACCTGGGTTGACCTTTGGTCCCTTTTCAGCTGTGTTACCTTGAGAAACTTATTTAATTTCTTTAACAAAGAATAGAGAAGATGGAGCTATTTGATGGCCAGGATTGGTGGAGGGTAGTTCATTTCCCAGGTGCTCTGATCTCCCTTTGCTTCCTAACCTTTATGTTAAAAAAGAAGCACCTTCTCCTCTCTTCGCTTCTCTAAAAATGTACTTTTAAAAGCTGAGTTGACTGTACACCTATGTTTATAGGACATTATACACAATGGCCAAAAGGTGGAAGCAACCTAAGTGTCCATCGATGAACGACTGGATAAACAAAAATGTGGTGTATACATATAGTGGAATATTATTTAGCCTTAAAAAGGAGCAAAATTCTGACATACTCTATAACACACATGAACCTTGAGTATATCATGCTAAGTGAAATAAGCCAGGAACAAAAAGACAAAAACTGTATGAGTCCACTTATATGAGGTTCCTGGAGCAGCAGAATTCTTAGAGACAAGGAGTAGCATGGTGGTTGCAAGGGGCTGGGGTGAGGAGAGGGAGGGCAGGGAGTTATTGTTTAATGAGCACAGGGATTCAGTTGTGCAAGACGAAAGGATCCTGGGGATGGACAGGGCTGATGGCTGCACAACAGGGTGAATGCACTTTCTGCTACTGAACAGCACACGTGAAAACAGATGAGATGGTAAATTTTGTGCCCTGTTTATTTCACCACAATCAAAAAAAAGAAAAGATGAGCTGGCCATGCTTTTCAGTTATGTTGTCTTTGAATTACTTGCCAGTTGAGAGGAAACATTTATTTTACTTAAATTTTATTATAGTAATACATGCACAGAAGTAAAAAGAACCAAACAGTACTGTGCTGAAAAACAGCTGTCCCCTCTCAAGCCTGGCCCTCCCCATGCTCCCCAGTCCCTCTCAGTTTTTTAGCTGGGCAGTGGAGTGGCCTGCAAAAACTATGGTGGGGAGTAGTCAGAGCAGATTATTTCCGAGCAGGACCCAGGACTCAAGATGTGAGAATATAATAGAAAAGTCAGAGGCCATGCCAGGCTGTCATCTCAGGGAAGAAGCTGGGTTGCAGAAAAAACCAAAGCTCACAGGCAGGTGAGGTGAAGGGCAGAGGGACCTGGCGGGGCCTTCTTTGGGGTTCTTCCCAGTTAGAAACGGGAGCTCAAAAAATCCCATTTTGCCAAAGATAAAAGAAACAGGAAAATCAGAGGTGTACTGGGAGGCAAGAATACAGAAATTGGCCCCAATGAGTGGGTTTAGAGGCATTTGTGAAAAGTTGAAGCAGATTGCAATAACAGCTCAGGACTAGTCTGAGCACTGTACATGTATTAACTCAGTCCTGACCATGACCTCATGAGGCAGGGACTACCATTAGCTCCATTATACAGCTATGGGAGTTGAAGCGAGAGATTTATGAATAGTTCAACCAAAGTCACATGGTTAATAGGGTAACAGAACTGAGTTTAAATGCAGACTGTCCCGCACCAGGGTACCTAGTCCAGCCTCTACACTCAAGACTTGAGAAAGAGAGAGAGCAAAAGCACAGCCTCAAAAGGGCCTCTCAGGCAGGACAAGATGCAGCCACCAAAAGTGATCCTGGGAAATTGGCAAATGACAACCCAGGAAGGTGCTGAGGTGGGCCTCAGTGGAGAAAAACAATGGATCTAGATTCTTCTGGGAGGCTCCAGCAGCCTGGAGCCTAGGTCTGAAAAGGCTGTTTAAGGGGGCCATGTAAGGACAGGGCTTTGGGGAAGGGAGAGACAATGCTGGGAGAAAGACATCAGGGGAAGAAGAGGGGGCTGAGGACCATGGGAGCAGGGAGGGGTGGGGTCCAATTGCTGAGTCTTCTATATTGAGAAGGGCTGTGACCTGGGAAGGGTCAGAATGCCAGAGGCAAGATCAGGAATTTGAGAAAAGGCACTGGACTAGAGCCACAGAGGCTGTGGGGGTAGTAACATTTCTCCATCCGTCTGTCTATACATCCATCTGTTCACCCATTCATCCATACATTCATCTATCCACTTTTCCTTCCCATAACCCATGTAGCCTACTTTACTTCCACCCATTCTTCATTTTATTCACTCATCTCTCCCTGTATTCGTTTGCCAGGGCAGCTGTAAAAAAGTACCACAGACTGGGGGTGGCTTAAGGAACAGACATGTATTTTCTCACAGTTCTGGAGGCTGGATGTACAAGATCAAGGTGTTGGCAGGATTGGTTTCTTCTGAGCCCTGTCTCCTTGGCAGATGGTTGAAGATCATATGATCTTCCCCCTGTGTGTGTCTATCTCCAATTTCCTCTTCATATAAGGATACCAATCATATTGTATAAGCCTTCACCCTAATGAACTTATTTTAACTTAATCCCCTAATTAAAAGGTGTGTTTTCAAATAGTCACATTCTGAGTTAGAGGGGATTAGGGCTTCAACTTAGGAAGTTTTGGAGGACATAATTCATCCGATAACACTTTCCTTCTATCTGTTCATCTTTTTATCCAAACATCTGTCCTTCCATTCATCCATTTCTTCAGAAAATTTTTATTAATTGACTACGATAGGTTAGACACTCAGGGGATAGAAAGGTCAAAGATCTCCCCAGACAGTGAGGCAACACACACAACCTTGTGGGAGAGTCCTGGTAGGAATGTTGCCAATGAGATGGGGAAGATAATAAAGGGAGCACCTCAACTGAAATAGGAGTGGAGTGGTGGGATGGGGGTGGCAGGGAAAGACTGCTGGAAGACATGATGCTTAAGCTACATACTGAGTGCAGGTTAAACTAGCAAACAGGATGGAGGAAAGGAAGAGGGGCACTCCAGGCAGAAGGAACAGCATGGGCAAAGACAGAGATGTCTAAGAGGAAAAGATACCACCAGGCAACAAGTTCATTCTGCCTAGAAAGTGGAATGCATGTAGCAAGTGCAGAGTTGGAGGAGTGGACATGAAAGAGTTGTCTTCTCCTGTACTTAAGGGGCTTGAGTTTTATCCTAGAAACAGTAGGGAGCCAAGGATGGTTTTAAGCCAGCAAGGAACAGGACTCTCCTCAGCAACATCTAACACTACACATTTTGCTTACTTATCTTGCTTTTATCTGCCACACCTTCTAGACTGTATCCTTCTCAAGGGCAGGGAGTTTTGTCTGTTAGGTTCATTGCTAGATGCCCAGCATCTGGAAGATTCCTGGCACACAGTAGGAGCTCCATAAAAATGTGTGGAATCATTTATGTTTAGAAAGCTCAGTGGGGCAAACATTGGATGCATCCTTTAAGTGAAGCTGGGACAGATTGATATGACCAACCATAGTGTGAGGAGCTGAGAGATAGCATGGTTTGAGCTGCCAGGGAGGTAGAGGAGGGCTTCCTTCCAGTCTGGCTCCTGGAAAGACTGCCCAATGCTCTCCTGTTCCATCTGGCTGATAAGTCCCTCTACCAATCTTCTCCTTTTACTCCTCTGCTGGAGCCTTGGAAGCCCATCATGGGTCTGATGGGCTTCTCACAGTCAACAGGTATTTACTGAGCATCTACTATGTTCCAGTCACACTCCAGGTGCTGGGGACATATCAGTGAACAAAGCAAACACAAATTCTGATCTTGGGGCTGGTATTCTAGCTGTGGGAGGTGTTAGGGTGGCCACTGATACATTTACACAATGAAATGCTACTCAGCTGTTAAAAAAACAAAAGGAGCTCTTACCTTTTACAACAGCACATGGATAGACCTACAAAGTATTATGCTAAGTGAAGTAAGCCAGTCAGAGAAAGACAAGCACTGTATGATTTTACTTATATGTGGAATGTAATGAAGAAAATAAACTAAAAAATAGAAATGGACTCATAGACACAGAGAAAGACTAACAGCTGTCAGAGAAGAGGGAGAGATTGGGTGGCTGAGTGAAATAGGTGAAGAAATTAAGCAAACAAAACAAAATTCATAGACACAGACACCAGTATGATGATTACCAGAGGGAAAGATGGGTAGGGGGAGGTAGAAGAGAGTAAAGAGGGGATAAAATGGTGGTGACAGGAGACTAGATTTGAGACGTGAAGACACAATATAATATACTGATGATGAATTATAAAGTAGAATTGTATGCTTGAAACTCATATAACTTTATTATCAGAGTAACCCCAATATTCAATAAAAACATTTTTTTAAAACAGAGTGTGGCCGATAGGAGCTTTGTGGAGTCGAGTTTACTGCCTGGAATTAAGTGGAGAGAGAGAGTTTGTGGGAAGTAGGGGCCTGAAAACAAACACTCATGTCTCCAGGTGCACTCCAAGTCTACCGTCTTGGGCTGTCAAAACGGGCAAAGCAGCCTCAGGTGATGCGCTTGACAAGGTAGAGAGTTTCAAATTTATCCAATTCTCTAAAAGACAATTTCATACAAGAGATTATTATCAACTTTGTCCCCATGGATGTTATCGATGCCCTGACTTCAGGGCTGACAAAGTAATGTGCAGTTTGTGGCATCTGTCAGCCAGATGGAAGGGTAAGCCATTTCTCACCAGCGAGCAGGTTGAAAGGAACTTGGGAAATTAGAACCAGCAATATCATCTCTCAGGTGAAGGGATGTCAGCCAGGGGTTATCCATCAGCTTGTAAAGGAAAGGGAAAAGAGCATTATAGATCTTGACTCTCAGATTGACTGAGTCTGACTTGTAAACACATCTAGTATTATTAAGATTTTCCCAAGCATCTGAGAGGCCTTGCAGAATGGATAGAAATCTGATCCTCAGGCCAATAGTAAGCTTCAATTCTGGTCAAAATCTGTTAGTTTTTTGGAAATTCTCTCTGAAGACCTCCATGTGTGGCTCTAATTATCTCTTGGAGAGCACCAGATATCAAGGTTTTGAACTTTTAAAAGTTCTCACATAGACACACATTATTGGAAACATCACATGAGTTCAGCTCAAGCCTCGAATGTGGTTGGTTGACGTTTGTGTTCTAATGTAATTTATAATTCTTCACAGAAAGGTTACAACTTAATTAAAGTACTGCTGGAAATTGCCTTTTTGATAAGTTCAGCCTTTGTGCTTTATTTTGCTTGCAGTGGAGAGAAAATAATCTTCCATGATCTGTAGGCCTCTGGTTAAGCACCGTCATTTCAAGACCCAGAGAGAAGCCAAAGACAGAATGAAAACAGGGTTTGCTGCTCAAAACCCACATTTGTAGCCACCCCACACCCCCACCCATGAGAGTGGCAGCACCTGTTTAAAAACTCTCCTGGCAAGGGAAGTGGTTGGCTGAGCCATTGGTCAAATGTTGGCTTCCTCTTTTGTTTTCAGTTGGAAACCAGTGATGGTTAACTTAAAGGCAGATTGCTGGGTTCTCCTTGAGTTAATTACTCTAAAGGGAAATAGTATCAGTTATGAGAAGAAAACTTGGAAGACTGTAGGCTGGAGAACCAGAGGATGTTTTACATATTGCTCACAAGCTTCTGAAGAGGAGGAAAAGATTCCATGGCCCCAAAATTAAGGTAAAATAACCCACTATTAAAAAATTTAAAACCACTACTAATTTAGCCCAGAGCAATGCTGTTTTTCCCTCGGTTAGGGAGAAGGTCTTCCCAAGCCTGTCCCTTATTCCGATCAGATGTTTTTTTTTGTCAGCTTCATTATATTGTAAAGTAAATTCATTTCTGATATTCCATTCTTCTTTAATTAAACACTTTTTCCCAATTACAGTTTACATTTAATATTATTGATCTGATTTTGAGCTGGGAGTGGGTGAGCTGGGTGGACATCAGCCAGGACAATGAATGAGCTCACTGACTTCAGGAGGAAGAAAGGATCACAACTTAGCTATGTACCCAGGAATACACATGAACACAAATATGGGTCCCCTTGCACATTTTCTTGAGTTTTAGATAATCAAATTGAGTGCAGAAAAAGTTGCCTGTGACATTTTTTTTTTTTCCCCACAAGGGAAGCATTGACGTTATGGAATACTGCTTGGTGCCAAATTCTATTTTCAGCTGCTTGCCTATATGGAGCTTGCTGAAGTCATTAAAAATGAAGGCATAAGAATTTTATCAGAATAAATAAATTTTAAAAATAATTCACCGTATGTTTAAAACACAACAACTGCAAACAAACAAGTCCCTATCAAATTATTACAAGGTCTAATAGCTTCTGAAAACTTATTTAAAAACGATGAAGATATTATATACAGACTAACAAAAAAAGCCACTATTATGTGGTATTTGGAGACAGGCCAAATCATAGGAGGTTGAAGTGCATGGCAACAGGCGTATTTGGTATCTGTAGCTGTCTTCTTGTTTGCTGGCTTGCACAGTTCATGGAAAATTACCAATGAGCACATAAGTTGGGTGACTCTCGTTGATAAATGCCTGACGGCTAATAAATGTAATGTGACTGGCTCTTGTGTGTTGCTTGTTATTTCTTTAGACACATAATCTGATAATGAGCTTGTCTGTCTAATGCGTGTGCTCTGCTGTAAACTTACTCAGAGACTTCTCAGTGGACCGGGATGAACCTGTATTGGCCCAGGACCCAAGACGTTTTAGCACATCTGATTTAGAAGTCAGAAATCCAGCCAAAACACAAATGAGCTAAGTGACAGCAGGAAGCATATGGGGAGACTCAGTTTTAAGGAATGGGGAGAGCTGATATTGTCCTTCTCTTCTGCCTCACACTCTTGACGCTAATTAGAGGGCAATGGGTCAATCCACCTTGTTTTAAAATGCAAAACAGCACCTGCGCAGAGGTGACATCATATACTGGTCAGGAGCAGTGTCTCCAGAGCAACAGCACTTACCAGCTGTGTGATCTTAATGCCTCTGTATCTTAGTTTCAATGATGGTAAATGGGGATCCTAATGCAACCTGCCTCACGGGGCTGCTGTGAGGATTAAATTAATTAACATGTGCAATGTGCTAAACAACGCACAGCACCTAGCTCATTACTGTGTGTTAACTTGGTTTGTGTGTTGTGGGAGAGGAAGCTGGTCTCCAGTTGAGTCTCCTAAACAAAAACTGCCAGACCTTGGCGTTTGGCAGGGCAAGTAACAAAGAGGTGAACTGATTTAGCCTTTCTAAAGGAGCTCTGATAGAAATATTGGCCTTGGCAAATGAACTAGGAACAGATAAATGTACTCAATGTTTTTGGTCACATCCTCTATTATTAGTAAGAAGAATGTTTCCTTTTGGGGTAAACATTGGGGACAAAAATAAGGCTCTTCAGATTACCACCCTTTTATTAATGCTCTTGAAGCACCCAGAATGTATTGAGGCTGACTCGCAAATGCATCTTCATAAAAGCAAACGTGGCCCATTTAGGATCCTATTCACTTTGAGCAGAAAGAAAGGGGGATTTTGGCACTGAAAATGCAATGCCTGATTTCGGCAGTGGTTATTAACATTTTTAGATGGGGGTATGTGTTTCAGGTGGCAGCTCTTAGTGGGGGTCATACGAGAGGGAGCAACTGAATGTTATTTTGAGGTTGCCAGGAAGATCTGCAGGCATGTTGCTATCTATGTACTGGCAGATTTACCTTTAATGGCAAATAATTTTACTGGAGGCTATTTCTTAACTTTAGCAGGTAGATATTACAGCTTTCAGTAAGTTTCACTTTTATTTGGAACCAGTGAAAGAACAAGAAAAAAAAAAAAAAAAAAAAGAAAGCATTGCCTAATGGCATGATTCTCCCTGAACCCTTTACATAAATTTTGCCGTTCCCGGCATTACCAAGCTTTGTGATTTTCTTGCGTTATGAGAGTTTACAAAGATAAAGAAGGTTTTCTTGAGTATTCAGAGTTTTCATCTGAAGAGAAGCCTGCAGCACCATGGGCACCGGGGAACTAGACTCTCTAGGAGTGCAAGCCAGCCATGCTGTTGGACCGGAGGCACTGTGGGACTGTGGGATGTCCTTTGATACGAGGAGTACTCAAGCAGCTTTGCAAAGTAGAAGGAAGCAAGCCTCCTCCTTCACTTCCTCTACCACCCAGATCCATTTGTAGCATGAGTTTAGGGCTTGGGGATGTAGGTGAAATGAAGCTGGTAGATTTTGGCCAAATGCATCACGAGAAGGACCAGCTGCTTCCAAAAGCATTGTATAGAAAAGTTCACAAGTAAATCTAAAACAGATTAGTTTACCTCTCAGGATGGTTTCTGTCTACAAACCTAGGGATAACAAATTAGGGACCACTGTGTCCAAAGAAGCTAACAATTAGCTAACTGCCACCATGATGAACTTGGAACTCCTGAGTTGAGTCTGAGAACTCACAAGGCTTGGACATTTTAAAGTCAGAGACATAACATTGAAATGAAGCTCTGAATAGAGGCCATGAATCCTGTTTTGGAGACTTTGAGAAGAGCAGAGACTATGGGGAGAGCAGATAGTTGGAGCTGAGGGGAAATTTCCAGCTTCATTCTTTTCTAGAATTTTATAAACTTCAGCCAGAAACTTGCCTTTACATTTAAAACAAACTCAATGACTAGAGGGCTGATTCAGTATTTAAATTGTTCTGGAAAACTTTTTAAAAACTGCTTTTGCATTTATAGTCTACGGAGTTTAAAAGGACAATCATGGAAAAGCACAACCAACTGTGACTGATACAAGTGGAAAAAAACCCGAGCGTAACAATGAGAAGCCTCATGGGTGGAATTGCAAGAAGACAGCCCAAGCACTTCTCATCCGCATATGCAATTATATATGGATGAAAAATTGCAGAGGCTAATAATTATAGCAGCAATTGTCCATTTGCAGAACAATTAGCCCTTTGCTCCTCATTCTGAGAAAGTGACTAATTGTACCCACAGCAAGCCAACTATTGGCACATTTGTTTTGGAATAAAATGTTATGCTCGCTAGAAAGTGCCACTTAGAAGAGCATGAGACCTAGGGTTGCCATGAGGCCCAGTGCCCAGAGATCCAAGGCTTTGAAATACCCATAGTACAGGCACTGAAGTATGTGGGCAAGTGGGTAAGAAGGCCAATGTTGGAGCTCTCATGTACCACACCATGCCGTATGTAATGAGGAAAGTAAAAATAGATTCAGGTAATGATAACAATTATACCTAATGAGTACCTTCCATCAGAGATCATAAATGTCTTCTAATTAAATTCATAGCCTCTTGTGAGATGTAAATGAAAAATATTTGTAAGCTAAACTTTACATTTCAGTCAAAGAACCGGAAGCACTTCAGGCAATGGTGTATCGTGTTATGTTTAAAATGGATAGAGTATAAAATCCAGAGGCTTCTGACTTCTCATTCCAGAAATCATACTCCTGCTTGTTTGGTTCAGGTAAACATTTTTTTCCCCAAGATGAGATATATAATGTATCAAATGGATTAGAGACTGGCAGAAGAGATCACCCCCCAAACCTCTTTCCCCCACCCCTACCACACTACATTCCCAGTAAGGTTAAGTTCCTGGTTTGATCAGCCAAGAATACGAAGACTTATGAGATGTGAGGGGTGGCTTCCTGTGGCCCCAGATTTCCTTGGCGGGCGGTGGGGCGGGGCACACAGCTGCTGGTAACACTGTCCACGCACCAAGGTCCCCACAATTCTTGCTGTTGCACAAACCTCAGGCCTGAGTTCACATCACCATTCCAGAATGTTACTCAAGCAACTGTGACTTTCATTTTAAAAATAGTTACATATGTTCTTGAAGGCCATTGTCTTCTAAACAGAGTCAGGGCTCTGGGGACCTTGAATATTCTCTTTGCCTGCAGCCTTTCAGGGTCATGGAGAGGGCGACCTTCTAACTCTGAGTATATTCCTTTTTTTCTCTGAGTGTTTTAATAGTTTGCTCTGAGGACTTGATTCCAAACCTTTTGGCTGAAGTGCACCCCCTGATCATGGTTTGTTTGTTTTTTTTGCATTCGTTGTTATCAGACAGTGTATATCAGACAATACGTTGGTGAGCCAATGGACAGGTGTCTCTTAAGTGTGGGCAGGCTCATCTCACCAAGGTCTAAGGGCGGAACCCCTGAAGCATGCAGCTTTCTTCCTTGCACCCTTTTCCTTTGAAAGCTGGGAGTTCTTCCTTCCTTCTTCTAGTTAAGTCACAATGGCTATCCCCCCATCTCACTGCTTGGATCCTTGAGCATGGGCTGCCCTCTCAATTTATCTGGCATTGGGAGGTTGGGTGGAATTGGGGGCCTGGTTCTGCTGGGGCCAGGAGCCAGAGGCTCTCACCACACACCCCACTCCCGCTTGTCCTGTCTGTCTGGCTATGTCCCTTGTGCTAGTGTTCTAAATAATGGGACACAATATCTCCAGTGGATCTCTGTTTCTACTGTCTCAAATCCCTTTGGTTATTCTCTCCATAAAAGACATTTTCTAAAAAATCCTTGACTTTTTTCTTTTCCAGCACTTGGGACTATACCCGCTGCTCAATCATATCCATTTCACAATTCCCCCAACTTCTACAATATTCATCTTCCACAGCACTTCCCTATGTTTTATTGAAGAAAGGGGAAGGTGAAGCTATCTAATTATCCTCTTTAGCTACCCAAGAAAGAGTGACCTCAAGACAAGATTGTAAGGGGACTCAAAAGAAAGAAAAAAACATTTCTTTTCCTAAGGTTTCTTGCTTTGGAGACTTTGGGCTCATTGCCAGCTTCCTCTTATCCCTATCGGTGCTGATCCAGCACTTTAGTTATGCCTCAAGCAGAATCATGTTCAAAACACAGAAGTTAGGTACTTAATTCTTTAGCTGAATTGTCTTGAGACCATTTAAATTCAGTATTCTTGGAAATCATGAATATCCTGAAAGTGATACCGTATACTCTTTCTGTTCTCCTGCATTTAGCCTAGTTAAACAAATACACTACTGGTCAAGTTACATATGCACACTTGTTTCATGTAGAAGTTTCAAAAAGCAATTGCTGAATCAATCCAAGATGGCAGAGGAGTAAGTAGAAGCTATGCGAACCTCCTCCCAGGACCAATCTGGAATTAAAATTAAATTGGAGAGAAATCATCCAGAATAACCAACTGAACACTATCTGGAGAGAAGCCTTATAACCACTTCACCACAATGTGACTGGTAGGATGTGCGGAGGAGGTGCGAGAGGGCTGGCTGGGCTCCCACAGGTGGCAGCTGAAGTTCTGAAGGGATATTTCAGTGCCCGGGGGTGGGGAGGGTTTCCCCCTAAGAAGTGTGGGATCTAACCCCCAAGCTGGGCTCCCCAGCCTACAGCACCAGAGCTAGAAAGAAACCCAGATAACATCCAGCTGTGAAAAGCAGCAGGGCTTTTGTCTGCCAGGGAGAGACAGCTGGAGATGCAAAGAGCCTCTTAAATGGCCAATGCACAAAATTTTGGTTGCAGCCATTTACACTGGGCTCTGGCAGAAGGAGGGCAGAGTAGGCTAAAGACACTTGAGTAGAGTCTGGGGCTGGTGGCTCTAGGGAGAGAACTGAAGGAACAGCTTCCAGGATGCCTATGCTGAGTCATTTCCCACACAAAAGAAGCCATTACTTTCAGGCAGAGCACGGCTCTCCAAGTGGCATCTGCCTGAGGGGAAGCAATAGCCCTGCCTGCAGGAATTACTCTGCCCTGCCCTGGAGTGCTTATTAAGCTGAACTGCTGATTATAGATTGATTAGATTAATAGTTAATCAGTTCAATGACTGATTAGTTTAACATCTAAGGAGGAAAATACAAAGAAGCAGCCTAAATGGGAAGACTAAGGAAGCAGACCCCAAATGAAAGAACAAGAGAATTCTCCAGAAGAACTAGATTAGAGGCAAGCAATTTATCAGATAGAGTTTAAAGTAATGATTGTAAGGATACTCAACAAACAAATGAACAAACAAACAAAAAAACAACCAAAAAACCATAAATAAAGGACCAGTCAGAAATAAAGAATGCAATATCTGAAATAAATAATACACTGGAAGGAATAAACAGTAGGTTAAATAAAGCAGAGGATAGAATCAGTGTTTTGGAAGATAAGGTAGAAGAAAACACCCAGGCAGCGCAGCAAAAAGAAAAAAGAATTTAAAAAAATGAGAAGAGCTTAAGAAACATTTTGGACAACATGAAATGTAACAACATTTGTTTCATGGGAAAATCAGAAGGAGAAGGGAGTGAGTGAGGAATCGAGAACATATTTGAAGAAATAATGACCAAAAAGTCCCTAATCTAGTGAAGGAAAAAGTCACACAAGTTCAGGAAGCTCAGAGTCCCAAACAAGATGGACCCAAAGAGGCATACACCAAGACACATCATAATTAAAATGACAAGGCTTAAAGACAAGGAGAGAATCCTAAAAGCCACAAGAGAAGAGCAGATATTACCTACAAGAGAGCACCAATTTGACTGTTATCTGATTGTTCAACAGAAACAGTTTAGGCCAGAAGGGATGGCGTGAAATATTCAAGGTGATGAAAAACAAGGGCCTACAACCAAGGCTACTTTACCCAGTGAGTCTATCTTCTAAAATTAAAGGAGAAATAAGGAGCTTCCCAGACAAGAAAAAGCTAAAGGAGTTTGTTAACACCAAACTAGCACCACAACAAATGTTAAAGGGCTTGCTTTAAGAAGAAGAAAAAGAGAAAGAAAGAAGAAAGAAAGGAAGAACCTCCCCCGCCCCCCAGAAAAACAGTCTAACAATAAAATGGCACTACATATGTATCTATCAATAAGCACTTTAACTGTAAATGGCTTAAATGCTCCAACCAAAAGACATAGGGTAGCTGAATGGATAATAAAACAAGACCCATATATATGCTGCCTCCAAGAGACATATCTCAGATCAAAAGATACACACAGACTAAAAGTAAAAGGTTGGAAAAAGATATTTCATGCAAATGGAAAAGAAAAAAAAGCTGAGGTAGTAGTACTCATATCAAACAAAATAGACTTCAAAACCAAGAATATAGTAAGAGACAAAGAAGGACACTACATAGTAATAAAGAGAATAATCCAACAAGAGGATATAATCCTAGTAAACATTTATGCACCCAACATAGGAGCACATAAATAGGTAAAGCAAATCTTGATGTACATAAAAGGAGAGATCAACAGTAATTCAGTCAAAGCTGGGAATTTTAACACCTCATTGACTTCAATGAATAGATCTTCCAGGCAGAAAATCAACAAGGAGATGGTGGCTTTATACAACACACTATATCAAATGGATTTAATTGATATAGTCAGAGCAGTTCCCCTCCAAAGCAGCAGAATATACATACTTTTCAAGTGCACTGGAACGTTTTCTAGGATAGGCCACATGTTGGTACACAAAAAAAGTCTCAATAACTTTAAGGCAATTGAAATCATATGAAGCATCTTCTCTGACCATAATGCAACTTCTCTGACCACAATGCTATGAAACTAGAAATCGATCACAAAAAGTTCACTGAAAAATACACAAAGACATGGAAACTAAATAACATTAAATGATGAATGGGTCAACAATGAGATCAAGGAAGAAATCAAAAGATAACTTGAAACAAATGAAAATGAGGACACAACAACCAAAATCTGTGGGACACTGGAAAAGCAATCCTAAGAGGGAAATTCATAGCATTACAGGCTTATCTCGAAAAGCAAGGAAAAACTCAAATAAACAATCGACCTTCACACTTAAAGGAATTTGAAAAAGAAAAACAAACAAAGCCCAAAGTGAGTAGAAGGAAGGAAATAATAAAGATCATAGCATGATAAATGAAATCCAGTCTTAAAAAGTGATACAAAAGATTAATGAGTCCAAGAGTTGGTTCTTTGAAAGGATAAACAAGATTGACAAACCTTTAACCAGGCTCATCAAGAAAAAAAGAGAAAGGACCCAAATAAATAAAATCAGAAATGAAAGAGAAGAAATAACAACTGGCACCAAAGAATACAAAGGACTGTAAGAAAATATTATGAACAATTATATGACAACAAACTGAACAACCTGAACAAAATGGATAAATTCCTAGAAACATATAATCATCAAAAACTAAATCAGAAAGAATCAGAGAATCTGAATAGACAGATTACACCTACTGAAACTGAACAAACAAAGGCCCTGGACCAGATGACTTCACAGGTGAATTTTATGAAATATTCTGAGAAGAATTAACACCTCTCCTTCTTAAACTATTTCATAAAATTCAAGGCTTCCAAACTCATTTTATGAGACCAGCATTACTTAGTCTAAAACCAGATTAAGACACTACAAAGACAAAAGTTTTAGGCTAGTATCCCTAATGCACATAGATGCGAAAATCCTCAACAAAATATCAGCAAGCCAAATACAGGAATGCATCAAAAAGATCATACACCATATCAAATGGGATTTATTCTGGGAATGCAAGGTTGTTACAACATTTGCAAATCAGTAAATGTGATTCACCAGATAAACAAAATGAAGGATAAAAAACCACATGATCATATCACAGATTCAGAAAAAGCTTCCGATAAAATGCTTTTATGATTAAAACTCTCCACAAAGTGGGAATAGAGGTAACATACCTAAACATAATAAAGACCATATTTGACAAACACATCACCAGCAATATTCTCAATGGGCAAAAACTACAAATGTTCCCCTTAAGACTGGGAAAAAGACAGGATGTCTGCTCTTACCTCTCTTATTTGACACAGTACTGGAAGTCCTAGCTACGGTAATCAGACTAAAAGAAGAAATAAAAGGCATCCAAATTGGAAAGGAAGAGGTAAGACTGTCTTTATTTGCAATGACATGGTACTGTATATAGAGAACTCCAAAGGTTCCACCAAGAAACTATTAGAACTGAGAAATGAATTCAGCAAAGTAGCAGGGTACAAAAATTACTATACAGAAATCCGTTGCATTTTTACATGCCAATAACAAACTAACATAAAGGGAAATTATGAAAACAATCTCATTCACAATTACTTCAAAAGGAATAAAATACCTAGGAATAATGCTAACTATAGATGTAAAAGACCTGTACATGGAAAATTATAAGAGACA
The DNA here is from genome assembly GCF_987537825.1 of Furipterus horrens. Lineage (NCBI taxonomy): Eukaryota > Metazoa > Chordata > Mammalia > Chiroptera > Furipteridae > Furipterus > Furipterus horrens. The sequence goes on along the minus strand of NW_028327176.1, from coordinate 132,377,389 downwards.
GAAGAAAGAAATTGAAGAAGATACAAATAAGTGGAAGCACATACTGTGTTCATGGGCAGGACGAATTAACATCATTAAAATGTCCATACTACCCAAAGCAATCTATAGATACAATGCAATGACATATTTCACAGAACTAGAATAAATATTTCAAATATTTATATGGAACTACAAAAGGCCCTGCATGGCAATAGTGATCCTGAGAAAGAATGAAGTTGGAGGAATCACACTATCTAATATCAAACTATACTACAAAGCCATAGTTATCAAAACAGCCTGGTACTGGCATAAAAACAGACACATAGATCAATGTAACAGAATAGAGCGCCCAGAAGTAAACCCACACCTTTATAGTCAATAATATTTGACAGAGGAAGCGAGCACATACAATGGGCTAAAGACAGTTTATTCAATAAGTGGTGCTGGGAAAATTGAACAGATACATGCATAAAAATGAAACTAGACCACCTTCTTACACCACACACAAGAATAAATTCAAAATGTATTAAAGACTTAAATGTTAGACCTGAAACCATAAAAATCCTTTAAGAAAACATGCAGCAAAATCTTGGACATTGCTCATAGAAAATTTTTATTGGATATGTTTCCCCAGGCAAGGGAAACAAAAGAAAAAATAAGCAAATGGGACTACATCAAACTAAAATATTTTGCACAGCAAAGGAGACCATCAACAAAATCAAAAGACAACCCACAGAATGGAAGCACATATTCACCAATACACCTGATAAAGGGTTAATATCCAAAATTTATAAAGTACTTACAAATCTCAACACCAATAAATAAATAAATAAATAAATAAATAAATAAATAAATAAATAAATTAAATTAAATTAAAAAATGGGCAAAACACCTGCATAGACACTTCTCCAAAGAGGACATACAGATGGTCAATAGATATATGAAAAAATGTTCAAAGTCACTAATCATGAGAGAAATGCAAATTAAAACCACCTCTCACACCTGTCAGAATGGCTATCATCAATAAATTGACAAACAACAGTGCTGGCGAAGATGTGGAGAAAGGGGAACCCTTTTGCATTGTTGGTGGGAATGCAGACTGATGCAGTCACTGTGGAAAGCAGTATGGAGATACCTCAAACAATTAAAAATGGATTTGCCTTTCGACCCAACGATTCTACTTCTGGGCATATATCTGAGAAAACTCAATACATTAATTTGAAAGAACATTTACAATTACCAAGATATGGAAGCAGTCCAAGTGTCCATCAATAGGTGAGTGGATAAAACAACTGGAGGACATTTACATAATGGAGTTCTACCCTGCCACAGAAAAAGAAGAAAATTTTACCCTCTGTGACAGTATGGATGGACCTGGAGAACATTATATTAAGTGAAATAAGCCCATCAGAGAAAGACAAAGACCATATGATTTCACTCATATATGGAATCTAATGAACAAACTGAACTAATAAACAAAACAGAGACAGGCTCATAGAGGGAGAGCAGATGACAGCTAGTTAGGAGCGGGGCGGAGGCTTTAGGGCATGGAGGGACTTAGCAAAAAGGAAAAAGGACTCATTGATACGGACAACTGTATAGTGATTGCTGGGAGCGTGGAATGTATAAGGGGACTAAATGGTAATGGAAACATTACAAAAAAAGATTAAATTAAAAATAATAAAGCAATTTCTTACTTTTTTTTACAATAAAAATTCTGTGCTACTACTTAAGAAAAATGTGAAACTTTAGAACACAAAATTTAACCCAATTAGTTTTTAGAACATTTGTCCAAATCTGTCTTAAGGTCAGATTTACCTGCTAGGGAACTATTTGCACATATTTTTAGAAATAATTACTAACAGCTAAGATTTTACAATCAGAACCAGTGTTCTCGTTGGCCTCTCTTTTAAAGTCAGTAAAGATGGTGTTTAAGATCTTGTGAATTGACTTAACCCCTCCCTGTTCTCCCATTTCTTCTATGGTAGCAGTTAAGTGAGCAGGAGTTAAAGTATCTTTTAGCTCCACACTGGCCCCTCCATACTTCCAAAACCTCAGCAATGTTCCAGTTTCTTCTTGGTGGAAACTCGGGCTGCTCCTTTGTGTTATGGTCCAAGATGACAGAGGAGAGAAACCCTCCTGGCTCATAATTCTCCCCCATCTTTGAAGATCTCCAATTTTCGCCAGTGCTATGACTGGCATATTTAGGAGAAGGCAGAATAATGCTTTGGGACATCTTACTTAAAATTATCTCCTGGGGCCAACCTGTTGGATATAAAGAAACAGAAAAATTCCATAAATATGTCTCCTGCACAGAATATCCCTTAAAAATGTCATAGTTTTATATTAAGGACTGTGTAGTCCTTATCCAGGTATTTTTTGCTCATATCCCTTCCTTTGACCTCTGGACATCATTTCCAAAATCCAGTATGGTAACAAGAAGGTGTCTTTGTGCCAACTGATTATGATGTTGCTATCAGAGTGTGGATGGATGGAAAAAGACCCTTCTCACATGTGCATACATTTCCGTGCCACAGGCTCCCCTGCCCTACCTTCAGGTGTAAATTTTTATTAAGTTCCTCTGTTAAATAGCCAAATATACATAATCTTACTACAATCAGTGAGGCCATGTGGGGAGGAGAACATAGAACATGTCTTGGTGTAGCTTCTCTTGGCTCTTGAAATTTTTAATGGGGCCTGGAGTTAGTTCTTTCTAGATCATGAAAGCACAATTCTTGCTAAGATCTTATCCTTTTAATATCAAGGATTATATCAATATTCCAGAAAGAAACACACACTAATAGTCCATGTGCTTCCAATTAAGGGAATATTTATATACATGCCTAAATTCTTTTGTTCTTAAGCCAAACTCAGCATCAATAAGTCTAAGACTTCAGAGGTGGGGCATTAATGAAAGTAGAGTGGATATCCAGGTGTCTCTGAATCACATCCTGCATTTAACTTTCTAGTATTGCAGAAATCCCATTTCCTCACAATTATTTTTATTTTCTTTCACCAAGTCTATACAATGACTCTATTGCCTATTAAATCTAGTTTAAACACCCAGGCCTAATTCAAGGCCTTTCATACTTTGAATAAAACCTGTCCATCCAATGTTGTCTTTCACTGCTTAATTGCTGTATTCTGCAGAGGTAAAGAACTGTTTCTTATTCGGAAACCATGTTTATTTCCCACTATGCTTCTGCATTATACTATTTTCCTCACCCAGAATATTTTCAGCCTTTTTGTTCTGTCTTATAAATTTTGTATCAGATATTTTTCCAGCATCTGCTTACTCCTCTTGTAGAATTTCCCTCTAGAAATCACCCCTTTTCCTGCTCTCAGCCTTGGTGCTCTTGGTGAGACTTTACCACTCAGATAATGGTGTTCTGCATTCCCTGGCCCCGGCGATTGGTGCAGGGACCAGCACGTGACTCACTCAGAACCAGAGAGCTTCGCTGAGAATGCTGGCATAGAGGCAGACATGCTATCCAGTAGACTGATTGGACAAGAAGTAAGGTTTGGATCTATTGACCTCTCTCTTGAAATTATGAGACTCAAGCCAAGTGGAGAATAAGGCTAATCCAGAGAAAGTTGAATCGGGGACTGTGAGAAAGGAAAATGGGTCCTGACATCCAGCCCTATATCAAGCTACACCTAAAGCCAAACTTGGACTTTTTGTTATGTGGCCTTTTTACATTATACCCTTTTGCTTAGATCAATTTTCATTGATTTATCTATCCACCCACCCTCCTCCCCCATACCACTTTATACAGATTATTATAAAAATGATATGGGAAAGTGCACATGAAGTGCTTAGCACAGTGTTTTACATAAATGTTAGTTATAATTAAGGTCATGGTAGAAAGAGATTAAATCAATATAATATCTAAATATTTTAAAAGATATTTTTTTCTGACAGTGAATAATAGCTATGAAATGATTGTTTTGTGCAGTAAATAATGATAATAACTTGGGAAAGTAGGGGAGAAATATACCAAGGTCTGCTTTGGATGTTTGACTTTGTTATTTTCTAGGGATTGGTAACAGTGTCTCATGTGTGAAGATTGTTTTTTCATGCTTAAGAAATTCCCATCATCACGTCTGATTTCCTAAGGCATTTTGTTATACTCTTTTGGTAAGATAGAAAGGTGTTCAAAGAGGCTTTCCTTTTTGAATTTTGATTTTGGAGTCTCAGATGTGGGATGGCATGTAGTTTAACATCACAACTGAGTGCTTCAGTCTGACACACTCTGTTGGATACTAATCTAAGTTTTCTTATATGCCTCCAGTCTCTTAAGACCTTAGAAAAGGACCATTTTCCCAGGTGGATATCTACCAATTTGGCACGTGTTTCCCAGATGGGGAATTAATTTGCTCATTATTTCAAATGCACAGTAGTTCATTTGCTTTAGAAATGTTTTCTGTTGTGTAACAGCAAGATCTTCTTTGAATGCTTAATATTAGCCTCTCCATCAGGCTCCAGAACTTAGCTTGACCATTCACTGACTTACATAACTTTATTAAATAGCTCAGACTCTCAGTACACCACAGCAGCAATATTTATGAAATGCAAGAAGTTGTATTTTCCACTGGATGTTAGAATATTGCTTTGTACTCAGATATTAATGTGAGATGTTCCAAAGCAAGTGGTCATTATCACTCTCACCCATTTTTAGCTGAAGGGGATTTAATAATGTTGAGTTTAATTTTCTTTTGGTCTCATAATTATAGGGTATGTGATTTTAGTTCAAATAAAGGTTAACATTTGTCTAGATTTGTTTCAGTCCTTTTTTTGCTTGTGCCTTATATCCAGAAGAGTGACTGTTATTACTACTGTCACAGAACTTTTATGACATGCTGATATTTTTTATCATACTCTGTAAGGCAGAAGTTTCCCTAGTGCTTATCTTATAAAAGAGACAGTGTTGATGAATGAAAAATTTACCTGTTCATTCAAGTGTTTAATAATTCTTTCTGTGAGCCTTCCCAAATGACACTGATTATAATGGTTACAACTGGTTATAACTGGTTATAAATGACATAAAACCATTATTCTTTATTTTGCACCCTGTAGCAATTGTTTCTCTACAGGAAAAGTGAACTAAAGGTTAAGAATTCTTTAGAGAAACTGCACTACAAAATGGTATAATTTTCTATAATTGTTCTTCTCATCTAACACTTAAGTTCTGGAATTTTGAGTGAGAAATTTTCTTTCCCTTTCAAGAATGCACACTTTTAGATTGTGACAGGGAAGAGCAAACAGTTAAGTGAAGTTGAGTATAAATCAAAATGTACTCCCAAGAGAAAAGCAAGAAATGATTAATAATGGATTTGGTAAGTGAGATAAACTCTCAATAGAATTTCATTGGGCTAGTTCAATAATACTGTTAATCCTAAACCTCTCAGAAGTTAAGATGAGAAGAAAGAGGGACTTAAGAGTGTAAGCTGACATCATTGATATAAAATTTAAAAACACACAGAACATGCTAATTATAATTTATAGGTGTTTAGACATATTATGAAAGTATAAAAACAAAGATGGAAACAAAAAGCATGCTCATTTTAGGATGATAGTACTAAGCTCTTGGGAGATGAAGTGGAAAGACATCACGGAAGTCCTCAATGAGGGCTTCAGATATATTTTTCTTTTTTTATTTCATTTTTATAAAGAGAAAATTTCAAGAAAATATGTCAAAATTTTAATATGCATCATATATTGGTGGATGGTAGGTAGTTGTTTTATTGGTGTTTGTAATTTTCTGTATTTTAAAAATGTTTCACATGAACAATGTCTTTAAAAAAGAATTTAAGGAATTGCATTATTTACTTGAATAGAAGAATAAAATCATGGAATTTACAAACTGAGAGGTTAGAGTATGATTCTAGTTTACTTTCTGTGTTTTATAAATGAGGACACAAGGCTCAGAGATTTTTTTTTTTAAGGTCACATGGCTGGACACCATTCAGGATGTAACTAGATCCATGAGGGCCCTCAGCAAGGGCTCTGCCCAACATATCGCAAAGGAGTGGCCCATAAGCAAAACCCTTCTAATGGTGAAATACACCAAATATCAGGGTATGTGACAGAAGACTCTTCCCTGGAGACATCGCAAGCATGTTCGAACATTTTTTAATGGCACTTTGGTCTTGAAATGAATTCAATTCAGCAAATATATTGGGTATGCAATAAGTATAAGGCATTGGGTGTCCTCTCAAGACAAGACTCTTATAGCTCTTTTCCATATTTAACTAGCTTTTAGATGTCTTTCCTCTTAATTGGTTTAATAAAGGCAGAGAGACATAGTAATGAAACCAAATGCCCTTAATACATCAGAGGAAGGGTTAGGAGCCAAAGACCAAGTGGAAAAAAACCCAAACAAACCAGGACACGATTGCTTTGAGTTCTCTAGATGTGAAATGCGTACTTAAAAATAAGTGGTGAAAGGGTGTCTATGGCCAAGTGTTAATGTTCCTCTATGGAAAACCTGAATGATTTGTCATCATTATCAGTCAGATTTCCAGGATCTACAGATATCAGATAGTAAAACTACTCTTTCTAAATCTCTGATAGCCTATGCCATTGATTTTCAACCATTTTTAATCTCATGGCACACATAAACTAATTACTAAAATTCTTCTGTGTATTAAAAAATATATTTTTTGCTGATATGACCAAAACATAGGTATAATTTTGATTCAGTTACACCAGATGGCTATTGTTGAGTTAGCTGTTGTCATTCTTTTATTTGACAGTCTAAGGAAATATAAGTCATTGTCCCTTACTAGTCAGGTATAGCATGTTTTAAAAATTCTTGCATCACCCTGGTTGAAAATCACTAGTCTATGTAAACAAAAATGATTATGAAACCTCTTGGAACAAGCAAGACAATTAAAAGCTACAAAGTAGAGCAGAGCAGGGGCTGTCCTACAGAGGGCGCTCCACGTTGGCTGACAAGAAGAGAGATGTAAATCCTAAACTCCAGTTCATGTGAAACAGAAGGAATTTCTAGAATAGCTTATTGAAATAAGCGTTGGAAGCTCCATCTCTAGATGAATTCTGAGAATAAAATTTCTTCAGATATGACTGAAACCATTTCCTTTAAGGTCAATGGATGGAGCAGCCATGTTCTCCAAGGTTCTCCCAAATCTATGATTCTAAATCTTTTTTTGTTGTCAAAGCTAAATGTTGGTTAACCAGAGTTGCTAGTGTTGTTTGGCTAGAGCTGTAGGTATTGAAGCATGTTTGGGTGCTTCTATATTCCATGACATGAATGGGTTGAAAGAGCTGGTGGCAGTGACTCGGGTAGCTGTGCCATGAGACAGCTGTTGGCAATTGAGGAGCAGACTGAGGACAGAGAAGAGTTTCCCACATGCACTTGGAAGCCACACACGTTCCTGTGGAGGCCACTATTCAGCCATTTCCATACGATCTCATATATCGGTAATGGCAGAGTCTGAATGTTAAGCTGAGGGGGTGCTGTGGAGACAGCCTCACCAACATCCACCTCCCACCCGCATAACCACTGCTACCCACAAGATCATGGGGGTGAAGTGGGGATAGGATGGGGGAAGGAATAGAGTTGACTATACTTCCCAGTTTGCTTGCTCTTTCCCCCTGTAAATTATTGAAATTATAGCTCCCCTCACTCTTAGAAGTGTCCTGTTTGGGTGATAAATTATGTAATTACCCCAGAGTGATCATGGGACATAGGACAAACATATATATGACCTGTGTCAATCCAGCTGCGAAAATTAAAGTCATCCCTTAAAAATCTTGTCACTGTGATGGTTTGTGCTCTAACAGCTGAATTAAGGGGCAGAATGTCAGTATCACCACAATTTCTTACATCCAATTATTGCAAAGGCTGTGAATTTAAATTGTTCCTGTCTTTGAAGCTGCAAATGAGCCCTGTCAAATTCCCAGGGTTCTCTGGGTCCTCGCAGCGACATGAGCCCAGAGAGAGGAGGTTCACTTTACCCACCCAAGTCACCATCCCAGCTCTGTATGGGAGAGTTTGAATATCCTCTAAAAAAATGCTTTTATAAGAATTACCTCTCTATTCAAATTATGGAAAGCTATGCCACATATATTTTGTAGCATGTTTGGTAATATTTTCCTAGAAAATACAAATGATTATCTTTAAGATCAGTCAACATCGAGTATTATCTTTGCACAGATAAAGAATGAATGATTAAATCTGAAAATAAATGTGGATATTTTAAATGAATTGGATTCTTTTGCCATCATCATCTTACTCATGTGTTTTTCACTGTCTGGTAACATTTTAATATACAGCCCATGTTCAAGATCACCAACGGAAGCAGACACAAAGATGAAATGAAATGAACTTCAACAATAAACCGTTTTAGATATTCTGAGCAGTGCTTCCAGTAGGCCAGGGAGTGCCTAATAATGAAAAAAGGTCTCAGGCTCACCAGCAATTCACAAAGCAGCTAATTTGGTATTTCTTGTGGAAAAAGAACTGGAAGCTGCACAGGGTTTGTTTAGGAAAGAACTTGGCCAAGTTAGTTGATTAGAGTGTTTCAGGAAGGACAGTTTACACTCCAGTCACTGTCAGAATACAAAATAGAGATGTGAAGTGAATTCTATCTGGGAATGGCCTTTTCCTGGATCCCACATTAGGGTTGGGTAGAATTGTTCCACATAAAGGAAAATTGTACCTTCCTTTTCTCAAAGAATGGAAGCAACAACAAAAAAATCCATTTAACTGCTAATAAAAGCCCCCACCCCTTACACGCAGAGGTGAAAGAATAAAGGAAACCATCTTCTGTGTGGTTTGGGGTATGCCCAGTATGTAATTAGAAATTCAGCTGGCAAAATGAAAGTGTAGACTTGAAACTGGAATTGCAACCACAAAGGTGGGATTCATGCCACTTGGGAAGAGAAAGGTTGCAGGGAAAAAGTGGGTAGCTTCTGAGCTGGTAAAATATTGAAATTATAGTCCCTCTCACTCTTAGAAGTGTCCTGTTTGGTATTTCACAGTCAAAGGAAGGGACTGGCCTGCCTTGTCTCTCTCATTCAGAGGCCAAGACAGGAAAGTCAGAAATTTTGGTGGGTGGATGCTGAAGAAGAAGTAAGGGGCTCCTGGAGAGAAAATACTGCTTTGAATCTTCTGCTAGCTTTGGATAATATAAGATTGAAAGTGGTGACCTCAAGTTTTGTGACTCATGTTTACAGACCATTGATGGTGGGCTGCAGCTGCTGGGAGTGGGTCACAGGGGTGTGGAGATAATGACCCCCTGAACACAGGGCCATGGGGCAAGCCTGGGGCAGTCAGACCCCCTCTGTGGTGGCCTCAGGCCAGGAGTGGCTGCATCCTTGCTGCAGTGTGATGCTGAAATATTGTCACTTCTATCTATGTATGCTGTGAGGTGAAAAAAAGTTGAGAAGCCTTAGAATAGGGTCCACCTGGGTGGTGGTAGGAGTGAGGGGTATTGAAGTTGTGAGTTGAATTGTGTGTCCCCAAAACATATGTCCAAATCCTGACCCCTGGTACCTATAAATGTGACCTTATTGGGAAATAGAGTATTTGTAAATAATTTAAGTTAGTCTCAAGATGAGATCATCCTGGATTTGGGGGGCTGGGCTGTATCCAATGACTGGTGTCCTTGTAAGAGAAAGGAGGAGATTTAACACAAACAGGAAGTAGGAAATGGGAAGGTAGCGGCAAAAATTGGAGTTAGGTGGCCACATGTCAAGAAATGCCAGGAGCCACCAGAAGCTGGAAGAGGCAAGAAGGGATTCTCCCCTAGAGCATTCAACTTCCGAGTTCTGGCCTCTAAAACTAGGAGAGAATACATTTCTGTAGTTTTAAGCTACCAAGTTTGTGGTAATGTGTTGTGACAGTTCTTGGATGTGAATATAAGTTCTATCTTTTTACCTGTTCTTTGTGGAAAACTTCAACATTTCCTTGCCTTTCCCCTGGTATTCTTCCTTTCCTCCGCATCTCTTTTTCCTGCTCCTCTTATAATGGTCTTTAGTAACCGCTCTATTCTAGGCACTGGTAGACAGTGGGACTTCGGAGACAAGTAAACATGGTGTCTGCTCTCAGCTCAGTTTGGTGAAGGAGACAGACCTACACAGGTATTTCAAAGCATAGTAGATGCTGGAGTTGCTGACCCTATGAAGTGGTTGAGAATCCAGAAGAGGGAACACATAATTTAGTGGGTGTATGGGAAAGTTCTCCCAGAGGTGGGAGCATTTCAGTAGCATCTCTAGAAGGATGAGTGAGCTGAATATGGGAAGAGTGGAAACAGGCACTCTACTCAGAGGGAAATGTCATTTGGGGTGGATCCGTAATGCACGACTCACCAGTGATATGTGGTTCATGTGTGCTTCTTCCTACTTTTGTGACATGTGACAAAATACAGGGCTGTTTGGCATGTTCCATTACCTACACCCCATTTTCTGGGTTGAAATTCTGGATGGTGTTGAGCATGGAAATTGATTGCAGACCAGAGCTGTCCTAAGAGGTGTCCCCACTACTCCTAGACTTCCGGCCAAGATGGAGGCCTAGACAGGCACACTGCATCTCCCTTCACAACTAAGAAGGAATACAACTACCTCAAAACCAGAGACAACCAGAAGTTCCAGAAAATCAAGCTGCATGGAAGTCCAACAAACAAAGATATAAAGAAGAAATACTCATTCAGATAGGTAGGAGGGGTGGAGCTGGGGCAGAGAGAACGCGGTGTGGTGGTGGCAGCAGTGGCAGCAGCAGCAGGCCAGTGGAAAGCACAGTCACACATTTAAAAAAGTCGGGAGGGACACCTGGGGAGCATTCCCACTCCTGACCAGACTGCACAGCTCACAGTCCCAGCATCAGGGAAATCAAGCCTCATTGCTTCTGACTGTGCAGACCAGTGGGGGTTGGGGCAGAGGCAGAAACTGCTGGTCTCTCAATAGAGCCTGCTTGTTTAAAGAGCCCCCACAGTCCTCGAACATCTGCAGACCCACCCATTCTGGGAAAAACAGCCAGGGCAACATCTAGAAAGGCACCAGTCCCATACAAAAGTGGGAGAAGTGCCTGGGAAAGGGGCGAGTGCTGGGCAGGCGGCATTGTTTCCTCTCAGACCCCTCCCCCACATACAGCGCCACAACGTGGTGAAACGGGTTGCCCTGTACTGACGAATTCCTAAGGCTCTGCCCTTTACAATGTAACAGTTTTGACAGCTCTGCCTAAGACACAGAGGCAAACAAACACAGGAGCCTGTCAAGATGAGGAGAGAGAGAAGTATTGCTCAAAAGGGGGAATGGGTCAAGGTTCCAGTGGGAGAACTAAGCGATGAGGAGGTAGCCAACCTAACACATGAGGAGATAGCCAACTTAACAGATGCAGAGTTGAAAACACTGGTGATGAAGATGCTCACAGGCTTGACAGTTATGCTTAAATATGGCAAACGCATGTGGGAAGAAGTGAAACCTCTGCTAAATGAAACAAAGGAAAATCCACACGAAAACAATGGTGAAGGGAAGGAAACCTGGGTTCAAGTCAATTATTTGGAACATAAGGAAGTGAAAAAGAGTCAACCTGTACAGAACGAGCAAACAAGAATTGAAAAAAATGAGGAGAGGCTTAGGAACCTCTGGGACAAATTTAATGTGCTGACATCTGAACCATAGGGGTGCCAGAAGGATATGAGGAAGAGCAAGAAATTGAAAACTCATGTGAGAAAATAATAAAGGAAAACTCCCCAAATTTGGTGAAGGAAATAGACATACAAGTCCAGGGAGCACAGAGAGTCCCAAACAAGCTAGACCCAAAAAGGACCACACCAAGGCACATCATAATTAAAATGCCAAAGCTTCAAGATAAAGATAGAATCTTAAAAGCAGCAAGAGAAAAGCAGAGCGTTATCTACAAAGGGGTACCTATAACACTATCAGCTGATTTCTTAAAAGAAACTTCGCAGGCAAGAACAGACTGGCAAGAAATATTCAAGGTGATGAAAAGCAAGGACTTACAACCAAGATTACTCTATCCAGCAAGGCTATCATTTAGAATGGAAGGGGAGATGAAATGCTTCCCAGACAAGGTAAAGCTTAAGAAACTCATCATCACCAAGCCATTATTATATGAAATGTTTAAGGGACTGACTTAAGAAAAAGAAGATCAAAATTACAAACATTAAAATGACAACAAACTCACAACTATCAACAACTGAATCTAAAAAATAAAAACAAAATCCAACTAAGCAGATCAGAATAGAAACAGAATTATAGGTATGGGGGTCATTTGGAGAGTTATCAGATGGGAGGGGGAAGGGGGAGAAATGGTGCAGGGATTAAAAAGCATAATTGGTTGGTACAAAATAGACATAGGGAAGTTATGAATAATACAGGAAAGGATGAAGCCAAAGAACTTATATGCATGACCCATGGACATGAACCAAGCAGGGTGGGACTGCTGGAGGGAAGGGGGTTACTCGGCAGAGGGAAGCAAAGGGGGAAAAATTGTGATTCTGTAACACCATAATCAATAAAACATACTTAAAAATTAAAAAAAAAATTTAAAGGAAAAAATAAATAAAAAGAGGTGTCCTGAGAGGTAGAGAGGGGCCATATTAAATCCAGGATTGCTTATAAACATGGCTTATTGGAAGATAGGACAATTGGCTGCAAGTGAAATAGAGGCCCTGGGTTCATTTGAATACAGATGCGGGTTCAGCAATCTCCTGGGGGCATGGGGTACAGATCAGGACACCAAGAGGTTGCGATGAAATGCTGAGAGAGGCATTGTGGGTCCTTAAAACCTAGAGGTGAACTGGCCCATTAAGGGCTCTATGTAAAACTTTCTCTACCCCTGGGGAACTTCCCTGGCTGGTTTGGCTCAGTGGATTGAGCGTCGGCCTGCGAGCTAAGTGTCGCTGGTTCCATCTTCCAGTCAGGGCACATCAGAGAAGGAAAACTCTGACTCCAAAAAACCTCCGCTGCCTTGCGGCATACCTCTTCGGGGGAAAGGCTAAGGGAGTAAACCCCGACAGAAAATCCGGAGCCGGAGTCCCTAAGGCGGTTTGACGTCGTAGTCAACACCGGCAACTCCTGCGGCGCACCTGAAGCCAAGCTGTATTGACTCCGTCTTTCCCTTGGACCCTTCAGCTGCGAAGAGAGGGGGGGTCTGCTGCATGGGCAACAGCAGACCCTCCATATCACCCCGCCCAGGCTCTGTAGCTTCAGCTTCACTGGAGGGGACACTCCAGCGTCATCGCAAGATGTCGATTCAACACAGGATGAGACAGATACCGTGTCACTCCCGAGTCGGACTGCACAGCCATTCTCGGCGGTGCAGATAGACTCTTAAGAAGCTACACCATCGTCTCTCGAGACGGACGGCTGCTGACGATGACGACCCCTGGGGAATGGAAAACCAGTATGACTGCTTCATTTTAAAATTAAAGTACTTTGAAGGCTGAGACTTCAGTACTATCCAAGTTTGAAATCTTTGCTTTTGAGTAGTCTGTTATGGCATCTGAGTTTAAGAGCCATTACTTAACCTTCGGCACTCCACATTCTGACTGGAGGCAGGTGCACTTTTTCCTGAAACCTTAGAAGTGTGGACAGTATTCCAAATATGCTACATTAAGCCAAAGGGGGTTAGTTATATTTCCTACCTTTGTGGTAGGTCACTGTTACACAAAAGGAACCAGCTTAGGGTTACATGAGGTGAGGGAAGCAGATGCTTCTGGTGTAGTGTAATACCACTCAGTGTACAAGGTGAAAATGCTGACGGACCTCCCCTGTGTTATCGAGCAAATTACTTAACCCATTTGTGTCTCAGTTTTCTCACCTGTAATATGTTTGTTGTAAAATTAAAATGAGGCAATACATGTCAAGTGCTGAGCACTCTGCCTGGCACACAATCAGGCAACTGTTAAAGGTCTTGATCATGACCATAATTACTCACTGCAAACAATTACATGAGATGATCACATGAAATGCCTAACATAGTTCTAGCACTTGGTAGTTACTCAACAAGTATTAATGCTCCCTTTCCTGAAGGCACTTCCCAGATTACATAGAGTCCTAACTAAGGACTTGAGAGCCCCAATGCATGTGGGTGGAGAGATGTAGAACAGGAAGCAGCAGACACCTGTCAACCACAGAGAAGGGGAGGGCTGTTGTAGTATCTCAAGATAACAGGCCTTGGAGATGACAGAAACCATCACCAGCCGCCCCTGCTCCAGGCCTGGCAATAAACAGTCACTCCTGGTGGCAAACCCATTTCCTTAATGACCTCTCTAGAAACTACTATTAGTGCCTGAAAAAGAGCAAAGGGGTCCTGTATTTCCTAATGTGTGGGTAGGTGGGTGATGGTGGTATGTGTCAGGGGTGAGTGGATAGTCTAGACTGGACCAAGACAAGGGCTACTCTGCGACAAGGGGGACATCATTGAACATAGGCTTTGTGCTACACATGCATGATCTCATTTGAGTCCCACAATAACCTGGAATCATGGACATTAACTCTCTGTTTTTATAGGATAGGAACTAAGGTTTGGAGAGAACAGTGACCTGCACAAGGCCAAACAGCTGGCGAATGCAGAGCTGAGAATCAAACTCAGACAAATCAAAAGCACCGCTTCCTTTCCCTCCACCATTAAAGTATATCAGACCCTCTCTCTCAGTCTGATGGCCCTTTGATGATGAACACATACCCTGTTTTTCCAATAAGATATTTTTCTTCTAAATTTTGTTTTGAAAGACAAAGGAACATTTTTTAAATTCAGGTAAATAAGGTGTTTTTGTACCTAGAGGAATAACTAAGACACTTCAGAAAATAATAGAATTGAACATACAAACTTTTTAATTTAGTGGAAATACTATATTCCTGTAAATGGTTTACCTAGTTTTGCTTTCAAGAGAGGAATAAGCCAGGACATTACAGGAAAAGACTATTTTCCTTGTGAATCTGGGACAAATTGAAACTAGAGTGTTTTTGCTACATTTTTATATAGAAAAAAATATCTTTGGGAAAAGAACTTCTGGATTGTTTTAGATATTTATTTTAGTGCCTTAATATAAAATTTGCAGTAAAAAAGAGGTGATATAGGGATCCTGTGGAATATCTGCTAGATCTAGTTTCTTAACCTTGGCACTATTCAGATTTTGGGTTAGATAAGTTCTTTGTTTTGGGGGGCTGTCTGGTATGTTGCAGGGTGTTCAGCAATATCTCTGGCCTCTACCCACTGTATGCCAGTAGCATCACCCAAGTCTTGGCAATCAAAGATGTCTCCAGACATTGCCAAATGTCCCTGGGGACAAAAGCACACACTGTTGAGAATGACTGAGCTAGATGAAAAAATGTTATCATCAATTAATATTTGTGCTTATCTTCATGATTTGTGGTATTCTATCAACAGCACATCTGCTTCCCCACAGTTCTCAAGATGCAAGGGAACAGCAGAACAGAGACCTCTTGACGAAAGGATTTTATTAGGACTCCATTATACTACTGTTTACTTTTATTATTTTTTAAAGATTTTATTAATTTATTTTTAGAGAAAGAGGAAGGAGGGAGGAAGAGAGAGAAGTAGAGAAACATCGATGTGCGAAAGAAACATTGACCGGTTGCCTCTCACACGCCCCCAGCTGGGAACCTGGCCTGCGACCCAGGCATGTGCCCTGACTGGGAATCAAACTGTGGCCTTTTGGTTCACAGGTGATGCTAAATCCACTGAGCCACACCAGCCAGGGAAATTCTCCTATTTTTAAAATTACAGCTTTATTGAGATCAAATTCACATACCATAAAATTCACCCATTTAAAGTATATAATTCAGTCGTTTTTAGTATATTCACAGAATTGCCCAACCACTACCACTATTTAATTTTAGAACTTTTTATTACCCTCCAAAGAAACTCCATACCCATAAGCAGTCTCTCCCTGCTCCTTTCCAAGTCCCTGACAACCAGCAATCTACTTTCTGCCTTTATGAAATTGTAGGGTTCCATTTTAAATGTGAGATATTTGGTGTGAAAATGTAATAGCCAAAGTGAATAGAGTCTCTTCCTCTGACCCAATGACTTCTCTTCTCCCTTAGATATTTTTAATCTTGTTTTAAAGATTCTTCTTCCAGGAAGTCTTTCCTGGTGTCCTCACTGGTCTGACTGTTACAGCCACTTGGTGATTTACAAGCTAAGAAACCCTGGCCCAGCTCCTTCCCATAGCCCCTACCTCCTCTTCTAAATTCTTGTGACTTGTTTTTAACTCTTATAAAGTTATGTCTTACAGGATATCTAGCCTTTTGCCAAGATAATGGGTTTACGAAGAGTTCGACCATGACTAAAAGCTGCAGCTGCAGCCAGAGATAACCTTATGGCCCCTGCAAACTACCAGACACTCTTGCGGTGCTGCCCAGCCCCAGCTTCCCAAGGCTGCTACCCGCCAAAGAAGAAACAAAGCCCTTATAAAACCCTATCCCAACTCCATTCATCATTGGTGCCTTGTTAGAGACTCAGGTCTTGGCTGGCAATAAAACCCTTCTTGTTTGCTCTATTCACTGCTTCAGAGTGTTCAGTCTCGCATGTGAAGCCGCAATATGACTATCTAATCATCGACCCAGGGCTCCTTTCTTCTTGACTGTAGAGCCAAACGCAGCTCACTTTGGTAGATGAACTTTGCTGGGGAAGATCATAGCTTAGCAAAATCCACAGTGCCACAGTCAGTATTGTTTGGTGGCTGATCTGACCTCGGCCGCAAAGTATGATCTGTAGGGTAAAAAATCAAACAGACAAAATGAAAGATATTTAGTGAGGAGTTAGACCAGCTAGGTCTGCAGTTGGTCAGATTTCTGGAAAGTTGTATCAGTGACTGAGGCTTTTTGGGCTTGGACACTGGGGTGATGGGCAGGGGTAGAAAAGTCAAAATGAAAATCCACAAGCGACCCCAGCTGCAACACTCAGTTACAACAGAAAAACACAAGCAGAGAGTGTTAGTTCTCACATGGTTGTGGTTTTGTTTGTGGAGAGCCAGAGCAAGAAGCTGGTTGCTGGTCCTAAAGCTACTAACCTCCCACCCTCCAACTTTGGAGAGGTGCCAGGAAGTCCCCACCCAACAGTGAGACCTCTGTGAGAGAGACGTGGGAAGGGAAGGAGACCAACTTTCCTGAGTGTTTACCATTTGTCAGCACTGGGTCAGTATGATAATAGCTAAGAACACAGTATCCGCCAGGTGCTCAGCTCCACTCTAAGTGCTCAGGTTTAATTCTCAAAGCAACCCAATGAGATAGGTGCTATCACTATGCTCATTTTAGAGATGAAACAACTGATACCCAGAGGGATTAAGTTGCTTAAGGTCACTGAAAAAGGGTGGTATAATGTTCTGGTCCAGAATCCGAGTGTGTAACCATTGCACACCCTGCTTCTCTGAGGAACACTGTGGAATCTGACATATATTAACTTCGATTAGTTCTCCTGGCAGGCAAAGCTTGAATATTATTACTCCATTTTCCCAATGTGGAACCTGATGCTCAGAGAGATTAATTGTCATACAGCTCACAGGTGGCAGAATCAGGATTCGACCCCAGGTTAACTGTGTTCATCCCACAAACAAGCAGCCAAGGATAGTACCAATGTCTGGGTCCTTGCAAAGGTCAGCCTGGAAACCTTAGCTCTTATCCTGATGGAAATAAGAACCCCTGTTTATTAAGGAGAAATTACTTAGCTGCTTTCTTATCTCCAAGTGAGAGTGAAAGATACAAAATTTCTCTAGAAGGATCTGAAAAGACTTTCTGGCAGAGGTAGAAAGAATATGGAAAAGGAAGCATGATGCTCAGACTTAGAATCCTGAAAAGTAGTTAGGAGAAATAGGATTCAACTGTTTGTGCTCCTTGGAAGAATATTTCAGACTTGAGGATTGTGAGTATGTGAGGTAAGCTTGGAGAGGAGGGCTGGGGGCCGGGCCAGCTCGGTCAGGAGGCTGACTCAGCACTTCACTTGCTGGAGAGGCTCACCTCCTGCAGAGGCCTGCCTGTCTGGGAGATCAGCACACCTCAAGCCTGATGAATAGAGATGAACACACTTTGAACCTGAATGGAAGCTCATCAAAGAAGAGAGCTAATTATGGAGCTAGTTATTTACATAATTGAGATAACAATCTTGAAAACAGTTATACTTCAGAGATTCATGATTTCAATCAGTCTGAAAATAATGAAGAACAACACAGATCAAGCCAGGCTAATGTGCACAACTATTAAACATAGAGATCTCAGCACCTATACATAGAGCAAAATGCCAGGGATTGCAAATTCTTAGCCATTATGGAGAAATGGGGTAATGGATTAAAAAAAAAAGTATGGAAAATAAAAATTGATCAAGACAGTTATTTGAATGTGGAATTATATGAATCTATAACTGCTTTAATCAAAGTATATAGCTGTAGCATAAAAGAATATATCTTAGTGAAAGCTAAGTGGATAGAAACATGGTATAAATGAAAGAACTTTATTACCATAAAACCATAAAGTTCAATTTTATGCAAAAGTAAAAACGACAGGCAATATAACAATTGGGCCATCTAAGAAATAATATTCCACAGACATAATCTACTTTTGGGCTAGACAGTTTGATTGCTTTAGTAGCAGATAACTGACCCCATGAGGTGACTTGTTCTTCCTCTGGAGGCTTTTTTTGCCTACAGACTTATATACATGCCATTCCTTCTGCCTGCAGTATCCTTCCTCCTCTTGCTGACTAGCAAACACATATTAATCCTGCAAGATGGAATTTACGGCAACCTGATAGCATAGTAAAAAGAGGGCTTTGGGCCTGGAGTCCTAGCTCAGCCATTAACCAGTTGTCTGGTCTTGAGCAGTTTACTTAACCTCTCTGATCCTCTGTTCCCCACAGCCTTTGATAGGCAAGGTTAATCTCCATCCCTATAGAGTCACCTTTGCTTTCCTTATCATTATCACAGCATTCACAATTATAGACCATTGGCTGTTTATGTGCATGTAGCATTTGTGTTGCAGTCAAGGGTCTTGGGTTCAAATTCCAGAGCTGCCACTTACTGGCTAAGCCTCATTTTCCTCATTTTCAAAATGGGATAATGCCTTTTGAGTCAAAAACTAACAGCTAATCACCAAACGTGTTCCTCTGCCTCCTGGGCACACAGTGAGATTGCATTTCCCAGCCTTCCCTATAGTGTCGCAGGGTCATGTGACTGAGGAGAGCCAGTGGAATATGAGCAGGAGTTATGAGGACTATTCACAATACTGACCCTTAAGAAGCCTTCCATGTTCTCCTCTTTGCCAGATTAAGGCAGTTTAGAGCTGTGACCGAATAATCATTGTTTTAAGGGTAGGGGAAGACTTAGCCTCTGAATGGGTATTCCTACTTAGTGTGGGCTTCAAATGAGTGAGAAATGAACATATCTTGTAGTAAGCCACTGATAGCAGGGGGTTTTGTTTGTTATAGTAACTAGCATTACCCTAACTAATACACCAATCCCACAGAAGTGTTTATTGCTGTGAAGATTATAACAATAGTTAACAGAGTTCTTGGAACATAACAGACTCTTAACAAAATCTGACAAATGAAAGGGCTATTAAGTACTCCAAAAGAGAAAATAGAATTAGTACATAAAATTATTTTCTCTTATGTCAAGTCTAATTTTTTTTCTATTGAGTTAGATACAAATATAATTGGGACTCCTAAAAGTTTGTAAGGTTTGTACTCTCTGTGGCTCTTTTAGTTTAACTTATAATCAAATGTTTCACAGATTTCCAAAATATTGGTGCTGAATGGAACCTTAGTGAGGAAGTTACACACAGCTTCCTCATTTTGTACATGGAAAAACCAAGGCTTAAAGAGGTTATTATCCCTGGGTAAGCAGGTGCAGAACAAGGACTTGTAACTTGTAATTAATTTCACAATTAAAAGAGAAGTTTTCTGATTGTAAAAGTTACAAATGATTGTTGCTGAAAATTGGAAAAATAAAAATGTTTTATTTGATGGAGAAAATAAGAATAGCTCTAGTGTAGATATGAATTATATTTCTAATCTTTTATCGATGTATATGTGTCACAGAATTTAACAGAGATGGTAGTGATCACAAAGTTTAAAATCCTGGGCACTAATACTTGACCCTGGACCTCAGGGAACATTCAACGCTCCTTGGATCTGAGATTAGTGTGGGGTAGGCTTGCTGTGGCTGTTTTGACAAAATGACATCCCATAGAGTGGAAGGGTTCCCACCTCTTTCTTGAGGAGGCTGATGCGGTGGGGTGAAAGCTGGAGCCTGCATGTTCTGGGCCAAGCCCTCTGCATGGTGGGCGGCAGGGGGAGGATGAGTCAAGCTCTGCGGTCCTGTGGACCCAGATACAGTCCCCGGTGTACAGTTTTCAAAGCCAGGAAGCTGGAGCTGTGGAGTAAAGGCCAGGAAGCATCTTTGCTCTCCTTCCAAACAACTCTCAAACAGTTCTGCCCTCAAATACCCTGAATGATGATTTTTGGGAACTTCTTTTTACTCTAATGTAACTTCTCACCCATGGTAATTTGCTAATGATTTCAATAAACCCTAAGGGAAGAGGGTTGTTCTTTCATAGGTACCCTTTAGCCCCCAAGATGATGGATTCATCCAGATAAATGGCCAAGAGCAGACCCTCTATGCCCTATGAGGTGTAGTTATAGTCTCTCCAGCAGAGGCCCTCATTGCCACTATGTCTCTAATGAACATCCTGCTGGGGAGTGGGGGGCAGGGGCAGGTGGGGGTCAGCATTGCGGCTTTGACCGCAGAGGAAACCACAAGTTAACATTTGACAACAAGGGGAGATTGTTTTACTAAGAGGAGATTTGGGTTCTTGGGGTTCTTTCATGAATGCCATTGCTCCGTAAGTTTGGTATTTGAGGACAGCTTGATGGACAAATTGAGCCTGATTTCTTCACACCATTATGAGAAACTTACCCCCCCCCTTTTTTTCCTGAACACCCTTCTCCAACCAGTGCCATGTTCCTTGCCAGCTCTTACTCAGACTTAGCTTCTGCAATGATGTTAGACACATCTGTAACCCATATAAAGATGAGTTGACACACGTGGCCCTTCCTAACATGGAGTCACGTTCAAAGTAAAAATCTGTCTGTTACCCCAAAATACATGAAAGTAACATGAGCCTTCATTACAGTTTATTGAGAAAATGCTGAAGACAGATTCTAGTCATCATGCACAGAAAATTTCTAAAAATTCTTACTCTCCATGCTCCAATACAGCAGCTTCTCCCCAGACTCTCTCTTCCCCAATTCCCCCACCAGTTGTGCTCCTAACCAGTGGTTGGGAGCAGGGTCCCTTGCTCCTAGCTCTTCACATAACATATCTCTTTCTAACTCAACCCTTGCCAGCTGTTGAGGATCTTGCCCCACAGCCTCTGTTACACAGGTAGAAAAAACCCAGAACTCTTTCAGGTAGGTTAAAGGGCAAGGCTCTCAACATTGATATGTTAATATTTCCCCCTGTCTCAGAGCTTAAATTCATCCCTTCATTTTTAGTTGTGCTTTCTGGTAGCATGGCTTCATTTCCATGATGGAGGCCTTCACACGTAGCATGCTTACACATGTATCAGGCAATGTGAAATCTGGATCAAGCTCACAGAACTGAATAAAAAAGGAGGAGACTGTGTCAAAGACATTGAAAACAAAAGCTTATGGTAGACAACAGGAAGCAGCGAGTTGTTCCCAAAACAACTCCCTTTAGCCTCAAGAATCCTTTTCTCTGTTGGCCACTTCTTCCCCTTTCCTTTCTGTCCCACCGTACACCCATCACACAGCTGTCCACAGCAGCTCCCATAGACACTACCCAGCACAGGATTTTGCTGGCTTCTGCTATGAAGGAAATAAGAGCCTCAAAGGAAAACCTGCAGGGTAGGGAAAGTGAGTACATATTTATACCGAATTCCACATATATGGATAGGAAAAACCACCCTGAAACCCTGAAACTGAGAGTTAACACCTCGAGCCAAAGAGAAATGTGAAAATGAAGGCTTCTCAGCATTGCCGACACTTCTAATTGGCAATGCACTATCACTGCCCCCCTCGAAAATTGTAGTGGGTTGTATAAAGTCACAGGGAGGTTTTATTTGAAAAATAGAACTGTAGCTGACATGATCAGCTTCTTGGTACAGGAGAGATCATGTTACCCAGAAAGCATCTGTGAGGAGAGGTGGGGTCGTCTAACCTGGGCTGGGTCACCCTCCAGTTTGCACACTACTGGATTTCTCTTTGGTAGGCACATAGCAGCTGTCTGATAATCACTGGTTGTTGATAGACTGATTAATTAATCACATTCGGCGCATCATTTTAGGGAACTCGAGAAAAGAAAGAGGTGTTGTAGGGAGATCTGAAAACAAAGAATGGCAGTTCTGACAAAGAGCTGTGGAATCAGCTTCTCTGCGCTCGTGGAAATTACTGCTCAACTTCTGTAGCTATCGCATGAAAGTGTTTTCTCTGTTGTTGAGCTGAGTGGCATTTCCCCCATTTCTCCAGGTTATGTTGGTCAAGTTCACTTCCTTCTCCTCCATGTCCTCTATCACCCCATCCCCACTGTGTCGATGACAAGGACAGACACAGGACCCCATTTTCAGCCTCCTCTCCCACATTCTGAAAGATGGAACGTACCATGGATAATGGCTTTGGTCAGAGGCTGCCTGCCCTGGGAAGCACATGCAGCACCAAAACATGAGATGGCTCATGCCTAAACCCCTTTTGTCATGAACACTTCCTCCCCAGAACATTGCTGGAGTCATCATCTGCTGTAAGCCATTTGCAACCCAGGTGAATAAGGCGTTTTGACTTCTTTTTCATGTGAAACAATCTTTGTCACAAAGCTGACTTGATGGCAGTGAGATTTCCCAGTGAGGCTGTTCCCAATTCCATTACGTCATTCATCCTTTTAGCAAAAACTTGTAGTGTTCTTATTTCGTGCTTACTGTGCTACATGCTAAGACTGAAAAAAGATGAACAATACCAGTCCCTCGCCTTCAGCAACTCAGAGTCTAGAAATAAACAGAAATTATTGCAATACAAACTCATAGTACCTGGTTTAATGTCAGCTCTGTGGGACCTGCTCCAGCCTTGGGCCATGGATGAGAAAGGAGGGCAAGCACTCCAGCCAGATGGAAGCTCTTTCTCCTTCTCCGAACCATTTGGTCTTCTTTTTATTTTATTTTATCTTATTTAAATTGTATTTTATTGATTATGTTGTTACAGTAGTCCCAATTTTTTTCCCTTTGCTCCCCTCTGCCCAGTACCCCCCTTCGCTCCAGCAATCCAGCCCCCCTTAGTTCATGTCCATGGGTCCTGCATATAAGTTCTTTGTCTTCACCCTTTCCTATGTTATTCTTAACTCCTCCCTGTCTATTTTGTAACAACGAATTATGCTTCTTAATCCCTGCACCATTTCTCCATTCCTCCCCCTTCCCTCTCCCAGCTGATAACCCTCCAAATGATCCCCATACCTATGATTTTGTCTCTATTCTGACTTGCTTAGTTGGATTTTGTTTTTATTTTTTAGATGCAGTTGTTGATAGTTGTGAGTTTGTTGTCATTTTAATGTTTGTAATTTTGATCTTCTTTCTCTTAAGTAAGTCCCTTTGACATTTCATATAATAATAACTTGGTGATGATGAACTCCTTTAGCTTTACCTTGTCTGGGAAACATTTCATCTGCCTTTCCATTCTAAATGATAGCCTTGCTGGATAGAGTAATCTTGGTTGTAAGTCCTTGTTTTTCATCACCTTGAATATTTCTTGCCAGTCTGTTCTTGCCTGCGAAGTTTCTTTTAAGAAATCAGCTGATAGTCTTATAGGCACCCCTTTGTACGTAATGCTCTGCTTTTCTCTTGCTGCTTTTAAGATTCTGTCTTTATCTTGAATCTTTGGCATTTTAATTATGATGTGCCTTGGTGTGGTCCTTTTTGGGTCTAGCTTGTTTGGGACTCTCTGTGCTCCTGGACTTGTATGTCTATTTCCTTCACCAAATTTGGGGAGTTTTTCTCTATTATTTTCTAAGTTTTCAATTTCTTGTTCTTTCTCATATTCTTCTGTCACTCCTGTGGTTCAGATGTTGTCACATTTAAAGTTGTCCCAGAGATTCCTAAGCCTCTCATTTTTTTATATTCTTGTTTGCTCATTCTGTATAGGTTGACTGTTTTTTGATTCCTTATGTTACATATAATTGATTTGGACCCCAGTTTCCTTTCCTTCACCATTGGTTTTGTGTGGGTTTTCCTTCATTTAGCATAGCCTCCACTTCTTCCCTTATGTGTTTGCCATACTTATGCATAACTGTCAAGCCTGTGAGCATCTTCATCACCAGTGTTTTGAACTCTGCATCTGTTAAGTTGGCTATCTCCTCATGAGTTAGGTTGGCTATCTCCTTGTCACTTAGTTCTCCCCCTGGAACTTTGATCTGGTCCCCCTTCTAGGCCATATGTCTCTGTCTCCTCATCTTGACAGGTTCCTGTGTTTGTTTGCCTCTGTGTTTTAGGTAGAGCTGCTGCTCCTGTTACATTGTAAGGAGCGGAGCCTTAGGAATTTGTCAGTGCAGGGCAACCTGTTTCACCACGTTGTGGCACTGTTTGTTGGGGAGGGGTCTGAGAGGGAACAATGCCACCTGCTCAGCTTTATTTTCCCTGGCTTGGGAATCATGAGCTGTGTGCAGTCTGGTATTGTGCTGAGAGTGCTCCCCAGGTGTCCCTCCCAACTTTTTAAAATGTGTGACTGCACTTTCCGCCAGCCTGTCGCTGCCACTGCTGGTGCCACCACCACACCGCAATTTCTCCACCCTGGCTCCGCCTCTCCTGTCTGTATGAGTATTTCTTCTTTCTATCTTTGTTTGTTGGACTTCCATGCAGCTTGGTTTTCTGGAACTTCTGGTTGTCTCTGGTTTTGAGGTAGTTGTATTTCTCCTTATTTGTGGAGGGAGACACAGTATGTCTTTCTAGGCCTCCATTTTGGCCAGAAGTCCCATCTGATCTTCTCTTTAGTTAATTTTGTCACTTTTGTTTTTCAACTGAATTAACTGAAATTTTACTATATATTTTTAATATTTTATTTATTTAGTTTCTGAGAGAGAGGAAGAGAGGAAGAAAGGGAGAGAAACATCAGTGTTCGAGAGATCCATGATCATTCTTCCCCAACTGGGGACCTGGCTCACAACCCAGGCATGTGCCCTGACTTGGAATTGAACTGGCACACTTTCCATTTACAGGCTGATGCTCAATCCACTGAGCCAAACCAGATGGCTAATTTTGTCACTCTTAACCTTATTTTCCTATCTTGTATTTTTACCCTCTGCCTCCACCCATTCCTTGCCTTCATCCTCCCTGACACAGTCAACAACTTTGTATTGGTTCAGTTTCGACCAGGTTTTCAGACTTTCATATTATCCAATCCTTGGCCCTCTTCCCCCATGGCCTCCATAGCCCGACATTGGTCAGGTACCTGACTGGTCCCCTGGCCCTCAGGCTCTGGCTCTTCAGTCATTCTGCTATGTGCAATCTAACATGAATTAGATTGCATCACTCCTCTCTTAGCTTACAGCATGACTAGGCTGTCACCATCTGCAGACACTTGGTGGAGAACTGGGAATTAATGCATTCCCTGACCCAGGAAGAAATGTAAATGGAAGGGAAGGGGACTCATCCTCCAGTTAGGAGAAATGAAGGTAGGGCTCTTGTGGGGACTGCTCAATGGAATCACTTGGAGAGCTTTCCTAAACCACAGACACCAGGGCTGCACAACCCCCTCCAGTCACTGGATGGGAATCTCTGGCTGAGAACTGAGTGTCTATAGATTTAAAAAGCTCCCCTGAGTGATTCTAATGAACAGTGAGTGTCATCATCCACCATGCCAGGGAACCCAACAAGATCTATACTTTGGGGTGGATTATGTCCTTTGAAAAAGGGCACTCATATCAGCTCCACCTCATGGGAGGTGGTCTCTTTGATGGTTCTTTTGCTCATGGTTCCAAACAAAACAGTGACCAGTTGGCCCAGGAGGCCATCACAGCCTTAATCTTGGCTCCGCTGCTCTGCAAGCTCTATCTGATTCATCTACTTGCCAACAGCCAATCTGTTTCACATGTAATATATATTTTAACACTAAACCAATTCCTCTCATATATGTGTGTGTGTGTGTGTGTGTGTGTGTGTGTGTGTGTGTGTGTGCTGCTTTCGTAGGGACTTAATCCACAAAATTTTAGTTCTCTCCTTAAAATAACACAGTAGTATATTTTATGAAGCACGACTTTAGCCACATGCAATCTTTGCTTCAGGCTTGATTTGGAAAGCATCTTCATAGTTAAGGGTTTGTGATAATTTGGTAGTTTTAGAAAATATGTAGATTTACTTCTAATTCACTAGGAAAAAAATCTGTTGATCTTGTAGGTCATTTTTTTAAAAAAGTCTTGGTTTGTTTCATTTCAAGATTCAGCAAATGTGTGTATGTGTATTTGAAGTGAGGGGGAAGGGTTTTATTTGATTATTGGCATATTAACTCACTTCTTATTAGGAAAACATTTCCTTTGGTGCTAACCACAACACAGCAGCTGCAGAAAACTACTCCATGGCCACACACACACACACACACAAATGTACAATATATAGGATGGCTCATATTTTTTTGGAAGATGGTAGATAAGTTCAAGACTTTTTTGTGTTGTTACATAAGTCTCTGCTCCTGCCCTCAGGCTGATCCAAACAGCTTCATTATTCAAGACAGGGTGGCCAGGATTTGGGTGAAGCTGCCTCGCGTGGGAGCATTTCTGCTCCTCACCCTGAAGTACTCCAGACTTCATTGTGTACTGCCTACCATGCGGTATCAGCCCGAAAAGCCCATTTGTCTGCACATCCTCAGTTCTACCTGCCTTGGTTTCTTAATGCAGGACCATAATTTTGACTCAGTTGCCCTTCCCCTACCCCTAATTTCTTCACCAGTTTTCCCCACCTAATAATTATAAAGAAAAATGCCAGCAACAAAATCTTCCTCTCCTCTCTTCTCTTCCTCTTTTATCTACATAAATGTCCTTGACTGAGAGACATCTAGTACAGCACATCCATTAATTTTTAATTTACCTCTTCTTGTGGTTACTATTTTCCAGGGACTGAAGGACCTAAACAATGGTCTCCAAAATCTTATGCTAAGTGAAATAAGGCAGTCAGAGGAAGACAAGTACCATGTGATCTCACTTATATGTAAAATCTAATGAACATAATAAACTAACAAACAAAATAGGAAGTGACTCAGGTGCTGAGAACAGACTGACAGCTGTTGGAGGGGAAGGGGTTTGAGGGGCAGGGTGAAAAAGATGAAGGGATTAAGCAAAAAAAAAAAAAAAAGAAAGAAAAAGACACAGACAACAATATGGTGACTGCCAGAAAGAAAGGGTGGTGGAGGGAGATGGAAAAGGGCAAAACAGAGATAAGTGGTGGCAGAAAGAGATTTGACTTTGGGTGGTGAGTGCCTGACGCAGTGTGCAGATGATGTGTTACTGAGTTATACATTTGAAACCTGTGTGGTTTTATTAACCAATGTCGCCGCAGTAAATTCAATAAAAACACACAGAAAAAGAATAAAGAAGCCCAGAAACCTTGGGTTGAGCCTTTTTTCTTGTAGGCAAGGATAGAGCTGAGGGCATAATTGACTTTGATCAAATAAATATCTGTTATCTGAAACAGCCTGTTCAAGGCGAATATGGATTTTCATCAGATTAAACCCAAGCTTGTGAGCCAAAGATTTTGTGATTGAATATTATTAGTAAAAAGAAAAATAATTCTGAGAGATGGCATACTGAAAGGGTTATTTCCCACAGGAGAGCTGTCCCTGGGGCAACCCAGAGGATTCTAAGGAGAGATAGCTACAGAATCATGGGGCAGCTTCATTGTGGCTTCAGACTAAGGAAATCCACAAAGCACCTTTCAGAGAGGTTCATATTTGCTGCTGGTGTTCTTTAGGGGTCTGGGGATGGCCCACTTGGCCTTTGAAGCATACACTCTTATTGGAGGACCTCATCCACTCCTTCAACCATCCCTTATCTGTACCTTGACACCTTCCACAGTTCTATATCCAAATAGCTATCTCTTATACAATTGGATCCAATTACACAATAGCCTCCTGGGAATCTCCAGGTATGTCCAGAACAAAACTCACTCTCTGGACACTTTCAGTCCTACCATCCTCTTCTCTTGAGTGTTCCTCTCATGATTATGGTACTTTTGCCTATCACATTTGTAGGCTGAAAACCTTAGGGCTCTCCTCTGTTCCTTTTTTCTACTACCTTGGCCAATGGTTTAGCTGTTAAGACTCCTGATGTCAGATACATCTTTTAAGACCATCTGAACCATCTATGTCCTAGTTCATGTACTTGACATCTCTTGCCTCAATGGGAAAATGCCCCCCAGCTGAGCTTTAGGATAGCTTTATAGCTTTCACTCTGGTCAGTATTCTATACTAGCAGGAACCATTGTTCCATAGCGCATGTTCTTTCAGGCTATAGGCAATACATTTTCACAGGCACTTAGAAGTCTGCAGGATAAGATCTAAATGTCTCTTTATAGCTTTTCAGATGTTTCCCTACTGGGATTCAACCTACCTCACCTCGCTAGCCTTATCTTACTCAAAAAGTGGCACTCCTCATTCTCTACCTACTAAACTCTTATTGCTCTGTAGGATGAAGTTACTCCAATATATCATTTAAATTCTTATGCTGTCTTTACTGTGTGCCAAGTACTCTGTCAGGAACCACAGATTCAGAGGGGAGTTGGGCACAACTCCTAGAAGCACTCAACACCCAGATGGGTAACTAGACAAGAGGTCATGACAATGAACAGGAGAGAGATAAGAACATTCTGTAGGACTTCAAAGAAGGGAACCTTCTTCCTGAGAGGCTTAGAAGCCTTCTTGAGGAGTTAGCTGTTAAACTAGGATTTGAAAGACAAGTGCAGAAAGAACAGCATGTTCAAAGACACGGAAAATGGCAAAGTATGTCCGTGGAACAATGAGCAAGTCCACATGGCTGGAGTGGAAGATACCCAGAGGAGCATGGTAGGAAAGGAGGCTAGAGAGGTAGGTGGGTGAAGAACTGAGTATGCCAGATTACATTTGTATTGCCATTTTTATTCTCATTCATGATGAACATGTGATCTGTATGAGTTTCCTAAGGCTGCTGTGAAAAATTGCCACAAACTGGGCGGTTTAAAGCAACAGAAATTTATTCTTTCACAATTCTGGAGGCTAGAAGTCAAAAACCAAGATGTCAGCAGTGTTGGTTCCTACTAGAGGCTCCGAAGGAGACTCTACTTAATGCCTCTCTCCTAAATTCTGGTGGTTTCTAGCAATTGGTGTTCTTTGGCTTATAGACATATCATTCCAATCTCTACCTCTGTCTTCGTATAGCATTTCACTTTCTGTGTCTGTGTTCTATCTTTCCTCTTCTTTTTTTTTTTTTTCAGATTTAATGTGTTTTATTGATTAAAATATTACATTTGTGCCAATTTCCCTTCCCTCTGCTCCCCTCCACCCGGTGGCCCCCCTCCCTCCAGTTGTCCCCCCCTTTTGGATTATGTCCATTAGTTGTGCATACAGTTCCTCCCAACCTCTCTCCGTCTATTCCATTCCCTCCTACCTTGATCCCCAATTCCTATATCATCTCCCTCCCTTTCCCCCTTCCCCCTCCCTGTTGACCTCCCCCCAATATGCTTCCCGTACCCACGGTTCCTTTTCCACTCTCGTTGCCTATTTAGTTTGCCTTTGTTTCATCTCCTTAGCTTCTGTTTTTTAAACCAGTCCCTTTAACATCTCATATAACAGTGGTTTGGATCTAATGAACTCTTTCAGTTTTATTTTGTCCTGGAAACACTTTCTCTGTCCTTCTACTCTGAATGACAATTTCGTTGGATAGAGTATTCGTGGTTGTAGGTTTTGGATTTTCATTACTTTGAATATTTCTTGCCATCCCTTCTTGCCTGTAGGGTTTCCCTTGAGAAGTCTGCTGATAGTCTAATTGGGACCCCTTTGTACATAATTCTTTTCTTCTCTCTTGCTGCTTTTAAGATTCTCTCTTTATCTTTAATTTTTGACATTTTGATTATAATGTGTCTTGGAGTGGTTCTCCCTGGGTCCAGTCTCTTGGGAACTCTCCTTGCTTCCTGGACCTGCAAGTCTATTCCCTTCCCCAAGTCTGGGAAGTTCTCCTTTATTATATTTTCACTCAATTTTTCAAGTTCTAGTTCATCTTCCTCATTCTCTGGCAAACCAATGATTCTTATGTTGGGCCTTTTATAGCTGTCCCAGAGGTTTCTGATCCTCTCATTGTTGCTTCCCATTTCCTCTCGCTGCATTGGTTGACTGCTTGTTCCTTCTCCATATTCCAGTTTGTTGAAATGAACTCTGGATTTTTTTTCCTCACCATCTGTCTCGTATGTGGTTTTGTTCCTTTTGTTATGAAAGTTTTTCGCTTCTTTCTTATCTTTTTCCTGCTCTTTTGTGAATTCTGTAAGCCACCTGATAACAATGGCCCAGAACTGAGCCTCTGACAGGTTTCTTATCTGTTCATCTGTCAGGTTCTCTATCTGCTGCCTGGTGAGCTGTGTCACCGGGATTTCTATAGTTGTCTGCCTCATTTTGACAGATGCGTTTTGTTTTCTTGGGCCGGCTGTCGGGGGCAGTGCCTGTGTACTCGTAATGACCCAGCGACCGGCGCCGTTTGGCATCACAAGTCAGCGACCGGCGCCTGTCTGCGACCTATTTCGCAGCCCTGTGGTGCTTTCTTTCTTTGGGGGCGGGGGTCCAAGATGGATTCACACAGTTATTCAGCTAGGAGACCGGGATCCGTCCTCCCGCCCCCCTGGGCCTCACTGTTCAAGGCGATGCGGTGGCCGCTCTCCCCAGCGCTGGGGTCGCGCACCCAGGGGCTTGACTGCCTCCAGGATTTTTCGCCGCCCCGCCCGCGGCTCCGCAAACAGCTTTGCCCTCTTTAACTCTTACCTGCCCGAATGGCACTGCTGGTTTATAACTTCATATGTTGGGCTTCCGTGTAGTTTTATTTTCTGGAATTTCTAGTTATCCTTTGTTTTGAAGTAGTTGTATTCCTCTCTAGTTGTAGAGGGAGACTTAGCGTGTCCGTCTAAGCCTCCATCTTGACCGGAAGTCTATCTTTTCTCTTCTTATATGTACACCAGTCACTGGATCAGGGCCTACCGTAATCTAGTATAACCACTTTCAAAGACCCTATTTTCAAGAAAGGTCACATTCAGAGTTACCAGGAGTTGGCATTTAAACATATTTTTTTATGGGACACAATCTATCCACAACATAATATTTTGTTTTCTTCTTTGCAGCCCAAAAGTAAGGGTTTTAATTGAGAAAATCATGCCAAGCCCGGAGTCACAGGTACACTAGTGCTTGAAGACCCGGCTCCCTGATGAATTCCAGGGGATGCATTATATAGGGGTAAAATGATTAACCATGGTGGCTGAAGGAATTGGGGTTTTGGGCTCTACTGATTGGTTGGGGCCAGAGTAGGGAGTAGTTAGTTGATCATTGTGTCAGGTCCTGGAGTCAGCCACGGCACTGCAAAACAACATCCTTGACTTCAATCACAAGAGTGTTTTAAAAAATATTTTATTTATTTATTGTTAAAGAGAAAGGAAGAGAGAGAGAGCGAGAGAGAGAGAGAGAGAGAGAGAGAGAGAGAGAGAGAGAGAGAGAGAGAGAGAGAGAGACATTGATGTGCCAGAGAAACATTGACCAGTTGCATCTTACATGCCCTCATCTGAGGACCTGGCCCACAACCCAAGCATGTGCCCTGACTGGTTTCCTTCTCTCTGAAGAATCATGTTAAGCAGAAAGTTTTCTCCTGATTAGGTGCAAAATATTTGCTGTTTGAGGCAGTGAACATGGTCTTTCATAGCAAGTGGAGAGCCCGCACTGAGGTACGGACAACAAACAAACAGGGGTCATAGAGGAGTCTGCTGTGATCATTCAGCATCCCCTATCCCTCAGATGTACCACCTTCCTGTTATCCCCCTTGTTGGGGTATTTTCCATGCCAACCTCATGGAGTGTTAGAGGAGACAGGGGGCCCTGGGCCAATGGTTACACTTTGCTGCCCATGTCAAGCCAATATTAATGTCTGGGCCCAAGGAGGTTGCCATAAAACCCTTCCCTGAAAGAGGGGCCAGGGGCTGCCATTTGCTGTTATGACCAAACTTCAGGAATAGGTTAACAAAATGTCCCTTCTCTTTTCTTCTCTCCCTCCCTCCCTTCCAACTCAGGGCATATAAAAGAGTCACTACAAGTGCAAGGCAATACTACCTTTTATTTTGTAGCACTTGGGGCTTGATCTCTACACACAAAGTGAGTACT
Organism: Furipterus horrens; assembly: GCF_987537825.1. Taxonomy (NCBI): domain Eukaryota; kingdom Metazoa; phylum Chordata; class Mammalia; order Chiroptera; family Furipteridae; genus Furipterus; species Furipterus horrens. The sequence goes on along the minus strand of NW_028327176.1, from coordinate 132,345,036 downwards.
TAGGACTTTTCCACTGAAAAGTCTCCTCTCTTTCTTTTGTAAAAAGTATATTTTATTGATTATGCTATTACAGTTGTCCCATTTTCTTTCCCCTTTGCCCCCCTCTGCCTGGTACTCTTCTTCCCTCCAGAAATTCCCTCCCCTTTTTAATTCTTCCTTAGGCATTTTACCTGCCCATTAAGACAAGTCCTCTTGTAAGAAGGAGGTTTTAAAAGTCTGTCAAAAGACACTATCAAGAGGATGGATTCATTATTTAAAAGTTCTTTCAGGGTCATCTTAACACTGCACTCTCCCTGAACTTCTTTGGGTGGTAGCTCAGAAGATGGGATTATTCTTCTCAAGGGGTCTGAGTTGTTTTGATAGTCCAGCACTATAAAAGATGGGGTTGTATGGGATAAGAGAGAACCCACGGGGTGAGGACTGACCTTAGGCAGAGTCCAGGGAAAGAGTGATGTAAGTACAATTTCTTATTTGTGGGATTCCATTGAGTTACCTGAAATGTCTTTTAACTTCTTTATTTTCCTCAAAACAACTCTACATGACCTTTTCCCTGAGTGGGGAAATTGAGACATATAATTTATTAGTGAAGCTCAGGATGCTACAAGAAATCATTTTGGCTTGCCCTACTTGAGGACTACAAAATCCCAATCTATAGATTGCTAATTTTTTCTTAGCTGCTGTGACTGACAGACCCCATAATAAGGGCTGTGGCCCAGAAATGGGCAACAGGGCTGCAGATCAGCCCCTTCCCATGGCCTGCTCTGCACACAGACATACCTTACAGCCTGAAGCACATATAGACTTTTGTTCCTCTGCCTTTGTGACTTAAATCCCAGAGAAATAGCCAACATCAGGCAGCATAAACTTCAGAGAAGAGATTTTTTTTTTTTTTTTAATTTTTAGATTTTGGAGAGAAGATGGCCAGTGTCATCTTTACAGCAAGACTCACTACAGCAAAGAAAACAAAGAACAAGGATCTTTATTTTTTACATTTATTTTCTGCCATGCTTTCTCCACTGAGACATCACTTCTTTCTGGCCATGCCTCAAAATGTTTCTGCCAAGGACTGCCCACGTGGGAACAGTGTGGTGTTCTGGAATAGCCTGCAGGAGACAACATGAGCCAGTGAAGAGGACTGACTCCATTCTTCCATCCATCCATCCACACTGTTTATTCATTCATTGCTCAAGCTATTAAGCAGCTTTTGTGCACAAGGCAAAGCTAAAACCTGGCTCCTGATCACAGCTGCTGGGTGGAGAAAGCTTAGGTCCTTCACCTCCTAGAAAGGGCATGAGAAGCTCTTTAAAGTATGGTTGTGAAGTGTCTATATGAAGAAGCTGCTTCCTGGGAATTACATTGTCCAAGAAGGACAGCGATCTTTACCCACTTTCAATTATAGGCAAGCTTTGGGAGGTTAAATGGACTTTATTATTTTATCTTGTGGAAGGAGACAGAAAATCCTGGAGTCAGTGAATCGTCTGTATCAATGAGAGGCCAAGGGAATAGAGCCACCAAGCTAGAGGTCTACTTTGCCCTTGTAGTCAGCGGTGGCTATGGGACTGCGTTTGGAAGTAAGTGGGAGTGACATGTGCCATCTCTGGATCATGGCCTCATGGCATTGGGTATTTATTCCTCCATCTTATCTTCTTCCTTCTTATGTGCTGAAATATAGATATGGCAGTAACCCAGCTTCCGTCATGCATGTGAGACAAACACTGGGGGTGGCAGAGTCACAAGGTGAAAGAACTTGCTGCCAGTCTAGACTGCTCACCTCTCCTACCTGAGAGAAATTATTTCTTTCTTATTTGCCCTGTTGGGCCACTTTTTACAGCATTTACCCTTTACCCTAACTAATACAAAGGGATGAAACAACAGTCCTTTCTTTCTTTCCTGAGCTTAGAACCAATGAAGAGAGGGATGCTGGACCCACACAGGTGTGGATCAAAATACTCAATCGTTACTGACACAACTAGGCTGAAGAAGTGGCTTTAAAGCTGCAGCCAAGTGGGCTTGCTAGTACTTGATTTCTGAATTAGACTTGCCCACCTCGTCAGGGGTTGGCACAGTGGAGGAGCAGAGATGGTATCTCTAGGAGGGAGAGAAAAGGCCAAGCCAAGAAGACTAATTTTTTTCTTCCCAAACTCACCAATCGGATAGGTCATTCTTGGTCTCGTGGGGCTAAGAGAGGTAGGTGGGGAGAAGTGAGGAGGGGGACGTCCTGGATGTGGAGAATGGGGGTCTGCTCTCATGTGGCAAATGCCCTGCCAGTGGTCACAGGGGTTGGAAAAGAGTCAGGCAGGGGTTTGTGCGTCTGAGGTGGCAGTATATGAGACCCGCCAGGCTGAAAGCCTGGCATTCTGGGTCTAGCAGTGAAGACATAGTTAACAGAAAGTCTAGAACTTCTGGCCCAAACATGAACCAGAAGTGCACTTAGTATGTCACATAACAGGGAGTGTAGAGGCAGGGCAGGCTTCTGGGAGGTTGGTTCAGTGACTCAGCCATGTTGTCAAGGATCAGGTTCTTTTATTCTCTGCATTCCACCATCCTCTGAACTGGCCTCATTACCTCTGGACCCTACATTTTCTAGAATTAAGAGGTGAGAGTGGATCTGCCTGAAGTTCTCTTTGAAAATCATGGGAATTTTCCCAGCACCTTTCTCTATCCCTATTCCCTGTTAGCTTACTAGCAAGAAACAGGTTGCATTCCACTGTTCACCCACCACACAAAGGGGGTTGGAATTGCTATAGACCAGTCAGCCTCACCCCTCTGGCTGGAGTGGGAGCTGCTCTCCCTGAGACCATGGCTGTATGGGGGAAGGGAGAGGCCAGGTGCGCTCTGGAAGTGGGCACACCCATGGCCTCCAGCAGCCCTGCTGTCATTTGATTGCTCCCTCCCTTCACAATTACCATCTCAAATTAAGGTTTTGAAACAGATGTCAGGGACAAATCACCAAACAGTTTTATATAAATTATCCCTCTTCTCCGTGTCTGATTATTTATCTCTGCAGGAATATTGGCATTTGTGGGGCATCCCTGAGGGCATTTGGTTGTGCACATTGGTGTTATTTTCACAGAGGGATGTGTGTGTATATGGGGGAAGTTTTCTCATTACTTGGATCAGTGAACTCTTGAAATATGTGACTCTCTACACATGTTGCTTTTATTGCAGGAACGCAGACTTATTTAATACTTTTGGTATTAGGCTTATTAATAAGAAAGAACATCTTTCTAGAGTTAATGAGCAACAGTCTGGCAGGCCCCACCCTGGTTCAGGCCCTTGGCATCTCTAGATCAGAGATAGAACAGTCCTGGGCTGGTTTATCTCTCTAATATTTTTTCTTTTCAACCCAATGGTAGCTGAGTCTCCTTCTAAGATGCAGTCCTGATATTATTCACTGCTCTGAAATCCCTAAGGGCTTCTTGTTTCCTAAAATGTGAAGTAAAAATCTCTTGCCTGACACTAAAGCCCTCTCTGACCTGGCCCCAATAGACATTCCAACATTTCCCCAGTGTCCCCACTCTAATCAAGCTAAAGAACCTCTGTCTATCCATCCACTGATTGATTCATTCCTCTTGGATTATCCTCTAAGAGGTCCCCTTGCTTTCACTTTTGCTCCTGCTGTCTATTCTCACCTCAGCAACCACAGCAATCCTGTTCAAGTCAAGACTTAAAACTTAATCAGACTCTGCCAGTCTTCTGCTCAAAACCAACCAATGTAGGGTTGCCAGATTCAGCCAATAAAAATACAGGATGCTCAATTAAACTTGAGTTTCAGATAAACAATAAATACTTTATAAATATAAGTATGTCACATGCAATATTTGGGATACACTTACATTTAAACAGGTATCGACCATCTGAAGTTTCAATTTGCTGGGTGTCTTGTATTTTATCTCATGACCTTACACCAGTGATTTTCATCTCACTCAAAGTTAAAGGCAAAATGCTCACAACCCTGTATGATATGGTGCCTGTATTTCTCTGATCTCTTCATCCATCTCCCTCTTCCTCATCTATTGCCTCTGTCTTATGCTCCTTGAACTTAGCAAGCTCATTCCTGCCTCAGGGCCTTTGCAATTGTTGTTTCCTCTGCCTGCAATATTCTTCCCTCTCAGAAAGTCACATGTGTCTCTCCCTCACTTCCTGGAGCTCTCTGTTCAAATGTCATTTTTTCAGTGAGGCTTTTCCTGATGATTTGGTCTAAACCGCCACTCTCTACATGTTGCCATTACCTATCCTTCTTTCCTGCATTACTTTTTCTCTAGAGAACCTATTATTATCTGACAGAATTTCTATTTACTTGTTTATTTGCTCATCGTCAATCTTTCTCCTCATTCCTAACTGGAATGTAATTTCTGAGAGAACAGACATTTTGGTCTATTTTATTTAGTGTTGCAATCTCAGTGCTTAGAAAAGGCCTTCCAGAGTAAGTAATCAATAAAAAGCTGATTAATGGATGAATAAATCAATAGACAAATAACTAAATAATACAACTGTAGTGAGTGATAAATGCTACAGAGACAAATTAAGCAGGGCAAAGGAATAGAGTGATGGATGGGGCTATCCTATGTGGAGTGCTCCGCTTTGAGGAGCTGATATTTTAGCAGAGACCTGACAGTAGATTTTATATATATATATAATAGAGTGTTATCAACTATATCACCCTGTTTTACAATAGATTCTCACAGACTAAAGTTTTGATGACAGCTCCTTCTACCTCCAACCTTTTGTCCTTTGCTCTACCTAAAATCACCTTCTTCCTCACATCCTTGGATAGAAGTCCTACCTCAAATGTGCATATAGCTTGGCCATTGGACCTTGCCCTAGGTAGATGTAAATAAAACCAGGCTCTCCCCTCTATTCTGGCCCACGTAACCGGCAAAGAGAACCATGAATGAATAGGTGGGAGTGGTGATGGGGTTTATTTTTCAAGTCTTGAACTTTGTTGTAGCTGCTGCCTGAATCCCACTGACAGTCACTGACAGCTGCCTGGTATTTAAGCATCCCTCCTGGTGCTGCATCCCTTCCTCTTGACAACATGGGACTTGGTGCGGCATTTCTCTGAGGGGCCTTCATGCCTTCACTCCACACTGGGGGCCACAGACCAGAGCTTTGCCTAGGAAGTGAAAATAAAAGTCGTGTTCTGTGAGGATCACACGCTGGGAATCTAAGGAATTCTTATCTTATACATATAAAATGAACAAATTCTTTATCCTCAATAAAGACCAGCTGGAAGATAGTTTTGAAGCTTAAAAAATAGAAGCTAATGCTTTAATCTTCTTAATGTCTTTAAACATCAGGTCTTCTTATTCAAACTCAGTTGGGGGATGAAGAATTTTGCCTACATTTGTGTTGCTTTCTGAAAGGATATGTCCCTAGAATTGTACACAGACGGCTTGGTGCCTTACCTGAGTCTTGCCTTAGGGGTTTCAGATAAATGGGTATTAAACGCCTTCCGCAGGCATAAAAACCTCCAAAAAACTGCAGATTAGTGACTCAGTTGGGAGGGGGTTTCTATCTCTCAGTAAACTCACTTTTGTTTTTTCTGTCTCCTCAGGATTTTCTAGATACATTTTGCATATTTAAATGATAAAACAGTTATGTGAAAAACTTTCTTATAGCTCTCAAATATTACAGAAACGAAACAACTTTGCTCCGAAGGAGAAAACCCAATAACACAAATTTTATTTTCATTTCATTTTCTCTTTGGCTGTTCTGGGAATTTATATTGGCCATTTCATTTTACTGTTGTGGTTTTATAAGGATATTATGTTGGTGTACAATAATGTTGTTTTTTTTAAACAGTTGTAAATTGTATTAAAGCTTTCGAGCCTAAACTTCTCAAGACTAAATATTGTCATCATTTGTTCTCCATGTGAATTTTGAAAGCCATGCTCTTTTCACATTGGTATCTAACGACATGCAGGCAAATAAAAACACTGGTGTTTTCTTCTATTTCTTTATATGACTCTCTGGAAATTACTGTTCTAATCATCTATAACATAGCATTTATCAAGGAATAATTATTTCTGTTTTTTTTTTCCTGCTTGTTTTACTATTTAAATTCAGCTAAAGACTTACATGACCAGTGATCAAGCATTGGCCAATGCTCACAACAGGGATGGAATAAATTTACTTGACTTCTTTTCACATTAACCTTTTCAAAGCTTAGTGATTCATGATTTCCTCTTGACCAGAGGTTTGAATACAGCATGAGAATAGTTGATGAGACCAAATTCATTACATATAAAGAAACACTTGTAAAAAATCAAGTGACTTATTTATTAAAGGTCAGTTCTAGAGGCAGACATAGTCATAATAACTACCATTATTAAATGTTTACTTCATCAGAGGTACAATGTTAAATACTTTACCTAGATTGTCTCATTCCCCCCCCCCAACAGCCCTCCAAGTTGGATTCATTGATCACCTCCATTATACAGATGAGGGAACTGAAATTTAGAAAGTGGGTGCTATATACCAGGCAAGGGGCAGAACTAAAACTTAAATTCCAGAGCCCTGGAGTTTAACCAAAATGCTTCATCACAGTGCTATAATGCCAACCAGCTTTGGAAATAGTAGTGTAATTAGAAATACAATTTCTAATTTAAAACTAAATTTTTTTTTCCTGGAAAGAACTGTAGTTATGCTCTTGCTTTGGGTAGAATAATACTCAATCTCTCTAGGACTTAAGCCTAGAGAGCCTTTCCAAACTTCAATCCCCAGCTATTCTAGTGACTAGTGACCACTTTACTATCCTGTTACAACATAACTGACATTTGCAATTCAAATTATACTTAATGATAATATTTTTAAAAATCTATGAAAGTTGTAGAGAGATACTGCCGAAGAACTGACAATGTCAAAGGTCATAACTCAGCAAAGCTCAACACAGAGAAAGTATACACAAGGGATAAAATTTGTACATAATCGGAAAAGAAATAGAAGAGTCAGTATAGTTGCATGGTCAGGGCTTTGTAAGGCATCTTGGTAACTCCAACAATGTCTAGCAGAATGCCTTTTCTATGGTAGATGCTCAATGAATGCTTGTTGATTAAGCGTATGAAAAGAAACCTACTAATCTCATAGGATGCCCAGCATTCCACTCAGCAGATATAACTTTGTTATAACATTAACAACTTTAAATGGCACTTATAAGTTGTTAAGAAAAAACTAGAAGTAACTCCTAAACATGTAACATAGGAAAGATTTCGTTGACCCTCAGTTTCAGAGAAAAGAATGGTTTGAGGAGGAAATAACCTCTGCAAATGAAGAGACATAGTTATCAGCACAATTACAATACTTCATCAGGTCAAGTCCACTTTGCTCTATTAAAGTAGAATTGGATGATTTCAAGGGTTAGAGAAGCTCACATGGATTGTCAACAAAAGTTCACAGTTGGCAAAATCATTACAAGGGATTTTATGGATTTGAAAGTAGATGAAAGACACTAATAAGAGATAAGTAGACTAGAACTTTGCCCTGGCTGGTTTAGCTCAGTGGATTGAGCGTCGGCCTGCGAGCTAAGTGTCGCTGGTTCGATCTTCCAGTCAGGGTACATCAGAGAAGGAAAACTCTGACTCCAAAAAACCTCCGCTGCCTTGCGGCATACCTCTTCAGGGGAAAGGCTAAGGGAGTAAACCCCGACAGAAAATTCGGAGCCGGAGTCCCTAAGGCGGTTTGACGTTGTAGTCAACACCGGCAACTCCTGCGGCGCACCTGAACCCAAGCTGTATCGACTCCGTCTTTCCCTTGGACCCTTCAGCTGCGAAGAGAGGGGGGGTCTGCTGCATGGGCAACAGCAGACCCTCCATATTACCCTGCCCAGGCTCTGTAGCTTCAGCGTCATCACAAGATGTCGATTCAACACGGGAGGAGACAGATACCATGTCACTCCCGAGTCGGACTGCACAGCCGTTCTCGGCGGTGCAGATAGACTCTTAAGAAGCTACACCATCGTCTCTCGAGACGGACGGCTGCCGACGACGAGACTAGAACATCTCCAAAGGGCAAGATTAATGTTTTAAGATATAATCAATAGGTAAATTAGACAATGTCATTGTCAAATACCTTCTTTAAAATACAGAATAAAATAAAACGATTGTAATATTTTCCCCCAAACTAGGAAAAACATTGAAGAACATAACTTCCTAAATTTACCACACATATCCTCTCCCTCATCAAATTCTTTCTTAAAATTTCTATTCCAACCATATTAGAATATATGGGAATTGCATATTATTAGAAAATTTCAGGAAAATGCAATCATTAATTGAAGAGTTTTATTTTTATGGATATATACTTATACTTTCTTTTGTGATTTTTATATTGTTTACATTTTTTGGTAATACAAGTATTCTTGGTTGATGTGATGGAAAGTCTGTTTGTTTTTTTTCTTAATCATTGCGTGTTACATTAACATATGCAGCTTTGATTTTAAACCAAAACCATTTCAAAACTTAGAGACTTAAAACAATAAATATTTATTATTTCTTGTGATTGTGTGGGTCATTTCTTCTGATCTGGGTTTCCTCAGCTGATATCTGCTGAGTTGGTTCATGCACCTGTGGTCAACAGGATCTGTAATGTCCCATTGCAAGGGCATGGATACAGGGAAAAAACAATTATGGTCATCTTTTCAATCTATGTCAATCTGCGATATGAACAAGCCTGAACTAGCCTGCTGGAGAATGAGAGTCAAGTGAAGACCCGAGACAGCTCACTGTGCAGATTGCAAACTGCCCACGATGTGAATGAAGTCATGTTAGATCATCCAGCTGCCCAGTCACTTCAGAAAATCATGGGAAGTAATAAATGGTTGCGGTTTAAAGCCATTAAGTTTTGGGATGGTTTTACTTTACAACTATGGTAGGTTGCAGTATGACTTTGCTGCTATCTTAGGTTGGGTTTTCTGAGAAACAGACTCTGGGCTGAAGATTTGTATGGATATGGCTTATTGGTGACCGCTCTTGGGACTACCGGTGAGGGCATGAGAAAAAGAGGATTGTACAGAGGAAGAATTTGAATTTCAATGTAGTTGCAAGAGCAGTCTTAGTCAATCTCACGGAAGTTATGAATATGAAATAAACTTTCAGAAGATTTCTTTATTGAGGTAAGAGGTCTGAGTCAGTGGACTGGAGTGAACTTTGGAACCTGGAGTTAGAAAACTCTCTTTGGCAAAGAACAATTTCTAGGAAAGGACTCATCTGAGAGCCATCAGCAGTAGCCAATGCTTCTGGAGGGAAGGGGAACACGTGCCCTGGTCTTGGAATAAGGGTCAGGGCAGTACATCACAGCATCCACCATAGCTACTCTTCCCATTAAAATGTGACATTTATTTTTGGGCTGGCTTTCAGACTTACACGGATCAATAGAATGAGGTAGAAATGATATTTGTGGAGCCTAGGCTATGAGATGGTTTGCACCTTTGGCTTTTGCCCTCTTGGGATCCTAATTTTATCTTGTAAAGAAGCCTGGACCAGCCTCTGGGATGAAAAAAGGTGTGGAGCTCATGGCCAGCACTAACCACCAGACACATGCATGAAACTATCCTAAAGCATCCAGTCCCAGACAAACTGCCAGAGACTGCAGCTGTGTGAGAGATCCCAAGAAAGACCAAAAGAACACTAGATTGGCTTAGTCCAGATTCACAGAATTGTGAAAAAATAAAATCACTAACTTTTGGGGTGTTTGTTATTCAATAAAAGATAACTGACAAAGCAGAGCAGAAGAGTCTAACGGATAGAAAAATTGACACCTAGAAGTAAAAGTGCTACTGAAACAAAAGCTCAAAATATATGCCACTAGCTTTAGGGCCAAGCAGTAGGTGGGTCTGAAAAAATGTCAAGGAAGCTATTGTTGAAATCTGAAAAGATGATGAAAATTGTTTTTGGAGGTTGGAACAGTGGCAACACATTACATACTCAGAAACAATTGGCAAAAATATTGCACATGGTAATTTGGAATATAGAAAATCTACCTAATAAAATTGTAGATCTGGCTTGGGAGGTTTTCAGACAGAATGCTGAAAGTGTCAGGGTGCTTCTGGATGCATGTAATAAAATACTGCAAAAAAAGAGATGAGCTGAAGAAGGAACAAATACTCCTTTGTAAGCAGTATTTAAAGGGAAATAGAGGGCCCTGGATAGCTTTTTACACATAGACTCCAGAAACTGATTCTCAAAGTGAAAGGAGTCCTAGGACCTAGGATTAAATAAGGGGTGTGGTTATCAGGCTCTTGGCTTAGACTTCTGAAAGGTTTATTAAGGCGATGCCTAGTACCCCATCTCAGTTGGACAACAGGGTTTCTGAGACTCTTTAAGCATTATGCTATAGTCGCCTAGTATGCTGACCAAAGTGTAAAGAGGTTTATCTTGAAAAGAATTGTGGATGTAGCTTTTGTCAATCAGAGTGGACCACAATCTAATACTTAGTAAGCCCACAAATATTTTAAAGGAGCCATATCAACAAAAGAACTACCAGTTTGTACGAAAAGGAGACTAAAATTGCTTAAATTGCAAAGAGGTCCCCAATTTCCTATATGAAGAAGGCAAGTATCAAGAACTGTGAAACTTCTGAGATTTTAGCTTACTGCAAGCTAATAAGTTAGCCTTTCAGTTTTGTGGGTGCTGGCAAAAGATATGAACCCTTTGGATCAGAGACAAAAAATAGTTTGTCACTTAGGGCATAGCAAACAGCATGAGTATGAGCAAATTTATGTTAGTTCTTTGAATCTCAATTCATATAGAGCAATATGAAGAGAGCCAGATGACAACTGTCCATGCAATGGGTTATATTACAGGAGAGGAACTGAAAACAGGAAACCTGAATCTCCTATATTGGACTGTAAGTCTTGCAGGGCTATAAGCAAACCTGCCCTTTATTCCACAAAGCGACACTATCTCTACATTCCAAGGATGTTTACTATATAAACATCTTTGAAAAAATACAGTCCAGAACAAAGGCAGTCACTGTCTGTATTTGTAAGATGTACAGAATGCAAAAGACCCACAGATAATTGTTCTCCCAACAGCAGGCAGCTGCACACGTGGACCATTCTAATGGAAAAAGAAGTATGTCTCAGAAACCATTGCCAGGAGCCCAGAAGGCTCTTGAAGGACATAGCTTTGAAGGACAGTGGACTAGAGAGCCACACTCAGGGAGAATCAGAGAGAAATAATCTGGGGAGCTGTTTCCAGGGAGCAAAATTGAACCCTTAGCAAGAAACATTCTCTATAGCTCCCAGAGCAGGGATTCTTGGCAACATATGCCTAGTTATATTTCAAAATTGCTATGGACTGGTGACTGCTGGGTATCTCCCATTCTTTCCCTTTTAAAATGGGAGTGCTTATTGCTGTTATTCTGTCCTTGTCTCACTATTGTATATTGGGTATGTGAGGACAAATAACTTGTATCTTAAGCTCATCAAGTTCTGCATCAAGAGGAGCTACACGTGGACCTAATTTAGGTCATGATATTTTGGATTTCAAATTTACTGGCATAATTGGGTGGGATTTTTGGATGTCCTGGGATGGGAGTATGTGTAGTTTGCACATGAGAAGAATGAATACTCTGTGGCTAGGGGTGGTCTGTGGCAGATTGCAAGAATAGCCATAAGATCTCCCTTCCTTGCATCTTCTCTCTTGCAATGTGGCTTTGCAGCTTCTCCCATCAGTGCAAGTATCTGTTTCTTCACCCTTTGAATTGAGGCTGCTCATGTGATTTGCTCTCGCCAGCAGGATGTTAGCAAACAAACATAATGTAGGCACGGATGGAAAAGGCACTCATGCATTGGGTCAGTGCTCTCTCTCGCTGTGACTGCAACCTGAGACTGCCATGTGAACAAGCCTGAGCTAGTCTGTGGAGGATGAGAGGTTATATGGAGAGGAACGTGTAGATCTTGGCCAACACTTACCATCTGGTGGGCATGTGAGTGAGGTCACCCTGGATTTACTAGTTACCAGTCAACCTGCTAGCTGACCACAGACACATGAGCAAACTCAGCACAAGTCTTCCCAGCTAACTCAGGCTAGAATTGCCCTGCCTTCACACAGAATTGTGAGAAGCAATATATAGTTGTTTAAAGCCACAAAATTTGGAGTGATTTAGCATGCTGCCAAGGTAAACTGATATACCATTGTACCTCCAAACTCAACTCATAATACTAAATAAATATATTTTGAATTAATATTTATTATGTTATAATAAATTTAAGACTATCATAACTACTTCAAAAGCATATTGTGTTATCACCTGACTGAGTTTGTAAATCACTGAATTAGATTATATGCTCTGAAAACCACCAGGTGTTAGGAGAGATACTTCATGAAAGATATAATTGCAAGAGGCAATTAGGGAAAGTGAAAAGAGGTAGAAACCCCAACATCTGCATTCCTTATCTCTGCTGGATGTTTACTTAGGTAATCAGAATAAAAGTAATAAGATTATGTTAAAGAAAGAGCTTATATTCCAACCTGGTTTCTAAAACAAATCAGAGTTTAAGTTATTTTTACATTCTATCCATGTAAAATAAAAAGAGAAAACAAAATAAGTTGGAGAATATTACATAAGCTTAATGGGATGGATCCATTATAGCAAAAGACGTGCTATTCGTATTTAAACAACAGCAACAACAATGAATCAAGCATGCAGCTGCATACAGGAAATACACTTGAAATGGACATATACTTAAAGTTAGAATGCGATCTAAAATGAACACTTACACTGGCATGAAAAAAATGTGCTGCCTTCCCTGACCAACCTTGTTTTGTCTTGGCAGATGCCAGTGATCAAGGGAGGGTAAATGTTCCACTGGGAATGTAATCTCTTAGTACTCTTTGCCCCTATGCTATGCTAGAATTTGCTGGAATACTGATTAAAAAACAACCCAGCAACAAAAACTAGTTTCACTAGGGTTTCTTCATGCATCCTACTTTCACAACATTTAAAGATAGAATTTCACTGCACAAATCAAATTAAAAACACCTTCCAGTGGCATCTTCGTTACTCTCACCCTCCATGGGGACCCTCATGGGGATCCCCATGGAATCCAGTGTTTCTGAGCCACTCTTAATCATTGTAGTTCTGGAGATGATAGCCCCAGAATGACACAGCCTGTTCTTTAAGATGGTAATTATAAGCAAACAATAACAAATAATGAGGGTATGTCATAAACCCTCTGATCCTTACCCCACACTCTGTTACATTGACCATGTGTTTCCCCCATCAATGACCTTGGCAGACATCGGAGAAGCCTCAGTCTGACACAGAGCTGGGAGCTGTCTCCATGGTTGATTTTTTATTTCAGCCCATTGTGACAAATATCTTACCATGTATGCCAAACAAAAATAAGAGTATGCTGCACTTCCCATTTTAGGTAGCTGGTTTCATGACTAAGTCTCAAGCTCAGATCTGCTTCAAGTGAGATATGCTTTTCCCCTGGAGTGTCAGGACTTTAGGAGCAGGGAACTTATTGTGCTGTCTCCGGCATAAACCCACTTCAGTATTGCCTACTTCCTGCACACCAAGTTTTGCTTCTGGAGACAGGCAAGTAAACAGACTGTGAACTCTGACTCAAAAGAGGTTGAGGGAAAGCTTTCTGGGAATGGGCAATCTCTTAACAAAGAACTGAAGGACCTGAAAATGTCCCCAGATGGAGGGAATAGGAACCATATAAAGGCCAGAGAACAATATGGCTGCTTTGGGCAGCAGAAATAAATTAATATGACTATAATAAAGGGGATGAGATGTGGGGAGGTGGTTTAGTGTTGAGAGATAAAGATGCAGACATAGGCAGGCACAAAGCCACCAGGAGGAAATTTGTATTTTCTTCTGAAAGTAATGGGTAACTTTTGAAGGATTCTAAGCATAGTAGAAAGATTCCTTGGGCTGTAGTATAAAGAACAACTTGAGTGTGTGTGAGGGTGGAAAAAGATTGGGGAGAGGGCAGAGTCAGACAAGAATGGGAGGAGGGAGAACAGCTCCAAATGAACAAACAAATAAAAGCTGGTCTCTATTTCAAGATCTGAACTTGAAGAGAGAGAGAAGCCATTGGATTGAAGAGAGAAGAAGGGTGGAGAGTGTACATGACTTGGTGTGAGGTTAGATGTGAGGGTGAAAGAGAAGATAGGATTAAGGCTGACTTCTGAGTTTCTATTTTGTACAACAGAGTGTGTGCTTCACTGAAATTAGGAATATCAAAGGAGGAGGAGGAGGAGGAGGTTCTGGGGGAAGATGAATTTTCATCTGGTTACATTAAGTTTGAGGTGCCTGTGGAATGTCTGGGGAGCAAGGAGTATATGGATGTATTTGGTACTGAGGAGAAATGGGACTTGGGGTAGAGACTAAGGAATTGAAATCATAAGGGGCAAAATATGTGAATGGGCAAAAAAAGGATGTAAGATTAATTGAACACACAGACAAAAACATCTTCTTATACACTTAGTGATGCAAGTCTGGAAAATGCTATGAAAATGTAGATTCTGTTAGAATAGAAGAGAACATTAAATACTTGACTATTAATATAGTCCATGGTAAAGAAATTTATTTGAAGTATCTATTAAACCCTAATGAGGACAATAAATGCAGATTTTATTAAGTAGGGAGCTATAACTTATTATTTATTTAAATGACTAAAAATTGTGAAGATGACAATACTCCTTAGGTTAACATATGGATTTCATGCAATGCTTATTACAATCACAGCAAGATATTTTATGGAAATTTACAAAACAATGGTAACATTCTTTTTGAAATAATCAGTGGGGAAGAATGTAAATATGGATCAATATATAGAAAATATGTATAAACAGTTTAGATTATACAAAGTGCTTTCACAATGTTATCTTATATAATTCTTATAATGGCTCTAGTATGTTTGATTATTATCCCCATTTCAGGGTGACCATAAGTCCCAGTATACCTGGAGCAGTCCTGTTCTATGCTATTGTCCAAATGCCCCTCTTCCATTTAATATTTTTTCTAGATGTTTTTATTTTTAAGGACAGCGTTGTTATTAATAATCACACCATAATGATCTGGGATAGGTTTGGCACCATCTTCATGGAGTTCTTCTAGCCTCCTGTCATGGTCATGTGCAATAGTGTGTAAGGAGCATATGTAGGAAACAGGATTCATACCTTAACATGGGTGAAATCTGAAAGATAAGCAATGGTAATACCCCTCTACACTTTTATTTGATGCAAAGTCACTAAAACCTCTCTTTTAAGTGCAGCATGCAGAATGAGGACAGATTCACCAATGAAACAAAGTGCACCCGAATTCTATAGCTGGCTAGCTATCTCTTTCCACTTTGGTGGGACAAGTATTGGATGCTGCTACTGGCTCAGACCAGTGACTTGGTGAGCCAGTTGCATGAAGCCACCAGGCTGCCAGTTGGTGAGGTCAGTAGGGAACTTGGAAAATTATAGGTTATGTATAATAAGCAAAAATATGTATAAGAAATGGAGGTACAGCCATTCTTCCATGGAGCATGTTGGTTATTTTGAATTTCTTTTTTATTTTTAATCCTTATTTTTTATTGTATTTTTTCTATTACCATGTATCCCTTTTATATCCTCTTCCACCCCCACCACCTCCTCCTCTCAAAGATCATCACACTGTTGTCCATGTCCATGTGTCCTTTTTCTTTTTGCTTGACCCCTCCATGTGTGCCCCACCTTCAACTTTGCAGATCTGTCAGTCTGATGTCTATTCATGAGTCTATCTCTACTTGCTTCTTAGTTCAGTTTATTTCTTAGATTCCATATATAAGTGAAATCATATGGTATTTGTCTTTCTCTGACTGACTTATTTCACTTAGTATAATGTTCTCCATGTCCATCTATGCTGTTGCAAAGGTAAAATTTTCTTCTTCTTTTTTACAGATAAGTAGTATTCCATTGGATAAATGTACCATACTTGTTCTATCCACTCATCTACTGATGAAAACTTGGGCTGCTTCCAAATCTTGGCTATTGTAAATAACGCTGCAATGAACATAGGGATGCTTATGTTCTTTTAAATGTGTGTTTTGAGTTTCTTCAGATATATTCCCAGAAGTGGGATCGTTCAGTCAAAAAGCAGATCTATTTTTAATTTTTTCAGGTATCTCCAGACTTCTTTCCACAGTGGCTGCACCAATCTGCACTCCCAGCAACAGTGCACAAGGGTTTCCCTTTCTCCACTTCCTTGCCAGGATTTGCTGTTTGTTGATTTATTGATGATGGCCATTCTAACAGGTGTGAGGTGATACCTCATTGTGGTTTTTACTTGCATTTCTCTGATGATTATTGAACATCTTTTCATATGTCTATTGGCCATCTGTATGTCTTCCAGATCTTTGGAGAAGTGTCTATTCAGATCCTTTACTCATTTTTTAATTGGATTGTTTGTGTTTTTGGTGTTGAGTTTTATAATTTCTTCATAAATTTTGAATATTAACCCCTTATCAGATGTATTGGTGAATGTATTCTCCCTTTCAATGGACTGTCTTTTCACTTTGTTTATGGTTTTCTTTGCTATGCAAACACATTTTAGTTTTATGTAGTCCCATTTGTTTATATTTTTGGTTTCCCTTGCCTGAGGAGATGTATCAGAAAAAGTATTGCTATAAGCAATATCCAAGATTTTACTGCCTATGTGTCCTTCTGGGATTTTTATGGTTCTGAGTCTAACATTTAAGTTTTTGAATCATTTTGAATTTATTTTTGTGTGTGTGATAAGAAGTTGGTCTAGTTTCATTTTTCTGCACAGATCGCATCTGTCCAATTTTCCCAACACCGTTTATTGAATAAACTATCTTTAGTCCATTGTATGTTTTTGCCTCCTCTGTCAAATATTAATTGACTATAAAGGCATGGGTTTATTTCTGGGTGCTCTATTCTGTTCCATGGCCTATGTGTCTGTTTTTATGCTGGTACCATGCTGTTATGATTACTATGGCCTTATAGTATAATAATTTAACATCAGGTAGCATGGTTCCTCCAACTTTTTTTTTCTTTCTCAATATTGCTGTTGTTATTAGGTGCCTTCTGTAGTTCCATATAAATTTTTGAAATATTTGTTTTAGTTCTGTGAAATACATTGTTGATATCTTGGTAGGAATTGCATTAAATATATAGATTGCTTTGGGTAGTATGGACACTTTAATGATGTTAATTCTTTCTGTCCATGAACACAGTATATGCTTCCACTTATTTATATCTTCTTCAATTTCTTTCTTCAGTGTCTTATAATTTTCCAACTACCGGTCATTTACATCCTTGGTTAGATTTATTTCTAAGTATTTTATTCATTTTGATGCAATTGTGAATGGGATTGTTTTCTTAACTTCTTTTTCTGATAGTTTGTTATTGACATATAAAAATGCAACTGATTTCTGGATATTAATTTTATCCTGTTACTTTGCTGAATTCATTTATCAGTTCTAGTAGTTTCTTGGTAGAATCTTTAGGGTTCTCTATGTACAGTATAATGTCATCTGCAAATAATGACAGTTTCACTTCTTTCTTTCCAATTTGGGTGCTTTTTATTTCTTTTTCTTTTCTGATTGCTATGGCTAGAACTTCCAGTACTATATTGAATAAGAGAGGAGTAAGCATACATCCCTATCTTATTCCCAACCTTAAAGGAAATGTTTGTAGTTTTACCCCTTGAGTATGCTGTTGGCAGTGGGTTTTTCATATATTGGCCTTTAGTATATTTAGGTATGTTCCATCTATTTCCACTTTGTTGAGAGTTTTTTGTTGTAAATGGGTGCTAGATTTTATCAAATGCTTTTTCTGCATTTATTGATATGATCACACGATTTTTATCCTTCATCTTGTTTATGCGGTGAATCACATTTATTGATTTGTGAATGTTGTACTAACCTTGCATCTCCAGAATAAATCCCACTTGATCATGGTGTATAATCTTTGTGATATATTACTGCATTAGTTTGCTAATATTTTGTTGAGCATTTTAGCATCTATGTTCATCAGTTAATTGGTCTTTTGTAGTGTCTTTATCTGGTTTTTGGTTAGGATAATGCTGACCTTGTAAAATGGGCTTGGGAGTCTTCCCTCCTATTGAATTTTTTAGAATACCTTGAGAAGGAGAGGTGTGAGTTCACCTAGGAATGTTTGGCAAAGTTCAGCTGTGAAGCAACATGGTCCAGAGTTTTTGTTGGATTTTTTTAAAAAAATTTATTACGGCTTCAATTTCACTAAGTATAATCTGTCTATTTAGATTCTCTGATTCTTCCAGATTTATTTTTGGAAGATTGTATTTTTCTAGAAATTTAGCCATTTCATCCAGGTTGTCCAGTTTGTTGGCATATACTTGTTCATATTTTCTTACAATCTTTTGCATTTCTTTGGTGTCAGTTGTTATTTCTCCTCTTTAATTTCTGATTTTATTTACTTGGGTACTTTCTATTTTTTCTTGATGAGTCTGGTTAACGGTTTCTCAATCTTGTATATATTTTCAAAGAAACAGCTCTTAGATTCATTGATTTTTTTATATTGTTTTTTTTAAGACTATTTCATTTATTTATGATCTGATCTTTATTATTTCCTTCCTTCTCACTTCGGGCTTTTTTTTTTTTTTAAGTTTTTTTAAATGTAAAGCTAGATTGTTTACTTGAGGTTTTTCTTGTTTCTTGAGATAGGCTTATAATACTCTTAGGACTGTTTTCCCAGTGTCCCATTTTATTTTGTTTCAAGATATCTTTTGATTTCTTCCTTGATCTTGTTCTTGATTCATTCATTGTTTAATAACAAGTTATTTAGCTTCCATGTCTTCGTGTATTTTTCAGTTCTCTTCTTGTGAATGATTTCTTGTTTCATAGCATTGGTTGCCAGAGAAGATGCTTGATATGATTTTAATCTTTTCAAATTTATTGAGACTTGTTTTGTGTTCTTACATGTAGTCTATCCTAGAAAACATTCCAGGTGCACTTGAAAGAAATGTATATTCTGCTGCTTTGGGATGAAATGTTCTGTAGATATCAATCAAATCCATTTGATCTAGTGTGTCATTTGATGCCTCTGTCTTCTTATTAATTTTCTGTCTGGAAGATCTATCCATTGAAGTCAATGGGGTGTTAAAATTCCCTACTATGACTATATTTCTATTCATCTCTCCTATATCCATCAGGAATTTTTATATATATATAGGTGCTCCTATGTGTGTGCATAAATATTTACTAGAGTTGCATTGTCTTTTTTTTTTTTTTTTTTTGTCTCTTACTATAGCCTTGGCTTTAAAGTTTATTTTGTTGGATATAAGTATTACTTTTAGTTTGTATCTTTTGTTTTGTGGTGGGTCTCTTGGTGACAGCATATATATGAGTCTTGTTTTTTTTATCCATTCAGCTACCCTGTGCCTTTTGATTGAAGTAGTTAAGCCATTTACATTTAAAGTGATTTCTGATAGATACAAATTTATTGTAATTTTACTTTTTAACTATTTTTCTTTGTTCTTTTCTTCTTCTTAAAATAAACCCTTTAATATTTGTTGCAATAGTGGTTTGATGTTAACAAACTCCTTTAGCCTTTTCTTGTCTGGGAAGCTCTTTATTTCTTCTTCAATCTTAAATGATAGCCTTGGTTGTAGGTCCTCACTTTTCATCACCTTGAAAGAAAATCCTCCAGAAGAAGAATTAAATGAAATGGAGGTAATCCATTTACCATATATAGTGTTTAGAGAAATGATTTTAGGGATGCTCAACAACATGAAAAAAGACATAGAAACTATAAACGTTGACCAGTCAGAAATAAAGAATGCAATACCTGAAATAAATAATACACAGGAAGAAATAAACAGCAGGTTAGAAGAAGCAGAGGATCAAATCAGCAATTTGGAAAAACCACCCAAGCAGAGCAGCAAAAAGTAAAAAGAATTATAAAAAATGAGGATAGTTTAAGAAACCTTTGGGACAACATAAAGCACAAAAACATCCACACTATAAGGATACCAGAAAGAGCAGAGAGAGCAAAAGATTGAGAACCTATTTGCAGAAATAATGATCAAAAAATTCCCTAACTGGGTGAAGGAAAAAGGCACGCAAACTCAGGAAGCACAGAGTCTCAAATAAGATGGACCTGAGGAGACCCCCACCAAGACACCTCAAATTAAAATGCCAATGCTTAAGGACAAGGAGAGAATCTTAAAAGCCATAAGAGAAAAGCAGTTAGTTCCCTACAAGGAAGCTCCAGTTAGATTTTTTAATTTGGATCCTGTTTCTTTGTCTTCCTGTTTTGGCTGCCTCTTTGTGTTTGTTTCTGTGTATTAGGTAGATCTCTACACACTCTGGTACAGGCCTAGTTTAGATGCTGCCTCTGACTGGCTCTGAATAACCTGTTTGGAGCTATCAGCAATCCACATTATGTGACTCCCTGTGCTGGGCCTGAGTATATGTAGGAAGAACCGGGCTGCACATGGGTCTTGGGGAGGGCAAGCTAATGTCTCAGACTTTCCAGAGATCTGCATTGGTCTGCAGGCTTTCTGTTAGGCTTTGCCCTTGAAATAGACTCTTGCTGTAATTCTCTACAGCCAAGCTTTGGCTCCATAAAGTGGGGCAAAAGGGATTTCTCTGGGTGGGCCTATTGCTTCCCTTCAAGCTGATGCCACTTAGAGGGGAGTACTATATCCAAGAAAGATGGCTTCTGCCTTATGGGGAATGACTCAGCACAGGGATCTTGGTGACTGATCCTTCAACTCTCTTTGCAGAGCCACCACCCCAGACTGTTCTCATATGGCTCTAGTCCGATCTGCCCTTCCTCTGCCAGAGCCCAGGGTAAGTGGCTACAAACAAAATTTTGTGCATTGGCCCTTGAAAAGGCTCTCTGCATCTCTAGCCATCTCTCTCTGGTAGACAGAAACCCACTGCTTTTTACAGCCAGATGTTATTTGGGTTCTTGTCACTTCTCACTGGACCTTGCTAAACTGCTCTCTGGGTTCTGCAGGTTTACATTGCTTAGCTCTGCCTCATCCCCAATCTCCCATAAAGGGATGTTTCATAGAATTGAAACAGCACCAGTACAAAAAGTTATGATTTTGGAGTATAATAAACTTGGGCCCACTCACCCTCCATTCAAAGTACTACATACAGATTGAAAAGTTAAATGAGCAGTAACAACAGCAATACTACTACCAGTCTTTCCAAAATCTGAAAATAAATAATACTAAATTTATCTTTGATGGGTATAAAATAAATTTCTCTCTGTTAAAGAGTTGAGACTAAATGGGAAACAAGATTAACGAATTTAAATATGAAAACATTAGAAACAAGAAGAGCAAAAGAATATGGAATGGAAGGCTTTAGAATTAATTGCTCATCTGACACAATGGAAATTAGAAGGCAGTGGGATGACATAGTCAAGGTGCTAGAAAAAAACTGCCAACTAAAAATTCTATGTCAAGCAAACTATCTTTTAAAAATTGAGGTGAAATATACATTTTCTCAGTTAAAGGATAAATAAAATAATATGTTGCTAGAACATTTACCCTACAAAATATATTGAAGAAAGTCAGAAATCAGTCAGGCTGATGCAAAATTCTACCAGATGGTAATTTAAAATCACAGGAAGAAAGGAATTTTAAATAAGTAGGTAAATATAAAAGACTGTAATATAGTTTTCTCTCTCTTTTCATATCTTAATTTAAAGAAATGGCTGCTTAAAGCAATAATTATAATACTATATTATTGGTTTTATGATATGTGATGTACAATATATAATATAATGTACTATATATAACATGATCAGTTATGCTGTAAGATCATACATCTCATACATGGTTATATATGATATATTATATGATTCTATGATAGTATATATGATATCTATGATGATATATAGTATGTATAACAATAATAACACAAGGAAGAGGAGAACAAATGGAGCTGTATTAGAATAGAGTTGTTGTTATATTTTACCAAAATTGTCAATATCAATCTGCAGTCAACTGTGATAAGTTAAATATGCACATTGTAATAATAAAAGCAGTCTCTAAGAAAATAAGTCTAAAAATTGAGCTAAAAAATCAACAGAGGAATTAAAATATAATGCTAAAACATGTTTGTTTTACCCAAGAACAGTATGTAAAAGAGGAACAGAAGAATAACAAAAGATGAGAAATAAAGAAAAAATTACATATCAATAATTATGTTGAGTGTGAATTGATTAAACATTCATATTTTGAAAAAGCTACTAATAAGTAGAGCAACAATTGGGTTGATGTGTCAGAATTTGCTCAGCCATTCTCTTGTTGCTAAGAATCAGGTTATTTACAATTTCCTACTATTATAAATAATGTCACTGAACATTTTTATACATTTTTTGGTTGGTGTTTGCTTTTGGTAAATTTCATAAAATGGAACTAAACTGCATCAAAGCTTTATAGCTATTGATCAGTATTGATGGATTGCTCTCCCAAAATATTTAAAAATATCTATTTCTGAACATATCCATTAACAATGCTTAATAATTATTTAAATAGATGAGTAATGATAACCTAAAGGTATTTAAGTTGGCATTTGTTTCATTGATATTGAAACAAGCATTTCTATCCTTGATAATTTGCTACCTATATTTAAATATATGCAAATTGATTGCACAATCATTTATTAAGTAGAATATGGATATTCATTTGTTTTTCTCAATTCTGTTATAGTGATGGAAGTGCCTAGACTCCAATATGTTCTATTTCCCCCCTATACATTAGTTCATTAAATTAGCATAATGATAAAAACTCCTTGAGAGGAGGGATAATTAAGAAAAGTTTTTGAAGAAAGCTTGTAATAATTGAAAAGTTGCTCCACATCCTTCAGAAATTCACCTTGCCTCTCTTGCTTTATGGTCTCCTGAGGAAAACTTTACAAATGAAGGATTCTATAGCTTCACGTCTGCTCCAAGGGCTCTGAGGTGAATCAGAATGAAGAGGAGCTAAGAGAAAACGGAGCTGGAGCTTCTTAGGTGGAAGGCTGAGCTGAGCTGGAAATAACTGATTAGTAAGGGAAATTCTGGTGCCAGAACATTAAAAATATCACAATGAT
This sequence comes from Furipterus horrens, assembly GCF_987537825.1. Taxonomy (NCBI): domain Eukaryota; kingdom Metazoa; phylum Chordata; class Mammalia; order Chiroptera; family Furipteridae; genus Furipterus; species Furipterus horrens. The sequence goes on along the minus strand of NW_028327176.1, from coordinate 132,321,998 downwards.
AGTGCTTCCTATTAGCAGAGCTGGTGTTCTACATGGATCCAGAAATAAATTAAAATTCAGGTCAAACGAGGATCTCTGAGTTTTCTGAAGAAAAGTAGCAGGAGAGAAATGTGTCTCATGCTTAAGACCTACAGTTCTTTTTTGTCCCACAGATTTTAAGTATAGCTCCTGCATTTGTTCTAGGAAATGTTCCTTAATGTTGTGAGTTATACTTTTTGGAAAAGTATCCTTATACCAGGAGCCGTATAGTTTAAGCTTCGACCACCATCTCAGAACTAGCTTCCTATCACCCATTGTATTATTTCCACCATCCTCCCTCTAGCTATTTTGGAAAGGAGATTTTAAAAAATGTAGTTTTTGATGATAAAACTGGATAATTATTGAATTTCATATTTCTTGAATGATAATATAATGCATCATTGAAAATCACGAGATTTGAGATGAGTAATAATTGAATATTACTAGGTGCAAGACATTCTGATAATCAATGATGTTACAAAGATAATGCATGGTGCTTGAGTAGCTCATACTAGTTTTTAACACCATTCAGATAGAGAAATCCTGTATATATTTCTGTAGGAGTTTGAAGAGCCCCTCAGTAGGAGGAGCCCCTGGTGGTGGGTGTTGCCCACAGTTAACGTTTCTTGTTTGGATAGAGCTTACCTTGTAAAGAGCTATGAGCATTGAAGATCTGGATTCTTACCATCTCCCCCAGCCCAGACCTCTTGGCTGAGTGCACCTGCCTGCAGACACAAACTTTCCCACCAGAAGGGCAGTCCCAGGGACTCTGCTTGAGTGGAGGCATCCAAGGGAGAACACTGGCAAGCCGACTTGATTGCACAGTCATGCATTCTACTGCAGTTACCATTTTCATTCTCATCTGTCTGATCTCTGTGTCTATATCTTGAGTAATTCCATACCTGGGCAGGGAAGAAGGGGACGATTGGGTCTCCTCTCAAGTCCTTTCCTCTAGAAAATGTAGAGGCAGGTGTGCGGTTTTCCTTCAACTGGTGAATAGGATTTTAAAATATGCCTGTTTGTATTATTTTTCTTATGTCCCGATCTTCATTACTTGACTTTTCATTTCTCATTTAGCTCTTACTTATGTTACTTTGTACTTTCTGTGCCCTTGTAAGATGCCTTATGTTCTTCCTGGAACCAGGCAGGGTAGAAACACATGAACAAATATAGCAAGCACCTGGCTCACTGAGCCTCTGGCTCCACATCACGCCTCACTGCTTCTCAGCCTTTTACCTTAGTCCAAGCACAAGGTGATAAGCTCTGTTCCCATCCTGGGATGGTGCCAGGCATTGCCACTCAGAACTTCTCTCAATTCTTGGCTTCTTCTTGCTGAAACAGTTTGGTGAGGATTCCTGATCCCTTGTTGTTTGACTGCAATCTTCTATATCCTGCTTCTCTGATACCCACCTCTTCCTCACCCCAAGTTTGGACTGTGCTTTCTAAGGTCTATAGTCTCTGCATCCCTCTGACTTTAATTAACACATCTGGATATAGCCTCTAGACTAACCTATATGCTACTTGATAGCTCTATGGTGTGGTTTTGGAGTCATTTGGATTTGGGTTGGTCCAATCTTCCACCCATCCAACCATCCATCCATCCATCCATCCATCCATCCATCCATCTGATATCCCATCTATCCACCACTTTGTCTATCTCTCTATCTGTCTGTCTGACTGCCATATGCCAGATACTGAACTAAGTGTTGGGAAAATAGAGCGAACCAGAGGTAGAATCCTGGCTTTATAGAGCTTGCAATCAAATTCTGTGAGTTTGAATCCAAACTCTGACTCTTGCTAACTTTGAGCAGTTAGGCAATTATTTAATTTTTCCAAGTCTCAGGTTATTAACATGTTAAATATAGCTTGTAATTTCTATTGTATCAGGTCATTTCAATGATTAAGTGAAATAATATATGAAAACACATGACCCAGCAGGCACTCCACAACACAGGAGCTATTATTGCTGTTAGATGTCTGATCACACACAAAGGTGAGTCCTCTTTTGTAACTCTCTCCCAGATATTCTAGGCTGCCTCTCCTTCACCTTTTCACCTACCAAAACACTCTCATTTGTACTTGTTTTCCAGAAATTTACTTCCTTTTTCTGTTCTGTTCCGTTATGGATTTTTTTCTTTTTTTATCTTTGTATTTGAAAAACAGAACCGCTGTTTGCAGTCAACAGTACTACCCTGACTTGCCAAGCAGAAGGACTGTACCAAGCCCATGACAGGTAAGACAAGCTGAGCTCAAACTGTTTTAATACCAATGACTATATTACTAGAAACCACTATGGACTCATGAGTTCCAGCAACTACCTGACTTCCAAATTCTGACCAATCTCTCCTTAGACCACGCTTTCAAGCTTTTACCTTAAAGTTCTCCCCTAACAAAGGTCTGTAAGTACCCTCCCTTGCTCTGCCAGTTCAACATCACATTGTTGGTGGTCTCTGGAGAGGGGGCAATGGCACATTTGTATTTTGGTGCTGGTGGGGTTCACCTAAGAGAGATGACAGGCACAAATATGTGTTTAGTCTGCCAGCATGAACCAGAAGTCCCTTCGAACACGTTTTAGCTGATGAGGTAGCACAACAAACAAACAAAAACCCAGATACGTGTAGGGTGACCTCATTTTTCCCCTTTGCCTTTGTGCCCACAGGTTACATCAGTTGAATGATTTCTCTGATGGGAAAAGTTCAGGGGTGCAGGAATTTTGAGTGGCAGTAGGAGAAGTATTATCAAACTCCACCTCTTTTTACTGCCCCCCATGACCCCACCCTGGCCACTCTCCATACCATGCCTTGTACTGGACACTGGCAAAACGCACCATCTTCAGCAGTGCCAAAAGTTTTAGAGAGACCTGCCTGGGCTGAGTTTTTCAGGAAGTGACTGTAGTTTCAGATTTAATGAGAAACATGAAAGCACATGAACGTGAAGTTGGTCTCAGTCTTTCACACAGGTTCCACTTGCCAGGGTCACCAATAAGCTTCTTTTAGCTTCAAGGATCATGCTGGCTGTCTGATCTCTCAGCAGGCCGGTGTGTTGTTGTTTCAGTGACTGTGAACATGATCTGAATGTTTGATACAAAAATGAGCAGTTGGTGGTGGTGCACTCAGGCAGATCATCTCCAAACAATTTAAAAGAGATGGATTTTATCTACTCACACATTTTTCTTCACGGCAAAGATGATTCTAAGAGGAGGCCTCCTGCCTCTTCTATGAGGGTTGTGTTGGTGAGTGCAGCTGACTCACTGACAAATGAGGAAAAGTTAGCTACTCCTGATAATCAATGCTGGAGGAGCCCATGATTATAAATTTAAACTCAGCCCTCCGACAGGAAACTAGAGCCATTTGTATGAAGTTGCAAATGTGACCTTAAGCAGAGTGTATATTCAGCTGACAGTATGACTGTACCAGTTATTAAATAGTCAATGCTTCTGTGCTGGCTAGCAAAGCAGCCACTGCCCTGAGCTCTGAATATTCCCTGCCCTTCCTGTCTCCTCCCAGACCTTGTACCACCAAGCAGCACAGGTAGACTTGACTCAGTGGAGTCGAGGACCCTGCCCCAGCTCTAACTTGCTTTGCCAGGCCCTGTTCCACCTGCTATTGATTCACAAGAAGAGGGTAATGAGAATTTTAGACCCAAATAGTAGAACCCTGGGTAGTGATCAGACTCAAGGGACACCCTGAGTACACTGCGTTGGTGGCTGACACCTGGAATAGAACTTTGAAAGTGCAGGTGTTCCCAAAGGAAAGAAAATCAATAAGGACTAGGAGCTCTAGTAGGGAGGTTGCAGTGATGGAGGGAGGGGAGCTGTCAGAAAGGGGGTTTTGGATGGCCTCTAGGAAGTGGGACGACAGTGACAGAGCCTTCTGTGGTAGCCTATAACAGGAAAGGGACAGAAGGAAAGACAAAATACAGGGATATTTTCATGAAGTAATGAGACCTGTGCCTAGGCAAAAGAGGCTAAAGCCCATCAGCTCAATGGCGACCACACTATCACTATTTCTTCCTCACTCCCCACTCCAGCCAGTGGCCTCCTTGGCATTGCTCAGAGGCACCAACGCTTCCTGCCTTAGGGTCTTCACCAGCCTCTCCACCTGGACCCAGTCTGCCAGATTCCTGCACTACTTCCTCCTTCATCTTCTTCAGGTCTTTCTTCAAATGTTACTTCTCTCGAAGCCTCTCTGCCCAAATTGCCTTGCATTTGCATTTCTATCTCATTCCCCTTCCCTGCTTTATTTCTCTTCTTAGCACTTATCACCACCAATATACTACATGTTTGGCTCATTTATTTGGTTTGTTGCTCTATCTCTTTTACTATAATGTAAAGCTCTGTGCGGAGCAGGGACTTTTTGTTTTGTTTTGTTCACTGTTGCATCCCTGATCCCCAGAAGACCATATAGTGGGTGCGCAGTGAATATCTGTTGAATTTGTTAATTTGGTGAATAAGAACCAATGACTTTATGTCTAGTATGAACTGGGCAATGCATTATGTCCCACGCTTTTCCCATGGGGCACCCCGTCAGTCCTCATAGAGCTGCCTCAGATATGTATCAGGGGTTGTGTCCTCCTCCTTCTACATTTGTGATGTTAATTAGTATAAATTTAAATAGCCACATAGGGTTAGAATCTATTATACTGGACTCTAGCATAAGAGACAAAAGCAAATGGAGCTCATGCTTTCGTTGGGTGGACGGGAGTGTTTGATTCACCCAGTGGCCCTTGGCAGTGCAAACCTCTGACATAATTTCTGGGTTCCTGGGATAAGCTCATTCTAGTCTCCTCTTTTCATTCTGAGGAGGGTCAGGTTAGGGTGAGAGTGAGACACCCCCTCAGGTCTAAAATATCAGGAGACACCAGAAAACTCATTTAGTCAGTAATGCAATGTCTTAAAAATACAAAATCTATGATGAAAAAAACAAACATTTTAAATAAGAACAGAATCAATATTACTGTTTTTTTCTTTTGTCTCAAGCTGCCTTATGGCTTGCCATGGATGACACTGTTACTGCTTATGAGGTAACTCACGTCAGTGTTGAATGAGAAGTGAAGACAGTAGGGGCCCAGGTAGTGTGAATTCAAAGTAAAAGTGGCCTTGAGTATTTTTAAGTGTAGAGTGGAATTGAACAGGATTGTGTATCTAACAGATACATAGTGCATGTCTGGACTGGAGAGCATGTAGGGAGGAGACTCCAGGAGAAAAGGATGCTGACTGTGAAAGCTTGGTTTGTGGTTTTCAGCTCAGTACAATATATATCAGAAATCCCACCCAGGCATTCTTTCTTTATTGTATTAAAAGTTAAAAACAATGTTCTTTTTATGACAAGTCAAATAAAAAAAAATATAAGGAAAATTTAATTACCATATTTTTCGCTCCATAAGACGCACCCCCCCACCCAAAAAAAAGTGAGGGGAAATGTCTGTGCGTCTTATGGAGCGAATATTGCATCAAAGACCATGATGTGTTTTACCTGATCTGTTAGCAGTGGTGACAGCTGTTAGATGAGGAAGCGGTGGGCCCACGTGAAACCCCTGGTGATGCTTAAATGTCCCATTTTACTGCTGACTCTAAGGGCATCTGGTCAGTTGTGCTCTGCCTCTGCCCATCACCTGGGACCTGGGAGAGTGCCGAGAGCCACCTGACACTCCCAGCTACAACCACTGACCTGTCGAATCAGCTGAGGCTAATAATGGATGTAAGGCACAGTGCCAATTGCCAATTGTCTTTGACATTGGGTGGGGCCTGTGTCAATAGAACCACCTCCAATCACCAATCACTGTGTCTAAAGCTCTGCCAATTATGAGAGGCAGATAGGTGGAGCTGAAGTAACATGTTCTTGGCTCGCTACTGCTCTGTTAGATGCTACAGCTGTCTCATCTACCTCCATACTGTTCCCAGTGCACACCAGATTTCTGTGTGAAAAGGTCAGTGGTAACTGGGTGAGCAGCCATAAATGCTGAAGTTTATAGTATATAAAGGGAGTTTTGGTGCGGTCACTATTCTAGTAGTAACACAGACACTAAAGGGATTAAGGGGTATCACTAGCTGTAACAGGCACTGGGGGTAGTCTGCCAGAACCTGTAACTACAATAGTGATAGTCTCAGTGACTGTTACAACTAGTGATACCTCTTAACTCCCTCAATGCCTGTTATTGAAGGCCCGCATAAATTCTGACACTAGCGATGATGAGTTCTTGGTGTTCCCAGAAAACTAGAAGAGAACTTGAACCTTAAAGTCTCTCCTCATTTGTTGATGACAGTGATGATGGGTCTTAATACCGCTGTTGACTGCTGTTCACTTTACGTGGTTGAAATATTATTCTGTTATATTTCATTAAATATTTCAGTACACCATTTGGTTCAGAATATTTTTTTTCTTGTTTTCCTCCTCTAAACCTAGGTGCATCTTATGGTCAGGTGCATCCTGTAGTGTGAAAAATACAGTATCTCCCACTCTACTCCAAATCCATTTCCATCAAGATAATCTTTGTGCCACTCTTCTCTCTGTGTATATGTGCACACACATAGAGCTTGGTTTATTTAGTGTTTTTAATAAAAATGGATTATATTACACATATCACTCTGCTATTTTTATTCTTAGTAATATATTGTGGCCCTGGTCAGGTGGCTCAGTTGGTTGGGGCATCGTACCGTACACCAAAAGATTGCAGGTTTGATCCCCATTGGCATATGTACAGGAGGCGACCCATCGATGTTTCCTTCTCACATTGATGCTTCTCTCTCTTTCTCCTTCTCTTTCTCTCTCTCTCAAATCAATAAACATATCCTTGGGTGAGGATTAAAAAATAATATATTGTGGAAATTTCTCCAAGTCCATAGCTTTAGATCACATTTTTAAATTAAATTTTATTTAATTTTGTAAAGGGACTACACACATGTGGCAAAAAATTAAGAAAGAATAAATGTTATTTAATGACAATTAAGTACTCCTTTTACTCCTGTCCTATAGACACTCACCTTTCTTCTTCAGTGCAAGCACCATTAGCAGTAATATTTTGAAGCCTTGTAGAGCTAGTCTATACACGAAAACACATGCTTTCTATTCCAGGTAGATCTCTTCCCATGCTGTCTTCACTGGTTGTTGTTGTTTTTTTTTTTTTTCACTTAATAATATATTATCTTGGGAAGTGTCTTATATCAGTTCATTTAAAAGTACCACATTCTTTTATTATTATTATTTTGTTTGATTCTTTTTAATGGCTGCCTAGCTTTCCATTATATAGATATACCAAAATATATTAATGCATTCCCTACCAATGGAAATATAGTCTATTCCACCCTGACCCCCCTTCACTCAACACTCCCCTAACTTTTACAAGCAATAGTACAACGAATAATCTCATAACTATATTACTTTGTGTACATGTAAATTTGTCTGTAGGATGCATTTCTAGAATGGAATTGCTAAGTCAAATGGGGGACTTTAGTTTTGACACCTATAGTCCTGCTGCCCTCCAGAGAGGCTATATCATTTACACATGTGTCAGTAAGGCGAGAAGCAAATTCCCACACTCTTACAGTATGGCATGTCATCAAACTTTCTGTCCCTTGCCGATATGGTAGGTAGTTTTAAACTACATTTTTCTTATTATGAATGAGATTGAGTATCACTTCCCATCTTTAATGGCATTTGAGCTTTTCCTGTGAACTTTCTATTTGTATTCTATGCCCATTTGGAAAATTGGATTATTTGTCCTTTTCAGTATTGATTCACAGAGCCTCTTTGTATGTTAAGAAAATGTAAGAAGATTAAACTTTTGCCTCAAATACATAATTTTTAATGGTACATAATTACTTAGTATTATAGTATTGATGTTTATTATTAGATATCCCCCCATCCTCCACCTTTTTGGTGCTTGTTTTTCCAGACAAATAATATCTCAAGAATATCCTGCTGTATAAACTGGTGCTTTAATTTTTGTAGGATAGATTTTTCAAAGTGGGATGGTTTGCTCAATAAATCTGTATATCTAATTTTAATAGTTGTTGTCAGATTATCTTTTCAAAAGTTGTCTGAAGCAATTCACATTCCCACAAGCAATGGATGAAAGAGTCTGTGTCCCTGCACCCAAGTTAGTATCAGTTGTTATTACGGTCTTAAATTCTGAAGTGACAAATGATATCTTCTTGTGGTTTTTATTTGTATTTACCTGACTACTGATAATGTTGAGCATCTCTTAATATGTATATTGGCTATTTGCTTCTCTTCTATAAATTTCTTGTTTATATATTTGTCTGTTTTTTTCTTGGATTTTTGGTCTCTTTTCCATCAATTTGTAGGGACTCTGTGTGTATTAGCAATATTAACTCAATTTTTAAGAAACATTTTTTCCAATCTCTTACTTGTTTCTGCACTTTGTTTATAATAACGTTTACTTAATAACTTAAACTTAAAATTTTTAGGCTAATTTATATTTTTATTTATGGCTTCTAAGTTTTTTTGCCTTTATTAAGGGGTCTCCACTCTTTAATTTTTTCTGTAATGGGCCAAACAAGAAATATATTAGGCATTGTGAACCATGTGATCTCTGTTGCAACTACTCATTTCTATTACTGCTACTTGGAAGCAACTATAGACAATATATTTTTTATTTATTTTTTATTTTTATTTTTTTGACAATATATTTTTTAAAAGTGGGCCTGGCTGTGTTCCAATAAAACTTTATTGACAAAAGTGGGTGGTAGACTGATGGCTGTAATTGCTTGATGACTCCCCATGTCACTTAGAAAATTAAAAGCCAAAATTATACAGTTGTTTGGTCCTCATTACTTCTCTGGCTTCATCATCTTCTACAACTTTCTCATTGGTTCAATCTGCTCCAGTTGCACCTGCCTTATCTTTGTTCCTTGGACCCAGCAGACTTCCCCTCTTTTTACTTATTTTTGCCTGTGCTTAGAATATTCTTTCTCTGGTTATTTGCTTGGGTATCTCTCTCACTTTCTTCAGGTATTATCAAATTGAAGCATATCAGGAAGCTCTTTCCTGGCCACCATATTTAAAATTTAACCCCTGGCTTCACACATAGTTTCTATTCTTCTTACCTCTTTTTCCCCCCTTTACACTTACCACTAACTAGCACATGTATTTTACTTATTTATGACGTTGATTGTTTTTCTCTCTTACAAAATAAGCTGATTTGTATCCTCCACACTAAGAAGAATTTCTGGTATATGTAAGAGTTCCCGATATTTATTTTGAATGATTGAAAACATGCAATAGAGAGAGAGAGAGAGAGAGAGATAAAGATAAAAAGAAAGAGGTGATAATTTCAAGAGGAAAGTCTCTGAGAATGAGAGATAATCAATTTTGATGGGGGCAGAGATACTCTTCCATTGGAATAAGAAAAGAAAGGGGTATTTGTATAAGTTAGTATATATCATGGTCTTTCAACCTTGGCACTACTGACATTCTGGGCTAGGTTGTTCTTTGCATTTGGGAGTTGTTCCATTCATTATCTTATATTTAGTAACAATTCTGGCCTCTGCCTACAAATGCCAGTAGCCTCCCCTCTCCAGTTGTAAAATTCAGAATGTCTCTAGACATTGACAGATGTTTTCCGGGGGTGACATTTCCTCTAGTTGAGAACCACTGGTCTATGTATTTATATTAGGAAGGAGGCCTCTTTAATAGTGACTCTTATTCTCTCACTCAGGTGTAAGATGAGGACATCAGCTGAAATTTTGTGAGAGAAGAAGTAAGAAATTTGAAGAAAGAGAAGGCAAAAAGTGGTAGTCTCAGAGTGGAAAGAGGCAATGGTGAATAAAAAAATAGGTTTACCTGCTTTCTGGCCCAGGAACATGAAGTATAAGGGCAAAAAACTTCTTTTATAGACAGCTGCAGGCCAAGCAATGTTCTGTGTAGACAACTGTTCAGAGATAAGGTTTCTGATTGTAGACTAAGAGTTTCAAAGAGCACTCAGGAAAAGAATTTAGTAGGAAAGGGAGGGGTGAGACTTGTTTTGGGTAGTGTAGAGTTGAGAGATCCCAAAACACAGATCATGGTAAGGCTTGTGCTTATGGAGGAGACTGATATAAAACAGCCATGTCACATAGGTTGGGTCTAGTCCTGAGAGCCTCATGGGAGATTAAAAAGCTATCAGATCAGTGTTACAATACCAAATACTTTGCTTGAAGCTTCCTGGAGAAGAGATCATGCTTTTAGAGCTAATTAAAGTAGGATTATTTTTTCATTATTATTTTTCAATTTTTGTTTTGAATCAATTGCCCCTAGCCTGAAGAAAAGCTTCACATTTTTGTATATTTATCTTATCTTCAGCCTCTTAACCAAATTCCCTTATTTATTCTAATAGTTTTAATGAAGTTTTTTTAGTTTTTCATTTATACAATTATACCATCTGCAAGAAAGTCTCTCACTCTCAGGGGGATCAAAGCCAATAAAGACTCAGTCTGAGACCCATTTCTCTGACTTCTCCAGCCTTCAATGAGTCTCCTCTTTCATGGCTAAAGCAGTTATTCTGTTCAGCTACTGGATGGCAGCGACTCAGTATGTCTGTGTTACCATTTTGGTCTGTAGATCTGCCACAGATATTAGCTGAGTAGGAAAGCTATTTCTAGCAATTCAGGATATAGGCCTTTCTTCAGAACCAACTAACTATCAATCAGCTGCGAAGATGTAACTACAGATCATCTCTTATATTAAAGTAACCCAAATGACTGCTCTGTGAAAGGCCTTCCTAGTCTTATGGTCCCTCAGCAATCTAAGGACTTAAAGGATCATTTACAGCAGGCAAGATCTTTATGTTTTAGGAATCCCTGCTTCTTAGACAAGGCTTAATTTTAGATCATCTCCAGATTTTTCTTTTGACTGTTTGAGACTAAATCCCTCTAACCAAACTGATTACTTATGAAACCTATGGCTATTTTTCTATTTCCTATGCTCCAGTTGATAGTTTGACCTGTGGAGGAAGGGAACATCTCAAAACAAAATGTCCCTCCAAATTCCATTTCTCTAATACAATCTTGACAAAAATTAATTCAAGGACATCCCCAATTTTTTTACTTCTCTATTTACTGGCTGGCCCTGCTTTGAAACCACTGGAATGAATCATTAGCCTTAGCCACACTGGAAACCAAAAACCAGGAATACAGATGCAAATCCCATTGGATTTATATTATCTGAAAAGAATAACTATAAATACAATTTTATTTACATAAACAACTGCATTTTTTAAAGTATATTTTATTGATTATGTTGTTACAGTAGTTCCATTTTTTCCCCTTTGCTCCCCTCTGCCCAGTACCCACCTTCCCTCCAGCAATCCCACCCCCCTTAGTTCATATTCATGGGTCATGCATATAAGTTCTTTGGCTTCACCCTTTCCTATATTATTCCTAACTTCCCCCTGTCTATTTTGTACCAACGGATTATGCTTCTTAGTCCCTGTACCATTTTCCCATTTCTCCCCCTCCCCCATCCCAGCTGATAACTCTCCAAATGATCCCCATACCTATGATTCTGTTTCTATTCTGGTTTGCTTTGTTGAATTTTGTTTGTATTTTTTAGATTCCATTTTTGATAGTTGTGAGTTTGTTGTCATTTTAGTGTTAATAGTTTTGATCTTCTTTTTCTTAAGTAAGCCCCTTTGACATTACATATAATAATGGCTTAGTGATGATGAACTCCTTTAGCTTCACCTTGTCTGGGAAGCACTTCATCTGGTCTTCCATTCCAAATGATAGCTTTGTTGGATAGAGTAATCCTGGTCTCAGGTTGCTTTTCACCACATTGAATACTGCTTGCCAGTCTCTTCCTGTCTGCAAAGTGTCCTCTGAGAAATCAGCTGATAGATCTATAGGCACTCCCCTGTAGGCAACTCTCCATCTCTCTCTTGCTGCCCTCAGGACTCTGTCTTTACTTTTCACCTTTGGCATTCCAGTCATGTTGCTACCTGGTGTGGTCCCCTCTGGATCCAGCTCACCTGGGACCCTCCGTGCTTTCTGGACCTGTATGTTCATCTCCTTCACAAAATTTGGGAAGTTTTGCTCATTTTTTTCAATTCTTGCTTTCTCATTCTGCACTGGTTGACTGTTTTTTTCTTCCTTATGTTCCAAATCATTGATTTGAACCCTAGTTTCCTTCCCTTCACCATTGGTTTTGTGTGGATTTTCCTTTGTTTCACTTAGCATAGCCTTTACTTCTTCTCTTATTCATTTGCCATACTCAAGCATATCTGTCAAGCCTGTGATGATCTTTATCACCGATGTTTTGAATTCTGCATCTGTTAGGTTGTCTATCTCCTCATCTGTTAGGTTGTCTATCTCCTCATCACTTAGTTCTCCCACGGAACCTTGATCCATTTCCTCTTTTGAGCCATACTTCTCTGTCTCCTCATTATAACAGGCTCCTGTGTTTGTTTGCCTCTGTGTCCCAGGTTGAACTGCCACTCTGTTACATTGTAAGGGGCAGAGCCTTAGGGATTCATCTGTCCAGGGCGACCTATTTCACTACATTGTGACACCGAATGTAGGGGAGGGGTCCGAGAGGGAACAATGCCGCCTGCCCAGCACTCGCCCCTTTTCCAGGCACCTCTCCCACTTCCGCACCAGACTGATGGCCCTCTAGCTGTTGCCCTGGCCATTTTTCCCAGAGTGGGTGGGTCTTCGGACATTCTAGGACCATGGGGGTCTTTAAACAAGCAGACTCTGCTGAGAGACCGACAGTTTCTGCCTCCACCCTAACCCCCACTGGTTTGCACAGTCAGAAGCAATGAGGCTTGATTTTCCCCAGTGCTGGGGCCATGGGCTGCGAGGTCTGGTAAGGAGCTGGGAATGCTTCTCAGGTGTCCCTCCCGACTTTTTAAAACATGTGACTGCACTTTCTGCCGGCCTGCCACTGCCGCCGCCACTGCTACCTCCACACCGCATCCTCTCCACCCCGGCTCTGCCCCTGCTCCCTGTTTGGATGAGTATTTCTTCTTTATATCTTTGTTTGCTGGACTTCCATGAACTTTGATTTTCTGGAACTTCTGTTTGTTCTAATTTTGAGGTAGTTGTATTTCTTCTTAGTTGTGGAGGGAGATGCAGCGTGTCTGTCTATGCCTCCATCTTGGCCAGAAGTCCAAACAACTGCATTTCTGATAAAATGAAAAGTGCAGAATAGATGCCTCAAATTTTACTCTATAGTAGGATTCAGCAAATTTTTTTCTGTAAAGAACCAGTTAGTAAATACTTTAGGTTTTGTGGGTCATACAATCTCTGTAACAATGACTTAAATACATTGTTGGATATAAAAGCAGTCCTATACAATACATGAATGGATGAGTAGAGTTGTGTTCCAATAACTTTATTTACAAAAACATGTAGTGGACCATATTTGATCTGTGTGTCATTAATTTCCCAGTCCCTTTCTTACAGAAACATTGTTCAATGGAACTCTTGAGGATGTGTTGGACTTAAGTAGACAGAGTGAGAGAATAGGTACACAGTCAGTGAAGTCAGAGAATGGATCCAGGGGCACATGAGGGCCCACAGAGTAGGTGTCTGTAAATACAAGCCCCCATTTAACCTCAGAGAGGTGACTGTGAACATGGAACCGAAATCTAAGAGACGGAAGGCACGATGTAGGGGCATGCTGTCAGGATCGAATTCTTCATATGATTTCCTTGTTGCTATGAGAATCATACTGCTAATTATAGTGTCCTGGAACTGTTTCCAACCCCATCTCTTCTGGGAGTAATGGATTCTGCATAGTAAAAAAGTACATTTTGTCCAGTCAGTGTTTCTCAAGAAACTGACACCAGAGAATTTGATTGTGAAGTTTGTTTCTCATTAGAGAGTCCCAAAGGTCTAAGAATAATAGTGTAATAGTGCTGTTTACAGTCATGGCTAACCTTTTCACCACACTGAGGAATCCTAATGGGTTTTATCTTTCTTCTTCAGGTAGAAAGAAGAAGAAAAGAATCTATTAGCCTCTGTTAAGAAGACGGTCTTTTGACCCAACACAAGAGGGAGATCAGAGGCTTGGAGAGGCCAGCATATGAGCACATGACCCTCATGGCTGTCAAGAGCATCAGGGGAAGGGACTGCCCGATATCTTCACTTTCACATGTCTGGGCCCTGGGCAATGCCAGACACATGGAATGTGCTAAAATCATCTGTAAAATGAATAAAAGAGCTGGTTCTCATTGAATAAAGAAAAGTTAATTGGGACAACAACTTTCCTCATGTTTCATGGTACAGAGAGAGAAAGAAGGACTTAAGATGAATGGTTATAGACAAATTCATTCTCAAAGAATTTTGGGGATTTGAGTCACATCCTTTCTTCAACATGCAACCATCTCTTTCCACTTAGCCCATCATGAGCGCTCTATTCTTGGAACCCATTCAGCACTGACTACCAACTTTGCTCACTGGTATACTAAATGAGTATTCAGTTTAGCTTACATTTTTTAAACCAGGTTCTGGGGTACAAAGTTGAGTAAAACAGACACATATCTGTGCTATAGGTCTATGTTTTTTCTCCCTAAACACATTATAAATCTTTTGATGACAGGGATCCCATAATTCCCTTCTTTTGAATCTGTGCAGTAAGTAATGTAAGGCTGAGGATTCAGCATAAGGAACCTTTGATAAGTTGTTACCAGGCCACTTCCCAGGCACAGCTCCGAACCACACTGAGTATTTTTGAACTGTGACTCAAGCTGGGAAGTAGGTGCAGTCAGAGTGAGATGATTCCAAGTGCACATTCCAAGTGTAAGTTCCCCTCCCAGCTTCACCTTAGAGTCATCGTCCTGCTCAAAGTGACTTCAATACTCCCACCTCCTCTCTGTTTCTTCACATAGAAGATGGGGAGACGTGAACCCTGACACCATGTAGTTATTACAGTGCTCTGCAATTCTTGTATGAAAGGATTTAGACAAAATATGAGCACATTTATGTATGAATATTATAAACTTTTATTTCAAAACCTTCACAGTTAAGAATTTCAGCTGAGCAACAAAATCACCTCATGAATGGAGAACTGTCAGTTCCCAGCACAGCTAAGAATAACGCTAACTCTAACCCTAACCCTAACCCTAATATAATAACAAACTATCAGAAAGAGAAAATAAGAAAACAATCTCATTCAAAATTCCTTCAAAAAGAATAAAATACCCAGGAATATATCTAACCAAGGATATAAAAGACCTGTGCTCAAAAAATTTTAATACACTGAAGAAAGAAATTGAAGAAGATACAAAGAAATGAAGCATACATCCTATTCATGGATAAGAAGAATTAACATCATTAAAATGTCCATACTACCCTGTGCCTCAGAGGTGGGATGCAGATCTTCGTGAAGACCTTGACTGGCAAGACCATCACCCTGGAGGTCGAGCCCAGTGACACCATTGAGAATGTCAAGGCCAAGATTCAAGACAAGGAGGGCATCGCCCCTGGCCAGCAGAGGCTGATCTTTGCCGGGAAACAGCTGGAAGATGGGTGCACCCTGTCCGACTGCAACATCCAGAAGGAGTCCACTCTGCACCTGGTCCTGCACTTGAGGGGAGGTTTCTAAGTTTCTCCTATTAAGCTTTCAACACAGTTAACTGCACTTTCTTTCAATAAAGTTGTTGCACCCCCCCCCACAAAGCAATCTATAGATTCAACACAATTCCTATCAAGATACCAGTGGTGTAATTCACAGAACTAGAACAAATATTCCAAAAATTTATATGAAACCACAGAAGACCCCAAATAACAACAGTGATCTTAAGAAAGAAGAACAAAGTTGAAGGAATCATACTACTAATATCAAACTATATTATAAAACCATATAATCACAACAATATGGTACTGGCAAAAAAACAGACACATAGATCAATGTAACAGAATAGAGCACCCAGAAATAAACCCATACCTTTATAGTCAATTGATATTTGACAGAGGAAGCAAGCACATACAATGAGCTAAAGATAGTTTATTCAATAAGTGGTGTGAAAATTGGACAGATACACGCAGAAAAATGAAACTGGACCACCTTCTCACACCACACACAAGAATAAATTCAAAATGGATTAAGACTTAAATGTTAGACTCAAAACCACAAAATCCTAGAAGAAAACATAGGCAGTAAAATCTTGGACATTGCTCATAGCAATATTTTTTTCTGATATATCTCCTGAGGCAAAGGAAACAAAAGAAAAACAAATAGGATTACATCATGCTAACAAGTTTTTGCACAGCAAAGGAAACCATCAACAAAATAAAGACAACCCACTAAATGGGAGAACATATTTGTTGATACATCTGATAAGGAGTTAATACCCAAAATTTATAAGAAACTTATAAAACTCAACACCAAAAACACTAACAATCCAATTAACAAATAGGCAAAGAACCTGAATAGACATTTTTCCTAAGGAGACATACAGATGGCCAATAGACATATGAAAAGATGCTCAATGTCATTAATCATCAGAGAAATGCAAATTAAAACCACAATGAGCCCTGGCTGGTGTGGCTCATTGGAATGAATGCCAGCCAGTGGACCAAAGGTTGCTGGTTCAATTCCCAGTCAGGGCACATGCCTGGGTTGCAGGCCAGGTCCCCAGTTGGGGGCTTGAGAGAGGCAACTGATTGATGTTTCTCTCATGCATTGATGTATCTCTCCTTCTCTTCCTCCCTCCTTTCCCCTCTCTCTGAAAATAAAAAAATAAAATCTTTTAAAAACACCCACAATAAGATATCACCTCACACCTGTCAGAATGGTTATCATCAATAAATCAATAAACAAGAAGTGCTGGTGAGGATGTGGAGAAAAGGGAACCCTTTTGCACTGTTAATGGGAATGCAGATTGATGCAGCCACTGTGGAAAGCAGTATGAAGTTTCCTCAAAAAATTACCCAGCAATTCCTCTTCTGGGAATTTATGCAAAGAAACCCAAAACACTAATTCAGAAGAACATAAGCACCTCTATGTTCATTGCAGCATTATTTACAATAGCAAGACTTGGAAGCTGCTCAAGTGCCCATCAGTAGTAGGTGAGTGGATAAAGCAGCCATGGTACATTTATACAATGGAATGCTACTCAGCCATAAAAAAGAAAAAGAAATTCACCTCTTTTATTCATGATTTCATGGCTTCTTTTCCTTTTACTTGAGAATGTCAAACAGCACATACAAACATGAATGGCAGAGCCATGGGCAAGTTCATGCCTAAGGACTGAAGCCTTTCTCTCTGGTTGGCTCTATGTATCTCATTAGGTTTATGGTAACCTCCCTCCCAATTTTTCTCTTAGATAAATCTTTCAGCAATAAAGTTAGCCCTCAAAGAAAAGCTGACCACATTATTAAGAGATGCCACTGACAGGCTAATTTAGATTGACCATAACACGTACACACTCCTCTCACTCGGCTGCCTTGGCTCCCCACCTGAGCAATGTCTCCTGCCCAGTCTGTATTCCATGAAGCATTTCCTGAGTCATTCTCAGAGGCTGCCATTGCTTCAGCATGAATTGTAGTATCTCATGGTTCTAGCCAGACCCACACTCTCATGATCTCTTTCTCCTAATAGAAATATGTTCTCAGCTAACTGTGAACTACAAGTTGACATATAGATTTATTATAATTTTAGTCAAAAATCCCAATAGGAATTTATCATTTTTTGGGAGGAGAGGGGATGTATTGATTTTAAAGTTTATATCATAAAATAAACATGGGGAAATTTTGAAAATGAACAAGGTAAACTCACCTTAACACATTTTGAACAAATCATATATATTTTGAACAAATTATATATATTTTATTTTGATATATATCAGAATTATGTATATTTTATTTTGATACATATATCAAAATAAAAACAGTATGGTACTATGATATAATTATAGATAAATAGGTTACTAGAATAGAATAGGGAATATACAAAGAGATCCAAGTGTATTTAAGGAATTCGATATTTAAAGGAAATCTTTCATTCCAGTGGTAAAATAATGAATTACTCCTTCAATGTTACTGGGACTGGCTACCATTTGAATGAAAAGATTTTATATTTACCCAGATTTTTACCATTTATGATTTCTTCATTTCTTTGTGTAAATCCAAATTTCCATCTGGTGTCATTTTTCTCCTGTCAGAGGAACTTTTAAAAACACTTTTGCCTGACCAAGCCTTTATTTCATCTTTGTTTTTGAAATAAAGGCCAATAATTCTCAACAGATGAATACCAAACCAGGTGAAAGAACAGAAGACCTGAGGAAAAACACTGAAAAGAACAAGCTAGGATGGTGGTCATTTCTCCCACAGTGTCTATTCCTACAAATTAGATTGGAAAACCTCATAACTCATAGGGTGGAGTTCTCAGAAGGGCTTTTGCCTCAGGTGTGGGAATTTATTAGCTTTAGATCAAATGCTGCTCTCAGCCCACTTAACAAGTCTTAAGAGCCAAAAAGATCAGTTTCTCATGGTATCACTTATATGTGAATTAAAAAAAAAAAAAAGTAGAACTCATGGAAGTTGAGCTCAGAGAAAAAAGCATCTGGGAAGTAGGGGATATAGAAAGAGATTGATAAAAGGCTACAAACTTCCAGTTATAAGATGAATAAGATCAGAGTCTCTAATGTATAACATGGTGACTATAGTTGATAATACCATATTGTATAATTAAAATTAGCTAAGACAGCAGAACTTAAATATGCTCACCAAAACCCCCCCAAAACCAAAGGTTAAACATGTGAGGTGATAAATATGTTAACTTGTTTAAGGGCAGGAATCGTTTTACAATGTATATGCATATGAAATCATCATATTGTATGCTTTAAATATATGCATTTTTATTTGTTGGTTCTACCTCAATAAACTTGGGAAAAAGAGACCAGTTTCCAAGAAAGTTAACTTCCTCCCAGCACAAAGCTGCTGAAGAATATTTATAGAAATATAAAAATAGCTAGCAATCAACAAGGTACAACTCATAATCTCTGGTACCCAAAGATTACTAGGCATGACAAGATGCAGGAAAATACAACCCATAAAGAAGAGAAAAAAATCAATCAAGCAAAACTAATTGAGAACTCATGCAGATGTTAAAATTAGCACATGAGGACATTAAGATAACTATTTCAAGTAATCCAGAAGTTTGAAACATTCAGTGGAGTCATGGAAAATATAAAAGCGACCCAAGTTAAACTTCTGGAGATTGAAACCATAATGTTTGACATGAAAGATACTCTGGACAGAATTAATGTTAGATTAGACATTGCAGAACAAAAAATTAGTGTGCTTAAACATATAGTAATAAAAACTATTCCAAATGAAACACATAAAGAAAAAACAATTAAAAAATCATTAATGAACTATAGGACAGCAAACAGCCTAATACATGTGTAATTAGCACCCTGAAGAAAGGAGAACAGAAAAAAATTAAAGCAATAATAATGTATGAAAAATTTTCAAATCTGATGAAAACTATTAACCCACAAATCAAAGGTCAGCAAACGCCCAGCACAAGAAACGTGAAAAAAGTCTAATGAAGGCACATACTATTCTAATTACTCGAAACCAATTATAGAGAAAAACATTTTTTAAAACCAGAAAAGAAGTATTAAAAAAACAGAAAAATATGTCATAATGTAAAGGAATAAAAAGTTAAAGATGAAAGCCATTTTTTTCACCAGAAATTTAACAGTAGAGCAACGCCTTTAAAGAACTAAAAGAAAAAAACAACAAATCTGTCAACCTAGAATTCTACACTTATACAAATAAGTAAAGAAATAAAATACATGCTAAGTTTCAAGAATAGTTTGGACCACACTTAAAACAATAATTAGATATAATTTTTACCCTCTTCCTCTTCTAAATTTGGAATCAATTGAAAACAAAATATAAGAAAGATTAATATTAAGCTCCATTACTGATAAAGTTGACTAGAGATTGGCTTAGATCAATACCAATTAGGTGAGGTATTAATTCTTCATCTCTAAACAAGATACTACTTTACTTCTGCAGCAACAAGTGTATCTTCTCTGACAATTGCTACATGGCCGAACAGAGGGCAGGCAGATCTAAAAAGAAGACAAAGCTCACATGGGCTCAGTTGAGCCAAGCATGCTCAATTCCCTTCCTTTTTTCTTTTTGTTTTTCAGAGTAAAAATATTATTTTTTTACTTAAAATTTTTGATTTAATCTTTATTGTATTTTTTCCATTTCCATTTAGTCCTCTTATACTCCCTTCCTGCAGCAATCACTGCACTGATGTCCATGCCCATGGGTCCTTTTTTCTTTTTGCTCAATCCCTCCACCCATTGAAGACATTTAAATTCTTTCCAGTTTTCTTTTGTGATTATGAATAGAACTACTATAAACAATCATGTACAAACATTTGTGCAAACATACATATTCATTTCTCTAAGATAAATAATCTAGGTGTAAGATTGTTGAGGTCTCTGGTAAGAGTATATTTATTTTTCTAAGTAACTGGAAAACTGTCTTCCAGGTAGCTATACCATTTTATGTTCCACCAACAATGTAAGTGCCAGTGTCTTCTCACTCTTGTCAGCCATAGATACTATCAGTCCATTTTTAAGTCATTCTAGTAGATATATATGGCATCTCATGTGGTTTTAATTTGTTCCCCTGGCTGCCTGTAAAATTTTTTCTTTGTCTTTGGTTTCCAAAAGTTTCAATATGATTAGCCTAGTTCTCTGTGTGTGTGCTCATGTGTGTTTATTCTGCTGAGCATTTCTGATCTGTGGTTAGTATGTGTCATTACTTTTAGAACTTTCTCAGCCATTATTCCTTCAAGTATTTCTTCTGTCCTGTTACTTCTATTTCTACTTCTGGGATTATTTTTGTTAGACAGTTTGATATTGCTTCACAGCTCCTGGGTTCACTGTTGAAGGCATTTTTAAAAATCTCTGTTACTGTGCTTTTTGATTTTATAATATTTTCATTTGATTCTTCTATATAGTTTCTAACTTTCTGCTGAAATTATCTATCTGATCTTACATGTTGTCTACCTTTTTCATTAGAGCCTTTAACATAGCAGTCATTCTTTTAAATTCCCTGCCTGATTTTTATCATATGTGTCATATATCAGTCTATTTCTGTTGAATATTTCTCTTCAGATTGTTTTTTCTTATCTTTTTGTATGCCTCATTTTTAAAGAAAGCTGTACATATTTTATATAAGATACTGCAGTAATTGGTTTTATGATATAAACACATCTTGTTTTCTTCTAGATCTTTTGTGTGGAGGTTTATGTTAACCCAGTCAGGAGTTGGGCTGAGTCTGAAGTTTCTTTTTGTGCTGGGTGATCTGTAGTGTTCTACAGGCTTCAGATTTCTCTAGGGATACCTTGCTTTTTAGGATGGGGGCTATTTTGCTGAGGATTTTTCTCAGTGTCTACTTCCTAGGAGAATCTGTCACTTGCACTTTTTTAAGCTATATTCTACTGTTATTTTCTTAGTGCTTGTTTCTGTGATATGAAGAAAAGGGTTTGTGGAGTAAAACCTGCAAGAGGTTCTGAACTCCCCTAGGTCTGTGGCTCCTGGGGACTTCACACTCTCTCACTAGCCCACACTCCGTCTGTTAATTCTTTAAACTTCCACTGAATCCTCCTATCAGTGTATTTGGTAGTTGGTAGTGTTTGTCTGAGGTAAACAAATATTTGGCTTTGTTTCTCCCTGCAGGTGCCTGCCTCTCCCCAGATTTTAGATTGGATGTTTTCCCTGTGACCTAAGTTTTCTCGTGGGTTCAGGAAAAGTTGTCGATTTTTTTGTCCCAGTTTTTCTTATTATAAATGTGGCTGTGCACTCTTTCCAGCTCTCTGCATTTCCAAGGTGAAACTGGAAATACCAACTCTTTGGAGAGTTCTTATATTTCCAAGCCATGATTTTAGGGCAAGAAATAAGGAGGAAGAAATTCGATCCTCACTTTCCCTCCTCTTTTTCTCATCCTCCTTAACACAAGAGCATCTTTAGATCAGCTCCATCTATTTTCAGTCACTTCAGTAATTCCCACTATCTCTTTGATTTTTCCATTGCCTTGTTTTAATGTTTATTTCCACGTATATTTTTGCTGGCTTGGTTAGTTGAATGTGTGTGTGTCCACATCCTTATCAGTCATTTTTGTTATGTCTTTATTGTTGCTACTTATGTGTTGCTGGTAGTCAGGCACAATGCACTGCTTTCTCCATGAAGATTCCTGGCAGACACCACAGGTCCCTGCTGCACAGCTGCACAGCTGGGAGAGTGAGAGGAGGTGCTGACTGTTTCTTCTGAGCAGCGAGGGGCGTGCAGATGAAGCATTTACACTTCAGGGTCTTCCAGACAGAAGGTTAAAGCCCCCAGTGGCACTGCTGTCCCTGAGCTCTTCATGTGCATGCATACTCTATCATTATGAGAAGTGCAAGCGTGTGCACACACACCCAAACACAATAGTCTCATCACAAATTGCAATTTCAGAATGAGCTCATTTTCTGCTGGCAAACTAAGAAGCAAAAATGAACCTGCTCTGCCTTTTTTTTTAAAAATGGAAAATATCTTTATTGATTTCTTCTAAGTACAGAAGTATTATAGAATTACTTCAAAAATTCAAGTAAAACAAAAATGTAGTGAAAATATTTTCTCTTTCTCTTTCTTCCTGTACCCCTAATTAGAATACCACTCTTCACAGGTCGTTGTCTGTTCTTTCAGTTTTTTTCTATTTATATGCAAAAGAATATGCATTTTAACTTTTAGAAAGTCAGATGACAAGCTAACATAATTGTCTAGTAGTTTTGACAAAATAGATCCATAGAGATTGCTTTTTTCCCTATTGGAAGATCAAGGCTTTGCTGTTACAATGAGTGAAGCAAGAGACAGGAAGCCAAAAAGAAGCTGCAACATCTTTCTTACAGAGTGAGTGTGTGCAGAAGAGCAAAAGCTAAAGTAACTAATGGAAATGAAAGAGAGTCAGGGAAATGTGGGCCAGTCTTGCATGTAATGGTGCGAGGTGCTTTCAGCAATGAGTAGCATCCACAGACAGCCTGGTGTCATCAGGGACAGGCATGTTTTCTGGGGAGCACCCCTTTGCTCCCGGTAGGTCCTTTCCTCACTGTCCTCTGTCCCCTGGATCGTTGTGGGTGTCACATCACATACAGAGCACTGGGCGTCTCATTGCTAAAATGTCATTTTGCTCCTGTTTCCTTTCAGTGGTCTTGGTTCCCAAGACACTAGAAGTGCTGACCTTTGCTTTGATCTCTAAACATGGCAACTCCTAAGGGTACACTTGTGTCAGCAGCAAATGTGTTTGTGTCTGGACAAGCAGGGTGCAGGTAAGATTGCAAAATGTCAGCCCCCTAAATTTGGCCATTCTGCTCTCAACTGGAAGTTACGGGGGAAGAGTGGGTTCCAAATTCTGTGCACTTGCAAAGATGTTCTTTCATAATTTATGACCTTGCTATGTTTGAAAGGGTCTGAGAATTCACACTAATACATAATATGAGATTTGATACAAGGAGAGATATGTTTGAAAGCCAACCTATGGTTTGAGTTTATAAAATTAATATTATATAGGGAATCAGTTTGACTGTAAATACAGATCATGGATAGTGCCTGAGGGGATGCAAGGTCCCTGAAGAAGAAAAGGTGTCATTGTACTGGGTTATCTCTAATTCATCTAAAAGGAGAAGGGTTTTAATGTTAAATAACAGATATGTTCTTTCTCCCATTAGTTATCCTTATACTGATTTCCATAGCAGTCTACTCAGTGACTCTTATTCTCTAATGTGACTAATAATTACAGTGTTGATTCTATGTCAGGCAGTGTCTGGACCTCCAGCCTTCCATCTGGTGAGATTCACTCTGGACCGAGAGCTCCTGCTGACTGGTCTGCAAAAGAAGAAGTATCACTGATGGAGATTAATCTTCCCATCAGCCTTGAGAGTAAGGGCCGAAGACCCCATGTGGATTTGCTCAGCATGCTACTGACTTTATTAAGCCACAAACTGGCCAAAGGAAAACAAGACCTTCCTTCATCCAAAACAGCATTGTGCCAAAAAATATATTAGTCAATTAAGGACCACAAGCTCAGGTCCAAATACACCTTTTTTTCCCCCCTGTAATATGTGATGAAAGTATTGGGCATAGTAAATTTGGAGTAGATATCCTTACTCATGTCTGTGAGGAATAAATCAGACTTCACGGAGGGGTCAAGACATATTTTTAATTTATTAATCTATTTAACAAGTATTATGGAATGCTAATTTCATCTTATGATTAGGCAGAGTGGGGCTCAATGGTGACCTCCAAAATATATGTTCATGGAACCTTGAATATGACCTTATATGGTTAAAGATGTGATTAAATTAAGGATTTTGAGGGGAGGAGTTTATCCTCAAGTAAGTGAGTAGGCTATAAATATAACCACATGTGTCCTTATAATGTAGGAGAAAGCAATGTGAAGACAGATGCAGAGATTGGAGCAATGTGACTACAAGCCAAGGAATGCCAATCATTTCCAGAAACTAGGAGAGAAGCACTGGACAGACTCCCCCCCAGAGTCTGGGGAGGGGTATAGCCCTTTGACATTTTGTTTCAACATGATCTTGGGCCTCCCTCAAGAAGATTGTGGTTTAGTGCAGAAAGAGAGAAAAACATGTGACATAAAGTGACAGTGATGAGAGCCCACATCCACATGAGGGCCATGGGGGACTTCGGTGAGCACACACAGGGACGGGTGAGGCAGAACCCAGGGACAGGGAGGGGCTCAGCAAACTGTGTCTGCAGCAATAAAGGACCATTGTTTTGAATGCCTGTCCATCCTATATGTTTTGCTGATATTGATGCAATAAATTACTTAAAAAATAATGTGAAAATTATTTTCTGATTATAAAAGGAATGCATATACATTGAGGAAAACTGGATAAATACAGAAATATAATATAAAGAACAGAAATAAAATTTGTGTATAAATCTACTATCTAGGGATAATCTTTGTTAACATTTCCAACAATAAATGCACACACACACACACACACACACACACTACACATTTTGGTCACATGTTATTTCTGCAATATGAATGTCATCTCACATTTATGGGGGGTGGCCTAGACTTCTGGGTACAATAAACAAATATTCTCCTAGTTTGGGGTAGGAAAAAGGGTTTGGGTTTTAGAATGTATTAGGTAGATAAGCTAGGTTATGCCATGATAACCAAACAACCTGAAATCCCAAACATTTATTGTTTGCAACATGACAAATCCATCACGAACTGAAGTCATGGTGATGGTTGTGGGGAACTCTGCTACTTGTTGTCAGTCTTTGGCTGATGAAGGGCTGCCATCTGGAAGGTTAGAATGCCACTGGCCACTGAAGCAGGAAAGGAGAGAAAGGAAGCCCATTCCTCCTCATCATCTATCTCCTCACAGCCCATTGACACAACTGGTCACATGGCCCTGCCTCACTGGACGTGGCTGGGAAGTGTAGAGGAGTAAAAAGAACATTTGGTTCTGTTAGAGTAGAGCTTTAGTGACTTTGGCAGAGAGTAAAGCACACGTGGATTGGACTTTAATGGACACAAAGAGCCATCAGGACCCAAGGCAGCTGGAGAGACAGTGTCTGTCTCATGGTCCCTCTCATGCTTTTCCTGATAACTCTGTCAGGTCAGCCATGTAGGAGCAAACATCTACTTTCCTGAAATCAACTGTCCTCTCACAAAATCTGAGTCGAGGCAAAACTCTCCTAAATACTGACACTGGGAGAATTTGGAACCTATATTTAGGTTCAGACTTTAACCTGGTGGGAGGGTCCCAATTTGATAGCAAACAGTACTGAAGAACAATCTTGGAGTCAAAAAAGTAGGAGAGTTGTAGTTCATAAAGTCAATGTTCATCTTTACCTTTTGGGGTTTCATTTGTCTTATGTTCTGGTGCGTGAATGTGAGTTTAATTTTAATGCAATCAATGTTAAATTAAAAATAAGAAGTAGTACAGTAAAAATAAGAAGAATACCTGTAAACCCCCACTAACTCCTGCCTCACAAAGAACCTGAATTACTTCTGCATGGAACCTTGTGATTAGTAATGTAAGAAATCCAAGCTTGGTGAATTGGATTCTAATTTTAAGAAAACATCACTGGAATTTTCCGCTGTGACAAAAGAGGCTTGATGTGGTCCAGAGCCAGGAATTTTCAGTACTTAAGAGAGGAGCCTGAGCAATGGGGTGAGGCGACCTTGAATGTTTTCCAGATGAGGATTTAAATGGCTTTCAGAGCTCAATGAAATTGCCACCTGCCCTAACCACTGGCAGAGGAATACAAAAAAGATTTGGGATTAAGCTTCAGCATTATCTCCAGGAAAGAGAGCTATCTTTGCAAAAGGAAATTTTATTCCACTTCTCTTCAGAGCTCCATTTTGATCAGGCTGGGCTTACGTGCCCACCTTGAGAGCACGTAGGAGGTTTTGTGTTCCTCTGAGCACCCACGCAGGGTATTGTACATGAAAGGAAGTTCTGGAATTCTCAAATTTCTAAAGGCTCCCATGAAAAACTAGAGGATTTATACTCATCTCATCTCTAATTGGGCCCCTATTCTTGATATGTTGGTAATGTTTTGCCCATACGTTGCGTATTGTCATTAGCATGTTATAGGTGAGGAAACTGAAGATGACAAAGGTCAAGTAATGTCCTAAGGTCATGCAGTTTGTAGGGGATGGAGCCAGAGCATGTCAGCTTTCTAACCTATCTTCTGTGTCTGCTGGGTCAAAGCAAGCTTTGCTTTAAGTTTCTTCAAAAGCCAGGATCAGAATGGGAACAGAGATCAATGGAAAGTAGAGTGAGGCTAACAATGCAGTAAAAGATAATGCAGGGTACCTTCAGAGAGAAGACAGATATGAGGGTGGGAAACAAAGATTTGGGACAGAAGGTCTTTGTACATTTGACAAAAATATAGTTGAAAAGTGAATAATATAGTCTCCTGGGTGTATGCTGGCGTCTTGATAAAATTATTTGCCCATATAATGAAAATTTCTATTTCTCTTCCCCCTGTGATACAGAATTTCATGTTGACATCATCTTAAATTTATTTTTGGCAGTAACTGTTTTCACCTGTGTTCTTTGTGTAACCTCACTAGAGGTCAAGGTATAAAGGACTTCCTGACAAGTACACATTTTTCTTTTGAGTTTCTGGTGTCAATTAATTGTGCTGCATGGGGGAATATCGTGACTGGACAGTGTGAGGTTAAGTCAAATACTCTAGTATCTCTGCTGAGTAGATGAGTTTCTATTTTCTCTTTAAAAGCATAGCTGATGATACATTTGCATTTAGGGCACCCTGGCAGATCTCTGTTTCTCTGGGACTCTCACAAGTTCACAGTGTGGGGGAGGGTGATGGTGGTAAATTAACAGCTTGTTAGATTGGATGAGTCTGCTCCCACCTTGTGCAGCAAGTTATGGATTCCCTGATTTCATATCAGAATTCTGTGGAAGTTGGCAGGAGCAGAGCCACGATGTAGTGTGAAATGTGTGATCTGATCCCAATCTTGTCTGTCTGGGGAGACAGTGAGAGAGGTGAGGGAGAGCTTGTATTTCTGTGGAAGTAACATCTGGCACAGGCCAGCCAGGGCATGTGAACCAGTATGATTTTCACTCTATACCAGCTACTATCAAAGGGCTGCACTCTATACAGCTACTAGCACTGAAACCTATAAATATGCACAGTCATTAGAAAAAACAGTAGGCATTTGAGGAGAATCAGGAGCTAGTATAAGAGATCTAGCTGGACAATTAGTGTAATTGCTCCAAGGAAAGAAAATTAATGGTGAGCACTTGGAGAATAAATAGAAGTCTGAGAAGCATCCGCAATGAGTATTGAGAATCTATGGCACTCATAAAAAAAAAAAAAAAAGAAGAGTAGGTTACTATGAAAAAGTAGAAATATGAACGAGAAAGATTCTCAGACATTAAAAAGATTTGAGGAATTTAAAAAAATTTAAAAACCCTCTAATTTTATTTCTTCTTTGTGCCTTTACCTGAATGGCTGCATTTTCTATAATGGAAGTGCAATTTTTGTGTGTGTGTGGGGGGGGGGGGAGGCATTAGGGCATTCCAATAAAGGTGATTCAAAGATTTAAAGCCTTGAGTTTCATTTATTTTTCATTTTGTTTTCTTAAATTTATTTTTAATTTATATATGATTATAATATTTATGTAATTTAGCTTCTGATTGCAAAGCTTATCAGCTAGCCAAAATTATTTTAATTATCAAATGTATTTTTAGTCATGGTAAACTACAGTAAGCTATAATCCAAAACTGGCCTTATGTATCCACATGCTAAAAATAAAAATGGTGTACAGCAATGGCTTTTTCTGAATCCAGATTCACATGCCCTTTAAGTATCTTTAGCTGAGTTGTCTTGAAATGATAGTTTTCTAAAACTACATCGTGCAAACATTAAGAAATCTTCAAGACCAAGAAATATTATAAGTATTCCATAATTTATTATGTAGAACAGAATAACATTGTTGATATATTTGCTGTTTTTGAAGGCAAAGGAAGGAATTTCATTCTGACCAAGAAACCACTGCCAAAAGAATTATGGTTTAAGTAGCAGGTGCATTTTTCACTTTGTGAAATAAGAGAAGCTAAAAAGAAAAAAAGACTAAAGATCCCATTTTATACAATTGCACTTACAACCTAAAAACAACCATTCTTAATATTTTTTCTTTGCCAATTTTATAGCAAATAGAATGAAATCCAAAGTGAAAAACTTCAGGATAACAGGAAAAACAGTGACACAAATACTCTGTTGGGAATTGTAGATGATAAGAGAATGACAAACAAGGACTGGGGGCGCGGCAGTGGGGGCGGAGGCTGGCCCGGAAGTTGAATGTGAATCAGTCAATAATGCAGCCCTGTCACCATGTGGGGACTACTGAGTAAAGACAAAGAAAAATATAAAAAGTGGAAATCAAGGGTTGAGTTTTCCTCTACATGCAATTTTAAAGCACCATTTTTACTTATTTAGTAGAATGCCACACTTTCGTGGGAGAAGCATGGGGGCTCTAAAAAGACCAACATAAACAAATTTTAGAAAATAAGAACCTCGATATTACATGAAATAATTTACTGCCTCAAAACCTAAGCAGAATAAGGTGGAGATGTAAGAAAGCAAAATCAAACAACCAAAACACCAAAGAAATATTTTACAAATTATACTTATTTGATATGAAAAAAGTTGAAAGCCTAATTTATTAACTACTTGTGAACAGAAGGGAATGGCTATAGCCTGATAGGGATATTCTTTCTTTTTTTTTTCACTGTGAGAAGAACTACAAGATAGAAACAAACCGTAGCAGGGAAGATCCAGATGTAAGAAGTCACTTCCTTGCATGTTCTGTTATTAGACACTGATGTGGTTATCACTGGAAGACTATGAAATCTTTTAAAGAATAAGAGTAGAGGAGAGAAAAGGGAATGAGCGGAAGAGAGAGGGAGGCAGATAATTATTCATGTTTGTATTTGTCTCTCAAACAAAGAACTCTGCTACTTTTTAGTAAGGTATCCAGACAGCACTAGTCTCCTGGAGTGGTTTAGAGAGGGACAAAGGTGAGTTCTGGGTACGGTCCTGCACATGCCGATCTGAGTGCCAAGTTCCCACGGGAGCTGGGAGAGGTAGTGATAGAGGAGTGGGTATAAAGGAAGGAACGGCTGTGTTGAAGATCAAGAACAAAATGAGAAGCGAAGAGTGAGGTGAGGCCTGCAGCTGCTGGGGCATAGACCATGGATATCGCGAGGGAGTGGCTCACCCAGCCCAGCATACAGGTGTCAGGGCCTGCTGGCTCCACACATCCTACCCTAATTCAGTAAACTCTAAACCCTGTAACATGGACAAAGACTGCATGTTTATCTCAGCATTCCCAGTACAAAGGACTGATAACGGTAGAATAAATATATGAATGAATAAATGGAAGGAGCTTCTGCCTCTCATACATTTGTCTAGTACATGGATATCCAATAGAGGTATGATGCGAAATGCAAATGCAAATTTTCTAGTAGCTATGTTAACAAGTCAAAAGAAATAAATGAAATTGATTTTAGTAAGCTGTTTTATTATTTATTTATTTATTTATTTATTTTTTCCATTTTTAAAAATTTTTTTTATTTTTTAAATTGTTTTTTATTGATTATATTGTTACAACAGTTCCAATTTTCTCCCCCTTGCTCCCCTCCACCCAGCACCCCCCTCCCCCAGCAATCCCCCCCCAAGTCCATACCCCTGGTTCGTAAAAATTAACTATCCCCCTCCTCTCAAATATTAGGACCCTTTGTAATCTTGTAAAGGACAATGGGCGAAGGTCTCAAGCTCCTCTAGCTGCTTCAAGCTGGACATGGTCATTGTCCTACCTACCCTTGGGTCCAGAAAACCCTAATAAGAGTGGGGGTGTGGAGGGGAGGGTGGCCTTCCCACATGGGGAAGGATTGTGCAGACTCCAGGTCAGTTGGCTGTCTCCGGTCAACGGCGTGCTTGGTTTAACAGGCTGGTGTCCTTGTTGTGTTCTGGGGGCAACAGATTTGGCGAAAAGGGTTAAAAGACATCATTCAATCCATAACTACTATATGACAAAAGGCAGGGATTAATTTTTCAATGTTCCATATTAGGAAAAAAAAAAAAAGGGCTTCTTTGTAAGAAGGTGTGCTAGGCACATCTCACCTGTCCAAAACCCTTTTGCCCATTATACTTAGTTTGGGCTGAGGTAAATAGTTTAGGTAAGCTGTTTTATTTAAGCCAACATATCCAAGACAGTATCATTTCAAAGTGTAGTCAATATAAAAGTTACTAAAGAGATATTTTAAATTCTTTTTAATACTGAGTCTATAAACTCCAGAGTGAATTTTATAATTACATCACATTTCAGTTCAGACTCGCCACATTTCAATTTTCTGATAGCCACATGTGGCTCGTGGCTACTGTATTGGACAATGCAACAATACAGTCTGTTGTATTATTTATACTTTAATTTTTGTAACATTTGGGTCAAAAGTAAAATTATGTTCTTTTTAAAATAAGCTAGCTAAATTATTCTCTCATTAAAATGACTCTCTCTATTTGTCTATTTGAAAGTTCTCAATAATTGTTTTTTATATAAAATAGTTTTCCAAATCATCAATTATTGCAGAATTTTAATCTTACAAAAATAAATTTACATTTGTACTTCAGCTTATTGGATTTCAAGGGAACAATTTAAGATCCAAAGAAAGAAAGTCTCATCAGTGAGCCTAAAATGGTCTTGGCCCCTGCAGAATCCTCCAATGTAATCAGACAAATTTTCTCCTTGCTCAGGTATATCAGGATGGTTCCAATTTGCCAATACTGTGTCCCAGCTTTTAATAACAATGGTGATAATGACCATTTGTTAAGCACACAATTCTATGTTCTTTAAACATTATTGCATCAACTCTCACAATAACAATATAAGATAGGTGCTATTACTTCCCCAGATTTGGAGATTAGAAAGTTTTAGGGTGACCTATCATTATGTGGGAAATAAGAAACAAGGCAAGGCTTCAAAGCCAGAGCTGGTCTAGAACCAAGGCCTGTGCGACTAACCAGCACTGTTCCTGTCTGCCTCTCCTCACACCCCTTGATGCCCCATCTAGCTACATCCTAACTCCTCCAAACTCTTCCCCAGTCAGCTTCTTTCTCCCAACCTTAGTTATCACATACAGAGCTAGTGCCTTGAAGAATGTGCCAAATTTTCAATTTCTGTGAAGGAATCATTCTCTCACCTCCTATAACTCGCTCAGTCTAATTGGAACACATGGGCCCTGTGCTCTTAGTTTGCTGTCTGACTCTAGAATCCTCTGAAGATCCATGCACATTGGGCTGAGGTGAGGCCTTCTGAGGCGCAAGGGGACACTGGGCAGCCAGACATGCCCTTGGCCAGAAAACCCAAGCACTTCAGAAACTTCCCTTTTCTTTGCTTCTTTTCCTGCTTTGTACCTTGTGCCCAAAGCAGAAAATAGCTCACCTGGGGTAGAGGAGGACTTGAAAACTTAGCACTCCTCTGTGGCTGCTGTAACAAATTACCATGACTTGGTGGCTTAAAGCAGTGGGAATCACTTTTCTCACACATCTGGAGGCCAGGAGACTGAGATCAAGGAGTCAGGAGAGCAGCACTCTGTCCAAGGTTCTGGGGAGGATTCCCCCCCACCCCCCTTGCCTCTTCCAGCTGCTGGTGGCTCAAGGCTTTCTGTGACTTGTGGCCACATAACTCCAATCTCTGACTCCATCTTCACATGGCCTTCTTTACGTCTTCACCTCCTTCTCTTCTCATAAAAGGACGCCTGTTATTGGATTGGACACCAGTCATCAGATCACTTTAAATCCTTAACTAATTACACCTGCAAAGATCCTATTTCCAGAGGTTCTGGGGGGACATTAACTTTGGGGGAATTCTATTTAACCCATGCAGGAACATTTGTGCCAGGCAGAGATCCCTCATTGGGATTTGATGAAGACAACATTTTTCTCTTGGGTCTTGGCATCAAGAAAGGTAAAGGGAGGCAAAAAATGTCAAGGGCCACAGATACAGTCCCCCTCAGACCCCACTGCATTTTAAATAAGGAGCTTATTCCTAATGGGGATTTGTGATGAAACCTTGTTGGCAAAATGATTTTTGAAGGAAACCGAATATCAATTTCATGTCTTTCTTAGGCTTCAAATAATATTCTCAGTTAAATATACTACTCCTCTAATCTCCTTTTATTTTACTTTTTAAGTTAACAACAATTTGTTAAACAGGTACCAATGGCAAACATTAAGTAAACTGAAGGGGGAGATTAACTGGAAAGGGGACACTTGTTGGGGAGTCGGGGAGGGAGGGAAGGAAGGACAGGAGGCTGGGGGTAGTGCATAAATATAACAGAGATGCGCCCTTAAAGAAGTTTGCCATCTGGTGGGGACCATGGCCACAGAAAATGATAAAAGAAGAAAATAAAATAGGGAGGGTACTAGAAGTTTGATATGGAAGCCGCCACCTTCAGGCTCCTTATTGGAACTTCATTATATGCACAGCAGTAAATTCTTCCAATAACATCTCTCAGGGGCAGCCCCTGGGAGCAGTACTTCTGGGTCTGGAGGCAGAAGAATCCTCTCACAGTCTTTTCCTGTTTCCACTTCATCCTCCAGTTCTTTGAGTACTAGTCTTAGCCCTTCTCTAATGAGCAGTTCTTAACAGGGAGGCGTGTTAGAATCACTGGGTGGAACGCCCCTCTGGGCGCACATAGTTGAAGAGTAGCTCCAGCTGATTCCAACAGCTTCCGCCCCCTCTGTACTAAGAACAGGTGTCTGTAGATGGGGACAAGGACTTTCTTAGTTGTTGTCTTTGCTACCCCGGAGCATATAATATAAAGCATTGTCATGGGAGACAATGGATAATGTTTGTTGCATGAATGTATGAATGAATGAATAGTATCAGATGATTCCAACCAGGAGGTAATTCCCTGATGATTCTCCCTTAGCTGCGATAGTTGCAGACTCAAACGTGTCCCACAGATCCCTGCCTCCAACTATACATGCCCTCGTGTAACCCTCCCCCTGAATGTGAACTAGACTTACTGACTTGTCTCTAATGAATAGAAATTGGCAGAAGCAACTGGTTGTTACTTTCGAGATCTGGTTGTCACCTTCTATTCTGGGCACCTTCTCTCTCCCTCTGTCTCTCTGCCTCTCTTTCCCCTCCCTCCTCTCGCTCAGAGCTCTCACTCTGGAGAATGCCAGGTGCCTGGTTGTGAGCAGTCCTGTGGAGAAGCCCACGTATCATAACAAGGAATGGGTGTCTCTGGCCTGCAGCCAGCCAGGACCAGAAGCTCTCAGTCCTAAAAAACCTGGAGGAATTGAATTCCACCAACAGTGAGCTTAGGAGTGCATCCTGTCCCTGTTGAACCCTGGGATGACTGCAGTCCTGGCAAGAGCTTGACTGAAGGCTGTGAGGGGCCCTGAGTCAGAGGCCTCAGCTAAACTGAGCCTAGATTCCTGACCCACAGGGATCTAACCCAATGTCTAACATGAGAAACAATTCCTGAGAAAGAAGAACTTCAACAGAAAATTTCTGGGGAAAAATTTCTGGTAAAGAGCTGTGGAGAGATATGGACGATGGGGTGGGGATGGACTGAGGGAGAAGGGGTGGGCAGGGTGGAGGGAGAGATATGGGGGGAAAAGTGGGGCAACTATAATAGAAAAGAATAAATAAATTTTTTTAAAAAAGGACTGTGGAGACCACCTATCTAACTTCTTCCCTGCACAGAAGTGAAGACACAGGCTCAGAGAGGGAATACAACCTGACCAGGGTGCATAACGAGGAGTGACAGAATCAAGGTGACTAGTCCTGGGTCCTAAGAACCTCCAGTGCTCTGTTCACTGTTTGGCTGCTGCCTCTGCTGAGAAATTGGTCTTTGCACTAAACGCATAATTCAAGAACTGTCACCTTAGTGACTGCAGTTATATATCAGCCACAATTTAATTGTCTACATGTTGGAAACAATGCATCAAAGTAACTATGAAAAATGGGAAGAATTTGATATCCATTAAACACATTACACAATAGAATAAGTCATAATAGTTATCTATCATATATCAAACTAATTATATGTTATAAAATGTGTTATATGAATTGTAATATTAGTAAATTACATTTTATAATTTTTACATTTAAAAATCTTTTGCATATTCTAACTTTGACATAATCCCATGATATGAGCAATTATTTCTACGTTACAGATGATAAAACTGAGGCACAGGCAGCCAGGAACTGACCTGACCTGAACCCAGATCTCTGATCCCAGGCTTTAAGATCCTCTGCCCAATTGTCACATCCTTTTGGGACCCTCCTTAGAGTTCTAGAGTCATCCTTAGGCCAATGACCTTTACATACCTGCTGTTCTTTTTGGTAAGACTGCTATCCCACCTCCACTTTGGTGACATCTCTGTCATTCCTATAAGAATACGCTGTGTGAAATAAAGAATATGTTTAATATGTTTGTTTTTTGGTGTCCCAGGTCTTAATGACAAAGAATAATAATCAGTAATAATAATCAAGAGAGTAAAAAAAATGAGAGCAAAAATATTTGCAGAATAGTTTTTCTACTGTGGCTTCCACCCAGACTTTTAAAAGGCACAGTCATCTGTTTCCTCACAATCAGCAGGAAGCCTCCCTGTCTTGTGTTCTCTTTGCTGAAACCCTTTCAACCAGTGGAAGCACCACGTGGAGGCTTTGAAAGGTAGCATCTGAGACAGATTTGATTTTGTCTACTTTACACAGTTCTGCTCCAGGATGTGACAACAGACGTCTGCATAAGGGTTATACTGAGGGCCCCCAGGAAGCCCTTTCATAGCAGTAGACTTCAGACAGTCATCGGACTCCTCCAGCCCTCTGTCAGTGGCTGCACTGTGGACATGCCTCACTCAGGAGATTCCAGCTCCCAAGAAGATAGAACACACCACAGAATTATCAGTGACCTCTAACCTTACAGCAAACTAGAAAGCAAAACCAAACCAAACCAAACCAAACAAACAAGAAACCCAAATCACCTTAAGGGCATTTCCATAAAGGAATCTCTGAATACAGTATAACCTTTTTTCTTCCTCTGTCCTCACTTCTTTCTCCAGTGACACACATAAACACTTACCTGCTCATATGCGCCTGTGCATTTATATATCTGAATGTGTAATGCATACACATACATTTACATATCTAGACTCCACATTACTCCCGTTGCTGCTCATTTCAGACCTATTTATTTGAAGCCTCCTTCACTTTGTTATTTTACTTTCATTTTGAACTTGCACATGGTGTGCCCCCAACTTGAATTTATTACTTGTTTCTTTTTTTCTCTCCTATAACTTTCTATAAGACATTTCAACATTTCAGGTAGTCTATCAATTCCATTTTTTCTCGTCCAGAACCATTGGTACTCCTGTCCCACTCCAGATGGTGATCTTTAGGCTTTCTACACAGCTATCAGCAAGGACTGCTCTTCAACATAATGGGAATTTCATTCACTGTTTTCTTGTTGAATTCCCACACTTTGAGTCTTCTACTCTCTTAACAATTTTCCTTTTTTCTATAGAAAACATCCTTCATCCGTTTTTTAAGAAAGAGTGCATGTGAGGTCAGTGTTTGAGACTTCACCTTTCTGAAATACTTTCCTTTTACTCTTCTGCTTGATTGTAGCTTGGCCGGGTATATACTTCAAAGTTCTAAATAAGTTTACTTCAGCATTTTAAGGCTATTGCTCTATTGTTTACTGGTATCCACTGTAGCTATTGAAAAATCCAATGCCATTTTGATCTATGTTCCTTTGTGTATGGCATTGTTTTTTTTTCTGAAAGCATTTAAAAATTATTATTAATCTCTTCAGCTCTGGTATTCTGAAATTTTACAATACTATTCCTTCATATGAGTCTGTTTGCAATGTACTGAGTGGCCCTTTCCCTCTAGATATTCATGTAATTTTCTTAAATTATTTATTTGCTAATTTTCCTTCTCCTATTTCATTTATTTTCTCTTTACAGTACTCAAATGTACTTCCTAAGTTGAAACTCTAATATTCCTTTTCCACTATTTTTCCACCCCTTTACTTGTTTGCTTTATTTTCTGGAGGAGTTCTTTGAGTCTATGTAACTTTTAATTTTCAAGAGCACTTTCTGGTTCTTAACTATTCTTTTTTGAAAACTTTCTGCACTTTCTGGTTCTTAACTATTCTTTTTTGAAAACTTTCTATTCTTATTTTATGATGCAACTTATTCTCTTATCTCTCTAAGCTTATTTACTCTTTTGGGGAAAAGTTTCTTCTGTTTCTGCATTTTTTTTTTTCCTTCCTCTGGGTTCCTTTTAACTCTTTGTTTTTATCTCTCCCTTTCATGTTGCATGTTTTCCTGAAATGGCAATAACCTGTGGCTGTCTATTTCTAATAATAATCAAAGAAGCAGTGAATAATTTCTTGGAATAACTATATACACAGATGAGAGTTATCATCTGGAAGACTTCTTTATAGGGGGATTGGGCAATGAAGTGGTCATTGGATTCTGAAGTGGGGACTAAAAGCCATTCTCTGGAATCTGGTTCTCTGAGGGCTTCTGTTTCTGTGAGAAGAACTTTCCAGTTTACTGACTGTGAGCCATATGACTAGTTGCCAATGTCATGGGAGTGAGCAAAGTAAGAACCACCTACTATGCAGTATTCTCTCTTACATTTTATTTCTTCACTTAATGTCCTCCACTAGGTCTGGGATCTCTGAGTTTAGTGCTTCTTCCTTGAGTTTGCAAGAAATTAAATCTCCTGCTTCCTGCTTGGGTAAAGGTTGGGTGTAGAGATGGGACATATTTGCTTGACAGAATAATGCAGGAGAGAGATCTTCCAAATACGTAAACTTCCAACCAATCGCTTTCTTCAACCTCATGCCTCACTTCTTCTTTCTGCAGTATCTGACTGATAGCCCGAAAATCTCAGAGATATCCTTTGTATGATGTGGTTTTTCATCTCTAAGGCTCTTTCAGATATAGCTTTCTCTGCTAAATCTGTTAACTACAACTCAATCTACCTTCTGTCTTCCCAGATGTGTTGAAATGTCTTGTCTGATGATATCTTATCTCCCATTCTCTTTAACCTTATGAATATATACAAATATAATAATTTTACCCTTTATTTTCATTTAATTAAGGTCTTGAGAGAGGAGACACATGTATATGATCAATCTGCCATGTTTAAGATGAAGTCTTAAGTGGACTTTATCTTAAACATGCTGATAATAAAATCAATTGGAAGAAAAACTGGCATGTACCTTGGGGATCTGGGAGTCAGAGTAGGTAGAAATATGGCATCAGGTGCTACACCACACTCAAAATGTAGTGGGTGAGTGGAGTACCTATGGTTTAACCCAGTAATACCACATGGGAGGCCCAGCCTTAAGAAAATAATTCACAAAACTTAAAAAAATCCCTTCTGTTTGAAACTGTTTACAGCTCTATAAAGTATAATAGAGTAGCTTGAATATAGTATAGATTAAAACTGGGGCTATTCAAAATGTCCAGTGATGGGTAAGTAGTGGACTGTAGTGTGTTAGTGAAAAAAATGGGGTTTGAGAGAGATTGATGAGAAGGGGTCACAAGAGAACTTTC
The DNA here is from genome assembly GCF_987537825.1 of Furipterus horrens. Lineage (NCBI taxonomy): Eukaryota > Metazoa > Chordata > Mammalia > Chiroptera > Furipteridae > Furipterus > Furipterus horrens. Next base: position 132,283,862 of record NW_028327176.1, on the reverse strand, counting down.
TGGAGTGATGGAGATGCTTTATATTTTGTTTTCAGTGGTGGTTATATGACAATATCCATTTGTTAAAACTCATTTAACAGGAAATTCAGTGTGTGTCATTGATTGTACCTAAGTTATACCTCACTAAAGTTGATTTAATAATAGAGCATTTTATGGGTGTCCGTTACTTTAAGCTGAAGCACGTGCTGCCAGTGAAGATGCTTTCCAAACTGTCCTCACACTGTTTTCCTGTACTCCGGCTAAACATGCCCTGTCTGCGAAGTGGCCCATTCTCTCCCATCACACCATGCCTTACCTCTGCATACTGACATGCCCATAGTCAGACTGCCTCTTCTAAAATGCTTCAGATATTCTCTTTTCCTTTTTCAGAAAGCCTTCCCTGACCACTGAACACTGAACCATTATTACCTCTTCCATTCTTTTTGTTTATTTTTGTCTATACCAGTTATTTGGTACTTCAAATTGTACTGTTTTGAGATATCTCTTTTATTGTCTTGAAGTGTTCTAAGTTCTGTATTGATATTTCACTTCTCATGTGTGCATGTCTTATTGTTCTGAAAAAGATAAATTTTCTAGAGGGTTAAGAGGATGCATTATACATCTTTCTTAATGTGTAGTAGTATAATGCCATACCCATAGTTGGCAGTCAGTAAGTATTTGCTGAATGGGTGATAAGATAATAAATCATGTAGACATTTAAAGAGAAGAAACTAGGGATTTTGAAACTAGAGAGAGAAAGATTTAATTTACTAGTAAGAACTGGTAGGCTAGAATCATCCAAAGAATATATCCAATTAACAGAAGTCCCAAGCCATTTATAACCTACATTTTATAAAAGATATATGTCATAGTGAAATCAACATAATTTATCCACAGGACCTGTGGGACTGCTAAGAATAGTCTATAATTAGGACATAGCAATTTTAAACTCTAGTGATTTCTAAATTTATTCCCAAGGATTTATTGTTAGGAATTCTGACATGGTCCCAGGAGGCACTATCTTGAGCTAAACGTGGCATTCTTCTTGTCATCTTCCCTTCTTGCCTCAGTGTCATCAAGATAACAAGCTCTTCTGCAATTCTAGGTAGAATGCACATGCTGCAAACAGTAGAAATGAATTCAGCTGTAACATATTATTCACAGCTTGTTAGAGTTTGATTTCTGATCTGCTATTTTTCCCCAGGAAATATAGACTTCCAGTGTGGCAAATATAATATATGTATATATATACAGTATATATAATTTTACAGGCTATTTATATAAAATAGAGCACCAATGAACTCATCCATATGATCTTTCTTTTACTTAGTCAGCAGATAAATTTATTTATGATAAGTAAGTCTTTATAGTATAAAGACTTATATATAAAGATTTGCTTATGAGAGAGAAAGAGTACATGTCCAGAAATTGCACACCATACATACCCACTCAACTTGTGGTAATGAAGGCTGTTTTCCCTGATTTACTTTGCTGCCTGACAGATGAGCAGGCTGTTTGTTTTATCATTGTTGCCCGCACCTATCAGCCCTCCCTCCAATTTGATGACTACAGCAGCAATATATATAGGAAATGTCCTCAGGGATTATAATTATTTATCTTTCAAAAGGAGCAATATCTGTAGTGGATCAACACTGTAAATAAGAAACCAGTTTATAGGTTTATTTCCTGAGAAAAATACTAATTTGTCCTTATAGGAGAATAGACCATTTAATAAATGAATTGTAAATATCAAAAAAGATTGTGTAAATGTATGTGTGACTCAGGCACATAAACACTGTAGTGACATTGCCACATAGAAAACAAAAGTGGATCAGACCACATTGTGAGTTGGAAAATCCAGAGGCCTGTCATGAAATCTCAGCGTGGTGTCTTGAGTTATGAATTACTCTTAAGTTAATATCACTGCTACTAGGAGCACCTGATTTTGTAACCTTTTTAGAGCCCGGTAGTCGATCAAGGTACTCAGGCTATTATCTTCATCAGAGATGAGGGCTAAAACTGACCCCTGTAGCATATGTCTTGGTTTTGCATTGAATCTTAAGTTGTACATGCAATCTATTTTGCACTCACTATTTGCTTTGTGGTATTCTTTTTTATTTTTACTAATAGAGCTTGTTTACCCACTGATGCATTTGAATGTTACTTATGCCAAGTAATAAAATGGTTCTGCTCAACTGTGTTCTGATTTGTCTTGGTCAAGGCTTTTTAGAATCCAGGAAGACAAATCCACCCAAGCTAGCCAAGCTAGCCCAAGTAAAGAGGGCATTCTTCTGTAGAAATGTCAGGTCATTTCATAACTATGTATGGATTCCAAGACTGAAGTGAAGAACTTATGTTTCCTCAATATCTCAGGGCCATAAATCTCTCTTATCCAAGTTCTCTCTGCTTTTTTACCAACTGTTTATTCTTGTTCTTTTGGTTAGTTTTTTCTCTTATTCATCTTGCCCAGGATCCAATAAGGCCACAGGTCCAACTCTGTTTCATGACTTCTTCCTCACTTTGGTCTCTGTTGCCAGGTTCAAACTCTTCTGAGAATTTGATTGGCCTACCTTTACCTTTGGGATGTTCTTTCCAATGCCTATGGATGGAGCAGGTTCTCTAGAAAGGGCCATGAAACACGACAAGTCATGAGCTTTCCATCATGTTCTAATTTCACTCTGTTGTCTTAGGAGTGATTATATCTCATGCCAGTATATTTGAATAAATACCCAGTTTTCATTTGAGTTACAGCTTTTTAGTCCTACAGAAACCATAAAATTAAAGCAGTTTTTGGAAGTTTATAGGTCAGGGGCTATCAATCTAAATGTCTTCTGTTTCAAAACACCAGTGTCTAAGTTCTTTTTTTTTGGGGGGGGGGTTGCCTATGGGAGCCAAATATTTTAACTGGCAATGACATGTAGTAGAGTGAAGAAGGCAGGGTTTGGACTGGCAAATCTACCACAAACTAAAGCTCTAGCTCCCCTGATGTAAAGTTAAGTGAAGCCTCTGGTTCAAATGATAGGTGACTGGGATAGTTTCTATTGTTTTCAGCAAATGCATACCAAGTAAAATTGAACCCGTGGGACTGGTTGGAAAAATATAGGTCAGATACTAAGACTAGAAATTGTTTCCTAAATAGCCTGGTAAGGAGATAGGAGAGGTCATTGTGCTGTGGCAAATTCATGAAGACTTATTTCCCTATGAACTGCTTCTATTGCTACACTGGAGCTCATGTACAAATCCATCTTCCTAAAAAGAGCCTGAGATCCTTGAGGACATAAATGATACACCATTGTCTATGGATTCCAGGATCTACCATGTTTCCTGGCACAAGGTACTCAGATGAATGGATGAATTGTGTAAGAAAACCTCTTTGCTGACATCAGGGCAAGCATCCTCAAGAAGCCTGTTTTCTTTTTATACCTTCCTGTGTGTATAGAATATTGAGCTGATTAATCATCTTAATTAAAATTTAAATGTATTTTCTAATCTTAGGCAATTTCAGGAAGTGTGTTTTCATTGTTAGCTTTCAAAAGAACTGCTTTTATTTTCCATCTTCTAGTTATAGTATTTTATTGTGAGTTAAAGCAATACATCTTCTTAAGTGTTTAAGACCTATAACATTTAGAAACCATTCTGTGCCATGTTCGCCTACTTAAATCTTTAATACCATTTACTCCCATAAGTCATTTAGTCATTTTTTTCAGCTCCTTCCAATCAAAAGCTCATGTCTGGCTCTGGGATGTCTATAGCAAAGTACTGTCCTTCTGAAGCTCCTGAATAGACCCTGCCTTCCAACAGCAAGATGCTATATTTCATATACATTTGCCTTAATAAACTTACTGTCATTTTCCTTTTTACAGAATAAAGCATGCTTAAAAGATAAGCAGAAATAGAATAACTAATGAGTTATTCACTATTAAGGTTTTTAAACCTTTTTTCTATGCCCATAGAATTATTATTTTAAACAAAAACAAGATAACATTTCTTTACAGCTATTCCCCAATACTAACGGTCTTAGTCAAACTTCCAGTAGCAACAAACCTGCTGAATATAGTGAGCAGCATGCCTCTGTAAACATACTAACCTATGACAATTGGCCACATGATTCACCTTAATTGTATTCTTATGATTTGTCACATTTTGCATTATTAAAACATTATGGCAACTTTTGACCTTTTTTGGTTTATCTTCTGGATTTACCGAGAATGAATTGAGAAGTTACTTGAGAGCCTTTTGACTCCCTGTGCTTGTGAAATAATAAAGATATTAGAAAAAGAGGTGAGACTTTTGTTACCAGCGGTGCAGGCAGATGAGATACGCTGAACAGCCTTCTTGACAGAAACAAGCTAAATATTAAATATATATTTTAAATATTTAAAAAATTCATTGTTGAGCTGGCACTAAAGTATGGGCTTTTCAGAGGTGTGAACTGAAGTAAATGCAAAACCTTGGCCACATGGGAGCACCCAGAATGACTTCTGTGTTTCTGTTTTGGCAGAGGCATGAATTGAGGGAATCAGACCTAAAGCTAAGGAAGTCTTAAGAGATGATTTCCAAATAAACCAGGACTTTGAACGTCTATGCTCTTAGTGCAGTGGAAGTGAGAAATGAAGCCCACCGTATAAAAGAGGCCAGCAAGATCATTGCCTGACTTGATTTGGTGTTGGGAAAGAGAAAAACAATGTCTAGTATCTCCCCCGAGGATTCATAACCACAAACCAGCCCATATTTGGGCCTGAAAGTAAGAAAGGAGTAAGAAGTGAGGAGAACAGAAAATAGAGATACAATTGGAAGAAGAATAAAACTGTAAAAGTAAATTAAAATAGAGGCATGTATTGTATTTCTACAGCTAATATCTTTCCTGTAAAATACCTCTTATTTTTAATGAATAAATATCATAGAACTTATGTAGCTCTGAATATATTTTGTATCAGCAAATGGTTATACAGGAAGACTGTCTAATTACATTCCAAACACTCAATGTATTTTTAACAAAATGATGTATTGGAAAGGTATCATGTTACATTTCAAACACAATGGATAAATCATCAGAATCACCTGAAAAGTTTTTGAAAAGCATGCAGTTTCACGAAAGGCATGCTGGCCCTGAGCAGAGCATCACTGCATTATACTCAGTGGGGGTCACTCTGTCACTGTGTGCTTGTCCCGAACACATTTCCAAAGGGCCTTCTCATATTTAGCCCTCATTTTTGACTAGTGATGAATGTGTTACACACACATACACACACACACACACATGCATGCACATACACAATTTAAGAAAGTAATGAGGAAAAGTAAGATGAAAGGAGAAAAGAAATGGGAATTTAAACAAGGCTCTATTTTACAAGTTTTTCATTCTTAAACGTTAGTTACCTCCTTTAAAAACGTGTCATGGCTTTCTTGCTTAGGAGTTTCTTCAGCAGTGCCAAATGAGAGTTTCTGTCAGCTTCTGAGTTGGATAGTTTGCTTGAAATTACTATTCTCATCTCACTCATATACATCAGTACTTGTAACAACCAAGTTGCAAACAATTGTGCCTCCATCCTGCTTCCCCCTCAGTTTTCTGCAACTCTTCTCTTCATTTGGTGAGTTACAGTTTATTGTAGGTAATTGTCTTGTTTTTATTGGAATTTCTTACTAATTTCTAATAAATATATTTATTGCTGTCATTTGCTTTGACATATTGTAAATGTAGTGTTCATGGTATACGTTCAGACTTTTATCTTTAGTAATCATAAAATAATGTTTCAAGCATTTTACATCCCATAATGCTAGTTTATTTTTATTTAAGTATTTTACTTAAGAAAATTGGTTAAGAGGTAGGGTTCACATACAATACATTATACATTTTCTCACTTAAAATAATAAAAATTAGACTCTCAGTGTTTTCATGCAAAACAACTGATGTTTTAGGAATGGATTATTGACATTAGCAGATGGGATGATCAATTTTTTTTTTGTCAGCTTGACTAGGTCATGTGGTGCCCAGGTTTTGACTAAACATTATCTCTGAGTGTGTCTGTAAGAGTGTTTCTGTATAAAACTAGCATTTGAATTGGTAAAGCAGATTGCTCTCTTCTATGTGGGTGACCATCATCTAATCAAGTAAAGGTCTGAATAGAATAAAAAGTCAGAGGATGGTAGAATTCTCTTTTCTGTCTGACTGAGCCGGGACACTGGTCTTTTGCCATTGGACTGAGACATACCCTAGTTCTAAGGCTTTTGGAATTGGAGTGAACTACACCGCCCAGTCTCCTGAGTTTCCAACTTACAGATGGAAGATTATGACATTGTTTAGCCTCCATTATTATGTGAGTCAATTTCTCATAATAAATATCTTTATATATAGTGATTAAGAATATAAAAGCATTATATATAATATATTTTGTATTATTAATCACAATAAATGTAAATGGACTAAACTCTAGAGGTAAAATACAAGGATGACTAGGCTGTATTAAAAGAAATCCAGCCATACACTATTTACAGTACACCACATACATCAAAAGGATACCTAAATTTTTAAAACTAGAGGATAAAAAATATATACATTAGACAAATAATCAAAAGAAACCTGGAACAGCTATCTTAATATTTAAACCTTAGACTGTAAAGAAGTAAGAAATAAAGAGACCCACAACATAATATTAAAACTGTTAATTCACCTCATAGTTATAGGAAATCTAAAGCTTGTGAACAAAAAGCATAGTTTCAAAATATATAAATCCAAATTTGACAGAACTACAAAGAAAAAATGGCAAACTTACTATTCTAGTACTTTCTAAAGTACCAATAGACCAGGCAGACAAAAACTAGTAAGAATATAAGATACCAATTGAATAATTAAGACTGACCTAATAGATATTTAAAAAACAATGCATTTAATGGCTTTGAAATATACAATCTACATACTAATGTGTAGCTCACATGAAAACATTGACAAAAACTGAGTTTTTTCTAGAACAAGAGCCAGTCCAATTAATTTATAATTATTCTCTGACCATAATGCAATTAGGTTAGAAGTAGAAAAGGCTAAAATCATAGGAGAAAATTGGCAAATGTTGGCTACATTATTAAGGATACATGGCCACTGATATACATCAAAAAGAAATTAAAAAGTAGGCCAAAAACTAGGAGAAGATACCTGTAAGATATAACTCAAAGGATTCTACAAAGAACTAGAAATCAACAAGAAAAAAAAAATGAGCAGCTCAATACAAAATGGTTCTTCTATCCAAAGAACCATTCCAGATGTCCTATAAACATGTAAAAAGATGCTCAAACTCACTAATTTGAAAATGGAAGTTAAAACCACAATGAGGTATAATGTCACACTCACAACATGGGTGAAAATCTAAAAGTTGGACAACACAAATGCCAGGATGTGGGTCAGTTGAACAGAATCCTTCATCCATTGTTGGTATGAAACAATACAGGAAGTGTACACGGATAGAAATACTATAAAGGAGGACAAGGGAATGAGTTTCATAAGTTCAGAATGGCAGTTCTCTCTGAAGAGAAAGAGAATGGGGATGATGATTAGCACTTATTAAACTACACATGTGTGTTTTATACATGTGTTTATAGAGATGCTATATTTCACAATTTTAAAAATATTAATGAATTTAAATCATGGTATTACGTGATATCAAAAGTCATTTCAATACTGGGTAGGTATTGCATTATGGCTGATAGAAAGGCACTGTGTTGTTAATGTGTTTTTCATCTTTTTTGTTTGTTTTATTCTAACATTTTCCAGCATTGGGCCTGAGCTCTAGTCAGTTACACTAGCCATATACATTAAATATCAAGACTTTGTGTTGGCCATTTTTCACAAATCCAAAGTACCTTGTTTACAGGAAACCTTTTTAAGACAGAGGTGTGGGCCCTGAACCTAAGACTGTTTAAACTAACATTCTTAATAGCATGATCTAATATTATTTAACTCTTTCTATTTATTTTAGTCAGGATGTGTTTTTTAGAGCCTTTCCACTTTATTTGGCATGATTTTCTCCACAAACTTATGCCTCTAATGTATTCTAATGTGTTTTTGAACTTTCTAAATTATTATGACGTATTTGTTTTAGATTTATTTCAAAATGGTTTCCATCTTTTTAGAAGCTTTAAGGAAAATAAAGATCAAACCATTTTTACTTTTCTTGTGATGACTACCAAACTTATTAAACCCATATTTAGACAAGTCTAAGATTTTGTAAGTATCCTGTAGTAAATTTATTAAGTCAACAACAAAGAGCTTCCTTTATTTGGCTCTAATGAATCACTTCAAATATCTATCTATGCCTACAGACTTCAAGGACCATCTGTCTCTTATTTGAGTTGAATTTATACTGTGTGACTTCATGTACTTTTTGGGTTGGCTCTACAGAAGCAGGTGCTGAGAGCAGGATTCAGTGGCTACAGGTTTATTCTAGCATATTTCCCCAGGATGTCTGAAGGAAGCATTTCTTCCCTTTTCCTAATCTAATACCTTGAACTCTATTTTGGATTTCATTTTTCCCCCCTCCTTTTATTTATTTATTTATTTATATTTAAAAAATATATTTTATTAATTATGTTGTTACAGTAGTTTCAATTTTTTTCCCCTTTGCTCCCCTCTGCCCAGTAACACCCTTCCCTCCAGCAATCCCACCCTCCTTAGTTCATGTCCATTGGTCCTGCGTATAAGTTCTTTGGCTTCACCCTTTCCTTTACTATTCTTAACATCCCCCTCTCTATTTTATACCAACCGATTATGCTTCTTAGTCCCTGAACAATTTTCCCATTTCACCACCTCCCCCCTCCCAGATGATAACCCGCCAAATGATCCCCATACCCATGATTCAGTTCCTATTCTGGTTTGCTTAGTTGGATTTTGTTTTTATTTGTTAGATTCAGTTGTTGATAGTTATGAGTTTGTTGTCATTTTAGTGTTAATAGTTTTGACCTTCTTTTTCTTAAGTAAGTCCCCTTGACGTTACATATAATAATGGCTTAGTGATGATGAACTCCTTTAGCTTCACCTTGTCTGGGAAGCACTTCATCTGCCCTTGCATTTCAGATGTTAGCTTTGTTGGATAGAGTAATCTTGGTTGTAGGTTTCTTTTCATCACATTGACTACTGCTTCCCAGTCCCTTCCTGCCTGCAAAGTATGCTCTGAGAAATCAGCTGATAGTCCTATAGGCACCCCACTGTAGGCAACTCTTTGCCTTTCTCTTGCTGCCCCCAGGACTCTGTCTTTATCTTCCACCTTTGGCATCTCAGTCATGATGCATCCTGGTGTGGTTCCCTCTGGGCCCAGCTCACTGGGGACCCTCTGTGCTTCCCGGACCTGTATGTCCATCTCCTTCACAAAATTTGGGAAGTTTTTTTCATTTTTTTCAATTCTTACTTTCTTATTCTGCACTGGTTGACTGTTTTTTTCTTTCTTATGTTCCAAGTCATTGATTTGAACCCCAGTTTCCTTCCCTTCACCACTGGTTTTGTGTGGATTTTCCTTTGTTTCACTTAGTATAGCCTTAACTTCTCCTATGCGTTTGCCATACTCAAGCATATCTGTCAAGCCTGTGAGCATCTTTATGACCAGTGTTTTGAATTCTTCATCTGTTAGGTTGTCTATCTCCTCATCTGTTAGGTTGGCTATCTCCTTGTCACTTAGTTCTCCCACTGGAACTTTGATCCATTTCCCCTTTGGGGCCACACTTCTCTGTCTCCTTATTCTAACAGGCTCCTGTGTTTGTTTGCCTCTGGGTCCCAGGTAGAGCTGTCACTCCTGTTACATTGTAAGGAGCGGAGCCTTAGGGATTCACCAGTACAGGGTGACCTGTTTCACCATGTTATGGCACTGTATGTGGGGGAGGGGTCTGAGAGGGAACAATGCCACTTGCTCAGCACTCACCCCTTTTCCAGGCACTTCTCCCACTTCTGTATGGGACTGGCACCCCTCTAGCTGCTGCCATGGCCATCATCCCCAGAGTGGGTGGATCTTCGGACATTCTAGGACCATGGGGGCTCTTTAAACAAGCAGACTCTGCTGAGACTGGCAGTTTCTGCCTCCACCTCCACCCCCACTGGTCTGCACAGTCAGAAGCAATGAGGCTTGATTTCCCCTAGTGCTGGGACCATGAGCTGCGAGGTCCAGTGAGGAGCTGGGAACTCTCCCCACATGTTCCTCCTGACTTTTTAAAACATGTGACTGCACTTTCTGCCAGCCTTCTGCCACTGTCGCTGCTGCCACCACCACACCGCATCCTCTCCGCCCCGGCTCTGCCCCTCCTACGTGTCTGGATGAGTATTTCTTCTTTATATTTTTGTTTGCTGGACTTCCATGCAGTTTGATTTTCTGGAACTTCTGGTTGTTTCTAGTTTTGAGGTAGTTGTATTCTTTCTTAGTTGTGGAGGGAGATGTAGAGTGTCTGTCTATGCCTTCATCTTGGCTGGAAGTCCCTCCCTCCTTTTAGAAGGAATTTTGCTTGTATAATTCCCTCCCATGTCAATGCTTTCTTTATCTCTTCCTCTCCTCCTCTGCCCAAAAGGCTTACCATATCACTTTTCTTAAACAATAAAAACCAGTGAGCCATTCTACTTCAGTTTATTTCATCTCTCCTTTTTGTTTTTCACTAGCAAATTCTTTGAATTGTTATAAACTTCTCCCTCCCTTTTGATCTTCAGTGCCACAGCTACCTGGCCACCTCTGAGAGCTCATCTTTTATTGATATTTCTTTCTCAAACTGCTTCAACCACACTGATCTTACAGCTCCCCAAGTCCTAGTGTGATCTTTTTTCAGGCCTTGGGCATTTGCTCTTCCCTCTGCCTGATTCTGTTCCCCCATATATTCATAAGACTTTCTTCAAACATCTGGTTAGATGACCCCTTGGTCACTCTATTTAAAAAAAAAAAAAAGCAAAATAGCAAAATAGTCTCCCTCAGCCCAGCCTCCTTAGATTGCTTATTTTTCTTCATAGTAGTTACCACTATCTGGCATATATTTATGGGTTTTTAGCAAACACAATGAAAAAGCCCTTGTCCCCTTTGTTTCCTATTGAAACAGTGTTTGGTGCATACTTAGAGGTCAATAAATCTCTGTGGATTGAATCAATTAATGGATGTTGAAAATGTCACATCTAAGGTCTATAATAATTTCTGTTTCCTTGATATCCTGTTCATCTCTCTCTTGCATCTGGTTCTTATAGCACATTATTTCTCTCAGCTTTGGTGACATTATCCTCTTTATTCAACCTCTCATCCCTCTTCTTCTGTCTTCTTCAAGAACTCCTTTCAAATTATGGCTTCCTCTAAGGTTCAATTCTGGGCCTTAGGAACTTATTTTTAATTTCTGACATTCTCAGAGATTTCTTGTATGAACCTTCTGGTGCAACTGATCTCTAGAGCTTTTTCATCTTGCAAAACTGAAACCATGCTCATTGAACACCTTCTCTTTTCCCTCTTCCCCCAGCCCCTGACAACCACGATTGTGCTTTCTGTTCTATAGGTTTGACTACTTTAGATACCGCATGAATGGAATCATGCAGTATTTGTCTCTGTGTAACCGGCTTATTGCATTTAAAATAATGTCCTCAAGTTTCATTCATGTTGTAGCATATGACAAGATTTCCTTCTTTATTAAGGCTGAATAGTATTCTATTTTGTGTGTATTACATTTTTAAAAATTCACTCAACTGCTGATGGATATTTCTATTGCTTCCATCTCTTGATTATGTGGATAATGTTGCAATGAGTATGGGTGTGTAAGTATCTCTTTGAGACTCTGTTTTCAATTCTTTTGTATATACATATACCTAGAAGTGGGATTGCTAGATCATATGGTAATTTTTTTGAGAAATCTGTACTCTTTTCCATGCTGCTACACTATTTTACAGTACCATCAACAATGCACAAGTTACCACATTTCTGCACATCCTCATCAAACACTTATTTATTTATTTATTTAAAATAGTGGCCATCTTAATGAGTGTGAGGTGAAATCTCACCGTGGTTTTCACTTGCATTTCCCTAAAGATTAGTGATGTTGAGCATCTTTTCTTATACTTTTTGGCCATTTATATATTTTCTTTAGAGCACAATCTATTCAAGTTCTTTCCCCATTTTTAGATTAAGTTGTTTGTTTTGTTGTTGTTGAGTTGTAGGAGGTCTTTGTATATTCTGGATTAACCCTTATCAAATACATGGTTTATAAATATTTTTCTTCCATTCTTAGGTTGACGTTTACTGTGTTGGATTTTTTCTTCCCAGTTATTTCTTCTATTCAAGACATTTTTATATACTTCATTTGGCTCCCAATTTATATCTACATTCTTCACTCTCATTGGCTCATCTCTTTGTATTTAAGCCTTGCCTTACCATGTATTACCTTTCTTCTTTACCTCCTATAATGTCTAGCATAAGATTATGTATTAAGTGGAAACTCAGTAGTTGTGTTACTGAATTGACTGACTTAAAACTATCACATCATCACTTCCAGTTTTGACTTCTTATCAAGTGCCCAGGCTCATGTCTCCAAATGCTTTCTGAACATCTCAAAATTGTCTCATTTCCAACACTTGAGGCCTTACTATAATCTTTCTTTTACCTCTTCTTATCTAAGCAATCATTAAGTTTTATTTCTTCTAGACAATGAGTCTTTAACAGAACATTTGTTTTCCATTCACAGGTCGTTGTGAGGCAATCTTAACTAATATAGACCCTTCCAATAGTATCTCCCATTCTGCTCTCAGCTTGTTTTTGAACAATAAAAATGTGAGCCCAGGCCCTGGCTGGTGTGGTTCAGTGGATTGAGCACTGGCCTACAAACCAAAGTGTCACTGGTTTGATTCCCAGTCAGGACACATGCCTGGGTTGCAGATCAGGTCCCCAGCTGGGGGTGCACAAGAAGCAACCACACATTGATGTTTCTCTCTTTCTCTCTCCCTTTCCCTCTTTCAAAAAATAAATAAATAAAATCTTTTTAAAAAGTCAACCCATTATTGTCTTATTGAGGAATTTATGGTTATGTCCAGCCACCTCTGAGAACGACATTAAAAACTTTCCTTGGTTTTCATTTTTTCCTTTAAAGGTGATAAATGCAATTTAAACTCACAGTTCCCCAAATGGTCCATCCACTTTCACCAAATGATGTCCTTCCTTTGTCTTCAAAAGACGCTCCTCATTCTTGCTTCTGTACCTTTACTGCCTATTCTTCTCTTAAATCCTAACTCAGTTATGCTCTTCAGTCTCCCCTGACAACTAACCAAACATCATCTTTAACCTAACTTTGAATTTCCTAAGCATCCCTGTATATTTTAACTATTAATACTTTTATTTTTTTGAGCAGTGGGACCAAAAAAATCACAGTAATTTTTCCTAATTCTGAGTTATAAACTTTGGAAAAGTCAAGACACAGTGATTTTTTTGCTTCACCATATCTGCTTTTTAAAAAATTCAAAACAATTAACTTTGTGATAACCTTAGGCCAGTTCTCTATAGACCTAAAAACCCATAGCTCTCAGGCAGGGACTGATGTTTTTAAATGAGTTTTCAAAGTAATTAATTACCCTAAATAGTCATTAGCCAAGTGCAAGTGGAGTGTTGGATTCATAAACAATGTGCTGGGTGAAGAAGCAAAGATTCATTATAGACGCTCATAACTGACTCACTCTGTGATCTTGGGCAGTTCAATTAACTTCTTGATATCCACCTCTCTATTTGTTAATGTGGTGCAGGAGGTACTGCTTTTAGGAACTTTTAGCCCATAATAGGTGGGAAATAAATTATGACATTAGGCTAAACAAATTTTCCTTTATTGTCTATAGGAGATTGTCTTTTTATTGATAACCCATCTTATTCTGAAAAAAATTTAAGTCAGTGTTCAAAATATATACTATAAGACTTTAAGTAAAAAGAAGTCAAAATAAACAGACAATAAGCAGTAGGAAAATAAGAGAAGAGTAAGAAAAGATGATGAAAAATAAGAGTAGAATTTATATATAGAAAGTATGTCTTGAGACACAATCCAGTTGGCACAGATGGACTACAAATCTGACTCTGAAATTCCTGTGAGCCAGCTCAGATAGGAGAGCATGATCGGTTAAATGACTCATGAAGTCCATACGTAAAAACGAACCAATTGCTTAAAAGCAAACTATTCTTGGTACTAAGATCAGAGCAAAATTTCCTGTTCTAAATAATGGCACTAAAGTAATTAAGAGAAGCAAGTAACAAAAGAGACAAAAAATTCTTTTAAATATTTTTGAAGTTTTTTGTTAAGCATTTCTTTACATTTTTAGAAGTATTTCATTATGTTTTTCAATAACAAAAAGTTCACAGTATTGATCAAAAACTTAAATAGGTGAAAATAAATTTTAGGAGGAATTTGAAGGGAACAACTAGGGAGTGGCAAAGAAACACATTTAGAAGAAACAAAGAGTACAGAAATGACAAGTTTTCAGGGCAAAGCAAGGGCAAACTAGGAGGTCAGAAGCCATCTGGATAGACTGAGTGTGGTGCCAGAGCCCTGAGGTAGCAGAGTCTGAGTTTGATGCAAAAGATAAGGAAAAGGAGCTCATAGTTGGGCCAAGGTCGAAATATAATTATAATGAATAAAATTATTTTAACAGCTACATTTAATAAAATCTGTTCTGTAATTTTATTTCATTTATACTATTTATAGAAAATGATCTATTTAATAATTCTGTATTTGGCCTGAAAGGACTTCTACACTGTGGTTACAATTAGCTTTGACCATTAGCCCATTATGAAGGAAGTAGTGGCAATAGAAAAATGACCAAATGGCATGAACAGGCAATTCAAAAAAGAAGAAAATTGTATTTGTATGCCCAATATGAAGAAAATATTCTTTAAGTTTTACAAAAAATAGAAATTATAAATTATAAATGCACATTAGAACATCAGTGATATACTAGTATTGTCTATGAATTAAAATTACACAGTACATTCTATTTAAATAATAATACACAGCATTGGGTATCTCATATACTAGCGGTGGCAGCTGTAAATGGACATAGCCTTTATAAAATAG
Organism: Furipterus horrens; assembly: GCF_987537825.1. NCBI lineage: Eukaryota > Metazoa > Chordata > Mammalia > Chiroptera > Furipteridae > Furipterus > Furipterus horrens. The sequence goes on along the minus strand of NW_028327176.1, from coordinate 132,268,844 downwards.
TTTGGCAATATATATGAAAATCTTTAAAAACCAATACACACTTCAAAAAAATACTCTTAGGAAATAATTTAGAACAATGCCAAGAAGGATTTAAAAAAATTTTAATCCTCACCCAAAAATGTTTTTGTTGATTTGAGAGAGGAAGGGAGGGGGAGAGAGAGAGAGAGAGAGAGAGAGAGAGAGAGAGAGAGAGAGAGAGAGAGAGAAAGAGAGAGAGAGAGAGATCAACCCTCAACCTAGGTATGTGCCCTGACCAGGTATTAAACCCACAAACTTTTGGTGTTTGGGATGACACTCCAACCAATTGAGCTACCTGGCCAGTGCTCACTGTGGAATTTTTAAGTGCCTCCTTAAAATATAAAGGATAAAAATATCCAAGAATAAGGAATTTGTTTAATAAGCTATAGTTCATCTATATAATGGAATGCTATACATTCATAATAGCTGAAAGTGTCACAGTAGAATTGTTGTCCTGGGAAGATATTCATAACATATTGTTTTGTGTTAAAAGCAAGTTACATTAAGATGTACGTTAAAGCTATAGTAACCAAAATAGTGTGGTGGTAGTGTAAGTTTAGGAATGAAACAGAGAGACCAGAAATAAGTGCAATATATATATATATATATATATATATATATATATATATATATATAATCAACTTATTTTCAATAAAGGCACAAAACATTTGAAAAGGGAAAAATAACCCTTTCAACAAATCATGCTAGAACTACATACCTATGTGAATAAAGAAATAGACCTTAGCCCCAACCTCTCACCAAAAGGTAATTTAAGATGCATCATAGACCTAAACAGAAAAGCTAAAACTATAAAGCTTCTAGAAGAAAACATGAAAGAATATCTTTGCAGTTTTTGGAAAGACAACGATTTCTTAGTTAAGTCATGAAAAACACACCCATAAAACATAAAAATTTTAAACTAGACTTTATCAAAATGTCTTATCATAAAAATACACCATTAAGAAAATGAAAATGTGCACCACAGACTGAAATTAGATATTTACAATCCATATATCTGACAAAATACTTGTATCCAGAATATGTAAGTAACACAAACAAGTCAATATTGAAAAAAACAACTCAAGTTTTAAAAAATGAGAAAAAGACTTGATCAGATACTGCACAAAAGATTTACAAATGGCCATTAAACACATAAAAGGTGTTCAATAAAATTGGAAAAATGTAAATTAAAACCCAAATGAGTTACCACTACATACCCACTAGATTGCTGAAATTAAAAAAAAAAAAAGTTAAATGTTGGTGAGTACATGTAGCAACTGGAACTCTCATAAGTTGCTGGTGGAAATGTAAAATGGTACTATCATTTTGGAAAACTGTTTGACAATTTTTAAAATAAAATTAAACATATTGACCCTGTGACCCTGAAAATAAACTCTTTAGTTTTTACCCAAGACACATGAAAGAATATATTAAAAAAAAAAAAAAAAAAAAAGACTTGCACAAGAAAGTTCGTAACAGCTTTATTCATATTAGCTCCAAACTGGAGATAACCCAATGTCTTCCAACAGGAAAATGAATGAACAATTTGTGGTCTATACATACAATAGAATACTAGTTGGAAATTAGACTCTTTCTGTCCAAGCCATTAGGATAGAAAAAAGAAACCAGTTTCATTTGGGAAGGCCACCCTCCCCTCCACACCCCGACTCTTATTAGGGATTTCTGGACCCAAGGGTAGGTAGGACGACGACCATGTCCATCTTGAAGCAGCTAGAGGAGCTAGAGACCTTTGCCTTTTGTCCTTTATAAGATTATAAAGGGTATTAAGTCTGAGAGGGAGGGATTGTTAAAACAATTATTTATTTATTTATTTGTTTGTTTGTTTGTTTGTTTGTTTATTTAAAAGGAAGAAGAATATATGAAAGGTGAAGCAGGAGAGCTTGTATGTACGACCCATGGGCATGGACTTGGGGGGGTATTGCTGGGGGAGGAGGGGTGCTAGACAGAGGGGAGCAAAGGGGAAAAAATGGGAATTATTGTAACAACATAATCAATAAAATATACTTAAAAAAAAGAAATTAGAAAGCAAGAGTTACTGATATATTTACCAGCTTGGATGAATCCAGCAGATATTACTGAGTCAGACAGGAAGTAGTTCATACTGTTCAATTCCATTTGTATGAAGGAAATGAACTAACAAAACAATTTTGTAGTGACAAATATCAAAACAGTGGTTCCTTTTGGTGAAGTGAATAGGGCTTGCCTGGAAAAGAGCATGAGAGAACTTTTTGGACTGGAAAATATTTTTTGATTGGTAATAGTTATTAAGTATGTACAGTTGTCACAACCCATCAAATGTACACTTAAAATCTGTGCAATTTATTATGGAAGCCAGTTTCTAAGAAGATCCTCAATAATCCCTGCTTCTTGGCATATTCCATGGTACCTGATTTGGGCTGTGCAACCCTTAGAATACAGTGGAGGTGATATATGTAACTTCTGAGACTGGGTTATAGAGAACACTGTGGCTTCCAGTTTGGTCTTGTTTCATGCTTTTTCTCTCTTGGATCATTTGCTCTGGGGAAGCCAGATGCCACGTCTTGAGGATACTCAGGTAGTCCTGTGAAGAGGAACTAAAACCCTCAGTTCAACAACCAATGTGTAGCTGGATCCTGCCAGAGAGGGAGCTTGGAAATGACTGGTCCTGTCTTCAGATGACTGCAGTTCAATGCCATCTTCACTGCAATGTCATGATCATGAGAAACCCTGAGCCAGAACCACTCAGCTAAGCTGCTCCTGGATTCCTCACTCACAGGAACTACGTGAGTTAGTAAATATTGCTGCTAACTTTTGAGGGTGCTGTTTTTTAAAGTATATTTTATTGATTATGCTGTTACAGTTGTCCCAATTTTTCTCCCCTTGGCTCCCCTCTGCCCAGTAACCCCCTTCGCTCCAGCAATCCCAACCCCCTAAGTTCATGTCCATGAGTCATGCATATAAGTTTTTTTGTTTCACCCTTTCCTATATTACTCTTAACTTCCCCCAGTCTATTTTGTACCTATGAATTATGCTTCTTAATCCCTGCACAATTTCCCCATCTCTCCCCCTCCCTCCTCCCAGCTGATAACCTTCAAAGTGATCCCTATATCTATGATTCTGTTCCTATTCTGATTTGCTTAGTTGGATTTTGTTTTTAATTTTTAGATTCAGTTGTTGATAGTTGTGAATTTGTTGTCATTTCAATGTTTATAATTTTGATCTTCTTTTTCTTAAGTAAGTCCCTTTGACATTTCATATAATAATAGCTTGGTGATGATGAGCTCCTTTAGCTTTATCTTTTCTGGGAAGCACTTTATCTGCTCTTCCATTCTAAATGATAGCTTTGCTGGATAGAGTAGTCTTGGTTGTAGGTTCTTGCTTTTCATCACCTTGAACACTTTTTGCCAGTCTGTTCTTGCCTGCAAAGTTTCTTTTGAGAAATCAGTTGAGAGTCTTAGAGGCACCCCTTTGTAGGTAACTCTCAGCTTTTCTCTTGCTGCTTTTAAGATTCTGTCTTTATCTTGAAACTTTGTCATCTCAATGATGATGTGTCTTGGTGTGGTCCTTTTTGGGTCTAGCTTGTTTGGGACTCTCTGTGCTTCCTGGACTTGTATGTCTATTTCCCTCACCAAATTTGGAGAGTTTTCCTTCATTATTTTCTCATATAAGTTTTCAATTTCTTTCTCTTCCTCTTCTTCTGGCACCCCTTTGGTTCAGATGTCGGCACATATAAAGTTGTCCTCGAGGTTCCTAAGTCTTTCTTCATTTTTTTCAATTTTTGTTTGCTCATTCTGTACTGTTTTATTCTTCCTTATGTTCCAAATCATTGATTTGAACCCCAGTTTCCTTCCCTTCACCATTGGTTTTGTGTGGATTTTCCTTTGTTTCCTTTAGAACAGTGTTCACTTCTTCCCTTACGTGTTTGCCATATTCAAGCATATCTGTCAAGCCTGTGAGCATCTTTATCACCAGTGTTTTGAATTGTACATATGTTAGGTTGGCTATCTCCTCATTACTTAGTTCTCCCACTGGAACCTTGACTTATTCCCCCTTTTGGGCCATACTTTTCTGTCTCCTCATCTTAACAGGCTTCTGTGTTTGTTTGCCTCTGTGTCTCAGGTAGAGCTGTCATTCCTGTGATGTTGTAAAGGTCAGAGGCTTAGGTATTGGTCAGTACAGGGTGACCCGTTTCACCATGTTGTGGCGCTGGGTGTGGGGGAGGGGTCTGAGAGGGAACAATGCTGCTTGCTAAGCACTCACCCCTTTTTTAGGCACTTCTCCCACTTTGTATGGGACTGGCGCTCTCTAGCTGTTGCCTTGGCTGTCTTTCCAAGAGTGGGTGGGTCTGTGGATGTTTCAGGAACCTGGGGGCCCTTTAAACAAGCAGACTCTGCTGAGAGACTGGCAGTTTATTCCTCTGCCCCAACCCCCACTGGTTTGCACAGTCAGAAGCAATGAGGCTTTATTTTCCCTGGTGCTGGAAACATGAGCTGTACGGTCTGGTCTGGTGCTTGGAGTGCTTCCCAGGTGTCCCTCCCAACTTTTTAAAACACGTGACTGCTCTTTCTGCTGGCCTGACACTGCCACAGCTGCTGCCACCACCACACCACATTTTCTCTGCCCCGGCTCCGCCCCTCCTACCTGTTTGGGTGAGTATTTTTTTTATATCCATGCAGCTCAATTTTCTGGAAATTCTGGTTGTCTCTAGTTTTGAGGTAGTTGTATTCCTTCTTAGTTGTGGAGGAAGATGCAGCGTGTCTGTCTAGGTCTCCATCTTTGAGGGTGCTTTTTAATGCAGCATTAGATAATTAATGTGCCTTGTATACAAGTTATATGTTAACTTAAAAATATTATAAAAATAAAGTAAGATAACATATGAAATATTGGTCCATTTCTTTCTAAAGTAATATTGTACATCCAAATATTGACAATAGTTGTTTGGGTGGTAAGGGTAGGAGTGGTTTTTACTTTCTTTTTTATGCTTATTAGTATTTTAAAAAATTCTTATTAGAGGACATGTTCATTGATTTTTAGAGAGGGGGAAGGGGAGAGAGAGAGAGAAAGAGAGAGAGAGAGAGAGAGAGAGAGAGAGAGAGAGAGAGAGAGAGAGAGAGAGAGAGAAAGATCTGACCAGGAATTGAACTGGTGACCCTTCAGTGTATAGGACAACATGCCAACCAACTGAGCCAAACCAGCCAGGGAGCTTATTAGTATTTTTATTTTCTCTAAATATTATACTAATAATGTAACTTGTAATATAAAAAATTTTAATATAAGCAAAAGATGGATGGGAGTCCTAATAAAATCCATCCTCTCCCAGAGACAATGCAAAAAGGAAACCATGGGTCTGGCACCAAGTTTTTGTCTTACTCTTTCCTTAGTACATGAACATCTATTTCTGTCTGATTTTTAACAGGTGTTTCACTATATTTCTAAATTTATTTCTAAAATAAATTTATTTGAATGAAATCTAAGAATTATTTGGCTTGAATTGAGTTCTCTTCAGAAAAGAACATTTAAAAAAAGTGACAATGAGGTTGAAAGGATGAGCTTCACCTATACCAAGCTATACTTATAGCAGTCTTTTTAAAATTGGTAGTTGCTTACGTTTGAACACATTCTAAAATCACACACATTTTTACCCTCCACATTTATGTTTTGTCACTGTTTATTTATTTTTTATGTTTATGTGTATCCCTTAACTTACGTTGTAATAACATGATCTTCCTAGTTTTGTCTTTTAACTTTTGCACTGGCTTTAATGTTGGTTGATCCACTGCTTTTATTATGTGTTTGGCTTTGTAGTGAGAATTGTTTTCTTTGTAATATTTTCTTATTTATATTTTTATTTTTTCCACTTCTCTTCTTAAAAAAGTTCTTTTAACATTTCTTTTAATACTAATTTGGTGGCTATCAACTCTTAAACTATGTATAACAATGTCCATGATCAACAATCTTAGATATACACTTACAAAAATTTAAGAAAATAAAAACATTATGAAGAAAAAATGAAATACTTTGGAAATCTTGCTCTTTCACTAACTTTACCTGAGAGTGAGCGTCAATTCATATTTTGAATATGTATTGTGGTAAAATGTAGCAATTGAGAAATTATTATTTCTGTGCTATAATTACAAACTTAAAAAAATTTGCTGCCAAACTTTGATAATACAATTAAAATAATAATTAAATTTTTGTAGACAATTTCAGATTTACTTTTGTTTTCACAAGTTCATTCTACTATAGTAGAATTACCACAAGCTGATAACTTAAAACAATAGAAATTTATTCCCTTACAGTTCTGGAAGACAGAAGTCCAAAATCAAGTTTTTAGAAGGGCTAGTTTTGTCCAGAGGCTCTGAGGATGATTCCTTTCTATGCTTCTCTCCTGGCCTCTGGTGGCTAACAACAAGGCAACCCTTAGTGCTCCTTGGCTTATAGCTACAAAACTCGAATCTTTGCTTCCCTCTTCAAATGGTCTTATTCTCTATCTGTGTGCCTCAAATCTCCCTCTTCTTTTTCTCATAAGGATGCCAGTAATTAAACTTGGAGTCCACCCTAAATCAAGGCTGATCTTACCTGGATATCTTTAACTTAATTATACCTGCAAGGACCCTATTTGCAAATAAGATCGTAGTCACAGGTACAGAGGATTAGGACTTGGACAAAACTCAACCCATGACAAGTAGCTTTTGTCATACATTAATGTTAACAGTCAGACATTGAGCATTGGATTAGTTTCTGTAGCACAGCTTCTCTAGCCATAATAAGGAGGGTATGATAGCCAACTTTTGAGGACATCCTGCAAGAGTAGAGCAGGCACCTGCTACTTGTGTTGCTGCTACTGTAGCTCCTGGAGCTGACTACCAAAGCTAAGGATGGGGTAAGAAGAAGCACTCTTCAACCAGATGGTCAGAACCATGCCCATGCCCTTCTATGCCATCACCATGAGCTGCATCTTGCCGGGAGTAGTGAGAATTGGAGGACCTGAATCCTTTCTCTGTCTAGAGATCTTGTTTTTCTCCCTGGCTGGGTCTTCAGAAATACCAGACAACATTCAAACGTGTTTGAGTTTTCATGTATTCTCCATGAGCCTCTGTCTTAATATAAAGGTCCACTCCTGTTTTACTTCTAAAATGAGTTAAAGAGTTTGTAAGAGTTAGGTAACCAATGGGAAAGCAGCAAGTTCTTGATCCCAGGTGTGGTGAGGTAAAAATGGCATTTGAGGAAGGTTTGTTGATTTGAACAAGATAAATCAGATATAGCATAATAAACAGACCAAGCTTGAGAGAATGAGCCCAAGATAGGGGCTGGAGGTGGGCTTGAGGTGGCGAATGCAGGGCACAGAAAGACTGCACAATGTGAAGTGAGGAAAAGAATGAAACGCGAGATCATATCTGTATATTGAGGAGTGCTGGAATTGCTGACACTGTAAGGAAGCCTTCAGTGATTGAGTTGTCTTCAATTACAACATGTATTGGAGGTCCATTTGTTTTCCACTTATTTTGGCTTCTTGTGGGCCTTTAGCCTGTTAGAGCCTTGTTTCACACTAATCACAAGTGGCTGCTCTTGCCAAAATGTGACATATCCAATTTAGGATTCTGTCTGTTAGTTCCCTCAAGTTCTGCTGGAACATTTACTGTAATCTTTTTTTTCCCTTCCTTGCTTATTAGTGTGTTATTTTAGAATGTTGCTCAAGCTTCAGAGTTCCAAGCAATCTTTAGACTGTGTAAAGATCTACGCATATGTACAATAGAAAGTCTGTCTGGTTAAAGTTAATTTGTGAGCATGTGCATGTTTGATTGGTTGCTAAACCGTAATGTAATAATGATCCAGAAATGCATTTTAGGATAGGAGCATGTTTTGTAGTATGAATAAAAATGGCCCACTCAATCTAAATTTAATATGTTGCCTTGTTTCTCTGTTAGGTATGAAAAATGAGCCCTGATTGGTGTGAGTCAGTGGATTGAGCATTGGCCTATGAACCCAAAGGTTGCTGGTTTGATTCCTGGTCAGGGCACATGCCTGGTTGCAGGCCAGGTCCCCAGTTGCGGGTGTGCAAGAGGCAACCAGTCTGTTTCTTTCACCCATCGATATTTTTCTCCCTCTCTTTCTCTCTCCCTTCACCTCTCTCTAAAATAAATAAATAAATAAATTTTTTTTTTTTAAAAGAAAAATGAATTAGACAAGTCGCAATTAAGACTAATTCAGTCATCCATAGGTTTTTGTTTCTAAGGCCAAATTCAGTGATATCAGAAGTAAAATATATGTTTGCTTGGTACTGGTGGTATTTTATGTTCATGTTGTTATGAGTATTCTATAAGGATTCTAGAGAGATCTTACCAGAGTGGAGGAGTGTACAGAGAACTGATGACCAGTTCATTTCTGAAAAAGATGAAGCGGCCAATGGCCACAAAATTGACACTGCCTTTAAAGGGGCAGTAACTTCATCCACTTTTGTCAACATATCAAAGGTATGGGAACCCCAGTTACGAGAGGTGAAAATCACAGAGAATGTAGGCATAGGGATGATTTAAGAGAAATTCTCCCTAAGGGGTGATCTGCTAGGGATAAGCTCTCAGAAGTGTAGGGTGCATTAGTGGGAAAAGAGACAGAGGAGACTGGGCTGGCCAGCCATTGAAGAGGCCCTATTTTTATCCAGGAAGCTGTGGTCTGAAGGCCCAACAGGGGAGTCTCCATAAAACCCATGACAATGCTGGTGAGAGAGCACCCACTTCACACACCTGCCAGGCCTGAAGAACACAAGGCCATCCTAATACAGAGAAAGTCAGAGAGAAGCTGTCTTATCCTCTCTTCCTCTCTTGCTTTCCTTCTTCTCTGTACCCCCACCTCACCTCCACTCTCAATTTTGACTCTGATGGAGGAAAATACCAGTTTAGAGAGCCAGGAAAAGAAGGAAAACTCTAAGAAGAAATGCTATCATCAGATGAAAATTGAAGTATAGATTGATATATTGGACTATACACTTTTTGTATGACTGTGTATGTGTTTTGTTTTTAACTTTTTATTTTGAATTGATTTAGACTTAATGGGAAGATGCAAAAATAGTACATAAAGTCTCTGAAACCCTTCAACCAACTTCCTCCAGTGGTGGCATCTTATATAACTAATACAATATGAGATACCACAAAACCGACATTGGCATAATGCTATTAACTAGATTAGAGACTGCATTTAGTTTTTATTGAGTGCATGTATGTGTAGTTCTGTGCAATTTGATTGCAAGTATAAGTTTGTGTAACCAGCAACACAATCAGAATACATAAGGATTGTTCTAACACCATAAAAAAACTCTTATGCTGCCACACCTTTATAGTGCAACCCAATCCTCACCCAACATTTGTCCCCTGAAAATCACTAATCTGTTCTCCACCTCTATGGTTTTTTTTAAAGACATCATACAAATGGAATTATATAGAGTGCATTACTTTTTGAAATTGCCTCTTTTTTCACTAAGCATTAGTGAAATTTTCACTATGCCCTTAAGATCCCTTCAAATTGTTGGATATATCAATAGTTTGTTTGTTTTTATTACTGAGTGGTTTCCTATTGTATGATTGTATAATTGTTCCAGAGTTTGTTTAACCATTCATCTGTTGAAAGATATTTGTTTCCAGTATTGGATTATTACAAATATACATTCATATATGTTATGAACATTATGTACAAGTTATTGTATAAACATAAGTTTTCATTTGTCTGGGATAAATATCCCACAAGTTGCTGACAAACTGTTTTACAAAGTAGCTGTACCATTTTACATTAACACCAGCAATGTATGGGATTCAGTTTCTCTGAATCTTTTTCACAATTTGGTGTTGTTATTTTTTAGTTTAGCTATTCTAACAGATGTGTAGTAATATCTTGTTGTAGTTTTACTTTGCATTTTCCTAATAACTAATAATGTAGAACATCTTTTTGTATGCTTCTTTTGATCTATATCTCTTTTGTGGTGAAATATCTATGTCTTTTGTCCATTTTCCAATTAGATTGTTTTTTTTTTTTTTACTGTTTTGAGATATCTTTATATATTCCAGATGCGATTTCTTTGTCAAATATGTAATTTGCAAATATTTCCTCCCAGTTTGTAACCTATCTTTTCATCCTCTTAAAAAGATATTTCATAGAGCAAAAGATTTTAATTTTGATGAAGTCCAATTTATCATTGTTTTCTCTTAGAAACTATGTTTTTTAAAATTCATATTTAGTACTCTTAACCTAGCTCTATGACTAGAAGATTTTCCTTTTGGGTTAGAACACTTAAATATTTATTACAAAAGAAGTTAGCAAAGGAAAAGAATAGGAACGAAACAACCTGAGACAAATAAAAACCAAATAGCAAAGTTGTCTACATAATCTCATGATATCAGTAATTAGATAAGCATGAATGAGCTAAACACCCTACTCAAAAGGCAGAGATTGTCAGGCTAGACAAAAAAGCAAGACCTAACTATAAGTTATTTACAAGAGATACACCTTGGATTTAAAGACACAAATAGTTTGGAGGTAAAAGAGTAGAAAAAATATACAATAAAGCAATGACTGTGAGAGAGCTGATGCTGCTATAATAATATCAAACAAAATTGGCTTTAAGACTAGAAATACCATTAAGAGTAGGCTGTTGAAATCTCCAGCTGTTATTGTTAAATTGCCTCTGTCAGTTTTTAGTTCTGTCAATTTTTACTTCATGTATTTTGAGGCTCTGTTGTGAGGTGTGAATATCAATTGTTAATTATTATATTCTTGATATAATGATATTTTTATTATTATAAAATATCACTTTTTCATTTAATAAGTGATAGAACAACTGGATAGAAAATCAACAGGAATACATAAGTCTTCAACAACACTATCAACCAAATTCATCTGACATCTATGAAACACTCCAAAGACTTCAGAATACAAATTATTTTCAAGTGCACATGCAACATTCTCTAGGTTAGATCATATGCTGATCCAGAACTGAATTAAACCAGAGATTCATAATAGAAAGATATCTAGTAAAACTCAATCTTTGTGGAAATTAAAATGGCACACTTGTGAATACTCTGTGGGTCAAAGAAGGAATTCAAAAGTAAAAGTATTTTGAACTGAATGAAACAAAACACAAGATGTAAAATATATGGAAAGAATCTAAAACAATGCTGAGCAGAAAACTGATAACTTTAAACATCTACCTTAAAAACTAGAAAAAAAGAGTACTCTAAACTAAACGTAAACAGAAGAAAGAAAATAACAGATAATAGTAGAAGTTACTGAAATAGAAAACAAAATAAAAATTAGAGAAAACTGATGAAAATAAAAGTTGATTCTTTAAAAAGATAAACAAAATTGACAACCCCCTGTCTAGAATGACAGAGAAAATAAGAGAGAAGTGTCACAGATCATTAAAATTAGAAATAAAGAGAACATATTACTACTGGTGCTATATAAATTAAAATAATTATAGAAGATATGATGAAATATTTTATGTCAGTAAACCAGACAACTTAAATAAAATGAAAAAGTTCCTAGAAAGACACAAATTACCAAAACTGATACAAGAAGTGGAAAGTCGTACAGATCTATGATAAGTAACGAAATTGAATTAGTAATTAAAATTATCCCCAAGTGGAAAGTCACTAAACATTGCTAAGATAAATTTAGAAGGACAGAAATAAGTGCAGAAATATTTCATGTTTTCATTTGGAAGATTCAGTATTGTTAAGATGACTGTTCTTTCCAAGTTGATCTATAGAACCAACACAATCGCTTTCAAAATTCCAGCAGATTTTTATTGTAGTAATTGAAAACTTGATTGTAATTTTTTTGATGTGTCAACTTTGCTAGTATTTAGTCTCCAGCTATTTAATAGGACACTAATTTAGGTGTTGCTGTGAAGAAAATTTACAGATATAATAAATGTCTTAATCATTTGACTTTAATTAAGAGAGTTTATGGTGGATGATATTGATAGGTTGATTGAGTTGGTTGAAAGACCTTAAAATCAGGGCAGAGGTTTCCCTGAGAAAAAGAAAAAAAATTCTATTTGCAGACAGTAGCTCCAGTCTATGCCTATAAGTTCTAGGCTGATCTTCCTGCCTGTCTGCCTATGGGTTTCAGATTTGCTTAGTCAGCCCCTATAATCCCACAAGCCAATTTCTTTTAATACATTTCTTTATGTATCTCCTACTGGTTTTACTTCTTTGGTTGAACACTGGCTGACATATTGATCCAATAATTTATATGGAAATTGAAAGGATCTAGATTAGGCAAAACAATTTTAGGATAGAACGAAGTTGTGCGACTTATATTACCCAATTTAAAAACTTAATATAAAGCTACAATAATCAAGAAACTTTGGTATGCATATAAAGACAGATATATAAATGAAAGAGACAGAAATAAGAGTCCAAAAACTAATCTTTATGTGTATGGCAATTAATGACGCAAATCTATATATACACACAAAGACATATACATGAATATTCATAGCATCATTATTCATAATAGTCCCAAATGAAAACATCCTAAATATCCATTGACTGGTGAATAAATAAACAAAACTGTGGCCACAGAATAGGATACCATTTAGTAATAAAAAGCATGAGATTTATATACATGTTACAACATGGATAAACTTTCACAAGTATTGTGGCAGGTAAAACAAGCCAGACACAAAAGACAATAAACTGTATGATTCCATTTATATGAAGTGTCCAGATAAGGGGAATTTATAGAGAACGAAAATAAATTAGTGGTTCCTGGGACCAAAAGAGGAGCAGGCTTTAAGGAATTTAGGGGAAATCATGAAAATGTTCTAAAACTGGGTTGTCATGATGGATGTATAGCTCACTAAAATTTACTAACAATATTGCTGAATTGTACATTCACAATGGGTCTTTTTATAATTTATTATACTTTAATAAAACTTCTAAGGAAAGTGAACAGAAAAATAACGGGGCTTGTCCCAATGATCATCAAGGGAAGTGGAAAGGAGCAAGTTTAAAGTGACAGTGGAAGATAAAAATAAAGTTACTTTTGCAAATACATTCCAAGAGTCCAGCACTTTTTGTACATGCAAATTGCAGAGGTCAATATGGCCACAGCTAGGTAGTGTGGCCATCTCTTAAGAACCCTATCCTTTTTCATGACAAATATATTTTCTCTCAATGCCATGAAAATATATGAAGATATGCTGTGAAAGACAAATACTATATGATCTTACCTAATATAAGAACCTAATAAATAAAACAAATAAACAGGCAAAATAGAACCAGAGGAATGCAAACAAGGAACAGACTGACAGTGACCAAAGAGGAGGGGGGAAGGGGAAAGGGAAGAAAGAAGGGGAAGAATCTAGTCAAGGAACTAGTATAAGTGACTCTTGGACATGAACCACAGGGTGGGGATTGACTGTGGGAGAGGAGGAAGGTGGGTGGGGCAGGGTAGAGCAATGGGTGGAAAATGGGACAACTGTAAAAGAACAACAATAAAAAAACAAAAACAAAAAACTTTGATTCAGCCATAGTTACCTTACCTTGTAATACAATTTTACAATTTTCAGCTTAATTGGTCATAAACTACTTTCTATAGTGTGAGGACAATGAAATCTAGTGAGGCTTCCTCACCCTGGATGCCCTGGTGTGGGCTGCCTAGAGATAACATTAGATTCACATGGGCAGCACACTCACAGTTATATAAGCACTGATGTCATATTTTGGCTAGTAGCTGACTTTGTCTATGCATAATATAAAAGAGGCAGGAACCCCCATGGGAGTGTTGGTGCAGTGAGTGGGGCACAGAGAGTGGCAAGGGACACCCGTTGAGCCACAGAAGCGTGGCCGGCAACTGGCTGGTAGTCCAGTGCAAGCCCAAGGGCGTAGGGCAAATGTGAGTGCTGTAATGTCTGCAATAAAGGAACTGTAAGAGACCCCAACCTTGCCTTGCATGTCCTTCTGATTGCCGGAAAAAAGGGAAAAAGCATTGGATTCCATGACATACAGGATTCCAAGTATAATGGAAAAAACAATGAAAAAAAATTACAAGTCAAAAGACAGCTGTAGAAATCCATGGGCTCAGAGTCCTCATTTAGTTCCCACACCAGCCAGTTACTTGAAAGAAAAACTAATCCAAGGTCAAACTCAAAACCCTGATTCCAGCCAATCACCTAAAAAATGTGGGTCTTTAGTCCCAGTGGGCTTGGCAAAATAATGTAGACTGCTCAGAATACTTATCTTAATGGGAGATAAGGGAAGAGTACAATTCACAACCCATAGTAACTATAAGAATGAAGGATAAAAAGGGTAGGGAAATCCTGGGAACAATGTCACTCTATTTACCAATGGTAACATCTGTTTTTGTTGTTTGATATCCAAAGGTATTGGGCCACTGCCCTCTCTTTGTTTCTGACTTTTAACCCAAGGTTTCCAAGGCAGATCACATTTTAAGGAACATGCTAAGGCTTTTCTGCTCTGCAAAATTCTCTGTCACACCAGAAAATAATGCTGAGCTGTCCCTTGAAGAGAACCACGAGTAGATGCTGGGAGCTTTTTGGATTCAGGGGCCCACTTCTTGTGATCACTATGGAAATGGGACCCAATGACTTGTGTTTTGTGAACTTTAAGCTAGCTTGGAGGTATTAGATATTCTGGAAACAGAAGCGTTTTCTGATTTTAAATTGTATGGAGAAAATTGGGCCCTGTCTGATACTGAGATTATTGCTTTCACTGGAGTATAAAAGAGCCCTTTGGATTCAGATTTCTTAACTCTTCTTTTGAAATGGAGCAGATAAAACTTGCTTATCATTGTACTTAGTGAATTTCATTATAGGACCATTACATTTGTCAATGGGTGGCCAACATGCCACAGCTGATTTTCTCTGTTATCAGAGCAATCCAGCTGGATGCACCATCCTTCCTCTCTGCCCCAGGTACATTATCACTGCCCAGCCAGAGCAGGCCACTGAGAGCCACTGCAGCCCTGCTACTCAGGTTAATCTGGTACCCAGAGCATTAAACTGACCTCAGTAGGACAATACTCTCCTTCTTTCCTATCTGCCATTACCCTGATGATGACTCCCAAGAACATCATTTCTAGAAAGGTAGGTGTCACTCTGAAATGTTATAGGCAGCTAAGAGAGTACTGTGAGGAAAAGAAGGTGGATTGTTAGAGATGACAATAATTAGTCGTTGGGCACAACTCTGCAGGATCATCTTCAGCACCTGCTTTACAGCCCACCTGCAGACTTCCAGTTGGTTCTTCAGGTCATTTTCTGGGCCAGATACCCTGAGAGAATATAGTCTCATTTTTCAACTTTTATTAGGGACAATGAAAGGATCGAGTTTAAATCTCATCAGCTAAGACAACATAATCAGAAAGACTCAGATTTTTAAAAAAAGAATAGAGAAAATAGTGTTTAATTAAAAAAATACTAAGTATAGCCCTTGTCCACATTCCCAAAATTCTAAAAAGTAATGTTTTCAATTTTACTATTTTAAAAAGAATCTATGATTTCAATTTGATGTCCTTATTGACCCAATACTTATTTGGGTCAGAGAGTTTTCTTTTCGTTTTCTTTTTTAATGTTCAGGTTGCTTGAGATTTGGGGCTTATGTATTTCTTACTGGCTGTTGACATATTGCCCTGAGTTTCTGCATATGTGGGTCACAGAATGTCTACTTTCTAAATTCAAAAGTTGTATTCCTACTCGATTTTTGTAAATGATCCATAAACAGGAAAAAGAAGTTATATTCTCTGTAGGGAACAAATGTTATATATCTATTAATTCAGGGTTAGTATTTAAATTATTTAAAGTTTCATGTCTTTATTAGTCATGTACTTTAACCTGTCAGAGACTAAGAATGCTATATTATTTAGCTGTAATTACCCCGCTGACAATCTTTTTTTCAAAATAGTTTTGTTTTATATATTTCTTGATTCATTTTATATATTTCTTAATTGTTGCATATCCATGATGAGGTTATATCATTATAAAATAATTCCCTTTTACCATACCTAATGTCTTTGGCTTAAAATCTACTTTGTTTGATATAAATATTTTTGCCCTTGCTTTTCCTTTGTCTTTGCCTCATAAAACTCATTGTTTTTTTTCTAAGTTTCAGCATCATTTTTGGGTGTTTTTTTTTTTAAGAAAAATCTGGTTAGAATTTGTTTTATAATCTGATCTTAGGTTTTTTGTTTTTAATTTAAAGTTTAAGTCATTTCCATTGATTTATATGAACCATTAGTTCTTATTCGTGTCATCTTGTTTTATACTTACTTGTTGTGTCTTTGCATTTGTGTTTGTCTTTTCTGTCTTTTACTCTATAAAGAATATAATAAAGAGGGCATCTTGCTTCAAAGTCTTATAATTTTTAAAAGTTGACAAAATAATATAAAAATAAATAAAAATTTAAGCATATCTTTAATTTTAAAAGTTTAAGAATAAAGGCATAAATTTTGATTTCCTGATATGTCAAACAAATGCCAGTATTAACTACACTAATGACTATGGACTCAGACTATTATATACTTACAAACACAAGACTTCAGAATTTTATTACTTTCTAGATTCAATTTGGTAATATTTATTACAGTCACTAATATTTAACTCCGTACATTGATTTTCTTTAATGCTGATCATATCTTTTCATATGCTTACTTTTTAATTCCTAAAATCTTAGTTATTATTCATTGCTTTTTAATTACTACTGCTTTTTTTTGTCTAGAATAGGTGTTTGAATAATTTTGAGGATAGTTACTTGAGGGATGGATATATTTTGGGTGTCTTTGAATATGTGAAAGTATCTATTGCCATTTCTAATTAAAGGCAACTTAACTGGGATAAGGAATTTCTGGGTCACTATTATTTTCCCTCAAATAGTCACTTACCAAGTTCTAGGTTTTGTCATGTTATTTTATCTCTCTAGAACTCACCTCTTATTCGTAAAATGATGATAACAGCCATTGCCCCAGTTATTTTCCAGAATTTTGTGAGGCTAAAACCAGAAAATGGACACAAAAGTACATTGAAGCTATAAAGGGCCACTGAAATATGAGATGTTACTATTTTTCACTGAGTGTAACATGAGATACAATGTTTTAATCTTGTCTGGTCTGATTCATTTTTTATTTGCTCATAAATCACTCCTGCTCAGTTCGGTAACTTTTTTTTAGAAGTACCTTTTTTTCTGAACCCATCTGTTAACTACAGTCTTCTTGGTCCAACCATATGATGGGTCAAGCTTGAAGAGGCTTTTCTTTATTTAAAATTCTTTAAATTTTGTTTTAAAATAGAAAAATGATTCTTGGTTACTGTGGAAAGATAGAAAATAGAAAACAACACAAAAATAGTAATATTCAAGTTAATTCTAAAGTAATTTTTAAGTATTCCTAATACACAGGAACAACTATGATTTGACTTCTTAGTACACATCACTATTTTTTCCTTAAACTTAATAATTACAGTGTTCCATGAGCTGATTTTAAGTATTTTTTGTTGATGTAGTTAAAAAAGTACAGCAATTACAAGTGTAACATTTGATTAATTTTTCATGACAAGAACCCATCTGAGTAAACATGATCAGGGCAGAAAGGAGAATATTAGCAGACTCCTTAGGCCCTCCATGTATCCTCCCCCTGAACTATTGGTCCCCTACCCTGGATGTCATGACTTCCAGGGGAGGGAATATATAGTCTTTTAAAAAAATTAAATTTATTGGGTAACTACTCATTAATTTTGACTACATATGAACCTATGTAAATGAACTACGCACACTATGCATTCTTTTGTTTTGGCCTTTTTAGCACAGGATTGTGTCTGTGAAGTTTATCCATGATGTTGTTTTTAGCAATGTGTTTAGCAATGTGTTGTACCGTATCTCATTATATGAGTACACAACAATTTATTTTTCTTTTCTACTATTAATGAACACTCGGTTCATGTTCAGTTGGGGATATTACAAATAGTACTGCCACAAACATTTTTGTGCATGTCTTTTGGAGTAAATATGTATGCAATTTCATTGGCTAAATGCTAAGGTGTTGAGTCATAGGGTGTATGTTCAGCTTTGGGAGATAATGCCAAGAAAGTTTTCTCAAATGTTGGTACCAATTTACACCCCCAGAAGTAGTGTATGACATTTTCAGTTTCTCCACATATTTGTGAACTCTTGGTAATTTTAACCATTATGCTGGGTGTGAATTAGCATTTCATTGTGGTTATTTGTATTTTCATGAGTTTAAAAAAGCAGAGGATTTCTCAAAATATGTTTATGACTATTTAGATATTATTTTTCGTGAAGTTCTTATTCAAACAGTTTGCTCATTTATCTATTGGGTCATATTTTTAAAATTTATTGTGAAGAATTTTTGAATATTTGGGTTGGGAGTCATTTGTCAGATACATGTATATCAATATCTTCTATACCTTGACTTGCTTTTCACTCTTTTATAGGTGTCTCTGGATGAACAGAAGCCCTAAATTTTAAGATATATAATTATCAATCATTTTCTTTATTGTTATGTTTTTTTGTGTCCTTAAAAAAAGCTTTGCCTATTCCAAATCATAAAATTAAACTCCAATACAATTTTCTGAAGGCTTCATTTTTTTACTTTTTACATTTAGATCTAACTTTCACCTGGGATTGATATTTAATTGATTTTTAAGTATGGTGTGAAGTCATGATTCATTTCTTTTTCTCTCTGTTGAAAAGACCCTTCTCTTATGCATGTCACTTCTTTATAAACCAAATAACCACTTAAATGTGGGTCTGTTTCTGTCTATATTCTGGTCCTTTGTTCTACTTGCATATCCTTGCCCTGTACTGTAGCTTTATAATAAATGTTGATATCTTATGCCTTCTAGGTTAGTTCTTTTAGAATACCTTTACTGTTTTTGATCTTTAAAAGTCCATGTACAGTTTAGAATTATTTTGTAAATTAGGAACAACAACAAAAACTTGGTTGGAATTTATATTAGCATTAGATATATTGTTTAATCTGGAAAAAAATGATAGCTTTGCAATATATAATCTTTCAACTTATGAATAGTATATATATGTCCATTTATTTAGGTTTTATCAATTTGTCTCAATAAAGTTTTTTAATTGTTTAGATCAAAATCTTGCATATCCTTTGTAAAATATATTACCAGGTATTTGATGTCTTCCTATGATGCAATTATAGGTGTTAGTCTTTTAAATACAATTTTCTTATTATTTTATGTTGAAATATAAAAATAAAATTAATATTTGTATATTGGCTTTGTATCCAGCAATCTTGTTAAATTTACTTTTATTTATTTAATTTGTTTGTTTTTTTTTGTTTATTTATTTATATTTTTTAGAGAGAGGGGAAAGGAGAAAGAGAGGGAGAGAAACATAACTGTGTGGTTGCCTCTCACTTGCGCCCCCAACTGGGGACCCGATGTGCAACCTAGTCATGTGCCCTGACTGGGAATCGAACCAGCGACACTTGGCTTGCAGGCTGACGCTCAATCCACTGAGCCACAGCAGCCAGGCTTGCTGAATTTACTTTTAATTCACACAGGTGTAGATGACTGTAGATTTTCTACCTACAAAATTATATTGCTTGTAAGTATTGTAGATTTTATATTTTCCTTTTCAATTGCTAAAACTTTTACTTCTTTTTCTGTCCTTATTGTTCTCATCTGGCCTTTAGTACAATGTTTAATAGCAGTGCTGGTTGTGTGCGTTATTGTCTCATTTCTGATCTCAGGGAGACAGTTTTCAACTTTAACCAATTAAATATGACTTTAATAGTTGGATAATTTTAATCAAATTAGAGAAGTTTACTTTTTTCCCAGTTTGTTGAAAGATTTTTTTATTATGAATTAGCATTGAATTTTGTCAAATGCTTCAGGGGAAAGTTTTTAATTACAGATTTGATTTCTTTAGTAGATATATGACAACTTAAGTTATCTGTTTCTTCTTTTGTCAAATTCACAAAACTGTGTTTTCCAAAAAGAGTATTACATCTAAATATTTGGGTTTATTTGCATAAAGATGTCAAAAATATTCTCTGTATATGTGTATGTATGTGTATGTATACATATATGTATTTAGCTCTATTTATTAATGTATAATTTACATACCATAAAATTCAGCAATTTTAAGTGTATTGTTTATTGGAGTTTGACTTTACTCATCTTTTCTATTACTACATCTTGATTTTGGTTGGCACACCTTCAGATTTTTGCCTGCTTTATTATTGTTATTAATATTAACATTGTTAAATTAATATTGTTAAATTAGCATTGTTTAGATCTTAATTATTTTTGTTTTAAAATTATTTGTTCTGTTTATATTTGTTTATCATATTTATAGCAGTTACTTGGAAATTATTTTGTTTGTTCAGAACCCTTTTAATTCTATTGCTTCACTTTTTCTTGAAATTTTTTCTATTGCCTTTAAGCCCCTGCATTTTTAAAAAAGTCTCTCTGTTTTCTTTATATATTTCTCATTTATATTTGGGCATAGGAGTCTCAACCACAACTTTTTCCTTTTAACACCACAAAATTTCCTTCATTTTATGTGATAGGAAAAAAACATCTGAATAAAAAGAACTTACTATTTTTTCTCTTGTTGGTAACTTTTGTCTTGACAGTCATAATTTTTTTCTCTCTTTTGTTTAGTCTACCAGGATATGTTTAAATGTGATTCTTCTTTCATTGATTTTGTATACAGGAATTCTTGCAGTTTTTAAATTCAACTTTCTTCACCTCAATTAAGTTTGCTCTTATTATATCTTTAATAATTATTTCACTTTTATTTTCTGGTGGATTCTCCTGAGCACTTGTACCTGTTTCCCAATCTCTGTCCCTTAGCCATAGTATCTATTAAGAGTTTTTTAAAAAAATATATTTTTCATATTTAATTCCATTTTCTCTGCATTTTCAAAAGATAAACTTCTTCTCTACACAGCTTTTTCTGCTAGTGATGCTAGTGAACGAGGACTAGTGCATAGCATTTAGTCTTCAGTTTTGTTTCATTTCCATTCCAGGTACTCAGGATAAGAATATCTGCTTATATATTACTTCTACGAGCTGCCACCTGGTGGGAAAACCTTATTGCAATAAGAAACACTTCCTATTAGCTTTCCTCAGTTTTATTCAATAACATGTGAAGGTAATACTAGTAAATATTGTCGACTTAAGTTGTTGAAATGGTTTCCAAAAGGATTGGCTTCTATCTATCTCTTATTTTTTACTTGCTTTTAGCCAAAATCCTATTATAACATATTAGATTTTCTAAAATCTCTTCTTTCTTAAAAATTGGTATTTCTTTCTCAGAAAGATATCTTAATATGTTTTAAAATCTATTTCTATCTGCAATATATCTATCTATAATTCCTTGGAGTTTGTACCTCATAGATGATCCAGTTTTATTTTTCCATAGCAGAGGTAAAATTTCTTCCACATTCCTATCCCTTACATTCCACTTGTCATTTAAGTCTATCTGTGGAAATGGTTTAGGGAGAGATTTAATACCTGAGCTCAATTATCATGTTACCTGGTGACTGCAAAAGTATTCCTTTCTTTCTAACCCCTCCTTTTTTTCTTAGTGATAACATTATCTTAGTTATTTTTATTTAATCCCTATTGTCTCCATAGATTCTCTGAGTGAGTAATTTATCAACTTTTGTTGAACCTTGTCAAAAGTCATATATATTTGACAGTCTCGATATCCTTAATCAACTTCTGTCCAAGATGGAGGCCTATACTGACACGCTCCATGCCCCTCCCCAACTACCAGAAAACCAGAAATAATCAGAAGTTCCAGAAAATAAAGCAATATGGAAGTCCGACGTATAGGTTATAAAGAAGTGGTGCTCATATGGACAGGTAGGAGGGGCAAAGCCAAGGCAGAGAGGTCAAGCTGTGCTGGTGGCAGCAGGATGGCTGTAAGCACAGACACTCATATTTAAGGGGAGGCTAGAAGTACCTGGGGAGCACCCCCAGCTGCAGATCAGACCCATCAGCTCGTGATTCCAATGCCAGGAGAGGCAGACTCCCATTGCTGTGGGCTGTGAGGGCCAGAGGGCCTGGGGACGGAGAAGGTGACTCCCGGTCTCTCAGTGGAGAGTGAATGGCAGGACTCCATCTTGGACCCATGCCCCCACACAAAATGCCACAGTGTGGTGAGAAGGGTCACCCGGTTGTGATGAGTGCATGGGGCTCCGCCCCCTATAGCGCAGAAGGTGTGACAGCCCTGACCAGGAAGCAAAGGTAAACACAAAATGGTCAGGATGGCACAGATCATGATAGAGATCCCAGTGACACAGCTGACCAACCAGCAAACATCTAATCTAACCGATCAGCAGATAGAAAATCTTTCTGAGGCACAGTTCAGAGCTTTGGTTATATGAATGCTAACAGACCTAAGAGCAGATCTTAAACAAGATGGCAAAGGAATGAAGGCTAATCTTGCTGAAATGAACAAAAACACATATGAAACTAGTGGTGAGGGCAAGAAAACCAGGGATCAAATCAACAAATCGGAACATAGGGAAGAAACAAACAGTTAACCAGTGCAGAAAGAGGAAATGAAAAGTGAGGAAAATGAGGACAGATTCAGAAACTTATCGGACAGCTATAAGCAGGCCAACATCCAAATCATAGGGTTGCCAGAAGGTGAAGAAGAAGAATTAGACATTGAAAAATTATGTGAAAAAATAATGAAGCAGAACCTCCCTAACTTGGGGAACAAAATAGACTTACAGGTCCAGGAAGCACAGAGAGTTCCAAAAAAACTGGACCCACAGAGAACCACACCAAGACACATTATAATCAAAATGTCAAAAATTAAGGTAAAGAGAGAATCTTAAAAGCAGCAAGAGAGAAGAGAATTACATACAAAGGGGTCCCAAGAAGACTATCAGCTGATTTCTCAACAGGAACTCTTCAGGCAAGAAGCGACTGGCAAGAAATATTCAAAGTAATGAAAAGCAAAAACCTACAACCATGATTACTCTATCCAGTGAAGCTGTCATTCAGAATAGAAGGGCAGAGAAAGTGCTTTCAGGACAAAGTAAAACTGAAAGAGTTCATCAGATCCGAACCAAGGTTATATGAAGTGTTAAAGGGACTTGTTCAGGAGAAGGAGGATCAAAACTATGAACATTAAAATGAAAACTGTATTAAAACAACCAACAACAGAAGCTAGGGAATCAAAACAAAGGCAAACTAAGTAGGCAATGAGAGTGGAAAAAGAACTATAGGTATGGGGAATATTTTGCGGGGGGGTTAGTGGGAAGTGGAAAGGGGGAAAGTAAGGGAGATGGTACAGGAATTAAGAAGCATAGTAGGAGGGAGTGGAGTAGATAGTAAGATGTTGAGAAGAACTATATGCACAACAAATGGGCATGGACTAATGGGGTGGGCAACTGAAGGAAGGGGGGCAACTGAAGGGAGAAGGGCAACTGAAGGGAGGGGTGTCACTGGGAGGGCAACAAAGGGAAAAGAAATTGGGATAACTGTAACAGCATAATCAATAAATCATATTAAAAAATATCCGTAATCAACACTCTAAATAGTTAACTAAGGCTAATTATAAAGTCCAACCTGAACATTTTTCTTTTATAGTTCATAAAAGTTATATTAGCAATGCTGAGATTCAGAGAAGGGAGAGGATAATATAAGATGCTTGACTTAGAAACACATAGCTATAAAAAGTTAAAGCTTAGTAGGTTCTTTAAAAAATTCAACTCAACTTTCTAACTTTATAGACAGAGACTGAGGCCAAGAAAGTCAAAGTGACTTACTCAAGTATGTGAGGGTACTACTTTGAACAGAAGAATTAAACTGAGATATAGGAACACACCATTTTTTGGTCTACCCATCACATTTTTCTTCTGGAAAAAGCTTTATCTTTTAAAGAAATTCTTTTAGGGAATTTTCCTTCTCATCTCCTCTATTTATGTAGCTCTAATAAGGGCTGGAAACCATACTGACCTGTTCCATGTACATAAATATAGGTGTGTGAGTTTGATTTAAATCACCCAGGATCCTTCCACAACGTTTTAAAATTTGACCTAAGTAAAGGGTACAGTTACTCTCTTTTGGCAATCCTAGGAAGAGTTGACTTGCAGAAAACCATGTTTCCAACATTATGTAAAAACTTCCTTAACAGAATGAAGCTGAAATCCTGGAAATATCAGAGATGAAAAATGGAGATACCAGGTATTGAAATTTGGGAGCCTGGTTCCAGATCTGCTGTGGCCTCCTAGATTCTAATTCTACCCTGCCTATGGCTTGGGTACCTAAGTTCAAGAAATGCCCTTTTGACTTAAGCTAGATTGAATATGATTTTAGTTACTTATAATCAAAACAGTCCTGGCCAGTACGTGTAATTTTAAAGAAAGACAAAAATTAAACAGATGGAAAAAGATGGGGTGGGAATTCTAGGCAGGGAGAGAGCCAAGATTTGGAGGCCAAAATACCATGCTCTGTTGTGACAGCTTGGTAGAATTAACACCTCAGCAGGTCAAGGAAGATAGGCAGTGGAGAGTACACAGAATTGGTTCCCTAGGGAGGGTACATCTGGGTATTTCACCAGGAGGAGCTCCAAAAGGAATGGTAAAAGGGCTCTACACAGGATTACCTCACAATTTGCTCAGAAATATTTCCTGACATACCCACACTTTCCCCAGTAATGGCAAGCATGAGTGGCAAACTTGAGCAGACAAATGCTGCACATTTTTCTTATCTAGCTCAACCATAAATTTCCTACTGAATTTAAAAGGAAAAAGAAGCATTGACTCATCCACAGAGGGCTGTAAAGCAAAAAGGAAAGAATTCACTGTAATTAAGACTGCAAAGTTGCTTCAGTATCATCTCATATTTGGTGAAGAGTATTTCTGACTTGTTGTCCTTTTAGGATGGGAAAAATGAATCAGTGAGCTTTTATATGTGCTTGTATTCTGAACACATAGCCCTTCTGTAATCTTCATTTGTTTGTGTTATTTTAATTCCTTATCTTGAGATCCTTCAGTTTACCAGCTATATTTTTATCTTATTGCAGTTTATTGTAGTTGTATTTTATTACACACTTTCTCCTACAATTTAGTAGATTTAGTGTGGCTCTTTGTCAGGAAGGCAGGAAATTACTGATCCATGTAAGCTAATCAAAATTGAAACCCTGGTGTTAGACACTGAAAGAGCGAAAGCTCATCTTAACTTTAGTTGTCAAGACCCAGGTTTTTTCTTTAAAATTATTCAGCAGTGAGGAATTGGCTCTGAGATCATGAAAGGGATTGGCAAACCTAGGGATACAATGTGTTGGAATCATACCACTTATTTTCCCTACTCTATCACTGACCCATTAGTGCTCATAACTACCTAAGAGCATCCATTTTAGTCAGAGACCTACTTCTCCTCTCTGCCATATAATGACTATGAAACCATAGAACCTGTTTTCCATGGTTAAGAGAATGACTGTAGAAAAGTGTTTTCTGAAATGAGAGTCATTTCAGCATGGGTAATGGAAGGAAACCAGGAAGTCATTTCCCACAGACCATCAGGAGCTTTCTCTCCAGCCAGAACTCTAGGGGAAATGTCAGTCCTTGGGCAATGATCAGCTTGTGGTAGTTGCCTGATGCCTTCTTATCTTTAAGTACTGCTTCTTGGCAAGGATTTTTTTCTCTCTCAGATTTTGTTAGTGCAGTTTTCCTATAGTTGCCTTTTTAGCCATGTGCCCCTACTGCTCTGACTATGCAATGTACATCAGAATCATAAGTGTAGAGAAGCACAGAACTGGCTAGATGTTTGAGAGTAGGATACTCAAACTATTAGGGCCACTCACATAGCTTAACAAAAAGTGCATTAGGTGTTTGTTATGGAACATGACTACAATTGGGCCATAAACAGTAAGCAGATAGCCTACTCACAGACTGATACCTCAGCATGACAAAGGCTATAACATGGTTAGAGAAGAGTGGAGGAACCTATGCCTGATGGGTAAGAGGGACACCAAAAAGAGGTTGAACATGACCTGCTGGCTGATAAGTTTTGTATCATGCTCTTAGGACGTTTTTTTATCAGAAAAAAATATAGCAAAGTGTCTAGCAAGTGTTACATGCTCGATAAGGTTTTCTTTTTTTTATGAAAGAATAAAGGAAAAAATAAATTAATAAATATGTTTATTCCCAACAGCAGCAGCAACAACAACAAAAACACAGTACACTATATAGTAAAGAGACATTAATATTTGAGAAGTGTTCACTACTGAATTTCCACAGAAGTGAGATAAATCTCACCACATTACACCCAACAGAAACTGGTGGGAAAAACCCAACCAAGAAGACTTCTGCATCTTCAGCAATCATAAGTAAATTAAGGAGGTGTATCTAGAAGAATGGGATCTATGTGAATATGTGTCCGTTCAAGTCTTCAGGGAAGCAGACACCAAAATAGAGTTAGACATACAAAAAATTTTTGGACTAACACCTGTAAAGGATAAGGAAGAGGGAGCAGGGATAGATAGCAATGCGGGTGGGACAACTGTGAAAGGAAAGAGGGTCCTGGGGAAAGAAATTTGCATAAGAAAAGCCTAAGATGTGGGTACTATTCTGAGAATCTAGGCCAGTAGAAGATTCCCTGTAGAAGGATCCCATGTTGGGTAGAAATGACCAGGATCTGGTACCCCTGACACACTCGGCCATCGAATAGGATTGTATATGCCCTTGATTCCAACACTACAGTAGATGCTGAAGGCACACTTATATGGCTGTTCCATAGGAAATCTCAGCTCCTTAAGCAAGCTTCTCTCTTAAAGTTTACTGTAGTTATTTTGTAAGAGTTATTTCCTAATAAATTGGGGGTAACACTGGTGTCAGAAGAGTTAAACAAAGCATTATTCTGTACTACAGATATCTATAAGAGTATTGGAGTTGACATAAGAAGGAGGGCAGGTGTTATATAACAAAAAATGTTAATGAAACTGAGGACTTTTGCTTTGGGTTAGAATGGCGTGGTTTATAAAAGACTGATGGTCCCATTGACAACAATCAGAAAAGTCAGAGAAAAAGCAAAAACTGTTGTTTAAAAGGACTAAGGGCTGCTGAGGCAACCAAGAATGGAAGGGCCGAGACCTCACACAGAAGATGAGTTTACTATCATGAGCCAATTATTCTGCATGCTGCTTTTCTCCTCAGGCATTTTAAAAATCTTGGACTAGAGAAAGAGGCTGAGTTGCTAAGTAGAGTCACAGGCAATCTCTGAGTTGGGATGGCAAATGGAGCTGGGGCCTGCTAAGGTGGCCAGTTTTTAAAAGGCCAAGATCCCAGAGAGAAAGGAAGCACAGCAAAGTAAGTTCACATTTGGTTTCAGTATTTTCCTGAAGTCATTTCCTAATTCCTAAACTGGGCATAGCCAGATGCTATGAAGATGAACAGGAAGCAGATAAAAAGAAGAACAAAAATTTTTTTTTAGCGGTTTCCTGGTGCTAAGGAAATAAAAATTGGAGCCCAAGAACTGCTAAAAATATGGGCACTAGTCAATATCCTAGGTTCTCAATTGACTACCCCATAATGGCTAAGGTAGTTTAAGCCTTCAAAGAATGCAAAAGTGATATGCTTACTCCCTGGCAAAGGGTAGTGTAAATGCACTATGGAGAAAGATAATATTATATCTCTATAATACCTCAATTACAATTTTTTTGGCATTCAGTGAGAAATTACCACTCATACAAAGAAATGAGACAAGGAGAGAAATAAACAATAGATACAGACTTATGGGTATCCAACCTATTAAATTTATCAGTCATACATCTTTCTATTAACAACTGTGATTGATATGTCAAAGAAAACATTACGAGATGAAAAATATCACCAGATAATTGGAATCTATTAAAATGAGGGATAGACATCCAAGATGGCAGAGGAATAAGTGGAAGCTACACTAACCTCCTCCCAGGACCAATCTGGAATTACCACTTAATTGTGGAGAAATCATCTGGAGTAACCAACTGAACACTAGCTGAAGAGAAGTCTTATAACCATGGAGAGACAGGAAAGGCCACTTCATCACAATGTGACCGGTAGAAAGTGTAGAGACACAAAAGGGCTGGCTGGGCTCCCACAGGTGGCAGCTAAAGGGACTGAGAAACAGCTTAGCAGCAAGGGATTCTCCCTGAAAAGGGCAGGGTCTAAGCCCCCAGCTGGACTTCCCAGCCTACAGCAACAGAGTGAAAGTAAACTATAACATCCACCTGTGAAAAGCGAAAAGCTACAGGGTTTTTTGCTGACTTAAAAGAAACAGCTGGAGACAAAGAGTTCTTAAAGGGATCACATACAAAAATATTTTGGAACCTACTTATCCTGGGTTCCAGCAGAGGGAGGGCAGAGAGGACTAAAGATGCTTGGGGAGAATTTGGGGTGGTGGCTTTGAGGAGAGAACTGAGGGAGCAGCCAACCAGGTCCCAGTGCTGACTCATTCCCCATAATGCACACAGACCATTCCCCTCAAAGTGGCATCAGCCTGAGGGGAAGCAAAAGCCGCACCTGCAGAAATTAAGCCTGATGGATGATCACAGATTGAATAGATTAACAACTAAAGGAGACAAACAAAGGCAGTAGATCACTGGTAGTCTCCAACAGGCTGCCTAGGCCCAGACTGGTACATAATGTGATGCCACCAGTGGCAGATTGAGGAAGTGCAGATCAATCTAAGAAGCAACAACAAATAAGAAGAGTCACAAAAATGGGGAGATAGAAAAACAATACCCTACTGAAAGGAAAGGAGGAACCCCCAGAAAGAATGCTAAATGAAATAGAGGAGAGAAAACTATCAAACATGGAATTCAAAACATAGATTATAGGGTAGCTCAATAGGCTCAGCAAGTTTAAAGAAAACTACAGAGAACTCCAGGGAAACTACAAGGAGCTTACTGAGAATTATACTAGGATGAAAAAGGACATAGAAGCTATCAATAAGAGCCAGGAGGAAATGAAGAATACAATTTCTGAATTGAAGAACACAGTAGAAGGAAGCAGAAAATTGGATCAGCAAGCTGGAGGACAATGTAGAAAAAAATTCCAGACAGTGCAACAAAATGAAAAAAGACTGAAAAAGAATGAAGAGGTTTTAAGAGAGCTGCAGGACAACATGAAGCGTAATAATATTCCTATCATAGGAATACCAGAAGGAGATGAAGAGGAGCAAGGGATAGAAAACCTGATTGAAAAAGTAATGGCAGAAAGCTTTTCTAACTTGATGAGAGAAAAAGTCATGCAAGTCCAGGAAGCACAGAGGGTCCCAATGAAGATGAACTCAAACAGGCCCACTCCAAGACACGTCATAATTAAAATGGCAACATTCAAAGACAAAGAGAGAATCCTAAAAGCAGCAAGAGAGAAGGAGCTAGTAACATACAAGGGAGCTCCAATAAGGCTATCATCAGATTTCTCAACAGAAACACTAGAAACTAGAAGGGAATGGCAAAAAATATTGCAAGCAATGAAAAACAAAGGCTTACAACCAAGAATACTCTACCCAGCAAGGCTCTCATTCAAAAGAGAAGTTGAAATAAGGAGTTTCCCAGACAAAAGAGGCTAAAAGAATACATCTCCACCAAACCAGCATTGCAAGAGATGCTAAAGGGTCTGCTTTAAGAAGATGAAGAAACAGAGAGACAGAAAGGAACACGAGTACAAAGGGAAAAAATGACAATGAATAAATGCCTATCAATTTAAGTAC
Organism: Furipterus horrens; assembly: GCF_987537825.1. NCBI lineage: Eukaryota > Metazoa > Chordata > Mammalia > Chiroptera > Furipteridae > Furipterus > Furipterus horrens. Next base: position 132,239,110 of record NW_028327176.1, on the reverse strand, counting down.
CTTAAATGTAAATGGATTAAATGCACCAATCAAAAGAGATAGGGTAGCTGAATGGATTAGAAAGCATGACCCACATATATGCTGTCTACAAGAGACTCACCTCAGAACAAAAGATCTACACAGACCGGAAGTGAAGGGATAAAAAAAAATATTTCAAGCAAATCGACATGGAAAAAAAGCTGGGTAGCAATACTTATATAAGAAAAAACAAATTTAATGGCGAAGGCCATAAAAAGAGACAAAGAAGGACATTTCATAATACTTAAGGGACAAATCCATCAAGAAGATATAACCCCTGTAAACATAGGAGCACCCAAATATGTAAGGAAAACCTTGAAAGACTTCAGGAAGAATATAGACAGCAACACACTCATAGTAGGGGACTTTAACAACCTACTGTCCACAATGGACAGATCTTTGAAGTAAAGAAACACCAAGGATATTGAGTTATTGAACAACACTCTAGATCAAATGGACTTAATTGATACATATAGAACTTTTCACCCCAAAGATGCAAAATATACATTCTTTTAAAGTGCACGTGGAACATTTTCAAAGATAGACCACATGGTAGAAAAAATAAGAATACAAAACATTTGAAGTACATGATTACAAACTTGATGTAAATGAAATATATGGAGCACAGCCATATGACAGAATCCACATTCTTTTAAAGTACTATTTAAGAAAAAATGACTATATTCTGGGGCATAAAGCAAGATGTAACAGTTCAAAAATATTGAGAAAGTTTAAAGGATGCTCACTGACCACAGTGGTATTAATCTAGAAATAAGTAACAATGAAAACAACAATAAAACAAATAGAAAATCTTCAAAGTTTTGAAAGTAAGCAGAATACTTCTATACAATCCATGGAACCCCCAAAAATGGAAATGAGAAAATATTTTGAAGTTAATGATAATGAAATATGACATATCAAAACTTGCAGTATTAAACTAAAGCCTGTTTGAAAGCAAACTTACGGGCCTATACTGTATACAAATAAAAGAAGGTATGTCTTAAAATCAATGATATTAAGTATCCAGCTTAGAAAGTTACAAAATAAATAGAAAATTAAATCCAAAGATAATACAAAAAAGTAAATGATAAAGGAAAGAGTGGGAATTACTGAAGTGGAAAAACATCTAATAGTCATCTAACTCTTGTATTGAGTCATTTTCCTGAATGAATTGACATAAAATATTACTAAAATTTGGCAATAGTGAGATATTTCACATTAGTATAAGCAAAAAGCTTAATTTAATGATATAATAAATATAATTTGGGATTTTTAAAATAGATAAATAATGACCATCTTATAGCAAAGTTACTGAAATGAAAATGTAATAGTATTTTTGAACCTTGTTGTAACATACTTCATGGTGTTCCTGTAAAGTTTGCTATTTAATCCTGCCGTTTGAGGTTTCTCTTGTTCTGAATTTTCCGTTGTAATCACAGAATCTCTTTAGTTTCATATATACAGGAATTTATGAAAAAATCTTTTGGAGAAAGGTAAAAGTTGAAGCTTTAAAAAGACAGACATTATTGATAACTTCCAATCAAGAGAAAAAGAGAATAGGGACAAATAACAAATATAAAGAATGAAAAGGAGATACTATTATAAATCTTATATATATTAAAGAGTTAGAAATATATTTTAAGCATTTTTATGTCAATAACTTTGAAAATTCAGATGTAGTTGCCTATTCCTAAAATCACACATCTTACTCAAACATCTAAATAGTCCTATGCTTATTAAATTAGTTAACCTCGACTTAAAACCTTACATTTATTTTAGTATTTATATATATTTTAAAGCTTTATAACCCTTCCCACACACTTAAAAAACCATTTCTAGTCCCTTATTAACCTTATAGCGAAAAATCTGCAATAAATAATTAAATATAATATTTTAAAAAATCCTGCGATACAGTGAGGCCACAATAAGTGAACCCTGATATATAGAGGGACTACTGTAACTTCAACCTTACACAACTCTTCCAAGGGAACAGAGAAAAAGAAAACATTACCCCACTTATTTTAAAGTGTTGGTCATTTTTTTCATAAAGATAGATACAAAAATACAAAGCGAAATAGTATTAATTCTTATTCTTTCATAAATTAAAAAGGCAAAAATATAGAATAATTTGGGTTTACTTTAAGAATATAAGATTGATTTAAGATTTGAAAATTAATCAATGTAATTAGCTAGAGCAACAAATAAGAGAGAAAAATCATTTAATTATTTCAAGAAATACAGAAAAAGTATTTGATAACTTTAGAACTCAATAATGATGATGATGATAATAATAATAATAAGCTCTTGGAAAATCTGGAATGGAAATAAATGTCCTTAGTTTTATTTTAAAAATTTGTAGTAAACATCACATATCATGGTAAAATACTTACATCTTTCTTCTGAGTTCTGACATGAGATATTTTCTTTTTTTTTTTTTATGTATATTTTATTGATTATATTGTTACAATAGTTCCAATTTTTTCCCCTTTGCTCCTCTCCGCCCAGCACCCCCCTTCCCTGACAATCCTCTCCCCAAGTCCATGCCCATGGCTCACCCTTTCATATATTCTTCTTCTTTTTTTTTTTTAAATAATTAATTAATTAGTTAAATATTTTAACAATAAAAAATAACAATCCCTCCCTCTCAGACTTAAGACCCTTTACAATCTTATAAAGGACAATGGACGAAGGTCTCGAGCTCCTCTAGCTGCTTCAAGCTGGACATGGTCGTTGTCCTACCTACCCTTGGGTCAAGAAATCCCTAATAAGAGTGGGGATGTGGAGGGGAGGGTGGCCTTCCCACAAGGGGAAGGATCGTGCAGACTCCATGTTGGTTGGCTGTCTCTGGACAACGGCATGCTTGGTTTAACAGGCTGGCATCCTTGTTGTATTCTGGGGCAACAGGGTTAAAGGAAATCATTCAATCCGTAACCACTAGATGACAAAAGACAGGTATTAATTTTTCAATGCCCCACATTAGGGAAAATAAGGGCTTCTTTGGAGGAAGGTATGCCAGGTACATCTCACCTGTCCAAAACCATTTTGCCCATTATACTTAGTTTGGACTGAGGGAAATATTTTAGGTTTCCCCCCTTTCAGGTCTCTGGGCTCTTTCTTTCCAAGCCATTAGGATAGAAAAGAGAAACCAGTTTTAAAGTGAAGCCCACAGACCACCCCATTCTTCACCAACCCAGCCACTTAGTTCAGCCAAACCATTGAGTCTCAGGAGGCAGCAATGCAGACAGGATTAAGTGAGGCCTATATGTACAGACAATCACTCAAGTAATGAGATCGTAGGCTTATGCCCTTTGAAAACAGAAAACACATGTTAATTTATGTAACATAACCCACACACAAGTTTATAGATCTGTAGGACTGTCTTATCGGAAAGATATTCAGTTGCAAGGCATTTGACATTCTTCTTGCCTGTAAATTAAACATCTTTGATAATGCCACAGACATAGTTTAACTTTCAAATGAAAACAAATTTTAAATGAAAAGAAACTTTAAAGACGGTTAGCTGCACTACTTTATAATCTACCACTGGGCATTGTGATCTTCCTTGAATCTTGATTTTTCTCCCTAAGATTACCCTCCTTGTCATTAAAGAGACTGCATTAAGTTCATTTTTAATTTATCCTGTTCATTTGCATAAACACAACAAGAGCAGTTAATGATCACTTATGATCTTTAGTTCTGCTTTGCTGGAACTTACCCAAGGAACACTTAGTGTGACCTTCAGTCTGCCCTTCAGGGCACAGAAGCTGAGCCACATACCTGGCATTCAGCCTTGCCTGTAAACACCTGTCTTTTCCAGGTCCTCCTGGTTTTCCATTGTGCCTTAAGGTCCCTTCTAGCCATCTTTCAGGAAAACAACCTTCGTTCCTTCTCTGGAAAGATTGCTATGGACCTCTCATCCATCCAAGGTACCAGGCCTTTTATCTCGTGGACTTTTATTACCTTTGAAAGTCAGTCCCAGTTGCTCAGGGCTTTTTGGTAACAACCAAAGCCCAAGCATGTCTCCTTTAGGCATGACATTTCAGTCAAAGTCTTAGTCAAAAAAAATTGTTATTAACAACCGGTCTTATTAGTTTTATGCAAAGAAACTTAGGTCATTACTTCTTTAGAATGCCAAATTCTGGAGGGATCAGATAGGGAGAAAATATATACAGTGTGAAGGAAAAACCTTGTCCTTCTAATATTCACTGAACTTGCATTTCTATTCTTTATATTTTTATTTTTTCCCCCCACTAAAAATTTTTCTGTTTGTTTTTCCATTACAGTTGTCTCACTTTTTTCCCCCTCTTGCTTCTCTGCACCCTGTCCCTCCCTTCTCCCACATTCAGTCCCCACCCAGTTGTCCATGTCCATGGGTCATTTATACATGTTCTTTGACTAGACCCTTTCCCTTCTTACCCCTTCTCTCCCTCCCATCTCCCCCTTTGTTACTGTTAGTTTATTCCTTGTTTACATACCTCTGGTTCAATTTTGCTCATTTGTTTGTGTTGTTCATTAGTTTCCTGTAACAGGTGATAGCATAAGGTAATTTTCTTTTGTTGCCTGGCTTATTTCGCTAAGCATAATTCTCTCTAGTTCCAATCATGTTGTTGCAAATGGTAGAAGTTTCTTCTTTCTTTCAGTACTTATTCATTGTCATTTTCCCCCTTTGTACTCATGTTCCTCTCTGTCTCTCTCTGTTTCTTCATCTTCTTAAAGCAGACCCGTTAGCATCTCTTGCAATACTGGTTTGGTGGAGATGTATTCTTTTAACCTTCTTTTGTCTTGGAAATTCCTTATTTCACCTTCCATTTTGAATGAGAGCCTTGCTGGGTAGAGTATTCTTGGTTGTAGGCCTTTGTTTTTCATTACTTGGAATATATTTTGCCATTCCCTTCTGGCTTGTACTGTTTCTGCTGAGAAATCTGATGATAGCCTTATTGGAGCTCCCTTGTATGTTATTAGTTGCTTCTCTCTTGCTGCTTTTAGGATTCTCTCTTTGTCTTTGAATGTTGGCATTTTAATTATGATGTGTCTTGAAGTGGGCCTGTTGGGGTTCATCTTCATTGGGACCCTCTGTGCTTCCTGGACTTGCATGACTCTTTCTCTCCTCATTTTAGGGAAGTTTTCTGTCATTAGTTTTTCAAAGAGGTTTTCTATCCCTTGCTCTTCTTCTCCTTCTGGAATTCCTATGATACGGATATTATTATGTTTCATGTTGTCCTGCAGCTGTCTTAGAACCTCTTCAGTCTTGTTCAGTCTTTTTTCATTTTGTTGCACTGTCTGTGAGTTTTTGTCTACATTGTCCTTCAGCTCGCTGATCCGACTTTCTGCTTCCTCTAGCCTGCTTTTAATTCCTTCTACTGTGTTCTTCAATTCAGAGATCGTATTCTTCATTTCCTCCTGGCTCTTATTGATAGCTTCCATGTCCTTTTTGATGCTGGTATAATTCTCAGTAAGTTCCTTATAGTTCTTCTGGAGTTCACTGTAGTTTTTCTGGAGTTCTTTGTAGTTTCCGCTGAGCTCATTGAGCTTCTCCATAATACATGCTTTCAATTCCATATCTGATAGTTGGCTCCCCTCTATTTCATTTAGCACTCTTTCTGGGGACTCTACCTTTCCTTTCGATGGGGTGTTGTTTCTCTGTCTCCCCATTTTTGTGACTCCTATTGTTTGTTGGTGCTTCTTAGAATGATCTGCACTTCCTGGATCTGCCCCTGGTGGTGTCAGATCCTGTACCAGTCTGGGCCTAGGCAGCCTGTTGGAGACTTCCAGGCATCTACTGCCTTTGTCTGGCTTCTTAGTTGTTAATCTATTCAATCTGTGATTAGCTGTCAGGCTTAAGGACCGTGGGTGTGGCAGCTTAATTCCTGTAGGCTGGGCCTTTGCTTCCCCTCAGGCTGACGCCACTTGGCTGGGAATGGTCTGCCTGCAGTGTGGGGATGAGTCAGCACTGGGACCCAGCCGGCTGCTCCCCCAGTTCTCCCCTCAAAGCCACCACACCAAACTCTCCCCAAGCATCTCCAGTCCTCTCTGCCTTTCCTCTGCTTGAGCCCAGGGTAAGTGGGGGCCAAAATATTTTTGTATGTGATCCACTTAAGAGCTCTTTTTCTCCAGCTGTTTCTCTCTGGCTAGCAAGAAACCCTGTGGCTTTTCGCTTTTCTCAGCTGGATACTATTTTACTTTCCACTCTGTTGCTGTAGGCTGGGAAGTTCAGCTGGGGGTTTAGACCCTGCCCTTCTCAGGGGGAATCCCCGGCTGCTGAGCTGTTTCTCAGTCCCTTCAGCTGCCACCCGTGTGAGCCCAGCCAGCCCTTCCGCGTCTCCGCACTCCCTACTGGTCACGTTGTGATGTAGCGGCCTTTTCTGTCTCTCCGTGGTTATAAGACTTCTCTCCAGCTGGTGTTCGGTTGGTTATTCCAGATGATTTCTCCAAAATTACGTTGTAAATCCAGACTAGTTCTGGGAGGAAGTTAGTGTAGCTTCCACTTACTCTTCCGCCATCTTGTTTCTCCTCCGAGATATTTTCAAAACATATCTGACAGATAGCTCATGTTCAAATTCATTTAGGAATATCTAAAAGTAAATAAGAAATAGTTATCCAAACCAGTAGAAAAATGGGCAAAAGAATTAAAAGCCCTTCACAACAGCAAATATTCAAGAATATCAATAAATATAAGATAATTAATCATTGCTAAACAGGACAATGTGTATGAAAACTGCAAGATACCTCTGTGAACCTACCAGAATGAATAAACTTAAAAGTGCATACAATGTCATGTGCTGGCAAGGATGTGCAAGACACCGCTGAAAGGAGGCTAAATGGACATAGCTTTTTGGACAACTGTTCGACAGCATCTACTCAAGTTGAACATATGGCCAGTGACCTGACAACTTCATTCTTGGATGGGATATGTGTGGGCTGGGCACCGAAAGACATAAACCACGATATTCACAGAAGTGCTATAGGTAATATCCCCAAACTGGAAATAACTCAAATACCCATTAACAACAAAAAGAATAAGTAAATTGTAGTAATGGAATACTATATCGCAATGAAAGTGAACCAATACTACACATAAAAAATATGAATTTCTTTCTTTCTTTCTTTAAAAAAAAGATTTTATTTATTTTTAGAAGGAAGGGAAGGAAAGGAGAAAGAGGGAGAGAAACACCATTGATCAGTTGCCTCTTGTATGCACCCTGACTTGGTACCAAACATGCAACCCAGGCATGTGCCCTGACTGGGAATGAAACCAGTGACCTTTCACCTTGAGGGACAATGCCCAACCAGCTGAGTCACACTGGCCAGGGCTGAATAAATTTCTTAAGTATATTATTGACTGGTATAGCCAGACACAAAAGAGTACTGAAAGTTCAAAGATAAGCAATATTAATAAATCGTGATAAAGTAGGAGAGAGCTGTGACTGGCAGAGGTAATGTTCTTTTACTTGACCTAGTGGTGAGTAGTTGGATGTGTTTCTTTTGAAAATACAAAAAGGAAAAAGGACTCATGGACATGAACAACAGTGATGGCGGTGGGGAGGGAAGCATAAGGAGGATGAAATGGTAATGGGAAAAATACAATAAAAATAAAACAAAATAAAAATTAAAAAAAGAAAATGCATTGAGCCACACACTCATGGTTTGTTTAAATTTCCATATGCATGTTATTCTACAAAAAATGCTTACTTAGAAATATTCCATGAAGCCAATTTTCTATGAAACTTGTGGATCCTGCAATTGACAATAGAAAGATATAAGAAACAAGACCTTTTGACTGAGCTTGCTATTGAATTGTATTTCAGAGTTTGAAGAGAATGTACAGTTGCTTAGTCCAAAATCTTTTCACGTACACGAAGCAGTTACACAAGAAACCTTACATGACTTTATGAATGTTAGAACCTCTTCCTTCAGAATTTTATTCATGGCTGGCTAAAAGGCATACAATAAAATATGTTTTTTCCTAACTTTCAAAATGATATGGTTTATTTTAATGTTTATCTACTTATTAGATTTTAAGTGCCTTTAGTTTTGATTTTTTTTCCTCAAAGGGTAATGGTTTACTATCTTAAGGATATTCAATAACATTATCTTTGGAATAAGCATGTATTCCCCAAGGGACTTCTTTTGAAGCAGTAACTTTATTGTGATTCATATTTAATTGGCTTTAGTACTCTATGTGCTTGTTAAACATCAAGAACATTAATTTTTGGTAACACTTTGTTACCAAACACATTTCCATCTTTAGTATAAAACTATATTTTATTTATGTCTCCAGACTACATTGGAGAAAAAAATGCCAGGTATAATTAGTACTTTTGTTTTATGAATACAAGGGCAGCCAACTTTCAAAGAAACAAAGGATGATAAAAAGTACACAGGTAATAAGTCAGTAGTTCTCAAAAGTGCAGTGCAATCTCCAGACAAAAACATCAGTATCACTGGGGCACTTGTTACAATGCAAATTTTGTGGCCCCAATCCTGACCTATTGAGAAAGAAATTCTGGGGTGGAGTCCAGCAATTCATGCTTTGACAAGTACTCTAGGTAATTCTGATATTATAGACTAAAGTTTGAGAACCACTAGCATAAGGAAGTATTGTAGCTGGAAAAATGCCATCTGTGAGGTTAGCTTTACATTGCTCTGCCACTTCCTAGTTGGGTAATCTTAAGCAAACCCCTTAATTTTGAATATTGAGTATTCTCAACAAAAAAATGGGAAGAATAATCCCTACAGTTCAAGTACAAAAAGGAATTTTACAATATGTATTACTGATAATACTATTGCTTATATTATTATTTTTTATTAATTAGTTTATAAATAAAATGAGATTTAGAAATCCAGTTTTCACTGGCACAATAAGAGGTATAGAATCGTCCCTGGTTCAAGTGATACCATGGAACAATACTGATTCCATTTTTTTAGTTATGTAGCACATTTAAAAATATTCCTGGCCTTGTCAGTATTTGGGAGGCTTTCTTGTTGATGAGAGCATCGCCATGCGGCAGCTTACTCTGAGTAAGATTCTGTTCAGCGCCGGACAAACAGCATATCTTGGGACTTTGAAGATGACACTGCTGAAGAAAGAGCAAGAGCAATTGTTTGAAGAAAATTGCTGAAAACATTTTTTTACACCTACCTTCTTTTTGCCTTTTTTCACATTTGTAGGTGTAAGACTCAAAAAGTTGCCAAACCTCTCTGCTGCTCCATCTCTCAGCTGCTCAATTATAAACTGTTCTCTTTTCTGGTAAATGGCTCTGCACTCGGAGAGCTCCCTCTCCGGAAACAAAGGATCAGAAGAAACACTCTGGCTCTTCCTTAATTCCTTTGTATACCCTGAGGAAAGTGGATTAGGCTCCTGTCTGTCCACCACATTATAGAACACACATTACCAAATATGGTGGAAGGAAGACGTTTTCTACTTCGTTTTGTTTCTGTCCATTGTCTTTCTTGTAGTGGTAATGACTTGGGAAGCCTAACCTAGTTACTTACACAGGTGACTCAATTTCATAATTAAGTGAAGATGCTATGAAATGGTCAAATGTTTGTTGTCCACAAGCATGTCAGGTCAGGGTTTATTTCTTCAAGTTCTTTGTTTTGCACAGACTCTGGGCCTGAAAACTATCCTTTAGCTTGTGTAGACATGACACTGTCAGACAATGGCACTTCCCCACTGTTAACCCAGAGCTGCTGTCTGCACTAGTAGGATTCTGTCACCCTGTTACTTTTGCTCTTTCATCTTGTTTTCTCCTTTTTCTTCCTCGTGCTCTCTCTTATCCCAATTAAAAGTGGGAGGAAAAGGTAGCCTCCTGCAGCTTCTTCTTTAAAAGATAAAGATGACAATTTCCTTGAGACTCTTATTCCAAGAGCAAGTGTATAAAGTGGCATGCATTCAATGCATTTTATTTAAATCATCAAATTGCAATGTTTACATACAACTTAATTCATGACACTGTGCAAACTAAAGAGCTTATTAAAAAAAAGAGGGCTTTCAAATTTGTCTGAGAGATACCTATTTTTCCTTGAATCAAAGAGCTAATCATAGCATACTTCATTAATGTCTTTCATATATTCATCATCAGAGGTTCTTATAAACCCCACATTACATGTCATTCTCAACACATGAGTACATTACCACATGGAAATCTGCTCATTTGCAGGTAAATGTTAAAAAGTGACTTTTATATTCCTAGAATCTCACTTTTAAAGCATGCTTTCATATTAGTTGCTTTGAATGATATTAAACCTTTCCCCAAACTTAGAAATGGTGTCAAGTAGGTCGTATATGGGTGTTCACCTGCAGACACTAAGTCAGATGCATGTTGTAATACATTGTCATGCACATTTATATGTATAGTCATTTTTGCATTTAAAAATGGTGCATTTCAGGTGGTATATGGGATGAGAGTGGCTAGAGATAGGACTTCTAAGTGGTCTGAGAAGATCAAAGTCTGAGAAGAGCATAACAGGCAGGATGGCACAGTGGGGAAGCATTCTATCCTCTTCAGAGTTAGGTTCAGTGTATGGCTTTCCAACTGGACTTACTGAAAAGCTATTTCATTTTTATTTGTGTGAATGCTATATAATAGAGGACTACCCACCTGCTAGCAAACAGATACACACACTAGTCAGAGGAATTCACATGGGATCTCGAGGATGACACTGCCTCTCCAAGGGGTTGTTTGGAACTATACAGGGACATTTCCAGTTGGTGCACTGATGGAAGAATGAAAGGTGCTCTAACATTTAGTGTATGACTTTGGGAGATGTTAAAAATTCAGCAACATCTTGAACAGTTCTGCACAAACAAAAATTATCATGCCAAAAATGTGCAGCAGTCCCCTCTCATTTGCAGTTTTGCTTTCTCTGGTTTCAGTTACCCACAACCAACCACAGTTGAAAAATATTAAATGGAAAATTCCAGAAATAAACAATTCATAAGTTTTAAATTGCATGCTGTTCTGAGTAGCATGATGAAATCTCACTCAGTCCTGCTCTGTCCTGCTCGGGAAGTGAACCATTTATTTGTTCAGCATATCCACACTGAATAAGCTACCTGCCCACTAGTCACTTAGTTATCAGCTCTACTGTGGAGGTATCAAAGTATTTGTGTAAATAACCTTTATTACACTTAATAATGACCCCAAGTACAAGAGTAGTGTTGCTGTTAATTTGCACATGCTAAAGAGAAGCCATAAACTGTATGTGTGTAGAGAAAAAAAAACATAGTATACGTAGGGTTTGGTATTATATATGGTTTGGGCATTCACTGGGGGTCTTGAAATGTATTCCCCACAGATAAGGGAAGACTGTAAATTGTTCCCTTTTTGAGAAGAAATTGTCTTTTTGTTGTTGTTGTTTATATGTATTAATTGTTCCTATCTAGGGATCTTTGAGTTTCTAATAGTTGTTAGGAGTTCTAGGAATCTGTAAGCCTCATTTAATATTTCAGATCTCAAGCTCACCCAAATTTCTCTTCTGACTTCCAGAATCATTATCCAACTGTGCACATCTCGATCTGGATATCCCAGAGGACCTAATTCATCACATCCAAAATCAAACCTTTCTTTTTCTCCCTCATACCCTTTCATCTCAAATATCCCCTGCATTGGTGAATGGTATTGCAATGGTGGTCAAGTTAAAAACCTGGAGATTATCCTATATACCTTACTCTCCTCAACCTCACATTTAATTAGTCACTGAATCCTGGGTCTCTGCTCCTTGGTTTCTTTCACACCTTTCATTATTTTTTCATTCCTGTTGCTATTTCCTCAACCTCTTCTCATCTCTCACCTGGATAATTTCATTAGTCTTCTAACTGATCTCTTTGCCTCACTGCATCACTTAGGAATCTTTTGGTTGAAAGTGACAGAGAACTCAACTAAATAGGCTCATATAACTTAGAAGTCAAAAGATTCAGAGCCAGCTTGATCCAGAGTCTAAAATAATATCATTAGAGCACTGACTCATTCCATCCTTATACTCTACTTTCCTCTGTGTGGCTAAATCTTAGGCAGGATCTCCCAATGTGGATCATGCTGGCAGCTCAGTTTCAGGTCTATTCTGGTAATCTCAGGTGAAAGAGACAGCCTCTTCCTCAGTGGCTCCAGCACAGTCCCACAATCATGTCGTATGCCTGCCTGAGCCAGGAAGGGAGTCAAGTCTCCTACACAAACCCTATCTAATTGGCATGGGGAGCAGTGTTTTATAGAAGAAAGAGAGAATGTGTAGTTGGGAGTAAATATCCATTAAATCTCTCTGACCTAAGCTCTATTCAGATACCAGAGTGATCCTTCTCTATCTATTGAATCACATCCTTCCCCAGATAAAATCCTTCCGTGATTTCCCACTGCCTACTTGATAAAGTCTAGAAGAGCATGAGTGACACTGCAAGATCTGACCTCTACCTACTTCCCATATTCTGCTTCTCTCCTTACCTGGATCCTCACCCTGCCTTGGCTCCTACCACTGAGATCCCCTAAACACATTATGGTGTTCTGTACTTTGAATTTGCTCAGAAAACACATCTCATTTCTCCATCTACAATATGCCTATTTATTACCTCCCCTCTCCTAACCCTTTTCCCAACCTGCCTTTGCATCCCCACTGAACCTGCACCTGCCTCCCTGTCCTGTCCTGATTGGTCTGGCTTTTCCTCTAGACTCTCAGCTTCTTAAGGTCAGAAACAAAATTTTATCTTTGTATTCCAAATACCCACAAAGGTGCATGCCTCATTGTTGGCGATGATAAATATTTATTAAATGATTTAAACAATAAAATATAATGAAACAAAATATGTATCATTGATTAAGTCAAATAGGATGCAAATGAAGATTTATTGATAATTGAAGAATTAAAATACATGAAGAGAAAGGAAGCAAAAAATGTCCGTAGTACCAGAGGGGCAATGATTACTTTGAGTGGAACACTGTATTATAGTACTATTTAGCAGGGCACTAATAATGGCATATGTCCTAAATTCAGTGGGCCCTTTATTAAAACTTCACTCCTGGAATCTAATAAGTCTTGGGGTTAAACTACGGAATTTCTATTGTTGTTCGTATTAATGCTCAATTACTTAAAATGCTAGACATTTGTAAGAGGTCAGTTGCTATTTGAGAATGTGTGTTTTGTGAAAGCATGGTTGGGTTATAAGGCAGAGTTTCCTGAATGACCATAGCAAGTGTAGTTTTATAAAAATGAACTTTGGATAATAACCTTGACTCCTGTGTTCCAAAGACACTAGCAAGAGGTGAACCACACCAATGTGTGGTTATAACTTTTGCAACAGAATTTATCTATTTGGGAAATATGAGGCTGAAGAGGGAAAATCAAGAAGTACCAGATAATTCAGTGAAAAGCATTCAGAGATATGCTTAAATAATCATTAAATAATCATGGAGGGAGGTGAATTTGGTAATGTAATTTGGTTATAAGCATGCTTGAGATCTATTTTTATGTAATTATGGTGGCCTGAGAAAAAGTAAACTTTAGCCAGTGGATGGAAGGTTAGTGAAACAGCTGGCATTGATTGTTTTGTCTTCTAACCCTAAAATCTTCCCAGACTGTGCTATTCATATGGAAACAACCACCAAGCACTGAAGTTAATGGTCAAGGTCATTTTTCCAGCAAGGCAGTGATGCAGCTGTGTCCAGTGCCCTAGGCAGAACTTGAAAGAACTTGGTCTCTCCACTGCCAGTGTGTGTGTCTACGGGTTAGGAGGGAGTGCCCCTCCCCCCCCGCACCACAGGTCTGCTTTGAACAATGTTCCAAAGAAAGCTCCCCTAGCACAGTGAATAATAAACAATTCTTTTTCCCCTTGAGCCTCAACTCAAAGGACATTTTTTATTAGGACTTTTCTAAGAATTTAGGGAGGACAAAATTTGGGCTTTGTCAGAACAATGAAAGCTCTAGATAATGGGGATCATGGCTGTATTTATATATAATTTTGTCCTGAATTGACTGTCTCTAGAGTTGAAATTCTTCTGAAAAGTGCCAATCTTCATTTCACTGAGCTGAGCCATCATCTGAGCTAAGAATGGAACTCGGGTTTCTTAACTTCTCAGTCAGAACTCCATCTATTAGAACACTGTGCTTCTCCATTGTGTCTTAAATTAGGGACATAAATGAATTCACTCACACTCTTTCTGCCTACCGAGGTACTGCAGAGGAACCAATCAGTGCTACATGATACAGTTGGGAGAATTTCCTCAGCTCTACAGTCAAACTCCTACAGACTCTGGGAGTGGGAGAAACTCAGATTGAGAAACTCAAGTCTCCTTAAATCTTCTTAGCTGCACAGTCAGGCCCATCCCCACCCCCGACATCAATCAGAGGCCAACTTCATTAGGGAAGTTTCATGCTTAATGTGAGAAACTGTCAAGCTGGCCAGTTGGGAAGGGATTCTGCAAGTGCGTAAAAGAATATGCTTGGACGTAACTGCACACCGCACTTTGTCATCATTGGAATTTTAAATGGCGTTCTGCCTCACTCTGCAGTCCTGTCTCCCAAATGCATCCATCTGGAGAAGTGAAGAGAGGAGTTTGATGAATTACAGCAAATTGCTTAGCATTGTTCTGACCTGGGCGCTGACGGGAACTTGGGGGCAAAGTGCCTTTTATTTTTAATGAGCACTTGCCTGTCTTTTAAATGTTATTTTTCTTTGTGGTCACTTGAAGCTCTAGTGACTGTGAGGTGTGGGGAGGGGAGGAAAAAACACACAACAAATCCAAAAGGAGAATATAAATAAAAATTATTTGGAATCTTGCATAATATCAGCCAATGGCAACAGCAGGTTTTTGACAGGCCCGCGAACTTCCCCGAAACAACACTCTGCCAGCCTGGCTGTGATTCAGGCATGAGTCAACGCAGCAACACAGGCCTCTGCCAGCCAGCTTCCCCAGCCAGAACGACTCCCCCCACCCAGGCCCGTCATCGGTCTATTAACATTTAGAATCCAGGCTGAACTGACTTGCTATTAGCGGCAGTGGCCTGCCTCAAGGTAACATCACTAGGAAATCTTTTCTTCCAGCATTGGGAATAAATCTACAATAAAGAAAGATCCCTCTTCATCACAACGCGATCTTTGATAAAAAGGGGTCCGTGCATAGTTTTTACAGCTGATACAATTACTGTAGACTGAAGAAGAGCTCTTTCCCCATCCCCTGGAGTCTTGTTATAATGAGGCCTGGACCTGCAGTCACCTTTTTGTTATCCAGGCAAGGGATGGATCCTGCTGAACTGGAGGAGATGTCACAGGAATGAGCAGAGCCCCAGACGCTGTGAAAATAATTTCCTACTGTTATTAGGAGACTACCTATCACAGACACTTTTTTCAAAGATTGCCTTTCACTTGGAAATGAGGGTTGTGTTTCAAAGAGCAGTTCTCACTCTGTGCACATGCTGCAAAAATCACAAGCTCCCCCCCACCCCCCCGCCCTCCAAATACGCTGCCTCCTTGCTGCATTAGGATGCTGGCCTCCTTTAAGGTCTATGGCAGCCTCTGACTTGGGAAAGCACAGCACACTGACTCAGAGAAGAGCTATAAAACATGAAATTTTCTTTAAGTAAATATGGAACCAGGTGTGAGACATGGGGGGGGGGCAATATTGTTTGTCTTTTCTTCCCCATTATAATATTGTACTGGAACTAAGGAGCAATTTATAAAGCCAGAATCAAGACTTTTTTTTTAAGGGTAAGTTTTTCACTCCTTTCCTTTAACATTTTGACCAGCTAATGAACTGTCTTACTCATAGTGCTTTTGTTAAATTATTCCTCCACTGCTGAAAACACAGAGCAACTTCTGATATTTTCACATCTACTTGAGAATCTAGAGGGAATGATGTAGTTTGTACAAGTCCTGACTTGGTGCTATAGCCTTTGATCCTTCAGTAATGGTATATACCTGCTTTTTTGTACATCCACAGCAGGGCATTAAAAACCCAGAACTGATTAGCTGGCAAAGTTCTTTAAAGGGAGCATTCAAGCAACCCTTAGAAAATTGCAGGCATAAAAATGGAGAGTTTCAATAAAGAGAGGATATTTTGGACATAGGATTCTTGTACATTTCTAATTTTTTAAAAACAGCTTCTCTTGGTTTATACCTTGAATGTCACTTGTCATGTGGGAACTCTTGTCCCTTGTGGTTAAAAAGTGACTCAGGTGTTAAAAATGTTCTTGAGTAAGTGGCGATCTTGCCCTTACAGAAGACAAAGCTGAAGCTGCGAGATTATGCTGGAAGAGTTATGAAGGCTGTCAGTGGTCTCTCACTTGGGAAGCAACTTCTCTGCAAGTTATGCCCACATCTCCTGTGCCAGCCAGAGTGTGGGAGTGAATGGGCTTTCTCACAAATGCTGGCCCTCATGTTTTGTTTTTGAGAATTTAGCCTTCGCTGTTTACTCTAGTTTCAGACATGATATTCTTTAAAACCAGACTTGGAATCTGCAGTATCTTTTCTCTCCTTATCAAAACTCTAATATAACTTTGGCAATGGAAGCTGACTTTTTTTTTTTATCAGCAGTTCATAAGCTGTTGAATGACAAAGAGCAAACTAATGGCAGGGGTCCCAGCCAGTGAATTCCGGCTCTCCCAGGGTTGTTACTATATAGGTACACTTATTTTCAACCTATCCTATCATTTCCAGCCTCTGGTCTTTGCAGCTGCCTCCTCTTCTGCTCTTGATGGCCACAGATTTCTGCTTATCATCCGTTTCCATGCTGGCTTTGTGTGTCTCTTTGTAAGCCCGGCTCTGCATAGTTTCTGCAGCATGCGTGGCATTGTAGGCAACTAGTGGATAAACTGCCTTGTCTGTTTCAGTCATTCTGGGCCTCCTTTGTCTTGTTTCTTTTTTAATGGACTAATTTCACACTCGTTCTGACTGAAGACTCCTTTCAAACATAGCAGCCAATATGAGTGTGCTATTGTTCCATGCGGCTGCCAGATTATTATTTTTTAAATGTATTCACTGCATGGATTTATCACGTAAACTCCTATTAAAAACCATTGCCCCTGAGAAGGATTTGAGCATTTGGGTAATTTCCTGAAATTCTCAAGTGTATGTGTTTGTAGTTTCTTTTTTTCTCTCCTTCAAATAGATGCAGCCATGTCAGAGCAATCCATAAACAATATTGATTGCACAAAAGCACAAAACTGTCAATCTCGAAGCTCCCTCCTCCCCTGCTGTGGACCCTAATCTCTGAGAAGAAGCTCTCCCTTTTGCATAGGATATAAAAGGAACACACTATTTGGATTCCCACTGACAGGATCTAAGCTTCCGTGATATTCTGCCATTTTTCTTGGTGTCAGCATTGTGTCAGTTTGGAACTAAAAGCTGGAAAATTATTCTTCCTGTGAAACATGGCACTTAATCCAGCAGAAACATGCATGAATGCAATAATGCACATATATTCCAGGCCCCAAACATGGAATGTGCTGCCTTCTACTTGATTTGATAGTCTAATACAGTTTAGGCCATTAATAAGTGAAATCACTTGGGAACTTGGTTCATTGTCTGATATCTGTGCAAGGCAGTGCCATTTAAAGATCTTTTCCCTTTCCTTTTAGAGTTTTATCCTTTGAATAAATAATTCAATTTAATAATCTCTATAATCTGTGAGGTTACTTGTCACCAAAAGGAATTCTTTTGGTTTAATGGAGCATATCTCTGAATGCTTTTCACTGAATTATCTGGTACTTCTTGATTTTCCCTCTTCAGCCTCATATTTCCCAAATAGATAAATTCTGTTGCAAAAGTTATAACCATACATCGGTGGGGTTCACCTCTTGCTAATGTCTTTGGAACACAGGGGTCAAGGTTATTATCCAAAGTTCATTTTTAAAACACTACACTTGCTATGATCATTCAGGAAGCTCTGCCTTATAACCCAACCATGCATTCACAAAACACAGGTTCTCAAATAGCAACTGACCTCTTATAAATGTCTAGCATTTTAAGTAATTGAGCACTAATATGAACAACAATAAAAATTCCGTAGTTTAACCCCAAGACTTATTAGATTCCAGGAGTGAAGCTTTAATAAAGGGCCTACTGAATTTAGGACAGATGCTGGTATTATGCTAGGCTGGTAGCTGAATCTTGGATCAAACACAACTTTGCAATGACTCATACATTTTACTAATTTATAAGTGCAGCCTTCCTTGAAATTCCAATGTAAAGACTAGCATCCTGAGCTATAAAAGCGAATATGACCTTGAAGTCAATGAAATGAGAGTATTGTTCATTGACTAGAGAATCCCTAGCTTTTTATTTTCTTTGAGTTTCACATGAGGGACTGTGTGCAGCCAAAAGCATAAATCTGACTTCTGAAGGTTTGTATAGCAATAAACAATAAAACCTTATCTGGATAGCCAGCAGAAAAAGGTTGGACAGCAAATTCAGTTAGAAACAGCATCAGACTACCCATGTGGTCATGTGGCATTTTGCTCTGAGGCTGGCTAGGATAGAGCTTTTCTGCCACATCACTCCAGAGCCAGCAGGAGCCCATTCAGTCACTCTGACACATGCTCAAGAAGGTTAATAGCCAAGGGCAATCCCTTGACCATTGAGTAGACCACATGGGTAAATATTCCCTTCTCCCATTTCTGGAATGGACAGTCCTGAGGCATGTTCTCTATGGTTCCCGAATGGTTCCTAATTGGGGTTATGAATATGAGGTACAAAATCACATTCCAGTTATGAAATTAATATATGTTTATGGTAAAAAAAAGGAAACTAAAATAAAGTGTAGAAAACACTCACAAAATATAGCTCAGGAATGTACCTTGGATTAGATAGCCCTCCTTCTTTGTATTGCTCTTCCCTGTTGTCTACTACATTACTCTTCCATGTTATCCAGTTGGACTCTAGTTAAAATGTTTTCTTTGGGACATGCCAAAGCACTTTATATTGATGATGTCGCTTCTTGGGATAATTATAAGATACTTTTCCATCATCCTTAATAACTTTAATATCTTCTCCATATTCTTCAACCCCACCCCCACCACACAAACTTCTCTGTATGCCACCACCATCTCCTGTTCCATCAAACATTACTGCTTTTTTTTTTCTTTTTTGTTAGCCACTGTAGGCTTGGCCTCACATGTTACAGAGAAAATAGAAGTCCTCATATTCCTGCCAATACATCGTCCATCTTACCTGTATCTACTTCATTTTCTTCACTCTCTTACCAAAAATCTTTCTCTCCACACATGCTCTCAATCCCTTCCATGCTTCCTCACCTCCATTCACTCTTTAGCCATTTCTAAACTTGTCTCAGTCCCCACCATTCTCTAGAAGGGGCTGCCTGAGCACTAACCGATCACCTTTTTTTTTTTTTTAACTTTATTTTTATTGTTGATATTATTACAGATGCTCTCATTTCCCTTACCCCAACTTTTGCCCACCTCCACCCAGCCCCTCTCTCCCTTCCCTCTGGCCAGCACCACACTGCTGTCTGTGTCTACGGGTTATGCTTATATGTTCTTTGGCTAATTCCTTCCCCTATTTTCATCCAGTCTCTCTCTCCCCCTTTGCCTGTGACATCTGTCAGTCTGCTCCATGTGTCCAGCCTCTGCTTCTATTTTGTTCTTCAGTTTATCTTAATTGCTGAACTCAGAGGAGGCTTTTCAATCCTCCTTTCTAGGTCTCTCTGCAGGTCCTGACTCATCCCACCATGTCCTTCTTATTGAGTCACTTTCTCTCTTGACTCTTGGAAGATTACATACTCCAGGTGCCTCTCTGCCCCTCCAGACACTCCTTTTCAGTTTCCTTAGTTGCCCCCCTCACCATATGTTTTATCCAACTCTAAGTGAGTTTCTCAGGTTTGGTCCTGCAATTATGGGCAAAAAGATGCAGAATTGACCTTCACTTGCCATGTCTGGCCCTTATCTGTATTTTTAGTGTGTTCATTTTATCCTTTCCTAGTGAGGAGAGACTCTCTATGTTCAGGGAACCTGGATGCCCACAACCCTAGACACATAGTCTAACAGACATAACTAGAGAATAAATAAGGATTTTCTCTCTTGAAGTGGAGCCTTTAAATGTCAGAGATGATCTCTAATGGGCCTATCTGGACTATGTGCCTTCACCTTAGATTGCCCCTATGACTGGAAAATTATACAGAGTTTGACCCTGACTGGTGTGGCTTAGTTGGTTGGGTGTCATTCCACAAAGCAAAAGGTCACTGGATCAATTCCCAGTCAGACACTTGCCTGGGTTGCAGGTTCAGTTTCTGGTCGGAGCATGTATGAGAGGCAACCAATTGATAATTCTCTCTCACATTAATGTTTTTCCCCCTATCTTTCTCCCTTTCTTCTCTCCTCTCTAAAAGTAAATAAATGTAATATTGAAAAAAGGAAGAATACGGATTTTGGCACAAGTACATGGATGCTGCAGAATCAGATATCAAAAGTTTGTAAGTGGCTTTCGAACGGAAATGAGCAAAATAGAACCAGAAGCATGGAAACAAGGAACAGACTGACAGTGACCAGAGAGAAGGGGGGACGGAAATAACGGTGGAAAAAAGGGGAAGAAACTAGTCAAAGAACACGTATGAATGGCCCATGGACATGGACAACAGGGTGGGAATCTGCTGTAGGAGCAGGGGGAGGGGTGGGCAGGGCACTGGAGAGCAATGGGGCAAAAACTGGGACAACTGTAACAGAACAACAATAAAATATTCAAAAAAAATAACAGGCAGAGGCTGGAAGAATTTCAAGGTGTGTGATAGCAAAACACTTAGATTACCTTGACAATATTGATGGAAATATTAAAGGCACTTCTGGTGGAGGCTTAGCATTTTTTGGAAAATGGAGAAAAGACACTTTTTGTTAGACAGTGGCAGAAATTTGGCTAAATTGTGTCCTATAGGTATATGGAAAGCAGATCTTATAAATGATGAACTTGGATATTTAGCCAAGGAGATTTCAAAGCAATGTGGAAACTAAATGTCATTGTAAGCATCCTTACGAAAGAGAGGTATGGGGAGATATGACCCACCCACAGAAGATGAGGAAGTAATGTGACCACAGAGGTAGAGATCACAGTGATGCAGACACAAGGTGGGAATACCGGCAGCCACCAGAAGCTGAAAGAGACAAAGAATGAATTCTTCCCTAGAACCTCCAGAGGGAGCATGGCCCTGTTAGCATCTTAATTTCAAAATTCTGGCCTCCAGAACCCTTAAAGTCATGTCTAATCCCAACCCTCTCTTTCCGAGTAGTAATTTCAACTCATTTCCAAGACCTTACCCTTTTACCTCTGAAGTAAATCAAATGTGTTCACTTCTCTTCGTATTCACAGTCTTCATTCTAATCCAAGCCATAACCATCGTTCATCTGGGCTTTTGGCAGCAGCCTTCTAACTATTTTGTCTGTTCTACCCTTGCTTTATTTCATTTTTTATACAGTAGCAAGAGTGAGCTGTTAAAAATGCTAAACCAATTATGTCTCCTTAGTTTAAACTCTTCAATGGTTTCCAGTTGCATTTAAATAAAATCCTAATCAAAGTCTATGAAGTCATGAAGACTTGAGTAGTGTAGATGCTATCATTCTGAATACCTTTTTATAAATGAAAGACTTATTCCCCTAAAGCTGATAAACGTCAGCTGTCAGCTCCTTTTCAGGTTTGCCTCAACTGAAGAGAACTGCCTTTCCCAATGAGATGACCTCCTTTCTGGAGTGACTTTTATCTAATAACTGATGGATGATGGGAGAGGGTAATACAAAGGCCCAGACTTTACACTCCAACTCTGTCAACTCCAACTTGGCCAACTCTAAAGGAATCAAAGGCTCAGCTGATATCTCTGTTTATACTGTATCACAACTCAACTTCTGCCTTCTCCTGTTTCTGTTGCTCCTTTCGATAGGTGCTGATCCAAAGAGCACATGTTAATAAACCTCCCACACACTAAATTCCATCACAGAATCTGCTTCTTGGAAACCCAAACTGTGGCAATCTATGAATTAAATGTCGAGATCAAGGGAGGTAATAATCCCATTGTCCTCTTTGATTTTCAGATTTATTCAGAATATAGTCTCACCTGCAGTGCTATGTTTAGTTTTTGGATTGCATTTTAAAAAGAACATCAACCAAAGAGGACAGATAGGATGTAGAAGAACTAAAGATTATGTCCTAGGACAAACTGTTAAGCAATGGAACTAGTTAGTCTGCAGTAATATTAACTCAGTAGAAACATGATTATTATCTTTAGATTTTTTGAGAGGCTGCCAAATGGAAGAAGATGTCACCTCCTGTTGCTCCAGGAACTAGAATTAGTTGCAATGGGTGAAAAGGTCCTGGGTCACAATTTTAGATTCAATGTAAGGAAGAAGTTTCTAGTGGCAATGTAATGGCCTCCTTTGAAATAGAGTTCACCTTTTACTGGACTTGTGAGACTACATCTTGAGGGTAAATTAGCAAAGATATTTGAACTTAGAGAAAGTGTTGGCAAGATGACTAAATTCTCCATGACAATATTCTATGACTTTCTGCTCTAAGACAAGGTTTTATGAAGTTCCTGAGGAGGTTGATAGTGTAACCTGACAAATGAATTCCATGGCCAAGCACATTTGGGAAACAGTTAAATAATGTTAGGCAGGTTGTTTATACTGCAGGATTTTTAGAGTTTTAATATGTCAGAAATGCACTGTAAATGTTCAAAAATGCACTGTGTGGCCACCAAGGACTCAGTAGAGCTAAGGACTCTTTGGACTCAATGGTTAGTCAAAAGAACAGGGCAAGTGCTCTCTGGAATCTACTTTGAGAAACTTTTCTTTAGAACAGTATGTTCTTCTGAGTTTTTAGTGAGGAGATGGTAATGCTTAACAAAGAATAATGAAAGTATAGATTACTGAGTACTAGTGATTAAGTTTCCTACATGTGTGAGTACTGGCTAAAAATTAATAAATTTCTCCCCCCTCTTTGATGTGAGACTATATTTTTTACATGTGTATCTTCAGCATGTGAGCATGCCTGCTAACCCCATTCTTGGCAGTATTAAGATGGATAATAGATAAAAGCTATAGCATTATCATTTTTGCTTATATTCTTTATTAAGTGCCACATCAACCCTTTTTCAAGTTTACTACTATTTATGTTTTGAGATTTTCATAAGGTCCTTGGATAAAGAATTCCTCCAAATACATTTATAGATAAAATCCACAATGAGGGGACATGCTTGACTATTTTAGTAAAAATGTAGATATTCAGAGACAGAAAGCCCCAGCAAAAGTTATAAATTTTACACAGCCGGGCTCATTTCTATCTTGTTGCACTATACAGACACTGTAGTCAGTAGCAATTACCCAGCTGTGAAATCAACACCCATAATTAAACTCTCCACGTTTGCTTCCCTTCATTCGGCATTTTCGGTGACATTGCACCCACTCCAAGAAGAAAGAAAGTACTAGTACAGCCAGACTGTTACTTCCTTCTGTCTTAATAATTCTGTGAACTCTGTTTAAAAATATTTATTCTAAAATAATAAATAAATAAAAATCCTATTCTATAGGTCTGGTAATTGGCTTGATGTTTTTCAGTAGAGTGTGATGTGCTCAAAAAGTTCAGCCTAAAGTGTCAGGTTGGTCTTATGGCAATGAAGGATGTGCAGCAGCTCTCACTGTCTCCAAACCACAGTGCTTTTAGGTTGATAGGTCAGCAGTTACACTAATATGTAATTTTAAATAAATTAAGGAGGCAAGAGAAGATGGGGAAATAATAAGATTAACTCATGTTTTTCAGAAATCTTTTCAGTTAGGATCACCAGTAAAAATTTATGAAGTAACCACCACTTTAAAAGATACTCTGTGTAACAGAATTATTTTGAATAATTCTGTTTGCTATGGAGACATTTTCCAAGGGCAAAAAAGGGTAGTAAGTAGTTCAAAGTTAGTGGGTAGTTAATTAAAGGCAATTAGGCTATTCAAATGAGCACCTCAAAGTTCTTCTAAATCTTAAAGAGGCAACTCAAATGATGGCAAATTAAATACTCAATTAATTCATGTTGGAGTTAATAAATCATCTCTAAAGCATGTGACTGATATAAGACTGTTGTGTGAGCAAATAGTTTATCCATTTTAAGTGTTACCAATCTACTGGGGCTTCTTTTTGGTTAAGATACACCCTCTACTCTCAACACACACTCATACACACACATATACTTATAACACTGTTACCAAACACCAGAAATCATGTTCCTATGGCAACTACAGCCCATTTTATTGCAGTCATCTTTACACAAAATGAGTTTTAGAAATCCACTGTGATGAAAAGGGATATCTGTTCACACTTGTCGAATTAAGCTTTCTAAACTACATGTGATAACATGTCCTTGTTATTGGCTGGTACTATGTTATGGGTCAAAAATCATATCAGTTTTATAGTTTGATTAATCAATATTGCATCTTACATGAACCAAAGCCCTCAAACTCAGAGGGTCACAAATGCAATTACCTTAAATCACTCTATGCTTGACTGTGCCATCTGGAGGCTGAAGAAACACTCTGGGTGTGTGTGGTCAAAAGTGCCTCCAATAGCATGGGTTCTTTTGGGGACACTTAGGGTAATCTTGCTCTTTTATGTACCTGAGTACATTTCCTTCCTCCCGGTGCTCCAAGGGAGAGATTCAACTTCCTCCCTGAAGCAGTAGATGATGCCAGGGATACAAGAGTCTGTTGGAAATGTTAGTGAGTGTATTCCTGTATGTAATGGAATAACTACGGGACTGGAGTCAGTGGCCCCTGACCCTGCTATTGATTGGTTTTGTGACCAGAGAGAGTTACTTAACCTCCTTGGGTCTCAGTTTCTTCATCTGTAAAATGAGGGCTTGGGCGAGGTGACCTGCCAAGTCTGATTTGGCTCAAATCTTCTGTGACATTGTGTTTAATGAAATCCAGTAACTTGAACAAGTGAGACTTCACCTCTCTGGAGGTGATCAGAAAGGTGAGTAAAGAAAAAAAAATGACCTCCATTCCTGCAACACCAAAGTGAATTTCAAAACATACACATATATCTACATATAGTTTGTTATTTTTTGTTATTAAAAGGAAATGGAACCTTTAGTCAAATGAGACAAAACTAAGAAATTTTGCTTTATGTTGAGAGACTTGTGACTGGATGGATGGTTCTGCTCCATGACCTTGTTCCCCTAATGGAGAAAATGCATGGTGAGTTTGCAATAGGAAAACAGCAGGGCAGAAAGAAGTAGATGGGGCCAGAAATTCCACTGGAAAGTCCCAGTAAGGTCAAAGTTCTCTCTCATCCAATCTAAGAAACCACAGGAAATAGGAAGAAGAGGTTACTCTTTAGGTAGCGCTCCACTGTCTCTAACAACTCTCTGAAGGGCTTTAGACATTTTGAAATTCCTCTCTCTTTAAAAGCAGAGTCATTCTTTCTCCCAAGATGCTACTGTGCTTCCTGATATATTCAGACTTACGGATATTTTCCTCATGATCTCAGGCTTTGACTGCCTCTGTTAATCAGTCAGTCTCCCTTTGTTGACCTTGCTACATGGTGTTGGCAGAGCAGAGTTACAATGTCTTCAGCTGCTATTCCAGCATTTGCTTTATGGTGACAGAAGTCATATTTTCCCAACCAAAATTTAGGAAAACCTGTTGTGACAAGTATGAATGTACTCATGAGAACAGTAGGAAGAATATTAGAAATTAAGGCTGCTCTGGAATACCTCTGATACACCAGATCAGTCTGGCAGCTTGCCATGCTTTGTTTGGTGAAAGGAGAATCAGTGGGTTTTCCAGTTAAATGATCTGATTTCTTCATATTCACCCCATTCACCCCAGTTCTTTAGACCACCATGCCTTGAAGGGTTTTTTTTTTTTTTTTTTTTTTTTTTTTGCCTTCCAGACATATATAGAAGGATAAATTTTAGAATCTGGAGCCAGAGATTACCAAGGCTTTCAGTTTCCTCACGCACCAAGAAAAAGCTTACACTTTAAAAAATGCACAGTCATTTTCTCTCATGTTTTGTAAAGCCTGCCATCCATATGGTCTTTGCCTGACTCAACCCTTGAGTGCTTTGAAGATGGAAGTTCCATGAGGGCAAAAAACATTGTTTATTTGATTCACTGCTATATTCACAGTACCTAGAATTATGCTTATATGTAGAAGGTGCTGAATAAACATTTGTGGAATGAATGAATGATATTATTTGATCAAAGACCGAACTATACCAAGTTCCTTTAATAAATTTGTGGTAATATTAAAAATAAAGACTTTTTTAAAAAGTATATTTTATTGATCATGTTGTTACAGTAGTCCCAATTTCTTTTCCCTTTGCTCCTCTCTTCCTAGTACCCCATTTCCCTCCAGTAATCCTACCTCACTTAGTTCATATTCATGGGTTGTGCATATAAGTTCATTGGCTTCACCCTTTCCTATGTTATTCTTAACTTCCCCCTGTCTATTTTGTACCAACCAATTATTCTTCTTAGTCCCCGCACTATTTCCCCATTTCTCCTCCTTCCCCCTCCCAGCTGATAACCCTGCAAATTATCACCACACCTATGGTCTGTTCCTATTCTGGTTATTTGTTTAGTTTGTTTTTGTTTTTATTTTTCAGATTCAGTTGTTGATAGTTGTAAGTTTGTTGTCATTTTAGTGTTTATAGTTTTGATCCTCTTTTTCTTAAATAATTCTCTCTAACATTTCATATAATAATGGCTTAGTGATGAACTCCTTCAGCTTTATCTCATCAGGAAGTACTTCACCTGCCCTTCCATTCTAAATGATAGCTTTGCTGGATAGAGTAATCTTGGTTGTAAGTCCTTGCTTTCCATCACATTGGATGCTTCTTGCCAGAAAAGTTTCTTTTGAGAAATCAGCTGATAGTCTTATATGCACACCTTTGTGGGTAACTCTCTGCTTTTCTCTTTAAAAAAAAAAAAATGCTTTATTGATTATGTTGTTACAGTTGTCCCAATTTCTTTTCCATTTGTTCCCCTCCACCCAGTGACACTCCCTCCCTCCAGTTGTACCCCCCATCTTAGTCCATGCCCATTGGTTGTGCATACAGTTCTTCTCAACATCTTCCTATGTACTCCACTCTCTCCTACTATGCTTCTTAAGCCCTGTACCATCTCCTTCCCTTCACCTCCTTCACCCTCCGGGCTGACCTTTTCCCAAAATATTTCCCAAACCTATAATTCTTTTCCCATTCTTGTTGCCTACTTAGTTTGCCTTAGTTTCAATTTCCTAGCTTCTGTTGTTGGTTGGTTGGTTGTTGTGATACAGTTTTCATTTTAATGTTAATAGTTTTGATCCTCCTTTTCCTAAACAAGTCCCTTTAAATTTGATATTACAGTGGTTTGGTTTTGATGAACTCCTTCAGTTACACTTTGTTCTGAAAGCACTTTCTCTGCACTTCTACCCTGAATGACAGCTTCACTGGCTAGAGTAATCGTGGTTGTAGGTTCTTGATTTTCATTACTTTGAATATTTCTTGCCAGTCCTTTCTTGCCTGAAGAGTTCCTGTTGAGAAACCAGCTGATAGTCTTCTTAGGACCCCTTTGTATGTAATTCTCTTCTTCTCTCTTGCTGCTTTTAAGATTCTCTCTTTATCCTTAATTTTTGACATTTTGATTATAATGTGTCTTGGTGTGGTTCTCCGTGGGTCCAGTTTTTTTGGAACTCTCTGTGCTTCCTGGACCTGTAAGTCTGTTTCCTTCCCCAAGTTAGGAAAGTTCTGCTTCATGATTTTTTCACATAATTTTTCAATTTCTAGTTCTTCTTCACCTTCTGGCAATCCTATGATTTGGAAGTTGGCCCGCTTATAGCTGTCCAATAAGTTTCTGAGCCTCTCCTCATTTTCCTCACTTTTTATTTTCTCTTTCTGCATTGGTTGACTGTTTGTTCCTCCCCTATGTTCTGATTTGTTTATTTCATCCCTGGTTTTCTTGCCCTCACCACTAGTTTCATATGTGTTTTCATTCATTTCAGCAGAGCTGGCTTTCATTCCTTCCCCATCTTGTTTAAGATCTGCTGCTAGGTCTGTTAGCATTCATATAACCAAAGCTCTGAACTGTGCCTCAGAAAGATTTCTTATCTGCTGAGCCATTAGATTAGATATTTGCTGTCTGGTAAGCTGTGTCACTGGGATCTCTATCATGATCTGTGCCACCCTGACAGTTTTGTGTTTACCTTTGCTTCCTGGGTAGGGCTGTCACACCCCCTTTGCTATAGGGGTCGGAGCCCCATGCACTTGTCACAACTGGGCGACCCGTCTCACCACACTTAGTGTTTTTCAGGGGGGCGTGGGACCAAGATGGATTCCTGCCATTCACTCTTTGCTGAGAGACCGGGAACCTCCTCCTCCATTCCCACACCCTCTGGCCCTCACAATCCAAGACAATGGGGGTCTGCCTTTCCTGGCATTGGAATCGCAAGCTGATGGGTTTGGTCTGCAGCCGGGGATGCTCCCCAGGCACTTCTCACCTCTCCTTAAATATGGGTGTCTGTGCTTACTGCCGTCCCTCCACCTTTGCTGCAGCTGCCAACACAGTTTGACCTCTCTGCCCTGGCCTCACCCCTCCTAACCATCCAAACACCACCACTTCTTTATAACTTCATATGTTGGACTTCCATGTAGCTTTATTTTCTGGAACTTCTGGTTATTTATGGTTTTGTGGTAGTTGTATTCCTTTTTAGTTGTAGAGGGCGATGGAGTGTGTCAACCAAGGCCTCCATCTTGGCTGGAAGTTCTGCTTTTCTCTTGACGCTTTTAAAATTCTCTCTTTATCTTTAACCTTTGGCATTTTAACAATGATGTGTCTTGGTGTGGTCTTCCTTGGGTCTAGCTTCTTTGGGACTCTGTGCCTCCTGGACTTGTATGTCTATTTTCTTTGCCAAATTTGGGAAGTTTTCCTTTATTATTTTTTTCACATAAGCTTTCGATTTCTTGCTCTTCCTCTTCTTCTGGCACCCCTGTGATTTGGATGTTGGCATGTTTAAAGTTGTCCTAGAGGTTTCTAAGCCTCTCCTCATTTTTTTCAATTCTCATTTCCTCATTTTGTACTGGTTGACTGTTTTTTTATTCTTCCTTATATTCTAAATATTTGATTTGAACCCCAGTTTCCTTCTCTTCAACATTAGTTTTGTGTGGATTTTCCTTTGTTTCATTTAGCATAGCCCTCACTTCTTCCTTTATGCGTTTGCCTTACTTAAGCATATTTGTCAAGTCTGTGAGCATCTTCATCACCAGTGTTTTGAACTCTGTATCTGTTAGGTTGGCTATCTCCTCATTTGTTAGGTTGGCTATTTCTTTGTCACTTAGTTCTCCCACTGGAGCCTTGATATGTTCCCCCCTTTTGGGCCATCCTTCCCTGTCTCCTCATTTTTACAGGCTCCTATGTTTGTTTGCCTCTATGTCTTAGGTAGAGCTGTTGCACCTGTTATGTAGTAAAGGGTGGAGCCTTAGGTATTTGTCAGTACAGGGCGACCCATTTCACCACATTGTGTTTCTGTGTGTGTGGGAGGGGTCTGAGAGGGAACAATGGCACTCGTTCAGCACTCACCCCTTTCCCAAGCACTTCTCCCACTTCCATATGGGCCTGGTGCCTCTCTAGCTGTTGCCCTGGTCATTGTTCCCAGAGTGGTTGTGTTTTGGATGTTCTAGGACTGTGGGAGCCCTTTAAACAAGTGGACTCTACCAAGAGACAGACAGTTTCTGCCTCTGCTTCAACCCCCACTGGTTTGTACAGTCAGAAGCAATGAGGCTTTATTGTCCCCGGAGCTGGAACCATGAGCTATGGGGTCTGGTCTGGTTCTGGGAGTCCTCCCCAGGTGTCCCCCTCAACTTTTTAAAATGTTCGACTGCGCTTTCTGCTGGCCTGCTGCTGCCACCACACTGTTTCCTCTCCATTTCGGCTCTGCCCATCCTACCTGTCTGGATGAATATTTCTTCTTTATATCTTTGTTTGTTGGACTTCCATGCAGCTCAGTTTTCTGGAACTTCTGGTTGTTTCTAGTTTTGAGGTAGTTGTATTCCTTCTTAGTTGTGGAGGGAGATGCAGCGTGTCTGTCTAGGCCTCCATCTTGGCCAGAAGTCCTCAGAAATAGAGACATTTTAACAAGAGAAATCGATGATAGAAAGAATAACAAAAACTCCGATACTCTTCTCATTTGGTTTCAATTTTGGATGAATCACCTTTTATGTGTTTAGCAGTAGTATTTCTTCCTGAATGACAGATCTCTCAGATGCTACTTGCTTATTTATTTGACCTAAACAGCAGTACATAGAAAGGGCAAGAGTCCTCAAGGTACAATGTCAGATGTAGCTGGTGTGTGAAACCTGTTACAATCTGATCTTTAGTCACTGTTTCCTTGTTTAGGGTTTTTGATCAGAAATGTCTATAGAATTCTACCTAAAAAAATAAAATAAAATTGCCACTTATTCCTTAAAGTCATTTCTTTCCTATTTTATTTTCTATTAAAAATCCAATTCAGCTTCAAATAATAGCAGGGTTCCATTTTTTTCGAATCACCAAAACCCCAATGTTATTTCAGCAATGTTATTCTCAGAAAAGTTTTACTGTTTCAGAAAGACAATTTTATGTTTTTTCTAAATGAAAGAAGTAAAAGTACAATAAAACTTATCTATTTGAAATTTCTAATGATTTGGACAAAGAACTAGACTAAAGTTTATTTTTACAATACGTTGGAAGAAAGGATTTGTTAAGCTACTGATTATGGCAAAAATTTAAATTATGTAGAACAGTTACTAAGCAACCTGGAAATGCATTAACATAAATAAATATTCAAGTAACACACACTTTTTTTATACATTAAAGTAACTTCCAAAGGAACTCCATTAGGCACCATTAGTTACCTAATTTAAATTACTATAATAATGCCATACATGTGTTTAGTGCTTTGTTGTATACTTCATTAAACAACTACCTGTAATACATTTAATTATCACAGCAACACTGTGAACTATTCATTATGTCCATTTTACAGATTAAAAAACAGTAGCTCAGAGAGGTTAATATACTAGCTCAAGAACACATGACCAATAAATGGCAAAGCTGAGACTTAACTAAATGTTGGTCTTCAGATGTATGATCCAAAGCTTACTTCACTGGAACACAGGTACCTAAAATAGTTTTAATATGTTCTGTAATTTAAACTTTTTATTAATCCTGACAGGTCAATTAGCCCAAATTAATGTGTTTTCCCCAAGTCAGAGGATAGAGTCAAGAAGAGTCTTGGAAATAGGGTAAAAACCAACAATTTCCATGGTCATTAACCGGTGATGATTAGAAACACTTCTCATACCCAGAGGGGTTTCAGAATGTTCCCATCTATATCTTTATAATTGAACCCTGAGTCTAGAAGAAACCTCACAGATCATCAGCCATTTCCATCCCCAGAGAGAACATGAGTATCTGCCTTGGGACAGGAGGAGGAGAAGAGTGAGCATGGATGTGACTACAGCTTCATTTATTTGTTCTTGCCCTTAGCCAACAAAAGATTGCAAGAGATCAGAAATTAGCATATCTTCATATTATTCCACAACTCTGGAAAACACCAAAGTGATGTTTTCAAAGTCAGGAAAGAAAATTATTTTCAGCCTAGAATTCTATACTCAGCCAAATTACCAGTCAAAGGGAAGGGTGGAATAAAGAGATTTTCAAACAGGCAAAAATTTGTCTTCTTACTTCCCAACGGCTACTGAAGGATGTGCTATATCAAAAAGAGAAAGAATATCAAGAGAGAGGAATAATGCAATACAAAAAAAAGTGTACAAACACAGAAGAGAGGCAAAAAGAATTCCCAGGATATTGGTGAATGGGGATCCCAGAAAAAAAAGTTTCAAACATCTGTGGCCGAGAACAGTATAGGGCTCTGTATTTATGGCCACCCTCTCCAGGTAGACATAATGAAAGTCAGTGGGTTGATGAGATCTATGATAAGACAATGAAGTATGTTTTTAATATAAAAGTTCACGCTGAAAATTGGTGTCTCTGTTGTAATCCCTATTGACTGTAATGCAGAAAAAAACACACACAAATTATCTGAATAACATGTGTGTATGTGTTTACATAGAATATATCTGGAAGGATTCATAAGCCAGTAACCAGATGCATCTAGGGAGAGGAGCTGGGTGGCTATAGGGCCTGGGAAAGAGATTTTTACTATGTATGTATATATATTTTAAATCTTTTTGAGTTGCTTGTTATATGCAGAAAATAACAAAATTTCCCTCCTTTCTCAAAATTCCCCAATTCAACAAATGTGTAAATAAGTGCTCAACTTGATTGGCCATAGGTGGATATGGGGCCATTGAAAGAGATGGTTCTCACTCTCCTGTGTATTTTCCTTCCCTCTAGTTAGCTCAGAGGCCATCTGGAGTGTCAGCTCAAAGAATCATTATAATATATATTTCCAGATTGTCTCCTGAAAGGTGGTTAAAATTTATACAACCACCAGCAAAAGATTAAGATTACTCTTTTCCTTGTACCCCCTAGACTTACCTTTTTATTCCTTTTACATCATTACATTATTTGGAGATGAAATTACTGAGCAATACTCAGAAATATGATGTTTTTGTTTAAAGTTCTAGTATTAATTTACCTGGACACAGACTGGATTTTTCACAACCTGGTGGCCTATTGGCATCTCTGCAGGAAACCCTTGCTCATGGCCAGATTCCACATGCTCTTTCTGTACACTTTAGGGTTTTGTTGTTCCAGAACCAGTGGAATACTAATTTTCCCCACATAGTATTTGTAATGAAGAGCTAAATTATTCTGAATGACAGAAAGTCAACTTGGTCACTGAAGGCAGCCTCATAAACATAGCATGAATTTCTCATCCACTGTTGGATTTCTTAAAACATTTAATGCTGCACAAAAATTTCTGCTGGTGTCCTTGCCAGTAGCAAAAGTCCTGCAGTGTCTGAGCAATGGTTTGGTCTCAGGGCGTCAGTTCTTTGCTGGCTTGTGTTAGCTGGTAGTGTGGATTCGATTGCAGTATAATATAGGGAGACAACATAGGATTTAGAATCAGACCCATCTGCTTTCTAGTTCAGCTCTGCCTCTAACTAGCCATATAACCTTGGAAAGTTGCTTTCTCTGAACCTGTTTCCTCACCCTTTAAATGGTGACTATAATAGCTTTTAACAAGATAATAGGAAAGATTAAATGAGATATATGCAAAGCACCTGGCTTATGGGAAGCACTCATTTCACATTTAAAGGAAATTAGTTAATAACCATATTAGCCACAATAATTTTTTAAAGCACTTGGAAGAATGCCTGGCTTATAATAAAACTTCAGTGAATGGTGGCAATAATTCTTACCCTTTTTCTGATACTGCAATAGATTGTTTCACTGAATTGAAGGTATTCTTTAATGAGTCCATCAAGTAACACCTGTACTAAATTTCTTCTACATGTCTGGAATACGAGGAGGCCAAAAACTTCAGTACTTTTCTAAGGCAAGGTACAGTCTAATTGAGGAGACAAGATATAAACATAAAAGAAATTCTCCAATAGTGAGAAGCAAAGCTGAAGCAGAAGGCAAACTCAAAAGGACAGGAGAGGGAGAGAGGGTGGGAGAGAAGAGGATTCTGTTGATTGAATTGTGCTCCCCCTCAAGATTCATATGTCAAAGTCCTAATCCCCAAGGTGACTGTATTTGGAGATAGGGCCTCTGAGGAGGTGATAAAGGTTAAATGAGGTCATAGGATCAGGCTTTAATTTCATGGCTGATGCCCTTTTGAGAAGAAGAAACACCAGAGCTTGTTCTGTCTCTGCCATGTGAGGACACCGCAAGAAAACCTGTTGTTCACAAGCCAGGAAGAGAGCACTCTTTAGAAACTGATCATATTGGCACCTTAATCTCAGACTTCTAGCTTCCAGGACTAGGAAAAATAAATGCATCCTATTTAAGCCACTCAGTCTATAGTATTTTGTTATGAGAACTTAAGAGAGAGAGAAAGAGACAGGGAGAGACAGAGGGACAGAGACAGAAGACAGAGAGAACATGTTTTGGCAGGGCCAGAGCAGGAAATTTGTACTGCCCTTTGAAAGGCCTTAAAAGGAAGAGTAGAGAGGTGGAGAAGAAGATTGCTTGATTCTCTATGGAAGAACCAGCAGGAAGGTGTGTTCTGGAGCCTTGAGTGAACACTTACAGAAGCAGACTTGGCCACATAATTTTGGACCAGCTTGAGAAGAACTTCGAACTCCTTCAACAGCAAGAAGGCATAAAGGGTGGCAATATTTCAGGCAAAATGAAATTCAGCATAGGATGTTTTTCCTAGACCAGCTGGCTACTCTATAGGATTTTTTTTTTTGAAAGTTTAATAGATCATTTCATGTGAATTTTCACAGATAATGAGAATCAGGCTGGCTGAGAACAAGTGAGATAAGGAATTGTAGGCATGACCCTGATCAGTGAACTCTGAATTATGTTGAAATTACTAAGTACATTATCATCATTTGCTTGCACAGTGCTCATTCTATAGAGACTTCCAAAGGAGCAAAAGTTCCTGTATTCAACTGCATTTCAAAAAATCCTAGAATGTAACAAGAAAACTTAGACTCTGTTAAATACCACACAATATAAGACTTTCCTTTACAATTTCTAAGAGAAAGTGCCATTAATTTAGTCCCTGCCTAAACATTTCTTTAATGCTATTTTTAAAAACAGCTTTCTCTTTTCTCAGATCTGAGACTTTTGAATCCTTTTGGGAGCAATAACCATACTGTTTAACATTTATTGGGTGTTAGCTACTATATGCCAGTCACTATGCTGAGTGCTTTACTTGCTTTATATCATTTAAATTCCTAATACTCATTTGTGACCAAGTTTTTGTTATAATCATCATGTTATAAATGTGGGGCAAGAGAGCCAGGCTTAGAGAGTTTAAGTAACTTGCCCAAGGTCACACAGCAAGGAAAAGGCAAAAATTAGACCCAGGTGGTCCACCTTCACAGCTTGAACTCTAAGTCAGGTATCACTTTGCATTGATCTACATCAGTGGTGTCCTGTCATTTCTCCACTGGTTCCACAGATGGACATGTCATCATGTATCAATGGATCCTTATAGTAGCCACTCACACTGGGGCCTGAGTAAGTGTGGAGATATAGTTTGAAATGGCCAATCTTATTCTCAGGGTGTTCTTCTAGTTCCCTTTCTCCTCTAGGACATAGATTTAACCCGTGACCCCCCAGGATGATACCACCAATCCAGATGTTTTAGGCAACTTTTTGGAAGAAAAGTCTAATTTTTTTTTCTTACATCACTGTGTGGTTGCCTCTCACTTGCACCCCCAACTGGGGACCTGACGTGCAACCTAGTAATGTGCCCTGACTGGGAATCGAACCAGCGACACTTGGCTCGCAGGCTGACACTCAATCCACTGAGCCACAGCAGCCAGGGCTCTAATTTTTTTAATGTTAGCCAATATCATTAAAATATACAATTATTTTACAGATAAAAAAGAACTGTCAAAACTGTGTAAGACTAATATGGCTACTACAAAATAATCCAGTGTCTTTATATTTTAGGGTGTGAAAGCAATAGCAACACTGCTTTTTATTTCATCTTGCTCTTACAAGCAGAATTCAATTCTGTGCTTTTGGAATCACAGAGTAATATGAGAGCCATTCCTTTATTTTCAAGAAATTAACCTCCAAAATTCAACCATTACAAAAAAGACCCCATCCTGTGTCTTTCTCTTAAATTGCAACAATTATATTCATGTTACACAGGGATTTCTGCAGCTATAGTTTTAAAGACCATTCTCTCTGTGTAAATCATGACCTTGTGTACAATAAAGAACATTTGGACAACATTTATTTAGCAGCTTCAAACACACAAGATCTTCATCATCAGGACAGTCCATGGCTTCTCTTCTCCTAACTCAAAAGACTCGATTCCCTCACAGTTGCCTTATAAGTAAAAGAATTTAGTTGGAGCTCCATGAGACATGTATGCATATGACCTAGTAGGACCATTTA
Source organism: Furipterus horrens (assembly GCF_987537825.1). Classification (NCBI taxonomy): domain Eukaryota; kingdom Metazoa; phylum Chordata; class Mammalia; order Chiroptera; family Furipteridae; genus Furipterus; species Furipterus horrens. Next base: position 132,203,116 of record NW_028327176.1, on the reverse strand, counting down.
ACCCCTATTTGCTCTCCACTGCTGACCTTCACCTCTATCACATCAGTCAGCTAGTACAAACATGACATAGGTCAAAAGGAAGACCTCAAATAAGCCCACAGCACTCCTGGAAACAGCACAAAGTTCAAAGCCTCCTCATAGAAAGGCAACAGAATCATCTTCATAAATAAACGAGCAGCATGCTTTACTCCTTGGAACTTTGCTTCAGGTACTATGTATATCTTAATTTATAGAGCTACAGATACAAAACACTATTGTTTATGTTTAATTTTTAAGATTAGCTAAGAACTTTAGTTTTTATTAAATATGGCTCATAGTGAATTATTACAGACAGAACACTACTTAGCAAATAGTAATGAGAATAGCTAAGACATAATTGTAAGGCTGTGTCACATATTTCATTCTTAATTTTGCATCTTACTGTCATTTTCTTCCTTAAAGACCATGGTAACTTGATTAGTAGTTGATTAATTATTAATCCTATATATTTTTATTGACATATCTCATATTGAACATTACATCTGATACTACTGTGTTTAATTATATTTCCAAAGGATGCTTGCATTATTCTTATTGACAATCTGTGCTTTGGCTTCCAATTCTTCCACATTGTGAGGTTTAATCCTATGTTTTGAATGACAAGTCACCTCTGTGTAAGTTTAAGGAGTATAATTTCAATGGCATAGAAGCCACTTGGAATATGTTAAACATCTGTGGGCATAGGCATGAGTTCTGTGCAATTTCTCTCGTCACTAAAAGACGCTCAACATGATGTCCCACAATATTGTTAAATTAACACATGGCTTTAGCTACCTTTGTATTCTCCAAAGTCCAGGAATCAAAAGCAGATGTTCTTGCTTCTGCAAGTTACTTTGGTGTTCCCAGGGGGATAGGTTATTTAATCACTTCTGACATCATCCTCTTGTTTTTTTTTTGTTGTTTTTTTTTCAGTTGTTTCTTAAGCCAGAGATATTAAAGAAGCTTGGTTTTTATCATTATAATTTATCATTTTCACACAGTTGTTCAGCATTAAGAACTCTTTTATTTGTTTTGAGTTAATTAAGTCTGGTTTTTGTGGTACATAATCATGACCCCCAAATTCCATCTTCCCTCTTCAGCCAACAAGGACAACTATCTCACACTCTTAGTGGAAAGACTTTCCAATTGGTTATTTCCCTGGAAATATTTTAAAGAGAATCTGTTTTTCACTGAATTACTTCCTAAAATGAAATTCAAAGTCGCTCTTATCTCGTACTCCAACAATGTCATTACAGAATAAACCTGCCAGTTCATATACTAGAATGGAGGAATCAAAGACCTGGAGACCTGTAGCCTTTCTTTAAAGACCCTGAAACACATGTATGCTGTTCCAAGTATTAATTGACACCCTTGATAAAGGGAAAGAATCTAAATTTGACCAATAGTCACAGAAAGCATTGAAAAGGAGTCTTAAGTCATAACTATGACATGTGACACTATGTTGTTTTCTTTTAAATAAAGTTAAAAAAATACCAGGTATATATTTTAAACAATAATACTTTTGTCTCCTAAAAGAGGAAGGGTATTTTCCTAAAGATCTAAAAAGGTCTGGTGCTAGTCACATGAGAAATATTTTCACAAATGAGGGGTCTTATTTTCTCAGGCTTTAGAATTATTCATCCTTCTCTTCCTTTTCCTTCTCTTCAGTGTAAATATGAAAAACAAAAATACAAATAAAGCAAATTTCAAACAATGAAACATTCTATAGACAAAAAATTTTTGAACTAATATTAACATAAAAGGTCTTTTAAGTTATTAATGTTTAAGCAACTTAAAAGTACTCACAAATCCTTTCACATTAATGTTCTTGTTTATATCACTGATATGTCCGAGTCCATATCAAATTTCCTAGTTGGCAAAACTTTTGCTGGTAATATCAGAGTTCCATAGGAGACTATCAGGGATTCAGTGGAATCAATAAAATACCACTAAACATATATTCTTAAGAATCACATTAAATACAATTTCTAAAAGGCCTCTAAAAATTTCTGTATCATCTATTGCAGCATAACAAATTATTTCAAGACCTGCAAGACATAGTGGTTTAAACAACAAATATTTATTACCTCACGGTTTCTGTGGGTCATGAATTCAGATTAGCTTAGCTGGGTGATTCCAGTTTAAGGTCTCTTGTGGAGCTGCAGTCAAGATGTCATCTGGGCCTGCAGTCATCTAGAAGTTTTATTGGGTCTGGTGATTTGCTTTTAAGCTCACTCACATGGCTGTTGGTAGGAGGCCCCAGTTCCTCCTCACATGAGCTTCTCCATATGGCTGTGTGAGTGTCCTCACAAATTGATAGTAGTGTTCCCCAGAGCAAGTGATCTGAGAGAGAGCAAGGAGGAAGCCACATGCCTGTTATGTCCCGACCCTGGAAGTCACACACCTTCACTTCTTCTTTCTATGCACTAGATATGAGTTACTAAGTACAGCCCACACTTAAGGGAAGAGGGATTATGCCCTATTTTTTTTGATAAAAGAAATATCAAATAATTTGTGGACATCTTTTAAAATGATGATATCCAACACAAACTGGATTTGTTGCCATTAAGAACGTGATCTGGAACTTATGCACCCCTATGTTCATTGCAGCACTGTTTACAATAGCTAAGTGCTGGAAACAACCTAAGTGCCCATCTGTAGACGAGTGGATCAAAAAACTGTGGTACATTTACACAATGGAATACTATGTAGCAGAAAGAAAGAAGGAACTCCTGCCATTTGCAACAACATGGATGGAACTAGAAAAAATTTTGCTTAGTGAAATAAGCCAGGCAAAGAAAGAAAAATACCATATGATATCACCTAATACAGGAAACTAAAGAACAACACAAACAAAGGAACTAAATAGAACAAAGAGCAGAATAGCAGTCAATAGGGGGGAGGGGGGAGGGAGAGAAAGGGGATAAGTAAGGGAAGGGTTTAGTCAAAGAACATATAAATGACTCATGGACATGGACAATGGGGAGGGATATGATTGAGGGAGAGGGGGTGGGTTGGGTAGGGGAGAGAAATGGGGAGAAAAGGGGACAACTGTAATTGAAAAACCAAAAATAAAAAAAATAAAAATAAAAATAAAAGAACGTGATCTGGTGGGGGTTCACCATCTGATTTACCACATTTATTTAGAAGTATTTGTGAGCATTGCAATACTCTAAGGCAGATTATCCATCAAGTTATAAATCAAGGAAACTATATTTTCTTAGCAATTTTTTAAAACAAAGCAGCCCATTACTAACTAACATTTAATGTCTTTTACACTTACATTTTTCTTTGTTTAATCTTTATAAGCTTTAGTAAAATGCTTGTATAACTGTCAGAAATTTAACACATTGACAAGATGCTCAAGAGCGTATATTTGAGCGGTAGGAGTGTGTGTGTTGCTGCCATCCACCCTCACATAGACTTGGTGGAGAAAATGACACCCCTTGGCCTGCCCTCCTTCCTAGATCTGCCAGTGTGATCTAGAAAGGGCTGAATCTTATTGCTTTATTCTTTTATTTATGACAACTGGAATTATTATTAAATTGTTTAAGGAAAATGTACTAAAATTTTTGTACAGAAATATAAAATCAAATTATCTCAATACTATGGCTGGCTAAATTATAGTTGAAAGATTGTGTTTTGTTTTTTCTGTTTAGTATTATTTTATAAAACACTTTTCATGTATCTTCTGCCTCATGTTTATCACCTTAATAGTTCCATAATAGTCTCCTGAGATGATACACCATAGATTATATAACCATTCCTTTATCATTAGCTATTTGTATTTCTGATTTTTTCTTTTCTTTTCACAAATAATATTGATATAAACATCCCTGTAATATAGCTTTTTCCATCATTCAATCTTTTCCTTAAGGCAAAGTTCCCCAAACTGAATTATTTAGTCAAAAGTATGCATGTTTTTAAAAAACCTTTTATTATGGAAAATTTAAACGTATACAAAAGTGGAAAGAATACTATTATAGCTTGATATATGTATTTTCCCTTCTGCAATAATTATCAACTCATGGCCATTCTTGTCCATCTATACATCCTCTTACTTTTTCCCACCTCATCCTCTAAACTGAATTATTTTGAAGCAAATCCCAGACATCTATTATTTCAGTTATAAACATTTTGGAGGACTAAATACTGATTGTCTTACTGTGCTCTGGAAATTCAAATGAATTTTCAACACTAAAATCCAAATATGACATGAAACCAAAAGAATTAAACATAAAAGAAAAATAAAGATAAATTGGACTTTATCAAAATTAAAAATTTTGCTCTGTGAAGATAAGGAGTGAAAATTCTATACTGGGGGAAAATATTTGCAAATTACATATATGACAAGGAATATATAACTATTCTATCTATTTATCTATCATCTATCTATCATCATCGTCTATGAACTCTCAAAACTCAACAGTTTAAAAAAACCCTAAGAATTTAGTAGAAAATGAGCAAAGGACATAGAGCAACTTTTCACTGAAGAGGAAATACAAATGGAAAATAAGCACATGAAAAAATGTTCAGCATTACAAGCCCTCAGGGAAATGCAAATTAAAATCATAATGATTTATCAATACACTCATTAGAACAGAGAAAAATATTAGTGACAATACCAAGTGCTTTTAAGGATGCGGAGAAACTGGATCTTTCACACACTGCAGTTGGGAATGTAAAATGGTATAGGCCATTCTGAAAAATAGTTTTCTTGTTTCTCACAAAAACTAAATATATGTTCACCATCTGGCCTCACAATCACACTCCTAAGCATTTATCTCAAAGAAATAAAAACTTAATTCACACAAAAATCTGTGCATAAATGTTCATGGAAGCTTTATTTGTAAAAGCTGAAAGGCCGGAAATAACCCAACTGTCCTTCACTGGGTGAGTGGTTAAATATACTGTGGTACATCTATACCATGAAATACTACTCAGCAATAAAAAAGGAATAAACTGTTACTTGTAACAACTTGGATTGAGCAAGGCCATTATGCTGAGTGAAAAATCCAACCTCAAAAGATCATATATTGTATGATTCCATTTATATAACACTTTTCAAATGACAAAAAGGGTAATATGAGAGAATCTTTTATGGTGATGAAATAGCTTTGTATCTTGACTGCCATGGTGGCTACAGTGTCATCACATTTATACCTGTGATAAAATTGCATAGAATTATACACACACATTTCACCAATGTCAACTTCCTGGTTTTGGTATTGTACTATAGTTATGTAAGATGTAAACACTGGGGGAAATTATTAAAAGGTACATAAGACTGTTTTGTACTATCTTTGCAAATTCCAGTGAATCTGTAATTACTTAAAATTAAAAGTTAAAAATTCAAATGTGGATTTTTTTATGTATATTTCTGAGTTTGTATGAGTTAAATTGAAGCATAGAGGCTTGCAGTGTTGAGATTCTGCTCTCACTGGAAAATCCACATAACAATCATCTCTTTAGAATTTCTTAAAGCTTAAAAAAAAAAAGAAAAAAATAACTCACCCTGTGGTAAAAGTTACAAGACATTAATTCATGCTGAACTGATTTCAGGAACAGTTGACATGTCTACCAAATTATTCCTTTTAAGAGGGGGGTCCTTTGGTCACATCTCAGAAAGAGTGGCTCTTTCCTCTTTGCTAAAAGGCATTTCCTTGGGAAGAAGAACCCTGAAGGAAGTACTTTTACTTGTTCATACTTATTACAGCTGAAACATTGAGAGGCACTGCCAATTATTACTTTTAGTCTCGTAAAATTCATAACTCAATATATAAATACTTCAACTATCAAATCAGGCATGAATATATAAAAAACCTATAAAAACATGAGTAGAAGGGGCACATACAATAAGAAGTACTCAGTAGTTTTATGAAGGCAGCAATGTAGTTAAGAGGAAATATATATATGTACATATGTACATATGCACACACACAAACCACACTAACATACACAAGTACATTCACATGACTATATATTTTTATGAAATCTAGTGCAGTTTGGCTCTCATTGAAAGTACTTAGTAAGGATTAAAATAACAACAAACTCCCAGCCTTCAGATTCAATAAGCTTCTTTCAGGTTTCATGTACTTTTTATGGTATTTGATACTGATGACCTTCTTGAAATTCTAGATTCTCTTTGGCTTTTGGGAACTCCACTTTTTCTTGCTTCAAGCTCCCTGATTAGTTTTGTTAGCCTTGTTTGTTCAGGCTTCTCTTTCTCCACCATTACTTATGTGCTGAATTCTCTAATGTTTGGTCCTTAGCACTCTTCTCTGCTTACATGGTCTCTCTGAGGAATCTGATTTGTAGTTTTCATGTTCGCCTATATGCTGATGACCTCCAAATCTGTATTTCCAGCCTCACCTCTTCCTGCATTTAGAAGCCATACATTTATTTAATGGCTTACTGCATGTTTTCACCAGGATGTTCTACCAGCATCTTGAATTTCTCGTGTTGAAAGCAGAACCCATTATCTCTCTTTCCACATCCTCCTCCTCCATTTCCCACATTGTTAACATACTTGGAAGCATCTATGTCAGAAATATTGGTACCAAACCTTTACTTTCACTGCCACCCCACCCAATCAATCCCAGCTTCTTGTTTATTCTATCTTCTTAATGTCTCTTCAATCGGTTATCCTCTCTAACCCCAATGTCACTGCTCTTAGTTCAAGCCATTTTCATTTCTTGCCTGGTCTGCTTCAATAACCTCCCATTCTTCCCACTTGCAGTTTCATACCCTTCTCTCTTCCTCACCTCAATCTCTCTTCCATGCTTTTACTTAAATTTTTTCTAAAGCACCCACTTATTTATAATACCCTTCTGTTGAAGATGCTTCAGTGGTTTCTCATTGCTGACAGGACAAGACAAACTCTTTCATAAATTGGTCTATCTCTGGACTCATTTCTTGCTTCTCACTGACAAGTACCTAGCTTCAGCCATACTGATAAACAAGAAGCAGTTCCTTCAGACAAGGCTTTCCACGACTATGAACTTATTCTTATTCCCAAAGGCTCCTCTGCCTGGAATGTACCTCCTCTCACCTTGCCTACAGAATATTCTGAGTCTTTAAGACTCAGATTGTTACCTCCTGCATAGAGCTTATTTTGACCCCAAAATGCACTTGGCTACTCCCTCCTTTGTATTCTCTTTGCATCCTACAGAACTATCTAGTGTCTTATTTGAATGACCAATTTATATGCCTCCCTCTACTGAACTGTGAGTCCCGAGGAAAGAACTAATGTCAAATTTGTTTTTGAATCTCTAGCACCCAGCACAGTGTCAAGGGCATTGTAAGAACCTAATAGTAATAGCTAATATTTTTAAAGAAGTTACACTCTCATTTAATTGTTACAACTCCACTAGATAGGTTCTATTCCCTTTCCCCCACTTTACAGATGAGGAAATGTTACTTCAATTATGATTAAAATTACTAAAATGCACTTGAAGTGTATTTATTGAATGAAAGATTTTAAAATGGATGAATATCCAACACACAGTCCTTTTCCTAAGGAATAAGAGCTTGAAATATCCCTCTGAATTTAGTTCTCTTGCAGGAAGGCCGCCAGCCCTGTATGTTATCCTGGCATAAACTGTTGCATTTTATGATTTGGAGAAGGTTAGCAACCCATTTCCATTATCACAGTGCATCTTCTGACTCCAAAGCATACTCCAAGACATATGGCTGTAAAATTCCACTAACCAATTTTCATGTAAAGGACCCTGATCTTACAACCAAGTTGGAAGGTTATTGATTCATTTTCTGGGATGGGGAGTTGTAATTACTGAGTTTTAAAGCCAAAGCCACAGATAAATTCATAGGTCTTACGTATAAAACAACTTGCTTCCTTTCTGATATAGTACCCTCATAAATAATTCTTCAGGGAACACTATTGTTTTCAAATGGACTCTAGTCCAATACTCAGCACACATTTTGATTCTAAAAAAAAGAGCTCTATAGAGTGTATGAGTTTGGAAGCAGAAACCCAAGTTTTGAATCTCAAGTTTGCCACTTACTAAGCAGATAATTTTAGATGAATTACATAATTCCTCAGCTTCAGTTTCTTTAGCAGATCAGCAAAAATGTTTATCAAGCACCCATAACAGTCTAGTCCAGTGTCAAGCCTGAGCAAACCAGGGCTGGACCACGTGGCACCTTGACACATAACCCAACAATTAGTGTTGAAGGAAGCAGATTTTTATTAACATGGTCCCAACCATGGGGGCACTGAAAGCGCTCCTGCTCAGAGCCCTCCTCTCCCACAAGACTCAGCACTTCCCTTGCTCCCCAAAAGGCTATAAGCCAAAACCATGCCCAGAAGTCCCCCATATCCTTATCTGTTCTTAAGTTGGCTGTGCAAACTGATCTCCAACCTTCCTGGAATGTGCATTTGTGGGTTTCAGAGTTATCATCTTCTCACAGCAGCTCCCTCCTTCAGGACTGAGGTACATTGTCCTCAGCCTCCTTGCAGTGGTTCAGGAAAACTTGTACTGTGTTGCACTAGATCATGGTGGAGTCCAGGGAGGCATGTGTTCCAAGAGAGTGGCTTCTCTGTAAGTCCTTCAGAGAAGCAGAAGTCTGAAGTTCAGTATTCCCAGTAACAGTTCAGCTCCAGCATATCCCACAAATCTGTGCTTGGTTAGGCAGGTCCCCACACGGCTCCATCAGCTCTGCAGCCCTCTTCTCCTTTTTGCCCCAGCCTTTGTGGCATACTCCTACTCCAAACCACATAGCTTCCTCCTTACACACCAGACCTTGTAGCCAATCCCGTCTACATCCTTTCAGACCACGTTGCTTCTACCTACTCTTCTCTGAGCCTACCCTTATTTTAAATGTTCAACCTGGAACTTCCTATGTGATCTCATATTCAGCCCCTCTTATGATGTGTTACTTCTGCCAGTTCCCCTGTATCTCTTACCTTCTTTTGGCTGCCATCTTTAGTCAGGACAAGAGTTCCTTGTGACAAAGGGGCATCTGCCTCCCCTGGCTCTGTCAGCAGTCACTATATGCTCTTAAAGTCACACCTTTTGCCCTGGGTGCTAGTCCCCTTCCCTTCAAGAGAGGTACAGCTATTAACTTGCCATTGTTATGCAAAGTATCTTAAATGCTGTTTCAGCCACTTCCCCCTTGCCCCAACTAAGGGTTGTGGGGAATATACTCCTATTTTCAGGGGACCCTCACTCTACACCTCATTCCAGGATGGATAGGGAATGATGTCTGCAGGAAAAAGTTGTTGTGGAGGTTTATACAGACAGTATCTACTGGAACAGAGATGGCACTTGACATCCGAGGTTTTGGGTGTTTTTCTTTCATACATGGCAAGTACTAAAAAATGACTATTTTCTAATAGAGATTAAGTTAAATTCGACCCCAAATTAATTCTTAGTTGAAAATTTAAAAGTATTAAAGACTATCAGAAAAATATTCAAAAACAACAGTTTAAGCATATATGTGTTAACATTTAAATATACACCTGAAAAGCTTGAAAATTAGTGAGTAAATTTTGAACTTTTGTACTTTTGACAGTTTGAACTACATTTGGTTGGTGTTTGTGAAAATACAACATTATAAATCAGTCTTAAGACAAATAAACAGAAAACAAATATAATATTGCTTTTGTATATATTTGCATAGTGTTTCCTAAATGAGGAACATGGAACTGTAAAAATAAAATGGAGAAATGTCACAACAGTTGAAGGAACACTGCTGAGAGTTTGTGCTGTGTTTCAAACATTCCTGTTCTTCTCGATGCCAGCTCCATTTAATGCTTCCACAAGGCCCTCAGTCTGTTCTGTCAGGTGTGAGCTGTTGTTTTCTGAGCTTGTTCTGTGTTGGTTGTTAGTTGGGTCTTTCATTGCTTTGTCTCTACGTCTCAGTTAGAAAAAAAAAAAAACAGTGCACTTCTCAAACATGTCTCTTCACTACATGTTTCTACAAGAAAATGTTTTCTAAAGCCTGAGGAATTTTCCAATATTAGTAATTGCTAATTAGTTTTAAATGTCCCAAGCCTCAAAGGAGATTTTGAAGTTTACCTATGTAAACTGCATAACTTGATGACTTAATGCTTTCAACCTGAGCAAGAAAAATATGAGTTTATAATTTTTCTTCAATGCAGCATTAGTCTCTTTGTCCCGTCTTCTCAGCTCTCTCTGTCTCTTTCTTTGTCTGTCTCCAATCCAAACCCAAGAAAGTGGAATTAATTTTACCTTTCTCTGCTGCTACACATGAAACTCATTCTTCCTTTATCTATTTTAATGGATTAGCTAAATATGTCTCGCATTATTGCTATGCTTGTGGTTCACGTATAGAAGTGGGTGTTAATTGCATAGTTTATTTTTTAGTGCTATTAGTGGTATCTACATTGCCCATATAATATTGCAAGTATAAATCTAAAACTGCCACACTTTGACTCTCTTAAGCTGCTTGTTAAAGTGGTATATTAATTTTTATCACAATACCCCTGTATCATATAAAAATGTATTTTTTAAAATGCTCTGATGATGAAGGCACAGTATCAAGAATGTAGCAAATTCTCTTAACCTGGCAATTCATCACCCAAAAAACAATTTTCCCAAATGATATATTGCCAAGATTCATGCTGCTGGATGTGCATAAAGAAGAGACCACATATTGTTCTGCAACCACAATATAGTATTATTAAACAATAAGAAAACAGATGTACAAACAGCCTTTGAATTGAGTATAATTATTTGAAATATCCTTAAATAGCTTCCCTCAGAACTTATTTCCATTTAAGAATTTATGACATTGCTGTCTTTCTTCAAGCTCTTTGTGCATTGCTTCTTGTCAAAGATTAATTTGAATTAATCCCAATTTTCAGCTTTACATTCATTGAATTTTGATTAGCTCTCAGGAAGCCCCCTCAATATTACTCAAAGTTGTAAACCAGTAGTACTCTTCAAGACCCCCATAAACCTACCTTTCACTCTAAAATGCTACAGAATGGCAGAATTCCAGAACAATCACAGTCAAATTGAAGATGATGGTGTTCAGCAGCAGCTCACAACCAGGGCTGTGTACAGGCAGAAAGTTCATCAGAGCTCCCTGAATAATGACTGGGTTTTCATACCTATGATTAGGTAAGGTTCTTCAATGAAATAAATTTATGTTTGATATTTTTCATCTCCCCCAAACAAAAAAGCTGTAAACAGCCACAACCTTTTGAAAATGGAATGGCCTTCTGTGACCCTCAGGCTGAAATTTAAGAGTTTTCTGCCACTGATTCATTTCCATTCCCATGGAAACAGTAACCAGAAACGATTCTGCTGTCATTATTTTCAAACACTTACCCTGGTCCCTATGATTTGGTGCAGCATCCATGGAACTCAGAATGAAAATGAGCATCAGTCTTAAGGAATGAACTAAAATAATTGTCAACTGATAGGTTGAAAGTCAGATACTCCCAAGAAACCTGTCTTTTAATGTATATATATTTAATATATTTCCAATTATAAAAATAATTTATTGCATAAAACTAGAAGAATGAAGAAGAAACTACAAATAGTTGTTACCTAGAGAGAATTGGGAACAGGGAAGAGAGGAGATGGAATGGAAACTTTGTAGATTCTCTTTTAGCTTTTTATTACAAAAATTTTTAAACATAGAAAAAGAGAATAGTATAGTTGAGTACCCACATACCCAATACTCAACTTTAACACTTATCTACCATGATCAGTCTTGTTTTATCTATACTCCCAACCTCGACTGGATTGTTTGCAAGCAAACTCCAGACATTGTACAAGCTTATCAACAAATATTTATTATTTATCATTAAAATATAAGAGCACATTCAAAAATATAAATACAATACTATTATCACATATTAACATTTTAATAATAACTTAAGTGTCATAAGTCAGTATTTAAAATTGTGCTCATTTTTTAAATTCAGTTGGTTAGTATATGTCCTGATCCAGATGACACCTGATTATTAAATCCTCTAATTTCCCTTCCTTTTCTTTTTAAACTTTCCCCTTGAACTTTATTTTATTTTTTACTGTTAAATTTATTGGTGTGACATTGGTTAATAAAATTATATGTTTCAAGTGTATAATTTTATAATACATCATCTGTTTATTGCATTGTGCGTTTATCACCCAAAGTCAAATTTCATTCTGTCACCGTATTGAACTTTATTTTTTAAGAGTGTAACAATCTATAGTCTAGATTTTGCCGATTGATTCCATGGTGTCATTTTAAGTGTTCCACTCTTCCCCGTGTATCTGTAATCTGAAGGTTTATCCTTGCCTGGACCCTTCCTGATTGCAAATATTTTTTTGGTTTCTTTATCCTAGGGTTTTTTTAAATGTATGAACACTTTTAATTTTTAGGTATTTACATTTTAAATATTGTCTTTTATAAAGTTCTTACTTTTCTTAGAAAATTTTTATACTGTAATTTTACATAAATATTCCTAAATAATTTTTAAATATTTGACCTTATTATTACTTGATCTTATGGCATGAAAAAGTGTTTTCTTTATTCTCAAATGAGTAACTAGATAATTCAATACTATTTATTAAATAATCTATCATTTCTTAATATTTTGAAGTAGGAACATTATAAATGTTCATAATGGTTCTTTGGCTATCTTAACCCATTTCTATGTCAGTTTCATTTATTTTTATTCTTTAATATATGAGGTCTGTCCAGAAGATATCTAGATATGTAATATGAAACATAGAGACATTTACCGAAGAAGACACAGATACAGGAAACAGTGTACATAGGACAATAATGCCTCAGTCCCCTTTAAAATAGGCAACTTGGGACCCCATAAAGTTCTTCCAATTGCCATCAGCTGCCCCATCATCTTTTCCTTAATCTCACCAATGAACTAAAATATCTTCCCTTTCAAAAGTGATTTTAGTTTTGGGAAAATCCAGAAGTCACATGGTGCCGAATCTGGGCTGTAGAAGGGCTGAGTCACTTGGGTGATTTGATGTATCGCCAAAAAACCCTGCACGAGACATGATGCATGAGTGTGTGTGTTGTCATGATGAAGCTGCCAGTCATCAGTTGCTTATAGCTGTGGCCTTCTGAATCACCTGAATAGTTTTCATGAAGGAATGTTCAAGCTTAACACAAAATTTGATGCAGATTCATTGCTCTACACGTTCAGCCATTAAAAAATTTTTTTAAAAATATGCTTTATTGATTATGCTGTTACAGTTGTCCCAATTTCTTTCCCCTTTGTTCCCCTCCACCCAGTGACATCTCTCTCTCCAGTTGTCCCCCCACCCCTTAGTCCATGCCCATTGGACTAAGTTCATATAGTTCTTCTATAGTTCTTCTCAACATCTTCTTATCTACTCCACTCCCTCCCACTATGCTTCTTAATTCCTGTACCATCTCCCTGTCCCCCTCCCTACTGACCCCCCCCCAAATGTTCCCATACCTATAATTCTTTTCCCACTCTCATTGCCTACTTAGTCTGCCTTTGTTTCAATTCTCTAGCTTCTGTTGTTGGTTGTTGTTATACAGTTTTCATTTTAATGTTCATAGTTTTGATCCTCCTTCTTCTAAACAAGTTCCTTTAACATTTCATATAACAGTGGTTTGGATCTGATGAACTCCTTCAGTTTTACGTTGTCCTGAAAGCACTTTCTCTGCCCTTCTATTCTGAATGACAGCTTCACTGGATAGAGTAATTGTGATTTCAGGTTTTTGCTTTACATTACTTCGAATATTTCTTGCCAGTCCCTTCTTGCCTGCAGAGTTCCTTTTGAGAAATCAGCTGATAATCTTATTGGGACCCCTTTATATGTAATTCTCTTCTTCTCTCTTGCTGCTTTTAAGATTCTCTCTTTATCCTTAATTTTTGACATTTTGATGATAATGTGTCTTGGTGTGGTTCTCCGTGGGTTCAGTTTTTTTAGAACTCTCTGTGCTTCCTGGACCTGTAAGTCTATATTGTTCCCCAAGTTAGGGAGGTTCTGCTTCATGATTTTTTCACATAATTTTTCAATGTCTAGTTCTTCTTCACCTTCTAGCAACCCTATAATTCTCATGTTGGCCTGCTTATAGCTGTCCGATAAGTTTCTGAGCCTCTCCTCATTTTTCTTACCTTTCATTTCCTCTTTCTGCACTGGTTGACTGTTTGTTCCTTCTCTATGTTCCGATTTGTTGATTTGATCCCTGGTTTTCCTTTTCTTTCTTTTTAAAAAAAAATTATTTATTTATTTGTTTGTTTATTTATTCATTTACTTATTTTTAGAGAGAGGGGAAAGGAGAAAGAGAGGGAGAGAAACATCACTGTGTGGTTGCCTCTTGCTCTCGCCCTCAACTGGGGACCTGATGTGCAACCTAGTCATGTGCCCTGACTGGGAATCGAACCAGCGACACTTGGCTCACAGGATGATGCTCAATTCACTGAGCCACAGCAGCCAGGGCTCTGATTTTCCTTTTCTTACCACTTGTCTCATATGTGTTTTCATTCAGTTCAGCATGACTAGCCTTCATTCCTTCCCTGCCTTGTTCAGTATCTTTTGTTAGTTCTGTAAGCTGCCCTATGACTATAGCTCTGAACTGAGCCTCAGAATGATTATGTATTTGTTCACTGGTTAATTCACGTATTTGCTTTTTTGGTCAGCTGTGTCACTGGGATCTCTATCATGACCTGTGCCATTCTGACAGTTTTGTGTTTACTTTTGCTTCCTGGGCGGGGCTGTCACACCTACTACACTTTAGGGGGCAGAGACCTGTGCACTCTTCACAACCAGGCAACCCTTCTCACCACTCTGTGGTGTTTTCTGCGGGGGTGGGGGTCCAAGGTGGATTCTTGCCACTCACTCTCCACCGAGAAACCGGGAGCCTCCTCCTCTGTCCGCCCCCCACCCCCACTGGGCCTCACAGTTCAAGGCAATGGAGGTCTGCCTTCCCTGGCTTTAGAATCACAAGATGACAGGTCTGGTCTGCAGCCAGGGGTGGTCCCCAGGCGCTTGTCGCCTGCCCTTAAATACGGGTGTCTGTGCTTACTGCTGTCCTGCTGCCATCACCACTGCTGCCGCCGACAGCACCGCTTGACCTCTCTGCCCTGGCTTTGCCCTTCCTACCCGTCTGGATGAGCACCACTTCTTTATAACTTCATATAATGGACTTCCATTTATTTTCTGGAACTTCTGGTTATCTCTGTTTTTTTTGCATAGTTGTATTCCTTCTTAGTTGTGGAGGGAGATGGAATGTGTCAGTCTAGGCCTCCATCTTGGCTGAAAGTCTCCTGTGTGTGTTTGCCTCTGTGTCTTAGGTAGAGCTGACACTCCTGTTACGTTGTAAGGGGCATAGCCTTAGGAATTTGTCAGTACAGGGCAACCTGTTTCACCACATTGTGGTGATGTATGTGGGGGAGGGGCCTGAGAAGGAACAATGCCACTTGCCCAGCACTCGCCCCTTTTCCAGGTGCTTCTCCCACTTCCATATGGGACTGGTGCCTCTCTAACTGTTGCCATGGCTGTTGTTCCCAGAGTGGCTGGGTCTGTGGATGTTCCAGGACTGTGGGGGCCCTTTAAACAAATGGACTCTGCTGAGAGACTGGCAGTTTCTGCCTCTGCCCCAACCCTGACTGGTCTGCACAGTCAGAAACAATGAGGCCTGATTTTCCCTAGTGCTGGGACCGTGAGCTGCGCAGTCTGGTGCGGAGCTGGAAACACTCCCCAGGTGTCCCTCCTGACTTTTTAAAATGTGTAACTGTGCTTTCCCTTGGCCTGCCACTGCTGCTGCTGCTGGCACCACCACACCGTGTCCTCTCTGCCCCGGCTCCGCCCCTCCTACCTGTCTGGATGAGTATTTCTTCTTTATATCTTTGTCTGTTGGACTTCTATGCAGTTTGATTTTCTGGAACTTCTGGTTGTTTCTAGTTTTGAGGTAGTTGTATTCCTTCTTAGTTGTGGAGGGAAGCGCAGCGTGTCTGTCTACACCTTTATCTTCACTGGAAGTCCTATTCAGTCATTTTGAATGTTACAGCCACATAGTACACATGCTTACTCAATAGTATTTAGTGCCCCTCCTGACTATTACAGTGAAGTCAGCATTGTTCATGCATGCGCATTCCAATCCACTCTCCTTGGCTGCCCTGTTACATCAATATCACACAAACTGTTCTTATGTTAACAATGGCTAGACTTTTTCCACACAGACCCTGTCTTTTAAATTCTTACAGGAGAAAGCCCATTTATCATTTTTAGTTTTCAAAATTGTTTAGTTATTCTCATTAGTTAATTTTTATATTAGTGGATATTAGAAATATGTTTTGCTCTTAGCAAATTCATTTTGTGTGAGATTTTGTTTAGAAAAGAATTGGTATTTGATGTTGAAGGTTTCAGGTACATGATATATCTCTATATTAATTCAAACCTATTATGTCCAACAATATAATTGTAGTTTTAAAAAATATATATAGCTCTAGCACACTACTTGATAAATGTATTTTTAGAAAGTCTATATTTTTATTTCACTTAGAATGAACATTTTAACTCTTTTAACTGGATTGAATGGTATATTATAAAAGAATTTGTTCCACTCTGCTGTGAACTAACTTAGTTGATTCATTCATCTTAGAGAGGCAACCCTATTTTCTATATATTGTAGAACTTTTATTTCCTCTTCTTCAATATTTATGTCTTTCATTTTCTTTCAACCTTGTTGCACTGTTTATTTGATGATAAAAGAAGCAGTGGTCATTATTGCCTTGGTTTTTATATTTTGATATCTTGTATGATGTTATCTCAAGATTGAGATTGTATTATGAGTGTCATAAATTTTATCAAATGTGTCTTGAACAGTGATTGATACACATATATTTATCCTTTATTTATTTGGTAAGATAAATTTATTGATTCAGTTCCCAATGTTGAAACATATTTACTTTTTAAAAAATCCTACTAGACCATATTGTATTTTTTCATTAATTAGAGGTTTTTATTTTATACAACTTTGTGAAGAATTTTAGCTTCCTTTTTAATAAATGTGATCAGTTTATCATTTTGTGCTACCATTAAGTTTTACCTTCCATTGGAACTTTTTTGGACTTGTATTATACTTAGAATTAAAAAAAAATCCATCTATTTAGTATTCAGTATTTAATCTTGGAACATATCTTATCATGTATTAAAGTCCTGATGTTGGATAGCACTTTATGTGGAGAAGTACTATTTTCTGTGAGAGCTGAACAATGTGTAGGAGTTAATTAGATGAAAGGTTGGAGTAGTGGGAGGGCTTTCCAGGAAGCAGTTATAAAGGGACAAGTCATATGATCAAATTTGCCTATTGAATAGATCTTCATAGTGATGAATATAATGCACTATATAAAAGGAGAAAAGACTGTGAGGGAAAAAAGGGAATGGAACTGGAAAAAAGGACCAAGGAATGTGAAAAGATGGGAGAGATGGGAAAATTTTTAACATTTACCATTGTTTAAATGGTAATAGCATAAAAACGGAAAGAAGGAGAGGTTACTAGTAAATAGAATGAGGAGCTAATTTAATATTTAAGGTTTCCAAGAAGGTGGGAAGAGATGGAATGTAAAGACAAATAGAGGCCTGGTTTTTGATAGGGAGAAGGATGAGACCACTGGCATACTCTGGAAAAGAAAGAGGAGGATGGGTTCAGATGCAGGTAGGTGTATAGGATGAGTGGCAGGAAGTTGAGAGGGTTCCCATCTGATAAGGGGGAAGCAGTTAGTCTACTAAGATGGAGGAGGGTAGGTGGGTGGATGTCTACAATGGGAGAGGAGGTGGACTAAAAACAGATAGAATTCCCTGAGTGTGGGGGATGCAGCTGATGTTGAGTATCATGAATTTAGTGTGGCACTAACGAATGGGTATTTTCTACTACGTTTTCTAACTAAAGATTGTTGGGTCCTGACTGGCATGGCTCAGTTGGTTGAGTGGAATTCTGCAAAGCAAAAGGTCTCCAGTTTGATTCCCAAGTCAAGGGTTGTGGACCTGGTCCCTGGTTGGGGTGTGTGTGAGGGGCAATGTTTCTCTCACACATCGGCAATGTTTCTCTCCCTCTCTTTCATTCCCTTCCCTTCTCTCTAAAAGTAAATAAATAAAAATCTTTAAGAAAAATTATTGGCATACAAGAAAGCCAATGATATTAAGGTATATATATTTCCCTATTCTGACTAACTTACTGAGCTCTCTTATTAATTTTAAGAGGGTTTATTTTAGACATGATTTTTTTTAGTATTTGATCTAGAATTATGTCATTAGTAAACAATGATGATTTTATCTCCTATATTTCATATTTTGTTTCACAATTTATTTTATTGGCATGAACTCAATGTATAATATTGTACAATAACATTTATAGCAGGGATTTTTGCTTTGCTCCTGATTTTAATGAGATGTCTTTAGTATTATATCCCGAAATGTGATACTGGGTTCCTTCTTTGATGATTTAATAATATCAAGAAAGTCTTCAACTTCTAGCTTTCTAATCTTTAAAAAAACAAGAATGGGTTGTATGAAAATATTTTTCAGCATGTAGGTATTATCTATTCTATAATATTTTTTTCTTATAATAAATCTGTAAATTATGGGGATAAAACTTGCTTGGTTGATTTAACATAAACTTGTATTTAGGTTGTCAGCAATTTATTTCAATTTTTTGAAAATATCAAAAAGAAATTGGCTTTTCTTTTTGTTTGAGTATTAGAGCTATGTTAGTTTCATAAAATAAATTATGTAGCTATCTATATCTTCCTGTACTTTGGAGCAATTTATGCAGTATTAGCTGTTTCTTCAACATTTGGAGAAACTCCATCTGTTTTCAGTCAGTACTTCTTTTACACCTTTTCCATGTGTCTGTGAGTGTGTATATTTGATTTTGACTCCTCCTTGAGTCAATTTCAGTAACTTAATTTTTAACAATAAGCTTACTTTCATTATTTTTTAATATTAAAATTGAGCAATGCAACACATTCTCTTTCATTTTAAATTGTCTGTTTTTACAGCCTCTATATCAGTGGTTCTCAACCCTCCTAATGCCATGACCCTTTAATACAGTTCCTCATGTTATGGTGACCCCCAACCATAAAATTATTTTTGTTGCTACTTCATAACTGTAATTTTCCTACTGTTATGAATTGCAATGTAAATATCTGATATGCAGGATGTATTTTCATTGTTACAAATTGAACATAATTAAAGCATAATGATTAATCACAAAAACAATATGTAATTATATATGTATTTTCTGATAGTCTTAGGCGACCCCTGTGAAAGGGCCGTTCGACCCCCCAAAGGGGTCGCAACCCACAGGTTGAGAACCGCTGCTCTATATCATCCCTTCATATAGGTATTTGCTCCTTGCATTGTAGCTTTTTTTCCTTACGTCAACTTTATTTTACTTTCTTTGTTGCTTGTTTGTTTAAAATGTACTTTATTCACTTTATTTGTTTATCTTTTTAAAATTCTCTAAAAGGTTGAATTGAATGATATACTTTAATCCTTTTTAAATGTTGAAATATGGTTTTGATTTTAGTTGTTTTAAAAAATACTCTTGTTTTTGTTTTGAGCAAATAAATTTTAAAGTGTCATTTGGGGGAAGACATAAATGTGTTTCTTGTTATAAAAACATCTATTTTTATTGTTTAAAGGTTTTAATTAATTTGTTGTTTTAATATAGAGTAGACAGATAATGTGTCTAGCTTAATTTCTTTTGGGAGGAAACTATTGAGGTTTTTGGTAGTAAAGTACATCAGAGTTTTTGTATAATGTGCATGACATTTGAGAAGAAATTTAAAGAGTACAAAATTTGCTTTTAAATGAACACTTCAAAACTGTTTTTATTACATTTTTTAGTATTTAAGATTTTAGAATTTATAACGATACTATGTTATATAGTTTATGGAGTCATATATCTAACCCTTTAATTGTAAATTTTACCTTTCATCAACATAAAATTGATTATTTTGACTTCTTCAAAGCTTTTACCTTGAATTATTTGCTATTTTCTTTGTAGTCCTTATTTTGTCGTAATTTTGTCCCAGTATGTATATATGCTTGACTTGTGTTGTTTCCCTTTTAGTCTTTGTAGTACATTATTTCACACCTTCCAGTAGTCTTTTCTTTTTAGTACATCTTTTGTAAATAGTAGATATAATTGATTATTTTTTTCCCCTTAACCTAAGCTGATAGGTTTCACTATATTTAAACAAGGCAATTAAAACCAATTAAATTTTTTCCTAAATTATATGACTGGTCTTTTTTAGACTCTTTTGTTCATTTATCATAAAGATCATGTCTTTTAGTATACAATTAAAATGACCAATTTTCAAAATTGTTTCTGATTTTAGGAGTCTATTTGGTTCAGGAGTGTTTCCTCCTCCCTTCCTTCTCCCTTCCTCCTTTCCCTTTCTCCTATCTTACTTTTAATTAAAGTCTGTTCACATGGTTGTGAAATATTCTTGAGCTATTTTTTCCTTCTAACTTACATCAGTGAGCTTCATCCAGACTCAGTCTTTAACAATAAACAGTCATTTCCTTCCAAAGGGCTCTGCTCACTTTCCCTCTGAGTGTTCTTGGATCTCTAGCTAGTGGTCATCTTACCATTCTCAGTTCTAGCTTAATCTTCAGACCCTGGCAGCTATCCTCCCATGGCACTGACAGACAGATAGAATTATCTTTTACACGTGTTGTCTATTTCTAACACCTGAGTAATTGGAGTTCCTTGCTGTCTGTTGAGTCACTGTTCTCCACTCATTCTGCTCCTGGTCCAGCATTTGACTTGTTTGAACTATACTTAGTAGGGTGCCATGCATCATACCAGTTCAGCAACAAATCTAACCTATTGTTTTCTAGGATTTGACTATCTTTATTTGGACAGCAGTATTTTGACCTCTTCAAAAAGGATGGACTGCTAGGTTGTTTGTTGTCATGGACTCTGTTAATGGCATATATTCTGAGCCAGAGGAAATTAGTTGAGAACTCACAGTAGACCTTTCCTTTCTTTTTGGTCATCAGATTTGCTCTGTTTCTGGAAACATGACATGTATTGAGCATTAGTTATTTTGCTCAGTACAACACTGCAAGTTAATTGGTATATTCTCTTGTTACTTGCAACAGATTAGATGACAATTTTAGATTTCAGTATTAATATGAAATTTGTTTTCTTCTGTTTCATATATATTTTTGCCACTGATGAAAAGATGCCATTGTTAACTAGAAGTCACAAACAACATAAGGAAAAAAAACCCACTGTCATGTTAATAATGGCCATTTATTGAGGTACTCAATAAAGATACTCTCTTTGGAGTACCTTTTCCTTCATTTGAAGGACTAGTGGATCTGTGTTGCCTGATTGCTTGCCATCTAAGCAATTAATTTGCCTTATTTTATGCATACTGAAGTGATATATTGTCAAGCTTTTATTTCTGTCCTGTGCTGGAAAAGTGAAGAGTCTGCCTATAATGAGTTTATCAGACTGATAATGTGCCATGTGGAATTAATCTAAAAAATTTACAATTGATTAAATCTGCCTTAAATACTTTTTATAAACAAAGTGGAATAATAATAAATAAGATCATGTTCTTATATCTGCCTCCAAAAAGTATATTGAATCTGAAAGACATGTAATTCACTTTATATTAGGTTATACTAAATCTTGTGATCTATCAAGCATTGGAAGTCATATGGTTTAAATTCTTGCATTTAGCTGATTTTAAAATATTTATTTATATGCTAAATGTCCTGAATGGGTGTTTTTGGCAGAGATGACACTAAGTATTGTAAACTTTATCTCCAGGAGTCTCTCTTTCCCTCTTTCTTCTCTCTTCCTTTTATCAAACAAAAGTGGGGTTCTGCTGCCTGCCATCACCCACAGGAAAATTCAGAAGACATGTGACATTCTCAATAAAAGGTAGACCTTGGTACTATTTGTGTTATGCTATGTCTCCTTTGATGTTTGCCTAGAGGGGTTCTCCTAGTGGGCTCATTGAAGCCTTCCACTTGGACCTTTGTTGCCTATATTCTGGCCCCTCCTCCCTTCAACATACCCATATATTCCCATGTTTTCTTGGGGTACTAGTTTCTGCTCAATTAACATGATAATCTATTAAATACTAATATGTTATCAATAAGGTAAGATTCTCATTTAATAAAAATTTCTGGTGAACATGTCTTAGACAAAGAAATAAATAGCGTTTTTTGAATTTTAGGTGAATACGAACAATAGTTGGGTTGGATAGAACCTTTCAAATCATAATATTGTTGGAGACTTTTTGAGGATTTGAGGTTGTGAGCCAGGGAATAGGCACTTTTAACCCTTTCTACAACATTCCTAAACCAAGGTTGGTGAATCCAAGAAGCTCACCATGTAAGGAATGGCCTTCCAGGTCCTGAATTAAAATGAAGCAAGTTAAGCTTTTGGAAAACTAAATGAATTGTAGCTGTGCATACACAAATTAAAAATACCTTTAATCATTGAGAACATGGTACATCAAATATCCAAACCAAATGAAAGATATCAAACCTTTAGCAATTCAAACCCAACAAAATACAGGATTTGAGATTTGGGAAGTTTCATTTTATAAATGCAGTAAGCCTTAAGTCAGGCCCAACTGGTTCAGACCATCTCACAGGAGATACGGGAAGAAATTGTGTGTGAATGTTCAAACTGGAACTGTGACAACAATAGACTAATTTGAACACTCCACTGACCCTTAAGAAGGCAAATGAAGAGCAAAAAGATTATTGGTTTGGCCAATCAATACTGGCCTCATGGAGCTCAAGATAACACAAAGAATCTACACACCCCCTTTAAAAGCTGAGATACATAGTTCTTGAATATTCCCAGAAAAATAATTGTACATATGTGTTCAGAATCCCTGAAAAAGAAAATGACAGGGTATTTAAGCATCAATTTACAAAAATATTGTTTTGCAAAATTCTCCATGAAAATAGCATTCACTGTAAATGTAAGTTATATTTCATGAGTAAGAAAGAGCCTTATAGTGTTGTCCATAGAGAAAACTCTTTATGCTTAGCCCCAAATCTAAGTTTTTAGATTTTGGTTTGAATACAATAGCATAACTACATTTGAATTCTCTTTTATAATTTGATTTTTTAATACCTTGGGAATATATAAAATTATGAGTGAAAGCTTTTATGATATATCATGAGGCTAGAGAAAAAGTTCTATAATCAATTTCTCTGGGAATGCAATTTGTAACATGTTCTGAAGTCCCAGCACAATACCACCTGATATCTATGAAATCCACACTTAGAGAAATGATACTGTGAAATGAGTTTAGACTTTTCTATGAATCTTTACATAAACATAGTAGATATGCTTACATTATTTTTAATAAAAGTAACTGGAACTATTAATAAAAGTCTAGAAAAAGAGACATTCTTCAATTTTTATGGTAAGAATATTGGCTCAACCTTTTGAGGATACATCAGTGTGCGATTCAAAAGCTTAATGATATTACATCATCCAGAAATCCACCCTACGAAAACAATCATAGATGTACACAAAAATATGTTACAAAGATAAGCAACACTATTTATTAACATGAAAAATTAGAAACAAGTCATTAGAGAGCTGCTAAATTAGAGATAATTCCTTCTTTGGGTAAGGTTTTCTTTTATTTTTATTTTTGATAGAAACAAGATAGCAATAAGGAAACTAGCAGACGTACAAGCTCTTAAAAGTTTTTACTACCTCTTTTACAGTAACATGTATTCTATTATTATTGCCTCTTCCTGAGGCCCAAGGTGTGAGTCTATCTTAGCCCTGTGTTCCTGGGCCTGAGATAGCTTCACCTAGTGGTGGAGGTGATGTTGGCAATGTTGACCAAGGCTCAGTATATCCTTGGTAAGCCCCTGCAAGGGAGGAATGAGATTCCCTTTATTAAGGGCATTGCTTTTCTGAGGGCAGAAATTAAGAAAATGTCTCATCTCATTTGGAAGGTTCAAGAGGTTTTTTTTCTCTTTTTTAATAAAAATTTAAAAATAAGCAATCAAGTGAACAGGAAATTTTTTTCAACAGAAGGGTACTCTTGAACATAGAACCTATAGACATTCTCTGACTTTATGACATCTACATAGCCCATCTCTAGGAAGAGATACATGGTACATAGCATATCTTATTTATGAATTATAAAATCATCCCAGTTTGTTAATTCTACATGCTTCTCATAGAGAAGGAAGAGTAGATACATGACAGCAGGGGGATTTTTAAAAAATCCTTCTGTATTTTTTTTAAGAAAAAAGAAAGTATCAAAAATATGAATAAGAAGATATAGGAAAGGAAAAATCCTCACTGACAAAGGCAAACAGTAAAACAAGGATAAATCTTGTAAAAAGATTATAAGGCTGAAGTGGGAAGATCATGTGTAATTACAACAATAAATTAAGAGACACACACAAAAAAGGTAAAAAATAATGGCATTAACATAATTGTGGAGGGGTGAGTAAAAATTGTAGTAATTTTAAAATGTGTTTGAACTTAAAATAGGTTGCTATATGCATAGCTTGAAATATAGGGAGCACATGGTAACCACAAACCAAAAATCTACAAGACATATACCAGATATAATGAGAAAGGAACCCAAACAAAACATTATAGAAAGTCATCAATGTACAAGATAAAGGAATAAGAAAAGAGCAGGACTTTTGGCCAATATGGAGGCTTAGACTGACATGCTCTGTCTCCCTCCACAACTAAGAAGGACTACAACTACCGCAAAACCAGAAATAACCAGAAGTTCCAGAAAATAAAGCTACATAATGGCAGGAAACAAATTGATATTTAGATATTAGTTGCATTTTTACATAACAGTTGCAAAATATCATAAAGTTAAGAAAACAATCCCATTTATAATCATATCAAAAATAATAATGTACTTAGAAATAAATTTAACCAAGGAGGTACAAGATCTGTACTATAAGAAAACTATAAGACATGGAAGAAAGAAATGGAAGAAGACACAAAATAAATGGAAATATCTACTATGCTCACAGATAGGAAGCATTAACATTGTTAAAATGTTCATACTACCCAAAGCAATCTACCAATTCAATGCAATACTATCAAATACCAATGGCATTTTTCACAGAACTCAAATGAATAATCCTAAAATTTATATGGAACCACAAAATACCCTGAATAGCCAAAGCAATCTTGAGAAAGGAAAACAAAGTTGAACAGAAACAAACTCATAGACATAGAGCATAAATGGATGGTTGCCAGATTGGAGGGGGATTAAGGACTTGGGTGAAAAAGGCGAAGGGATTAAGAAGTACAAATAGGCAGTTACAAAATAGTTATGGGGATGTGAAGTAAAGCTTAGGGAATATAGTCTATAAAATTATAATAACTATATATGTATGATATCAGGTGAGTGCAAGACTAATCAGGGGGATCACTTTGTAAGTTATATAAATGTCTAACCATTATGATGTATACTTGAGAATAACATAATATTGAATGTCAACTGTAAATGAAAAAATTTATTAATTTAAAAATCAAGAACAAAATTGGAGGCATCAGTCTGCCTGATACCAAAATATATTACAAGCTATATCAAAACAGCATGACTAGCATAAAAACAGATACACAGGTCAATGGAACAAAATAAGAGTGCCAAGAAATAAACCCACATCTAAATGGCAAAGTGGCAAGAATATACAATGGGAGAAAGATAGTATTTTTTTAAAAACGGTGTTGGGAAAACTGAACAAACACATGGAAAAAATAAAACTGGATCACTTTCTTATACCATATACAACAATTAACTCAAAATGGATTAAAGACTTAAATATAAAACCTGAAACCATAAAACTCCTGGAAGAAAACATAGGCAAGATTCAGGAAGTGCAGATCATTCTAAGAAGCACCAACAAACAATAGGAGTCACAAAAATGGGGAGACAGAGAAACAACCCCTCATCGAAAGGAAAGGTAGAATCCCCAGAAAGAGTGCTAAATGAAATAGAGGGGAGCCAACTATCAGATATGGAATTCAAAACATGGATTATGGAGAAGCTCAATGAACTCAGTGGAAACTACAAGGAACTCCAGAAAAACTACAAGGAACTTACTGAGAATTACACCAGCATGAAAAAGGACATAGAAGCTATCAATAAGAGCCAGGAGGAAATGAAGAATACAATCTCTGAATTGAAGAACACAGTAGAAGGAATTAAAAGCAGGCTAGAGGAAGCAGAAGATCGGATCAGCGAGCTGGAGGACAATGTAGACAAAAACTCCCAGACAGTTCAACAAAATGAAAAAAGACTGAGCAAGACTGAAGAGGCTCTAAGACAGCTGCAGGACAACATGAAACATAATAATATCCATATCACAGGAATTCCAGAAGGAGAAGAAGAAGAGCAAGGAATAGAAAACCTCTTTGAAAAACTAATGACAGAAAATTCCCTAACTTGGTGAGAGAAAGAGTCACTCCAGTCCAGGAAGCACAAAGGGTCCCAATGAAGATGAACCCCAACAGGCCCACTTCAAGACACATCATAATTAAAATAGCAACTTTGAAAGACAAAGAGAGAATCCTAAAAGCAGCAAGAGAGAAGCAACTAATAACATACAAGGGAGCTCCAATAAGGCTATCATCAGATTTCTCAGCAGAAACACTACAAGCCAGAAGGAAATGGCAAAAAATATTCCAAGCAATGAAAAACAAAGGCCTAGAACCAAGAATATTCTACCCAGCAAGACTCTCATTCAAAATGGAAGGTGAAATAAGGAGTTTCCAAGACAAAAGAAGGCTAAAAGAATACATCTCCACCAAACCAGCATTGCAAGAGACGCTAAACGGTCTGCTTTAAGAAGATGAAGAAACAGAGAGAGACAGAGAGGAACATGAGTACAAATGGGGAAAATGACAATGAATAAGTACTGAAAGAAAGAAGGAACTTCTATCATTTGCAACAACATGGATGGAACTAGAGAGAATTATGCTTAGCGAAATAAGCCAGGCAACGAAAGAAAAATACCTTATGCTATCACATATTACAGGAAACTAATGAACAACAAACAAACAAACAAAGAAAACGTAGGCAGTAAACTCTTTGAAATCATTCAATAATATTCTTCCTAATATGTCTCCTTGCACAAGGAAAACAGAGGAAGAATAAATAAATGGAGCTACATTAAACTAAACAGTTCTTGCACAGTGAAAGAAATCAACAAAACAAAAACACAAGCTAATGAATAGGAGAAGATAGTTGACAATAATTCACCCAATAAGAGGTTAAATCCAAAATATAAGATTGGGCAAAAATAATGTCTGATTTCAAGGTCTATTTTAAAAATGAAAAAGCCCATGATTATGAAAATACTTATTCATTAACATAACCTCCTTTGCTTTCTAAAACCTTATTCCATCTGTCAACTAGCTTATAAATGCCACGCTTGTAAAATTCTTTAGGTTTTGAAGCAAAACATGAATCCACCTCATTTTCAACCTCTTCTCTTGATGTCAACCTAAGACCATCAAAATGGTTCTGTAGTCCCTGAAACAAGTGATAATCAGAAGGAGCAAGGTCAGGAGAATATGGAAGATGAAGCAATCTTTCCCAACCAAGCTCTTTCAAGAAATTTTTGGTGAGTCAAGCTGTGTGAGGATGAGCATTATCATGATGGAAGATGACACCCTTTCTGTTGACTAAGGAGGGTCGCTTTTGGTTCAAAACTGCTTTCAAGTGATGAAGTTGTTCACAGTAAAGAATAGCAGTAATTGTTTGATTGTTGTTTAACAGTTTGTAACGGACAATTCCTTTCATATCCCACCATACACTCAACATGATCTTTTTTGGATGAAGTCCTCCTCTTGGTTGTTGAACTCTTCTTCCTCTTCGACTGATCCATGATTGGCAGCATTTAATGTTATGGTAAAGAATCTACTTCTCATCACCTGTAACGAGCCTACCTAAAAATGGTGCCTGAGGTGTCACTAAAACAATGATTCCCAACAAGCAACATGCTGTTGCAGATTCTCTGGAGACAGTTCATGTGGGACCCATTTTCTAACTACTGAAACCTTTCCTAGCCTTTTTATTTGGTGTAACATGGTCACATGGGATATGTTAAATTGTTCTGCAAGTTTCCTAGAGATAATGGTGGGGTTTTCTGAGACAATAGCTTCCAACACTTTGGAATCAAGTTTTTTTGGATGACCCTGTTTTGGCTCATTTTTCAAACTGAAATTCCCACTTTGGAAATGGGAAAACCACCTCCTGCAGCTTCTTTCAGTCACTGCGTCATTCCCATAAGCGCTCTGAATAGACTTTGCTGCCGTACTTGCATTGGCACCTTTATGAAACTCATAGAGTAAAACATTTCTAATGTGGTCTTTAGATGGGACAAACATGGGTGCAAATATTTCAGACAATTATGAGAAATACTTTGATAATCTGAAAAATAAGGTATAAATTAGTCACTGTAACATCAAAAATTGTAAGGAGAGGCACAAATTTAATAAATACTATCTAAACCTTTCTTTTAAAAAAGTCGGACATTATTTTTGCACCAACCTGATATATAAGGAACTCATACAATCCAAAACCAAAAAAAAGCAAAACAGAACAACAACAAAAAAACCCTATCAGATTATAAAATGGGTAGAGGACCTGAATAAACATTTCTCTTAAAAAGACATCCAAATGGCCAATAGACATGTGAAGATATTCTCAACACCACTAATCACTAGGGAAATGCAAATTAATACTACAATGAGATATCACCTTACACTTGTCAGAATGACTATCATTGCTAAATCAACAAACAACAAGTATTGGTGAGCCTGTGAAGAAAATGGCATCCTCATGCACTGTTGGTTGGATTATAAATTGATGCAGCCGCTATAAAAAACAGTATGGAGGTTCCTCAAAAAATTCCTATGCACCAGCAATTCCACTTCTGGGTATTTATCTGAATAAACCCAAAACACTAATTTGAAAAGACATATGCATCCCATATGTTCACTGCAGCATTATTTACAATAATGAAGATATGAAAGCAACTTAAATGTCTATCAATAGACAAATAAATAAGATGTGGTACATATATACAATTAAATATTACTCAGCCATAAAAAGCAATGTAATCTTCTCATTTGTGACAATATGGATGAACTTAGAGGGTATTATGTAAGTGAAATAAGTCAAACACAGAAATACGATATCATATGACTTTACTTATACATGGAATCTAAAATTCAAAGTAAATGAGCAAACAAAACAAACAAACTTATAGATACAGAGAATAAATAATGGTTGTCAAATGGGAGGGCGATGGGGGGGTTACATGAAAAAAAAGAAGGTATTAAGAAGTACAAATTGGCAGTTATAAAATAGGGGGATATAAAGCACAAATAGGAAATACAGTCAGTAATACTGAAATAACTATGTATGATATCATATGGGTACTAGACTTATTCAGATTATTACTTCATAAGTTAAATAAGTGTCTAATCACTATGTTGTACACCTGAAACTAATATAATATTGTATGCCAACTTTAATTGAAAAATAAAAAAATTTTAAAGTCTCCCATAATAAAATTCAATTGTCAACAGTGATTAATTAAATTAATTATAGTATTGCTACACTGTAGGTTATTATGAAGCCATTAAAAATCATGCAATAAAAAAATGTACATGACAAACAAATTACAAGCTAACATGGGTAATTGAATTCTAATTTTGTTCATTACAAATTGAGAAAAATAATTCTGAATGTATTTAAAGCCAGACATCCACAACATTAACATCTTTGTTTGGTGGTAGTAAGAGTGGTGGTTTTTATTTTCTTCAGGGTGCTTTTTGGTAGTTTTAAAAATTCCCATCAATCTTGTACTGCTTTTGTATTCAGAAAATAAATGGCCATAAAAAATTATTTATTTACCCAATAATTACTTACTGAATATCTATCATGTATCAGATATACTAATACTAGGAATATAATAGTCAACACGAGGAAAAGTTTTAACTTTCAGAGCTTATTTGTAGTAGGGTGAGGGCACAGAAGACAAGCCAATGAACAAATAAATATATAGTATGTCACATGGTGATACACATTTTGGGAAAGAGAAAGAAACAAAATCAGGAAAGGGAGATAGGTGTGTGGGGACTGAAAGGGAGGGCAATTTTAAATAAGGAAGGCTGAATGTTGGGAAAGTATGAAAATTTCAACTGAGTGCATTTGAATTTCAAGTCCTTACTGGTGACCACAGCTTGTTTCAAGAAGTAAATAATTATTAGGCCCAGAGGAACTCAGACACCTCCATAAAATCACAGAAAAGGCAGCAACTCAGAAAAGGCACCTGGTGCACAGGTGAAGCAGCTTAGAGGGTGATCTAGGTGTCAAGAGAGCCAATAGTACTAGCAGAAGCTCTGCAATGAACCTAGATTGTCCAATTGTAAGTATATAAAGTATTACATATTCTAATTAAGCTCTTTGCACAAGCACTTGTGACAAAGCTGAAAAGTGCACCTCAGCATATACCTCTTGATTCTATAGAAACGTAAACTTTGCCACCCTAAAATGTGTCTCTCTGGCATAGGAGTTATTTTGTTTTTAAGATATAAAAGACTGAGGAACAACTTTTGATCTTTCTCCAACCTGGAATGTAAAATAGAAGGCCTTTTCCAGGAGGAACTGTAGTCATAGTTTATCTATGTGGTAAGCAAAGAGGAAGCTAGCAAGATCAAAGTCCTCTCTGTGATCTACTGTCTCTAGATGGCCCAGTAAATGTTTCTTTACTAAATATTGTTTTCCTTCTCCTTAGTCCAGAATTACCTATATACGTCATTTTTTCTGTCTTTGGAATTCTTATGCTTCTGTGAATTCTCCCATGAGCAAATATTAAAATTTTATTTTCTTCTATTTATATGCTTTATGTCATTTTATTATTAGACCAGCCAGAAGAACCTAGTAGGGTAGAATAAAATTTCTTCCTCCCCAACAATAGGGTGGATAGACAGACAGATAAAGATGGCTTAATTATCTATTCACAATACCTGCTTTCCCTGGGAAAGTGCGAGTGCCCTCTTTTCTCTCTCCTCCAAGCTTGGCCTCACTCAGTCAGGCATTCAGAAAAGTACAACATGGACAACCAAGCCTGAGTGGAGGTTTTGCCAGTCTAAAAGGCTGTGTACTTTGCCCTGTCCAGGGGGAATGGTGAGCCAGTTGGCATCAAGAAAATTGTTTAGAACACAAACAGTCTCCCCTGCTCTCCTGATAGACACTTTCATATAGTGAAATGTTGTTGTTTGCTTAGAAGTTGTCTTTGTCCTTTGGGGCTGCTATAACAAAATACTACATATTGGGTGGTCTATAAACAATAAATATTTATTTCTCACAGTTCTGGAAGCTGAGAGACCAAGATCAGGCTGCCAGCATGGTTGGGGTGAGGGTCCTCTATTAAGTTGCAAACTGCCAACTTCTCTCTGTATCCTCATACAAGGAGGCTAGAAGGGAATTCCATGAAGTCTCTTTTATAAAGGGCACTAATCCCATTCATGTGAGCTCCACCCTCATGACCTAAGAACTTCCCAAAAGCTCCACCTCCTAATACCATCACATTTGGCATTAGGATTTCAACATATATATTTTAAGGGAGCGGGGCAGGCACAAACATTGAAACTGTGAAAGAAGTATTCCTGAATTCCAAGAATTCCCACATTTACATTTAAACAAAACACAAAGTGTATTTCAAGCCCAAATGTAAATTATTTTATGCTGCTCTACACTTTATAAATTGAGAGGAAAACAATTTACTTGGTGTGGAGAATTTTATCTATAACTGCTATGAATGATTTTGAAATTATGTTTGAGTCTCTGTGTATTCACCATTTCTGATCCAGATATGGCATGCCTGGGATAAAATCAGCACTTTATAAATGATGTCTGTGATAATGAGGATGACATGATGGTGATGCTTAGAGGGATATTGACAAACCCATTCTTGCTAATGCATAGCAATATTGCCACAATGTTTTGTCTCTCCCAGAAGCATTTGTGTTTAAAAGAGGACTGCAAAGAGATGTTAGGTAGAGCCTAGAATAAATGTTGAATGTGTGATTTGAGGACCTGACATTTGAAAGTAAGTGTGAGGTTGGCTCTAGGTCCTCCAAACTAGTCTCATGGTCACCTACAGATTCTGATTCTATAGAAACCCAGCACAGATTTCATCCCCTTGGTATCAACTAAAATAGTTATTCTTGTTCTTCATCCTCAAGAGCACAAACCTCTGGAGAGGAACTTCTCTATCCACTGTTTCATGTCCAGAAACTTCATCCCTCTTTAGGGCACAGAAAGCTAGCTCTCCTCTCTGGATCCACTTCTTTATTTCCACATGCAGACCAGGAAAGGGAGGGTACAGGTATGTGATAATTAAATCTGTTGCCTTTTAAGGGACATCAAGTCTACTGAATCCAGGTTTCTGGACACATATTCCAGTAGATTTTACTACATATTGAAGATGAAAGAGAAATGGATTCAGCACAATTACATATTAATTATCCATGACCTTTTGGCTCTCTGCACAGTGTCAGAAATTTTGAGATCCTCAAACTATCCTCTGCTGGATAAGGAAAGAATATAGCAAGCAGGATAATATCATTTGTCAGTTTCATTTACAGCTCGTTGAGCTAGGCTGAATTAATGAGTACCTATTAGGCAGACTTGCAAGGATCTCTTTCAGATTCTTAAAGAGTACCATACAAGTTAATCTTATGGTGGTAGAATAATAAATAGTAGAAACAGAAAAAAAAATCCTTCAAGCTACTCAGATTGACATTTTTTAAGAGTGGCTACTTTTACTACTCGAGAGCATTCCTGCTATTGGGCAAAGAGCAGGCACTTATACAACACCTCTTATGTGCATGTCATTGGAGGAGCACACAGGGCTTATGACAGTTAATAACGAGAGAATTACCTTTTTTAGCTTTCTAAAATAAGTACTTTCTTTGTGCTTGGTCTGGCACTATACTTTACATGTTAAATATATCACCTCATTTAATCATGTCCCAATTGGAAAAGGACAAGTTTGAGCCTTGCAGAGGTTAAATCAATATTAGCTTGATATTACACAGTCAGGTTCAGGATATAACCACAGGTGTGACCCTAGATTCTGTGGTCTTAACTTTTATACCATACATTCCTATAATTTTGAATGGCTGTTGAGGCTTTAGTATTATTACTTTAGTATTATTACTTTTATCATCATCACTCTGATACCCTATATGCCAGAATTAATTGTTAAAATTGCTGAATGTGCTACAGCAAAAGAGCAAAGACATGCACTGAAATAGGTTGGGAGAATGCAATATTGGCTTTTAATTCCCTGTTGTTGTGGCCTGAACAATTTTGAAGTCATTATGGATATTTAAGACAGATTTGGATAAAGTGAAATAGTGGTGTTCTCTTTCCTGTGTACCATGGTGCTTAGCAGAGGGAGAGAATGACCAATTGCAAAAGTGATCAACAATTCTGAGTAATGGGAGACAGTAACATTCTGTATAACAGAAAAATTTTAAGGTATTATTACACCTCAATTTTACTATTATACACACTTATTACCTGTGAAGGTTTAGAAGACTGCATATGCACTTGGAATGTAAGGTTGAATTGAATGCTGTGCTTGTCTTCAAAGTGCAGCTGGGTAAACAATTATAATGCATTTGTTACATCTTATAATAGAGGCTCATAGAAAGTGGTATAGGAACAGGTATAGAAACAATTCTGCCCAATGATTAAGAGAAGATTTACATTGTCAATGAAGAACAGGTTTTAAGGGTATGCTGGTACTAGAGCTGAGGTGATAGCATAATGAGCAGCTGATGGAGGGCTTGATTCTGGGGTCTAGTAGGTCCTGTCAGAGTAAATGAGACAAAGGATCTGGGAGGTCCCAAAAGAAGAAAGAAGGTGAATGTACAGGACACAGGTACTGGCATCAGAAGGATGTACTGACTGGTGAGGTGAGCACAAAAACAAGGAAGTCTGGTGGTTGGTAAAGAGCAGTGGACCAACTGGCATGTAGGTGCAAGCACAAGAAATGGAGTCTGGACACAAGCACCAGGGTTCAGGGTCAAGGCTCTACAAATTCCTGTGAAACTTGGTCAGGGGCCCTTAGAAGTTAGGGCCTTAAGTGTGTCTTAATGAACAAGATAAGAGTGAGAATAGCCTTAAACCTGACTTAGCCATGAACCTTAATGCTTCTGGTGAGGGGCTTGTTAAATCTCAAACTGAGCATGGATAAGGTTGGCTTCAGAGTCTGAGTGACTGTGAGTATAGGACAAGGCAGAGACTAGGAGGAAATAATAAGTTCCAGCTAGGCGGAGCAGAAGGGGCCAAAGAGCTGCCACATATCATTATAGGTAATTCAGTAGGCATTTCCTTGTCATTTTAGGACGTTAACTGCTGAAGGTTTACTTAGCATTTTGTTATGAGTAATGACATTGGTGGAATAATTATGTCACTAGTAAGTCATCTGACAGTCCTGTCTATTACTATCGATATCTATATAAA
Organism: Furipterus horrens; assembly: GCF_987537825.1. Lineage (NCBI taxonomy): Eukaryota > Metazoa > Chordata > Mammalia > Chiroptera > Furipteridae > Furipterus > Furipterus horrens. Next base: position 132,168,576 of record NW_028327176.1, on the reverse strand, counting down.
ATTTAAAAAATATTTTTAGAATATAAAAGGTTTCTAATTATGGTACCTTATTCTATCACTTGAAAAAATTAGCACTTTAATATTTAATTAATTCATAATTTTAGATAATTTAACAGGGGCTAGCCATAAGTTTATCTTTGATTGATTTGCATTAACTATCTTTTACAATGCTCATTAAGTTGGGCGAGATTACAAGAAAAATGTTTAAATCACTTTTAAAAATAGTTCTCAAGTATTCTTAATTACTTTCACAGCTACCATTTATATATCAATATTTGATTGATATTTAAATAGTAATAATCATTATCTATTGATGAAGGTAGTTTCTTTAGTAATATTTACTTGCCGTCTTTGTGATAATACTCTGAATCATTGTGATATTTATGATAGTTAGGACTCTATCAATTTTAAGTAACAGAAACTCAGCTTGAACAAGCTGGGCTCCATTTCTCAATTGCAGAAATAACACAAGTTCAGCTGGGCTCCTGGAATAACTGGAACAAGGAAAGAAATAAATCCCTCTCCTCCTACGTTTGGCAGGCTTTCCTTACATGGAGCAGTGCCATGACTACCCTTAGTGGCAAGTTTCCACATTTCATTCCATCCACCATGTCAGAGAAACTACAACTGTTTCTCCCTGTTCTGAATTTAAATATTCTGGTAAGGGTTATGGTTGTTATAACTCGAATCAGTTGTCCATCCCTGGACAAATCAGTATAACCAAGAGAGTCAGAGTGTTATAGTTGGGCCAACTTAATCACTCATGTGCAGATTAACTATTCTAATATAAAAAATAAGGTATTTTTTTAAAAGGAACTTAAAATATGTAAGTAAATGAAAGGTATCCCATGTTCCTCTATGGGAACCCTCAGTAATTCACATTGTTCATTCATTCAACAAATATTTACTCAGAATCTTTCATATGTCATGGCAATGCTCCCGAAAATATTTATAATTTTATTGTAATTTAAATTAAACCCCAGATGAATTTTTAAGGACATTGACAAGCTGACTATAAAGTTGATAAGGAAGATGTCATTTTCAATATATGTAGATATAAAATCTGATACAAACTACAACCTAAAGGGAGGGAGAGACCTACATTGTGGTTAGGTTCTTAAATTTCATTTGAAGTGGTAAAATACTGACTCTAAATAAAGTGTGAAAAGTTAAGTTTAACCACTGAAAAAACTATTCAAGAAATGTATTTAAAGTACAATAGAAAAATTAAAATGTTAAAATAACTCAAAGGAAAGTGGGAGAGGAGAAACAAATGAATAAAAAATGGAGGAAACAAAAAAACAAATAATAAAATGCTAGATCTTAATAGAAAGACATAAATAATTACATAGAATGTGAATGCTAAAAATATATCAATTAAAAAAGAGATTGTAAGAATGAAAAATTTTAAATGAGACCCAATGATATGCTGTCTATAAGAAACATATTTTGGTTATAATGATATAGTGGATAAGAAACACATTTTGAATAACATAAGTAGATATAATAATAGATGGTAAAAGAATAAAAATATGTATCATGCAAGCACTAATTAAAAGAAAACTAGTATTATTATATTCGTCGTCGGCAGCCGTCCGTCTCGAGAGACGATGGTGTAGCTTCTTAAGAGTCTATCTGCACCGCCGAGAATGGCTGTGCAGTCCAACTCGAGAGTGACACGGTAGTATCTGTCTCCTCCCGTGTTGAATCGACATCTTGCGATGACGCTGAAGCTACAGAGCCTGGGCAGGGTAATATGGAGGGTCTGCTGTTGCCCATGCAGCAGACCCCCCCTCTCTTCGCAGCTGAAGGGTCCAAGGGAAAGACGGAGTCAATACAGCTTGGCTTCAGGTGCGCCGCAGGAGTTGCCGGTGTTGACTACAACGTCAAACCGCCTTAGGGACTCCGGCTCCGGATTTTCTGTCGGGGTTTACTCCCTTAGCCTTTCCCCTGAAGAGGTATGCCGCAAGGCAGCGGAGGTTTTTTGGAGTCAGAGTTTTCCTTCTCTGATGTACCCTGACTGGAAGATCGAACCAGCGACACTTAGCTCGCAGGCCGACGCTCAATCCACTGAGCTAAACCAGCCAGGGCTTATTATTATATTAATATTATACAAATAAATATACCAGAAATAAAGGACATGATATAATGAAAAAATGGTCAATAAGACTAAACAATCTTTTTTTAATTTTTATTTTTATTGTACTTTTTCCATTACCATTTATCCCCCTTATAACCCTTTTCATCTCCACCCACCCCTCCCCCATCCCAGTCATCACACTGTTGTCCATGTCCATGAGTAATTTTTTTTTTTTTTGCTCATTCTCTCCACCCTCTAACCCTTCCCCACCCAGAGCTGTCAGCCTGCTCTCTATCCATGAATCTGTCTCTATTTTGTTTGCTGGTTTTGTTTGTTCATTTGATTCCACATATGAGTGAAATCATATGGTATTAGTCTTTCTCTGATGGCAGTCAACCAAAGGACTAAAGTACTGACCAAGGAGATCTGAGTTGCTCTTTTGGTTGTGGGAGGATTGTAACCTTAATGCTGGAAGCCTGACTTAAGATGTTTTCCTTGGACTCTGCTTTGATATAAAGCTCACTCGACTTACATGATGAACTTAAATTAATTGAATCTAAGATGTTGAATCACAGAAACTGGCTTTCAGAGAAGAAGAAATTATCTCAAGAATAGAAATCAGGTGATTACTAAGAGGGAGGGGATGTTTCACTTGAGCAAAGGCCTTTGGAAAATGTATATTAAGAAAAAGTCTATCTAATGAGGTCTATCTGACCTTTATGACCATAATATTGGTTATAGCTGAATTTCAAATAGGTTTACTCTATATCTTTTTGTTTTGGATTTGATTAGTGTTCTATGGTTTGCTTCTGCAGTTAGTGAAAAGTAAAATGGAATAAAAATATTTTGAATAAAAAATATCTGATAGTAAATAGTTAATAATGGCCTGATGGTTAACACGTCTTGTTATGTATTTAGAACACTCTCTCTTTTAATTTTAGCAACAAAAATGACAATAGACAAGCATAGGGAGGAAAAATATTATTTGGGTGTTTTTACCTGAAGAATTATTGAGTACACGTTACTTTTCATATACATGAACTAGAAATAGCTAAAGTAAACTACTCCTCACTTAGTTATGACTCTAGGAAATAAAATTTTGTGGGGATATTTCCTGAATTCTGTTCAATGATGCATTAATCTCCTGGAAGTATGCTAGTAGTCATTTCTTAGAAGGGTCTATGATCAAACGAGTTTGGGAAACTTGAAATTAAATGAAAGTAAACATTTATTTCACAGCTGGTTTCGCAGAACCATTTCATGTAGTAATGTGCCTTGTGTCTCTCCAAGGTGTGATACAATGTGAAATGTTTCCTGATCTTTCACCCAAAATTGCCATTAACAGGTGGCATAATACAGTCTTGGAAAACATATAATGGAAGGTTTCTGCTATTTCTTTGAAGGACATAATACTCTGCAACTGCTGTATTTTGCTCATTTTGTTTTACATTGTTTTGGTTCACCTTTTGAAATTTATATCCTCCAACATAAAATTAGCTTCCATTGTTTCCTTTTTGTTTTCGAGGGATCGAAACAATATATCCCTTTTACAAGCAATATGTTATCTTTATTCTTTCCCAATAAGAGATGTACAGAGCATTTGTTTATTTGTTAGTTTATTTTTTTATTATAAAATTTCCAGGCATGTAAGAAGGTCTAAAGATGATATTCTGAATCCTTGTGGAAGTACTAGCTTTAAGAAATTAAATAGCACAATAAATCTGAGTGTTCCTGGTCTTCTTTTATTCCTCATGCACTGAATGTAAGAGTTAGCATCTCTTGAATTTCGAAATTTCTAATGCCAATCTTTGACTTTGTGAGTCTTTTGTGTGAATGGTATGGTACTGCATATGTCCCTCTGAACTCTTTTTTCTCCCACCTTCATCTTGTGTTTGCGAGTTATGTTAATGCTTTCAAGGAAACCATGATTGAAAAACAAACTTGGGGTGACTGGCAAACTCATACTTGCTGATTTGGGAGTCTTTCCATTATTAAGGCTTAATTATGGCCTAATATGTGGTCAGTTATCATAAATGTCCCCTTTGTTCCTGAAACGTGTCTATTCTCCAATTTTTCAATGCTGTTCTCCAATTTTCAATGCTTTTATCTATTATAAGCTCACATACTTGTTTTGCCTACTTATTTCTCAGTTCCTAAAAAAGTTGTTTTAATATATTCTGCATCCAAGTACATTCAATTGCCTTGACTCACTTTGTCAATTTCTTTTGTAATTATTTCCCTTTTTCTTTATGTCCATTTTGGCTTGTTTTTAGGCACAAAGTAATTTAGAATTATCGTGTTATGTATTCTTAGGGAATGAGAGTATTAAATTATGTTACAGGCTCCGCTTTAGCAATGTCTTTCTCTTTTTTTAAACCTTTAAGTATATTTTGTTTGATAATAATATAGCTATACCTATGTTTAACAAACTGATTTTTAAACATATTTCTGGGTTCTTAAGTGTTACAAGTCTCTTTAAACAATACAGCTAGGATATTTTAACACAATCTGAAAATATCTGCCTTGAACTGATCAATTACTTATATTTCTCATGGAGTTGTACTTTTTCCTAATAGTTACTTTTCGCTTTCAATTTACCCTGCTTTTTCTTCTTTTCTAATATTAGAGTGACTTATTTGGGAATGATTGAAATATTTTTACTTTGTGTTTTCTCTACTGACTTGGAAGTTATAGCTAATTCTATTGTTTTCTTTTTTTAAAGATTTTATTTATTTCCTTTTAGAGAGAGGGAAAAGGAGGGAGAAAAAGATGGAGAGAAACATTAGTGTGTAAGAGATACCTTGACCGATTTTACCTCTCGCATGCCCCCAAACGGGGACCTGTCCTGTAACGCAGGCATGTGTCCGGACTGGGAATTGAACCGGTGACCTTTTGCTTCGCAGGGTGGCGCCCATTCCACTGAAACACACCAGCCAGGCTTCTGTTTTCATCTTAATAGTCATTTTTAAACATTTCACATGTTTAACAAATTCTAAAGTTAATATATATGTATGTTCCTTCTGAGCAATTCGGTATGCTTTGATTTCCATTAGTTCCTTCCCTTTTTATTCATTAGTAATTCAGCACATTGGGTTTACACCCCTGCTAGCTGCCAGCTCTTTTCTGGGATGTCTCCAGGTGCAGCAGCCTGTTGGTTAGGGCTTTGTGTCCACTCCACCTCACAGTGTTTCACAGCTGACTGGTGAGGCTGGTGGCCAGGGCAGACATGGAGAAAGTGCACCTGCCTCGGGCTTCCAAGAGAAGCTGAAAAGGTCCCCTGAGGAGGTGGGCCATGTCCAGGAAGGAGCCGGGTGGCTCCCGTACTGACTTTGAGCAGGACCTGGCCCCTGGGACAACAGTGGGGCAGGCGCCAAAGCTCCCACAGAGCCAGTGGCCAGACACGGTGATGTCAGGCAGGTGGGGCCTCAGTGGTATGGGACAAAGGCCTCATGGAGGGCAAGGCAGGTGCCAAACACTTGCTACACAGAGATGCAGGTCCCAGGTGCTAGGAGGTCATGATGGGATTGGCCATTCAGGGAGGCCCCGTCCCTTCCTCTGTGACCTCTCAAGGTCCATTGATGTTTCCATGGAGACATCAGAAGGTCCTGGCTGAAGTCAGTTCAGTGCGTGCTAGAACCCCAGAGGAGGAGGAAGCAAAGGAGAGACTCTCCCTGTTTCCACTCTTATTTGAGTTCGTTTGGCGCACAACTGCCCCTACATGGGCAATTTCCTTTCTCGGATTCGCTTGTTCTTCTGCCGCCTCCGCCGCGGCCACCATCCCTTGCCTGGTGGCCATCACCCTGTCACCCGTGATTATGGCCCACCTGGCTGGGACCACCCTGCTGTCAGCCATTTCCACCCACTATTTCATTTCTGTCATGCTGCTGGTCCATCGGCCTTCGGCCTTGTCCCGAGAGGGCAGTGTCCTCTCGCACAGACTGTGCGCTTCCCTCTGGAAGTCCACCGGTTGGTGAAATGGAAGGACCCCCCGCAGAAGCCTGTGCTTCCTGCTTGTACATCCGGGAGGTCTGGAAGCTTGAGACCGGGCCCTATTCGTCATTCAGGTCGCAGATCTTCTGGCCTGCGCTCACCACCTGAGCAGGCAGTCAAGGCTGAGGAGCCGGGACCCTCTATAATCGTCCCACTTCCTTTCCCAAAGGAGGTGGTGGGGAAGGTCCGGGAAGAGTCCCCAAAAGGCCCGGCACACAAGACCAGCCAGGTAGAGGAAAAAGGGCAGGATCATGGGGACAGCCCCCACAGCAGTGGGCATCTGCCCAGCACTCCAGATTCAGTATGTGTAGGGAAGGAGAAGCAATCCAGCAGCAATTCTCCCCCGGCCTCTGCCAGCAGGAGGCCCCGCAAAAGAAAGCAGTCTGGGCCGCTCTTGCTTCCACTGCCACCACTGCGGTGGGATCGAGGTGAGCTGCCCCCGCCTGCTAAACTTCCTTGCCTTGCCATGGACCCAAAGCTGCACACCATGGAAAGATCTGAGGGTCCAAGGAAAAAGACTGCGGGGGACAAGACCCAGGTCACTCAGCCTGCTGCTTCTCTGCCTCCACCTGCCTCGGTGCCTGCAGGAACCCTTCCCCTGGCCACTCAAATGGGGCAGGCCCCTGTTACCATCACTGCCAGAGCATCTACACGTTTGACCTCTCGGCCCGCTTTACAGGATGATGACACCAAAATGGACACGACTCCTCCGTACTATGCCACCACAGTCGTATCATCTCTAGGTGGCAGTGTAAGATCCATGGCAGTTCACCAAATCCCTGCCATGGACCCCGAGGAGCCTATGGACACCACTCCTGCTCCATAGGAAAACCACTGCCCCCTGTCCTTGCCCTTCCTAATTCTGACCACATACCACCCAGTGGCAACATTCCCTTGGCTAAAGTCACCACCTCTTTTCTTAACTGGGGATCCATCTGGCCACAGCATGGCTGCTGCAGGAGGAGGAACATCCACAACCTCATTGCAGAGTATAACACCTTCCCCATGATCACAGGCACTAGTGTTCACGCTTGCCACCAGTGCACCTGCAGTCCACCTGGCGTACAAGATCTCCGACACTTGCAACAGCCACCACCATGGAGAATACAGGTATCTCATGAGACATGTCTCTTTCCACCTTCTGTCAGACCACTGGGGGCATTTCTGGCTGCGTCACAGCCATTATTGTTGCAAGTCTTAGCATCATCCCTGTGTTTAGACACACTTGTAGCTGCACTGTATTTCAAACCTGGAACCTACCTGTGCTGAATCTAGGTGATGCTATGGCAGGTTACAACTTCCCTCCCGTGATGGGAGGGCGTGTTCTTCCCACTTTGCATTAGTACAACGGGGGCCCACCTGGCCATGGTGGCTGATTTTTTTTAATGACAAAGTCAATAGAGTAATAATTTGTGGTATAATCAGTAGCTTCTAATTCTTTTGATTTGTCCAAAGTTTGTTTAGAGGAAGGTCGTGATGCTTTGGTCATGAGTTCAATCTCTGGGTCCTGCTTTCGGTTTAGAAATTATTGATGAGATAGTTTGATCTTTTATTTATTCAATTACTGAGAAGTTCTGTCACACAGAATCATCTTTGAATACCTATTTGTCTATTTTTTTTTAGACAAAAGCATTTCAAGTTGCTACCAACAACATTTTTAAAACCCATAAAATTGTACAATGGAATATGTTGCTTCTTTGGAAGATATCTTTCTTGGAATATATAGTTTTATGGCAAATGTCCTATAAGAAAATAGTTTCAATAAGACCGTTAAGTAATCTAAGTTTTAGTGAACATAAGCCATAACCTCTGATTTTAGTGATATTAATTACATTTGCAAATATAAATTTATGAACTTTTCTCATGAAAGTCAAATTTTGAGTATTGTAAGCTGATAAGGTTTGATTAGTCTCTTTGTGTTCTAGGCAGTAGGTTATGGAGCTTAGGCCATTCTGGGAAAGGAACTGTCTCTAGGGAGAAATTTAGTTTCACTTACATGGGAAATTTCATAGAGAAGAACTTGTTATTCCAATGAAGATTTTGTTTAGTAGTAGTGCATCATAAAACCGGGGGAGTGTTGTTTACCTAGAAGTTAAACTTTAGGAGCTGGCTTAATGTTTATGAGTAAACAAAGATGTACTTTTCTTTTCAGCCCTGGCTGGTTTGGCTCAGTGGATTGAGCGTCGGCCTGCGAGCTAAGTGTCGCTGGTTCGATCTTCCAGTCAGGGCACATCAGAGAAGGAAAACTCTGACTCCAAAAACCTCCGCTGCCTTGCGGCATACCTCTTCAGGGGAAAGGCTAAGGGAGTAAACCCCGACAGAAAATCCGGAGCCGGAGTCCCTAAGGCGGTTTGACGTTGTAGTCAACACCAGCAACTCCTGCGGCGCACCTGAAGCCAAGCTGTATTGACTCCGTCTTTCCCTTGGACCCTTCAGCTGCGAAGAGAGGGGGGATCTGCTGCATGGGCAACAGCAGACCCTCCATATCACCCTGCCCAGGCTCTGTAGCTTCAGCTTCACTGGAGAGGACACTTCAGCGTCATCGTAAGATGTCGATTCAACACGGGAGGAGACAGATACCGTGTCACTCCCGAGTCGGACTGCACAGCCATTCTCGGCGGTGCAGATAGACTCTTAAGAAGCTACACCATCGTCTCTCGAGACGGACGGCTGCCGACAAGTCTTTCTCTGACTGGCTTATTTCACTTAGCATGATGTTCTCCAGGTCCATACATGCTGTCACAGTAGGGTAAAATTTTCTTCTTTTTTATGACTGAGTAGTATTCCATTGTGTAAATGTCCCTTAGTTGTTTTATCTACTTATCCACTGATGGACACTTGAGCTGCTTCCAAATCTTGGCTATTGTAAATAATACTGCAATGAACACAGAGGTGTTTATATTCTTTCAGATTAGTGTTTTGGGTTTTTTCGGCTGTGTTGCTAGAAGTGGAATTGCTGGTTTATAAGACAGCTCCATTTTTGACTTTTTGAGTTAACTCCTTACGGCTTTCCACAGTGGCTGCATCAATCTGCTTTCCCACCAACAATACAGAAGAATTCCCCTTTCTCCACATTCTTGCCAGCCCTTGTTTGTTGATTTATTGATGATAGCTATTCTGACTGATATGAGGTGATATCTCATTGTGGTTTTAATAAGACCCCAAAATCTTAAATATGTGTGCACCTGGCATCAGTGCTTCAAATGGATGAAATAAATATTGACAGAACTGAAAGAAAAAATAAGTCCACAATTATATTTGCAAACTCCCATACTCCTTTGTAGAACTAGTAGACACAGAATCACTGGAACAAGTAGACACAGAAAATCAATTAAGATATAGTAATATTAAATAACATAAATAAACAACTGGATTTAATTGATGTTTATAGAATATCCTACCCAACAACAACAGACTAAGCATTTTCATTCTTTTCAAGTATACACAGAACACATTCACCAAGATAGAGCATAGTCCTAACAAATTAAATATATTCAACATCATACAATATATGTTTGCTGATCATAATGGAATAAAATTAGAAGCTAATAACATAAAGGGAAATTCTACAAATACTTGGATATTAAATAGAACACATCTAAAAAATCTAAAAATCAGAAACGAAATACCATATGAGCTCACCTATAAGAGGAATCTAATGAATAAAATAAACTAATGAACAAAATAGAACCAGAAGCACAAATATATGGAACAGACTGACAGCAACCAGAGGGGAGGGGAGAGGAGGGTAAGAGTGGAAAGAAGGGGAAGGAACTAGTCAAAGGGCATGCGTAAATGACACACGGACATGGACAACAGTGTGGGAATTGATCAACTGTGGAAGCGCAGGAGGACAAAGGGGGAAAATTGGAACAATTGTAATAGAATGAGAATAAAAAATTATAGAACTCTACATTAAGGCAAATAGTTGATTTTTACATTATGCTAATATAAAAAATAAAATAAATACACAATTGGGTTATATTTTAATTAATCTATTTAAATACTTGGTTTTCTTATACTCCTTTGTTAGGGAGAACAAAAAGAAAAAGTATTGATTCAACTTTACAGAATTAGCAATTTCTGTTGGACAGAAAGTAACATAAAAAATATTAAATAAATACTGGGAAAAATATTTGCAACATTTTTAATAGGCAAAAATTAATGTACAGAACATATAAGAGCTCCTTTATCAAAAAGAAAAGACAAAAAATAGGAAAAATGCAAATGACCAGAAGAAAAAACAATAGAAAAAATGCAATTACCAGAAGAAAAGACCCAATGGCCAATAAACATATGAAAAGATGCCCAACCACAATAGTAATCACGAAAATGCACATAAAAACATCAGCGAGATATTTTCTCTCATTAGAACGCTCAAACTGAAGAAGATGCATAATATCAATTTAAGCAAGTATGAATAAATTAGCCCTTTCTTCCTCTTTTGGTGGAAGAAAGAACTGGTGACACCCTTGTGGAAGGCAATTTGGAACTTTCAGTAAAAATGTAAATGCAATACTCTTTTACCCAACAATTGCATTTCTAGTAATCTTTCTTAAAGAAAGACTTGCCCATATGCAGAAAGATATATATGTAAGGATATACACTTGTGACATTACTTATATTAATTAAAATTATGAACAAGGTAAATGTTTATTGGTAAGAGGTATAATGAATTTCTGTAATCCATATTAAGTAAGACTACTGAGATACTAAAAAGAGTAAGTTAGATCAGAACGCACTGACATGGAAATATCTCCTAACAGATTGTGAAGTGAAAGGCAAGGAACAGAACAATGTGTGTAACATGGTGATAATTTAGTAAAAACAAAACAACTACATATGTAAACACACATATATACATATCTTATGTGTATACACACATATATGTATACATCTATCCATGCACACACACACATATTACATGTAAGCATACATATATAAATGTGTAAATGTAAGAAAAACAGTCGGGAGTGGGAGCGGGCCGTGTGAATGAGGACAATATTAGTTTTCTAACAGAAAATTAATTCAATTTAATGTCCGTAAATTAGAGTAACTTGCGAAGAGTTTAATAATTAACAAATTGTGGGGAGACTGTATGGAAACCCCAAGGGATGGTGCAGTGCCCTGGGTTAGAAGCAGCAAGGCTGTCATCATCCCTAGGTATGAAGGGGACAAAGGCTGAGAATAGTTCCTAGAACCCAGAAGGAGAGAGTAATGGGACAAAGGATGCTTTGAGAGAAGCCATGGTCAAAGGGCACAGTCTATGATGACCACTCAGGGAAGAAACCAGGGGAATAAATACTCTAACTGACTTCATTTTCCTCCCTCCTTCCCTTTTCCTCCCAGGTTTCCTCACTGGCTGAAACCCTACCAGAAGTCAGAGGTGGGGAGCCAATGATATAGCTTATATAGAGCAGCAGGTGCAGAGCAGAGATCAGGGCAGAGAAGGGCTGAGAGCAGATTTGGAGGGGCAAGTGCAAAGCTTTCTGTACAGGCATCTTTATACCTTGTTCTACATTCTTCTATGTTATGTGACTCATTAATAATAAAGCTATATTACATGTGTAAATATTTCCTGTAAAAAGAAGTAGTGTCATGTTCCCCCATCTTTAGAGCATGTATCCCTGGCTCTGAATTCATAGCACTCTCGCCCAGTGGGTAGAAGAAACTTAATGTTTGGCACCAACCAAAAGATCTAAACAGTTCAGATTGAGTGGAGTGTGGTAAACACTTTTGTTGCTCACCCAGAATCAATGACCCCTTCCTCCTTTCTAAAAGCTTTGGTTTTGTTAGGAATCTTCCAACTTCCATAGAACTTACATGAAGCCTCAGCAAAGCTGCCTGGTTGGAGCATTGTCCTGTGTACTGAAAAGGTCGCAGGTTCTATTCCCAGTCAGGGAACATGGCTGGGTTTTGGGTTTGGTGTCTGGTTGGGGCACATAAGAGAGGCAACTTTATCTTTGTTTCTCTCTTATATTGATGTGTCTCTTCCTCTCTCCCTCTCTTTTCCCTCTCTCTAAAAATCAATAAACATGTCCTTGGGTGAGGATTAAAAAAAAAGAAAGAAAGAAAATATGGAATATGGAGAAAGTGAAAAGAAGAAAATAAATATATACATAAATAACTACTGTTAACATGTATATACTTTCAACTTTTTTTCCTTACAGTTATGGGTGTTGTTTGTCTTACTAAAATACAATCAAAACCTATCTACTGCATTTTAAGACTTTTTGTCATTTAGACCATTATATCACGAGGACCTCTCATCTTGTTTTATAGTGTCCCATTGTATGGATGTAACATAATATATTTACCCATTTCTATGCTGCTTAACATTTAGATTGGTTCTGGTTCCTGAAGTCTTTTTGATTACAGAGAAAAGAGAAATCCAAGAGAATGAGAGAGCGAGTTGAGTATTCAAATATTAGATTTGAATAGAAACTTAGAATTGCTCCTCAGAGTAAAGTACCTAAGGAACCAATAACTTAATTTCTTTTTCAGTATATCACAACAGGCTCCCATCGACTGCAAACAGGCAAAACCCAGAGGCAGTTAGACCCAGCACTCTAATTTTGCATGTCAACAGTTAACATTAGTATCAATTTCACTTTGTGGAACTGGGCTTTCAAATAATCACCCCCCACTTCCAGTTTGTTCAATAGAATTGAAAACCCAATGTTTTTGAGAGGCTCACCACTAAGAGTGATTCCAGAGGGTACCTGGAGCCCATGGGAGGTCTCAACCCAATAATAGGATCCAGGTCCTTGTTACCACACAAAATTTCAAGAATGATGGAAAAATTCAGCAAAGTACTGTAAGTTTATTAAAATGGAAGTCTGCACTCAAAAAGTAAGAGCAGCGACCTCAGAGAATGAAATGCCCATACGGAGTCTGGGTGGAAGGTTTTCATTAAACATAGGCAAGAGGGGGATAGGATGGTCATCTTCTGATGCTGACGGGGTAACTGCAGAAGTGGGCTGTTCTTGTCCCTCCTTTCCAGATAGTGATTTTTTTTTTGTCCTCCCAGAACTGTCATGATGATTTATTTGGTTGGGCAGGGGGGATGTGGTTCCAAAATCTAAATATAAATTTATTATAATAATATTGTAATGGCCCTGTTGGTTAGTTTTTGGTCAATATAGCTGCTGAATCTGGTTGAGACTGGTTTTTGTTTGTCTCAACTGCAGAAAATTGGGGAGATGGAAGCAGGGAAAGAGGTGGGCAGCAAAAGTCACATCTGCAATGTTCCAACCAGGATGGAAAAGGGGAAGGGTAGAGCTTAAGGCCTTTGCTCCCTATTCTAACTTTCCTGCCTCAAGAATAGATTGGCATTCCCAAAAGTGAGAAGCTGAAAGACGTTTCAAGGCCTGTTTCTGCTATAGTGGTTTATTGTGGTGGTTCATTAGCAAAATCTCTGTTATGCCCTCTCTTTCTAATGATAAAAATAATAACACATGATATTTCCAGTATATTATACTTTACAAAGAGATTTCACCTTACTATTTAATTTGATTACCACCTCAGTCCTTTGAGATAAGTAGGGCAGGTGGATGAAGGTGGCCAGGAAATCTCTTGTCCCCTCTCTTTCCTGCCTCCCTTAACTCCAAATTGCATGCTAACTGGGCCACACTTACCGGTGATCAGGGTAGCCATGTTTTGAGACACCAGCATTAGAGGAATCTTCTTTCTGACATTCTGCATCCAGCCCCGTGTGGCAAACTGGCCCAGTGTCTGGATTTTTGAATTGGGCTGGCCATTTACCTAGCTTTTTTTTTCTTATTTATGTGTAAACACTGAGCGTTCTGGTCTCCAAGGACTGCTTTGCAGTAAGATTTGGCCTTCTAGCGGAGGGAGAAGACCTATTAAGCTTAATTGAGCTTAAGCAATACACTTCAGTCCAGATTACTACAGAGTAAACAGAGAAGGAAAACTCTGACTCCAAAAAACCTCCGCTGCCTTGCGGCATACCTCTTCAGGGGAAAGGCTAAGGGAGTAAACCCCGACAGAAAATCCGGAGCCGGAGTCCCTAAGGCGGTTTGACGTTGTAGTCAACACCGGCAACTCCTGCGGCGCACCTGAAGCCAAGCTGTATTAACTCCGTCTTTCCCTTGGACCCTTCAGCTGCGAAGAGAGGGGGGGTCTGCTGCATGGGCAACAGCAGACCCTCCATATCACCCTGCCCAGGCTCTGCAGCTTCAGCTTCACTGGAGAGGACACTCCAGCGACATCGCAAGAGTCGATTCAACACGGGAGGAGACAGATACCGTGTCACTCCCGAGTCGGACTGCACAGCCATTCTCGGCGGTGCAGATAGACTCTTAAGAAGCTACACCATCGTCTCTCGAGACGGACGGCTGCCGACGACGACTACAGAGTAAAGGCACTAGTGCAGTTAACAATAAAATGGTTTCTGTTCCTATTTGCTGCTGTTACTTGTGTGTGTGCCCCTGCAAATCTTCATCACTCCAATATCACTAATACTTCTGGGAGTACTGATTCATGCTCCTATTATAGAGAAGAAGACTGAGACTGAGAACTAGCTGTGATTTGCCCAAGGTCACACGACTGGTGAAAATAGACCTTGACCTAGTTCTCAGAGTTTCTGCTTTTTAGTCATCACGTCAGCTTTACAGCACTGTCTTGAGCCAAGGTTCACTTTGGCTACTCTTTCTTTCATCATTGATAAGCAACAGGAGGAGCCCCTCTTGCCATGGGCAGATTTTCTGTTATCAGTCCCTCATCAGGTATCAGCCTTTCTCTCCTGTGACAGGAACAAAAGAATAAGGCTCCTCATTTCCAAAGCAGAAAATGTCAGTAACTTTTTTCCAGCTTCTGTGTTGAGAGGTGACATGAACTATAGGTAGTTTTCAGCAGCCTTAAGGAAGTATCAGAATAAATATGTTTAAAAACACTGGTTCTAGAGCACCTCTCCTATACTCAGGATCCTCAGCATAGTCTTTTCTCTTTTATTTCTTCATGTGACTTATTCAGCTTCGTTTATCACTGAGACAAAGGTATTTTTTTATTTGTACCTACTGAATATGCTCTAAGTACCATGAAAGTAGATGGCATATGAGCTACGTGCCAACTGAACTTTCAACCTTCTTCTATTCAACATGAGAACCTGGTTTATATTTTGCTGATTTCCAGCTACTTTCTAACAGAGTGTAGGGGAAAGTCTTTGTTAATCAAGGGAAGCAACCAAGTTTCACTGAATGATGATGATTCAGTTCAGTTCCTCTTATTTGCTTTTAATCTCAACACAAACAGTAAGCATTCTTTTCCTTTTGCCAGAAATAATGGCCTTGTGTTTATAACGAAAACAAAATGCATACATTGCAATACAGGTTTTAAATGCTGAAGCTGAAATATGCTTTCTTCTTTTGATATTACTTTTCATTACCTCTCTCTCTGTTTTTTAAAAACCCACATGCTATACCCATTTGACTCATGCAAAGAATAGAAGTGGAAAACTGCCATTTTTCTCAAGAAATATCTCCTTTTCCCCCACCATTATAAAGAGCATTTGACTTTTATTACTAAGGTTTCCAAAATCCCTGTGCACACCCCTCCGCCTGCCTGCAGAGCCTCCTCATCACCATCGGGTTGGGCGAACTCAGGTTACACATTACTATCAAAGGTAAGTGATCAATGAAATCAGTATTTGTGACTCCACAAATAATTCCTCCTGCAGTGTGAGGTTTCCACTGTGATTTTCTTTTTCCTAAACCCCTAAATTGTTTGATGCAATCTCCACATGGTGGTTTCAGTGTTTGTGTGGCTGAGCTTTAGTGGGTAAAGTGCTGAAGAAAAAATTGCAGTCAATGGACTTGTGACACACATGAGAATGTATTACCCAGGTGAGGCACACATGTGGGAAGCAAAATCTCTTCACCCTTCTTTCAAATTTGTTAGTGTTCTGGTTTCTGAATGAGGCCCAAGGACAGGAGGGTTATGTGCAATAATAAAGCGATCATCACTTGGATGCCTAGTCACTTTGTGCTGTCATACCTCTTTTTAAAATTGTGCTACCATGCCATCATCTTTGAATCTCTGTGATGTCATCTTTCTTCCTTCTAAATCCAATCTCCCTGGATGTGGCTTATCAGGCTAATTGTAATGCATGTGCCTTCCAGAGCCTCATGACATAAATCCTATTATATTTGTATTATTAGGTGAGGAAAGAGTTTAAATGATACCCTCAGCTATTCACAGCCCCAATCCCAGTATTCTCAGTAGAGGGGGTGGCCAGCTGAAAAAAAAGGAATTGCCTTTTAAGATCTTTAAGAACTGATACCATAGGGGCAAATGCCCTTTACATTGAGATCCCCACCAATCTCAAGAGAAAGCGCAGTGAACAACCATATGTTAGAGGTGGCATCATTGGTGGGAGAAGCAGGTCTTCTGTGGCCATCATCCTCTTGTGAGGTGGACTGTAACATCCCTCTCATTGTCAGCAAGGGCAAGTCACTGGACAAGAACTCAGAGCCCTAATAACAATCTCTAAAGTAGACATGGAATTAAATACCAGAAGATGCACAACTCCATTCTGGAAGAATTTGGAACCAGTAATTTGAGAGAGCAGCTTTACATTAGAAGTCTCAGTGGGTACACTCATTTTCAGGCTCAGGTGGTTATTCTCACTTAAGAGTAGATTTAAATAAAAACAGCCGAACTAACTTAGATGGTACCACGAGTTGAACTGTGTCCTCTAAAAATGTTGCATTAGCGCTCTAACCCCCATTACCTCAGAAAATGACCTTACTTGGAAGTAGGGTCTTCACAATGTCGATAAAGTTGAAATGAGGTGGATAGGATGGGCCCTAATCCAATATGACTGGTGTTCTTATAAAAAGGGGAAATTTGCACAAAAAGTCATGCATGCAGGTAGAGTGGCAGGTGAAGATGAAGGCAAAGATTTAAGTGATGCATTTACAAGCCAGTGAATGCCAAAGATTGCCGCAGATCACTAGAAGCTAGAAGTGTGGAACAGATTGTCCTTCATGGTCCTTAAAAGGAACCAATGCTGCTGATCCCTTGATCTTGGACTCCTAGTTACCAGAACTATGAAACAATAAATTTCTGTTGTTTAAACCACCCAGTTAGCGATTCTTTGTTATAGCACCCTTGGGAAACTAATACAGGTGGTAAACTAATTATAGAAAAACAATTTGATTCTGAACAAGACCAGTTACTGGAGAAATTTTTATTCTCTGGCATCATACTATTGATGAGTGGCATTGGGAAGATTGTGCCTTAAGTCACTTTCAGGGACATAATCACAGTAATTGAACCATGATCAAATAGGATACCAAAGGCCAGCTTTGAGGCATCTTCAGTGAGTGTAACAAGAGAGTGTTCTTTCTGCCGAACTGGCAGCCCTGTCCCTGCATGGTGCCTGCCCCTTTGTCCTTTACTCATCTCTAAAGCATTTCTCTCCTTCAAAAAGTTACACCTGCTTTGAGGATGACAGTGTTTACATAGCTGGCTTCCTGGATTGGAGTAATGGAAGAAAAAAAGAGAACTTATTGTAATGTTTCAGTTGTAAGCTAAATCTTGATATTCCGGTCATAACCTCAGCAAACTATTTTCCTGTGATAGTGTTATGAGAAATTTCAACCATTGGGCAGGAGCTGCAATAGTCTCCCTACCCTTCCTACCATTTGTCTTTTTGTTTGGAGTGTTCTAATCTCTGCTGGAAGCAAACGGAGCTGCCAAATCATTGCAATGGACACTTACTTGCTCCAGTGGTATCTGCTTTTAGTGAAATAGTTCTTTGAATAATCTGTTTTCATCATATAGAGCTAAGCCAGTCAGTTAACACAGAGGAAATATTAAAGGCAATATTTTTTCATTAAGGTACGGCACTAGATAACCCACATACTATTTTTTTCACTTAAGCACTAAAGTGAAAGCAGTCAACAAAGTCTTACGGATGAAGAAATAAGAAGGAAGTTGATTTTAAAGCAAACAGATGCTGCTGATATGAAATCTAGGAGACTGGTAATCTGGGCCACTTCAGGCTCATCTTTCTCACCTTCTCCTGAAGTACTGCCCACATTTTTCCCATTCATTTCAGCCTATCTCCCAATATACCATCTGTTCACTACATCTGGGAAACTCACAGACAAAGAAGAAAATAGGGTAACATAAAGGAAGCCAAATTATGCTAAAGAGTTATGCTGGAGATCACATACTATTACAGAACAGAAAGTTTGTCCACCTGGCACTAGAAGAGCTGAAGCAAAACACTGAGAATTGTAGTGTAGAAATATTTTATTATGAATGGTATCACCCAAGAGGATGAGAAGCAAATGCTCAAAAGTCTGAACTCCTTGATGATATATTGGTTACAGATTATAATAGGGTAAAATTGCAAGACATGGTGCATTAGGGGTTCATGGCCTTGTTAGGAGTTGATTGGTCGGAGGTGAGGTAAGAGTAATGAATTATTTCTTCAGGTCTTGATGACAGTTCTGAAGTCTTTTCCAGTGTCTTTCTGTTTGGCTTCATGGGAAAGTAGACAAGGGATTGTTCCACCTTATGGCTCAGGAGCTGAAACAGGATTTAGGTCATGGTGTTATCTTTAGCTTGCCAGACTTACAGACCTTGTGACCATTAGTCAGGGCCTAGCTACTGTTTTTTGCTGCCTCAGGGGTTGGTGATTAATCTGGTGAGAGGCTAGGTCTATAAGGGATATATATAGAGAGAAATGATTTCTAGAGCTAGCATTTAAAGCTAAATTTAATCAAAGTTATAAGGACCATTGGTTCAATATCCCTTGCCCTCTTGCTTTGCCACTGTGTACCATTTCAAACATCTTCTCTGACATAACTTGTCCCCCCAATTCAGTTTACAGATGTTTTTAATGCCCACACAGCCAGAATTAACCAGCCCAGAATAACAATCTACACAGTTCAAAGAACATAAACTTCAAGTTAGAAACTCAACATGACTTGAGTTCCTCACTGCAATGCAGAGAAGAACAAGTAATTCTTTTCACACAGGGATTGCAAAATTGTCAAGGATTGTAAGAATCTCTCTGACAGGCACATCTCTCTCCTACTCTTTTGGGGGGTGAGGAAGAAGAGTTAAGCTTACCACAGGAGCACTAGACCAACTGTCACACAAATGCAGTTGTAAGGCTGTTATATCAATCTCCAATCATTGCAATTTTTATACCTCAGTAATCTTGGTACCTGTTTCATCCACCTGTTTTTCTGTCCTCATGTTTTCATTGGTATTCATCCTACTGTTATCTACGGAATTTTTCATGATTTAATTTCATCAGGCTGTGGCAAAATCCATCCTTTGTTTATGCATATCCTCAGCAGAATGATTGCTCTATTATTCCAAACGTGAAGGTTTTCATTCCTTTATCATTTACAACACCTGTCCACCATGCCTTTTGGCATGCTTCTTTCTTCCTACGAAACTCATCATCTGTCTATGGATCTAGGCATAAATAAAAAAATGAAAGAATATTTTCTTAATTATCTCTTAAGAAATGGCAAGCCCAAAGTCACTTACCCCAGGACAGCAAACCAAGACTTAATCCTAGTTTTAGCTCCTCACACGAGTGTGACCTTTAACTAATTTGCAATTTCCTGATCAACACTGGTGAGGTAAACTGCCTGATAAGACCCCTACTGCCCTTCCCCAGAGAAAGGTGATCCTGCCTGAAACAATCCTTTCTTTTCTTTTGCTAACTTTCTTGTCAGGCCCAGTTTCTGCCTATGAAAATCTTCCATTGTCTACAATTTCTCAGAGCATCTCTTTATTCACTAGATGGGCTGCTGCTGAGATCATGAACCCTTCAGTAAAGCCAATTAGATCTTTAAATTTAGATTTTTGTTTATTAACACATCTAACATCTGGAATTATGCCTCTTAGAGCCACAATTTATATTTCCAATTGTGACATAGCATTGAATATTCATCTTTACTTTTTCAAAATATCTATACAGTCTTTTGATGCACTGCTGGGGTCTAGCCTCTGGTTTCTTATATCCAGCAGTGTTTGGGACCTTCATATCCTCCTTGAATTACTCTGTACTTAGTTTAACAAATTTCATTCTCTCTTTCCTGTTTAATCTTTCATTTATGGAGATCAAAGTGCCTTGCTAAAAATGCCTATTTGCTTATTTTTGTTATGTCACAGACAGAGCAGGTCCCCCCAAAATTCCCCAGAGCCTGCAGTTGGGGGATGGGGGAAGGGGGCAGTTTTCAAGATGTCTTTTCATATCTATAGCTGGTAGCTAGTGTCTTAGTTATGCAAATGGCTTTGGTTCTTCCAAGGCCCAGGGAGATGGGAGAGGCTTTGACCATAGAATGGTGAGGAAAGAGCATGGGGACCTTTGCAAGGTTGTGTGAATTGTCAGAACTGGTTACCATGCCCACTGTGTCACAGGCCATGGTCAGAGATTTAAAAATAAGGCAGCAGCCATTTTCGGGGGACAGAGATTAGAGGGAAGAAAGTAGTGATCCATGTGGTTTACAAAGAGGCAGAAACAGCATCATGTGGTTTTAGAAAGAAAGAGATCCATGCAGCTTTGAAAGGGCAGAGAAAGAACCATGCGTGATCCGGTGCAACATGGCACATGTTTTCCTGGACTGTTATATGGAGGCTGATGACATCATACCCCAGATACTGAAGGAGACATCTGACAGATAAGGGATGGGGCACTTCTGGACATGTTTTTGGCTTATAGCCTTATGGGGAACAAGGGAAGTGCTGGGTCCCGTAGGAGAACAGGGCTCTGAGCTGAAGTGCTCACTGACCTTCCCAGGTTGGAATATTGTAAATATAGACCTGTTTTCCTCAACACTAGTTGTTGGGTTTTACACCAAGCCACCAGATGAAAGAACCCCCTTTCGCTCTGTAACAATTATACATTGAACATTTGATCAGTACTTAAAAGAACAAACAAACAAACAAAAAACCTTTCTCCAATATTTAGTTGTGAAACATCCCCAGAGTAGAGGAATCCATTTAAAATCCTATAACAGTGTATTTCAGTGAAGAACACATAGGGATGCATTTAGCAAACAATAATGACAATTATAGAAACAAAGAGAGAAACTGGGAAAGGCAACCCCTAAGGCTGGGAATTAATCAAAGAAGGGAAGTCACCAGAACAGACAGGTTAGCCTTTCCCTGCCCCCAACTTCCATTATAGCAAGATCTCTTATTCCTGACAGTAAATCAAGGCAGAAAGAGTCAAAAATAGGGTTTTTTTTTTTTATATGTCTTGTTTTTGGTTGAAAAATAAAAAAAAAAAAACTGCAATCATGTTTGATACTGCTCATTCTTAAGGGAGTGGGAGGAGTGCCTGTGTAACATTTAGATTATCTTTTGAAATCTATACATACTCTTTCTACCTGCTGTGCTCAATTACTGAACCCAGTGCTGTCATTAAAGAAAAATAGCAACCTTTGTTCTCTCCTCCAGGCACATGCTGCATTGGTTTTTTGTTTCCAGGCGAAAAAATAAACCTCCATTATTTTCTTAAATGGGGAAAGCCTGCCCAAGCTTTCTGTGTGTCTCTGGCTCTTTTTTGTACATGGGCACTGGATACACCTAACTGAAGTTCATTGGCATGATTTCCTTCATAAATTTGAAAGTCCCTCAAGAAGACATCAGGCCACTTACTGTAATGGATGGTTTTCATTCTCTGTGTAATAAAAGCACATTCCTGAGGCAGACATTTCTGTCAGAGATGGCAAAAAAGATCAGAAGTTTCAAAGGCTTAGTTCACATGTATATCCAAGCTTTCAAAGCTTGGCAGCATCTCTGGGATTCGAAAACTAGATTGGAAATCTGAGTTATATATTTCATACTTCTTAACTTAGTTTGAATTTATATACTAAGAGACCAGTGATGAGAAATATATATATAAATAAGACATTAAAAATAATAACCTTTGTGCTTTATTGAGACATTATTAACATTCTGGTTGTGGAATGTAAAAGTTCTTTTCTTTTTTTGCTTGTTGTTCAATGTAGAAGTAGTTTAGACTCCCAGAACTCATCTTTGAACATCTTTTTGTGGGGGAGGAACAAACTTTCCTCTATCTCAAGGTTCTTCTGGTGGTCTAATAATCAAATAGATATGAAATAGATTAGCAAGTTTAATATAAAATACTTAGGAATAAATTTAACCAGGTATATAAAGACCTCTTCATAGAAAACTATAAGACACAGAGGAAAGAAATTGAAGAAGATACAAGTAAGTGGAAGCATATACTGTGTTCATGGATAGGAAAAATTAACATCATTAAAATGTCATACTACCCAAAGCAATCTATATATTCAATGTAATTCCTATCAAGATAACAATGACAGAACTAGAAAAAAATATTTCAGCAATTTATATGGAACAACAAACTTGAATAGCAACAGTGATCCTAAGAAAGAAGAACAAGGTTGGAGGAATTACATTACCTAATATCAAAGTATATTATAAGGCCATAGTAATCAAACCAGCATGGTACTGCCATAAAAACAGACATATAGATCAGTGGAAAAGAATAGAGAGCCCAGAAATAAACTCACACTTTTATAGGAAGCAAGCAGATATAATGGGATAAATATAGTTTATTCAATGAATGATGTTTGGAAACTTGGACAGATACATGCAGAAAAATAAAACTAGACCACCTTACACCACACACAGGAATAAATTTAAAATGGATTTAAGACATAAATGTTAGATTCAAAATGACAAAAATCCTAGAAGAAAACATAGGTAGCAAAACCTTGGACATTTCTCACAGCAATATTTTGTCTGACGTATCTTTTGAGGCAAAGGAAACAAAACAAAAAAATAAAAAAATGGGGCTACATCAAACTAAAAAGATTTTGTGAAGCAAAGAAAACCATCAACAAAATAAAAAGACAATCAATGGAGTGGGAAAACATATTTGTGAATACAACTGGTCAGGGGTTAATATCCAAAATTTATAAAGAACTTACAAAATTCAACACCAAAAAACAAGCAGAGACATCTGGCCAAGATGGAGGCCTAGACTGACACTCTTTGTCTCCCTCCTCAACTAAGAAGGAATACAAATACTGCAAAACCAGAAATAACCAGAAGTTCCAGAAAATAAATGGAAGTTCAATGTATGAAGTTATAAAGAAGTGGTGCTCGTCTGGACAGGTAGGAGAGGCGAAGCTGTGGAGGAGAGTTAAAGCTGTGCTGTCTGTGGCAGTAGCAGCGATGGAGGCAGGACAGCGGTAAGTACAGACACCTGTATTTAGGGGAAGGCGAGAAGTGCCTGGGGAGCACCCCCAGCTACAGACCAGACCTATCAATTTGTGATACCAAAGCCGGGGAAGGCAGACTTCCATTGCCTTGGACTGTGAGGCCCAGAGGAGGTGGGGAAGGAGGAGGAGGCTCCCGGTCTCTCAGCGAAGATTGAATGGCAGGAATCCATCTTGGACCCCCACACCCACAGAAAATGCCACAGTGTGGTGAAATGGGTCTCCTGGCTGTGACGAGTGCATGGGGGTCTGCTCCCTATAGCACAGAAAGTGTGACAGCACTGCCCAGGAAGCAAAGGTAAACACAAAACAGTCAGGATGGCACAGATCATGATAGAGATCCCCGTGACGCAGCAGACCAGACAGGAAATATCTAATCTAACGAAGCAGCAGATAGGAAATCTTTCTGGGGCTCAGTTCAGAGCTTTGGTTATAAAAATGCTTACAGACCTAACAGCAGATTTTGAACACGATGGGGAAGGAATGAAGGCTAGTCCTGCTGAAATGAACAAAAACACATATGAAACTAGTAGTGAGGGCAAGAAAACCAGGGATCAAATCAACAAATCAGAACATAGAGAAGGAACAGCCAACCAGTGCAGAAAGAGGAAACGAGACATGAGGAAAATGAGGAGAGGCTCAGAAACTTATCAGACAGCTATAAGCGGGCCAACATCTGAATCATAGGGCTGCCAGAAGGTGCAGAAGAGCTAGAAATTGAAAAATTATGTGAACAAATAATGAAGCAGAACTTTCCTAACTTGGGGAAAGAAATAGACTTACAGGTCCAGGAAGCACAGAGAGTTCCAAAAAAACTGGATCCATGGAGAACCACACCAACACAGATTATAATCAAAATGTCAAAAATTAAGGATAAAGAAAGAATATTAAAAGCAGCAAGAAAGAAGAAGAGAATTACATACAAAGGGGTCCCAAGAAGACTATCAGCTGATTCCTCAAAAGAAACTCTGCAGGCAAGAAGGGACTGGCAAGAAATATTCAAAGTAATGAAAAGCAAAAACCTATAACCACGATTACTTCATCCGGAGAAGCTGTCATTCAGAATAGAAGGGCAGAGAAAGTTCTTCCAGGACAAAGTAAAACTGAAGGAGTTCATCAGATCCAAACCACTGTTATATGAAATGTTAAAGGGACTTGTTTAGGAGAAAGAGGATCAAATCTATGAACATTAAAATGCAAACTGTATCACAACAACCAACAACAGAAGCTAGGGAATTGAAACAAAGGCAAACTAAGTAGACAACGAGAGTGGGAAAAGAATTATAGGTATGGGGAAGATATTGGGGTGAGGTAAGTAGGGAGAGGAAGGAGGAGAGGGATGGAGATGGTACAGGACTTAAGCATAGTAGGAGGGAGTGGAGTAGACAGGAAGATTTTGAGAAGATCTACATGCACAACCAATGGGCATGGACTAAGGGGGGGGCAACTGGAGAGAGCAGGGTCACTGGGTGGAGGGGAACAAAGGGAAAAGAAATTCGGACAACTGTAATAGCATAAACAATAAAGCATAAAACAAACAAACAAACAAACAAACAATCCAATTAACAAATGTGCAAAGGACCTGAATACAGATGGATGACAGACATATGAAAAGATGCTCAAGTCTCTAGTCATCAGACAAATGCAAATTAGAACCAGAATTAGATATCATCTCACACCTATCAGACTGGCTATCATCAATAAATCAGCAGACAACAAGTGCTGGAGAGGATGTGGAGAAAAGGGAACCCTAGTGCACTGTTGATGGGAATGCAGATTGATGCAGCCACTGTTTGAGTTTGTTTGTTTTGAGTGTCCTCAAAAAATTAAAAATGGAACTGCCTTATGACCCAATGATTCAGCTTCTAGTAATTTAACCAAGGAAACCTGAAACACTAGTTTGAAAGAATATAAGCACCACTATATTCACTGCAGCATTATTTACGATTAACAAGACATGGAAGGAGCACAAGTGTGCATCAGTAGATAAGTAGATAAAACAACTACAGGATATTTACACAATGGTATTCTATTTGATCATAAGAAAGAAGAAAAATTTATACTTTGCAACAGCATGTATGGTACTGGAGAACATTATGCTAAGTGAAATAAGCCAGTCAGAGAAAGATAAATACCATATGATTTCACTAATACATGGAATCTAATGAACAAATTGAACTAACGATAAACTATTCATTGGCACTTCCGGCCAAGGTGGAGGCCTAGACAGACACACTGTGTCTCCCTCCACAACTAAGAAGGAATACAACTACCTGAAAACTAGAGACAACCAGAAGTTCCAGAAAATCGAGCTGCATGGAAGTCCAGAAAACAAAGATATAAAGAAGAAATATTCATCCAGACAAGTAGGAGAGGCGGACCCCGAGTGGAGGGGACCCAGCGTGGTGGTGGCAACAGTGGTGGCGGCAGCAGGCTGCTGGAAAGTGCAGTCACACATTTTTAAAAGTCAGGAGGGACACCTAGGGAGTGTTCCCAGCACCAGACCAGACCACACAACTCATAGTTCCAGCACCAGGGAAAATAAAACCTCATTGCTTCTGACTGTGCAAACAAGTGGGGGTTATGGTGGGGGAAGAGACAGCCAGTCTCTTGGCACAGTCTGCTTGTTTAAAAGGCTCCCACAGTTCTAGAACATCCGCAGACCCACCCACTCTGGGAACGACAGCCAGGGCAACAACTAGAGAGGTGCCAGTCCCGTACAAAGTGGGAGAAGCGCCTGGAAAAGGTGTGAGTGATGAGCAAGCGACATTGTTCCCTCTCAGACCCCTCCTCCACATACAGTGCCACAACATGGTGAAACAGGTCGCCCTCCACTGATGAGAAAACCTGAGCCTCTGCCCCTTACAACACAACAGGAGCAACGGCTCTACCTAAGACACAGGCAAACAAACACAGAAACCTGTCAAGCTGAAGAGGCAGAGAAGTATGGCCCAAAAGGGGGAACGAACCAAGGTTCCCGTGGGAGAACTAAGCAACGAGGAGATAGCCAACCTAATAGACACAGAGTTTAAAACACTGGTGATAAAGATGCTCACAGGCTTGACAGACATGCTTAAGTATGGCAAACGCATAGGGGAAGAAGTGAAGGCTATGCTAAATCAAATGAAGGAAAATCCACACAAAACCAATGGTGAAGGGAAGGAAACAGTTTCAAATAAATGACTTGGAAAATAAGGAGGAAAACAACAGTAATCAGTACAGAATGAGGAAACAAAAATTGAAAAAAATGAGGAGAGACTTAGGAACATCTGGGACAACTTTAAACATGCCAATATCCAAACCATAGGGGTGCCAGAAGGAGAAGAGGAAGAGCAAAAAATTGAAAACTTATGTGAGAAAATAAAGAAGGAAAACTCCCCAAATTTGGCAAAGGAAATTGACATAGAAGTCCAGGAAGCACAGAGAGTCCCAAACAAGGTAGACCCAAGGAGGACCACACCAAGACACATCATAATTAAAATGCCAGAGGTTCAAGATAAAGAGAGAATCTTAAAACCAGCAAGAGAAAAGCAGAGAGTTACCTACAAAGGGGTGCCTATAAGACTTTCAGCTGATTTCTCAAAAGAAACTTTGCAGGCAAGAAGGGACTGGCAAGAAGTATTCAAGGTGATGAACAGCAAGAACTTACAACCAAGATTATTCTATCCAGCAAAGCTATTATTTGGAATGGAAGGGCAGATGAAGTACTTCCAAACAAGGTAAAGCTAAAGGAGTTCATCATCACCAAGTTATTATATGAAATGTCAGAGAGACTTACTTAAGAAAAAGAAGGTCAAAATTATGAACACTAAAATGACAACAAACTCACAACTGTCAACAACTGAACCTAAAAAATAAAAGCAAAATCCAACTAAGCAAACCAGAATAAAAACAAAATCACAGATATGGGGATCATTTGGAGGATTATCAGCTGGGAGAGGGAAAGGGGAGACATGGGGAAATGGTGCAGGGACTAAGAAGCATAGTCGGTAGGTACAAAATAGACAAGGGGAAGTTAAGAATAATATAGGAAAGGGTGAATCCAAAGAACTTATATGCACAACCCATGGACATGAACTAAGTGGGGTGGGATTGCTGGAGGGAAGGGGGGTGCTGGGAAGAGGGGAGCAAAGGGAACAAAATTGGAACTACTGTCACAACATAATCAATAAAATATAATTTAAAAAAATGAAAAGAAAAAAAAAGGGACTCATGGACACAGACAACAATCTTGTGATTGCAGAGGGGATGGAGGTGGGTGGAGCTGAAAGAGGATATAAGGGAGATAAATGGTAATTGAAAAAATACAATAAAAGTAAACTATTAAAGAAAAACACTTTAAAATAAAAAATAAAGGGAGATTATAAAATTTCATCATAAGAAATCCAGTGTGGGTATACATTTATCTTGTTTGTCACTCTGTGAAGTCTTACCAATTTGAGGGTCTTAATCTTTTTTTCATTCTGAGAGGTTTATCATTTCTTAAAACTTTTATTTATTTGTGTTTTTTCTTCTCTTACTCTTTAGGGACTACTTTAATTTGGCTATTAGTACTTTGACTTCTATATCACTTATTTGCCTGATTACTTTCCCTTCACACTGAAATCTACTTTAATATTAATACAGCCATTCGTGCTGCTCCATTAGTAATATTTGCATAATATACCTTTTCCCATCCTCTTACTTTCAAGTAATCTATATTGTTAGATTTAAAGGAGTTTCTTACAGACAGCATATAATTGGTTTATGTTTTATTAATCTACTCCGCCAATTTTTGTTTTGACTGGGGTATTAGATAATTTACATTTAGAATAATTATTACTATGTTAGGTGTTACGTATGCCATTTTATTATTTGTTTTCTGTTTGTTTATTCTGTTTCTTGTCTTTCTGCACATTCTTCTTGCTAATCACTTGAATATTTATTTGAATTACATTTTGATCTAAGTACTTTTGAATACATCTCATAGATTTTAAAGAGGTTGTTCTAGGTATTACAGTATACATATGAAACATCACAGTTGACTGGTATACATATTTTACCATGTCAAGAGAAGTACAGAAGTCTTACTTTTATTTAGGCCCCTTACCCCCCTTAGTTTAGAAATGTTTTTTAAGTATTTCCTCTACATGTATTGAGCACCACATCAAATAATATCATAATTTTTGCTTCAACCATTAAACTCATAATTTTTAGAACTCATGAGAAGGATGATTTATTATTTTTCACTCCTGTTTTTCCCATTCCATTGTTTTTCTTCCTTCTTAAACCAAGTCTCCTTCAGTTATTTACTTTCTGTTTAGAGAAACTCCTTTAGCCACTCTATAAGGGAAATTCTGTTGGCAACAGATTCTCTTAGTTATCCTTCATCTTAATTTCTCCCTTCATTCCTGAAGGATATTTTTGTTAAGTATAGAATTTAGGGTTGATTGTTCTTTTCTTTAAGTACTTGAAAAATTTCATGCCAATTCTATCTGAAAGGAATCAGTATTGAATACCCTCTCTTCTTGCCATCATGTTGAGGCCGGTTGGCAGTGGAGGGTCACCTTTCCACTGGGCGTGGCTGATATAGAAATGGTGGGAGTAGAGCGAAAATTAGTCCTACTTTGTGGTATTCATTCCACTTCATTGATGCTAGGTGTGGGGCAGGGAGACTAAGCTGTCCCTTGGATTCTGCTGTCACTACACTGGTTTAAGATTTGGAGTACCACCCACTTCCACTAGATAACCACGGGCATTTTTCTGTGCCCATTCCTTGCCAACCTGGCTGCCTTAAGATCATTTTGCTGCAGAGCAGTACTTATACCTGAGAGTAAGAGAAAAGATGAAACAATACTTTATAGCTACAATTAGGAAAAACTGAACCAAACAGATAATACAACAAGAAATACATTTTCTTTTTTTAAGTATATTTTATTGATTATTTTGTGACAGTAGTTCCAATTTTTTCCCCCTTTGCTCCCCTCTGCCCAGTACTCCCCTTCCCTCCAGCAATCCCACCCCCCTTAGTTCATGTCCATGGGTTGTGCATATAAGTTCTTTGGCTTCACCCTTTTCTATATTATTCTTAACATCCCCCTGTCTATTTTGTACCAACCAATTATGCTCCTTAGTCCTCGCACCATTTCCCCATTTCTTCCCTTTCCCACTCCCAGCTGATAACCCTCCAAATGATCCATATACCTATGATTCTGTTTCTATTCTGATTTGCTTAGTTGGATTTTGTTTTTATTTTTTAGATTCAGTTGTTGATAGTTGTGAGTTTGTTGTCATTTTAGTGTTCATAGTTTTGATCTTCTTTTTCTTAAATAAGTCCCTCTGACATTTCATATAATAATAACTTGGTGATGATGAACTCCTTCAGCTTTACCTTGTCTGGGAAGCACTTCATCTGCCCTTCCATTCCAAATGATAGCTTTGCTGAATAGAGTAATCCTGGTTGCAGGTTGCCTTTCATCACATTGAATATTGCTTGCCAGTCCCTTCCTGCCTGCAAAGTGTCCTCTGAGAAATCAGCTGATAGTTCTACAGGCATCCCCCTGTAGGCAAATCTCTGTTTCTCTCTTGCTGCCCCCAGGACTCTCTCTTTATCTTTCACCTTTGGCATCTCAATCATGATGCATCCTGATGTGGTCCCCTCTGGGTCCAGCTCGCCAGGGACCCTCCGTGCTTCCCAGACCTGTATGTCCATCTCCTTGGAAAAATTTGGGAAGTTTTCCTCATTTTTTTCAATTCTTACTTCCTCATTCTGCACTGGTTGACTGTTTTTTTCTTCCTTATGTTCCAAATCATTGATCTGAACTCTGGTTTCCTTCCCTTCACCATTGGTTTTGTGTGGATTTTCCTTTGTTTCACTTAGCATAGCTTTCACTTCTTCTCTTATGCATTTGCTGTACTCAAACATATCTGTCAAGCCTGTGAGCATCTTTATCACTGGTGTTTTGAATTCTGCATCTGTTAGGTTGTCTATCTCCTCATCTATTAGGTTGGCTATTTCCTTGTCATTTAGTTCTCCCATTTGAACCTTGATTGTTTCCCCTTTTGGGCCATACTTTTCTGTCTCCTCATTCTGACAGGCTCCTGTGTTTGTTTGCCTCCATGTCCCAGGTACAGCTGTCACTCCTGTTATGTTGTAAGGGGCGGAGCCTTAGGGATTTGTCAGTACAGGGCGACCTGTTTCACCACGTTGTGGTGCTGTATGTGGGGGAGGGGTCCAAGAGGGAACAATACCATTATCCAGCATTCGCCCCTTTTCCAGGCGCTTCTCCCACTTTCTCACTGGACTGGCGCCTCTCTAGTTGCTGCCCTGGCCGTCGTTCCTAGAGTGGTTGGGTCTGCGGACATTCTAGGACTGTGGGGGCCCTTTAAACAAGCGGACTCTGCTGAGACCAGCAGTTTCTGCCACCACCCCAACTCCCACTGGTCTGCACAGTCAGAAGCAATGAGGCTTGGTTTTTTCCTAGGCTGGGACCATGAGCTGTGAGGTCCCGTGAGGAGCTGGAAGCGCTTCCCAGTTGTCCCTCCTGACTTTAAAACATGTAACTGAACTTTCTGCTGGCCTGTTGCTGCCACCACTGCCACCACCGCTGCTTCTGCCACTGTTGCCACCACCACACCACGTCCTCTCCACCCTGGCTCCACTCCTCCTACCTGTCTGGATGAGTGTTTTCTCTTTATATCTTTGTTTGCTGGACTTCCATGCAGTTTGATTTTCTTGAACTTCTGGTTGTTTCTAGTTTTGAGGTAGTTGTATTCCTTCTTAGTTGTGGAGGGAGATGCAGCATGTCTGTCTATGCCTCCATCTTGGCTGGAAGTCCAAATGCAACAAATACATTTTCTTTGCTTCTCTCTCTCATAGAGCTAGGTTCAGGCAAAATAGCTAACTTGGTAGAAGTTGACCTCAACACACCCTCTCTGTTGTCTTTTGGTGTCTCCTCTCTTTGTTGTAGGGCAGCTATTTTCAACCTTTTTCATCTCATGGCACACATAATCTAATCACTGAAATTCTGTGGCACACCAAATAGTATATTGTATTTTTTTGCTGATCTGACAAAAAATAGGTATAATTTTGATTCATTCATATTTGACAGCTATTGTTGTGTTGACTGTTGTGATTTTAAAAAATTTGACAATCTAAGGGAAAAGAGATCAGTGCCCTTGACTAAATAGTCAGGTATTGCTTGTTTTAGAAATTCTTGCAGTACACTTGTTGAAAATTGCTGCAATACAGCATTCAGGCTGCCTTTTGGATACTCCAGACATTTTTTTCTCTTTTCTCCACAGAATATCATCAAAATGTAAATGGTCTTTTTATTACAAGTTTCTCTGTACTATTGATATTTTTTCTTAGCGCATCATCTATTAATTTGATAAAAGACTTTTTTTACATGTAAAAGTTTTCTCCTTAGGGCTTCGTGGGGAGGTCTTTAATAGATGACTGACTAGCAAACTTGATAAACTAAAGAGTTAAAGATAATTTTTGAGTATGTTAACCCCTTCTAGAGAAAAAATGACAGGAAGTAAAGAAAAAAGTTATAAATTTTTTTCTCAGTTTTTTTTTTCTAATATAGTTGCATTTAAACAGAGACATTGATGTGGAGAAATTTTAAGGAACAAAAAAAGTTGGTACAGAGGCAGAGGCATTTGGGATGAGATCTTTAGGAGTCCTTAAATAATATATTTATTAGTAACAATGGATGGATCATCTTTCCTTAATTTGCACTGAGACTCAAGAGCTATATGCTAGGTGCTTAATTAAACACTATGTGCCATGTCTACTCTTCCATACACATATTTTATTGATTGGATCTTGTTTCTCAGCTGTCAGAGCTCTTAGATAAAAGTGATTTCTTTCCTAGGGTGTCATTTTATCCTCTAGTCTGCATTTCTGGATAAGTGATTTTAGTTTTAGTTTTGTCATTATTTGGTTATAGCTGTTTGATTTTTGAAATTTATGATTTAAGCTCTACAGAACAAAAATTTAAGACTTAAAAGAAAAAAAGTGTCTCTGAAATATCAGGTTTTTTTCCCATCAGGATGAATGCCTGATTTTTCTTTCATTGTATCTTTCTGTAAGCAGTATAGTTATGCTGCTAAATGCTCCTTAGGTGTTGTTGTTGTTGTGTGTGTGTGTGTTTTAAATTCTCACATGAGTATATGTTTATTGATTTGAGAGAGAGAGAGAGAGAGAGAGAGAGAGCAACATCCATCAGTTGCTTCCGGTATTCATCCTTACCGGGCTTGAACCCACATCCTATGTATACGGGATGGAACCCGTAATCGTTCTGGGGTACTGAATGACACTCCAACCAATTGAGCCACACATGAGGACATCAAAAGGAGACAGAAAAATGCTTACCTGGGAATGAGTGAATCTACATTAATCTAGTTTGTTATAGATTACACTATATATTATCAATATATTACTAATTACTTGTATACCAAAATTGTATAATTTACATATAAGTTTGGGTTTCAATATCAATTTTAAATTATACTTTGCTAAGGGACTCACAAAGAACCTTTAATCAAAGGTAAATAAGATAAAAGAATCCATTGTATGTCTTGCATAACAAGAATGCAGCACCTCAGGGCTCAAGTTGACCCATTTGTGGGTTGTTACTCTAATGTTAGAAGCAGAATGGCTTCTACCTTCTAATTTTATCCAAATTTCATCACTGATTTGTCATATAGATTTTTTCTCTACTCATCTTAAAAATTTGTTATATTTAATAATATCTATAGTACTAATTGTACCTTACATTAGAGTAGTATTTAAGAATTTGCAGTTTCACATAAAGTATCTCATAAGACATCATTATAGGAGGGGTGAGACATTTGTTTAAAAATTTGTTATTAATAACTCTACATGTCAAACAAGGACCATAAAATATGCTCTTTATTTATACTTTTAAATAATAAGCTCACATTTTATGTTTTTTTGATACATATTTATGTGCGTATTTATAGTATTAATAAACAACTTACAAGTTCAGTGATTTTTTTAGAAGAAGTAATACAGATAATCTCAGCTTCTTTAACATAGGAACTTCTCTTCTAGTGGGCAGATTTCAGTAAGGGACAGATTTTATTCAGCCCTCCACAGTCTGCAAATCAATGGAATTGAGAGAGAGAGGCTATGCATATACCTTAGAAACCAGTCGCTCTGTGCCTGAGAGAACAGTCGGTGGAACCATGGATAATTCACAGGTTATGTCTGCTGACATAGTTAGATTTACATAGGGATTTCCACCCATTTAAAAAAATAAATTACTAATCTTATAAAAAAGAAAGAAAAGAGGAACACTTTGTGTCCCAAGAAAGGGAGCATTATCTAAAAATAGAGAGGAACACAAATGTCTGGAAATGATTTGTCACAAGAAACAAAAAGTTTTTTTCAGATATTTCTAGTTGGCTAAAAAATGAATACAAAAATACATAAAGAGTTGAAATGAAAAGATGGCTGGATCTTATACAGAACTGATAGGCTTAGTTGCTGGCTTAGATAGAAAAAAATAGGATTAGATGAGGTGTACATATATTAAAAAATCTGGAAATGCAAGGGTAAATCAAAATTACTACCCATTCCTACTTCATAAGATAAAGAATACTTAAAAATATCTTCTTGTATTACCAATGCTAATCTAAGAAACACTTAAACCTGTGGAGAATTTTTATGAGTTTATTTGAGCCAAACTAATGACAATTGTCAGGAATCAAAATATCAACACACTGAGAAAATGTTTCAGAGAATGGCAGTTTTGCAGCTTATTTGATACATTAGAATCAAAGAAGGAGATGTAAGGAAGGTACATGAAATCCATTAATGGTAGATTAAGGGGGCAAGAGAAAGCAGAGTGGGGAAATCTCTGTCATTGCATAAAAAAAGGCAAAATAGAGAAACATATTAACAATGGCTTGACTTTTTCCAGATAGATCTTGTACTTCTTTTACTTCAGTAGGAACAGGATAGTTAGTAATTAACTATAGAGATGGTATACAAGGAATAACATAATAATTGTTTTGTGCTCTCATGCCTGCAGTTGTGGCTTGAGAGATCTGGAAATGAAGATTACTCTGACATTTCAAAGGTATGTTATCTTAAATGCAAAAAGACAGTACACGGGCTCATTTAAGGTAAAGACTGACCATTGTCAAGGAAGCTACAGGCTTAGGACAGCACTATTCACCATGAATTGTGTTTACTTAGAAAGTTTTAATTTCAGACCTTCCTATGTGCTAACTTGAGGTCTCCAAGTTTGTAAGGCCACCATGCAGACGTCCCCTGAGCTTGTCAGGTTTAGCATAATGGTCTCTTTATTGTCTACACAATTATACCTGATAATTATTACTCATAAACTTTTAGAAAGGCTTGAAGAAAAATAAGATGAGTTAAACAGAAAAGTTAATTTTTAAACAAATCTTAAAAAAAGAAAACAAAGACGATAACAACCATGAAGAATAAATAACAAAGGTGAAACCTACAAATTATACATATTTCCAAAGAAGACAACAGAGAAAATAAGCCTAGCCTAAGCAATAATCAAAGCCTCAGAGGAAGCCATTTTCAGATGTAAAAAAGCCTTGACATTGGGTGCTGAATATTTAGAGGAAAGAATCTAAAGCCAAGACATATAGAGGTAGGAGGCCTAGACAGACATGCTATGTCTCCCTCCACAACTAAGAAGGAACACAACTACCTCAAAACTAGAGACAACCAGAAGTTCCAGAAGATTGAGCTGCATGCAAGTCCAACAAAAAGAGAAATAAAGAATAAATACTCACTCAGGCAGAATATGCTATTTGATTTCAGTTTCCCTGAAAAATGTGTCCACCGGTTCTCACACCATCTCTGGGCCCAGAGCACGATTAGTAAAGGAGCCTCATTAGAAACAAGGGTGGCCCTGGCCGGTCCCTGCGCCCTGACTTCAGCTGCGACTTTCACGGTGTCAGCGGCCCGCAGATGCTGCGCAAGCTGGGGCTATTATTGTAAGTCCCACATTGAGCCATATTTTCATTGAATGCAATTACAAAAGAAAAAGACATATAGAGGTAAATTTTTTGAATATTAAGAATAAATTATGGTGTGTGAACATGTTTGAATATTCTATCATATACATACATGTTCCAAATATATTGAAAATATTTATATTACAATGTTAAGTAAAAGGTAAATGTAAAATTGTACACACAATACCTCTTAGTCATATGAAAACATGAATTAGAAGGAATTAATTTAAAATGTTAATTAAAAGCATTTATCTTTGAGTGATGGGATTGTGTGTGGTATTTCTCTTCTTCTTCTGAAACTGATATGTCAGTATGGGCACCTCATTTTTATGACTAGCTTTGACCACTGTCCTGAGCTCCAACTCCCTCTTCAAAATCCTTCACTAAAACTTAACATAGTAGAAAGCAAACTACCGATCTTCCTACCCATCCTGCTCATCTTTTATTTTTCTATATTTCACTCAATGGAATTGGATAAAGAGATTTTCATTATGTTGTTATTTATATCATATATTATTATATTAATTATTTTGTGAATATAAAATATTTAATAATTTTAAAGAGAAGTCTAAAGATTTGTCTGAAAAACACAGGATCCAACCAAAAGGAGCTCCTAATAGCCAAAGTTGAAAAAATTTTGAGCAAATCATTGATATCATCAGAGAACCAGGTTCACTTCATGCTGCCACTCTGCTGTTCTCAGTATTGGCTTCATCCTCAAACTTATAGCAAGCCAAATACAGCCACACCAGGCAAAATATCCAGACATGACCACACAAAGGAAAGAAACAAAGTACTTTCCTGTAGTTCTCTCTCAGGAAAAAGAAAATTTTTTCTACAAGTTCCTCAGCATTTCTCTTTTGTCTTAGTAGTCAGAGTTAGGAAACAAGCTCATTCTTAAACCAATAACAAGAAAGGAAGATGAAATTCCCTTAATCAATAAAGTGACACCTGGGGTTGGAGATGAGGTCATTTCTCCTGAGTCATAACTGAGCTCTTTAGGCGACGAAAAGTAATTACACATAGACTGTATTTATCAAAGAAAAATTTACCTAGGAGGTTTGCTATTAATATGTACTTACTTTTAAAAATGGTACCCACACAATGATTCACTATAGTACAATTATTCACTATAAGGTTCCTCTTATAATATTTCTACAATTACACACATACAATCTATAAAATATTACTGTAGCTCTTTCTGTTCTTTTCTTTTATCAATATAATAATTGTGTTTTACTTGGAACTCCAGGAACTTAAATACTTTACTATGGCAATGAAAATAGCAGAGGAGAACAGAAAGCTAGATTTTTAGAACAAGGGATAAAACCAAGAAGACCTTGCTTAGTTGGTTGATAACTGAATGACAAGATCATATGTGGCAGTCGAACTATTAGATCTAAAGTGAAATCATGAGCATGTTATAGAAACGTCCTTGTATTCTTTCAAAAGTCATTTAACAAGTAGAAAATAGAAGTGGAGTTGGACTATGACAGTATAATAGATTTCTCTGCATAAAAAAAAAAAGCCATTATCCCAAAGAACAAAGAATGAAAGAGCAAGCTTAAAACTGTTCCAGAAATGTTTAAAAGTAGAATGCATTCATCCTTTAAAAAAGCCATATCTGTTATTACATATGAAATACAGTGCACTCTCATTCTAATATTGAAAAAAAATGCAGCAGTAACTTCTGCTAATACAAAAAATGTATATTTGATTAAGTACTGTCTTCAGTGTACACTAAATCCTAGAAATTGGACAAGTGGGAAGCTGCATATTTCTATTTTAGATTATAAGGGTGAATAGTACTTACAAAGCTCCATGGAAGGACTTCATAAAGTTGTCTTTTGTCTTTTTGGTTTAAAGAAAATGAGACCTTGAAGAACAACCTAAAAAAAAAAAAGAAAGCAAAGAATATAGTAGACAATTCACAGAGTAGACAAAATACAAAGGCTAATAAACATATGCAAATATATTCAACCTCAATAATACAGAAATTCAAAATAAAAAGAAGAAATACCAATATTCACCTGTCATTTTGGCAAGCATTATTGACAGCATCCACTGTTGTGACAGGGAAGGACACCTATGCATGACTTGTGGAAGTGTCAATTGGTACATTTTTGTGTGACAGGTTATTAGTGTATCTGAAGCATTTTATGTGTCACTTCAGATCTTCTTGATCTCACTTGTGTCTTATTGCAGGCTGTGAAGACTCAGTATGGGCTTAGATGAGCTTCACACAGGTACAGGTTGACCTGTCCTTTGCCCCACAGTTCAGGACATCATAAGAATGTGCACAAGGGCCAACACATGTGCAAACCAGATGTGTTGGTTAGTCATTGTTCCATGAGGTAAATCTCTGACCAGCGCGGGACAGAAGTGATGAATAAATGCTTCTCTTTTTCCCACCCCATCCCACCTCCACCCATATAGATGGTCTGGAAGTACATTTCATGGGGCTTCTCAGAAATTCCTGTGCACTTAAGCAAACAGCCATTTGTAGCAGTTACCAACTCAATAAACCATCTTAGTATCAGCTCTCCTTCTTTCCCTACTTTATTCCCTCTCCTCATTCCTGCTCCCTGGGGTCACAGTCTTAAGAAAGTTTTAATACGTAGGCCTTTGTCTTAAGCTCTGTGGAAACTGGGCGCAGGGAGGTAATAGCCAGCATGTTTAGAGTGCTTATGCCTATCTGGCAAATCTCACTTTCTGGAATCTCTCCTGTAGACAAGCTTACTAATATATATATCAGAGATATACACACAGAGATGCTCACCGGCAGTATTTCTTGTAATAGGCAGAGAGGATCATACTGTTATACTATTAAATGAAAGGAGCAAGTTACTGGACGGATATGTGTATGGAAATACATACATAAGCAAGTCTGCAGGAAGAAACACCAAACTGTTAACAATGATAAACCTTATAGGAGGTACAATAATTGGGATGGAAGACAGTTTATATTTTTACTTTTTAAATATAAATATATGCAACCAAAAGATTTTTAAGAAGGAAAATAAATCATATATGAATGTTATTAAAAAGAAAAATACTTAAAAATATATATGATGATTCAGGGTAGAGAAATGGGAAGTTTGTTTTCTTCTCCAGTTTTAATTGTTTGAATTCTTGTGTCCCTTCCCTAACAAACCCCTATTCATTCCCGGTCTGGGGGTGACTCACCTCACATTTTTCCTCTCTCATCCCCAAGTACATCAAAATTGAACTTTTTTTGACTCCCATTCCTTCAGAGTGCTAAATTACAAAGGTGATACTCTGGACACAGAGTCAGAATTTCCAAACTGCAGGAGATTTTCACGGTCATCTTGTCATTTTAGAGATGAAGAAACTCGAGCCCAAAGGAGATAAGTGATTTGCTCAGAGGTGCATAACCACAGAGCTGGTAATAGCACTCAGGTCTCCTGATTCCTAGTTTGGAGCTCTTTTTATTAATTGCTAATCAGAACAAGTCAGTAGGTTATGGCATAAGCTGATATTATGCTTCAGGTAATAGAATTACTTAATCTACTTCCAAAGCATACACCTTCAAAGGGAGCAAATTGAATAAAAGAATATCATCAGGAAATATTTGGGGTGATGTTTTAATGTTATTGCACAAAGTCACACCTCATATGAACCCAACTATCCCATGTGCATGCCACCTTCAGTTCTGCAAAGACTTACCAGTTTGTAATAACCCTCACATAAATGTTGAATGATGGCAGATGCTTTGATATGATTCTATAGAATCTCCATTCTGCTAATAGGCTTGAAATAGCTGTTATAATCATCAAAACAGACCAAGATTCATGTGGGTATATGCACAGATGCATACAATTCAGGGGGATTGCCATCAGATTCTCTCTGATAGTTTTCCTTTGATTTGCTAACCTTTTTTTGATGCCATTTATCTTATTTTTTCCCCTTCTGGGTAATGTCTTTCTAAACATCCACATTATAATTGGTGCTGGAACTCACCAATTGTGCATGACAGAAGAAACTTAAAGAAAATTATGCATTGCTCAGATCTAGCCTAGGGCACACAAATCAAAGCCTCCACTGCAGGCAAGGCACAGTAAAACTGAAAGTAGCTACACTTTATATGGAAATTAGCTGCTTCTAGAATGCAATATAGTTAAGCATATATCAAAACCAAAGACAACTAACATATGAAATATATTTCTGCACTTGGACTGTTCCCTTTCCCTTTTCTTCATATAGAGAACAATTCTTAGTGTATTATATTACATCAAAAATTAAAGTTCATTTTCTTTCTTTCTTTCTTCCTTCCTTCCTTCCTTCCTTCCTTCCTTCCTTCCTTTCTTTCTTTCTTTCTTTCTTTCTTTCTTTCTTTCTTTCTTTCTTTCTTTCTTTCTTTCTTTCTTTCTTCCTTTTATTTTATTTCATTTCATTTCATTTTGGGGGGGACCCCCGCTCTGTAACAATTTCTCCCTCTCAGACTTAAAACCCTTTATAATCTTATAAATGACAATGGTTGAAGGTCTCGTGCTCCTCTAGCTGCTTCAAGCTGGACATGGTTGTCGTCCTACCTACCCTTGGGTCCAGAAATCCCTAATAAGAGTGGGGGTGAGGAGGGGAGGGTGGTTTTCCAACATGGGGAAGGATCTTGCAAAGTCCAGGTCAGTTGGCTGTCTCCAGGCAATGACATGCTTGGTTTAACAGGCGGGCATCCTTGTTGTATTCTGGGGGTAACAGATTTGGCAACAGGGTTAAAATGCATCATTAAAACCATAACCAATAGGTGAAAAAAGGCAGGGACTAATTTTTCAATGTCCCATATTAGGGAAAAAAAGGCTTCTTTGGAAGAAGGTATGCAAGGCATGTCATACCTGTCCAAAGTCCTTTTGCCCACTATACTTAGTTTGGGCTAAGGGGAATATCTTAGATCTCCCCCCCACCCCCCAGACCTCTGTGCCCTTTTTGTCTAAACCATTAGGACATAAAAGGGAAACCAGTTTTAAAGTGAAGCCCACAGACCACCCCCATACTTCACCAACCCAACCACTTAGTTCAGCCAAACCATTGAGTCTCAGGAGGCAGCAATGCAGACAGGATTAGGTGAGGCCTATACAAAGTTCATTTTCTTAACATAAACATATGTATAGTTGGTGTATTTGAGAAAACTGGAAATTTCTCCTCCATTTTAAAAACTAATATCTCATGGAGACTTGAGAAATAATCAGGACCTAAAGCAGTTATTTTAAAAACACTGTTCTGAGTGCTGTTTACTAATGTAATCAAGAAAAAAATGAAAAAGTGTGTTTTTTATTCAGAGCAGCCATATGCAAAGAAGATCATACTTTTTCTCTTGATCATTTTCTCTTTTTAAATTACAAAAGAGAAATATAAAATAGAGTAATTTCTATTTTTTAAAGCTTTTCTGATCACAGGTTACCACCTAGGGACTGGCAAAGAGAGGAAAAGAGAGAAAAGAGAGGCACAACTTTCAGGGATTTGGTCACTTCCTTAGAGGTGGCCACAGGTTACAGTTTACCAGTCTTCAAAACTATTGGTTTAAATGAGATGAGCATCTGACTTTTAATTCTCTTAATAGAGCTTTATTTTTGCTTGCAAAAAATCAAACTGCTCTCGTTTACATAGAAAGGGAATTTATTAAAGCATTTCATACATCTCATAGAAACATCTTAGAGAACCAAAGAGTGAAACTTGAAAGCTATGCAGACAAGATCATGTTCAAATCACACAGCGGGACAGCTCCAGCAGACAGAGCACCAGGGCCCAGCACTGAGGTGCAGCTCTTCCCTCCATGCTAGAAATTCTGTGCCTCTCCTGGGACCAGTTAAAGAAAATAATGGCCCATCAGCTACTTAAAACAGGTATGCATTCCAATTAGTCAGTGCCCCTTCACAGTGATTTAAATAATAAATATTTTAATGTCATTAATCCTTATATCTATATTTTAAAAATGAACTGATTTTATTCAATAAAATATTGTGTACATATACACATGTTTTGCATGTGCCTAGAAAATGTGGTTTCTCTGGAAAATGAGATGGGAAGTGAGAAGTTAATTTTGACTTTATGTGTTTCAGTGCTGTTTAAATTTGAAATGAGCATGTATTCCTTTTATAATAAACATTCTGAAATAAAGAAGCAAATTATTGTTTTATTTTATTAACATATTTAAGGTCATTTTGTATTTAAACTATAGTTTATGAGCTATAATCATTGACTATGAAAATTGAAAGAGACTTAGAGTTCAAGTGCAACTTTCCTAGCCAAATCCTATAATGAATGGACAGTCTATATTTATTGTCTCCAATGCTTTACCTGCTGGTCACACTTAAAATAATTATGACATTGTTATATTAAAAGTATCTTTATTTTATTTAATCTTACTAAGTTTTTAAAAATCTTTCAGTTATTTTTTCCCTTGTGTCATCTTGGGAAAACCAGAAGATTGGATGTTGCTGTTTGGGGTCAGATAAGCCAACATCAGCCAGGATGTTGTGTTGGTCAGAATGACACCACATTTACTTTTGACTCTGGATTCCTGCCACTACCACAGCACAATAACTGCTTTGGAAAAGGTCACCATGACCTTATATCTACATACCTGACAGTTTAGAAGTAAATAATAAAACTGGCCCCTTGTTTTCCCTGTCTTGGTTTTCCTATGGCATTTCTTCCTGGTTTTTCTCTTTTTCCAGCTATTCCCTTTTAGCTTCTTTTGCTGCCCTCTCTCTCTTTACACAGTCCTTGAAAGACTACTTTCTTCTCCTCTATACATTTATAACCATGATTTTCCTAATCCTTATATGACTTAAATAATCTTCTGTAATCTGTTGTATCTCTGGTACTGACTCCTCTCCTTAGTTATTCATACTTTTTTTTCCTTTGAATTGTTAGTAATGTCCTGACAGGTATCCCTGATTGTGGCCATGTCGTACATACACATTGTAAATCTATTTTAGCTTTTCTGAAGGTAGGAACAGAGAATTACTCAAAATAGTTCAGGAAACAGAAGCTACAACAGGTTGGATCTCAAGGAGGCAAGAGCTAGAGGATGTTTCTGCATTTAAAAAGGCTCTGTAGGCTAGAAGCAAGAGTTTGCAAATTTGGCAATCTTCATTCTGATGTCCTATCATAAATGTGACTTAGCCACACTCCCTTTTGAAACTCATTAGAAATGCAAATTTTAGCCTAATTTCTCAGTTTTTTGAGAGCATATGACTCTTTGACCTCAAGTGTATAGAATTAACCATATCTATACACACTATAACTTATTTATACAAGGTAAGATTGTTTTAATTTTTTATCTCTCATTTCTTGTTGTCACTCTTCCCAAAAGCATTGATTCTAATATGTGTAATATATGTTCTTGGATGGTATGCGTCTTTGAAAGATAGTGTTGCTTTGTGTAGGTCTCCATTCAGAATCTGTATAAATAATGCTATATTATTGCTCTATTTCTTCTTTGGCTCAACACTGTTTTTAAAATTCATG
Organism: Furipterus horrens; assembly: GCF_987537825.1. Classification (NCBI taxonomy): domain Eukaryota; kingdom Metazoa; phylum Chordata; class Mammalia; order Chiroptera; family Furipteridae; genus Furipterus; species Furipterus horrens. The sequence continues at coordinate 132,125,739 of NW_028327176.1, read as the reverse complement.
TTTCTGTATATACATCTAGTTCTGACTACTGTAGGCTTTTTCAGCACATGTATCCATCATAATTTACTTTTCCAATTTCATAATGATAGACATCTGGGTTGCCTCCAACACCCTGCTTCCAAACCAATGCTGGAATAAGCAATTTTGTATGTGTTCATTTATCAACTTGTAACATTAATCTTCTGAAATATATATATATATATATATATATATATACTTCATATATATATGATTGCTAGATATATGCATAATAATTTTACCAAATGGTTTCAATTTACTCTCCAGATTAGCATATCAGATTTACATTTCTATTTGCAGTACCTGAGGGTTCCCATCCATTTCTCTATAACCTCATGAATACTTCTAATAGTGTTTACTAAATTTTGCCAAGGTGTACTTGAAACTTAGCTCTTCTTTTCAACCAACTTCATCCAGACTGAAGATTGGCCATTCTTGCACCAGGTGACTGTGAGTTGTTAGTGAAGGGGGGAATCACATGATAGATAATATTGATTTGCTTTCATCAGGCACAATGGGTGGTACAGCTTCTTCTATAGAGAAGGATTTGTGAACAGGGCAAGAACATGCCCACTGACCCTGTTGAAAGGTTATGCCCACAGACTAAAGCCCAAACTCCTTAGTATGCTCTGCCATATGGCTCCTAACTTCCTTTCTGGCCACACTGACCCCTTGTGGTTTTCCTGGAAGGCCACATTGTTTTCAACCCAGTGCCTTTTCTCTTACTGCTTCTTGTGCTTGCAGAGTTCTGGCATCACTCAACTCACTGTTCTGTTGAAATCCTGACTAATCCTATTTACTTTAAAGCCTTGACTTTAGCTCTGGCTGGTGTCGCTCAGTGGATCGAGTACCAGTACCAAACTACGAACCAACATGTCACCAGTTCGATTCCCCGTCAGGGCACATGCCTCAGTTATGCGCCAGGTCCCCAGTTGAGGGTGTGTGAGAAGCAACCAATGTTTCTCTCACACATCAATGTTTCTCTCCCTTTCTCCCTCCCTCCCCTCTCTCTAAAAATAAATAAATAGAATATTTAAAGAAAAATAAAACCTTGACTTTAGACTCACCAACCCTAAAAATTACTCTATGTCCACCTAACCACTGTGTCTCTTTGGTTTCTCTGCTGCCCTAATAATTTTCCCATGAGATCATCTATCCCGTTCCTGTGCTTGCTTATGCTGCTGTCACCTCCGGCTTGGCTGCACGCTCTTTGACCATGAGGAAAGCATCTTATCTGGCTTTTTGTTCTTAGAGCCTAGCACAGGGCCTCAATCTATTGAGTATCCAATAAGTGTTTTCAAATAAATGAATAAATAAGCCACTTAATTTACAGAGTAATAAACTAGGGTCTGGAGAGGTTTATGGCTTCCAGTGACAGATAGCCAATAATGCTGGAAGCAAAATCTAGGTCTCTTGATTTCTACCACTTTCACTATACTGTGAAGAATTCCCCCACATTTATCCAAATGAATTATTTCCATGCTATAGAGTCAGAAACTGAGAAATTGAGAAGGTCTTCTTAATGATAGGAAACATTGTACCATATAATTCTATGTAGGCTCTTAAATGTTCCTTTAGATTTCCTCCTCTATGAAAAAATACTGGGCTATATGAAAGCAGAACTTCTAATAGAATTTTGGATTGTAAATTGTATGAAACAACCACCATGGAGGCCTCAAACTAAGGGTATAAATTCCTTAAATCAAAGATTCTATATACTAATTTTTTAAAAGCTGACATCAATGATTAAATAATACTTTTCTCTTTTATTTTATTCTTTTACAACTATTTCTTGACTATATATCAGAGATAATAGCAATCAAAGTCATATTTTCTGTCAAGAAACTTTGCAAAAAAGTTTACAATACCTAATGTACTATTATAAAAGTATGTCCTTTTCAGTTTTCAACAGACCTTGAAGTGCTTTGCAGTTCTCCACCCACTTCAGTACTCTCCCTGACCTTGAGAGAGTGCCACGGAGTTCCCACTAGAACTGGGGAAAAGAGAAACTGTTCCTTCTCTATTTTTTTATCCTCTCCATGTGTTGTTCAGCTGGAGCTGACAATGAGTGTGGCCATTAACTCCACACATTTTCCCTGTCACTTTAGAAATAGAATGGACAGGCATCAGAGAGAATGTGGGCTGTGTGAGGCTGCAGCAGCAAGACCAAAGGACTGCTGGTAGCTTGTTGCCCCTGTTCTTTCATTGTACACAAGTCTTCAGGAAGGCCATTGCTTCCTACAGCTCTGAGATCAGAGTTTCTTATTTTTGTACTATGAATTATGGGCAGGAATCACAATTCTCCATGTAAATCGAGGAAACTCAGATGCATAGAAAGTCCCTGCACCTGATCCTGCAAATCCTGCACTAGAACTGGGGGCTTCTGATTCTGAGCTTGTTGTTCCCAGTCACTTGGAAAACAACTTTTCATCAATCAGGAATGCCACACAGGTTGATAGCATTATTGTTTATAACCATCAGGGGATCATAATGTTTATTTACATCAGAGGCAAACTAGGAAATTATTTATGATATAATTTGTGTGTATCATTAGCACACAGAGCAATACAGTATTCTTCCTAGCAATGCTCATGAAGGGTTTCAGTGGGGAGGGTTGAATGCAAAGGAAGTAGGAGACAGTGGCATTAGTGGGACTTGTGGTCCATTGTTTTACTTTTAACCCTTGAGAAAATGATTTGCAAGCCAAAACACTTGGAAACCACTGAATTAAAATGATGGCATTTCCAGAAACAAACTAATGTGCTACATCACCATGAAATAACAAACATAATTCTAGAAAGCCTGAAAGATATACTATAAAAAATCAAACTTTAGACATAGATTAATAATATAATTAATTATATAATTTATACTAATTACACAATACATATTTATATATTTATATTAATTAATACAGATTAATTAAGTAGATACTTAGTTCTACATAAATCATACATAAATAAAAATTTTGCCTCTTGCCCAAACTATAGAATTAGTTAATATAGTAAGGTTTGTTTGTGGGGGAAAAAAAAAACTACTTATGGATTCATAGATATTTAAGTAGGCCAGTTTAGCTCAATTCAAACAAAACATTAAGAACTTTTCAAACTAGTGAAAATATTTTCTGTTTTATAAAAATCTCGTTTTGATCATGGAAATCTATAATAACCATATAATAAGTACAATAAACAAATCTTTAAATTGTGCTATAACTAAAATACTTTATTTTGTGCTATCCAGGATTTGGTGACTTATAGAGCCAGGAAAACATAGTAAAAGTAGTTTTCATTTGACCAGGATTCTGTCCTGTTTACTTGCAGGTGGGACTAATAACTCTAATGCCTAACCTTCATATTTATCTGACTATGGGCAGATGGGTAGGTTCCAGGTAAAGACAAATATATATATAAAGAAATGTTTAGTAAAAATTTAAGAAAAATGAATTAGTTTAACTTTTATTTATGTATTTAATTCTTAGATTATGTAAAAATAAAAAAGATATTAGACCATCTAGGTATTTATCTGGAGCCAGTATGGGATTGTAAAGTGTCTATTCTAGATCAAAACATATTTTTAAAAGGAGGAAGTTCATTTTCTTTTTCTCAGCTGAACCTGTGAAAGGCCTTGGTGAGATTTTTCACATAACTCTCCAATTTCTTACCTGGAGATATGAACAGGTATTTTACACAGTGCAGTCTCCTACCTTTTGGGCAATACTTCACTGAAATCACATCCAAATTATAACTCTTTCCTTTTTATCCCTTAAAATTTATCAAAAAAGAAATGTCTTAGATTCCATTGATAACCTACTCCAAAAGATGTCTTCTTTGTGAGGTGGCACACCTTCCAGTGTACAAAACACTGCCAAACCAGCTTCAGTGCCAGCCCCTATGAATACCTGAGCATTTTAGACTCACATGTGTCTGTCAGGATCGTGACATCCTCAACAAGTAGAATATGAACAGGTTTGGGTCCTGGGATTGCCTTTTTCAGAATTAAAGAAGCAGGTCTTCAGCCTCCATTTTCACCATGAGCCATTTGGAATCTTTTAGTCTATAGTCTGCCAGAATGTTCTACTTTTTATTTCTCCTCTTTCTTGGATGATGACTGTGGGCCCCAGGTGCCAAACTGTGGAACATAATTGTCTACTGATGGTGACATCTGGTTCATTGGCAAGCTTCTTCCTGAGTTTTTTTTTTTTTCCCAGTGAATAAATGATAGCTTAGAACTGGGTAATAATGGAGTTTTGTCTAACATGTTTGGGCCAGGTTTATTTCAAATTAATTAGCCTATGTTAAGAGTAAACTATGAATCAAAGACAAGCCTGCCTGTAAGTTACTCTTCAGAAATTCTTGTAGTCATAATTAGCCTGGAATAAATTATACAACTGATTTTTTAATAAAACATTCTCCTATCTCCAGGGATGCAAAAATATCTTTTATCCATTTACATGGGAAAAATAAAGCTCTAAAATTATTAAATGCTAATCCAAAGTAGGAAGAGGATTCTTTTGTAAAATTTTTCCCAGAGATAAAATTTATAAAAGCCTTCTGAATTTCCAAAATATAGATACAGTCTAGCTATTCTTTGTGCTCATTATTCTATTTACTCTATTCACTATCCATGTTGTCCTTTTACTATTACAAGGTGGTTTGTCTACCTATCATTATCCATATCTTGGACTGAAATCTAATGGAAACTGAAGAATAATTATGAGTTCTTACAAAAGACTAAATAGTAATCTAAGCCATTATTTAAAAGCAAAATTTAAATTTATGTTTAAAAGAAGAGAAAGTTAAAGGTACTATTTGCATTGTACAAATTTGCCCCCAATCTTTCTGTTCTTATAATACAGTCCATGTATATATATTTAAAGAGGGAAAACTATGCACAAAGTTCATTACAAATAGATTGTTAAGTTTCTATTCACTCAAATAGTAAGTCTACCAGTTTATTCCTTTGGTAAAGAATGGATAAAAATTACACTGAAAACTAGATAATACTACTATGTGGCCTTATTCTTCTACAAGTAGTTTTTTACAAAAAATTTTTGAGATAAAAGTCAGATAATTCAGAAAATGAGGAATGTCCCAAAGCTTACCACTGGTGCATTTATGACATTGTATTACCTAAATTTTATTCCTACTAAATATTTATTATACTAGTTTTTCGAAGTCTAGAAAGCAAATACAGTGAATGGGAAAGTCAATAATCTACCACTTCCTGGAGCTTTTAAGTTAAACTTCAAAGGGCCAAGAATAGGATTTAATATATAAACTAAGCTCAGATTGAACTAGGCATGTATTTCTAAGTGGAATCCATTCCTGAAGAGGTGGATAGATTTTCATAGGAAGTGGTCTGGAGCAGGAGAAAATTGAGTAGGAGGCTGCAATATTCAAGGGCAGAAGTAATAAGGACAAAACTCTATATTGGTTGTGAAGCTGAGAAGGAAGAAAGTAACTTCAGAATACTATAGGAAAGGAACGGCAAATGTGGCAATTGCTTGGAAACTGAATGGAAAAGAGGGAAATTTAAAGAGATTATAAAAGGGGACTTTAAAAATATTTGAAAAGAAAAAGTAGTAAAAGTTACAGCTGAGCTTAGAGAACTAAATCTTTAGAATGATGGATGTGACTGAGGTTTCTGGGGGTAATATCTTTGAGACAGCCTCCATCTCCTTTCTTGAATTTCTAAATGATTGGAGAGCAGAGTCTAGATGTTTTCCTTTTACCTCCACACCTTCAATTCTCTGTCTTCTGTTTCAGCTTCTATAATCTCTTAGGATGGCTCTTGAGGCCCACTGGGACCTCTTTCCCAGTGGCTTTTTTCTCAGTCATTTCCTGGTTGCCTGCTGCTGACTCGCAACTCCTGGGCATGTTACCTCCCCTGGTTTCCATGGCCCTTGGCTGCCTCTCCCACTTCCTCTCGGGGTGCTCCTTCCCTGGCTCTTCCTCCTTCTGCATCCTCAGCATGGGTGTCACCAACTCTCTTCTCTCTCCACCCTTTCACATGGATATCTTACACCAGTTCAGGAAGTCAGACAACTCAGTGAAGACAGGCCCAGTCCATGACTGCATGCTTTTTCCCAAGCTCTTCCCTCACACTGGCCTGCTGGACCCTCTATCTGGATGTCCCACTGGCACTTCAAGCTTAAGGGTTTGAAAAATAATTATCTCTCCATAACAAAACCTGCTTCTCATCTAATGCTCCCTAACTTTGCTATTAGTATTACTGTCTTCCTGGTTGCCCAGGATAAGAAAGATGGATTATCTTGGATTTCTTTCTCTTTTTTGCTCCCAAGACTCAATTGTCAGATCATTCTGCCTTGGTAATGTCTCTCACACTCATTGACTGTCATTGTCACCACTCTGTTGATGACTCAATAACTATAAGTTTCTTATTATTCTCTCTTACTTCAGTAGGATGGACTTACTGATGGTATCACATGAATAAAAACTTACTGAATTAGTAAATATTATCAATGTTTATTCAATCAACAGTTATTTATTGAGTGCCTGCTATATGCTATAGACAAAGGTAAGTGGAGATAAAGAGAGGATAATAAAGGGTTCATACATTAAAAAAAGCCAAGATAAGAATTCTTAATTTTCAATCTGCTAACTTCCCAGATAAAAAGACTGAAAAATATGGTTTCATTTGTAGATAATTAAATGTATTAGAGAAAAGTTTGTCTATGGCAACATTTGTCAAATAATGAAATAGATTATCTTGTTTATAGAGTTTCCTTTCTTGAACATTTTAAGGAACATTATTACTCATGAAATAAGCACTAGGTTCAGGACCAAAACAAAATCATGCTAATAAGACTCAGTATGCTTACTGATCCATTTACTTTAGTTTGTCTGGTTTCCATTGCTTTTCATATTGAGATCCATGTCTGTGGGTCACCTCTGAGTACATTCACTAGAGGCAAAGACTTCTATTTTCTTTTTCTACTGATAACAAGAGAAGGATGTGGATATTACTCCAAGGGAAGTAAGTGGCTTTAAGATTCTGTTTTTAAAAAAACAACAACCCTACACTTTGGGTTTAAATGCTGTTTTGAATAGTTCATTATTGAAAATATACTTCTGCTTTCAGAAAATGCTCAAGCTCTGCATCAAAAGCAAGTTGCTGATTGCTAAAGGAAGGATGTGGTATGAGAGTGAGCCAAGTGTTGATTACTAGGAAAGGCGAAGGCTTCCATCTAGTTTATTAAGCAACCTGCTAACAGTTTTCTGGTTGAAAAAGTGATCAAAGACTTTCTTGTGGACAAAAAGCATCATTTGATTTCTCTTGTTCTTTTGTCATCAGAAGGTTTGCACAATACAGTGTGATGTTGTAGAAAGACCCCGTGTGAGATTTACTATTAGACCTGGGGTTGAATTCCAGTTCTATTCATTTAATGATTTTATAACCCTAAGCAAGACAAACTTGCTAAGTCTCAATTTCCTCACTTACAAAATGAGAATAAAAAGTCACCCAGTTTTACATGGTCGTTGCGAAAATTTCAGATATGCCAAAGGGCATCATGAACTAAAAATACTCTAAATTATCTCTGCAAGTATTAACTAATAATAACTGGAAGGAAGGTGCTGAAAACCAAAAGTCTGAATTTTTAGTTACATTTACATCTAAAAACAAATTTAATAGACATAATGTGTAAGGAATAGCAAATAAGTTTATAATTGTATTGAAGTGTTTATTTATTTCCATCCTGAATAGGGATTATTTTTAAAAATAAATTCCCATTTACATTTGTGCTCTGCTCTAAAATTCACTTGGAAATTAGTTTTTGGAATGCATGGCATGTTTTCTCTTAGAAATAATGCAATAAATGGTGGTTGAGTCCCTAGCACCTTATGTAAATACTGCTTTACCCAAAAGTAACTGAAAGGCTCTTACAGATTGGTTCTGGATCCTGTGCACTTTCTAGTGTTTCTTTGTAGAAAAAAGAGGGTTTACAGGTGCTTGGGAATTATTTGTGCTTCTGCTGATGCTCCTTGGAACATGGGAAGAAGGACTCATGGAGCCTCAGGTCATGGCTTTGTCCTCTCCATGTTCCCAGGGCATGATCAGAAGGAAATACAGTTGTTTATATATCCTTACTTGTGTCTGTCCTGCACCCAGCACACATCACACTAAGCTTTCTTATCTTCTCTCTGTTCAACCTGCCTGGGTTGTGGGGAATCCTTGAAAACAAATTCTTGAAAAGGGTAAGCCTTGTGTTAAAATCCCATCCGTTCCTGCTGCTCCCATGGTGGCTCTCTTTTTCCATAAGCAGATATAGCCATTAGGGAATGTCTCTGTCATGGCTCCAAGAAACTCAGGTCACATAGGGGAAGGGCTACAGGAAGTTATTAGAGGGCTTGAGATGTCTGCTCCCTCTTAAAAATCCTTTCCCTAGCACAGGTCAGATAGACATAGAAGTTAACGTTTTCAGTGGGAAGTTTGTAAGTTAGAGGTCTCCATGTTTATTCCTTCGCTGCAAATTCTTGTGTTGTTGTAATAGAGGAAATGTTTTTAGTTTTTGAAATGATCAATAGAAAAGCACATTTAGTAATGTCAGCTAATTCAGTCTTATAATAAGGCAGCATTTTGATAACTATAACAGTATAAAATAATGAGAGAAATATCCTAAAAGATATAGTTCCATGATAGGCCAAACAAGCTTGTCTCTGAAAATCTATATATGTCTCATGGTTTTAAAGTCAACAGATGGAGAAGAGAAGAGTCTGTGAAAAATTTGTATGATTAGAAATAGCTGATTGCCCTGGCTGGTGTGGCTCAGTGGATTGAGTGCCAGCCTGCCAACCAAAAGCTCACTGGTTTGATTCCCAGTCAGGACACATGCCTGGCTTGCAGGCCAGGTCCCCAGTTGACGGTGTGCAAGAGACAACTAACTGATGGATGTTTCTCTCATACCTTGATGCTTCTCTCCCTCTCTTCCCCTCTTTCTAAAAATAAGTAAAATAAAATCTTTAAAAAAAAAGAGAGAGAAATAGCGGAGCCAGAATTTTCAGTTTGAATAATATTATAGTGATGGCTAAATGGTATAAACTTCCAATTTTTCAGCTTCAGAATGGTTACTGGGATGCCATCTGAGGTTACACAGTTTGTGTGCTAAGCAAAGGGGGCTAACCTGGATGTTAGTGATGCTAATACCCAATCAAGCACTCTGGCATAGGGCTGAAGGGAAGAAAAAAACACCTTCTTCATACTTGCACTAAACTGTCATATATATTAGCAACTATCCTTTTTAGCTATCATCAAACATCATTTTTATTCACTTACCTGAAAAGAAAAAAATATTGCAGCTAGGAAATACCTTAAGGGAATTAATGCAATCAACTCCATTAATCTCTGTTCACTCTACATTAAGGTTGACACTTACACTTTTTATTAAGGAGGAAGGAGGGAAGTGAACACTTGTTGAGTGCCTGTAATGTGGTAGACACTGTGCTCCTCTTCTGGAGGTGGCTGAATAGCTTTCATAAAAATGGGCAAAGACAATGCAAAGCTATACAAGCAGATAGCGATCACCTTTTAAGTGCCTTGAATTAGCACATTATTTTTCACAGAATTTGAATATACTTTATCTTATTTATCACAATAGCTTTATGAGAGAACTATTATCTGACAGGTAAGTTTTAGAGAGGTTAAGTAAGACAAGGCTTTAGTCCTTTCTAAACTCTTTTCATTATGCCATTAAAAGGCAGATTTAAGAAAAGGCCATCTGTAGACTGAGTCCAGGAGTAGGAATTAATGTGTGGGGTTTGGGGCTGATTGGGGAGAGGATGATATTGAAAACATATTAATCTTTGAAAAAGATTTAAGTTAACAGAAATGAATGTTAACTATTGCTTGGACCTGAAAACAACACAAATAAAAGAGGAAAATAGCCAGAAATGTTCTTCAAGCCTAGGGAAGCAATAGAGGGCTCTCAGAACATTTTGTATATCAAATACCTTAAAAATGAAGTCCTGCCAAGGTAAGGTGGAAAAAGCCACAAGAAACTAGACACAAATTCAGTCTCAAGGAGAAAAGAGAGGCCAAGCATTAGAAACAATATGAGTACTTTACAATTTGGATTATCTTCCAGGACATTATCAGAAATAGTAATATCAACTTGACTAACTGATTTTGTGACATATTTGCTTTCATAGACCAAAAAACTGAAGATGGCTTTATGATTATGAATACAATATATGCCTAACCAATCATGAAATCATGGAAGACAACACAATAATAACACCCCAGGAAGCAGAAGCGATTTAACATGTCAGCGGGTGTGAAAATTCAGTTCACCAAAGACATGTTTAGTTAAAAACACAATTGTTTTTGATAAATTATGACTTGAATGTCTCAACCATATTTCTTAAAAACCTATTACGTTATTCAATTTCAATATGCCTTTTACAGCAACTACCACAATTTGTAACAAAACATTTATTTATATGATTATTTGATTGGTACCTGTTCCCCCACACTGGAATTAAGCTCTGCTAGAGCAAGGAATGATGTTGCTTGCTTATCTCCATGCCTGGCACAGAGTAGGCACTCAATATTTATTGAATTAAAACAGCAAATGAAGAAATGGATGGATAATTTTAACTAAAGAAATTAAAATATAGGCATCAAACGTTTACAAGTAGTGTATTACTGTTGCATTAGACACATTATTTGGGTAACTGAAAGCAAATCAAGGAAAAGGGAAATTGAAATAGCATTGAGATAAAAGCAATAAAACAATAGTCATTCCTCTTGGATGGTAATCCAATTTTATGATTACAGAAACAATGGACTATTTGAGAACTGTATTTCATCAAAAAATGAGCTTTAAAAAATCCAAAGATTTTTCATTGTGCTGATGTTAGTGAAACCTAGCCTCTTCTCATGTATCCTTCCATTCACCCATCAACACATCCATTCATTTTAGAACCCATACTTAGGTTTATTCATCCTTCTACCCATTTTTTTATCCAACCATTTATCTTTATATCCATTCATCTATCCATCCAATAACCTCTTTATTCTTTCTCTCCAGCGAAAAGTTAATTGCTAATTGATAAAAAGACAGTATGAATAAATAGCACTGAAAATCAAAGATGTATTTCAAAGGATGTAATAATATATAATTACATCATTTATTATGATTCTGGTAACCATCTAGTTAATCATATTGTAGTTCAGAGCTAAAGATAGCCATCTATAATTATGAAACTTAATTTAATAATATTTTCTGTTTACCATTTGCATTACTTGTATGCATTATGGAAACTGCCATTTCAGTTTCTGAAAGTAAATTAAATCCATTTTATCTGTTCTTGTGAAAGACTTCTATTGTTAATTTTAGGAATGTTCTACTAATTTCTGCAACATCTGAGAAGCATATTTGTTTTCATTGTTCAGCTTCGTAGACAGAAATAATTTCTTCCTTTTGTATAGTGCTTTACAGTTTACAACATCTTTTTTATATCTATCATCTCTGATTCTCAATTAAAAGCCAAACAATATTTTGCATATGTTTTGCTGCAGTTCTCATTTCATCTCAGGTAAGCTGGCAGACACCCTCTCCCTCCTGGGACATGCCCCAGCACTGTTTTCATTAACTTTTCCCTGGTGTTTGTTTGGATATTCAGATGATGATGAAGTGGATGTTGTTCTCATTATTCCTGCCTCAGGATGTGGTGGACTACCATCTGCAGATGCCGTGTAAGTGATCATCTTGGCACTGACCCATATGCCACCTTTGTAGTCCTGAGTATTCTAACCGAGAGATGCCATCTGGTTTTCATGGAAGCTGGTGGAAAAGCGGGGGTCTATGTTTTACTGCTGAGATGCGTGTTCAGAGAAAAAAAATGAACATTTTCCACTCCCATCAGGGACAGAGCATCAGCTGTTGTGTTCTTTGTATCAAATTTTTGCAAAGCTTATACCTATTTTGTTAGTGTTTTGTTTTGTTTTTTTTCCTTATCAGAAAGAAATGTTAAGAAGCCCCTTACACTCTATGGAGTGGAGCTGGGACGTGGGTTAAGTGGGATAAAGAGGAGATAAAAGCAATTGCTCCAACCACAGGACCTAAAGATCTTACATGATTTAGCTCAATACAGTGATCACAAATTTTTAGTTTTTTAGATGCAGACATTGAGGTTACCATCTTTAAGATTTATTCAGAAGTAATTTCAAATTACAGACTTACAAGAATTGTACAAAGAACTCCCATATATCCTTCACCCAGATTCATTAATGGCTTAGATTTTGTTGCTTTATATATATTCATCCTGAACAAGTTGGGAGTTAATTTTTAAAGCTGTGTCCCATTTGCCCCAAGTATTTTAGTGTATATTTCCTAGGAGCAAGACATTCTTTCTCATAACCACAATGCAATTTTCAAGTTCAGGAGATTTAACATTGATATAAAACTATTATTTAATATGCAGTTCATAATTTTAAGACTTAAAACCAATGTTAAAGTTACAAAAATTCTCCATTATGTATCTGCCTTTAACCAGGTTGGTAAAAAATTTTATAATCCTTCTTGTCCTCTGACCACCTCTCCATGTAAACTCAACAACTTCTGAATACCCAGTATACTTATTCCACCTTGTAGCACAGAATAAGTATGGAACAAATAGAGAAAGACAATACACTTGACTCCTCATTGAGCTTGTAGAAAGAAGTTCTCCCTTTATTCTATAAAGTAACTCTCAGGTTTGGACACAAGTCAGTTTCTTACTTATCTTCTTCCCTCTTGGCCCACTTATCTAGTGCAAGGGCACAGCTAGAGCAAGAATCCTAAATGAAAACATTGAAATTTTTTTCTGCTTACTCTCTGGTTTCTCTTCCCAGGCCCTATTCAAATAAGGCAGTCTAGTCATTAAAATAGTGTGTTCTTATTCAGAACTTCACTCACTCCTTCAATGATCAAACTTTCTTCTATAGGATAAGATTTTAGGTGAGTAACATATACTCTTTAGACTCCTTAGGACAGTATTACTGATTTTTCCAGAAGTCTTCACAAGGAAATGTACAGAAATAAGCATTATTTATACAGTTACCTTTTTCATAATCAGTAACTATTCATCTCTTCTATTATCAGGCTTATTAATCACAGAGAGGGAAACAGGCATCGGAAAGTAGTGGCAATCAAGAGTACTGCAGGAAGCTTGCTTTTGGGAGTACACACATTCTTACCTGTTCCTATTTCCTTAGGCTTTTTCTTGGTCTACGGCATTTAGCTTTATAATTTGTATGCTGTTTACACCATTAATTTTATTCCTTTGCTTACTAATTTACCCAGATAAAGGAATTGGAACTACAAAACATAATGATGATTCATTCCCAACATTATTTCTCCTGTTTACTTTCTACTAACAATAGCTAGTTTCATATTTCAAAAGAGTGTTTTCCTATAACATATACCTTTCTTTAAAAAAATGGTGAGACATCAAGATAAAAGACCCCAATTGGCAGAGTAATTAGTTGGTCAACTGCTTTTTATCACATAAATTACTTTTCTGTCAGGTGACAACAAATGTAATTTGAACTGAGATTAATTACATAATAATTATGCTTAACATAATTGGTTAAATACAAGAATTTCTTATGAAATGGTAGATTCTTAAATTTATACAAATAAGACCAGATGGTGAGCAGCTAGTTTTAATTAAATTAACTTTGATAATTATAGATGATTAATTTCATATTTGACTCAGATTAGAAAGACTATATTAAGGAAATTATTTTTAGTTTTTTCAACAGAATGATAACATATTGTAATGATTATAAATTCTGATACCTGAAATCAAATTAATAATCCCTTAATTTCACTTTGATAAATAAAACTTTGGTAAAGGTTACTAAGAAAAATGATAGGATCTTCTTCCTTGAAGGTCTTTGATATTCAATCAGGCATCATGTGCATAAAAGGTGAGGTGTTTTTCTTCACAGAGATGGAAGCAGGAGAAGGGCAGGCATTGGAGGAAATAAATGATTTCCTGAAGATATCTCTAATTCCTGAATGTGGTAAGCTAGTATTGTAGAATAATACATATTAATGTATCAGACCACAAAAATGGCTTCTGGAAAGGATAACAATTTCACAAATGCAATATTGTAGAGAAAGGGATTTTCTCCACATCTTCTTTTCATTCAGAAGGCATTTTCACAGCCCTTATTATATGAACTCTGGCACAAAGAATCTGTGAATTGCTTGTAATCACAGAAGCCATGTGTCACTCATCTGTGAAAAAGTCTGAATCTAAAAGTGCAAAAAACGATAAGCCTCGCTCACTGAGGGGTCTGCCCCACACTAGGTAAGATTCATTTTTATTCTACATGGATGGCTTTAGATTGTGCTTGTTTGTTTGTTCATTAATTTATTCATTCATCAAATACTTATTGCATGTAAAGCTCTGTGTTAGCAATATGGTTTTATTAGGCATTTGCTTTCAAAATAAAAGACTTACTGCAAAAGCTGTCTTTCTATATTTTGATTATGTCTATACTCTTCCAGCTTCTTTGTCATTTCCTTTAACAGAAAGCAAAGCGCAGCTCTGGGTCTAAATCAACCACATGCTGAAGTGTCCTGAATCTTTAAAAGGCCCAACCAGAAGAACAGTTGCTGAGTCAAGGTCTCCAAATGAGAGCACATACCAAGCCATATGCATATGGCCATGTGTGTGAGGAGGCAGGGTAAGCCACTTGTCTACTTTAGAGCAACTTCCTGGAGGCCCCACATTAGCATGTGCAGGTCTCATCTTTTTAAAAATAGTTTATTTTTATTATATTTTCCCATTATCATTTATCACCCTTATATCCTCTACTCACCTCCTCCTGCCATGCTGTTGTCCATGTTTATGAGTTCTTTTTCTTTTTTGCTGATCTTGATTGAGTGCAGCAGAAACTCACTTAAAAACTATACTGGGGATTGTCTGAGGGAGTAAGGACGGACCTGGGGTTGGGGAAAGGGGAAAAATTGGAACAATTGTAATAATATAAAAATAATTTTTTTAAAAAAAAGAAAACTATACTGGTAGTTTTAACTGAGCTGAGACTGGATACCTGAAGCCAGCTAGGATAGTCTTTTTGTTTGCTCTTAGAGCTACTAAATCTGCCAGATTGCAGACCAGAATGCTTTCATGAACCTAAAATTAAAACAAGGAGCTGGGTTTTTATATTTAATTTAATTTCTGATACACAAGTCAAATGTAAGTATCACAGAGAAGTTGTAAGGTAAGAGGCAGAAAGAAGAAAAATTACTTTCAATCCCACCATTCAGCAATTACCACCCTGACCATTTCAAGATACATCCTTCTTGATATTTTTCTACGAATATCTATTTTTATTTTAGAAAGAAAAACAGTGTTTGTGTATACACTACTTTGTTACTCAATTTTTTTCATTGAATAGTGTGTTGTAAGCATTTTCTGTCAGTATATTTACTTCAGAACAATCACCTTGATGGAATCAGGCCATTTTATAACAAGACTTTTATGTATTTAATTTCTTATTTTTAGACATTAAAGGCTGCATTTTAATTATTTTACTTGGTGAACTCCCCTAGTCTACTGATGCTGAGTTTCTGTCCAGAGAACAAGGGCGATTCATCTGAAATTGGAGCACCCTCTGGGCAGCGTTAATAAAAATAGAAAACTCAGCCCTGACTGACATGGCTCAGTTGGCTGAGCATCACCAAGGGTGAGTGCATGAGGCAACCGATAGATGTTTCTCTCACACATCGATGTCTCCCTTCCATCTTCCCTTTCCCCCTCCTTCTAAAAAATAAACAAACAAAATCTTTTAAAAAATAGCAATACTAAACACTAATTCTTCTTTCTTGCACTAATTCCTTTCTGTGCACTTTCAATGATCAAGTGAGCATAGTTTATTTTTATCAAGTAAATTTTGGGTTAGTTACCTCATAATGATATAAAAAAGAAGTAGCACCTTATTTAATCAGTAAAGTACAATACTTAGTTGGTAAGATATACTAAAATCACATAAGCTAATACATTACTACACAAAAGATGTCTTAGGTCAGTGGTTCCAAACCTTGGCTGTCTGTTAAAACCATCTGGGGAGCTTTGACACCTCTTAACACAGAAGCCTCACCCCAGTCCAATTAAATCAGACTCTCTGGGTAAGGTCTTGGGCACCAGTTGGTATAGTCAAGCTGGCTAGGTACTTACCATGTGCCGTCAAATTTGGGAACTACTGATACTCTATCAAGTCTCTCTCTGTTTCTGAATATAAAGTTTCTTTCGACTTCTCTAAACATTTGAATCAAGCAATGACAGACATGATATGGTAGAACTGACCTGAAGTGGGAATTAGCGGTTGGAGAGGAAAATCCAACAGGTTGCTGCCTCCTTCCTTCCCCTGAATCACAGGCTGGGGGTGGGGCAGTAGCTGGGGCTCTGAGATCCATGAAATAAAACCTTGCCTTGCAAAATGAATAAGCCATGCTCTTGAGAGTGACAACAGCAAGAGCAACAGTGATCACCTGTATAGTCATTGAGTTACTGAATGTCCATAACAGCTCAGTGGGATGGGTGCTGGGATTATCTCAGGTAGTAGAAAGTAGAGGTGAAGAGTACCCATTTGGAGTCTAACATCTGTTTTCTTTCCAAGCTCAGTCCCTTAAAGCTGTGTAACTTCCAGATGGTACTGAACTTCTCTGTGCTTCAGTTTCTGCACCTGTGAAATAAAATAGTACCCACCTCTATACTGGGAAGAATAGATAAATTAACAGTTGAAGAGCTTTTAGAAAAGTGCCTGATACTCATCAAAATACCCAGTAGAATAGTGATTCTCAACCAGGGGTAAAGTTGCCACCTCTCACCAATCCACTCCCTGTCCAGGGAACATTTATTAATGTCTGGAGGTATTTTGGTTGCCATGCTGGCGAACAGAGGGTATGCTACTGAGCATCTAGTGAGTAGAGGTCATCAGTGCTGCTATACATCCTACATTGCCCAGGACAACCTCCCACAACAAAGAATTATCTGTCCCCAATGTCAATAGTGTTAAGGTTGAGGACCCTCATCTGTGAACGCTGGTTGTTAGCCATTTAGAGATGGGGAGAGTAAGGTATGGAGAGATTGAAAAATTTATCTAAGGCCTTACAGCTGGTAAATGGTCCAAGTGAGAGATGCAGAGAGATATCTTTATCATGCTGTGAGAATGTAGTCTATGGATACGGGACTAGCTTCATTTCTAAAGTGTGGACACTTCTTCACCTCATGCCTAGATTTTAAGATGAACTCAGGGCCTATGGCTTTTGAGGACAGTGTGTGTATCAGAGAGAGGTGCTATGTTGGGAATGTGGGTAGTTTTCACCACCTCTGGTTACCGTGATTTCTCACCCTTTTATCTTTGTCAAGGAGAGAAGGAAAAAGGAAACAAAAAAATGAGTTATGTAAAGAGTGTTATAAATGTTGTTATATGCTGTATGGGATAGCTAGAAATAGAGTGATGGATGTGAACCTTCCAAAAAATGTAAGGGATCCATCCAGCTTCACCTTTCCCTAGAATTGAATGCATACTGTTTATATATCCCTGTATATTTACTGATGCAGGCAAACTGCCCTCTTGGGTAATTTAACAATCATACATATTTCAATTTCTAGGCTATTTCATTTCTTCTCCAGAAATTGTGACTAGACAAGAACTGTAATGAACAGGCTGATACATGATATTGGGCTTCCACAGTTCAGACAATTTAAAAGCCAGAAAAATGAATAAAAGTACATCAAACGGCGCTTTTTAATCTGTTAGAGGAGTGGGAAATTGCTAACACCTAATGTAAGACTGGGATAAGAAAGCACTAAGTGACAGGCTTTCTTTGCAAGTTCATGATCACCTCGTGGTACCCATTATGGAACTGAATGAATTCCTCTTACAAACATCATTTTCATCAGAGGTTTCTTGGAGCAGCTTTCAGGCTGGGACACAGGCTGAGTTCCTGCCCTTGCCCTTGCCCCAGGACCATATCCCTTTTGTATGGTGCTCACTCCTAAGAGCTCTTTCTCCATTTTGTATCTCCTAGTACAAATCTAATTCTTCACCTGCCTTTATGTATTTTAAAAGCTATGTTCTCCCCAAGTCCATTTTTCAGCCATATCAGCTATGTAGATCAGTACATGTTCTTGGATTGATTTTCTTTGTGAGCCAGGAGCCATTGTGGTGTTACTGCCTGGAGTGTAATTTAAGCTGCTTCATTGTTGAGGTTTTCAGTGGCTATTTTAATTTCCATACAGTAGGTCTTCTCTCTTTCTCTTATCCCAGATCTTAGTCTATTTTTATAGAGAATTGACTCTGCATTTGATAATGGCTTCCTTTACAGTATACTTTGGAATTTTCAAAAGCCAGAGTTAGTAAGAATGACATGCATATACAACATGACAGTTTTCAACATTTCTGGAAGAGACATAGAGTTTGCATGCAGAAATAAAATTACCTGTCTGATAAAGGAAAATTGAGAACACAATGATTGTTGCCTTTTCATTATAAAAACACTAAAAATAAAATATAGTAATGCCATTACATTGCAAATGGTCTGTGTCTCATAAATGTAGGGAGACAATCATATGTACACTAAAATGGGAATATTTCATGACATCCTATGCTTTTAGCATATTGAAAATTATAAATCAGTTATAAAGTATTAAATTAACATTTTACAGAATGTAAAGTCAATTTATTCAAATCTTGAAAGCACCTCAGACTTTTTCCTAGATTAAAACTAAAATTCAAATATATTACTTTTAATAGATATGTAGTAAATGTATATTTCATACTTAATAAATCAATTTGAAATTTGAGCATTTTATATCATTAGTTTACTCCATGTTTGAATATAGAATGATTTAAAATGTCATCTGTTAGAAAATAAAGTTATCTTAGCATTAAAACTCATTAAAAATTTTAAATAAATTTATCCAAGTAATTGAAAATAATTTAACCTTTAGAGTATTTCTTAAAAGAAATAAGATATTTAAAACCAGAGATTTAAGTTAAAAATAATTATGTTAGTTGTGAACAAATATGTTAAAACTTCACATATAATTGTGAATGTTAATTTTAAACTGAGAAATTCTAGCCTTTAAAAGATAGGTATGTAACTGTATGCATTTAAATACTAAGATCACCCAATACACAAAACTAAAAATTATTTTCCTTATTTAAAAGCCAGGCAGTGAAAGACAAATACCATATGATCTCACCTATAAACGGAAACTAGTGAACAAAACAAACAAATAAGCAGAACAGAACCGGAGACATGGAAATAAAGAACAAACTGACAGCGACCTGAGGGAAGAGTGGAGGAGGGACAGGGATAAAGGGGGAAAGTAGGGGAAGGGTTTTATTAAGGAACAAGTATAAAGGACCATGGACATGGACGACAGGGTGGGGATTGACTGTGGGAGCAGGGGTGGGAGAGCTGGACAGAGGAGAGCAATGGGGGAAAAATGGGACAACTGTAATTGAAAAACAACAAAATTAAAAAATATAAAAATAGATGATTTAAAATATAAAAAAAAATAGAATTTAGAAAGAACAAAATTAAATAAAATTTAATAAAAATTTAGTCTTAAATTATAATCAAAATTATAATAAAAAGATTTGTTATAGGGTAAACTATAGGTAAAGGGAATATATTTCAACTAATAATGTAAATCAAAATTTAAAAATTGGGTTCATGCTTACTTGCTTGTTTGGATCAAGAGAATACATGTAAAACAAACTGAATTCTTAAATTCAACCAACTGCAATTTTATTTAAACTCAGAGCCCTAAGTATAGTCTAATAAAATATTTATTACATTTTAAAATTAATTGATTTCCTGCAAAACTATTCTCTACCTCCCACCTGCCTTCTTGATCAAGCCATTCTAGATATGTGAATTTTCTAAATTGAGGTTTGTCAGTGCCAAAACATCAACACTTTGGCTTTTATTTAATGGAAGATTTTTTTTTACTAAGATATAAAGAATAGTGCAGAAAATAATGTGGCAAGCATTAACGTAATCATACATCTAGATTTAAACATCTTAACATTTTTCCATATTTTCTCCAGAGTTTATTAAAGAAATAAAGTTTTACAGATACAGGCAAAGTCCATTTTGCACCTACATCTCTTTCATTATTCTCCCACTATCCTTTCTCAGAAGCATCGATAGTTGGTATTCCGAAGTTTGTGACTACATACTCATAATACCATTCCTGGTTTTATGCTTATCTACTTATTTGTTGACTAATATTTTATACTGCATCGACGTTTCTACAATCACCCTTTTATTTTTTTGTTGTGCTTTCTGTTTTACTTTTCAAATGTGAACAATTAGAAATATAACCACTCTAAGGTACATGTGTATGTATATTTGAATAATGCCACATATGCATGTTTAAGTAATAATAATAAACACCCTGTCTCCCCACACAACTTATGGGATCTTTGTGTGACCCTCCCAATCTCATTACTCCCTTCCTTACCCTGCTGTCCCCAGAGTTAGGAGCTATCCAAAATTGTGTTTCTTGACCTA
Organism: Furipterus horrens; assembly: GCF_987537825.1. NCBI lineage: Eukaryota > Metazoa > Chordata > Mammalia > Chiroptera > Furipteridae > Furipterus > Furipterus horrens. The sequence goes on along the minus strand of NW_028327176.1, from coordinate 132,105,173 downwards.
ATTTTTTTGTACATATCCTTTAACACTTATTTGATTTTCTTGCTTTTGAATTTATAGAAATGAAATGATTTTATATATTTCCTTATGACTTACTTTTTTATTCAATGGTATGTTGTTGAAACTCATTCATGTAGCTTTATTTCATTCATTTTTACTGTTATGTAGAACTTCTGTATAAATTATAATATCAGATATTATTTATTTATTTAAATATCAATGGCTGTTTTAATTGTTTCCCTTTCTCTATAGCAATTAATGCTTTAAAGGACAGTTTGGTACACATGGTCAAGATTTTTTACAGTGTTTATACATAGAAGTAGAAATGCTGTATATGTCCTAATGTTCTAGGTAATGCCAGCTATTTTTAAAGTGATTGTATTAGCTTACATTTCTATCAACACAAGAGTTTTTACTCCACATTTATGTTAGCATTGCAATTGACTAAACTTTTTTAACTTTTTTGCCAGTCTGGTGGTTACGAAATGAAATTTTATTGTGGGTAATTGTTTACATTTTCATGATTACTAATGAGGTGTGCTGTCTTTTCATATATTACTTTGGTGTTTTGTGCTTCCTCTTCTGCGAAATGCCTGTTTAGATCTTTTGCCCATTTTGTTATTTAGATGTGTACCTCTTATATATTAATATATGTTCTTTATATATTCTGGATATTACTCCTATGTGATATTTAATCACATCAAGCTGAAATGTGTTCTTGCTATTATAATAGTAATTTGTGGTAGGCATCCATTCTAATCGGTGCCTATGCTATCCTCGTTAAATATTTGAATAGCATCTTTATTTACTTGTGTTATAAATACTCTCTTCCAGTTAGTGGTTCATCTTTCTTCTCACCTTTTTTTCTCTCTCTTGAGGAACAGAAATTCTTAATTTTAATGGAGTCAAACTTATCAATCTTTTCCTGTAGGAGCTGTACACTTCTTAGACCTTGTTTAAGACATCTTTCCTTTTAATGAAGTCATAAAAAATTTATCCTAATATTTTTTAGATTAAAAATAATTTATTTTTAGAGAGACGGGAACGGAGGGAGAAAGAGAGGGAGAGAAACATCAATGTGTGGTTACCTCTCGCATGCCCCTAACTGGGGACCTGGTCTGCAGCCCAGGCATGTGCCCTGACAGGGAATCGAACTGGCAACCTATTGTTTCACAGGCCAGTGCTCAATCCACTGAGCCACACCAGCCAGGACTATCCTATATATTTTTCTAAAAGTTTTAAAGTTTTGTCTTTCACATTAAAGTCATTGATCCACATGGAATTTATTTTCTGTATGTTGTAAAGTAGATATATTTTCAGCTTTTCCCACATGATTGACAGATTGCCCCAGTTCTCTCCTCAAGTTGCACCCTGAGTAACACTAACTCTCTCTACTTGCCAGTTAGCCCTCTTTCTCCCAGTAGTATGAAGTTCCCTTCTCACTGCCTTCATTACCACTCCTACTAGATGTCGCTACTGTCTTCTCATTTCCAATGATTTATTGCCATTTTCTCCCCCTTCTTGCTCTCTCTTATCTACTTCTTATTTCTTGGCTCACATAAAAAATTTGACTCTTAGAGAGTCATTGGCCACTGGTCAGGACATAATCTCTTTTACTATGCAGTGTTTTTTAATAATATTTAGGCCTTTGGTTATTGAATTTGTCATTTATTTCTGGGTGTCCAGGGGCTCCTTTTTTTTTACATTCTCTTCTTTGTTCCTGAGTGCTTTAGGAAGGCTGGTTTCCAGAAAATGGTGGTTTTATTATAATCACATCCAAGAGTTGAAGGAAAGCCTTAACACATAATACCCACCACCCCACCCCCGCTATGCTAAGTGACTGGTAGAATCTAAATGGACCTGAAGATGTTAGCACACTTTTCACTGTGGAAACACTAGGGTATCACTGACTGAGGGATGGCAAGCCCAACAATTGATGCCAGTGTCCAGAGAACATGGTTAGGAGGTGTAGCACAGTAAGTGGAGTGCTAAAATTTATGCATGGCAGGTAGAATTACATCCCACATAAAGTAGAGAGTAACAACATAGCTTCTTCCTGAAATGTTTATTATCTCCCATCCTGGCCAATTCACTACCTGGAAAGACAGGAGCTAGCCAGACGTAAAAGACTGAGCTGGACTATGACAGATAATTGGAATGATGCTCAGCAAAACCAGAAGCAGACAGCTAGTCCTGGAAAGATCCAGCTGAAATCCACAGAAGAGAGTCTTTTCCAGGAGGTAGGACATGGTGTTTACAGTCAAACAGAAGTTTGACTACAGATTAAAAGAAGTCAGTTGACTTCAAGGAATAAAACAACAGGTATCCAGGACTGTATTTTAGGAGCAGGAGTCGCCTCCCAGAAAATACATGTGAAACAAGGAAAAGTCATATAGCTAGCAGCTATGTCTGCTAATCAACTCCTCCACCAATAAAAATTCTCATGCTTCATCTTTCCTGGTAGGTCACATATTGCTAAATATTTTATGAAAATGTATGTTGCACATAATAGATTCACAGGTGTGCAGTGATTTTCTTACAAGAGAAAAGGAACATAATTATAAAGAGTTCCCTTAGGGAAATCTACTTACATACTCTGCCTCTACTACCACAGAAAGCCATCACTGAAAGGATTAAATAGTTTCAATTGATCAGAAAATGATTAAGCTGGTCAAATTGTTCACAGTCTCACCACCTAAGCTTCAAGACTTGCCTAGAACACATACCCTTATTGACATGATACAACTATTCGTTATCTTATATATTCATTATCTTATATATTCATTCAACAATCATTTCATGGACATCTGTTCCATGCCAAACATTGTGCTAGGATCTGAAAAGAACTATAAGCCTCAGGAATAGAAAATGGAGGCAAAAGTTCTTCCTGCCCTGGTCAGTTAAAGAGGGTGGGGGTATAGGTTTTTGAAACAATGAAGGCAATTCTATGTGACATAGATCCCCTCAGTGCCACAAGAAAACTCATAAAATAGAAAAATCTCTTTTTCTCTGCTGGCTACTATATATATATAAGGTTCTCAAGTCAACTGTATAAAACTCAATGCTCCACAAAAACTGCATCACTAAGTCACAAAATAATCTTTGAAAGTGCTAAGGTGAGCAGATAACCCAGTGAATTATATAAGTCACCTATTGCCATGCATAACATTAAAAAGAGATCAGTTTCTTTTCTAAATCCTTGAAAAACTTCCAAAGTATAACCACCAGTCCTCTGAACATAGAATTGCACTACACCTTTAGGACATTTGTTCAAATAGAGGCATAAAAATGTGAACTAATGTGCAGCAATGAAATGCTTTTTCTTTCCCACTACGTTATTTACTTCTTCTCCCAGGGCCCAATTTTTCTGGCTTGAGCCTTTAATGTTGTTCAAGGAAAAGCACTCTCTCATTTGTAGGACAAAATGTACTACTTTCTGAACGGTCTTGCTTTTTTCATGATAAACTACTTGTCTATTTGAACATGTTTAGTTTTGGATGCATGCCATTCAATATTCAGCTTGGAGTTAATAAGTGTTGGGGCACAGTGTCCATGAATGAACATTTGCATAATGGATATTATGTCCTTTTGGTTCAGCAATCATCTAATAAATTAATATTAAACAATAATTTCTAGGCTGCTCAGAACATGGTGACTCTCCATACTTCATATTCTGGGCTTAATATTCTTCCAGCATTTTTCCACACTTGAGACCCAGTAATATGCCTCATGGGACAATAAAACAACCTCAGAACTTGACACTATGCATTGAAGGGACAAATATTTGCTGAGTAATTTGTGCAGCTCATATATATTAGCAGAATCATAATCCTGCCTCCTTATTGTGGCTTCTTCCAAATCAAAACACTACAAAAAAATCAACCCTCTTTATGCTATTATGTCTTGTATTATTATTGGTTCCATTAGATGGTGATATTCCTGTGGGACTAATAATAATAAGTAGTTTTAATAGGTACCAGCTTATTCCATACTTATAAAATTGTTTTTAGAGAATATTATCACAGGGAAAGTGATTGCTCCAACAGCCAATGTTCAATAAACATATTGAGAATGAAGGCCACTGACAAGGTAATAAATTCAAAAGGATGTTGATGTCCTTTTTCTAACCTATGGAAGTTGTATATAGGAGTTAGAGACAGAATTCTTCCAGTATACCTTTCCTACCCAGTTGCCATCATCTGTCTAGCATCACTATATACCTAGAAAGTGAGGATGGGGCACTGGACATCTTGAAGTACAAAAGAAAGGGTCAAAGAGGTGGCAATTGGAGAAGCATATGTTGTAAATATACCTTCCCTGGCAAATTTGCTACAGCACACTTTATTTCTATATATTCCTGAAAATTATTTTTGTTACTATAAAAATGGAGTCATTCTCCAGATTAATTGAAGATTGTTAAGATAAATATATAATTTTACAATAAAAAGATCTAGGAGTCACCATCTTAACCCAGTGACCAGTCTTAGCATCACCAATGGTGAGACACCAGCTGGTGTCTACCACCTGGAGTGATGCAATGTGAAGGTCACTGTCCCTCCGTGAAGCATTCTTGGTCTGACTTTAAGTTTACAAGAAATATGTGGGATAGATTTCTAATCAAGATGGTAGTGTAGGTAAACACAGCTTAGCTCCTTGCACAACAACACTAAAATTACAACTACACTATAGAAAAACTATCATTCAGAATCATAAGAAATCTAGGTGAATGGAAGGCCTACTACTACAGAATTAAAGAAGAACCCACATCAAGACTGGTAGGAAAGGCAGAGACTCAGAATAAGCTGTTCCCACATCCATGTGGGAAAATCAAGGAGGATAACTCAGGTGTGAAGAGTTCAGCCCACACTAGGCCCCTCAGCCCTGGGTTCAGGTGCCAAAAATCCAGCAGAGATTAAGGTGGAATACAGAAACTTCTGGAGTCTCAGGCAGTTCTTCTTAAAGGACCCATACACATAATTACTCATACTCACTCTCTGAGCTCCATTGAGGGGAAAGCAGATTGAAAGGCATCAGAGACATGCAGAGGAAAACTGAATTATCCAGCATCAGGGTGAGAACTGGGGGCCAACTTTTTCCCAGACAGCAGTGCTGACAGAGGCCATTGTTCCTTTTCTGAGGCCTGACCCTACAGAGCCACAGAGCTAGCAGGCAGACACCATATCTGGAATTCCATCAACCTGACTCACAGTTTGTCCCATCCTGGTGATTCCTAAGGCCATTCCCCACCCAACTTTTGGGCCCACCAAAGCTGTTTCCCCTGTTTGTTTGTTTGTTTTTAATATGAATGGCTTGTCTTGGCCCATGCATCACATTTTTCTAAATTCTTACAAACAAGCAACATCTGGCTTCAATTAGTTGCATTCCTCTAGCTAAGTTGTCCCAGGCCTGGAGTTATCAGCAGCCTGCATTTGTTCACAGTTTGGCCTCATCTGGGTGTCTCCAAGCTCAGCCAAAGTAGCAGCTATTAGCAGGTCACATTGTAGTTTATGCTGTGTGACCCTGGACAGACCACAAATGGTGGCTGACCTTGGATGTTCCAACAGCAATTAAGGCTCAACTACAACAGGTGGGTGTTCACAGCCCACAAGGTGAACACACCTGGAATACCCAGGTTGGGTAATAGGGGAGCTATGCTCATGGACGCTACAGGACATCTATTCATTAGGTCATTCTACCAAGCCTGGAAGATGTGGCAGCTCTATCTAATACATAGGAACAAACACATGGAGGCTGCCAAAATGAGGAGTCAAAATAATATGGCCCAAGTGGAAGACCAGAACAAAACTCCAGAAAAAGCAATAAACAAAATGGAGACAAGCAATCTGTTAGATTTAGGGTTCAAAGCACTCTGAAGGATGCTCAAGAAAATTAGTGAGGACCTCAACAGCATTTTAAAAAAAATTCCAACTAGAAAAGAAGAATACACTAATTGAAATAAAGAACAACTTACAGGAAATCAACAGGAAAATGGATGAATTCAAGAATCAAATCAGCAATTTGGAACATAAGGAGCAAAAAACCAACCAATCAGAACAGCAAAAAAAAAAAAAAAAGGGAACCTAAAAAAATGAGGACAGTATAAGGAGACTCTGGGACGACTTCAAGCATACCAGCATTTGCATCATGTGGGTGCCAGAAGGAGGAGAGAGAGCAAGAAGTTGAAAACTTAAAAAAAAAAATAATGAAGGAAAACTTCCCTAATTTGGTGAATGAAACAGACATACAAATCCAGGAAGCTCAGAGAGTCTGAAACAAGATGAACCCAAAGAGGCCACATCAAGACACATCATAATTAAAATGCCAAAGGTTAAAGAGAAAGAGAAAATCTTAAAAGCGGCAAGAGTAAATCAGTTAGTTACCTACAAGGGAGCTCCCATAAGATTATAGGGTAATTTTTCAAAAAAGAATTTGCAGGTTAGGAGAGATTGGCGAGAAGTATTCAAAGTGATGAAAAACAAGGACCTACAACCAAGATTACTCTACCCAGCAAAGCTATCATTTAGAATCAAAGGACAGATAAAAAGTTTCCCAGACAAAAAGCTAAAGGAGTTCATCATCACCAACCCATTATTATATGAAATGTTAAAGGGTTTCCTTAAGAGGAAGAGGAAGAAGAAGAAGAAGACAAATGTGAACAATAATAGCAATAAATATAAATCTATCAACAATTGAATCTAAAAACAAAATAAACAACTAAGCAGAACAAAAACAGAATAATAGATACAGAGAATGTTTTGATGATTGCCAGATGAGAGAGGTGTTTGGGGGATGGAAAAAAAGGAGAAGAGATTAAGAAGTACAAATTGGTAGTTACAGAATAGTCATGAGGGGTGTAAAGTACAGCCTAGGGAATAGAGTAGCCAAAGAACATACATGCATGATCCATGGATATGGACAACAGTGTGGAGACTGCCTGAGGGAGTGTATAAGGGGCTTAGTAAAGGGAGGAAAAGGGGAGTAATCGGGACAACTGCAATAAATAAACAATAAAATATAATTTTTTAAAAGAAATACATGGGATAGAATAACAAGTTAAATGACTATGAGGAAACAGGTACATCCAGAATTCAGATCTCCTACAGGACAGAGGGCCTTGTTTACTCAGCAAGTCAATGTCATTTAAAACGTGGGGTTGGGCATGGAATTAGATTAAGAAACTTTAGAAACATAATAACTAAATGGAATGTATGGTCCTTGAATAAATCCTTGTTTTTATAAACCAAATGTCGATGATATTTTTTGGATAAGTAAGGGAAATTTGAATATATTAGATATTAGCTGTTATAAGGGAATTATTATAAATTTTGTTAGATATAATAATATTGTGGTTTTATAGGAAAATATTCTTATGTACGTTTTAGAAATGTGTACTGAAATGTTTAAATTGTCTTGACATCTGTATTTTACTTTAATATTTCAACAAAAAATATTGAAACATTGTGACAGAATGTTAACTTATTAAATATAGGTGACTTTCTCCAATTTTCTGTATGGATTTATATAATCATAATTAAAGCTTAAAAATTCAAATAAAATAGTTGGGGATCTTGTGTATATTTTTACATTTCTTTCTTTCAAATGGTCTAGTCTTTATATTTTATTTCTCTGAATTAAAATGGTCTTAAAATTTTAGACCAGTATTATTATTGTTATTATAAAAGAACTACATGAACACTATCATGTTTTAGTGAGGATGGGAGCAACTAGAACCCTCATACATAACTGGCAGTAGTATAATTTGATACAATCATTTTGGAAAATTATTATTACGTATTAAACCTACTATATGATACTATTTACACAAAATTCAAAGAATCAAAAGCAGTGGTAGTGTTAGAGTTCAGTGTAGTTACCATTCTTGAAACAAAGGAATTAGTGACTAGAAAGAGGTATAGGTTTCTGGGATACAAATAATCTCCTATATTTCAATCTGAGTATGGGTTACACTAGTGGACTGGCTTTGCAAAGTTCATCGAGTTGCATACTTATTATCTGTATACTCTCTATATTTGTATTATATGTCAATAAAAAGGTTACAGTACAAAAAAGTAATACATGTTCATTCTCACAAATTCAAACAACAGTATAATATTTTCTTTTGGGGAATTGATCATGTCAAGAAATGATAAATAGTGGCTTCTTATGGGTTAATTGTAGAGTTCATTTGCTAATTGCTTTTTTAAAATATCTAGATCATATTTTTATTTTTAAGTATATTTTATTGATTATGCTATTGTAGTTGTCCCAATTTCCCCCCCTTGCTTCCCTCTAAATGGCACCTCCTTCCCCTCCAGTAATACCACCCCCTTTAGTTCATGTCCATGGGTCATGCATATAAGTTCTTTGGTTTCTCCATTTTCTATACTATTCTTAACATCCTTCTGTCTATTTTGTACCTACAAATTATGACTCTTAATCCCTGTACCTTTTCCCCCATTCTCTCCCCTTCCCCCTCCCCTCTTATAACCCTCCAAATGATCTCCAGATCTATGATTCTGTTCATATACTAGTTGTATGCTTAGTTTGTTTTTGTTTTTTAGATTCAGCTGTTGATAGTTGTAAGTTTGTTATCACTTTATTGTTTATAGTTTGATCTTCCTCTTTTTCTTAAATAAGTCCCTTTAACATTACATATAATAAAGTCTTGGTCATGATGAACTTTTTAGCTTTACCTTGTCTGAGAAACACTTTATCTGCCCTTCCATTCTAAATAATAACTTTGTTGTATAGAGTCACCTTGGTTGTAGGTACTTGCTTTTCATCATTTGAATATTTTTTTGCCAGTCCCTTCTTGCCTGAAAAATTTCTTTTGAGAAATCAGCTGGTAGTCTTATGGGAACTCCCTTGTAGGTAACTCTCTTCTCTTGCTTCTTTCAAGATTCTTTCTTTATCTTTAACCTTTGGCATTTTATTAATGATGTGTCTTGGTGTGGCCATATTTGGGTCCAATTTGTTGGGCTCTCTTGTGCTTCCTGGACTTGTATGTCTATTTCCTTCACCAAATTAGGGAGGTTTTCTTTCATTATTTTTTCAAATAGGTTCTCAATTTCTTGCTCTTCCTCTTCTCCTCTGGCATTCCTATGATTTGGATCTGGCACTGTTGAAGATGTCCTGGAGTCTTTTTATTCTCTTCCCCCCTCACTTTAAAAAAAAAATTTCTTGTTTCTTCTTTCAGTTCTGGTTAAATGTTTATTCTTCCTTATGTTCCAAATTGTTGATTTAAACCCAGGCTTCCTTCCCTTCACTGTTGGTTCCCTGTGGATTTCTCTTTATGCCACTTAGTGTAGCCTTCATTTCTTCCCTTATGCTTTTGTTGTACCCAACGAGTTCTCTGAATCATCCTTATCACCAGTGTTTTGTACACTGCATCTGATAGGTTGGCTATCTCAGTTTCATTCACAGTATTCTCTCACTTATCGTGGGTATTACATTCCAGACGCCCCCACAAAGTAGGAACCTTACATTTATTCTACACTCTTAAACTTACATTATGTAACTTTTTTGTAAAGTATATTTTATTGATTATATTGTTAAAACAATTCCAATTTTTTCCCCTTTGCTCCCCTCTGCCAAGCACAACCTCTCCCCCAGTAATCCCTCCCCCATCCCCCCGTCCATGCCCATGGGTTATATATACAAGTTCTCTGGCTTTACGGTTTCCTAAATTATTCTTTTTTAAAAAAAATAATTGATTATTTTTTTAAACAATAAAGAATAACAATCCCTCCCTCTCAGATTTAAGAACCTTTATAATCTTATAAAGGACAGTGGACAAAGGTCTCGAGCTCCTCTAGCTGCTTTAAGCTCGACATGGTCAACATCCTACCTACCTTTGGGTCCAGAAATCCCTAATAAGAGTGGGTGTGTGTGGGGGAGGGTGACCTTCCAACATGGGGAAGGATCTTTCAGATTCCAGGTCAGTTGGCTGTCCCTGGACAATGGTGTACTTGATTTAACAGACTGGCATCCTTGTTGTATTCTGGGGCAACAGATTTGGCAACAGGGTTAAAAGACATCATTCAATCCATAACCACTAGATGACAAAAGGCAAGGATTAATTTTTCAATGTCCCACATTAGGGGACATTGGAGGAAGGTGTGCCAGGCACATCTCACCTGTCTAAAACCCTTTTGCCCATTATACTTAGTTTGGGCGGAGGGAAATATTTTAGGTTTCCCCCTCTCAGACCTCTGGGCCGCTTCTGTCCAAGCCATTAGTATAGAAAAGAGAAACCAGTTTTAAAGTGAAGCCCATAGACCACTCCATACTTTCCCAACACAGCCACTTAGTTCAGCCAAATCATTGAGTCTCAGGAGGCAGCGATGCAGACAGGATTAAGTGAGGCCTATACATACAGACAATCACTCAGGTAATGAGATCAGAGGCTTATGGCCTTTGAAAACAGAAAACACATGTTAATTTATGCAACATAACCCACAAACAAGTCTCTAAATCTGTAAGACTGTCTTATTGAAAAGACATCCAGTTGCAAGGCATTTGACATTCTTCTTGCCTATAAATTAAACATCTTTGATGATACCACAGACCTAGTTTAACTTTCAAATGAAAACAAATTTTAAATGAAAAGGAACTTTAAAGACGGTTAGCTGCACTACTTTATAGTCTACCACTGAGCATTGTGATTTTCCTTGAATTACAATTTTTCTCCTTAAGATTACCTTCCTTGTCATTAAAGGGACTGCATTAAGTCCATTTTTAATTTATCCTTTTCATTTGCATAAACACAACAAGAGCAGCAAATGATCACTTATGATCTTTCAGTCTGCTTTGCTGGAACTTACACAAGGAACATTTAGGGAGACCTTCAGTTTGCCTTTCAGGGCACAGAAGTTGAGCCACATACCTGGCATTCAGTCTTGCCTGTAAACACCTGTCTTTTCCAAGTCCTTCAGGTTTTCCATTGTGCCTTTAGGTCCCTTCTAGCCATCTTTCAGGAAAACAACCTTCATTTCTTCCCTGGAGAGATTGCTGTGGACCACACAACCAACAAGGTACCAAGCCTTTTTTCTCATGGGCTTTTATTACCTTCAAAAGTCAATTCTAGTTCCTCGGGGCTTTTTGGTAACAACCAGAGTCCAAGCATGTCTCCTTTAGGCATGACATTCAAGTCAAAGTCTTGGTCAAAAAATCCTCTATTAACAGCTAGTCTTATTAGTTTTATGCAAAGAACCTTATGTCATTACCTACTTCTTTAGAATGCCAAACTCTGGAGTGATCAGATAGGGAGAAAAATATTCATTGTGAAGGAAAATCCTTGTCCTTCTAATATTCACTAAAATTGCATTTCCATTTTTATATTTTCTTTTTTCCCCCACTAAAATTTTTTTTGTTTTTCTATTACAGTTGTCTCACTTTTGTTCCCTCTTGATTCTCCACACCCTGACCACCCCTTCTCCCACAGTTAGTCCCCACCCAGTTGTCCATGTCCATGGGTCATTAATACATGTTCTTTGACTAGACCCTTCCCCTTACCCCTTTCTCTCCCTCTCCTCTCCCCCCTTGTTACTGTTAGTCTATTCCTTGTTTACATACCTCTGGTTCAATTTTGCTCATTTGTTTGTGTTTTTCATTAGTCTCCTGTAATAGGTGATAGCAAAACCTATGTAACTTTAACAACATACGTATACAGTACCACAAAATCCCACGATATAGCGAGAAATCTGCGAGAAATAATTAAATATAATATTTTAAAAACTCCCGTGATACAGTGAGGCCGTGATAACTGAACCATGATATAACGAGGAACTACTTAGTTCTTTTTCTGGAGTTTTGATCTGTTGTTTCATTTGGGCCATATTCCTTTGTCTCCTCAATTTGGCAGCCTCCCTGTGCTTGTTTCTGTGTATTAGGTAGAACTGCTTTGACTCCCTTAGTGCACCTGTTAAGTTATGTGGGGTGGAGTCTTAGGTACTCACCATGGTGGGGCAATGCACTTCACTGCTTTGAAACTCTGTATGTGGGGGAGGGCTCAGAGAGGGGCAATGCAGCTGCCTGGGTGCTGTAGGCTTGTTCAACACTTTCTCCATTTCCAGTCACTTTATCCTCTCCCATTGTTGATTGGTGCCTTTCTAGTTGTTGCCTTGGTGGTAGTTCCCAGAGTGGGTGAGTTTGCATATGTTCTAGGACCATGTAGACCCTTTAAGCAGACTCTCCGGAAAGACTGACAGTTTACTCCACCATCCTAATTCCTACTAATTTTTCAGTGAGAAGTTATGGGTTTTTATTTTCTCAGTGCTAGAACCCTGATCTGTGTGGTCTAGGTTGGGGCTGGGATTGCTCGCTTCCAAGGTATCCCTCCCAGTTTTTATCAGCCACATGTTAATGTGGGACATGTTACCCCAGCTGCCACTGCCTCCTCACTGCTGCCCCGTGCCACTCCTGCCTCACTGACACCACACCATGTCTTCTCTGCCCCAGCTCCCCATCTTCAATCCTCCTATCCATCTGTATGAATATGATTTCTTTAAATCGTTGGTTTTCAGACTTCCATACAGTTTGATATTCTTGCAGTTCTTGGAGTTTTTGTTTTGAGTTTAGCTGTGATCCTTCTTATGGTTGTTCAAGGAGGTGAAGTGTGTCTACCTATGCCCCCATCTTGACCAGAAGTTAGATAATCACTTCCTTATTTTAAGTGAAAAACCTTGATTTGTCCAAAACAATCTTCCCATCTAACATGTCAATGTACTTAAGATTTCTGTTCTAAAAGTTATTGCTTAATACAGTAGTTCATGATCTCAATTATTTCAATTACCTGCAGTCAGCTGAGATTCAAAAATATTAAATGAAAAATTCCAGAAATAAACAATTCATAAGTTTTAAATTGCACACCATTCCAAGTAGTGAGATGAAATCTTTGTCCTGCCCTTTGCTCAGCACATCGACACTGGATATGCTGTCCTTCTGTTAGTCAGCTAGTAGCCATCTTGGTTATGAGATAGTAAAGTGCTTGTGTTCAAGTAACTTTTATTTTATTTATAATGGTCCCAAAGATCAAGAATAATGATACTGGCAAGTCAAATAAGCCAAAGAGAAGCCATAAAGTGTATATATGTATAGGAAAAAATAGTATTTATAGGGTTCAGTACTATTTGAGATTTCAGCATCCACTGGGGGTCTTGGAACATATCCCCTGTAGATAAAGGGGAACTACTACTATACCACTGTTTGAACATGCAGTGATAGTATTTTGAGACAACAATGTCTGCTCTATGTTATGTTTCCAATGCAATATATTGAAAAGAATAGAAACTTTAACACTGAATATTCACTTTGTGCGAATTTAGGTTAGAGATCTAACACAACCAAACTTCAAAGAGGTATTTCAGTTTTTTGACAAAATACCATACCCAAGTGAAAATAGCTACACACTTTGACATTTTCTCAATTATTACTTTATGTACTATTTTGTATATTGGGACCTTATACTTAGATGTTATTTAAATGTCAACCATAACAGTTGTTTTTTGCTATTAATATAAAATTATTTTTACATACTTGAAGCCTTTGCTTTCAAATAAGCATCTAGCTTCACCATGATACCATAATCATTCTGAATTCTCTATGGTCTGCTGTGGAAGTTACCAGACCACAACCTAAAGGCAAGGAAAAAAGGAGCAGAAAGGAGGCATTTATTATCATTTTCATCAGTGCAATAAAAAACCAATTATTAAGATTTTACTATAGGAAGTACACCATGAAAGAGCCAACTATTGCCCTTGTCTACGTCTATTTGTACTTATTTTCTATCAGAAATAATGGATTCTGAAACCTCCCTAGATGACAGCAAAACAGAACCCCATATAGTTGCATGCTTCTGTCTCCTACTACTACAGTATATTATAATCTTATAGAGGCTTGTACAAGCAAGATAATTAAAATAATAGTTTTCAATATTTATATCATAATAGCTTTAATTTATTAAGCATCTGCTGTGTACCAAATGCTAGGTGAACCATTACTAGTTTCATTTGAGTCTGGACTATCGTATGGGTTAAGGTAATATTAGCCACTATAACAATAATCCCTGTAAATTCAATGGCTTAACCCATAGACAATTATTTCTTGCTTACATGAGGTCTAATCTGTAATATAAAGGAGTTTCTGCTATCCACTGTCATTCATAGATCCAAGTTGACAAACGTTCTGCTATTTGCAATTCATGAATTCTTACATGGTCCTGAAATTAACAACACAGGTAGCAGATAGAGGAAAAAAGAGAGTGAAGGATCATGCTGAAGGTGTTTATGGGATGTCTGGTAGCAGTGTCTATTATTCTTCCTTTGACCAGAATTTAGTTACATAATCTTATTTAGTTGTAAGAGAGGCTGAGAAGTACAGTCAAGCTTTGAGCCCAAGAAGATAGGAAACAGGATTTGGTGGGTAGCTCATCTGTCTTTGCCATGTGTATCCTTTAGGGAAATAATGAACTATATACACATAATATAGGGGAAACTGAATCATAAGGAGTTAGGGAGAGGAAGAATTGGTTGTTCTTAACATTTAGTCAATAATTACATTACAATTCCTAAAACACAGGTATTTAAAATATCAATGAAACATCTTTAAGTATAAACACATGGACATTATAATAATTGTATATGTAGAGGAGAGCCTTGAGTAAAGTATATTCAGCTACCACTGTCATCACCCAGTTTGCAACAGGACAAATCACTACATTTGTGCCTTGCTATTTGCAAACACCTTTATTTACCACCTTCCTAACAGTTTTATGAGTATTTATCTTTAGATTTTTAGTTTGAGAGAAAAACTGAAAAGCAGGAACAAGAGGGAGGGGCAGGAAAGTAGGAAAATGAAATTCCTAGGCTGCCAAGTATGAAGAAAATATAAACTTAGTTTTTTCAGTGGACTGCATTCTTTATCATACCTACCAGGCATATGTAATGAATATTTTATCTAATTGATGGAACTTTCTAATGTTTTTGCTGTTCACCAGCCAGGATGTTAGTTTTAGTGTATGCACCATAGGTTGTCAAAGCCCTTTCATGTTGTTCTAACGCTTTGATAAGTTGTTTAAATAAGGGAAAAAAACTGCAATTATTTCCTTGGCTGAGTGGTTCAGTTGGTTGGAGCATCATCCCATAACCAAAAGGTTGGGGGTTCAATTACCTGTAAGGGCACATGTCTGAGTTGTGGCCTCATCCCCAGTTGGCATATGAGAGGCAACCAATCAATGTTTCTCTTCCTTACTTTCTTCCTCCCTTCTACTCTCTCTAAAAATCAACAAGCATGTTCTCTGGTGAGAGTAAAAAAAATGCACTTATTGAGTCTATAAAAGATTGCTCATTTGTTTATGAAAATATATGAAAATCATTTTTGCTTTGGAAAATGGGTCTGGACCTCAAGATATCTTTGGCAATAGTAACAGTTAGAAGCAGAGATCAAAGATGGTAGAGGAATAAGTGGAAGCTACACTAACCTCCTCACAGGACCAATTTGGAATTACAACTAAATTGTAGAGAAATCATCTGGAATAACCAACTGAACACTAGCTGGAAGAAGTCTTATAACCACAGAAAGACAGAAAAGGCCACTTCATCACAATGGGAATGGTAGACCCTTCCCCTCCAAATGGCTTCAGCCTGAGGGGAAGCAAAAACTCCACCCACAGGAATTAATCTGTCCACCCTCAGTGCTTAACCCTGATGGCTGATCACAGATTAAATAGATTAAGAACTAAAGGAGATAGACAAGGCAATAGATCTCTGGTAGTCTCCAACAGGCTGCCTAGGCCCAGACCAGTACATGATCTGATGCCACCAGGGGCAGATCCAGGAAGTGCAGATTAATCTAAGAAGTGGCAACAAACAAGAAGAGTCACAAAACTGGGGAGACAGAGAAACAATTTTGAAAAGAAAGGAGAAACTCCCAGAAAGAGTGCTAAATGAAATAGAGGAAAGCAAACTACCAGACATAGAATTCAAAACATGGATTATAGGGAAGCTCATTGAGTTCAGCGAGCTCAAAGAAAACTACAAAGAACTCCAGGGAAACTACAAGGAACTTACTGAGAATTACAACAGCATGAAAAAGGACATAGAAGCTATCAATAAGAGCCAGGAGGAAATGAAGAATACAATTTCTGAATTGAAGAACACAGTAGAAGGAATTAAAAGCAGGCTAGAGGAAGCAGAAAATTGGGTCAGAGAGCTGAAGGACAACATAGAAAAAAAAATGCCCAGACAGTGCAACAAAATGAAAAAAAAAAAAAAAAAACTGCAAAAGAGTAAAGAGGTTTTAAGAGAGCTGCAGGAGAACATAAAATGTAATAATATCCATATCATAGGAATACCAGGAGAAGAAGAGGGGCAAGAGATAGAAAACCTGTTTGAGAAAGTAATGACAGAAAAATTTCCTAACTTAATGAGAGAAAAAGTCACACAAGTCCAGGAACTACAGAGGGTCCCAATGAGGATGAACCCCAAAAGGTCCACTCCAAGGCACATCGTAATTAAAATGGCAACATTGAAAGACAACAATAGAATCCTAAAAGCAGCAAGAGAGAAGGAGCTAATATCATACAAGGGAGCTCCAATAAGGCTATCATCAGATTTCTCAGCAGAAACACTACAAGCCAGAAGGGAATGGCAAAAAATACTCCCAATGAAAAACAAAGGCCTACAACCAATACTATTCTACATGACAAGGCTCTCATTCAAAATGGAAGGTGAAATAAGGAGTTTCCCAGACAAAAGAAGGCTAAAAGAATACATCTCAAACAAACCAGCATTGCAAGAGATGCTAAAGGATCTGCTTTAAGAAGATGAAGAAACAAAGAGAGACAGAGAGGAACACAAATAAAAAGGGGAGGAATGACAATGAATAAGTACCTATCAATAATAACAAAAGAACTTATGCACGCCTATGTTCATAGCAGTGCTATTTACAATAGCCAAGTGCTGGAAGCAGCCTAAGTGCCCATCTGCAGATGAGTAGATCAAAAAACTGTGGTACTTCTACACAATGGAATACTATGTAGCAGGAAGAAAGAACTTCTACCATATGTGACAACATTGATGGAACCAGAGAGAATTATGCTTAGTAAAATAAGCCAAGCAATGAAAGACAAATACCATATGATATCACCTAATGCAGGAAACTAAGGAACAACACAAACAAATGAGCAAAACTGAACCAAAGGCATGTAAGCAAGAAGCAGACTAACAGTGACAAGAGGGGGAGGGAGTGAGAAAGAAGGGGGTAAGAAGCAGAAAGATCTAGTCAAAGAACATGTATAAATGACCCATGGACATGGACAATGGGGTGGGGATTGACTGTGAGAGAAGGGGTGGGCAGGGTTGGGGGAGCAATTGGAAAAAAAGTGGGACAACTGTAATAGAAAAACAAACAAACAAAAATTTTTAGTGGAAAGAAAAATGAGAGCAAAATAAATAAATAAATGAGCCAGCAAACACCCTCCCCGCCACCCCCCCCCAAAAAACAACTTCACATGTAGGAAAGTGAATGAAAGAAAATGTAAAGTATGAACATTCAATTTTAGTGAATATTAGAAGAACAAATATTTTCTTTCACAGTGTATATTTTTCTCCCTACCTGATCCCTCCAGAATTTGGGATTCTGAAGAGGTAAGTAATGACATAAGATTCTTTGCATAAAACTAATAAGACCAGTTGTTGATAGAAGTTTTGTTAAACAAGACCTTGACTGGAATGTCATGCCTAAAGGAGGTATGTCTGGGCTCTGGTTATTACCAAAGAGCTTTGAGGAACTAGGATTGACTTTCGAAGGTAATAAAAGCCCATGAGAAAAAAGGCTTGGTACCTTGGTTGGTTGTGCGGACCATGACAATCTCTCCAGGGAAGGAACGAAGGTTGCTTTCCTGAAAGATGGCTAGAAGGAACCTTAAGGAACAGTGGAAAACCAGAAGGACTTGGAAAAGACAGGTGTTTATAGGCAAGGCTGAATGCCAGGTATGTGGCTCAACTTCTGTGCCCTGAAAGGCAAACTGAAGGTCTCCCTAAATGTTCCTTGTGTAAGTTCCAGCAAAGCAGACTGAAAGATCATAAGTGATCATTTGCTGCTCTTGTTGTGTTTATGCAAATGAAAAGGATAAATTAAAAATGGACTTAATGCAGTCCCTTTAATGACAAGGAGGGTAATCTTAAGGAGAAAAATTGCGATTCAAGGAAAATCACAATGCTCAGTGGTAAACTATAAACTAGAGCATCTACCTGTCTTTAAAAATTATTTTCATTTAAAGTTTGTTTTCATTTGAAAGTTAAACTACATCTGTGACATCATTACAGATGCTTAATTTACAGGCCAGAAGAATATCAAATGCCTTGCAACTGGATGTCTTCCCAATAAGACAATCTCACAGATCTGGAGACTAGTTTGTGGGTTATTTTGCATAAATTAACATGTGTGTTCTGTTTTCATAGGGCATAAGCCTATGATCTCATTACCTGAGTGATTGTCTGTACATATAGGCCTCACTTAATCCTGTCTGCATCGCTGCCTCCTGAGACTCAATGATTTGGCTGAACTAAGTGGTTGGATTCGTGAGATATGGGGTGGTCTGTGGGCTTCACTTTAAAACTGGTTTCTCTTTTCTATCCTAATGGCTTGGACAGTAAGGGCCCAGAGGTCTGAGCGGGGGGAAACCTAGATATTTCCCTTAGTCCAAACTAAGTATAATGGGCAAAAGGGTTTTGGACAGGTGTGACGTGCCTTGCACGTCTTCCTCCAAAGAAACCTTTTGTGTTTTTTCTAATGTGGGACATTGGAAAATTAATCCTTGCCATTTGTCATCTAGTGGTTATGGTTTTAATGATGCCTTTTAACCCTGTTGCCAAATCTATTGCCCCCAGAATACAAGGATGCCAGCCTGTTAAATTAAGCATGCCATTGCCTGGGGACAGCCAAATGACCTGGAGTCTGCAAGATCCTTCCCCATGTGGGAAGGCCACCCTCTCCTCCACACCCCCACTCTTATTAGGGATTTCTGGACTCAAGGGTAGGGAGGAAAATTACCATGTCCAGCTTGAAGCAGCTAGAGGAGCACAAGACCTTCACCCATTGTTGTTTATAAGATTATAAAGGGTCTTAAGTCTGAGAGAGATGAATTGTTACAAAGAGGGGATCCTCCCCCCAAATTAATTAATTAATTTACTAAAAAAAAAAAAAAGAACAATATAGAAAAGGGTGAAGCCAAAGAATTTATATGCACAACCCATGGGCATGAACAAATGGGGGTGGGATTGCTGGAGGGAAGAGGGGTACTGGGAAGAGGGGAGCAAAGGAAAAAATTGGGACTATTGTAACAACATAATTAATAAAATACACTTTAAAAAAGAAGCAAGGTAAAAAATGGGTGGAATTGTACATCAAGCACACAGGCATGTGTGTGCAAGCACATGTGCACACTCACACACACAATAAGCTAGAAATCAGCAATGCATCAGGATGGAAGAATATGATCTTTTGGCCTTTCTTCCTGATAACTCACATAAATATATCTGATTTCTTAATGAACATGTATTGATGTCAATGTGTATTGCAATAACTGAAGAGAAATCCTAAGCTAGGGATATTTTCACTGGCCTACTTTGAGGACATTTTCTGACCTTGTTTGAGGCTGCAGGAATTTTGGAAATATTACATCAATCACTGGTATGATGTCACCAACATATGTATGATCTTAGACTCTGAAATATAGTAAGAGTAAATTCACAAGCTATACAATGGCTAACTCAGCAAAATGACTTTATTTATAGTTTGCCTAATGTTTCAAACAAATACCCAATCTAAATAGTATTTCTTATTAAATACTTTCTATAATGTCCTTTAAAATCTCTAATAAAAACTGAACTCTTTTCATGTGCTTTCTTCCTCAATTTGGTGCTTACTGTTGCCTGAAAGCTGACTAGGATACCATACCACTTGAGGTCAGAATGGCATAATTTATAGAACTATAACTTTTACAATAATAGGAGCAATCTTTATTATCAAAAACCCTTTCAATTTATTTCTTCAATGTTGGAAGTGTTAAGTATATTATTTTATTAATTCATGGTATAAGATTGTTAATCAATAGTTATTTACTTCAGGATATAAATCAGAGAATAAGAATAGAAAGTAATGATCCACTGGAAGTTAGAGCTATGTATCATTTTAATATTTACTTGGTAAAAATTTGAAAAATACATAATTTAAACAAATGTTTGCTAAATTTTATAATCTTGCATGAATTAATTAAATATTTTAAATATCTTATAGTTTGAAGGTGACATTAAAGTGTACAAAATCAGCATTGCTTTTTGGAAAAGATTTTAGTCTTACAATCTTATTATTTAATTCTTAGATGTCTTTTATGGAATGGGAGAAGAAAAGTCAAACCTTCATGTTTAATTTAGAGGTTGCCTGTTTATTGCTGTTGAACCAAGGCAACTTTAGGCCCAAATACATGAGAAATTAGTGGAATTCTAGTTGTGACACCAGAATAAAAAAATGATGAGGAACCATGGAAATCTGTTCCTGGAAAACATTTGAGTTCAATTAAAATGTCAGTTCCAGAGCCTCACACACATGCCCACAACTATCACACTACTCACATACACATATACACACAAACCATCATGCCAAATGTACCATGCAGACATACCATGCACACACATACACACACATCATAACCACACAACCATGTATAACACATTTGGCAGACACACATATTTATATACAAAAAAACACTTATGCACACATAGCCACACACATACACTGTACATGTACCACACATTAACCACACACACACACACACACACATCAGATACACCTACATTTCTGTCAGTCTTAGATAAGTATGTAGAAGAGATTCAAGAGGGTATTTTATTATTCCAATACTTTTTCTCCACTTTATGCATTAATAAAAATCTCTAATGGAGACTTGGTGCCAATATTTCCAAACTCTCTACCTATACTGCATATTATATATAAGCCTTGCGGCATACCTCTTCAGGGGAAAGGCTAAGGGAGTAAACCCCGACAGAAAATCCGGAGCCGGAGTCCCTAAGGCGGTTTGACGTTGTAGTCAACACCGGCAACTCCTGCGGCGCACCTGAAGCCAAGCTGTATTGACTCCGTCTTTCCCTTGGACCCTTCAGCTGCGAAGAGAGGGGGGGTCTGCTGCATGGGCAACAGCAGACCCTCCATATCACCCTGCCCAGGCTCTGTAGCTTCAGCTCCACTGGAGAGGACACTCCAGCGTCATCGTAAGATGTCGATTCAACACGGGAGGAGACAGATACCGTGTCACTCCCGAGTCGGACTGCACAGCCATTCTCGGCGGTGCAGATAGACTCTTAAGAAGCTACACCATCGTCTCTCGAGACGGACGGCTGCCAACGATATAAGCCATGGTAAAAAAAAAAAGTGGAGGTGTCAGATTTATATTGCATTTTCTAATGGAAGAAGAAATGCAAAGAAATATTGTCCTATTTGTATCTTAGCTTTTTTGTTAATCTCAGGCACATAATATCTCTCATATTTCCGGAGTGATTTAGAATAGTGCTTTCACATAACCAGTTTTATGTAAGCCTCACAATGAGGTATTGAGCTAGATATGACTACCCCCATGCTACAGGAGAAGAAACTGAAGCCTCGGGGAGTTTTAGTGCCTTGTTAAAAAGCCAGGCTAGGAATAAACAGTGCTACTGTTCCAAACTAAGACAAATGCACTTACTGTTTCTAAATGACTTTTCCTGTCCATATTTTTCCCTCAAGGTTGTGTCATGGATCAATGGGTGACATTTCTGAACCTGGAACTGCTTGATTGTTGGATCTTCTTTCATTTCTCTTTTCACCTATTTCTACAAGACTTCACTGGCACTAATTACAGGAAGACTCGAGTGCACAGCCACAGTCATTACAATGCAGTGCCCAGTCCCACAGCTGACTCAGATTGCCCCTCTAGGTTGTAGGATAATTAGAAACTCTCTGTGAGAAGGTGATGCAGAGCATCATCACTCTTGGAAATGGTCAGTTGTCTTCTCTATCAAAGCAACCAGTACATGGAAGAAACAGATTTCAGGCCTGAAAAAAATATATAGCACTTTTACATTGCCCTGCATAGTGCCTGGCACAATGCACATGAAGTTAGGTGGCACTGAAAAAATTAGAAAATTGATCTCATTCATTTTTCCCCTAAGCTTTCTCCATGAAGGTGAGATCCCTATTTCTTCCGTCCCTCTATTTCCCTTTTTCTTTTGCATTGACTAACTTATTTAACTTACCTTTTAGCATGGGTTTATATGCATATATACCTTCACCAATTCTAAAAATTACAAACATCAATTCTTCTATGTATAAACCGCACAACAGCCAATTATAGAGGTAAGACCATACCATGTACCTAAAAGTATTCCTTCCAAAAATGAATGACATTCCTGCTTGGCATTCATAAGCTTTCCCTTCACTAACTTTTTATCATTTACCAAAATGCTAGCTTGAATGTCTACTTCTACACTTATAGGCAATGAAGGAAGCCCTACCACATCAATTAAAAATGAAGAAAACCTATTATCCTGCATTTATTTTCTGAGTTTCTTCATAAACAGCTCTTTCTCCTTTGGGAAGCTAGGTCCCCTTTTTAAGTGGCTTTATTTAATAATATTATTCTAGTAAAGTTACCTAAATTATAATTTTGTCAGTGAGATAATGCTGAAAACACTCATATTTTTAGGATTATCTAGATCATGAAATTTCCTTGGCATATGATTTCTACATGCAAATATTTGAAATTTAATATTTTGATAATTCATTTATGGCAAGCATGGTCAGTAAACATAAATAGTATAATTATGAAAACAAATAATAAGGTCTTACATATAGAATGTGTAAATTTTACTACTTGGCTTAAATAGGCAAACAAACAAACAAAACCCAAGAAGATGTTCTGTTTAGAATGTTAAATTCAAATGGCATTCTTACGCACTTTTTTGTTCCTTCCTAATTGAGAATATAGAAGGAATAAGTGATCTGGATAATGAATTATATGGAAATTATTAAGTAGTTGTTTTAATAGCCACGTGATATTTAAAATGCAGAGGAACAGAAAACAGTGTGCAATATTTTACTATAAAATCTTTGTAAAGGCCCTAGGTGGGAAGCAGCTGTTCATAGTGCTGATAAGCCATGAACTGACAATTGTAGAGCTAAGTGAGCAAATGAGTTCAAGATCAGAGATCAAAATACCACCTATTTTCAATGTGTACGTTCCCAGAAGGATAAGAATTAGTAACAGTTTCTAACCCTCAAGATCCTCATGTTGCTTCCCATGTAACCTTTAACACACACTAGCTTCAGTCTTTCAAAATAGGACATAAAGTCATGTGCATCTTAGACACCAAAAGCCAATTGAAGAGTTGTATTTCTGTATTTTAGTAGGCAGTTATTTTACAATTAAGTAACTGTGTGGTTGGATACAGAAGAGTTAGAGTTTTATTTTGCCACTCAATAATTGTGTAAACTTGTCCTGGCTGGTGTGGCTCAGTGGATTGAGAGTGAGCCTGCG
Source organism: Furipterus horrens (assembly GCF_987537825.1). Taxonomy (NCBI): domain Eukaryota; kingdom Metazoa; phylum Chordata; class Mammalia; order Chiroptera; family Furipteridae; genus Furipterus; species Furipterus horrens. Next base: position 132,081,589 of record NW_028327176.1, on the reverse strand, counting down.
AACCAGTTTGATTCCCATCAAGGCACATGCAAGGGTTGTGGGCTAGATCCCCAGGGTTGGGGGAGTGCCAGAGGCAACCAATTGATGTTTCGCTCCCAGATTGGTATTTCTCTCCCTCTCTTTTCCCTCCCCCTCTCTCTAAAAATAAATAAATGAAATCTTAAAAAAAATTAACTGTATAAATGAGAGGTTCACCTGTCTCTCTGAAGGCTTTTCTTTTTCTTTTTTTTTTTACCTGTGAAATGGGATAAAATGGGTATCTTTCATGGTTTACATCTATTTTCTCTTTCTACTTATTTAAATTAAAGCTCTCTGGGGGCAGGAATTTTGTTGATTTTGTTCACAGATCTATCCAAGCCCTTAGACTAGTTTATCTGAACACAGAAGGGGTTCAGTAAATATTTGCTGAATAAATGAACCAGAGGAAACACTTTTTTAATTTTAAAATTAAAATGTCCATGTATATTTCTAGATTCCAGGGAATACATATGGTATAAAGGTAGTTAGGTATGAAAAATAGAAAAATAAAACTGGAAGAGAGTATAAGCTAAAGCAAAGTTGGGAAGTACAACTCTCTATCCCAGACCACTGATTTTGAGAAAGGAAATTACTTAAAAATTCTATAATATCTATATTTATATTCTGCTTTACAATAGGCACTTTGAATGGCTTGGAATGTTTCTATGACTTTGTCATGGAGTCATGCTTAGACACCTGAGGTAAATATTTGAGCATTGGTGTTTCAGAAAAAAAAAAAAAATTATTCTGGATTTGAAGATCCTTCTTTAACTTTCTATCCAAAAATCTTATCTTCTAGGATTTCTCAGTGTGATCCATCTCTCTATTTCTCACTCTCCAGGAGAGCCCTGGCTTATTCTTGCTTCTATGAATAGAGATTCATAATGTTCATAATGTTTTTTCCTACCAGAAAAAGAGTGGTCTTTTTCTTTTCATCTAATCAAATGTCACAAGTTTTTAAAGTACACTCAAATATAATCAACTCTCATGACAATACTTCTAACTATTCCTTATTCCATCAATCTCTCCTATTAATATGCTTTTATAATATTTAATATTGTATTATTTATTTTGTCATTAAACATGAATTGTTCATATTGGTTAGTTAGTTTCCTTTTGATAATTATGTTATTACCATTTGAAGGTAAAGATGTTTCTCATATTTCTATTATACAGTTCAAAATATCAGGTGCACTTTTTTAGTATATAATGAGTGTAAAATAAATGTAGACTTGAAATAAACTGATTGCTGAATCCCTCTTCATGAACACTCACCTTGAAAGACCATGAATGGTTAACTATTCTTATACACAGAGGTTATTTCATGTTCTTCTAGTTAGTTGGGGGTTCATTATAATTTAATATTTTATCAAAGACACATTTGACAAGGTGAATTTTCCTGAACTATATAGATGATGCTAAGATGGAATCATTCTTAGTAGTAACCTGAAGGGAGATGAGTATTTGAAAGGCTTTAACTTGGAGGTACTCATTGAAAGTGAGCTTAATAAATTAACAATTTTAAGTACATTGTAGTATATTCAATAAAAAATAAATTCTAAAGAAGTTTACTCAGAAACATATAGAATGAACTAAAATATCCCCCTCTGATCCTCACGTGGATTTTAACTCCAAACCTGCCAATCTTCCCACTCTCACCCCCATTTATCTATACTGTTCTTAAACTCAGAGCTTCCTCTCCACCAAAGCCCCACCTTCCCACCCTTATTCATATACTCCATGTTCACTTTTGTCTCTCTATATTGGCCCAACACCTTCCTCACATGACTTTGATTTTTCCTTTTCTTCCCCTGGAGAAAATTCTTTCTTCACTGGGGCCTCTAAAAACTTTATTGATCAGTTCAGATCACACAAAGTATCATCATCATCATCACCATCATCATCATTATTATTATTTTATTGTTTAGCATGAATACCTTACATTAACAAAATAATCCTAATTCCCCATCTCATCCCTTGTATCATTGCTGTCTTTTATTTCACTTATGCATATACACAAAATCATATGTATATATACATGATATAAACATAAATATACATAATTGTATACATTTTTGCTATTATTATTTTGAACAAACTGGTTATGTTAAATCAATTAAGAATAAAAATACAAGTTTTTATTTTACCTTTACTTTTTTTTTCATTGATGCTCTTCCTCTCTTTATATAGATTGGAGTTTCAGACATGAATTATTTTTCTTCTCTCAAAACTTTTGACATTTCTTGTAAGGCAGGACTACTAGAAAAAAATTCTTTCAGTTTTTGTTTGTCTGAGAAAGTGTTTTTCCTTCACTTTTGAAGGATAATTTCACAGGGCACAGAATTTTAGGTTGGTTGGAGTTTTTTCCTCTGAACACTAAATATTTCACTCTATTCTCTTTCTGCTTGCATGGCTTCCAAGAAGCAGTCAGATATAATTATTATCTTTATTTTTCTATAGGTAATGTGTTTTCCCCTCTAGATTCTTTAAATACTTTTTTTTTTTTTTTACAATTTGAAAATGATATGCCTAGGTATAGATTTGATTCTTTTTTTTTTTTTGGCATTTATTCTACTTGGTGTTCTCTAAGTTTCCCAGATTGGTGGTTTGGTGTCTGACATTCATGTGGGAAAATTTTTGTCCTGGCCTGTATGACTCATTTTTTTTTTTTTTTCATCATTCCACAAAGCAAATGTTCTCTGATTTGATTCCTGGTCAGTGAACATGCCTGGGTTGCCAGCCTGGTGCCTGGTTGGGGTGGGTGAGAGATGCAACTGATCAATGTTTCTCTCCCTCTCTTTCTCCTTACCTTCCCCTTTCTCTATAGCAAATAAATAAATAAATAAATAAACAAACAAATAAATAAAATCTTTAAAATATAATACTGGAAAATTCTCAGTCATTATAGTTTCAAGTATTTCTTCTCTTCCTTTCTCTCTTTCTTTTCTTCCTGGTTTTCCCATTACACACATCACAAATTTTATAGTTGTCCCACAGTCTTTGGATATTTTATTCTGGTTTAATTTTTAGTCTCTGTTCTCTTAGAATTTTAGTTTTGGAATTTTCTTTGAAGATATACTCAAGTTCAGAGATTATTTCCTCAGCAATGTCCAATCTGCTAGTAAGCCCAGCAAAGGCATTCTTTATTTATGTTATAGTATTTTTATCTTTATCGTTATCTTTTGGTTCTTTTTACAGATTTCTATCTCTCTGCTTACATTGCCTCTCTGTTCTTACATACTTTCTTCTTTATCCATTAGAGCCCTTAGCATATTACTCATAGTTCTCTTAAATTCCCAGGCTGATAATTTCAACATTCCTGTCTTGCCTGGTTCTGATGCTTGCTTTGTCTCTTCAAACTGTTTTTTTTATTTTTAATCTTTTGGTATGCCCTGTAATTTTTTCTTGATAGCTGGACATGATGTACTGGGTAAAAGAAACTGCTGTAAATAGGTTTTTAATAATGTGGTGGTGAGGTATGAAGACAAATAAAGCATTCTTTAGTCATTTAGTGAGTCTAGCCTCTGGACTGTGACCTTCACAAGCGCTTCTCACTACTCTTTCCCCATTAGGTGGAAGAAATTAGCTACAGTGCATTGGAGTTGAGCATTTCCCTTCCCAGAACAGTTAGGTTCTGGTAATATCCCAGAAGATTAGGCTCTCATTAACTAGTTTCCTCTGAGGGGAGTCCTTGTTATCAAGGACAGAGTGCTCTGATATATTTCAAAATGGCTTTGTCCTCTTGCAAGAAGCATCAAGGGATTTTTCTCCAATATTTACTGTGGGAATCTGGTTGAACTCCTAGATGCAAATCTCCCAATATTGTGCCCCCCCTCAAACCGGGTCCCCCTGAGGTTTTAACTCTCAGACTTGCGCACACTGTGCTTTCAGCAATTCATCAATTACAGTTCAGGTTTTTCTATCCCAGCACTGGTTCCTGGGTGGTTTCTCTTGTCTCTGCTTTTGTAAGTTGTTATTTCCCGTATTAACCTGTCAGTCCCTCCAGTCTCCAGGGAAGTAGTTTGTTCTGTGTCCTCATCTCTCTTATGTATCCTAGAAGAGTTGTTGATATTTTAGTCAGATTTTTACTTATTGTTAGGATTGAATGGTGACTTAAAAGCTTCTTTCATTTGGAACCAGAAACCAGAATTTAGTACTTATTTTTCTAAAAACTTATAGAATATATATTGTCCAATGTGATTTAACATCTAACTATGACCAGTCTTATACTCATCTCTGTTTTCTTTGTATAAGTCTTGTCTTAATAGGTAGATGATAATTGAGTAGAGAAAAGATGCACGATGAAGAGTCAATGTGGCAAATAAGTGTTCCTCTGCCTGAGATCACTACAAGTAGTCCAGCAGACAAGGTTCATAGTCATTTTGTGAAGAGCTAAACTTTTCCTGAGAAATAATAACTACTCCCACAACTATATTGAGCTATATTTGAGGTACCATTTCCTTAGGTCAATTTATTTGATCCTAACACGTTCATAATGTGAGTACTGTTCTTAAATTCTATCTTATGGATTGTTTTACATTTTTTCATGTGATTATCAGTGAGGTACAGTCACAGAGAGGCACAGGAAAACAATGTTTATGATATTCACAGGTGCTAGAAAGACAGAATCACCACATGACATGAAGGGACCACATGAGGAGACCATGCAGGGAGCAGGCTCAACCAAGCAGGTGAGAAACTGAGAGAGAGTGAGGGCCTATGTGGGGGAACATCAGCAAAAGGCATGAGGGAATCTCATTGGTGCATTTGAATGTTATAGGTCACAGTCAGAGGATGTCAAGAAGGGGAACTTGTGGCAGAGTCCAGCCTTATCACACTGGTGTACCTAGTCTCTTGGACAGGTGTTCATAGCCTGTTTGTGGGGATGTCAAGGCAGCAGAAAAAAATGAAGTTGTAAAACCTATAATACAGAAATAAAGAAACTGAAGTTAAGAAATTTGGTCAAGGCCAGATAGCTAATACATGATGACATCACACTTTAAACTCAGGCAGACTAAATTCAAAGTCCTTAACTGTCAGGTTAAATCATCATCTCCCAAGAAATGATACTAGAGGAATAACAGAAAACCAACTTCCCACATTTGCTATGCTTTCCAGATAGACTATGTGGCTCCATTTTAACCAATATTCAGGCATCATGCTCTGTTACACTGAGATGTATCTGAAGGAAGTATCAATAGAAATGTCGAGTGGCCGAAGACATGAAGATTAATGGCATTACTTATTAGAAGAAAAAAGATTTCTCACTATTTGGCAAGATATGTTTCAAGGCAAAATTCACCATTCTAGCAAAGAAAAGGATAGGAGAAGATGAAGCCAAAGAAAAAGGTGGTGGGGAGGGGGGAAAATCAGGAAATTAAAAGGCGAAAAGAGTAGAATTAGGAGAAAATGTCATGGAGCATAAAGGCAGTATCCAATAAATAACAATGACAGCGAGGAAACTGAGCAGAATATAATCCAGGGAAGGAGAAAAAAAATGGAAGCTAAAAATGGTGCAGTTCTTGAAGACTCCAGCTATACTCTTAAGGGTATCATGGGGCCAATGAGGGTGAGTTTCTGTCAACAGGACAACAGCAACAGTTGAACAATACAGTTAGTAGAATTGTGTGACAATGGAAATGTTCAATATTTATGCCCAATGTCATGGTATTGGTCACAAGTGGCTCCTGAACACTTGAATTGTGGCTAGTGCTAATGAAAAGTCAAACTTTAATTTTATTTAAGTTTATTAATAAATATAAATAACCATATGTGGCTAGTAATTGCTGTATTGGATAGCAAAAGTCTAGGACTTTTAGGTTACAAAGGGATTCTAGAACTTCTCTAAAAAGCACATTCCAAAACCCCATCACTCTCTCTGGAAATGATGATAAAACAGAAAAATATATGAATCTCCAAAAGTCAGATCCTGAGTAAGCAAGAAAAGGCTACATTATATTCCATTTGTTTAGTGTTAGGGGCTGAATTGTGTCCTCCGAAAACTGCAAAGTGAAGCCCTAATCCCAGTACCTCAGAATGTGACTGTATTTGGAGATGGGCCTTTACAGAGGTGATTAAGTTAAGACTGTTGGGCTTGGTCTTAATCCAAGTTCACTGGTGTCCTGATAAAAAGAGGAGATGAGAGCACACAGAGGGACACCGGGGGTGTGCGAGCATAGAGATAAGGCCATGTAAGAACACAGTGTACAGTGAGAAGGTGTCATCTGCAAGCTAAGGAGAAAGGCCTCTGAAGAAACCAAACTTTCTGACACCTTGTTCTTGGACTTTTAATCTCCAGAACAAAAATAATTTTTTTTCATTTAAGCCACCTAGTTTGTGGTATTTTGCTATGGCAGCCTTGACAAACTAATAAACTAAAGGCAGTTAAAAACAAGTACAATACATTCTTCAAAATTCAAAGTGATTTAAGAAAAAAATTTCAATATTTGTTGAACTTTTATTTACTTAATCTTTATTTATAAAACTTTGTTTCTTGACCAGTTCCCTCAAAACTGAGAATTCACAATCAAAACCAATGTGAAGTCTCAGAATCTTGTAGAGGAATAGTCAGAGGAGGAAACCCATTATAAACTACAATTACCTGCTACTAAGAAGTATTGTACATGCTAGTCAATTTAAATTCTAAAAGCCATATTAATGATAGTTAAATGGTAGCTTCCTATGTAAGATGACAGACTTTAAAATGTGACTCCTCCACACAAGATTGAAGGGAATTTCTGGTTGCTTAGCTCTGGTTTGGTGCTGTGAAGGTCAGCATTCTTAAGTAGGGAATTTGCTTAGTGTCTGGGTGTTACAAGAGCTGCATAAATTACTTGTTGCAGTGGCCAGCTCTTTCAAAGATCCCTGCTGGCAGATATGGTGAGCTCTGAGCGTGGGAGGGCAGGGAGTATCTATTTTTCTTGTCAACAAAATATGTTGTCATGTTTTATCCTGTAGTTTTTTTTTTTACTATGAATATTGTCTTCATACATATTTTGTTTTTTGAGATATGCTCCAATTCATCACATGATTGCTAGGCATAGCCTGACCTGTAATAATACTTTGAATCTTGCAGATATCAAGACATTATGACAAGACTCACTGTTTTGCTGAAATGTGAGGCGGCCTCAGTCGTAAGACTAAAGCTACATATTTTAACAGAAATTTTTATAAATCGGAATAATGGCTACAAATTTGGTAGCAACTGATAAGTAGACAAATATTAACTAGTATGCTAAGAAAGTATAAGCTTATTTACAGAGATTCAGAGATCTTAAAAGAAAACTGTTTTCCCCTTCATTGATGAACATCTCCAATTGTGGGGATTTTTTTTTTTTATCAAGAAAAACCTCATTTGGAATCAGTATTGAAACGGGCTCTTTTCCAGGATGAAATCATGAAGTTGGCAAAATCAGTTTTTCCTGCTCCCACATGCTCTTGTGTTATTGTTCAGTGTGGTGTCAGTTCATTTGGGTATTCCCCTGGTGCTTCTAGCCTTTGATTGCTCTCTCTTGACTTTAGATTTATCTATAAAATATCCTATTCCCTCTTTGCTGTATGGATTTCTAGTTAATATACAATTCTTGCTAATGTATTAATGGGTTATGATGGACTTTCAACCTTTCTAGGCATAATCTTTGTTTACACACTCTTTGGGGAACACTGTTGATGGTTAAATAAGAGATGATAGATGAAAGGGTGGGAGGGGTGATACTCCCTCCCAGATGAAGCTTCCCTCTGCTGTTTTATTTCTTATAAAGCTATCTACTCTTTCTACCTTTGTGAAGGCTTTGCTTCAATCAGTGGGTACTTCTTGGAACTGGTAATTGAACATGAAGGATCCTACTATTGGAAAAAAAGGGTAGCTATCCTCATACTGAATTATGCCCATTTAAGGCACCATTTTGTAAGTCAGGTACATGGTCTGTTAATCAGAGCCAGTAGAAATGTCTGAACCAGAGATACCCAACCCTAATTTTCAGAATGGTAATCAATACTAAACCCTGGCTGGTTTGGCTCAGTGGATTGAGCGTCGGCCTGCGAGCTAAGTGTCGCTGGTTCGATCTTCCAGTCAGGGCACATCAGAGAAGGAAAACTCTGACTCCAAAAAACCTCCGCTGCCTTGAGGCACACTTCTTCAGGGGAAAGGCTAAGGGAGTAAACCCCGACAGAAAATCCAGAGCCGGAGTCCCTAAGGCCGTTTGACGTTGTAGTCAACACCGGCAACTCCTGCGGCGCACCTGAAGCCAAGCTGTATTGACTCCGTCTTTCCCTTGGACCCTTCAGCTGCGAAGAGAGGGGGGGTCTGCTGCATGGGCAACAGCAGACCCTCCATATCACCCTGCCCAGGCTCTGTAGCTTCAGCTTCACTGGAGAGGACACTCTAGCGTCATCGCAAGATGTCGATTTAACACGGGAGGAGACAGATACCGTGTCACTCCCGAGTCGGACTGCACAGCCATTCTCGGCGGTGCAGATAGACTCTTAAGAAGCTACACCATCGTCTCTCGAGACGGACGGCTGCCGACGAATCAATACTATAGTTGGGCCATTCAAAACATCTGTATCAATCAGGATAGGCTAAGCATGTTTCTGTAATAGCAACCCCCTAATCTTAGTGACTGGTTTGGCTCAGTGGATTGAGCGTCGGCCTGCGAGCTAAGTGTCGCTGGTTCGATCTTCCAGTCAGGGCACATCAGAGAAGGAAAACTCTGACTCCAAAAAACCTCCGCTGCCTTGCGGCACACTTCTTCAGGGGAAAGGCTAAGGGAGTAAACCCCGACAGAAAATCCAGAGCCGGAGTCCCTAAGGCCGTTTGACGTTGTAGTCAACACCGGCAACTCCTGCGGCGCACCTGAAGCCAAGCTGTATTGACTCTGTCTTTCCCTTGGACCCTTCACCTGCGAAGAGAGGGGGGGTCTGCTGCATGGGCAACAGCAGACCCTCCATATCACCCTGCCCAGGCTCTGTAGCTTCAGCTTCACTGGAGAGGACACTCTAGCGTCATCGCAAGATGTCGATTTAACACGGGAGGAGACAGATACCGTGTCACTCCCGAGTTGGACTGCACAGCCATTCTCGGCGGTGCAGATAGACTCTTAAGAAGCTACACCATCGTCTCTCGAGACGGATGGCTGCCGACGAATCAATACTATAGTTGGGCCATTCAAAACATCTGTATCAATCAGGATAGGCTAAGCATGTTTCTGTAATAAGCAACCCCCTAATCTTAGTGACTGGTTTGGCTCAGTGGATTGAGCGTCGGCCTGCGAGCTAAGTGTCGCTGGTTCGATCTTCCAGTCAGGGCACATCAGAGAAGGAAAACTCTGACTCCAAAAAACCTCCGCTGCCTTGCGGCACACTTCTTCAGGGGAAAGGCTAAGGGAGTAAACCCCGACAGAAAATCCAGAGCCGGAGTCCCTAAGGCCGTTTGACGTTGTAGTCAACACCGGCAACTCCTGCGGCGCACCTGAAGCCAAGCTGTATTGACTCCGTCTTTCCCTTGGACCCTTCAGCTGCGAAGAGAGGGGGGGTCTGCTGCATGGGCAACAGCAGACCCTCCATATCACCCTGCCCAGGCTCTGTAGCTTCAGCTTCACTGGAGAGGACACTTCAGCGTCATCGTAAGATGTCGATTCAACACGGGAGGAGACAGATACCGTGTCACTCCCGAGTCGGACTGCACAGCCATTCTCGGCGGTGCAGATAGACTCTTAAGAAGCTACACCATCGTCTCTCGAGACGGACGGCTGCCAACAATAATAAAGTTTATTTCTTTCTTCCATATATATCCATCATGGATGGACTAAGAGTTATATTCTAAATCTTCCCCTCCCAGGATTTAGGCTGAGAGAGCCGCCCTTGTATTAAATATTGTCAAGCACCATGCTAGAGGTAAAAAGAGCTCTAGAAGGTCTCACAGCAGCAATTTAATCCTTAGCCCAGAAGTAACATATGCTACTCCTGCTCATAGCTCACTGGCTGGAACTAATCATAGCTCACCCAGCCACAGGGCCCTTAGAAATGCCATTCCCATTTTCTTGTGTCTAAAAGAGAGAAAAACTAGACAAATTTGGCCAACATCACAAATGACAACCACATTACCTGAAAAGACTCTTTTACTTTAGAAATTTATAAGAACAAAGCATTAGCGCTAGATGTGTATAACGAAAGAACTGTATTCATGGTACTAAATAGTTAAGTTAGTCATAAACAAATGCATAGCAAATTATAAATAACTCTAATCAATAGTAGCCAAGGAAGCACCTCTCTCCTAGGCCTGGTTGAGATCACCTTATTTTGTTGTCTTACTTTGGTATTTTAGGCTACTCCATGTAAAGCTGTCAGCTTTTATCAGAGCTGATGTATTCATTACAGAGTTCTCACTTTTTACCTCCAAGTGGGAAAACTTTAATGTTTAATGCAGAAAAATTTTCTGCCTTAATTATATAAACTTTGTTAAGTAAATTTCAATTACTCTGGTTATTTTCCTTTGTAGTTTACACAACAAAAATCTGTGAGTCATAGGAAATGTGAGGGGTTCCTCAATATGACTATGCTCTGCAGTGTGTCCTCCTCACCTGTGACTATTTTCTGCAGGAGTTATAAATAGTTATGATTGAACCATATGACATTGCCATTTTTGTAGAACAAGCAGTTGAATATTGTCAGTTGCATATGTTTCAATCTAATAAACACATTCATAGCTTTAGATAAGAAAAATTTTTCTAGGATGAATATTGCTTTTAGAGTCCCTCTTATTTAGTTATAATCCTTGGGAGACGTTAACAGTGAGGATTTTGAATTTGAATAGTTTTGTCCTTTCATCAAGATTCTCCTTTTCTTAGTCACAGGGCCTTATGTAGACTCTCTGACCTTCCATTTCCTTGTGGCCATAAAAATAATACCAACCTCAGGGTTTGTTGTGTGTACAGCTGTGTATACAACACACCTACCACTGTCCTCAGCATCTATCACCTTCTCCCATATGGCAGTTTTGTACATTATTTCTTCTCACTTGCAAATACTGCTGAGTGCCACAGCTACATTAAAAAATCAGGTTCCTATAACCAAATACTGACTAGCTAGAGTTTTCCTGATCAACTGTTCCATGTCCTCTCTGTGTGTACTGGAGGGGCATTTGCACATATGGGAATGATCTGCTTCATTCAGGGGGAGTCTGGGCACAGACATGCCTTTCTGGGCCCCTTCACAGCCTCCATACCAATGCAAGTGCCAAAGGAAGGAAGAACCTAGGAAGGGGCTAGGGAGGAATATAGCAACTTTCACATTCCCATAATAGCCTGCCTCTGTGCTACCCAGGAGAGATGGTAAAGGCAAGGAGAAGTGCAAGACTCCATCAGCATGAAGGGTAGCCTAATTTTCCATGCTCATGCTTGCATGCTTTCCCTCTTGATCCCTCTTTTGGAAGTACTGAGTCAGGGCAGGAATGAACTAGAGGAGTTTCTGAATTCCTCTGTTTCTCTTCCCTGAGCAACAACTTGCATAGAACAAATGAGTTAATAAGCAGATGAGAGAACCAGTGTGGATTACCAATCACTAAATGTATAATAGTACCTGGATATCCCCATTCTGTCCTCCATCCCATCACCAAGTACACATTTGGTAAGAATTCCATGCTGTTACAAATAAAGTTTAACCTTGTATAGACTGGCATTCATCAAACTGAGAAAGAACACAAAGAGAATTTTAAATTAATATTAATAGTTAGAAACATTAGAACAATTCAATTTACTCTTCTCTAATAGCTAACTTGAGAAAACACACAGAGTTGTTGGAACATCCATTCCAATTTTGTCTATCCTAATTGCGTTTGCTGAAAATAAAAACTCATAGCTACATAATTTGAAATAAATAGGAAGTATTCTCAATGCCTTGTTAAGACAGTGCATTTCACAGAGTTATAAATTTATGGCACAAAGAGAGGGAATTGTTTTCAAATTCCAAAATTTATCAAGAATATTTATAAATTATTATATCAATTTATATTTTATTTAATTAATTCCTCCCTTAAAAGAGTAATAAGTGCTATGTGAGTAAGGTTTCAGTCTTTAAAATACCTTCTGAGATAGAAAAGCGTGTGGCCTATACTTTTATGTGGTACCTAAGTCATCTTAGATATAGAAACAGAATTATTTGAAAGTCAATAATTTTATATAGCTTTTATCATAAATAGCTATCAAAATTTTTCAACACTTTGTAAACATTGAGTGTCACAGACATAGCATTCAGTTTTTTGAATTTTGTTGAATATAAGCATATTAATAGAAGTTAATCAATGCTATAGAAATTGATGATAATGCTTGTTTTATGCATAAAAACCAACTGTCCCCCTACACATTCAGAGTAACCAAGGTACCTTTCTACTATCTGGGCTGGATCTCTTGGCTCTACACTGCCAGCCGGGCTGGCAGCCACTTTCAGGGGTCTGTAAACCCATTTGTAATGAATACTCTATTGTGTTGCAGTAGAGCCTATCTTTTCATGAGAAACAGGTCAGTCCACATACAAATAATTAAATGTTAAAACCCAGAAGTAGTCTTGGGCTAGTAACACTTCCAGCACATGGCTTCATCAGAAGAGAGAGGCCACCAGAAGCTATATCCTGTTTCAAGATTCCTCCATGGAAACATACTGATAGAGTCAGGTGAGTCACGTAATTTTCTCTCCTGCTTGTTCAATAAGAGGCATTGTTTCCCTGCCAGTCTCCCTGTGGGAGCTCAATCAATATTAATTGAATGAATGAATGATCTGACATGAAGTATGTTGTGGGTGATGCTGAAAGACTTGCCCTGCAGTGGTCATATGGCCTCACTGGCACATAAATAATAGAATTTCTGAAGGTTATTACTTTTCCTAGCTGGTGGCCAAGACAATGGCTTTGCAGTTGACAGTGTTCATCTATGTGAGAAAATGACAGTATATTTTCTGCTGATGTTTATTCTGTTTTGGCATTGAATAGAGCTACAATATTGGCTCATTTGCATAGCATTCTGGGTAGAAAAGGTAAGAGAATGGTAGGTACATTTTGCCATTTAGTCATAAACTTTCAAAAACTATTAAAGAATCTGGATTATTATATAGTGACTTTTTAAATGACCAGTCTTTATTGTATCTTCCCAAAGCATTCAATTTAATTTTCAAAAGCATTGACTATGCTCATTTTCTATTCATATTTCATTATATCATGTATTACTTTTTAAATTACTTATTATAATAATAAGTATGATTGGTATAAATAAATTTGGGAAATGAACACAACTAATTCTTGGTCAAGAACAACAACAACAAAAAGTTTAGCAGATGAGAGAAGTACACAGACACTAGAGAGTAGTTGAAAGCATTTCAGAGTGCTTAAGGCCTGTTACTATGTTATACAGAGGAACTAATTTGTAAATTTAGCTGGACAGTTAAATAGAGGTGAATTAAGATAGCTTCCCTTGTACTGCTGTCCCAGTGCACACAATGGCTCTTATTCTTCTTGTATTCTATTTTATTCCTTTTTGACTGTTTGGTCACTTCACACTTTCTGCCTGCTTATCTACAGAGCCTGGTATATAATAGTTGCTCAATAAATGTCAACTAATGAATGTTGAAGACTAATGAATCACAGGTTGTCTATTATGATTCTTGATACCTGATACTTTTACAAATTTTCTTCCTCTCTATTGCCATACCTGGAGCTCTTTGGATTATTCAGTGCAGCACTGTATTAGCAGGTATTTAATCAAAGTGATTCTGTAACATATGGGTTCATAGCTTTGATGCTTCTAACTCTCAGTAACACAAAAGTTTTAATAATTGGTGCCATTAGCAGTTTCATTTCTCTCTGTTAAATAAATCAAGTTCTCTAGCTTTTTTTCTGTCCTTAATTGTCTGTCCTTTCATCATGCTTCTAAAGGTGAACTATGATTTAAGTTATAAAGCCCAGGAATGAATACAACACCTGAAAGAATGCCTGACTAGTTCTGAGAATAATTAACATGTCTTCTTTATGCTTATTGACAAGATAGTTCACGTAGATCAGGCATTATTACATTTGTCTGATTTTATACTTGTTGCTTCAACTACTATGTTATACACATCTACATAATGGTATATTCAAAATACAATTTCATTTTTTAAAAGCATTAAGTGGGGTTAATTTTAGCGTACTTAAGGATGAAAACTTGATCAGGAACCCTGGCTTTTGTACTCACTCTTAAGTAACAGACAGCCCTATAGTCACTTGAAGCCCCCCAAACAATTTTAATTCAATAATCAAAATATCCATTTGAAGATATTATTCAAATCACTAAACTTTAATTAGCATTAAAACTACAATTCTTTCCCTTTCTTTAGCTTAAAGTTGTTTCAGGCTGGAAGTCTACATACAGTAGGGAAATAGGGCAGGATGGAGTTTGCTTCATTTTTCCACATTGAGCTTCTTCTTCCCTTATCCCCACTTACTAGCCAATCCCTGAGCACTCACTCTATGGGGAGACATGGGGAGGGTGGGAAGAGGATGAGTTATCAGAGAACAGGGAAGGTCTTACTCACATTGGTGCTGTTGTAAGCTGGCTTCACACTCTTTGGGCCTGGCTGGTGAGAATAGCCAACTCTTTCTCCCAAAAGATGTTTTCATTGTCTCTTTAATAGATTCCCTGGCTGATCCCTCTGATGACAGTTTTTATTAGGTGGGTGGATGCATCTCATTTCCAGGCTGTCACTTGCAACAACTCCTACATCCCCTAAGAATTCTGAATTCACCTCCAATTTCTTGTTATAAGGAATCCTCTGTGTGGTCCTTTAGGACAGGATGTAAAATGACCCCCCCCAGCAATTTCGTCTCCCATGTAACTCATATCTGGTACACTGGAAACACTCACATATTTGTTGGTTTAGCAAACTGGAAGTTCAGACCTACTCCCAATACAGTCCCCTCTAGCCCCGTTGACACAGGGCTAATTTAACCTTCTCAGGCATCAATTTTTGTGTATCAACACTTCCAATATATTTCAGAGTTCTCCAAGTCATCCCATAAAAGCCTCTCTCATGAAGCTTGAGGTGACAGAGCTAAAACCCACCCTCCTCTCTTAGGAGGCTCACCGAGTGGCAACAGCTCCTTCAAAGAAATGTCCTCACCAAATTCCCCCCACCCCTTTTCATGCATTTTTCTACATGTATATCTATGAGTCCTTGAAGTAGTTTTCCTTCTTTTTCTTTGTAAATTCCCAGATGAGGGTTTGTCTCACACAGTCTCTGGTTTTCTTTTGGCACTTCACAAAAAAAGAGACAGGATGAGTCCCATTCTGACATCCTGTTAAATATTCATTTACATACAATGATGCTCCTGTTTGAGATCAAAGTTGATTACCACCTATAATTAAATTAAGAAACCGAGGCCAAACAAAATGCACAAGAACTATATGATAAGTCAAAAATCCTTGAAACCTGCTTAAAGAAAGTATTAGTTGCCACAAATGAAAATGTAGCTCCAAAGTAAGTGACCCTAAAGGTTAGAAATGAATCTTGGTCAGAGACTCTTGTGCCCTGAAGTGGAATTGCCTTTTGTGTAGTTACACTCTTCTTGGCTTATTTCCTCACCCAGAACCCTGAGAAGATCTCTTCATTTGGAAACTAACAGGCTGACACTTCAGTTCTCTCCTTCCCCTCAGAAATTCTATACATAAACTTACATATGAGCGTGTTGGCACAAAGTAATGAAATAACATTATTAAGAGAAAGTAAAAGCAATGCAAATCAAGTATTAGACCACAGAAAGATAATAGCAGCCTCAAATCCTACAATTGTCAAAACAGAATTTCTCAAATATTATTTTCAATTTCTAGATAAAGGGCTTTTTCTTATGAGACCTACTGTCACCTCTACAGTGCTCTGTTGGCATGAGCTGCTGCCAGGTGCTTGGTTACTCGTCTCCTGTTGGCAAAATTGCCTCCACATGGTATCCCCTTGTCCCCACAAATGTGCTCTGCCCCCTCAAGGATGTTTTGGCCTGGGCCACTCACCTCCTTCTTCCAGAGCCACATCTCATGCTGAGTTAATTCTTGGCCTGCTCCTCTGAATCCAGTGACCTTTATTGTGCACCTGTTCAGAGGAAGGCACTGAACTGGACAGGACTCCTCTGGTTGCAAGTGATAGAAAGTCATTTTGAACTAGCTAGACAAAAGGGAATGTGTATTGGCCCAGGATCCAGGATGGGTAGGGGTATAACTAGTGCTTCAGGAGCCAGGGACCTATTCCTCCAAGCCTCTATCCCTCTTCCTCTTACTTCTGGTGCTCTGGCTCAATTCTATCTGCAAACCTTTTTCTCCCAAGTACTAGGGACATAGTCATGGCCAAGATCACACCCTCACAGATTTCCAGAGAGGAAGGGCCTCCATTTCTCTCAATTTTAGAGGTAAACAGAAAGCTCTGGAGGGGGATTTTGGCCCACAAAGGATGAGCTCCTAGGCCAGCTACTGAGACCAGGAAGGCAGGGCAGCGGCTCCTGCTGTGGGAAAGGGAGAATGTGTGAAGTGCTTCCAGGAAGGTGGAGGTGAGCTGGGAGCGCTCAACAAATGTCCACCAAATGCACAATGCCACGTAAGACATTAATGAAAGGGAAACACAATACCTGACTTAGGTAAGAACTACAAGATACTTCTTTTAGCGTTTACACTGTACTGCCAAGAGAAAGAACTCCCCCCTTGAAGCTCTCTGTCACCTAGATAGAGGGGAGCCATGCCCAGTGGGAATAACTTCTATCATTCAGGGCTCCTTCTGTCCTGACTTGGAAAGACAAAAGTGAAAGAGTTGTAGTCCAAATTAAAGCATTTTTGAGTTCTCAATATTCTGCTAATACTCAATCTTATTAGACGTATCAAATTTTCTCCCTATAAAAATTTTGTTAACCCTTGAGGAATACTTGAAAATGACATAGTGAAAAAACTGTTGATAGAAATTGGACATATGGAGGATCAAAAAGCTACACTGAAGGTTGTGTGTCAGGGACTCTGTGGTATGTTGGCTCTTGTAGCATCTTTGTGAGCAGTTTAGATCTTGCTTCAGTCCTGGCCTCTGGCCTCCCACTCCTCTGGCATCAGGACAAGTGGGGCCTCCCCTAGGGGCCACTTCTTGTTAATCAGAGGATCCAGTCCTCTGATTAACTTGTGGACTTGTGGCATATTGTATAATTAAAGTAAATTAAATAATTCTAATTTTATCTGATTTTATGTTTACAATTTAAAAAATCAAACACTACTTTCCTAGAAATAAATTTCATTTTTATTATCAATTTTAAATTACACAATGCATCCAGTTGCTTCCTCCTGGAATTCATTTTCTTCTTCCTGGGGTATATCCTCTATTAATTCTTATTTAAGGATCTATGGGTAACAAGCTTTCTGAGGTCTTGTATGTCTGAAATGTTTTACCCTACCCTCATATTTTAGTGACAGTTTCATTGTGTATAAAATGAGAGACTTAAAGCTATCTCCTCTCAGCTTTTAGAAGATGGCACTCTAATACTCTTTATATCCAATGATGCTGCTGCTGAATATGGTGCCAATATAATTCTAACTTTTGTAGGTATTCTAATTGTTTTCCTCTCTCTCCTATCTTTTAGGATTTTCCATTTAGTCTTGACATAACTATGAAATGTCTAGAATTAGGTTTTGTTACCATTGTTACTGTTGTTGTGTTTGTTCTTTGACAGCCCCTTTCAATTGTAGGACTTAAGTCTTTTTTTAGGTCTAGAATTTTTTTTTTTTTTTTGCCTTTTATGTCATCAAATATTATTCCTCTTGCATTATCCATATTCTCTCAGTTTGGATCCCTAATGGATGGATGTTGATTTCCAGCCCTGTTTTTCATGCTTATTTGTTTTTTAACTTTTCTTTTGTGTTGTTTTAATAATTTTTCCATTTATTCTAAATCCAGGGATAATTTCTTGGTGTAGTCTCTCACATCACTAATGTGCTCTTTAATTGTGTTTATGCTGCAAGTCAGCCCATATTTGAGTTTTTCTGATTTCAAAGGTTTATTTATTTCACTTCCACAATCCATAATTTTTTTTCATAATTAATCATCCTAGCTTTTGAATATGGTATTTTTCCTTAACTTCTAAATGATATAAAATAGGCTGTTACAGTCCTACACTACTTCCACTAGTATGAATTATTTCATTTGTTTAGAGAGTTCTGTTTTTTTTTGTTGTTGTTGTTTTTTCAGAAAAGTCACCCTTATATGCTATTAGTGTTCCACAAATTTTGAGAATATTTTCATCATTCATATGAGTTTGTTTTGGTAGTTGAACTTCCATAGTAGGTTTTCTGTTAACTGTCTTTGTACAACCTGGCGGGGAAGAGAAAGCTGCTGCTGAGACTTGCTTTGCTTCCAGTCATGGAAGAAGGAGCTGTGGTACTCAGTAAGGTAAGACACTCCCTTCTGCTTCCTCTGGAACACTGAGGACACCTGGGTGAATTGCCTTGTCACTCTATCCTAAGCCCCTACTACTCCTGAATAGAGATGGATATGTCTGGTGTGTGTGTATGTGTGTGTGTGTGTTTAGAGGCTCAATCCTTCTGACTTCTCTGGGTACCCTTCTAATTGCCTCTGGCCTCTATTCTGTTCCCTACTGCTAACCCACTCTGGCAATGGAGTTCTTTTAGTGTTACTCTTATACATGTTCTGAGAACTGTATTTCTAATTCACCTTAAACCACATGCTTTTCATTTTTCAAGATTTCATTAGTTCTTTGTCAAGCAGAAGTTTCCCTCAAAATTTATTATTTTAAATACATATTATTTTAATATGTATTTTAACCATTAGTTTGGATTTTATGTGGGACCAGTATTTAATTGTTCTACAGTCTACCATTTTGAAGCCGGGGTTCCTTTTTTTTTTTTTTTAAAGCCAACATTTATCAAGTCAACTATGTATCAAACACAGCTAGGCATAGGGGTTAGAATAGTACCCCAAAATGCTCTTTACCTCTCCGCATAGAGCTTTTTTCCTGCCACTTTAATGCTAATTCAAATTGGAAGGCAAAAAAAAAACTATTGACTTTAGGGAACACTCAGTAATTAGCTCAAAAGGTCAGATCAATTATATCAAGCTAAGTAAGGTGTCAAGAAAATAGACAATCATGAAATATAAGCAAGGAGAATATTCTCTGGTCCTCCAGTGTTTCAGTCTTCTCTATGTACAGGGTGGCCGTATGTTGCAGCTGTCCTGAGAATGTCCCAGCTTGTGCCACTTGTCCTGGTGTAATTATTAACAGCATCCCTTTTACTCTCAAAAGTGTGCTGCTTTGAACTATAAATTATATGATCACCTTATTAAGACACTATGAGAAGAAGATCAATCTCTTGATGGTGATATTTGGGGCAGTTAGGGGCATAGAGAACAGGAACAGCAAGTCATCATTCATTCATTCATTCATTCATTCATTTATTCCTCCATCAAAGGTTTACTGAGGCTCTACCATGCCCGAGGCACTATGCTAAGTGCTAGATATACAGTGATGAATAGCACAGACACATGCATGGACTTTTTCTTGAAAAATGATTAGCAAGCAAACAAATCTATTTCCCAGATACAAACTAAAGATGAATGATATGACCTCTCAAAATTTTTTTTAGTTCAAGAACTTGATAAAACATTGTGAACTCACTGCCTACTCAATCATACACTGACAGGTAGTACTGAGTTAGCATATCAAAAGCATAATATTGTTTAAAATGAAAGATGGAATGCTTATTTACTCAACAAGAACAAATCAAGGGGCTGTATGATTCATAATGGATTTGAAGTCACTGGATGGACAGTGACTTCAAATCATACCACTGAAAAATTATCTGGATTGATGATTAACATGGTTTTAAATTCAAAGGATAATTTCATCACCTTTTTCACTTAGGCAGCAAGATAATACATATAACAGACTGATCACTCGCAATTTTCCACTCATTACACTCAAACCTCTTCATCAAATTTCCCACTCAGCATACATTGCCACAAAAGCAAAAGCAAAAAGCAAGTTGCAACTCGCAGCCACTATTATTCTTTTATTTTAAAAAAATGCAATTCCTGTGAAGAGTTTGAATATCAAGCATTCTTTTTGGTATTTCATTTAGACAAAAATTTGCAAGAAATTTTCCTTTTATTTCCTAGAATTCAGTATTCCTAGATAGACTCTCATTGTAAACCCCAGGGGAACTTCAAAAATGTCAGGAGTTCTTCAATGATGTGAAACCCACTTACAGCTTATTTCTTAGAAGCTTTGATGTGGAAATAGCAGAATGAATATTGTTTTAAAATCCAGTGGCAACAGGAGTGCATTGTTTGTGATATTATCCATAGTCAATTAACTCCTGGTAAGACAATACTGCTAAAACATCTGAAGGCTGGGGTTCCATTCTTCATTGGTGATTTTTCTCCCCTCTATGAATTACAGCCCTCTCTTGGTCCCAGATTTTGCATAGCTGTGATTACAAAAGGGGAGGACAGGTGAATGTAGAAGAGTCATTGCAAATCTATCTATTAGGAAAAAAGTCAAAATTAATGATGGCCAAAAGGACTATCAAGATAAATGTTAACGCCTTTTTTAAATTTTTATTTATTTATTGTTTTTCTATTACAGTTGTCCCATTTTTCCTCCTTTGCTCCCCCTCTACCCGTTTCACCCCCCTTCCCACATTCAATCCCCATTCTGTTGTCAATGTCCGTGGGTTATTCATACTAGTTCCTTGACTAGACCCTTCCCCTTCTTTCCACCTTTCTCCCCCTCCCCTCTCCCCCCTGATCTCTGTCAGTCTGTTCCTTGTTTACATGTCTTTGGTTCAATTTCACTCATTTGTTTGTGCTGTTCATTAGTTTCCTGTATTAGGTGATATCATATGGTATTTTTCTTTCACTGCCTGGCTTTAACATCTTGATAATATCTATATGAAGATATTAAATAAAGCACTGGTGCTCTTGTGTTTGTACACATAATTATTAAATCCTAAGCTTATTTCTCTCTGCCTTTTAACCAGCTGCTCTTCCCTTACCATCTCTCTTAGTTAATGGAATTGTGATCTACTCTAAGTCATCAAAGCAGAAAAGTAGTCAATATCAATTCTTCCTTCACCCTCCATAACCAATCTCCTTTAGAACTTTCAATTCCAACTCCTACAGGTTTCAGACTCTATCTATTTTTCTCCTCTTGTCCTGCCACAGCCTTATCTAGCAGCTTCAAGCCACCATGACACTTTTCCTTTAAATTTCCCAGCTCTATTTTATGCTTCTTTTGCTAGAAAGATATTATTAAAATTCTGGTCTGACCATGCTTCTTTGCTTAGAAATCTTCAGTGGTACCCCTAGCATAGAAAACAATTATTTAGAACAAAACCTCCTTTCCAGCCTCATGACCACCTGTCCCTAGGCATGCCCCACACCCAGAACACCCTGAAGAATTTATGTCTCAGACACATCAATTCCTTTAAGGTCTCCGTGGCTTTGTACACTTCCTCATAGATCCAGAAAACCTTTCTGCCACTCCTCTACCTTGTAAACTTCTATATACTGTCAACCCTCATCTATCAAGCCATCACTACATTTCTGTGTCAGTTATTCACTTGCTTTTCTGCATCTACAATTCTTTATAGTTGATTCCATTATAGCCTGTATCACCCACTACCATAATTACTTGTTTGTCTCTTCCAGAAGACAGTGGGAATCACATTCATTTTTATTATGCCAGTTTTTTGCAGTGTTTGGCAAATGGTATATTCCTTAAATATTCACTGAGTAAATTATTAAATATTTCTTTGCTAAATAATACAGTTTATGTGAGAGTTAATAAAACTTTTGTTTATAAGTTATTACAAGGGAATATCTTTTTTTGTTTGTTTTTACCATACTGGAGTATATGTGTTTGTATACAGATGGTTTGTGTAAGTTTCCCCACCGCCTAATAGCACTGAATAAAAGAACAACCAGAATACTTTGATAATGGTCGCTTGGCAAGGATGGGTTCTTTTGAAGAACAAGGGTGGGAAGAGCATTGGAGCTAGGACAGAGCAGAGTCCTGCACCAGGGCCTACCCAAGTCAATGTCAGAATGTTTCAGGAGGTGTCAGTGCTACTCCTAGTGATCTGCACATGTTGGATTCACCTACACAGAGAAACTTGAACAAAGCCAAATAGGTAATGCTTGGATATGATGCCTCTGGAAAGAGCTGCCCCCTATTGAAGGAGTTGTCAGGGAGTCCAAAATCTTCTGAAGAGGACTATGAATCTCCAAAGTGGATTCCATAGCCCATAGGTGGAGGTTACCCCAGCTGTCCCATCCTACCCACACCCTTGGTCAGAGGCACCAGCAACCTTGTTAGCTTGAGTCCACCCAACAAAACCACCCTGGCTAATCTGGTTTCATGGATCCTTATGAGTTCTTTGCCACACACTTGAGTTTCACCACTTCTGGCTAATCTGTACATCCTAGATAATAACAAACAAAAAAATTGGAAGCATTACATCCTCATTCTAGAGAGAGATATTTGCCAACAAATTACTACCTGGCAAGTAGTGAAGTATAGTGCTATAGTTCTCAAAGTTTATTAAGCCCAGATCACTTTCTTTAAATGAAAGTTCAAGCATAAGCTCAAAATATAAAATAAACAAAGCAAACCCTTGCATCAGTTAAATTGGGAGTGGGGTATGAAAAGTTCTACTTGCTCAGCCTCCCTCTGGGTGGTTTTGAGGGTCCCTGAGGAGTCTTCAGAGAACATTGACAGCCACGAGTGATTGGATCTCTTCCCAGCTCTGCCACTGACCACCTTCAATACCTGGGACCTCACCCATTCCAGCTCTCACCTAATCACTCTTGACATCAGAACGGTCTCATCCTCATCTATAGTTTTCTCACCAAAATCACACATGTGCTCAAGAACCTCTCACTTTCTAACAGTTCATCTTTGACTCGGGTAACCACTCCACTTCTCTGGTCCCCTTTGCAGAACACTTGACAGACAGCATTGATTTTTTTCACCTCCTATTGTTCCTAAAATATATTTGACTGCACCTACTCCATGTATCTCCACAGCTACCACTGTTCTAAGTCAGCATTATCTCTTGCCCAGAAAACTGCCCATGGCCTCCTAACCAATCTTCCTATTTCTTCCCTTGCCTGCTGAGTATCTACTCTCTAGAGCAGCTAGACAACTATTTTAAAAGCATTAGATAGGTCATGACATCTGACAAAATATTTTAATGTCATCTCAATGCATTTAAAACAAAATCTAAACTCCTTCTTGATATATAGAGAGCACTGCGATATCTGCCTTACTATTTGTCCAAGGTTAATTCAGACCACACTCCACTCAACTCTCAAGGTCTCTGCTTTTGCTGTTCCCTGAGTTTGGAACATTCTTGTTCCCATCTGCACCGACTTGACACCTCTTCAATATTTTTTAAAATCTCACTTGTATGTTATGTCCTCAGAGAGGCTGTCATGGATTCTATGATATAAAGTTTTGTTCTTATTTTTTCCCCTCATTCACTCTGTTTATTACCACAGCCTACAATTCTCTCATCACTGTATTTTTGAATGCCAGTGCCTGTCCCTCCCACTAATATGTAAGCTACACAAGGGTTAGAACGTGTCTTTTTTGTTCACCCACATGGTCCAGTTCCTGACACAGTTCTTGACATAGGACCTCATACATAGGATAAATGTTTGTTTTTTATTATTGCCAACACAAAGTTCACTTGGGGCAACATATATGGTACTAAAAACCATTGAGTTTTATAATTTAAATGTGATTGTATGATATGTGAATCATATCTCACTACAGGAGTGAGAGGGGACTGTTGTGGGCTCCTGTAGCTCAGTCCTGAGGGGTTACAACATACCTCAGCATTGTCCCAAGAACATGCACTTCTCTGCCAGCTTCCAGCTGTTATTATTTCTAGGGCAGCTTCCAAGGGCATTTTCTCCCTAGCCCTTTGGCCTGCCCTACATGGGCTGAGCACACTCCTATGCCTGTGAGTTGCAGATGCTTAAAGGAATGAGATCTCACAGCTCTGTGGTCAGACACAGATGGGGTCCTTTGTGCTTCAGATGTAATTTCCCAGGCACAAAACAGCCCAGAGGCAGCATTCAAGAGCAGCTGCCCACCTTCCATGGTACTCAGTGTCAGTAGTGGTGGGCAGACATGTACTGAGCTTTCCTGGACTCTGAACCTACTTATTCTTCAGAAACACCTCCTGAAAACCAAGGCAAATTAGAATTCTGTGAACCTTATTATCACTGAAGATAATATTAGTAGCCAAATCAGATTTTGGATCCCATGGTGGGAGTTTTTGCTGCTCTGCACAGAATATGTGAGGAGAATTCTGGTTTAATCACAAGACACATTTGTCTTCCCTGCCTTAATGTTTGTTATAACCCAAGTGAAAGTCTCAGTTTCCTTACCCTATGAAGCCCATACCTTCTGGCACCTTCTATGCAGCCCTAAATATGTAGCACCAAGCTAGAGTTTTCTTGGGGACATTGTAAAACTGTAGTAATTATTAAACAAGATCAGAAAAGATAACTAACTGTAGCACATAAACATGTACATAACTTTTAGAGACTCTTCTTTTTTTAAATTATTTTATTGATTATGCTATTACATTTGTCCCAATTTTTTCCCCTTTGCTCCCCTCCATCCAGCACCCGCCACTCCCTCAGGCAATCCTCCCAGCCATTGTTCATGTCCATGGGTCATGCATATAAGTTCTTTGGCTACTCCATTTCCTATACTGTACTTTATCTCCCCATAGCTATTCCATAACTACTTATTTATACAGTAGTCCCTCTCTATATTGTGGTTCACTTATCATAGCCTCACTGTATCGTGGGATTTAAAAAAATATTATATTCAATTATTTATCGTGGATTTTTCACTATAAGGTTAATAAGGGACTGGGAACAGTTTACAAGTGTGTGGGAAGGATTTATAAAGCCTTAAAATATATATAAATACTAAAATAAATGTAAGATTTCTACTTTGTGGATTTTCACCTATTGCATGGAGGTCTAGAATGTAATACCCATGATAAGTGAGGGAATACTGTATTTCTTAACCCTGGCTGGTTTGGCTCAGTGGATTGAGCGTCGGCCTGCGAGCTAAGTGTCGCTGGTTCGATCTTCCAGTCAGGGCACATCAGAGAAGGAAAACTCTGACTCCAAAAAACCTCCGCTGCCTTGCGGCATACCTCTTCAGGGGAAAGGCTAAGGGAGTAAACCCCGACAGAAAATCCGGAGCCGGAGTCCCTAAGGCGGTTTGACGTTGTAGTCAACACCGGCAACTCCTGCGGCGCACCTGAAGCCAAGCTGTATTGACTCCGTCTTTCCCTTGGACCCTTCAGCTGCGAAGAGAGGGGGGGTCTGCTGCATGGGCAACAGCAGACCCTCCATATCACCCTGCCCAGGCTCTGTAGCTTCAGCTTCACTGGAGAGGACGCTCCAGCGTCATCGTAAGATGTCGATTCAACATGGGAGGAGACAGATACCGTGTCACTCCTGAGTCAGACTGCACAGCCATTCTCGGCGGTGCAGATAGACTCTTAAGAAGCTACACCATCGTCTCTTGAGACGGACGGCTGCCACCGCCGACGACTGTATTTCTTAATCTCCTCACCTCTTCATCCATTCTCCTACACCACCTTTCCAGCTAGCAACCATCAAACCACTCTTCATATTTATGATTCTGTCTGTCTTGTTTGCTTAATTTTTTTCTCAGATTAAACTATTGATAGATATATATCAAATACATATGATAGATATGTATCTGTGGCCATTTTATTGCTCATAGTTTTGATCTTCTTTTTCTTAAAGAAGTCCCCTTAACATTTTATATAATAATGGTTTGGTGATGGTGAACTACTTTAGGTTTTTTTCTTGTCTAGGAAGCTCTTTATCTTCAATTCTAAATGATAGCTTTGCTGTGTAGAGCAATCATGGATATAGGTCCCTGCTTTTCATGACTTGGAATATTTCTTACTAATCCCTTCTGGCATGCAGTTTCTTTTGTGAAATCAATTGACAGTCTTATGGAAACCTGCCTGTAGGTAACTTCTCTTGCTTCTTTTAAGATTCTCTCTTTATCTTTAACCTTTAGCATTTTAATTATAATGTGTCTTGGAGTGGGACTCTTTGCATCCATCTTGTTTGTGACTCTGTGCTTCCTAGACTTGCATGTCTATTTCCTTCACCAAATTAGAGATGTTTTCTTTTGTTATTTTTTCAAAGATTTCCAATTTCTTGCTTTTTTCCTTCTCTTTCTGGCTCCCCTATGACGTGAATGTTGGACCTCATTAAATTGTCCCAGAGGCTGCTTATAAAATCCTCATTATTTTTGCATTCTTTTTTCTTTTTGTTGGGATTTGTTGTTTTTTGCTTCCTTATGTTTCAAATCATTAATTTGAGTCTCAGCTTCATCCACTCTATAGTTGTTTCCCTTTAAATTGTTCTTTATTTCAATTAGTGTATCCTTCATTTCTGACTGGATCTTTTTTATGCTGTTGAGGTCCTCACTAAGTTCCCTGAGCATCCTTATAACCAGTGTTTTGAATTCTGCATCTGATAGATTGCTTATCTCCATTTCATTTAGCTCCTTTTCTGGAATTTTGATCTGTTCTTTCATGTGGGTCATGTTTCTTTGTCTCCTCATTTTGGCGGCCTCCCTGCACTTGTTTATATGTATTAGGTAGACCTGCCATGACTCCCTATCTTGGTAGCACGACTTAATGTAGTAGGTTCCTGTAGGGTCCAGTGGCACAGTCTTCCATGCCACCCAAGCAGGGTACTCGATGTGTGCCCTTTGTGTGCAATGAGTATACTCTCTACTTATAGTTGAGACTTCGTTGCTATTGGCAGGTCAACAAAAGGGATTTACCCAGGCCAGTCAGCTTCAAGGATTGGCTGTGCCCGCTGACCACCAACCTCTGCCCTCCATGGAGCATCAGCCCTACTGGGGCAGGGTGGTGGTGCTCTGATTTGTTCTTCAGCTATCCACTGCATGCTCAGGCCCTGGTGTTTCCTGAGTGGTGCATGCTAAGGCTAGCCCCCCACCTCCACCCCTGTGTTCTGCCCAGGGCCAGCCTGCCTAAGCCATAAAGTAATCTGAGATGGCTGCTACCTGTGATGGGCTTAGAGATTCTCAGGCAAAGCCAAGTTGTGAGTCTAGGCTGGCTGCTGCTAGTGTTGTGGCCAGGGCTGCTTAGCAAGTGGAATACAGGCTAGGGGCTCACTGAGGCCTGCTGTTGTTTGAAACGATTTAGGAAGTTGTGAGGCATGAGCTGAGACCATGCATTCTTATGGAAATGCTACTGTTAATAGCTGTAAGTTGGGTAGGACAGAGCTTCAGGAGATCTCCAGGGTTGGGCAAACAATGTTAGCCAGGTTGATGGAGTCTCAGATATGGCACCTGCCTGCTGGCTCTGTGGCTCTGTGGAGGGAGGGCTCAGAAAAAGGACAATGATTTCTGTCTGCCTTTCTTTCTGGGAGAAAGCTGTCCCCCAGGTCTTGCCTTGATACCATACACTTCAGTTCATCCTTGTATGCCAAGCGTGCTTTGCAAGTTACTATCCCAGTGCTGGAGCTCAGGGGGAGTGAGTCTGAGTAAGTCCATATGTGGATTCTTTAAGAGGAACTGCTTGGGACTCCAGAATTTTTTTCCACTGACTTAATCCTCACTGGTTTTTGCAGCCAGAAGTTATAGGGACTTATCTTCCTGGCACTGGAACCTTGGGCTGGGACTCCTCGCTCCTGAGATATCCCTCTTGAATTTTTATCCACCACATGTGGGTGAGGGGCCAGCTGTTCCGCATCTGGGCCCCTCCTACTAGTCTGGATGGATGTGGTTTCCTTAATTTCATAGTTGTCAGACTTCATTCAACTCAATTTCTGATGGTTCTGGGTGATGGTTGTTCTATATTTCAGTTGTAATTTTGATGTGGTTGTGCAAGGTAGTGAACTGTGTTTACCTACGCTGCCATCTTGACCGAAAGTTTGGGAGATTCTCTTCTTACACTTGCTATTCTAAAATTTAGAGTTAAAGCTATATTAGACACTGCAGTTAAAATGACTCAGTGATATATCATTGCCTTGAAGTTCCCCTCATAAAACTATGCTGCAAATATTACCTTTCTTTACACTCAGAATTTTACTTTAGATTTGTTCCATACTGATATTTTAAAGTTATTTTAAAGACAACGTGTACCTTCTCTTTGCTGTGTTAAGTGTGTTGGAATAACTTTTGATCAAATGTAATAAAATTCTATTGTAGCTCATGTATCTTGCCTATCTTATCCATGTCATACCCCATACCTGCCCTACAGAAGTTGCCACCATGGGGATCTGTGCCTGGATAGCTCTGTCCTTATTTGTTTGGGAAGTGCTCTTAAGTCTGAGCAGAAACCCATGTGTGGAGCTGAAGAATGAGACTGATGCCACTCAGTTCACCACTCAGGGTAGGGTGAGCTGGCTTTACCTTCCTCAGTAATGACAACTGGTCCTCAGCTCTAAAGATAGAATGCCTTCCACTTTTTAGTTTTACATGGTATCTGTCAATTATTTAGCCCTGTGTATCTCACCAATGCCAGCATAATAGATAGAAACCTTTATCATGTTAAAATCATGTGAGGCCCTCACATTAGCATGTTCTAAACCTTCCTGCTAGAACTTTGTTCATGCCTATCTCTGCCTGGAATGCCTTATTCTGCCTATCTCATTCTCAATTTTCTCCACTCATTTAACAAGTAATGACTGATGTTTGTTATAGGCCAGGCACAATGCTAAGCTATGAAGGTACAGTAGTAAGTGAAGTGGATATATGACCCCATGTAGCCTAAGTCTAATTGGAGGAGGAAGACAATGAAAGTACAAGACATAAACAATAAATAAGTATATACTTACAAATTTAAAAAATTATTATTAAATATTTTAGGGTGTCATTGGGAAGATATATATATGGTAGCTTTATATTTATTGCATCTAGGGTTACTGTAAATGTGAACTTCAGGTTTTACAGTCTGGGTATAACGCACTATATGAATTATATTTCATAGTACTGTTTATCTTTGTTTCTCCAGTATGGTAGAGTTATCTCAGCTATTGCAGGTTTTGAGTGGCATCAATAATTCTATTAATTACAATAATTTTATTAGAAACAATTGATTTTTATAGTTTGTATTTTTATTTAAACAATAAGATAGAAATTCTATGTTGTTATTTGAAAGCTATCAAAAACAACAATTATATTGTGAATTCAGTTTTCTTTTAGTTAGTTTTAAAAATATTTATATTGTTTTGAATTAGAAATTTATATGATTTTTTTATTAATTCAATTATATCATTTAAATTCATGATTATACACTCAGCCCAGTATAACAATGGGAACCTGTGAGGTACATCTCTGTTTTGAGGACAATAGAAAATATATTTTGGGAGACCTGGGATAGAGAACCTAATTGCTTTAAGCTCAATGTTGGTAAGTTAGTCCCTTATGTGATTATGACAGAGTATATTTTTATTCTAGAATGTTAAATGGAAGACCATTTAGAAGTTTCTCTTTTGGTTTTTTAAGAAATACAAATTTTTTAGAAGTTAAAAATCCCTCCTAAATCTTTTCAACAAATGGTTCTGGAGAAACTAGACATCTACATGCAAAAAGAATGAATCTAGACACAGGCATTACATCCTTCACAAAAAAATTAACTGAAAATGGATCATAGACCTAAATTTAAAATGCAAAACTATAAAACTCCTGGAAGATAACATAGAAGAAAATCTAGATGATTTTGTGTATGGAAATAACTTTCTAAATACAACACCAAAGGCACAATCCATGAATGCAATAATTTACAAGCTGGACTTTATTAAATTAAAAAAAAAAACCTTCTGTCATGTGAAGGACAATGTCAAAAGAATGAGAAGACAAACCACAGGTTGGGAAATTTATATTTACAACAGAAACACCTGATAAAGGACTGTTATCCAAAATATACAAAGAATTCTTAAAACTCAACAATAAGAAAACCAACAAATTAATTAAAAAGTTGGCCAAAAATTGAACACCTCAGCAAAGAAGATAACATATGGTAAATAAGGGTATGAAAGATGCTTAACATCATATGCCATTAAGAAACTGAAAATTAAAGCAACACACCTATTAGATGGCCAAAACCCAGAACGCTGACAACAGCAACAAATGCTGACAAGATTGTAGAACAACAGGAATGCTCATTCATTGTCGATGGGAATGTAAAATGGCATAGCCACTTTGGAAGATTGTTTGGTGGTTTCAAAAGGAAATATCCTCTCACCATGTGATCCAGCAATTGTACTCCTTGATATTTACTCAAATCAGTTGAAAACTTATGTCCTACACAAAAACCTGCACATGGATGGTTATAACTGTTTAATTGAAAATTGCCTAAATTTGGAGGCAACCAATATGTCCTTTTGGATGAATGGATAAATAAACTATGATACATTCAGATAACAGACCATTATTTAGTACTTAAAAAAAAAGAGCTATCAAGCCATGAAAAGACATGGAGGAAACTTACATGTATATTATTGAGCAAAAGAAGCCAATATGAAAAGGCTACATACTGTATGATTCTAACTATACAAGAACATTCCCAAAAAGGGAAAACTATATGACAACATTCCACAAAAGGCAAGACAGTACAAGAATCATTTGTTGTTAGGGGTTAGGTGAGGGAGGGCTGAAGAGGCAGAGTACAGAGGATTTTTTTAGGACAGTGAAACTATTCTGTGTGATACTGTAATGGTAGATACAAATCATTATACATTTGTCAAAACCCACGGAATATACACCACCACAAGTAAACCCTAATGTAAACTATGGACTTTGGGTGATGATGTAGGTTCATTAAATATGATAAATGTACCACTATGGTGCAGGATAATGACAGTGGGGAAGACTGTGTACATGGGGGCAGGAAGTATTTGGCAAATCCCTGTATTTTCTGCTCAATTTTGCTGTGAACCTAAAATTGCTAAAAAAAATAGTCTATCAAAAACAAACAAACAAACCCTAGTCTTCAGGAGAAAGATTATTTTGCTAGCATAGTAGTCCTGGTTCTTCTTCATCTATCTCTCTTTATCTTCCACCACATCCCTTTATAGCACCATTTACCCACCCACATGTCTACAAAATATTTATTTATATTCTTTACATGACAGATATTTCTAGGTACTAAGGCAAAATGATGAAAAAGACAGACACTATTATAATATTTATAACAGTAAGTTGTAATCATTGATTTTTGAAGACATTGACATCTTTGAGGATAGATTTTATCTTGTTTACCTAATATGATAGGTACTCAAAGAAAGTTTGTGGTTAGATATATAAATAAATAAATACATGAACAAAATTTTTCTTTATGACATTTTAAAATTTTGAGTTCAGTTTGCATATTTACACTTCTTTTTTTTAAGTATATTTTATTGATTATATTGTTACAATATATTTACACTTCTTATAATTTTCTTCTGAAGACTTTTAAGTAAATAGGCATTGCAGTGTACATATGTTATTAAATTATTATTCTTACTCTTCAGCATTTCTTGAGAAAGAACCCAAGAGTAAGTGTGCTTTATGCTGCAACAGCATAGCTTGCTAATAATACAAGGGAACTTACATCTCTGGAAAAATGCAAAAGTGCATACCTTCTCTAACTGTTCCTGTTGACAAGTGACAGAAGTCTTGGCAGAGGAAAAGGAGTTTCAAAAAAAGAGTTTAGATTTCACAAAAAGTAAGATTTCTGAGTCACCTCTATTTGAGATCTCCTTACTTGGTCATTTTTTACTTCATATACATAGGAAAAAAGGATATTAAAACAATTTTTAAGAAAAAAATATTCTAAATACTTGTTTAACTTTTAATTATGGGAAAACTCAAATATATACAAGAATAGAGAAAGTATAATGGTGAATCCTCATGGACAAGCACTCAGTTTCAATGACCATCAATCATGGCCAAATCTGTTTCATCTGTGTCCCCACTCATATGTCCAATCCCTGCTCACCACATGGGTTGTTTAGAAGCAAACTTTATCTATAAATATTTAATTCTAAAAGATAAGTAGTCTTT
Source organism: Furipterus horrens (assembly GCF_987537825.1). Lineage (NCBI taxonomy): Eukaryota > Metazoa > Chordata > Mammalia > Chiroptera > Furipteridae > Furipterus > Furipterus horrens. The sequence continues at coordinate 132,049,416 of NW_028327176.1, read as the reverse complement.
TAAAATATGTAATGTGTAATAACATCTACTTAAACAAATTAACAATAATTCTTTACTAGCATCAAATATCTTGTTAGTGGTCACATTTTTCCTTTTACCCCCAGATTTTAAAATGGTTTGTTTAAATCAGCATCAAACAAGGTCTACACACTGCAAATGGTGGGTGTCTCAAGTCTCATTTATTTATAAGTGTCTCTTCCTTTATTTTTCCCTTGCAATTTGTTTAGTGAAAAGAGCTTTGGCTTGTTTGTCCTGGAGAGTTTCTGGATTTGCTGCTGATTGTAACCATGTCAAGTAGTTTAACATATGAGTATTTCTCCATCCTATGTATTGCCTATAATTTGGTAAGCTGTATGTGGAGGCTGATTGGATTCAGGTTCAGTTTTTGGCAGGAATATTTCATAGCTGGTGCTGGGTACTTACCATCAAAAGGCTCAAGTCTGGTCTTCTGGCCAAGATGGAGGTGTAGACAGACATGCTGCATCTCCTTCCACAACTAAGAAGGAATACAACTACCTCAAAACTAGAAACAACCAGAAGTTCCAGAAAATCGAGCTGCATGAAAGTCCAACAAATAAAGATATAAAGAAGAAATACTCATCCAGACAGGTAAGAGGGGCGGAGCCAGGGCAGAGAAGATGCGGTGTGGTGGTGGCAGCAGGGGTGGCAGCAGCAGGCTGGTGGAAAGCACAGTTACACATTTTAAAAAGTCAGGAGGGACACCTGGGGAGCATTCCCAGCTCCTCACCAAACCGCACAACTCACAGTCCCAGCGCTGAGGCAAATAAAGCCTAATTGCTTCTGACTGTGCAAACCAGTGGGGGTTGGGGTGGAGGCAGAAATTGCTGGTCTCTCAGTAGAGTCCACTTGTGCAAAGGGCCCCCATGGTCCTAGAACGTCCGCAGACCAACCCAATCTGGGAACAATGGCCAGGGAAGTGGCTAGAGGGGTGCCAGTCCCATATGGAAGTGGGAGAGGTTCCTGTAAAAGGGGTGAGTGCTGAGCAAGCAGCATTGTCTTCTCCAAAGTTGACCAATAAGTTGTTTTTCCAATAAAAATATCCCAAGTGTCATTATGAACTTAAGAATTCAAATATATTTGGTGTGCTTTGAGCATCAAATTTATTTGATATTCCAATGATCCCATCTTTTTGTGTTTTTTTTTTGGTGGGGGTTGCTCCTCAAGTTGGCCCCTGAACTATTTTTGACATGACTCCAGTAGACTTTAATAGCTTCCTAGCTTTCACATATGGTATGCCAAGCTCATCTTGACCCTAACCTGAAATTGGCAATTTTTCCAACAACCCACAGTTTATTTTTATTGGGAAATGGTTATTTAGAGACCACAATCTGGGTCCTAGAGGTGTTCATTGCTATTGGATTTGTCACAGTTTCTAGGCCTTTTCAGTAGACAGAGTTAGTATACAAAACATACTTTTTAAGGAATATAAACAAATATGGTAAAAGTTTTTCATCTATTATACTCAAACTATCTGATTTTTAGAACAGACAATTTTAACATATACTTTTAGGGTGATATTTTAATGATTTCCAAACTTCAAAGTACAAAATAGGAGATAATATATGAGAAAAGAGTTGAACTTTAACAATTTTTCTTCTGATATGAGGTCCCTTCTTTAAACAAACTGTTTGGTTGAAGGGTATATTCAAAACCTTACAAATAAACTTATAAAGATAGAACTGCCCATAATATAAAATTACTTTAAAATCATCTTGAAGACAAAATATAAGTAGATAGATAGACTGATAGATAGATAGATAACAATATAAAATTGAAGGAGAGAAAGAGTACATACACCACAAAATGATTTTGGAAAAACGTATGCCACTGAAAATAAATATATTTCATTCAATATTCTTTGTAAGAAATATAAAATTCAGGGGATACATTACATTTTTTGCTTTAAAATTCTTAAGAAAGATATGTGCATATAAAATTCTAGTATCAATTTTCATCTTTAAAAATTTGAAAACCTGTTTTGAAAAACAGTATTTCTAGAGAGGGAAAAGGGGTTTCTTTTCTACATTATACACTGTGTCCTTAGCCTAACCAGCTCTGCTTCCAGAATAATAGGCTGATTAGTTTCCAACCTTATCAAGTTTCCTGGTTATATCAGATTTGTATCAAATAACGTACTTTTTAGACATCCCTGTTCATTTATATTGTTACATCATGGTTCATTATTTTTCAGCATTTTCTTCTGTACAAGGCATTTTCACCCATTTTCAAATGGATGAGAGCAGGGATGAGTAGAAATAGTTTTACCTCAGAGTCAATTTCCCATACATTCTAATTCAGGACTGTGGAGGAGAGACAAATTATGAAGTCTATTTTTGCCACAATCTCTTGCTCCCTACCATTAGCTTCTCACCTCTGAAAGCTTTTCATCCTATCATTAAAAGGACTGCCAGCAATGTGTACCTACATTTTGGTATTTAACTTATAATTATTGAGAACATGTACAAATTTTCCCTCCAGCTAGATGGTAAATAAATCCTTAACTGATCTAATTGGAGCTCAGTCACAAAGTTCAGTGCCCACTATTTCCATTTCTTTGCGGCCTCTGATGCTACCTGCCTCCTGAGAAAGCACCTTAGAACTGCAAAGGGTCTAAATTTGCACAAAGAAGAGTTGTCAGATGCCTGAACTGGCAGCCACTTAGAAAAACCCAGCCTGACATGGACAGCAAATAACACACTAAGAATATCTTACTCATGTGTGATAGCCAGGTTTTGCCACTCCACATAAAATAGAATGTGGACAGAGGGAGAAATGTCCAAATATATACATCAAAAGAGAAAATGAATCTCACAAGTAAAGACTAAAGAAATATGGGTAGTACCCTTCGGCAGGAAAAGTCTGGCCTTTGCTGGCGCAACAACACCTGGACTAGGAAACTGAGGCCAGGAGAGGAGAAAGGGTGAAGGAACAAACTCAAAGTCTCATTTTTGAGCTCTGAAATAACATTTCTTCCCAGAAGACTTGCCTTCATCCCATCCTATCCATTGATTTAACATGCATTCATCTCAAATGCACAATTAAATTTCACACAGTGGTAAAGAAATTTAGAAATAAACAACAGTTGAGGGGGGAAAGTCACAAATATATAATCTCGAGTTAATCACAAATATAAGTCTTGGCACAAATCTAAAACAATAAATGCTTTCAGGCACTCAGTGTTGAGATTTCACTTTCAGAAGATAAGAATTCCCTAAGTGTAAAGTTTCAGTTCCAGGTCAGTGGTTTTTTTGTTTCTTTGTTTATTTGTTTTTGTTTTTTCTTTTCTTTGGAGGGGAACGGAGAGCTGAGGTAGTGGAGGAGTCATTGATCCCTTTGAGAATCTGGTGCCTGCTAAGGATCTTATTTATCTCTCAGGAAGAAATGCAAAAACATACATTTTTACACACAATTTCAGAGGGCCGTGGGATCTCTATTATGCTTCAATCCATTTTTAACTTCCCATGCCAATGATAATTTATTGCTTTTGAGCCCTCTTGTGCTTCTAGAAGAATAAACTCCTTCCTGAATTGAGCCTAGCTATAGATTGATTCAGTTTGGCTTTCAAAAAAAAATATCAGTTTTTTCAGTCCCTTCCTCATCCACCCAGCTGGTGTCCATGGGCCTCTGCCACTAGTCTAGATCTTTCTTTCTAACTTGACTTTCTAGACTGTGTTCCCTGCTTTTGCTTCCTAAGTTGGCATCTCCAAATCATTGAATGCGTGGTGAGGCTGCCAGACTGTCCTCACCGGCTCAACTCTGCAGGAAGCATCCTGGCACTGAGATGTTCAGTTTACCATCCCCAGCCCTCACCTTTACAATTGTTGGAGCCACAGTAATGACACCATTCCACAGTCTTTTCTTACAAATTTTAAAGTACCCAAGACCACTCTATTTGCATTTTAATACAATAATCATTTGTCCCTTGATAGAGAACTCAGCTCTTCAATTCACAGCACTTTTTAATTTTTTACCAGCAGAGAACATATTATCACAAGCCTAGATAAAGAAGATAAAGTATGTCTTAATAGCTCCCTTCATGCATATATTTCATTAGATATTACTCTATTTTCAGAGCTACCAAAACAAATCACACCGTTTTCATAACATAAAAATTAGCCAAGTCAGTCCCTGGCCTAATAGTTCAGTTGGTTAGAGCAGTGTCTCCATACACCAAGGTTGCAGGTTCAATCCCATTTAGGGCATATACAAGAATCAACCAGTGGATGCATAAATAAGTGAAACAACAAATTGATGTTTCTCTCTCTCTCTCTCAAATCAATAAACAAACAAACAAAAAAACAATAATAAGCCAATCCAGGATATTTTTATCTGACCAGTTTCTGTTTTTCTACAAAGGGTGAGTATCGTCGGCAGCCATCCGTCTCGAGAGACGATGGCGTAGCTTCTTGAGAGTCTATCTGCACCGCCGAGAATGGCTGTGCAGTCCGATTCGGGAGTGACAATCCCTGCCGCACTTGGTACAGGTGAAGGCAGATGGCTGTTGTTGCTGCTGCTGATGCTGCTTCCGCCTCGATCTTTTCTGGACCGCCGCCTCGTTGCGCGCAGCCTCCGCGCGTGACGTACCTTGCCTGACCGCGAGCCTCCAGGCTAGGCGGTCGTCTGCTTGAACTTCCCATGTGTTGAGATTGATGGAGCATTGTGTCATGTCCTTTTGGCAGATGTCTTTGAACCGCAGTTTTGGGCGCCCTGTCATCCTCTTGCCTTCTGCTAGCTCGCCGTAGAGGAGGTCTTTGGGGATACGGCCTGCATCCATTCTTTTGACATGGCCGAGCCACCTGAGGCGTCTCTCGCTAAGAACTGCATGCAAACTGCTCATATTGGCTCGCTTCAGCACCTCGGTGTTGGGGACCTTATCCTGCCAGGCGACATGCAGGACGCGTCGCAGGCACCTCATGTGGAAGCTGTTGAGTTTCCTTTCGTGCCTTGCGTAGGTGGCCCACGTCTCGCTGCCATAGAGGAGAGTGCTGAGTACGCAGGCTTGGTAGATGCGCAGTCTGGTTTTCTCAGTGAGGCTGGAATTGTTCCACGCTCACCGGTTCAGTCTGGCCATAACTGTGGCTGCCCTGGCGATTCTCCGGTTGACCTCCAAGTCGACTGACAGAGAGCTCGAGATGGTGGACCCGAGGTAAGTGAAGTCGTTGACAACCTCCAGGGTGTATCCGTCGATGGTGATGCATGGGGGAGTCCCCGTGCCTTGAGCCATAACATTCGTCTTCGTCAGGCTGATGGCTAGTCCAAACTCCTTGCATGCGTGGGAAAGGCAAGTGACTAGCTGCTGGAGTCCCTCTTTGGAGTGTGATGTCAAAGCTGCGTCGTCGGCGAAGAGCATCTCACGGATGAGCACCTCTTTGACTTTGGTCTTGGCTCGTAGACGGGCCAGGTTGTAGAGCTTGCCATCGGATCTGGTGTGAATGAAGACACCCTCGCTGCAGTCCTTAAAGGCGTATTGGAGGAGCATGGAGAAGAAGATTCTGAACAGCGTAGGCACGAGGACGCAGCCCTGCTTTACTCCGCTGCTGACTGGGAAGGCCTCAGAGGTTGCGCCGTTGTAGGACACCATGCTGTGCATGTTGTCGTGAAAGGACATGACCACAGCAAGCAGATGTGGTGGACAGCCAATCTTCCGTAGCAAGCTGAAGAGTCCGCTTCGACTGACCAGATCAAACGCCTTCGTGAGGTCAATAAAGGCGAGGTAGAGTGGTTTATGCTGCTCGTGACACTTCTCCTGCAGCTGGCGTAGGGAGAAGATCATGTCCACTGTTGAGCGGCCAGCTCTGAAGCCACACTGGGACTCTGGGTAGACGCGGGAAGCAAGGGTCTGCAGGCGGGCAAGAGCGACCCGGGCGAATACTTTGCCGACGACGCTGAGGAGAGAGATGCCCCGGTAGTTGTTGCAGTCGCTGCGGTCTCCTTTGTTCTTGTACATGGTGATAATGTTGGCATCTCTCATATCCTGGGGGATGTAACCCTCCTTCCAGCAGAGAGAGTAGATGGTGGAGCGGCTGTAGCAGGACTGGTTTCCCGCTCTTTAGGATTTCTGGAGGGATTCCGTCGCTTCCTGGTGCTTTCCCGCAAGCGAGGCGGTCGATGGCTTTGCCGAGCTCTGCCGCAGTAGGTGGGGTGTCTATCTCCTCCATGACTGGTAGGTCTGGGATGGCTTTAAGAGCAGTGTCTGTTACGGTGTTCTTCGTTGCGTACAGCTCGAGGTAGTGCTCGGTCCACCGCCGCATTTGCTGTTCCTGGTCAGTGATGACCTCACCTGTCTTGGACTTAAGGGGGGCGATCTTGGAGGGGATTGGGCCTGTTGCCTTCTTGATACCCTCATACATTCCTCGTGCGTTGCCTATATCGGCGGCTTCCTGAATGCTTCTGCACAGGTTTAGCCAATAGGTGTTGGCACAGTGGCGGGCGGTCTTCTGGACTTTGTTCCTGGCAGCCCGTAGAGCTTGAAGTGTACTGGGAGTGGGCGTGACCTTGTAAGCCAGTAGGGCCTTCCTCTTAGCCTCGATCACGGGTTCCATTTCTTCCCAGTGAGCCTCGTACCAGTCAGCGTTCTTCCGCTCTTTCTTCCCGTAAGCAATAATGGCGGAGTTGTATATGGCGTCGCGGAGACGTGGCCAATTGGATTCGATAATGTCATCTGCCGCCACTCCCTCGCCGAGTGCATCTTCCATCTTGTTGATGAATTGCTGGGTCTTAAAAAGGGTGAGTATATGAGAGTTAAAATTCTGTATATTAGACATTAACTCTCTCTAGCACTTTTCTTATTTTATGGAAAATAATATAAAATTACATTTTCTACCTGGCCGATGTGGCTCAGTGAATTGAATGTTGGCCTGAAAACCAAAGGATCACTGGTTCATTTCCCAGTCAGAGCACATGCCTGAGTTGTGAGCCAGATCCCCAGTTGGGGGTGTTAGAGAGGCAACCACACATTGATCTTTCTCTACCTCTCTTTCTTCCTCCCTTCCCCTCTCTCTAAAAATAAATAAATTAATTAAATTAAAAAATTACATTGTATAAATATGCCTTTATTCATGATATGCAGAGTATGTAATTGTAAACTTAATTGTATATATAATAAAAGTCTTGTTTTTCAATGAGTGAAGTAATTTTGAACGGTTCTAATTAATTATTGATCTGAATTTCAGACTATATGTAGTACATTACCAAGTACATATTTTAATTTGCTTTCTTTGTGCTTTTTTTCTTTGTATGTCCCTTAAAGAATTGTCACAAATAATATCTCCTAAAACACACACCAATACAAGAGGTACTTTTCATGTAGGATTGTTTGAAGAACTCCCAAAGTCTTCTTCATTCAAAAAAAACAGTAAGAAAAAAAAAAAAGATTTTTGACAAGACATTCTCTGAGTAACTTTACTTAATCAAATTTCTGGGAAACTTACTAGTGGTAGCTACACTATTTCTTTTACTATGATGAAGCTTAACAGTGAGAAAAGATTAAAAAAGCAAAGAGACAATAGAATTAGCATTGTCAACTTGCAGACATGTCTTTCAGTATATTATTCTCATTGACAAAGTTGATGTTGCATAAACCTTACTAGTGACACTTTATTTAGAGTACCTCTAAATGTAACACCAAAACGCTAAAGACAAGATAATCTGGGGGTCAAATACAGCACAGAAAATCAAACCCCTTGCTGGCACAGAGGAGATGGGGAGCTTCCTAGCATCCACACTCTCTTATGATTCTTTGAACACACAGTGGTCACCCAAAGCTGCTGACTACTTACAACAGCCAAAACATGAAGACAACCGAAGTGTCCATTGATGATGGATAAAGATGTGTACACACACATATATACAATAAAATATTATTCAACCATAAAAAATGAGGAAATTCTACCATTTGCAACAACATATATGGAACTTGAAGGCATTAGTCTAAGTGAAATAAGTCACACAAAGAAAGACACATTCTGAATGATCTCATTTATGTGTGAAATCTAATTGAAGAAAAAAAAATTCTAGAAAAAAAGATCAGATCTGTGGTTCTCAGAGGTGAGGGATAAGGAGAGGGACAATGAGAGAAGGGTGGTCAAAATGTACAAGCTTCCAGTTATAAGATAAATAGAGGTATAGTGTACATGACTGTACTTACACTGTTGTGTAAGACTTAAATAGGAAAGTTAAGAGATTAAATCCTATGAGTTCTCAGCAAGAGGAGAAATAATTCTTTTCTTTTTATTGTATTGGGTTGGACAAAAGTTTGTTTAGTTTTTTCTGTACAATGGCTCTAATAGTACTTAGTCGTCTTTAACTTCATTTGAAACAATTTTGTTAGATTGTATTTTGACAGCTGTCATATCAGCATGCATTAAAAAAAATCAAAATTGGTAATTTTTAGTGCAGCTCTTTTAGTATTGAAGATGGAAGAAGATATGCAACATTTTTGGTGTACTATGCTTTATTATTTCAAGAAAGGTAAAAATGCAACTGAAATGCAAAGAAAGATTTTTGCAGTGTATGGAGAAGGTGCTTTACAGATTGAATGTGTCAAAAGTGATTTGCAAAGTTTCTTGGTACTATTGACATTTTGGCCAAATAATTCTTTGCCGTGGGGTTGTCTTATGCATTGAAAGATGTTTAGCTGTACTTCTGGCCTCTATCCACTAGAAGCCAATAGTGGGAGATGCTGACATACTCAGAATATCCAAATCAATAAAGTAATAGATGAAAATGAAAAAGTATGTCTTCTATTTTATGGAAAAAACCATATGGACTTTTTGGCCAACCCTATAGTTATACAAAATGATAAATGTTAACTAAACCTATTGTGGTAATCATTTCACAATATATGTAAATCAAATCATCATGTTGCACACCTTAAACTTATAGAATAATATATGCCAATTATTTCCTACTATAACTGGAAATAAAAGTCTGCTCTAATTCTCCATTTACCTGTTTCCCTCCTCAACTGCTCAAACACATGTATCTAACTGAATGTATTTTGGGTGTTTTTGTGTCACCAGTGACAGCTCCTTAATGGGTGGTCAGTGAATGCTTCTTAAATGTAGATATAACATCAGTTCCTGCTATGGTCTGAATGTTTGTATTCCCCCCAAATTCATACGTTAAAACCTAATGCCCAGTGTGACGGTATTAGGTAAAGGGGTCTTTGGTCGGTGATTAGTCATGAGGGTAGAACTCTCATGATTGGGATTAGTGTCTTTATGAAAAAAGAAACCTCAGAAAGCTAGCTAACCCCTTCTGCCATGTGAGGTTACAGCAAAAATGTGGCCAGCTAGGAGGTGGACTCACCAGACAGCAAATCTGCTGACCCCTTCATCTTGGATTTCCTAGAATCCAGAATAAAAAATAAATGTTTGTTATAAGCCACTCAGTCTCTGGAGTTTTGTTATAGCAGCTCACATGGACTGAGAAAGTTCTCCATGAAAATTTTCTTAGGACTTCCTTAGGATTCCAATTAACTCTTGTATCATGGTGGCTCAATATGCATTTAGTGCCAATCTGATTGTATTAGAGCAGATCCTTTTGCTTAGATTTCCTCTGAGCTGCTTTGCTTTATTAATATCTACTGTCCTTCAGTCTCAACTAAGTCCTGGAGTCTTAACTAAGGTCAGGAGTCTTCCTGATCATCCTGAGTAGGTTCCCCTTCAAGGTTTTTCTACAGTTTCCTGTGCTTCTGCTTCCATAGCCAAGTGAAAAGGCCAACAAACCACTAAACTTGTAGTACTGAGATTACTTCAAAGTGAAAACATCTGAGCTACAGAAAGTACAGAGAGAATGCTTATTTGAACTTTCCTTATCTGACTAGACCAGATATTTATGAGAGTCAGTTGCCATAATCTTCCCCTCCAGGGAGGTCTCCAGTCAGGGAAGCACTGATCTTAGGCACCAGGACATTAAAAAAAAAAAATTGTGTAAACATGGATGCAGAACCTCCCATTCTTTGAAGCTCTTAACTTAGTCTGCCACCTCAACCCACTTCAGCCTTTATTAAGCTGGTATATAAACCTTTACCCCCAGCTGTTCTGGGAGCTATTTATATTGGGTACTCCTGAATGCATAACATCTTCTCTTGCTAATCTTTCTATTGTCAGTTAATTTGCAGGCTTCTGACCAGTTTGACCTAACTTGATAGAGAAGTTTTTCCTCTGGACACATGGCACTGTTATTGAGTTTTAACATGACAACAAACTCACTAGAAACAGAGATTGAGTCTCTCTCATACTCACTGATTCCCCGGGAGGTTCCTTAAGCCCAAGTTTATGTTTGACTATATTTTCATTTCATTTGCACATGAACAACAAAGTAATTGGATACAGAATCCATGTACTATAGCCCCACCCCCCTAAGCTAACTGTATATTTCTTAATTGACCTAGTTGTTTGGTCCTTGCTGGATATACGAATTATTCTCCTTATTCACAAACCATCTCACCCTCCAGATTCACTCCGTTTCTCCACCCTTCTCTGACCAGCTGTTTTTTTGCCTCTGTTGGCATGCTTGCAGGTTGTTCCCTGATTCATTCAGTTAATGGGAGGTACCAGCAGGAGATCAGAGGACAGGAGGGCAGAGAGAGGTCAAACTTACCATTTTCCCATTCCCCATCCCTGCTCAGTGCACACAGGCTCCTCCTCCAGGACTCCAGCTCAGTTAAATTCTACTAACTTCATTTTGTCCCCTCATCCCTCAGCTTCCTGTTGTTGCGTATCTCTGGTTGCCTCATCTTCCTTGTTTGCACCTCTAACCCTTTCTGCAAGTAATGCCTTTATTAAAGTCTCTTCACTTAACCATTAGAAGTGGTCCCTGTTTCCTGCAGGGATCATAACTGATACAATAGATCACTTGATGGGTAGTTGTTGGTTTTATTTGGTGTATGTCTGGGAGGCAACAGTGCTGAAAATGTCTAAAATTTTTACACACTCTTAATAATTGAAAATGGTTAAGTCTTGTTAATGAATTTGCCATGGGAGGCTCAGTGGTGTGAAGAAAAGAAGAACCAATTTATGAGAGTATATCAAAGGCCCATTTCCACCATTCTAGCCATATGAGTTGGGTATGTCATTTAAGCAAGGTTTCAGTTTTCTTATCTGAAAAATCAATACAGTACATGAAATTATAATTACCTCAACTACGATTTGCATAACACTTCATGGATAAAATGTATTTTTTTCAGGCTTTTGAAGTAAATAAGGCATATTTTTTCAGAAGGTAAGGAATATAAAAGACTCAAGAATGGAAGGAAAAAAAAAGATCTCTGGCTGCACTGAAGGTAGAACAAAAGAAAGTGAGTTTAAGTAAGAAGCAGAAATCAAGGAAGTACTACATTCCCTGACTTTCAGCATGAATGAACACCAGCACAGTCTCCCTGAGATCGGGGAGTTTCTCTCTTCCAAAAGGGCATCAAAAAGAGAACATACATTGAATTTTCTATGATGAGGATATCTGATGAACTGCCTCTTATTCTTCTAGGCCAGGGCCAAATCTCATTCCTGTGTGGTCTTTTCCTGATCTTCTCCCATTATTCAAACTCCCAGTCCAGGAACAATTAGTTATCTTTTCTTTTTTTGTTTCCACAGCACTCTATACCCAACTCAAAGACTTTTAGTACATGTAAGTTTCTGCATCTGTATCTACCTCTGCTGACACACTGTAAAATCTCTAAGGCTAGGGACCCCATCTAATTTATTATTGCATCTACCACAGTTCCTAAAATGATAGTTATTTCAAGATTGCAACTGAATAAAAGATTTAGAGAATACATAATTGTCAGGGAACATCCCCCAAAGAGTGGATAAGTACACGAAGAAATAAAAAAAATAGTGCTAATTATTTTTTATTTCTTTTAAGGTCAATCAATATTCTTTATGTGGATCTTTTTGATCAGTAAGTGATATTCTGTGAGATATACTACCAGACATAGGGAAAGAGAACCCACTTTTCAAACATGTACCTTTGAGAAAGGATAGCAGGCTGGAAGCATGATCAAGTCATCAATCTACTAATACTTGCATTCTCCTTCCATACACAAAACTGCAAAAAGTACTAGTTATAGCACAGGATGAAGGCAAATTGCCTGATACACTCACTGTAGGGCACACCAACCTTAAATTCAGGTGACAAAGCTGATGGACAAAACCTCCAAAACAATGCAATACCATCTTATCAATGTCAAAAGCAGAGGCATTGATCATTTTCCACATGCTTTAGGAGTAACTGATTCAATCTGCAATAGGAAGGCTGACTGAAAAACATAAAATAAAACCATCCAAGGTGGAATGCCATAAGAGGGATTTCATGATTCCTAGATTATACTCACTTACAAGAACACACATAACTCTGTAAAATATTCCTGTGTAACAGTGATCCAGCACAACACTGGTTCTTCATGACCATTACAGTAGATAAGTAAATCTGGGTTAAACAAGTTTGTACAAAAAGGTTTCTGACCTTTGAAACTTAAGCATAATTGTATGGTGAAATAAGAGTAACACATGTCACATCTTTCTATAATCACAAAAAAGGAAGTGAATCTTTACAGACTGTATTAATTTATTAATTCAATAAATGTTATTAAGAACCTGTAAGACACTGTGCTGGAACTAAAATGATGAACAAAACATAGAGAACCCTGTACTCAAGGAACATGAATTCTGTGGGTGGAGCTGACATTCCAATGATGACTTCAGAATTCCTAATTTTTTAAAAATTTTAGAATCTTGTGGAAATATTATAGAGAGTCACCACTTTGGAGAAAAGATTTTCATATTGTACAGAATGAAAGTCAGTAAACAGTAATAAATCAGGATAATAAGAAAGAGACTGAAAAATATTTAAAGTGCAATTGAATAATATTTTAATTATGCAATTCAACACAATAGTTAAGTTCATTCTGAAAATTTGGGAGACTGGGCTATGGTTAGCATATTGTGTAGTAAACCATATCCTTCACTCCTTCCTACCTGAAACTACAAAAAGCACCAGTTATATAGCATTGTTTGAATAAATACACACACAAACACACACACATATGACATATACATGTATATGAAGATATTAACCTTAAGCTCTGAAGACTCACTCTGAACAGTGTGGCTCAGTTGGCTGGGCATCAGTCTGCAAAGCAAAAAGTCACAGGTTTGATTTCAGGTCAGGGCACATGCCTGGGTTGTGGGTTCAGTCCTTGGTTGTGTGTGTGTGAGAGCCAGCTGATCCATGTTACTCTCTCACATCAATGTTTCTCTCCCTCTCTTTCTCCCTCCCTTCCCCCCTCTCTAAAAATAAATATATTAATTAATTTTTAAAAATCTGAAGACTAAGCCTTAGACATCCTGCTAGGTGAGAAGATAGCACCTAAAATTTTTAGATAAATCCAGGACCTCAGGAGAGCATTAAAGTAGATCTAAGTCAGTAGTATTGCTTGGCTTCAAGTAAAAGCAATAGCAAATTCTCAGTGAAGGAAAGCATCTTCAATTTAGATCCTCAAGATTTCCTTAGATTAAGTTCTACAGAATATATGTTCTCAATTAAAAATTATCAAGCCATGAGAAACAAAGTACAATAAGTGAAAGTGAGCAAAACCAACACATAAAACATGATCAACCATCAAAGACTTAGATAAAAGATGTAAAATAATTATGATTAATCTTTTTAAATAATGGGAAGAAAATTTAAAAAATGAGAAAAAACAGGAGATTGTCCCAAAAAGCAGGTACACTTGAAAAAGTAAATACAATGTATATAAATAAGAAGTATAATTAAAAACACACTTGTGGACATCTGGTCAAGTGGTAGTGGAGGAAACATGGTTGTCCTTGTTGCACAACCACATCAAAATTACAACTAAATATAGAATAACCATCTCTTAGAACTGTCAAAAACAGAGTTGAATGGAAGTCTGACAACTATGGAATTAAAGAAACCACCTCTATCCAGAATGGTGAGAGGGGTGCAAATGTGGAACATGCTGGTCCCTCACCCATGTGTGGTGGATAAAAATTCAGGAGGGATCTCTCAGGAGTGAGGAGTCTCAGCCCTACACCAGGCCCCCTAGCCCAGGGTTCCAGTGCTGGGAAGATAAGTCCCCACAACTTCTGGCTGCAAAAACCAGCTAGGATTGAGTCAGTGGAAGAAACTGCTGGAGCCCCAAGCATCTCCTCCTATAGAACCCACTCAGAGACTCACCTATTCAGACTCACTCCCTCTGAGCTCCAGCACTCAGGTAGCAGCCTGAAAGGCACCAGTGGTATACAGGGAGAAACTGAAGTGTCTGGCATCAAGGTGAGCAGAGGTTATTATCTCTTTTCTAAACCCTCGCCCACAGAGTGGGCAAGCTTAGACTGTATCTGAGACTCCATCAACCTGGCTAACTCTGTTTGACCTGCCTTGGAGATCCCCAGAGACTCCACTCCAGCTGCTTTTCCATATGAATGGCTGGTCTTGGTTCATACTTCACAACTGCCTAAACCCTATCAAAAAAGCCACTGCTGGCCTCAGTGATCACCAGGCCCAGCACTATCAGCAGCCAGCCTAGACTCACAACCTGGCTTCGCCTGGGAATCTCCAAGCCCTACACACATATCAGCCATCATCTCAGATTGCTTTATAGCTCAGGCAGGATGGCTCGGGGGAAAACACAGGTTGGGGGTTACCTTGGCCTGCACCACCCAGGAAACCCCAGGGCCAACACATCCAATGGACAGCTACAGACCAGGTTGGAGCACCACCACCCTGCCCCTACACAGCTGATCCTCCACGGAGGGTGAGGGTCTGTGGTCAGTGATCACAGACAATCCTTGCAACTGACTAGCCTGGGTAAATATCTCCCATTGATCTGCCAAGAGTAACCAAGGCTCAAATACAAGAGGAGAGTGTACTCAGCCCATACAAAGGGCACACCTCAAATACCTAACCTGGGTAATAGGGGAGGCTGTGCCACTGGACCCTATAGGATACCTACTACATTAGGCCACACTACTAAAACATAGAGTCAAAACAGCTGTACCTAATACTTAGAAACAAGCACAGAAAAGCTGCCAAAATGAGAAGACAAAGAAACATGGCCCAAATGAAAGCAAAGGTCAAAACTCCAGAAAAAGAGCTAAGCAAAATGGAGATGAGCAATCTATCAGATGCAGAGTTCAAAACACTGGTTATAAGGATACTCAAGGAACTTAGTGAGGACTCCAACAGCTTAAAAAAAATCTAGTTAGAAACAAAAAATATACTAATTGAAATAAAGAACAATTTATAGGAAACAACAATAGAGGGGATAAAGATGAGAATAAAATCAGTGATTTAGAACATAAGGAAGCAAAAAACAGCAGATCAGAACAAGAAGAAAAAAGAATCCAATAAGAATGAGGCAAGTATAAGCAGTCTCTCTCTGGGACAACCTCAAGGGTTCCAATGTTCATATCATAGGGGTTCCAGAAAGAGAAGAGAAGGAGCAAGAAATTGGAAATCTATTTGAAGAAATAGTGAAAGAAAACTTCTCTAATTTGGTGACGGAAATAGACATGCAAGTCCAGGAAGCACAGACAGTCCCAGACAAGATGGATACAAAGAGACCCCATCCAAGACAGATCATAAGTAAAATGCCAAAGGTTAAAGATAAAGAGAGAATCTTAAAAGCAGCAAAAGAAAAGAAATTACCTACAGGTGAGTTCCCATAAGACTATCAATTGATTTCACAACAGGAACTGCATGCCAGAAAGGATTAGTAAGAAATATTCCAAGTCATGAAAAGCAGGGACCTACAGCCATGATTGCTCTACTCAGCAAAGCTATCATTTAGAATTGAAGATAAAGAGCATCACAGACAGAAAAAAGCTAAAGGAGTTCATCATCACCAAAACATTATTATATGAAATTTTAAAGGGACTTCTTTAAGAAAAAAAAAAAGATCAAAACTATGAACAATAAAATGGCAATAGATACATATCTCTCAACAGTTGAATCTAAAAAACGAACTAAGCAAACAAGAAGAATGGAGACAGAATCATGAATATGGAGTGTTTTGGTGGTGGCCAGATGGGATGGCTGTGTAGGGGAATGGGTGAAGAGGTGAGGGGATTTAGAAATACAACTAGGTAGTTACAGAATAGCCATGGGGATGTAAAGTACAGTATAGGACATGGAGTAGCTAAAAAACTTACATGCATTACTTATGAACATGAAAAATGGTGTGGGGATTGCCTGATGGAATGGGAAATGTTGGGTGGAGGGGGCAACGTGGGTAAAATTGGAACAACTGTAATAGCATAATCAATAAGATGTAATTTAAAAACACAACTGTGAATGGAGGAAAACATTTAACTAGACACAGCTAAAAAGAAAAATGAGTTAATGTGAGTTAGATCTGTGGAGATTACCCAGAATGCAGCACAGAAAAACAGAAGCTTGAAGATACAAAAGGGAAGTTAAGAAATCTGGAAGATAGAATAAGGTCTAACTATGTCTCATTAGACTCCCAAAGAGCAACAAAAAAGCGGTCATAGCAGACAAGTAATATCTGAAGTGGCGATGTTGGAGAAACGTCCAGATTTTATGAAAAATGTAAACGCACAAAAATAGAAGGCATGATTAACAGAATAAACAAACAAACAAACAAACAAACCTAGAAGCATTGTAGTGAAAATGTAGAATATTTTGATCATTAATTTTGTGTCAACTTGACTGGGATGCCCAGATACTACCTGGTAAACAATATTTCTGAGTATGCCTGTGAGGAAATTTTCTGAAGAGATTATCATTTGAGTTTTTGAGCTGACTGAGGCAGATGGTCCTCCCCAATGTGGTTGGGCATCATTATATCTGTTGAGGACGTGATATGATCAGAAAGGTGAAGAAAGGGCATATCCTTCTCTCTGACCTGGGACATCTATCTTCTGCCCTCAGACATTGTTGGTTCCTGGGCCTTCTAATATGGACCAGGATTTATATCATCACCACTCCCCACCCCTGGTTCTTAGGCTTTTGGACTCCCATCTTAGAGACAGCAGGTCATGGGACTTTCGGGACACTGTAATTATATATATATATATATCTTATTGGGTTTGTTTCTCTGGAGAACACCGAATAATAGAATTCACAAAAACAAAATCACAAACTCAGAAATTCTTAAAAGTAACCTGAAAGAAAAGATAAATCATTTAAAAAAGAGTGACAACTAGAAAAATCACTTTCTCAACAGCAGTAATGAAAGCCGGTGACAGTGTAATTTACCTTAAAAGTGAGTTGTGTATTCAACTAAATACTAAATTATCTTCCAAGAAAATGGTCTTTCAAAAATGAAAGTGAAATAAATATATTTTCAGACAAAAAAAACTAGAAAGTTATCAGTAGCAGACTTTCAGTAAAGGAACTTTTAAACTACACCTAGAATTTATTATAGCATTTGCCATATGCCAGTTTCCTTATATTTATTAGATAGTTGATCCTCAAAATAATCCTAGGTACTACCACTATCCGCATTTTATAGAGAGATTAAGGGCCAAGGTCACACAGCTAGTAAATAACAGCTCCTGGGTTTGAACTCAATCTTAGTACAGTGTAAATGAAGGTGTATTTTATGACTAAAGAAAATATTACCAGAAAGGTCTGAGCTGCAAGAATAAATAGACAACAAAATCAGGAAATATATTGGTAAATATAAATCAATATATTGACACATATAAATTCAGAGGAATTCAGCATATAAATTCAGAGGAATTAAAGTGTTCTAAGGTCTTTATATTTGTCACAATGATAGTAAAACATTAATTAACTTAAGACTTTGTTGATTTAAAAATAGATGTTAAGGTGGTGTGAATAATTTCTGGAAAAAAAGCTGCTGCTTTGACTGTGAAGTTTGTCTCCTGTAAACAAGTGACATCAAGGTGACAATTGAGAGCTGATTTCTGATGTTGTGTGCCTTGGTGCAGGGCTATATCTATCAGAAGAAAGGTGAGCCTTTTCATTCACCAAGTTATCCTCATCACCAGTCAATGGAGCAAAACACACAATATAAGCCCCTTTACTGATCTGCCTTTCACAAGGAGTGCATTATGCTAAATGGTTCGAGGCATTTTGTAGGCAGTCCTTCCACTAGAAGAAATACGGGATAAATACCTTTTAAAACAAAATAGGGAAAATAAATTTTTTTAAAATGCAATAAAAATAAAAGGAGAGGGATTATGGGAAGAAACAAATAGATAACAAAGTTGTTATAAACAAGTCTAAACATAACAATTATTGCAATTATTGTAAATAGACAACACTTACCAATTAAAATACAGAAATTTTCAGACCAGATGTTTAAAAACATGTTACATGTTCTTTATAAGAAACACAAGATCATGTAAGGATAGAAAAAGGTATTCTAGCAAAATGTTAATCAAAGAAAACTGAGGTAGTTATACCATATCAGGACAAAAAAGTATTAAACAATAAGCATTACTAAAAATAAGGTCACTACATAATGCTAATAGAATCAATTTAAGTCACTAAGAAAATATAGAAAATCAAAACTTAAATTCATTTAGTGAAATAGCTGTGAATTTTATAAATCAAAAATTGAGAGGAAGCAACGAGTGACATCATCAAGATGGGAGACTGGGAAGCTCTGGACTCTCCCATGGACACAGCTATTCAATATATGGATAAAGCTTCTTTATGAGAAATACAGAAACTAAATGGGAAGCTCCTGCATTCCAGGTAATTGTAAAACCAGCCACATTGTAACAGGTAGGACAATTAGAGACATCTCCTCACCATAATCCCCACCCTCATCACAGAACCGTATGATGGGAGGAAAGCTCCAGCTCCCACCTTTTTCCAGAGAAGGAAAAGAATTGAACTAAATATCCACATCTCAACTTTCTGAGGTGGTGCCCAAGGGACTGGCTGTCATCTTGCCTTTCTCAGAGTGCTGATGAAATCTGGCATATTCTAGATATCTGGGGGTCACTAACAACAAAGATTGTCACTTGGATAAAAATGAAGGTTTGAGAAGCCCACAGAAGATCTGACTGGATTGACTGGTGAAGGTCCTCTGTAAGGCCAATCTCTGAGGCATGGGAAAGGGGCACTTTTTTCCAATGTGTAGACATATACTAGCACAAAAAAATTAAGGAAAAATAAAGAAACAAGGAAACAGGATCCAAGCAGAAGAACAAGATTAAACTCTAGCCCTGGCTGGTGTGGCTCAGTGGATTGAGTGCCAGCCTGCGAACCAAAGGGTCACTGGGTTGCTGGCCAGGCCTACAGTTGGAGGCATGCAAGAAGCAACCACACATTGATGTTTCTCTCCTTCTCTTTCTCCTTACCTTTCCCTCTCTCTAAAAATAAACAAATAAAATCTTTTTAAAAAGATTAAACTCCATAACTGACCCACTTGTCACATGCAAAGGAATTCCCATAAGATTATCAGCAGATTTTTTAATAGAAACTTGAAGGCCAGGAGACTGTGAGGTGATATATTCAAAGTGCTGAAAGAAAAAACTGTCTATCAATAACATTATACTTGGGAAATATGCCCTTTCTAAACAAAAAAGAAATAGACTCTCTTAGGCAAACAAAAGCTGAAGGAGTTCATCATCACTAGACCTGTCTTAGAAGGAATGCTGAAGGGATTTCTTCAAGTTGAAATGAAAGGATGCTAAAGAGCTACAAGTAGCATAAGAAAGTATAAAACTCATTGGTAAAGGTAAATATATAGACAAATATAGAATACTGAATTAATATAATTATTACTGTATTAATGCAACATATCACTTAATACTAGCATAAAATTATAGATACTTTTATTATAAAATCAGATATACTTTTATTTTTACATGTATAGATATAAATTTTGATATATCTTACATTAAAAATGAAAGTATAAAAATAACTATAATAAATATGTTAATGACTATACAATATAAATATATGTCAATTTTGACATCAATAACAAATTTGGGGGAAGGAAAAGTAGAAGTGTAGTTTCTGTAGGCAATTGAAGTTTTTATTATTTTAAAGTAAACTATTATAACCATAAGATATTTTATGTAAACCCCAGGGTAACTGCAAAGAAAATACCTATAGAAGTTACACAAAAAGAAAACAAGAAAGGAATCAAAGCATATCAATTCAAAAGAAATCAATGAAATACAAAAAAAGAGTAAGAGAAAAAAAGAGGACAAAAGAACTATGGGACAAACAGAAAATGATAAAACAACAATAGTAAATCCTCCTCTATGGGGTGGAGAATGATTTTCGATGCAAATGCTAATCAAAAGAGAAATTGTGTAGATAGACAAAAATAAAATAGTTATAATTGCTAATAAAGAAAATCTCAATGATTTATTGTTAAATAAAAAAGCATGGTGAAGAGTCACATAAATAATATGATTGAACTTAAAAGAAGTGCGATTATACATAAATATATGTATAAAATTGCTTTAAAGATAGACATGAGACAACAAATGATGGATGTTTCTAGAGATTGGTACTGGGTATGGTGCAAGGAGAATGACTTTGATTTTTCATTTTATACCCAAGAAATTTTTCTAAGTCTCGTATTTCTTTTTTTTAAGTATATTTTATTGATTATGTTGTTATAGTAGTCCCAATTTTCCCCCCTTTGCTCCCCTCTGCCCAATACACCCTTCCCCTCCAGCAATCCCACCCCTCTTAGTTCATGTCCATGGGTTGTACATATAAGTTCTTTGGCTTCACCCCTCCCTATATTATTCTTAACTTCCCCCTGTCTACTTCATACCAACTGATTATACTTCTTAGTCCCTGCACTATTTTCCCATTTCTCCCCTCCTCCCCAACCCCCCCAGCTAATAACCCTCCAAATGATCCCCATACCTATGATTCAGTTCCTATTCTGGTTTGCTTAGTAGGATTTTGTTTTTATTTTTTAGATTCAGTTGTGGATAGTTGTGAGTTTGTTGTCATTTCGATGTTCATAGTTTTGATCTTCTTTTTCTTAAGTAAGTTCCTTTGAAATTTTATATAATAATGGCTTGGTGATGATGAGCTCCTTTAGCTTCACCTTGTCTGGGAAGCACTACATCTGCCCTTCCATTCAAATAATAGCTTTGCTGGATAGAGTAATCCTGGTTGCAGGTTGCCTTTCATTATAGTGAATACAGCTTGCCAGTCCATTCCTGCCTGTAAAGCATCCTCTGAGAAATCAGCTGATAGTCCTATAGGCACTCCACTGTAGGCAACTCTCCACCTCTCTCTTGCTGCCCTCAGACTCTGTCTTTATTTTTCACGTTTGGCATCTCAGTCATGATGCATCCTGGTGTGGTTCCCTCTGGGTCTGGCTCGCCCAGGACCCTCTGTTCTTCCCAGACCTGTATGTCCATCTCCATCGCAAAATTTGGGAAGTTTTTCTCATTTTTTAAAATTCTTGCTTCCTCATTCTGCACTGGTTGACTTTTTTTCTTCCTTATGTTCCAAATCATTGATTTGAACCTGTTTCCTTCCCCTCACCATTGGTTTTGTGTGGATTTTCCTTCGTTTCACGTAGCATATCCTTCACTTCTTCTCTTTTGCATTTGCCATATTCAAGAACATCTGTCAAGCCTGTGAGCATCTTTATCACCAGTGTTTTGAATTCTGTGTCTGTTAGGTTGTCTATCTCCTCGATCTGTTAGGTTGGTTATCTCCTTGTCGCTTAGTTTTCCCATTGGAACCTTGATCCATTTCCCCTTTTTGGCCATGTTTCTCTGTCTCCTCATTCTGACAGGCTCCTGTGCTTGTTTGCCTCCAGGTCCCTGGTGTCTCTCCTGTTATGTTGTAAGAGGCGGAGCCTTAGGGATTCATCAGTTCAGGGTGACCTGTTTCACCATGTTCTGGCGCTGTATGTGGGGGAGGGGTCCGAGAGGGAACGATACCATTATCCCAGCATTCGCCCCTTTTCCAGGCACCTCTCCCACCTCCGCATCAGACTAGCACCCCTCTAGCTGCTGCCCTGGCCGTTGTTCCCAGAGTGGGTGGGTTTGCAGACATTCTAGGACCGTGGGGTCTCTTTAAACAAGCAGACTCTGCTGAGACTGGCAGTTTCTGCCTCCACCCCAACCCCCACTGGTCTGCACAGTCAGAAGCAATGAGGATTCATTTTCCCCTGTGCTGGGACAGTGAGCTTTGAGGTCTGATGAGGAGCTGGGAACTCTCCCCAGGTGTCCCTCCTGACTTTTTGAAACATGTGACTGCACTTTCCACTGGCCTACTGCTGCTGCCGCCGCTGCTGCCACTGCCGCCACTACACCACATCCTCTTGGCCCCGGCTCCGCCCCTCCTACCTGTCTGGATTAATATTTCTTCTTTATATCTTTGTTTGCTGGATTTCCATGTAGTTTGATTTTCTGGAACTTCTGTTTGTTTATAGTTTTGAGGTAGTTGTATTCCTTCTTAGTTGTGGAGGGAGACGCAGTGTCTGTCTATGCCTCCATCTTGGCCAGACGTTATTATTTTCTTTAAAACACTCAAAAACAAATAGTTCTGCCTCCCCCTATCAAACCAGGCTAGTTTTAGAATACCCGTATTTCTTTCATAATTAAAAAATCCAAAAATGATTTTAGTCAGTAGTAAAGATTACCTTTACATCAAAAGATGAAGAAGAAAGAGGAATAGGAGGAAGAATAAAGAAAAAATAGAAGCAAAAGAACAAACAAAAATATAACGGGTTGTTGTATTCATAGCATAAGCATGTTGTACAATAATAATTCGGTTGATCAATTAAAATTTTGTGGATAAAAATTGCTGAACCAAAGCAAATGTCAATGATTCAGCACACTGA
This sequence comes from Furipterus horrens, assembly GCF_987537825.1. Taxonomy (NCBI): domain Eukaryota; kingdom Metazoa; phylum Chordata; class Mammalia; order Chiroptera; family Furipteridae; genus Furipterus; species Furipterus horrens. The sequence continues at coordinate 132,026,600 of NW_028327176.1, read as the reverse complement.
TGTTTTTTGTGGAATTTGTAAAAATTCCTGGCCTCTGAATATCTCTCATATCAAATATCTTGCAGGAATGATGAAGGAAAAAAGAAATAAGGCATAAATAAACAACACTAGGAAATAATGAGCAGACTTACTATGAATATACAAGAGATTAAAAAGATAAAGGACATACAGAAACTTCATACTAATACATTTAGAAAAGTATATGATATTAAATTCTGATAAGAATATAACTTAACCAACTCAAATCAAGAAGAAATGGAAAGCCAGAAATGTCTGCAGCCATTAAAGGAATTGAGTCAGTAGTTTAAAATCTTCCTACACTAAGCCCAGATGGTTTAGCAGCAATTTAAGGAACTTAAAAAAAAGGGGGGGAGGGGAGACTATTTCAATCTTATATAAAGTATTTCAGAGGATGGAAAAGGAGGAAATTCTCTATTTATCTTATAAAGGTAGTAAATCTTAATTACTAGAAAAAGACAAAAATGATATAAGGAAGGAAAATTATAGGACAATCTTACTTATTCTAGAGAAAATATTAGCAAATGAAATTAACAGTGTATGAAAAAATATAGGATGACCAAGCTGAGTCAAAAATGCAAGGGTAGTTTAACACTAGAAAATAGTTAAATGGAATTCAAATTATGGGGTTAAAGAGAAGAACCATATAACCCTCTCAACTGATAAAAATTTAACACGATAAAGGGTATCTACCCAAAATACAGTAAACATCATTATTAATTGTGAAAAGTTAGAAACATTCCCTATAAAATCAAGAACAGAAAGCATGCATATTTTCAACATTTCTATTCAATACCAATTGGAAGTCCTATATAGTATGGTAATAGGAAAAAGAAATAAAAGTAAAATGACTGGAAATTTAAAAAGAAACAAAAACAAATCAACCCTTACTTGCCAATGATATGACTGTCTACATAGAAAATCTAAAAGAAGTTACAAATTACTGGACTGAATAAGGTTTAGCAAAGTGACTGAATAGGCAATCAATATACAATATAAAATCAATTGCATTTCTATAAATACACAGAAAACAGTACTTTTTTGAGAAAGAGATGTTCATGGTGGTAATAAATATATAAGACGCTCAGGAACATACAGGAAGAAATCTACCAAACATGTACAAGGCCATTATGGTGACCTTTATGAAATACTGAAATATATTAAAGAAGACTTGAATAGAACTATACACGTGTTAGAGAGGAAGACTCAACGTAATGAAGATGTTAATTCCCTCAAATCTCTGTGTTGTATATAATTCTTTCAAGATCTCAACAAATTATATAGAGAAAATTGACTGAGTCTACAAATTATTTTGAAAAGCAAAGAATGTAGTATTGTTAACATATTCCTGTAGAAGGACAAAATAATAATTTCTGTTTATGAAAAGACAGTAAAGAAGATAAAAAGCCAAGCCACAAACGAGAGAGGATATTTGCAACACATGTAACCAATAACACATCCAATAACACATTATTATCCAGAATCAATTTCTCTCTTTCTGATTATCACTTATTTACAAATCAATAAGAAAAAACTATATTCTACATATACAATAAAAATGAGCAAAAGACATGGACAGAAATTTCACACAAGTGGAAATAGAAATATGAATAAACATATAAAAGATGTTCAACCTCAATGGTAATCAAGAAAAGTTAAAATCGGATACAACTTTATACCTACCAAGTTAGAAAAAGAAAGTCAAAGAAGACCAAGTTTTGCTGGTGACATGAAGCAAGCAGAAGTATTCTATACTGAAGATAGGAGAGTAAAGTGTACAGGCATTTTTGGAAAATAATTTAGCATTACAAACATGAAATGAATATGCCCATAAGATATGATTTAGCATCATTTCCATTCTTAGATATATCTATCCTTGAGAAACTCTTATCTTTTACCTGGACACCTGGACAAGGTTTATAGCAACAAGCATCCTTAAAAAGAAAACAGTTAATTAACTGTGATATATTCACACAAAGATATACCATTCAGGAGTAAAAATAAATATAGCTATTAAATAAACAAGTTAGATAAATCTTTTCTATGTAATACTGAGTGAAATAAGCAATCTATAATACAGTATAATTTTTATACATTTTGGAAACAGTCGTTTTGGAGATAAATATTTGGTAAAATTTATTTAAAAAGAAAAAAAAACAAGGCATGAAAATACCATTTCAGAATATCAGTCACTCTGATGGGGAGACAGCTTATGGGACAGGAGAAAAGTACAAATATGCATTTTAAAAGTGGAGATTTGCTGGCTCTTAAGTTGGGTAGTTATGCTTGTATTTATTTTATTAATGTTTCAAAACTTATATTGCATATATTCTTTTCCCGTTACCCAAAGGTGTGGAAGCTGCATGAGGCCCAAATAAGAACTGATTCTCTGACTGTGTTCCAGGAAAGAGGTGCCCTGATCTGCTGACAGGACTACTTGACTCCATCAGTAGGTTCTTGTAATGAAAGATGGGTGCGTTAGGCTTCCTTAGCTTCATGACAGCTTCCGGCAAGGTCACCAACCTTCCTTCCTCTGTTCTTATGCCTGCTAACTATGCCTGATATTAATTTAACTTCCTGTGCACTGGGAGAGACTGTGATGGTCACAAATATCACAGGTATGCAGTTCTCACTATTCATTGTCATTTCAGCTTATATATCAATCTCTTGTGAGTTTGGTTACCATAAGAAAACATTTCTTAGGGGATCTAGGTCAATTAAGGACCCAATCAATGACAAGATGGTGTTTCTCATCACACAGAGCTAAGGGTAAGATTATGGCCCATGGAATATCCATCAAGGTGCTGCCACCCTGAGTGAGATAAAGGAAAAATATTTCCTTATGTTTCTATATAAGATATATAATATCTTACATTTTGGGAAATAGATGGATACATATTTCAATTTATTTACTTTTATTGAGCACCTACCTAACAAGCTCTTCTTCTAGTCTTTGAGGTTGCAAGTTTCCTACTGTTCATATAATAGCTTATGTTCTAGTGGAGTGTAACAAATAAAAAGGAATTCTCTCTGCATGCAAATATGTGTTCTTAGAGTAATTAGAAGAAAAAAATAGTGTAATATTTTTTAGAAGTATAATAAGATTGAGATGGACTTTAAGCAACCATAAAAGTAACATAGTAGCATAGTAGATTAGTAGCATTAAGATGTATAACTATATAAATATCCAGATGTATTTTTAGTTGATCTATCTCCTTTAAAGTGAAATCAGGTGGTATGATATTATAAAATACATACATGTAAATATGTATATGTATAGAGTAACCAGTTTAGACAAATACACACCAAATATTAATGATCATTTCTGGGTGATAGAATTATAAATTACTTATAAGTTTATTATTCAAAACTTCCTATACTCTCCAAGTTTTTACAATATGTATTTATTACTTTTACAAGGAGAAAAAATGTCTGTGGCAGTACTTCCAATGGAAAATAATGATAGCAACAACAATGTTCTTTGCTTATATATGAAATTTTACTACTGACCTACTTCTAGTAGTAGTGAGGATTTCATGGATGCATCCATGCAGCCTCTTATCCATTGGTGACCAGCAATTCTCATTTTCTAGATCCATGGTAGGCCTCAGGGCACTGAGTGAGTGTTTTCATGTTTTTACTCCACTGTGCTTCATAGTTACTAGGTTGACCAATTTGCTTTCTGGTAGTAACAGAAAGAAGATCTTCTGCTCACAAATTGCCTGTACCTTTGGAAAGCATTGGGAGACTATCCTGGCCGGGCTGGTTTTCTGGAGTAGCTCTGTAAGACTGGAGCAACACCATGCTTATGGGTTCTGTAGCCTGAAGGTTGAAGAAAATATTCCAGAGCCTGAGCAAGTCAAGAGAAGTTTGAAAAGCAGAAGCCACACGAGTCAGCACTTCCCATCTGACCTGAGGAACATGAATATCCCCTACAAGAGTGGGTTTCACCCCTGTCAGACATAAATCCTCTTTTTATAGTAAATATTGTGTAGTACAGCAGTCTCCTCTTATCTGCCAGGGATACATTCCAAGATCCCCAGTGGATGCCTGAAATTTCAGATTTTTTTTCCTATACATACATACATACCTACAATAAAGTTTAATTTATAAATTAGGCAAGTAAGAAGTTAACAATAACTAATAATAAACTCAAACAATTATAACAATATAGAGGCACACCTGGAAGATATTGCAGGCTCCATTCCAAACCACTGCAGCAAAGCAAATATCACAATGAAGAGAGATCTTTTTGCTGGAGGAGGGTCTTGTTTTCCATTTGCAAAATGCTAACACCTGTGAAATACAAGAAAGCAAAGCACAGTAAGGTGAAATATGATTATACCATAAAAGTTATGTGAATGTGGTCTCTCTCTCTCTCAAAATATCTTTTTGTACTGTACTTACCCTTCTTCTGATGAGATGAGATGAGATGATGCTGATGTGACCAGATGAAGTGAGGTGAGTGACATAGGCATTGTGACCTAACATTAGGTTACTAGAAGGGTTACTTGAACACAAGAACTAGGATACTGCAACCCATAACCAAGATGGCTTTTAAGTGGCTAATGAGTGGGTGCAGGGGGTATATACAATGTGGAGACACTAAATGATTTACATCCGGCGCAGGGCAGGACAGGCCTCCCGTGATTTCATCATGCTACTCAGAACAGCATGCAATTTAAAACTAATTAAGTGTTTATTTCTGGAATTTTCCATTTAATATTTTCAAACTGTGGTGTGGACTGCAGGTAACAGACACCATAGAAAGAGAAACCAGGATAAGGGGTGACTACCGTATATTTTTAACTAAAGTGAAATAAAATTTACAGGTAATATGTTACTACACACATACTTTAAAAAATTAACATCTTGCCTTAAGTAAAATATAAAAAGAACAAAAGAAAGCAATTTACATAACATCCACATATATTATTATGTATAAGCTTGGGCATAGTGATGGCATGGTCAAATTACACATAGAATCACTGTGAATGCACAGTTATAGAGACCAATAACAACATGTAGGTTTAGGACTTAAGTGCCATAGTGATGCTATTTTCCAAAGTATTTACTTTAAATTTACATGGTGGTTGTACTCACGGAAAATTCAATGAATATTAAAAACATGAACAGAAAAAAAAGTTGGATGAATTTATATATATAATGTAATTAGGCTTTGGACTCAGAATAATAAAGATTCTTCACCAACATGAATTGAATGCCCATCAAAACGCCTGTAAATTGTATGGGATGTAGGTCAATTTTTAGTTGTTGTGAGACTGCCCCCATGCATTGCAGCTTGTCTAACATCCCAGACCCTTAGTCAACATTCCCCATCATGATGACAATAGAATACTCATTCTCCTGCAAAGTTCCAAAGCCCCTGGGGGCAGTACTGGTCTACCATCTTTAAGTTGGTGCTCTCTTAGAGAGGGCCAGATGGGGTTTTCACTTCACTCCAGCTGTGTGTTTATATGGGTTGATCATGTTCATTTAAAGTGCTCAGCATGCAATTGGCATTTTATTTCAATATTTGAAATACTTGTACTCCAAAATTTCATTTCTAGGAATTTCTCCTTTAATTAACTCAGCCAATTATATATGTAAACATGTACTAAAGGATAATATCACACTTAACAGCAAATACTTCTAGGTAAAGAGTTGGAAGATAAGGGTATATGAGGTGGGGTTTGACTTTTTACTTTCTAACACATAGTTTTTAAATTATGTTGATTGAGCATGTTTAACTTTTATTAAAACATTAGTTTTAAATTGTTTTTACTCAAAAATAAATTATAAAGGCTGAGAATGCATATATCAATTTCAGTATTGAACTGATGGTTTGCTTCACTGACCTAATCAATTGAGCACATTAGCCCCAACATATTATTGTAATGTCAGTAAAAGACATTACATTGTATTATCTTTGAATCATTTTAAATAAAATTAAATAAAATACCCATAACTTTTCAAAGTATGCTCTATCTTCCAGGGTTATTCCTAGACCTGTTTGTTTCTCTGAGGTCTTTTAGAGCAGAAATGAATTAGTCAGAGGCTGTCCTGACAGAAGACCCAGGAATTCTCCAAAGTCAGGCCCTTAGAGCTGCCTGAGAAAGCTAAACACTATTATGGCTTCATATTAGGCCATGTGCCAGATCACAAATTTTATACACCACCTCAAGTTTCTCAGTTTTAGTATTTAAGAGATTATTAGAGATATAAATATTCTTGAGAATTTTTTCTTATTTTCTACTTTCCTCCTGTTTCTTTTTTACTTCAGTTGATTTTTCCTTACCTATAACTGCTGCCCATCAATCCACTCACCCACCCAATGGACTCCTTATTAACAAAAACATCTATTGAAGGGAAAAAGACCTAGTGAAGGGGTAAGAAAGCCTTCCTCTATGAGAGAAATTTTCAACCTGCTTCATCTCATGGCACAGATATACTAATTACTAAAATTCTGTAGCATACCAAGAAATATATATTTATTTATTTTTCTTTTATTGCCAACATGACAGAAAATAGGTATAATTTTGATTCATTCATACCGTATGGCTATTGTTGCATTGGCTGTTGTCATTTCTTTTTTATTTGACAATCTAAGGGAAAAGAGGTCAGTGCTTCTAAGTAGTCAGGTATTGCATGTTTTAAAATTGTTTGTGGCATACCGGTTGAAAACTGATGCTCTAGGAGGTGACAGAGGGGAGAATATTTCAGTGTACTGGAAGCATCGGCCTTGACATTTGGATTCTCTTCACAATAAATCATGCTAGAAAACTTTAGAATTGAAGTGGGTTTTTTTGAAATGACATTTACTGATCGTTTATTTTCCCCATATGTTCTTTAGTAACTTTGATACTATAAAATTGTTACATGACTTCTTTTTCTGAACTGTTGTACTGAGTTGATACATGAGATCATATCTGGCAAATTATTAACAGCTTCTAAATGAACTTATTGCATGAAGTTTCTAGCCTTACAGGTGTTCTTCTGATACCTGAGAACTGCGTACTACATAGAGAAGATGTTATCCTTATTTTACTCAGCACCTGCTGCAGGGAGAGTATGAGTTATACAGGCTTGAAACTTAGCAACCTGTTTTGAGAAAAATGATATTTTAAAAGAAATAATAAATCACCAATTTTTCTGATTTTTATGTATAAGGAAACTAAGACCCCTTGAGTTAAAAAAGTAACCCCCACTGGGCAACAATTTGTAGCATGCAGTAACAATAATCATAGGAGAATCAGACAATTTACCAGCTTAAAAAGATATATAACCATTCCGCCAACTGGGATTCATTTCAATATACATAACCAGCTATCACATAAATCCTGTATTCTTACTTCAACTTGGTGATCAGTACACTGTATTCTTCTCTGGGCCTTAGGTACAAAATCAATGCTTTCAAAGCTCTCAGATTCACAGTTTGTTTATTGTTTTCCCTTGAAATGAGCAGAATAAACATATCCTATGTAATTTGATACAACTGAGAATACAGTGGACCATCGCATAAGATAACTTATAAGTGGTAATAAAATATTTCACTGAAATTTTCTTGAAGCTTTTTTCAATGTGTTTCTAATTTATTATCTCATTAGACATTCTCAAAGACTGTGTAAAAGAAGTCAGATAGATTAGTGTTATTCCCATCTCACAGAACAGAAAAGTGAGGTCTAGAAATGATCATCAGTGCCATAGATGGAAGTTTAACCCTTTGAGTGCCAACATTGCTGTGAGCGACGCTGACAAATTTTCCCAAAAGTGCCAGCGTCGCTCCCAGCGACTCTTTTTTCAATGTCTATAAATATAAATAACAATGGAATAATTCATATTTTATGTTTTGTTCTCTTTTTTTGTACCTCAGGTTATATATTGATATAATTTTTTCTCATGTTGATCCAAAATTTTGAATCATGCTTGGCACTCAAAGGGTTAATATCTATATCCCCAGGCGTTCTGCTTCCAAATCTCACCTCATCTTGCCTAAAGTGATAGTCCTTTAAACAAAAATTAGAAAAAACAGGACACTTTCAATTCTTCAATGCTGTTGAAACAATAAAGTCTGAGTTATACCTGGTTTCCTTAACATGTTTTGGGTAAAAGAGACAAACTAACAAACACATACACTAATCATACACCCCATTGGCTTTTGTCAATTCCCATTTTTACTGCCAGCTGTATTTCAAGGAAAAGATAGTGAACTGCAGGGAGTAGATAATGGGAACTTACTTCTTAAGGAATCAGAACATCTAGACCACTGTCTAAAGCAGATAATCGACGGCATTTGTTTAGAATGGGAGCGACAGCAAAAAAGTCACAGCTGAGCCCCAAGACACCCTCAAAATGTGAGCACTTTGTTTATGAATCAGCTGCCCACCCTCTGGTTTGAGAATTAAAGAGCCTCCAGTCATACTGTGGTCCTCTCCAGAGAGTGAATACAAATGCAGCTGCAGTATAGCAGCAGTGGTGGGAGAAAGAAAAACAGCTGTCATTTATTGAGAGCCCAAGTTCCAGGCACCAGGCTGGGAGCTGTGTTTATTACTCATTTCATCCTCATAACACAGATAGATGGTCATTTCTTTTTCCTTTTTAAGTTCCTTTCTGAAGTTGAAAAATCCTTGAAGAACTCTAGGAAGAGAATTTATTCAGAAGGCCAGCCAAGTGACTATTGAAGAAGTACCCACCTTTTAGTGCTGTTTTTCTAGTACTTACCATATTTTCACATCATAATACTGCTGCTGCTTGCCCTATTTTTTTTAAATGAAATATTTAGATATATAATTTTGTAGGCTTTTTAATTACAGAATTTTGATGACTATTTTGCAAGAGTTTAATCAAGAGGGAACAAAAGCTGTATTAACCTGTGTTCTCACTCTCCTTATTTGCACTATGTGCTTGTTTATTATCTGTGAGAGCATACTCCTCATATGGTTTGAAATGAAAGGATGATCCATCTCCTCATTACCAATCCTCTGCTTGGTGATGAGAAACAAAACAAAACAGAGGAACAAAGGAAAAATGCGTTCCTGTCATTTCTCAGCCTTCCTTGCTGCTGCTCAGCTGGGACGTTAAAGAGTGGGGTTTAATGAAAGAAGGTGAGAAGGTGAAAAAAAGCCCTAATGAGCATGTGTTTAGTTATATGGAAAGATTACTGAGAAGCGGCTGTGATTTGCTTTGTGCCTAACATAACAGTGTCCCCTAGGCCAAAGAAGCCCCATCATCCTTCCTTCCTCACCCATTCTTTCCCTACCCTGGCTAATAGCTTCTCCATCTAGAATAGATATCATGAAGTTTCATTTCTGGTGGTGAAGTGAAAGACAATGTCATTTCTAGACACTAGTGTACAGCTCTTGAGACACATGCAGACGTGGTGTGGGAGGTTCATTAGGTTGTTTGCATCACTAGTAGAGCATCTGATGAGCAGGCATTTCAGATCCAAAGCTCAGGATGACAGAGCCCCAATCTAGTCTGCAAGCTTGCTGACACTTACCCTTCAGACTGGGAATGAATAATCAAATTCCCATCTAGCAATACAGAGCCACTGAAAAACAAAATGCTTCAAAGCTTCAAAAGAGAGTTGATAAGAGCTGTCAAAACTCTAAAGCAATACTCTGAATTAGAATGAAATGATGTAGTCATAATATCATTTTGAAAATGTCTTTAATCAGTGAGCATTCCAGCCCTGTGGGGTGAACATCACACCTAAAATACCAAATAAAACATGAGTCAAACTCAGAAAAACTTTCAAAACTCAGAGTTTTTTGGTTCACCAGTTCCCAAACCAGGAAATCATTGCTCATCATTCCCAACAGACAACTCCTTTGGGAGTGGGAGAGAGGCATAACCAACTATAACAGGTAAAAAGAAAAAAGAAAAGAAAAGAAAAGGAAAGAAAAAAAAAGAAAACTTAAAGTACAGCTTCTTTAGAATCAACAGCTATCTCAGGGAGGCAGGATATGCTTCCTTAATGTCTATGCCCAGTTTAACGGTTAACACTTTGGCAGGAATAGAGACCTTTCTTTGAAGTTGACCTATGCAGCCTTCACTGTGTTTTCATCCTGTACATTTCACTAAGTGAAAAACCTAAATTACACAGAATGGTGGTAAACTGGCTCCTCATAGATAGCCCTGTTCTAATTTTAAAAGGATAAAGAACGAAAAAGCCAGACAGCCTCACAGGTAGCAGTTCAGCAACCAGTGAAGTCCCTTAACAGGTGTCACAGTCTTTCCCCAGAAGGTTATGGGTTCAAATTCAACCTAGGTTTGTGGTGACTAAGGACCATTTCATGTCTGGAGTTAAATGTATGTGTGCCTTCAACATAGTGTTTCTAATAGGGATTTTGTCAGCTTGCATTTGTCATTCTTACTGACTCTCTTCGGAGTACAGTGGAAAGCTAACCACATGTGGAAACTAAATCATTCCCTGCCATATAAAGATGATCCTTACAAAATATAAACTCTGAGGCACAAAGAACATCTTGCTTTCACGCTATTGTCTGCCCCTCTTCTATCTCTTTGACTGGCAGTCTAACACCCCGATGAGCTCAGGACAGATTTTAAATTTTAAAGACTTACAAGCATGTCCACAAGAACAGCATTTTCCAAACAACATAATAACTCTCTCAGTTTTCACAAAGCATTCACTTGTGGTGATAAAATGCCAGGTCACAAGTCAAATTTTGACTCCATTACTGAGCAGTATCTGAATTCTAAATGGAAGGGCAGTACAATTCACAAGCTGTCAGGCTCCAGCCTTACCCCAACCCTGAACGACAACAGAATAATAGGCTAAACAGTTATAGCTGCTGCAGTCACTACTTGATTAGATTCTTAATGACTTGGCTCTCTCCATGGGTCACTTCAGCCAGTTGTTCAACAAATAAGACTTGGAGCCATTTGGATCCTAGTCTTCTGCTTGGCATTTCATAGAATTCAGTGAAGAAACCCACCACCCATCAAAAGAAATTTGGGATGACTTAGAAACACTTCAGGTGATTAGAATACTCCTCTTTATGAAAAAGCAAGTTGATGTAGCTGAGCTGACATAGGAGGTTTCCATGGAGTTCCTTCTAAGGTTGTAAATGGTTCCCACCTTTAGATTTGATGTTGTTTACCATAAGGTAAGTTGATGAGTGGGAGAATGCCCTATAAGGGGCACCCCAGGACGTGTCAAAGTTGTGTAGCTGAGGGGTGCTAAACACATGGGCCACCCCAAGAGCAAGATTATCTGGGTATAAGGTGGCAGCACGCATGTGAAATCGTGTTGCTTGAAAGCCCTCCAGGAGCCCAGCTTCCCATTTCTTTCCTGTTGCCTGAAAGATGTCCTCATCACAGCCAGAAGAGCCCCCTAGATCCTTTCTTTTAATTACTAGCAATCACTTGAACCTGTGCTACCAGGAAGTTGTGAGACTTTAAAGTTACTTGTCAAGTCACCAGATCACTTGGGGAATTAGAGTCTGGAAAGTCACTAGGAAGGCTAACTTTGTGAATAGTTCCTCCTGCCAAAGGTGAGGTGAAGGTAAAATCTAACCATGACCCCTAAAAGAAAAGAAGACAACCGATGCTGAAGCCTAGCCTACGCCCCTCCCCTGTCCCCCTTATAAATCTCCAGATGCAGCTGTCTTGGCAGTGGAGGTGGGCTGGATCTGCCTGAGGCTGAGGCTTCCGGTTTAGTGCCCAGAGCTCATCCCACATCTACCCACCTATCTATCAATCAATCATCCCTCCGTCTATTGATGGGACCATCAGATCTTTATTTATAACCTATTCCATCTGCTTACCTAGTAGAAATTGATCACTTCAGCTGCGGACTCCATCTCAAAGGGCCATTTTCCTCTTGGGGAAATGGAAAATAATACTTTCTCTAACCTAAAGCAGTCTAGGAGGATCTTCAAAGACTGACGTAGCGCTCTGCCGGAAACCTTTCTAGATTTGGCCTCATGTTTCCAAAAGGCACTTACTGCCTTCCCTCCTCCAGGATTCTGTACCCACCAGTTTTGGGGTTCCTCCCCACCGATTTTTCTCCCTTCCATGAGAGGTTCGCTTTTCCGGGTTCTCAGTACGTAGTTCAAATACGGGGACCAAATCTGTTACAATTGCTGTGGGGCTCTGGTCTTGGGCTAGAGGAGAGTGTAGGCAGGAACTAGATGGGGTGCGGGATGAGGACTGGGGCAGAATTTGCCAGATCCCTGCTGAGGTGTCTTAAAATGAACGCCGAGGCGGCCACGGAGAGGAGACTTGGGAACCGAACCAAGTGCTTTCCGCGGGGCTCTTGGGGCCAGAGTGACGTGGCTCCATCAGGTGGAAACTATGCAGTCCTCCCCAAAACAACTCATAAGAGATAAAGATATCTAAATAACCAAGAACGTCGCCGTCATAACTCTCCCCGGGCATAGGGGGAAAGAAGGTGGCGCCTTTTCTGCTGAAACTGCGGCCAGGGCTTGTTTGTAGGTTCGCAATTCACCATGATAAATGTAAAGACCAATTAAGGTTTGATCTGTGCACACGGGAGGCTTACGGCGGCTGATAGTGATACCAATTAACTAGCATGTCCCCTAATTCCTGCCGCGGCCGCGGGGTGCACCGCGGATGCCCAGGCGCCTGTGGTGGCTGCCCAGAGCTCCGCACCCCGCGCCGGGCCTTGTAGGCAGGTGTCCTCCCTGGAGGCAGGTGCCCTCCAGCGAGAAGGTGCGAGGAGCGTGGCCGCGGGGCAGCTGGGGAGGGCCGCGCCGGGCAGGGAGGCTCAGAGCCAGCCGCCTACGGAGCCCAACTGTTTGCTGACGGGGTCCGGCGGGGATGGCGACTGGAAGGCGCCCTGCGCGAAGCCAGGCGGTGCCCCGAGGGCAGAGGACAGGTAGCTGCGTTGCCGCCGCCAGGTAGCAAACGGCTCGGGAGCTGCGCGGCGCGGTCCCAAGGTTTCGCCTGCCCCGGGCCCCGCTCGCTTCTGCCCACAGCAGGGGCGGCCTGGCGTAGGTAGAGCGGGGCTTGAGGCAACACCCTCGGGCCCCGGGGCGTCTCAGCCTCTCCCCTCGCGCTCCCCTTTCCCTTCCGGCTCAGCCCGCTGCCCCAGACATGACCCCCGAGCAAGGTGTTGGTGCTGCGCGCAGCCCGGGCGCGCGTGATTAATGGCCCCGAGGTCGGGGGCGGCGCAGGCACTAGCCTTCCCTGGGCTTGGCCAGGGTGTGAGGGTATCCGGCAGGAGAGGCAAGTCTTGGCAGTGGGGGGCCCCAGGACTGAGACCGTGGAGGGAGAAACGGAGGAAGAGAAGTAGATGGCGCGGGTCGGAAGGGCTAGTTTCCCTCCGGCCCCGGGGCGGGCTCCGCGGGTAGTCCCCCGTGTCAGCAAAGTTTGGAGCCACTGGCGCCGCGCTGCGTGGGTCCCTCCCCACGCAGTTTCCTCGGCGGGGTCTATGCCGCGTCTCTGCCGGGGCAGGACAAAGGCTCATTAACACGTGATGGGACCGCGCCTCATAAATGGGACTGGAGCGAGAGGGAGCCAGAGACGGAGCGCTAGCAGGGGCAGAGGCAGGCGCTGCTCGAGCTGGGAGAGGCGACGGGCACCGGACTGACAGAGACCCGCGGCCCCACGCCGGGCCAGGTGGGGCGAGCAGAAGGAACCAGTGAAGAGCCTGGGGTAGGGGCGAGGCTTGCGGGCGGAGGAGGCGCCAGTCCCGATACTTGTCGCTGGCGGGCGCTGCAGGCAGGAGACGCCGGTTCGCGCGTAGCGTAGACTGACTGACTTACTGACCGACGGACTGAGGCATATCCCGCTCCACCCCACCCCGTCCGCATCCCAGCGCCAGCGCCGCCTTCCTCACGCTACTCCCGCGGCCACCCCTTCCTTCTCCACTTCTTTTCCGCCTCCGCCTCTTCTAGGCTCCCTTGGCGCCAGTGTCTTCCCCTGGCTCGGGCGGGGCGCCTCTGCTCCCTGCAGATCCCTCGGTAGAGCCAAGGGGGACGTTCCGTTCCAGAGGAGAAGCAGCGTCTGCGCTGGGCGAGAGGTGCCCAGGGATCTTCCCACCCGAGAACCAGGGGATGCGAAGGGTAAGATCTGGCAGACTTGCGTTTGAAAAGACTTTTTCCGCCTCTCTTCTGTGTCCATCGTGGAGTCCTTATTCTGTGTGAGCGAATCGTGCGTTTGTGTTTACTTAGCTGTGTAGCCCCAGCCTGTTAACAGTGGTCTGTTCTACTTCTGGAGGTTTCTACCGTTTATTAGTTACTGAAAGTGTGTGCACCTGGCTTTCTGTATGCACTGATGTCTGTTTGTGAAAAATGTGTAATTGTGCCAGTTTCAAAAACAGGCGTTTGAGTTAGTGTTTAGTGTGTAGAAACCATATCAGCAACTAAGTCTTCCCAGAGAAATATATAGATCTCTGTACCAAACCTAGAAAGTGCCTCAAGTAAATTATTAAATGTCCTATAAAGAAATGTATGTCAAATAATAAACTTTTGATATAGAAAAATACAACTACAGGAAGCACTCTTCTTTGAGGAAAAATAAATGGGCATGTAACTAATATCTAAATTTGAATGGTGCTGGAACCATTTAACTCAGAAGTGGCCATTAGCTGAAACAAGTTGATGTGTTTTTAAAAAATATTTCTTGCTAAAGCTCACAATCAAAAATGGATCACCTCCTGAACGCAAATATGTTTGCTGTGATACATGTGAGTAGCTGTCATTTGGTCATTGGAAAGTTTAAAAGCAACATGCATGTTTCTAATTTTAGTTTTAACTTGAATATAGGAGAAAAAATGTAGTCACTTTAATCATTTTATCTTTCATCTTTTTTTCCTTAAAAATAATGTTATTCTTGCCTTTGTTGTTGCTTTCTTGATATATTAGGCATCCTCTGGCATTTAATCCAGTAAGAGATTAGAATAGATTTACTGGTTTTAAAGGTGTTGAAAGATATTTCTGTGGGTCCCATAACTTCTCATTTTTATTACCAAGTTAGTATTTTTTGAACAATGGGGGATATGTAATTTCTTAGCGGAAACTGAGTGGACGTTGACTATCAGTGGGATGACTACTGCCATCAATCTATTTTGCAGAATATTGAGAAGCTCAGAGCAACCAACCTTTAAGATTCCCATAGGGCTTTATCTGATTTAAAGTGTTGCTTTTCTAATCCCACCCTGCTGACAGTTTGCAAGGGAAGATAGACTGATTGATTTTTCTTCGTCCCCTTTTATTCCTGGTATACTCCTTACCCCTCCCCCACTCTTCTAACTCAGTTTAGAGCAATTTTATCAAAATAAAAGGCCATGTATAGTTTCTTAAGTGAGGCAGATTATTTTTTTATTATATCCACACATGAAAAGTATCCACATACCTCCAGAATTTTAAACATAAGATACTGCTGGCAGTACCACAGCAGTTACGATAGTTGGGCAGGAGGCTTGAGGATGGGCATGGTTTTTTTAAATCTAATTTATTTTAGGTTATGAAAAGAACTTACTATTAAAGGACTCTTTTTGTTTCAAAGATGTCTTCACTCCAGGCGAGGAGCAGTCTTGGCTGAGGTATGTATCGAGTGTCTGATAGGAAGAGGTCTCATTGTGTTCCTAAGTCTCCATGGGAGTAAAATGATGCCACAGGGGGGAAACGCTCAGTTTGACCCTTCAAAAATAAAACGATTATGCTTGTTGTTAGGAAGGCAAATCAGATGTCTCATGCCCCCCAGTTTAAAAGACAGCATCAGCATACATGCATACAAAGAAGAATCTTATGCCTAGTCCTTTCAATAAACCACAGGTGATAGTATTTAATTTGGTGTGTGAAGTTTTGCATTCTGGTGAAAATGTGATCTCACATTGAAGTAGTGCTCATCTTTGTTTGTTATCCACTGTTTTCTGTCTTTTTCTGTTACTCTTTTCCCAGTGGACTGCATGCCTCCCTGTCTCGTCTGTGAGGTTGTTCTAATAAGCCTAGCTGCAGGATCAGTATGTTCTTCTTGGCATTTCAAAATGTTAAAATAGTGATATTGTTAAATGTTACCATGATGAAACTGCTGGGAATGAAGTTCTCCAGAAGAACCACTATATTTGTGACATATTTCAGTTTATTCCCAAAGAAAACCCCTTGAATTGGTTTACCTATTTTCTCAAGAAAGAAGCAGCCCCTTTGATTAATGTTGATAACTGTTTAGTATGCAGTGTCAGCTTATTAATTACTAAGGCAAAGCCTGAAAAACTCTTCCAAAACAATGTGTGATATTCTTTTCCGCTTGGACCCAGAATTAACATTAACCACCAGGAAATTTAGACGGGTTCCTTGGTTGTCTTGCATATTAGTGTTAGGGATTAGAATTGAAGTACTTTGCTATATAAGAATAAACTGTTCTGAAATGGAACTCCTAACTGTGGTTTACAGTTCACCACGATTACCAAATGTCTACCCAGAAAACAGTTGGCCTAATAAGGAAGGAGATTATTTCTTATAATTAGCTCTCCAGGAATGCTGGAAAAAGAAAAAGGAGTGATAAATTGAATTTGGAAATCCCTAACAACACATGATCGCATGATGTGTAAAATCAGATTTGGTTATAGAGTCTTGAATTTGGTCAGTAAGCTGGAGCCTATCCTTTAGGTTGCTGCCTGTAATGTTCTTAGGGGTAATTATGTTAGCTCAGTTGCATGAAGAACACAGATGAAAGCTTTCATTCCTGCGAAAAAGGATGCCGTGTCTCCACCAGTGTAAGTCTGTCTCTTCTATTTTTGTATTTATCATTTTCTAATTGAACCAACCAATTAGATGAAATCAGCATTTGAGTTTAAATTATTTGTAATTCTGTTTTTGACTCTGAAACAACCTGGACCCAGCAGTGCTTGAAAAACTGTGCTGGGACCAGGTTTATGTATTGCATATCTACATTCTGAGGGACCATAAGCTCTGCTGATTTTTCTTTTCTTGACTGAAAATTGGTAGAGAAGTTAAAGACTAAGAGTAAATCAAAAATCAATGAATGTACTTTATATTGGCAAAAATTTAACTTCATATTTTCCCCTCTGAATCTCCAGGTCTTTCCTAATCCTGATCTATAATAATGTTAACTTTACAATTACATGAATGCTCTTTTTGAGGGGTGGGGGGATTCAACACTTCGCCACTGAATTGCTATTAAATCTTTTGATAACCATTTAATTTGATCAGATTAACTTTGTAACATAGATCAACTCAGATTTCTCTCAGATGTATTCTGGACTAAAAGAAACAATTAATGTCATTCAGAATACATAATGTCAAATTATATGCTGCATAATTTTAGGTAACTGGATATATATAAACATATTTTTATACATAGGCATGAACAAACTTTTTCATATATGCAATATATATCATGACCAAAAGAAAATTAGACATCTTACCTTTATATATTTGAAAATATAATTTAGGTTTTAAATAAATATTACAGATTTGGGAAGTGTCCAAATTTAGGGAAGCTGTGCAGATGGACACTAAAGACTCAAGGCAAAAAAGGACACATCCACCTTGAATCATCCACCTTGTTCTTATTTTCCACCATAATGAAACAGTGTTTCAGTCCCATGTGTTCTAAGAATCTTCCAAAGATGCCAGGTTGGGCATAACTACATTTGATCATAGTTTTATCATAAACACTAATTGAGGGGTTTAACACAATTTTCACCAATCTTGCTACTTGCTTATTATTTGGGGGAAGAAAGTTGAAGGAAAGTGGAAGAAAATATACAGTTATTACTATATCACAATGCATATTAACATAATATTTGTTAATTATAACAAGTTATAATGCTATCACAAGTAAGTTACAGCTATCAAAAATTTGTGAGGCCTGATAAAGGGAGGGTTATGTTCGGTGGTTTTCTGGTACCTCTCTCTTGGGACTATTCAAATGGTTTGATGTTAGATGAACTCCTGTCTCAAACCGGGCCCCATGGATAATAGGTAAGTTAGGTCATATCAACAATAATAGGTCAAAACTATTCTATAAAGTAATAAATCATTGTGAACCTCTAGTTAATAGCATAAAATATTTGCCAAAAGTTTTCCTGGGTTATAAGTTTTCAATAATAGTTTATCTAGGACAATTGCAGTTATAAACAAATTTTTGATCCAGTTTTTATTGATATTTTTCATATAGATTATTAATGCATAATTTTGGGCTATATTCTAATTTGAAATTTTCATTTGGGCAGTTTAGTTGCATTACTTAGTGACCATGGAATTCTTGAAGTTCATAGCTGTGTTTATATAGGTTTTTGAGGGAAGGATTTCTTGCTTATCAAACCTGAGCGAGTGAGCCTGACAGTCATTGAAGTTGTTCCAGAGTGCTGTGAATTCTGTTTTAGCCCCAGCTAGTGAAATTTTCACACCTGCACTTTAGGAAAGCTTTCAAAGTTTTTCTTTCTTTGTTTTGTTTTCTTTTGTTTTTGAATATGTGAGTTGAGACTGGTTAGATAGGAATCAATATTTTTTGGCTAACTTTTTTTTTCAGCTAATTCTTTTTTAACCCACTGTACTATAGCATTTGGCCCTGGCTGGTTTAGCTCAGTGGATTGAGCGTCGGCCTGCGAGCTAAGTGTCGCTGGTTCGATCTTCCAGTCAGGGTACATCAGAGAAGGAAAACTCTGACTCCAAAAAACCTCCGCTGCCTTGCGGCATACCTCTTCAGGGGAAAGGCTAAGGGAGTAAACCCCGACAGAAAATCCGGAGCCGGAGTCCCTAAGGCGGTTTGACGTTGTAGTCAACACCGGCAACTCCTGCGGCGCACCTGAAGCCAAGCTGTATTGACTCCGTCTTTCCCTTGGACCCTTCAGCTGCGAAGAGAGGGGGGGTCTGCTGCATGGGCAACAGCAGACCCTCCATATCACCCTGCCCAGGCTCTGTAGCTTCAGCTTCACTGGAGAGGACACTCCAGCGTCATCGCAAGATGTCGATTCAACACGGGAGGAGACAGATACGTGTCACTCCCGAGTTGGACTGCACAGCCATTCTCGGCGGTGCAGATAGACTCTTAAGAAGCTACACCATCGTCTCTCGAGACGGACGGCTGCCGACGACGACGACTATAGCATTATATTCTGTACTTTTAAATTGTATTTTTTGAATGCAACCAAGGATGTAAGTTCTCCTTTTTTCCTAAACACAAATGGAAAATCATTTTTCCCTAAGCATAAAATATTTTATTATCCAATATCTTATTTTTCTACTTTAATTTAGATTCATAATTGTTAAGAGTTTGTATTTGTTAACTAGAAATTTGATATCTTTTGGCTTGATTCCTTACCACCAATATCAACTCCGAATAGCATTTTTTATTGCCTTTTTTTTTAAACTTCAGTCAATAAAGTGCAGTATAGTTACCTAAATTTGACAGTGTAATATCTATTTTTTAGTTCCTATTAGTAAATACCATGCTATTGCTTTTTAAAGAAAAGCAGAGGCATTTTTCAAAGATGTACCAGGCAATCTGTTGTAGTAGTTGAATATACTTGGCAAATGCTTTCACAAACGGTACATGTTAGTAGTATATTTAAATATAATTAAAATAACATGCAATTAGGAAATAATGTTTGTCAAAGTTTATGTTTAAATGGGAGGGTTCCCCTCTTTCCTTCATTATCTCTTCATCTATTTTTTTAGACTCTATATATAGAGAAGAAAATTGGAATCCATATGAGTTCTATGAATTGTTATAAGGAATTTCACATTTAAATTGGTGATAAATTTCATTATGCATCTTTAAAAAAAATTCTACTTTCAGATACAGACATTCATACTAGGAAATTTTATAGCATTGTTTTCTGTTGGTCAAGAAGATAAAAATGATGTTTTTAATATAGCAAGTGAACCAACATCATAGGTAATATGCCTCTGTCACTCCTGCTTGCTTTTAACTTCGCTATGTTTAAAAATAAATCAATTTGACTTATTCTTTACAAGAGAAACTTAATTCAGTGCTACTATGATCTGTGTATTTTGGTTTATTTCCATGTGGATTATTAAATGGACCAGATTTTCAGCTAATTTTAATGCATTGCTACCAGAATTTGTAAATGTTTTCTCCAACTTTTACATAAGTTGTGATAAGCAAGCAATATGAATGTGGAGAAAAGGGAGAACTAAACACCTTAAGATATAACCAAAGTAAGCAAAATATTGTCTAAAGAATTCTGTATCTTCGCATATGTAGGAATTTGACTTTGGAAAATGTACAGCTACTATTGGAAATTATATCTAACTTTGGCAAATAAAAAATTCTTTGAATGATTTTAGTCCTCAGCTAAGGAAACTAATTATGAGTCATCTATGATCCATTTTTTATTGATAAAATAATTAGAGAGGAAACAGTTTGCCCAGAGTCATGTATTTTAGTCATTTGGCATATATTTCCATATATTTATAGCTTTTAGGTATAAGATACTTGCCATCTATAAGCAGTGTAAATTTCATAATTACCAGGGTAGCTCTGTAAGATCATTTACAGTGGACCTGTATTACCTGAGCCTACTGTTTCTATTTTAGTTTGTCATTTTCTGGGTTCATCTCCTATGATACATTATTTTATTGTTCTGACAAAAGAAGAACAGAAACAAACATTTCCATCTTAAAAAAAAAAGAAAACAGCTGGAATACAAACTACTTTTACTTTTTTCCTGTTCTTTTATGTGTAGTAACCATGGGTTCCCTCACAATGGTGTTGAAAGAAATGGCTAGTAGTCCTATGAAACTTTACATAGACTTTGCCAATAGAATAAGGAGAAAATGGTGTGGAGTTCTTAATTTGTGTCTGCCTACTGGGTACATACTTACATATTATTACTTGAAGCCACTTCTCTTTGCTGGATAAGATACAATTTCCTGAAACAGTGCAGAGAAACCCTGAATTGTAGGCTGAGAGGTTCCCTACTTCTGTTTATTTTCAGGCTACACTACATTGTTTTATTCCAGTCAAATAAAAATACCTTGGATTTAAAGATCTGTGAGATTATTGTGGCCTTGTACTATAGTTTGATATCAGGTAGTGTGATTCCTCCAACTTTGTTCTTCTTTCTCAAGATTGCCGT
This sequence comes from Furipterus horrens, assembly GCF_987537825.1. Taxonomy (NCBI): domain Eukaryota; kingdom Metazoa; phylum Chordata; class Mammalia; order Chiroptera; family Furipteridae; genus Furipterus; species Furipterus horrens. Next base: position 132,005,524 of record NW_028327176.1, on the reverse strand, counting down.
GGCTATTCAGGGTCTTTTGTGATTCCTATACTACAAGGCCACAGTAATCAAAACAGCATGGTACTGGCATAAGAACAGATTTATAGATCAATGGAACCAAATAGAGAGCACAGAAATAAACCCACACCTTTATGGTCGATTAATACTTGAGAAAGGAGGCAAGAATATACAGTGGGGTAAAGAGAGTCTATTCAATAAATGGTGTTTGAAAAATTGAACAGATACATGCAAAAAAATGAAGCTAGACCACCTTCTCACACCACACATAAGAATAAACTCAAAATGAATTAAAGACTTAGATGTTAGGCTTGAAACCATAAAAATCCTAGACAAAAACATAGTCAGTAAAATCTTGGACATTTCTTGTAACAATATTTTTTCTGATGCATCTCCTTGGGCAAGGGAAACAAACAAAAAAGGCAAATGAGACCACATTAAACTAAAAGTTTTGCACAGCAAAGGAAACTATCAACAAAATTAAAAGACAACCCACTGAATGGGAGAACATATTCACCAAGATACATCTGATAAGGGGTTAATATCCAAAATTTATAAAGAACTTATAAAACTCAACAGCAAGAAAATTAACAGTCCAATTAAAAAATGGGCAAAGGACCTGAATAGACACTTCTCCTAAGAGGACATGCAGATGGCCAACAGACATGTGAAAAGATGCTCAACATCACTAATCATCAGAGAGATGCAAGTTAAAACCACACACTGATATTACTTCACACCTGTCAGAATGGCTGTCTTCAATAAATCAACAAACATCAAGCACTGGCAAGGATTTGGAGAGAAGGGAACTCTAGTGCACTGTTGGTGGAAATACAGATTGGTGTCGCCACTATGGAAAGCAGTATGGAGTTACCTCAAAAAATTAAAGATAGAACTACCTTGTGACCCAGCAGTTCCACTTCTGAGAATATATCAGAAGAAACCTGAAACACTAATTCTAAAGAATATAAGATACCCTATGTTCATTGCAGCATTATTTATTGTACAATAGCCAAGATTTGGAAGCAGCCCAGGTGCCAATTTGTAGATGAATGGATAAAAAAGTTGTGGTACATTTACACAATGTAATACTACTGAGCTGTAAAAAAAGAAGGAAATCTTACCTTTTGCGGCATGGATGAACCTAAAGGGTATTATGCTAAGTGAAATAAGCCAGTCAGAGAAAGACAAGTACTGAGTGATTTCATTTACATGTGGAATCTAGTGAACAAAATAAACTAACAAATTAGAAACAGACTCATAGATACTGCAAACAGACTCGCAGCTGTCAGAAGGGGTGGGGTTGGGGGCAGGGGACTGGGTGAAAAGGTGAAGGGATTAAGAAAAAAACTCATATAGATACAGACAATGATATGGTGATTACCAGAGGGAAAGGGGGTTGGGGGAGGTAGAGTATGTAGAGTAGGTTGGGGGAGGTAAAAGAGGGGAAATAAATGGTGATGAAAGGAGACTTCATTAGGGGTAGTGAACACACTATACAAGATACAGATGATGTATAGAACTAAACACCTGAAACCTATATAATTTTATTAACCAATGTCACCCCAATAAAATTTATAAAAATCTGTGAGTGAGTACTTTATCATGAGCAGGCCCCCTTAGCAATCCCTTTCAATTATTTAAAACTTATAGAATAGTCTTTCTTGCTATCTAACCTCAATTCTCAAAGGTTAATTCTATTCTCTCCCCGTCCCGCCCCCGTCTTTTTCATAGCCATAATCTTTAACAATGATTCTTAAACTTCAGTGTGTTAGAATCTCCTGGAGGACTTGGTAAAAAAAAGATGCACCCTAGCCCTAGAGTTCCTGTTTCTGTAGATCTGAGGTGCAACCTGAGAATTTGCATTTCTCAAATGATGCTGAAGCTGCTGAAGACAACTCAACCATCGGAGGGTCACTGACTATGAAATAACTCCGCATGCACTTAGCAACCATGGTGAGACTTCACAAACTGTTTTTGTACACTGGAATTTCCCCATCTGTTCTCACCTTTCTTATTTCCCAATTCTTTATCTCCATGTTATTTTTTCTGAGTACTTTCAGTTACTCAGTTTCATACAAAACTACATAATTGCGTCACGCAAATCCTAGGAAGGATTTGACCTTGAATAAATACAATAGAACTACCTCATGGTTTCAATGGCAAAAATTCTGTACTTGCATCCAATTTGCATACTTCTTCTTAATCATAACCATATTTACAAAGTGTATTTTGCATCTTTACTGAAACCTACTTCTTCAAGTTCTGTTTGTACATAATTATTTGCATCTTGAAAGCATATTTCTGTTTATTTTATTGTTAGTACACACTTAGGTAGGTAATACATAAGTACCTAGTTTTTAAAATCATGTCTGAATGGAATCCTGAATTTACACAATGATAAAAGCTTATTTAAAATTATTCCAGCAAGAAAATAGTAGGAAGGAAATTGAATTGTTTAGAAAGCTACTGTATTCTCAGTTTGTGTATTTGAACAATTTAGCCCATGTAATAGTAGAAGATAATTTTCCATTCTTTTTCATCACCGAGTTATGACCTGTGTTGGTGATTTCATATTTGAAAATTGGAAAGCTAAATGTTTCGTAAAGTAGAAATGAGTTGAGTTTGTTATTAGAATTGATTTGGGGCTCCTGAGACATTCCCTTCTTACATTTAACCATATCTGGGCATAAACATATCATTTGTTTTCAGTAGAACTACTTTCCTTTACTCATTCTTAATTACTTTCTTGAGGCAGAATTCCAAATATTCACAATTAATTTTTATTAATGTATTAAATTTTCTCAATATCCATTTGCCCCAGAAAAGCAATTTGAAATTTAGTTTTTGTAGGTAGTAGTAATAACCCATTTTAACCCTCCATAACATATTTTCTTATTTATGTTTTAATTAAATCACTTCTGAAATGCATAGCATGTTGTAGCAGGAGGAGAATTTGCTCAACCAAAGCAAGAAATATTTCGTAAATAGAATAACAAATTGGTTCCTGAGGGCTTATAAAAGTCACTCCATCTAGTGGTTGAATTTTCACATAACTTTTCTTGAAAAGACATTTGCACATGGAGAAGCCCATTTGAGAAAGAGCAGTACATAATAACATGCATTTGAGGGAATGAAAGGGCCACTATACTCATAATTTCTTATATTTTCTTTAAAGGTCTATATCAACAGTGTATAACTAGGATATGTTTAGGGTTGTGCATGTCACAAAGATTTCTTTGTATTTCAGTTATGTGGCTAAACATTGCAGTTCATAATATACACCAGGGCTAAACAAGAATGATAACAAAAAGAAATATCAGATCTTTGACCATTATCTCCACTTGCTGCCAATATGATTGCTATTTGATTCTGAGCTAAAAGATCCTGGGACAAATAATTGTTCATGCCTTTTATGTAACTTTTACATTTGGAGAGTATTTTTTCATATGTTGGAAGTTTGTATGAGACTAAGATTTAGGTTTAATTCTCTAATGATCAACTGACTTTATGCCAAGGAAAACTATCCACAGTTAAAAGTCATTTTGCTAAGATAGATCTGCCATGTTGCCAATGCACACCAATATTCATTTAGTGAACAAGTATTGAGTACCTACCTTGTGCCAGGCAGAGGATATACAAGGTCATGTGAGACAGGGCCCTAGAGTCAAGTTTCATGATCTGAAGAGTTTAGAAACAAGAAAGACTGCTGTATGCTGACTCAGCAGTGTCCATCATATTTCCTTGGGAGAAAACCTCAAAGCATATATAGGAAGGAGATTTATACAACCCAATACTATTTAATGATAAAGTATAATGTGCCTATTACATGTATTCTTATCCAATTCTGTTCTGTCATCTGTGGAAAGGGGAAGGCAGATGAGTGAGCTATATTTGATTGGGTAAGGTAGAATGGACAATCATTTCCATTGCTTCCTTGACCCATATTCATTACACAGGTATGATACATTGATATATAATTTCTACAGTACTAGGCATAAAATACACAAACAATAAAAACATGTTAATGAAGCATCTAAGGGCCTCTAATTTTATATTCATCCCTGTGCCCTTGGGGCACCAAGAGTCATCACAAACACTCTTGTTGGAGCCCTACAAAATTTATTCTGCCTGATTCCAGCCAATATTTTAGGAACTAGCTTTGGGGTCTAAGAAAATTACACTGCTCTAGATGAGAAGTTGAGCAATTTCAATGATTTCTCCATATCAATAATGACATTTAAAGTTTGTTTGCTAACAACAGTCACATCTCATTCAGACCTAAAGAAGGTGCCCTCTTCATTCCTCACTGGTGGTGTGGAAACTGTCATTACCATTCACGATCCTTGCAATTGACTAATGAATAAAACATAAACTTATCTAATTAAAAAACAAATGGTGGCAATGACAAGTTAGATTTTATTTCTATTTGCAAACAGTCAGTGAAAATAAGGTGCTAATCCAGGGTTAGGACTAATAGCTGATAGTTAATTGTCATACTTTGTCCCTAAAGACCACAGAGAAGGATGATTTGCAAATGCCATGGGTATCTTTCTGCTGTCAGCAGATCATTCCTCCAGATTTTAGTTGTTCACTGTGCAAAATTATCATGTACTATTTGTTACCTCCTTTTCTCCAAATCAACTCTTCCCTCTTCCTTAGAAATGGAAAGAAGAGTGTCTTTTTCAATGGTTCTTGGACCTCAAAGTTGAGCAGGGACTTTGAGTTATGTAGACCTGGTTAAAGTTTTAGCTCTGCCCCTCTATTTGGAGACCTTGGGCAAAGTATTTTACCTCTCAGTTTTCTCATGTGTAAAATGGGGATTGGGATAACACCTATTTCATGTAAATATTAAACAATATAAATATGTTTAGCACAATGCCTGGCACATAAATATTCAAATGTTTCTCACTGAAATATTTGGAAATTGGAGTTTTCTCTATTGTGCATTTAAAGTACCCAAATTCTTTGAGATTGGAACCTAGAGAATCAAGACTTACTTTTTAGTTGGATTTAATTCGTATGCTGATGAATTCAAAGAGAAAATACCACTTATTGAAGAATGAACAAGGAAACTGAAAAGTATGCTGCACCATTGGACAGCATGGCAGCACACTTGAAACTATTGCTGTCCTTGGTAATGAACTGTAAAGATAACCTATCTAATAGGTTCTATATATATTGCAGATCAAAATAATATATTGCTTTTGACTTTTAAGGACCAAACCTCGTATGGAAGATAAAGACAATCATATGGAGTATTTTATACGTTGACCAGGCTTCTACTGAATTAAACACTTTGTGTATTCTATTTCAAGGAAAGATTGCTTTAATTATGTGTGATTACTTTCTTTACAGATTAGGTAGAAGAGGTATCTCTATGAAAAAAAAAAGGCAAAGGCACTTGTTAGTAGGAAACATCAAAATAGAGCAAGATTAAATGGTAGATGGCATTAGTTATAGAAGTCAGCAAGTTGTTTGTATCATTAATTTGCATGTGTGGTAGGCTCTTGTGGTGTCATCACCTTACTAGTGAGTGCTTATTCAGCGTGGTTTAATTATTGAGCTCTGAATTCTTTGTTTTAACAAGCCTTTAAATGTTAAATAATTAAGCAACCTTCAGGTTAAATTTGTAAAGAAATATAGCCTTATAAGTGTCTTAATGTCAGTTTAGTTTATATAAATTAATATATTTTTTATGAAAAACCTAACACTCATTTTGTTGGTAAGAATAGACCAGAGAAAATAGTGCATTTAATAACTTCTATGTTAGAAAAAAAGGAAAAACTAAAGCTTTGAGAACCAACTGAGCATTACAAGCATAATGGAATTTTCTTTAATATATGGGAAACAGAGCTGACATTAATACAAGGAAGAAGGATTATGTGTTTTTGCCTGAATTATCAGGATAATTAAGTCAGTCCTTTATTTCTCTTTGCTATAGAAAATGATGCAAAAAGTTACAAAATTGCTTTCATAATTCCAAAACTCTAATGGTTAGGTAAGAGTTAGGAAAGGCTCAATTGCCCATTCAACCATAGCAGAAATATTATTCATTGAGTTATGGTGTTGGCCTTTGAGATCTGCCATGTAGAATAGAGGACTTGACTTAGACATAATACAATTATAAGGTAACTAGAAATTTTTCTACTAGCTTTAGAGAAATGCATTAGCAAGTTTTTTTTCTTGATCAAATTAGTAGAAACCAGACTTGTTCCCAGAAGTGAGGGGAAACACGCACTAGCACCACTGTTCTCCTGAATCCTTCACAAGGCTCCTCTATAAGGCTAGCCCAGCAGAGCAACACAGAGAGCCAACAATGAAAGGAGGGAAAGAAGAGGGTTAGCCAAGGGCCTGAAACTCCTGCATTTGATATCCTGGACTCCTATCAAATTTAATAGTATGAGCTTGACATCATCTTCTTAAAACATTTATAAACTTAGCATTTTAGAGAAGGAACCTGTGGTGGGCTGATACAGTCTGTAACTATATTGGGAGCATCAGTCCTTTTGATGCTTCCCGTGGGTTTTCTGCCTTCCTGGACAGGACAATGTGCAGGAAGCAAATACTGCCTAGTGTCTCTTCTCCAGAGATACTGTACAGGCCAGAATGGCAAGGATTTTGACTCCAGGTACAACAGTGATAACAATCTAAATTATTGAAATGTCTCTCTGAAACAAAGAAGGTCTCCAGCTGGGCAATGAAGAATAAAATAACCTGCTATTAAATTATACTGATATAGAAAAGAGGCTATTTGAAGTTTTGTTTTGAGGACATTCTCTATGCTCATCTTAATCAGCACACAGATGTCTTATACCCTTAATGGTTAGAGAAACAAAGATTTAGACTCTGGGTTGACTTTTTTAAAACTCCATGCTGCTGCCATACCTATAGAATTTCTTTGATAATAACCATAGCTTGCTAGTTGATGTATAAGTTTGGGGGTGGGGGCTGGATGGAGAGGCAGGTGTGCATATACAGAGATGAATAAAAACATGGGGTGGTATTCTAATTGAAGTTTTAAAAAATAATAGATACAACACATTAAAATATTTGATTATTGTTATAAAGGCATGACTTATAGCTTAAATTATTAGACTATGCTGATTTTATTCAAGCAGAATCCAAGGAAAATCCCCTTAAATGTCATTCAGTCATTCTTCTACTGTAACTGTAATAAAAACCAACTGCTTCTTTAATAAGTACATCTATGCATCTTGCTCGAAATTTTCAATTATGATTTTTCCCAGTAGCAAACAAAAACAAAATTAATGGCAGCTGCATCCCCAGAGCCTAAACTATATTACTAATGAACTCTCAAAGAAAACTCTCAGTGCAAAAAATAAGCAGGTGGAAATTACTGTAATAATCCAAATGTAGAAATAAAAGCAAGAATTATTGAAATGCAGAGTTTTCCTACCATGATCCCATTAACTTAAAACAACCTGTACACAGTGGTATATGGACATTACTGAGATCCTTGAACTGCACAAAATTCATTATATTTTTAACTGTATTCTTTAATTATATTTGGCTTATATTGAACAGAAATTACTTTGTATCTCATAACCATTCTTGGTTGCAATAAAATAAGAAATTGTGATCACATATGTGGTGATCTTAATCTAAAGTAAATCATAGTCACACATATTTTACATTATAAAAATAAGGCCTGTTATCCTTTTTTTTTTCCTCACTTTAGAGCTCTTCCACATTTTATTTTAGCCCTTGAGGCCATGCCAGTAGGCAGATCCACCATGATGGGCTGGGATAGGAAATAGTGATTCAGTGGAAGTTAGTCTTAATGACTATAGTTGACAAAAAGCCTCAATTTGTGTTTGTAGGAAGCTAAAAGACTTGAAAATAAGATTCAAAATGGCTTTATCCTAGTTACTCTTAATCCTTAAAACTATCAAAAGCAGAAATTCTGGAGAGACAAGGGTTCAGATACAAACTTTTCATATTCTGGACAATTTACTTAACATCTAATGGCTCCATTTCCTTGTCTGTGGAATGGCAATTATAAATAAGCATCTGACAGAGTTGTCATGACAATTTAATGATAGAATATATGTAGTCTCTCAAATGCCTGGAATATACAAATAGACATTCCTCTTCCTTTACCCATGTATATATCTTCTATGTGCTTTAAGTGCTGAGACAAAAATAAAAATTGGGTAAGCAGCCTATGATCTAATTAGGGCAATTAATTATCTTGATATATAATTAATATATAAGGCTGAGAGCCATAGTACTAAGTAATGTTAATAATTAATATTTATTGAAGAGTTAAATTTTGTGCCAGATACTATATTAAGTGCTTTTTTTAATATTTAATTTTCAGGACAACTCTACAATTTAGGCCTCCCCTTCCTTCCTATTTTACAGATGAACTACTAAAGTTTTGAAAGACTGACACTAATCTTGGTCTGCTAACTCCTAACTCAATGTTCTCTCTGTGAATAGTGCTTTGATTGGTTGAAATCACTGCGGAAAAGAAGGGAGATAGTAGCATCCCTGTGTTAGGTTAGAGAGATGTTGTCTCATAAAAGTTAAAAGCAGCTCTAGACCTATACTGTCCAGTATGGTAGCCACTAGCCACATGTGGCTATTAAGCACTTGAAATGTGGCTAGGTTCATATGTTGAAATGATAATATTTTGGATACATTAGGTTAAGTAAAGTATATTATTAAATTAATTTTCTCTTTTTACCTAGATACTGGAAACTAAAATTGCACGTGTGGCTCACATTACATTTTTATTGGAGAGCACCGCTCTAGAACTAGAACATCTGGCCACCTACTAGCTATGTGAATGGCAAATTACCCTCTCTGTGCCTTTTACCTATAAAATGGGGACAATAGCAGCACTTACCTCACAGGACAATTGAGAAAATGAGTAATTTGATAAATGTAAGAGGCTGAGAATGGTACTTGCACATAATCAGTTCTCCATGAGTGCTTCAAAAGGGAAAATAGGCAAGACTTAGTAGTCTACTTGATTACAGAGGCCAAGAAGGAGGAGGAATCTGGGGTAATCTGAGGTATGAGCTTGGACAACTACAAAGGTCATTCACAGTAGCACAAGAAATATGAAAAATGGCATAACTGAAAGTGATTTACTGCAGCATTATTTGTACTAAGAAGTGATGATAAACTAAACTTCCATTCATAAGAGGCTGGACACATTTATCTAACAGATACTTAAGGCAACTACTAAATACAGGAAGGTTCCGTGGAATTGTCTTCTTGTAAGTAAAAAGGCAAAGTGAAGAATACTATGTATTAGAGTTTGTTAAAAAGAAAGTAAAGTAGGAATGGATATACATGTTTGCTTAAATATGCATGGACTATCTCTAGAAGGAGTAGCAAGAAACTTCTTACATTTAAGGAGGAAAGCTGGTTGGCTGGAACATCTGGATGAGATAGATTGACTCTGTTATATCCTTCTGTACCTTTTTAAATTTGAATGTAATGAAAAATTAATGAAAATTTCAAATAAATTAGTCTTCTATTGGGAAGTGTGAAAGGAGAGTTATCTATTTGAGAGAAGATGACCTATGGGATGAACTGGCTCCCAAAGCTGCTTAGATATGGCTCAAGCTTTGGTTTTTGGATCAAATATCCATCAAATTGATTGCCTTTCTTTTTTCTAATTTTAAGAAAGGCAAGTAAATATTATTAAATTACTGCTTTAATGTTAATAAAATTCAATAGTCACCTATTAGGTTCAGGTGAACATTTCTATGGAAGCCCAGCCCTCTCTTTCTTATCTGTTATATCAGGCTGGTGGATCACATAAGAAAAAAGATAACATTCCACATTCTAATTATGGAAATAAATAGAATATGTAAATTTGGGATTAAATGATATGATGTTCTGTCTCCACCCACACTAATCCTGTATACTCTTGGCTTAAACATCCTTTCTTTGGGGAAGCCTCCTTCAACCCATAGACTGGCTGTTCCCACAGCATCCTGTAGGTATCCAATTGTGGCTGTCACCACGCTTTCTCATATTTATCAGGTCAGCTGCCTGTCTCCTGCTACACTGTACTTCATGTGGTCATGGACTCTTACTTGATACAATTGTGTCCCTAATGGCTAGTGCAGGGCCTGGCACATGGCGAGTGCTCCATAGTTTGTTGAATGAATGAATAAATGAATTATTAATTCAGGCAGGATCTCTGTATTTTAGGAGGAGGACTCAGAACTTTTAAATTTGTTCTAAGATAATGATTGTCTTTTTCCCCTCTAGTACAGTGTAATATTTTTATGAACAACAAAAAGACAGTAAATAAATATTGGTTTTTTATGATTATTTTAATTATTAGATATTCAGTGCTTCTAATATTTTATAAGCTAACTTCTAATAACCACATTTTAAATAGGTGTTTATAAATACTGTACTAAAATTGATTCTCTGGCTGTTTATTTTGAAACAAAACCAAATTGCGTATAAGTGAAAAGGTCTTAAAATTTGGGCTGTCCTCTCAGCCATCCTTATTTCCAGTGCCCACATGAAAGGCCTTGCAGAATGAGGCCTATCTGCTGCCTTCAGCATGCTGTGGCAGCACGCCACTCCTGGGGGACACTGCCAGGAAGCACTGTCCACCATTACTCTGCTCCAGTAATAAAGATCTTGGTCTTCTCATGAGCCTCAGTGCAAGTGTGCCTTTTATGACATTTTTCTTGGTTAGCGTAGACATTTTGAAAGTTTTCCTCAGCCATAGCTCAGTCCAGACATCGCCTCTGGGTGAAGAAACTTGCCTGATGGAGCCAGGACTGGATCGCAGATTTTCCTGCACGTTCTTCCTTTGGGGCTCAGCAGTTTCTTCCTCCCCCTGTCCACTCAGCCCACAGGCTATGCAACATAGTCTCTGACTCCACATGGTCTTGTCTTATTCTTCGGTGGTCTTGCTCATTCAATCTTACCTGTATGACAAGGCGATTAAAGTCTTCCAGAGCAGATTGTGTGACACATTATTTTCCCTCTTCCACCCCAGCATTAGGGCGCTGCATGTGTGTGACTGCTGAAGCCAGGTGGTAAACACTTCCTGCCGTAAATGTGAAACACACACCATGCCCAAGATAAATTTTCTTCACTGGACTATCAGACCCTGGCAGTCTCTCATAGTGACTTATATCCAGAGAACTTAAAAGATGAAAGAAATGTGTTTCTGGTACATGCCAGATCAGGAATTTTTGAGTGGCTTTTAACTAAGTGACTGACTCATTTGATTGACTGGATCTGGCAAAGATTTTACCTGTATTCAGAGGCAGGAATGAAATAGTGTGGTGGTATTCACTGAAGTGTTTTTGTGTTAATTCTGCTTGTTTTCTCTCCATTCAGCTTATCTGCTTTCCCTCTGTTAGGATTCTCTGCTGCCAGTCTCTTTCTCAGCCATTTTGAGTCTGGCCTAACTGAAGACAGAGGTTATGAAGTCGATCCTGGATGGCCTTGCAGATACCACCTTCCGCACCATCACCACAGACCTCCTCTACGTGGGCTCGAATGACATTCAGTACGAAGATATGAAAGGTGACATGGCATCCAAATTAGGGTACTTCCCGCAGAAATTCCCTTTAACTTCTTTTAGGGGAAGTCCGTTCCAAGAGAAGATGACTGCAGGAGACAACCCCCAATTAGTCCCAGCAGACCAGGTGAACATCACTGAATTTTACAACAAGTCTCTTTCATCGTACAAGGAAAATGAGAACATTCAGTGTGGGGAGAACTTCATGGACATGGAGTGCTTCATGATTCTGAATCCCAGCCAGCAGCTGGCCATTGCTGTGCTGTCCCTCACGCTGGGCACCTTCACGGTCCTGGAGAACCTGCTGGTGCTGTGCGTCATCCTGCACTCTCGCAGCCTCCGCTGCCGGCCTTCTTACCACTTCATTGGGAGCCTGGCTGTGGCAGACCTTCTGGGGAGTGTCATCTTTGTCTACAGCTTCGTTGATTTTCACGTGTTCCACCGCAAAGATAGCCCTAACGTGTTTCTGTTCAAACTGGGTGGTGTCACAGCCTCCTTCACTGCCTCCGTGGGCAGCCTGTTCCTCACAGCCATCGACAGATATATATCTATTCACAGGCCCCTGGCCTATAAGAGAATTGTCACCAGGCCCAAAGCTGTGGTGGCATTTTGCCTGATGTGGACCATAGCTATTGTGATTGCTGTGCTGCCTCTCCTGGGCTGGAACTGCAAGAAACTGCAATCTGTTTGCTCAGACATTTTCCCACTCATTGATGAAACCTACCTGATGTTCTGGATCGGGGTCACCAGTGTGCTGCTACTGTTTATCGTGTATGCATACATGTACATTCTCTGGAAGGCTCATAGCCACGCAGTCCGCATGATTCAGCGTGGCACCCAGAAAAGCATCATCATCCACACGTCGGAGGATGGCAAGGTACAGGTGACTCGGCCAGACCAAGCCCGCATGGACATCAGGCTGGCCAAGACCCTGGTCCTGATCCTGGTGGTTTTAATCATCTGCTGGGGCCCTCTGCTTGCGATCATGGTGTATGATGTCTTTGGAAAGATGAACAAGCTCATTAAGACGGTGTTTGCCTTCTGCAGTATGCTCTGCCTGCTGAATTCCACCGTGAACCCCATCATCTACGCTCTCAGGAGCAAGGACCTAAGACATGCTTTCCGGAGCATGTTCCCCTCATGTGAAGGCACCGCGCAGCCTCTTGATAACAGCATGGGAGAGTCGGACTGCCTACATAAACACGCAAACAACACAGCCAGTGTTCACAGGGCCACGGAGAGCTGCATCAAGAGCACGGTCAAGATCGCCAAGGTGACCATGTCAGTGTCTACAGACACGTCTGCCGAGGCTGTGTGAGCCTGATGCCTCCCACGTAGCACAGGAAAAGAAAATTTTTTTTTAAAGCTCAGAATCTAGAAGAGTCTGTTCTCTCATTGGTTATATTATTTAAGTTTATCATGCTCACTGAAAAGGTGATTTTTACCATGATTAGTTGTCTGTTCTCTAATGTTTTGATAGTGTAGATTCTCAAACTCAGTTCTCCAGGGATTTACAGTGAATAAAGCCTGTTGCTTAAGTGACTGGAAGGTCCTTCAGAGTCTCAATGAAGTAGGAGGGAAACCTTCTGCCACACAATTTAAAGTCTAAGTACTAATAGAAAAATGCCATCAAATGAGTAATACCTTTGTAACCACCCTTTCATTATAATGTGAAATGTATATGTCCATCAGTATCAGAGATGTCAATTTTTATAACAGTCATAGTACTAAAGTAGAGCTATTTTGTAAAATATATTGTGTCCTATGAGATGTGTATCAGTGTTTACTGTGTGTTGTTTATATTTGTTTAGTTCAGCAAAACTGAAAAGTAGAATTTTATGAAAACAATGGAGTTTAAGCAGTGGATATAGGCCAATGAGACCAGTTTTTTAAAAGGATATTGCTCATAACTTCAGAAACTTTAATATTTTTTCAAACATCTCTATTTAAATTTGACATTGGAAATAACCATAGATGTTTATTTTTTCTGTTAATACAACAAGAAGAATTTGAAGACTCTCTAAAGTATTGAGCAGAGTTCTTGACACTTAAAAATTTATGGGCTCTGCATTTTCATACCTGGACATTTATTATCTTCTGGACTAAAGCTGTTCTCTTGGGTGATGGATTACAATTAGAATGGAAGAGAGAAGGCGTATTGACTTCTTTTGGCTGACATCTCTGACTTTCTTTAGTCTTCAGCTATTACTGGACCTCTTAAGACAGCATGTGTCAATCTCAATGTATATTGTTATCACTGTGCAATTGCTGTTTACTTGAAGAGTATTGTATTCTTACATTCCAGGTTTAAGTAGATTTTATCCTGGGTGGCCAAACAACAGTTTTCATTTTTCTTAATTGAAAAGGAGTATTATCTGGATCAGTAAAATTATACTGTGTGAGTGTGAGTATAAATGTGTGTATGTGCGTGTTTCTATCCTGTAACCATTACAGTATGTTGTAAAGTGAGCAAACTGTGACTGACTGTAAATTGTACCACTTGTTGCACTCTTGTACATGAATTCAGTTTCTAAAATTGAGCTCATTCAGAAATCTTGTTGATAAAATACTGACTATGAGCATTCGGAACCCTCCCCCACCCCACCACCCCTGCCTTTAAGAGGTTGGGTCAAGTGTTACTAAATTGACCTTTAGGTATTCCATAAGACCACTGTTTAGCAAGGAATAATCAGTAATGAACATTCAAGTGAAGGTCTGTATTTACAGTGTTAATGTCAGGAAATGAGAGTGTTCTGGCTTCTGAGCACCTCATGTGGTCCACTATAAGGGAATTGATCCTAAAAAAATATCCAGTGGTAACATTTTTCAGTTGTGTTTTTAAGCAGTGTGATCCCATTTTAAGTGACACTATACCTGGCCTGCTGGAAGTTAGACAACCAGGTCCAGCCCACGTGGCCAAGGAGGTCTATTAGACAGAGATTGGGCGAGACAGAAAAGGGCAACGAGGAGCTAACACACTCATGATTGAGGCCTGGATGACATATGGCTGCTTCTGTGCTTCACCCAGATGCCCTTGGGGACAATCCAGCACCCAGCTTTGCCTGTATAGGTTTGAGCTGTGGAATAGACCTCTTGTCTCATCCTGGTTACCAAAGTTTGTTAAAGCGTAAGGATGGACATGGCTTTCTTTCCTCTTAGACCCTAGTCTGTTACTCCTTAATGGTTCCATGGGTGCTAAGAATTAGACCCTTTCCCTGTAAGCATTGATACTGCTTAAGAAACGACTTGACTCTGATTAACTTTACTTATGATCTTCTCCTTATACAGCTAAAGCATGACTTCTGCAGGATCCAGAGGCCTGCACAGCATGAAGTAAAGTTGAGAGCTAGAATTTTGGAGACTTTTTTAAGGTATTTAGATACCTGCACAGCCTGGTGGAGTCTTCTTGCAGTGTATGGTCTAAGGCTGAATGTGGCCCATGGACCAAGCTGAGATACTTTTGATCACCTGTCTATATAGTCAAATCTACCTACCGGTTCCCTTTACCTCTCTGTGATATGCAGATGAGAGCTCAGGTTGCTAGAGGATTAATAAAATCTCATTAGAAGAAGAAAAGATTATTTATGAAAAAACTCACCAGGGTCTAGTTTTCATTTAGGAAATGCCATTCTTGTCCCACATTACCCTGAATATTAATCCACATGTCTCAGAGCTCACCAGGCAGTACCAACTTTCTTCTCACAGCTATGGAAACCTGGTGAAAATGAAATTCTAGTTATTGGTTTAAAAAAAACCTCCAGGATTCATTTTTGAAACTGTATTTGTGTGTATGCAATGTAGATTTTAATAGTGTGCTATGCTTTCAAGATCTAAATCATATATAATCAATTAAGGGACCATGGGGCTGACGGCACTAAGCTTGGTGCTTATTGATATTCTAAGAAATATCTGTGAAATATTATCATGTATGTGTTATACCACCTTCATTTTAAAACATTTAAATTAGTTTGATTCACTTTGACACTTTTAATATCATTTCCTAACCCAGGTTACTCAAATGTTCTCCCTTTGAATATGCTCATTAGAGTTACCATTTATTAGTATTATTCATTAATTAGCCTCTTAATTAGACCTACTAATATAAATATAACTGAGGTTGTAATAAATTTTAAAAGATCCAACTTCAGACTTATCTGCTTTCCTCTGAGGGTAACATATTTGTCCTGACCATGCCCTCTGCCATCACATGTGAATTCAGAAAGGGCCAAATTTCCAACCTGATCAGTTTCTTCAGAGTAATGATGAATCTTTCAGTCCTAGGCCAACATTTTTATTTAGACAAGGTCTGTCTCCAAGAACCTTAATTTTCATTACATATGAAATAGAAGTAAAAGAAACATGGATATGGGAGAAGCCTCCCAATCATTTTGAGTCAAGTCTATCTGGCATTAAGTGTCAAGGCATTTTGGCCCCCTAAACTCACCCTGCAGGGAATAGACCCGACCACCAGATGAAAATTATGCCCTGGATGAGTAGCATTCTAGTTACTGTCCTAATAATTAATTTCTGCCATTCCATGTTTATAAACTAAACCACTGATATCATGCACAAAATTAGATTTCTCACAATCTAACTGTATATTTGTAAGATATTTTAAAATCTCCTAAATGCTGGGCAATGGCTATTAACAATTGTCTTGCACTGGCCTTCTGATGAAATGTTAACAATGCCTATTGTAATATAGACAAAACATTTCATCTACTGATTTGGGCTGAATGTATGTAAATAGGTTTTTAAAAAAGTCAGATGTTTAAGCAGTGGCCTACAAATCAGTAGTTTTCGGATAGAAAAGTTTCTTTACATTGCTGTGGCATCCTAAAAGCTATCTTCACGTAAATTTAGTGCACTAGGCCTGCTGGGGATTGGAGTCCCCAAGAAAGGAAACCTTTTCTTGTAATAATATAAATGAGGATACTAGATCATCTAGATTCTTACTTCCAATGTTTCAAGTGGAAAACAATTCTTTATTGTCTGTTAATCTAACATTATTACTTTTCCTCTTAGAAGAATATTGTATTGTTAGACGTTTGTTGAACTGGTAACATCCTTGCAACCGCTGTAATATCTTTGTTAGTAATCTGTATAATATTTTGTACACAAGTACCAGTAAGATTGTTATTCACTGTAGCTTCAGTCATTAAATTACTATAGCAAAGTAGTACTTCTGTAATACTTATAATGTATTAAGCCCACACTCTATTTTATTTCAATGATATAATTAAACTGTTACTTACAAAATTGTTATAAATTGTTAATTACAAAAGAGAAAACATCCCATCATGTCTATTGTCCAAAGTTACTTGGAATCAAATAAAAATTCTAGATTATCATAAAGAACATAAAATACCTTTGAATTCTGCCTTCTTTCACAGTCTGATGTTAAAACCTTTGTGATTTAAGTTCTAATAGATGGTTAAACAACTGATTATCAGTTCCCAAAAAGCACAACTTTATCTGGGAAATTGGGACAGATTGGATTAATACATTCATTTTTAGCACAGGAAAAGTATGTAAAAGCCATCATTTACATAATGAAGGAACAAAATCTGCCATGCCTTTTAGAAACATAATTTCATCAAAAAAATTAATAGTTTTGTAGTAAATTAAACAAATATACTGCTCACAATGTGTAAATTAAATTAGAATTTAGCAGATTTAATAAAATAGGGGAGTCTAAAGAATTTATAAACACATACTCTGAACCATATGAAAGAGAATACTTTTCAATGTAGCTTATGAAAACTCACACAATTTTTTTTGACTGTGTAAAACTCTTGTTCTTTTTTTTTTTAGAATTTTTATTTTGTTTTTCAATTACAGTTGTCCCATTTTTCCCCCGTTGCTCCCCCAGCCCACCCCTTCTCCCACAATCATATCCCTCCCCGTTGTCCATGTCCATGAGTCCTTTATACACGTTCCTTGACTAAACCCTTCCCTTACTTATCCCCCTTCTCTCCGTCCCTCCTCCCCCCTAATAACTGTTATTCTGTTCCTTGTTCTATTTAGTTCATTTGTTTGAAAACTCACACAATTTTTATTTGAACAATAAGAGAAGATAGTTTAAAAACTTTACAATGAAGTAAAAAAAATACTACAATTAAGTTTACACATTATTATTCTATGAAATAAAATATCTTTGCAGTTAATTTTAAAATGATGCTTTAAATTTTCAAATAATGACTTGGCAAACATTGAGGAATAGATTATTTTTATTATTTTATTGTTGTTCAATTACAGTTGTCCCAATTCTCCCCATTGCTCTCACCTGTCCTGCCTGCCCCCAATTCCTACAGTCAATCCACACCCTGTTGTCCATGCCCATGGGTCCTTTATACTTGTTGCTTGACTAGGCACTTCCCCTTCTTTCCCGTTATCCCCCTACCCCCTCCCTTCTGGTCACTGTCAGTTTGTTCCTTATTTCTATGTTCTGGTTCTGTTTTGCTCATTTGTTTGTTTTGTTCATTAGGTTTCACTTGTAAGTGAGATGATGTGGTATTTATCTTTCACTGCCTGGCTTATTTCACTAAGCATAATACTCTCCAGTTCTGCCTGTGCTGTCGAAAAAGGTAGGAGGAGTTCCTTCTTTCTTTGTGTAAATGTACCACAGGTTTTTGATCCACTCATCCACTGATGGGCACTTAGGCTGTTTTCAGCACTTGGTTATTGTAAATGATGCTGGTATGAACATTGGGGTGCATAGTTTCTTTTGAATTGGTGTTTTAGGATTCTTAGGGTATAATTCCAGCAGTGGAATCATTAGATCAAAAGGCAGTTCCACTTTAAGTTTTTTGAGGAAATTCTATACTGTTTTTCACAGTGAATGCACCAGTATGCATTCACACCAATAGTGCACCAGTGTTCCCTTTTCTTCACATCCTCACCAGAACTTGTTTGTTGATTTATTAATGATGACCGTTCTGACTGGTGTGAGGTAGTATCTCACTGTGGTTTTAATTTCCATCTTTCTGATGGCTAGTGATGTTGAGCATCCTTTTATATGCCTATGGGCCCTCTGTATGTCCTCCTTGGAGAAGTGTCTGTTTAGGTCCTTTGCCCATTTTTAAAATTGGATTGTTTGTCTTCCTGGTGTTGAGTTGTATGAGTTCTTTACATATTTTGGAGATCAAACCCTTGTCTGAGGTATCATTGGCAAATATGTTTTCCCATATGATTGGTTCCCTTTTCATTTTTCAGATGTTTTCTTTGGTCGTGCAGAAGCTTTTTAATTTGATGTAGTTTCATTTGTTTATTCTTTCCTTTATATCCCTTGCCCTAGGACATGTATTGGCTAAAGTACTGCTGTATGAGATATCTGAAACTTTACTGCCTATGTTTTCCTCTAAGACTTTTGTGGTATCATGATTTATATTTAAGTCTTTTATCAATCTTGAGTTTATTCTTGTGTGTGGTGTAAGTTGGTGGTCTAGTTTCACTTTTTTTGCATTTATCTGACTAGATTTCCCAACCATTTATTGAAGAGCCTGCTTTTACTCCATTTTATGCTCCTACCCCCTTTGTAAAATGTTAATTGACCATGGAGGCATGGGTTTGTTTCTGGGCTCTCTGTTCTGTTCCATTGATCTATGAGTCTGTTCTTATGCCAGTACCAGACTGTTTTGATTACAGTGGCCTTATAACATAGTTTGATATCAGGTATTGTGATACCCCCTACTTTCTTCTTCCTCAACTTTTCTGAGGCTATTAATAGATTATTTTTATTTTTAATAATAAAGTATGGGAGAAGATCCACAATTTCCCCATAGATTGTTTAAACTAGAAATATCCCATCCTCATCTCTAGACTATCCTATGATCAGTTTCTTCTGGATTAGAGGTGATAACATGTGAAGTTCTTGCCTCCATACTGAAATGTTCCTAACGTTCCTGTCCCTGGAATTCTGGTAAGGAAAATTTGGAATGTACATATCTGATTAGCTTAGGGGTAATGAAATATGGAGTGGGTATGTCTCTAAACATCTCAGATGTACAGGTCATTGGGCTACTACTGTCTTAACTACTTCAGAATTTTCTGGGTAAGAATAAGTAATAAATATATAGGATTATTGGATACATAGTTCCCTGTGACATACCCAAAGGAAAAGAAAGTGGTAGGAAAGAATGACAAATGGGATGAATAATTTTAAAAATATAGTTGCAGTCTTGGATTAAGAGAAAAATGAGATTCTGGGACTCCCAGTATTAATTACAGCACATTGTTTATTGCTTCGACCATGGGTGCCAAAATATTTGTAGGGTGAATTAAAATTTTTTTCTTAATGCTAAGAAATAGATTACTAATGCAGTAGTCAGTTATTTATAGAAATAATAATAATGATAATAATAGAATTCATAACATCTTTGAATAAGAGTAATCTATTTGGAAATATTCCAATGTTATTTATCCAGTACACAATCTTTTTGGCTAACATCAGAATACAGTATGACAAATATCAGTGGGAGGCATTGTACCAGAACTTTATATTGGTACTTTATACACACACACACACACACACACACACATACACACACACATATATATATGTATGTGTGTATATATATATATATATATATATATATATATATATAACATTTAATCCTTGAGCAACCTTATTATATAGGTAGGACAAAAGCTCAGTGAGATAAAGACCACATAGCTAAGGTTAGAATTCAGGTCTTCTTGATTCCAAAGCTCGTATTATTTTTATTATATCACAGTGTTTCTAGTTATCCATTCATGATTCATTTAAAACCATATATTCCACAGATATTTGTCAAAAACTTCCCTGTGCTAGGAAATGCAAAAATGAAGAACTTTGCTTACCAGAATGCCTAGTAAAAATAATGCCCACAGTTGTAATGTTTTGATGTACACTTCCATATATGTAGGCCCAAGAGGTCAGGTATCTTGCTCAAGTTCACATGGAAAGTTAGTAGTAGATTGATTCTCTAGAGCTCAAGTGTGGGTTCTTTGGCTCTGAACTCTGGATTTTTCTATCACACCACATGGCAAGGAGCATAGGGTGTGATGAGGTGCAGGGCTCTAACCATATACTTGCATTTTACTTCCTTCACTCCCCAGGAGCCAGCAGTTTGAAAACTTTATCAAATTTATTCTGATATTAAAATAAGTTAAACTCGTGTTCTTTATTACTTGCTTAGTATGAGTCATCACCTACCTTGGGTAGCTAAAACAGTGGCTGAGGAGAGGTTTGATGTATTTTATCCCCAGAGCTGGATGCTACAAATATATTCTTGATCCCACCTACAGTAGCTATTTTTCCAGCTCTTTGAACACTTTCTACAGTAAAGTTTTCATTTTAACTCTTTTAATTAAAAAAACACTTGTTTTATTTTTAACTTGCATGTAGAACAAGGCATCTAGGAAACAATACTAGTCGATGAAATATAACTTGTTAAAATTGTAAAATACAATTTAGCAAGTATTTACTGAGAAACTACCTTGTACTTGGCACTGATAGTAATGGTTAACATTTATCTCATTTTTTATGAGATTCATAAGCTCAGTTAAACCTCTCAACCAGCCTGTGAAGTATTATTATTGCCATCTGACAGACAGTAACCTGCCCAAGGTCATACAACTAGTCAGTGGTAGAGTTCAGATTTGCTCTTAACCACTACATTACTGAGTTGATAGATAAGCCAATTTCCATTTAGCGAACTGTACTGTGAATTTATTCTGTTCAATTCAAGCAACATTTACTGAGCAGCAATCATGCTTCATGAACTTACTTAAGATCTAATGAAAGAAGATGAATATTTAAACAGATCCTTTCAATGCAATGCAATGCAATTAATGCTGAAATAGACAAGGCTATGGGAAACCAGGAAGGGCACAAGTAACTGACTTAGGAAGAAGAGAGGATACTGAGCTGAGTATTGAAACCTAGGATGAGCCAGCAAGGAAAGAAGAAAAGAGAAAAAAAAATTGTTACAAAAAATGGTATAGGGAGAAAAATACTGGTGGGGTGGGAATACAGGCGAGAGACTGAAGAGAGCATGATGTGTCCAGAGAATAACACAAATTCTTATGTGTCTGGCACATGGTACCTATAGGAAAGTAATGATGAAAACAAGGACCCAGATCATCTAGGGCCATAGATGCTAAGGAGGTTGATTGTTCTTGGTGCACCCACTGTGATTTGCAAAGGCCTGAGCAGATTCATATTAATCAAGAAGATTAAAATTTAGATAGCCTTTTCCCTAGTTCTGCTAATTCAAAGACATTTTTACAAGGCATCGTATACATATGTAAAAGTATTATTTCCTGCTTGGCCCAGTAGAGCACCAAGGGGTGGGGGTGGGACTCCATGCCTGTTTTCTCATTAGCAGGCTGCATGTTTTCCCTCCTGATGACATTACTATCACTGCTAGAAAGAGCATTATTCACTAGGAACTAAGGGACTCCAATTAGCTCCCCAAACAGAGCAGTCATCGGTCACAAAATGTTCCTGGTCATTATTCACCTGGGCTCAGGCAAACCTTCTGATCTCAGGATGACAGGGACAGTATTGAACACCAGTCCTTGGGGCTTCAACCCTCTGCCCTCCTGCCCCCTTTGTAAATAAGGTTATTGCTGCTACTACTGCCTGATTTGCCTGAAGAGATACAAAAATTCTTTAGGGAGCAGAAAGATAAAGACTAAGGAAAAGATTCTCTAAAAACTGTCCAAAGAAACCCAACCCTATACATGACACAAGTGTAATTATTTCATTCATATTGAACAACACAGCCTGTTTTTCAATTAAGAGTTTTAGTTTTGAAAGGGAAGGAAAAAAATGAAAGCATCTTTGTGTTGTGCCATGGGGAAGGGAATAAAGCTTTAAAATATTCTGGCATTAATCCTTTTCCAAATTAATTACATAGTCACAGTTTTTGTAAAGATTTCACCATACATACAGTCACAAAATCCGCACAAATTTTGTGTCTTTTTAAAGGAGGAGGAGCTTTGCCATATATTTTTTCTTATAGATTTTATGACTTGCATTTATAAACCAAACAATGGTTTTTCTGCTTTGTACCTTATTCAAATCTGTGATTATTCTAGAAAGGGACAGAAACCCTTTAGCAATTCAATTCAGCTTCTGATTGCTTGTCTTGTTAAATCTCAATCTTTCTAACCTGGGTGGCTATAAGCAATTTATCTTCTTACATGTTCATCCAATGCATACATTTTCAAGTATTAATCCCTTTCCACTGATTGAGGAATTAGGGACGAAAAGCCTTAGAAAATGCCTTCCATTTCCTAATAGATGGAAAACCCTACATATTTCAGCATTACTAATAAAATTAGATAAATCTAAATAGCCCTTTGAATTATCCAGAATAGGTCACACTTAATTGCAAAATTGTTGTTATCTCCTGGGCACAGCCTCCAGGGAGAGGTGAGTGTGACAGTGCCCATGGAGGTTACAGTATGGATCATAAAAGATTTTGGCAAAGTTGCCCTTTCTAAAGACCTTTCTGAGAAGGTGGGGTCATATTTGTTTCCATAACATCCCAGTTCCAAGCCTGCTTGGTTGAGCTCCCCAGCTCTCATAGCTTTTATGATGTCCAAGTGGAAGGAGAAAAGGAGAATTGCTATGTGAGGGAGGACTGCTGGACAGTGTTTTCTACAGCAACAATTCTGTACTCCCAAAACCTGAGAGCTCTTTGTTCTAATCATATTGTGGCCAAGCCAAGGGAAATGGAAAAAATATATTGATTCTTAGAAACTGATTATGAAAGTAAATTCTTTAACAAGGTGACCTCAGGAGATGCCTGCAGTAGAACAGGAAGCTTCTTGAGGCTTTGTGTGCATATTAACAGACCACCTTAGTAGTTTTGAAGCTAAAAATCAACAACACCATGGTTAAAATGCAGTGCCCTCCAATGGAATCAGCTTCCAAGGCTTTCCTTTTCTAAAAAGCATATGCCTAGCCTTCCTAAGGTTGAATACAACTGAAAGCTCTTCCAAGTCTGCTTCTAAAAATAATTAGGTATTTAACCAAGATATGGTATCTTAGATGCAAAGATGAGACTGAAAACCAAATCCAGGGACTAGTCTTGAATCCAAGGGACTTGGCAATGAGGCTTAATGCTGTTATTCTCATTGCTATCATCTCTGACAGTAAATAGTACAAACCAGTCTAAAAGCAAGCCCTTTCTTTTGTATCTAGGGTCACGATATTCAAAGTATACCTAATGGAGGTCAGAAAGTGGGCCAAAAGAAGCTAAAACTCTAGGCAAAATCAACTTTACTATGCTTTGAAGACTTAAAATATTTTTTGCTTGTTTTATATGTTTGTACTGGAACTCTGTAGCCATCTGCACATATGACAGCAAAGACAGATAAATCATCTGAAAAATGAGAGCGAAAAACACTAGCTTTTGTCTAGGGATACAAGAGCAAAGATGAGGTATAAACAGCAGAAAAGAGTATGAAAGTTATAAGTGAAAATGACTTTATTCCAACATTTTGGGCATAAATGAAAATTCTGTAGGCAGAAGATTAAAGTATTAGCAAAGATACTACATTTAGAAACTTAAAAAAAACAGGTCTTTCTTACCCAAATATACATAAAAACATAAAGCAGAAGCTTCTAAACCTGGCTATATGAACTGGTTCATTTGCTTTTCTTCTATACAGAGAATGAAACTTCAAAAATTGTAAGAATCTAATCAGGTGTGGCTCATTAAAATCCTATGTCCAATTTATGATAAGCACTACTCAGTTTTGAAAGTGGAAATAGCCAGACAGCTTCCAATGTTCCCATGAGAGAATTAATTCATTTATCAACCAGGCAGTCAATGAAAAGCATCTTGGCAGATTTAGCTCTACAGGTGTTTTAAGACAATTTGATATATTTAAATTCAAATTCATAAAAAAGACAAATGAGGAGGGAATTATTTTCTCACAATAATACTTTGCACCTGCAAAAAAGCTCATCACAGGATGTACCTTGAGTTGTCAGCTCCTCTGGTGGATTTCAAATGTAACTAAATGTTCATAAATCCAATTTATAAAAACTTTTCAGAAATAACTCTATTGTTCAAAGGGAAATGTTCCTGTAGTTTAAAACTTTTCTACCCGTCTTACCCTTTAATTCTATACAAGCGTTTCTTACATACTTCTGTATTCTGTAACCCAGAATTGTTTGCCATGGGTAGATGTGATGAACTAACATGTTTGGTTCTTCAGGGCAAAGTACCTCTCTGCAAATTTGAAATTGTCTTAGGGATATAGGCAAACCTCAGTTAGTCACAGTAATAGTGAATGGAATAGAGTGAGTGATGAAATCCATAAAAAAAAATCCCCAGATATCCAAATCCTTGATAGCCAACTATGAGACGTTCTGTAGAGATTTTTCCACAATGTTAACAAGTGGAGGAGGAGGCTGATTAACATCTGATGCCTTCTCTCACTGACCTCTCTCTGCTGACAGAGACAACAGGCAGGCAAATGGTAAGAGAGCAGGTAGTACAAGCCTTGTGAGCAGAGACACTCAGCAGACTGCATAATTAGCTCCTAAATAACAGGGAGAAGACCATAAACAAGACAGCAGCAAGCCAAAGGGGACTTTACTTCCATTTAGCAATGATTTCACCATGTCTACTGGGTGTCGAGAAGACTAAGCACGTTGGCCTAAGCACTCTGGCCTCTCTCCCCAGGCTCCTCAGAACAGCCGTCAGCACCAGGCTATTTTACACAGTGGCTCCCTAAAGCTGCAAGCTCCGTGAGGCTGCTGTGCTGCTGCAGAAAGGATGCCAGGCCTGGTTCAAGGCTGGACTCGTAGCTGAGTTTGATCTTGACTGTCCTTTTTCACTGCTCATATGTGAGGCCCCAACAGTCCTTCTCTGAGCTGCTTAGCAGTGCCAACGGGCTAGAATTGTAATTAAATGGGACCACTTCTGTGGCTATGCCTTAAGTCTGTAAAATGCTTTATTAATGTAGGGTTTTATTCAGGAGGATTTAGAAAATGAGATAACTATTCAGGTAATGTCAGATGGACTGTGTCTTCCCATGAACTTCGAAGAGGGCTCACTCCCTTTATTCTATTTCACCTTCCTTACCCTCCTTCAAGAGCTCTGACAGCCTGAAGGGGAGTGTGGAATTTGCAGCCAACACTGAAAAAATAAAAAAATAAAAAAATGGTGGCAAACCTCTGCTATATGGCTGAATTTCTGGGAGAATTCTTTTAAAAATATGATCTTGTCTTCTATGATCAAATTCAGTGCCACCTAACTCTTCCCAGGGCCTCCTGGGTGACTCAGTAGCAGTCAATCTCTGTGCACAGAATTCATATATAAAGTCAAACTCTGCAATAGATATTACTTTTTTCCAAAGGTCATATGTATGCAAAAAATTGAGGGTACTGAAAATAAAAAAAGTAGTGGATTTAGAAATATACTTGAAACTTCTTCATATAACTGATATCACTATTTCAGTACCAGTTTGAGATCTAATTTAGGGCATCATTTTTGGAAAAATAGATTGAAAATTTAACTTGTATGTTTGACTTTCTAAAACAGGATTGTACTGTGATTCTCAGCTCTCAAATGTTATGCTATAATGTTTTGGTATAATTGCTTATTGCTACCTTGTCCTTGGCTTTTTAGCAAGGCTAAAGCACTGTACAAATACAAAATTAATTTTACTCTGTGCCTTCCTTAAAAAGTGTTGACACCAACCAACTAGACTTTGATAATTTGTTAATTAATATATTATTCACTCAACAAAAACCTGTGCAAATTTATGGCCTGTTTTGAGAAGACAACTTAAAATCCTTTCGAGGCCATATAGTTCTGTGATGATTCATAGTATTCAAGAGGGGACTCCCCAAGACAGAAATTATATTCTGGAGGTTGGGCCCCTTGTAGTACAGGCTTCCCCCTCTCAATGAGTTTTTTAGGAACCCATCTGTATCAGTTTTCCAGCTGGTGTTGGAGAGGCTTCTTTCAACTTCAGTGAATTTTTTTTTCAAGACTCAGTGCGTTTGCCCATTTTATAATGGGTGATTTACGAGTGCACCTGCCCACACTGTGCTGAGTGTTCAGCAATTTTTGACCAAAAATGGCATGACCTGCATGTCCCACCCTCTCTATTCACCCTGAGTGACTTGTTTTGTTGTTGTTTCCTGGATGAAAAAAGTCCCCAAAGGGAAACGTTTTGCCGATGTGGAAGAGGTAAAACAAACAAACAAGCAAACAAACAAAAAATGGCAAATGCACTAAAAGGCTTCAAAATTGGTGAGTTCAAAAACTGTTTTGAGCAGTGTAAAAAAGGTCTCAATAGGTGTACTGCATTAAATGGAGAGTAGTAGTTTAAATATATAAGAATAAATACACAATTTTAAAAATAAATTTCATTTTGGGGGTCCCCCCTTGTATTATAAGTGATCCTCTGCCATCATGGGTCTATAATTCCTTGTTTTTGAATATACACTATATTCTTGTCAACATTCACTTCTCCCTCCAAAAATGACTATCTTGACCAAGTCCCATGAGATATGAAGTCACTTGTAGAGGTGTTAGGATAGAGAAGTAGAGGTGACATGAGTCTTCTTGCTAAGAAACAGCATTGATTTTACACCATATGGGACTACTCTGCAAGGCAGGGAAAGAGACGCTGTGATTATTCCACTTGGAAATGAATTCAGATTAATGACATATTGACCTTATCAGTCACTTATATCCTAGTGTAAAAGTTTTAAAATAATAGCTTCAATTATATGTATTTCTTAATAAGCACTTTTACTTCACTTACTATGTGCTGGGCACTATTATAAATGTTTCCTAACTTGGTATTAGCTGATCCCATAATAAGAGTATACAACTGCAATACTCAGGAGACTTTTCCCTCAACTTTAAAAAAAATGTCACAGCACACATATTGCAGAACATAATATTAGAGCAAACTTCTGAAGCTGTGCATGGCTAAAGACCACTGCCCTTGGATCCCACCGAGCAACCCTAAGGACTGAAGAAAGAAATCCCTCGGAACACCTGGAACCTATATCTGGCACTTTGGCTGCAATGTAGGACTTAAGAAGCTGAGATTTAATTTGGCCATTATATAAGGAATTTTGGAGCATGAAGTATTTAGAAGAAGTTGGAAGGCTTTGAACAACTAGTGGGTAGCAAGAAGTCTTGGATTCTTTTGATAACTGCCTGAATATGAAATAAAAGGACTTTTCTTTATCAACTCTTAGAGTGCTACTAGTCAGATTTAAAAGCCATATCATTCTGGTACTTAGGAAGGAGAATCTATCATTTATGATACTATATAAAGCCATGTTTTAAATAACACATGCATAGTATGTAGTTCTGATCTATTGTCAACTTCCCTTTCAGATCAACCACCCACTCTCCTGGTAAATCTCCTGGGGACTTATTGATCTCATTTGTCAGAGGCCAGTAGGCTGCTTTCATCGATTCAGTCTACAGTCTTTAAAACTTCCAGAGTTTCATCAATGAAATAGGTGCTTATTTTGTACTGGGAATTTCAGTTTCTAAATAAACATTGTAGTAAGTTATTATTTCTGAAAAATGATTAAAAGATGATTTTGATGGGCTGCAATGTGAGAAGGTCTATATACTTCTTTTTTATATATACTTTTAAAGTTAGTAATCTGTTGTTATATATACATAACATTTGCTTCTACCTGAAAACTGTTTTCTAATAATGTATTTGTTTCACTCAATTGAATGCATTTGTCCTTTGATATTCATAGTTCTAATTTTAGGTGCATTCTTCTGTTTCCCAGTAATAATAGTTGTTATGTCAAAATTTTTCATTTCCATTTTAATTGATTTAATTCTTTGACCCAAGAAAGCCAGAAGTCATTTATAAACAAATTAGTTTTGAAAAACCAATCAGGCAATAGCCATTACCTGCTATTTACAGATGTAGATACTGCCATTTACAAATGTACATACTAGAGTCACCTGAGAATTTTAAGGTCATGTACAAATACATAGCAGATCTGGGCATTAAAGTATTCTAGCCACCATAATATCATCCCTAAATGATAAAGAGACAGTTGGGAAAAGTAAGTAAAAACTAGAGGGAAGAGAAATAGTCCAATGGAATTCTTCCAAATTAAACCAGTGCATTGAAAATGCCCACAGTCTCTTCTGGCCAAGATGGAGGCCTAGACAGACACACTGCATCTCCCTCCACAACTAAGAAGGAATACAACTACTCCAAAACTAGAGACAACCAGAAGTTCCAGAAAATCGAGCTGCATGGAAGTCCAACAAACAAAGATATAAAGAAATACTCATCTAGACAGGTAGGAGGGGCAGAGCTGGGGCAGAAAGGATGCAGTGTGGTGGCAGCAGCAGCTCCGGCAGTGGCAGGCCAGCAGAAAGCGCAGTGACACATTTTAAAAAGTTGAGAGGGACACCTGGGGAGCACTCCAGCACCAGACCAGATCACACAGCTCACAGTTCCAGCACCAGGGAAAATAAAGCCTCATTTCTTCTGACCATGCAAATCAGTGGGGGTTGGGGCAGAGACAGAAACTGCCAGTCTCTCAATAGAGTCTGCTTGTTTAAAGGGCCCCCATGGTCCTAGGTTGTCTGCAGACCCACTCACTTTGGAAACAACGGCCAGGGCAACAACTAGAGAGGCACCAGGCCCATACAGAAGTGGGAGAAGTGCCTGGAAAAGGGGTGGGTGCTGAGCAAGTGGCATTGTTCCCTTTCAGACCTCTCCCCTCCACACAGCACCACAACATGGTGAAACAGGTCACTGATGAACACCTAAGATTCTGCCCCTTACAATGTAACAGGTACAACAGCTCTACTTAAGACACAGAGGCAAACAAACGCAGGAGACTGTGAAGTTGAGGAGGCAGAGAAATATGGCCCAAAACGTGGGATGGATCAAGGTTCCAGTGGGGGAGCTAAGCAACGAGGAGATAGCCATCCTAACAGACAAGGAAATAGCCAACCTAACAGATGAAGAGTTCAAAACACTGGTGATAAATATGCTCACAGACTTGACAGATATCCTTAAGTATGGCAAATGCATAAGGGAAGAAGTGAAGAAGTGAAGGCTATGATAAATAAAAAGAAGGAAAAGCCACACAAAACCAATGGCGAAAAGAAGAAAACCGGGGTTCAAATCAATGATTTGGAATATAAGGAAGAAAGAAAACAGTCAACCAGTACAAAATGAGGAAACAAGAATTTTAAAAAATGAGGAGACGCTTAGGAACCTCTGGGACAACTTTAAATATTCCAACATTCGAATCATAGGGGTGCCAGAAGGATAAGAGGAAGAGCAAGAAATTGAAATCTTATGTGAAAAAATAATGAAGGAAAACTTCCCAAATTTGGTGAAGGAAATAGACATACAAGTCCAGGAAGCACAGAGAATCCCAAACAAACTAGACCCAAAGAGGACCACACCAAGACACATCATAATGAAAATGCCAAATGTTCAAGATAAAGAGAGAATCTTAAAAGCAACAAGAGAAAAGCAGAGAGTTACCTAGAAAGGGGTGCTATAAGACTAACAGCTGATTTCTCAAAAGAAAATTTTCAGGCAAGAAGGGACTGGCAAGAAGTATTCAATGTGATGAAAAGCAAGGACCTACAACCAAGACTACTCTATCCAGCAAAGCTATCATTTAGAATGGAAGGACAGAAAAAGTGCTTCCCAGATAAGGTAAAGCTAAATGGGTTCATCATCACCAAGCCATTATTATGTGAAATGTTAAAGGGATACAGTTAAGAAAAAGAAGATCAACACTATGAACATTAAAATGACAACAAACTCACAACTATCAACAACTGAATCTAAAAAATAAAAACAAAAACAAACTAAGCAAACAGCCAGAACAGGAACAGAATCATAGGTGTAGGGATCACTTGTAGGGTTATTACCTGGGAGGGGAAGGGGGATAAATGGGGAAATGGTGCAGGGACTAAGGAGCATAATTGGTGTGTACAAAAGAGACATGGAGAAGTTAATAATATAGGAAAGGGTAAAGCCGAAGAACTTATATGCATGACCCATGGATATGAACTAAGGGGGGTGGGATTGCTGGAGGGTAGGGGAGTACTGGGAAGAGGGGAGCAAAGGGAAAAGAAATTGGGACACCTGTAACAACATAATCAATAAAATATATTTTAAAAAGAAAAAGACAAAGAAAAAGAAAAGAAAAGAAAATGCCCTCAATCTCACTGAATGCATATCTAAACTTGCAGAATAACTGAAGTTAATTGCAGAATTTAGAATACAGAGGATCCTCCACTTTTGGCAGGTTAGACTACAAGAGGCCCGCATATCCTTTTGTATATACATTCAGAGATTGGACATTTAGCTGATTAAGAACAGAGCTTCTGTAAGTGTCCATCAATAGACAAGT
Organism: Furipterus horrens; assembly: GCF_987537825.1. NCBI lineage: Eukaryota > Metazoa > Chordata > Mammalia > Chiroptera > Furipteridae > Furipterus > Furipterus horrens. The sequence goes on along the minus strand of NW_028327176.1, from coordinate 131,974,595 downwards.
GGATAAAGAAGTTGTGATACATATATACAATGGAATATGACTCAGCCATAAAAAAGAGTGAAATCTTGCCATTTGCAACAACATGGATGGACCTGGAGGGACCTGGAGGGTATTATGCTAAGTGAGGTATGTTGGAAAAAAACAAATCCCATATGATCTCACTTATATGTGAAATCTAAAAATACAAAATAACCGAACAAACGAAACAAACAAACTCATGGATGCAGAGAGCATACATGGTTTCCCCATGAGAGGGAGTTGGCGATGTGTGAAAAAAGAGAAGGAATTAAGATGTATAAATTGCCAGCTATAAAGAGTTATAAAAATAGGATTGTAAAGTACAGCATAGGGAATATAGTCAATAATATAATAATAACTATGTGGTGTCAGATGGGTACTGACACCACACATAATTATGGGGGTGATCATTTCATAAGCTACTTAAATGTCTAATCACTATGTTGTACACCTGAAACTAATGTAATATTGTACATCAACTGTAATTGAAAAAGAACTTTTCAATTAATTTTTTTAAAAGAGTAGAGGTTATGGAGTTGAAGTGCCTGAGTTCAAATCCCAGGTTACTACTTTGTGACCTTGGGAGTTACTTAGTCTCTCTAGTTTTCTCTATTTGTACCATTTTGAGAGTTCGTAAGAAACTGAGCATAAAGGGCAATGGGTCAACCATTGGAAGCTTAAAAGATAATCATTCTCATCTTTTCTTATTATCTTCAACATCTGTTCCCAAAATAACCAGTTTCCTACACTGAAAAATCTGTTGGGATAGTTGTCTTCTACCTTGATGTCTTCCACCTGTGTCATGGGGTGTTTCTTGGCTCTGTGACAACCAACCCCTAACCTTGTTGTCCCCAACACTGTCTAACCTTGGGCAAATAAATGTTATCAGGAGCACTTTTATCATGGTTTGGTTCTAAAACAAACACAAGGCATGCTACTGAATTTGAATTAGAATATTAGAGATCCCATATTGGATCCAATATTTTGGCCACACACAGAAAAGTTTTTCTTTCTGTCAGTCACTTTCTTGTTCTTTATCTAGGAAAGTGGTCAATATCTCCAGCTGGTAATTGACTCCAGGACCACATTCAAATGCTGCCCAAAAGCTAGCTCTACCCCTACTTCCCGGTTTTAAAAGGATCAGAAGCCCAATACCTATGCCCAGTCATCAAAATACTCGCAGTGCCCAGTGAAGGTCACTGAGATGTCTTCTTATATTTGATCACAACTATTTTATTCCACTATAGAGATGTAGAAGTGTAAAAAATACTACGCCCTTACTGAAGGAATGTATCTTCTCCACCATTCCCACAGCCCAATGCTGAGTCACCAAATGTTGCTTTTAGTGACCCTGTCATTAAGGGGGAGGGCTATATTCTTGGCATCCAAATATATTTCTCCTTGTCCTTTATAAATAGTGATTATGGCTAGTTAGAAGCAGCACTATCAGTGCTATTCTATAGAGATGGTATGCTTACTTAATGACCATAGGTAACTAGATATCTATAGGAAAACTTTCTCCAAATGCTAAACATTCACCTTACAAACAAACTTTAAGACATGAAAATTACTTTTAGACTAGATTCAACTTCAAAGATGCTGTGTTTATTGCTTAAACTTCCAGTGAGGTCAACAGCTTGATTTTCCTCTGAGGTTGGCACTCCTAGACATAGACCAAGAATATACCATCTGTCCATCTCTCAACAAGCTGTGACATAGAACTGTCCATGTGGTTTTATCATGCACCTTTTACTTATAATGGCTTTCCCTCTTTATGAGTCTGGAAAACACCCACCCATCTTTCAAGATTCAACCCAAACATCTCCAACCCTGCAAAGCTTTTCCTGACTGCACTCCACCCAACCCCAGTAGATAGACTTGACCACTCCCTCCATTACAGCCTCATTGTTCTCTATTCATCTATAACATTTTATTGCTTTTATTGCACTATTGTGGTCTGCCCTAGAATATGAGCTCTACAAGGTCAAAGACTGCATCTTAACTGGTTTTGGTGTCTTTAGAACTTAATATAGATCCTCATAGTGTGCATTAATAAATATTACATAAAATTCCCTTTTACTTGTATTTCCCATTATTGTGTAAAATAAAATAATCTCTTATATATAACCTCTCATCATACAAATACTTCTTTAGCATTTAGAAGTTTTAATCTCTATTGTATTTATTTCCAGAGTTCTATTTAATTCTTTCACAACCTATGTAGTCTCAAATTTATTATGTTCAAGACTTCAGTAGCTAGTTTTCTTTCTTTTTTTATATCTTGACTCTCCTTCATGGTGATTCATTTCCTCGTGTGGTTTGTAATTTTTTAATTTGTAAACTCATCTTCTGCAAATTCTACTTTTCCCTGGAGATCCTGATTGCTCTAAATGTGGAGAAAAAAATAAAACACCTTTGAGCCCTTTCAGATGTGTTTTCACTGGGGATTTGAAGTCATTCAATAGCCCCAAATCAGCTTCTAATGCTAATGTCATGGTTTAAGTTTTCCATTCTACCCTAGTACAATAAATTCAGACATTTGGCACAATCCAGATATGGCTTTAAATTTCTCTGAAGCAACTCTTCCCTATAACTAGTGAGCTTTATTTCTTTTCTTTCTGAGCTGGTAGGAAAAGTTTTTGTAGATCTTTATAGACAAGTAATGTAGCCTTTTAAGACTCCATGCTTTGTGCACAGAGTTCTTTTTCAGCCCTCCAATCTCATATGTATCCAAGGCCAAGTCTCTGGTTCTCAACCTCTGTACTCTAGGTACATATCTGATCTGAAATCCACTTGGGAAAGTGGTATCAGCTTCTACTTACTACTCTGGTTTTGGTTTCCCTCTTAACTTTTTTGACTTGGGATTTCCTTTTCATTTTTTGAGCTAAGCTATGTACTAAATAATTGGTAGAGAAATATTTTTTCAGCACCTGAATTTATACCCTTGCATTCTTAGTCTTGCATGTTGCTGAAAGTCCCATTTCAGATTTTAAGGATATCTTCACATTTTTTTCCTCAAGTGATTTACTTAATAACTCTCAAGAAAGATTAGCCAGGTAGTAGGTCCTCTTACACTAGGTAACTCTATAGATTAAACTAATTTAAGGAACTTACCTCAGTGCTCATGGATAATACATTGCCTTGCCACTTTGAAAAATTCAGGTCTTCTAGTTTTAGCCTAATGCTGTGCAAACTGAGGCCCAATGATTCAATCAATATCTAGGAAAATCCAAGGTGGCTTTTTGGCAGATAGTCTTAAATGGTACCACCAATTTACTCTTTCATGGGCTCTCGACCTAGGTTTATTCCCTTGGATTTTACACTGCTCCCATCCTCTCTCTTATACCTCCATCATTTTTGAACATCTGTTATTCTCAAATACACTAAGCAAGTTTTCCACCCAGCTATTTTTTAACCTGTCTTTCAAACCTCATGACTTTACCCAAAGCCATCTTTGTCCATTTGGAATCACCCTCCTTTGCTTAATCACAGTGAAGATGTTCTTCTCCACCCTACACGTTTTTGCTTTAACTCCATCCTTTTGCACTTACACATCATTCTGCAACACAGTGAATGGAAGAAATTAGGAATGCAGGTCAAATTTAAACCACAGAGAATAATTTAAAGACCTGTGGGTCTACTGAAAAATTAGATGTTCATCATAGAAACTGTGTAGATTTTTTTTGTGTTTTTTTGACCAATATTATTATACTCTAGACCCTCCGTGGAGTGAAAACTATCTCTAAATGCAGTGTGTTCTGAGATGGCTGAGTTCCATGTAAAAATGACAAACCCTCATGAGGCAGACAGTCATGCTATTCATTTAGAATTGGTCCCTTTCAACACACCCAGTCCAGGGGCTATAGGTACTCTTAAGGAGCCAGAGTAAGGATCAGATCCTAAATCAGAGATTTCACGTGGCTCACCTACCTACCTCTACTTTAAATCTTTTTTCTCATTGAATCCTCTTGGTTCCTGAAATATTTGGTCTTGCACTTTGGATTTTTTTAGACTTGTTTGGAGTTAGTGAGTTGCCTCCAACTGTTCTCTTTGTTACTGACTACAATCCATTTGGAAACATGTTCTGGATATTTTTGTGACCTTGAAAACCTCAAGAGAGAATAAGAAGTACTTTGTTAGCTGAAACTCAAAGTGCCCCATTCCCATCTTCTATACAGTAAGGGAGATAAACCCTTTTAATTTTTGAAAACCAATGAAATACTAATAGGATAGTGCAAGAGTAGACATAACTCCCACACCAAATATTTTTATTACACATTCTGAATAAACTAAGAGCAAATGGCATATCAACACAATAGATTGAGGGAAATCTGTGCCCATCCTCACCTCCCCCCAGAAAACAACTCCTAAAGCCAATCAAAAGCCTTACTAGCTTCAAATTTTATTACAAGCAGAGAAATAAATTACAAATAGAAATCAGAAGAAGAGGCTCTCCTGAGCATTAGCTTCAAAACATCTTGTTAATTAGTCAGCCTTCGTCATCTCCTTACCTTAGGTGAGTGTATGCAAGGGAAATCTATGTAGAAGCACTAGTTTGTCTGGGATTTCTTATGCTAGTAAAAGATGTTTGTGCCAAAAATAAATGTTTAAGGTTATCTTCTTATTGAAGATGACACTTGTCAAAGTGTGATTGCCAGCAACCCAGGAGAGTTAATGCAAATAGTTTCATATTACCATGTCTGAGATGTATTACATTAGTGTCACAGTGCATTGGGTTAAATATTTCTAGCATGTTCAATATCTCTATTGTCCCTTTCTGTTCATGGGCTTCAAAAAAAAAAAAAAAAAATCCCACAACCTGAGTCACTTAGCTGTGATCTGAAGAAATATTAGGATAGGAAGCTATTCTTTTAACATTATTATTATTATTATTATTATTATTATTAGCCCCTGGCTGGTTTGGCTCAGTGGATTGAGCGTCGGCCTGCGAGCTAAGTGTCGCTGGTTCGATCTCCCAGTCAGGGCACATCAGAGAAGGAAAACTCTGACTTCAAAAAACCTCCGCTGCCTTGCGGCATACCTCTTCAGGGGAAAGGCTAAGGGAGTAAACCCCGACAGAAAATCCGGAGCCGGAGTCCCTAAGGCGGTTTGACGTTGTAGTCAACACGGGCAACTCCTGCGGCGCACCTGAAGCCAAGCTGTATTGACTCCATCTTTCCCTTGGACCCTTCAGCTGTGAAGAGAGGGGGGGTCTGCTGCATGGGCAACAGCAGACCCTCCATATCACCCTGCCCAGGCTCTGTAGCTTCAGCTTCACTGGAGAGGACACTCCAGCGTCATCGCAAGATGTCGATTCAACACGGGAGGAAACAGATACCGTGTCACTCCCGAGTCGGACTGCACAGCCATTCTCGGCGGTGCAGATAGACTCTTAAGAAGCTACACCATCATCTCTCGAGACGGACGGCTGCCGACGACGGATTATTATTATTATTATTATTTTACTAGTGAAAAACATTTGAAACAATTAGATTAAGTAATTGGCAATTTAACTGTTGACAATACAATGTTCAGGGGGCAATCATGACTCCAATGATTCTGCTGTCATAATTTCACAAGTGTTCTCACATATCTTCTCCAGATAGAAGGGGTTAAGGAAACCAGCTTGGAACACAGAGGTTGTTTTCTCCTTGCCTTCTATAGAGAGCTCTTGTCTTCTATAATTTGACTTCTCTGGGGCTCTCTGACTGCGGTCAGTAAGTGCAGTCTGAGAACCTGATACTTGTGTGGAGAGAAAAGGTCACAGAACATGACAATCTGGAAGGTCACAGAACATGACAATCTCATCCAGCAGGAGTCCACTTATGTGCATCTACTGGAGGCAGTGAAGGATGTTGTTGATGAATGTTAGCATGGCTGTTCCTGAAATCAAATGCTTTCTTCGAGATATAATGTTGCTTTATTCTGGGACTCTGCAGGGTTTCTGTGGCAATGGGCTTTGTTTGAAAATTCAAAGAATTCTCCAATGGCAAGCCTGGCAATTCTAAAAAAAATAATCAAAAATCTAAGTGCTTCAGATACTATAAAAGCAAGTCACAAATATCCCGTTTTGCATCTGATAAAAAGAAGAGAGATGGAATGTTATTTTAGTATCAAGGACAGCTGTCACTTAATGGGGTGAATTCTTTCCACAAAGAAACTATAAGCAATGGAAAATGCCAAGGTCTATCATTGTGTTAGCAGGGTAGACTAAATAATGTGTTCTAAATATTTTATTGTTTAATTGGTTTGATTTTATTCTTTTCTAAGGAGCTGCAGAGATGTGGAGAGAAAGGTACCTAACTTCCTTCAGGTGCCCTAGCCCTATCAGTTATGTTAGTGTTTTCACCACTTGGTCCCACTGACTTCCCAGAGAGATTTTCCCCAAGTGTACTATGTTTTGTTCTTATTTATGTATTGGATTTATCATCCTCATCTACCTGTCACCATGACACCAGCTTTATCAATATCTGGAAATAATATTACCCACACAGTACAGTCATAGTTATATTGTCTGCTCTAGGTATGAATGGTCAGAAACATTCTTCCTGGAAAATCCCCTCAGAAAATAAGCCCCTTTGCCTGGTAAGTGAAAGAAAGGAAAGAAGGCACTGCGCTGTACATTACTATCAAGTCTTGCTCCTTCTGTAAGAGGTGAGGATGCTATGGAACCCTGGGAAAATTACAGCCTTTGCCCAAAGCAAGAAATGTGGCTCTGAAGACGCAAAAAAGCAGGACCTCTCTGTGGACTTTGCAGAGTCCAGCTCTGTTTTCTCACAAGGTAGAGAAGAAAGTCAACAACAATAATAATAGCTGACATTTATTGAGTGCTTAGAACCAGGCATTCTAAGTACTTTAAGTATATTAACTCATTGAATCCTCATGACAACCTGTCTAAAGATAAAGCAACTGATGCATAGAGAAATTTGACATGTGTCCAAGGCTACAGAGCTGGCAACAGCAAAACAGGAATTTGAAGCCAAGCAGTATATCCCATGCTTGTTACTCTTCAAATCTTCACTGAATGTCAGTGTCCTGCAGAACACATAGGTACTAAAAAGAAGGAGCTAGTATTTTGAAAACACACACCAAGTCCTAGATACTGTGATAAATGGCAGTGCTAAGAAAAAAAGATAAAGACCGTTATCTCTAAGAGCAGCTAATGCAGTAAGTTGGGTAGAATAGAATATTGTCATGGTTATTGTTGTTGTTTTTATGTGTGCATTTGTGTGTATATGTGTGTGTTTGCAGGTTTAAAACAGAAAAATATGGTCCAGTTCTTGTTCGGTTTGTTTTCCAGTAGCCTCAGCTTTTACTTCACAATGGGACCTGAAATAGCAGGTGATAATTGGCATTTCAATCAGTTTATATTCATGGGGAGACTTTCCCTGTCTCCTTTCTCATAATTTTGCATACTTGTTTGCATATATCTTCATAAGTGATGAACATGTGCCTCCTTCTTAGACCCAGTTATTTTTTGATTCGTGTAGATTCTCTTATCATCCTTTAACCCCATTCTTTTAATGTGTTTGTTTACTTCTTTTCCCCTCAGCCTACCTCTTGGTGGTTGTTGCCTCTAGGCATCACTTTAGTCACTATCAGGAAAGTCATTTTCAGGCTGTGCTAAATATTTGAGCTCAGACTTCAGATCCAGAAGGTCTTAGATACCAGGATCAGTCACTCTGCCATTGAATCACCGAGTTGCGTCACCACCCCGAATCACCTGATCAGGATGAGTGACCTGAAGGTGGAATTCAAATTAAGAGTCCCGGGAAGAGGAAAACTGAGGTCTAAAACTTGAGAAAAGAATGTGTTGGAGTAAAAATCACCAGATGATCTAGGAGATGCAGGAGAGTCTCTGAGTGGAGGTAAACAGGATGTTGGAAAAGTTTCTACTGGTGAAAGAAGCCTATCGCATTCTCTTCCATGATAATAACACATATCAAGGGACCACCAGTCTAACCCCTTTGACTTTACTTGGGGTCCCAGGATCTCTAAATAGAAGAAAGAAGCAGATACTACTATGGAAGCAGGACTGACTACTTAATTGCAGTGCCTGGCACAAAATGAAGATGTAATTCCCCCTGATAAAAAGTTACTAAGCATTTTAAAACAATGACAACAAAGCACTATACCAAGAATGGGGCCCTTCTAAGCATGGGAACTTGTACAACTTCACAGGTCACGTGCTCATGAAGACAGCCCTGCTAGGAATTGCTGTGAAAAGAGAAAAGGTCTCTCTTGCTGGAGAGCTGTTTATTTCAAAATTATTAATTAGGTTTCCCTGTGGGCCCAATAAAGGAGAAGACATGTGATGATGATAAAAAAGCTGTTGGAGAACTGGAGGAAAAAATATAAATTTTACAAGCAATTGTCAGACACAAAAAGGTCTGTGATAAAGTCATATGCGTAGTTAATAATCTCCCCAGCAGCAGGAAGCTATCATCTATCTGTCTGTGTGTGTACTTGGCAATAACTCCAAATTGAAAGATGTCACCCTTGAGACCACTGTATTATATTCATAAGTAGTAAAAGAAAGAAAGAAAGAGGCCTAATTTTGAGAGACTAGATGAAAAGGAAGAGGGAGTTGCTGGAGAAATAAGAAAGAAAGGGTGCATATGTGTTTATGTCATGTGCACATGAGGTTTGTGGGAGACCAAGGAAAAGAGAAAGAGAACTGTGAAAAATGTAGATGTATAATGGAAAATTACCACAGGTTAAGGAATCAAAACAAATATTTAACTGCAAATGTTATATTCTTAGGAAGAAAAATGGTTGATCAGTTGAGTGCATGGGAGCAAGGGAAGAGCTCTGATTAATCAGCTTAGAAAATCTTAAATTAGTGACTAATGAAAAACAAATTTGCTTTTTTCTCTCCTCATTAATTTGTATTATGTGAAGGAAATTACACTGACAATAAACATTAGAGAACCGAACATTTTGTTAAAACAGAATATACAACTGTATTATTACAATAAATACACAGCAGTCCCTCTCCAATTAGTTACTGTTTATAAAGTGCAATGAGACTCCTGGATGAAGGGTGCTGTAAAATTGTATATTATCATAGTTCTGATTAGGGTTAAAATGGCCACAAATGAAAAAATGTACCCATGCTCCAAAGGAATGCATGTATGATAAAGCTGCTGTGTAAAGAAAAAAAAAGAATACAGATGATTGCTTCCTTGTTCAAAAGGTCTGAAAATCTCTGGGAAAATGATAAATGCATATGCACCATGAATCTCTGTGGACTGTGTTCTGGGGTCAGTTAGGGCCGGAAGAGTTCAGAGAGAACTGGTTAGCAGCTGTTCTTCACAGTGGAATTTTTCTGCCTCCTGCCCAGTACCAGAATAAAACTGACAGGGATTCTGATAAATGTACCAGGAGGACAGGAAATCCTGCCAGTGTCTGCTGACATTGGGCTGTGTCCACTGTGCTGCTGGTCACTTGGGGAGGCTCAAAAGGGAAATTCCTATAGACTCCTAGAACCTGGACTCTGAAAGACCTTGGAAAGAATCTGGCATTGGAAAGACCCTGAGACCTCCTGGAATGGGCTCTAAGAGTACAACTCCAAAAATAAGCAACAAGAAGAGCAAGATAAGTGGGATGCAGAATATAAACACAGGCAGGTGGAGGGGCTCCCAGAACAAGTGGACAGAAAGGCATTTTTGCCTTTGAAGAAAAAGATATGAGTTGGGGATTGTTCTGTGTGTGCATTTGGATGCGCGTGCGAGCTGTGGGATTTTGGCAGGAACTTGCCTTCCTTGGAAACTTGGGCTAAGGACAACATGAGAGGACATTTGGCCTATTCATTTTGCAAAGAAAAAAATGGAAAACAGGAAATTAAAGCATAAAGTTGAATGTGGAGGGAGAGCCAGTTGAAGTATTTGTAGAGCCATGAGAGTTCAGCAGTTGTCAGCATTCAAGACAAGGAATTGAGAGCCAGGACTTTTAAAAAGCTAAATAATTTTATACCGATAGCTTCAGGGTCACAAGGCAACATGAAGTTATTAGCTGACGTGGTTGTCCCCTAACCCTTTCTCTTTGCATTGGGGTAAAACATCTCCCTTTCGGCTGGCCTGAGCCTGTACTGCTTTTGCATTAAAAAACATAGTCACAGTGATCATTTGGATTAATACTCAGCATGGCTCCAAGCACAGCAGCCAGACACCAGTGCGCTTTAATCCACACCAGATAGCGGAGAGAGCAGGCTGGACGCTCACCGGCGGCCATGCCCAGGGCAGGACACCACACAGTGGGGCGGCCTTTGGGTGTCCCTGAGCATCAGAAACAGAAATGTTTCCCTAGTGCAATCTGATACTCACACTGAAAATGTGAAGGAGGAGGCTACTAAAAAGGGAGTTGGGAAGGGGAATCAGAAAGCAAAGTACAAAGGATGCTTAAAAGACAATTAAAGATGGATTGGGATGGGCCATACAACTTGTTTACCCTTTTGTTCTCATCAGTCTGAGATTTCATAAGATTACTGTCTCCTGGGGGATAGGGAGAAAAATATTAAGAAATATGAGAAAAGCAAAGAATAAAAGAAAAGTCAGAAATTTGAAAATAGCTCATATTATTTTGCACATTCTATAAGCCAGGCACTTGGCTAAGAACTTCACATGATTTTTATTATTGAATTCTAATCACAACCTCATGAGAATAGATCTTTAATAATAAAGTACCTAGGAGATAGTTAACTGAAAATGTTATATTCTTAGGAAGAAAAATGTTTGATCAGTTGAATGCAGGGAACAAGGGAAGAACTGATTAATCAGCTTAGAAATGCTTAAATTAGTGATTAATGAAAAACAAATTTTCTTTTTTCTCTCCTCATTAAGTACTTTCTCTATAAACACCTGTGCTTAAAGAAGGTCAGTCACTTGCCCCAGGATGTATGGCTAGACAAACAAACCTGAATCTGTCCAACACTGGTGCCTTCACTCCCACAATGATGCTATGCTGTCTCCTCCAAATATAGACTGGAAAAGGAATTGAAGAGTCACATAAGTTAAAAAGAACAAGAGAGGAAAGGATTAGGAGGTAAATGTTCTCAGTCTCTGAGAGTTTTAAAAGAGATTGCAGATATGAGATAAAGTGAGATATTATTCATCAATAAGAAAGGATACCCTAATTGTTCAAAGCAAACTCCCAGGGAAGCCATTATCCAGTTCAATATCTGTTCCCCCACATAGTGAAAATAACAAGCTTTGTTGAACGATACCTTTACTTAACATGAGAGGGACTATAATTGAGTTGAATTGTTTCCTCACAACTTGGGTGGTGGCTACTGATGGAAATAGGTAGCATCTTTCTTTAAACACTATCCATTCTTGAATCATCCACATGTGAATCATATAGCTCCATCTTTAGAAAACTAAATTTGATTCATAGTTCACTTTTCTGGCAGCATGAAACATGCATGAAGGATGTTAATCACTTTTTATTCTTTTCCCTTTATGCTTTGAAATGGAGCCGAAGATTATGTTAAGTATTTGGAAAAGTGCCTGAAAGCAGAGAGGCCTTAAGTGATGTTAGTCTTCCTACCCTGCTTTCCCTCATCATTCTTCTGATCCAGGAGTCTCCAAAGACATTTTTTATAGCGGGGGTAGGGGGGGGAGAGAATGAAAAATTTGAGAATGTGCCATTGGCCATTGTAGTGGTTATTGGGTATTGTGGTGCTCTCCTTAGATTCCCTTTTCAGGGCTGATGCACATAATGCCCTGCTGATGGAAATGTGGGTTGCTGATGTAACTGTTGCATCCTTCATTGATAATTGCTCTCAGCTAGAGAGAACTGCCTCATTCAAGGTATATACCTCCCACTGGGTATCTCATGGCTCATAACTGGCCAGTGTGGAGGTAGGAAGGACAGCCCCCTTACCTTAATTCAGGAGAACTCCAAAGGTCTTCCCAACTCCAGAGCTGGCAGTAGGATCTACTGAGGCCTCAACTACAAACACATCACAGATCACCTTATCCCTCTGCCTGGTCCTGCCTCCTCCCTTCCTGGCAAGTATACCTCCCCAAAACCCTGTCATTCAACCTTCTGAATGCAACTCTTTACCTCAGAGTATGTTTCAAGTGAATTCAATCTAAGACAAGCCTTGGATATATTTTTACAATGAATACTGCATATAAATGTTGAATATATCCACACTGTATTCAAATATTCCATGATAAAACATTCACAAAATAGAAATTTAAAATAAATGTGAAAAATATATAAAGTTGAGGTTTCAACTTTTTCTTCCCATATCTCAATGAATTCTCTGTGTAATCTCTCCATCTAAATTTACACACACACACACACACACACACACACACACAGAGGAGGCTGGTCTTGTGCAATTAATCAGTGAAAGATTCTATCTTAAGTGTCACAGAGAATGTTAACATGATCTTATAGTGTGGTTGGGAAGAAAAAACACTTTTAGAAATAACCAATGTACAGAACTACAGAATTATAGAGAAGCATCAAGGCATATGTGTAATAACATGTGAGAGGTAGAGACACCAAATACCCTAGGGTATCAATGGGAACTGAGGCCACAGTTGGGACATTAGAAATTTCCTGGAGGAAGTAATATAAAAGAGGGTGGTAGTAGTTCTAAAGGAAAGAGTAAGGATGAAGGATAGCCATTTCAAGGAAAGAAGATAGGTGAGGAAGATGCAAGATAATTTTGGAAAGTGAAGACCAGAGAAACTTCAGATGTGTAGGTTTATGTGGGAAAGAAGTAGAAGATAAGGTTTGAAAGGTGAGGGAAGCGGTCTCACATGGTGAGGACACTGGATGCAAAGCTAAGTAGGTTAGGCTCTGCTATGCTGGCAGTGAGGAGCCAGAAAAGGGTTTGGAGGAGATGAGTGGAAGTTTTTCAGGAAGATTAGTCTGGTAGCAATGCGCAAACAAAGTGCATAAAAAATTGTACTAAGAGTACAGCAATTTAGCACTAAAAGAAAAATAGATTAGCTACAGATCAAGGAAGAACTAAGAGACATACATGAGAAGAGACAGAAAAATATGCATAGAGAAGATGTCACAGAAACTCTACATCATCTGTAGAGCAAGGAAACACACCAGAGGACTGTGTTTTATACTACAGTGACTTACAGGATACAGTGCTATTACCAAATTGCACATTGGAAAGGACCAACTCTGGAGAAAATGATGATGCCTTTGTTATGACATTTTGGCTTTAGGGTGATCATGGGACATCTAGGTGGAAAAATGGAATAGTTATATTTTGCAGGGTTGGAGTCAAGAGAAAGGACAGAACTAGACATGTAAATTTCAGAGTAATTTGCATAGCAATCCTATTTGAGTTCTTGAGAAGTGATGAGTCTGTTGGAGAGATTCACACAGAGCCAGAGTTTCAGAGAATGAAAGAGGGAGACAGATGGATCAGAGGTGGGGAAGGGGAGTTATAAGGTGAGGGGGAAGGGGAGTTATAAGGTGAGGAGGAAGACACTCTCAAAACAAGGGCAAGAATAATGAAAAACAATTATCAAGGTAATGAAACCGGCAGGAAGAATGAGCAGAAACCATCAGGAGGGTGACAAGGAGATTATGATAATCTTTAAAAGAACAATTTCACTTAATCTGGAGGGAGGAAAAAGAGGGGTGTTGTGAGTTGTATACAGCTTTATTTTTAAGTTTAGCTATGAATATAGTGCAAAAGAATGTTGTGGTAAGAGAGAGTAATGGATACACAAAGGCATTTTCAAGGTATGGAAAACTCAAGTCAGGGAAAACACATACAAGGAAGAGGGAAGAAAGTGCTCAAGATTGAAAGAGTGGTGGGTCACTCATGTATGAGGCAAGATCAGCCAGAGCATGGAGAAAAGAAGGGCACCTTAAAAACAAAGGTCTCAATTCTCCGAGTCCACAGATAATAAAGAACATGGGTGGAGAGATTAGCACTGCAGATCTGGGCTGAGTTTGCCCAATTTTTGTTGAACTTGCACAAATTTCACTCTCTTGGGGAGAGAGCTACCACTACACACTCACATACGTACATGCACACATGTATGCCCTAAAGAGACCAGCTCCCACTAAAACCCAAGTAATTATAAAAGCTGGAGTGCTTTGGCAGCTTGGTGTAGGAGATGAGAAATTAGATTTCTGGTTCCTTGGGTGTCCTCCATTTAAGATACTGTATTCAGCCTCCATCTGGTATAAATGTCACCCCCTTTTCCTCTTGTCCTTCAGCCTTGCTAATGTTTTAAGACCCAGGCTTAGGAAATAAAGGAAGATTTGTCTTCATCTTGTACTCCAGAGAATGCAAAGCTAATCCCTAATCCTGTTCTGATGTGAGGGAGAGGATCCAGTCCCTAAGGTCTGAATGGGCTAAGTACATTCTCTATAAACACTGTTTGTGTAGCCACACAAGACATACCAGAATTTTCACTAGAGGGTAGTTGATTGATATTGCATTTGTAAGGCTGTCTAAGCACTCTTTTTAATTATGTTTTATTGATTATGCTATTACAGGTGTCTGATTTTCCCCCCTTTGCCCCTACCCAGGATCCCCCACTCCCTCTGGCATGGGTCATGTTTATAAGTTCTTTGGCTACTCCATTTCCTATACTGTACTTTACATCCCCATGGCTATTCTGTAACTACCTATTTGTACTTCTTAATCCCCTCACCTCATAACCCATTCCCTCACACCCACCCTTCCCATATGGCAACCATTAAAATGATCTCTGTATCCATGATTCTGTCTCTGTTTTTCTTGTTTAGTTTGTTTAGTTTGTGTTTTTTAGATTCAATAGTTGAAAGGTTTTTATTTTTGCCATTTTACTGTTCATAGTGTTGATCTTTAGTTTCTTAAATAAGTCCCTTTAACATCTCACATAATAATGGTTTGGTGATGTTGAACTTTAGTTTTTTCTTGTCTGTAGGAAGCTTTTTTTTTTTTTTTTTACTGCTTTTAAGACTCTCTTTATCTTTAACCTTTGGCATTTTAATTATGATGTATATTGGAGTGGGCTCTTTGCATCTATCTTGTCTGGGACTGTCTGTGCTTCCTGGAATGCATATCTCTCTCCTTCACCAAATTAGGGAAGTTTTCTTTCATTATTTTTTCAAATAGATTTCCATTTGCTTGTTCTTTCTTTTCTTCTTCTGGCACCCCTGTGATGTGAATGTTGGTCCTCTTGAAGTTGTCCCAGAGGCTACTTAAACTATTCTCATTTTCTTTGGATTATTTTTCCTTCTCGTTGTTCTGATTAATTGTTTTTTTGCTTTCTTATGTTCCAAATCATTGATCTGATTCTTGGCTTCATTCACTCTAATGTTGTTTCCCTGTAAATTGCTCTTTATTTCAATTACTGTCTCTTTCATTTCTGACTGGATCTTTTTCTTTTTATGCTGCTGATGTTCTAAGTTCCTTGAGCAACCTTAAAACCAGTGTTTTGAACTCTATATCTGATACATTGTTTATCTCCATTTCATTTAGCTCTTTTGAACTCTATCTCTGATACATTGTTTATTTCATTTAATTCTTTTTCTGCACTTTTGATGTGTTCCTTTATTTGGGCCATGCTTCTTTATCTCCTTGTTTTAGTAACCTCCCTGTGTTTGTTTCTATGTATTAGGTAGAGCTGCTTTGACGCTGTGTCTTGGTAGTGTGGCCTAATGTAGTAGGTGTCCTGTAGGGCCCAGTGTCACAGCCTCCCCTATTATCCAAGCTGGGTATTTGAGGTGTGCCCTTTGTGTGGGCTGAGTACACCCTCCTTTTGTAGTTGAGACTTGGTTGCTGTTAGCAGATCAATGGGAGAGATTTACCCAGGCCAGTCAACAGCAAGGATTGGCTGTGACCACTGAATGCCAACCTCCGCCCTCCATGGAGGATCAGGTGTACAAGGGCAGGGTGATGGTACTCTGACATGGCCTGTAGCTGTCCACTGGGTGCACTAGCTCTGGGGTTTCCCAGGTGGTGCAGGCCAAGGTCAGCCCCCATCTACGTTTTGCCTGTGGCCACCCTACCAGAGCTATTAAGCAATCTGAGATGGCTACTACTTGTGCTGCGCTTGGAGATTCCCAGGCAAAGCCAACTTTTGAGTCTAGGCTGGCTGCTATTAGTGCCGGTTTGGCGGCTCACTGAGACCAGCGTTGCTTGTTTGAGAGGATTTAGGAAGTTACGAAGGATGAGCCAAGACCAGCCATTCATTTGGGAAAGCAGCTTGCGTGGACCCAAAAGTTGGATGGGGCAGAGTTTCTGGGGATCTCCAAAGCAGATCAATCAGTGTTAGCCAGGTTGATGGAGTCTCATATATGGCATCAGCTTCCCAGCTCTGTGGGGGGAGGGTTTTAGGAAAGAGACAGTGGCCTATTTTCACCTTGATGCCAGACACTTCAGTTTCTCCCTGTATGCCACTGGTGCCTTTCAAGCTACCCAAGTAGCTGGGGTTCAAAGGGAGTGAGTCAATGATATGCCCAGAGGAATGGAAAACTATGCCCACATGTTGTCATAGCAGCAAGTACTAAAACACGATTGGAAGTTCTGAGAACTCTGGCTAGATTGCTTTTAAATAATTTGTAGGCTCTTAAATTATTTTTAAATGGCTGAAACAACAAAAAAATTTTGGTACTTTTGTTTATGCACATTTTCTAAACTGTTCACAACTTCCTGAAGGAGGGCAGGATGCAGGCAGGTAAGTTCTGAGAGGAAGATTGCAGTTATCCAGATGTGTGACTCCCAAGGCCCAAAAAGACAATATAGCTATGAACATGGAGAGACAGGGAGTAGAATGAAATTGATTTGAGCTAAAGAATCTATTCTGATTATGAACCTCAAAGAACTTGGGAGACAATGAGTCAGCACATCCTGTTTAATATGCACAGAACACTGGAAATAAAATCAATTTAGCAGTGGAAGCTGGCAAGTGACCTGGAGAATCATGAAGTGAGGCATGCTTCGGAAAGCAGCTGAGGTTATTCTCCAAAAGCTAGGCACAGGCAAGGAGAGGTAATTACATTTTTCTATGCCCTCCAGAGTGTCCTGTGAACTTTTTGGCTAACTTATGCCTGTAATTTTCTGAAACCACTGCTAATTATTTCATTTATAACTGACCAAAGACATCATAGCTCCAAGAGTGGGCATTGCTTAAAACTCACACAGGCACACAGACATACACCGAATTGCACACACATATGCAACCCCTGCACACCATATGTATGCTAGAAATATGCGTTGGAAAGATGGGGCAGGGATTTGGAACAGAAAGAGGAAACAGAGCAAAGAACTTTCTTCCTTTTTCTTACACCATGTCCTTTCTTTTCATTTAAGAGGATTTCCTCTCCCTACTATATATAACGTGGTTTAAGGAAGTATTTTGGTGATGTGTGGAAGTGTCTAAAGGACTTTCCTCCTTGAATTATTGCTAGCCACAGGGCTGGTGACTAGCCTACTCACACCAATATGAAAACAATTTTGAAGAGAGAAAAATTCAACCAACATCCACTCCTAAGTGACTATGCTGATCATTCCATGGGACATATACATAGGCTGGATTTAACACTATCTGGATTGAGCAAACAAGTCATGGCTTTTATCCTTGGTAATTTTGGCAATTCCTGAAACCTTGAAAGGAGCCATGGCCAACCACACTGGCCTCCTTGCTATTCTTTGAATACACCAAGCAATTTGGCCCAGCTATTTCATCTTCCTAAAGCTCTCTTCCCCCAGATATCCACTAGCTAAATGCCCTTGTTTCCTTCAAGTCTTTGCTCATATTTCACCTTCTCAGTAGACCCACTGTGACCACTTCATTTGTTGCAACCTGCCTGATCTCCCTTACCTACTTACTCTGCATGTGCCTTTTCCCGTAGTTCCCATTATCTTCTAACACACTATATACATGATTTATTTATTATGTTCATTGTTTGTCTCCTTGGCTAGAATATAAATAAGCTCCATTAGAGCAAGAATCTTTATTTTATTTACTGATGAAGTCAAGCACCTAGATATTCCTTGTCACATAGTGGGTGCTCGATAAATATTAGTTAAATAAATGAAGGTAACTAACTTAATGCTAGGTACAGTTCAAAGAGCATTACATTTATTTAAGTCTCTTAATAACTTGTATTGTTATTATTCTGAGTTTACAGATGAGGAAACTGAGGCAAAGAGAGGTTAGTAATTAACCCAAGGTAATCTTATAATTAAGTAATGGAACCAGAACTCAAGGCTATCTAGTGTGATTCTAGAGCCCACAGTGAACTGCCTTTCAATAAGTCTACATAAGAGCCCAGGCCAAAATGGAAAAGGTTCTCTCTAAAAGGAGAGATTATATTTTCCTGCTTGCTCTCAAGTGGAATGATGTTAAACACTTGCAGAGATTCTGTTACTGCAATGGGATTTTAATGCTCCCAAAATCTTATAGCTAAAATGAAGATTGAATATGCTAATAACTGTAAATAGCAGTTCCATTTACTAAACATATTTGTGAGTCTCCAGATTCAACAGGTATTAAAATATGCTAATATGGTTACTGAAGGAATTGTTGACCCCCAAAGGATTAGACTTGGAGCAGCAAGCCAATTATCTCAACCAAAAGTTACCTGCAGTTGCCCTGGTTGCTTTTTTATATGTTGATGACTTAAAATGTGAATCATCCATTTATTAATTTCTGCTTGTTAAACTTGAAAAAGTGGTGCCATATTATTTTTAATTGCATTAATTATAATGAGTATCACATACATAGCAGGCTGTCATTGTATGCACGTAATTAATCAGAGGCTGAGGGCAAAAAAGGCCACTAAGATATTAGTATTGTAATGTACATCAATAAATAAGGGAATATTGTGGATTTTTAAGCCTCATTCTGCAAAATAATAAATACCCTTATAGACATGACAACAATTTAGATCATTTTTGAGATAAAAACTTAAATTAATTGTTCCTTATTTTTCCAAAGCATAGTACAAGATATTTCATTTTCAGTTTATTATAGTTTATATTCTGGGTTGTTTGTCATTGCCCCCAATAACAACGCAGCACCAATACTATGATGTAGGAATCCAATGAATTAAACAGGGTGTATATTGTTATGTCTGGATTCTTAAACCCAATATTATGTTTGCAAGATTAACCTATGTTGTCATGTTTAGTAACAGTTCATTCATTCACTCTGATGTTAGTATTCCATTTTGTGAACATATTATCATCTATTTATTGACTTATGGTTAATGGACAGTTGTTTTCAGCTTGGAATATTATGAATATATATCTATAGATATTATTGTACATGTTATTTAGCATATATTTATATGCATTTTCATTGTACAGGGAAGGGCAAAAGTAGGTCTACAGTTGTGAGTACATGAGTATTATTAATGATTGTATTGTTATATTATATTGTTTATCAATTATTGTATTATTTTCCATACAAACAATTGTAAACCTACTTTTTCCCCACTCTGTATATAAACTCAGAAGGGGAATGTCTTGTCACAGGTTATAGGTACATATAATAGCTTTAGTTGATGTTGCTCATGCCTCAGAAGCAGTACCTGAGTTAAAGATTTGAATGCCAATAGTTCATTTAAGCAATAATCCTAGAAAGCACTGGTATTAAAAATAGAGACATAGGAAATAAAATAAAGTTCTTAACGCATTCATTATTAAACACGTTATCACCATGAGGCTGGAATTGTTCCACACTCGCTGGTTCAGTTTGGCCATAACTGTGGCTGCCCTGGCGATTCTCCGGTTGACCTCCAAGTCAACTGACAGAGAGCTCGAGATGGTGGACCCGAGGTAAGTGAAGTTGTTGACAACCTCCAGGGTGTATCCGTCGATGGTGATGCATGGGGGAGTCCCCGTGCCTTGAGCCATAACGTTCGTCTTCGTCAGGCTGATGGCTAGTCCGAACTCCTTGCATGCGTGGGAAAGGCAAGTGACTAGCTGCTGGAGTCCCTCTTCGGAGTGTGATGTCAAGGCTGCGTCGTCGGCGAAGAGCATCTCACGGATGAGCACCTCTTTGACTTTGGTTTTGGCTCGTAGACGGGCCAGGTTGTAGAGCTTGCCATCGGATCTGGTGTGAATGAAGACACCCTCGCTGCAGTCCTTAAAGGCGTATTGGAGGAGCATGGAGAAGAAGATTCTGAACAGCGTAGGCGCGAGGACACAGCCCTGCTTTACTCCGCTGCTGACTGGGAAGGCCTCAGAGGTTGCGCCGTTGTAGGACACCGTGCTGTGCATGTTGTCGTGAAAGGACATGACCATAGCAAGCAGATGTGGTGGACAGCCAATCTTCCGTAGCAAGCTGAAGAGTCCGCTTCGACTGACCAGATCAAACGCCTTCGTGAGGTCGATAAAGGCGAGGTAGAGTGGTTTATGCTGCTCGTGACACTTCTCCTGCAGCTGGCGTAGGGAGAAGATCATGTCCACTGTTGATCTCAGCCTCACTGAGAAAACCAGACTGCGCATCTACCAAGCCTGCGTACTCAGCACTCTCCTCTATGGCAGCAAGACATGGACCACCTACGCAAGGCACGAAAGGAAACTCAACAGCTTCCACATGAGGTGCCTGCGACGCGTCCTGCATGTCGCCTGGCAGGATAAGGTCCCCAACACCGAGGTGCTGAAGCGAGCCAACATGAGCAGTTTGCATGCAGTTCTTAGTGAGAGATGCCTCAGGTGGCTCGGCCATGTCAAAAGAATGGATGCAGGCCGTATTCCCAAAGACCTCCTCTACGGCGAGCTAGCAGAAGGCCAGAGGATGACAGGGCGCCCAAAACTGCGGTTCAAAGGCATCTGCAAAAAGGACATGACACAATGCTCCATCAATCTCAACACATGGGAAGTTCAAGCAGACGACCGCCTAGCCTGGAGGCTCGCGGTCAGGCAAGGTACGTCACGCGCGGAGGCTGCGCGCAACGAGGAGGCGGTCCAGAAAAGATCGAGGCGGAAGCAGCGTCAACAGCAGCAACAACAGCCATCTGCCTTCACCTGTAACAAGTGCGGCAGGGATTGTCACTCCCGAGTCGGACTGCACAGCCATTCTCGGCGGTGCAGATAGACTCTCAAGAAGCTACGCCATCGTCTCTCGAGACGGACGGCTGCCGATGACGATGACGATGATCACCATGAGCAACTGGAGCTTAACAGAACATACTTAAGTTAACCCAACTGAGGGGTGACAAAACAAAGGTATTTATCTACCAAATCCCCATTTGTCATTAGCTGAGAGATGCAATGGGGAGCATTAATTCTCTGGCATTTCTAGCTTGCTCTGCCTTCAAGCTGAGTGTGCTCATAGCCAATATAAAGCTCTCAGGCACATAGTCAGAGGTGAAGGCAATGAGCAGCCTTCTGCATGTTGAGCTGGTACCAAAAAAGATATGGGCCAACAGCATCTACTGTAATAGCTGAGCTCAAAAAAAAAAAAAAAAAGAAAGTAAAATCTCTATGTGGCAAAACAAAGAGAGAAATCATAGCCAAAGCAATAATTGGAAGTAGATACCACTGCCCAAATGAGTTTCAGATCAGATATGAGCTCTAAAGTCTAGAGGCTGGGGACAAAGATATGACTGTGGGCCTACGTGAGGCTAGAAATGAATACCTTGCATAGAACTCTTAGCCTGAAACACTGCCTTGCTTGTAAGAAAAGTTCTAAAAATATGTAGCCACTAGGCCAGAGAAACAATAAGAAGCTCGCTATTTGTCCAGGACTTTTAACTGAGGAAGATAACAAGTTGTCCATAAAAAATGAAAAATCCCAGGACCATGTCACATGTAGATGTGGGGTGTGGATTAATACTATCTCTGTGGTACAAGAATATTAAGCCAAACATTTGCTTCAGAAACTGGTCCAGGATCAGTGAAACTCTTTGGGTTCCTGGCAGAAGTGAGTTTGAAATTACCCTAGAGATGTCAAGCTGATTCCTGCTGCAGACAACAGAGACTCAATCCCACTGTGAAATTCTGGAAGGCAATGCAGGACAAACCTCAGAGCTGTCTCAGCTGAGGGGTGAGAATAGGAATATTTATATATTAACTTTCTTTAGTCATTTATTGAGGCTGTCTCCAGTGGATTTTATTTTATTTTTTTCTGCTTTTAAAAACATTTTATTGATTGTACACTTACAGAGTCCCAATTTTTTTCCTTTTGCCCCCAACTCAAAAAACACCACTCCTCTCAGGCAATCCCCCCCACCATAGTTCATGTCCATGGGTCATGCATATAAGTTCTTTGGCTACTCCATTTCTTATGTTGTACTTTACATCTCCATGGCTATTCTGTGACTGCCAATTTATACTCCTTAATCTCTTTACCTCTTTACCCATTCCCCCAAACTCCCTTCCCATCTGGTAACCATCAAAAACACTTTCCATATCCATGATTCTCTTTGTTCTTTTTGTTTGTTTAGTTTGATTTTTAGATTAATTTGTTGACAGGTATGTGTTTATTGCCATTTTATTATTCATAGTAGCCCTGGCTGGTTTGGCTCAGTGGATTGAGCATCGGCCTGCGAGCTAAGTGTCGCTGGTTCGATCTTCCAGTCAGGGCACATCAGAGAAGGAAAACTCTGACTCCAAAAAACCTCCGCTGCCTTGCGGCATACCTCTTCAGGGGAAAGGCTAAGGGAGTAAACCCCGACAGAAAATCCGGAGCCGGAGTCCCTAAGGCGGTTTGACGTTGTAGTCAACACCGGCAACTCCTGCGGCGCACCTGAAGCCAAGCTGTATTGACTCCGTCTTTCCCTTGGATCCTTCAGCTGCGAAGAGAGGGGGGGTCTGGTGCATGGGCAACAGCAGACCCTCCATATCACCCTGCCCAGGCTCTGTAGCTTCAGCTTCACTGGAGAGGACACTCCAGCGTCATCGCAAGATGTCGATTCAACACGGGAGGAGACAGATACCGTGTCACTCCCGAGTCGGACTGCACAGCCATTCTCTGCGGTGCAGATAGACTCTTAAGAAGCTACACCATCGTCTCTCGAGACGGACGGCTGCTGACGACGATTATTCATAGTTTTTATCATTTTTTTCTTTAAAAAAGTCCCTTTAACATTTCATGTAATAATGGTTTGGTGATGGTGAACTCCTTTGGTTTTTTCTTGTCTGAAAAACTCTTTGTCTGCCCTTCGATTCTAAATGATAGCTTTACTGGGTAGAGCAATCTTGGCTGTAGGTTCCTCCTTTTCATGACTTTAAATATTTCTGCCAATCCTTTTTGCCTGTAAAGTCTTTTTTGTTGTTATTGATTTTTTTTTTTTTTTTTTTTTGAGAAATTGGCTAACAGTCTTATGGGAACTCCCCTTTAGGTAACTACCTTTCTCTGGCTGCTCTTAAGATTCTGCCTTTATATTTAACCTTTAGCATTTTAATTATGATGTTTTCGTGTAGACCTGTTTATGTCAGTCTTATTTGGGACTCTCTGTGCTTCCTGGACTTGCATGTCTATTCCCTTCACCAAATCAGGGAAGTTTTCTTTTATTATTTTTTCACATAGATTTCCAATTTCTTGCTCTTTCTCTTCTCCTTTTGGCGCTCTTATGATGTGAATGTTGGGTCACTTGAAGTTGTTCCACAGGTTTCTTACATTATCCTCATTTTTTGGATTCTTTTTCCTTCTTGCTGTTCTGATTGGTTGTGTGTTGCTTCCTTATGTTCCATATCATTGTTTTGATTCTTGGCTTCATCCACTCTATTGTTTCTCTATAAATTTTTCATTTCCATTAGTATATCCTTCATTTCTGCCTGGCTGTTTTTTATGCTGTGAAGTACTGAGTTCTTTGAGCAACCTTAAAACCAGTGTTTTAAACTCTGCATCTGCTGGATTGCTCATCTCCATTTCATTTCATTCTTTTTCTGAAGTTTTGATCTATTCTTTCACTTGGGACATGTTTCTTTGTCTCCTCATTTTCGCAGCCTCCCTGTGTTTATTTCTATGTATTAGGTAGAGTTTCTATGACTCCCTGTCGTGGTAGCATGGCCCAATGTAGTATGTATCCTGTAGGGTCCAGTGGCATAGCCTTTCCTATGACCCAAGTTGGGTACTTGAGGTGTGCCCTCTGTGTGGGCTGAGTACATTCTCCTGTTGTAGTTGAGACTTGTTTGCTGTTGGCTGGTCAATGTGAGGGATTTATCCAGGCCAGTCAGCTGCAAGGACTAGCTGTGGCCACTGACTACAAACCTCTGCTCTCCATGGAGGATCAGCTTTGCTTAGGCAGGATGGTGGTGCTCTGATGTGGTCTGTAGCTGTCCAATGGGTGCACAAGCTCTGGCATTTCCCAAGTGGTACAGTCAGGGTCAGCTACCACCTGTATTCTACCTGGGACCACCCAGAATGAGCTACAAAGTAATCACAGATGGGCTGCTACCTGTGCTGGGCTTGGAGGTTCCCAGGTGGAGCCAAACTGTGATACAAAGCTGGCTGCTGCTAATGCTGGGCCTAAGGCCACTTAGCCAGAGGTACAGGGCTGGAGGCAGCCCATAAGTTGGGTGCAGCAGAGACTCAGGTAAATGCCATGGCAGGGCAAACAGTGTAAACCAGGTTGATGGAGTCTCAGATATGGCTCCTGCCTGCAGATTCTGTGCTCTGGGGGGCGGGGGGGGGGGGGCTCAAAAAAGGCACAATGGTCTCTGCCCACCTTTCTCTCTGGTAGACAGCTGTCCTCCAGCTCTCACCCTGTTGACAGACAGTTTAATTCCTCCCTGTATGCCACTGGAGCCTTTCAAGCTGCTACTCTGATGATGCTAGAGCTCAGAAGAAGTGTGTCTGAGTAAGTTTGGCACAGACCTTTTTAGAGAAACTGCCAGGGAGTCCAGTAGTTTTTTTCACCAACTCCAATACCATTGGTTTTTACAGCCAGAAGTTATGGGGACTTCTCTTCCTGGCATTGGTATCCTGAGCTGGAGGGCCTCATGTGGGGCTGGGGTCCCTCACTCCCAAGATATCCCTCCCAAATTTTTATCCACCATACACAGGTGCGGGGACCCCCTGTTCCATATCTCCTACCAATCGGGATGGATGTGGTTTCTTTAGTTCTGTAGTTGTCAGATTTCCATTCAACTCCATTTCTGACAGTTCTGAGTTATCTTTGGTCTCTAGTTTTGTTGTCATTTTGGTGTGGTTGTGCAAGGAGGGGAGCTATGTTTACTTACACCTCCTTCTTGACTGGACATTATTTTCTGTTTTCTTCCATGGGATTTTAACTCCCCAGGTCTTTGGCATGAAGTCTCTAGGTGTTTACTGTCAGGTTAGTGTGCATGGCAGTGGTGAATGCTGAGAAGACACAGGCAGAGCACCAACAGTATATTCTATGTTACCGAATAGCTCATGCCCTACAGCTGTATAAACTTTTTCATGTCCCTCGCTTCCTTCATTTTAGATATTCTAGTTAGTGGTTGTTAATGCATTACTGAGCCTTTATTTTGTATTTCCATGATGATGACTAACGAGGTAGAGAATCTTTTTATATGAGTTTTGACTATTGGATATCCACTATTGTGAAGTAACAGCAAGTCATTTGCTTATTTTTCTGTTGGGCTGCTCTTGTTGCTTTGATTTTTTTTTTTTTTTTTTTAATTTTCTGGATATAAGTGCCTTTTAGTCATGTGTATCACAAATACCTTTACCTACTTTGTGACTTATCTTTTCACTTTCTTAATGGTGGTTTTTTATGAACAGGAGTCTTTAATTTTAATTTAGCAAAATTAATCAATTGTTTCCTTTGTGGTAGGTACATTTTGTGTTTTATTTTTAAAATACTTATATTCTCAAAAGTCATGAAACTATTTCTCATTCATATTTAGATCTATAACCCACCTGGAAGGAAATTTTATACATGATATGAGGAAGGAGTCAAAATTAATTTTTTTCTATTTAGCCATCCAATTGGCCCAGCACCATTTATTTAAAAGACCATTCTTTCCTCCACTGCACTCACCTATAGTTTAAGAAATTCTAGTTGGCAGTTATTTTCTTCCATCACTTAACTGATATCTTTGCATTACTTTCTAGATTTCATCTTTTTTGTTGAAAAGTTAAGAGTAAGTTTTATATTTTTCTGTTTTCAAGGCAATGTGTCTTTTTTTCTTTTGTTGTTTTTAATATTGTCTCTATCTTTGATTTTCAGGAATTTTACAGTGATGTGCTTAAGTATGGTTTTCTTTGTATTTACCTTATATTGACACTGTAAACCTAAATGATGTTATTTACGTCTGCAGGGGATTTTCTTGTAGCTTCTGATAAGCAGAGCAAGAAAAAAATCACCTTAATCCAATCAGAGACAAAGCTAATTGAGACTAGGTTTTACCCTTGATAAGGCTTGGTCTATTTCTAATTTGGTCATACTCATAGGTTATATTCCTTCAGGGTCAATTGTTTTCCAGGGCTTTTATTCCCTGTCTAGTCCTGAACTCCAATTTTTATCTTCTTAGTCCTATAAAACTACTGAAAGCTCTCATGTTATCTGCCCCAAGCACCTACTTTCTATTTCTCTTTTATTCTCTCTATCGATGCCACTTATGAGTCAGCAAATTCCTGAAGGGGAAAACAATGTAGAATGTTGAATTCACTTCAAGTTTCTCTTTCCAGAGTCTTAAACCTTAAGTCCTGGATACCTTGGTACCTTTCTGGCAACCTTCAAATAGTTTTTTGTTTTTGCTGCGTTTTTTTTTTTTTTGTTTTTTGTTTTTTAATTCAGATTTTCTACTTGTTCTTGGTGGAAGAATTGATCTCTTGCAAGTTATTGCTAGAAACAAAAGTTTCAGTGGTATTTTATACAGCAAACTTTGTTAATAGATATTTTTATCTAGCACTCGCATGCAGTTTTAATCACTGATGTTTGTAATATGAACCTTGTGACATTCTGATCCAAATGTGTCTTCTGAATCATCAGAGATTAAATTTAAATCAGGATACTTTTAGTGTTAAATATATTTAATGTTTAATTCATTTCACAGGTAATCTATAAATAGTATATATGAGAATTTGCCTTCAAAATATTCCTGTCAAAGTCTTCTCTTGTTTGCTCTATGTGACACAGCCCTGAAGCATCAGTTCCTCTATAAGAGCATTTTAGTAGATCTACAGCTGTTCCTTAAAAAATATCTTGGTCCTTTCTGCACTCCAGAACTTCTGTGCAGAAGAAGGACATTTCCCATCTGGCTAAATTTAATTTTTATGCAAAAATATCATCTTTGCTAACAATATGCTTAGGATCTAACCTTATGGCTCACCTAGTCTTGAATTATTTGCTTTAGAATGCTTCTCCAAAAACTATCTGAGACAACTGATATTCAAGAGGAATTATCTAGAGATATCATGCCAATTGTTTATTTCTAGCTGCATGGTAAAGTCACATTTGTAGAAAATATCTATGTCTTATCTTTATATAATCTGTCTATATATAGATATAGATACAGATATAGATATATAATAAACTTGGGCCCCTCCTCCAGGTTAACTGAATTAGAACATCTTGGAATTTTTCATAAGCACTTGTGGTGATTCTAATAATTCATATGTTTAGATGACTAGAAAACTAAATATCTAAATTATATTATTTTAGCTCTAAGAAGAAATATCTTCACATAACTATGACAATGTTTTGCTGTCACTCTTTATTAAAATGAAAAAAAAGTGAACTAACAAGCAAAATAGAAACAGACTCATAGATAGAAAGCAGGCTGACAGTTCTGAAGGGGAGCGGGGGGAGGCTATGGGGTGAAGGGATTGAGCAAAAAGGGCTCATGGACATGGTCAACAGTGTGGTGACTGCTGGGGGGGAGAGAGGTATAAGGGGGATGAATGGTAATGAAAAAAATACAATGAAAGTAAATTTAAAAGAAAAGAAAAAGAAAAGAAAAAAGGTGACTGTAGGAATACAAGAGTGGTCAATGATTTTATAGCATCTGTAAAACCATTTCTAGCAATGTTGTTCATCATGTTGGTCAATATTGCCTATACAAAGGACAGTTTTAATTCACCAGGAGTTGCTCACATGACTTCAACTACCAGCTGCATATCAATGACTTTCAAATGCATGCCTTGGGCCCAGGTCTCTCTCTTGGGCCTATTGCACAGCTTTGCCTGGTTGTGTCACAGGCACCTCAAGCCCAACATATGCAAATCAAACTCAACATTAATACTCCCACTCTCCTGGATCTGATGCTCCTTTTGATTCAGTGAATGGCATTTCTAATTACCCAAGACAGAATCATCCTCAACACCTTCCACACTCTCACCTCCCCAACCAATAGGTTTCTAAGTTTTGCTTCTTTGCTACTGGTATATGTCATATCCACCTCTTTCTCTACCTACTTCTGTCTCCTGGGGTCAGGCTTATCACTTCTCACCTGGATTCCTGCAAAATACTTCTGACTAGATTTTTATGGGTTTATTCTTTTTAATCCATTTCCCTACTATTTCCAAAACAGCTTTGTAAAGCAGAAAACTGATTATTTACTTCCTTGTGACCTTCCAATGGTTCTTGTAGTGTCTATAGGGTAGGATCTAAACTTTTTGGATTACATAAAAAGCTCTTTCTAAACTGTTTCCTATGTGCCTCCTCATCCTCCTCTCATACCTTGCTTCTGCCATCTTCTAGAAAAAGCCACTCTTTATCCAGACCTTTTGACTTGGGCTTTTCTGCTTGGAGTCTCCTTCCCTCCATTCTTGCCTGAAACATCCATGTTCCTGAAAACCTTCCTGACTCTTTCACGATGGCCTGTGACCTCCTATTCCATGTTCCCAAAACACTAGTATGTGCCTTATCCCATTATGTTAAAATTGTTTGGTTTCATAGCTATCTTTCCCTTAATCTATAAATTCCTTCAAAGCAGGGAACTTTCTATGATTCTTTTTTTACCTCATTGATAGGAAGTTTAGATTTTAGGTTTGTCTTAAATGCAGTACCTGGTCTTAGACCAAGGTCTCTAACCACACATCTCATTTTCACCCACCACCATTTTCATCAAGTAGCTACTGGTCTTTAACCCCAGAATAACTCACCTGGAGCCTGCTGTTTTACATGTTACCCTGTAACAGTTGTAAGCAGCATAGAACGGGTGTTGCAATCAAACAGACCTTGGGTTCAAATCTGGTCTACTATTTGCTGGCTGTATAATGTTAGGTAATTTATTCAGCATCTCTAAACCTCAGTTTCTCCATTTGCAAATAGAACAATAGTATCTGCTGTACTGGCAGATGAGGATTGTGGTATAATGATTAAATAAGATTAATGCACAATATTTAACTCGATGCCAAAATAAAAGTTCAGTAAATTCAAGAATTATCATTATTGTTATTAACATTACTAGCACATTAGCAGGAGAGAAGCTACCAAAGGCAGACATAGTTAATCTTTATTGCTCTATCCTGAAGGCAGCAAAATGTCTGGCACATTAGCAATTGCTCACTAAGTAGTTGTTATTAGCAGTCCTTAAAGACTCCAGATGGCTGACTTTTTGTTGTATTCTTATACCACAATAGTGTTTTCTTTTCTTGTCACATGCTTTAAGTTATCCTGCTTTGTTATTGAACAGTTCCCAATATTATGCTGTTTTTCAGTATAATGATCATAATCATAATCAATTATTATCAATAATCATCCTCCTTTTATCATCCCACCACTGCCACCACCATTGACACCAGACAGATACAGGTCCCTATGCTTACCTTTCTCCCAGAACTGCTCCTCTTACCTGCAACCTAAAAAATTCTATAGCCCTCTATGTTAAGTCCTACAGGGAGACTTCGGGGCTTGATGACATAAAGCAAAGTGTTCCAGGCAAGACGGTGCAATAGATGAAAAGTGATCTCACATGCAAATTGGGAAGATCATGGTGAGAAGCTGACCAGAAGTGGCACAATGAAAACCAGGAAGTCCAGTGAGGCTGGGCATGGTACTATGGCTACCAGATGTCAAACTGAGCATTGGGTAAAGGCAGTAAGAAGAATAAATCGAGGAAAGAAAGAGACTGGGAGCTGATTGGCTTCCACAGTCACTGTAAAATGTTCCAACTTGCAGGGTTGATTGGCTTGAAAAGATACCTCAGCGCTTTCCCAGGAGGCAGAGTTTCTTTAACCAAAGCCAAAAGTTTTTATTCCATGGATAAAGGGTTTAATATGCAGAACTGTGTGACCATTTGTGTGAATGAGATGGTCAAGATGTGAGTAATTTGATACCTGTCCCCGTTTGAATAGAAGGAGTGTTCTGTACAGTAGGAAGACACTGAAGACCTAAATTCTTAGAGGAGGAAATATGTTTAAGAGAAAAAGGAACAAAAGAGGCAGAAACTGAATGTTTAACTTTTATTTATTTAATGAACTGAATTGTGCCTGGAGTCACAGCATAGATTCTTAAGCACTGTCCCTGGCAGATCACAAAAACAGAAGGGTCAGGATAACACTGTCTTGGAGCAGCCAGGACAGGGTTTATGCAATTGGACCAGAGGAAGCCCCAGGACATGGTGACGGGGAAGGGGGAGGTGAAAGATGGCAGAAATGAAGTAGAGGTACAGCGAGAAATTGAGTCAAAATTGTTTGTGGCCTCAAAAAAAGTAAAGGGGAAAAAGTAACTTAATTTTTTTAACTTTACAGCCCTCGGGTTCAACCTCTTGCTTGGAAAAGTAGCCAGACTACCATCCTGTAATTCCCCAAACAGTGCTAATAAAGGGAAAATTTTTAATGTGAAAAGGAAAAGGTGGTCAGAGGTTAAACTTTATGTAGTTTTTATATTTCTATTAACTTGGCAGTTATCATTTATATCTAATAGGCTTAAATCTGTAGACCAGGTTTTATTTTGCCTCACTCCAAACACAACGCCTATATATACCTCCACAATACCTTTTAGCATACCACTTATGTTTGATGTGAAGCTTATTCTTGAAAACATAATGAATAATAACCAGGAAAATGACCTAAGCTTGTTTTTGCCAAAACATTAACATCACTGCAGTACATTTTAACATATTAATCATGAGCCAGGATCTGATTACTTAGTATTTGCCAGAAGCAACCCAAAGCATTTATGATCCTGTTTTTTAAAACTTTGTTTATTCAATTGAGGTTTTTCTTTAACATTATAAATAAATTCAAAGTTACATTGATACATTTTTATTGATGATGCATAATTTTGGTTAGGATATGACTTTCATCTATTTTTAACTATATGCTTTTATTTTGCTGGAGGAAAATAAAAGGGTCTCCATTTATTGGTCTGTATGTTACAGAGATTAAACTAGATGACTACTAATGTTGCTTGGTGCTTTAAAAATGTATAACTTCATATGAGATTTTAAAAATTCTTAGACAAATGTAATTGCTCTCTGAAGAATATATAATTTTTAATCAACTTATTATGATGACTTCCTTTTATGTAGCTATTTACAGTGTTCACAATTCTAGAGGGGAAAATGATAACAAAAATCATAGAAAAATATTCAAATGCATAACAAATGTATAATACCCTTTGAAAAAGATTTCTAAAAATGACAAATAGGTCATAAACAAAAATTATTGGGCACTACAAGAAGATATAGAAAAAAAATACATAAGCCATCTTACTGACAATATTTCCAATGACTCTATATAAGACATTTGAACATAATTCAGTTTTATTATGTGCCTTGTAGGGGTCTCAATAGTATGACTACAACAGAAAGTATATATTCTTCTTCCTCATATGACAAAGCTAATGACAGCCTCGGTTCCCATTCCTCCTCCACCACCCCCAACCCCCCACACCACATCACTTTCAGCTGCTTGGGAGATAAGGATGTTTTGAGCTGGGAGTTTCCCATGATAGCAGGATGCGTCAAACCTAACCGATATCGGCCTTGGTCTGCCTGTCAAACTCACAGCCACGAGATAAACAAACTGAATTCAATAGTACCTTTTTTCTTTCCCCTATAAAGCAATGCCCTTCCCCCTTAAGAGTTCGGAGTCGGAACCACTTGTGGCATGGCTCCCAGCCTGCTTGATAATTCCCCCAATAAACTTCTTTTTCTTCTCACTGCATCTTGATTGTTTTCTGAGTGACTCCATTCTTACAGCTAACACATAAGAAATAATTTGAGGAAAATGTAAAACTGAATTCCTGTGCTATTGAGTCTAGTGTTCTTCATAAGATTTAATTGGTTCCAGAGAAAAGTTAGAACAAAATGAACATAAAAATCATAATTCACTCATAAGGAAATTAGGAAACCCTTATAACTATTATAGTGGACTTAAAGTCTTGTGTTCCATAGGCACACTTAACAGGTTTTTGTCTGAGTCAATTATGCATCTCACCTCTATGCCCCTTTCAATCCTTAAATGACAAACAAAATAAAAGAACAACAATTATATTCAAAATTTAAAAATTTGCTTAGAAATTGATACTCTTGATAGAATGTTGATTAACAAAGCTATACTACCCATTAGGTTAGGTTCAGCTCCATGTAGCAGAGTCTCAGGATAACAGTAGCTTTAACTAAGTAAAATAGTAGAAGCCAGTTTTACTCTAAACCAAAAGTCCAAAGGCTTGAGCGCATATGAATCTGCTTCGTAAGATTTTCAGGGACCCAAAGCATCTCCCATTTTGTAGTCTATCATCGCCACCAGTACCCTATGATCCAAGCATTCACAAGTCTAGCCCAATTTCAAGGGGTTTGAGAAAGAAATCCCATGTTTTGGTAGGACTGACAAAGAATTTACAGCCATTTTTAACCTACCACAAATATAAAGAAGGCAAAATACCAGAATGAGTTGAGTCTTGCAGATATTGCTCATGACAACCAAAAATACTTTAAAGAAGATCAAGTAAAAAATTGTAGCAAGAAGATCTTGTAGCAAGAAAATTGAGTAAAACATTGTTTCACTGATGTGGATGAATGGCATGAAAAATCCTTATTGACAGAAAGAAAGTAAAATGTTTTCAACTCTTACTTTGCTTCTGTCTTCTCTGTCAGAAGAAATGCTAATCAGATGGGAAAGGGCAAAATTAACATTGATATGAGGAAATTGCAGCCCAAGATAAGCAGATACAAAAATAAATAAATAAATAAATGTAACTACTGTGAATTATATTTTCCCCTGCTCTGAACAACTCAGATTTCAAGGTTTATAAACAAACAACATACTGTGTGTCTGGCACATTCATAAGCACTGGGGATGAGCGCTCAGTTTCTGATCTCAGGGATTTTACAGATTAATAGATACTGAGATGACATGCCAATTTTCTGGGTTGTTAAGGGTATTTGATGTCTGAGGGATCACAAATAACAGAAACCAAACTTAGCTGAATTTCTTGGAGATCAAATTGGTTCAGACAGAAACAGAAATGATAGACTGCATTAAAAAAGCTGAAATTTAATAGGAATTAAACAAACTTCAAAAACACAAGTACAGAATACAAGAGAAATTACTAAGTAACTACATGTGTAAAAAAGGGTAAAGAGTTTTAGTTTATTTTAAGTGCCGTGTGTGATTCATGATATGAGAAGATTGCAAAAAAAGAAAAAGAAAGGAAGGAAGGAAGAACAGAAGGAAAGTAAAAGAAAAAAAGAAGAAAGGAAAGGAAGATGGTACAACTGTAATAGAATAACAATTAAAAAATGGGGGAAAAAAGGAAAGGAAAGGAAAGGAAAGAACAGGAAAGAAGGAAGAAAAAGCAATGTAATCCTCAATTATATTTACATATAACTAAAGCCTGGTATATGGAAGAAGATAGTCCTACTCTACTTGGGCACAATCAAAATGGACTCTGTAGCATTGTGTTCAATGCTGAGGCTTCACTCTAAGCTGACTACCATTAACCTGAAGGAATACCTGGAGGAGTGCCTAGAAAAAGAGGATGAAGAATCTGTAAAAAGGGATATATAAGGAGAGAATAATTTTTAGCCTGGAGGCAAGAAGTTTTTGATCAGCCATGCAAATTATCTCAAAACTTTAAAGGGTTTGTATCTGTCTCTAACTCATAATAGTATAAGCTTTTTAATATTTAGACCTATTTAATGAACAAATATATATATTTATCTAGACTAGGTTCCACAGGTTTAGGTCTCACGATTTAGAGTGTCCTGTAGGTTTTACCAGAAAAGATTAAATTCAGTGAAATGGAAGAGTAAAAATACAAAAAATATCCCTGGCCAGGTAGCTTAGTTGTTTGGAGCAGCATCCTATACACCAAAAGGTTGAGGGTTCGATTCCTGGTCAGGGCACATACCTAGGTTGTGGTTTGATCTCTGATCTGGGCACATACAAGAAGCAACTGATCCATGTTTCTCTCACATCAATATTTTTTTTCTCTCTCTCTCTCCCCTCTCCCTTCTTCTTTATCTAAAATCAATAATAATAATAATAATAATAATAATAAATATATCCTCAGGTGAGGATAAAAAACAAGCAAATGTAAATTGTAGAGATGAAAAATACAGTTTCTGAAATTTAAAAAAAATACATTTGACAAGGTAAACACTGTAGATTAGACACTTCCTAAAACAAGATCAGTGAAGCTAAAAACATAACAATAGAAACTATCCAATGTAAAACACACAGAGAAATAAATAAATGACTTGTAGGACAGTTTGAAGGAGTCAAATATAAATAATTAGAATCAAAAAAGGGAGAAGAGTACTATATGTGTAAAACATATCTTAAGCAATAATGGCTGAAAATTTTTCAAATGTCTTGAAAACAGTAAACCCAAAGATCAAGAAGACAATAACCCTGAAGCAGAAGAAATATACAGAAAACCAGAGTAAATCACATCATAATCAGATTGCTAAGTATCAGTACTAAAGAAAAAGTCTTAAACTCAAACAGATCAAAAATACATATTATATACAGAGGAACAAAGTTAAAAAAGACAACAGATGTCTGGTCAGGAGCTAATTAAACTAGGAGATAATGGAGAAACATCTTCGAAATATTGAGCAAAAAGTTGTCAAATGAGAACTTTATATCAGAAAATATCTTTCAAAAATGAAGGCAAAATAAAGAGATTTTCAGACAAAATCTGAGACAATTTATTAGAACCAAATGTGAGTTACAAAAAAAAAATGATAAAGGAAGTTCTTTGTGCAGAAGAAAAATGATACAAGATTGATCTACACAGAAGAATGGTAACTGTATGGTTAAAATTAAGATACATTTTCCATGTATATATCTCTTTTATAGATAATTGATTGTTTAAAAAAATAATGTATTTTCAAGTTTATAACATATAGAAGTAAAATATAACACAACAGAAGCATTAAGGATGAGAAGGGGACATGAAAGTATACTGTTATAAGGTTCTTACACTACATGTGAAGTGCCATAACATTATTTGAATACATTATAAGTTAAAGATGTATATTGTAAATCCTAAAGTAACAATTAAAAAAATAAATTTCTACAAGAAATCAACTGAAAGATAGAATCAACCTTAGAGGATAGAATAGACATAAAATGAGAACACTAATCAAAGTAAAGTAGGAATGGCTATATTGATATCATATAAATTACATTTCAAATGAATATAAGAGTTAAAGACATTTCATAATGATAGAGGAGTCAATTCATCAAGAGAACATAATAATCCTAACCGTGTATGCACCTAATAATGGGCTTCAAAATATATGAGGTAAACCTTATAGAACAGAAAAGAAAAACAGAAAAATCTGTAAGATTGAATCTCTTAGTAATTGATAGAACAGATAGAAAATCATCTGAAAAATAGAGATTTACCAATACTATCAACCAATGTAATCTCTCAATTGATTTATAAATGTTAAACCAACTTTGCATTCCTTGGATCAACCTCACCTTCTCATGATATATATTTTTTAATATATTTCTGAATTTGATTTACCCATATTTTCATGAGGATTTCTATTTACTGAACAACAGAAAAATCCATATTCTTTTCAAGTATATATAGAACAGTCACTGAGATAGAGAACATTCTGGGGGATAAAGCAAGTCTCGATAAATTTAGAAGTATTTCAGTCATCATGGACCAGTATGTATGTTTTCTGACAATAATGTAATTAAACTAGAAATCAATAATAAAAAATACCTTTAAAATACCCAAATATATGGAACATACTTCTAAATAACCCTTAGGTTAAAGAAGAAATCATAAATAAAATTAAGAAATACTTTTTAACTAATTGAAAATAAAAAGATGCAACATCAAAATGTGTGGTATGTAGCTAAAACAGTGCTTAGAAAAAATGTATAGCTTTAAAAGTTTATATTAGAAAAGAAGGAAAACAAAAATGAATGAAATAAATTTGCACCTAAATTAGAATAAAAAGAGCAAGTTCTATCTGGAGTAAATGAAGAAAAGAAATAATAAAAATAGAAAAAATTATCAGTGAAAAAACTGAAAGGTAATATAAAAAAGAAAAAAAAAAAAACAATGAAACCAAACGATGGGCCTTTGAAGAAATAAATAAAATTGCTAACCTTCGAGGGACCATTCACTAAAGATTATACAACCATTAAAAGAACAATAAGGAAATGTTATTAAAAATCTTGTGTTCATAAATTCAAGATCTTAGGTGAAGTTAACAAATTCCTTGAAAAACACAAACTACTGAAGTTCATTTAAAAAGATCCATTAAACTTGAATAGCTCTATAGCTATTTAAACAACTTAAATTCATAGTTAATAGCCTTCCAACAAAGAAAACTGACTAAGGTGGTTTCACAGGCAGTTCTATGGAAAGTATACTGGTGCTTCTAAGGACCACAGGGAACTGTAGGAGACTCCCTGCAAAGGAGCACTTAGAAGAATTTTGGGGACTGTAAAAATAGCCCTTATCATGATTTTGATGATGGGTATGCAACTGCATTCATTTGTCAAAACTCATCAAACAATATATTAATAACTGGTACCTTTTATTATATATGAATTTCACATCAATAAAGCTAACTAAAAATATACCACAACAGCAAAAGAAAGATTTTTTATCATGGATGTTGTAACAGGAATTCGTGCACAGGGAAGCATGTGGAGCTAGATCTGTGACTCTCCATCCTGGCTGCACTTTAGAGTCATCTAGGCAACTCTACAAATACCAAAGCCCAGACTCCATCTCCAGAGGTTCTGACAGTTCATCTGATGCTATTAAACTTAACTAGAATTCAAAAGTGTCTTCTAATACTAAACACTAAAACTTCACTGCGCTTTAAAAAACGTTTAAATGGAGTTAATTTGGCAGCATTATTGTTCACAGCCTCACTCAGCCACCTAGTTGCCATGCCAAGTGTATTTTCAAAACCATTAGGCAGAGACTTCCGGCCAAGATGGAGGCTTAGACGGACACGCTAGGTCTCCCTCTACAACTAGAGAGGAATACAACTACTTCAAAACAAAGGATAACTAGAAATTCCAGAAAATAAAACTACACGGAAGCCCAACATATGAAGTTATAAACCAGCGGTGCCATTTGGGCAGGTAAGAGTTAAAGAGAGCAGCGCTGTTTGCGGTCAGTGCGGGGCGGCGAAAAAGCCCGGAGGCAGTCAAGCCCCTGGCAGTGCGCGACCCCAGCGCTGGGGAAAACAGCCACCGCATCGCCTTGAACAGTGAGGCCCAGGGGGGCGGGAGGATGGATCCCGGTCTCCTGGCTGAATAACTGTGTGAAACCATCTTGGACCCCCGCCCCCAAAGAAAGCACCACAGGGCTGCGAAATAGGTCGCAGACAGGCGCCGGTCGCTGACTTATGACGCGTACACAGGCACTGCCCCCGACAGCCGGCCCAAGAAAACAAAAAGCATCTGTCAAAATGAGGCAGACAACTATAGAAATCCCGGTGACACAGCTCACCAGGCAACAGATAGAGAACCTGACAGATGAACAGATAAGAAACCTGTCAGAGGCTCAGTTCTGGGCCATTGTTATCAGGTGGCTTACAGAATTCACAAAAGAGCAGGAAAAAGATATGAAAGAAGCGAAAACATTCATAACGAAAGGAACAAAACCACATACGAGACAGATGGTGAGGAAAAAAAATCCAGAGTTCATTTCAACAAACTGGAATATGGAGAAGGAACAAGAAGTCAACCAATGCAGAGAGAGGAAATGGGAAGCAACAATGAGAGGATCAGAAACCTCTGGGACAGCTATAAAAGGCCCAACATAAGAATCATTGGTTTGCCAGAGAGTGAGGAAGATGAACTAGAACTTGAAAAATTGAGTGAAAATATAATAAAGGAGAACTTCCCAGACTTGGGGAAGGGAATAGACTTGCAGGTCCAGGAAGCAAGGAGAGTTCCCAAGAGACTGGACCCAGGGAGAACCACTCCAAGACACATTATAATCAAAATGTCAAAAATTAAAGATAAAGAGAGAATCTTAAAAGCAGCAAGAGAGAAGAAAAGAATTATGTACAAAGGGGTCCCAATTAGACTATCAGCTGACTTCTCAAGGGAGACCCTACAAGCAAGAAGGAACTGGCAAGAAATATTCAAAGTAATGAAAATCCAAAACCTACAACCACGAATACTCTATCCAGCGAAACTGTCATTCAGAATAGAAGGACAGAGAAAGTGTTTCCAGGACAAAATAAAACTGAAAGAGTTCATTAGATCCAAACCACTGTTATATGAGATGTTAAAGGGACTGGTTTAAAAAACAGAAGCTAGGGAGATGAAACAAAGGCAAACTAAACAGGCAACGAGAGTGGAAAAGGAACTGTGGGTACGGGAAGCATATTGGGGGGAGGTCAACAGGGAGGGGGAGTGGGGAGAGGGAGGGAGATGATATAGGAATTGGGGATCATGGTAGGAGGGAATGAAATAGACGGAGAGAGGTTGGGAGGAACTGTATGCACAACTAATGGACATAATCTAAAAGGGGGGGACAACTGGAGGGAGGGGGGCCACCGGGTGGAGGGGAGCAGAGGGAAGGGAAATTGGCACAAATGTAATATTTTAATCAATAAAACACATTAAATCTGAAAAAAAAAACCATTAGGCAATATGCTGAATAGTTACCAATTATAACTTTAAAATGTAGGTTATAGAGAAACAGAAATACTTTAGACTACAGCTGAGATACAGTAGCCCAAGAATATATGCAAGTTTCCCAGATGGCCTAATCCCAAGAGAAAATATGTAGATGTATACTTATTATGAACCATCAGAAAGTCCTGAAAATTAATTAGTTTTCACAGAGAGAGAGAAAGAGAATAATGAGTTTTTAAAAAATTATTCTGCATATTTTCTTTAAATCTTATTTTGGAAATCAGTGGATTGAGCGTCGGCCTGCGAGCTAAGTGTCGCTGGTTCGATCTTCCAGTCAGGGCACATCAGAGAAGGAAAACTCTGACTCCAAAAAACCTCCGCTGCCTTGCGGCATACCTCTTCAGGGGAAAGGCTAAGGGAGTAAACCCCGACAGAAAATCCGGAGCTGGAGTCCCTAAGGCGGTTTGATGTTGTAGTCAATACCGGCAACTCCTGCGACTCACCTGAAGCCAAGCTGTATTGACTCCGTCTTTCCCTTGGACCCTTCAGCTGCGAAGAGAGGGGGGGTCTGCTGCATGGGCAAGAGCAGACCCTCCATATCACCCTGCCCAGGCTCTGTAGCTTCATCGCAAGATGTCGATTCAACACGGGAGGAGACAGATACCATGTCACTCCCGAGTCGGACTGCACAGCCATTCTCGGCGGTGCAGATAGACTCTTAAGAAGCTACACCATCGTCTCTCGAGACGGACGGCTGCCGACGATTTTGGAAATCAAAATTATTTTACAACATGTCTTATTAAATTTGTCATGTGACTTTGAGGAACTATATCTTTCTCCGCCATATATGTGGGAGATTAGGGGAAATGTTTTCCCTGAAGTTATGTTGAAAGGGCTCCAAATTTGAAAGTCAAGAAATATGTAGACAGATAAATTGGAGATACTTCAGTGGGTTTGTTTCCTTAATTTACCTTTTCAAATGTAAATATCTTCTTTTATCTCTTGTTTCTCTATTCACTACTCAAATTCTTTTCATTTTCTTCATTAGTCACAGTTTTAATGATGCAACCTGTATAATTGATTATTTTAGTATAACATCAGATTAGTCTTTGTTTTTCTAATTGATTCATTGTTTATGTTTTATCTGCTCAAATAGATTTTATGTTTCTTTTATCTCCGTATCACTTAGAACAATACCAGGCACTGGAATTGGTGATATATTTTTGGATTCTAAAAAAAACTTTTTCCCCCCACATAATAACATTTTTAAAATAAGGATATAGCTTATAACCCATATGTTCATTTAATGTAATATTGCTAACATTTTCTGAGAACACAAATTGATGAACATCCTAGAATTGATGAAAGTACTTTTTACCACAGAATATGTAGACTTTATCCTTAAATCAAATCAATGGCCTTACATGCATATTTTTTACTAATAAGACATTTGTGAGAGTGTTAGAAACAAGGACATAGTGACTCCCAAACCAGTAAAAAGTCATTAGTAACAAAGGGCAAATGTAATTAAAGGGTCTTAAGGGCAAATGTAATTAAAGGATCTCTGAGAAGGGAGTTGACAGCATTAGCATATCTACAAATCACAATAGGGGCATTTAGATGAACAAGTTAGATTGTAACTCCGGAGTATCCAGTCATGGAGAAATGGGGAAGAAGGAGAGGGGAAGGGAAGCTAATTGCGTTAGGGTGGGGAAGCTAATTGCTCTCACTTTAGGGCAGCAATTTCAGGGTGGGGAAGCCAAGACTATAAAACCAGTTTCCTTTGTCTACTTGGCGCGCACATTCTCCTGGCTGTGAGGGTGCGCCCAGCTCTGCAGACTCGTGAATAAAGGCCTCGCTTTACTGCTCAAGTCCTGTGTCCCAGTTTTTATTGTGAGCGTTTCTCACAAGAGTGATGTATAAAATTAGTAGTAGTGAAATGGACATCCCCACTATAGTAAGCAAGTCTTTTTCTCCCTCCTTAGCCATCCAACTCCCTCTTTCCATTCCAACTCAATGTCAAATATGACATGACCAGATTTATGCCTTATTTTTGCATGGGATTAAACAACCCCAGAAGATTGCCAGTTCAATTGCCAACCCCAGATGATTATAAAAAGGGGAACTGAGGAGTTATTCTTTAACAAGTTAAAATATTTCAAACCTAGCCTAAATAATAAGTGAGAACAGATACATAGTCTATATATCCCAAATTCCTGATATTCTTCTATCTGCCATATTATGCTATGAATGTATCCTCTCAGTAACATGGTGTGGACTAAGACTATTGCTTTAGGATCTGAAGGACCTTAGTCAAACTGAATATATAGTAAATGAATCTCATGTTTCTGAAACTAGAATGTTTGCAAAAATGACTTGTCATGCTCATTCAGTGTAATAAGTTGAGGACAGCAGATTTTGAGTCTATCAAAATGGCCTCCTGTGTATTTAATAATAGTCATGCTTAACCATATAATTAGTTATATGTTATAACTGTGAAAAAGTTTATATGAGAAAAAAAAGTCATATTAGTGTTTGGGGGAGGGGAGAATGTTCTCAATATTTGGAAAGAAATCAAGCTTGTCTAATCATCTGTCATATTGTCAGATATTCACTACAAATATATACTTAAGGATTAGATATTTATTTCTTTTCTTCCTCTCAGGTCTTTTTACATTCCAGTTATGTTTAATATCCAAAGTAAACTCCATTGATGTCAACATGTTAGAGTAGTTTCTCACCATTAAAATCTATTATAGTACTCTCTATATAGTTTCAGAGAAAAACAAATAGACCAATGAAGGACAACCCTGAGACTCATTCTAAAACTTTCATTGAAATGCACCATGGTTCAAAGAATAAATATAAATTTACTTTTTCTTTCTCCCATATCTATATTTTGCTTTTCAGACCAAGCCACAGTGACATTTTTGAGCATTACTGTGTAGATGCCTCTTTGCAACTATTTGCATTTATATTGGGCTAAAATGTCAAATTCAATCCAGAAAAAACAGCAGGGTAGACAACAAA
Organism: Furipterus horrens; assembly: GCF_987537825.1. NCBI lineage: Eukaryota > Metazoa > Chordata > Mammalia > Chiroptera > Furipteridae > Furipterus > Furipterus horrens. The sequence goes on along the minus strand of NW_028327176.1, from coordinate 131,932,647 downwards.
GAGCTGGCAATAAATATTAAACTTGAAAGTGATTTCCAATGTACCTCTTATGTAATTAGGACTTGTTTCTCTTACCTAGTCCCTCACCTTAAGTTCCTTGCTTTGGCTGACTTTAATAGGGGAGAGAAAAGAAGGTTGTCTTCAATAAAATAGATGGTACATTTAAAAGATACTACTGCTTTGTTTTATCCAAAGCAAACATGAAAGCTAATTTAAGAAAATAAGCACATATATTGGATTGACCAAAGAGTCTGTTTAGTTTTTTCCATAAAATAAGACACATTTTTTATTTCCACCAATAACTTTAATTATTTGGACATTTGAGTATGTCGGCTATGCCCCGCTATTGACTTCTAGTGGGTAGAGGCCAGGGGTGCTGCTAAACATTTTCCAATGCATCAGACAGCTCCAGAGCAAAGAATTATTTGGCCAAAATGTTAATAGTACCAAGAAACTTTGCAAACCATTTTTGACACATTTGATCAGTCACAGCACCTTCTCCATACGCTGCATAAATCTTTTTGTGTGTGTGTTTCAGTTGCGTTTTTACCTTTCTTGAAATAAAGCAAATCCTATACTGAAAATGTTGTGTATCTTCTTACATCTTCAATATTAAAGTGGCTGCACAAAAATTCACCAATTTTGATTATTTTTAATGCACACTGATATGACAGCTGTCACAATACAATCTACCAAAATTGTTTTGAATGAAGTTAAGACAACCAAGTGCTACTAGAGCCAGCACATGGAAAAAACTAAACGAACTTTTTGGCCAACCCAATAAAATTTAATTTGGAAAAATTTCTAATTTCAGATATTGACAGAAACTTTAAAAAATAAATGGTGAGGTTAATGACAAAAGTTGACCTGTGAATTATGCATCACTATTGAGATAATAAATGCTTTATAGGGGTGTTCTACCTTGGCTGATTTTGGAAATAATTTCTTTAAATATTTATGGATATTGAGGAAAGGAAAAAGTAGGAAAAGAACAGAAGAGATTTCCAGGTACCCTCTGTGGAAGATGAAAATATCTTGCTTGTTCTTTGACGAAGAACCCAGCAGCTATCAGGGAAAAAGGGTCACTTTCAGGGACATCAATAGAATATGGTTGGTGGTAGAGATAGACTGACACACATGCAGAGGAAATGTAGGCAAGTCCGAAAGGGAATCCTTCAGAGAACAATTGTCACCATCTCCATCAGAAGCTTAGGTTGAAACAACCCCCTTCCTTGGCAGGATCCCCAGTGGGAGCATCCCTCCTGGATTAGAAATGAACAGGTGCTGAGTGTTGGAGCCCCCTTTAGAGACCAGAACTTAAAACAAAAATTGAGAAGTGAGGAAGCTGGCAGTTCCTGTCATTGGTGGTGGCAGGGGAATGATAGTTCCGTATAGCAAAAGTGACATTCCTGGCTGGGGAGTCCCCTGCTTTAAGGCTGCTTCTTTTGACATTGCCTTGGCTGGGTTAGTTATTAAGAAAAAAAATAGTTTTGTCTACATTTCTGATAAGTATTTGGCATTTTCAGAAGATTACTATGAGAGTTCATGCCTAATGTTAAAGTGTTAGTGGGAATTGGACTTGCCTCTCCTTTTCCCACCTATCTTTCTTTGACACTGCAGGCCTGAAAGAGAAAAGGAATCCCTAAATCTACATCTCTCCCCTCCCCAGATTCTCCTGAGAGGACGTTTGGAAGTTGCTCATAGGGATGAGGTGATAGTCGCCAGAATGGGGTAGTGTGAGTTGCCAGTTTACCTGTGGCCTCATGAGGACAGTGGGAAATACTTGGTCCCTGGGGTCCACTTGCTCTTCGAAACTTCAGCTTCAGAATTATCTTTTGCTAAAAATGGTGATGTAAGGACAGACTAAGAGAAACTTGACTGGACTGCAAATAGATACTGGTCTGTAAAAAAGTTGGCAAGGAAAACATGAACATGTAGTTTATATGTACAACCCCAGTCTAGTTTCTTTTACCTTTGTCTTCAGTCTTCAAAGTGGAACCCATGGAGTTCTTCCTCTCTCCATCCCACTCTACCCATATGACTTCCACTTGACTCAGCATCTACTGCTGGATTTAAAGCAAGAAGAATTTTGTAGCATAAACCTCTCTCCCCACAGAGTAAGGGTTCATTCAGGGGTGCCTCAGTGTGGACTCACTCTATCAAATCACTTGGTACAGACACAATTTCCCAAATTAGGTCTCTTCTTCCTTCTTTGGCCCCAAGTCATAGATTCATGTTCTTTTTCACTCAACTTGCTAAAGTTCAATAGCTTCATTTAAATCACCTCATATTTAGCTTTTAGCCAGAAACAAATAAAGAGGATGGTTTTGTAAAGAAAATGATTAGAGAGAATCTTTTTTTCCTAGGTACTCAGCACTTCATTCGTGAGCTGAGTTCAGTTCAGTTCTGGAGAGGCTGTTCACTTGGACCTGATCCCTCTACCCATCCACATAAATACCTTCTCCAAGTATCATTCTAGAGTAAAACCTTACCCTTGTCTTTTTTTATGCCCTATTTATAGAAATAACTTGAGTTTGTTCACAAAAATGATAAATACAAGAAAACAACACAATAGAAATAAAAATAGAGAATGAATAGATTTTGAGGAGCAAAGTAGATACTGAAACCCCTATCATCACTGAGAAGGAATATAAAACTGAGCTTTAAGTTTCCTGGCAGTAAAGGCAAAAACGGGAATATAATACTTGGAATAATGAAACATACTAACTCATTAGAAGAGATAGAGGTTATCCTCCTATCTGAGAGAAATGTTTTATAGGGGAGCTGTCTGGAAGGCAGGGCATGGTTCCATGGATAATGCTTTCAGCCAAAGCTTTACAAATAATGAAGAGAGGGTTCTCATATAACCATGTATGAAGTAACATTCACAGAGAGAAGAGTAGTTCACTTTGATGAGATGAATCACAGTAGCCTTCTCTAAAGAGAATGTCACATTAGCACAGTGTAACTTAGCCAGGTAGAAACAAGAGAATGGGGATTTTCTGGAAACAAAGGCATAGAGTTCATAAAATTCTGATAGTCAGTTGCATGCCCATTGAAGCATCAAAAACCTGGTAGTATTGGAACAACAGGACATTGGGAGCACAAGATAGTGCAGTATAGCACCAGGATGCACATCCTGGGTGTCCTACCTTTGGTGGATAGTCTACAAATTTGTGTGAACCATGATCAGGGGTACTTGTGGCTCTTCCAGCTCAGTAGATTATTTCTTTACTATAAGTAAGCCTTTGTTCAAATTAGAAGTCAGACCCGTAATTCTTCCCATGTAGAGCAGAAGATGTGGGTTCTTTCTGTACACAGGCTCAGACTAACTGTGGGGTGGAGGGGCTATTTTGTTTGTATTCCTGAATCTTTCAGACAAACTTCAGGTTTGCTTTTGTCTCTATACCAAAAGTCTGATGAGCCATGCGAAAGAGGGCATCTTTTAGTGAAATTAGCTTCCCTGTGGCCACAAGTAGTCCAAGGGAGTCAGTCCTCAGCAGAGCACGGAGATTCCTAGAGAAATAAATTGTCTCAGTGTCATGTGCCTCTTAAGAGGTTTGTAGCCAGGGCTAGGAAACTGGGGAGCACTAGGTTTGAAAGTAAAACAAATGTGTTGCATGTGATGCCTAAGGAGGAGACCACCTTCATTAATAACCCCTTCAGACTTACTGATAAGATGAAGACAACTCTGTGTCAGGTCACCTTAGGTGGGGAAGAGCCTACATTTAACAGTTGGCCTGTATGGTTTTGTGGTTGCAGTTGGTTCTGGATATGCCAAGAAATTATTAAGCATTTGAAAATCACATCTAGTAGAAAAGATTGGAAAGGATGGCAGCAGAAAGTGCCATTAAACCCCCAAACTAGAGCTTCCTCTCCCCTTGCATCTAATTTCACAAAAGGGAGGAATGATGCAAGTCTTTGAGCTCAGCCACAAAAAAGGCAAATTCAGCACTCTCACAAAAAAAAATTATTGGGCTATCCTGAGCTTTAATTCTACATTCCTTTTGTAGGTTTTTATTGAAATTTCTGTAATAGCATAGAATCATCACTTTTAAAAAAATGCTTGGCATTATGACTTGTGAATGATAACTCTAACTACTTCTCCAGGGTAAAATTCCCACAAATGGCTTATTGATGAATCAATTTCCCTGAATGCCAATTACCATTATAAGATGTTACCAAGAGATATGCTAATTCCTCTTCAGAACACTATTGCTTCATGTCCATTGCTAATCATGGAAGGAAACGCTATGCTAGTGTATAAGACAAAAATAACCCCAAAGCTAGCAGTCACCTGCATTCATGATAACAGAGTTTGAAGATACACTCTAACCTGTCAAAGACAGTTTCAAACCACATGCATAAATGTGGACTAGATATTCTGAGCTACTTCTTGAATACAAGTTAGGCACATTTTGAAGCAGAGTTAAGACCTTGGGTCCCTGGTGTTCTAATACAACATTGCTGCCTTAATTAAATGATTAGCACTAGTATAACCTGAAGAAATGAATGTAACCTCCAAATTCACTTAAGGGTTGGTAAAAGTTTTGCAATAGGAAAATTTGGTTTAGCTGAAAATGTCTGTCATTGTAAATAGTAATTCAGAAGAAGAGATGATAGTCTGGCTCCAGCAAAAGCCTGAATGAGACCCTGAGTTTGGACAGAGCAGAATAATGAATAAAAGTTGGGAGGTGAACTGCCTCAAGGCATTGTATGAACCAATCAGAAGGAACAAGAATTATGTGTATTTATTTAATTGATGATTGGAACTAATATGTGTAAAATTCTTATACAGGGGAAATGTTTTTGGCATTTTTTGTCAAAATTTTAATCCAGCTGTCTCTTATATCTCTGTTTCATGACAGCACTTCTTTCTAAGGCCTGCATAGTGATGGCTTCAGCTGCTAATGCACTTAGCTACTGGAGGCCAGCCCCATACAAGGCCGTCCTCACTGGTTATTACTAGAACCCACAGAAATGCTCACAGGTTCCACAAACCTACCCCGCTGTACCATATCACCTCCTGACCCCTCCCCAGTGCTGCTGTCTCCTCACCCCACTGCCCACTTTCTTTCACTGCTTCTCCCAAATATGGTCCAGATCTATCCTTCACTTCTCTAAAGCACACCTAAGTCCAGAAAATCATGTTTAACCAAATTTTAATGCTTGTTCAGAAGTCACAAAAAGGAATTAAAGTATAGAAAACTTAAAAAATTGGTACAAAACTAGACTATGTCGGAGGTCTCTAGATTATGCCTTTTATGGTCCCTTATTGGTCTCTCCTTAGGTCATGACTTTCTTTGCAACTGCCAGTGCCATCCTGACCTTCCCTCAACACTCAGTGCAAGCCCCCAACCCATCAGGTTTCCTCTTACTCCCAGACTCACAGCAGTTTCTACTGGATGTTACCCCTCTCAAGAGAAAAAATGAGCCTGGGCTATTAAACTCACCCCCCCCCCAACTTTTATCACTTAAAATTTTTTTTTTTTTATTGCTTCTTTGCTTAACCATAAAGCCAAAATAAGTGATCCTAATACAAACAAGGGCAATTTTCTCTTAAAGTTGAACTCATATCTAGACCTCTAAAAGAAGTTTCAGGTTTGTATCCCCAACCCTGCTTTCAAAGAATATGAAGGGTCCAGCCTCAGGTACAGAACCCAGTAAGATGAAGCATAGGCATTCTTGACATTATCATAAATGGTACAATCCCCATTGTTAAAACAACAAAAAGCAGTTGAGCCTATCAAATTTCCCCCGCACAATTACAATGGTCGCATTTCTTTCAACATCCTGAGAGAATATCTCTTGAAAGAAAAATCTTAGTGGGAGAGGCTTTGGACCAGAATAAGGTCAGATTTCTGACAGTATTATGGAATTGTATCAATAAATTAATAATCTGAAGCTTACTTTCAACCATTCCTAATCACCCAGTGGAAGGCTTTGTGTACTCCCACTGACACAGCAGAGAAACTACTATCCATTTGTGTCTTCTTAGTGAGATTAGCATCACTTGAAGCCATGGTTTCTTATTTAAAACTGTTACCTCAAAGACTTCTTTTGTCACGCAGCCTTCTCTGACTCCTCCATTTTGCTAGAAGCCTTTAAATTATTAAGCAATTATGTCATGTTTCCTTTACTTCTGTATGAAATGAGCTTAAGACTAGGTTTTGCCAATTTCCTTCAGTATGGCAGTATTTATTGATGATGTACATGGTTCCTTGGCCATCTGTAGTAGGTTATTTTCCTGTGTTCTTAGGCTCTATTTCCTTTGTAGAGAGGTCATTTCCTTGTGTGTACATGATTTCTTTCACACACAACCTAGCCTTTCTCTGTAGGGCTCCCCATCCTGACCTCATCTATTATCTAGAGGGTGACAAACCCCTGACTTTTCACATGTAACCCCCTTCTTTCTTTTTTTTCTGAAATCCTCCAACCCTTGCCCTAACCCAGATAATCTTGCACTGCTCATTTTTGCTTATTAGATCATGGACAGTGTCATATATTGGTCTGAAATTTGTCAATAGCAATATAGCATCTGAAACTACAACCCTTTAACCTTCTGAAATAAAGGGGTGTAGCATCTAAAGCCATGACCCATTAGCTTTCTGAAGTAATGGTGTGTTTTAAATCCATGTTCATGAAAATACTGTAATATAGCTTCCCTTAGATCTCATTCCATTTCTAACCTAAAAGTACAACTGGCTGTATAATCTCATTGGGTTCTATGGGTTTACCTCTTAAAATCTGCCTTCATTTTTTAAAATATCGCTCCTATTTATGTTCAGAACTTTTGTTTATCTTATTGCCATCTTAAATGTAGCATTCTCATAAATTGATAGTGTTTCAGAAGGGAGCTGGGCTTGAGATCAGAAAATGAGAGTTAAAATCTATCACTTAACATTCACATAATATTAGGTAGGTTCTTCAGCCTCTTCTAAGCTTTAGTTTCCTCATCTTTAAAAGGAATCAGATAGTGATCTTGCACAGATGTTACAAGAATTCAAACAGATCATGAAGCTGTACATATACTCTTTAAGATCTGTTAATTACACTTGAGGACATTTCACATGACATAAGAAAGATCAGCCAAATGATGTTGAAGCACTTTCAGGTGAGTCTTAATATGTGTACTATGTATATGCCACACAATCAGATCATTCTCTTCCCCTGTTATCCTAACCAACCATTGACCTGGGAAGGCTCTAATACCTTACTTATCCAGGTATAATAGCTCTAGAGTTTCTGTAAAAGCAGCAAGTAGGGGTAATATTCTAGTATTGGGAGGGGGGTGTTAAGGAGCACTACATTTGCACAGTACTGGGGAATCTTCTTATTTGTATCAAAGAATTGGTGAAGCTGGTGAAGTTTACGAGGGTCTCAAAGTCCCCCTGATCCCTCCCTTTCTTGGTGCTGCCATTGGATAGGTACAAAGAAGAGAAGGAGCTACCTTTATTTTGAGAAATCAGCCATTGAACAGGCTACCCAGGGCAGCCCTTGGTTTGGACATGGCAGCCAGAAGAAAGCATTATGCTTGTACTTTCTAAGTCTGTAGGAAAACCTTTCTCATTAGAGTAGGGGAGTTGAGAAACACATACAGCATATTGAGTCCCACCATTTCCCATTTGAAACCTCATTATCTGAAAGTATTCACTTCTAGAGAGAGCAGCATATCCACTCTTCAGCCCACTCAAGGTTTTTAACACTCTTTCCACCAAAAAGTCTTAATGTACTATTCAGGACAGATTCTTTTCTCTCAGTTTGTGCCACAGACTTTAATCATATTCAGATCCAAAAGGCAGCATCATCACCACAATTTGCAAGAATGATAATTTCTATATAAGGTCTGTCCAGAAGGTATCCAGCCATGTAATATGAAAAATAGAGACATTTATTGAAGAAGATACAAGATACAAGAAACATTGTGCATAGGACAATGACGCCTCAGTCCCCTTCAAAGTAGGCACCTTGGGACCTCATACAGTTCTCCCAATCTTCATCAGCTGCCCCATCGTATTTTCCTGAGTCTCACTGATGGCCTGAAATTCTTCCCTTGCAAAGGTGATTTTAGTTTGGGAAAAGCCATAAGTTGCAGGGCACCAAATCTGGGCTGGAGGGGGCTGGCTTTCACCTGGGTGATTTGATGTTTTGCCAAAACACTTTGCACAAGACATGATGCATGAGAGGGTGCGTTGTTGTGATGAAGTTGCCAATCACCAGTTGCCCATAACTGCAGCTTTCTGAATCACCTGAATAGTTTCTGTGGAGGAATGTTCAAGCTTAATGCAAAATTTGATGCAGACTCGTTGCTCTTCTCACTCAGTCATTTTGAATGTGATGGCCACACAGTACACATGCTCACTCATTGGTGTCTTCTGCCCCCAGTGGCTAGTACAGTGAACTTGTCATTATTCACACATGCACATTCCAGTCCACTTTCCTTGGCTGCCAGGTTACATCAATGTCATGCAAATCATTCTCATATTAACAATGGCTGTACTTTTTCCAGACAGACTTATTTACCAGATATTACACTAGGCACAGAAGACACAAAGATTTTATTATGCAATTGGAGTTCTCAAAGAGTTTATATTTTAAATAGAGAGGTAAGAAAAATGTTAAAGAAGAAATAAAAGAGCATAAATCAACTGCAAGTATATCTGTACAGAAGACAAGAGAGGTGGTAGAGATCGATGTGGGGTTTGGTGGTTATAGCACAGGGTGCTAATTCCTCCTTTTCCCCCCCGACATTCTCTGCACCTCCCATTTCCCAGAATTTCCTCCTTTTTTTTTAAGTAATAGGATTCTGAATTTTAGCTGGGATCAGGATCCCAGATAGAGACTACATTTCCCAGCCTCCCTTACAGATGGGTCCAATAATACTGCCCAATGAGATGTGAGTGGCAAATGATAGATGCAACCTTCAACTCAGCCTGCAAGGGAAGCTACTTTATCCTCAACTTTCTCTTGCCTTTACTGTAACCTAGAATGTGAGCCTGTGCCTTTGCCCTTTCTGAAGCTCTCACCATGTGAATGAAGAGAACAACAAGACAGAAGATCTCTGAACTATATTATAGACAAGAATGTCCTAGTTATCCCAGACTGTCTGCCTACCTCTACACTATTACATAAGAAAAGAAATAAATACACTTCCGGACAAGATATAGACATAGATAGACATGCTGTGTCTCCCTCCGCAACTAAGAAGGAATACAACTACCTCAAAACTAGAGATAACCAGAAGTTCCAGAAAATCAAAATGCATGGAAGTCCAGCAAACAAGGATATAATGAAGAAATACTTATCCAGACAGGTAGGAAGGGCAGAGCCCAGGCGGAGAAGACATGGTGTGGTGGTGACAGCAGTGGCAACAGCAGCAGGCCGGTGGAAAGTGCAGTTACATGATTTAAAAAGTCAGGAGGGACACCTGGGGAGCATTCCCAGCTCCTCACCAGAGCAGCTCACTGTCCTAGCTCCAGGGAAAATCAAGCCTCATTGCTTTTGACTGTGCAAACCAGTGGGGGTTGAGATGGAGGCAGAAACTGCTGGTCTCTCAGCAGAGTCCACTTGTTTAAAGGGCCCCCATGGACCTAGAACATCCACAGACCCACCCACTCTGGGAGTGATGGCCAGGGAAGCAGCTAGAGGGGCACCAGTCCAGTGCAGAGGTGGGAGAGATTCCTGGAAAAGGGGCAAGTGCTGGGCAATGACATTGCTCCTTATCAGACCCCTCCCCTGCATTCAGTGCCACAACGTGGTGAAACAGGTCACCCATTACTAACAAATACCTAAGGCTCTGCCCCTTACAACATAGTAGGAGCGACAGCTCTGCCTGGGACATGGAAGCAAACAAACACAGGAGACTTCCAGCCAAAATGGAGGCCTAGACTGACACACTCCGTCTCCCTCCACAACTAAGAAGGAATACAACTACCACAAAACCGGCAATAACCAGAATTTCCAGAAAATAAATGGAAGTCCAACATATGAAGTTATAAAGAAGTGATGCTCATCCAGAGAGGTAGGAAGGGTGAAGCTGGGGAGGAGAGGTCAAGCTGTGCTATCCATGGCAGCAGCAGTTACAGCAGCAGGACAGCAGTAAGCACAGACATCTGTATTTAAGGGGGGGCGAGAAGCGCCTGGGGAGCACCCCTGGCTACAGACCAGACCCGTCAGCTTGCGATTCCAAAGCCAGGGAAGGCAGACCCTCATTGCCTTGGACTGTGAGGCCCAGTGTGGGTGGGGATGGAGGAGGAGGCTCCTGGTCTCTCAGCAGAGATTGAACAGCAGGAATCCATCTTGGACCCCCACTCCCACAGAAAATGCCTGGTTGTGACAAGTGCACAGGGCTCTGCCCCCTATAGCATAGGAGGTGTGACAGCCCTGCCCAGGAAGCAAAGGTAAACACAAAACTGTTCAGGATGGCACAGATCATGATAGAGATCCCAGTGACGCAGCTGACCAGACAGTAAATTTCTAATCTAACAAAGTAGCAGATAGGAAATCTTTCTGAGGCTCAGTTCAGAGCTTTGCTTATAAAAGTGCTTACAGACTTAACAGCAGATCTTAAACAAGACAGGGAAGGAATGAAGGCTAGTCATGCTGAAATGAACAAAAACACATACGAAACTAGTGGTCAGGGAAAGAAACCAGGGAGCAAATCAACAAATTGGAACATAGGGAAGGAACAAACAGTCAACCAGTGCAGAAAGAGGAAACGAGAAGTGAGGAAAATGAGGAGAGGCTCAGAAACTTATCGGACAGCTATAAGCAGGCCAACATCTGAATCATAGGGTTGCCAGAAGGTGAAGAAGAAGAACTAGAAATGAAAAAATTATGTGAAAAAATAATGAAGCAGAACTTCCCTAACCTAGGGAAGGAAATAGATTTACAGGTCCAGGAAGCATAGAGAGTTTCAAATAAACTGAACCCAGGGAGAACCACACCAAGACACATTATAATCAAAATGTCAAAAATTAAGAATAAAGAGAGAATCTTAAAAGCAGCAAGAGAGAAGAGAATTACATACAAAGGGGTCCCAATAAGACTCTCAGCTGATTTCTCAAAAGAAACTCTGCAGGCAAGAAGGGACTGGCAAGAAATATTCAAAATAATGAAAAGCAAAAACCTACAACCACGATTACTCTATTTAGCAAAGCAGTCATTCAGAATAGAAGGGCAGAGAAAATGCTTCCAGGACAAAGTAAAACTGAAGGAGTTCATCAAATCCAAACCACTGTTATATGAAATGTTAAAGGGACTAGTTTAGGAGAAAAAGGATCAAAACTATGAACATTAAAATGAAAACTCTATCACAACAACCAACAACAGAAGCTAGGGAACCAAAACAAAGGCAAACTAAGTAGGCAACGAGAGTGTGAAAAGAATTATAGGTATGGGGAACATTATGAGAGGAGGTCAGCAGGGAGGGAGGAAAGGAGGTAGATGGTACAGGAATTAAGCATAGTAGGAGGGAGTGGAGTAGACAGGAAGATGTTGAGAAAAACTATATGCACAACCAATGGGCATGGACTAAGGAGGGGGGACAGCTGGAGGGAAGGATGTCACTGGGTGGAGGGGAACAAAGGGGAAAGAAAGTGGGACACAACTGTAACAGCATAATCAATAAAGCATATTTTTAAAAAAAGGAAATAAATACATTATTTTAGTTTGTAAATTCTTTGGTTTCTTTATTATTATGGGTTAACCTGTCGAAAGGTAGCAGGGAAGCTTCATGATGAAATGGCTTGAGGGATGGCTAAGATTTAGATTACCAGGAAGTAAAAATGAAGAATGGAGAAAGGGAAAAAAAATGAGAATTTTCACCTGAAGAAAAATAAGAGCTAAGATATGGATGTAGTACATGACATTCCTGAGGAGAAGCTGATGGCATAATTTGCTTAAAACTAAAGATATACATCAGAAAAAATTAAAAAGTTCAATTTGGGTTTGGACCAAATTGTGGGAGCACTTGAATAAAAGCTAAGTAAAGTAAAATTCTTCACATGGGAAATGGGAGCAGTGTTTTAATAGAAAACCTGTCTGAAGGGCATTGAATGAGCAGAAGCAGCTCACAGAGATCCCCACTAACTAGGAGGACTAAGGAAAGGTGAGCCTGAGCTGGAATAGAAAGGAAGAACAGATCTGGGCAGACGTTCGCTTGCCTTGGTGACTATTAGGATATGTGGAGGGATGAGGTTTTGAGCCTGGGTGACTGGAAGATAGTGATAACAGAGAGGAGGTAGTTTTTAAAAAATACGCTTATAAAGAAAACTTCAGTTTTATATACTCTAAGATAGCAGTGCATCTGTGAGGAAATATGCAAGAGCAGAAATGCAAAATTAAAGCTCTGGGGATCTGTTCACATTGAAGATATATAATTAGAGGCATCTGAAGGAGAGACTAAAGCCATAAGAAAAGGGATAACACAGAGAGAGATGAAAAAGAGGAAAACAGTGTCACCGAACGAAGGTCAATGGAAATTTTTTGACAAAATAAGGGCTAAAATAATAGGGGCTAACTGACAAGGGAATAGACGAGAGGGAAAGTAACTATAAAAATATAAGATTAAACTTGGCTCCTGGGTTTATGTTCTTTTTTATCTAACTTTACTTAAAATCTCATTTTTCCCTAAAATCTGTTCTTTTTATTTCTCTCTGCTGCCAAAACACCCATCACATCCTGCCTTGATCTACACAAACTCCTTCTTATTGGCCTGTTTCTCATCAGCTCCCTACTCTAATCTTTGCCAAATGTTACTGCCAAGTCAGCTTTCCTTTCCTGCTGTTCAGACTATGTTTCTCCCACACCGCTTTGGCTACTCTTCACCTTCCAGCCTCCCCACGACTGTGCACCTGCTTACAATTCTTCCTCATCCTTCCTGCAGCCTTCAGGCCACACCCCACCCCCACACCTTCCTCTGGCCCTGTCATCTCCTCTGGCATCTGTAGATATCAGATTCAGGCCTCATAACTTCAGGCCAATATCCTACATTGTTGTCATCCTCCCCCACAGACCTTCCAACTTGTGCACATCAACACAGCTCCTATTCTTGCTGCAAAGAATCCCAGCATATCCACTTCCTTTATGAAGCTTGCTTGCTTTAATAACTGTATGCTGTGTACTGCTTTCCCCCAGAGGATACAAAAGAGTATTGCTTGTACTGTATTCTTTCCTGTCCCTATAAGCTCTAGGGCCCTAAATTGTTTGTTCTGGAAGATCATGATTTCATTACTGTCAGATGATTTCTGTTCCTTTTAAAGTCTTTAGTGGTGTTACCTTGGAGTACTGCACGAATAATACAAATCTGACAACGCCTCTTTGATGAGAGGGCTTAAACTCAACCAGTTTGTTCAAAAACAACTTCAGTTTTGTCTCAGTAATGCCTGGAAGAAAACCACATCTGTCCAAAAATAGGAGAAGATTAATGTATAGAAAGAAAACTGTGATGTTTCTATTGTCCTCAACAAATAATGCACAACAACAACAACAACAAAAATGTATCTGAGTGAAAGAGAAATTCAGTGGGCATCATAGGTAGCTCATTATAACTCTTCTATGGCTATGGAAACTTTTCTCAAGGATATATCCTACTACTATCATATAAAAAACAATTTGCATTGCTACCTTTGAACCTTTGCTCACACGTTTTACTTCACAAAGATACATTTTTCATAAAAAAAAAAAATACACACACACACATATATACTCACTGCTGAATTTAGAGGATTAACTTCAAATAAGGTCTATATTTATAAATACATAGATGCAAAAAGTAATAAACTAGAATATATGACTCTAAGAGCATGATTTAAATGAATGTTGCTTATTCATAAGTTCTCCTTAAGAAGAAAAAAAAACGACTATGAATCATTTATTAAATGCACTTGATATTTTCACAAAATTTAGAAGTTGAATATCCTTTTTTTTTTTTTTTTGCATTTTATTTCCTTTAAATGGTGGTGGGGCAGGGACCCCTGATATTCAACATCCATGCTTCATTTTCAACAAAAATCAGAAAATTGTCAAAGACAAACTGTTTTTCATCATACAAATGACTTGATCACAGGTAATAAAATTGTGCAAACCTCAAAGCCTAAATAACCATGTAAATAGGTTCTATGTTTTTTGAGACAGATGGTGGATCACAACAGTGATGGTTATGAATTCCAAAAAGATTGTCCTCCAGAATATAACAAAAAAAAAAAGAAAGAAAGAAAAAAATGACTGAAGTGATTTCAAATACAGTTAAAGTGAAACCAAAATAGAAAAATCACATAAATTTTTAACAGATCAAGAAGACAGAAACAGAGAACATAAAGATTGTATTAAAACTACTCTGGGAAGAACACCATTTTTAGTTGAAATATTATGATATGTTAAAGAAATTGAAATATGTTTCAACAGGATGAGCAATGCTATCTGTTTTATTCCATGTCATGCCCAAGACAATAGAAAATCGCAGCCTACTGTGTCTACCAACCAACCATCTTATCATTTGCTAGAGGTATGCCCACTGATCCCAGTCACTGTTGGGACCTCTTAATCTCCTGTATCTAGCTGGAACTATAATGGAAGAGAGTTAAAGTCTAATTAATGCAATCTTGCATTTCAGTAAAACTCAAAGAAACCCAGATTAAAGTATAAACTACTCTATGGAGGGAAGGATGGACAGTCATTATTTGTTAAAAGGTCAATAACAAGTGCACTCCAGGCACATGTGGGCAAATATGATGTAGCAAAGAAATCAGGAGTGTTAATTCCAACACTGAATCCCTTGATATGTAGTCTCAGGTCATTTAGATATATTGTTTTATATGTACACACACACATGCACCTGCATACATCCCCAGCCTCATTTGCCACAACTCTTTATCATTTTCCCTACACTCCAGTTCAGCTAGTCTTCTCTCAGGATGTGTCATGCTCCTTCCTGACTCAGAGACTTTACACCTGCTCTTCCTTTGCCTGAGCTTTCCTCCCCATTAACCATGGTAATTCCTATTCAGGCTTAAATCACCTTTGTCATTTCTCCTACTATACAGATTCATTGAAACTTGCAGATTTCCTTCAATATAGTCATCCCAGTTGTGGTTAATTGTAATGTCTGTATCTTGGGTAAATGACAAACTCCATAGAAGAGGGATCTTCTCTGTTTTGCTTTTTTTGCACAAACTGTATTCCTAGTGCCTAGTATAGGAATAGCTAATGAATGTTATTTGAATGAAAGGATGAGTGAAGGATTCTCCTGGTAAGGTATTATTTGAACACTTTACCAAATCCTGGTGCTGCATATGCAGAGATCAATGCCTTGAGGTCCAAAAGGAAAGCCTCTTCTTCATATATAATTGCTTGGCTTTGTTTACCTTGGGGATACAGATGCAAACTTCAAGGCTTTCCCTGTGGATATTTTGGTGAGCAGGAGAATAACAGATGCCCAGAATATAGAATTAGATGGGAATTGGAAAATGTCTCTGGTCTAGTTTGCTTGGAGAGGGAAATGACTGCTCTCATTAATCTTAGTTGGTGTGCAATGGAGACCTCATGGACTACGGCAGGGAGAGATCACCCCAACACACAGACTGTAAGTGGCAAGTAACAGAGGGTCTTCATGAGACTTGGAGTGATTTCATGGAAACCTGGAGCATATTTTAATCTACTTCAATGTAAGGTCTTTGATTATTTTAACATAATGCAGTGTGGTCATAGTATTTATGAGAGAAGATCCCCTGGTATTGGGAGTAGGATGATTTTAACAAAGGCCATCAAGATGAGTCTGGACCAGTGGAAGATCTAAGTAACACCCACAGATCTAAGAGGAAAAGTGCTGGATTTCTGATCAAGATGGAGGCATAGGAAGACACACTTCACCTCCTTGCACAACCATTAGAAGGATCACAACTAACCTCATAACAAAAACACCCAGAACTGCCAGAAAATCAAACTGTATGGAAGGCCAACAACCGAGGATTTAAAGAAGTCACATTCATCCAGACGGGTAGGAGGGGCAGAGATGGGGAGCTGGGGAAGAGAGGATGTGCTGTGTCAGCGGTGAGGCAGTGGAACGGATGGTCCCACATTCACATGTGGTGGATAAAAATCAGGGGATACCCTGTGAGCAAGCAATCCCAGCCCCAGATCAGACCTCACAGCCCAGGGTTCCAGTGCTGGGAAAAATAAAGCCTCATAATTGCTGACTGTAAAAACCAGTGAGGGTTGGGGCAGCAGAATAAACTGCTGGTTCCTCAGGAGAGTCTGTTTACAGGAATCAGACAGACCCAGAACATATGCAAACCCACCCACTCTGGGAACCACCACCAGGGCAGCAGCTGGAAGGGTGCCAGTCGCATACAGGGAGTGGGATAAAGTGACTGGAAATGGAGCAAGTGCCTAGTGAGCTTCCAGAAGTCAGGCAGCAGTGAGATTTTCCCCTCTCTGACCCCTCCCCTCCCACACATGGAGCCACAAAGTGGTGAAATGGGTTGCCCTGCCCTGGCGAATACCCAAGGCTCTGCCCCATACAATTTAATAGGTGTGCTAAGATGGAGTCAAAGTGGCTCTACCTATGTACACAGAAACAAACACGGGAAGCTGCCAAATTGAAGAGTCAAAGAAACATGGCCCAAATGAAGGAACAAAACAGAACCCCAGAAAAATAGCTAAGCAAAGCAGAGAGAGCCAAACTATTGGATGCACAGTTTAAAACACTGGTGGTCAGAAAGCTCAGAGATTTCATTGAATATGTCAAAAGCAAAAGGGAAGAAATGAAGGCTACACTAAGTGAAATAAAGAAAAATCCACAGGGAACCAACAGTGAAGGGAAGGAAGCCAGGATTCAAATCAACAATTTGGAACATAAGGAATAAATACACATTCAACCAGAACAAAATGAAGAAACAAGAATTCAAAAAAAAAAAAAAAATGAGGAGTGTAAGAAAACTCTGGGACATTTCCAAAAGTGCTAACATCTTAATCATAGGAGTTCCAGAAGAAGAAGAGGAAGAGCAAGAAATTGAAAACTTGTTTCAAAAATTGAAAGAAAACTTCCCTAAGTTGGTGAAAGAAATAGTCATACAACTCCCAGAAGCACAAAGAATCCCAAACAAGTTGGACCCAAAGAGGACCCCACCAAGACACATCATAATTAAAATGCCAAAGGTTAAAGACAAAGAGAGAATCTGGAAAGCAGCAAGGGGATGGCAAAGAGTTACCTACAAAGGAATTCCCATAAGACTATCAGCTGATTTCTCAAAAGAAACTTTGCAGGCAAGAAGGGATTGGCAACAAGTATTCAATGTGATGAAAAGCAAGGACCTACAGCCAAGATTACTCTATACAGAAAAGCTATCATTTAGAATGCAAGGACAGATAAAGTGCTTCCCAGACAAGGTAAAGCTAAAGAAATTCATCATCACCAAGCTATTATTATATGAAATGTTAAAGGAATTTATTTAAGAAAAAGAAGATCAAAACTATGAACATTAAAATGACAACAAACTCACAACTATCAACAACTGGATTAAAAAACTAAAATAAAAACAGACTAAGCAAAGAACCAGAACAGGAACAGAATCATAGGTATGGGGATCATTTGGAGTGTTATCAGCTGGGAGGGAGAAGGGGGAGAAAGGGAGAAATGGTGCAGGGATCAAGAAGCATAATTAGTAGGAACACAATAGACAAGGGGATGTTAAGAATCGTATAGGAAATGGAGAAGCTAAAGAACTTATATGCATGACTCATGGACATGAACTAAAGGGGAAGGTGGGGTTCTTGGAGGGAAGGAGAGTACCAAGCAGAGTAGGGCAAAGGAGAAAAACATTGGGAAAACTGTAATAGCATAATCAATAAAATATACTTAAAAAAAGAAGAAAAGTGCTACTATTGTCAAAGTTCATTGCTGATTTACTATGTTATACATTATGAGAAACTAGTTCACTGAGACCCGACTCTTTGTAGACAGACCTATCAGACAATCTTGCTCAAAATTGTATTTCTAAGTTTATATAGTATTAACATTCATGCATGCTTTCATTTTGTCCCACAGACCACCAGTAAATTTGGGAAATATTTTACCTGTAATGCCTTCTTGGAGAGTAACAATGTGTGCAGCACATTGATGTGCAGTTGTGCACTAAAGAAGTCTTCAACTTATTTGACTGCGAAAACTTCTATTTTGGAAAGCATTTATGTGTTAATCAGAATGGCCTTAGGAAGGTTACTATATTGAACAACCTCTAACCCTCAGTGGCTTAAAGTTTATTTCTCTCTCTTGCTTCATACTCATTGTTGGTTAACCAGATATCCTGGGCCATACAGTCGTCACGTGGGAATCTAAGCATTTCTGATTGCTCTAGCAGAGAAGGTGAATTGGAGGAGATACTGCTCCATTATGTGATCACTATCTGTCCCATGAGCTTGACCCAGGCCTGAACAGAGGTTGCTTTCCATAAATCCCTCTTAGAGACCATCTGAATGTAATTGATGTTTATTCCGACATAAATCAACACCCTTCCCTGCCTCCTGTTATGTGCTGGTTCCTGGAACAAGTTGTTGTTTTGACCTGATCAAGCATGTAATTTTCATACCTGGTAGCATTCATGCACTAATACCTGCAATTATCCCCCTCTTCACCCTAAATAATTCTTTGGCACCTGGTAAGTGACCCAGGGATCCATTTTGTCTTTAAGGCTCCCAAGACATGCCTCATATGTAAGTTTCCCTTAATAAACTATTACAGGATTGTAGTGACCAGACTCTTTCTTTGTTCTTTCTCTGCCTTCTGTTTACAAAGGTGATTTTTGTTCTTGGAGTTCTTCCCTGTGTCTGCATTTACAATGAGCTCTGGAGGCTTTCACAGTGAAATTTTCTAGTTTGAAAGTCATACTTGATATGTTGGCTCATATTTCATTGGCTAGAACTGGTTACATTGCCCCACTCAACCATGTGCCTGGAAAGTAGACAGCCAGAAATATTCACAGACCAGCACTGACAACAAAATTTGTTAAATTGACTGAACATGAGTGGTCATTGAAATATAGTTGAAATCACTGCTGTTAATGGTTTTAAAAATAAGATTTGATAATAATTACTATTCAGGAATGTTTACCACCTATGTTAGAGTTGCATGACCATACTCAATCATGAATAAAAAATAGAAGGCTTATTCTGTTTTCACATGTACCTGGGGGGTACGGTGAGAAAGGGTGTCAAAAGAACAATTCTTTTGGAATATTCTATCGAAACAATTTCTTTTCACTTAAAGTCTCTAGTAAATTCCCACAACAGATAACAAAATATTTTTCTAGCCATTTTTTCATTGTTTCTCTCAAAACACATGCTGTATAATAGAAAGCATGGATAATTCCACAACACGGACTATTTCTAGGTTAGTAGAGAAAGGTATAAATGACCATTTCAATGTGTTCTTCAGAGATATGAATGTTAATGCTATCATGAGATAAATCATATGATGACAATGAAGTTGTCATAGAATTCATCTAAAAGAATTAAGTGCATTTTGTACTATTTTCATAACCTTTGAAAATTAATTTTTGATGAAGTCTACCTAATCGAATTATCTAATGCCTTGGTATCTTGTCTGATAGTTGTCCATAACTGTATCACATAATGATACAAAATAAAAAGGCAGTGATGATGTTCAGAAACAGTACCTTGGTTTTAAAATGTTATCTTCTGCATACCCAACACAATGAAGGTATTGTACTTAGTGGTTATTTAAAAGTCCTTAATTCACTATTTTTGTGAGAAATACAGGACATGTTAAATTCATGTCATTTACTCAGCCACCTCCAGTTCCTCCCTGGTTCTTCTTTACATATTCCAATATACAATCATGATTAAATTACCTAATACATGTAAAAATGCTTTGAGAAAAGCTTGGCACATAGTAGCCACTATGTGTTGTTATCATCATTGTTATTGATATTATTTCATGTGTTACAAGTGATGCTTTGTGTATCTCATGCCCTGCAGGGATTCTAAAGTATGGTTGGGTTTCAAGTTCAATCCAGTGCCCCCAGCATGGAGAAAGTCTAATATGCATGGCTTCATCTATATTATATTTTTCTTTTGGGGGAACAGAACAGGCAAATCACCTTAGAAGTAATCAAAGTGACTAAAAATGTGTTTGGAAGACTTTGTGTGTTTGTACCTCTACATAAATGTTACCAAGTGATTACATGAAATGTGAAATGTTGAGAATAAATTTAAAAGAGTTTTTGATAAGTCTACCATAAAGATGTACTGACTAAAACAGGTCCTTCTCATACTGTATTCTCTTCAGACTGGTTAATCATTTGCAATATTATTGAAGTATTTCACTATATATTTTATTTCTATAATAATGCATCTGGTATGCCCTACTCTCCTTTGCCTTGTTATACATCATTCATTCCATTCACTTAAAGCATTATATTCACGTCCAGTTGTTTCTGCTGGTGATCGGTCAAGAGAAGTTGAATCTTTGTGTTTCAATGAAGTCTGCTCAGAATGTAAGTTAGTTGCTGAGACTTTTGGCACCCAGAAAGATTTTACTGCTGCCCTAGGAGATTAAACAAATAGAAAAAATCTCTTACTTGAAATGAAAACTAAAAATAGATTTATGTTTAATTTTCTCCTTAGAAATACAGAAATGCCTCCTTAGTCACAATTTATTTTTAGTGAGTGATACATCAGTTGCATTGTGATAGTAGAACCCTCAGACATAACTGGATATAATACTCATGTAGGTATCAGAAATATCCTCAGATAAATGCATTAGTAGGTTACAATAACCAATTGGGGGGGGGTTGTGATAATTACAACAGGACAAATATTCATTCAACAAACTTTTAAAGCAACTACCATTTAAATTGTAAAAATTGCATTGAAAAGCTCTCTCATGGCTGGGTGGCAAGTCCAGAGATTAGGAAGCCTGTATGATGGCAGTCTTAGGAGGAATGAAGGGAGTTAGACACTGAAGACACATGTGAGAGGCATCATGGACACGGTTTTGGATTCATATGACAAGGGAGGGGCAGAAGGAAGGACATCAATCAAGGTGAGGGTTACTTTCAGCCCTTCACCTACCAGTTTATAATTATGAAGATCAGTACAAAGATCACAAATATACA
Organism: Furipterus horrens; assembly: GCF_987537825.1. Lineage (NCBI taxonomy): Eukaryota > Metazoa > Chordata > Mammalia > Chiroptera > Furipteridae > Furipterus > Furipterus horrens. The sequence continues at coordinate 131,911,513 of NW_028327176.1, read as the reverse complement.
CATAACAACTCCTATGGTCAGCACAAAAACTAGGACTGCATCAGTGTCTGGTCGTCTTGATCTTTTCATATACAGTTCTAGAGAAAAAAACACATACCTGATGATTATTACTACTCAAAAAAAATAAATGGATAGCTAAATGGAAATGTTATTTCTGAAAAACACTCTAGAAATATACGAAAAGGATTAGTAGACGGAAAATTATGAATTAACTTGCTCTGCACATTTAAAATGTCCTTTTCAAACATGCAGGAAGTTGACTTTGACAATGAACATTCTGTATTCCCACCACCTGGATACTACCAACAGCATTTTACTACACATCTATTTATCCTTCTATTCCATCTGATATATTTTATGCATTTTAGCATAATTTACTGATGTCTGCACACTTCCCAGGAAAATTCTTCAAGCGGCATTAATTATAGTTCAGTATTTGATTATATATTTTTGAGATAAAATTTCAGACAATAAACTGCACAATGATCTTAAATGTACATTTGTTTAGCTTTGACAAATGCAAACACATATGTAATGTAAACCCATATCAAGACACAGAATATTACTATACCCCAGAAATTTCTTTTGAGCCACTCCCACTTAGTCCCTGCTCCATCTTTCTGAAGCAACAATTATCCTGATTTTCTTTTCCACCATGCATTAATTCTATCTGTTCCAGAACTTCATAGAAATGGAAACATACGAGTATGCTATGTATTATTTTGTGTGGGGCTTTTAAAATTAATATAATGTTTTAGAGATTCATCCATATTTGCATATGTATCAATAGGTTTTTTTTCTTTTTTATAAATGAGTAGTATCACTCAATTTTTTTATTCATTCTCCTATTGTTGATGGATATCTTGGCTGTTCCAGTTTGGGGCTATTATAAATAAACTGTTAAGAACATCTTTGGAGAAGTCATTCTATGAACACGTTTTCATTTCTCTTGCATAAATAAATAAGAGTGGAACTATGGGGTCACAGAGTAGAGGTACCCTAAATTTTCTGAGAAAATGCAAGATTTTTCTCTTAAACTGCTCATAATGATTGTACATGCTTTACGATTTTTTTCTCCCAGATTTTGGCTGCTTATTCATCTTTCTAATGATTTCTTTTCAATAAACTGAAGTGTTTAATTTTGGTGGAGCCTAATTTATCAATGTTTTCTTTTATGGTGATGTTTTCTGAGTCATGTCCAAGAAACCCTTGCCTACTCCTGAATCATGCAGATGTTCTCCTGTGTTTCCTTTTTAAAGCTTTCCGGATTTAGCTTTTACATCTAGGACTATAATACATCTCTGATTTTTGTACTTGTTGTAAGATAGGGGTTGAAGCTTATTGTTTTTCACACAAGTATCCACACACCACTTTTAAATCGGGCATCCTCTCCCATATCATTAGGCTTTTCCTGTAAATAAGGCAATTAAAGAGACAAAGCCATTCTACTATATGTGTTATGCCATCGCTACATTCTAAATTGATGAAAAGCCAATTTACATGAAGTATTACTTTGTGAATTATATTGCTTTTTTGTGGCTCTTTCTTGTCCCCAAATCATAGAATCTAAAAGACTTAACTGAGGAATGACCAGATGCAATTATTCAATCATACTGATAAGTAAACCAACGTCCAAGGAGATTTACTGATTTCTGTGAGCTATGTTTTATGTATTTTAATATTTTAATTTTGGTATGTACCACTCTATCAGAAGTAGTCTCCTATATGGGCAATCTCAATCACTTATTGTCTGAATTTTTCTTTCTATTCCTTAAATACTATGGAGTATAATTTTCCTTAGTAATTCCAGAGTTATATAGTCAATTTAGTGATCTCACTAAATAGTGCCAAGTATGATAGAGAAATTACATCATATTTATATTCCAACATGGTTGAATTTTAAAATATTTTTAGTGTTGGTAATTTTAGGTTTATAGAAGCTGTGGGATTTTTTAAGCTCAAATAAAAGATATCCTTCAGGATTAAAACCTGAGAAGAAGTCCAAAATTCCTGTCCATTTATCTACTGCCTCGTAATACTAGCCAAGAATGGGTGAAGAATGAGGAATATGAAGATTTTAGTTCATTTCAATAGTAGTCTTCTTCTAAAGGTCACTTAGATTGCTATTTATATCTAATAACAAAAAAATACTTGCATTTCTGATTGAAATTTTCTAATTAAAAACAAGCTGAATTTTTTAGTAAAACTAAGCTTCTCTGTATTAGTTTCCCAGGGCCATCATAACAAAGTACCACAAACTAGTTAACTTAAAAACAAAGAAAATATATTGTCTCGCAGTTCTGGAAGCTAAAATTCTGAATACGAGGTATTGATAAGGCCATGTTTCCTCCAAAGATTCAGAGGGAGGATCCCTTCTTTCCCTCTTGGAGCTGTTGGAAACCCGTATGTTCCTGGGCTGATGTGGTATAACTGTAACTCTGTTTTCTCATGGCTGTCTTCTCTCATGTGTCTGTGTCTTCACATGGCATTCTCCTCTGCCTCTCTCTCTCTCTGTCCAAATTTCCCTCTTTTTATAAAGATAACAGGCATATTGGATTAAAGTCCCACTCTTGTATGTAAGACCCTACCTTTCTTTTTTAAATGTATTTTTATTGTTTTTCTATTAAAGTTGTCCCACTTTTTCCCCCATTGCTCTCCCCCCCTACCCAACCCACCCCTTTTCCCACAGTCAATCCCCACCCTGTTGTCCATGTCCTTGTTCATTTATACTAGTTCCTTTATGTAAGACCCTATCTTAAATGAACTAATTACATTAGCAATGACCCTATTTCCAAACATGGTTACATTCTCAGATTCTGGGAGTTAGAATTTGAAAATATCTTCTTAGGGGACACAATTCAATCCAAAACAACATCTAATTATGAAGCACAACTATTGTAGAAGTGAAAAATCTGACATATAAGGAAATGGATGGGAAATTTTCATTAACTAAATCATATTTACTCTAAAAATATTTCAATTATGTGTTTGTTCCAGTCAGCACCATATTGTGGACATTTATATCCAGCACACTGGTTTGATGCCTAAACAAGCAAAAGGGTCTGTCACAGTGGTATACCCAATTGTCATTTTAAAAGATCCTAATGGATCCAAAGTGTTCTGAAAATATTTTATCACTTAACCAGTAAATGTACTGAGATGGCAGAGATACCCCACCAGCTCTAAACTGCTATGACAGAGAAGTAAAGTATTCCACCACTTATCATGGGTATTATATTCTAGACACACACACCCCATGGTAGCTGAAATTGCGCGAAGTAGGAACCTTACAATTATTTTAGTATTTATATATATTTTAAGGCTTTATAAACCCTTCCCACACACTTATAAACCGTTCCTAGTCCCTTATTAACCTTTCCCACTCCCTTATTAACCCTTTCCACACTTTTATAAACACTACTTATGTTCTTAAACATATTCTACACTCTTAAACCTACGTAACTTCAACAACATACATATACAGTATCGCAAAATCCCCCAATATAGTGAAAAATCTGAGATAAATAATTAAATATAATATTTTTTAAAATCCCGCGATATAGTGAGTCCACGATAAGTGAACCGCGATATAGAGAGGCACTACTGTAACTAGGTCTCATTTAAGGTCTGACATTTTGGGGTCAGTGTTCCAGTCTGTACTTTATGCACTACCAAAAGCATGTCACCTTCTACTTCCAGCCAAGATGGAGGCATAGACAGATACACTGTGTCTCCCTCCACAACTAAGAAGGAATACAACTACCTCAAAGCTAGAAACAACCAGAAGTTCCAGAAAATCAAACTACATGGAAGTCCAACAAACAAAGATATAAAAAAGAAATACTCATCCAGACAGGTAGGAGGGGCGGGGCCGGGGCAGAGAGGACACAGTGTGGTGGTAGCAGCAGCGGTGGCAACAGCTGGCTGGCAGAAAGTGCAGTCACACATTTTAAAAAGTCAGGAGGCACACCAAGGAGCATTTCCAGCTGTTCACCAGACCTCGCAGCTTACAGTCCCGGCACTGGGGGAAAATCAAGCCTCATTGCTTCTGACTGTGCAGACCAGTGGGGGTTGGGGTGGAGGAAGAAACTGCCAGTCTCTCAGCAGAATCCGATTGTTTAAAGGACCCCCACAGTCCTAGAAAGTCCACAGACCCACCCACTCTGGGAACTATGGCCAGGGAAGCAGCTAGAGGGGCACCAGTCTGGTGCGGAAGTGGGAGAAGTGCCTAGAAAAGGGGCAAGTGCTGGGCAGGTGGCATTGTTCCTTTTTAGATCCCACCACCACATACAGCACCAGAACATGGTGAAACAGGTCGCCCTGCACTGACAAATCCCTAAGGTTCTGCCTGCGGGGTGGGGGTGGGGGGGTGCCTATAGGACTATCAGCTGATTTCTCAGAGGACACTTTGCAGGCAGAAAGGGAATGGCAAGCAGTATTCAATGTGAAGAAAGGCAACCTGCAACCAGGATTACTCTATCCAGCAAAGCTATCATTTGGAATGGAAGAACAGATGAAGTGCTTCCCAGACAAGGTGAAGCTAAAGGAGTTCATCATCACCAAGCATTATTATATGAAATGTTAAAGGAACTTATTTAAGAAAAAGAAGATCAAAACTATGAACATCAAAATGACAACAAACTCACAACTATCAACAACTGAATTAAAAAACAAAAATAAAAACAGACTAAGCAAAGAACCAGAACAGGAACAGAATCATAGGTATGGGGATCGTTTGAGGGTTATCAGCTGGGACAGGAGAGGGGCAGAAATGGGGATATGGTGCAGGGATTAAGAAGCATAACTGATTGGTACAAAATAGACAGGGGTAAGTTAAGAATAATATAGGAAAGGGGGAAGCCAAAGAACTTACATGCACAACCCATGGACATGAACGAAGGGGGGGTGGGGTTTCTGGAGGGAAGGGGGATACTGGGCAGAGGGGAGCAAAGGGGAAAAAATTGGAACTACTGTAACAACATAATTAATAAAATATACTTATAAAAAGAAAAGCTTGTCACCTTCTAATTATGAGAAGAGCTAACCACTGTGATGTCCTAACAAAGACCAGTCTATGGGGACAAAAACTAAGAATGGTACCAGAAATCTATATCCTGAACTTGACTCATTGATATATTTTGTAGTTTGATGGTGTTTGATTCTTTTTTGCCTTTTATAGTACTTTATTGAAATTATCCTTTTAATAACACCTGTTATCCCAATATAGGAGTAAGATTATTAGCTTACATCATAAAGATGTTTTTTAAAGACACTACACAACACATCAAAGAAAGTTATAAATAGTTTATTTTTTAAAACCCTCCCCAAAACAGTGTAGCTTGTTTTCGTTTCAATAAAGAGTGCCATGCTGCATGGGCTCGTGAGACTATAGTATAAATTCTTTACTTGGGATTAAGAAATACCTTCAAGAAATCTATGAACTCCCTTTAAAATTACAGGTAAAATTTGGCATAACTATATATGTGGGTGTTTTCCTGGGAAAAACCTCCTGAGCCATGACTGGATTCTAAAAAACCCTGGGACCAAACCCCCACACCTCCAATAACAAAGATGATAACAACAATAAAAATGGTTAAGAAAAACTGAACTAAAGGAAATAATTATTTGGATATAGAAGACAATATAGATTAAATTAAAAGGACATGCAAAAGGTCCATTTTTCAAAGGGAGCAGTTTATAACATGTGAAATTATGTTCAGGACAAGATTTGTCTTTTATGATTGACAAATCAATGATTATTATTGTTTCATCTAAAAATATTTTCTCCAAATGAGTAATTTTTTAAAAGACATGCCTTGATATAATGCTTCTTAATTTTACTTTTATTATACCATATTTTTATGTGTTCATGGGAATTCCATGTATCCATTTTCAAGTTTGTGAAAGAAGTGAAAGTAAAACTATAATCTAAGTTAGAGGACTGTTCTTCGGAGATAGTTTAGGAACACACCAGTTTCCCAAAGTGAGGCACATCTACCTCTACTTTGTGAAAAAGAGACTAAGCACTACCTTGTAGATAAGTTTACATGATATAAACCAGTGGTTCTCAAACTGTGATCTCTGCCAGCAGTACCCGGGAACAGATTAAAAGTGTAAATTCTTGTGTCAGTCCCACCCAAGATCTACTGAATTGAAAACTCTGTGGGTAAGACTAGCCATCTATGTTTCAAGAAGCCCTCCAGGTGATTTTGATGCTCTCTAAAGTTTGAGATAAGCAAACCAAAACATTGCTTGGCACTTACCATTTGATGTATAGACCATGAATTTAATAGAGGCTACTATTTCATTATTATCGAATGTATCACACTCAAAAGCCAAGGGATGATTATGACGGCGTACTTCCAGGATTGCAGAATCATTTACAAGTATAATGGGTTGCTATTTTAAAAGAAATAAAGTATCAGTATTTCTCATGTAAACTTAAGATCAGGAAACAATTTTATTTCCTGTAACAACAACAACAAAAAGTCACTGTCTCTCAGTCTAATTAATTATGTACATGGATTTTGGGGTCAGACAATCCAGACATCAAGTACCAATCCTATCACTTCCTGCCTGTGTGACCCAGAACAAGTTACTCTCTGCATTTGAGTTACTTGTCTGTAAAATGGGTATAATGATAGGAATTACCCCATAGAATTGTTATGTGGGTTAAAAGAAACACTAATATTCAGTGTATGTCTGTTATCATTAATACAATTCCTATGTATACAAATGAAAACCTTGCTTCCAAAATAAAATACTTCATATAAAATGAATATTTTTAAATTCTGATAATAGTTGATCCTAAAACATAAGTGTGTAAGTAATAATTTTTTAAATTCCAATAATAATAAAGTACAATTTTAACTTCATTTTTTCAAACTGCTTTTAAAGAGAAAGTTTACTGACACTCATCAAGCACTGAGAAACATATTTTATCACTCACTAGAAAGCATCAAATTACATACATTCATTGCTCACCTGCTCTGGCCTTAGAAGTTTCCAAACATATTTGAAACGATTTTCAGGAGATGTATGAACACATGCCAGTCTAACCTTATCAAGGCTTTCTGATAATGGTTTACCCCCTGAAAAAAAATTAAATACATAATACCAAGCATTGTAAATTACTTGATTACTTTATGAACAATACTACTTTTAAGAGTCACCTTCAGTTTTAAAATCAATCCTATGCTGGAAATTATCAGACTTATTATTGAGAGTTTGCGTGTAGAAGAGCAGAGAGGAGTGATGAATACAAAGATAAAATCACCAAAAGAGGCAGGTAGGAGATACCATAGCTGTCTGCCCTTTCTGCAGAATAAGTTGTGAAGGGGTATAGTATGGGCAAACAACTCAGTGATCTAATACACTTCGAGATACACTAGTGGCTTCCAGTTTACTGGTTATGGACCCCCATTAAAGTTAAGGAAATCTCAGAGTAGTGTAATTTCATACTGAACATCTTTAAAACTTAGGATGTAGCAATCTACTAATTAAATGTCATGACCAAAGTGTTAAAAGCATCTCACTATAGGATGGCCTTGACCACAGAGTCTGAGTGAAATAAGGTTACAGTGTGTCACAAAGAATATCTATTAAATTTTAGACATCATTGAGAAATATAAAGCAAAAACAGAAAGTTATTCAGAGCTATAACTATCTAGAGAAATGGAATTTTGAGTTTTATTATGATTTCCTTTCAGTATTTCAATTCCACTCATGACAACCTGAGGTTCAGGATAATTCCCCAGAGTAAACGCCTCCTCCCTCAGTGTCTCTCCAATAGAGTCCAACTCACAGCCACAGTCTACTGGTCCACGGCATTCATCCACCCGTATTATACACTTAGATTCACTTCCAGGGCATCCATTTGTTAATATAACTTCTCTAATACCAACACCTTTGGTAAAAAGAATTGGAAAATGTTTGAAAAACAATGAATTCAACAGAATTTTTTCTTTACCATCTAAGTCTTTTTTGAGACTTTTCTCCTATTCAGAAATTAAATTCCCAAATTCAGGTTGATCGCATTAAAATTTTTTAACCCCTTCATTTTGGATTATTTCATAAAACATCAATTCCCAAAGCAAGTTAACATGTAGCACTAGCCTTTCTGGTTGTTGCCATTAGAAAAAATATTCCATGATTATACACATTTGAAAATGATACATTAAATAAAATTAAAGCAACCTCTTTACTACAGAATTTTTAGAAAAATTTTAATATACTAATAAATTTACATGCTATTGTGTATAAGTTTTCATTGATCTAATGTAAAATTTTTACATTTTAACATCTTTGAAATTAGAATGCATCTTAGAACTGATGGCATGTCACAAATTGGCAGTGTTTTCCTTTATGGAGGTGAATAAATTATGCTTCTTACAGCCAATAAAGTCTTAGATTTAATGAAATACAGTAGTACATAGGAAGGCCCAAATTTATTTGACCATGGAATTTGAGGAGAGGTAGGGGAGCTTAAAGCTTCTTGGGAAAATTCCAAAATCACATTTTAACATAAATGAAGCTTTTTAATATTTAGGTTGGCAATAAATATAGCAAGAAAAACTATTAATGATCACATCTCCATTTCCAACAAGATACTCTCTCTAAAATTGCCACACATTTTTATAACAAGAAATCAGTCTTTACTAACTGATCTCAAATCTCCACTGAGTTTGCCTTTCCATCACCAGAATTGAGGGAGATGATAAAATGCTGGATCAGCAACATGCTGAACATGTATTGTGATAAATAACTGCAGATCAAAAGGTGGCCATATACCAAGCCTGACAAGCTGAGGGGAGGCTGCATGGTGGACCTTACAAACCATCCACATAAGATGGTCTGAACATAAAAATTCCTAACTAAAAGCAAGTCATGGTGGGTAAACACATCTTAGGCCTGTAGCTTCCTTGACAAAGGTCAATCTTTACCTTAAGTGAGCCTATTTTCTTTTTGCATCTAAGATAACATATCTTTGAAATGTCAGAGTGATCTTCTTTTCCAGACCCCTCAAGTCACAAATGCAGGCCTAAGAGCACAAGACCACAGAACCCTCACTGTTATATTGTCCCCGCTCCCGGCCCCTGCATATCATCTTTGTGTTGTGCGTGTTAATTGCTGTACTATACTTACCAGTGTAAAAGAAATATGTGGTTCTCTATTTTGCTTTTTTTATCCAGTCCCAGATCTTTCCCTGGTTTGCTTTCTCCTGCCCTCTTAATCTATCAATGGTTATCTTGCATCCTCCTTAAGTCTCCTTTTATTCTAATGCATACAATAAGCTGCAAAACTGACATTCTTCAGAGCATTTTCTCAATCTGTTGAGATTTTGCTTCCCAGCAATTGTCAGGTTGGCTCAAATAAACATAAAAACCCTCTACAGGTTTGGATATTTCTTAAGTGGACAAACTGCATAGTCACAGGTTAAGGAACTATCCATCTTGATTTCTTTGTTTACTAGAGTACCTCTTTCAGCTCCTACAAGATGTTAATCATAAAACCCATTCTCAAGGACAAGAAGTTGAAATCTAAAGATGGCTTACAATAGTGCTTCTCAAAGTTCAGCATGCGTGCAAATCACCTGGAGATCTAACATAAAATTTTGATTGAGTAGGTTCTGAGATTCTGCATTTCTAATAAGTTCCCAGGCTATGTGACTGGTCTCTAGACCAAATTTTGAGAAGCAAGGAAGAGGACTCCATATGGGTAAGGATATGGAAGGCTGAAAGAGGAAAAGGTCTCTTGATTAAAAGAGATGCCTAAGAATGGCTATAGTATAATTCCACTTGAATTTATCAAAGGTACATCTCTGGAAGTACACCTTTATTCTGAAATGCATGAAAATTTTTCAAGAAGGTGTTTTATGTATTTATTTAGCCAAATACAGCTCATTGCAATGATGTGTATTGGTGTGAGATTTTAAGTCCAAGTAAAAATCTGCCTGTGTATTCCAGAAAGAGAAAACTTTTTGACTGCTAAAATATTGTTTTGGAAATTCAATAGAACTTCCACTAAAGTATTATTCCCTCTAAATAGTTCTTATAAATTGAAAAGATTTTTAAATATTTAAAAATATTTTAGATATAAAATGTTGCCTTATTTTTCTTCTTAGAACTCATCACCATTTGACATATCACATATTTTACTTTTGTTTATCACTCTGCCCCAAATAAAATACTCTCTGAAGTCATAGTTTCTTCTGCTTTGTTCACTGCTGTATTAGCAGCATCTATAATAATGCCTGGCACATTGTAGACCCCCCAAAAATCTAAAAGCCCCCAAATAGAAAATCATTTGTTGAATGAATATATATATGTGATAATTTGAATGTATATGATAACTTCTGAAACACATTTTTAAATAATAGAGAATATATCAATTACTAGAATTGTCATAAAAATCATTCTCTTATGAAAATGTCTCCCCTTATACCCACTTAAGCACCCACCTCCTTGAGTTCCACAATATCCTGTCAAATTATTTCCATATTGAAAACAATGTGACCAAATAAAGCAAGTATTATTTGTTAAAAAATAAAAAGAAAATGTCTCGAGTAAGCAACAGAAGAAAGATATAAATTGCAAATAAATAATCACAATTAAGTGTATTCTTCTCATTTTATTTCATTCACTAAGAACTTAAGATAAAAAACAGACTGAAAACTAACTCAAGGGACAGAAAGTATAACGATGCTCTGGCAGTAACAATGGTTACCAGACGCTAGGGGGAGGCAGAAGGGGGAGTTAGTGTTTAGTGCATTCAGAGGTTTTTTGGGGGGATGATAAAAAATTCTGGTGATGGATGGTGGTAATGGTTGCACAATAATATGAATGTGCTTACTGTCACTGAATTGTACATTTGAAAATGGTTAAAATTTTTATGTTAGGTTTATTTTACCATACACACTCATGCACAAAAGCTATCTCAAATAAAAGCATTTCAGGTATAATTTCTGACCCCCCAAAATTGTCTGATCTTGATCTGCATGGATTTATATTTTTAACCCTCTGGTTTTTGTCTTTCCCTCCCATAACTGTCTTTTTTTTTCCCCAAGGGAGATTCTATTTAAAAGAAATTTAATTTCATTGTGAATTATCCATTGTCTTCTTAGCATGCTTCTCTATAGTGGTTCCGAAAACATGGTCTTCCACCATCTGATGAATTTGTTGAGAAATGTAAATTTTTAGGCCTCCGTGAACGCCCAGTGAGTTAGAAACTGAGGAGGCCCAGTAATCTGTGTTTTAATAAGTCCTTCAGGAAATTAGGGTGAACAGTTAAATTTGGGAAGCACTGGTCTATTATAATGTATTGCCTTAATTTTATCATGTAAGAGATTTTATGCCCAATTTATGGAATGATCAAAATAAGTCATAGTCTTTGAATCTTATCTTCTCTACAAAACCAAGATCTCTTTTCTCCAAGATATGACATATAAATTGGAGAAATGAAGAATTTAGTATAGACTATTATAAATGAGCAATTTTTAAAAATAGATTTGCCACCACAGTATGTGGGAAGACATTTATGAGATGCATCACAAGATTTTTTATCTTCTGAACATCTGTGAGAAAGATAAAATTTTACTTTGGTGAAGGCAGTGTATGTGCAAAACAATATAGGGATCTGGCTTAATATAAGACATAGAGGTTATAAACTGATATATTCAACCTTTTAAAGCAGTCAGTTTGTTTTGTATGTGAATTATATTCATTAGAAATAGAAATCAATGAAAGATGAATCAGAGTACACAAATTACAAATAAAAATCGCCACACTATTTTCACCTTTCCTCCCCCCAAACTACAATATTGTTTATGTGTTCTATGCTACTTACCACATGTAACAGTGCACATCCCAAATTCTACTTCTTTTACTACTTTCATATTTGAATCTAAACATAAAGTGCAAAGACACATTATTTAACCACACGAAAACTTTTCTAAGTGAAAGATTCTTACTTGGGGATGGAGAATACTACTACTTATCATATGGGAAGCAGACATTTTTAAAGTTTTATTAAATCAGGAAAGCAATACTATTCCTAGTACCTTTATTATAATTTAAATCAAAAGAAGCTTAAATCTTTAAAGTAATAAATTAAGAAATAACTTTCAAATAAAGTTATACCCAATCTTGTACATAATTTAGAAATAATTTTTCATTGGTTTAATACATGATAAGTTTAAAGTTCTATAGAAGGTCAGAAAAACACAAAAAAGCCAGCAAATTGTAAGGCCCATTTTTTTCCAACTCTATTTTCCAAAAAATTTGAGTGTATCATTTTGATCCAAAACAGAAGTCTTTATATTAAGTGTTAATTAAAGTCATGTGTTATAGATTGATTCTATTCATTCTCAGTTTAAGATGGTAAATTATTTCTATGAATTTACTTCAACACTTTATTAGCAGGATAATATAGGAATATACAAGTATTTGAGTTAATAGCATTTGTTTCAAATCACATGAAAAGGTACTTCGTTTTTTCTCATTGTTCTGAAGTCATGAATTCCACTAGTTGTAGTATACAACGAATTCTTTATAGCCCAGATTAGGACTAAAACCTCAAAGGAAAAAAATATTAAATGAGGTGTTAGAAGACAATTTTTAAAAGGAATTGTATCTTGAGGCAACACTATTACAAGGGAAAATGCTTTGAAGTTGGAGTCCAAATTGCTGTTTCTACCACTAATTAATTAGCTGCGTTGTTTGAGTAAATTACTTAAAGTCTGTAAGGTCTAGTTAACTCTTCTGTAAAATTTAAAAAGGAGAACTTATCTCATTTGATCATTGTGAGAATAAATGAGAGAATATGTGTGAAAGCATTCTGTAACTTGCTTAGTGCTATAAAAATGCTTAAGATATAAGCTCATTCACACTCATTTTTGTACTTATTGATTTCATATAATTCTAAAGTTTTTTCTATTTTTATAGATAATATTTCATAAACACTTTTATTATATACTTATATGCAGCAAATACAGTGCCTTGATTACATAGTAAGCACTAGATGTATCTATGTTAATATTTTTTGTTAAATAAATTATTTGGATTATCATGATCAATTTTGAATTAACATTTATTTTAAATGCTTGGACACTTTCTGCTGGCACATTCTGAAATATAAACTAAAAGCCATATCTTGAACATAGAAAACACAAGTAGGAGAGTGAGTACCAGATTACTTTTAAATATAACCTCTTTTCAAAAAACATTCAAAAAACCAACAGCTTTACTGTTCACCATCTATGCTACTTTTGGAAAGTTACTTAAGTTCTCCTAACTTAAAAAAAAAAAATGAGATTCACCCAGATTGTCTCCAAAATTCCTTTCAACTTTGATTACTGAGTGCCTATTAGGCAATTCATGGCTTTCTTTTTTGATGGGGGTCCTACAATGGTGGGTCAGGGAAACTACATATCTGGACTTTAGTAGTTGCCAGAATTTCCCATCATACACGTATGAGTAAAAATGAAAAATATGGTCTTAATGTCAGTAAAATTTTTTGTATAATTTCTTAAACAGTAAGATATACTGATGTTACTTAATGTGTGGTGTCAATATGGTAGGAGTCAGGTGTCACAGGACTCTGTCCTGTTCAACATTTTTCTTAATGATTTGGATAATACTGATTTCATTCTCACTGAATTTGTGGACTCTGAAAAACTAGGAGAGATAGTAAATCTGTTAGAAGATAAATATGGATTAATAATGACAGGGTGGAGCACTGGACAAATCTGACAAAATGAAACCTTAGAGAAATAAAATCTTCTATGTAGAGCTGCAAAGTCAGCTGCCCCCAAAATACTTTACAAGGAAAATGAGAGTTCAATGGTGAGTTTAATAAGAATCAAGAATGTAATGAGGTCTCCCTAAAAAATCTACTGGGTCTTAAGACTGTGCTGATAAAAGCTTGGCATCCACAATGATGCAGATAATGATCTTGCTCTTTTTCATTTTGGCCAGATTCTGAAATGTTCTCTTCAATTTCAGACAGGACACTTTAACTGTTGGCATACACCATTAGAGTTCAATTTTAATTTTTTAGTGTTTTTTTTGAAAGTTGATTTGTAATGTTGATATTTAATCATTTTAAATTTCTTAGAGGTCTTCCAGAGAAAGAGAAAATACTATATAATTATATTTATATAGGATACAACTCATTTTATAGAATAAAACTCATTCTATCTTTTAATTAGTATATAGGTCTGTTGTTGGTCCCTTTTATAAATCTAAAAGTAAATAGGTTAATAGTAAATTTATAAATATTAGATTTATAAAGGGTATAAAGGTATATAATAGGTATAAAAGGCATAAGGATATAAAAGGATTAAGAGTATATATATATAATATATATGTAACAAGAGTATGTATATATATCAGAGTATTTTAGTGATTTTTCCTATATTCTGAAACATTTTGTTATTTCATCATCCATAATGATGGATTTCAGTACCACTTATTATTCCCAACTATGTTTTTTAAAAAAGACTAAAATAATTAAATGTAATAGTTAGAATTGCCTAGAAAGATGTCATAATTGTGAAATAAATCAGCTATTACATCATCCTTTGTTTTCTCATTGTTTTGCCCAAAGTATCACATCATCTTTCAGGAAGATATAAAGAAGTTTAGTGGTACCTTTCTCATAGTTTATATTCAGCTTTCATTGAACACAATTGAGATTTTAGAATTTTTCTTCTTTTTTCCTTTTGTCTTTAATGGCAAAAAGAAGAATATTAACAGAGAAAAACATTTTACAGTTATTGGATGAATCAAAAGATGAACACAGAGAAAGAGATAGCACTTTGGGTGCTAATGATGATGGTAAAATTGATTGCATAAGGGAAGTTAGATGGTATCTTAGATGAATACCCTAGATGAATTACCTCCAACTCAAGAATCAATGAATTAACATTATATTAGTAAGAATGAAAAGGATATATAGCATACTTAACCAGTTAGTCCTTTCAACAGGAAGGACTTGATCCTGAAATATTCTATGAAAATGAGCCAGACTATGCTGTTTTGCTAAAAGGATACATAGAGCATTCTTTCCTTTTTACAGCTATTTATACACCAAAGTTTATTTGATAAGGTTTGTAAACAAACAAATCAGTGACAGCTATATATACAAAGGTGAGTGAAAGAAAACAGTAGCTGTAGAAATGAATACTCATTGGATCAATAATTCTAATTTTATAAATCTAAGATGAAAATGTTTTTTGTATATATAGAGAAAGAATATGGCAGTCTTCTCTTCAATGAATATGTCTTCATAGTTTTCAAAAGTATTGTTTTGACAATGCAAGTGCTAAAAGAACAAGAGTGATGATAACTAAAATTTATTACAGATGTACTTGAAATCTGGAATCAGTATTTACAAGATGGATGTATTTTAGATTTGTGCATAACAACCAATGAGCTTTTAGTTGTACTGAAAGTATTTGTCTGTACATCTTCAAAACTAGGAAAAATAAATTATAAATTTGGGGGTTTTGACATTTAAATTCTAATTAAAAGTTTAAATAAGTTATTTTTACTATTTCTTTATTCTTCATTTTGAAATTATTTGAAAAATTCCTTAAAAGGAAAAACAAACAAAGAAAGTAATCTAACTGTCCAAAGGATTGTAAATGATGTTGAGTATTTTTATATGGTCCACTGAGGATTAAGAAGGAATTTGCAAAATTCTAATAATGGCCTGTAAATATTCAGGTATCAGACACCTCAGATTATTTAAAGTTCTGGATTCTCACTTTCCCCAGGAAAAAGCAACTATGCATGAAATTGTATATATAAAATTCCAGAAATTCACTGAAAAATAATTGGAGACACTGAGAGAATAAATAACTTTGCTGCATTCGAATTTGAATCTAAGGCATAACTACATTACCTAAGTTTGCCCTAAACTCCATTTAGCATTTTACACCTAGAACTATCCCTTGACCAGTTTAATACTAAAATTGTTAATTACTCTTACAATGAGAGTGAACCAATATTTACTATGCTTTAGAGTACGTTCTTCTCTTCTCTACTCCTTTTTCTTTTTCACATTTCCAAAGTCAAGGACCTCTCCAAGCTCTCTGTAATGTAATCAAGGCAATAACAAATCTGGACCCCACCATTAACCTCAGATAGTCAATTTCTTTCTGTCACTGAGGGTCACTATCTGTCATCAGGAAATAAAAGAAAGGCTGATAAATACAGTACCTACTCTATGTGTACAGAAGACATGAGACTGCCAAGGATACTAAAAGAATCTCTGGTGGGTCATTTATGAGGGAAGGGAATCATTCTTCTCTACACGGCTGCAAACCTGCAACTGACCTTTTACCAACCAGCATGTGAGTTACTAATCAATATAACATATACAACAGCTTGCCAAGTTTTATTGCTTAATGAGCCAGCAGAATAAGGCAAATTTATGTACCAAGCACAAGCTCATTCTCCCTTGGTTAACACGTTAGCATTTAACAAAGTCACTAGTTGGATCCCTGATAGGTGTTTTTTAAGGCCATTATTCCTTTGTGGTTCGAAGCTGAACGTACAAATAAAACACCACCACGCTGCAAAGACGCTCAAAGTTGGGGCTGAAGAGGTTAACATGGGGCCTCTGGGCAGTTTTGTCAGCATATTGATCTATCTAGATGTGTAACAATGAGTAGAATTCTGCATTCCATTGTGTTCCAACATAAAGCACAAGTATAAAAAGAAGACCTCAAGCAGTTTGGAACTTCAAAAAAAAAAAAAATCTACAATGGGGAAGAAAAAAACATAACTGCAAAATGAGTCCAAATAATTTCAGTTGGTAGAAGGCTACTCCCTGACTCCTACCACTTAAGAAAATCTTTTTAGCAGTACCTCTGTAGCAACTTATAGGATTGTTCAGCTTGCTGTGGCCTTGCAAAATTAACATATCTTTCTTCAAGGCCATTACGTGCACGAAAAATGT
Organism: Furipterus horrens; assembly: GCF_987537825.1. Lineage (NCBI taxonomy): Eukaryota > Metazoa > Chordata > Mammalia > Chiroptera > Furipteridae > Furipterus > Furipterus horrens. The sequence goes on along the minus strand of NW_028327176.1, from coordinate 131,894,551 downwards.
ATAAATTTGAGGCTGTTGGCCGAAGAGCTCTACAAACGTTAACAGGGATCACTCTCACTGGCCTAGGACAAAGAGCTGGGCTTTGTCCTCAACAGGTGCCTTTGTCCCCACCAAGGAGCCTCCCACCTTTACCATCCTTCTCGGTATCGGGCTGTAGCACATGTTCAGACTCGCCAGAGTCACTCTCAGCCTTATGAGCCTCGGCCTCGTTCTCGTTCTCGTTCTGGCCCTCGGCCTCGCCCTCGCGCTGGCCCTGGCCCTGGCCCTCGCCCTCATTTTCGCTTTCTGCGTGGGCCAAATCCGGCTCCTGGATGGCAATGACATTGGTCCCGCACGCGAACTGGAAGCCCGCCAGGAACAGCCAGCCGACAGTCAGCAGCAGTCCCGCGAAGCAGCCCGCACCCCCGGGCCTCATAGTTCTCGGCCCCGACGGCCGCCCAAGCCTCAGTCGCAGGCGCCCGCTCTCGACTTAAAGGTGCGTCGAAGAAAGGAGACGCGTGTTTCCGAACGCCCCCAACCCGCGCCGCACCATGGCAACCACTAAGGCGTCACAGCTCGCCAGGCGCGCGCGGACGATCGCCTCGTTCTGGGCGCCCGTGGAAAGCGCGCGGACCCGCCTGCGTCGTGCCTCCAGGGCCACGTCCGTCGGAGCCGCTGGCGGTGTTCCAGATGCGCTCGTGGCGCAGCGGGCAGCTCGCGTTCCGTCCGCCAGCGAGGCACGGGTCGAGCAGTACCCAGGCTTCTCTCCCTCACCGCGTCCTCGGAAAGACATTCTTCCTTCCTAGATTTGCTACTCTCGGAACCAGATACTCTTCTGTGACTCCCTCTGCGTTGACGTCGATTTGAATTCCTTATGCAGAACATCCATCCAAATCCGTTTGTATCAAGATGGATTGTCACAGCCTTCTTGAGTATGGCGCCTCACCCTGCATCCATTTATGCAGGTGAGGCTTCATTTATAGAGGATATAGGGCGCATTTTCTTTGATCTGAACATTATTGTTAAAGCAGCTCAAGCATGCATTTACATTTTAAGATTTTGAGCAGCGCCTTCAGCTCTGTGTGGGGCTTCCCCGTGATAGATTAGGAGCTGGGAGAGAGGAAGGGGAAAGGAGGACACAACTATCGGTAAGATAGTTCTCCATTCTGTATTTGGAGAACTGATGCGTTTGGAACTAAATAGTACTAAACTTAGGGGAAAATAATTTTCTTTTCCAGGAGCAAGTTTCTAAAAGCAGTACTACTCCCCTATTATTTTGTTTGGCAAAAACTCCCATGTTGATCCTACATTGTGCTTCTTTCTTTGACTTTTGAGTTCATGATAAGAACAAGTTCTCTAACGTCCCTTGGTTACTATAGAACAAAGGTCTCCCACAGTCCCATTTCATACTGTTCTACCCACACTTATTCTAAACTCAACTTAACTGCTTTCCTGTTTTGTTCATCTAATTCCTTCAAAATAGTTGTGCCCCTCACCTTGCATTCTGAACATAGACTCCAGGTGGCAAGCCCAAACTGTTCTAATTTCTGAACTCAAAGTTTCCTCCAAAATTTCAGGTTTATTTATAGTATCTATAATATATAATACACTTATTAAAATGGCTAAAAAACTAAATGACAATGCCAAATGTGGGTGAGGATGCGGAGGAAGTGGATCATTCATATATTGCTGGTGGGAATGTAAAATGGTACTGTTTTTAGAGTGGCTGTACCCCTGTTGTGCCCTCATTCTCTGGCCATTATTTAAAACTATATTGTTACACAATGGAGTAATTTTGTGATAGAAACTATAGGAAGCTCTGTGGATTTTTATACGTAGGAATAGTGGTTTCAAATAGCCACAGGATGACCTCTCAATCTATCACGTGTTCAGTAAGTAGCTTCTTGTCTTCTTCCAGCCTCAGCCTCTCCTGCCCCTTTATTTTCTCATCTAACGGAGCTGCCCACAAAGGCCTTTCTTTTTAAAGGCCTTCTTACAGCAATAATAATTTACAAGGTGTTAAGGAAAGAGTGATACCCAAAAGGTGTTCTTTCTCTGTTTTAATAATTGAATTGAAAAGGCCATTGAAAATTAAATGATGTTCTACAGAAATGTGATCAGCATTTTGTGCAATAAATGTCACATTGTTAATGTCTTGATAGAGAGCATATGGTACTCTCAGATTCCTCTGTTTGTGGGGCTAAGCTGCGTTTCTTAAGATTGAGTAAGGTACCCTGTCTGTGTTATTCAGATTATAGGTGCAGAGCCATATTCAGCTACATGTGTCCCAAATTAATAAGAAAACAGAATTTTAGAATTTTCCCTGATCTTTGGGTTTGCCCTGTAATTTTTGTGATCACTTAGAGAATCTATATTCAGCTGTTATTGTGGAATGCTCTATAAATGTCAGTTATAACCTTTTGGTTGATGGTGCTATTGAGTATTCTATATCTTTGCTGACTTCTGTCTGGTTGTTTTAATGCTAAGAGAGTGATGGTTAATTCTCCAACTACGATTTTGGATTGCCCCTTTGTACTTTCAGTTCTGTCTGGTTTTCCTTCATCACACATTTTGTAACTTTTGTTTGGTACATACACATTTAGAATCGCAATATCTTCTTGGTGGATTGATCTGTTTGTCATTATATAATGTCAACTCTGTTTCTTTAACTCAGAGAGTTCATCAGGTTCTGCCTGAGTTTACCCTTCCTGTGCCACAGACTGGAAAGTCTCAAGGCAATATACTAGGGCAACTGTAGGCTCATCTCATTTGTTTCCCATCATTCAGGGATGCCTGTACTTCACTGATGGTTCAGTGTTTTGGAAACTTGTTTCTTTTTTTTTCCTGTTTTTTTTTTTTTTTTTTTTCAGGATTGGGGTATTTCTAGAGGTGGCAGGGTAAAACTGGTTCCCATTTTATTCCATCTTTGGCATAAAGCAAAGTCTCAATATGAGTTTTAATAGTATTGGATGTAACAGAGTCCTTCCCTGTGTTCCTATTCTTTAAACAACAGCCTAGGAAATTTAGACCTTCGGTAATCTCCAGCTCAATACTATGAATAAGGAGTGAGTCAACTTTGCTTTACAGTTCAGAGATAACGTTAAATTTCACAGACAAGGCTCAGTGACTCTCTTTAAGAGCCAAGTTATGTAGCTGTTCTGAGTCCACATTTTCTACATCTCAAAAACCATTTTGATTCAGTAAATAAAGCCTCTTCTCTGAATGTTTATTATTAATAGACTAATATGTAGAATAGTTTCCTTATAGGAACCAAGTATTTAGGGAGATGTAACCAACAGACATCATTATTAGACAAGATTTCCAGAAATTAGTTAACTTTCCCAAGTTTAGGATTGCTTTTCCCCCAGTACATCTGGATTATACAAGCTTTTATGTAGGTACTATGTGATAATCAGTTATAAGTACAGCAGGTCCTCAAACAATTATTTTCATTCAAAATTGATTTATTATAACGTTAATGAGAGAAAATCAATTCCTATCTGGGGTTACTGTCTGTGCAGAGTTCATATGTTCTCCTTGTGTCTGCATGGGCTTTTTCTAGGTATTCCAGTTTCCTTCCATATCTCAAAGATGTGCATGTTAGGTTAATCGGTGTGTCTAAATTGTCCCAATATGAACGTGTGTGTGTTTGCATGAGTGTGCCCAATGATAGAATGGCATCCTGTCTAGGGCTGGTTTCTGCCTTGTTCTCTGTGACCCTAAACTGCAATAGACAGGATGAAAAATAAATATCATTTGTTGTTATTATTCTTTCTTAGATGTATGTATAGCTCATATTTATTTCAACATTTAATATTAGAAGAGTTTTGGGTCTTTGTTTAGAAAATTGGTGATGATTTTGTGACCAGAAATATGGTGCAAGAAGTTAACTCTTGTTTATATCAATTAGCCTATGGTAAAACTGGTTTTCTTATATACATCATTTTGCTTAAAGTCACAATTTCTAAGAACCTATTGACAATATTAGCTGAGGACTTACTGCACCTTTCAAATACAGTGGTACCTCGATACTTGTTAATTCATTTTGGAACTTGTGATGCGTGCTGAAACCAATGAGTACTGAATGATGAGCATTTTCTCTTGCAGGGCAGCATCCTGACTCATACAAGTTTTAGCAAGTGTGGAGAGACCCAAGTAAGCAGGGTTTGACGGGTTCTGAAGCTGATGAGTACCAAAGTATGACTATAAATGAATCATATATACTTTTCATCTGAACTTTAAATTAAGATTTTATTTAATAAAGATGCCTTTATTTGTAGAAAGAGAATCATGACAGCACTGGTCTCTACCCCATCAGTATAATTTGTCTGAACATTGTATAACATGATAGGGACATTCTCCATTCTTTCCAATTTTTTTCAAGAAATTTTGCATACCAAACTTAGGATCAGTTAACTGAAATAGTGGTAAAGCTCCTCTCTTCCTTTTTTATTTATAGAATACAGTTGATGAAATTGTGAATAATGTTTTCAGGTTGTAGATGAGAGATAATCTTATATTTGATTTTTTACAAATCTTGGATTAATCTTATATAATTACTATTGACTTTCTAGGTAGACCACATTTACATCCAAGAAGTCATAACCATTCTAAACATGTGTGCACCTAATAACGGGGTATAAAAATATGTGAGATAAAAATTGTTGTAACTAAAAAGATAGACAAATCCAGTATTATAGTGGTAGACTTCAATACCCCTCTTCCAAGTAATTGAGAGATCAAGCAAGCAGAAGATAAGTAAAGATATAGTTGACCTGAATAGCACTATCAATCATCTGTATCTCATTGCTGACATTTATAAAATACTCCATCTAACAACAGAATATACATTCTTCTGAAGCTCATCTGGAATATTCACCAAGATAGACCACATTCGGAGCCATTAGGCACACCTTAACAGATATTTAAAAAGTAGAAATTATACAAAGTATGTTCTCAAACAACAATCAAACTAGAAATTAATATATGATAGATAGAAAATGATCAAAATACTTAAATATTAAATAACACCTTTCCAAATAACACATGAATTAAAGAATAAATATCAAGAGAAACTTAGAAATATTTCGAACAAAGTGAAAAAGAGAATACAACTTACCAAAATTTGTGAAATACAGTGACAGCAGTGCTTAGAGGAAATTTTATATCATTTAATGCATTTATTAGCAGGGAAAACAGATGTAAAAATTAATCATCTAAGTTTCTACCTTAAGAAACTAGAAACAGAAAAAATTAAACCCAAAGTAAGCAGAAGAAATAAATGGAAACCAATGAAATTGAAAACAGGAAATCAATAGAGAAAATCAACAAAACCAAAAGCTTTGAAAAGATTGATAAAATCAATAAGCCTCTAGCTATGTTAACTAAGAAAAAAAAGGAGAAGACACAAATTACTAATATCAGAAAGGAAAGAGGGGCCATCACTATTGATCCAATGAGCATTAAAAGGGTAATAACAGAATATTATAAACAAATCTACGACCGCAAAGTTGACAACCTAGATGAAATGAACAAATTCCTTGAAAGTTACACAATCTACCAAAACTTACACCAGGAGAAATAGATTACCTGAACAGGCCTATATCTATGAAGGAAATTAAATCAATAATTAATGACTTGCCAAAACAAAAAGCGCCAAGCCTAGTTGGGTTCACTGGTAAATTCTACCAAACATTTAAGGAAGAAATTATACCAATTCTTTACCATCGCTTCCAGAAAATAGAGGCAAAGAGATTACTTCCTAACTAATTCTATAAGACCAGTATTGTTCTAATACTAAAACCAGGCAGATACATTACAAAAAAAGAAAACTACAAACCAATTACTCTTAAAAACATAGATGCAAAATTTTTCAACAAAATACTAGTGAATCAAATCCAACTATGTATAAAAAAAATTATACATTATGACCAAGTGGGATTTATTTCAGGTATGGAAGACTAGTTGAACATTTTTAAAAAATCAATTAATATGAATATATCAGCAGGTTAAAAAAGAAATATCACATGATTATGTCAATAGATTCAAAAAAGTATTTGACAAAAGCTAACACCTATTTATGATAAAATCTCTGAACAAACTAAGAATGGAAGGAGAACTTCCTCAACTTGATACAGAGCACCTATAACAACCCTATAGCTAACATCATACTTAATGGTGAAAAACTGGATGTGTTCTCCCTAAGATTAGAAAGAAGGCAAAGATGTCTGCTCTCACCACTCCTATCAGAAGCCCTGGCTACTGCAATAAGACCAGAAAATGAAACAAAATAAATAAAAAGTATGTAGATTGCTAAAGAAGAAATAACACTTTGTTCACAGATAACATGAATGGCTATATTTTAAAAATCCAAAAATAATAAATGAAAAAAAAAAATCCTGGAACTGATAAGCAATTATAGCAAGGTTACAGGATACAAGGTTAATATGCAAAAGTCAATTGCTTTCCTATATACTGCCAAGGAAAAATTGAAATTTTAAATTAAAAAAAAATCTTCCCTGGCCAGGTAGTTCAATTGATTAGACCATCGTCCCCATATGCTAAGGTTGTGAGTTGAGTCTCAGGTCAGGACACATACAAGAATCAAGCAATGAATGCATAAACAAGTGGAACAACAAAGTGATGTCTCTCTCTCTCACTCTTTGTCTCTCTCTCTCTCAAATCAATAAATAAATACATTAATCATTTACATTAGCACCAAAAAAAAAAAAATAAGTACAAATATAACAAAATATTCCAAGATCTAGATAAGATAAACTACAAAATTTGGATGAAAGAAATCAAGGAACATTTAAATATATGGAGATATGTTCCATGTACATGGATAGGAAGACTTAATATTTCTAAGTTGTCAGTTCTTTCTAAATTAATCCTTAAATTCAACGCAATCCCAATCAAAATCCCATTTGTGGATATCAACAAACTAAGTCTGAAGTTTACTTGGAAAGGTAAGAGAACCAGAAGAGCCAACACAGTATTTAAAGGAGAAGAACAAAATTAGAAGACTGACACTACCTGACTTCAAGATTTAATATAAGCAAAGCTACAGTAATCAAGACAATATAATATTGGCCAAAAATAAAGGATAAAATAATTCAGTGGAACAGCAGAGAGCCCAGAAATAGACCCCAACAAATATAGCCAACTGATTTTTGACATAGAGGGAAAGGTAACCTTTTCAACAAATGGTTCTGGAAAAACTGGTTATCCACATGCAAAAACAACAACAACAACAAAAATTCAAAGTAGATTTTAGCCTTAAATGTAAAATGAAAACTATAAAACTACTAGAAGGTATCAATAACATAGAAAATCTAGGTGACTTTAGGATTGGCAATAATTTCTTAGATACATCAAAGCCTAATTCATGAAAAAAAAATGGTAAGTTGGATTTCATTAAAATTTAAAAACTTATGCTCTGTGAAAGACACCTGTTAAGAGAATGAAAAGACAAGCCACAGACCACAAGGAAATATTTGCAAAACACACATCTGGTAAATGACTGGTGTCCAGAATACACAAAGAACTCTTAAAACTTATCACTGAAACAAACAACTTAACTTAAAAATGGTCAAAAGATCTGAATAGGCACCTCATCAAAGAATATATAAAGATGGCAAATAAACATAAGATACTCAGCTATATACTTCTGTATGTCATTAGGGAATTGAAAATTAAAACAACTATATATTATGAGACATGTATAATTCAAAACACCAAAACACCAGATGCCGGTGAGGTTGTAGAGCAACAGGAACTATCATTCATTGCTGGTGGGAATGCAAAATGGTATGACTGCCTTGGAAGACTGGTATTACAGTATTTAATATGTTAAGTAAAATAAGCCAGTCAGAGAAAGACAAATACTATAGGATTTCACTTATATGTGAAATTTAATGAACAAAATAACAAACAAAATAGAAGCAGACTCAGAGAGAGAACAGACTGACAGCTGTCAGAGGTGAGGGGTTAGGGGGATTGGGTATAAAAGGTGAACAGATTAAAAAAAGCACCTTGTAGACAGACAAACAGTATGATAGTTATCAGAGGGAAAGGGGGGATGGGGAGATGTATGAGAAGATAAAGGGGGTTAAATGGTGATGGAAAGAGACTTGACTTGGGGTGGTGAACACACAATACAATATACAAATTATTATATATAATTTATTATATATAATATATAATAAATTTTATATAATTTTATTAACCAATGTCACCCCAATAAATTCAATTTAAAAAGATGTTAATCACACTGATAAAGAAATGCTCAGGGAAAAAAAATGGAGGACTTTTGATAGATACCCCCACACACAAAAAAATAAATAACTAAACATAATTTTACCGTGTTATCAACAAAGAAGCCGTTGAGCTTCTTGGTATTAACTAAAAATGAGTTTAATATCTAAGTCCACACAAAAACCTGCACACAGATGTTTATAGAAGCTTTATTCATAATTGCTAAAACTAAGAAGCAAAAGAGGTGAATGGATAAAAACATTTGGTACATCCATACAGCAGAATATCATTCAGCAAAAGAAATGAGCAATCAAGCCATGAAAAAGCATGGAAGAAACTTAAATGCATATAAACTGATCGGAAATTACTACATGCTGTATGATTCCAACTATATAACATTCTGGAGAAGGCACAACTGTGTAGACAATAAAAAGATTAATGGGGTCACAGGTTCAGGGGAAGGGAGCAATGAACAGGTGAAGTGCAGGTGATTTGGGGGGCAGGAAAACTATTCTGTACTCTCCTGTTATGGTGGATATATGTCAAAACCCACAGGATCTATAACACAAAGAGTAAACCCTAATATAGACCATGGACATTAATTTATTACAGTGTATCAATGTTCGCTCACTAATTGTAACAAATTACCACACTAGTAATGTGAGATGTTAATAATAGGAAAACTAGGGCCAGGGGGTTGGGAGGGGTGGGTGGAAGTTCTCATACTCCATATGGGAAATCACTATACTTTCTCTCAATTTTCTATAGACCTAAAACTCAAAAAATAAAGTATATTAATTTTTTAATTGAAAAGAAGAGAGTGAGAAGAGAGCTGAAGTAGGGAAAACAATGAGCATAAGGCTATACTTCCCAATTTCTCTCAATCTGTTCGTGGTAGAAGGGTGAACATACAGGAGGCTTTAGCTGCTCCCAGCCCTACTCAGAAGATTATAACGCACACTATCTCAACACACCTGCAGCCCATTTATGGTTTAGGCCACAGAACACCTGTTGGGAAATTTTGCTCTAAGAAAACAAGAGAGAAAAAAGAATTTTAATGACTTCTGAGTATTTTTATTGTGAAAAATCATTAGTTGTGTACTAATTAATTAGCAAATTTTGAAATGATTATTTCTGTTGCTGGCAAGATGTGATGAAACTGGAATGCTCTAACAATGCAGGTTTCACAGTAAGTTGTTATAGTCCTTTCCTAAAACAACTTACCCATAGTTTTCAAAACCCTAATAATGTTGAATACACTTGAATTCAATAATTCCACTATTGGTAACTTATGCTACGGAAATGAATTTAATGAATTAAATTATTGCATAAAATGTTTATTACAAGATTATTTATAAAAGCAAAACATGGAAATGATCTGACTATCCATGTAATAGGAGAATGATTAAATAATCTTTAATGGATTCAATGGGATGTGATGCAGCCATTAGGAGGTCAGAATCCTTGTTGATAATCATGAAAAAGAATAAATACAAAGCTTCAAACATTATATTCTTTTTGCTTAACCTTCACAAGTTTGTCCACACTTGTCCCATAGCATAGAATAAATGAATTAGTGTACAAATACAACTGTGTAAACACCATATGTGACTATAGAGATATTGGCAAGGCATTGAAATTGAAAAGCCACATGGTGAGATTTAGAATTTTCTTTTTAATTTTTTAATTCCTATCATTGTTTGTACAATAAATAACTTATCTTTGAATGATGAATAGTGCTATGTGTCTCCCAGCTTATTAGAAATTTAAGAGACTTGAATGATTACCCTTGAACAGTCATCATGGCAGTACCTACCCTGACAGAAAAAAATTGGGAATTGAGATGCTTATCCAGATAACTTAGCATCCTGCTCATCCTCCCAAATAATCACTTCTTCAAAATTATATAGATAATTAAAACAGATTTTTTTTTCCCTCAGATAAAACTCTCAACTTACTTTGCTGGTTAAAATCTGTTACAGTAATGCTTCTCAAAGTTTAATTGCAAACAAGTCACCTGGGGATTTTGCTAAAATTCAGGCCTTGATTTGGTAGTTTTAGGATGGGGCCTGAGACTATTTCTAACAAGCTCTGGGGTGATACCTGTGCTGCTGGTCCAAGGACGATGCTTGAGTAACAAATCATACAGCATTTGAGTAATTTGCATATCTAGTTGAATCCAGATAATGCATGTACTTATATATGTTTGTATACATATGCATATATGTGCGCATATATGCATCCAAACATATACATATATTTTTCATGTTCTGTCAATTTGGTTAATGTTCCTAGATTTTGTAGGGGAAAAAAAAGAAATATTGAGTTAAATCATTCTGGGGCGAGGTTTGACTTGTTCAATAATAAAAGCAAAATCTGGTTGTAAATATTCAAAAAGCATCAATAGACTCTCCTAGCTTGTTGATGGAATTGACATTTAGCACTCCTCTACCTCACAGACAGTGCTCAATAAACATTTGTTCAGTGATTGCCCCATGAACAAATTCATGAACACCTACAGCTATATGTCTTAGTAATGCATCCTATGCAGCAATTTTTAGCTACTGGTTGAAAATACTATCTTTTTTCATGGTGTTCTCAAACAATAACTTTATCAACTTCAGCTATGTTGAAAGTATTCATTTTGTAGAAAATCTTAAACCAGTGAGACACTGTTTTCTATGACATAGTGCTTGAATTAATAATATCTTCCAGAGCCAGTGAATAACTCTCAACAAATTTTATTTTCCAAACACTATCCCCAGCAAAAATAATGCTGAGAGATCAGGGCACATCTGCAGAGTGTAAAAAGGCAGCATCTGAAACACTCTTTTCACTTTTGTCTTTACATAGATAATGCATTCCTTTCCCCCACTGAATAGGGATTGTTGCCATAGCAATGTTTTAAAAACACAATATTAGATCAATATTAGAACTGCAGAAAGTATCTCAGATACGCTATGCAATTTGTGAGTCTAAAGCTATATATACCCTTACTCTTGTTTATTTGCTCAATTGTGGAATAAAGATTTGAACAACTCCTCATGACTGGTCAGTTCTATAATGTGAAGAATTAGTCAATCAGCCAACAAGTGTCCTGTGACTGCTTCACAAGCAGAAAGGACTAACTATGCCAGGTGCTAAAACACAACGTCAAATGCAGAGGCTGTGAATCTGCCAATCTGGAAAAAAAAAAGTGCATACCAAAATGTACCAGGGGACCAGGGATCCCAGCTGTGTCTTGAAATGCACCCTCTGATTTTTGCCACATAATATTTCAGAGTACACCTAAGGAAATTAAATATTTTTCTTTTTTCACTGTCCTATTCACCTTTAGCTTCCCATCACAATTCATGGCCTGTCCATATAAATACACCAAAGTATCACACAGACCCTGCACAAAATACGAGAAAAGGGTTGTAATTCCTTATATACTATAGAATGTTTAGAATAGAGCTAGAAGGAAAAAATACATCAATTATGCCTTTCCTTCTGTAACAAAGCTGTACATAAACAGGCAGTGCTTATTATGCCAAGATGCAGACATTTTTTTCAAAATAGCCCATTATCTTCAACTACTGTTACACGAAGCTTCTCAAATTATCCCAATAACAAATGTGCTTCTGAGGAACTGGATAAGGAGAAGGCTGGGTTTCAGCTGCAGATTTGCTTTCAGCCATGTGACCCTGAACAAGTCATTTCATCTTTACTGAGTCAGGTTTCACGTGTGTAAAACTGATGAAGCTGTACTTCACAACCTATGAGTCCCCATCTAACTATAAATCCCTTATGACTCCATGAAGCAGAGTAAAATATGGGATTTCTTCATCATGCTTTGTTTTTCTCCACTTTTATGTTTCTTGCTGACATACTGCAGTACTAAGTATCTGTTCTCATGGAGATTTGGCAGTTAACACAACCTGCCTGTCAAAAAGATGTAATTCAGTGTTTTCCCAGTCATGTATATTATAGGAATAAATTCAAGGATTTACTCTGGGAACTATAACTTCAGAGAGGATACTTGTTATTTCAAGTTTTAATATGTATACATATGTAATATATATAAGATAAGGAAAAGTGAGCATTATGAAGTAATTGATCAAGTTGCCTTAATTTTCTGTAAATCCAACCTTAGAAATAAAATAACATCCTGCTACATATGGCTTTTAACCATCAGTCCTGTTATTCCCCCTTTGTAGAGTTGATTGAAATTGCATGAAGTTAGTCTATTGACCTGTAAAACAAGATTTGGCCTTTATAAATGCAAGCTATTTTCAATATAAATCATCCTCTGTTTGACTTGTAAGAGTCATTTTAGTTATATGAAAAGTGCTCCAAGTGTGGGCACAGAATACTAAATTATAATTTAAACACAATTTGGCATAGAGTTGACTGTGCCACTAAATGAATTCCTGGTTATCTGCATTGTGGCAAAGTGCCATCAGCCTAGTAATTGAAAATTGACTGTATTTTCATTAGTCTGAAATTTCCCTTGGCTTGCGTCTTCTCTCCCAATTATCCCTGGTCACTTAACCTTTCTTTAATCAGGAAAATTCAGGAACAATATTGTATGGGACCTCTAAATATCTAGATATTAGAGAAGTAACAGTATAAAAAAGCATATTCAGTATCTTTCTATTCACTCAAATTAGATGGAATGAATAATTGTGACAACTCCTATAATTAAACAGAAATTTACAAGGCTCTGTAGCTTCAGCTCCACTGGAGAGGACACTCCAGCGTCATCGCAAGATGTCAATTCAACACGGGAGGAGACAGATGCCGTGTCACTCCCGTGTCGGACTGCACAGCCATTCTCGGCGGTGCAGATAGACACTTGAGAAGCTACACCATCGTCTCTCGAGACGGACGGCTGCCGACGACGACAAGGTTCAATGACCATCAGGCAACATAGCAGAATGAGCTGATGTGAGCAGGTTCCCTCCCTGCATCACCACTTTTTACACACAGCTTCCAAAACATAGAGATGCTGGAAAAAAAAATAGGACAACAGCACGATATCATGATACAAACTGAGCACAAAGAAAGGTAAAATGTAGGAAGCAAAGCCAAACCCCAGCCAGAGCAGTGTGCAATGGCAGCCCAATGTAGCATTAGCCTAAAGGAATTGGATGGGATGGAGGCTCTAAGGACTACAAATCAAGGACAGAAAGTTCAGCCTGGGCCCAAGGAGGCTCGCTGGGCCTGGGGCATGGAGGTCTGAGCTGCGCAGCACTGCCTGCTGTAGGGAAAATGGCCTAGGAAAGCTCTCCACTAATCTGAACAAACCTTGAGGAAGTTTGTTGCCTTTCTGGGACCTTGGGTTAGAAAAAAGTCACCAGAAATCAAAACCCAAGTTCTGTGACATATTTTGATGTGCAACTTGAATTTATACTGTTTGCATAGTGGGCAAGACCCAGGCCAAGAAACAAGCCTAAAAATCGACCCAAGCGTATTGGGACCCTACGGCTCAAAGGAAGGAATTCCAACTGGGGATCGGGGAAGTTTTCTCTCTTTTTTTAATCCTTACTGGAGGACTTTGTTTTTTGTTTTGTTATTGTTGTTGTTGCTATTAGAGAGAAAGGAAGAGAGAGAGAAAGAAACATCCATATGAGAGAGAAACATTGATTGGTTGCCTTTTTGTACACACCCCAGTTGAGGAGCAAACCCACAACCTGGGTATGTGCCCTGACCGTGAATCAAACCTGTGACATTTCATTCTATGCAATGATGCCCCAACTAAGCCACACCGGCCAGGGTCTGGGAGGGTTTCTTAGTGAAGGTAATATTTCAGTTGTAGCTTGAAGGATAAACAGAATCTCAATAGACAGAACGAGGGGAAGGGTATTACATATGGAGACTTATCCGGGCAAAGGCACAGGAGTATGTGGCATAAAGTAAGGGATTTGTGAGGTGAGTGGAGTGAAAAAACAGGCTGAATTGGGGGTAGATTAGAGAAACAGTATGGTCAAAATTTTTTCATTGTAAAATTAACGAGTATTTTGTTCAAGTTGATTGCAAATGTCATAATGTAGAAGGCAGAAATCAAAGCTTGTTTCTTTCTGCTATATGAATAATGAATGGTATGAATGAGTTAAAGGGTTATTTAATACTGGCTAACCTCCCCCTGATATTTCTTGAGTGAATTATTGCTCATCATCAGATAAATAAATCCTTGGTGCTGCTACTCACCATGCATCTTGCTATAGAGAAGGCTAAAAGAGAAGCAGCTCTGTCTTCATTTAATTTGGAGCATTGGTTCTAGTTATTTTCAATTTGGGACTCATATTTGCAACTATTGTTTGTCTACTATGTCTCAATAATAAACAATCTCTCACTGAATCTCAGTTTCAGCTGCCTTGGGAGATCCCTACCTATCTCCTGATATTTCCCTTGGATCTCCCTAAACATTATTTAATAGTCTACATAGATTATACTTAAAGTCAAGCCATACCCCCCAAAAAAAGCACTGAAAAAATATACATGGCTTGCTATTTTTGCATGATAGGGTGGATGTCACATAAAAATTTTATTAATATAGATCAGACATAAGCAAATTTTTTCAATAAAGAACCAAACAGTAAATATTTTAGGCTCTATGGGCCACATACAATCTCCAGAGCATATTCTTCTGTGTTGTTTTTTTTGTTTGTTTGTTTGCTTTTAAACTATTTAAGAAATGTAAAAGCTTGTCTTTGCTTATGGGCCATATAAAAACAAGCTAAGACCAGATTTGGCCTCACCAGCTGTTGTTTGCCAAATCCTAACATAGATTAATCTAAGGAATGCAACAGTTTTGGCATTTAATTACAAAGAAGCCCAGAGCTAGCATAAGTGAATGCCTGAGACCCCAGGGGAAGACTGTTGGAGTGCTGAGACCAACTTACAGAGAATGTTAAGAACACAAGGCCATGCTTACCTAACAACCAGAGCATCCAGCAAAAGGAAATCATTTTCAAAGTGAAATCATGCTTGCATGATGAACAGGAGAGTATCAATCCAAACAGATGTGTAGGAGGCAAGGGAGAGTCAGAACAATAGGACAGTAGATTATTAAAAGCAAATGAAGGTAAGTGCCAGAGAAGAAGTATAAAATAGGTTAGAATGGAAGTTTAAGGAAGACTCTACATCAACATAAAACTGTACCCTGCTGCATCCCCCACCACCCAGTTTCAAGTTATTTAATAGCAGCTGACTGACTACCACTAGTATACCTATTATAACTATAAACTTATACATAAAGTAGAAGGCTCTGATCTATGAGAAAGGGGGAAGAGAGGTGATAAAGAATGGGAGGAAGAAAGGGGAATGGGAAGGTACAAAGGGAAAGAAAAAGAGTGGAAAGAAAGGAAAAGGAAGAAAAACAACAACATTATATCTAATAAATATTTAAATAAGTATAAAATGGCCATTGGCATTTGTCTTAATCCTAAAGACACTGACTACAAAAAAACTTATGTTTTTCTTTCTTTTCATTTATTTTCCACAAGGAGGTGACAATTTATTCTCTAGGATTAGTCACATGTCCACACCAAGCTTAAAGAAGGATAAGAAATGTACTTGAACTAAGCACATTGCCTCCTCTGGTAAAATCAGGAAGAAAAGGACAATGATGTTGGGGTAGGTTATGACCATCCTTGCCATACTCAGCTATCATGACTTTCACTTCATCATGGTGATTGAAATATTTTTTTAGCCAAGCCAGAGATCTGAAACCTCTAGAAATTTAAGAAGTATTCAGAGCCACAGGTATGTGGCCAAAGTATTGTGATAGATAGACACTAACTCATTAAACAGAAATGAATGTACATTAAATGTACTGCTTTTTTATGCTATTCAAAACAATGTGATAATAGCCATTAAAAAATAGCAATAGTCCTGAACCAAATGAAACATAGTTTATTAGAGGTGAGTTCTTTTGAAATGAAAGCAACTTAAAAAGCGCTGTTGGAATGAGAGAAAATAGTCACAAGACACACTTGACAAAGCATTATCCAGATTATCTAGAGAACTGTTAGAATTCAATAATTAAAAGGTAAACAACCCAATTTAAAAATGAGTGAAAGATTTGAACAGACACTGTAAAGGAGACAGATAACCAATATGTATGTAAATGATGTTCAACATCATTATTCACCAAGGAAATGCAAATTAAAAATCACAATAAGATACCTGTGCACATCCACTTGAATGGCTATTAGTAAAAAGTCTGACAAAACCAAGTGTTGACAAATAGTAGAGAAACATGAAACTATTTTTAATAGTACAGCCACTTTGAAGAACAATTTGGCAATTTCTTCATGAGGTTAACATACAGCCCAGCATCCCATTCCTAAGTATTTACCCAAGAGAAATGAAAATTTATGTACGAAAAAAACCAACAACATAATCTTCCTTAACAGTTTTTCATAATCTCAAAACATTTGAAAGCAATCCGAATGCACACCAACAGATGAATGAATAAACTAATTGTGGTATATCTCTACAATAGAATTCTACACATCAAGGAAAGGGACAAACTGCTGCACTCATCATCCCAGATGAATCTCAGAAACATTTTATTCTATGAAAGAAGCCAGACACATAAAAATGCATAATGATGATTACATGTATACAATTCTATAACAGATAAAGCTAAACTATAGTGACAAAAACCAGGTAAGTGGTTGTCTGGGCCAGTGGTGATGGTGGGGAAATAGACTACAGAGGAGGACATAGGAAATTCTGGAGATTTGGGGAAATTTCTGTATCTTGATTGTGGTGAGAGTTACAACTGAGTATAAATTTGCTAAAACTTATCAAAACATATACTTAAAACTAAATCATTTCATTGTATGCAAATTATAACCCACTAAATTAGAAAAAAATAAATGCTGTCAGATTGCAATTTCAAAATAGTGGTTTATATGATAAAATAGAGTCATTTCATATTCCTGAACCTGGCCCATGAAGTCCTATTCCTTTCTTTACCAGAAAGCCATATCTCTGTCAGTATCTTATACTTTCACCAAAAATTGCCAAGAACGACAAAGGGTCTGAGATTTTACCCTACTTGCAAACTGATAAAGAGGCCTGCTATAGTTTGATGGATGCTGGCAGAAGACACCGGACTCCTGGTGCAATAGACTGATTGTTTCTCCATTATGATGGTATTTGGAGGCAGGTCCTGTAAGAAGTGATTAGGTTGTGAGGGTAGAGCCCACGTGAATGGGATTAGTGCTCTTACAAAAGAGACCCCATAGAGTTCCCTTGCCCATTCTGTCATTGGAGGGTGCAGCAACCGCAGGACCATCTTTGAAGTGGGAAGAGTCCTCACTAGACACCAAATCTGTTTTTCCTTGATCCTGGACTTTCCAGTCTCCATAACTGTGAGAAATAAATTTCTGTTGTTTATAAGCCACCTAATCTATGGTATTATGTTATAACATAAATATACTAAGATACCTGGTTCAGAGACAGAGTACTTTTTACAGCACAGCAAATGGCATAAGCTTCATGTTTGTGTTACTTCTCCTTGCCCCTCAAATCCAATGGGAAAAATGTGGAAGGGCCCATATGAATGCTACAGACACACTGGGTTGTGTTAGAACCCTGGCCTTAGGGAACCCAAATCTTGTGTACTGGACAATAAGCAGATCTATGTCCCGTCTGCTCCAGGACACTATTTTCCAAGGCTATTTGCTATACAAATATCCATAAAAGACAATTCAGAACAAGAGGGAAGTTAGTGCCTTTGCTCATATATGTGCAGAAACGCAACCCATGCATGGAGCATTGTCTCTAAACATCTACTACTTTTCTTGATACTCTCCTTTTTTGGTTTACTTTTTTATTGTCTTTTGCTCCCTTCAGTACATAAGCTCCATGAGAGCAAGGACCTTCTCTGTCTGGTCTCTGCTCTTCTCTATCATCTAAAACAGCATTTGGCACATAGGAGAAACTCAGTAAATGCATGTTGGACAAATAAATCTCTCAAAATCTTACTTGCTCTTCAAAACTCAGCTTAGATAATCTATCTTCAGAAGAGCCATACCAGATCCCAGGAGTGGGAATGTAGTGTTTAAGCATCTGGGCTTTCACAATCCTTATATTTTTAGCATGATGCATGTAATTGAATTTTTTGTGTTATAGTTCTTTGGATTCATGTTTGTTTGACTAGACTGAAAAATCCTTGAAGACAAAGATGGAGTCTTATTTGTAGGGCTGAGACCAGGATGAAGCAAGAGAAGCACCTTGGGTGCAAAACTTAAGGAAGACCTCACTGCCATGTTTGTGCAAGCGTGCCCTGGGTGCCTTGCTTATGTCACCCTAGTCCAGCCCTGTTTATTTATCTTTGTATCTTCAGAACCTATTAAAGTGGTTCTCATCTAATACATATTCTGTCAGCGTTTGTTCAACTAAAATGAATAGAATTTGAAGAATCACAAACAAAAACTGTTTGAGACCAAGTGCTTAGTACCTGTGCCTGATATTTGCCTTTTGCCACTTCAGAGTTGTGTTCTACATTTTGTCCCACTTTGTGCCACAGAGGCTAACCTCTATGAACTGCATCAAAAGGCACTCTTGCCTCTCTCTATCTTCTAGTTGGGATTGGTCAGTGGGAATTTTCAGTAGGAGTTGGAAAGGCAGGAGGGAAATGGACTCAGGGTATTTACTCCCTCAGCTCCCTACCTGCAGAGTCTCCTTGACTGACCATGTCCACAATGAAGATACAGATCTTGTCAATCAGTCTTCTCTCATAGTCACAGTTACTCTCTTCAGGTTTCAATAATGGCTTCCTACCCTTGCTCTTTTATGCCTAAGATTGGCAACAACTCCCGTTGTGGCTAATCTGGAATGCATTCCCATACCTTTTGATATCCCTCAACACTGCCTGAACTGGATTATGTAGTTCATTTATTAAAATTCTTTCAGTTACCTCATTTGAGTATATTAATTTTTCTTAGTCTCTAAAAGAATATAATATTGGACCTCAAGAGATATTCTATGATAAACATGGGAAAAAGATGTAAAATACACCACTTAAATTTTGATATAAAAATGATACTTTAAAAGATAATTTGATGGGAACTATATGGTATTTTATTGATTTCAACCAAAGATATTTAATTTCAATAGATCATAAAACCTAAAATTGATGAAATAATGATATTAGGACAAAGGGGAACTTTTTGAAGGCTGGAAAACTGGTGATATATTATGGATGATGGATACTAGAGGGTGGAGATACTTTTGTAATTCACCTTTATGTCTTTAATAAGTTAACAGCAAATATGTACATCAAGTTAAAATGCTCAGTTATAATTTAGACAGGACCTTGGATGACTTCAAGAATTATCAGGTTATAAAGACTTAGAGTGAAAATTAAAGGGTACCTATTCAAAACAATTTTAGTTATTTTAATGATTAATAGTATAAGCATGAACAGTCTTAATACAAAATGGCATAAATAGCCCTGACCAGTAAAGAAAAAAACATTAATTGAATAGAAAAGGGTTAAAGTTGATATGTTGATACACTGTTTCATCTGGAAAACCTAATTACTGAAAAGTAAAAGAGCAAATTGATTAATAGGTGGCTTTAACAGTGGTTTTGTGCTTTTTATACAAATAGAGTGTGGTGTGATGGAAATCCTACTAATTAGATTTATAAAATCTTAATAAACCCAGAGAACTTTGGATAATAGGTTTATTTTGATGTGGGGCTGACATGTTACATTAGGTTCTGTCTCTTCTAATAGCATCATTTAAAAAATCTTTGGACAAAATGGAAGAGACAATTCTAAATTCTATTTTTTCCTGCAAGTAATTACCTACAGAAAGAATATGATTGCCCATTAAATTTTAAGTATATTTAGAAGATGCAGAGCAGAATTGAATTATTATGCTTTTCTCTTTGTACAGGGACCAAATCATTGATGCAAGGATGAATTATCCAGACTGTGATCTCATTTCTGGACTAAGCTTTAGTAATTTCAAATTAAAATTCAACCAACATTTATTGAACAGCAACTGATTCTAAGGTTTTTCATGGCTGCCTCAGTTCATCTTTCCAACACCTTTGTGGTATAAGTGTCCACTGCATCTGACAGATAAGGAAACTCAAGTTCAGAGAGCTATTAATAACTTGCCGTGGAGTTGGATTTGAACCCACATCCCCTTATTTTTAAGTCTGGCACAGTTTCCTCTACACCATGCAGACAAATAAATGAGAAATGAAACCTGAACATGGGCATCAAAGCCACAAACTCCAGGTAAATACCACTAGCTCAGGAATGAGTTTGCTCCCCTGAGGTTCTAACTAAAAATGCCTTGATCCTTGCTGAAAAGCCTATCATCAAGCATTCTGAGACAGGGAGGAGAATAAATTTACATCATAATCATTTTGTTTTCTTTATCTGTTACCTGTTACTTTCTCTGGTAACTATTTACCACTTTTACCTGATTTTTGAGAAATAGAGGAAATATTATGACATTAAATGGTTAAAAAGTGACTCATGGTTTATCTAAGGACTATAGAAAAGCTTTTCAGAAGACTCCTTTTCCCTTTGCCAATGTTACAGAAAAACATTTATTTTACATATAGAATATCAAAACTCTGAAAGGAACAAAAAGTATTTTAAATTCCAATACCTGAGGAATAAAATATACCAAAAGAGATAATTCCTTAGGTACTTACTGTCTCCTATTCACAGAAAAAAGAATGCATACGATTGAAAATATTTGAGAAAACTGGAAGAAGCAGGAGGTGGAGAGACAGAACAGAATAGATGTTGTCTAGAAAAGAGCAGATGGTTCTCAGTTGGTAAGAATACCAATCGCATTCCAGTGGTGTGTGACTTAGTAGAACCAAAATAAATGACATATTGGTCCAGAGAGAAAACTGCCGTAAGGATAAGCTGGCCAGAAAAATGAAGAGCTATAGAATGTGTTCAAGGAAACATGATTTTATTTGCATTTTCCCCTTGATATGACTTTGTACCTCACATCTCCAGTCTCCTGAACAGTAAACAATGAAATGAGCTTCATCTAGGCCCTCACTTGGTGACCTACCCAAAATCTGTCTCAGTAAGTTCCCTGTAGAAACCTCAAAGGATCCCAGAGAGGTTCATAATGTTGTCCCACATTTTTTATCCCACTTTCTCCTTGCCTTTCTTTGTCCATAAATTGCCTTCATCAGAAATAGTCTTCAGTGAAACCTGTACTTTTTTTTTTCATCTTTTTCTCCATAAGCTAATAGAGTAAAACTCTTATAAAGAATCAACTAGTCTTTCTGGATAAACCTATTAGAAAAATGACAGTTTCTGTGTTCATTCACTTATTCCCCAATTTATTAACCAGTGCCTAGTCATTTCCAGACACTATGCCAGGTGCTAGGGGTTCTGAGGATCCAGCTTTCATCCTTGATGGGAAGACAAGACACAATACACTGTAGATAGGGTATCTCATAGGAATACCAATGTAGGATAGCAAAAATACAGCACTTTAAACACTTATTATTTGAAATATGCTGTTTGAATGTTTGATAGTGATGTTTCTTGCAAATAAATGTAACAAATTCAAAGTGGGCTCTGACCACAGAACGTTGTCATGTAGATGGCTCCTTTACGGTGAATAGATGTTCTCCTTACCTTAGCGGTTTCCAAGTGAACAAACCCTTGATTCAGGTGTCACAGCCTCTTACTGAGTCCCTTAAAATGTTCTGAGCTCTTTATTTTCCTTAACTATTTTGTGGAGAAAAACTCAAAATAAGGAAAAATGCCTACAAATATTTAACACTAAATGTACTGTAATTTGTATCATGTCAGAGGAAGTACCATAGAAGATGTGCAAGAATGCGGTCAGTTTTATTTTTATTAAACCACAGAAATCCTGAAAATGACAGCTCCTTAGCACAGAGGAGATTTTTCTCCTTTCCCTAAATAACTACTCTTTCTGTTAAGCTTTCAAAGCAGAGAATATAATCCACCGCTACCAACACTGCTCCCATTTCCAGGGTTGGCTAATGCTTCTCTGGAGGGGATGGCGCTGGTGAGGGGCCGGGGGAAGGAAAGAGGGGAGAGTCTCATTCAGCTTTTCCTCTGGAACCTTCCTCCTGCTGCTGAGATGGCAAGCATGGCAGATAGGGGTATTCCCCTGCCTCCTCTCCAACTTTTCATGCTGCTCTTTCTGTTTTGCAGAAAGTCAGAGAAGGTCACCAAGCACATAATCCATCATGGAATGTGACAGAATACTCTCAATGCTGAGGGAAGACACTAGGTCATTAAAGGCTTTTGACACTGAGGAAGAGGAACCGGATTATATATGAACCAAATTACTTTTCTCTTGGCCATGAGGGATATTAAGGTTGAAAATGGATTTCCTAGGGCTGTTGCAGGATTGTCCTGTCTGGGCACCTTGAAAAAAAAAAGTACCACTCTGTCTAATACAAGATGAGGAGAGAAGAACTTGGGGGTGAAGAAGATAGCCCCAAATTTTTCTTCCAGCTTTAGATTTTTATTAAATTCTATTAGATACTGGCCACAAGTGCTTTTGGGAAAGTATTAGATACAATGTGAAATAAATTGCTGATCATTTACCTTCACTTAGATCACCTTTGGGTATACATCAGTTGTTGATGAGAAATAACAAAATAAATGGAAACTGTCTACTGAAGAGAAATTGCCACCTACATTTCTGCTCCCTGTAGACTTCCATAAGCAGGAGAATCAGTTACCAGAAAGCCTCCTGGGGAAAATAAAGTTAGGGGACAAAAACAGGAAGAAATCATCTTTAAGTCAGTGACCCCATCTTATCCCCTTCTAAACCATCACAACCACACTCAACATGTCTATCAATTTAAGTGAAAATGTGTATCGGGCCCCTAGTTCCCATTGATTAATCACACTGAGAGAAAAATGAGCCAAGAAACCAATTGAATTAAAAGGCTTCTTTATTTTCTGAACAAGATAAATAAAACCTGGGAATAATCTTTAACATAGACAATTATAACTCAGTTGTGAACACTCAGCACAAAATGATACTGAGACTACAGAGAGAAATGACAGCTATCATTATTATTGTTAGCATTATTAGTTGCTATTATTACCACATTTTATAAAAAGCTCATAAAAAAATAGATGTGCTATGATAAAATTTATCTCGAGAACTTAAAGTATAGAGAAAAAAAGGGACATTCAGGCTTCCATGATTGTACTCTAATTAATGTTTAATATGTTCTGCTAACTTAATTTTTTGGCCTATGACTGACTGAAACTAAGAGACTAAAAGGACTTGTGCATTTTCAGAAGAAGAAAAGGAAATAAAGAAAGCAGGATGCTACAGAAAAATAAATGCCATGCAGTTGATAATTATCACACATTACAGTAAATTTCAATGAACTTGGTCACAGTTTAATTAAAGCCTAAGTTTTATTTGATCATATCTTCAGGAAGCTAGTAATTTGCATGTGCAGTGTGCTTAGACTGCAAATTTTGTTTACCTCCAGTTGTTATTACTAGGTAAATCAATAATGATTGCTTATGACTAGTCCCTGATAGTCACAGAATTTATCATCTCACTATGGAATGACCCCTGCTCAAGACTCCTTAGGTTTCCCTTGTTCCAGAAGGCCAAGGTCAGCAGCACCTGTCTTTAGATAGCTCATAAGTTATTGGCCCTACATGAGGTTATTACATTGCAGTATACATTCTGGACTGAATGTAACAGAAAAGCAAGCAAACAAACAAATGAAAAATAAGATACTGTCCTTTTCCTTTTGAAATCTGTGATCCAGTTTAGGAAGGTATGTTCTTATTGTATCCCCTCACGAGGGGCTCGCAGCCAGTCTTGCTTCCTCTAGCCTCTACCCTCTACCATAGATCTTTCAGGCAGTCTTCCATCTTATCAGTCATCCTAAAATCACTCTAATCTTGCCACTCTCCTCCAGATAGCTGAGTCCAAATTCTTCCATCCTCAGAATCAACACAATGTGGTCCCAATTATATAAATTCCTTCTCCAGTCGCATCATCAACACCCCATGATGATGTTGGCTCCAGCCTTTGTCCCTACCTGAGCCATCACCTCTCCCTGCTTTGTTTAGCCATAGCATATCTGTACTACAAGTTGAAGTTTTCCTCCATAAAACTTGTGAGAACATCCTACCCTTTGGCTTTCTTCCCTTTTCCCATTCATGGGACTTTCTGCTTTGGCAAAGATTTTGTTTAGCAAACCGCCAAATTAAATTGTTGGTTTTCTGTGCAGAGGCTAAAATTTACACCTTTTTGATATCCCTAGGTTTTACTCCAGTATCTATTTTTCCCTACCTAATAGTCCTTAACAAATGTTAGAAAGTCATTGTGGACTATAATAAAAATGATAAATAGTTGATGATCATTTACCACTCTATTTTAAATTTGCTTATGTCTTGCCTCTCCACCTATACTCTGTTTTCTCTGAGAATCTAGATCATGTCTTCTTTCTTCTTTTAGTCCAAATTTTAAGCATAGAAAACTGTAAAGATTTATTAAGTAGTTGGTGGTTTAATTAATTTAGTAAAGCTGACACAAATATCTGCAAAATGAAATACAAATATCTGTGCCACTGCTAAAGGGTATAAACTTATTACTATGCTTCAACATTGTTAGTAGACTGTCCTTTTAGTGATATTTTACTTTTTAGCCTAATCGGTTATTTATTTAATTAACAGTCACTTGCCCATTAGAGTCCATTAGCATACCAAAATTGTTTTTTTTTCTGAGACTTGCCAAAAAAATAAATTGTACATGTGTTTACTCTATGACTCTTAATTGTATTACTTTAAGATAAATTACATCTCATTGATGATCAAGGAGTCCTTAACTAAGATAATAAACTAAGAATTCAAAACATTAGATTTATAACTCTTTTATAAAAGCAAGCATAGTATATGAATTTGCTGATGTTTTAAGTCCTTTCTAAATTACATCAAGGTAAAATAAATCAATTTAATTCTATAGGATTTTGTTTAGATAATAAATACACAAATGCATGAAGATACACATGGGTTAATGTTAGTTGTATCTCCAGGAGTTTCTATGATTTAGTTTTAGTTTGTATTTGTTTCTGAAAGTTTTTGTGGCTTGTTGCTTCTGGCACATAAGAAGAAGACTTTGATTATTATGCTATTCCTAGCTGTAATAAAGTTCTATGCTGGAATCTACTTGGCTTCTACAGCTTATAAACAGTCCATTCTCTATTGAGATGAGAGCCTGCTAAGAAAAGAAGAAAGCTAAATAGCAGCAGGCAAAATAAATCAATGTCCAACTCTACCTAGTAAGCACATGAACCAAACCACTGTCTTGAATTTGGACAGACTAAGATGAAAATGGCTGCTACGAGACACAGAGAAAAATCTGATGTCATTTACTCTATTTCTTGGAATTCACACACTGAAAGACTTCACTTTACCTTGAAGCAAACACATAGATACACATGAACAAAGGAGACCATGGTCTTATTTTTATATGAGACACATGCAGTCCAGTCAGGGATCTCAGCACTCCTGTTTCACTTAGGACCAGATCACTTAATGAAATTATTGAATTATTAAGGAAACACTTCTCACCACCCTATCAGTCACTGTTTAGAGATTTATAATTCACAAACAAAATCAATAGTCTCGTGAGGACATTGCTGCTTATATTGCAGAGCAGCACCATCTGTCACTGAAACTGAGAAATATATATGACATGCTATGGAAGCATCTATATACAGAGACCTTAAAAAGATGTCTATGAGTGCCTCTTAACTGCACCAATTTTGACACATTTAATAGTCCAAGAAAAAGGCATAGTTAATAAGACTAACATTCTCAGCAGTCAAAGACATCATGGATGCAGCATATTCTTACCATCTGGTCTGTCAAACACAGGAAATGTCCAATGTAGAAAAACCACAGGTTTCAACCTGCAAAAGGCCAATCCCTACTGCTCCACCCACCCATACAAAGTATGCATGCACACATGTGGGCACATATGTTTTGTGTGCATTCAAGGCTATAAATTAAAGGTCCAATAGTACATAATCATATCACATGATGCCAGATGTTTTTCTTACTCCAATACCAGAAATCATGGGGAAATGAATCTCTCAGAGGCTAAAGAGAAGCCTCAGAAGGCAGGATTTTGGCCACAGAAGTCATGTGCAACATCAAAGCCAATCCTGATCATAGAATTTCTCAAAATGGTAAAGATAATCTCCACAGAGGTTTTCTTCAAGAGCCACTTGACAAGCTGCTTAAATTCTACTGCATCATTTAAGGTAAGAGTGTCACAGCAGTTGTTTCTAGATGGATACTAGCTCACCTTGTATACTTCTATTTTCTTAGAAGACATTTTGGAACATCTGCTAAGACCCATCTGAAGCTGTTACATTCTAATGGATTATAAAGTGGAATCCATATGAAAGCGTTTTCTTTTTCAGCTCAGGTAAGTGGCCCCCAAAATTTGTATGTTGAAACCCAGTCCCAAATGTGATGGTATTTGGAGCTGATTAGGTGATTAGGTCTCATGAATGGGATCAGTGCCCTTATAAAAGAGGCCTCAGAGAGCTCCTTTGACCCTTCATCACATGTGGACACAGCAAAAAGACAACCAGGAGGCAGGCTCTCACCAGACACTGAATCTGTGGGCACCTTGATCTCAGACTTCCCAACCTACAAACTGTAAGAAGTAAATGTTTGTTGTTTAAGCCATCCACTCTGTGGTATCCTATTATAAATGAATTAAGACAAAGGGGTTCTTGGGAAAGTATTTCACTATACTGAGAAGTTGTGGAAATCACCCCAACCATTATAATATCACAGTTTCAGATGGATCTTAGCAGATGTTCCAAAATGTCTTCTAAGAAAATAGAAGTATACAAGGTGAGCTAGTATCCATTTTTCTAAACTCAGTCATAAGACTAGTGTCCATAGAGAAAAAAAGACAGTGTTCTCAAATCACATGGCCTATTTCATTACATTGTACCAATCTTTGCTAGCTGTAGATAACTTATTTGTTATGGTTGTCTTTACCTTTTCAGGGACTATTCTGGTTATGATAACACAATGGTGAGAAAAGAAGGCAAGATGTCTTCCTGGAGGTTCATTCTTGTTGGGGGAAAAGATAATAAGCATATTAATAAATAAATATGATATTGATACTGAAAAATACTATAAATATATAAAATAGACTGATAAGGCAATGCAATGGCATTCTGAATTAAAAGAACCTGCAAAAGACAATAAAAGTTCTTTGAGAGCAAAATATGCTTTTCCTGTTTATCCTAAGACCTCTGGAGTCTGATGCTAGGCTCAGTATTTAGTAAGTGTGCACCTTTTTTTTTTCTTTAGGCATTGTTGAATTAATTATAAACACATACAAAGTTAAGACATCAAAACTAAAGCAGGAACTTGGAAAGAAAGGATTAGAAATTCACCAACAAAACTTAAAATTTTAGGCAATCAAAATTCTAATGCAAATGACATGCAGCGCAGGGAAAGCACTTAGAGTACGTCTGGCCCCCCTCCCAACAGGACATGGCACGGAAATGTCCTCTTTCATCTAAACCCCAATATATTCTGTGGACGGAAGGGATTAAGGCTTATTATGACAGGGCACACAATTGCTTTATTATTGCTAGATGAGAGGGAGATTATAGGATAAAACCTAGGTGTTAAAAGTCATTTGATGCTGGACTTTCAGCCATACCTCCTGAGGGATCGACCAAGACACAAAGTGGTAAAGAAGTCATCCTTCCAAAGAGGGTGGGCTGCGAAATCATTGTCCCTTCCGACTTGCCAATCAATAGCACGTGACAGGGACAGGGAGAAAGAAGTCACAGGTTCAAGAAGAAAGTGTGAGTTCACTTATTTATTTCTTTGGGCTGTTGGTATTAGCTCTTACAAACATGTTAATTAGAGCAAGTAGGCTGTGGTTGGTTTTGTAGTTCATAGTTGTAACAAGATCCTGTGTCTGAGGTACAGCTGTCTCTATTTATAATTGCAATTTTTAAAAAAACCAAACTTCAGTATCCATAGAGTAGAAGTAAATTTCACAACCTCATTAATTGGGGCAATATTTCTGTTACACTAGCAATAGAAATTGTTTATTAAAATTCAGGGTTTATATTTATTAGGACAATTAGTAGGAACTAACATCCTCACTTTTAAAGGGCACTGTCACAGACAGAGCACTGGACCCAGGGCATTAGCTCACTCATGCATTGGTTCTGACATCACTGACTTCAAGGTCACATCTGGACTCAGATTTTGGCTCTTTCCTCTCTTCTCTGCAAGAGCATGGGCAAATTACCCTTCTTCTCTGAGCTTCTACTCCACCCTCATGAGGATAACAATATGTAGTTCAAAGATTTTATGATGACTAAATAGCAATGTGCATTAGTATGCTAGGGCTGACCTAACAAAGTACCACAAACTCAATAGCTTAAGCAACAGAAATTTATTTTCTCATACTTCTGGAGTCTGGAAGTCTTGAGACCAAGGTGCTGACAGGGTTGGATTCCTCTGAGGTCTGTCTACTTGGTTTGCAGATTGCCACTCTCTTGCTACCTCCACACATGGTCAGTCCCTCTGCACAGGCAGATCCCTGGTATCTCTTCCTCTTCTTATAAGGAAACCAGGTATATTAGACTAGGGTCTCACCATTAATCACCTCTTTAAAGACCTTTGGGTTGGGACCTCAACATATAAATTTGGGAGTACACAAATCAATTCATAACACAATGTTTATAAGGTATCCTTCCCCTTCCCTCTAATTTTATTTTATTTTTTAAAGATATTCAAATTCCATTTATTTTATTGTATTTTTAATTTAATCTTTATTGTATTTTTTTTCAATTACCATTTAGTCCCCTTATACCCCACCTTCCCCAAAGCAATCATCATACTGTTGTCCATGTCCGTGAGTCCTTTTTCTTTTTTGCTCAATTCCTCTACCCCCTAACCTCCCCATCCCCACTAATTGTCATCTGCTTTCTTTCTATGAGTCTGTCCCCATTTTCCTTGCTAGTTCAGTTCATTCATTAGATTCCACATATATGTGAAATCATATGGTATTTGTCTTTCTCTGACTGGCTTATTTCACTTAGCATAATGTTCTCCAGGTCCATCCATACTGTCACAAAGGGTAAATTTTCTTCTTTTTTATGGCCATGTAGTATTCCATTGTGTAAATGTGCCATAGTTGTTTTATCCACTCATCTGTTGGTGAACACTTGGGCTGCTTTAGCATCTTGGTGATTATAAGTAACACCGCAATGAACATAGGGGTGCTTATGCTCTTTCAAATTTGTATTTTGGGTTCCTTCGGATATATTCCCAGAAGTGGGATTGCTGGGTCAAAAGGCAGATCCAATTTTTATTTTTTTGAGTTATCTCCATACTGATTCCCTCAGGGCTGCACCAGTCTACATTCCCACCAACAGTGCAAAAGGGTTCCCCTTTCTCCACATCCATACCAGCATTTGTTTGTTGATTTATTGATGATAGCCATTCTGATAGGTATGAGATGGCCCAGATTAGCAGATTTTAGAGTGTGGCCACAGATCCCTGAGAGTCAATAAGCTTTTTTCAGGGCATTTATGAGATCAAAACTATTTTCACAATAATACTAAGACTAAGATGTTTGTTATTTGACTGTTTTCAGTGTGAATATGCACTGATGGTATTAACCAATGGTGGGTAAAACCACTAGCCCCTTATCATGAATAAGGCAATGACAACAAACTTTACTTGTAGTTGTATTTTTTAACACCATGCACTCACAGTAAAAACAATTGCCAATTTCACTTAAGAATGAACTTGATAAGACAGGGTTATTAATTTTATTAAATGTTGACCATTGAATACATGCACTTTAAATATTTTGTGTGACAAAATGGGATATGCACACACAAAGTATGCCTGCTTCGTACTGAAGAATGATGGTTGTCTTAAGGAAAAGCACTTATGTAGTTGAGTTGTAAGCTAACCTAGCTGCCACTTTCATGGAGCACCAGTTAAATTCTAAGACACACTTTACAGATTTTGATTTGATGAAGTTTGAATTGGAGACAAACAATGACTATTGTGACATTGGTATTTGATGATGTTTTCTTTGAACTAACTGAACTGCTCAATTCAAGGGGAAAAGAAACTACATTTTTTAAGTATGTATTAACTGATAATAAAGTTGAAACTTCCAGACAAAAATTGGAATTTTGGAAAACTTACATCAGCCACCACAAGTTTAACAGCTTTCCAATGCTTAACTATTTTTCTGATGTGACCATAGTGATGTTTAAAATGTGATTTTTAAATATTATATAAGGAAATGTGCCAAACCTTGGAAGAGCCACATAACTCAGTGAATTAATATTTTCCAAATGACCAATATATGCTTTTACAAAATCATGCATTGGTAAAAGATTTATTCAAAGTGGAAGGTGGACCAATAGAGTTTAAACTAAAAGTTCATTGATTTGATTTCATATTCTATATATTTTTGAGCTTTGGTGCAGTATCAAAGAAGAATATCTACAATTATGTGGAAAGACTATTAAAATGAACTTCTCTTTTCCAACCACATATCTGTGTGAAGCCAGATATTCTTATACTTCAACCAAAACAATATATCACTACATAGTGAATGCAGACATAGGTATGAGAACCCAGCTGCTTTCTAATAAGCAAGACATTAATTTACAAAAATGTAAATCAATGCCACTCTATTCTCAATATACTTCTTTTGCTTTGGAAAATATAGTTAGTTTAATAACAACTATGGTATTATGTGTTTATTATTTTTTAATGAATAAATAT
Source organism: Furipterus horrens (assembly GCF_987537825.1). NCBI lineage: Eukaryota > Metazoa > Chordata > Mammalia > Chiroptera > Furipteridae > Furipterus > Furipterus horrens. Next base: position 131,863,497 of record NW_028327176.1, on the reverse strand, counting down.
ATATTTTAGATACTTTTTAGTTTTAACTTCTAATATAGTAAATATTTCTAGATATAACCCACATAAATAAAATACCTTTGGGGAGGTTCTAAATTTTTAGGAATGTACATGGTTCCCAAATGACCTTTCCAACCCCTAAAAAATAGAGGTCACTAATAGCCTAAATTAGTGGTTCCCAAGATAAATGTTCTCTAAAATTTAATAATTACAAATTTACTTAACTATTTTATGGCAAATGATACTGGTTACCATTTTTCATAGTTTTATTAAGTTTTCTTCTTTTCATACACTTACTTACATTAAACAATCAATTTAATGGAAACAGATAGAGTAAAACTTGTGATGGTTGTATGTGGATGAATGAAGTGTGGGAAACCCTGGTTCCCAGAATACATTTTCAAAAGCATATATTGCACAAACTTATTTTTTCTAACTTAGGTCTTCTGACCCAACAGTTTTACATATTAACAATTATTACAAAAACAGAATTTACTTAGATAACAAATTATTATCCCTTGCTCTCAGATCACAAAGTTCCATTTGAGGCCTGGATAATTGATTTGATTTGGCTATTTACCATAAACATATGAAGTTTTCAAGTTTTGCAGTTCTAGTTTCACAACAAGTGCTATTACTTGGTGAAATAGAAAACATTCTTACCAGTTCTTTGACTTTAATCTCATCTTTCACCTATTAAGTTCTGTCAAGCTCTGGGCTTCGTTTGAACCAGGAAGCATCCCAAATTCATGCTGTGTGGACACTGACGAAGACCTCTGTTCATTCTCTGTCTCCCTGGAAAGAGACCTGGAAGCCAGTCATGAGAATCAGTGTGGTTAGGGGCAGAGTGCTGAAGCCAACATTAGGAGACCTGGGTTCATATCCTGAAACTGACTCAGTTTTGTCCTGAGGCCCTGGGCAAGTCCCTTCATCTCTACTTACCTGACTTTCATTCTCTGCAAAACAAAGAATTGAACTAGATGATCTTCCAGTTTCAATAACGTGAGTCAGAAGAAGACTAGAAACAGATTCTGGGGGACCCATTTGTCTAAGGATCTCCAAAGGGATTGGAGCAATGAGCTCACAAAAAGTGCCACTCAGACCATTAAATGCCATTATGGACATATACTCCACTTCCATTTAAACTGTGTTATTTTATCTTCATTTGTGACTTTAGAATGGCAACTAAACTTAATGTAATTAAAGGAAGGGGGTGGACACTACAGATGGGTGACAAGGCATGGCTATCTGAGCTCCAGGAGCTGTGAATTCTAATCTTGGTTCTGCCACTGTCTCAGGACGCATCATGTACCCCTTCTAAAACCTAGATAGCTTCCACACAACAGCATTAGCCTATTTCACAGAACTGTTGTGAGAAATAATTTTTTTAAATAGCTATGTAAAAGAGTTTGCAAAATGAGGTGCTAAACCGAACCTTGGGCATTACCCTGAGTATTCTTACCCCATCCAGCAAACTAATAAATATAAATTTGCCATTAGTTGAAAACTCCTTCAGAATATAACCACTTAATCAATACAACACCAGCAGCCTGACAAATTGGCATGAAGCCACAGGCCTGAGACCTGGAAGAAATTAAATTGGTGCTTGATAGAAATTGGACTGTGAGCAAGAAGATTTGTGGAAATTTAAAATCTAACCCACAAAGCTATAACCACATTATACACCTTCAGGGCTAGGTGCATGTCATGATCATGTCCACATTGTTAAACACATTATCATACTATAGGAAATGTGAGAGGACTAACAAAAATGTTTTAAGGAGTCCACAAAATTTTTATATCTATCTGCAAGATTGACACGTAAAATGGATTTTTATAATGGACCGAAAAGATACTTACAAATTTTTAAAAGTTGCTATAATTACTCCAAGTAAATTTACCTTTTAAATAGTTTCATTTAAAATAATCAACTTAAGAATTAACTAAAGGGCAGAAGGGAGAGATGAAAGGAAGGAGGGGAAGAGAAAGAGAGAAAGAGAAAGAAAAACAGCAGTTTATTTTGATGCTTGTTTCTCTTTCCTCTGAGTCCTGTACAAGCAACTTAGCAGGAGAGTTGCGAGAGCTATGTTGATAAAGGGGTAGGTATGAGTTCCCACAGCATCCACATACAAGCCAGGAAAGGAAACAGTTGGAAGAGTCAGTCCATTGAGCTAGACCTCTCTCGAGAGTTGTGGTAATTCCTCTGGTAGCTGGTGGGTCAGTTTTTCTGTTTACTTTTCCTTGGTGAAGAAAGCGAGCCCCAGCTGTCTTCAGGGCAGCCTTCTTAAAGGAAGTACTTTAATTCTGGCATAACAGAAGTCCTGAATAAATAAATTGTAAGAGTTTTTGTCACCTCTGTGTTCCTGGGGACTCTGTCTCTGCCCAACACATCTTGCAAGCCCAGCAATAGTCAGCCCTCCTAGGACAGCAGCAGGCTTCCTTGATTGCCCTGTGTTCCTTTGCTGGATATAAAGGTTTAGTCATGGTCAGATTCCCTTGCCTCTTTTCCATGGAGTTAAACTAAATGACAGTCTGGCATTCAGCCTTGTCTCTCTCAGAGTAAGCAGGAAATGGCAGCTCCACTGAGACCAGTCTGAAGGGAAAAGTCTTTATTTTGCTAGACCCAGCCAAACCAGACTTTTCTTATTCTACAGTTAGTCAATGAAGTATTAATGATTTCAGCTATTTAAAAGGCCCTCAACAAAGACCCTATTCCAGGCTTCCCCTTCTAGGTTTGCGCCTTAGGGCACTTTGTACCTATAGGCAAATGTAACTCAGGAAACAAACTCCAAAGGTAGTTATCCCAAAGTCTGGGCCACAGTAACACAGGCTTGATGAAAGAAAGAGAGTGGGGAAGGGGACTTCCTCTTCCCCATTTTTCCACTGCAGGGAGCTGAAAAACAGCAAGGCCATGACCAAAGAAAAAAAAACTCAAGGAACTGGAGGAGGAGGGAGAAACGACAATCAAATTTCCCTAATTATCAACCAGGTCTGTACATAAAACACTCTGGAAATCTCCATTCCTTTATGGGTGTTAAATAAGGATAATTTTAACAGCTGTTACTCTGGCATTACTTGTTGGCATCTAAAAATATATCAGAAAAAAAAAAATAAATAAAAAAAATAAAAATATATCAGAAGCTGTAATACAGATCAGGGATAAAACTTCCATTTTTTCCCCAAGTGTTTTCTCTTCTCTTTTGAAACCTAGGAACTAACAAATGATAACTTAATGCCTTGAGCAATGGAAATCAAATTAAACAAAGTAGGGTTAATGTCACTTCACTAAAATGCATGAACTAAAAGTGTGATGCAAAATTGTCAGAATTAAAGAAAATAACATATTGATATATGATTTTTTTTTTTTTTAAATGAGACAAATTATTTGCGAAAAGTCATACCTCAGGCACATTTAGTGAGTTTTGATGGAGGAGTGAGGGCAGTGAGTAGGTCTCCAGGTGATGTTTGTGTCTTAGTCAGATGATCTGTCTCTAAAACAGTACCCTGATCAAACCACCCCTCTTCCATTAAAAAAAAAAAAAAGAAAAGAAAAGTCAAAACCTAAGGAACAACTCCTAAAAGTTAAAAAACTGAATGTTTATTTCTGCTATTGTTTTCATACTAAATGAGAACATGAAAGAAGTCTTTCACTCAGCAGCTGCATCTAATTTAATATGAAGCTCCCAAAAGAGGAGCAAACAGGATGTGATGAGAAGCAGTTAAACATTGATGTTAATATTTTGTGAGGCATCTGGTACTGTTCCACCACCTAGAAATCTAAGAATCAAATTAGCAGATTTAATTCTGCCAAATGTATCAAATTATTGTCAAAAGGAGTTTCACAAAGCAGGTTCCTCTTTTCCAACATCTGCTCTACCCATCCAGCGAAGGACCCAAGATGACTATCTATTTGATTTGTTGATGGAGCACATTATACCAGTTGCTGGTCCACTAAATACTGCACCTTTTATCATAAAAGCCTTCAGTTATCGAATCAGTCAAGAGAAAATACTAATAAACTAATGCACCTGTAGGTCCATACAGAGGTATTTCAAATATTTTATTTGATTTACAGAATATCGAATTCTAAATTTTTTATGTATTTTATAAATATATTAAAAACATGTCAAGATTTTAAGTGAAAATACATGAACCCCTACCAGCAAATAAATAAAGGCAGTTCCTTTGAGGGAGCTGTGAAATAATAAAGTAATAAGGATTACCCTAATGTTATACTCAGAGTTTTTGAATCTGCTTGAGAAGTATAATTTAATTCCAGAAAAAATGCAGAGGTTACTACCAAGGACTGCTGCTCATCCTTACGACGCCAGTGAAATCAGATGACAGATTGCTGTGCAAAATCTGTTAGGCAAAAAAGCTGAAATGAACGAGTTCCAGGGCCTTGACTTTGCCAATGTCTTGAGAGAGCTAAGGAATGAAAGAGTACCTATTTGTGATATATGCACTCTGGCTTTTTCATATATGAACTTCTCTTCCCTTCAATTAAAATAAAAGCTGAAGTTCCAGTGTGCATCAACCATATGGATTTGAAAACAACTGACTGGAACCTCACAAGTGAAGATGTGGCGTATGTAGCTCAAATTTGTGATGGTACATCTGCTGTGAGTGGTGTCTTGAATGGAGGCCAGGAACTCTTCCGTCAACCGCATCCATATGCTATTATGCATGTGTTCACTGCTACGCACATCTTTTAAATTTAGCTTTTGTGGGTACATGTTCTACACTTTTCCCCTGTATGTAATTTTTTGTTAAATATGCTTTAGAAAATATACACAATCTTTTCAAAGGCTTTGCTGACTCACTGGGGTTTCTTCTGAATGTTTTCCTTTTGCCAGTTTGAAGTTAAGTAGTCAAAAGTGCACAACTAAAGCTGCTCTAGTCTACTAAGATAACCTAATGGATAAAACAAACAAATGGACAAAATAGAACCAGAGACATGGAAATAAGGGACAAACTGACAGTGACCAGAGGGAGGGGGTAGGGGAATTACAGGAGAAAGAAGGGAAAGGGTCTAGTCAACGAACAAGTATAAGGACCCATGGGCATGGACAATAGGGTGGGGATTGACTGTGGGAGTGGTGAGGGCAGGAGACAGCAATGGGGGGAAAACTGTAATTCAAAAATAATAAAATAAAATATAAAAAATAAAAAATAAATAAATAAAAACCTACCACTTACTTTAACATAGCTGTTATGTGATGACCTGTTAGAAAAAAATTTTCTATCAAGAAGTAAACTATAGCTCTTTTTGATAGACTATAAATTGATGAGAAAAGATGGAGAGATAATCATCCAATCCAGGTTGGGGCTAGCTTATGTGTGAATCTTCCAAACATGTTTTCTTTTCAAGTTTAGCCCAAAGACAACACAGGTTTCAGTGCTACACTTATCAGTATGACTGCCTAGGAAGTGTCTCCTTTAAGCCCATGCTTTAGGAGACAGAGACTCAGACCTTTCTATTTTAAAAATTCAAGCAACTATGTTATCCAGCAGATTGACTTCAATTGTTCTTTTTTCAAGTGGCTGGCAGCATAGTGAATCAAAGTTATTACCTGGGTCATGTGTTCCTGGAAGAAGATTGAGAAATCCAATTGCAGCTCTACTGGAAACTTGGGCTTTCATTCTTCTGATATTTAGTGATTAATTTTATCATCTTTGTATCTCAGAAAACAATAGTGTTGCTATTGTGGATGTTTATGAATGTGTTCTTATTTAAATTAATGCTTTCAAAATATTTCATTGAAGTGTTCCACTTGAACCTAAAATAAAAGTTCTATTGTTCTTTTCCTATAGACAGGTAAGATACCTATGTTTTCATCTCACTTTTTATAAATTCTTGAGAGCCTAAACTAGGCTTTCATTTTGACTTTTCTTTCTTCCCTTTTTATCTTACTGTGTTCATAGCACCTACTCTGTCCTATGCATACAGAAAGCATGCTTAATTGGTTGTTTTGCTCTTCTCTCATTACAAAGCTTAAGACATGGGAAACAATATTGATAACATCTGAAGTAGGTTCCTCTAATATTTTAAATCACTTGAAAAATACATTTAATAATGTAATGTGTAATACAGAGTTTACATTTTTAATATGTATTTTCATTCTTAACTGCTCTGAGGCATCCTTTGAAAGACAGACTGCATCAAGCTTTTCAAAGGGATTAGAAGTACTGTAAAAGTTCATACTTTTAGATTGCGTGACAACAAAATAATTGGATGGCAGTGACATAATTGATTAATTCAGTAAATTCAGCCTGTAAAATGAGTCAGTTTGAATAGTTATGAACAAACATCTAAATATTTTATGTTCAGCCAATCATCTTATCATCATGTTGCCAGCCATGAATTAAAGGAGAAGAAAACCCCCAAGAAATGGTTTTATAAAGCATATTTCTAGAATGTCTTCCCTGAGGAAAATAACCTTCTATTCAGTTTAGCTGATATCTTTGGGGTCACTGCATTTGATAAAATGATAAAGGGAAAAATCATTACAGGATCTTACCCAAGGCTGGGAGCCACTGAGAACTAATGCTCTGAGACTGGATAATATGATACACTGCATGAATCTTTCTTAAGGCTACTATATAAACTCAACCATTCTCTCTCTCTCTCTCTCTCTCTCTCTCTCTCTCTCTCTCTCTCTCTCTCTCTCTCTTCCTCTCTCCCCTCCCCATGTGTGCATGTGTGTGTCTCACTCTAGCAAGAGAGAATAACCAAATTTAATATATACATAAGTATGGGAGGCCCACATACATGAGAGAGATCCCACATACATGAGAAGGTCAAAGATAGAAAAAGAAGCATGGGTATACTAGACCTGCTGAGGTAAAGTGCCTTGGGGCCTTCAAAAGGCCATTGCAGGAGGATAAGAAGAGCAGACCTGTAGTAAACAGAAGTCTCCCTGTCCTACAGATAGGTTAAAAAAAAAAAAAGTTATCTCTGATAATCTCTTACGGGCAAGGCCTCTAATTCAAATTCTTTTAAGTAGTTAAAGCAGCAGATGGAGGCGGATAAAGTTGCCTTTAGTTCAGAACTATCTGAATACCACAGGGGCACATCTGAAACTTCTCTGGAAGTTTCACATTCCAAACATTTCATTAAACCAGTAAAAAGTTCAATTCAGTTAGACAGTTGTGTCCCATTTCAGAAGGCAATGTATGATACATGGACTTCCAGAGTTAAGCCTATGGTGCAAGCAAGCAGGTATTTCAAAAGAGTTATCCCTATGGAAACAAAAGAAAAACAAAATTTACTATACTCCTGGTTTATGAATTCTGAAGGCAGGCAGTCAAGAAAATGTCCAGATGTTTGTATCCAACCACCTTTAGATGGAGTGAAGGCAGGCACTTACAGTCTGAGAGGTCCTCCTGGTCTCCAGTTTGAATGTCTCTGGTGGTCCTCCTGCAACAGGCATGAGAATTATTTATATATCACTTGTGGTGGTGATTTCTTTGAAGTATGTATCAAGTTGCCCCACTTTAGCTTGCATGGCCTTGGGAAATGAGTAGTTTCAGTTCTCAGTGATTCCAAGAGTTAGGGTGGAAAAGTTAAAATGTTAGTTTGGAGGGTAGTAGCCAGATATTTTTTAAAACTAGAAAAATTCAGGATCCAATTCTATTTATAGATAGAAAATCTTTTTAAAAACTTAGATTATGAATAACACTAGAATCTAATATTCACAACATATATTATAGTTTCTATTGAAAAAATTTCTCTCTAATACCCCCCATCTTTATTTACCAAAGATAAAGAAATTAAGACCAATTTATTTGCAAAATAACTCTAGTTCTAATAAACTTGGCCTGATTATTTATATAAGCTCAGCAAAAATAGTATTTAACCACTTAAGCTCTTTTAAATCTACTTTGCTGGAATTTTTCATAAGGAATCTTCAGATTGGACTTATTAGGCCTCTTGAGGCTAAGAAGCCAAGCTACATTAACTTGCTGTAAGACTTTACCTGTAATACCTCTAGATTTGAGGATAATTCATCCCTTCTTGAGGTCCCCAACATATCATGAGTTTCTTTCTTTACATTTCCCAGTAAGCAACCTTCATTTCTTACGTGGAAAGATGACTGTGAACCACTGTTTTTTTCAAGGGGCTTTTATTAAGTAAATCTTAATTCCTTAAAGCTTTCTGGTCATTTTTGAGCCTATCCATGCATGTCTTTCTCAAATATGACATTCCAGTTAAGTCTTGTAATATAGTTAGGTTCAATGCATCCTGTTACAAAGAGAACAGATTGCTGCTGAACTTACGCAAACAAACATATTGCCATGAAAATAAAAATACTTACTCATTGAAAGTTTCCGAAGTCTGGAGGAATCAGTTAGAAAAAAAATAAATGTTTCAGTACTGCTTACAAAGGTGTAATGTACCAAACTGCTGTAAGTCATGGTGTAATTTAAGAGAAAGGGAAAAAAGTGTGTATCAACAAAACAAAAGATTTTTAAAAGCCAGGATTTATTTCAAATAAAAAGCTATAAAATTGTAACTCTTATCAGTTCATTCAGTCTTATGTAATTAAACTTGTTCTGCTTGAATAGAGTTTTTTCATTAGTTTTCTCAACCTTGCCTGATGATTGAGGCTGATAGGGTCAGTAACAATTCCAAGAAGTTTTCAAGGCTGTTCATCAAGGCTTGTATGGTTTGCTCAGTGAAATGATGTCTCGATCACTAGAGATTTCGAAAGGTATACTCCAAGTGGTCCCCCTGGCTGGTTTGGCTCAGTGGATTGAGCGTCGGCCTGCGAGCTAAGTGTCGCTGGTTCGATCTTCCAGTCAGGGCACATCAGAGAAGGAAAACTCTGACTCCAAAAAACCTCCGCTGCCTTGCGGCATACCTCTTCAGGGGAAAGGCTAAGGGAGTAAACCCCGACAGAAAATCCGGAGCCGGAGTCCCTAAGGCGGTTTGACGTTGTAGTCAACACCGGCAACTCCTGCGGCGCACCTGAAGCCAAGCTATATTGACTCCGTCTTTCCCTTGGACCCTTCAGCTGCGAAGAGAGGGGGGGTCTGCTGCATGGGCAACAGCAGACCCTCCATATCACCCTGCCCAGGCTCTGTAGCTTCAGCTTCACTGGAGAGGACACTCCAGCGTCATCACAAGATGTCGATTCAACACGGGAGGAGACAGATACCGTGTCACTCCCGAGTCGGACTGCACAGCCATTCTCGGCGGTGCAGATAGACTCTTAAGAAGCTACACCATCGTCTCTCGAGATGGACGGCTGCCGACGACGACGACTTCAAGTGGGAAACACATTTTCTAAGTTTCTTTGCCACTGCGAGAGCATCAGCTTTGTGGCAGGGGAAAGCTTCAACTCTTCCAAAAATAAAAATAAAAATGTACAATGACGAGAACATATTGATAATCCATACTAAGTGGCAATTGAATGAAATCCAGCTTAAATGTACTATGATAGATGAAGTAATGCAAAAACTGAAAACAATGCCAAGAGCCAGAAAGAACCAAGAGGTCGCTTTGGGTTTCCTATAGCCCCATCTATTCATTTAATTTGTAGTCATTGTTTACCCACCTTAATTTCTCTGATTCAGAAACTGACTTTGCCACATTACAAGAGTATCAGTATGACAATAAAGGGTTCTTTTTGCAAAAACAGGATGGGCTTCATCCACATGTGCTACAATCTGATATTCAGGCTCAGTTGTTTTAGTGTGTCCCTCAAGTTTGATGACAGACATCTTATGTCAGGACATCTCAGATTTCCAGTAATTTCACATATATTTCTGAACCAATTATAACATATACAAATATAACATAAAGAATGCTCAATATTTTTTATTTGACAATGCTTTCTATATCATTTAAACACACCTAAATAAGTCTAACTAATTTAATATTTCTCTTTCATAAGTAAAGAAAACTAATCTTTTGAAGTATCCCAAGGTCTCTTCTGGAACAACCCAAAGTTATCCTCAGGTCAAGACTCTATAATTTAAATTTTGTAAAGTTTGCCAAAATATATCAAGAGGTTTGGACATTTGACTTAACAGGATTTAAAGTCATTGTGAAGCAATACTCATTAGTCATGTAACTAAAGTGGCAATAGGTTTCAAAGGAAAATACAGAAGTTTAGACAATTGTTGACAAAACTTATAGTTTTTACTATTGAGGTAATTCCATTTTCTTAAGTAACCAAGGACCTGATTAAGACAGCATAAAACACAGAAAATTATTTTGATAAAACACAGAATCTTTGCTTTCTAGGCAGAAAACTTCTTCATATATCAGTAGCAAACCAACAGTCCTATCGGCAGAGAGAGAAAACCAAACTCTCATTTTGCATCTATTTACTTTTGATACTTAAATTCACTTACTTCAGTAAAATTTCCTGTCTCAAGATTCTTTTTCCACCAACCTTCTAGAATTGTCCTTTTCATATTCATATTTTGTTCTATTTTTCTTCTTTCCCATTCTGAAATAATCAGCCTTACTTTAGAACAAAATTAATTTCCTTTCCCTCAAAAATACATCTCTATATAATACCCTTTTTAAAAGCCAAAACATACCTTATTTTTTTGTATGCATAGTTGTTTTCCTTAATGTTATTTATTTTTGGAGCTTTAATTACATATATTAGAATTCTTAACTTTTAAAAACCTTAAATAATGAAAATTAAGAAGTAAGCAATTGTGAATTGTCTGTTACATCAATATTCTTTAGATTGATACATTTATGAACATATTTAATAATTTCCAGAAATAAACTCATAGCACAACTTTTTAAATGTGGCACAAGACATATTTACTAATGGACCCAAATATCTTTAGTTCCTCTATAGTAAGCAAAAAGTAGATAACCCTATGCTCAGTAATTAATGTTTTATTATTTTATCTTATTTGGAAATAGTCTAGGCATTCCATAAATATTCATCATTTAATACATCTAAACAAACTTCACAGTTTTGAGTTACCAAAGAGATTTAGGAAAACATTTTAAACAATATAGTAATTATTACCAAAGAGTTCACCTAAAAAAAAAGATTTTTATTCTACTTAAATTCAGTTAATTTACTTATTCCTAACAATAAAGTTTAGAATACTTATAAAAATTCTATTATACCAAGTTCTTTTTCTTGCTGACAAAATTTGCAATAGAAATAACATGAACTTATTTGACTAATAAACCCAGGAAGAATAAAAGTATTATTTAAGGCTGATTATTTTAAAGATATGCCTATTTAACAAACAACAAGTGCTGGTGAGGATGTTGGTGGGAATGCAGACTGCTGCAGCCACTATGGAAAACAGTATGGAATTTGCTCAAAAAGCAAAAAATGGAACTGCCTTTTGATCCAGTGATTCTATTGCTAGGCTTATACCAAAAAAATCCTGAAACACCAATTCAGAAAATCCCATGCACCCCTATGTTCATAGCAGTACTATTTACAATAGTCAAGTGCTGAAAACAGTCTAAATGCCCATCAGTAAATGAGTGGATCAAAAACCTGTGGTACATTTACACAATGGAATACTGTGCAGCAGAAGGAAAGTAGGAACTCACCATTTGCAATAACATGGATGGAACTGGAAAGTATTATGTTTAGTGAAATAAGCCAGGCAGCAAAAGACAAATATCATATGAGCTCACCTAATACAGGAAATTAATGAACAAAACAAACAAATGAGCAAAATAGAACCAGAGACATGTAAACAAGGAACAGACTGACAGTGACCTGGAGGAGAGGGGGTAAAAGAAAAAGGGGGAAAGAAGGGGAAGTGTCTAGTCAAGGAACTAGTATAAATGATCCATGACATGGACAACGGGATGGGGATTGACTGTGGGAGAAGGAGTGAGTGGTGTAGGGGAGAGCAATGGGGGGAAAATATAAAACAACTATAATAGAAAAACAATTTTTAAAAAAGATATGCCTATTTAACCAAACTTAAACTAGCTTTTATATCAAATGTTTTCCTATATTACATATTTCTTAAAAGCCTTTGGACTAGTTTCTGTTATATTTTTGAAAATTCCCATATAAGCACCTTTTGTTTAGGCCAATTTAATAGAGCTCAATTTTTATAAATCAACAATACCATCCAGAGGTAGGAAATACCACCCAACATATACAAACAGACATGAACAGAAACCTAGCCTTCATTTTAAAATTACTGCACCAAAATGGATATGATGATGTAAAGAAATAGATGCACTTCCGGCCAAGATGGAGGCGTAGACAGACACGCTGCATCTCCCTCCACAACTAAGAAGGAATACAACTACCTCAAAACTAGAAACAACTAGAAGTTCCAGAAAATCAAACTGCATGGAAGTCCAGCAAACAAAGATATAAAGAAGAAATATTCATCCAGACAGGTAGGAGGGGCAGAGCTGGGGCAGAGAGGATGCAGTGTGGTGGTGGCAGCAGCGGCAGCAGTGGCAGCAGTGGCAGGCTGGCAGAAAGCACAGTCACATGTTTTAAAAAGTCAGGAGGGACACCTGGAGAGCATTCCCAGTTCCTCACAGGACCTTACAGCTCACGGTCCCAGCACCAGGGGAAATCAAGCCTCATTTCTACTGACTGTGCAGACCAGTGTAGGTTGGGGTAGAGGCAGAAACTGCTGGTCTCAGCAGAGTCCACTTGTATAAAGGGACCCCATGGTCCTAGAACATCCGCAGACACACCCACTCTGGGAACAATGGCCAGAGCAGAAGCTAGAGGGGTGCCAGTCCAGGGTGGAAGTGGGAGAAGTGCCTGGAAAAGGGATGAGTGCTGGGCAGGTGGCATTGTTCCCTCTTAGACCCCTCCCCCACATACAGTGCCACAATGTGGTAAAATAGGTCACCCTGTACTGACACATCCCTAAGGCTCCATCACTTAAAATGTAACAGGAGCGACAGCTCTACCTGGGATGCAGAGACAAACAAACACAGGAGCCTGTCAGAATGAGGAGACAGAGAAGCATGGCTCAAAAGGGGGAACGGATCAAGTTCCATAGGAGAACTAAGCGATGAGGAGATAGCCAACCTAACAGATTGAGGAGATAGACAACCTAACAGACGCAGAATTCAAAACACTGGTGATAAAGATGCTCACAGGCTTGACAGATATGCTTGAGTATGGCAAATGCATACGGGAAGAATTGAAGGCTTATGCTAAGTGAAACGAAGGAAAATCCACACAAAACCAATGGTGAAGGGAAGGAAACCGGGGTTCAAATCAATGATTTGGAACATAAGGAAGAAAAAAACAGTCAAGCAGTTCAGAATGAGGAAGCAAGAATTGAAAAAAATGAGGAAAACTTCCCAAATTTTGCAAAGGAGATGGACATACAGGTCTGGGAAGCACAAAGGGTCCCGGGTGAGCTGGACCCAGAGGGGACCACACCAGAATGCATCATGATTGAGATGCCAAAGGTGAAAGATAAAGACAGAGTCCTGGGGGCAGCAAGAGAGAGATGGAGAGTTGCCTACAGGGGGGTGCCTATAGGACTATCAGCTGATTTCTCAAAGGACACTTTGCAGGCAGGAAGGGACTAGCAAGCAGTATTCAATGTGATGAAAAACAACCTGCAACCAGGATTACTCTATCCAGTAAAGCTATCATTTGGAATGGAAGGGCAGATGAAGTGCTTCCCAGACAAGGTGAAGCTAAAGGAGTTCGTCATCACCAAGCCATTATTATATGAAATGTCAAAGGGACTTACTTAAGAAAAAGAAGATCAAAACTATGAACACTAAAATGACAACAAACTATTAACAACTGAATCTAAAAAAAAAAAAAAAAAAAAAAAAAATCCAACTAAGCAAACCAGAATAGGAACAGAATCTTAGGTATGAGGATCATTTGGAGGGTTATCAGCTGGGAGGGGGGAGGGGAGAAACGGGGAAATGGTGCAGGGATTAAGAAGCATACTCAGTTGGTACAAAATAGACAGGGGTAAGTTAAGAATAATATAGGAAAGGGTGAAGCCAAAGAACTTATATGCTTGACCTATGGACATGAACTAAGGGGAGTGGGATTGCTGGAGGGAAGGGGGGTACTGGGAAGAGGGAAACAAAGGGGAAAAATTGGAACTACTATAACAACATAATCAATAAAATATACTTAAAAAAAGAAAAAAAAGAAAAAGTTGAATTTAAACTGTGTTTCTAGCAGGATAAATTAAGATTAGCTGTGTAGATGGTTAAAGCTTTTTCTTATTAATATTTGTGGAGAAAGCACTTGATAGTATTTGTCCTTGGCAAGGGAGCCTTGGAGCCATAGAAGCACGTTGTGCTTTCAAAAACACCCTAGTATCCCCCTTTTTTCTTCTTTAGTCTTGTGAATTGGGGATGATGAAAAGGTAAGCTTGCTGCCTTTCTGGTTTCACAAAGATTTATAAGATAATAACTGCTCTAAAATTATGGTTAAAACTTAAGTGATATCATAGGTTGACCTACCTAACTACATAATCTCCAATTTTCTTCTTTCCCTCTGGATATAGTTTTATTTTAGCCTAATGAGGGCACTCAAAATAAATTTTTAAGAAGTCCTTTTATTTTATAAAATAAAATAAAATAATTAAAAGTCCTATCAGGCTATGACATTAGTTTTCAATTTGGTCAAATTTCTGATCAAAAAGTTATTAAATTTTTTCAAATATCTTGTCAGCTTTCAGCTAGGAAAAATATTGTGATATTATCAAGCAATTCCATGGACCCAAGAGTTCACAAAAAGTCTTTTCCTCTGCAAGCCAAAAGAAAGAACTGACCATCTTTATGTTTCAGTTTCCCAGTGTGGTGCAATGTCTACTTCCACAATAAAATCAAGTAGAAAAGATATAATTAAACTGATATAAACATTCCAAATTTCATAATATTATCAAACCTTATATTTCCATATTCCTTTAATCTAATTTTATTTTGAGTCAGGGCTTCACCAATGGGTTTTGATATCTCAGTTCATGATTTCCCATATCAGAGAGTCCTGGAAATTGTTCTTTTATATCTCCTGACCATTTTACCTACTCGAGAAAAAAGGCTTTGTGTACCCAGGAAGGGGTCAAGCCAAGGGCCCCTGGCCTTGTTATCAATCTTTAAATTGATTTAACTGGCTGGACTATTACCCCAAGCAATTGCTGATCAGGTTTCTTACTGTAATCTCTTCCTTCCAATCTTTTAAATTTCCCCACACTGGTAAATAAAGCAGACTTGTTTGGGGTCCTTTAATCTTGGGGATGTTAATAGGTGGTCACCTTGGCCCATTCAGCCTTTGATAGGGCTGTTCTAAATCTTTGTTTTAACCCTGTCAATGTCTGGTTTCTTTAGCCCAATTATTTTCCTAATTAACACATTCTTCATAATGGCCATTGTAATTTTAGATTATAATTTCTTTAAGGATTACCAGCAGTTTGATAGAACCATAGCTGTAACTGGAGTTTAGCCCACATTTCTGTCTGGCCACATTTTAGAGCTTCCAATCTGACAATAACCAAGCCAAGTTCTTAGAACATAAAATTTTAGGTTGTCTTTAAGTAAGATTTTATTCTTTTTTTCTTTCATTTTTATTTTTAAGTGCAAGACAATTGTAATTCCAATGTCCTGATTTTTACATTATCTGCAAATGTCTAAAGGCAAATACAAAGGGGTCTGAGTAGACTTTGATATTTGTTCTAATTTATGTCCTTCCATATTATTAAGAAAATCTTAATGACTAGCTATTATAACAATATAAGAGCTCTCTAAGAAAACTTTTTGCTTTCTTTCTTTTCAATTTAGAAGTTTTTCCAATTAAAAGGATTCATTGTCCAGCCTTAATGGTAGGATCTATAGTGACCCAAACCAATACAATGGATGCAAAAGGCATCCCCAAAGAAGTGTGGAAATTAGTTATTTCCAGAGTTAGCCTAAGAAATATGGGAGCCTTGTCTTTAAGCAGCTGTTCCAAAACACATGGAATCATGTGATTTCCCCCTTGTACAGAAAAAATTTTAAGATTCCCTGAGCTTGGCTTCATAGCTTCTTCAGCTGCCTGCCAATTACATTTGCATCATTCAATTGGTAGAGGTGATAGATTGCCTCTGGTAGAAAAAGGATAGACACAGAAAACTCCTTGAGAGCTTCTAATGGCCAGATAGAGAGAAAGGTGTGTCTTGGCAAGTACACCCTCTGGTTGTAGATGCCAGAGAGAAAATATTCTCACTAGTCATAAGGCCAAGTTCTCATGACATATAACAGTATGAAAAGAGAGAAACCAGACAGAGACAGAGAAAAACAAAACCCATGAGTACTCATACCAAGTAACCAAGAGTCACTAGCCCAAGAAACTAGTTTCATAAATATTTTCTCCTGCCAACCTAAATTTAGAAGAGAGAAAAATACTATTAACACTTCTTTGTTTCCACTGGATCCTGCAGAAAGAGATCTGGAGGATGAGGGTGTTGTCATTGTAAGAACCCTCATTTTCTGTAGGCCTGTGTCAAGACACCCCAGGATTTCCTCATCTATAGCAGCCTCATGGGGAAGGGTGGGGTTCCAGCCAGTGAGTTTATCCTGTTCAAGGCTCTAATTGTGGGAGAGCAAACTTTCCTCTACCCACAAGGTTCTTTTGGCTGGTCTAATAATCAAATAGACATAGGAAACATTAACAAGAGAGAATAACCAAATTTAATTCATACATATGTATGGGAGCCCCACATACATGAATGAGTCAGCACCCCACCTGCCCAAGAGGTCCCTAAACTCAACGATTTTCAAAGATGAATTCAGAATAGCATGAAACATCACATGCCTGACTCACAGTGCATTATTTGTAGGGTCTAGCAACTCCCCTTTGTCCTGCTCCTTACTCGACTCACTCATCCTCCTTTATGCATAAATGCATGGTGCTCTGTATTTCCTTGTGATAAAGAGTTAGAGACCAACTTGTAGTTCACTTCAAAATCGGATAATTCAGCTAGAAGGAAGTTATTGACTTTCTCTACACATTTCCCAAACATTTGATCTTATATTACATCTGCCTAAAAATTAGCCTTGTTTTTCCTACCAAGGGAGAAGCATGAAAGCCTTTACCCTGTGATCACTCCATCTCCAATCCATCCAGTCACTGAATCCTGCCTCTTCTTGCTCCTACATTTCGCTCATCAGCCCTTTTGTTTATATGCCCACTGCCAATGGCTTATTTCAGACCCCCCACACTCTGGATTACTACAATCCATCCCACTCCTTCAGCCTACTTCTGTACTTGATCCTCCACACTGCTGCCAGGAGGATCTTTTTAACTTAATTTTGAAATAATTTTAGACTTAAAGAGAAGTTGCAAAATCAGTAGAGTGCCCTAATCCAGCCAACCAGAAATCTGTAATTCTGTCTCTTTGATTACCATAGTACAATTACTGAAGGATTTCTAAAATTATATCTGTGTCATTAGCTTAGACTCCTCCAGCCTTTAAGATAAATGCAAATCTCCTGGCATAGCTACAGTTCCCTATATGATCTGACCCTCCCAGCTTCATTTTCTACTGCTTTTCTAACTGTGATGATTAATTTTATGTCTAATTGACTGGATTGGGGTACCCAGATATTTGGTTAAATATTATCTCTGGATGTGTTTATAAAGATGTTTCCAGATGAGATTTGCATTTGAATCTCTAGACTTGACTCTCTAAGTAAAACAGATTGCCCTCCCCCAAATGGGTGGGAATCATACAATCTGTTAGGGGCTGATTAGAAGAAAAAGGCAGAAGAAGGGAGAATTCACTCTCTTTGCCTGACTGATTGAGCTGAGACATTGATTTTCTCCTGCCCTCAGACTGGGACTTACACCATCGGAGCTCTACTCACCTTCAGCCGGAAACTGGATATGGTTTCTTGAATTTGTTTATATTTCTCTGAGCTTTTGTGTATATTGTTTTCTCTCTCTTGGATGTCCTTCATTCTGATCTCCACCCCTGCATTCCAAACCTTCCTGTTTTTACTTCGCTGACACCAACCTGGCATTCAAGACTCAGCTCTAGGCTATTCTCTGACTCTCTCAGCAACTAGGCATCTGTTTGCCATGTATTATCACACTCTTAAGTCTGCACACCAGATCCTCTCTTCCAGTTTTCAGGACAGTAGTTAACATATAGTGAGTTTTCATTATGTCTAGCATAGGGACCGGTAAACTGGCCCCTAAGCCAAATTCCACCTTCCTTCAGTTTTATAAAGTTTTGTTGGACTATGGCCATGCTCATTGATTTTTTTTTTTTTTTTTTGTACTGTTTATGGCTGCTTTTGCACTACAGTAACGGAGTTGAGTGTCTGCTACAGAGATCATATGGCCCACAAAGTATAAAATATTTACTATCTGGTCCTTTCCAGAAAGTTTCTCAACCACTAATCTAGTGAATAAACCAAGCACTTGATTATTAATGGCAATAGGTGTTAGGAATCAATAGATGTGTTTAGGAGACCTTTTTCAGTGCATTAATCATCATTATTATATATTAGAAAGTAGGAATTAACAAAGATGTTTTAAAATAACAATTTCCAGTGGTGGCAAGGGTTCAGGGAAAGTCTCACACACTGCTGGTGTGAGTGTGGATTAGTACATTACTTCTGAAGGGCAATTTGACAATTTGCTTCAAAAGCATTAAAATTGTATATAATTTTTATTCCAGAAATTTCACTTCTAGGAATTTTCCCTAAGGAGTAGTCAGAGATATGCACAAAGATTTAGGTACCACAATGCTCACTAAAGCATTATTTACAAGTGGAGGCATTATACAAGCTAAACACCAGCTACATAGCTAGCACAAGAAAAAAATGGTTAAATGAATTATATCTACAGCTTAGGAAATTAATATAGCCATTATAAATCACAGGACAGCACATATTAATATAGGAAAATGCTTATAATATATTTTTAACTTGGAAAAGCAAATTTTAAAACTATAATATCATTTTGATTTTGTAAATATATGTAATATATGCACAGAAACAAAAAGACTAAAAGAAATATGCCTGAAGGCTGAGTTACCTCTATTATGTCAGATATCTATTTTCCTTGTTCTTCATCTCTAAATTTTCTACAATAAACCTATATTACTTTGACAATTATAATTTTTCTAGAAGAAAAAATATGCAGGTCACCCATTCCCAACTTTAGAAGCATTTTTACTTTTTTTACGTTAAATAAGTTTAAATAAAGAATGTAAAATTAAAGATGCTCTAGCTAAATTGAAGTCAGGAGCTAAGAAATGCCTCCCCCATTCCACTCATCTCTACCCCATGGGAATTGACACAACTCAACTGGAACATTATACCAGAGAAAGGGAAAAATGCTCCTTTGGGTGTGTCAGTATTGGGATAATTTGTTGCCTAAGGTCAACTACAATTAAGTTTAAGCAAAGATCAGTGGCAAAAAAAGGTTGAAATATGTAAACTTCTGGGGGGTTCAGGGAGTGAAATGAGCTGTCTACCTAGTTTCATGTAACTAGTTTTATTTTATTCCACATTCAGCTAGATATTTTATTCCACATTCAGCTAGATATTAGGTGTTACATAAACACAATCTTTAGAATGGCCTAACACAATTTACCCTCCAAAGGACAAGGAAAATTAGAACCTAATGGCCCAAAGTGCAATGAATGACTGCGGTGGAAGATGGAGGTAGGGAATAACATGGGGGTAGATGGAACTTTCTATTTAATAAATCTGTGGACTCAAGTTTTATGTCTGTCTGTGGTATGTATAGTTTTTATTTTTTAAAATATTGTTGAATAATTGGTCATTATGTTCCAGGACTCTCCTTTTTTTTTTGCTCTTTGTTTCCTTATCTGTTCCTAAAGCAGTCCCATCCCCACCCCAGCCACTCCACCAGGCTCTCTATATTACCTCCTATCTCCTCTTCCTTGCTATACCCTCCTTACCTCACTTCTCTACTTTCTCTTTCTAAAATATGCTTATGATTACAGCCCAGTAAAATGTTCAACGTCAAGGTTTCTCAAAATGTCATCCAGGTATCAAATTTATCTGAAGAATACCAAATGAGAATCTCTGAGGTTGTGCCCAAGGATTTGTACCACCATCCACTCCCCACTTGGTTCTACAGCATATTAAAGTTTGAGAACGCCTGGGTTAATGAGTGCTACCATTTCTAGGTAGATCCATTTTTAATGAAACTTTGGGGAGGTAAAACAATTCATCTTAAAACATAAATGTAAAACATAAAAGTAAAAGCTAAAATGTTAAGGACTGTTGAGGAATATTTTTTAGAGAGAGGGTGGTACCTTATGGCTAATTCTCTTCCCAGCCCCCAAAAGTCACACCTATTCTGCAGAGGAGAATGGGGCTGGCCCAAGAGAGAGTTAAGTAGTAAATCCATATTAATTATTAATATCTTTAAGAATTTTGTACTCTTGAAGCACTTGGTATTTAAATTATTTTTCTTGTTTTTAAGCTCTAAAATGGTCAATTCTAAGTCCCAGAGAGATTATTTTTTGCTTTATTATTCTACTTCTTTATTTACATTTCTAAACATGATTTAGTCCATCCACTCTACAAAAATTATTTTGATTGAAATAATATCTTGACTGGGATAGCTAATTGAAATTTTTGTCTTCAAAATTAATTTAAATGACTGTGTTACTATCTGGGATAGGGTAAAGTATTAAGTTTGGGAAAGCAGTATCTTTGTTTTTTGATCTGATATGTAGTGATAGGCAAAAACAGATCTCTTCTGGAGGGAAAAAATTTTCATTTTTCTATCATTTGCATGCATATTCATACCAGTTCCAAAAGCAATGATTACAACTCTGCAACTATATCCTCAACCTCAATTTACATTTTTTGGGGGGAGGGGAAATTGAGCATATTATAATGCCACATTACTTTAAATTCCCAATGGATTCTATTATGTATTCGACTGCTGCACAATAACCTTTATCTTGCCATCATCTTCACATTCTCAACAGTTTCAGAGATGATCTATTGCTCTTCATGAATATGACAGTTGACAAGGTACAGACTGCTGAGTTTGATCTTAATAGAAGTTGAAAGATATTCATCAGACTCTTGCCTCTCTAAGGTTCTACAACAGATAACAAAATTGTGAAATGCTACATTTGAAAGACCAAAGATTGACAAGTTCACATTCAGAGGACATTTGATATTACTCTGACAGAAATATCTCTGCAAATGAGGGTCTCATAAAAGCTTTGCCTAATAAACTTCAATGCTTCCAGACCCCCAGGTCAGATTGGAGCACTGTAGTTTCTGTTGCCATATAAATGTGACAAGCTGTGATGGGAGCTTTAGCTGTTCATTCCTGAGTTATAAATTCACCATTGCTGAAGATATTGAATAAATAGGGTTCTGCTTGTGTGTGTGTTATGTGTGTATATTCTCTGCATATATGATTATTTAAAAAAATGGTATTAAAAAGGAATGAAGGTACCCAAACATTATTTAAATCAAATGTTATAACAAATAGAAACCTTAAAACATTATGGTCCATTATATATTATGCACATGATGAAGGATGTGTGTATGTGGTGGTGGGAGCAGGGGGAAGTATGAATTATTTAAAAATTCAGACATCTGACATTAACAAATGCTTTTCTGGTCTTCCATTAGGAAGATGAAAGACAATTTTTTGATTGATTTGTCCCTGGATATATATATATATATATATATATATATATATATATATATACACACACACACACACTATGGGAGAGGGAGGTTGTTTGTGTTTTAATTTCAAGCCCTTTATAGAAAGCATCAAACCTTAGAAAATTCTGGTGAAGTAAGGCTAATTGGTAGTCTAGTATGTATACTCAATCAAAAACAAGATAGAAGTGAAGAGGTTCTATCACTTTCTAAAAATTAAAGAAAGTCAGGAGGTGAAGTTGGGTTGGTGACAGTGGGAAATTTAGAACTCAGACTCTGAACACTCTAGGCATTATAATATAACACATACACCTGCCAGCAGGAGCTTCAAACTTTAAGTGATAACTTTACCAGTAAATAACTCTCAAATACAGACTTGCAATATTTTTATCTGATATGTCTCCCCAGGCAAGGGAAACAAAAGAAAAAATAAACAAATGGGACTACATCAAACTAAAAAGTTTTTGCACAGCAAAGGAAACCATCAACAAAATAAAAAGACAACCCATGGAATAGGAGAACATATCACTGATACATATGATAAAGGTTAATATCCAAAATTTATAAAGAACTTAAAAAAGTCAACACCAAAAAAAGAAAAAAATCCAATTAAAAAATGGGCAAAGATGGGCACTGCAGGAAAAAAAATAATGGGCAAAGAACCTGAATAGACACTTCTCTAAAGAGGACACACAGATGGCCAATAGATATATGAAAATATGCTCAACATCACACTGAGATATCACCCCACACCTGTCAGAATAGCTATCATCACTAAATCAACAAACAGCAAGTGCTGGCGAGGATGTGGAGAAATGGGAACCCTTCTGCACTGTTGATGGGAATGCAGATTGGTAAAACCAAGCAGTATGGAGATATCTCAAAAAATTAAAAATGGATCTGCCTTTTGACCCAGCAATCCCACTTCTGGGAATATATTTGAAGAAACCCAAAACACTAATTTGAAAGAACATAAGCATCCCTATGTTCATTGCAATATTATTTACAATTGCCAAGATATGTAAGCAGCCCAAGTGTCTATTGGTAGATGAGTGGATAAAACAACTATGGCACATTTACACAGTGAAATACTATTTGATACTTGAACATAAAAAAGAAGAAAGTTTTACCTTTTGCAGTGGCATGGATGGATCTGGAGAATATTATCCTAAGTGAAATAAGCCTGTCAGAGAAAGACAAATACCATATGATTTCACTCATATGTGGAATCTAATAAACAAACTTAACTAACAAGCAAAATAAGGACAGACTCATAGACAGAGAGCAGAATGACAGCTATGGGGGTGGCAGATTAGGTGGTGGAGGGATTGAGCAAAAAGGAAAAAGGGCTCCTGGAAATGGATAACACTGTGGTAATTGTGGGGAAGAGAGGAGTATAAGAGGGCTAAATGGTAATGGAAAAAGTACAATAAAAATTTTTGTTTGAACCTGACATTATTGAATAGGTAAGAACTTGCCTTTGGAGGGTCCTCTAGTAATACAAAATGCAATCTCCACATAAAAAAATACAGACTCAAAGTAAATTTAATAGATAAGATGTTGGCCCAAGACAAGCAAGACTAAATTTAACAGGATAAAAAGTACCATATTTGATTTTAAAAAATCAGTTAAACAAATAGAGACTGAAAGAAACTTCTTCACAAAACAGCAGTTCACTGGAAGAATAATTGGGGCTTAGACTTGGCCAAAACTAACATAAACTAATAGTAATAGTAGATAGTAGCAATTTACATTTTTATAGCAGTCTTTGGTTGACAAACCACTTTCACATATATTATCTCATTTGATCCTTCCAAAGATGTTGTAAAAGAAGTGCTTTAATCCCCAAGTAAAAAGATTAAGAAAACTAAAATTAGGAAAGATTAAGAGCTTACTCCTGAATAGCATACCAAGAACCCACGAAGTTAATACACTTGAAGGCAGGATAGGTAATTAAAATTTATTGAGCGATGACTAGGTACTGAGCCATTTTTATATATTATCTTATTTAAACCTCAGACCATTACTATAAAGTGATCATTGTTGGTTCCAAGTTATAGATGAAAATTGAGGCTCATACATGCTTAAAATCATAGTAATAAAGATGGCTTTAATGAGATGGAGGGTGACCATCAAAGGTATGAGGTCCTAATCCCTTGTATTTGTGAAAGTTAACTTATTTGGAAAAGGGGCCTTTGTAGACGTGATTACATTAGGGATCTTCAGATGAGGAGATAATCTTAGATTATCAGGATGCATCCTAAATGCCACACAAATTTCTATGTTAAAGAGAGGCAGAGATAGATTAGACATCACACACACAAAGGAGAAGGTGATGCAGGAAAAAGCAGAGAGTAATGCAGCTATAAGCCAAAGAATGCGAGTAGTACCTAAAAACAAGAAGGGCAAGGAAATAGTCTCTCCTCCAGCCTTCAGAGGGAGTATGGCCCTGCTGATACATTGGTTTCAAACTTCTGACCTACAGAGCTATGAGGGAATAAATTCTGTGTTTTAAGCCATTCAGTATGTAGTAATGTGTTATGTCATCCCAAGGAAACTAATACAGCAGTGGAATTAAAATCCATATTTGTTAGACTCTGCAATCCATGTTCTTTGCATTCTGAAGATGCCAGAGAAGGAACATTGTGGGAGTCAAGGAGAATATGAGGGAAGAGGGACAAGGCTACAAACTGTTTTCAAGTAGGATATCGAGGGCAGAAATATGGAGAAGAGTCCTATAAACAAATCAATCCCTCCAAACTGCAACTTCAAGAAAGAGAAACAGAAAGCTAAATGTGTTCATCACCATCAAAGAAGTAGTACAAGAAATGTTATAGGTACTTCTTTAAGAAGAAGAAGGGGGGGAAGGAGAAAGAGAAACAACCAGACCCAGAAAGACAAACCTCAAAGGTAAAAGGCAAATTTCTATAGTTTCAATAAATACATATAATTTTAAAACCAAAAGAAAAAAATCACATTTACAAGAGCTAAGAGAAGATGGCTAATATCAAACCAGCAAAAACTCACAGGCAAGGGTGAACTAACATACTCATGGTTAAAAGGAAATGATAATTATAAAAGAATGTGCCAGTATACTAACACATGTGATGAATGTTGGGGCCACTACAGAGGAATGGAAATATTACCCATAAAAAGAACCATTGCAGCAGAATAAAGAACTAGTTATGCATTAGAGGAACCAGCATAGCCACTCCTACTTCGAGTAACTTTACACAGACAAATGCTAATAAAAGAAAAGATGATGGATGTGAAGGATTATTTTAATCTAGAAAGAGGTCTATGGCAAGACACATGATTATACTTGTCCTGTTTCTTTCTAGAGGTCTCAACCAGATTAATGAGAGGAAATTTCAGAAAAAGCCATTTTGGCTCAATAAAATAAATTTTAAACAACCAGGATTTTTCAACAATGAAGTGATTCCCCCTTGTGTGACAGTGACCTCCTCATTACAAGAAACATGACAGTGGAGCCTGGGTGACCATCTGTGAGATGAGATTTCAGCATCTCTAAATTTTAAGGTTGCTTCCAACCGTAGGAAACTATGATTTGAAAATACACATAAATTATTTAAAAATTCAGCCCTGGCTGGGTGATTCAGTTGGTTGGAATGTCATCTTGTACACCAAAATGCTGTGGGTTCAATCCCCAGTTGGAATACATATGGGAGGCAACTGATGGATGTTTCTCCACCAATGTTTCTCATTCTTGCTTTCTCTTTCTCTCTCTAAAATCAATAAACATGTCCTCAGATGAGAATTAAACATTTTTTTAAAAATTAAAATTTTATAAATATGTTTGAAGAACAACTAGTTTTGATAATGTTTAACATTTCTCTAAAGAGAATCAAGAGGTTATTTTAAAAAGTTTAGTTTTTAAAGCACAATGGTAGCTAATCCAAGTTCTCAAGTGGATATGTGAGTATATCTAGTTAACATATTTCAATAAAATTTAATATATAAGGAGAGGTTAAATAGCTATTTAACCACACTAATGGAATCTAGATTTTGTAGATGCATTAGATGTCAGTTTGTAAACTTTCTTGGCTAGCAGTAGGTAAGGATACGGTAAAGAGGTAGAAGCAGGTGGGAATTTGGAGTAACGGCCAGAGGCACAACTTCCTAGCTCTTGACAAGGCATTTAACCCCACAGAGCTTCAATGTCCTCAACAGTAAATGAGAATGTTGTAAGAATCTAATGAGAAAATGAGTATGAATGTGCTTTGTAAACAGTGCTAAGGACACGTGATTTAGTATTATCAGACTTCAAAGCCTCACTAGCTTTTGATGTTCTTATAACTCTTACAGCTATAAACCCTAGGTTGGGCTGGGCAACAAGCAGACTCTAAGACAAGGATTTGGGTGAGAGTTGTTTGTTTGGATGGTGTTCCCAGGAAGCTCTAATAGGCGAGCAGCAGGGAAGTACCAACAAGGAAGGGAAGGAGTTCAATATGGGTGTGTATTAGGAAGTAAGTTACTGCTGCTGCAGGTAACTGAGGTGCAATCATGATGAGAACCTCTGGGAGGCAACATAGAGCACAACTGAGTGGTGAAGCTAAGGTCTTGCTCCACCAGTTCCCATCAGAGACTGAGGTTTACTCTTAAAACTTCTCACTTGCCCAAGCCCAGGCTAACCATGCTCCAGTAGTCAGAGGAAGCCCACAGGCAAAGCGTCACAGGTGTGTGCAGTAGAAGTCATCGGGTCTGTGTGCTCCCATAGGGAGAGGCAAGGGGACTATGCACAAAGTCCCAAGAGCATCCCCTTCCATACTCCTATCTTCATTTGGAGAAAACTAAGGCACAAAGAAGTTTTAAGACTTGCCTATACATATGTAATTGCAAATAAAAGATACATATCACAGCCTAGTGAGTTACTCAATTACAAAGTGTCAAGTTTCACCCTACGTGTACCAATTCATCAGAAGCCTTTGATTTTCTTAAAGGCCATGAACATAGTAGTTGACAGTATGACAATATTTTAGCACTTTTTTAGACCAAAGGGACATCAGATTGAGAAATATGGATATAGGAGAAGTGTAAAAAGACAATTAAAATAAAAAATGAATGATAAAGAAGAATGAAAATATTTGTAAGGGGACATTATTATTCAGATTTAAGAGTCTCGCCAATAAAGATTCCTTACCTGCTTTCTCCACCTTCACTCCAACTCCCATCTTGGTAAAGGTCTTTGGAAATATCCACAATATATTTCACCTATGCCTGGTTCTGCTCTTCCTTTTCCAAGCACATCCTATATCACATAGCCTTGCAAGTGCATAGTTTTCTCTCTTTCAGGGAGCTAGCCCTGACCTGCACGCTAATTCTCACTTATCTCGGCTGTAAAGTATGATCTATTACAGCACTGGCCTGTCAGTCAGGCTTCTTAATAGTGTAAGGAGTGGGATTCAGTTCAGCAATATACTGTGAGGTGTGGGATCTGGGAGCTCCTTTCTTCTGAGCATTTGATGTCACTGACTTCCAGTGTGGCCTTTGAGCAAGTCATTTAACCTTCTTGGCTCAGTTAACCATATGGAAAATGAACATGATAATATCTCACAAGGGCATTGTGAGATTACTCAATGTTTATAAACTGCTTGGGAAATGAAAGGCCCTGGATGTGCCTTGCAATGTCATTAATCATGTGGCCAGTTGAATTCAGGCAGCTGGAATGTTACAGAAGTCTTTACTTCCTAGACAATTTCAGTGCAGTACCTCACAAATTCACAAATCATAAAGTTTAAATCTATGAAAATTTTGATGATGAATTTCACACCATAGTGGAAGACTTGAAATATTTTAAGTATTCACATTTCAGCCACACTTTCATTGACTGTTTCTTCCTTTCTCGAGAGCAGAAAATTATTCACACTTACCATTTTATTTCAGGAGCTATGTAACTTCTTCAAGTGCAATGGGCTATTCTTTATCTTCATCTGCTGCTTTGTTTGTTTATAAAGTTTGTTTGTTCAGTCATTCAACAAGCCTTCATTGGTCCCTAGCTATATTCCAGGTATTCTGCTAAGTGTTAGATATAAAAACACAAGTTTTCACCTTGGAGGAGCTCCCATCCAGGAAGGGGAGACAGGTACATTCACAAATAATTGCAAAGGTAGCTCATGCTCAAAAGAGCTATGGAAACCCAGGTAAATGTCTAAATTCTGTGTTGGGAGGTAAATTAACTTAAGTTCTCCTCTAGGATGATTCTCTCCTTCTGGAAAACTCTTCCTTGAATTCCATGATATTACACTGTCTATCCTGGTTCTTTTACTACCATTGTTCTCCTTCATCAGTCCCTCTTTTTTCTTCAGTTCCTTAAATGCAGGCAATTCTCTATGGTTCTATACAGTATTCCCTCACCTATCGTGGGTATTACATTCTAGACGACACCACCGCCACCACCACCACCACCACCCCCACAATAGGTGAAAAACCGCGAAGTAGGAACCTTACATTTATTTTAGTATTTATATATATTTTAAGGCTTTATAAACCCTTCCCACACACTTATAAACCATTCCCAGTCCCTTATTAACCTTTCCCACTCTCTTATTAACCTTTTCCACACTTTTATAAACACTACTTATGTTCTTAAACATATTCTACACTCTTAAACCTACGTAACTTTAACAACATACGTGTACAGTATCGCAAAATCCCACGATATAGCGAAAAATCCGCGATAAATAATTAAATATAGTATTTTTTTAAATCCCGTGATACAGTGAGGCTGTGATAAGTGAACCACGATATAGAGAGGTACTACTGTACTTGGTTTTCTTCTCTTTTTACCTTTCTTTCCTCAATACATCATCTATCCCCTAATGCCAGTGCCTGTTAGAAGTGCATAGCTCTCACCCTGACCTCCCTCCTCAGTTTTAGACCAACCTGGAGACCCTTGGTCTTAACAAGACCCCCACCAAACTCACAGGTTTCCTAACAATGTAACTTCCTCTGTATGATTTATCTCTTAATGGTACCACTATTTCCCTGCAAACCCAGGCTTTAAATGTGAGCACCACATGGGGCTTTCTCTTCTCACTCATTTGCACATTAAATCAACTACCGTGTCCGCTTTGCTTTGATTCTCCAAGACCTCTCAGATATTGCATCCCACTACTAGCACCTCCCATTGTACATGCTTGAAAGGTCTCTTATCTCCTATCCCCATGGGTAAGTTCTCCTATGGTACAGTCCATATACATCTATACCAAGTATCAGAATTTTTTAAGCATTCTTTTATTTATATCATTTTCTTGCTCAAAAGTATTGATTACTCCCCAGTGCCTACTTAATTATAAGAATATCCTTATTCTGGGACTCCAGACCCTTTATAAAGTGCCCATAAACTTACTTTTTAGCCTTTTCTTTCATCACCCCCTCACACTGAGCATAAGATAAAGCCAGGGAGATGGTTGCTCATCTCCAAGTAGATATCCCACTCGTTCCCCCTAGGTGTTTGCACACACTATGCCCTGTCTGGAAAGCTCTTCATGCCCTTCTCTGCCCAGTACACCCCACATACACAACAAGGCCAACCTCTAACATTGCCACTTATAACACCTCTTTCTAATTTCCAGTTGTGTTTAGCTGATTCTTCCTTCAAACCTCCAGAACTCTTTTTGGTTCACTTCTACTCTGTTTGCATTGTTGTCTGCCAAATAGAAAACTCCTTAAGGAAAGAGAATGTATCTTATTCCTTCTTTATTATCTCCTGAAGCACTTACAGCAATACTTGTTGAAGGGAACAAAATTAATCCTTTAACCACAACCTTGCTGTTACTTCAACTATTCTTCATTTGTATAAATATGCCTTGTTCTACAAAATATTTTAAATGTAATAGCTGGTTTCTTTGTAAAGAAAAAAAAAAGCAACAAAAATTAAAACAAAAAACTCTGTGGTGTCTGCTTTAGTAATATAAATATTTACTCCCTATTTCAATTTAAGAATGAAACAAACATTTTTTTCTTTTGAGTCACTGAGTCTGTGATTTTTGTGCAGTGCTGAAATATAGACATGAATAACACCTCGTCCTTGCCTCAAGAAGCTCATAGTCAACTGGGGGAGACAAACTAATAAATAAATGCATTGCAATGACAGGTAATAAGCACAAAACTAAAAATATGACCAAGACACAGATGGAGGCAATAACTTAATCTGAGAGAACATGAGTGTAAGAAGACTTGTCATAGGTAAAGTCAGACAGAGTTGTCCCTGAAAGCAAAGGAAGAGCAGCAATCCAAGTGGAAAGAGCAGCATTTGCAAAGACCAAGGGCCATGAAATAATGCAGTGCTGTAGCAGGACCCAGACCAGTTCAGAATTGCCGCAGCACAAAACAGACGGAGAAAGGTGCCTAGTGGGATGACAATAAAGAAAAAATCAGCAGTCACATTGCAAATAGCCTTTGGTGTCTTGCTAAGAAATTTGGATTTTTTCCTATAGATGCTGATCAAGGGTTTTAAGCAAGGCAAAGGGTCTGACAATTCTTAAATTGAATTTTATTGGCTCAGTGCTGAGAAAACAACAAAACTAACACTGGCAAAAAAAAAAAAAAGGAAGTCAGGCTGAGATATGCAGAAAAAAACACTGCATTTAAATCGCCATCAGAATCTGTAGGTGGAGGATCTTCCCGTTAGAGTTGCCTTCTATAAGAGCAGCAGCAGTACTGAGGGCTTACTTATGTGCACCAGGTAGTAGTCTAAGAATTTTTTATGGACTACTTCATTTAATCTGCCCAACAATCACTCAAGGTTCTCTGTACAGAGGAAGAAACCGAGGCACAGAGGGATTAAGCAGCTCATCCAAGGTCCTCCAGCTGCTGAAAGGGATGACCAGGGGCCAGGGCCGATTTCCGTCCCCTGCGGGTCACGGCTTCCCCCCAGTGATGTGAAAACCATTGAAAAGAAAGGGGCCTCCGTTTGTTTTCCTCTTCCTTTTAACGTGAGAACAAATCTGTTTACCACGGGGAGCTGGCTGTGCCACTGAGTTTATCAAGAAGCGTTCTGGGGCAGGCGCTGCCTAGCACCGAGCCAGCGGATTCCGGATGGGAAAGGCTCCTCCCTCCTCACGCGAGTGCCTCAAGCTGTGGGAAAGAACGTGATTGTTTTTCAAAGCAAAACTATTCTTACCAGCCCTAGAAACTACATTTACAAGTTAAGAACACGGTTTCTAAAAGTGGAGAAAATTCCAGGAGGGGAGCCGCTTCCCCTGCATCTCGCAGTTGGGAGGGAGAGGAAGCATCTCATTGCCTATTCATGAGCCCCTATCTCTCATGCAAGGTAGCATTTCCAAAGAAGCAGTGCCTAGAATGGCAATGACTGGGAAGCAGCAAGTCCCTGGATTCCAAATCTTAATGTAAACATACACAACACAGACCTCAAAGCTTGCTTTTCATCATTGCACTGCAGCATCTCTAATGTTAGCCCTTTGGATGTTCCATTGTGAGCTTCTGTGTAGGGACATGTATCTCAGATACCCATAAGAGTCATATATGTACAGGCTGAGGTATACATCTAATAAGAAGATTCCCAAAACCACATCTGACAATCTCTGTACAACTCTGGAGTCACGAGTCACGATTTGCCTGTGTGTGTGTGTGTGTGTGTGCATGCCCGCGTGCACACACACACACAACACACACTGGGATATGATATATGTCTATCTATGGCTTTATTTGGAAATGTGGAGATCGAGGGTAAATACTACCTCTTCCTTGTGTCTTCACTCATGCTGCCCTAATCTTTGCACCCTTGGAAAAACTCTGGGCTTTTTGGGTTTATCTGTGTACCTTTCCAAAGGAAAGGATATGCAACAAATTAATTGAAACAGATCTGCTGCAGAAAATGGACATGTGCTTCACATGACAAAATTCCTGCCTTTCTCAAACTTGAATTTGACTGCCTAAAGTTGTTGAGTAATGGAGCAAGACTTCTAATGGGACTAAAATGTCTATATAGTCGCTTAATTTCATCTTGTTTTGTCTGAATGTACAAAAACAAAAACAAAGACAAAAACAAAAAAGAACAGCATTTGTCTTTACTTGAAAGCTCTGCAAACCTACTGCCTTCCATCTAGGCTCATTATGACTGTCAAAGTGAGCTCAAGAAATGTGCCATGTTTGAAGTGGTAAAATGCACTGAGGGTACGGCTCCTCACTCCTGAATGTGATTTTACAGGGCATAAAACTGGCAAATTTTGGTGCTAGATGGGTTTCTAGGACCTTTGTGAAGGGGATCTGAAAGTGGGGTTCTAAAGAGCACTCAGGCTTGCTGATTGGAAAGCTATCCAGGTTATAAGAAGTAAGATGAAGAAAATTATACCGTCTAGATTTGGAGGTGACAAATGAAGCCAGAGTGTAGAAAGGTGGCTTGGGCACAGATAAAAGGAGGTCAGGTCAAGTTTTGAAGATTAAGAATGGCTATATTCCATTAAGGACTGTAGGATAAGATGAGATTTACTAAAAGTACTCATTGCCTGAGTATTGTAAGAAAACGAAAGTTAGCACACTGGAATAGACTTTCAGAAAGAAGAAAGAGAAGTCAGAAAGTGGAAAGGATGAGGCTACATTAATAATCAAGGAAACAAGGGAGTATTAAAAGGCAAGCTACCCTTGGGGGACCTGAATGTGGGGGCAGCTCTTTAAGGCAATTTTCGCTGATGCTGCAAAATATCAGTTTGAATGTCATTAAATATAACCTAATGGCAAGGATATAAGTGGTCCTTGGTATGAGGAAGAGAAGAATCCATAGTTAGTTAATAGTAATTAAGCTGCTTACACAGGACCCATCCACCTTTGAAGGGGACCTTGTCTCAGCAGCTCATCTTGTCTGCTTCCAAATTGGTTCAGCGTCTCCACTACTGTCCTCAAAAGTAATGACCCCCACCATCAAGCCAGGCAACATTGTAAACTCTTCATAAACACTGGTGTGACTACCAGAAAGTATGTCTATACTTGAATTGAATAGGGTTTTTCCATTTGAACTAGTGACCTTCCACACAGTAGTAGAGGGGGCTCAGAAACCTTAGAGAGCAGGGCACAATATGTCATGCAGTTGGCATACAGTCACAATGGTCTGTAACATCCTTCTTGTTCAGTGTGTGTGTCCATAGCCAACCATAGAAAGCAGCAGAGCAGAAACCTTTTTTGTACTTTGGTATTAGATGCTTTTCCTAACCCTAAGGGGCACTCAAATGTGATGGCGATCAGATTTGTCACCACCCAAAATAAATTCTTGGTCATTTACTGAGGACTGGGAAATATATAGCTTAGATAAATTAAATCTAGAGTTAATCTCAAGCCTTTTATAAGCCAGTAGTTATAAATACTTACCGAAAAAATCCTTTACCAGCACTGTTTTGACAAAGGCAAGTTTCCTCTGTTCCCCCCTTATTTCATTTCCTCCAATATTTGCTAATGAACTGAGCAAAACTTAGTAAAAAGTGGAAGATGAAGTGAGACTCTGAAAATTTAAGTGCTGACTCTCACTGGAAATAGGACTCTTTATTACAACTTCCCTCCAGAACTTGAAAATTAATTATGGTCATTTTTAAGGAGGGTTAATTAGTTAAGAACAGAGTTAATCAATAAGAATGTACTGAGACCCAGAGAGTGCCACACACTTCAGAAGTGGGCCAGCTGTTACATCAGGGTCCCCTCTAGGGCCTGAGCCAAGCTGACTGGTATAAAAATGATTTTTTAATGCTTGACCAGAGACCATATTGTTAAATAGGAGAGGCAGCAGAGTGGGTCTTTGGCCCCCTCCACATCTCCTCCAATATTCTTGCTCTCTGTTGGATGTCCAAAAGTCTTTCTGAGGTTCCTTCTTAACTAACATGATAAGAATTCCAGAACTGATCCCTCCTGGGAAGGGGAAAACATGAGATTAAAATAGCTATCAGTACCAATATAGGCTAGGACCATGGACTGACAAGCAATGGAGTTGATCTTTTGGAGCAGAGCCCTTAAATTCCACCACATAGAATTAGTCTAACAGCTAAGAATTGAAGGGAGACAACTGCACTATAGGCATGTTGCAGGAAGTTCACTTCGCCACTCTTCTCCAAATCAAGATCATGGAGGATTTCTGGAGTGGGGAATGGGGAGGGTAGTGGCAGTGGGCAGGTACTGCCCTTATCCCACTCAGCACCAGGGGAAAGGTGTGCCCTGCCCTTCCCTGATCTCTTCATGAAATCATTCCAAACACTTAGTCTCAAAGCATATACATATTAGATTTGTTGTTAATATCATTTCAGGTTGATCAAGGATATACTCAATTGACAATGCTGTCTGTAACTGTTTTGTATCACTGGGTGTCAGACTACATTTCCTGCCTATTTCAATAACAAACCCCAGGTGTGTCTGCCACTACATCTACCAAATTCCAATCATTTCATTTTGAAAAATGCCACCCATGGGTAGGTACATAGGGACTCTAACTTTGAAGTTAGTATGTCTCTAAACGATGCTGGTTTTAAAATCCCAGGGAATTTTTTTTTTCTTTTCTTTTCTTTTCTTTTTTCTTTTCTTTCTTCCTTATTTATTTATTTATTTATTTATGTATTTATTTATTTATTGTGACAAAGCTCCTAGGGTGTTTTTTACACAAGAAAATGAAACACTAAAATTACAGTGTAAGGTATTCAGCTTATTTCCCTGGAGGCTTTGGTTGGGAAGAAATGTACTACTGTGAAAATTTCATCTATCACAGGGTTGTAGGATTTATCTCTTGCACTCCTAAATCCATGTAGGCAATTCAAAAACCTCAGATTTAGGACATCTTATTTTCTGTTTATTATTTGGGAGTAATACATTTTATTAAATTAGCTATTGATATTTTTGTAAAGTTGTTTCGAATGTTTCTAAGCTTTTTTACTTTGATCTGAATTTTCACTTAACTTTTATAGATAGATAATACATGTCCATGATACAAAGTTTCAAAAGTATAAAATGATATATAGGGCCCTGACTGGGGCCCTATATATATATATCAGTTGGTTAGAGCATTGTCCCATGTACCAATACATTGTGGGTTCTATTCATGGTCAGGGCACACCTATGTTGCAGGTTCAGTCCCTGGTCTAGACACATATGGGAGACAATCTATCAATGTTTCTCTCTCTCTCTCTCTTTTCTCCCTTTCTCTCTCTCTGAAACTCAATAAACATATCCACGAGTGAGGTTTCAAAATAAATAAATAGAAAATGGAAGTCAAGTTGGTGGAGGCTGAGCCTATTTATTCATGCCCCCAGCATGGATTTTCTGCTTATCTTCTGAGAAGTGACCTGAGCAATCAATGGAATATTAGTTGATATACATTTTTTGAAGCCAAAGAGTGCAGAGAAAGAGGTTTTATAAGTGAAGAAGAAATTTAGGGAGCTGGAGTGTGTGGAGAGCCAGGCAGTGGCTCAGTGCTGCAGTATGGGTGCCATAAAGGGACATTTTTAAAGAGCAGAGCAGAGGCATGGTTGGGCAGGGACCACATGTGCCTGCACAGTGGCCCTGTCAGTGCAGAGGCCAGATTGAAAGCACAATTCATGCCCACTGAGTCCAGCTGACCAGCAAGACTAGAAGGCTGCATGGCATAGGGATTACGGGGCCTCACCTAGCCCAGCTGGGGAGCAGGGGATGGGGGAGGGGGGGCTGCATGCAGAATGGAGGGTTTGGATCTGAGCCTTTTGCCAGAGCAGTGAGCTAGGAGCTGGACAGGCAAGAGTTAAGCACCTGAGATTCTTTGCAGCCAGGCAGGGCCACTCACACCAGAGTACAAACCACTGGGAAAGGGAAGGTGAGAAGACATGTCCATCCCCCACCTGCAGGACTGCAAACTCCACAAAACAGTAAGCCAGGCTCAAGAACCTCATTTTGGGGACATATCCACAGGGAAAGAAGGAGAAACTCCAGAGGACCCCTTTATGAACTTTTACCAGACACTACGCTGGCTCCTCCTGGAATTTTATTCCACTGAAAACAGTAGAACAAAGAGATTAGGAATGGGCACAGCAAAAGATATTCAGGGCCCCAACCAGCCTTGGCTCCCACAAAGAGCTGCCATCAGTGCCAAGCAGGAAAGAGCTGACCCTTTTACACAGATTGTCCCCTCACATGAAACAGACAGCTAATTCATCAGAAACTATACATTATTGCAAATAATCTAGGCCAGACCAAGATGCGTGGTGCAGGGGCGGGGGAACACACCCACCATCTTCCCTGAAGACTGAACAGTGCTTCCCAGGGGGTGATTCAGGGATCCCACCCTATTGATCACACCACAGGCCCCCTGGAGGCAGGTGAAGGTGGTACATGCAGTACTGTTGAATGTTAGATGAAATACTCCTGGGCCTCATGCTAATAAAAAGCCAACAAAGCAGAACAGCAAGGACCAGCCAAGCCTGAAAGAGACAGCCACAGGCTGTGAATCACTTGTAGCCTCAAACACGCTGCCTAAGGCTAGACCAGGACACCAGTTAACATCAGGGATGGATCCTGAGAGAGAAAACAGTAGGCAAACAAACACTAAAATCTGCTGAGAGGAATTCCACCTCATTCTTTTTCATTGTTTGCATTACTTTTTTCTCTTGCATAGCTTTTTAACATTGTTTCTTTGTCTACAGTTTTTTTTTCTATTATTTCACTAATTTTAATTTTAATTTTATTTTTATATATTTTTTAATTTTTATTATTTTTTATTTTAGCTTTAATTCAAATCTCATATTTTATTCTTATTCTATCTTACTCTAGTTTTTTTTCATTCTTCTCTTTCTTACTTTTGTTTTAAATTTTATTTTTTCCCTTTTTACACCTTGTTTCTATCCCTCACTCTTACTATTTCTCCTCTCTCTTGCCTCTCAAAACCATCCTTTCCATTAGTCATCTCACATTTTTTCCCTTTCTTATAATATCTTTATTGTTGTTCTACATTTGTTAATATTTGCTCAGTTGTCATTGATAATGGGGTTGTCATTCCTTTTGTTCAATTTTATCCCTAGTTGTTCACTTTTTTAAAATTTTAAGTCTCATATTTTACTGTTCCCCTATCCTAGTCCATTACACCTTCCTCCTGCTCTGTCTTATTTTCATTTTAAATTTTATTTTCTCCATTTCTTAGCCTGGTTTCTAACCCTTACACTTATTAATTCCCCTCCTTCTATTCTCTCAAGATCAGTTTCTTTCCTTTAGACATCTCACAATTACTCTTTTCTTTCCTTTATTTCTTATTTACTATAATATTATTATTCTCTTTCCACCTTTATTATGCTCATTTGTCATGGATATCATTGTGTCTTCATCTGAGTTTCTATTTTTTCACTATTTCTCCTCCAAACCCCATATTGTACTCTCCCCTTTTCTTGCTCCATTTTTCCCTTTTCTCTCCCTATTTTATTTACATTGTAAATTTTATTTTCTCTTTTTCTTCACCTTGTTTCTATTTTCTATTATTAATATTTCTTTTGCCCTTACTCTCTCAAAAGCATTTTTCTTTCTTTCTGTCATCTCATATTCTTTTTTCATTTCATATAATATTCTTATTCTCTTTCCACCTTCATTAATCTTAGCTCATTTGTTATTTTTTTTTAAGTATATTTTATTGATTATATTGTTACAATAGTTCCAATTTTTTTTCCCCTTTGCTCCCCTCCGCCCAGCACCCCCCTTCCCCAACAATCCCCTCTCCAAGTCCATGCCCATGGGTCGTACATACAAGCTCTCCCGCCTCACCCTTTCATATATTCTTCTTCTTCTTTTTTAAAATTAATTAATTAATTAGTTAAATATTTTAACAATAAAAAATAACAATTCCTCCCTCTCAGACTTAAGACCCTTTACAATCTTATAAAGGACAATGGATGAAGGTCTCGAGCTCCTCTAGCTGCTTCAAGCTGGACATGGTCGTCGTCCTACCTACCCGTGGGTCAAGAAATCCCTAATAAGAGTGGGGGTGTGGAGGGGAGGGTGGCCTTCCCACAAGGGGAAGGATCGTGCAGACTCCAGGTTGGTTGGCTGTCTCTGGACAACGGCATGCTTGGTTTGACAGGCTGGCATCCTTGTTGTATTCTGGGGGCAACAGGGTTAAAGGACATCATTTAATCCGTAACCACTAGATGACAAAAGACAGGTATTAATTTTTCAATGTCCCACATTAGGGAAAAGAAGGGCTTCTTTGGAGGAAGGTGTGCCAGGTACATCTCACCTGTCCAAAACCCTTTTGCCCATTATACTTATTTTGGACTGAGGGAAATATTTTAGGTTTCCCCCATCTCAGGCCTCTGGGCTTTTTCTGTCCAAGCCATTAGGATAGAAAAGAGAAACCAGTTTTAAAGTGAAGCCCACAGACCACCCCGTTCTTCACCAACCCAGCCACTTAGTTCAGCCAAACCATTGAGTCTCAGGAGGCAGCAATGCAGACAGGATTAAGTGAAGCCTATGCATACAGATAATCACTCAGGTAATGAGATCGTAGGCTTATGCCCTTTGAAAACAGAAAACACATGTTAATTTATGTAACATAACCCACATACAAGTCTCTAAATCTGTAGGACTGTCTTATCGGAAGGAAAATCCTTGTCCTTCTAATATTCACTGAACTTGCATTTCTATTCTTTATATTTTTATTCCCCCCCCACTAAAAAATTTTCTGTTTGTTTGTTTTTCCACTACAGTTGTCTCACTTTTTTTCCCCCTCTTGCTTCCCTGCACCCTGCCCCCCCCCACAGTCAGTCCCCACCCAGTTGTCCATGTCCATGGGTCATTCATACATGTTCTTTGACTAGACCCTTCCCCTTCTTACCCCTTCTCTCCCTCCCATCTCCCCCTTTGTTACTGTTAGTTTATTCCTTGTTTACATACCTCTGGTTCAATTTTGCTCATTTGTTTGTGTTGTTCATTAGTTTCCTGTAACAGGTGACAGCATAAGGTAATTTTCTTTTGTTGCCTGGCTTATTTCGCTAAGCATAATTCTCTCTAGTTCCAATCATGTTGTTGCAAATGGTAGAAGTTCCTTCTTTCTTTCAGTACTTATTCATTGTCATTTTCCCCCTTTGTACTCGTGTTCCTCTCTGTCTCTCTGTTTCTTCATCTTCTTAAAGCAGACCCTTTAGCATCTCTTGCAATGCTGGTTTGGTGGAGATGTATTCTTTTAGCCTTCTTTTGTCTTGGAAACTCCTTATTTCACCTTCCATTTTGAATGAAAGCCTTGCTGGATAGAGTATTCTTGGTTGTAGGCCTTTGTTTTTCATTGCTTGGAATATTTTTTGCCATTCCCTTCTGGCTTGTAGTGTTTCTGCTGAGAAATCTGATGATAGCCTTATTGGAGCTCCCTTGTATGTTATTAGTTGTTTCTCTCTTGCTGCTTTTAGGATTCTCTCTTTGTCTTTGAATGTTGGCATTTTAATTATGATGTGTCTTGAAGTGGGCCTGTTGGGGTTCATCTTCATTGGGACCCTCTGTGCTTCCTGGACTTGCGTGACTCTTTCTCTCGTCATGTTAGGAAAGTTTTCTGTCATTAGTTTTTCAAAGAGGTTTTCTATCCCTTGCTCTTCTTCTTCTCCTTCTGGAATTCCTATGATACGGATATTATTACGTTTCATGTTGTCCTGCAGCTGTCTTAGAACCTCTTCAGTCTTGTTCAGTCTTTTTTCATTTTGTTGCATTGTCTGGGAGTTTTTGTGTAGGTTGTCCTCCAGCTCGCTGATCCGATCTTCTGCTTCCTCTAGCCTGCTTTTAATTCCTTCTACTGTGTTCTTCAATTCAGAGATCGTATTTTTCATTTCCTCCTGGCTCTTATTGATAGCTTCTATGTCCTTTTTCATGCTCACGTAATTTTCTGTGAGTTCCTTGTAGTTTTTCTGGAGTTCTTTGAAGTTTCCGCTGAGCTCATTCAGCTTCTCCATAATCCATGTTTTGAATTCCATATCTGATAGTTCGCTCCCCTCTATTTCATTTAGCACTCTTTCTGGGGATTCTACCTTTCCTTTTGATGGGAGGTTGTTTCTCTGTCTCCCCATTTTTTTGACTCCTATTGTTTGTTGGTGCTTCTTGGAATGATCTGCACTTCCTGGATCTGCCTCTGGTGGCGTCAGATCATGTACCAGTCTGGCCCTAGGCAGCCTGTTGGAGACTTCCAGGGATCTACTGCTGTTGTCTGTCTTCTTTGATTGTTAATCTATTCAATCTGTGATTAGCTGTCAGGCTTAAGGACTGTGGGTGTGGCAGCTTAATTCCTGTAGGCAGGGCTTTTGCTTCCCCTCAGGCTGACGCCACTTGGAGGGGAATGGTCTACCCGCAGTACTGGGGATGAGTCAGCACTGGGACCCAGTCAGCTGCTCCTCCAGTTCTCCCCTCAAAGCCACCGTGCCAAATTCTCCCCAAGTGTCTCCAGCCCTCATTGCCTTCCCTGTGCTTGAGCCCAGGGTAAGTGGTGGCCAAAATATTTTCGTATGTGATCCACTTAAGAGCTCTTTTTCTCCTGCTGTTTCTCTCCGGCTAGCAAGAAAGCCTGTGGCTTTTCGCTTTTCACAGCTGATACTATTTTACTTTCCACTCTGTCGCTGTAGGCTGGGAAGCCCAGCTGGGGGTTTAGACCCTGCCCTTCTCAGGGGGAATCCCCGGCTGCTGAGCTGTTTCTCAGCCCCTTCAGCTGCCACCCGTGGGAGCCCCGCCAGCCCTTCCACGTCTCCGCACTCCCTACCGGTCACGTTGTGATGTAGCGGCCTTTTCTGTCTCTCCGTGGTTATAAGACTTCTCTCCAGCTGGTGTTCGGTTCGTTATTCCAGATGATTTCTCCAAAATTACATTGTAAATCCAGACTAGTTCTAGGAGGAAGTTAGTGTAGCTTCCACTTACTCCTCCGCCATCTTGTTTCTCCGCTCATTTGTTATTGATACTGTGGTAATGGTTGGAGGTATTTTTGCTAGTGTGGGTTTTGTTTACTGGGTTGTTTTGTTTTGTTCCGGCAGCTCCTGTACAACAGCATACAAGACGTGGTGAGGTTGTGAATCTCAGTGAGCCATCTGGAAGGGAGAAACCACCAATGAATGGGCCAACAACAACCAAAACCTAATTACAACAAGAGAGCCCATATAAATTGCATAAAGGGCATCTGTAGAACATCCAGCTCAGGAGTTCAAGGAGACTGCACCCACAGGACTCCTACCACAGAAAGTCACCCCACGAAGACAGAGTCAAAGCAGATCAATCTAATATACAGAAACAAATGAAAAATGTCACTAAAATGGTAAGACAAAGAAACAACCCCCAATCAAAAGGAAAAAAGGAATTCCCAGAAAGAGTGCTAAATGAAATTGAGACAAGCAATTTATCAGACCTAGAGTTCAAAGTAATGATTATAAAGATGCTAAAGAAATTCAGAACTACAAGGAACTTAGTAGGAACTACATCAGTATGAAAAAGAACTATATGTGAATGAAGAATACAATATTTGAAATGAAAAATATACTAGAAGGAATTAAAAGCAGGCTAGACAAAGTAGAGGACTGAATCAGTGAGTTGGAATACAAGGTACAAAAAACACCCAGTCAGAACTACAAAATGAAAAAATATTCAAAAAGAACAAAGATAGTTTAAGGGAGCTGCAGGAAAACATGAAACATAAAATATTTGCAATATATGGATACTAAAGTAGAAGGAAAGGAGCAAGGGATAGAAAGTCTCTTTGAAAAAATAATGACAGAAAACTTCCCTATCTTGGTGAGGGAAAATTCATGCAAGTTCAGGAAACACAGAGGAACCCCATTCAAAATGAACCTAAAGAGGCCCACTCCAAGATATGTCATAATTAAAATGGCAAAATTTAAAGACAAAGAGAGAATCTCAACGGCAGTAACAGAGAACCAGCTAGTAACATACAAGGGAGCTCCAACAAGGCTATCAGCTGATTTCTCAGTCAGAAAACTACAAGCCAGAAGGAAATGGCATGAAATACTCCAAGTAATGAAAAGCAAAGACCTGCAACCAAGACTACTCTACCCAACAAAGCTCTCATTCAAAATGGGAGGTGAAATCAGGAGCTTCCCAGAACACAAAAAAAAGGAGCCTAAAAGAGTACATCTCTGCCAAATCAGCATTGCAAGAGATGCTAAAGGGACTGCTTTAAGAAGATGAGGAGAAAGAGAGAGAGGGGAACATAGGCAGAAAAGGACAAATGGCAATGAATAAATATCTATCAATAATAACTTTAAATGTAAATGAATTAAATGCTTCAATCAAAAGACATAAAATAGCTGAATGGATAAGAAAACACAACCCGCATATGTACTGTCTACAAGAGACCCACCTCAGAACAGAAGATCTA
This sequence comes from Furipterus horrens, assembly GCF_987537825.1. Lineage (NCBI taxonomy): Eukaryota > Metazoa > Chordata > Mammalia > Chiroptera > Furipteridae > Furipterus > Furipterus horrens. The sequence goes on along the minus strand of NW_028327176.1, from coordinate 131,821,558 downwards.
CACAGGCTGAAAGTGAAGGAATGGAAAAAATATTCCAAGCAAATAGGCATGGAAAGAGAAAGAAAGCTGGGGTAGCAATACTTATATCAGACAAAATACACTTCAAAACAAAAGCCATAAAAAGAGACAAAGAAAGCCACTGCATAATACTTAAGGAAGTTGTCTAACAAGAGGATATAATCCTTCTAAATATATATGCACACAACATAGAAACACCTACCTATATAAGGAAAATCTTGGAGGATTTCAAGAAGGATATCAACAGCAATGCAGTTATCATAAGGGATTTTACACCCCACTGTCAACAATGAATAGATCATTCAAACAAAGAATCAACAGGGATATTGTGGCATTGAATGATAGCCTAGATCAAATGGACTTAATTGATATTTACAGAGCATTTCACTGAAAAGAAGCAAAATATACATTCTTTTCAAATGCACATGGATCATTTTCAAAGACAGACCGCATAGTAGGACACAAAACAAGACTCAACAAATTCAAGAAAACTAAAATCATATGATACATCTTCTCAGATCAAAATGGCTTGAAACTAGAAACCGACCTCAAAAAAAACCTCAAAAACATTCAAATATATGGAGACTAAATAATGTGTTATTAAATAATAAATGGGTTAACAATGAGATCAAGGAAGAAGTCAAAAAGTACCTAGAAACAAATAAAAATGAATGCAAAACAACCCAAAATATATGGGACACAGCGAAGGCGGTGCTGAAAGTGAAATTCATAGCAATACAGACCTACCTAAAGAAGATAAATAAATATATCTCAAATAAACAACCTAACCCTATAGCTACAAGAACTAGAGAAACAACAACAAATAGAGCCCAGAGTGAGTAGAAGAAAGGAGATAATCAAGATCAGAAAATAATTAAATGACATGGAACTAAAAAATAATAATAATAATTCAAAGAATCAACAAATCTAGGAGCCGGTTCTTTGAAGAGATAAGCAAAATTGACAAACCTTTAACCAGATTCACCAAGAAAAAAAAAAAAGAGAGGGCCCAAATAAATAAAATCAGAAATGAAAGAGAAGTAACAACTGATATCACAGAAATACAAAGATTATAAGAAATTAATATGAACTACTATATGCCAAGAAATTGGATAATCTGGGTAAAATGGATAAATTTCTAGAAACATACAATCTTCCAAAACTGAATCAAGAAGAAGAAGAAAGCCTGAATAGACTGATAACAACTAGCTAAATTGAAGCAGTAATCAAAAACTCTTGGCACATATAAGCCCTGTCACATATAAACTCACTGGTTTCACAAGTGAGTTTTACCAAATATTCAAAGAAGAACTAACTCTTATTCTTCTCAAACTATTCCAGAAAATCCAGGAAGAGGGAAGACACCCAAACTCTTTTTAGGAGGACAGTATTATCCTAATTCCAAAACCAGGTAAAGACACAACAAGAAAAGAAAATTACAGGCCATTATCTCTGATGACCATAGATGCTAAAAGCCTCAACAAAATATTGGCAATCTGGCTCTACCAATACATTAAAAACATCATGCACCATGATCAACTAGGATTTATCCCAGGGATGCAAGGATAGTAAAATATGCACTAATCAATAGACATAATACACCACATTAAAAAAATGAAGGACAAAAACCACATGATTCTATCAATAGATGCTGAAAAAGCATTTGACAAAATCCAGCACCAATTTATGATAAAAAACACTCAGCAAAGTAGGAATAGAAGGACATAATAAAGATCATATACAAGAAACCTACTGCCAGTCTCATACTCAATGGGCAAAAACTAAAAGCTTTTCTCTTAAGATCAGGAACAAGACAAGTGTGTCTGCTTTTACCAGTCTTATTCAACATAGTACTAGAAGTTCTAGTCAAAGCAATCAGACAAGAAAAAGAAATAAAAAGCATTCAAATTGGAAAGGAGAAAGTAAAACTGTCATTATTTGTGGATGACATGATAGTGTGCACAGAAAACACTATAGTAACCACCAAAACACTATTCAACCTAATAAGTGAATTTGGCAAAGTAGTGGGATACAAAATCAATATTCAGAAATTGATGGCATTTTTGTACACCAAGAGTGAACTATCAGAAAGAGAAACTAGAAAAAAAATTTTATTTACTATGGGAACAAGAAAAATAAAGTATCTAGGAATAAACCTAACCAAGAATGTAAAAGACCTGTACTTAGAAAATTATAGAACATGGAAGAAAAAAACTGAGGGAGACACAAATAAATGGAAGCATATGCACTGCTCATGAATCGGAAGAATTGGCATCATTAAAATGTCCATAATACCCAAAGCAATCTATAGATTTAATGCAATCCTTATTAAAATACCAATGGCATATTTCACTAACCTAGAACAAACATTCCAAAAATTTACATGAAACCCAAAAGAATTTGAATAGCCTCAGCGATCTTGAGAAAGAAGGATGAAGTTGGAGGGATCACAATACCTGTTATAAAACTATACAAATAAACAAACAAATAAATTATTTTTAAAAAAAACTATACTATAAGACCACTGTAATCAAAAGAGCCTGGTACTGGCATAAGAACAGACACATAGATCAATGGAACAGAAGAGAGAGCCCAGAAATAAACCCAGGTCTCTATGGTCAATTTATATTTGACAAAGGGGGCACAAGCATACAATGGAGTAAAAATAGTCTCTTCAATAAATGGCATTGGGAGAACTGGACTGGTACATGCAAAAAATAAAAATAAAACTAGACCTCCAACTTACACCATACACCAGAATAAACTCAAAATGGATAAAAGACTGAAATATAAATTATGATATCATCAAAATCTTATTGAAAACATAGGCAGTAAAATTTCAGACATCCCATGCAACAATTATTTTCCCAATATATCTCCTAGGGCAAGGGAAATACAGGAAAAAATAAACAAACAGGATTACATCAAATTTAAAAGTTTCTGTCCAGCTAAAGAAACCTTCATCAAAATGAAAAGGGAACCAACCATATGGGAGAATGTATTTGCCAATGATACATTGGACAAGGGTTTAATCTCCAAAATACTTATATATAAAGAATTCATATGACTCAATACCAGAAAGACAAATAATCCAATTTTTAAAATGGGCAAAAAACCTGAATAGACACTTCCTCCAAGGAGGACATACAGATAACCCATAGGCATATGAAAGATGATCAACATCAATAGCCCTCAGAGAGATGCAAACCATAATGAGATATCACCTCACACCTCTCAGAATGGCTATCACTAATAAATCAACAAACAGTAAGTGCTGGCGAGGATGCACCATTGGTGGGAATGCAGACTGGTGCAGCCACTATGGAAAACAGTATGGAATTTCCTCAAAAATTTAAAAATGGGACTGCCTTTTGACCCAGCAATTCCACTCCTGGGAATATACCCTAAGAATCCAAAACACCAATTCAAAAGAACTTATGCACCTTAGGCTCTGTATGCCCTAGGAATTATATGAAGTTTTGGGGAAAGTTATAGAGATGAAACAGTTGTGAGTATTCCCTCAGGAACTTAAAGTCTAGTAGGAAAGATAAAAGTAACTTTAATGTAAGACATAATGTGAAAACTTCTACCAAAGGTGGTACAATATACAGTATTGTGAGAGTTTAGAAAAGGAAGAGGTAATCTGACCCTCCATATCACCCTGCCCAGGCTCTGTAGCTTCAGCTTCACTGGAGAGGACACTCCAGCGTCATCGCAAGATGTCGATTCAACACGGGAGGAGACAGATACCATGTCACTCCCGAGTCGGACTGCACAACCATTCTCGGCGGTGCAGATAGACTCTTAAGAAGCTACACCATCGTCTCTCGAGACGGACGGCTGCCGACGACGACGACGAATCTGAGAAGTTTTCTTGAAAAAGGTAGCACTTGAATTGAACTTTTAAATGGTTGTTGTTGTTGTTGCTATTTTCAGTATTTGAGAGCTATCATTTACTTAGTGCTAATTCTATGCCAGGCAAGACACTGTATAAATGGGAGTCCTCACATATTCCAACCAGGGCAGCTCCATTTTTTAATCTTTTTTTACATATTATACCTTCATTTAATATTTTTATTTTATTAAAAGGTTTTTATGGCTGAAAACAAATATGAAATTATTGGCTGGGAGTGGGTAGGGGTTTGGAGAAGGTCAACTCAATGTCAGAGCTAAGTTTTCAAACTGAGTTCATATTTTACACAAAAACTGAGGCCAAACATATGAGACCAAAAGTTTGCGTAGTGACAATCATATCATAGAGAGACTGTGACTGCAGGACAGGAAATATGACCTTCATTTAATCCTGACCTAGACTTTGTCACAGGAAAAATAAATTACCCAAAAGTTAAAGAGACCTGGGTCAGAATATAATCAATACTAAACTTTTGATCCAAGTGCTTAGAACAGAGGGCATACACTGATTCCAGAATCTAATATTGCGCCTAATGTCAAGTGACAGGAGTGGAGGGGAGTGGGAAAGAGGTTAAGGACATCGCCTGTAAGGATTAAAGACTGCAATGGCAGCACTGCAAGTAAAGTGTGGTGAGCTTAGCTATCCTAGATAGTTATCTCAAAAGCTCTTTTTCTATTACAATTACAGGGAATAACTCCTTTACTACTTGGAAATCACATCCTACTTGTGATTCAGAAAAGTCTTTGAAAATAGACGTTTACCATTTGACATGGCTGTGGGTGACCTGCCTGAGTCAATTTTTAAAATTGTTTTTTCTAACTTGCTGTCATTCCACAATCACTTTCTCACTGTACTCTTATGCGAAGTCATGTGCCCCTAAGGAATGTGCGAAGCTCTGAGAGGAGGGGCACAGGTTCTGTATCACCTTAACCAGAACAGCTTCTTAGTTTCATTTGCTTAAAATTTCATATGAGGCTTATTTCAAGAAAGGCTTTCTCAGTTTTAAAAAATAGAAAATAATTTTTAGAGTATCTGTTTGTTCTCTTATCTTTACCAAGACAAATCAGTCTACTTTCTTTTTTGGTCACATTTCATTTTTTACCACAGTAGTTTTACTAAGTTTGACTCCCTTTTTTATTCATCAGACTTAACTCTAAATGATTTTGGCTGCTACTAAATCAAATTTTTACTCAAAGAATAAAAATTAGTCATTAATGTAAAGATTCAATGAAATGTGCTGTAGCCTCTGAAGAAAATTCCAGAGGACAAATATGCAAATATTTTGAGCAGAGGTATCATTTTTGAGATAAGAGCATGATTCCTCAAAGTGAATGCTTTAATAGACTTAGCACTCAATAGCAAACATAGAGAAAATCCTCATTATTCACAGTTAACAGTAATAATTTTTTTTCATTTGTAAGAAATTCCAAAGGTCTATAACTAAGGCCTTAATTTGAATTAAAAATTCTGTTACACTGGCGTATGGGGAGTGAACTATCTGGACCCAACTGTGTCACCCTAGAAAAAGTAATTTTCTTCAAGGGCCCATTTATACTTTTTAATAAAGAAGTCACTTATACTTTTCAGTTACAACTTACTCTATTTGGAAAATACATGCTATAAAGTTCTTTTGAGATATACCTCAGTAATCATCTCTAAATTTTTGTATATTCATTTAATATTTAGTAACTTTGCAATCAAACCCAAACAAGCCCCATAATTTCCCTAATTGAGACTTCAATCAGAGATTAAGTGTGTAATGGGTAAAAATTTTAGGCCACAAACTCAGGTGAAAAAAATATGATTCTTTTTATGAAACTCAAGTTATTTTCTATTTCAAACTCAAATCCTAGCCATTTCAGGGCCTCTCCATCATGGCCATCCCAACCTCAACTCCTGCACTAACCCTGGTGTATCATTTATGTTTCAGTGGACATTGTAGGGTAAAGACGAAGTGAAGGGACAATTGGTCTTTGATGGCTGTCACTTATCACTGATAGAGTCCATGGAGATATTATGTCTAATCAGATCTCTACACAGTTATTGTTGCTGACCTGGCTCAGACATGAGACTTATCCAGGTCTGGGTTTCTCTCATCTACATCAACATCCTCCTTGGATACCTGATAAGTATTTTCTATCTGTACCATTCTGGGTATGAGAAAATTCTGCAAGGTGGTTTCAGGTTGGTCTGTCTATACAAACCAAATAGTGATTTCTACTGTACTTGTGGTCTCTGGGGCAATTCATGAGGCTTGCACTTCCTTGAGTTTCACTCAGGAAAAGATACACAAATTCATTTTGTGCTGGGTTCCCTACACACCTAACCAAGGTTTCTATCATGTACACTCTTCTATTACACCACTAGAGACTCACTTTTGAGGGGAGGGACAAGGAGCAAAGGCTCTTTTTTAGAGGCATTCACCAGCTTATAACACTCTTCCTCTTCTCTAATTATCTGCCTCTCTCCCACACAAGTATTCTCATCTGGCAAAGGGAATATGACTCACACAATTAAACACACTTCCAAATCCACACTTTAGACTTTATTTTCTGAGTTTTTCAGAGTTTAGCACTTGAAAGTCAAACATTCAGGCTCTTCTAAATCAAGAGCCTTTGGCTCTTAAACTTCCACTTCAGACCAAGATGGAATACCAGAAATAGATCTACCTTCCTTCCTGAAACATTTTAAAACATGGACAGAATTTATGCAATAATGGACAATGGACATCAGGGGAAAAAGAAAGTCATTTCTGAGATATGGAAAACAAATGAGATGACCCCTACAATTGCACTAGTTTATTGCCTGGAAAGTGTCCATGCTAAGATATGGGAATCCAAGAAAAGCCCAACAGTTTCAATAACTTGAGGAAATGGATCTGAGAGATAAGGAAAGCCAAATGTTAAAATGCACAGGAAAAGAACTGCAGAGGAGAGTGCTACAAAGAGGAAGAACTCAAGAGATATGAAGATGTGCCCAACAAGTCTTCAGCTGAGTACTGATAAGTATAGGTGTGTAGAAACTACTTGAGGCCAGAGAAATAACCACAGAAAAGAAGCAAAGGAAAGAATTTTATATCTCATATAGATTTTCCCATTAGCTTTAGGGGAATACTTCATAATTCATGGGGCATGGGTTGAGTACTCACAAAAGTTTTATCTCAATAGCGAGGAAAAATTAGCTACATTAGTTAGGCTGCTCTGGTCCCACCTAAATAAAGCTCAAAAGCAGACTCAAAAGCATCAAACTGTTTCTAAGTAATCAACCACTCCCTAGAACCAAGTTCAATAATAGTTACGGGAATAGAAACATATCCACAAGGGAGCAAGATAAAATTCACAATGTCTGGCATCCAATCAAAAATTACCAGGCATGTAAACAAACAGGAAAATATCTATAATGAGAGATTTTAAAAACAAAAGCAATCTAAACTGCCTCAGTAATAAAACAGATGATAGAGTTAGTACCTAAGCATTTTAAACATTATTATAATGGATTTCCATATGTTCAAGAAACTAGAAGGAAGATTAAATATGTTAAAGAGAGATGTAGAGGATATAAAAAAAGACATAATTTCCAAGGATAAAAATGATCACTTCTGGGATGTAAAATACACTGGATGCAGCAGATGCTATTCAAATGGCTAATAATAAAAAAAAGAGGTGCTCAATGTCATTAGTTATCAGGCAAATGCAAATTAAGTTCATAATGAATTATCCCTTTACTTCCTTTAGAATTGCTAAAATTAAACAGATAAATGACACCAAATATCAGTGATGATGTAGTACAACAGGAACTCACTCTCACTCTGGAAATCTGTTAGTGTTGGTTCCCAACCTTGGAAGTTCCCCAGGTGAAACTTCAAAACTGGCCCCCCAAACACAGAGGTCAGGGAGAAACAAAAGAAAGAGGCCAACCAGACTAGATTGGTAGGTGCCAGATTTAATAAGCAAAGGAACTTCTTGTTTGCAAGATGAATAGATCTCCACATTTGCCTGCCAGATCTTAAGTTTATATAGATGCCTTAATGAGATTCAGTCAGTATTCACTCCAGATGGTCTCAATAACACATTACTCTCTCAAGGCTATGTCCTTGAAATGGCTCCTAGTGTGGGAAATGGTAGGTGGAATGTACATTCCAAGTACAAGGGAGGGGATAAGGAGCCTTTGATTACCCAAGTCCAGCTCACAGGTCAACTGGCAGTCTCAATGACCTCCTACAAAAGTTATGTAGTTTCATATAAAATTAAACATAAAGTTATCTTATGACCTGGTAATTCTAAGTATTTACCCAAAACACATGTCCCAAAATAAATTGCATAAGAAGGTCCAAAGCAGCATTATTCATAATAGCCTAAGACTAGAAACAATTCAAATGTTCATCAACAGGAAAACAAATACATTGTGATATACTTCTACAATGGAATAGTAATCAACAATAAAAGGAACAAACTATGTACTGATATATGTAACAATATGAGTAAATCTCAAAAATCTATGTCCAGGCAAAATAAGCCAAACAAAAGAGACTGCATATTGCTTGAAAGTGACACATGTCAATTCTGTCTGTATTCCATTAGTCAAAGCTCAGGTGGCTCAATATTCAATAGGGCAGGGATGTATAATTATCCCATAGGAGGAGAATTAAATATTTTGAAAAATAATTCAATTTATAACACTTAGATTATGAATAAGAAATCTCCATATTACAGAAATTATTGCTTTGTGTTTTGAATTGGTGTTTTTGCCATAATTTATCTTTTGACTAGGTTTTGGCAATAGACTAAAAATATAGTTTTTTGTTCTTGGTCTTATAATTAAGTGAAGTTAATACTCAATGCCAACCATTTTGTTTTAATTTATCCATTCACTACTTGTTTAGCTACAGTTTATCTTCTACTTTTTTAAACGAAGTGTTATGTAAATTATGGTCTCTGGGTTTTAAAATATTTTGGTTACCTTTTAACTTGAATAAATTTTCTCTCTCTCGCAGTGTCTCTCTCTCTCTCTCTCTTCCTCTCTCTCTGTCTCTCTCTCTCCTTCCTTCCCTCCCTCCCTCCATACAGCTCTCTCTCCAAAACACTGTTGGAGGGTAAAGAGTAGTATATCTATCTATCTATATACTATATATATATATATATATATATATATATATATAGAGAGAGAGAGAGAGAGAGAGAGAGAGAGAGAGAGAGAGAGAGAGAGCAAGAGGACACTGGATGAGATTAATGACAGATTAGCCATTACAGAAAATAAACTTAGTAAACTTGAAGATATAGTAATAGAAAGACTAAAAGAAATGAGGTAAGCCATCAATCCTCATGTACAACTGCAAGCATCTCTGTATACATGAAACTGGAGTCCCCAAAGGAGAGAAGAAAGGAGGAACACACACACACAAAAAAGTGATTAAACAATTAGTAAAAATATTCAGACTTGATAAAAAAACTACAAATTCTTAGATCCCAGAAGCTTAACAAACACCCAGTCCAAGCAAAAAATCCAACACCTACTGCTTAAAAAAAAATCTTTGTGAATTATGAATAACAGGCAATTTCCTCAGCCTGATAAAAGGCAACTATAACAAACCTATAATTAATATCATACCTAATAATAATAGAGTGAATGATTTTCTTTAACATTAGAAAAAAACAAGAATGTCTGTTCTCACCGCTTTTATTCAACATTGTATTAGAGATTCTAGAGAGTGAGCTAAGGCAATAAAAAGAAATAAAAGGCATTCATATTTAAAAAGAAAACTAAAACCGTCTTTATTCATAAATGATATGATTGGCTATGCAAAATTTAATAAGTGAGCTTAGGAGTGTTGCAGGATACAAGATAAGCATACAAAAATTAATTGTATTTCTATATAGTAGCAACACACATCAGAAATTAAAATTTTAGAAAGCAATAGCATTTACAAAAACATCAATAATATAAAATACTAGGGAAAAATAAGACAAAATATGTGAAGGTCTGTATACAAATGTAATACATATTACTCAGTGATGTTAAAGAAAACCCAAGAAAGGTAGAGATTTACCTTGTTCATAAATCAAAAGGCTCGTATTGTTAAAATGTCTATGCTTCTTAAATTGATCTACAGATTCAATGAAACCCCAATCAACCCCAGTGGCATTTTTGTAAGAATTGACAAGCTGATTCTAAAATTTATATGAATACACAAAGGATGTAACATAACAAACAAACAAACAAACAAAAAAAACCCTTAAAAAAAGGAGAATAAAATTGAGGGCTTATAGCACCTGATTTCAAGACTCACACAAATCAAGGCATTGTGGTATATTGTTGTAAAGATAGACAAATAGAACGGGAGAACAGAATAAACTTACCACATAAGGACAAGTAATTTTTGACAAAGGCAATTCAGTGGAGAAAGTGTAGCCTTTTCTACCAATGGTAATGGAAAAACTGGATATCCATACGCAAATAAATGTACTTCAATCTATACTTTTCACTACATTAAAAATAAAGAACTTAAAGTGCATCATAAATTTGAAAGTAAAGCCTAAAATTATTGAACTTATAGAAAAAAACCATAGAAGAAAATCTTTATGAACTTCAGCTGAAAAAGTTTTTTAGAAACAATTCTAAAAGCACTATTCATAAAATAAAAAAATGATGTATAGGATTTCATTGGCATTAAGAACTTCTGCCCTTCAAAAGACAATTTTAAGGAAAGGTAATCAAGCTACAGAGTGGGAGAAAATATTTGCTAGTTACATAGATGATAAAGGACTCATACCCAGAATATTTTTTAAAACAATTCTCAATTTTAAAAAAGTAGTTTTAAAAATATGGGCAAAAGATTTGAACACTGCATCATTAAAAACTAAAAGATGGCAAGTAAACACATTAAAGGATGCTCATCATAATTAATCATTAGAGAAATGCAAATTAAAAGCACAATCAGATACCACTAAATACTTAATATAATGCTTCTGATTACAAACAAAAAACAAAAAATCTGACTTCACCAAGTGTTGACAAGGATGTGGAACAACTACAACTCTCATCACCGCTGATAGAAATATAAAAATGATGCAAATTCTTTCAAAACAGGTTGGTTGGTGGTTGCTTAAAAAATTAAGGATGTCTATTACATCACTCATTCATTCCATTTCTAGGTCTTTACTCAATAGAAATGAAAGCATAACATTACATAAGTGTTACTAAGTAAATCAATTGAATACCACTGCCCAGAAACTATTGTTTTAAAATGAAAGAAAATGTTCACATCAAGCAAACTCTTAAATAGTGTAGTCTTTTTTTTTTTTTTTGGAAGTCCTGTGGCAGAAATGTTCATTAAGAGACAAAAGCACCTTTCTGGTCTAATCACTTTGCACTCTAATATACCAAGATATGTCTCTCTGGTGGGGCCACCCTGTCATGTATCTATTTGCATAAGGAACCTATTGCTTCCCAGAAAACAATTCATCTTAAGGAAAAGAGAACTAAGTTTGGTCCAAAAACAGTACCCAGTACAGGGGAGATGCTAAGCATTTTAGTACTGTAGAGTAACAGTTGCAGAATCCGTCCTGAATCTTCTGAAAAGAGGGTTGAAATGAAGGCTTTTTCTAAAAAAGAAACAAGCAAAATAAAAGAATACTAACAAAAATCTTCTCTAATTTTTGGTCCAAAAACATCACTATTTTGTGTTCCAAGTAATTGGGTAGCTTCTCTGCCAGGAAGAGAGATTCTTCCCAGCTTTTCAGCACAGAACCTGGTGCAGCTTAGGATGATCAAGGTTAGCCACAGAGTCAGAGCCCCTTGGACAGATACCTGAGGTCACAGTGTGGAGACTGGTGGCCCTATAACCACATGGGCAGGCATCTCCAGTGATGGCAAGCATCAGCAGCCCTACCATAGGCCACACAGTATGGTAGCTGTATGAACCACATCCACAAAGATACATGACCTATCCCCTGAAACTCTCTTAAGTAGGAGATTGGGTCAGAAAAGGGAGCTTCAAAAATGTTTGAAAATTCCACATTGGCTGATGGGTACTGCAGACACAAGGATACTGTTTTTGTTGCTGTTACAACAACTCCTCCCCTTTCTTGCTTTTGTTTTTTAACTCTAGGCTATGTGTCCAGAGAACAAGGACTATATATGGGGAGAAAAATTCCCTTTTAATTGTGCTTCCAACTTTGAAGAGTATTTATTCCACTTCTCTTTTTATTGGAGTTGATGAACAAGGCCACCACAATGTTGATCATATTGCAAACTTTCCCACTTTCTTCCTCTCATCATATTGTACTTCCTCTTTAATGACTGAAATATCTTGATTTATTTTCTCCATATTTAGCAGATAGTTTATTTTCATAATGGAAAATGGTGATGACATATTCTAACCAAAGCCCCCATAAGGGGGTTTTATGAGCAACCTCAAAGCTTCTACTTCCTGAAGCTAGAAATGTGTCTGCCATAAGATAGCAGCATGGCTGAGAAAACCTTTGATTAAGCTTAAAATTTGAATCTAAACTAAATAAAAATTCAAGAACATTTGCCATGACATAAATATCTACCTTAGCTTAAGACCAGGGTTCAGCAAAGCACTGAGGTCTCTGCTTTCAGGAGGCTGGGTCTTCCTTGCTATGCTAAGCACATGTGAGAGCCAATGTGAAATCTGAATAATGCTTTGAAGAAATATAGCTCGTTGTGGGAAGATGAAAGCACTTTGCAGAGAACATTATCTCTTTAATTCACATATATCCTCTATGCAAGCAGTAGATAGGAAGCAGGTATTTATTCTGCGATTCTGACTCCATTAGTGTTGAATGGTTTATATATTTATGGGAGTAAAAGGACCTCTGAAAAATGAAGACAATGAAAGCAGAAATACAAAGGACCAAGGATAGCTATCATTAGGGTAACATGGTAGCCTGTTGATGACAATGTTAAACTAACCTGGGACAATGGCACCAAGGAAAGAAAGCATGGGCTCATTTATGAAAAAGCAAGTAGTCCAGCTTGGTTGAAGCTGTGAGTCTGTGTAGAGAAGCAGTTATGATAGAATGGAAAGGAGTAAAAGGATCAAAGGAGAAACTGTAATGAGAGAAAATAAGGGCAAGAAAAAGGGCAGTGGTGTCAGCATATAAAGATCTTTGTATACTGGTGTGAGCAAAGAGTTTGGACTTAATTTGGTAAAACATGGGGAGTTGTTGAAGCTTTTACAATAAGGAGTTGATATATTAAAACTAACCTTAGGAAAACTACCTGGAAACAGTGAGTCAAGAGTTTGGAAGAAGGAGAAAGACTAGAATAGCAAGGAAGGCTAAATCAACACTACACTTTGATTTTGAGAGCTTGGTTTCTTAAGAACTGATGAACTGCCCTCTCTTATGCCCCTCAGCAAGCACTGAAGGTAGAACCTTTAGTGTGTGAGGCTCTCTAAAGAGGAAGGGGTGAGCAAATGTCAGGGCCAGTTCTGTGTGCTTTAGGGTCTCCACCTCATTGATGTTTTAGGTTGAGCTTTCTTGGGCGGCTGAGGTTCTAGTCCTCACATCTCTAGATAGTCAGACAGCCAATCCCATGATGTTTTGCACCCTAGCTGTTTTTCTGCTTCTGACCAACCCTTAACTCTTTTGACATAACTTAACTCTTTTGACATAACTTTTCCTGTTCCCTCCTTATCAGTTAATCAACTGGCTCACTTCTTAATATAGATATAATAGCCCCAATTACAGTACTTAATTCAGCAAAATATTTATGATGCACATCATATACAAGGCACCGTGCTACAGAGGCTGGTAAAATCACAGTGAACATGGCCCAGATGCCCTGCCCTTGCTGACCCATGATCTTGTGGATGCAGTATAAACCATAGACCATCCTAATGAAAGCTGTCTGACCTGATTAATGCTGAAAAATCTCTGTCATTCAGTAAACCTAGGTAATCTCTCATCTACTGGGCCTGCTTTTTTGTTTTCCTTTGCTTTGCATTTCATTGGGAGCTGTGCATTGTAGAATGTTTAGCAGATTCTTGGCTTCTGCACGTCTATGTCAAGAGCACACCCACTGCCCCAACTGTGGCAACCAAAAATGTATCCAGATGTTGCTAAATGTCCTCTGGGGAGTAGAACTGTTCATGGAGGAGCCACGTGTGTGTGTGTGTGTGTGAATCAAGGCTGGACTTCATGGGCTTATAGCCACCATATGGGCAAGAAAGGGAGCATAGGACTCTACATTCCACAGAAGATGCTGCCTCGAACTCTAGAAAATGGGGTCCTGGATGAAAAACAAGATGGTCAAAGGAAGGGTACCACCTTTACTTTCTAGCCCAAACCAGGGATAGAAAGGCATGGGGAAGGGTATCTTGATTACAGGGGTAGTCAGTGATCTTTCTCCTCCTGGTTTGACTGCAAAACGCAGAACTATAATCACTCTGTCACTCGCTATGAGTGGAGACAGTCTTCATTGGGAAGGAGGCACTGAATTTCATTATCCACTCATGAAAGCCTGAGCGTGAGGAAGGAGTGTGTCAGCCTCAGGAGGGGGGGGGGGGGTGGATTCTATGGTGGGGATTTTGTTCTAATCCCAGGCATGCCACAGTTTTCCAGCCACTTGGCTCCAAGGCAGAGGTGATAGGGATGAGGAGAAAATATCTGCAAAAAACCTGCAGTCCTGTAATTGAAAAACCAAAATAAAAAAATAAAATAAAAAAAAAACAAACCTGCAGTCCACATCTACATCTTTGGGTGTGAGTGCTGAATTTAAAAGAGAAGAAAGATTAATGATACTTTGGTTCCTTGCAGCCTCATAGAAGCATTAAGGGCCACGATCCATCCTCAGACTGAAAAAGATAAATTTGTCCATGTTTCTGAAGTGAATGCAATTTGGAGCAAACTAATCAGACTCAACAGAGAGATGCAAAAGTCAGGTCAACACTTTATTTATATTCCTATAAAGTTAGCAATATACCTTTCAAGGCCTGAATATTTGTATCTGCTCTCTAGTCTACCTCTTTCTTTATGTCAAAGTTCCTAAGGTTCTGTCACTACTTAAATACTTTTAACAAATTAATTTAACAAATTTTTACTGAGCGTCTTCTATGTGCCATATTCTGTGCTAGCAAATCAGACAATGATTTCTGCCCTCCTGGAAGGCATAATCTAGTCAAATTAATAATTATAAGTTTCTTCACTGGTCAGTAAATCAAAGGAAAGAGCATAAAATGATTTTAAGGAATGTATTTAGAGTAGAGAAAATCCTGATAAGCTATTTTAACTGCAAAAGAGGAGACCAGATATCTCTTTTTGAACAATGATATTTAAGCTCTAATGAATTCCATCTTCAACGCCTACTTGCTTATGAATAAAGACTAATTATTGTGCCTCTGTGAGTGGCAGCTTCTTCATTTGTAAAATTCGGTATAAACATCTTTTTCAGTCCTCTGTAGACCAAGGTTATATAAGGAAAACATACATGAAAGTCCTTTATACTAATGAAGGGGTTGGTGATCATAGTGGGTTGGTAAGAGAAGCTGCTTGTGATCTGTTTAATTCATTCAAGGAATGGTGTTTAGGTGCCTACTCCATGTCTAGCCCTAACTTCAGAGGAAACAGGGCCAGTATAAATATTGAGGACAGCATAGATTTTTGTGAGTCTGCTGATGTGAAAAATAAAAACAATTCACCATAGTACTCTAAAGAATAATTTATTCATGAGAGGTATAGTGGTATATTGAGAGTCTAGGTGGGCCAGGAACTATGTGTCTGTTTAAGAAGTAAAGATGGAAGATCTGGGAATGACTTCCGTGGATCCAATAACAAGCCTCCTTCCTGCTGCTAAATAACCTGTAGATTAGTTGGTTATGACTAATAAATTGCTAAGTGTGTGTGAAGTTCTGTAATAGTATTAATTCAGATGTTGTTCACAATGACCAAGAGGAAGAGAGGAAAGTCGATGAGATTACGTATCCACTAAAATAGCAGAGAGAACATTTAAAACAAACAAAAATAAAGCCCTTCCTCCTCTCAAATCCTATTTCCAAATCATTTTAAAGGGTTATTATTAAACTTCAGAAAGTCTTGCAACATTTTCCTGTATTAAATTTCAAAGATCCATTAAGTGCCATTTTGCTGCACTGAAAGGCAAGATAGAGAGAACTAATTCAAGAAGGAAAAAACCTGAAAGAGATATTAATTTGAAAGGTCAATTTTTCTCAAGAAACTGTTAAAAGCCCTCCATAGGAAGCAGTGGCTGAACTTTCATCAAGGTCACTTTCTATCCTGAATGTTTAGTCAGAGAGAAAACCCCATATTTGGCAGAACATGGTTCAATCACAATGATTTGAAGAAGTGTCACACCATTTATTCTCTTTCTTAAACTACCAACTTCCATCAGCCTCCTGTCTAAATATTATGGTCTTGTTGTAGCTTTATAAGAAGCTTCTGTCAAGTAAGTCACTGGGAAAGGTATGATGTGGGACATCAAATGGTCCTCAGTCAGGGCGGTTCTGCTCCCCAGGGGACATTTGGTAATATCTGGAGTCATTTTTGATAGTCATAATTTGGGGAAGGGGTGCTACTGACATCTAGTCTGTAGAAGCCAGGGATTCTGCTAAACACCTTAAACTGCCCAAGACAGCCTAAAATTATTCAGCCCAAAATATACACAGTGGTGAGACTAAGAAACCCTGCAGTTCTGTGATTCTCTTTATTTTCTGCCCAACTCTGCACTATTGATAATGAACACATGTTGACAGTTGCATGATCCATTGAGTGTAAGATAGCCACATCAAACTTTTAATTAATGGAAAGCTCTACTTACTTTGCTATCCTTTTTCCCCCTCCTTCATTCTATATTCATCTTGGATGGAAGCACAAGTAAGAGCATATGGATGTCTTACAACCACCAACTCACATAAAGGAGGGTAAAATTTTGCTGTAATCATGCTGTCTGGGCTGCAGTCCAATCAAATTTCAGTATTTCACGTGGCATTCTCATAGCCTCGCTTTGCCAGGCATCAGGGAGTTGAAAAACAAGTCCCAGCGAAATTTGCTCAAATATATCTCATCATGGGAGAGGAATCACAGACAACTGGATGATGTAATATTGATTGCCTGTTAGTAAAGAGAATAAGAATGTCTGCCAAAAAATTAAGCCCAAGAACAGGAGATGAAGAGGAAATGACAGGGTTGATATGGTAAATGAAGACATCAAGTCACATGACGTGTGAACCGAGGTGCTGCAGCAGCATCTGGAGCAGTTACAATCATAGCTTCCAGAATGGTACAGATTTTCTCTTGCAAAATTTGAGTCAACATATCACACTCTTCTGTTTGCTCATCTTTATTTTCGTATATCTACATGCTGCCATCAGGCAACATGATCTGAGCCAGAACAAAACTTACTGCCTTCCTTCAGTTAACTGAGCAAGTTTTATTTCTCTGTCCTGAATTCCATTTAGTTAAATAAATGCTTTCATCATCGATCATGTTTGTTGATAAGAAAAGAGGCCTACCTCAAAAACCTCAATAGATTCTCTGCTGTTTGATTAATGTCTTTAATACTCAGTTGTTTTTTTAAAAAACTGCTTTACCTCTAAGAAGTACTGTTTAGTCTATTTCCAAGTGTACACCAAGTCTCTCCTCTTGAGTACGTTTCTGCCTCACTGTTTGTTTTCACCTAATAGCTTGTTGATATTTTCAGGGAGGGGAGAGATGCAAAGAGGTAAGGGAACAGAGCCAGTGCATCTCAAGGCTCATTTACAGCTGAGTAAGTATTGGGTTAGCCAAAAAGTTTGTTTGGTTTTTATTCCATAAGATGGCTCTAGGAGTGCTTAGAAGTCTTTAACTTCATTCAAAACAATTTTGTTAGAGGACTTCCGGCCAAGATGGAGGCTTAGACGGACACGCTAGGTCTCCCTCTACAACTAGAGAGGAATACAACTACTTCAAAACAAAGGATAACTAGAAATTCCAGAAAATAAAGCTACACGGAAGCCCAACATATGAAGTTATAAACCAGCGGTGCCATTTGGGCAGGTAAGAGTTAAAGAAGGCAAAGCTGTTTGCGGAGCGGCGGGGCGGGGCGCGAAAAATCCTGGAGGCAATCAAGCCCCTGGCGTGCGCGACTCCAATCAAGCCCCTGGCGTGCCCGACTCCGGCGCTGGGGAGCAGCCGCAGCATCGCCTTGAACAGTGAGGCCCAGGGGGGCGGGAGGACGGATCCCGGTCTCCTAGCTGAATAACTGTGTGAATCCATCTTGGACCCCCGCCCCCACAGAAAGCACCACAGGGCTGCGAAATAGGTCGCGGACAGGCAGGCGCCGGCCGGTCGCTGATTTGTGACGCTTACACAGGCACCGCCCCCGACAGCCGGCCCAGGAAAACAAAACGCATCTGTCAAAATGTGGCAGACAAATATAGAGATCCCGGTGGCACAACTCACCAGACAGCAGATAGAGAACCTGACAGATGAACAGATAAGAAACCTGTCAGAGGCTCAGTTCTGGGCCATTGTTATCAGGTGGCTTACAGAATTCACAAAAGAGCAGGAAAAAGATATGAAAGAAGCGAAAAACTTTCATAACGAAAGGAACAAAACCACATACGAGACAGATGGTGAGGAATCCAGAGTTCATTTCAACAAACTGGAATATGGAGAAGGAACAAGCAGTCAACCAATGCAGCGAGAGGAAATAGGAAGCAACAATGAGAGGATCAGAAACCTCTGGGACAGCTATAAAAGGCCCAACATAAGAATCATTGGTTTGCCAGAGAATGAGGAAGATGAACTAGAACTTGAAAAATTGAGTGAAAATATAATAAAGGAGAACTTCCCAGACTTGGGGAAGGGAATAGACCTGCAGGTCCAGGAAGCAAGGAGAGTTCCCAAGAGACTGGACCCAGGGAGAACCACTCCAAGACACATTATAATCAAAATGTCAAAAATTAAAGATAAAGAGAGAATCTTAAAAGCAGCAAGAGAGAAGAAAAGAATTATGTACAAAGGGGTCCCAATTAGACTATCAGCTGACTTCTCAAGGGAGACCCTACAGGCAAGAAGGGACTGGCAAGAAATATTCAAAGTAATGAAAATCCAAAACCTACAACCACGAATACTCTATCCAGCGAAATTGTCATTCAGAATAGAAGGACAGAGAAAGTGTTTCCAGGACAAAATAAAACTGAAAGAGTTCATTAGATCCAAACCACTGTTATATGAGAAGTTAAAGGGACTGGTTTAAAAAACAGAAGCTAGGGAGATGAAACAAAGGCAAACGAAACAGGCAACGAGAGTGGAAAAGGAACTGTGGGTAAGGGAAGCATAGTGGGGGGAGGTCAACAGGGAGGGGGAGTGGGAAGAGGGAGGGAGATGATATAGGAATTGGGGATCATGGTAGGAGGGAATGGAATAGACGGAGAGAGGTTGGGAGGAACCGTAAGCACAACTAATGGACATAATCTAAAAGGGGGGGACAACTGGAGGGAGGGGGCCACCGGGTGGAGGGGAGCAGAGGGAAGGGAAATTGGCACAAATGTAATATTTTAATCAATAAAACACATTAAATCTGAAAAAAAAAACAAAAAAAAACAAAAAAAAAACAATTTTGTTAGATTGTATTGTGACAGCTGTCATATCAGCATGCATTAAAAAATAACATAAAAATTGGTGAATTTTTGTGTAGCCATTTTAATATTGAAGATGGAAGAAAATGCACAATAATTTTGGCATGTTATGCTTTATATTATTTCAAGAAAGGTAAAAAACACCACTGAAACACAAGAGAAGATTTGTGCAGTGTATAGAGAAGGTGCTGTGACTGACCAAACATGTCAAAAGTGGTTTTCAAAGTTTCGTGCCAGAGATTTCTCACTGGATGATGCGCCATCATCAGGTAGACCAGTTAACGTTGATAGAGATCAAATCAAGACATTAATTGAGAACAATTGATGTTATACCACCTGTCAGATGGCCAATATACTCAAAAAATCCAAATCAATAAAGTTGTTTGTGAAAATAAAAAATGTGTCTTCCATCTTACCGAAAAAAAAAAAAAAAAAACATAGGGACTTTTTGGCCAACCCAATAACTAAGTTCTGGGATCCGGAAGCAAATGAAGGACTCAGCATTTGAAGATCAGCCTACTTTGCATAAGCTGTCTTTTCTATATAAGCTATCTTCACACGCAAATCGTCATCATATGAACATCTAGTGGTTTTGGAGTGACAGAGTTTAACAAACACTTTTTCATAGTGTTTATCTCTATAACTCTGTGAGAAACAGGTATTATTCTTACAGCTGGTTGGAAGCCTGTGGGAGAATTTCCCCATTATACCTACTGAATTTGCTCCATTGTTAATGTTATCAAACTTTATTGTAGACTTAGAACATCATTATATTCTTAAATGCTGTCTCTTTTCTCACTCTGGAATTCCAGAGTTCCCCTGGGGTGACTGTGTTCCAAATCTACCATATTTAAAAGTTCCAAGGTGTACAAGAAGAACTGAAAAATAGATCTTTTCTGCAAGACAATGGCTTAGGGGACCTAAAATTTGAACTTACTTCCTCAGAATCTCTTAGGCACTGCTTTCACTTTACCCTCTCACCTTAGCCTGAGGATGGAGCCTCTGGCTGTTCTGACTGACCTCTCTGTACTGATAGCTGAAGAGCATGAGGCTAGTGCTGGTGGTATACAGAATTCTCCTCTCTACAACTTGTACTGAGGCAGTCACATCTTTTTTTAGTCCTCTTTTCCCCAATGTCACAAAACCCAACTTCAGCCTGATAAATATCTAGTGTATTTGTCACCTCTGAGATTCACTTTCTTCCTTTCTGTCATCTTGTTAGTCACCTGGTATCAACAAATCACTTGTGTTTATGGTAAACCAGGTTTCTAGACAATTTAAGAGAGGCAAAAAGAGAGAGTGAGAGAAGCGGAGAGACAAAGAGGAAGAGAGAGAGAGAGGAACTCAGCCCACATCCTAAATATGGAAGCTTTAGTCAAAAGCTGGATGAAGAGAAACATTGAAGCATCCACTAAACTTATTCTGTGCCCCTTGCCCTGGGATGGTGTTTTATGTGTGCAGTCTTATTTAGCTCAGGACAGCCATGAAGCTTAAGTTATCTCTATTTCAAAGAAAGGTCAACAGACTTATCCACGATTAGCTTCTAGGAAATTACTTGGTCAGGACTCAAGCTGGGTTGTCTTGCAAAATTAGTGTACTCGAGGTGGGACACAAACCCCCAAATATAAGGAAAGTAAGAGAGAACACCACCATTGAGCCCTGGGTTAAGTTCTTGCCCACACATGCTAACAGGGTGACTGTTCATTCCTAACTCTGGATTAATCAGATGCATGTTACCTGTCTTTCAAGAAACCTCTTGAATCATGCCAAATGATAATGTCAATTCTGGGTTACCCAAAGGACAAGAATGTACTTCCTTGCCTAGAAAAAAAAAATACAGATCTGAAAGTTGAGATGTCCAAGTTTTTTTGTTCAACTAGATCCCAGCAAGGCACCTGATCTTCATGGTCTTGGTTTCCTCATTGGCCAAAGTAGAATTCACCTTAATTTTTCTTTTCTTTTCTTTTTTCTTTTCTTTTTTTAGCATCTACCCTGTGCCAGGCACTGTTCTAGAGGCTGGAAACTTAGCCATGAACCAAACAAGAAAGATACCTTCTCTCATGGCCTTTACTACATTCTGTAGGGGAACAGAGGCAATAAACAAATGAATAAAGTAATGATTCCAGAGAATGATAAGGACTTCAAAGACAATAAACAAGGTAAAATAACATAGAAGCATGTGTTGGGATAGGGAAAAGATTAGGGAAATGTCTTCTTAGTGTATCCAGAAAAGGATTCTTTGAGTAGGAGGCTTTTCAGTAAGAGCTGTATGGTGATGAGGTAGTCATTGGAAGAGCATAGGTAGGGGAAGAGCATGCTACAAAGGGAAGAGCCAATGCAAGGTTCTTGGGGCAAGAACCAGAGTAATGTATTCAAGAAATGAAAAGGTCAGTGTGGATAAAATATAGAAAGCAGAGCAGACCAGGTGAATAGTAAATGGTATAAGATGGCAGGGACCAGACAATGTCGGTCTTGTAGGCCACTCTTAGGAATAATGCCTGCCTTCCTGAATTGACAGCATAATTGTAAGGCTCTGAGTGGATAATACTTCATATGGGAAAGTACTTAAAGCAGTTACAGCCTAAATAAAGATTGTATGGTAGAGTTCTAAGCCTTGTAAGCATGTTGTATGTTCCCTCTTTATTGACAAGGTCTTTGCCATTGTCACTTACATGCAATCTTCACTAAATCACTCTTATTCTGGGTTGTTTTGAGGAAAGAGATTGTCAGTGTGAATGAAACCAGAGATACTTGGCCTCTTCTAGTCCTTCTAATATTTTTTTCTGAATATGGAGAGCAGTATAGGAATGAATGGTCAGGAAAAGGACCACACATCACTATTTAATTGTAGTTACATCTTTTTCTTTTTTTTTTTTAACCAGATGTTTGTGGTTGGTTACTTGGGAAAGAAATAACCTTTTGGGAAGAGATATTGTCTCCATATCCTCTGTCTTCTGATGGTATTAAAATGTACATGCAAACAAGAAAATAGGCAGGCTACCTACCCTTTGTGCCCATGAAGAAACACAAAACAAAACCCAGGCTGCCTGGGAATGCCAGCAGAGCTCTGGAAACAGGAAAGTTCATTAAAAATGTAAATAAATGCAATGATTGCATGTGGTTGTCTTTGGGGCATTTTGCTTTAGACCTTAAATGTGTTGAGAAACAGGACTACAAATACCATAATTATTTTAAGATACAAAATTATTTAAATTGGCTAATGAACGCAAACCCTGACACCAGTCTGCATAAATCTGGATTTATTAGTATGTTTTTGTGGGGGGAAAGGTTGGAAGCAGCTTTATTCATTAGCAGCGTTATCTGCACTTTCTTCCCCTCCTCAGCGCATTCTAAGACAGAATGTCCTAAACTGAATGATCATCTAGAGGCAACACATGTTTTCACATACATTAGCTCAATTAATTCTCATATCTGATAAATGTTGCTATTATCCATATTGTACCTGTAAGAAAGCTAAATTCAGAGAGGTTGCATGTCTTGCCTAAGATCACTGCCTTGTTTGTCTGAGTAATTGTAGTCGAGATACATAAGCTTTCTGTTTCAAATCCTCTACCCACTATTTTATGGCAATGGAATATTACCAGTTAGCAGATTGATCTAAAGTGATGGGTAATATTAGAGAGGAGACTTTTATTTTCAACTGGGTGTCTAGCAGTTTCCAGGAATAGAGAGAATCTGTGTAGAGGAGCAGCTTTATACACAGGAGCCTCTGCTTATTCATCAATGTGTCAGATCATTTTTTGCCAAGGACGCTCTTTCTCCCCCAACCCCTTTCCTTTCCAGCCATTTTACTGGCAAACTGACCTTGCCAATGTTTTAAAACTGATGTCAGTTGTCACCTTCCTCAAAGGACAACAGGTCTTACAAAAGTAAAGGAATTCTGCAGCAGCTGTTTCAGTCTGTAGCTTCCTGAGTGAGCTGCTCTCTCTGCCACCTCTTTGTCATCTCTCTGGTAATCCTTCTATTATTACCCTTGTTGTTTTCTAGCAGACGGTGAAGATTACAGTTGTTTAAGATGGTGCCAAAAAACATATTTTCCTCCACTTTATGAATATTAACCTTATCAATTAATGTTATTGAGTACTTGGTGATGCATGATACCAAAAAGACTTTGGATTCTGTTGTATTCCAAGTACTGTAGCTCTCCAATCAATCCTGGTTAGAAGGATGAAAACTTGTAAGCTGAGGCAGAAGTCAAGGCAGTGAATTCTGGGGACCAGTGTGAGCTTACAGCCCCAACTTCCCAACTTCTGAGAAAGATGCCCCCCCCCCCCGCCGCCACTCCACCCCATTCCGAAGAAGAACTTGGCAGCCAACTATGGCATGGCAGGCTCTGATCCTTCTGGTCCCACCCAAGTGAAACTCCAGAATATTTGATTAGCTTTATCATTGGATTGTTTGGGAAAGGCTGGCTTAATCCTATTTTTCATCTCAGGTGGTTGGGACTGAAAAATAATAGTAAACTAAGATGCTCAGTTTCATACTGGAAGGAACATCACATCTTCTATATCCCAGGGAGCAGGAATCTCCAGCAATCTTCCACTCTCTACATTCTCTGGGACCCACCCACATTATTTCTTTAGCACAATTCCATCCATGGGGGAAGATTTGGTATTCATTATTTCTCTAGGAGACTTGGGCAAGAGCTCAGACATGACTGAGGGTTGGAAAAGGAACCCAGATCTCTGTAGAATGAGCCTCCCTCATCCAAGCAACCATGCAAGTAAGTCAGCCTTTCATGGAATTGTAGGTGCTAGACTCTTAAGTGATTCATTTGTACCGCTTCATCTGAAAGTTATTCAGTTTTCTATTTCACCTAGAATTTATGTTTTAACCCCCAGGTTATATCTCTTATCCCTAACACAACTGGAAACAACTAAGTTTAGTTGGAGAAGATGATGACAAATATTGTGAATTTAAAGAGCCCAGAGGTATCATTGCCCTTGTTCCCAGATATTGAAGCACCTGATTTTAACAAGACAAACCTAGATAGTTCAGTTCAATAAATACATAATAAGTTTGTGTTATGCTCTGGGCAACAAAAATACATACTAAATTCCTACTGTATTTGGAGAACTGTGCTAAGCTAACAAAGCTGAGTAACTTAAATCCCTTGAGGAACTCACACGCTAGTGCAAGGGGGGGTGGGGAGTGCTATATTTTCAATAGAACAGAGCTGACTATATAACTGATGAAGCAGAAGAGCATGAAGAGAAACACACTCAACCTTTGGGTCTGGGGAGGCTTCCTGTCATTGAGCTGAGTCCTGAAAGACAAGTGGAAGTAAATCAGTAAAGAAGGATGAAAAGACATGGGAGACAAGATGTTATATGAGGAGTAATACACGAAGTTGACTGTCACCAGAACAGGAAGTACAAGACAGGGAATGGAAGGGCTTGTAAACAATGCTTAATAGCTTGGGTTTAATTCTATAGGCAACAGAGAGCCACTGTAGGGTTTTTGTAGTGAGATTCCCATGTTAGATGTATTCCCTAACCAAGTATGGAGGATGGAAATAAGAGAGGCAGACTGAAGAGAAGTGGGCATAGAGTGATTCTCACTGAAGGTGCTTATTAGAATCATCTGCAGAATATATAAAACTACAGATTTCCTCAACTCACCTCAGATTTTTAAGAACATATTTATTTTTTAACATACCTCAGAGTTCTGAAATATACCTTCAGCTGCAGAACACTAAACTGGGAGATTACATTGTAATAGGTAGGGTCTGAACTACAACCACAAAAATGGAAAAAAGGTGAAGAGACAGATTTGAGAACTATTTAGAAAGTTTAATCAACAGAATCTATATATTCATTCATTCATTCATTCAACAAGTATTAAGCCAAGTACTGTGCTAGGTGATAGACACTCAATGATGAAAAGGACTCAGTTTCTACCTTTAAGATTGTATAGTCTAGACTTCCAGTCAAGATGGTGGCATAGGCAGACATGGCTCACCTCTTTGCACAATCACATCAAAATTACAACTAAAACATAGAACAAGCATCACTCAGAACTGTCAGAAATTGAGTTAAATGGAAATCAGACAACTAGTTAATTAAAACACCATATCTATCCAGAGTGGCAGGAGGGGTGAAGATGGGGAATGGGCTGGTCTCTCACCCATGTGTGGTGAATAAAAATTTGGATGGAACATCTCAGAAGTGAGGAGTCCCAGCTCTATACCAGACATCCCAGCCCAGGGTTCCAGTGCCAAGAAAATAAGTCCCTAGCTACAAAAACAAGCAGGGATTGAGTCAGTGGAAGAAACTGCTAGAGCCCCAAACAGTTCCTCTTAAAGAATCCACACAGGGACTCATCTACTCAGACTCGCTCCCTCTAAGCTCCAGCACCAGGATAGCAGTTTGAAAGGCACCAGTGGCATAAAGGGAGGAACTGAAGTGTCTGGCCTTAAGGTGGGCAGAGGCCATGTCCCTTTTCTAAACCCTCCCCCAACAGAGCCAGCCAGCTGGTGTCATATCTGAAACTCCATCAACCTGGCTAACACAGTTTGATTCACCTTGGAGATCCACAGAGACTCTGCCCCACTCAACTTTCAGCCCCACCAAAGCTGCTTTTCTATATGAATGGCTGGTCTTGGCTCATGCTTTGCAACTTCCTAAAGCCTATCAAACAAGCAACAGCTGGCCTCAGTGAGCCCCAGGCCCAGCACTAGCAGCAGCCAGCCTAGATTCACAGTTTGGCTTCACCTGGGAATCTCCAAGCCCAGTACAAGCTGCAGCCATCTCATATTGCTTTATAGCTCAGGCAGTGTAGTCCTGAGCAAAACACAGGTTGGGGCAGACCTTGGCCTGCACCACCCAGGAAATGCCAGGGCCAGCCCACACAGTGGACAGCTACAGACCACATCGGTGCACAACCACCCTGCCTCTGTACAGCTGACCCTCCTCCTGGTATAAAGCAATAAATCTTGGCCACTGTAAACTCCTCCCTCTAGGTCAAAAAGTGGGGCAATACGTGAGGTATCTCCCTTGTTTATCCATGGGCTATAATCCCCAGTAACCAGGACTGTTCTGAGACCCCCAGATAAGAGGCGTGCTTCCCAGAAGCTCCACACGTTCTGCTGCTTTTGCTGCCACTGGTCACCACTGCATTCAGACAAGCTATACTCAAAGGGGCCCCCAGTGGGAGCTGCAAAGGAGACAAAGTCTTCACCTCAGAAAGGCCCAGGAGGTTCACTCCAGAATTGCATCATGGTTGCAGCCTGGTCACCCACTATCAAGCAAACACCTTCCCTGCACATCCCAATGAGGTTGCCCTTTGCCATCCCCATGTCTAGCACTTTTGCTGCACCTGTCTTCTTTCCTTCTCACACATGGCTTTGGGATCTAAGGACTCCACAGGCCAGGTGGAATAGTCTCCATCTTTTCTCCAAAGATTAGTCTCACATTCTAGTCCTCTCATCTGAGAGTCCAATGTCTTCCCTCTTTCTAAAAAGAGTGAAGACTCTCCTTATGAACCAATCTCCATGGGCTCCCTCCAGCCCAAGATCGCCCAAGATCACCCAGATATCCTGGACATTTGAAAGAAAATTCCTCCCTGAATGGTTAATGTTATACACCTGTTATATAATCTTTATTCAAGAACCTGCCAGCACTTATTGTTTTCACAAACAAGCTCCTCTGACTAACTTTGAAGATCCTTTATTCTGACTACAAACTGTCTCCCACCCTGCCTTTTGGAATCCCCCAATCACATCTGGTCACCCACCATCCCCACTGGCTTCTTTCTCTTCTAGAGCCTCTGTATCCTTCTTAGACTTTCTTATGTATTTCCCTCCACCTCTCTCCTCTTAGCCAAACCCTTTTCATCTATCCCAAAGTCTCTTTATTTTTCTGGGGTCCCCTGACTTGAAGTCCTCAAGGGCACTTTGAACTTGCCTTTATTCCTGGAGCATTTGTAGTCCTTATTATAAAATATGTTACTGTGATTCTCAACCCTGACTGGGGTACTTTTTAAAAATATGCATGCTTGGGCCTCCATCCCTGAAGATCCTTATTCTGGAGGCTTCTGGAGCTTTTGGAGTCTCCCTGCATGATTCTGATATGCAGCCAAAGATGAGAAACATTGCTTTAGAATCATACTATCTTGTGATTTTATATAATTGCCTTTTATGTCTAAGTCTTGTTTCCCAAAATAGACTGTAAATTTATCAAATACATAAACTATAGCTATAATTTTTCTGTGCCCTTTACATAGTCTTGCCTACCAAGCATAAGCAGGTGCTCAGTGACAACTTAAATGATGAATTGATTGATTTAGCATGTTGTTAGATAACACACTCTTGGATAGGAAAGGGGAAACCTGTGATCTGTTCCTGACTCTCTAACTAGCAAGCCACTATCCTCTCTGAATTTCCTCTTGCCTTTTTGCAAAATTAGGGTTTTAATTAGATTTTCAAACTCCTGGGAGCTCAAAGGACATAGTAGAAGCTCATGAGTGATTTTAAACATTTCAAAAAGCCATTGAAAGTTATAAGTTCATGTCAATTTTCAGATTAGTAATCTATCAAAATATGCATTAATGAATGACTGTGAGAAGAAATAATAAAAGGAATCTTTAGTTGTGAAAAGGTTTAAAAGTACTTTGAAAATTATAGGATTCCATGTTTCCATTTGCTCTGTATTTATAATCCAGATCCCCCTAGGATAGAGTTCGTTCGTTCGGCAGCCGTCCGTCTCGAGAGACGATGGTGTAGCTTCTTAAGAGTCTATCTGCACCGCCGAGAATGGCTGTGCAGTCCGACTCGGGAGTGACACGGTATCTGTCTCCTCCCGTGTTGAATCGACATCTTGCGATGACGCTGGAGTGTCCTCTCCAGTGAAGCTGAAGCTACAGAGCCTGGGCAGGGTGATATGAAGGGTCTGCTGTTGCCCATGCAGCAGACCCCCCCCTCTCTTCGCAGCTGAAGGGTCCAAGGGAAAGACGGAGTCAATACAGCTTGGCTTCAGGTGCGCCGCAGGAGTTGCCGGTGTTGACTACAACGTCAAACCGCCTTAGGGACTCCGGCTCCGGATTTTCTGTCGGGGTTTACTCCCTTAGCCTTTCCCCTGAAGAGGTATGCCGCAAGGCAGCGGAGGTTTTTTGGAGTCAGAGTTTTCCTTCTCTGATGTGCCCTGACTGGAAGATCGAACCAGTGACACTTAGCTCGCAGGCCGACGCTCAATCCACTGAGCCAAACCAGCCAGGCAGGATAGAGTACAGTAAGGAATTTGGAGTTAGACTAACTTGGATTCAAATCCCAAACCCATGACCTACTAGCTGTGTTAACTTGAGCAAGTTCTTATCTTCTTTAAGCTGTTCCTTCATCTGCAAAATGAATATACTGATAGTAGCTGTTCCACAGTGTTGTTTTATAAGGATCCATAAATCAATACATGGAAAACCTTTAATGCATTGCTTAGCATGTAGCAAGTGCTAATAAATGTTACCTGAAATATACCTGGTATATTAGTCTTCTCAAGCTGCCATAAAAAATACAACAGACTGTACACATGTACAATAGAACATAACTCAGTCATAAAAAGAATGAAATCTTACCATTAGTGACAACATAAATGGACCTAGAGCGTATTATACGAAGTGAAATAAGCCAGAGGGAGAAAGACAAATACCATATAATTTCACTTATATGTAGAACATAAAGAACAAAATAAAATAAAATAAAAAGTAGAAACAGACTCATAGACACAGAGAACAGACTGATGGTTACCAGAGGAGGGTTGGGGGTTCATTGGGAGGCTGGATGAAAAATGTTAAGGGCTTAAGAACTACAAATTGGCAGTTACAAAATAATCATGGGGAATATAGTCAATAACATGGCAATAACTATATATGGTGCCAGGTAGGTGTTTAAATATCAGGGGGACCACTTTGAAAAGTATGATATATGATTATCTAACCACTATTCTGTACACCTGCAACTAATACAAAATAATGTATTCATTGTAAATAATATATTTAATGTAAACTGTAATTGAAAATAAAATTTTTAAAAATAATAGAAAAAATACCATAGACTGGGTGACTTAAACAACAGACATTTGTTGGCTCACAGTTCTGAAAGCTGGAAGTCCACAATCAATGTTCTCACAAGTGCAGTTTCTAGTGAGAGTTGTCTTCGTGGCCTATAGATAGCTGCCTAGCTGCCTTCTCCTTGTATGTGCACATGACTTTTCCTCTGTGTGTATGTTGGGGAGCAGTGAGGGGGTGAGTAGCAAACAAGCTCTCTAGCATCTCCTCCTATCAGCGTCGTCGGCGGCAGCCGTCCGTCTCGAGAGACGATGGTGTAGCTTCTTAAGAGTCTATCTGCACCGCTGAGAATGGCTGTGCAGTTCGACTCGGGAGTGACATGGTATCTGTCTCCTCCCGTGTTGAATCGACATCTTGCGATGACGCTGAAGCTACAGAGCCTGGGCAGGGTAATATGGAGGGTCTGCTGTTGCCCATGCAGCAGACCCCCCCTCTCTTCGCAGCTGAAGGGTCCAAGGGAAAGACGGAGTCAATACAGCTTGGCTTCAGGTGTGCCGCAGGAGTTGCCGGTGTTGACTACAACGTCAAACCGCCTTAGGGACTCCGGCTCCGGATTTTCTGTCGGGGTTTACTCCCTTAGCCTTTCCCCTGAAGAGGTATGCCGCAAGGCAGCGGAGGTTTTTTGGAGTCAGAGTTTTCCTTCTCCTCCTATAAGGATAGTAATATAATGATACTAATCCTATTAGATAAGGGTCCCACCCTTATGACCTCATTTAACCTTAATTACTTCCCTAGAGGTCCCTGTCTCCAAATATAGCCATACTGGAGGTTAGGACTTAAACTTATGAATTTATTGGGAAAAGGGGAGACCCAAACATTCAGTCCATAACACTTGAAATGAGAGACACTCAGAACTAATGCCAAAGAGAGAAAAGATAGTCAAAGTTACAAGAAATACATCTCTAAAGAAATGGTCTGTCTCCTTGGCTGGGAGGTTTATAACAGCTTTGGAAATAGCCCTTCAGCTCCAGAACATATGGCCAATGTGTCTAACACTATTCATTGTGGTGCAGCCTGCATCACAGATCCTGGAACAGTGGGTGGGAACCATATCTTTCCCAGGGCCAAGCTTCTCCCACCTCTGTGGGCATTCACATCACCCAGAAGATGGGGTAGAGTGCTGATTTCCAGGCCCCACCACCAGAGATTCTGAGTAGGTCAGGAAACCGTATTTCTGCATTTTTAACAAACTTACAAAGATACAGCTCTAAAGAACTTACTCTAGAGGAAAAACTGAAAGCCTGAGTAGGGAGGTGAAGGGTAAGGTGCCTATAATGTGTTTACACTGCTATGGTTCCTGCTGGGGTAAAAGCCGAGTGTATGTGATCAACAGTTCAGCAGCAAGAGGCACAGAGAGCAGGAGGGACAAGGGAGATCCAGGAAAGCCTGCTGGGCGTGGGTATAAGCGCACAGTGGGGGCAGGGGACAGGAGGAGAGATGACAAATAGGTGACTGTCTTCAGAGAAAGCCAGCCCTGAAGAGTCCAGGATGTGGGATGACCAAGTGTGCATGGACTGTTATGGAAGTCTGTGGGTTCCTGACCCCAACTCCAGAGCCTCAGAGAAAGTAGATCAATCACAGAGAGACCCCAGCTTTGGTTTTCTTCCAGGTGGCTTTGTTTACTTATAGACTAACTTTTTCTTTTCTGTTACCATCAACCCAAGTAGAAGCACTACTTATTATCATATGAAGCCCAGGGCGCTGAGGGGGCTAATGATGACAATAGTGGTGATGATGCCCACAAAGCATTATTATCATGGAATCTGGTATCTGGTATTTGGGCCTGAAAGTAACAACATGATCCAGCAAGAGAAAGCCTGTTTTCATAAAGGCAGAGTTATTCTCCCTGGACAACTTTTCGTTATTTTTCTTGTCAAACAGAGGAGATTAATCTCTCTTCTGATGATTGAATGCCATGATCACAGGCAAGACAAATGTTTGATGGTTTGCTTGATTGTCATATGCATGCATGACACAAACCTAATTTGCCTTTTCCTGAAAAATTTTTGCAATTATTGAGAGTGTAGGTAGTATTTAGAGAGAATTCTCAGTCCAATATTTTATCCTCATTCCTAGCCTTTTAGGTGTCTATATTTCATGTTTCCACTTGGCCTGTATTTTTTTCAGCCATGCTTGGGAAGGATGTCCCTGAATTGAAATAGGAAGACAGCCTTATAACTTCTGAACCTATTCTCAGCCTCAATCCTTATCTGAAATTAAATCCAACTTGAGAATTTTGAAGCTCAACAAAGAACATCCAGGATAAGCATTACAAATTCTCCATCCAGAGTTCGTTTTCATTTAAGGCTGCTAAAATTAGGCTATTATTAGTTAATATTCAGATTAATCAGGTGGACGGTGCTCAGTATTAAATAAATGGTGATAGAAATGTGGAGGAGAGCATTTGTTTGGGAGGACGTTCTTCCCATTTCCTTGTTTCCATTTTGATTTACAAACACAGCCCTTATTTGCACACATGGTTTCTTGCTCATTTACATAGGAGGAAGAGTTGCTAATCGGCTCTCCAGAGCCCAGCCTTACTGGGTAGGGCCACTGCATTAAAAAGCAGTGAGTGGCTGCAAAGCACCATGTCTTATACTTGCTGTAGCTGACTGAGGAAGGCCCAGCCTCAAAGGGCAGGCCTGAGTTTCCTTACCCTCTTCCCACTCTCCCTGACTCTATGTGAAAATCAGGACAGTCAGGACCTTCCTGTCAAGAAGAAGCTTCTTGGCCTCCCTTTGGTTTTATTTAACCAGAGATACCTTGCATGGGGCACGTGGAGTGGTAATGTTGTAATAGGGAGCTTGCTCAGATATTAATAAGTCTGGTTATTAGTCTCCATTTGGGCTCTGATCTCTGTAGATACAATTCCCTGAGAAGGAGAGGTTAGTTGTAGGATTCAGACACCAAACTCTCTACTTTGAATCTTTAACAGAATTTCAGCACGGTGGTTGAATATTTACTAAAAACCATTTTGTGACTCTTAAGTCTTCTGTTGTTCTTTTCTCTGTTCTCTGATTGTAATTTACACTATACATTACAAAAAAATTAAGATTTTTTTTTTTACCACTTTAAGTTTAGGCTTGGAAAGGCAGAAGGTAGGAGGTGGCCCATTTCCACTCAATAACATGACCTGTAACAGGATACATTGTTTCCAACATATTTGTGCAAACTTTGGTTTTACTTGTGGTGAGAGTGTAAGAACCTGGTATATTTAAAAGACTTTATTTAGAAGTTTACCACCCTTACCAGTTTAAAAACGAGGCCATCTACCCCACCATCTAGAAGTTTCCAAGGTGTTAGGGTCTTACAGGTGATCCTGTCTAAATCCCACCCCACTCAAGAATTCCTCTTACTGTATCCCTGATAGCTGGGAGTTAACAGAATTTACACAAACTTCCATACCAGGAGTATACAAGGGGCATCAATATACAGTATTCCCTCACTTATTGCAGGTATTACATTCCAGACGCCCCCACGATAGGTGAAAATCCACCAAGTAGGAACCTTACATTTATTTTAGTATTTATATGTATTTTAAGGCTTTATAAACCCTTCCCACACACTTATAAACCGTTTCCAGTCCCTTATTAACCTTTTCCACACTTATAAACACTACTTATGTTCTTAAACATACTCTACACTGTTAAACCTACGTAACTTTAACAACATACATATATAGTACCACAAAATCCTGTGATAAAGCAAAAAATTCGTGATAGTTAAATATAATATTTTTTTAAATCCCGCAATACAGTGAGGCTGCGATAAGTGAACCGCGATACTAAGAGGAACTTCTGTAATCTGTAAGGTTATGTTTCTTTAAAAAAATGTCTGAAGGAAATATAGCAAAATTTGAAACTCTGATATATTTGAGATATATGTACTGATATAATACTTCATATGCCTGAAATATTTCTTAGAGAAAAAAATTATAGTTGCTGATTATAAAAACAAAACACAAAAGGAAATGAATATTTCTATGAATTACCTTAAATGGCAGCCCTATTGGCACACATTGAAATTGTGCTCAACACCTATGCCCCCCAAAACTAAGGAAATCTCATAGCTTCTCATTATTTACCCCAAAAGTATCGTACAATATTTTGAATCAGAACGGTCCCCCCAGACTTCCGGTCAGGACGGTGGCATAGGCAAACGTGGCTTGCCTCTTCACACAACCACATCAAAATTACAACTAAAATATAGAACAATCATCTCTCAGAACTGTCAGAAATCGAGTTGAATGGAAGTCTGACAACTACAAAATTAAAGAAACCACATCCCTCCAGACTGGTAGGAGGGATACAAAAATGAAATGGGCTGGTCTCTCATCCACGTGTGGTGGATAAAAATTAGGGAGGGATATATTAGGAGCCAATAGTTCCAGCCCCACACCAGACCCCCAGGCTCAGAGTTCCAGTGCCAGGAAGATAAGTTCCCACAAATTCTGGCTGCAAAACCCAGTGGTAATTGAGTTTGTGGAAGAAATTTCTGGAGCCCCAAGAAGTTCCTCTTAAAGAACCCACACATGGACTCACCTACTTAGACTCACTCCTCTGAGCTCCAGCACAAGTGACATAAGGGAGGAACTACAGTGTCTGGCATCTAGGCATACAGAGGCCATTGTCACTTTCCTAAACCCTCCCCTCACAGTACTGGGAAGCTGGTGCCATATTTGACACTCTATCAACCTGGCTAATACTGTTTGACCCACCTTAGAGATCCCCAGAGACTTTGCCCCACCCAACTTACAGCCCCACCCAAGCTTCTTTTCCATATGAATGCCTGGTCTTGGCTCATTGCTCACAACTTCCTAAATCCTCTCAAACAAACAACAGCTGGCCTCAGTGAGCCCCAGGCCCAGCACTAGCAGCAACCAGCCTAGATTCATGGTTTAGCTTCACTTTGGAATCTCCAAGCCCAACACAAGTAGGTGTCATATCAGATTGCATTCTAGCTCAGGCAAGGTGGCCCCTGGCAAAACACAGGTTAGGACTGACCTTGGCCTGCAGCACCTGGGAAACCCCAGAGCCAGTGCACCCAGTGAACAGCTACCAACCATGTTGGATAGACCACCACCCTATCCCTATGCAGCTGATCCTCCATAGAGGGTGGAGGTTAGTGGTCAGTGGTCACAGCCAACCATTGCAGCTGACTGGCCTGGGTAAATCCCTCCCATTGATCTGCCAACATCAACCAAGACTCAACTACAATAGGAAGGTGTACTCAGCCTACATGAAGACTGCACCTTGAGTACCCAGCTTGGGTAATAGGGGAAGCTGTGGCATTAGGCTACACTACCAAGACACGGGGTCAAAGCAGCTGTACGTAATGCATAGAAACAAAGACAGGGAGGCTGCCAACATGAGAAGACAAAGAAACATGGCCCAAATGTAAGAACAGATCAAAACTCCAGAAAAATAGCTAAACAAAATGGAGCTAAGCAATCTATCAGATGCAGAGTCCAAAACACTGGTTATAAGGATTCTCAGGGAACTTAGCGAGAACCTCAACAGCATAAAAAGAAAAAGATCTAGTCATAAACAAAGAATACATTAATTGAAATAAAAAACAGTTTACAGAGAAACGACAGCAGAGTGGATGAAGCCGAGAATCAAATCAATGATTTGGAACATAAGGAAGCAAAAAACAACCAATCAGAACAAGAAGAAGAAAAATAAATCCAAAAAAGTGAAAATAGTATAAGCAGCTTCTGGTACAACTTCAAGAGGTGCAACATTCACATCATAGGGGTGTCAGAAAGAGAAGAGAAAGAGCAAGAAATTGGAAATCTATTTGAAAAAATAATGAAACAAACTTTCTTAATTTGGTGAAGGAAATAGACATGCAAGTCCAGGAAGCATGAACAAACAAGATGGATGCAAAGAGGCCTACTCCAACACATATTTTGATTAAAATACCAAAGTTTAAAAATAAAGAAATAATCTTAAAAGTAGCAAGAGAAAAGCAGTTAATTGCCTACAGGGGAGTTCCCATAAGACTGTCAACTGATTTCTCAAAAGAAACTTTGCAGACTAGAAAGGATTGGCAAGAAATATTCAAAGTCATGAAAAGCAGAGAACTACAGCCAAGATTGCTCTACCCAGCAAATGTATTATTTAGAATCAAAGGGCAGATAAAGAGCTTCTTGGACAAGAAAAAACTATAAAATGATAAAGGGACTTTTTTAAGAAAAAGAAGAATATTAAAACTGTGAATAATAAAATGGTAAAAAATACATATCTATCAACAAGTGAGTCTAAAAAAAAACTAAGCAAACAAGAAAAACAGAGACAGAATTATGGATACAGAGAGGATTTTAATGGTTGCCAGATGGGGTGGTGGGTGAACTGGTGAAGAATGAGGGGATTAAGAAGTACAAACAGCCTGGCTGCTGTGGCTCAGTGGATTGAGCGTCAGCCTGTGAACCAAGTGTCGCTGGTTCGATTCCCAGTCAGGGCACATGACTAGGTTGCACGTCAGGTCCCCAGTTAGGGGCGCAAATGAGAGGCAACCACACAGTGATGTTTCTCTCCCTCTCTTTCTCCTTTCCCCTCTCTCTAAAAATAAATAAATAAACAAACAAACAAATTTTAAAAAAAGAAGTACAAATAGGTAGTTACAGAATAGCCATGGGAATGTAAAGTACAGTATAGGAAATAGAGTAGCCAAAGAACTTCTATGCATGACCCATGGGCATGAACAATGGTATAGGAATTGCCTGAAGGAGTGGGGGTTGCTGGTTGGAGAAGAGAAAAGTGGGGGGCAAATATGGACAGCTGTAATAGCATAATCAATAAAATAAAATTTAATAAAAAATGGTCTTCCCTCCTAGGGTAGATACCTTGGCTCTAGTTCTCTCTTTCTTCTATTTAGCAATTTCTTTCCAATTGATAGGTCTTCATTTATTTGAAAATCAGTAAGTCATTCCTTGTATTTCTTTTTTCTATCTGCCTGATACAGATTCTGTTAATCATGAATATGTACAGGTCTTTAAAAGTCACTCTGGTTTATCCTTTCTGAAAAGCCTTCAACTGAAACAGTCCCCATCTCGATCCTTTCTCTCCCTCTGGTCCTAGGTAAAACTCTTATTCTTTCCTATTCTGGAGAGAGGGAATAACTGAGCACTGTTCTCTATAAAACTAACTCTTCATGTACTGTATATATTATTTTTATAAGGTTACATTATCCTCAAAATATTTCTTTCCATGAGACAAGGAGTCCACAATAGATCCAGCTAAAGAAGTGTTGCATAGAATGTGTGGGCATATTGATTATTTTAGTAGAATTTCATATTTTAATAGAATTATTTAGAAATGATTCTGGTTTATAAATGGCCCTATGCTCTTTTTTCCTTTATGTTTCTGTCATAATTTCCCCATCATTGAAACCATCTTCCCAATACCTGCCTACTCTGCTGAGTGTATCGGTTATTGGACTAAATTGTTGGTTCTGTATGAAACTCACTGCCCACCTTCCCATCAATTTAACCAAGTGGATTGCTTTGTTTTCCTGGAGAGCTGAAACTGGGTTTATTCATCTCCATGCACCCAAGCCCTGGACCAGAAACACCTAAATACAACTACTATATTAATCAGAAATGCCTAACTAACACCATTGGATTGTGTTCAACCTAACCAGATAATGATTATTTTACAGCCAGCAATGCTGAGGTCTCACATTAGGCTTATTGCTTTACCTATATGTCCTTCATCTTACAGTTCTTATATGAGGTAATTTGGGTTATAGAGAGAAGTAGGAAAGGTTAAAAGATTGACTAGTGTTACCCTGCTCTTGCCCTCCTTGTCTTTTAATCATTTAGACCCTGCAGTCATGCAGCTATTTGTTCTCATGGGCAGCTTTCAGTGCCCCAAGACAAAGTCAGCCAACCAAACTTGCACTAAATCAGCCTGGTCCTCCGCCTCTTTGTCTGGGCCACAGGCTTATATTCAGGTTCTCATGTGCCACCTGCTGGTCTCCTGAGTCACTGCTTCCCAAGTGCCTCAGGAGTGCATGTTGTGGCTGGAGGAAAGGAAGCATGCAGTGACTCAGTCTTCACGTCTGGGACATGAATTAGTTAATCCTCGCCACCTGTCGGTGGTGGCAATAAGGGGCGTGTGCCACTGAGGAAAGAAGTCTCCCCCCAAAGCCATAACCTGTGTTTAGAAAGTCTTAGTCCTTCAAAGACTTCTTTAACCATGCAATCCCCCAAATATCCACAAAATGCTCAAAAGAAAGAAAGCAAGAAAAATCTCTGTCCTTATCATAAAGAGATGCATGGGATGAATGGGTCATATAAAACAGAAAGGGTTATTTGGATAGTTGGGTAAACCTATGCCAATCTTTCTGGAATAAAATAAAAAGAAGAGAAAGGAAGGAACAGAGGGAAGGAATGAGAGAAAAACATATCTTCACCAAAAAATATTGCTTAATATACATTTAATTATTCCTAAACTCTCGAACTGAAAATGTTCAGGATTTTTTTTTACTTGAGCCAGTCTCATATTCCAGAAAGTAATAAACATAATATGAAAATAATAACCCATAAAAACCATTGATTTACAACTTATTAAAAAGTAGAAGCAATCAATAAGGTATACTGTGGCCACCTATAGAGACAGTTGGTACCGACAACTCCAGGCTCGACAGGCTTCCTCAGAGGTTTCCATGAGTGTGCATCATGACCACAGCTAGTTCGAGTTTCTGTGCTAACATTCAGCATGAATGATTCTGTTCAAAGTAGTCTCATGTCTCCTCTCATATATTTTTCATCTGGATCACTCTTAGGAACATTGCTAAATTTCCAGAGACATGTGTCTTCTTTGCCTTCTGTTTTAAGAATTATTAATTTCTTGTACACTGTGATATCTGTCACTTTTATGTAAAATAATCTCTATCCTGAATACCTTCTCCCGCTCTCTCCTCCTGAGCCACAGGCTCAAAGATGTTTATATGGAAGTGATGTCAAAGAGTGATTAATGGGTACTTTTCATTTCTTCCTCAAAGGCCAGAAGAGCTACTTCATCAGTAGTTCAGACAACTCTTCCCCAGCCTTCTTCTGTCTGAGCCCCAGCCAGATTTCCCTGCTCTACAACAGGTCTCAGCAAAGTCTAAAACCCCAGCCCCTCAGGCAGAAGCCTCATAATATTTCTTCAAAAATCAGAACAATCAGTAAAGATGTCAGCTTGTTTCTTGGCACTGTCCCTGACCCTCAAGGTTATCCTGAAAGCAAGCCATTATGCTGTATGTTTTTTAAATGGGGATACCAATATGGGAATTGGAAAATTGATAATATAATGATGGTTACTATTTACTGGGGGATGACTATGTACTAGGCACTGTGCTAAACACTAACAATAGGTTTTCTCATTTAGTTCTCATAAGACCCTATTAGATAGATGTGCCCATGTTGCACATGAGGAAGCACAGAGGAACTCGTCGGCAGCCGTCTGTCTCGAGAGACGATGGTGTAGCTTCTTAAGAGTCTATCTGCACTGCCGAGAATGGCTGTGCAGTCCGACTCGGGAGTGACACGGTATCTGTCTCCTCCCGTGTTGAATCGACATCTTGCGATGACGCTGGAGTGTCCTCTCCAGTGGAGCTGAAGCTACAGAGCCTGGGTAGGGTGATATGGAGGGTCTGCTGTTGCCCATGCACCAGACCCCCCCTCTCTTCGCAGCTGAAGGATCCAAGGGAAAGACGGAGTCAATACAGCTTGGCTTCAGGTGCGCCGCAGGAGTTGCCGGTGTTGACTACAACGTCAAACCGCCTTAGGGACTCCGGCTCCGGATTTTCTGTCAGGGTTTACTCCCTTAGCCTTTCCCCTGAAGAGGTATGCCGCAAGGCAGCGGAGGTTTTTTGGAATCAGAGTTTTCCTTCTCTGATGTGCCCTGACTGGAAGATCGAACCAGCGACACTTAGCTCGCAGGCCGACGCTCAATCCACTGAGCCAAACCAGCCAGGGTTACAGAGGAACTACAGTGGATTAAAGCACCCTGCTTGTTTCTTCAACATCCATTCCTTGAGCATAAATAAATGCCTAACATGTGACAGTCCATAAGTTGAATTGTGGGAGTACAGAACTAAATGCAAGTGTTAATTTCTACCTCCCAGGTTCTTACAGGCTAGTAGGGAGACCATAAAGTTAAACTAATCAGGTGGAGAGGTTTGAAAGAAGTATGTATCAGATAGGCAGAGAATCCTGCAAAGAAGTAGAAAATCCTGGGAGGGGGGAGGGGTGTAAGAGATGGTCTCAGGATGAGTGGCATCTTACAGGGAGTCCTCAGCAGGGGGACAAAAGAAACCATAGAATCCTGGTGATCAAAAGGGACCTTCAAGAACATCTCATCCCAATCTTCCATTTCCTGCATTGAGGGTGCTGACCTTCCAGTGCACACATCCCTATGAATGCAGGCTGAGGCCCACGCTCAGGGCACAATCAGAAAAAGATACCAGCTGGATGGACAGAACTGGCAACAGTGGGCTTACAGTTGTTCATATGGGAAAAGAGACATGCAGGTTATGATTATTACAATAGCTTCATTAACTCAAGAGAATGTCACTCACAACTGTAAGCCTAATTTTGCCTACCCCTGTATATCTGTGAAATTGAAGTGAATGATAGGTAGGTAGCTCTCTTGTGATTTCTGTATAATTTCAGATCTCAAAAGCTTTTAAATGCTTAATAAAAGGATTTTCTTGTCTAAATTTGAGTCTGACTGAATTATTGACTGAATTCCTTTCTAAGGATCAGAGTCTTCTATCTTCAAACTCAGTTTTACCTGGAAGGTCATCTCAGTGCCATAGGATGTCATATCCTCCTCATCAGGGATCAGAAACAGGTTAGGGGAAGTCTGAGGGGCTCTCTCACCTGTGGTCTGGTCTGGGAATCTTGGTGGTAGGGCCATGGCAGAAGGGAACTAATGACCGTAGTGCATCTTCTGGGGGCCGAACAAATCCAGATGCCTTGTTTTTGACCTCATTTCAGGTGGGTAGTGCTAGGCAAAGTGGCTGTTATGATGCTTCACTCGAGGCTCTAAGTAGAGTGACTTGCTTGATGATTGGCAAAGTCGAGACTGGGAATCAGGTGTGTTGGACCTTAGAGCCTGGGTCTATTTCCTACCTGACATGTCATG
This sequence comes from Furipterus horrens, assembly GCF_987537825.1. Lineage (NCBI taxonomy): Eukaryota > Metazoa > Chordata > Mammalia > Chiroptera > Furipteridae > Furipterus > Furipterus horrens. Next base: position 131,780,811 of record NW_028327176.1, on the reverse strand, counting down.
CATTTTCCAGATGATTCCCCAGAAGATGCCAGAATTATGAGCAAAAATGGATTGTCTACATGTTGTCACTAAAGGAAAAACAATTCCAAGTGCACATCTTAATGACAGTGCCTCTGCAGTGTCACCTCTGTACCCAACAGGACACCTACTTTGTGCAAGGTACTGAGCTGAGCACTCTATAAACAAAATATCATCTCATTATCATCCCTATTTTGTAGATGGTTAAGTGACTTACTCAAAGTTCACAGGTAAAACCCAATCAATTGACTCTAAAATTCAAATTTAATGACTATATTCCTGACCACTGTCGTTCATTGCCTCTCTGAAGAAAGAACATCAGTGGGCTCTGTCACCTTAAAAATGCCATTCTGAGGCAGCCGAGCTACAGTGCCTTGTGGATTTTTCTAATTCTAATGTCTAGGTCTTTTTTCAGTTACTTGCATGGATGGTAATAGCCTGATACACTGATATGAATAAAATAGGTCCCCCATCCCCTAAGCAATTTTGAGGGCTATGATGAACTCTAGATAAATGAGGGCAGCTTGAGCATTTTGAAATAGAACATATGAAACTGGTTGAATTTATAATCAAAAGAGAGAAAGTATCAGCCTTAGGCCTACTTTTCCCCAAGACACTACTCATGACAGTTTGCCACCATCAGTTCTTAAAAGAAAGGTACAGATTCTGGAGTTCAGCCCTGGCCCCACTCCTGGCCAGCTGAGTGACCTAATCCACATAATTTCATCTCCCTGAGCCTCAAACTCCTCATGTGTAGAGTGTACATATGACAGTACTAGCAGAGGTGGGGAGAATGGACCAACGTTATCCATGGGCAGTGCCTGGCCCTGTGCCTGGCCCCAGTAAAGGATCAAATACAAATACATGTTCATTAACGAATAAAATGAGAGCATGGTTTCAAGGCTGTCGGGGACCCCCCTCCGCACCCCCCAGCGCGGATCACCAGGCTGTAAGCACCCTGCCCCAGTACCACCTCCAGTTCCTATGCTGGTGCTTTGTCCCTGTGTTTCTGCCAGGACAGGTGGCTTTCCCAGCATCACAGGAGAGAACATTTGGGATTGGGGAAATAAACCCTGGAAGCCAACTGAGAGCTGACTTTTTCCAGCACCTGCACTGCGAGGCCCCTGCTTCCCCCAGAATTCTTGCTTCTGAGTGAGAAAATTCATTTCTCAAGCCTCAGTCAGGTGGTCTGTGGAGGGAGGGAGAGGTTGGGAACAGGAAAAGCAACAGCTCTGGTCTCAGGGTTGACAGCTTCCAATCCTGCAGGGATTCAACTGCCTTCAGATTTATAGGCCCGTAAGAGCAGAAAACAGCCTCCTGGCTGAGTCCAGCTCTGGTTAATGCCATTTGTGAACCTCTTTATCTCTCTAATGCCATGTTCCCTAAATCTGTGGTACTAAAATGATGAGAAAGGGTGGAGGAGGGTTATTCATGCCAGGGTTACACTGACAATGAAATTCGTTGAAATCAAATTTCTCCCAAGCACGCCAACAACATCCTGGCTGGTGCCAGCTTCAGCTCTAGGGCTGGGTTTGTTTGGTTTCTACAATGATTTTTCTTTTTAATGTCATTATTTTTATTGTTTTCCCCTAATGTTTTTATAATGTGCTTACTGTGGAGGTTGCTCCATGCCCGCCAGCTCTCTGGGGGTGGCAGGGGGCAGGCTTGTTAACCCACAAAACTGTTGTTTTGCACATCCCTCCAAACACCGGAAGGAAACGGTTTCCACCCTCTCCCATCTCCAGCCCTGTCTTGACAAGGAACCAAACACTACACATAGAATCACAGACTTGTTTAACCCCATACTAAGCAAAACCACAATATTAATTAATGAATTCAACTGATCCTCCCTTTTGTCCATCCACCTTTCATTCTCCCAGTTAAATATCTCTGGTTGCTTTGATCATTCTTTGTATATCATGCTTCTAGCTCCATCTTCCACCATCTTACCCTGGAAAGTTATCCCCTGCCCTATTTGCCAATACTATCTTAAAATGTGACACTGAGAAAGGCTGAATAAATGGTAGCACATCCATATCATGGCATATTATGCAATTTTAAAATACTTCAGAATCATCCATATTAACCCAGAGAGGTATCATGACATATCCTTAAGTAAAGAAAGTTGGAGAGTAGCCGGTTTTGCAGAATCCACTTAATACAAAACAAACAATTCCAATGAATATCTTACATGCATGTGCATTTTTTTAATATGTTTGTATCAGCGTGAATAACAGCATAGGACACACCCCAGGCTTTTAACAAGGGTTACCAGGATGAGGGAATGTTGAAAGACTATAGTTTGTTTTTTTTTTAAATCCACCTAACAATATTTTATTAGCTCAGTTAACTCTGTTACTCTGGTAATTTCTGAAAAGTAAATTGATAAAAATAATTTTTCATTAATCAATAAGTGACATATATTTTTATTTTTATTTTAAATGTGACAGTCACCCAGAGTCCTGCAGATGTGGTTGGACCAGTGCAGGCTCATGGGGATGGACACTTACTGTGCCCCCATTCATACAGCCTAATCTGCATCACCTTTGTGACTCAAGGTCACTAAAAGCCCTTAGTTGTTTTTGTTAGAATTGCTACAAAGATAGATCTTTTCCTTCCATCCTATATATAATACTTTCGAACAGGATTTTTTTTTTTCCTCCAAGTGCAGGACCTTAAGTTTTTTCTTATTACAGTTTTCATGTTGGTTTTGGCCTTTTGTTCCACTTGTCAAGATCTTTTAAAAATCCGATCTTATCTAGCCTATTAGTCATCCTGCCCAGCATTGTGCCAATTGCAAATTTGATCAGCAGATCTTTTATGTCTTGTCCAAGACCCTGATAAAAATGTTCAGCAGGACACAGCCAAGGATACAGTCTCATACTTGCTTATTCTAGAACAATAAATATATTATTATTCATCTTTCAATGAGTTCCTTTCCTTGTGTGCAGAGCTCCTAATATACACAAGGGTTTGTATTGGGTAAATCAATAACCAACACCATTATCTGACTTAATGATGATAACAATGGACACTAATCACAATCCAACTTGAGCCAATCTAGAAACACAACAGTGTTAGAGGAATGGAACATATGGCTCTGTCCACATCTGCTCTGAGGCATCCAGATGGGAGTAGGAGGTGGGCTGGGGAGCAAGGGAGCAGACAGTGGGGGTAGGGGTGAGGGAAGAGGGAGTAGACAGGTGAAGGCAGACAAGGGAGGGCTTTGGGAACCAGACTCCCAAATCAATCTCTCCAATTGTGTGGTTAATATGCAAGTGGCACACAACAGCTGCTGATGGCTCCCATCTGTGACAGTACAATTGTGTGACAAATATTTCCCATCATACTTAGAGAGCCACATCTTCTGCTTTTTGGTTAATGGACCTTTGACGCGCCTACTCAAATCACTTCTTCACAGGCCTTACAAGTCTTTCTCACAAATGTGTGGTAATGTTTTTCTTCTCCATGTGGCTGTTTTCTCAGTGCTGTAACTGAGCAAATGGCCTATACTGCCCTTTCCCTCCCCTTTCAGAAGCTGTCACACTCCTGACTTGTACATCTCCATATATAAAAGAACAGAACACTCACCTAAGTGATGAAAGATGCCAATGCAAGCACAGTCCTCGCTGAGGGTTTGCAGTTTGAAGCAACATTGTGCCTCAGTTTCACCAACTGAAAGGGGAATATTATGGCTGCATCATTTGTTTAAAACTAAATGAGATAGCAAGTAACAAAGAGGAAGGTGCTAAATAAACACGAGTTGCATCCAAGTCTATAACCTGCAGAAGACACAGGAATGACTTACTCTGAACTTCTGGCTTTGACTGTTTGCAAACACAGGTTGGGCTATCAAGTGGTTACTGAACTCCTCAGTGTTTTGTCATAACTTTCTTTGGCCTCCTGAGAATGTGTGAAGAACTTTGTGCAGGATTCTCACAGTTGCACTGATTTTTTCATTCACCTAACATTTGCTCACTGTCAGTTCTGTAAAATCACTGACCAGGCCTGAGGCACATGAAGATAAAAGATTATTGAGGCAAGACCTTGGCAATCAGGTAACTCACTGTCTAGTGTCCAGGACCCATAATAGCAAGAAATACTCTTAAACCAAGTACACTCACACAGCAGCAGCAGCAGCAACAATAAAAGTTCATATACCGGTTGCTTACTAAATGTAGTATAGTTGATATTTTTCTGTTCTAGTTCATTTAAAAAATTGATTTCACCTGCTAATGGGATATTGCTAGTTTTCAAAACTCCACTCTGGAGTTATATAGATGTGATAAGCTCTGTTATCATGTTCACTAGACTGCTATGGGAATGCCAAGCAAGAAGCTCCCAGGCCTGCCTGGGGGAGTCAGAGAACCTAACACTTAAGTTCAAAGGATACTCAGGTAAACACAGGGCATGTGGTATTCCTGGAAGTGGGAGGAGCATGGGCAAATACATGGAGGAATGAAATCTCTAGTGCTTAGGGAACTCCAAGATGTTTTGCATGGGTAGGACACAAGAAGCTTTGGGGGAAATAGGGAAATATAGGTTTTAGAGATTAATTTTTTAAATAAGCAAACGTTAAGGGACCAATGATTAAAAATTTAGGGAAAAAGATTTTTATTACCAAGAAGAAAACCCAATACAGCACAGAGTGTAGGCTCCAGGAGATGAGATTTCAGGGGAAGAAGAAAGAGGGTACATTTTTAAAGATCCAATAGACCACAAAACATGCCATGTATTTAAAAAGTAAAGTCTCGTGAGTATCGCTGATTTTTTAGCAGCACCTGGATATATTGATTCAGTAAGCAGTGGGCTGAGCAGAGGTTTTTTCCACTATATACAAAAGCACCCACCTCGGGATTGTGTCACCCAGAGGCCTTTGTAGCAGAAGTCACATCTGCACCATTGATAGCAGGCTCAGCAACCCAGTCAACTTTGTCGTAAAGAGCTTTGTGGCCTGCTAAAGAGTTTGGGTGTTAATCTGGCCAAGGAAGCCAATGGAAGAATTAAAGCAAGAGAGTACCTAAAAATCAGTAGAGGCATCAATATTGTTGTAGAGCAGCTGATGGATTCAAAGGATTGATTGACTGGAGGAAGGCCTACCAGAGAGGCAGCCAATGTTAATAATTTATGAGATAATGATAGAAGCCTGAAAGGGAAGGGAACACAGCTGATGAGGATGAAAGGGAGGGTATGGATTAGGAAATGTAAAGTTGAAGAACCAGTATGACCTAGGGACTGATTTGTTGTAGGTGGTAAGAAAGGGAAAATTCTGGGACAATTCATTAAGTTACAAAATTGAATGGCTTTGAGGGTTGTGGAGTTATCCAATGACCAGATTTGGGGTAGTTTGGGAAGAAACAGGAGGATCAGAACAGATCAAAGACACTGTCAGGGGATCCAGATCAGGGTCCTGTGGATTACTATGGCCAAAGAAAATTCTGTCACCTACAAGACCCCTATACTCAGGAACTGGAGAGCCACCCTCCTCTCCTGGACCATCTATGAATTCACTGAGAGTCCAAGTGAGGAGGAGGCAGAAGCATCTGCCTGCTGGTGTGCATGGAATGAAGGCTGTTTCTGCTGCCCATATAGCAGCTCCTTCTCCTGTGGGCACTGGGTGCAGTGGAGATTGGAAGGCTGCAAAGCAATTCCTGTCTCTAGCTGGGCATAGAGTTGGATGGAATAGGACAATATAGGAGAGAAGCAGAAGGAAACCTTTGTCTGCTCTGCCTCCAGAAATAATCACTGTGATCATTGTAAAGTGGTTATGTAGGAGAATGTTTTTCTTTGGAGAAATTCAGTAGTTAGTATTAGTATTATTGTCAGTCTCTGTCTGGATTCACCAAAGCACAGTATCTGGAGACTATTTCAGCTTTTCCCCGGACCCAAGATTTGAAGGATGACATCTGTAGTGGGTTGAGTTGTGTTTCCCAAAAAGGTACAACCAAGTCCTAATCCCAATACCTGTGATTGAAAACTTTTTTGGAAAGAGGATCTTTGCAAGATGTAATTAGGTTAAGGCAGATGAAATCATCTTCAATTTAGAGTGGGCCAGAAGTTTAATGACTAGTGTCCTTATAAGAGAAAAGAAAAGCAGATTTGAGATACACAGACACAGAGACACAGAGAGAAAACGGCCATGATAAGATGGAGGCAGAGATTGGAGTGACGCATGGACCAGCTAAGACAGTTCCTGGAAGCAACCAGATGCTGAGAGGTATGACACAAATTCTCCTCTGAACCTTGGGAGGAAATCAACCCTGCCTATGTGTTAACTTTGAACGTCTTGCCTCCAGAACTGTAAAATAATAAATTTCTCTAATTTTAAGCCACCATGTTCATGGTAAAATGTTTTTAAATATGCTTTACTGATTATGTGGTTACAGTTGTCCCAATTTCTTTTCCCTTTGTTCCCCTTCACCCAATGACACCCTTCCCTCCAGCTGTCTCCCCCTTTGTCCATGCTCATTAGCTGTGCATATAGTTCTTCTCAACATTTTTCTGTCTACTTCACTCCCTCCTAATATGCTTCTAAATTCCTGTACCATCTCCCTCCCTTTCCCCCCTTCCCCCTCCTTGCTGACGTCCTCCCATAATGTTCCCCATACCTATAATTCTTTTCCCACTCTCGTTGCCTACTTAGTTTGCCTTTGTTTCAATTCCCTAGCTTCTGTTGTTGGTTGTTGTGATATAGTTTTCATTTTAATGTTCATAGTTTTGATCCTCTTTCTCCTAAACAAGTCCCTTTAACATTTCATATAACAGTGGTTTGGATCTGATGAACTCCTTCAGTGTTACTTTGTCCTGGAAGCACTTTCTCTGCCCTTCTATTCTGAATGACAGCTTTGCTGGATAGAGTAATTATGGTTATAGGTTTTTACTTTTCATTACTTTGAATATTTCTTGCCAGTCCCTTCTTGCCTGCAGAGTTTCTTTTGAGAAATCAGTTGATAGTTTTATTGGGACCCCTTTGTACGTAATTCTCTTCTTCTCTCTTGCTGCTTTTAAGATTCTCTCTTTATCCTTAATTTTTGACATTTTGATTATAATATGTCTTGGTGTGGTTCTTTCTGGGTCCAGTTTTTTTGGAATTCTCTGTGCTTCCTGGACCTGTAAGTCTATTTCCTTCCCCAAGTTCGGGAAGTTCTGCTTCATTATTTTTTCACATAATTTTCCAATTTCTAGTTCTTCTTCTTCACCTTCTGGAACCCTATGATTCAGATCTTGGCCCGTTTATGCTGTCCCATAGGTTTCTGAGCTTCTCCTCATTTTCTTCACTTTTTGTTTCCTCTTTCTGCACTGGTTGACTGTTCCTTCGCTATGTTCCAATTTGTTGATTTGATCCCTGGTTTTCTTGCCCTCACCACTAGTTTCATATGTGTTTTTGTTCATTTCAGCAGGACTAGCCTTCATTTCTTCCCGGTCTTGTTTAAGATATGCTGTTAGGTCTGTAAGCATTCATATAACCAAAGCTCTGAACTGTGCCTCAGAAAGATTTCCTATCTGCTTGCTTCATTAGGTTAGATATTTACTGTCTAGTCAACTGTGTCACTAGGATCTCTATAATGATCTGTGCCACCCTGACAGTTTTGTGTTTACGTTTGCTTCCTGGGCGGGGCTGTCACACCTCCTACACTATTGGGGGCAGAGCCCCATGCACTCATCACAACGAGTGCAACCGTTCTCATCACGCTGTGGCATTTTGTGTGGGGGCAGGGATCCAAGATGGATTCCTGCCGTTCACTCTCCGCTGAGAGACCAGGAACCTCCTCCTCCAACCCCACCTACTCCGGGCCTCACAGTCCAAGGCAATGGGGGTCTGTCTTCCCCAGCATTGGAATTGCAAGCTGATGGGTCTGGTCTGCAGACAGGAGGTGCTCCCCAGGTGCTTCTCACCTCCCCTTAAATATGGGTGTCTGGGCTTACCACTGTCCTGCCGCCATTGCCACAGCTGCTGCCGCCAGCGCATCTTGACCTCTCTGCCCTGGCTTCACCTCTCCTACCTCTCCGGACAAGCACCACCCCTTTATAACTTCATACATTGGATTTCCATTTATTTTCTGGAACTTCTGGTTATTTCTGGTTTTGTAGTAGTTGTATTCCTTCTTAGTTGTGGAGGGAGATGGAACATGTCAGTCTAGGCCTCCATCTTGTTCAGAAGTCTCTTGTGTGTGTTTGCCTCCGTGTCTTAGGTACTGCTACATTGTAAGGGGTGGGGCCTTAGGGACTTGTCAGTACAGGGCGACCTGTTTCACCACGTTGTGCCACTGTATATGGGGGAGGGGTTCGAGAAGGAACAATGACACTTGCCTAGCACTCGCCCCTTTTCCAGGCACCTCTTCCACTTCCGTATGGGACTGGTGCCTCTCCAGCTGTTGCCCTGGCTGTCGTTCCCAGAGTGGACGGGTCTGCGGACATTCCAGGACTGTGGGGGCCCTTTAAACCAGCAGACTCTGCTGAGAGATCAGCAGTTTCTGCCTCCGCCCCAACCCCCACTGGTTTGCACAGTCAAAAACAATGAGGTTGGATTTTCCACGGTGCTGGGACTGTGAGCTTCGTGGTCTGGTGAGGATCTGGAAACACTCCCCAGGTGTCCCTTCTGACTTTTTAAAACATGTAACTGTGCTTTCCACCAGCCCGCTGCTGCTGCCACCACCACACCGTGTCCTCTCCGCCCCAGCTCTGCCCCTCCTACCTGTCTGGATGAGTATTTCTTCTTTATATCTTTGTTTGTTGGACTTCCATGCAGTTTGATTTTCTGGAACTTCTGGTTGTTTCTAGTTTTGAGGTAGTTGTATTCATTCTTAGTTGTGGAGGGAGATGCAGCATGTCTGCCTACACCTCCATCATGGCCAGAAGTCTCATGGTGGATTTTTATAGCAATCCTAGGAAACTGAGACAACATCCCACTTAGTGCTTTCAGGCCATTTGTGCAAAGTCCATCTAGTGACCATCTCAGAAGTGATTATTACTCTCTGGGAGCTTGCTTCTTCTGTCCAGTCTACTTACCTTTGCATAGACACATCTCCTCAATCTGGGTCTCTGTTTTCCACCTTTTCTTTGCTCTTTTTTCATAGCACCAGATATTCTTCCCATCTCTGATGCTGTTCTTAGCTCAGGATAACAGTCAATTAAGTTGGTTTTTATTGAAGCCCTGGGGTATTCTGGATGCAAAAGTACCCTATAGATCCCAAATGTGACACAAGCAAAAAAAAAAAGCATTCTTTTTTTAAAATTAATTAATTTATTTTTAGAGAGAGGGTAAGGGAAGGAGAAAGAGAGAGGGAGAAACATGTACAAGGGAAACATCAATTAGTTGCCTATCACACAAACCCAACTGGGGACCTGATCCACACAGCCCAGGCATGTGCCCTGACCAGGAATCGAACTTGCAACCTTCCAGTTAGCAGGGTGGTGCTCAATCCACTAAGTCACACCAACCAGGGCAAAGCATTATTTTTTAAGCATTTGGTATGAAGTTGAAAGAGCCTTTCCAGCTTGCAATCTGTTTATTTCTATTGTCACCATTGGTTTCCTGAAGAGGTAATATGTGTATTACCAATCTTAAATTTTTACCTGCTTAATCTGTGGTCCAGTTGCCACCCCAGTTTTTCCTTCTTTGGAAAAGTCTCCTGGGAAGACTACCATGACCCAAAGCCATTCCCTATACTATGTCTTTGATTTGTACAGTGTATCAGTATTCCAGTTCTTTCCTGGGCAATAGTATTTAGCTTTTTAAAAAAACATCAAAAAATACTTCTCCTCAAGAAGAGGTCACAGACCTCAGCTCTGTTCTAAGGCTTGGCCTGAGCCTGTGGACCAAGGATGTTGCCGTGACCTTAAGAAGTAATACCGACTTCCGGCCAAGATGGAGGCTTAGACGGACGCGCTAGGTCTCCCTCTACAACTAGAGAGGAATACAACTACTTCAAAACAAAGGATAACTAGAAATTCCAGAAAATAAAACTACACGGAAGCCCAACATATGAAGTTATAAACCAGCGGCGCTCTTTGGGCAGGTAGGATGAGAGAAAGGGGGCGGAGCTGTTTGCGGTCGCACCTGGGACAGCGGCAGGGAGAACAACCCCGGCTGCAGTCGAACCCCCGGCAGCTCGCGACCCCAACGCTGGGGAAAGCAGCCACCACATCGCCTTGAACAGTGAGGCCCAGGGGGGCGGGAGGACGGATCCCGGTCTCCTAGCGGAAAAACTGTGTGAATCCATCTTGGACCCCCGCCCCCAAAGAAAGCGCCACAGGGCTGCGAAATAGGTCGCGGACAGGCACCGGTCGCTGGCTTGTGACGACAAAGCACCACGGCACAGCAAGGAGAAAGGCTGCCGAACGGCGCCGGTCGCTGGGTCATTACGAGTACACAGGCACTGCCCCCTACAGCCGGCCCAAGAAAACAAAACCCATCTGTCAAAATGAGGCAGACAACTATAGAAATCCTGGTGGCACAGCTCACCAGGCAACAGATGGAGAACCTGACAGATGAACAGATAAGAAACCTGTCAGATGATCAGTTCTGGGCCATTGTTATCAGGTGGCTTACAGAATTCACAAAAGATCTGGAAAAAGATGAGAAAGAAGCGAAAAACACTCATAACGAAAGGAACAAAACCACATATGAGACAGATGGTGAGGAAATAAAATCCAGAGTTCATTTCAACAAACTGGAATATGGAGAAGGAACAAGCAGTCAACCAATGCAGAGAGAGGAAATGGGAAGCAACGGTGAGGGGATCAGAAACCTCTGGAACAGCTATAAAAGGCCCAACATAAGAATCATTGGTTTGCCAGAGAGCGAGGAAGATGAACTAGAACTTGAAAAATTGAGTGAAAATATAATAAAGGAGAACTTCCCAGACTTGGGGAAGGAAATAGACTTACAGGTCCAGAAAGCACAGAGAGTTCCAAAAAAACTGGACCCAGGGAGAACCACTGCAAGACACATTATAATCAAAATGTCAAAAATTAAAGATAAAGAGAGAATCTTAAAAGCAGCAAGAGAGAAGAAAAGAATTATGTACAAAGGGGTCCCAATTAGACTATCAGCTGACTTCTCAAGGGAGACCCTGCAGGCAAGAAGGGACTGGCAAGAAATATTCAAAGTAATGAAAATCCAAAACCTCCAACCGCGAATACTCTATCCAGCGAAATTGTCATTCAGAATAGAAGGACAGAGAAAGTGTTTCCAGGACAAAATAAAACTGAAAGAGTTCATTAGATCCAAACCACTGTTATATGAGATGTTAAAGGGACTGGTTTAGAAGAAGGAGGATCAAGACAATGAAATCTAAAATGAAAACTGCATCACAAGAAACAACAGAAGCTAGGGAATTGAAACAAAGGCAAACTAAACAGGCAACGAGACTGGAAAAAGAACTATAGGTACGGGGAACATACTGGGGGAGTCAGCAGGGAGGGGGAAGGGGAAGAGGGAGGGAGATGATACAGGAATTAAGAAGCATAGTAGGAGGGAATGGAATAGACAGAGAGAGGTTGAGAAGAACTGTATGCACAACTAATGGACATGATCTAAAAGGGGGGGACAACTGGAGGGAGGGGGGCCACCGGGTGGAGGGGAGCAGAGGGAAGGGAAATTGGCACAAATGTAATATTATAATCAATAAAACACATTAAAAAAAAAAAAGAAGTAATACCATTCTCCTTTCCACTTGAAAACCTAACACTACATGAAGAACAAATTATTTCCCCATATTTTCAAAGTTTATTAACTGACCCTGATATTATAATATTGAAGTTGCAAATTTTGGTGAGCATTAAAATATATCTATATCTTCTTTCCTGAAAATTTGAAAAATTGAATAAAAGGACTTAGTCAAATCCCTATGTGGCCCTGGCCTAGTCATTCATACTCTAACTGGTCCAAAAGACATCTTATGAATTAATTAATGATTGAAAGGGCTTTAAAAGTGCTATGCAAATGATAAGCATTATTATAAGGCCCATGGGAATCTGAGGCAAAGCAAGGAGCCAAACTCCAAATTCAGGATTATAACCAAGAAGCAAATGTAAGCATTTAGGAATGTGAAGAAACTATTAGTATTGGTTACTATGATGTATTTGTTTTTTCTAATCGAGATTGAGGTGAGAAACTGTTAAAATGTGGATTCAGTTTTAAAACCCATGTGAGCCCAGATGCTCTCTAAGTGATTGCACTTCAGCAAACGCTTGCACATTAAAACAAAATCAAAAGATCGAAACATACTGGAGCTGGAGAAGAAGCAGATGCATAAAACAAATGCTGTCAGCATATGTGTGAGCGCAAACAATTAATTGTGCTCATATAAGTCACGCGATTGGCATTTGCAGATGTCTGTGGATAGAACTCAAATTCTGCAAAAATAAAACCTCTTGAACCCACCTAATTTTAATATTATACTTATTAGAGAGATTAAAACCTCACTCAAATCACTAGCCTGTGGAAGCCCTCCAGGCAAAGCAGCTTAGTTTTCTGTTTTCCATCCCTCAATAAATGGAACCCTGGTTTTATAGGGGTCTGGGGCAGCCACTGATCCTTATAATTACAAACAAAATGTGGCACTAATTCATTCCTTTAAAAAAAATTCCCTCAAATTAAGCTATTGAGATGTGTCTGTGGTATCTTCTAAATGAATAAAAATCTTACCTTAACAACAACAAAAATCAAGAAATAACCCAGTCAAGCTTTTTTCTATTTAAATAACTTCTGGCTTCAATAATTATAGAAGAATGATGTTGCCTGACTCAAAAAGCAGCTTTTAGTGTCCATGCCTGACTTTTTATTTTTACATCTGAATGGCATTTTAAAGCTACCAACTCTGTGTGGTCTTTGGTTCACCAGGCAAAAGTGGAGTTTTCTGGGCTGGCAGCTTCTCCTTTTCCAGTTGTCATGCTCTGTTGTGGATAGGCAGCTGCAGCCATGGAGCTTAGAACTAACTTGCTCAATTTGGAAACCAAAAAAGTAAGACATACCAGGAAATCTTTCTGCTTTCCTAGATATTTCCGTTTTAAATGAGAACAAATATTTGATCTTTATATTTTTGTGCTGTTTTTGTCGTTGATAATTCTGGTGCAGTTGAATAACCAGTTATGACCAGAGAGGCATTCAGAATTGTTGGGCATATAATGGTCCTGTAGCAATACTAATTACTTGAGTTAACATGGTCCTCAAAGGCACCAGAGATGCTTGTTTCAAATCTATACCACTAGTTACATGATAAAAATGTTAAGTTCTCAAAAATTTGGTGAAACTCATTTATAGGCATTCATGTTGAAAAAAGTTTTGTGATTACAATGGGAGCCAAACCAGGTGGTCTTGAGGCACAGTGATTCAGCTGTATATATTTGGACTCCCTGAACCTTTGATTGTCAAAGTGTAGTTTGTAGGATTCTGCTTCCCTGATAGATGATAGATAGATAGGGGGAGAGAGGGAGAGAGAGAGAGCTCTAATAAAAATGCCCTTTTATATTCTTCCCTAATCTGTTCAAGCTTCTGAGATGGCAGGAGACATGGGAATAGCAGAATCTCCTGAAAGGTTAGAATAATTAAGGAAAATTTCAACAGAAAGAAAAGGAATATTTTAAACCTTGCACTAAATATAAATTGTCTTATATTCTGAAAGAAAAGTATCCAAGAAGTTAAAGTTCTCTTGTTGGCCATCTCAGGAAATCCTAGGTCCTCACTTTGCTCCCATGTTCTCATGTCATCAAGAGTAACTTCCATCTAACAATGTGTTCTCTATAACCACATTTTGAGAAAATCCACTGGACCCACCTCTTCTGCAGCAGCACACTTCCCAGGTCTGAGATATGTAGTTTGGATTAATAACCAGGTGCTTCCAGGATAATAGATCACAATGGCACTTCACATTCCAAGGTGTGTATTGGAGCTTTGACACTCATGTTCAGCAACAGAATACAGCATGGATGTGGGTTTCCCTTTAGGACATGAGCCAAAGACATAGCTGACTGTCCATGTTATGAAGAGGTAATTCTTGGATTCTCTCTCTCTGTCACACACACACACACACACACGCACACACACACACACACACACACACACACACAACTAAAGGACAATGGTGAAGAAGTGAAATATTTTTCCAACTCAGTCTTAACTCAAAATGAAGGCACACGTATTTTTCAGAGCAGTGCTAATTCTTTTCCTTTATTCTTCTTTCCCTAACCCTGTCTCCCATGTACAAATTATGCCCCACTGGGCTTTCCTGAGATCAAAAACTGGCCCATTAGGAAGCAGAGATCTCTAAAATCATTAACACAAAAAACCCCTCCTTAATGTTTCATTCATTCATCCATTCACTTAGTCATTCAACACGTATTTATTACTTCCTACAGACAGCATGCTAGGAATTTGGAGTATACAATGGCAAACACAGCTGCACACACTCCCTTGCCTTAAGTTATAGCAGACTTACAGGGGCATGGCATCCTCCTCCCCACCCTCTGGGCAGAAGACAGTGGACAGCTTTCTTTCAGCTACATTTGTTAGAAGCCACATGGAAGGCACTCCCTAAATTAGTTATAATTTTATCATTGACTTGGACCAGGTTGCCTTTTATCTGGAGCGCTATTGGTACAGAAATACTGTAACAAAAGGCAGTGAACTAGCTGATCCTGGGAGGGCCTTTCAGATTTTTCTGATTCCATAATCAAATGATCAGAGCGTCATAACATAGGGCATAGAGATTATCTAGCCCCATTTCACAGGTAAAGAGACTAAGGGACAAAGATGTGAATGGTTTGGTCCAAAATGAAACAAGTTAACAGCAGAAGAGGGAGACCTATCTGGGTGTTCTGCCTGCCGGTTTTCAACTCTCTCCATCACACCCCACTGCCTTATAAAGAAAAGCTGCCTTCTGGAATTTTGCTCCTAGCTGTTCTGCTAAAGCTGCCAGTCACCACTGGCCAATCCAAGAGTAACTCAATATTCCCTGCGCTGATCTCTTTCTAACTCTACTCACATTCAGAAACAGAAGCTAATAAATATAGCCCCAACTCTCTTACAATGTTCCATCGGAGGGGAATCAGCATTCCTCTTCCAAAGGAAAATGTATAAAAAGTAGCTGAAAAATAATCAGAAAGAAACAGTAAATTGGGGGACACTTGTTTTGATTATTGCATTGGAAACTGGAACCTTTTAAACTTACCTAAGAAGAAACCACAGAAAAGTAGCAAGAAGGCAAGGTCAGGTTTTCAGAAACTGTATGTTTTATATTTTTACTCATTAGCAGGTGAGGGCAGTGACAGATACATTGTACCCTGCCATTAGATATGTCATCCAAGGTTATGGAAGCTGACACTCTGATTTTCTCACATGTACCACATACTTCATTCATTAAAATTAGAGGGCATGGTTTTGTTATTAAATGTCTGAGTGTTTACATTCTTTTACTAATTTACACAACTAGCGACTGTATCTTGAAATATATAAAATGTAAATTAGGTATAAGCAACATAATCAGCATCACTGCTCATTTAAAAAACAATAAGAGTCCTCTTATCTCTGGTCTTCAACTCCTAATCTGAAGGGATTGGTGGGGGTTAAAAACCGCTTTACCTCAGGATGTGTGTGCACACATTTTAAAGTTTTTATTAGGTGCTCTTTTATTACCTTTATGCTTGAATCCCTGGTGGCTACACTCTATTTTTAATAAGCTGGAAATCACATCAAGTGATTGCTCAGTGGTTGCACTTAACTAACAGGCCAGTTGCTGAGCCAAAAGGTTGGCCACTGAGCTCACTGAGGAAGCTGGAGAAAAAGCAAACTGGCTCAGCCTCCCCATTTCAAATGAAGTCCCTTTCATTGGGCTGCACATTCAGAATCAAAGAAACTTCACAACCAATTAGGCTCCTTGGAAGAAGGGGCTGAAGGGGAAAAGGGTGCATTTTGCTACTTGATATCAGGAAAACAGAAGACTTGGCTGAATACAGTCTTATAGTGCATTATTATTATTGTTGTTGCTATTATACTTTTGTTTATGAACATAGAGTCTTATCGATAAAAATAAACAGAACTCTCAGCCAGAAGATCAACAGAACCCAGTAATATAATTCCTGTTTTAAAGACACACTGGGTTCCATGCTCTATCTCACCATCTCTCTCTTTACACATAGAACCATCTGGGGTCAGGAGGAGGCACAGAGTTCAGGAGGGTCTCACAGGAATCCTAAACAACCCCAGTCATCAGTGTGCCAGCCATTAGACAGGGACAATATCTTTGGCTTATATCTACATGCCTGTGAGTGTACACTGCAATGCATTCCTCATATCTGAAAAAGATATAACTAACTTTGGTCTACTTCCTCCCAGCACTGTGCTGCTGACAACATGTCTCTTACTATCAGCTATTTCCACACTGGTTGGGGAAGACAAAGGTGTGGAAGACGTTGCAAATGTGGCCTTTGCCACAGGCTAGGTGAGGGTTCCATAATGCCTGAGGTTGGCCAAGAGGTTTTGCAGGGAGTTAAATAACACAGTTGACCACAAACTCAGAAAGATTTAGATCCTGCACAAATTGGCAGGGTCCTCCCAAAGTCAGTGTAGCCTTTGAGGTCTGGCAGTTTTGATGGTCTGCTTAAGAATCTCACATGAGGCAGAGAACTCACTAACACACACACACACACACACACACATTTATCAATAACACATGGAACATTCCTAGTTAAAATTATATGACTTTCTCTACTAAAATTACACAACCATCTGGTTAATCCAATTCCTGGACTTATCTCATGTTTAAGATAGTGTTTGGAGTCCCAGACTAACACTCGCCCATCTTCCTCTCCATTGCTGTGGCTACTAGAGTAGACATGCCAGAACAGACATCTGAACAATAATCCAAGTATTGGCTTTATTAATAGACTAAGCAACCACCTAAATAGCTCCTCGCCTGAGGGTTTCCTGGGAACTGCTAGATTGGAGAATGTGGTTTTGCTTCGTGCATCCTACTCCATACTGAGGACAGACAGGCCAATGGGAAAAGGGAAACACGATTAGCTCTCTAGCTGTAGGTAGGAAAACTAGAGCAGAAAGTGAAAATGCTGTCTCCCCACATTGCCATCATCAACATAGTAAGAACCTGTTCTGGATGTAGAAAGCAAGGAGTAAGTAACCCTTCTCACTGATCAGGAGGGCAGGAAATAAAAGGATAAAGAGTGGTGGAGCCCATTCCTATTTTTTTTTTTTTTTTTTTGAGAGAGAGAGAGACAGATATATGCACATGCTCTTTGAAAAACACAAACTTGTCCTCTTATAATTTTCCAAAAAGAATGTCAAGCTTGGCATTTGTCATAGCCGTTCATTCATCCAAGGGGAGGAACAGATGGGAGGGTAAAGAAGCGTCAAGAAGGGTTGACTGATGTGTCCCTATTTGGGAAGAGAAAAGAAGTTCTATTCTCCATTAAAAGATGTCAGAGGGATCAATAATATTCCCCTCCCCATAATCACTGTAAACATAGAAGTAAAAAGTAGGCTTTGAGAAAGACTATCACACAACCCCAGAGTAACAGCTCAGTGAAATTTAGGGAGGCCAACAGAGAATAGCAAGGTATTTTCAGGGTTCCAACTCAACTGTGCATGGTGTAGAAGATGCAAAAAAATAAAAGATCTTGTGAGGGTGGTGGAGGGGGAGGTGAGCACAGTGAGGTGGGTGCATTTCTGATAGTGTAAATCAAAATAAAGCTTTCTCCTTTGTAGGTCAGGGCACCAAAATTTTTTTACATTACTTCTTATTGTACTTTTTCCATTACCATTTAATCCCCCTATACTCTCTTCCACCTCCACCCGCCCCAATCCATCCTGCACCCCTAATCATCACACTGTTGTCCACATCCATGAGTTCTCTCTTTTTATTTTTTTTTTTTTGCCCAATCCTTCCACCCCCCTTTCCAGGCAGGGCACCAAACTTGCATAAGATTTAACAAGAAAAAAAACATAAGAAAAATACAGAATAATAAAATAGTCTAGTTCAAATTGTGTGATTCAGATTATAATGATTTAGGTTCAAAGAAATAGAAAAAGGTTGTGGGATAGAAATAGTCAAGGAAAGCTCTTTAGAGGGAAGTGGCCCTTGAGCCACCCTGGGTAGGAAGTAAGGGGAAATCATTATACACAAGGAAAAGTATGACAATGAGGGCAGGACATGGTTAAAGAGGAAAGAGGGAAAACCCAGTATAGGAGAGGAAGACAATGTTAAGGGTAGTGAGAGAAAACATAGAGTTAAGATGAAGATAGTTGCTGGGGACCCCAAAAGCCAGGAAAAATCATTAAGACTGGATATGATAAGCACTAATGATTATGAAAGGCTTTCTATCACAAAGGTATCTTAGAACAAATATTTGTACTGAAAGAATCGTCATTAGGCCATGGAACAACATTTGAAGAAAAAGATTCTAAGTTACTGTCATGGAGTCACTCCGATTTAGAATTCTTAGAGAAAATAATCTAATCCTACAAGGCATTTTATTATTCCTTTTCTTATGGTATATCTCATGGCTGGAAGCCTGTGGGGAGGAATAGTATGCCATATCTCCATTTATTTTCTCCTCCTATGTGAACTTCCAGGGATGGGGGGTGGCAATTAGGAGGGACACAAAACAGCAGTCCTCACTCACAAGAAGTAGACCACACTTCTTGTTTTCCACTCCTCCTTAGGGAACCCCCTTTAGTGTGAGATGTCCAGTCTCCACTCATGGACCAGCATCTGGGTGCCCCTTGTGAACACCTGTCGAGCCCCAAGTTTTCTGAAGCAAAGTAATGATAAATGGTCAAGAAGTAAATAGCTGGGCTGCTCCTTAATTCTGTGTGAACCTTTCATTAACCCCAGCGCCATCTGTGCCCTAGGCTGGCTTGTCAAACACTACTTGCGTAATTCTACCACTCTCAATTGACTCCTCCACTCTGAAAGGCTTTTCCAACCAAAGGCATGCACTTTCCAGCCTTAAGCATCTACTGACATCTTTTTATTAACAACGTAATTGAGATATTAGTTGCATGCCATCAAATTCATCTGTTTTACATGTAAATTTTGCTTATTTTTAGTAAACTTACAGAGTTAGGCAATCATCACCACAATCTAGATTTAGAACATTTCCATCACTCCAGTTGTCCTTATGCCTGTTTTCACCTAACATCTGTGGAGGATGTTGATAATGGAGGAAGCTATGTTTGTGTGAAGACAAGGATTATATGGAAAAATCTCTGTACCTTCCTTTTAATTGTACTGTGATCCTATATCTATTCTAAAAATTGAAATCTTAAAAAAAAAAAAAAAAAACTGGAAGAGGACAGGACCCCATCAAGTGCAACATGATGGTAATAAAATATAGAAGACCCCTTTTCCCAGAATGCCCAACATCTAACATACTATCTTGTGCAGGGTTGATGCTTAATGTTTCTTGAATTAAATTGAAATGAGTTGAAGAGATGAGGAATTGGGAAAAATGCCTCCTCATGGACATCTGTTACCCATCCTTTTCCACCTTCTAATGGCCCTCCAGTTTCATTTTTGGCAATTACCTCATGCCATAATGTGCAGTCATGGAGAAATGCTAATTCTAGGGATCAAGGAAGCCATGGGATCAGATTTTCTTTCTTCTCACCTCAACACATCCAGAAATAGTGTCATTTGGATTCTCTTTAAACCAATGATGCAAGGTCAGAAGGAATGATTGTACATCATCCATGGACAGTTATACTGACCCCAACCCGATTCAACCTGCTCTGAAGCAAGTGTTTTGCTTCCTGATTTCTGGCCTTCCAGAGATGCCGTGTTCCTACCTACTCACAAACCCAGTTTTCCATCTCCTGTTGATATTGTGTGTCTTTTCAGTAATTCCTTTTTAGTACTCAGAGTCTGTTTCCATAGCTTGCAGCCAAGGAACCCTACCCACTTCATGCCCTTTCAAGGCAATGACAATGATACAGGTGAGATATTAGGAGGGCCTAAATTGTGTAAGGGGGTAGCTTTCACAAGAGGTAGTTCAGGGGTAAAAATCTTGTGACTAAAGAGATATTTCTGGGCAGGAAAGAAAGAGTAGTCAAAGCTGACCCCAGAATTTTGTACTTCATATGTGTTTCTACCATGAAGAATTTTTGGTCATTTGAACTTCTGCCCAGGTGGGCTGAGAAAACTGGTTGCTTGTTTCTTATAAATGAATCAACAGTGCGAACTATTTTAAGACCTAACATATGAGGATGAATAATTTTCACATGCTTTTTACTTCACTGAGAGAACAACTGACACGGCTTGTCAGGCAGTTGGTCTCACTGCTCAACCTCAAGCACATGCCGCCTGGGCAAGTGAGTCAGTCTCCTGCACGTTCTACTTCCTGCTGAATAGAAGAGCCAAGGTTATGAGTCAGCCCTGCTCAGAGCCAAGAGTCTTTGATTCGGTATTATTTTCTGCCTTACCACACAAGGCTCAAATATCCAATCTATTTTCTTCAGTGGCAATGCCCAAATAGTTAGAAGTCACAGTCCAGAGCTGCTTCCCTAAAAATGTACATTTTCAGAAACCATCGATTCTTACTGCAGAATAAAAATATAAACAAAAAAATAGAAAAGTCAATCAGGAAATAGCAAAATGGTAAGGGATGTAATGCAACATGTTAATGCTAAATCCCAACTTCGTGATTCAATGCCCAGTTTGTTGTACTGAAAGCACTGGGCAGAAGATGGGTATCAGATGAAATGAGGAAATGAATAAATGTGCTACTGTGTGAAAACTGTTTACGAATTTTCACACTGTTTGTCATTGAATAAAAGCTATAATCCTTTGATGGATGCACATTTTGAGGGAAATCATGACTTCATGCACTAGAGGTGAAAGTACAGAAAAAATAACAGAGTAAGAGCCCTTTACTAAATGGCTGATTTGAAAGACTTCTAATGCATTTCAGTTGGAAGGAATCTCTGAGGTCACAGAGTTCAATCCCCCCACCCAGGACTGAAGCCTGCCAGAGAGAACACACTCATCAGATAATTTGCAGTGGTGTCCTATCACATACTAATGCTATGGTAATTCTCCTAGAATTTCAAAGACTGGGAATCTGATCCAAGGGCAGGAATAGATTAGTAGAGTTTATCCAGTTTATTTATGATCCTCTCATTGCCCTCTTTCAAATGGAAATATGTTATCATAGTTCAGTTTCCTGAGGTCACAAAGATAAGACAATATCTACTTTGATTTCAAACAGAATCATTTATAGATAAAAAGAAGTCTCCTTTATAAAATAAAACAGGGTTTCAAATAGCCTCTCACCACACTTAGTAATAATTTACGCTTGGTGAACAGGAAAATATGCTGAATTTATTCATTTTACTGTTCTCTGCTTATCAAAAGGACAAGCTGATAAAGTGGGGGTGGGTAACTTATTGGTATTTGCAAATCTGATTTAAAAGATTTTTGTAATTCCTCCAGATTTCAAGAGGAGAAAATTAACTCTGAAAGTGGCAGAACAGAAAATTCCTATTATTGTCAGTCTGTCATTTTACCACATACATAGTTCTATAAGCTGTTTTTCCTTTTGTCCTCCAGTATAAATTTTGCTCTGCTTTTGAGTCCTGATTTAAAAACGATGTCACCATAGATGACTTCCAGTTATCAACCTAGAGTGTGTCTAGCCCAGTTTCACTGGCATTGTCTGTCCTTCCCTGTCACATTTTCATCAACACCTCTATCGCTGAACAGCAGTTTACACTCCTCCTCTGCCCACTAGCCCCTTTACTTTAACCAGAGCAGGTTTATTTTCAATCCTAATTATTTCTGAATAAAACTTGATTTTCTTGTATAATTACAGGATGTGTTTCAGAGTGTTTGGGGTTTTCAAACTCCACTCTGAAAAGGGGGAAATGATTTTTTTTATGTCCAGGTGGTCTTCTCCTGCTCTCTTAACTAAGAAGTTGTTAAAACTCTCTGCCTTTAAATAATTGTTCAGAAGACATCTGGGCTTTCTGCTTCATGTAGCAGAAAGGACATTAGGTACAGCCCGAAATTTAGAAAATTAGTCTAAATTAAAGAACAGGTAACTGGAAATCTTAATTCATATGTTACTCTCTCTTTTCTCTAGCATGTCATATAATAAAGTCTTAATTATAAATTAAAAGTATAGCATGAAGTTTGGGGCATTTTGAAGGGGAAAAAGGTTATATAAAATTCAGAATTTAGCAAGTTTATTTTACAGATCTGATATATTTTTTAAGTATATCACAAAATTTTAGCTAGAAGACATTACCTAATATAGCTTAATAATACTATATCTCACTTATAAAAGTTGTAACTTAATCATGAAAATATTGCATTGTGGAGACAAATCTTTCTGAACTCACATTTTTTTCCCCATTTAGGTCTAAAAGGGCACAGGCAATGCCACCCACTGAGAATTCTTTATGGTAGTTGGGCATAAAATAACCACAAATTTCAAAATAACCACATTTTGGCATACCACAACCACATCCTGGATCATCAGAAGCTGAGGAAATCAGCGCTGAATTATTTCTTAATCTCACAGGAATCTATGGTGCTCTGGCTTCTTCGACCTTTCCTCCCCTTATCTTGGGTCTCCAAATATTGCTGCAGTAGCCTGTGGAGCTATGTGAAGACCCAATCCACCTGGAGGTCCTCAAAGACATGCTCCAAAAAGTTCTCCTCTTCTGTGACCCAGTCCTTCTGCTCACATTTGAAGATAGTTATAGAGTAGTAGATGTATTGTTATGTGGTAGTTGTGAGGCCCAGAGGCATTGTGGGATGTTGAATGAAATAACATTTTCCAAACTATCATCCAGTCAAGATTTTCCATATTCTCCTAAGATTCCTTTCATCCCTACCATTCAAAGGGTTAAGCGTTTGGAGTCTTAGAGTTTTGTGTGTTTGATTATTTATCATTGATGGTAAGTTAGGGATGGGGCCTGGCCAAATGTTTCTACTCCTTGCCCTTGCCCCTTTGTAAGTCATGAAAACCCTCACTCTAAGATCTTTCTTTGGGTATTACTTTGGTTTCATTCTGAGGGATTTAGGCAATGAGTCAGCCCAACCAAGTAAATGGCAGGTACCCAGCTTACTTACAAGATACATGTATTATAAATTAACATGGCTCTTCTATTTTCAGTGGTTTTTTCACTCACTGAGGAACAAACCATCATGGGAAGCCAGAAATTTGGGGCTTTGGGTCAGACATATTTGGATTTAAATTCCAGCTCTATTAACTGTGTATCAGCAAGTTACCCTTACCTTTGGGTCTGTTTCCTCAAGTATAAAGAACTGTTATAAAGAAGCAATATGAAACAAGTAATTAGTACTGTGTGAGGCACATAGCAAGCTTGCAAAAGATGTTAGCTATTATTATTATTGTTGTGATTTCCTTATACAATGTGTGCAGAATTAAATGAGATGACATCCATAGAAAATCTGGCCTTAGAAGAAGCTCAATAAACATTAGCTCCTTTCACCTTGAGGAAAGTTGAGTCCTTTGCTACAACCACCTAATAATACATATCTCTCCCTCTTCCTGCAGAAAAAAAATGGACTTTTTTTTTTATCCTCACCCAAGGACATTTTTTTCAATCACTGTTAGAGAGCAAGGAAGAGATAGAGAAAGGGAGAGAGAGAGAGAGAAATATGGATGTGAGAGAGAAACATCAATTGGTTGCCTTCTCATACATGCCCAGACCAGAGATAGAAACCCCAACCCAGATATGTTCCATGATCAAAAATCAAACCCCTGACCTTTTGGTCTATGGGTCAGTGCTCCAACCAACTGAGCCACACTGGCCAGAGCAGAAGACATCTTGAACGTATCTTTGCCTTGTTCTCCCTCTCCACTTATGTCTAGTTCTAGCAAGTCTTTTGTACCTAACTATCTGGACTTCCAACATTGAGATATGTTTTCTAATTCTTGTTATCATTGTATTTCCAAGTGGGATCCCAAAGCCTGAGCCCACCCATTTCTATTTCCTTCTCTGGTGCTCTGTGTTTGCCCATCCATCTCTGACATGCTCATTACCCAAGCACATTTTACAGTGGAAAGTAATTGAGTTAGATCAACTTCATCTCAGTCAAATGGGGATACATTTACAATACAGATATAGAAAAGGATTGCTATGTTTTATCACAAGAAATTCAAATTATTATCCACAAATCTTATCAATGTGAACAGTCAAAACAAATATGTTGTGTAATTTCCTCCCTCACTAACTAGTTCTTTTGCCTAAGTATTTCAGATTATAGATCCACATGGGAAAGTCTCAAATGGTGTATTATATTCATCCCAGTACTTGGATTCTGTTTTGGATATAATTTTGGAAGAAGACATCTCAGAGAGTAAATTCTTGAGGAAAGAATATAAATAGATGAATACCAGAGAGATAAGCAGATAAATAAATCAGATTTCAGAAACGTAAAAAATAATCATGACAAGAACAATAATAATATAATGACCATAATTTTTCAAGCATCTTCAGACCAGAAATGAAATGCTGGGAGAAAATAGCTGTATTTGTATTCCTCTTGTCTTATGGCTGAAAGAGCAAGTCGTTCGTGTTTTTTACTACCTGGCTAGTGATGTGTCCCTTCAGGGAGCTATTAACTCCCTCCTTGTAGATGGTGTCTGATCCCTATCAAAATTAGAAATTGCTTAAAACCAGGGGAAAAAAAGCATTTCATTTCTAAATAGGCCATTAGTGATATTGGATAGTTTGTTATTCTGTAATGTAATATCAAAATTCTTAGAGGCAACTGATTTTCAGTAGTGAATTAAAAAGATCAAAAGTAAACTAAGTATTTGAGAGATGAGTGAAAAGAATCTTGGACAGCTATTCTATAGGTTGTGTGTCAGCAATTAACCTTTTGAAAATAAAAATCATTAACCCTCCTAAGAAGACTAAATGCAAATGAGGCCAGCCCAATTGTGTGGTAGGTATGAAAACATAAGGATGGAAAATGACTATCTATATAATTGCTTCTCAGTCTTTTGGCTAAGAGCAATGAAAACAAATATCTATGTGGACTTCAAGGGCAAGGGGAAATATATATGAAACAAAATATAAGAATAATGACCATCATCCTCAAAAGGAAGTAAGTAGACTAAAGATAGCAGTGGGAAGTTCCAGTCCTTAAAAATGATAAGCACAGTTGTGTAAGGATCATGGGAGCAAACAGGTACAGCAGGGTTTTTACCTTGAGCATGGATGCCTGTCCCTGCCTTACTGTAAAGCTAATGCAACCTTTGAGAACCTTTTCCCAGGAATGCAGAATTCCAAGATAATGCTATTATTATAAGCAAAACAGCATCATTCCTTACCCTATACTAAGAGAGAAGCTGATTTACTGTTTACATGTTAAAATAGATTTTTAAAAACAAGACACTATTTTATTTCATGCCTGTGCCTATTTTCAGGCTTAATGTAAATATCTGTTTGAAAGATTACAACTAAGTCAGGTATTCGAGTGATTCACCCACAGCTCTAATTCCGTCGGCAGCCGTCCGTCTCGAGAGACGATGGTGTAGCTTCTTAAGTGTCTATCTGCACTGCCGAGAATGGTTGTGCAGTCCGACTCGGGAGTGACACGGTATCTGTCTCCTCCCGTGTTGAATCGACATCTTGCAATGACGCTGGAGTGTCCTCTCCAGTGGAGCTGAAGCTACAGAGCCTGGGCAGGATGATATGGAGGGTCTGCTGTTGTCCATGCAGCAGACCCCCCCTCTCTTTGCAGCTGAAGGGTCCAAGGGAAAGACGGAGTCAATACAGCTTGGCTTCAGGTGCGCCGCAGGAGTTGCCGGTGTTGACTACAATGTCTAACCGCCTTAGGGACTCCGGCTCCGGATTTTCTGTCGGGGTTTACTCCCTTAGCCTTTCCCCTGAAGAGGTATGCCGCAAGGCAGCGGAGGTTTTTTGGAATCAGAGTTTTCCTTCTCTGATGTGCCCTGACTGGAAGATCGAACCAGCGACACTTAGCTCGCAGGCCGACGCTCAATCCACTGAGCCAAACCAGCCCTAATTACATAAGTACAAAATTATATGTGCCTAAAGGCTTGCAAATGCTAACTAATTCCTATTTCTCATCATCTGCACCCAAAACACCTCAGTTAATTTCCCTTTCCTGAACCTACTATATGAATTACAAAAATGTGGGCAAAGTTATTAGTCTAGTAAATGTATCTTTCAATAAATACTTAATTTCCTTTCTGAAGCACTGTAATTTATTTCAGGAACGGAGCCTATTTTTCCTGGAATTCTTCTTGTTCATCAAGACAGACATGTTCTCCAAGGACAGTTTTATATTTCTCCTGGTTAAACTCTGGAGACATTGTCAAATGTATGGTACAATTAGTTAATATTTCATCAAAGGTAAAGAAAGAAAGAGAAAAAGAAAGAAAGAATACATCTGATGGTGGTAGGGAGGTGTTAATAATCACTTTCAAGTTAAAATATTTCTAAATTTGTAGAACTATAAAAATTTTACATCAATACAGATGATTTCAACAAATATATAAATCAAAGCCTTTTCTAACCCCTGGCCTGATTAATGGGCTTTTTTCCATTAAAATTGCCCATTCCATTCCAAATATGGGTGATATATAATTCAAAGTTGAAATCAGGTCCCTTGAGTTTCTTGAGATTGGATAAATGTCTTGAAACATCAGCAAATAGACCTTAAAGGGAGGCAGCAATCTATAAACCATCCTGGTGCCCTGTCAATTGCAGGAGGGAGACAGGATGAGACTGTAAACCAGGCAACCTTTTCATGACCTCAGCCCTCCCCCAACCTCTGAGAAGTAATAAGGACTGTTTCTTGGGTCTTTGTCTGAAGAAGCTGAGAATAAGAATTATGCACTTCTGTGTTGCTACAAAGTCTTAAAGTAACCACAACCCCTTCAGTTCAAAAATCTCTTTATATTTGGCAGACTGAGGTTCAAGTAGATGAGATTTTGCCATGTTCAAGAGTTCAGAAATAATTCACACCATCCCTGCCATGAGCAAGACAACCAGTCCAGGCTAGTGTGGCCCATGGGGGTGGGGATAGACCAGGCAGAGAAGGACAAAGTGATAGGTGAACTGGGGAACGGGAACTGTTTGAATGCCTTCCAGGGACCTTGTGATTTTAGCCCCACTAAGATGAGAAAAGAGCACAAGATTCAAAATTAGTAAGCCAGGATTCTGGTCACCTCTGCCACTATCTTATTTTGTGACCTTGGTTACATGTCTTAATCTCTCTGGACTTCAGTTTCCCCAGCTACAGATGGGCTGAAACAATGTCTAAATGACTGCCTTCACTCAAAAATCTACAGTTTTGTGACTGTTACTTGCTCCTCAGAGATATAAGAAAATTTATGTGAACAGCAATCATACAACTGGAGGAAGCAAGAAAACAAATTGAGTTTTCTCAGTCTAGTTAATGACACACTGCAGCTCAGCAGCAAGGCAGTCAGTCAGAGGCAATGAAACAAATCAACATCCTTAGCCTAATTACATGAGGAAGACCTCTGTGCATCACCATGGCAACCAAAGAGAGAGTAACCCTGGTAAAGGTCAAACACTGAAAAAGTGAATGTGGCATTATGACAGGAAAAGGTAAAATCTACTACAACAGCCTGTGACTTAACCAAATTAGTCCTCAATTTGGTGAGACCCTAATTATTTTCTAAAATAATGCCTCAGAGTAGGTTTCATACTCCACCTGGTCCAAAATCACCTCGTTACAAATGCAAATTTCTTGAATTCATCCAGAATCATTGAATGGGGGGGGGGGGGGTAAGAAATCTGCATTTCTAAAGAAGTTCTCTCAGGTGTTTCTTTTGCTCACTAAAACTTGAGAACTACCACTGACCTAGCGAATGGAGAGGAAGAAATTAGGAGACAAGGAAGAATGAAACATATATTCACATAATACTTCTGGCAGTGGAGGGGCAGGTGGTAACAGTGGTTGCCTCCAAAGAGGTCTGAGGTACAAGGTAAAAGAGAAAGTTATTTTCCACCTTGAACTCTTTAATGCTATTTTAATTTTTACCATGAGCAGAAATAAATAAATAAATGTTCCTAATCCTAAAAAAAATTTTAAGTGCAAGTTAAATTTTGGTATACTGTACTTTTGTAACCAAGCAAATCAGGGCCCGTCCATGTGTCACCTTGATGCATGATCCAACAATCAGTGTTGATGGAAACAGGATTTTATCTACAGGATTCCAACCTTGGGCGGGGCTGGGAGCCCTCTTGTTCAGAGCTCTGTTCTCCCATGAGACCTAGCACTTCCTTGCTCCCCACTAGGTTCTAAGTCAAACCTATGCCCAGAAGTTCCCCCTATCCTTATCTGTGCTTAAGCTGGCTGCATAAATAGTTCTCCATTCCCTCCGGAAAATGCACTTGTGGGTTTTAGAGTTGCCATCCTCTCCCAGCAGCCCTCTCCTTCAGGATCTGGGTACATTGTCCTCAGCCTCCATGCAGTAGTCCAGGAAGACGTGTGCCTTGTTGCACTGGATCATGGTGGAGATCCAGGAAGCACATGCCTCAAGAGAGTGGCTTCTCCATTATCCTTCAGAGAAGCAAAAGTTTACATTCCTGGTCACAGTTCAGCTCCATGCATCTCCCATGCTTCTGTGCTTAGTTAGGCAGGTCCCTGCACAGCTCCATAAGCTTTGCCAGATCCCCACACAGCTCCATCAGATCTGTCCTTACACACTTTCCTCAGCCCACATGGGTGTCTTCCTCACTACAGACCACATGGCAGAATTCCCTTCTACTTCCTCTAGCAGGCAGCATGGTGGAATCCTGACTACAAACTGCATAGCTGCTTGCTTCTTCCTCTCTCAGACCTCATGCCAAATCCCCCTACTTCATGGCTCCTTCCTCATGGCTCCTTCTCTCTCTCTGTGCCCATCTTTCTTTTGAAAGCTGACCCAGAGCTTCCTATATGACCTCATATCCAGCTCCTCCCACAATGTGTTACTTTCACAAGTTCCCCTGAACCTTTTACTTCCTTTTTGCTGCCACCTTTAGACAGGACAAGCGTTCTCAGTGAAGCCCTGGCCTCTGCCTTCCCTGGCTATGACACCAGTCACTGTACATTCTTAAAGTCATTGGGGCAACAGCAAGCTTCCCTTCAGGAAAGACAAGGGTATTGAATTGATTAACTTGCCATTGTTAAGCAAAGTATCTTAAACCATATTATCCACTCTCCCTTCCCCCAACTGAGGTTTGTGGGCAATATTCTTGGGGACCCCCACTCTGCACCCTGTTATACTTCCTCAGAGTTGGAAATAATGAGCACTCTTTAAAGTTCAAGGATAAAACAGCAATACTTTAAATTTTTCTTTTTTTATCAGATGTGGGAAGATTAAGCAATATATAGACTTAATTTTACTTTATCAAATGAAGACTGGCAAGAAAGACTGTCAGGAAGGATACTTAATTAATATGTCTCCCTTGATTCTTTTTATATGGAGGTGGTAGCCTTGATTTAGTACCTTGTTACTTACTACACTATTTTTTGTTGTTGTTTCCTGGGTTATTAGCAGTTGGTACTAATTTATAAGTTCTTCATAAGTAAAGACTATAATCTATGTCCTTTTATATTTCTCATAGCCCTTTTTTATGCCACATAGGACATAGTATTTTCTCAGTAAAATTCTTATAAATTATCTATTTTCTGTAACACAACACTTCCCTTCAAGAAGACTCTAAAATTAAATTAAATTAAACATCTTTCTGACTTCAAATAGGCCACATGTTGTGAGCTCCAACAGTTGTAAAAGAGGATGCTTAAGGGGGAAAAGGGTGGAGTGATCAGTACTGAGGGGCCCAGAATCATTTTCACATATGCCCAGAACTAAAGAACTCTGCTTAAGAAAATTAAGGGCCAATGGTTGTGAGCTATAATTGGAGGAGACAGGCAGAGTCCTTCTGCCAAGGCAATTGTTTTAAACAGGTCACTGTGAACTTAAGTGAAATTCATTGGAAAAGGTCCCACCCAACCATCCAAGCCATGGGAAAACCAGAAGGATGGACTGTGTTGTACCTCTTGTGAGAAGGGGAGTTTGAGCAATGCCTGGATATAAAGGTGAGAACTTCACCACCAGGTCCTGCCATTAAGTACCTATTAGAGAGGCTGACTTTTTTCCCCATCTCTGCCCAAGACAGATGGAAACGAAGTTGGTACACTTAACTATCTGACAGAAAGTGTGGGGACTAAAAAAGAAAAACCTTTCCTCCCACCAAGTTCTTCTAACCAGCTAATAATCAAATTAACAGAGGTAGATTAACAGGAGAATATGTGCAAAGTTTATTACATGTCAGGGATGTCATAAGATATGAGACCCAAAACACATTGAGTTTATATTCCATGATAGAGAAAGGACGCACGGGTCTGAGATTTTGAAGGAAATAAGCAATTTACAGGCAGCTAAAAGGCAGCTGAGGAAGAGAGGAACACACATGTCAGGCAAATTCTTGCCAGGCAACCCAAAATGGGACACAGGGTGGAAGAATCTAGTTACCAGGCCCCTGCCTGGAGTCCTCTTCTCTCATGCTAAGGTGAATACATTAAGATTCTTTTCCTGGAGCAATCTTTTAATCTGAAAGGGAGAGGGTCAAAGGTTCTTTTAGAGTCTTTTGTTTCTCAATAATCAGTTTAAAATGAATATCCCAATAGGCACATACTTGGGGTGGCCAAACCTTGATTCCCTTCAGAAGCAGGAGTTGCTTCAGTGGTTCAACAGTAATGAGATGACTGCTTGGCAGTGAGTTGTAGATGGCCATTTGATGCAAGATAGGCATCTGGGCCATTGGACAACAAATGATGTTGCCCTAGAAAAGTAGCAGAGCCACTCTGGCTGCTAACTGTACCCCAAATTTAGGATCTCCCTCTATGGTACAGAGTTGTGAGTTGTTTCCTGAGAGTGGCTGCCCAACCAAGGATACTTTCCCAATCCTCTAACATCTAGGGACATTATAAAGGGAACAGAAATGATGTGTTTCAGACCAAGGCTTTTAAGAAGTATTATACCTTTATTGCCTTTCCCATTCCACCAGCCATGTGCAGAAGATGTGAACTCATATGGATTGAAGAGCCACAGGATAGAAGGAGCCTAGGCCAGAATCATTTCATAAAGGAAACATTCACCAACAAGGAACCGCTGCTTTGGACTACCACCTTAGCAAGAAATAAACTTCTATTTTGTTTGAGATATTATACATTGTGAAATCTATTCATAATAGCAGTTAGTATTACCCTAACTCAAGTATTTGGCTAGGCCAAAGGTAAACACTGTCATTCTGGAGCTCAGGAGAAGTATCTAGACCTAAATAAGGTTTAGTCCAAGGTGGCAGCAGCCTAGGGCTGCTCTACTATGACTGCAATGGGCAGAAGGCTCTTATGATAAGTTTTACCTGGCTTGAATGGGAAGCATTACTTTTCGAATTTTCTTTTCTCCAGGACACACCTGAGGATACTGTCCAAAGGAGATAAACTCCCCTCCATTTCTCTCTCCTTTAAAAAGATATGCCCTTTAGAAAAGGGCATGCTTCCAAGGCCTGGAACATGTTTTAAGAGTCGATTTTCCTTTTGCAAAGAGCAGCCCCATAAAATAACAAGGCCAGGGAACCCAGCCACAGCCCATAGCAGAGCCTATAAATGCCCTGAAAATGTTGACTAATGTGTTTTCATGCAATAACAGACCTAGGAGGTTCTAATAGCAGCTTGTAGTTCACTAAGCGCGCGCACACACATGCACAAACACACACACCCTGAACAGAACTGCTATTTGAATATCAGACTCAGGTTATATCTATCAGAGACAAAGCCCAACATTACGGGTAAAAAATAAATAAAGCCTCATCCCTGACCTCCCAGAAATGACAAGAATATACATCTAATCTAAGTGTTACAAAAGAGAAGAATGCAGAACCTACAAGAACAAAAGACAGAGAGGAGAGGCAAGGAAGTTTCCTAAGGAACACGGAATGAATGCTGTGTGTGTAGGAGGAGGAGCACCCAGAAGGGCAGGCAGAGAGAATAGCTCAAGTACAGGCCCTGAGATATAAGAGAACAGGAAGTTTACTTACAGTGAATCCTCTTGCTAACAAAAGCATTTGGTGCCACAATGTCAAGGTAAAGGAGTGATAAAATCTTAGTTACTAAGTTTCTTATAGCTTTTGCCTTTCCAAAAAGATAAAAATATAATTTTAAAGCAATAATCCTGCCACTAAGAACTCTGGGATGTTGGGTAGATGCAGGGAAGGGCATATTCAGAAGTAGCAGAGAGCCAGGATACAGGGGAACACAATACACAAGTTGACAAGATCATGTAACGCTCAGGTTTGAGTGAAAGCTAAGGCATTAAGATAGAAGATAGAAATGAAGGCTGAGTAATTTAAATTGCTTTGGGATAAATGACCTATGAAACAGAGTGAGACCATACCTCAGTAGTGCCAGAGACTCAGTAGGTGTTCAATAAATGCTTGTTGGATGGATAATCATTAATCACCTACATGCTTTGCCATAATAACTTGTGCCAGAAATACTGTTAAAAATTCATTGGTTGGTTCTGTTGCCCTGATTTAGTGACTCATCCTGTCCTTATCATCCACATGCAATCAAAGCACAGAGACTTCTCAAGGCTAAGGTAGAAAAAACAATTATATATGTAATTATTATATATACAATGTTTTTATATCAATTTTGGAAAAGCATATATATGTATATATATAATTTATAATTATTTATAATACAGATATTTCTTACTTACGTAACAAATACAATGTATGACTCCTACCAGAAAACAATATATATTTCTTGCATAGATCATATATGTATTTCTTTAATATTTAAAGGATTTTCCAAGCTGGGAGTTCCATGAATACCAAACACTGCCTTCCATTCAAGCTCCAGCCCTATATTGCTTTCTCAATCAAAGAAAGAACAGGTAAAGCACATCAATCTAGATAGCTATAGACCTTTTCAACAAGAACAATTTTAAAGTGTCTAACATGGTGAGAAATATAAAAGTATTATCCACATGAACATCTTTAAAGGTCTGTATGCATAAATTAGTTTCCCATAGTGCTGCAGATTCCTAATCATTTTTTAATTTATACAAATACATGTAATTACAATCCAATTAAAATGCCAGTATAACAAAAATGCAGAAAGAAGAAAATCTATAAATGTCTTCATGTACCCCCTTGATTTTGTCTTGGGTTCAATTAGTGCCACTTATGATTTAAAGATGGTGAAAGATCTTATTTAGGTTAGTAAGACCATGCCATCAATCCATGTACCTTAGAATGTGAATCTCATCTAGATCTGCAGGGTATATCTTTATGATGAATATTGGACCAGAAACAGCCAAATGAGAGTTTCTTGACTAAGATACAGCCAAAAGAAGGGGAGGCAGGGAATTAAGGGTGGCTGCCCTACAGATGCGTGCATGCAAAATCTAGCATTTCTTAAATGTTAGCTGGATGTATGTACGTATTTCCTTAACAAGAGCTCTGACACATTTTACCCTAATTTGTCTATAGATGAAGATATTCAGTAAATAGAAATTAATATGAGATGCCAGTAGTGTACAATAGACATTTTTTAAAAACTGAAAATGACTTCTGCTAAAGGACTCTTTATTTTAGCCTTTTATAGATAAAAGCTTTCACTGGGAAGGGAAAAAGAAAAAGAGTGACATACTAGAAACTCAAACCTAAATGGCTAGGTTTGATTACATTATTTTTCATATAACAAACATTTACTAAGCATGCCTAAGCTCTGGATACATGAAATAACCCGTGGTCTCAGTCCTTTGGGAAACTGTGGTTTGAAAGAGAGAACAGATGTGTAAAAAGCTCATTGCTATACATTGGGGTAAATGGTATTTTGGTCACGCATATCGTGGAGGTACAGAGAAATTAACAATAAAGACCTTCCAGGAAAAGAAATTTTTGAGCAGGACCAGATTGAGCAGTGGTTCTCATCCCCTAGGGGACTCATCTCAGTCACTAGGCACAACTGGCATTCAGTGAGTAAAGGTCAGGGAAAGTAAACATCCTCACCCAGGATCAGTTTCCCACACAAAGAATTGTCCTGCTTCCCACATGCCTTTCAAATGTCAAATGTTGTGCCAGGCATTTAGGAGCTAAAAATCCTGTTCATAATTACCTGATCTTTGATGCTAACACAGTTTTACGTATAAGCCTCAAAAGGTGTGTTTTGTTTTCTTTTGTTTGGAGCACCTTTCAAGTATCCACTAATTTTTTTAATTTTCCAGGAATGCAACTACCTTGGAAAACAAAGAGAAATTGCATTTTGTTTTATTCAGAACTTTACATTTTTATGTAAACATATCAAGGTATATTTATTCTTCAATCTTTTGATGAAGGGCAAGAAACCTTCCCCCCCCCCTTTATTATGTCTTTTGATAGGAGTCATTGATTGTATTTCTTACATAATATCAAAATGTCCTACAATTTTCAGTTTCAATTTCTTGAAACTGGAATAGGACCAGAAGGACAATTTCTGAAGTGTCTTAGTCCCAAATCTCTATCTTTCCTCCAGATTTTTAGATTGCTCTCTTTGAGCACATTTGTGAGTTGCTCCAGGATATGAAAGGCTGTGCCTTGCACAGCCCCAGGGTCTCTGCAGTGCAGTAGCCCTACTGAAGACCTAGAGGTGAAATTGCTGGGTCATAGAATTTGTGCATTTTCAATTTTACTTGATATTGCCAAATAGTTCTTTAAAGGAGCTGTCCTATTTATGGTCCCACCAGCAATGTTCCCACAACACCATTAACACTTGGAATTACTCAAATTCTTAATTGTTGCTTAACTTACTAATAAGTTACTAATATCACTGTTGTTTTCATTTAAATTTCTTAGATAATTAAAGAAGTTAGATGTTTACTATGTTTATTGGTCAGTCAGGTTTTACCCTCTGTGAATTACATGTTAGGTCTTTTCTACGTGGTTCTTATAGTTATTTTCTATTTTTTTTAACAGTTCTTAATAAACTTTTAGTCTAAATCTTTATGTGCATTACAAATATCTTCTTCTAGATGGTGGGTTGTCTTCTAAATTTTATTTTAAATTTCAATGTAGTCAATTTTAACCATTTTTTCTTTAGGGGCTTATATTTTTTGTGTCTTACTCAAAAAATCTTTCCTATACCAAAGTTATGAAGCTCTTCTGCCTGTATTTCTTAAAGTGTGCATTTTTTAATGTCTTAATTATGTCCTCACTCTTGAGTAATTTAGCCTGGTAATTCTAGATAACAATTATTTATGTCCTTTCAGCATTTTGAATATATCATTCTACTGGCTTCAGATTTCAGTTATTGATATTAAAAATTCAGCTGTCTGTTTAAAGGTCATTTTTTTTGTAAGCTGATTTTTCTCTTTGGTTGCTTATATAATCTTCATGTTTGTTTTGTTATGCTTAAGTTTCATTACAATGTGTCTCTGTGGATTTACTTGTATTTATTCTATCTTGTATTCATTGTGCTTCTGACTCAGTCATGTTCTTATATCAATTTTGAAAAATTCTCAGCCATTATATCTTTATGTATTGTCTCTACTTTTCTCCCTCTTTTCTCTTTTGGAACTCTTATTAGACCTACAATGGACCTTCATATTTTATCATCAATATTTTAAAATCTCTCTTTTGTATTTTCCATCTGAAATTTCTTGCCTAGCTATCATAACTAACTCTGTAATTTATATTCAACAAGTAAAGACTTGGTGCTTTATTCAGTGCTATAAGCTTAAGTAAACTTTTTGAAATTCTGTGCACCCCCTTGGGAAAAGCTAATTGCATTTCACAAAAATCCCTCAAGTGCCAATGTGAAACAGCTTGGGTACTTTCTCAAAAACTCAAAACAACAGAAATCCAATAGGATGAGTTGTAGCACCTGGAGTTTCCATCTCTTCTCTAAATTGCAGAGCTACACTGAACACAGCACAAGTCAAACTCTCACTAATATTGTCTCATTGTAGGCAAATCAATAATCTTGGGTTCCACTATGTCTTTATCTATCAAATCCCTAGCATCATAGTGATCCAAGTCATGATACAACCTATGTGAGCATAAATGTTGTACCATTGCTGGACTCCGTGAGTGGAAAGGTAACTTTCTTCTCCTCAGCCAGCATCCGTCTTCTGATGTCTGGATCCCAAGGGCTATAGAACCAAGCTTAACAACCTCAATAGCATATTCTATTTGGAATAGTTCTTACAGCCCTATTGTGCTCATACCATATGAGGAACATGAAAAGGGCAAAAGATAGAAGTTTCTACTTTGTGGTTCACTAACCAGCACACCTGTACCAGCACACACTTTACCTATACCAGTGGTCCCCAAACTTTTTTGGCACTGGGGACCACTTTTGGGGGGGGGGGGGAGAGGGCTGTCAGAAGGCGGAGCTCAGGAAAGCTTCCTTCCCTGCCCTGTTTCTAACAGGATGGCCTAGAGGCTGGGGACCCATGACATATTCTGAACTGAACTAAGCATTCCCTTCACAGCTCATCCATTGGGTTTTTATTTCAATAACTATCGTAGTCATTGTGTGTGTGTGTGTGTCTTATGAGATAGTGAGATAGAGATGGAACTGTTTTTCATGTAGCTATTCCATTGTCCCAGCACCATTTTTAAAGAGGAAACAATTTCTTACTTATTTGTAATGCTGCTAATGTCAATAACCAAACTCCCCTATGTACTATAGCAGTTGTTCCTAGGAGTTCTGATTTATTTGCCAACATGTCTGATCTTTTCTATCTTACTTTTTATGATTTTAATGCTTTCTCTTATATTTTTAATTATATTAAATGTACTTATTTTATCTTTTCTATTATCTGAACGTTAGGAGAATTTATTTTTCTATTTATTGTGCCAGGTGGCTCCCACTGATTGTATATTGTTTCCTCATCATCTGTTTTGTAATCTTGGATTGTGACCTTATTTTCTATTGAAATGCTCTGCCACAGGGATGAAGGTATGTGTCTCCAAAGTGGTTTTACATTGACTTCTATAAAGTATATCACTGACATCATGAGTTTATAACAATTTTTATTGAATTTCTTAGCTTGAGGGTACCCAGAATATGTGAATGTTATCATTTCAAACCTTAGGTTTCAGAGGAGTTTTTCACTATGATTCAGGGCAACACTAAGAAATAGTATTCATAATTATAATTCAAAGTTATTTGTAAGATGTTATAATTATCTAGTTATAGAATTATATTTTAGTCATGAAATGAGTATGAATGTCAGGAAAACAAAATAGACTTTTTTTATTTTGATGAGTAGAACTTTTTAAAAAATATTTTTAAATTATAGTTGACATACAATATTATGTTAGTTTCAGATGTATTCCCTTGGACCCTTCAGCTGCGAAGAGAGGGGGGGTCTGCTGCATGGGCAACAGCAGACCCTCCATATCACCCTGCCCAGGCTCTGTAGCTTCAGCTTCAGCTTCACTGGAGAGGACACTCCAGCGTCATCGCAAGATGTCGATTCAACACGGGAGGAGACAGATACCGTGTCACTCCCGAGTCGGACTGCACAGCCATTCTTGGAGGTGCAGATAGACTCTTAAGAAGCTACACCATCATCTCTCGAGACGGACGGCTGCCGACGACGACGATGACGAGATGTACAGCATAATAATGACACATTTATATACCTTACGCAGTGATCATCCCAATAAAACTAGTAACCGTCTGTCAGCATACACAGTTATTATGATATTATTGACTATATTCTCTATGCTGTATGTTAATTCTGTGATTTATTTTATAACTGGCGGTTTGTACTGGTTAATCACCTTTACCTTTTTCACTTATTTCCCAACCCCCCTTCCGTCTGCAACCATCAGTTTGTTCTCTGTATCTATGAGTTTGTTTCTACTTTGCTTTGTTTGTTTTGTTTTTTAGATTCCACATATAAGTAAAATTCTATGGCATTAGTTTTCTCTGTTTTACTTATTTCACTTAGCATAAGGCCCTCTAGGTCCATACATGCTGTTGCAAATGGCAAGATTTCATTCTTTTTATGGCTGAATAATATCCCTTTGCATATATGTACCACATCTTCTTTATCTATTCATCTATCAGTAGATACTTAGGTTGCTTCCATATCTTGGTCATTGTAAATCATGCTTCAACTAATATAATGGTGCATAAATCTTTTCAAGTTGGTGCTTTTGATTTCTTTAGATAAATACCCCAAAGTGGGATTTCTGGGATGTATGGTATTTCTATTTTAGAAAAATATATATTTTAATGGGGCTTTAGAAAAGGAATATACTTTTTTTTAAAGGCACAAGATCTCACACATAACATATTACACCCATTATTGTAGTGAGAGAAACATTCACAGCAAGAAATTCTACCTTAATTTACTTATTGAATTAAAATGAAAATACCTATTCAATCAAAGTGACCTGTCAGTACTGTAGTTTCTACTGCTTTAGTGAATACATTTCTTATAAAATATTAGACTTTTAAAATGGAAGGTCCAGAAAAGAAGGTGGTAATTGCACATCAAAGTTATAAGTCACAAAGTTTTAGAATTTTAGCTTTTGACTTATGCAAATCTAAATTTTCACAAGGCCTCTTATCAATCTCTCTCTCCAAAAGTGAGTTAATTATAAAAATTATTTTGGATCCCCAACCTTGAAAGATTTTATATTCTTCAAGTCACATTCTTAACAACAGATTCATCACAACACAAAAATCAAAAAGGCATTTCCATCCAAATGATATTTTCTTGGTAATATTTACGTTTATGTGAATGTCTTTAAGTTTGGCATTACTCTGTGTGAGACAAATGACTTTAAAAAGTGAGGATTTTCACCTGGCAGAATCACAATCACTTGCTCAGAAGACTGAGAGTTACTGCAAGTCTAAGTGTCAGATCAAAACTTTTAATTCCTTCAGACTTCTTGTTATGTAAATCTTGAATAACATGAAAAGCACAACTTTAAGATTTTAATTTATGCTTTCAGTTTCCTTTCAGTTTTAGTGGCCTTGATTCTTTGTCTTCTATGCAGAAATATCATACAGTATCTCAGCCTTTTTTTTCCAGTGGCATTCTCATAGAACCCACTTTTCTTGTCAATTCACTCAGTGTGTGATGTTTTGCTTATAGCAGCATTCACCCTCCTGCCTCCTTTATATTGTAGTAGTGCTTAGCCCAGTACATACTTATTTTTCTTGATTATTCTCTCATATCTTGATTGGTCTATCTGTGCTTCTCACCTGGTGATGACCCGCATCTAAAACCTAGAAATATATTTAGAGCCAAAAAGATCATGCTTATTTGTTTTTAATCATTACATTGATTTCAGGTGCTTAACAATAAAACATATTCTTTTTTGTTTCAAAGACAGTTTGCCTGTGGCTTTTAAGAAACCACCTGTTAAGTTAGCTAGAATTTTAGACATATACATTTGCATGGGAAACAATAAATTTGGATATATTCACATCCTCAAAATGCAAAACTAATTTCTAGTTATTTGTTGATATAGAGGATTTTATAAAGTCCTGACTGTGATTACCTTGTCTTAAAAGGAAAAAAAGGGAGAATGTATATTAATGTATTATATGCCTAAAAAATCTAGTGATGAAACAAAAGTTAATGAGCTTGTGTTGGCCACTCTTGATTGCCAGGCTGTATTAATTTCTCATATTCCTCAACTTGGATCCTCAGATGTTATTTTAAGGCAGATTTTTCTGATTCAGTGGGTCTGAGGTGGAGCCTGAGAATTTTGCATTTCTAACAAGTTCCCAGGTAATGGTGATGCTGAAGTCCTGAGCCTCACTTTCTGTTGATCAATCTTTACATAAAGCAATCAAATCAAAACAAGTTGCTTCTGTACTCTAACAAGTGGAGTAAATAAAACTGTAAGGAAAAGGGTCCTCTTTTCTGATAGATGAACTTCCAAGCCCCATTTCTGAATATGGGAGTCAGGGAAAGGATTATTAGAAGGTTTCAATCCCAAGTGAGAGTTGCTACAACATGCATCTAAATCTGTTTATTCAGATGATGACAGTTGGAGACTAACTTGCTTCTTTCACTATCCCTTTGAACAACCAGTAGCAGAGTTTACCACCTGTAGTGATTAAATATGTGGGAGATTAAAAGAGAGGCAAAGATTGATGCTATTATTTTTTTTTGTCCATTGCATCCCTGATAAGTAGGCTCTTTTAAAGGAATGTGGTACTGTGTGCTTAATTCTATGACCCATCTTCAGTGGAGCTTCTGAGAGATTAAGAGTCAAGGAAGCATGTCTCTCCAATAAAAAGAAGGTCTCCTACTCCATGTAACAGCAACTGATGCTGTGTTCTCACTAGTGGTGCCTGTTGTTTGTTGGTGTCCTTCAATTAACTGTGCAACTGTTTCCTTCCTGCTGGCTAAGCTACATGGCATTCAGAGCATTGTTTGCCTATTTAGTAGAGATTTATGAATTCCCTTCCATAGGCAGGGACTGCATGATCGCATCTAACTGACAGCTTCACATACATGCATACAGTGATAGCAGTAGAAGGGAGGGGTTGAGAACACAGGCTTTGAAGTCAGACAGACTTGAGTTGGAGCCCCAATTCTGTTACCTACTAGTTATGTGACCATGAGTTTTTGCTTCTATAAAAGGAAGATAGCACAGGAGAACAATTTTTAACATAATCCCTGTTGAGTTAGATTTTTCAACTATTTTAGACTTACATAGGCATGTTGATTTCAAAACTGCAGTTAGTTTTCTTCTATCATGTCAAGTTTTTCTCTACAGCTTATCTTAATGCGACCACTCTAGGCTGGATTGAGCCTGGATCGAGGGAAGCACTAGTGCTCTCCTGTTGGCTGAGAGCAAACCTCCCTCGAGTGGGGAGGAGTGGGGAATGACCTTGGAGACCAGCAACAGGTTCATACTTGTCTAGGCTATTCAGTTACACATGAGACAGTGTGCTGAGAGGTTGTGTGCTGCTCTATATAGTGAATCATATTCTAAAGTGTAGTCTGAGTTCTTGTCTGTATACAAGGAGTTAGCAGAATTTATTTTTTTATTTACATATGTACTTATTTCCTTTCCTTCAGATCATGTCTGCCTCTGCTATTTCTCGTCATAAGTGTCTAAACAACCCTGGTTCATTTCATTCTATCTGTGGCAGTTTCACCATTCCCAAAGGACAAACATCAGCGCGTTTGTCAGGCAAGTCTATTTTACATATTTTAAAGTAAAACTTGGTGGTCAAGATAAATCTTGGGCCCCTCACAAGGTGTGCAAGCAGTGTGTCAAGAGTTTATGAATGTGGATGAAGGGAATACGTGATCAATTGCCATTTGGTATACCTATGGTGTGGCGAGAACCCAGAGATCATTCAAATGACTGTTACTTTTGTATAGTGAAAACGTCAGGATAGAACAAGAAAAATAAATGTATAATAGAGTATCCTAGTCTACCATCAGCTATAGGCTCAGTGCCTCATTAAGTTGAAGTCCCAGTGCCAGTTTTCATTGAACTACCCTCATTCAAAAACAGGACTATGGTGAAGAACTAAGTAACAGCAATAATGAAGACTTTGAAATTGAAGATGACTCAGTTCATAAGGGATTTGATCAGCATGAGTTCGATGATTTGGCACAAGATTTGGGACTATCCAAAGAGGCTTCAGAACTCCTAGCATCAAGACTGCATGAGAAAAACTTGCTTGAAAAATGAACAAAGACATCCTAATTTCGATCAAGAGAAAGTGCATTTCTGCAGTACTTTTGAAGTGACGGTGGCTTTGTGTATTGCCATAACATACATGGTTTAATGGTGCAATTGAGAATTCCAATCTAGCACACAACTGAATGGTGACTGTTCATCGATAGCTCAAAGCAGAGCTTGAAGTGTGTGCTCCTCCACAATGGCAATTTATTTGGTGCAGTCCCAATTGGCCATTCAGTTTGTTTTCGTGAAGAATATGAAGACATAAAGAGAGCCATTGATCTGTTGCAATGTCACAAGCACAATTGGATCATCTGTGTTGACCTTTAAATGGTCTGCTTCCTTCTTGATCAGCAATGCGGATACGCCAAGTATCCCTGTTTAGTGTGTACGTGGGACAGCAGAGCTCGTGAGAAGCATTGGGTGGAGTTGAATTGACCTCCAAGATCTGACCTCAAACCTGGTGATCTAAACATTCTGTATATGAGCCACCTGTTGACAGAAAGAACATTATATTCCCACTTCTGCACATAAAACTTGGTCTCATGAAGCAATTTGTTAAAGCTTTGCCAACTGAAGGAGACTGTTTTAAGTATCTCATTTTGGCATTCCCTAGTCTGTCGTTTGAAAAGATAAAATACCTTAATATGTATGTTCGGTAGCAGAACTTTACTACTTGTACACAATTTGACTTATGGTAACAATATATAGCCTTTATATGAATAAAATCACTCTAAATAAACAGTATATTCAGGTCATTTTTTCTTTATTTTCCTTTGTATGTACATTTTGTATGATTTTTGAGACAAAGGGACGGTATCCTGTACCTTAAAAAGCTGATGCGATAGAAAAAAAAATGGGGTCGTTTTTGGATTCAGATGCCAAAAGTTAGTCAAAAACAAGTGTCAGATATAACTCCACAAAAATTGGGTTCCCCAGTGTAATACTTCACAGGATTGTAAATGAACTAAATGAAATAGGAACACAAAGAACTGAACAACAATGTCAGGCGTGCCATAGGAATTCAATAAGTTAATGGTATTATTTTGTTGTTATTGTTATAATTATTTCTAAATATCCTTTCTGAGCTTCTCTCCACTATTTTCACCTGCCTCTAGGTCTCTCTCCCTGGATATCCTGCATGAGTACATCAAACTCAGCATTCTCAGAAAAGTCATTACTCTTCATCCTTATCTTAGTATCTCCATTATCTTCATGGACTAATAAAATTCTGAAAACAACATTTGATTCCTACTTCTTCTTTATTCTCTTATTAAATGCTACCTATTCTGTCCTTTTGAACTCATAATGCCTCCTTTTCTTTTCATTCCAGTTTGTACTGTACTGGTTTACATGTATTTACTCTTTCTGACCTAGCCTCTAGGTAGAGCTTCCATAGAAATTTCTAAATAACCCCAATTTTAAATACTCTGCACTGTTGTGTCCACAATCACATTAGTGCTTGTTGAACCATATTTTAATCTTTTATTCAAGAAATACAGCCTCTCTACCGGTCCTTAGCCTCCAGCCTCTACCACTCTGCCACCAGAGTGATCATTTTAAAAAACAATCCTGACCATATTGCTTTAGAATGTCAATAATTTAAGTGGCTTTCTATTACTGCAACCTCTGCTCAAAGTATGAAAAAACCATCCACTACTAATCCCCAACTTCATTTTGAGCTCCATCTTCTGCCGTGTGTGTGTGTGTGTGCGTGTTTGTGTGAATGCATGTGCTTCTATGTACAATCTCATCAGGTTTTTTCAAGACATGGAGCCTTTCACTAGTCACATAGTCCTAGGAACCCCTTCCCATCCTAT
Organism: Furipterus horrens; assembly: GCF_987537825.1. Classification (NCBI taxonomy): domain Eukaryota; kingdom Metazoa; phylum Chordata; class Mammalia; order Chiroptera; family Furipteridae; genus Furipterus; species Furipterus horrens. The sequence continues at coordinate 131,737,269 of NW_028327176.1, read as the reverse complement.
GCCCCTATCCTGTCCTTACCCTAATTGCCATAAATTCTTTCTCATTTTTCAAAAGTCATTTCCTCTGTAAAGTTTTCCAAAACTTTTCTTCCAAGGGCATTTAACCACTTTTGCCTTGGGCTGCATATGATAAACACTCTACCATGAAATTGTTACAGAACAATTCCCTCCATACCTGACTCTCCCTCCCACTAGACTTTGAATATCTTTCCTACTAAACTTGAATTCTGCACGGGCATGTAAACAGCTTACTCCTTTTTATTGACAATGTGTGGTTGATATTTGATAAATGTTTGATGTATGAAAAGATGAATGAATGAATAGATTAACAAGGCACGGAGAAAAAAAGCACTGGGCTCAGATTGGGAAGGAGATGAGGGACACTTATTGGTATTTTTAGTAAGGAGGAAAATTGTGTCTCAAATAGTAACAGGTTTTACAAATCAAAGCATGGCCTTCTCTTTTCTCCTATAATGAGAAGCACACTGAGAATTACACAAATTACCATTACAAATTCAAGTAGCAAAAGGCCTGTGGAATTGAAAAGTGTAACAGAAAGGCCTTAGTGAACAGTATGTGCAAGACCTTAGGGAAACATATGAGAGAAGTGATGTCCCAATCTCCAGGTCATTGCATAAGGTTTGGGGCAACTGATGGATCTATTTGGTCACATGAGGAAGACTGATAGCCCCATGCAGAAAGGTATGAGTGAACATTTTTCTATTAATGGTGAAAATTAAGGGAGACATCATCTTGAGCCAAGAGAAGAGCCTTTCTCTTCATCACATGGCATTCTCCTGGGGTATATATGTGTCCAAATTTTCCTATTTTTTAAGGATACCATCATATTAGGTATGATGGGACCCATCCTACTCCAGTATGACCTCATCCTAACTCAACTCACTATAAATACATTTACCCTATTTCCAAATAAAGTCACATTTCAGAGGCACTTGGTATTAGGATTTCAACTTATAAAGTTTTGAAGGAACACAATTAAACCTATAATAAGAGGTTAGATGGTGTTAGTCCCAGGAGATTGCTGTTCATTCAGCATCTTGAGATGGTTTATAAGGGACTCACAAGCTGTGATACTGATGGCTCAGGAAAAGAAGGGCTAGGAGATCTCCAGTAAACACTATCAACTAACTACCCAAGCACTGTGACCTGGGGAAGGGACAGGTTACAGAAGGAGGGGAGGAAGGGTCTTCAAAACCAGATCCACATTTAAAAGCTCTTCTGAAAGCTCATGAAAGACTAACACCAAGAAGCTCTCAGGGATAAAATTACCACCTGAACTGGGAAGGCATTGTGCCAACTGGGTTATCAAAGTCCTCAGGTGTTTGAGTGGAATTGATGAGTCACTGAAAGTGACTAATTCTAATTCATAAAACATAGAATGTTTAAAGAGAGAAAGAGGAGAATTTGACAAAACAGTCTCTCTGTATTAATTTATGGAAGAAGAAGCCAGCACTCAGAGAGGGGATATATGCTCTAATGCAGAAGAAAGAGCACCAGACCAAGAAGCAGAACTCTTTAAGTCCCCATTTTGACACTAAGGAACCTCAGGAAAATTACATCAACTCACTGAGACACACTATTCATGTCTTTTTTCTTTTAATATCTTTTATTGATTTTGCTGTTACAGTTGTCCCAATTTCCCTTCCCTCTGCTCCCCTTCATCCAGTGGCCCCCCTCCTTCCAGTTGTCCCCCCCTTTTAGTTCATGTCCCTTGGTTGTGCATATAGTTCTTCTCAACCTCTTTCTGTCTGTTCCATTCCCTCCTACTATGCTTCTTAATTCCTGTACCATCTCCCTCCCTCTCCCCATTCCCCCTCCCTGCTGACCTCCCCCCAGTATGTTCCCCATACCTATAGTTCCTTTTCCACTCTCGTTGTCCTTTTAGTTTGCCTTTGTTTCGATTCCCTAGCTTCTGTTGTTGGTTCTTGTGATGCAGTTTTCATTTTAATATTCATAGTTTTGATCTTCCTTCTTCTAAACAAGTCCCTTTAACATCTCATATAATAGTGGTTTGGATCTAATGAACTCTTTCAGTTTTATTTTGTCCTGAAAGCATTTTCTCTGCCCTTCTATTCTGAATGACAGTTTTTCTGGATAGAGTATTCGTGGCTGTAGGTTTTTGCTTTCATTACTTTGAATATTTCTTGCCAGTCCCTTCTTGCCTGCAGGGTCTCCCTTGAGAAATCAGTTGATAGTCTAATTGGGACCCCTTTGTCCATGATTTTTTTCTTCTCTCTTGCTGCTTTTAAGATTCTCTCTTTATCTTTAATTTTTGACGATTTGATTATAATGTGTCTTGGAGTGATTCTCCCTGGGTCCAGTTTTTCTGGAACTCTTTGTGCTTCCTGGACCTGTAAGTCTATTTCCTTCCCCAAGTTGGGGAAGTTCTGCTTCATTATTTTTTCACATAATTTTTCAATTTCTAGTTCTCCTTCTTCGCCCTCTGGCAATCCTATAATCCAAATGTTCAGTCTCTTATAGCTGTCCCATAGGTTTCTGATCCTCTCTTCACTTTCCTTACTTTTTGTTTCCTCTTTCTGCATTTGTTGACTGTTTGTTCCTTCCCTATGTTCTGGTTTGTTAATTTGATCTCTGGATTTTATTTCCTCACCACTTGTCTCGTACGTGTTTTCGTTTGTTTCAGTATGAGTGGCTTTCATTCCTTCCCTGTCTTGTTCCAAATCTTTTGTTAATTCTGTAAGCCACCTTATAACTATAGCTCTGAACTGAGCCTCTGAAAGGTTTCCTATTTGTTCATCTGTCAGGTTCCTCATCTGCTGCCTGGTGAGCAGCATCACCGGGATTTTAATTGTTATCTGCTTCATTTTGACAGATTTGTGTTTTGCTTTGCTTCCTGGGCAGGCTGTAGGGGGTGGAGCCCCATGTACTCATCACTACCCAGCGACCAGCGGTGGTCCACAACCTTTTTCACTGTGCTGTGGCACTTTGTGTGGGGGAGGAGGGCTAAGATGGATGCCTGCCATTATTCTCCGCTGGGAGACTGGGATCCGTCTCCCCGCCCTCTGGGCCTCTCCATCTGAGGCAAAGGGGGGCTGCCTTTCCCATCATTGGGGGCACAAGCTGCCTGGACTTGACTGCAGCCAGGATTGCTCCCCCTGCCACTGTCCCCACTGCTACCACAAACAGCACCATCCGACCTTTCCATTCCAGTTCTGATTTCACCCCTCCTACCTGTCCGGACAAGCATCGCTGGTTTATAACTTCATATTCTGGGCTTCCATGTAGTTTTATTTTCTGGAATTTCTGGTTATCTTTTGTTTTGAGGTAGTTGTACTCCTTTTTAGTTGTAGAGGGAAACCGAACGTGTCTGTCTAGCCTCCATCGTGGCCAGAAATCTCTGTTCATGTCTTAAAATATGGTACAGTCTTCAAAGAAAGGCCTAAGGAATTAAAGGAGATAATGGATGTTAAAATACCACTCAACTCTGAGAGATGGATCAGTGAATTTCTAAGTACAGTGGTTAAATCCTATTCCTGTTTGAATCTACAGTGTCTAGCATACAGTAGATGCTCAACAATTGTTTTTAAATAATTGAATGAATTCAACCTGGACCTTAAAAAGGAAAAATTCCATTTAATAAATGTTAATAAATATTAAGGTAAAAAGTGTTCAGAAAAAATAAAAAGGGAAAAATCCCAGAACACAATGTCCAGATCTCAACCCTGAACACTAACTTCCTGAGGCCTTGAAAATAAGATTTTTCAGATGTCTCTATTTACAACCAGGTAACCCCACAATCATAAGGCAAATAGATTTGATGCAGGGAGCACCTCGGTTATTCTAAAGAAACTCTCTTCCTATGGTTGCTGCTTGTATTCTGAGCAGCCTATCAGAAAGATCACATCCTCCGGCAAAACTTAGGAGGGGTACCCAGGTTCCAATTACCACAGCTGGTATACTCCTTAAGGGGTGAGCAAGTGAACAAAAAAAAAACAAATTTTGACCACTAGCATAAACCTCCAGCAGTACGTATTCTGGAGTGTTGTGGTTATGGGGGAGAACTCTGTGCACATTATTATGGCTGAGTGTCATTACTGTATATTGCAAATTCTGACCTGGTGCTTCCTTGTCCACCTGGTGACTTGCTCCTTTCTTAATACCATCTATATTGTTTCTTGTAGATTGATCAAAATGTTTACATAAAATTTCTTACTTTGGTACCTAACCAGGGGTTGGTGGCTGGAGAAAGCTAAGTTAATTTCAATGCAAACAGGAGAAATCAGCCTGGTTTTACAACTTACTGAATGATATCCAAATTGTATGTTGCAAGGGGGCATTTTTCAGGGAAATTATCCTTTAAAATATAGATGGTACTTATGACTCTGAAACTGTGGCTTCAATCTTTAGGGCGATTAGACTACAATGTTTCACCCTAACAAGTGATCTTTAGATCCTGGACGGATGTACTTTATAACATTGAAATAAACATAAGTTATCAGATTCTAAAGAGCATCACTGATCATTTTATATTTGATCAAAATGGTTTGCAATTATTCCTGCTGAGAGATTTATCCATTTGTATCTTGCAGTCAGTTTTAGAATTTTATCCCTTTGATCTTGCCATAATATCATGATTAATTGATTAATTCAAGGGTTCAGGAGTCAATCAACTCAGTATTTATTATTATTTATTATTTAACTTCCCCCAGTGTGCTGGCTGGCATTCAGAAGCTAAAGAAAACACAGTGCAGCTCTCACAGCTTCTTAAAGAATTGATTATGCAGGAGGGAAAAAAAATCCCCTTTTTTTGTTCACCATATGACATAGAAAATGCATTCTGTATTTTTAGTGGCCATTATTTAAACATGTTCTGAAGATCTGGATTGTTGCTCAGTTTTAATTTAGTTTTTGGTGTATACATGTAGATATAGCTATACATAAATGAATTCATATTTGTTTCTGCATCTGAAACTAAAGTTCCCCATTTGAAATGGTTTGTAAAAATGATTCTACTTGGCCATTAGTCAAGAAACACACAGACTTAGAAAAAATGAGCAATAAAGTCACCCTTAGTTCAGAAAACTAAAAATTACATAAGTCCAGGGATATTCTTTGCATCCTGGTAACCCATGTGCTTTTATTAGATCAAGATTAAGTCTTCCTTACCTGCATAAGCATTCCTTCATAGGATGGCTTTAGCAGTGTCAAAGAATGGGTCACTGATCCCAAGAAACTATAACCTTGTGATGCCCAGATTTGTTATCAGAGCCCTGGGCAAGTAAGAATGTGACCAACTGGCCATGGGAGGCAACACAGTGAACAAATGTGACCAAACTTGTGCTATAATTCTCAAACCATGCTTTCTAAAATAAATTATCATTCAAACATGCACCCCCCAGAATAGGTGATTTGCTCTATACATAATGATATGCATGAGTATTATACTCTCCATCCAATGATTAACATAATAGCAGAATGATTATTTGGTGGCTATTTTATATTTTATAAAGGATTAAATAAAGATATACAGGACTTAGGAATTTTTACCAAGGCCTCTAAAATAAAGTTAGTATTAACACCAATATATAGAAATCCTAACTCAGGATTTCCAGAGAACTGTCTCTTTTTAGGCCATATTTCTACTCATAAACTGTCAAATTATACAGAGGTGCTGTTATACAAATATGCTACTCTCAACTGAAGCTCCAGGAGAGATGTTTGCATAATCCAAAAATAGAGTTTATAACAAAAAGCCCAATAGAAACCCAAAGGTATAAGGATGCTACAGAGCTAAGATTGATGATGTGTCCTAAATGTACCAACTGTGTAAAATATGAAACCATCCGCCATGCTTACATCCCAAAGGAACCTGATGAGAGGCACATGTAATAGCACATGTCCTGCATGACAGGCGAGAAAAAAATGGTTGACCAGATGTTCCTTTTTTCTCATTTGCATGGTTATGACATATGGTAACTGGGAAAAATGAAGTCATCTCTTAAGCAGTGATATGAATGGCTCAAAATATAATTGTTTCAAATCACAGACCCCACACCTGTCAAGGATTAATGGTGTTGAACTTTTGAAAATAAACATGTTAACTAAATCCCAAACACCTTATGTCAGATGGTGTATTTTTTTATGCTTTGCCACACATTTGCAATCCCCAGAATAAATCACAGCTCTTTGTGAAGCTTGAGATTACATGGTTTTAGCTGGAGAAAGGTTTGGTTGCCTTACACATGTTAAACTTGGGAGTATTTCAGCACTTGCAATAGCAATATTTGGATGTCAGAAGATCTAGATTTCAGCACCAAGGGATAATTTAGTATATAAACATCTGGTGTGTTTGTGAGAGAGTATCAGTTTTAAATGAGTGGTTTCCAGAGTCCTTCTGGTTTAAATATGCCTCTTGGTAGCAAGTTCAGTTTCTGGTTTATGTACTTGTCTTTTCAGGAACTCAAGTAAGATGAACATACATTTTTTAAGGTTGCCTTAAGTGAAATAACATCAAATAAAAAGTAAATTTGCTTGCCATCTTGGGAACATGAGAAACCAGACAACCCAGCACCATTTTGTTGCAGCTGAATCTCATACTCAGAAATATTGAGGACAAAATCTTGGTGGTGACTTTTGGAGCACAAATAAACACAAAGCCCTGAAATCAGTCATGCTGAAAATTCCTAAGAAGTATGTAGAGTTGGGACTCTATTTTCTTGGATTTAGAGGCATCAGGAAAAAGTCATCTGTTCCTTCCTCTTGTAACATAACTGCAAGGAATTTTTGCCCCACCTATGGATTTTATGCTTATATTTTGGCAGAGTCTAGTAATGTAAACACTCCCTGTGTACCTTGATGCGATACTACAAACAAGACACATTAAAGGAGTTTACCCTCCTGTAAAACACATTATAATTGATTGTTATGGAGCACCCTTTGGTGTAAGTCATCACACAACAGTATTTTGAAGCTAGTAGATGAACCACACCAAAGAAGGAGAATGGGTTTGAAGTTTTATTCTCATGTAAAAAGGTGGTATCAAATGAGTAAAACTCCTGAGTCAGAACCATCTCTCTAGACCAATTAGGATGAGATTTTAGAAGGGTGCACCAAGAAGTGTATTCAGCAAAACTCAGGGAAAACATGCAACAACTTCTTGTTAGAAATCATAAATGGGGAAGAACTTCACTGTACCAGATACTTCACATTGAATACTGTTAGACCAATATCTGCTGGTTTCAGTGTCACAATGAATATGTAACCTTCACTACCTTTAAGTTGGTGCTTATGAGTACTGACAACACAGACAGGATTCTTGGGCCAAATCCTGAAAATGGGTAGTTCAATAGACCTAGAAAACTGGCCCTTCCACTTCATGTACTTGTTGACATCATTGCTTTATGTCTAGGCATAGCTATGGCTGCAAACCAGGAGAAACGTCAGTTCTACAACCTTGCCATGCAAAGGTGGCTCCTGGCAAAGTGGTAAGTCTTGTGTGGCTTTGACTGAACACTCACTATCACCATCTCAACACTCTGTTCCCCATTTTCAGTGTCTCACCACAAACAATGTTTAGTGCTTTCCGACCCCTGCCCCTGACACCACAATGCCAGCACAGTATTCCCCTAATAGAATAGTACTGCCAATCCAACCACATTCTTTTATGCTAGCAAGTTGTTGTAGATGTTCTTTATCAAATTGAGGAAGTTTTCCTTTATTCCTAATTTGCTGCAAGTTTCTTTCATCGTGAAGGATGTTGGGTTTTGTAAAGTGCTTTTTTCATAGTGATTGCTATGATCATATAATTTTTCTTTTTTTTTAATTTATTTATTATTTTTTTCTATTACAGTTGTCCCACCTCTCCCCCCATTGCTCACCCCACACCCTGCCCACCCCATCTCCCACAGTCCATCCCCACCGTGTTACACCATTGTCCATGTCCATGGGTCATTTATTCTAGTTCCTTGTCTAGACCTTTCTCCTTCTTTCCCCCTTTCCCCTCCCCCCTGGTCACTGCAGTCTGCTCCTTGTTTACTTGCCTCTGGTTATATTTTGCTCGTTTGTTTGTGTTGTTCATTAATGTCCTGTATTAGGTGTTATCATATGGTATTTGTCTTTCGCTGCCTGGCTTATTTCACTGAGTATAATACTCTCCAGTTCCATCCATGTAGGAGTTCCTTCTTTCTTTCTGCTGCATAGTATTCCATTGTGTAAATGTACCACAGTTTTTTAATCTGGTCATCTACAGATGGGCACTTAAGCTGTTTCTAGCACTTGGCTATTGTGAATAGTGCTGCCATGAACACAGAGATGCATAGGTTCCTTTGAATTGGTGTCTCAGGATTCTTCGGGTATAATCCTAGGAATGGGATTGTTGGATCAAGAGGCAGCTCCATTTTTAGTTTTTTGAGGAAATTTCATTCTATTTTCCAGAGTGGCTGCACCAGTCTGCATTCCCACCAACTAGGGTTCCCTTTTCTCCACATCCTTGCCAGCACTTGTTATTTGTTGATTTGTTGATGATGGCCATTCTGACTGGTGTGAGGGAGTATCTTATTGTGCTTTTAATTTGCATCTGTCTAATGGCTAGTGATGTTGAGCATTCTTTCATATGCCTATGGACCCTCTGAATGTCCCCTTTGGAGAAGTGTTTGTTCAGATAATTTGCCCATTTTTTAATTGGATTGACTTGTCTTCTTGGTGTTGAGTCTCATAAGTTCTTTATATATCTTGGAGAGCAAACCCTTGTCTGAGGTATCATTGGCAAATATGTTTTTCCAAACAGTTGGTTCCCTTTTCATCTTGCTGATGTTTTCTTTTGCTGAGCAGAAACTCTAGTTTGATGTAGTCCCATTTGTTTATTCTTTCCTTTACTTCCTTTCTGTAGGAGATATATCTGTGAAAATATTGCTACATGAGATATCTGAGATTTTCCTGCCTATGTTTTCCTCTAGGATTTTTATGGCGTCACAGCTTATATGTAAGTCTTTGATCCATCTTTAGTTTACTCTGGTGTGTAGTGTAAGTTGGTGGTAAGTTGGTGGTCTAGTTTCACTTTTTTGCATGTCCCTGTCCAGTTCTCCCAGCACCATTTGTTGAAGAAGCTATTTTCCCGCCATTTTATACTCCTTCCCCCTTTGTCAAATATTAGTTGTCCATGATTTTTCTTCTTTAGCTTGTTGACGTGATGGATTACATTGATTTTTGAATGTTGGGTCAGCTCTTATTTGCTTTTTAAAACACAAATAAGGAAAACAAATTCTATTCAATTAGTACAATAAGTAATAAAGCCACATCAACATTTTCTGACATGAACAAAGATTATAAACATTTATTAATATTGTTATTGTTTTAATGTAGAGAGGGCATAAAACATTTGGGTTTATAAAAACATAAAATAATATTACTAGACATATTATAAAGAATACTTTAATTCTTACTTAAAATATAGAAGCTGTAGGATTCTTCAAATTCTCTTTTCATGGAGAAAACATGTACCTTCCTAGGCTGGAATGTCAAGAAAATAATATAACATTTTTATTTTTATATACCACAGAAAATAGGTGGCTTTTTCTTGTTTTTTATTTCAGCAGGAAATGGCCTACTTTATGGAGCTATATTACCAACTTATAACTGATGAATATTATTTCTAGGACTTTTAAATCTTGTTGTATTTCCCACCTAGAAGCAAAGAGGATTATATTCTGGAGCTTGCTCCACGGGGCACATAAAGTGGATTTTATATCTGGGTGTGGTCACAGGGTGCAAGTCCACTCTGCTGAACTAACTTAAAACAAAATAATAATAATGGAATCCAGAGGTGTTAACCTTCCAAGAAATATTGGTGTTTTGTTTCCATATGCCCAAAACTCCCATGTGCAAGTTAACCTCCAATTCAAGTTTTTATACAGTGGACAGAAAAGCTACAGTGCAGGTCAGTAGTGCTGCAGAACATTTGGTGTCTCTCTAAACGTACCATATTGCTGATTGCCTTGTTCCACTACATATGAGGTTTTTCAGAGTCTTCAGGTAGCTATTTTTAAATTTTTATCCTGACATTTCAGTTGCAATCAGTGAGAAGGTTAAGCATACTGAGCTTAAACTACCACCGAAGAACTAGAACTCAACAACTCATCTGACAGATGAGCAAACCATGGCCAAGAGAGGTGAACAGTAACATAGCAATTTGTTATAGCTCTTTGTGGTTTGCAAAGCACTCCCTCATATTATTCATTTCATTTTCACAACAATCCACTGTGCAGATATAGCCTTATAATACCCTGGATTCCAGCAAGTTGCAATTTATGTTATAAAATTATGACTGTATTTCACATTTTATTTTTATTTCTCTTTGCTGTTTTCCTTGGCTTATACAAGTAGTATAACCCAACAGACTATGTAGGAGGACATGGATTTACAGTTAGAACAGAAATTTGCAATTAAATAGAAATTTTTTAATAGAGGCATGAACTGAGACCAAAGAACACTAGAGACATCCTATACTTTCCTCAAGATATCCAAGGATGATGGAAGGAATGAAACCAAAATTCATATTACGTTGAGTTGTTCTGAAGTAAGAGAAAAGGAATTTGGATCAAAACAAGTAGAGCTAAACACCCCTATCCATATGCTTTGTGCATCAACCTAGGGGAAGCCAGGATACCCAGGAGGAATGGACTCTACCATTTGTAAAAAGAGGTTCCCTTTGTTTCTTAGTTTTATTCATGACACTTTGTATTTTCATCCCACTTGTTTTTCCAGAAAAATGTCCATACCCAATCTCGTTTCAAGCACTCAGCAACATGAGATTGACAAAACAGGCACTTGTTTTAGTGTTTACACTAAACACTAGAGGAAAAACTGAAACCCAGTGAGTTTGAGCGCTTTACTCAAGGTTACACAAGTGAGCAGGAACTAGGACTCTTTAACAAAACATGAGTCAGCAGAGGTCCTCAAAATACAGAAAAGCAGAGTAAACATGGCAGATTGATACATACATATGACCGTGTCCTAAATTCCATCAAGGAGCTGCAAAGGAATTTAAAAGATTTTAGTCCTCAGGATCAAATGATCAGTTAAAAATATGTCAGCAGAGATTTCAACAATCTTTGACAAACAGTAAAAGGATGAAAGTGTGGTTTTGATTCAGCAAGGAGAAGGAAGGAGGAAGGAACAGCTAGGCTACTACAGAGTGAAATACTTAAAAGAAAGGAGATCACTTGATACAAAGAACACAGTTAGTCCGTGACATGGAAGCAAGTTATCAGAGGAAACAGAGGGGCATGTCAAGGCAGAAAACAATACATGATGCCAAATCTGCACATGATCTGATTTGAGTCCCATATTATTCTCTCACCCAACACAGCCAATCAGCTATGTTCTTCTCTATATCACTACCTGTGCTCCACATAGAATCCAGAGGATTATCTTCTGGGGATATTAAACTCAGGTCTTAGTGGTCATCACATTATGTGCTGGGGATTCAGGACAGACATGAAGAAAATGAAATTAAATGACAATCTACATTGTGAAAGGTGGGACTCCTAGGTTTTTTCCCCCCAGATTTGCTTCCAAGGCTTCAGGAGCTGTTTAACTCCCCAGGCAAGAAATGTAAGGATCCTTCTCTGGAGAAACTGAAAAGCCAAAAACAAAAAAAACAACAAACAACAACAAATAAAAGCAAGTAAAAACAAAAATATCCTCAGATATTGATGGAGGGAAATCAGATGTTAGGTCTCTAGTGTCAAAACTGACTTTCCATCTGGCCACTCTACACACTAACGCCCACAAGTCTACAGCCCCTGTCCCCCACCACACACACCCTAATGCACACAAAACTTTCAATCTTTTTTTAAGTATCTTACTCTAAATGAACAGCCTAGGATGATCAGACATTTGAGGAAGACCTCCAAGATAAGAGGGACAAAAGCAGACAAAAAGAACACAGAAAATAATGACAATACACAGAAACTATTAATATTATCCTCCAAAAGATAAACAAGGGTATTTCTTGAAGAAAGATCAGACTGCTACAGGAAGATGAAAAAGTGTGTGCTTGTGTCAGGGATGGGGAATTTGAACAATATAGAGTTTCTAGAAATTAAAAACATAACAGCAAGAACAAAGGGGTTGAAAATAAGGTGAAAAAATTAGGGGAAAAAAAGGACAAATGGGTAAAGTGATAGACAAATTAAGAGCAAAAATTAGAAAATCAATCTAAGAGCCTTGTGTCTAATAGGAGCTCTAGAGAGAGCAGAAAAGAAGAGTGGGGAGGAAATGATGAAAGACTGACTTTCTTCTAAAAAAAATTCTTCAGGAGAGTTGGAAAAAAAATAAAAAAAAATAAAAAAATAAAATAAATTCTTCAGAACTAAAGATTAAATAATTTAATTTAATCTCCAGGTTAAAATGGTCAATAGCAATAAATAAAAAATAAACACCACCAATCCACATTGTCTTAAAATTTGAAAATCACAAGAACAAAGAGAATATTGCTTTAAGTTTCCAGAGAGAAAAACAAGTAACTCACAAAGAATTATGAATCAGAATGGCATCAGATTTCTCAACAGCAATTATGTAAGGTAGAAGAAAATGCAGCAATAATTTTATGATTCTGAGGAAAGTTAAATTTGACACCAAACAAACTATCAATAAACTTTGGGTGTTACCTAAAGACATTTTCAGACATTCATATATCAAAATTTTTAATTTCTTCATACTATTTCTTAGGAATCTGCTGGAGTATACATTCTAGCAAACCAAGAAATAAAGTCATTGGAGGGGGGAAAAGAAAGAGAGAGATCCATCCCAAAGGAGCTGCAAATAAGATTCAAAAATAGAGCAATGCTTCTTGAATAGAGTGGAAAGATGAAAAGCTCCAGGAGGAACAGTTTCAAGGGGAAAAGATGGAGTTAATTTGTTTGAGCATATGGAAAATATTAATAGGTATTTGTGATAGAGACATTACAGCATTTGGGGAAAACTCACAATAGGTACATAGAAATAAAACAAATGAAAACAAATATTAACTCCAAAAGGGTTATACAAGAGGCATGATTGTAATATATTATTGGACTAAGCAGTGAGCATTATTTTCATTATCATAATATTCTGAGCACTGGCAATTGATTTAAGCAAAATTTGTGATCCTATTATTTGAGGGGGAGGATAAGACCTGGGAATGTGTGTGCAAGAATAAGCCCTCGTTTATGATGATAAGAAATTTTGAGGTGATGCCCAAATCCATTAACTCAAAACTGTGTCATTTAAACATATTACTTATAAAAATGCTGATAAAAAAAACAAAATAAATAGCTAGATTTAACAGTGGTCACCTCTGGAATTAAGATTTGACATTCAATAAGATGGAGCAGGTGATTGTAATTTTTTTCATTTTAAGCCTTAATGCATGCATTACTTTGATTGAAATATTAGTTTTTAAATAATTTTGCAAAAGTAAAAGTAGCCTTGTTTCTCTTTCAGAAAAAGTAAAAATATAAAGAAAAAAAGTAATTTCCTAGCTACGTACTTCTCAAAGAACTAACTAGTGAACTAGGTACATGAGGGACTGAAGAGCCTCCTGAGTAGGACATCCTGATCAAAAGGGAGTCAGACACAGTCAGCTGGACCCAAAGTCAGAGCCTTAGATCCAGAAGACAAGGAGAACACACAAGGTGCCCCTTAGAACTGTTCTCCCTCCAAACCCCCACTGGACTCCTGCCTGAGGGCTATGGAAAGGGAAGTACTACAAGCAAAAACCTCAAAAGCTAATTCACTAAGACCTATGTAGGGGCACTCACCCCAAAGACAGCCCTATCTTGGGGGTCCCTCTAACAGAATTAGTCTTGTAAGTGGGGAGATGATCCCTGGGCACATCTGAGCACCATGAGAGTTCCAGCACATTGGGGCAGTGTCCAGAGGGAGACTGGTGCTAGAAAAGGTGGATGTGTCTTCAGAGATTGGTTAGAACAGGGCAGGAGTCTGAATGTATAAATTGAGTGATTGCTGATTGATTATGAGCACATGTAACTTTTGCAGTCACCCAATAGGATGTGTGAGCAGATGGAGTGAGACAGGAAAGTTCAGCATCTTTCTGTTTATATGACCCTGTCACCCTCATGGGCTGGTGACCTAGAAAAACAAATCTCCCTGAGTGGGGTCCAAAGGTGCTGCCTCAGGCATTTGGCTCTGGCACAGAGGTTCACATAATCAGCTGGAGTGCTCTTGCCATGGGCTGTCTTCCCAGATGCCATTCAGAGAGAAATATTGCTGAGAAAACAATGCAAATCCCTCAGAAACTCCCAGGTCACTGCTCATGAGCTGCCAACTCTTCCAAAAGCTCCACTGGGTCCAAGAAGGGGGCTGTGACCAGAGTGCAAGGTCTGAGTTTCACAGTTAAGGAAGAACAAGGATCTTGGTGAAATGAGCTCTCAGCTTTGGCATTTGCTTTTCTCATGGTCAAATCCTCCATCATGGGGCCCTGAAACACATTCTCACCTTGAGCAGCCAAAGTGCAGTTGTGATCTTGGTGCCTGAATAACAGGAAGGAAGCTTCCATGACCTCCTGGGAGGCAGAGAAGCATTTTTGTGCCTCTTCCCTTCCTCTAGTGGTTGTGATGTTACAATGGACAAGGAGAATTTTCTCTTCGAAGGTCATTCCAGTTTCTAGAACAGCAGAGAGCCTCTCAGAGACATAACTTGAGCCTGTACCTGGTCTTTTCCAGCCTAGATACTCCAAAACACACATCCCTCCATTCAATGATAGAGCCTCTTTGTAGGAAGGTCCTTATATTTTTCATAGGTTGGTCTTCTGCAAGGGACAACCTTGGGCATCTATTCAATAGTCCCCAAAGCACCAGCACCAGGCCAATAAATATGCTGGCACTCAATAAATATGACCTTCCTGAGCTATTTCAACCTAAGTGGCTAATTTTGTAAGGAACCTGAAAATGGGCTTATTGCGAGAAATAAAAAAGAAAAAGTTCAACTGTAACTGAAAAATAAATTATTTATGAAATAAGAATCTATGGGTCTTTCAAATTGCTCTTGTTTTTGTTTTGTTTTTATTTTTATTGATTGATTTGAGAAAGAGAGAGAGAGACATTGATTTATGGTTCCACTTATTTATGTACTCATTGGCTGCTTCTTGTATGTGCCCTGACTGAGGATCAAACTCTGGTGTATCGAGATGATGCTCTAACCAACTGAGCTACCGGGCCAGGGCCTCTTTTTATTCTTTCATTGAATCAAAAGTTTTCTCTGTTTTGTCCTATGCTCAAACCAAAAAGTATAATGGGTAAGTATATATGTGGCTTCATTTTTGGAATAATCTCCTATGCTAGTGTTTCACAACCTTTTTAAAAAAAAAAAAAATTATTATTATCCCTCTCAGGATCCCGCAACCTTGGCACCTTGGTGTACCAGAACAATGCTCTAACCTGCTGAGTATCTGACAAGGGCCACAAAGTGCTTTTGATATTCTGTCCCTTTTTAGCCCCTTCCCTACCTCCCATGCATACTAAAAATACACAAATAAGGTTCTATTAGACACCAAACATTTACAATAACATATTTTCAGGGGATTTTTTTTTCCAACAAAGCTTGGATGCCTGTGCAGGTTGTAAATTTACAGCTGATGATCTTCTGCCAAAAGTTCTTTGGAGTGTTCACAGCTGTGAAATAAAATCTTTAAGTGCTACATATCCCTTTTGAACTTCCAGTCTGATTCAACAGCCTGTATTCTTGACAACATAACTATCACAACAATAATGAAATAACAAGAATATTTATTTCTTTGTACACACCACTCTTCACCTAAGGACCCCTAAGCAACTTCAAACACTGCTGAAATGGTTCCAAATTGTGTACCTCTCCAACTTTGATTTAGAAGCTAAAAAAGGAATCAGTCTTCTGTGTGTAATTTCTTGGCAAAAATTATACACTGCTCCATAAATGGAAATACTAAGTCCTGGCTGTTCTTCAATACTCTTCTCTCCCTTCCTTATATTTTTCTTCTGTGCTGGGAAATAAACCTTTAACATAGCCTAGACCCCACACTTAAATTTCATTGTTTTGTGCTTTGAAATTTTTTACATGATAAAAATTGTCTTTCTACTTTTCAAGATTTATTGAAATCACTTTTATTTAGGACACCTAAGAAATAGGAAATTTTGTGTAGTCTGTGGTTTTAGTTAAATAGAAACCTCTCTCCTTCATTTCTTTATTTTTCAACACTTACACTTTTATTTTTCCATGAATTATAGTTATTTAATGATGTCTTAACCTTCTGTACTAGATGGAAACTTATTTAAAAATAAGACCTGTATGTTTCTATCCCTTCTCTTTGTATGCCAATTTCTCAAGAGCCTTGTGCAGAGTATAGATAGATAGATAGATAGATAGATAGATAGATAGATAGATAGATAGATATAGATATAGATATAGATTAGATATAGATCTGTGATGAACTGATTTATTTCTGAGTTATATCTATGATTTAAATTTTTTCTAAAATATACTTCCAATAACTACATTAGGGTACAAAGGAGAGGGTAAAACAGAAAACATCTAAACCCTATCTTTTATTACATTGGACCTAAACAAACAGCTAACCACCCTAATCACTAAAAATGAGGACCTACCAGCACAGGACCCGTATCTCCTGCTTCAGTCCAGCACAGGAGAAGTACATTTCCTTATTTCGAGTGACAAGGGAAATTCTTCAGAGTTCTTGGATTATTTCAGCCTATTGCTAAGTAGGTAAAATGCTAACCCTATAGAAAACCTTGGCTCTTAGTCACTCATTAAATCTAAATAAGGAATCTACTCTGTGTCAGACATTGTGCTAAAGTCTGAGGATACTAGAATGTTAAGTGCATTGCTCTTCCTCTGAGGAACTTGTAGTCCATAGAGAGAGACTATTAGTGAAACAGAGAAGAACCAGAAAACAAAACCCTCTAAGTGGCATGACATAATTAGGCACAAGGTGGAGGTGTCTCCATTTGAACCTAACCTGACTGATGCTTCCTCCCAACCTCAGGCTGCGCCATTGACAAACTTTGAAACCCTGGGCTCTGAACCTCCCTGCCCTCCTCTGGCATGTTCAGCCATCACCACAGCTGGGCTGTGCCTTATGTCTCAGCATCCTGAGAGTGGGGCTGTAGCTGCATCCTTCCAAAGCTTTCTGACTTCTTTGCTGCATGCCATCTCTCTGTTCTGTCTTGCACTATACTCTGTAGCTCACAGGCCTGCCTGTTTTCTCTTCTGACGTTAACACTGTGAACAGAGAATTTTCTGATATTCACCTTTTTGTCTCTCTGTATTTGTTTCCTTCCTCCAATTTAGTCTTGGTACACCATGACTTCCTTACATTAGGGCCCAAAACAGAAACAGCCAGCAAATCCTTCTGGCTTTTTATCCAAAAACAAAAACAAAAACAAAATATATTTAAGCCTTTAAAAGAACTTGGTAGCTCAGAGAGAAGACAGGATAGTGTGAGAAGCAATAGGAAGGGGGCTTTAGCCTTCCTTCCCTCTTGCCCTAGAAATAGATGTCTCTGGGCTAAAGAAAGGAGAAACACAAATAAAAGAAATTATGTTTTTCCCCAGACTAAAAGGAGAGGTGCTCAATACAAAATAAAATTGACTTATGAATGATAAAAACTTATGACATTTCTAACCCCAGTTCTGTGGGATGACTCATTCTAGTGCCATACTCTTCCTAAATGCTCTTGTCCATACCCAGGTCTTTCTACACTGCTGAGTTCTAGATCTAAATTTTTAGTTTTGTTCCCTTTCTCTATAATTTGGACACGTATTTCAAGCTGCTTTCAAAATATTTCACTTCAAACTTATTATGTCTTGAAATGAGTCCTATCTTTTTGACTATCACTCACCCCATTCTACCAGCCCAGTTCTCTGCCCCATAGTCTCTTCTCTGATAATGGCGTTAGAGTCCACCTATCCTAGAAACTCCATATATATCCTTAGTTCCTGCATCTCCCTTACCACACAGACCACTCAGTCCTACCTCAGAAATCCTCTCTATCACCTCAGCCATATCCATTGCCCAGACCCTCAACATGTGTCTACTGTATCCATGTTACAGCCTTCTCACTGGTGTGTGTATTATGAGATTCTCTTCCATCCTGCCCAAGGTATCCAAGATCCTAGATTCCTCCAGCTTTCTATTAGAGATAGCCCACAGTCCTCAGCAGGGAATACAGGACTCTGTCTACATATGGCCTCTGATTACTTAGGCCCCCAGCAGCTCCTATGTGTTTGCATGAACATGTACTTATGCACATACCCTGAAATCTTATCACCTCTCATAATCCAAGAAGTGACTAAAGCTAAGCAATGGATCAGGAAACAGTAAGCTTGTGACTGAATCTAGATGATAAGCTAGTTGAGCATAACTAAGCATGGAGAAAGTAAGAACAAATAAAAGAAAACCTTGCGGTTTCCTTCTAGAATTTTCTTATGGTGCAAGAAGACAAACCCAGGAGAACTTACTACTTAGGATAATGGTCAAGGTGAATGATAACTAAAGCTTCTGAATTCTGTAAGGCTGATCTGACCAGCCTTCCAAGTGTCCTTGGCTATGTTTGTGGTGCCTGTAATATTGCCATTCTCACAGATTTTTATAAGTACAATAGTGATAGTTGAGGGAGTAGGGGTGTTTCTGTAAACTGCAAAGTGCAATACAAAATGTAGGGAGTCACTCTTTTTCCTCTAAATAAATATTCATTCATTTCTGTCTTTTATAATCCAAACCTCCTTAGAAAAATACAACTCAGAGAGGGTCAGTCTTATGCAAAAAAGAAATATCGCATTCCCATGACAATCCAAATAATTTTTTAATAAAAGAGTGTTGGGAAATGGCAAGGTATCTCACTGAGAACACAGTGATCCATATAAATTCAGAAATGCTACAGCACAGTTGTTATCATCAGGGCAACCCTGGTGTGTCATGGCTGAATTTTTAATATTCTGTCTTTTTAATCTTGCATGATTCCCTTGCAAAGTCACTCCAAAAAGAAGAGACACTTAATAAACATTTGAGGCTGGGGACAAGCTGTTCGTAAAACTCACCGTCCATTTAGTAATTGTAGGTTAGGCTAAATAAAATGTTTTATGAAGACTAATATATCCATGGTGAGGCCTCGTTAAATATGATACTGTTTTTATAGCCCCATCAACATGGAAAACTTGTTCTCAAGAGACTACTCTGCTCCCCAGAACTGCTTGGCACTTGCCTTGCATGTACAAAATAAAGGAGTGAAACCAGTCCTTTGCCCCTTACCAGTACATGATGTAGAATACAGTTTTATTTTAGGATTCCTCAAACTGCTTTCTATGGAATAGTAAGTCTTTGAGATGGTAACATGTATTCTGAAAAGATAAAAAGGAAGGAGGCAGCCATGATAAAAGGTTCCTTCATGAGCTAATAGGTTTGGGAAATAAGTTGAACAAAGGTAAGCAATTTTTTTCCTGCATGATATTTAGAGCCTTCAATAGGCCAAAGCGTTTTGTGAATCTCCTAGAGAGGAATATTGTATATAGGGCACCCTCAAAACTATTTGACCATAGAACTTATTTTCTATAGAACACAGTACAAAATACACTGTTTCACAGAACATAGTTTAGAATAGGCCATTTTATTTAATAAAGCCAAGTAACCAATGACAACCAGTTCAATAGTTTTCAGAGCAACATATTTTTCATTGAAAGTCCTCAACAAGGGAATACCCCCCACAAGCAGTATCAGCACAAGGAGCATGAGACAGAATTATCTGCAAATGAAGTTTTGAGTATAGCACGTTAAAATTTCACTACAGCCTAAGGATTCATAATTCAATATTTGAAGTCATTGTTTCTCTTATTGAGAATAGGTAACAAAATCGACAAAGGAGGTTGCCATAGTTTCTATACTTTGCTGCAGGATGACAGTTTCTACTAAAGCACAAGAAGGAAAAATATTTAAAAAACAAAAGCCACCCCGAATGGTGTCACTCCCTTGATTGAGTGTCAGCCCAGTTGGGACGTGTGCTATTGATAATTCTCTCACTCATCAATGTTTCTCTCCCTCCTTTTCCCTCTCTCGAAAAATAAATAAATAAATAATTTTAAAAGAGCCAAGTATATCTGATGTCTATATGTCTGTGTTTTCCTTGTAATTATCAAAAAGCATCTTAAGAGCAGTAAGCTTATGCTGCCCTTCCTGATCCCCTTTCCCTGGCATCTTCCAGCTGCCATGAGTGTTGGTTATTAATAGCTTCTTCCCAGGAGAACTGCCCTCTTGCAGAATAGGAGTCACCTTATCCAGGAGATTACATCACCCATCTATCCCAAGGCAGCCCACAACCACTGGCTGACTGACATGAGATACAAAAAGCTGGCCTCCTTTCCTCAGCTGGGACCGGCTATAAGTCATTTCGTACTAGGAGCTCCTCCCATGGGATTAGGTTAAAGCTGGCCTCCAGCTGAGACCACATCCATACTTAGCTCCTTGACTTGCCCTATCCTACTTCCTTTATTCTCTTTTCCTAAGACTACTCCAACAAATTGCCCTGGCTGGTTTAGCTCAATGGATTGAGCGTCGGCCTGCGAGCTAAGTGTCGCTGGTTCGATCTTCCAGTCAGGGTACATCAGAGAAGGAAAACTCTGACTCCAAAAAACCTCCGCTGCCTTGCGGCATACCTCTTTAGGGGAAAGGCTAAGGGAGTAAACCCCGACAGAAAATCCGGAGCCGGAGTCCCTAAGGCGGTTTGACGTTGTAGTCAACACCGGCAACTCCTGCGGCGCACCTGAAGCCAAGCTGTATTGACTCCGTCTTTCCCTTGGATCCTTCAGCTGCGAAGAGAGGGGGGGTCTGCTGCATGGGCAACAGCAGACCCTCCATATCACCCTGCCCAGGCTCTGTAGCTTCAGCGTCATCGCAAGATGTCGATTCAACACGGGAGGAGACAGATACTACCATGTCACTCCCGAGTCGGACTGCACAGCCATTCTCGGCGGTGCAGATAGACTCTTAAGAAGCTACACCATCGTCTCTCGAGACGGACGGCTGCCGACGACGACTCCAACAAATCACATACACCCAAATGCCAGTCTCAGGCTCTGCTTAGGGAACCCAGCCAGCATAAGGCAACACAGTAGAGATATTTCTCTTGCCCTGGCCAGGTGACTCAGTTGGTTGGAGCACCATTCTGTACACCAAAATGTTTCAAGTTCGATTCCAAGTTAGGGCACATACCTAGGTTGTAGGATCCATCTCCAGTCAGGGTTCATTCAGAAGGCAAATGACCAATATTTCTCACATTGATGTTTATCTATCTACCTATCTATCTCCCTCTCTCTCCCCTCCTCTCTCTCTAAAACCAATAAATGTATCCTCAGGTGAGGATTTAAAAAATTTTAAAGAAAGAGAGATTTCTCTTAATTACAATATTGATATAGCTCACAGTGACTGGCCTTCTTACCTGCTTCAGGAACTTTACATCACATTCTAATAAGAGGCCATAGATAAGTGTTTCACATCATGTGGTCTTTGACTATACATATTAGAGTTATTAATGCTTGCTAAAAAGATGTATATATCCAAGACCCACATCAAACCTACTGAATCAGAATCTCTGGGAGTGGGACCCACAAATTATATTTTATATATCAGTTACTTCTTACCAAGAGGCCATGTTTCAGCCAGTTCTGCCTTGCCCTGCTTTCCCTGTAGTAACTGAGAGATACTCTCAAAGCAAGCTAACTTGTCTTTGTACCTTCTGCTTACTGATAAACATTTCTGAAAGAAAACAATGTATGAATTTCCAAGTAGAAACTTCCAAAGTTGTCTATTGAGGGGGAAAAAATTAAACCCAAGTAGTTATTGTCTTGGCTAATGACAAATTAGTTCAAAATGTTAATTTTGTTTCATTTCTCTGAAATTGAACAATGTCATTTGAGATGATACTCTCTAAATAAATAAGTTGGAGAAGTTATGTTTAATAATCTAAAATTAATTATTTTCAAGTATTTAGGATCTATGGGAAAGGAGAAAAGCTGAAAACATTTTTTCAAAACACAATGCAGAAAAGATTCACAGTAACTCATAAACGTCTAAATTGCCATATTTATTCATCTCATAAAAGTTGACTATTGCTTGAGAATGGTTTACCTAAAAAGTCTCAGATTTCTGAATACACAGTGAAAAATACCACTAAAAGCTGGGTTTTTGCATACCTCTGACAATCACGTGACAACCACAGCTGAGTACAAGTACTTCAATCAGCAGGACAATCAAAATTAACCACAGGTATAAATTAGTGACAAGAGATCAAACAGAGCTCCAAGAGCAAACCTGCTGTCCACCAGGGATGGTGCAAAAGAATCAGAAGGTGGGTAGAGATAGCTTCTAGGGAGGGATATTTTCTGAGCAGTGGTTGATTCAAGCCTAGACTGCTTAGCAGGCATACTCCACTCTTCATTGTTGTTGTTTTGAGGGGTGTGTGTGTGTGTGTGTGTGTGCGTGCGTGTGTGTGTGTGTCAGATATTTTGGTCCAGGAGAAATAAAGTGGCACTCAGTTTCCCACAGGCTGGCATTTCTTAATGACCATCTCAGCAAGGATCCCAAAATAAATCAACCACCTGGAAAGCTCACGCACCCTTAGATAGATGTTCCTAATAATTATCTAGTGCTTGGGTTAATAGAGAAAACAAGAACATACTTCTAATCAAAGTGAAGCACCCTTTTGAATCCCAGACATCCAAAAAGCTACCTGGTAGGTCATTCAATTTGTTTTTCTCCTGGAAGTTAAAAACATGGACTCTATGATAGTAAATCTAAACATAAAACTAAAAAAAAAGTCTAAATTCCAAGTTATAAAAATACATTAAGACCAACATTTTTAAGAAGAAATATGCCAAACATAAAGCATTGCAAATAACACATTTGTTAAGGAAAATCAACTCTATCGTTATAAACATGTAGTTTGTAAAGTCTAAAGTGGTTCCATTGTGTCAATTTTAAATAAGCTCAAAGTTCCCTGGAAAATATATCATTAGAGTGGCTCCTTTTTGAGAGAAAGTTAAGCATTGTTCAATGGGTTTACCTGAAGCCACACCTGCCAACAGCCAGTATCCTTGCCTTGAATTTCTGAATCAACTCTGTTGGTATACCACAGCAAATTGACCAGCACCAGGTAGATGTTGGTCATCTAAAAAACTTGAGATTTTCAAAAAGACACAACAAAAATAAGAAAGAACTATTTTAGAGAAAGGATCCTGGCAATGGCAACACTAAAAACAGTTAATGCTCCAGGCTTCTATCAATAAACAGTCTCACTGCTCTGATAGTTTTAGATAAGGTAGGAAGAAACATGATGATTATAAACTCAATTCCCCAATAATAATTTATGGAGACATTAGAGACATCATCAGAGAAGCACCAGGTTCACTGGCTCCATGAAGACCCAGCCTGGGAGAACCTATATAGTCCTTCAATCACAGGGTTAATCTAAAAGGTATGTAGATAAAGAAGGCAGAATTAGAGCTAATTTCCTCAAGAAATTCATGTCAGTCTACATTATTCTTAGCAATAACCTATCAAGATAATTTAACACCTCGTTGGTCAAAGGCTGGACCCAAAACATAACTATCAGTGGCTTAGTATCAGTTTAAGAACCATAGAGCATCATCAAAATGAAAGTTGGGATTAAAATTATTCACCTTCATCCTTCAGAAGATATGAAGTTGAGTGAGCCTGCTTCAATGTCATAGAATCTTAATTAAAAGCAACTGAAATAAAAATAAATAAATAAGAAAAGATGCTCAACTTTATTAGTCATCAGGGAACAAATTAAAACCATGTATGATACCATTGTATACTACCAGAAAGGCTAAAATGAAAGATTGGCTATATGAAAAGTTGGGGAAGATGAGGAACAGTAAGAACTCTCAAACTAATGAGGTGTAAATTGATTCAACTACTTTGGAAAAGTGTTTGGCAGTATTTAGTAAAGCTGAACATATGCCCAATGTTTCAGTATTCTACTTCCAGGGACAAATGTTCACCAAATTACTTCTAATATTAGATTGTTGTGAAGAGTGCTGCTATGAATATTTTCACAAAATATTCAGAAGTTCAAAAACAGGCAAAACTAATCAATGGTATTAGAAGTCAGGATAATGCTACCCTTGTGGCAGAAGCAAGGAGGGGCTTCTGAGTGATGGTAATATTCTGTGTCTCCACACTGGTTACATGGGTCTGTTCACTTTATAAAAGTATTTTTAATTGTGTACTTATAGTTTGTATACTTATAATTATATACTTATGATGGTATTTATGCTATATGCTATGGACAGAATTGTGTCCACCAAAATTCATATGTTGAAGTCTTAACCTCCAATGTTATTGTATTCAGAAATGGGGCCTTAGGGAGGTATTAGGTTTAAATGAGATCATGTGAGTGGGGCCCCATGATGGGATTAGTGCACTTATAAAAAGAGTTACCAGAGAGCTTGGCTTCTCTCTCTCTGCAATGTAAGTGAACAGCAAGAAGGTGGCTGTCTGCAAGATAGGAAGAGGGCTTTAATCAGGAAATGAATGAGACACCACCTTGATCTTGAACTTCCTAGCCTCCAGGACTACAAGAAGTATATGTCTGTTTAAGTGACCAGTCTACAATATTTTGTTATACCAGTCTGACTATATTTCAATAAAACTTTACTTAGAACAAAACAGCAATAAAAAAGCAACTATAAATACTAGAAAAATGGTCCAAAAACAGAATACACTTGAAAACTAATTTCAGTACAGTGTCTTGTGTTATTAGTGAGGGATTATTGTTGAGACCTTCTCAAATTCCCAAGTTTGCAAATACCACTTTAGAGAAAAATAAAGCCCCATTGGAATATGGTACTAGGAACGGACAAGCACTTGCTCCATGACTGGTTCTGGACACCAGCTTTCCAATCTTTGAACTCAAATCTTTTTTTCCTTTTTTATTAAATTTATTAGGGTAACACTGGTTAATAAAATTATACAGGTCTCAGGTGCTCAATTCCATAATACATCATCTCTACATTGTATTATGTGTTCATCACCTGAGGCCAACTCTCTTTCCATCACAATTTATCCCCCTTATACTCTTCTCTACCTCTCCCTCCACCAGCAATCACTGTTTTCTATGTCCATAATGAAACTCACATCTTTGTTTTAGTAAAATTACAAATGGCTACCTGTTTGAGTCTCTCTCTCTCTCTCTCTCTCTCTCTCTCTCTCTCTCTCTCTCTCACACACACACACACACACACACACATATCCTATTACTACAATGTAATGCACAAAGATGCCAAGTTTACTATACAAGGTTTAGGAATATAAAGCAAAACCAGAGGAACAATAAATAAATTGGGCAAAAGGATCATCATGGGTCACAAACTAATTATTAGTGAAATATAAGATGCCTTTTATGAAAAGTTTGAATTAGAAATATATATACCTGGTTAATAAAACTTGGACTTTCATATGAGAAAAAAAAAAAAAAAACAATGACAGTGGGCTCTAGTAATGGGAATGGACTGTCAAGGTCTGGAACCAATCTTTTGGTCATCCTAGACTAGATAGTCACTAAAGGATGATACTAAGTTTGGGTGAAAAACATTTTAGCAAGTGGTGGAAACCATGTGATTATCATAAAAATAACACTGTAAGCAAAAACTAAAGTTATCAGAGTGGTTAGCTACTATGGGGGCAGCTGTGCAAGGTGTTCAGGAGCACTCCAGACTGCCCAGATTTAACCTGGCTCCACCCATTTAGGAGCTCCACTTCCTTGGCATTGGGGAAGTTACTTAACTTTTTCATGTCTCAGTTTCCTCATCCATACATAAGGTGATATTATCCCCCATGTGACCACTGTGAGTTAACTGAGTGAATATATGTAAAGTATGCTTGCCATTTAGTAAACAATATACACACATGGGCTTTTATTACAAAACAAGAAAAACCTTTGAGATTCTTAGATCTAGTGAATAGGACTTCCCGAATAGCTTTCCATCCTGGCTTATGATAGAGGAAAAGAAAGGAGAAAGCAAGTTCAGTTGTGGGGTGGTTTCCGGGAACCCCCAACCCCAGAGCACTTCTCTCACTTGCTCAGAGACACCAGAAATACCTAAACACATTTTACAACAAGAAAGCCTTGAAATCACAATAGCTCCTTAAAGCAGCTCTTCAAATTTAATTTTATTCACACTATGAAGTAACTGTTGCAGTCAGTACACTTTCCAAGCACTAATTTGAAAACTGGAATACAGAGGACCCTAAGGCACTGGACACATAAAAGGAGAAAACAGAGTCTCAAAAAAGAAGCTAGTGTCCTGGCCTGTGTGGCTCAGTTGTTTGGAGCATAGTCCCATAAACTGAACAAACAGTAGACAACAGATCGATGTTTCCTACCCTTTCCCCCTGTCTTCCCCTCCCTCTAAAATCAATAAGCATGTCCTAAGGTGAGAATAAAAAAGAGAGATAGAGAAGAAGTTAACGATGTTAGTCACCAACTTTTTTTTTCTATAATCATGTCTATAAGACATGAAACTATTTTCCTTATAAAAAAGAATTTAAAGAAGTTATGTCTGTAATACAAGTCCCCCCAAAACACTTCTCTTCAATCATTTGCATTTATTAAGAGTGTATAACCTTGAATGAACAGACACTAATTATGATGACCTCACATGTGCTGTGACTGTATAAATACAAGTTCAGTATTAAACACTGAGACTAACAAAGAAAGCCACAGAAAAATGCATGTGCATAATTTTAACTCTAACAGATACAGAACTTCCAGTCAAGAGGTGGCATAGGTAAACACAGCTCACCTCCTTTCACAACCACATCAAAATTACAACAAATTATAGAACAACCATCACTCAGAACCATCAGAATTTGAGTTAAATGGAAGTCTGACAACTACGGAATTAAAGAAACCACATCCCTCCAGACTGGTAAGAGGGGCAGAGAAAAAGAATGGGCTAGTCCCACATTCATATGTGGTGGAAAAATTCAGGAGGAATATCTTGGGAGCAAAGAGTCCCACCCCCACACCAGGCACCCTAATCCATGGTTCCAGGACAGGAAGATATGTCCCCATAACCTCTGTCTGCAAAAACCAGCAGGGATTGAGTCAGTGGAAGAAATTGTTGGAATACCAAACAGTTCCACTTAACGAACCCACAAATGGACTTACTCAGACTCAATGCTACTGAGCTCCAGCACTGGGGTAGCAGCTTGAAAGGCACCAGTGGCATACAGGGAGAAACTGAAGTGTTTGGCATCAAGGCAAGAGCTCAGAGACAGCTTTCTCCCAGACAGAAAGGTGGGAAGAAGCCACGGTCCCTTTTCTGAACTCTTCCCCAACAGAGCCACAGACCAGCAGGTGAGTGCTATATCTGATACTTCATCAACCTGACTAACACTTTTGTCCCACCCGGGAGATGCTCTGAGGCTCTGTCCCACCAATTTACAGCTGTTAACAGTGGCTTTTCTACATGAATGGCTGGCCTTGGCTCATGCTTCACAATTCCTAAATCTTCTCAAACAAGCAACAGCCAGCCTCAGTGAGCCCCCAGCCCCTGGACCTCTTGCTAAGTGAACCCAGGCATGGCACTAGCAGCAACCAGCCTAGATTTACAGATTGGCTTTGCCTGGTAATCTCCAAGCCTAGCACAAGTAGAAGCCATCTCAGATTGCTTTTTAGCTCAGTCAGGGTGGCCCCAGGCAGAACACAATTTGGGACTGACCTTGGCCTGCAGCACCTGGGAAACCCCAGGACCTGTGCACCCAGTGGGTAGCTACAGACCACATCTGAGCACCACCACCCTGCATCTGTATAGCTGATCCTCCACAGAGGGTGGATGTTGGTGGTCAGTGGTCACAGCCAGTCCTTGTGGCTCACTATCCTGGGTAAATTTCTCCCATTGACCTTCCAACATCAACCATGGCTCAACTACAAGAAGAGAGTGTACTGAGCCCACACAAATGGCACATCTTGAGTACCCAGCTTGGGTGATAGAGGGGGCTGTACCAGTGGACCCTACTACATTAGGCCACACTACCAAAACACAGAGTGAAAACAGTGGTACCTAATATATAGAAACAAACACAAGGAGGCTGCCAAAATGAGGAGACATAAAACATGGCTCAAATGAAAGAACAGATCAAAATTCTAGAAAAAGAACTAAACAAAATGAAGATAAGCAATCTATCAGATTCAGAGTTCAAAACACTGGTTATAGGATGTTCAAGAAATTTAGTGAGGACCTCAACAGCATAAAAAAGATCCAATCAGAGAGGAAGGATACACTAATTGAAATAAAGAATGATTTAAATGGAAACAACAGTAGAGTGAATGAAGCTGAGAGTCAAATCAATGATTTGGAACATAAGGAAGCAAAAACCAATCAATCAAAACAACCAGAAGGAAAAAGAATTTAAAAAATTAAAAGAAAAACAAGAATAGTGTAAGCACCCTTGGGACAACTTCAAGAGGTGTGACATTCACATATTATAGAGATGTCAGAAGGAGAAGAGAAAGAACAAGAAATTGGAAATCTATTTGAAAAAATAATGAAAGAAAACTTCCCTAATTGATGAATGAAATAGACATGCAAGTCCAGGAAGTACAGAGAATCACAAACCAGATGGATGAAAAGAGGCCCACTCTAAGACATACCATAGTTAAAATGCTAAAAGTTAAAGATAAAGAGAGAATCTTAAAAGCAGCAAGAGAAAAGCAGTTAGTTTCTTACAGGGAGTTCCCATAAGACTATCAGTTGATTTCTCAAAATAAACTTTGCAGGCTAGAAGGGACTGGCAAGAAATATTCAAAGTCATAAAAAGCAGGGACCTATGGCCAAAATTACTCTACCTAGCAAAGCTGTCACTTAGAACTGAAGGGCAGATAAAGAACTTACCAGACAAGAAAAAACTAAAGGAGTTCATCATCACCAAACCATTATTATATGAAATGTTAAAGGGACTTATTTAAGAAAAAGAAGATCAAAACTATGAACAATAAATTGGCAATAAGTACATATCTCGCAACAATTGAATCTAAAAAACAAACTAAACAAACAAGGAAAACAGATAGAATCATGGATACAGAGAGTGTTTTTATACTTGCCTAATGGAAGTGAGGTGTGGGGGAATGGGTGAAAAGGTGAGGCAATTAAGAAGTTCAAATAGTTAGTTACAGAATATCCATGAGGATGTAACTACAGTATAGGAAATGGAGTAACCAAAGAACTTATATACATAACCCACAGACATGAACAATGGTGTGGGGATTGACTGAAGAAGTGGGAGTGGCTGGATATAGGGTGGCAAAGAGGGAAATATTGAGACAGCTATAATAGCATAATCAACAAAATATAATTTAAAAATAAAGTGTACAAGAGTGAAAAAATATAACAATACAAACCGTTGAAAACATGGACATATGTTTTTTATGTACTTTAAGTGTAAAAGTGGTATGTGATTAAAAATAACCACCCTTTTGGATAACACACATCTCCAGAAATGGAGCTGTGTAGCTTTTAAGGATGATATAGTAACTGGCTATACATATTGACCCCATAAGTTAGCAGGCCATCTCTCACTAAGAACTTTTTTATTTATTAACAATGAAGGCTTATGAAGCCCTTTCTAGAATGGTTGTTCAGTCCTGGAATCTAACTTCACACGACGCTTATTTTCTGTGTCTGCCTGAGGCAGTAATCCATCCCTAGACATCATCTGATGATCCTTTCCAGGTCTGTGGTTTTGCAATAAAGAGTTAACCTACTAGAAGGATAATCAACATGCAGAGAAAAATATCTTCACGCCCAACTGGAATCTCCAAATTATCCCCTCCTCAGAATTCAGGACTATTGTTCTCTCTTCAGCCAGGGGAAAAAAAAAAAAAAAATTAGTTGTAAATCTTTTATCCTTCCTGATTTCCACCAAGAGAGAAAAAATCAAACAATGCCTCTCAACATATTGAATTAAAGGTGGTTAACAGTAGGAGATTGGTAGAAATTATTATGACTCTACACAGCCACACTAAAATCATTAGCAAGGTAAGAAAAGGAACAATAAAGTGAACCAAGGAGATTCCAGGTAAATTATTCTAACCTTTTAGAATCTTGGCTTGGGGCAGAAAATGTGAAATTTAGATAAGGATATTCAGATTCTGCAGAACCCTTTAATAAAACACCCAACTCAACAACAATGTATTTTCCTGCTGTACCTGCAAACTGCAGTTAGTTTTTCCAGCAGTCATTATCTATATTTCCATTGAAGAAAGAGGGCCAAATAAAAAGGATTTTTTCATAAGGCAATTAAAGTATAACACAGATTAGGAGGAAAATGAAATGACTTTATTTTTTTCTATGTGAATATTTTTTCTAATACACCTCCTGTTGGATGCCTTTGGCAGAATATGAATGCAAGAAGATAACTTCTGTGAAGCAATTCTCTGAATTCCTGAGTAATTCAACCAAAAGTGAGACAGCTCTTAAGTTATCCAAGATATTATCTCAGACCAGTGCTTTGCCCTACTTTTTTTTACCAACCTGTCACAGAAATTTTCATTTATCAATTTTCCTATTTGAGACATGAATTCCTTTAGCTTTCTCCTTGAGTCTAAAATCTAATCAGTTAATAAATAACCTTTCCACTTCCAACTCTGGAAGTCATCTGGAATCTCTTCACCTTCTCATTTTCACCCTCTCACCTTCACACCAACCAGCACTGTTGATCCTCCTAACACACACACACACACATACACAGAGTGTACTAAAATATGTTGTTGAATATGTTATTATCCTTGTGGGAAGTCCCTTTTTTTCTCTTCTATACCCACTCACATTCCAGACCTTTAAGACAGAATTCAAGCTCAACTTCTTTAGGCAACTTCAAAAAAATGCTTACCCAAGAATATGTTTATTGATTTTACAAAGAGAGGAAGGGAGAAAGAGAGAAATATCAGTGTGAGAGAGGAACACTGGTTGCCTCCCGAACATACCCGACTAAGGATCAAACTTGCAACCTAGGTAAGTACCCTGACTGGGAATCAAATCCACAACATCTTGGTATACTGGGACGATGCTCCAACCAACCAAGCCACTGGGCCAGAACTCCAGGCAACTTTGCTGGATGAAACCTACTCCAATCCCTTAACACTCAAGTATCAAGGTCATATTCTATGCAAACAAATTCCAAGTCTTTGGTTGTAATCGATGTTGACTCTTTTTAACATTGCTTGAAATAACATGGCTCTTTAGTGTTTGGTTCTTGGTTTTGTCAGTCCCAACCCTTATTTCCACCCCAAGACCTCTCCATCGCCCCCCCAACACACACACATACACATATACATACACACAACAGATTGATCAAGAGCAGGAATCTCTTTGATTATTTTGTACCATTTCTTCCTTGTCTTTTCCCCCATCCTTCCCAGATTACCAAGTATACAGTACTTTAAGCACTATAGTTATTGAACAAATAAATATTTGTTCACCATTTTATTTGATAGCTAGAGACAGAAGAACATGAAAACTAAACTGCCAAATAAATAACTAATCCAATAGGCACCAGAAATGTCAACACCAATGGTTATCTTGAGGCTTGTCTTTGAGGGTAGGAGATAGAGCAGGAAGAATTTTAATCAATCTATATATTAGATTACACAGTTTCTCCACAAACCTTTGCTTGATTTTTTCCATCCTTCAAAGACCAGATTGTGACAGTCTTAGCTCTCTGACTCATCAGCCTCGAGACATGTCCTTTTTTCTGCTCTTCATTCTCTGCCAGAGCTTTTCCTCTGCAAATACCACAGATGTAACAGCTGGAATGCTCTAGAGAGCCACTATCAGAGCATTTACCCCACTGTCATGTGATTATGTATTTATATGTCAGTATCCTACAATTAAGGTTGTCAGGTTTAGCCAATTAAAATATAAGATTTTAGTTAAATTTAAATTTTGGATAACAACAGCAAATAATTTTTTAGTGTAAGTATCTCAAATTTTACATGTAACATACTTACACTAAAAAAATTTTTTTTGTTGTATATCTGAAATTCAAATTCAACTGAATTTCCTGTATTTAATTTGGGAACCCTACCTCAAATAGACTGGGACCATTGCTGTATCCACCACACCCATCTCGTCCCATGCTGTGTACACAGTAGACAGTCTGTAAATGTTTGTTGGATAAAAGCAAATAACTTTTATTCATGTTTAAATGGCATCAAGTGGCACTGAAAGTTAAATTTTCATAATAGAATGTTTAAAATAAAAAATTAAATTAGAAATTGTTTATTCTTTAACCCAATCAACATGGGTAGATTGTCTAAAAAAAGGATTCTCTTCAGAAAAAGTAAATGAAAACACATTCACTCTTTTTGAATAGCAGCATTACCCAAGTGATGCCCCTAAATGACATTATAAAAACTCAGAAAACTGAAGGCCCAATTCAGAGGAAGGGTGGCTGTCAGGTATGCAGCTGCGGGCATGCTGAGCTTTCCTAATAAGCATGTCTCACAGTTGCATTTCCCCCAAGGCTGCTTTATCTTTCTGCTTCCTACCCCAAAAAGTATCTTACAAGTCATATTTCTCAAAAGAGATAAGAAACATGAAAATCTACTACCATGTAGTTAGAATGAGATAAGGGAAATAAGCTATCTAGCGTCCAGCTTAGCAATGGAGAAAGAAATTAAGAGCCTGATACATTCCATAGGTGGAAAGATGAATAGAAGATAAATAAAATAGAAAAATTTCTTGAGGGCTGAAGTACATACTGAGAAGAATTTTCAAGGCTACAGAGAAGATCAGCAAAGTACTTGTTTATCATCACAACCCATTTTTATAGAATTGCAGATCAAAGGCTTCCTCATAAGACTTCCTTATTAATTATTCAGATACCTAAACCTTGTTAGTAAACCTGTCCTCCTAAGAAGCCACCTTTTGTATTGTTGTTGAAATTAAAAGCTATTCTTAATAATCCAAATACTATATGCAAATTTTTGAAAAGAAATAGTCTTTAGAAAGCAGAAAGAATGAACTTATATAACTCACTGTTCAGAAACATCATTAAAACGTGGCTTACTTCCCTAAAAAAAAAAAAAAGTTTCATTATACATCTCTAGGAAAAGAACACTAGCTAAAATGTAGAGGAACATGGCTTATATACTAGCCCTATTCATTAGTAGCTGTGGATCCTTGAACAAGTTTTTTCACCTCTTTGGCCTTGCCTTTAAAATGGAGATATAATGCTTACTATATAGGATGAACATCAGTTAACATCTGTAGAATACTCAGCACTGGCCTCAAGATATAGCTGTTTCCTTACTCATTCACACAGAGTATACCACTATCATCATCACCATCATGATCATCATGATCATCATCATCATCATCAATATTACTTCTAGTTACTGATTGCCGGCTATGTGCAAATTGCTTTACATACATTCATTATCAAGCATGGCAGACCTAGGATTCTCGTCCCTATTTTGTTGATTCTAAAAGTGCTGCCCTGTTTACTATACCACACTGCCTCTAAGAATAAAAATTCTTCCCTGAGCAGTATGGCTCAGGGTGTTGTTCTGCAAAGCAAAGGGTCTCCAGTTTAATTCTCGGTCAGGGCACATGCCTAGGTTGTGGGTCTGGAAGTGTACAAGAAGCAACCAATCAATGTTCCTCTCTCACATCTATGTTTCACTCCCTCTCTCTCTCCATCCCTTCCCCTCTCTCTACAAATAAGTAAATATTTAATAAAAATTCTATCATGGAAATCCCTTCACTTCAGCCTTATACTGTCTGTACTTTGGAGAATCAGAAGATTTATTTTTATTTAATAATAGGAAAGCTGAAGTCTTTAGAGGTATGAGAACAAACCACACCCACCTATGGAAATCAGGTGAGAAATTTTGATTTATCTGAAATACAGATAATGGGAACCTCCCCACAGGGACAATTCTGGGAGTGGTGAGGACAGCTTGAAGAGAGGAAAGGCACTTGCTATGGATGATTAGGGCCCTAGAGAAAAAAGTAAACACTTTCCATGGCAGCTGGAAGTCAATTACCAAGGCTGATAATGGATGAGAATTTGAAATATTGTTTACAAAAATTAAATGCCTCTGGAGTTTAGGTCTTTATTTTATTATTTTAATTATTTTTTTAATCCTCACCTGAGGATATGTTTATTGACTTTAGAGCAAGAGGAGAGGGGAGAGAGATAGACACCAATGTGAGAGAGGAACATCAATCAGTTGCCTCTCATATCCACCCTGACTGGAGGTTGACCTGCAACATAGGTTATGTGCCCTGATCAGGGGTCAAACCCACAACCCTTTGGTGTACAGGACAATACTCCAACCAGTTGAGCCACACAGCCAGGACAAGATCTTTTTAAATCAATGTATTTTCCTCATTTGAAACCAAATGTTTCAGAATCTCAAAAATGACATACCCAAACTTACACCTCGGATGCACTCACACAGGTGTACAGAAATGTTCAGACAAGGAAATTTATTACAGTGTTTTTTAATAAGAGCAAAAAAATTGGAAAGAATGCAAATACTATATGCAAATTTTTGAAAGAAAAATAGTTTCCGCCAATAGGAAACTAGTTAAATAAAGTATTGTTTCATCCATTACAACAAAACACTCTGCAACAGCAAAAAAGAGTGAAATAAACCTTTATATGCTGGTATGGACAAACTCTAGAGCCCAATATGGTACCTTTGTGTGACTTAAGAAAAGGGACCCTCTTCCAGGCGGACCAGTCTTCTGCCAGAGAACATAGTTTATTGAATTTCAGCCCCAATCCCCCCTCAGCCAAGTGCTTGGTACACTACTATATATGGTAAGCTCTGCCAAAGATGTATTAAGGGGAGAAAAGGGAAGTAGGTGTAATTTGAAACCATGTATGTGCTGCTTTAAAAGCATATACACAAATACTAAATATATACTTTTATGCATAAAATATTTTTGGAAGAACACTCAAGAAATTGGTAACAATAATTACCTCTGAGAAGAGAAAACAAGGGCTGTGGATGGGGGATGATATTTCACTGTATTCTTTTCTGTTAATATTTTTTACCCTGTGCATGTAACTTTCCCAATTGAAAAAAAGAATTCTATTCTTTTCTAAAGGCAAGCCCAGAGACAATTGAGGCCAAGGTCCATGGCTAAGGCACTTATGCTACCTGCTCTTCCACACAGCTGGACTGCCCAGCAGCCGACATGGTGTCCTGGCCCAGTTCATCTCCTGTGGCTTCCATTTATTGGTGTACAGCATAGATTTTTAAAGTATTTTTTTGAGCTGGAACATGGTTTGCTTTTATACATTTCTCAGCAATGACAGCTTTCCAAATTATTTTCATTGGATGCTTTTCATTTTAGCCCAATACCCAGCCTGATACAAGACAACTATGAACTCTTTTTTTCATCTTTGCAAACCATGATGGGAGACTAGCATACCGACAGCCAGACATGCAGCAGCCTCTGAAAATGTAGGTTTCTGGGTAGAGTTTGTGGACTGTGTGTTCAGCTTTGTGCTTCTGCGCACAAAATAAACTACTCTGGAGGATGATAATTGATAAAAAACAGTCATGGTTCCAAGGACTCTGGTTAAGATCCACACTTGATCTGGACTGTTTACTAGCAGTGCAATCCTGGGCAAGTTCCATATATACTCTGCCTCAGTTTTATCATCCAAAAATTGGGACTAATAATACTTCCCTCAGATGGTTATGTGAGATAATGCATGTGCCACAAATAGTTACCACCCAACAAATGTTTGCTGTTACGACTGTTGTCTTGCCATAAGGTGGTTGTTATCTACTTGGAAAGAGGAGACAAACAATTACATGATAGTAACCACAAATTCATTATCATCTGAGCAATTAACCCACACTTATGAAATGTGATCTCATTCAGTACATTATCTTGAATAAATACATCAATACTATATGCTATTTGAGACTGAAAATAAGTTACATTGGAATACCACATGTCCTTTATGTGGTTGCTTGGATTTAATTTTTATTTCATCATAAAATTACCTATTATTAAAAATTGGCAGAATAGTGAAAAACAGACATGAAAAAAGTAATCATTTAAATTTTCACTCCAGAGAACTATTGTTAACATGTTAATATATTTCTTTCCAGTATTTTACTTGTATTTTAATATTTAAAATCATATGGAATATACAATTTTCTATCCTTTTTCCTGTTTAGGCTTTTACCAAAGTGTTTTTCCCAATATTATTTCAAACTCTTTATAAATGTCACCATTTTATTTGGTTAATATTCCATCTGTTTTTGGTGAGCCTATTTTGATTCTCATGTGTATCTGCAATCATTTCTTGGTCTTTCAAAGAGCATAAACAGAGTTTAAGGGCCACGAAACTAATACTAAATCTTAATTCAGGATTCTACTTTGGATACAATTTTCTCACCTCACAAGAACCAACCATCTTACCTTAAGAATTTGATAATCTCTGGCTGCTGTGACTCAGTGGATTGAGCATCGGCCTGCAAGCCAAGTATCGCTGGTTCGATTCCCAGTCAGGGCAAATTACTAGGTTGCACGTCAGGTCCCCAGTTGGGGGCATGAGAGGCAACGACACAGTGATGTTTCTCTCCCTCTCTTTCTCCTTTCCCTCTCTCTAAAAATGAAACAAATAAATTTTTAAAAAATAAAATAAAATAAAGGATGTCCAATTTAAAAAAAAAATCTGATAGAAACCATCTCTGCTTTGAATCCTATCCATTTTTTGTTTTGTTTTTAAGGCAAAGGAAAGAGGTGCATTATTCTTATTAGTGTTTATACAAGATATGTTTCATGGTTCCTTCCCACATCCTCTTCTATGGGAAACTGCCTACCTACAGACCTGTGGAGGAATGCTGGCCATGTTTTGTAATACTTGGCCTTACTATCCAACACACACACACACACACACACACACACACACACACACACACACACATACTGACCACACCTGACTGAACCCTGGGTGGACTTTGACCCAATATCGGTGACCAATGACCTATGAGCCTGAGTGACTCGACTTGAAAATTAGATTTCTCTCTTAATAATTTTCATTTGGGAATTGAAATGACAGGGGCAAATATCAATGATGGCAGCAACTGGATTTGTGTCAGAACCAAAGAGGCCTTAGTCATCTGAACTACAATAAGCCAGAATTCTGGAAGACTAAAATCTTTAAATAAGCTGACCTAATAGGGAAAGGAACATAGAGAGATATTTACAAAAAAGTAGAGATACTGCAGATCTTCCAAATAACTTCCTGATGGACACAACTGAAATTTTAGCTAAATTTTTTTAAATTTCTTTAAATGTATCCATGAGCCGGATAAAATAAAGTTTTCTGAAGATCCTTTCCCTTCGCCCTTGCAAATACAGCAGAGCATAGACCCTGGCTGGTAAGTGAATGCCAAAACTAGCTTTCACCTTGAAAGTTTCTGCCGAACCCTGGAGCATTTGAGCTTCTGTTTTGAGGCCAGCACAGGGCTAGAGACCCACCGAAGATGAGCAATCTACATAAAGACCCCCTCATAGAATGTTGGAATCCCAGTGAGCTACACCTTTAATATACAAATGAATGAGCAATAAAACCTGTTCTATAAAAGATGGCAGCAAGGATCATGTCTCTCTTGATCTTGGTGCTGAGTGGCTGATTAAACAATCTCCCATGAGTGTTCACATACTACAGTCCCCACATGGCTTTCAGTCCAAATTCATGCTAGCTGTGTAGTCTAAAAAACTTTAAGCAGAGAGTGTAACTCCTGGAGTGCCTGGAATAGTAGTCCCAACTTTCACGTAGGTCTCAAAGGACTCCCACAGATACGCCTTCAGAAAAACATGCAACTCTCAGGCAAAAACCACAAACTACACAAAGGGAAACCATGTGGGGAAATGCCATACAGATCTTGAAAGAGAATTGCCTTCACCTTGCAGTTCCTGGCCTTGAATAACCAAGTAATTCTCTTTAATGCTCCAATACAGTCTTCTTTTATTTGATCAAATTTTACAGAGACTTCAGTCTTTAAAAAAAATCACAACTCCTTTGTTATGAGTTTTTGTCCCTAAAGAGCAGGCTGAGAGCTTGGATAGTAAGGACAGCGTTAGCAAGGGCTCTATTGCCGCTAATCACCATTGTCTTTGCTGTTACTGGTTTCTGAACTGCACCCTGCAGCCTTAATCCTTTGTCATCACCAGGTGCCAGTGATCTTATGCATCTCTCTTTATATCTATTTGAATGACACACTGGATGAACAGAGGGGTTTACTGTGTCTAAGTGGGACTTGCTTGCAGAAGAAATGTATTAGGAAACTCTTGAGGGAAATCTAGTTTATGCTAATCAAACACAATTTGGGTGATTGTAAATGCCTGGGAATTAAGGAGAGTGAAACCAAAGAGGAAAAGGACCAGCTACCTAATTCCCAACAAGGATTGAATGCAAGAAATAACCAGTCTTATCGTTTTAGACACAATGGGAAATAATCCAAGCCAAAAGTCTGGTCTATGCAGATAAATCTTTCACAAAAAGGTGAATAAAGCAACTGTTAATCAGCCTTTAAAAATGTAATATGGCACTATGCCGAAAGATGGCATTTTGTAAACCTGTGCTCTTCTCCTGGGAATGACCACACAGTTTCAAATCCCCAGGCCTATCGATGGGGATAAAAAATGTCTCCCATTCTCCAGAGAACTCTCTGTAGGATGGCTGCCAGCTGCTGCTAAGACTGCTTTTTTTCTTGAAATTCTCACCCACACTTCTGTTTGTAATCCCACTAAACAAACAGACTGCCTGGTTGTTGACAAGAGTCTGATGAGCAGACATTCAGGAAGTGGCAGGGAGACAGAATGGAGCAGAACTCCTGACCTTCCTTGCAGGCTGAATTAACAGTTTGGTTAATGCAACTAATCACAAGGAGAGAAGATGTGCTCTGCAGCTAAAGCCTCTGCCTTCTAAGCTTCTTCTCTTTACACTGTGAGGAACTATTTTAGGTTAATTGGACTTTTATCTGAAACGCCCAGTTGTGTGACCCTTCTTTGTTCTGTACTGGCAAACCGAGGCACAATCATTTTCTGCTGAAGGTCAGGTACACAGTGATATTTGAAAACAATTCATCATCAGGCATTAAGAAAGTGAGAAGAGCATTCTACTTCCTCCTCTCCATGTTGCTAAGCCATTTTCAATTTCCGATTAAGTGAAAATTTTGAGTCTAGTAGTAGTGATTCTGTCAAAACATTAAATTAGGTATTCTTCAGTTGCAAATAAGCATGGGCAAAATTGATCTGATCTGTATTATACAGGATCAGTTTGGATACTGGGGCATTTAGGTTACTATGGAGTTATTACATATTTCATTTGATATCTCAGCAGAAGACTTTTTGTCTCCTTTCTCAATTTGCTTCATTTTTAAAAAAACTAGTTTTGCCCTGGCTGCTGTGGCTCAGTGGATTGAGTGTTGGCCTGCAAACCAAAGGTTCACCAATTCGATTCCCAGTCAGGGCACATGCCTGGGTTGTAGGCCAGGTCCCTGGCTGGGGGCAGGCAAGAGGCAACCACACGTGGATATTTTTCTCCCTCTCTTCCCCTCTCTCCAAAAATAAATAAATAAAGTCTTTAAGAAAAATAAAAAGACCTAGTTTTCTCGGATTGGAGAAACCGGCCCTTCTTCAAAGGTCTGATTTGAAGTACTGTGATTCCTAATCTTGTTTCTAGAACTCCCAAAGGAGAGGAAATGTATCTGTCCATGAACACAGAAATGTGTTTACACACATGTACACACAAACACACAAAGTTAAGAATAAAAGTATACTTTTAAAAGGATGCTGCTTGGAGTTTGGCTTTGGTAATTTCTGATTCAGCAAGCCAGTTCACTAATTTAAATCACCAAGTATTTATAAAACATCTATATGTTCAAAGCATTATTATGCTGTGCCAATAAAGTCAAATAGCAGCCAAAGGGAGGGATCTAAAAGTAGTTGAATTTTATGAATTTCATCACCAAGGGTCTCAAACAAAAACATGGTCATTTTTTGTTTGATCTGTGAATTGTGATTTAGTTGAATGGAAAGCTTCCTTTGTATTCCTTATCAGATAATATACTCTACACCTTTGTTTATCACTGAGAATCCATTCCTACTGGAAAATAAAATGTCATTTTTTCTGACCATTATCATTAATGACAACAAACTCTGAACAGATGAAAGGTGTTAAGGTCTAATGGAAAAGTCTGAACATACAAGAGGAGCTGGAGAAAGCTCTGGATGCAAAGGGGCAGCATAAGGGTGTTTTCATGACATTGAACTGCTCTGTGGCCTAACACAGTAATTACAAGGGTCTATGTATATGTACAAACTCATAGAACTATAGCCAATAGAAGTGAACTTTACTGCATGTAAATTTCTTAATGGATATTTCTAATGCATAAGAGAAATGCAGAGACGGATTTACTGTGAAGCTCAAGCTTCAGAGCCCTCTAGAGCACAGCTCCTTTCAAGGCCTTGTACCTAGTTTGTACTCTTTTTCATAGAGAGGGCCATACCCAGAACTATATAAGATTCAGAACCTATAAAACTTGGATTCTACCCTTGAAGGTATGACTCTAAAGTAATTAAATTTATTTCTATAAGTCAAATATCAGGAAAGTTAAGCAATAGGACGGGGGGGGGGGGGGTCGGGGGAGTGCCGAATGCTGGGAATTCAAAAGAAAAGTAATGACTGAGAACTAGAGAGGTTGGTGAGATTTGGATTGAGTCTTTGTAATGAAGGGTCTGACTCCATCTCTGATATCTGACTGCTGAGAGCTTTCAAGCACCATCACTTTGATACCCTTTTTGCCCCACATCTGGATAAACCAATAAGAAAGTTGGTTATCTCCTCCTTTGGTGCTGGCAGTAGGTTCAAACCCTGGCCCGGTGGGCTCCCTCATCCCAACCCCACTTCATAATCACAGTAAAAATGGAGCCAGTCTTCTTTCCCTGCTCTCTCTCAAGCCAATTTCAGACCACTTGGGAGCCTGCCTCACTCTCCACAGGAAGTTCCAGTATGTGAATAATAAGTCTTTTCATACTCTCCTAGCACATGGGTGCCTCATCAGTCTTGACACCAAAAGCAAACTTTGATTAGGAACCCAAAATTGGATAATGGGTCCATCTTGTTCATTTCTGCAAGGTAAAAATCTATATAATTTAGATTTATATTGAAAACCTATATAATTTAGGGCACAAAGCAAAAAAGAAGGGCATTTTAGGGAGAGAAAATTGCTTACACAAAGGCATAGAGATGGAAAAATGAAAACTGTATCTGCAGGATAGTGTAACTGAAACTGAAAGTTTGCACAGATGAGTTGGGGGGTTGGTAAGATGGGGTGGTAGGTAGGGGTCTTTGAACAAGTTAAGAAATGCAATTTTTTTCTTTTATACATCAAGAAACTACCAAAATTTTGTGTGTATGTGTTTTTTTATAGGGAGATAACAGAGACAAATAAATATTTTAAGATTACCTATATGGTTATGGAACATAAAATGTGTTGGAGCCAGGGAAGTCACAGAAGAAAGATGTCATATTATTCAAGCACAGGATGAGGAATGCCTGGATTATTGCACTGTCAATGGGATGGGAAGGAAGGAAGAGACTGTTTATACATGGTGGAATAGACTCTAAAAACATAATCTTAAGGACTACAAAAAAAAAGTCTCAAGCTGTTTTTTATAATTATTTTGTTAGTAGTAATGTTGGTATTGATATTCTGACATGATGTGTGTACTGTGGGGGAAAAGAAATGTGCAATCATGATATTCTAGTTCTATTATTCTAGTGACATTGAGAGAGGATTCTCAGTGTAGAAGAAAGTATAGAGGTAAGATCAAATATATTAAGTAAGAGCTTTGTTGTACTAAGATTGAGCTGGAAATATCATTATGAACTCCTAATTTTATCTTAACAAAATAAATATCTTCTAATTCTTCCCACTGAAAAGTCCCACCACAATGATTCAATAGCAATGAGTATCCTCACGCTAGGATTTTGTCTCCAAATACCATTTTCAACTAAAAATAACTAGGGATCCTTAGAGAAATGTTTGATTTGAGGTCTGGGGCAAAGAAGATAGAAGTTGATCCTAGAAGATCTTGCCATAACAGATAGCAAGAATTTTATCAACTGGAGTGTTCGAAGGACTCAGGAGCATACCTGAAGAGGCTCCCACTGGCCAAAGATGAGAAAATTAGAACATCTTTACCCTAGAGTATCTGAAGAACTTGAAACAGAAAGTCTCCAGACAAGAAGAATCAGACAGAGAAGAGGATGGAGATGCAGTACTGAGCTGAAAACAGAGGGACCATATGAAAATTTTCATTCTGGATGCTTAAACTCCAGCCTTTTCCATTGCCAACAACAGAACACAGGGAGCAAGTCTTACTCACCCGTAGGCAGGAGAGGGTAGTAACCTTCTCTGGAGGAAATGAACCTGAGGAGACAATACATGCTCACATGTTGGGAATTCAGTTAAAAAGCTCTATACTCCCCAATTGTCCCACAGCACAATCTGTCAGCTGATTATCCCCACATTTACAAAGAGCTTATGATTAGCTTTTTAGTGCCCTCTTCTTAACTATAAATGAACAAAGATTACCGGACATTAGAGGATAGCCTTGAATGTGAGAAATCAAAATTAACTGAGGAGGGAGAATGGACACAGAAACAATGCAGAGAGCAGAAGATAATTTCAATGATATTAAAATTAATAGTTTCAGAGAAGAGAAAGTAACAGCAAAATTGACAAACCCAATTGGGGAATTGGCAAATAAGGTGTAGGAAAACAGGCAGTTCACCAACAAAAACAAAGAGATTGGCATTAAAAGAGAAAAGATAAGAAAATTAAAGAATCAATCCACAGATCTAGATTAATAAGAGAGGAGAGAGAAAACAATAGAAAAGAAATAGTCAAAGAAATAATTTAAGAAAAGTTTTAAGACTACTGGGCATGAGTCTCCAGATTAAAAGCCAATGAAATTAACAAAAGAAAGACCTGCACTGTGAAATTTCAAAACACTAAAAATAAAGATGTTGAAAAGTTCTGGGGAATGGAATGAGGGGGAGAACAGATTATATATACCATGGATCACAACACGAAATGGCATGAGATTTCTAAGAGCAACACTGAATTTAGAGGACAATGGAGTAATGTCTCAAAAATTCTGAATGAAAATGATTTTTGGTATAAAATTCTCAACCCAAATTATTAGTCACATGTGAGTATAAAGGCTTTTAAAATTAATACACTTTATTTTTAGAACAGTTTTAGGTTTACAGAAAAAATGAGCACAAATATATACAATCCTCATATATCCCTTTCCCTCATCTTCCCCACCTTCCCCACCACAACCACACAGTCTCCCTTATTATTTACATCTTACACTAATGTGATACTTTTGTTATAATAGATGAATAAAAATTGATAGATTACTTTTAATTAAAGCTCATAGGGTTCTCTCGTTGTGTTGTATATTCTTTGGGTTTAGACAAACATATGAGTCATGTATTCAGATGAAGTACTTTGACTGCCTAAAAATTCCGTATGTTCTACTTAGCCATTTCCTCCCTCCCCCTAACCCCTGTCGATCATTGATGTTTTTACTGTCTCTGTAATTTTGCCTTTTCCAGAATGTCATATAGTTGGAATCATATGGTACATACCCTTTTCAGACTAGCTTTTCTCATTTAGCAA
Source organism: Furipterus horrens (assembly GCF_987537825.1). Lineage (NCBI taxonomy): Eukaryota > Metazoa > Chordata > Mammalia > Chiroptera > Furipteridae > Furipterus > Furipterus horrens. The sequence goes on along the minus strand of NW_028327176.1, from coordinate 131,693,483 downwards.
TATGCATTTAAGTCTTCTCCATGTCCTTCATGGCTTGATAGATTTTTTAAATTTCTAAATAACTTTTTAATGTATGGATGTTCTACAGTTTATTTATCCATTCGCCTGTTGAAAGACATCTTTGTTGCTTCCAAGTTTGGACAATTATGAAAAAACTGCTATGAAAATACCATATGATATCACCTAATACAGGAACTAAAGAACAACACAAACAAAGGAACTAAATAGAACAAAGAGCAGAATAGCAGTCAATAGGGGGGAGGGGAGAGGGAGAGAAGGGGGATAAGTAAGGGAAGGGTTTAGTCAAAGAACCCGTATAAATGACTCATGGACATGGACAACGGGGAGGGATATGATTGTGGGAGAGGGGGTGGGTTGGGTGGGGGAGAGAAATTGGGGGAAAAGGGGACAACTGTAATTGAAAAACTAAAAAGGAAAAAAAAGAAAAAAAAACTGCTATGAATATTTACATGCAGGTTTTTGTGTGGACATAAATCTTCAACTCTTTTCAGTAAATACCAGCTAGTGTGATGGCTGGATCATATACTAAGTGTCTTCCAAAATGGCTATACCATTTGCATTCCCACCAGCAATGAGTGAGAGTTCCTATTGCTCCACAACTGTACAGAATTCGGTGTTTTCATATTTTGGATTTTGGTCATTCTCATAGGTATGTAATACTACCTCATTATTGTTTTAATTTGCAATTCCTTAATGACATATGATCTTGAGTGGCTTTTCGTGTATTTATTTGATATCTGTATATCTTCTTTGGTTAGGTATCTATTCAGATCTTTAGCTCATTTTTGAATTGAACTATTTACTTTCTTTTTTCTTTATTTTTTATTGTTTACACTATTACAGTTGTCTCCATTTTTTCCCCTTTGCCCACCTCCAACCAGCCCCCAAACCCTCTCCCTCAGGCCAACCCCATACCATTGTCCACGTCTATAGACCATGCATATATGTTCTTTGGGAGTTCTTTATATATTTTGGACACACATCCTTCATCAAATAAGTGTTTTACAAATATTTTCTCTTCATTTGTATTTTTATTCTCTTACACAAAGACATTTTAAACAAGCAAAATCTAGGAAATTAATCGCCTTTGTTCCTTTTCTTAGGAAGTTACTAAAGAATGTGCTCCCAACCAAATGAGAGAGAGAACTTAAAAGAAGGAAACATGGAATCCAAGAAGCAAAGTCCAACATGAGAACTAGCCAAAAGGAATTTCTAGATTGACAGCATAGAAGATTCCCAGGACAATCATTATGAGTAAGAATGGAGCAGTGGTCTCATTTTTACATTAGCCTTTTAAAATTTCTAGTTTTGATTATGATTCATAATATGCACACTACTTTATTACATAAAAACACATTTATAAACAAATAAATAATGTAAGTATTATAAGTATGTACTTTAAAAAAAAGTATAATAGTCCATCATTTAAAAAATCTACAGGCTCCTAGCCTAGGGAGAAGCAGTCTAGAAAGGAGCAGGAGGTCAGAGGCGTTTAAAGAAATTTCACAGAATAAAATAGAAGTAATAAATTATATGACAGGTTTCACCATGTGGAAAATTGTATAGAAAGACATTTTACAGAGCTATTAGAAGGTAGAAAGACTTAACACATGTCAAAGAAATTTATGCAAATGATTATTACAATTATTAATTACAAGAAAAAAATACATAAGAAAGAAAACATAATCATGGCATATAACTTACATTGCTGCTAAGTAATATTCATATAATAATTATCATGAAAACACTGAACATACATTTAGTGAAAAATAAAATATAATTACATTAAGAAAATTTAAGCAAGAGAAGGTAAAAGGAAGCAAAGTTCCTCACTATAAGCATGAAACTTGATAAGTGAAGAAATAATAAAATATTATTTTTAAATATGGAGATAAAGCCACCTGGCTGGTGTCTCAGCTGGTTGGAGCTTCATCCCTTGCACCAAAAGATTGTGGGTTCAAGGTTGTGGGATCAATTTCCCTGGTCAGGGTACATACAGGAGGTGACCAATCAATGTTTCTAATTTACATCAATCTTTCTCTTTCTCTCTCTCTCTCTATCCCTCCTCTCTTCTCTCTCTTTCTAAAATCAAGGAGAACATAAATAAATAAATAAATGTAAATATCAAAAGAATTTGCTGTATACAAATTGGAAGTAGTTCATCTTGAGACAAGGAAAAGTAGGTAAGGGTGAGTGGAGAAAGAATTGTTCATTTTTAATGACCTTTAGCATGATTTCATTTTGTAGAACATTTGCATATAATATTTGCATAGTATACTTTAATAAAAATTTAAATGACTTTTAAAACTTATAATAACCTATACAAGGAAATATGCATGTTAAATGATATTTTGAATAATAGCTAATATAGGAAAGTATTCAAAATATAATGTTAAGTGAAAAAGAGAATAAGAATTGGTAAAAATTTTACAGCAATACATAGTTACTTGGATAAATTTTCAAAAGCTAGCTAATTCCAAATATATATGTCTTTTGTTGGTATAAAATCTGGATGAAAATACCATACATCAAACTACATTTTGAAAAATACATCAAAAGTAGTAATCACTGCATAATAAAATAATGGCAATTTTAATCGAATTTTGTGTCTTTTTCTATATATTTTTTAACTATCCAAAATAAAATGTATTTCTTAGGTAGGAGGAGAACTTTTAAAAAATTTTTCTGACCTTCATTTACAATGGAAATTGCTGATCTACAATCAGGATTGATGCAACTTATGTGCCCCAGACCACACAGCCTGAAGGATACAAACTGGGTGGTATTGGGTGACAACCTTTCCTTTGCTGACTTTCACCCTCCCTGCTATTTATTGCAGGGCCCTTCTCATGCCAAGAGTTCCCACCACCCCAAATGTCTGGGCACTCCCAGGGGCTGTTTCAAATGTGCTCAGGAACATCCCACCTTGTATCAGATGAGGCTGCCTCTTCTGCTGGGTGAAGATCTGCCAGGCACCTCTGCCACCCAGCGGAAGTCCTGGGGCCCTGAAACCAGTTTAAGGGCTAGGAAAGAAACTCCACAAAGACCCCAGGGTTTTAAAGAGCTGTAGGTGAAAATAGCTTTTCCGGGGTTTCATTTATGTACTTGTAAACCTAATTTGCACACATACTGCAAGAATCAGTGCACAGAAGTGGGCCATTGGAAAACATTACATTGGACAGTGTTCTGCCTAACTCCCCTCATTAACTAGGGATTCAGATGAGCCAGACCAAGCCAGTCTGACTCCCTCTTCTATAAGTCCAGCTCATGCTCTCTCTCTCTCTCTCTCTCTCTCTCTCTCTCTCTCTCTCTCTCTCTCTTTCTGTGGGGGCTCCCTTGTGTGTCAGTAAAAAGTTTTGTTGAACCCACCCACAGACCTGTGGAAATGTGCAATTGCGTCTGATTTTCAAAGGAGAGAAGAGATAGGTGCCATTATTTACTCACATTTTAGAGATGAGGACACAGAGGCACCAAGAAGTTGAATAAATCATTAAGGTCCCCACAGCTATTAAGTGGCAGTGTGGTTGCAGAAGTGTTCTCACCCCTACACTGCACAGGTGTGGGAGCCTGAAAGAAGCCTCCACTCTGTGCCAGGCTCCCTGTGGTTATAGAAAGACCACTGCCCTCAGAGACCTCACCCCCACAATGATAAAGTGACAACCCCAGCTGCAGATATCTGACAGAAATTGTTAAGAATAACCTTATGCATCCTTCAAGTCCCAGCTAAATTACCACCTCCTCCATGTAAGGATCCATCCCCAAATGCAAGGGCTGACTCTTCAGTGAAGTCTTCCTGGGATCCCCCAGTCAGGAGTGAATCTCATCCTCTCTCTTATTCCCGCAGCACTTCACGTCTAGAGAATCCATTACCTGTCTCATTCTCCTTACAGTGAGTGATTCGTGTTACCGTCTCACACTAGAACGTGAGCTTTGTAAAGAAGGACTCATCTGGTCGCCCCTACTGTTCACTGCAGTGCTCATCACCTGGGTGGCACAGAGGATGTGTTCAACGAATGTCTTTGTTGAGTTGCACTGGCCTTGGTGGGCATGCAGTGATTGGTGATTACTGATTAAATGATGAACAATACCCATTGAGGCCTCTCCCCAGGAGGTCCTGTAGAATAAAGCATTAGGTCAAACCCTGTGAAATTGTCATTTTATCAGCCAAGTTGTTCAAATCTGGACAATTTCACAAGTCTATTCGATATAAGAAAAATATTATAGTGTAATAGCCGATAAACCCTGGAAAGTGTTTTCTCGCAAAGTTTTGAAATCCCCCTTCTTATATATCTTTTATAATCTACCAATAGTTGCTAAATATTATTTTGTAAAAATACACAGAAAATCCAAATCCTAAACTACAGCTCCTCAAATTTTCCAAATCCCAGATAACAGATGAAATTTGATTCCAACGACTCTGGTCAGCCATGCGTCCCTAGGGTCTTGTGCACAAGGCCAATTGTGAACAGTCCACCAGAAGAGGAACTGATTTTATTCATTGAGTAAATCTTGGCCAAAAAGCCAGCTGAGAAAGACCCTGTGGTGACAGTAAATTGGGGTTTCTATGTGCACTACATCCCCCACTGTTCCTTGCATCACCTCTTCTCTTTCTTCCCTGATACCTTTTTGCAGACTGATCTGCCTGAGTATTGGTGTTTGGGGCTAACATCTGTTTAGAAGCGATGTCAGTAGTGGGGATCCCATCCAATGGATGGGAATATTCCTCAACTGACACCCTGTTTTCTTTCTTTCTTTCTTTCTTTTTTTTTTTTTTTTGGCCTGGCTCAAGCCTCTGGAACTAGCTGACAACGTAATTTATCCACATTTCACCTGGAAAACAATATCATCTCTCTGAGCTCACTAGAAACACTTGCCTGGAAAAAAGGCCTAAGATGCCTGTCAGACCAAACAATACCTATCACATTTTATTACATGGGATGAAACATAAGACTTTATGCTCCATTAACAGAAGGTTTCATTTTCACTCCAGGAAGGTAGTTCAACATTACAACATTTTATCTTGTTCTTTCTTATGTATTTAATATAAAGGGCCTTAAAATTCCCCCACTTCCATCTCCCATGCCCCAGCTATTCAGAAGCTATAGCATCAGATTTTAGAGTCTGAGATAATGTAGTATTGTGAGTGCTGATACATACATGGCATATATATATTTTTTTTAAATAAAACCACAACATGATAAAAAGAAGAAGTTTGCTCTCTAGTGGCTGACTTATAAAAGGCTCTGAAAACCACATAATAATATATGGAAGAAAAAGAGAAAATGTAGCAGCACTATTTGTGTAACAAGTTCTGAGTAATTACTTTGTTTTTATTGATGTTTAAATTTTTCCTTACAGTGAAAAACTATGCCATAGCAAATGTGCTGTGTATACTTTTCCTATTAAAATTTTTCCTATCACTAAGCTAATTTTAATTCTAAATTCTTAGAATAGTAATTAGGTTTCTGGTATTTTATTAGCCTATTGTACCTTTAAAAAGCTCTGTGAATCTGTTTAATACCACATAATTAATGTCTATTATAGACATGTTGTCTGATAATATAATATCATTAGAGCTTTTTAAAACCATTTTTAGTTATTTGTAGAGAGACTGTATATTCAGAGAGAAATAATGTAATTAGTAATATAATGCAAATCAGCATCATTTTATTATAACTTTTACTACAACCTATGTTTTACTGTAACATGAATTATAAAGTAAAAAATTTATTCTGTGCCCTCTTTTAAACCTGCCTGCCATGTTTTACTTCCTCATTTTATTCTCCCACTAATCCACCTCTGTATCCCCAAGTCCACGTTATTTTTCCCAATTCTCTCCAGTATCTTCATCACATAATAGGAAAGAAATATCACCACTGGTCCCTGAAGTTCCCACTCTCCGAGCTGCAAAAAAGGAGAGGGTTGCCTAGGAAGCTTTCCACCTGCACAGCAATAAATATTTGAAAGGATTTTCAGATCTGTAAATATTTTTGGCCTCATTTTACCTATGAGAAAGGAATCAGATTACATGAAGAGGCTTAAACTTCTCAGCAGGCCAGGACTACAGTGGAAGTAAAATACTAGACAATGTGAAGAAGAGCATTTTATGAGGCTGGGGAGCAGGCAAGAAGGGACAGTGTGAGGAGGGGTGGTTAGAATAGAAATGATGAAATCTGATTTACATTTTTGAAAATTATTGTGGTTGCCATAAGAGAAAGTACCACAAGAACAGAGTAGAAATGATTACGGTCATGAGCACAATAGTAGCAGGGACAAGGGCGATAGCAGTGAACTTGTGAAAAGTGAATGGATTTCTGAGGTATCTGGAGGCAGAGCTAGATGGTGGTGGATTAGAGCTGGGGGTGGGGTATGGCTTTGGATTGAGCAGCTGTGTGGATGGTGATGCCACTTAATGGAATCAGAAAGACTGAGGAAGAAGCATGTTAGGGAGGTAAGTGGCAGTGGGGATAAAGAGTTTTGCTTTGGTTGGTCGTGGTTCAGCTGGAGAAGAGGAGATGTCAGGTCATCTTTTGGAGATATAGAGAGAAAATGTCAGGAGATGTCTGTACAAGCAGATCTCTTGGTAGAAGTCTGGAGCTTTGGAGGGGGATAGGCACTGGTGATTTATAAGGCTTAGAAGTCTTTAGGATATAAATGATACTTAAAGATGAGACCTCCAGGGAGAGAGTTTAGGTGGAAAAGAGAAAAGACCTGGCCCTGACCATGGGGCATAAATGTCTGAAGTAGAGAAGAGAGGGTCAGCAGGGAAGACTGAGCAGAAAGGGTCAGGAGTGCAAAGAAAGGCCAAAGATAAATGAGGCAGCTCTATTGAGAGGTCCGGCAAGATGAGGACACAGAAGTGACCATCAAATTTGGCAGCACAGCTTACAGATGAGCTTGACAAGAACCCTTTCATTGGAGTGAGAAGGACAGAAGCTCTTCTTGTTCTTGCACCTCTCAATATCGGCTTAAAATTTTTCCCAGTGTAAATATGCAAGACAGAAAGAAATTAGTCATTGGTACATGGTGTTTGGGAAATTTTCTTATTGTCTATGTTGACAGATAGTTAATTTATACTCAATCTTGGATCTAAAATTATTTTCTTTAAATTCTTTTAGAGTCAAATGGACAGGAAAAAGGGATGGTGGATGTCAGAAATGGAGTCATACTCCATTTCACAAAGTAACTCATCTCCCCCACAGATTAGGTGGTGAAGCAGAGGGAAGCTGAATAAAGGAGAAAATAACTAAGAAAGGGTAAATTTGACCTAGAAATGCAAGAAGATACAAGGAAGAGGGAGGCAGAATTAGGGAAAGAGTACCTTGGGGAAGAAAGAAGGTATAAATAGTGGGGGAGCAGAGCTAGGGGTGGACTTTTTTCAGTTCAGCATAGCCCAAAATGAAATTTGAACTACCTGCCAGTCTCAGAGGAAACAGAACCAGACAGACTAAATATGGAAAGCATTTCTACTTCAGATGGCGTGCCAAGGGTTGGGGAACAAGGACAGAGAATAACACATTAAACTGGAGAAAGAAATTATAATGTGAACAGGTGGACTACAGAAGTTGCTTATTTTCTGGGAGCTTTTTTAAAGTTCACATAGCTATTTAAAACATATAGCCAGGCGTCCTTACTGGCTAGTTTCTACACAGCCATATCTCTTGTTAGGCTGTGGGAATGCTGAGGAAAGCTCAAGTGGGAGATAGAACTGAAGAAGAATTTTGGCCACTGGAATCCCCTCCCTCCCCTTTTTAACTTGGTATGTTGATATTTTTAAGAGCTTGAATAAGCACACTTTTAAAATGCAAAAACTAAAATAACAACTAAATGAACAAAAACCAGTTGATTCTGCTTTTTCATTTTGGGGTGGGTCTTTGTTCAACTCACATTATAGTATTTGCAGTTGAATGCCTCGCTAATGATATGATGCTGAATGAAGACTACTAGGTTTCACTGGAAATGTTTGTGTTAATTCCATGACCTTACAGGCTCTCAGAAACATCAGTAAGCCATGGTCAAGTGGGGTTAACTTGCAGTATTGGCCAGAACCCTCAAGCCAGGCTTGGGATCACACTTCTCATTTCTAATCATGGCCTACAATCACCACGCAACCCCAACCTCTACCACCCCAGCTTCTTCTTATCAGGGATCCCAGCAGTGGGTGTGCTCAATGTCTAAGGTTAGAAGCCTCTTTTCACACGATTTCTATATGGGATTGAGTTGCTTGTTCACTTGATCCATTTCTTTGCCACATCAGAAATGTCACTGTTCAGGTTCCAACTTGTTTCTCTTTTCCTGATTTGCAGCCATCAGTTTCTTCATTGTTATTATAAAAACAGAGCACTCTGAATAGAAGTAGGGAAGAGGATCATATGTCTCAGCTCCCTGAACCAAAGAAACACACATATGGTCAGTTGAGACTGGGTGTGTTTCCGTTCTTCTGCACAGAAGCAGGAGAGGGAAACAGGAAGCTTCCTCCTTAAAAGAAAGGAGGTCATAAGGTGGTCCATTGGCAATAATATTTGGAGAGAAAATAATGGTTGATGAAATGACAAAATTACTTCATGACTTTTGTCTCTCCTGAGCTCAGAAGGAAAAAATTAAGAAAAGGATCAATATTGATTTGTAGACCAACTGTCTAGAGTAGACTGGAAATATTGCCTTCTCAGTCTACTGTGTGCCCATCTCTGAAGCACCTAGACAGAAGAGACTGTCTCCTAGTCTTCATCTCCAGAATCAAACTTAAACCAGAATGTTCTTGAGGACTCTTCTGATTCCTTACTAAATTAATTTTTAAAAGTCTCCAAGCTTAGACAATGCCAAGTCATAACAAAGTTATGTTCTTGGATCTTTATTGAGACTTTGCAGACTATTTCTGGTATGTCTAGGTATGTCTCTCAATCACAGAAAAGTAAATAGTTAGAAGAAACCTCAAGAGGCTTCCAATAATTAGCTCTGAGGGTTTATCTGAAAACAAATAAGTAAATAAATAAATAAATAAAGAGGGCAGCCCAGCTCAGGGACTAAATATCATTTTGTAGAAACAATAATATATCCTCTCCTCATCCTCATGGCTTCAAGTAAACATCTAATTTGCCTCAACATTTACACACAGTTGTTCCTATGGTTTTTGGTATTTGCATTTCAAATTCACATTAAAACATAAACGTATGGAAGTCTAGACAGAGTAAAGGAAAACAGCTTCTATAGATTGCTTAGGTTTCTGAAAAATTCAAAGGAGAAAAAAAAGCCACATATACAATGTGCACCCTGAATAGCAGTGAAGTTCCCCCATGCTATGTGCTTATGCATAATCTTGGCTTACCCTTAAATTTTAATCAGTTCTTATAGGAGTGCATGATTCTGTTTTATCTTACAATAAAAAGAGAAGATTAAGGGACTAGATTCGGGGGTAATAAAAGTAGGGGAAAACTTACATACTTTGATATATTTTTTTTACTTCAGTTGTTGCTAAGGAAACCACTACCTATCCACACATATATTTCCCCTCTCTGTTATGCTCACAAAGCACATAATATCATATTTAAAAACATGAAGACAAGAGCCCAGTAACACATACTCAAGGACACTCAGAGCTTAAAATAATTGGGAAAAGATTAATGAGGTTGTCCCAAGAGTTAGGGAACACAGTACACTTAGCAGAGGAAAAAATCTACTTTCTATTGTTAGTATTTACCATCCAATCCAAGCTAGACCTAATGCCCTTGAGCATCAGAAAAGAGGTTTCTTCTGTATCTATGGCTCTGCCTCTTACAGATAAGAATGTTCAAACACATACTTCATAGAGTCATACAGAATATGACAGCTTAGCATAATCTAAGCTCCTCATTTAACAGTAAGGAGTTAGAGACTTTGCCACCTCATGGACACTTCATGGAGAAACTCATGAAACGAGAAGTCATTTTCTGACCCCAACACATGAACAGAAATTTAGGGAGTGTTGTCTGGTGGCTGGACTCTTAGAGTGAGCTGACTCTTTATGTCTTTCAAATTCAACTTGCCTTGCATTACAGAAATTCCCAGAAAGTTTCATTTTTATTCATACTATGGGCTTGGGCAATCATGACTTCTGGCTTAATCCATCAATGAATATCTATGCAGAGCTCACTGTGCCTGGGGATACAAGGGAGTTTAAGGGTAATTCAGATCTCAGTGGGAGAGATGTAAATACAATATTTGCTCATCCCTGAAGAACAATCTGAGGCTGGTGGAATTTGCTTGCAAAGCTTTTCTCACAATTCTAGAAGCTATTTGGCTCACATTTTTTTCTCTTCCTCTCTCTGTCCAGTTCCCTCTCATTGTGCCTTTGTTGGCTACATTACTATCCAAACAGATATTATCCAAAGGGAAGAAAAATAAGAGAAAGGACTAAGAGCAACCAAGAGACAACCAAGAGAAGAACCCAGACTTTGACGTAATACATGATTAATGATAATGATGGTAAAGAAGAATTTTATACCAATTTGGCTTTTCATTGCTAAAAATCAAAGTTAATCTAAACAAATAACTCCAACTATAGTTATCTAATCCTTTTTTCCCCTAACAAGAAATCTCTTAGATTACCTAAAGTTAATTAGAAGCCACCAAACATTAAATACACATTTCTTATTCAATTATTGCATTTTCTTTTTCACAAATGTCTTCATTGAAAATATTTCAGCACAATATTTATCAGTCTGTCAAATGTCCATCAGTCCTAGGGATGCAGTTTTATTGGTGTGTTGTCTGAAGCTCATTAGTTCTATCCTTGTCTATACTTTCAGTCACCCACCTACCCCACCAATAAACATATTAATACACACACACACACACACACACACACACACACACACACCATAAAATAGTATTTTACCTCAACCTTCTGGAACTATTTTTAAATCCAAAAACTTTGCTCTATAGCATATAAGAAAAACTCAAGCACTTACAAATAAATGTAGTTGAAATTTTTCTGGGTTAGATTTTTTCTCTTTATGATTCCAGGCCTAGCCTGATGAAATTGCTTCCTTTAATCACACATCTGACCTCTGGCTAATGCAAGAGAACATACTAGGTGACAAAATAAGAACAAGAGAAGTCTTAGCAAACCAAGCTGATTTGCAGTTCTTTTAACTTTCTACTTCAGTGCCTTTGAGACTATGTACCACTCATTACATCATTAACTACTTGTTTCAACTTTATTTCTTGTACAATTTCTAATCATATGATGAAAAATTGATGTTGGTCCTTAGAAATCAACTGAGAAACTAGATATCTCTTTTTCTAATGTGGTCAGAATGACTGTTGTTTCACATTATAAAATCGTTGAGAGGGGAAACAAGATGGCGGAGGAGTAAGTGGAAGCTACACTAACCTCCTCCCATAACTAGTCTGGATTTACAACTTAATTTTGGAGAAATCATCTGGAATAACCAACCGAACACTAGCTGGACAGAAGTCTTATAACCATGGAGAGACAGAAAAGGCCACTACATCACAACGTGACTGGTAGTGAGTGCGGAGACACGGAAGAGCTGGCTGGCATCACACGGGTGGCAGCTGAAGGGACTGAGAAACAGCTCAGGAGCCGGGGGTTCCCCTTGAGAAGGGCAGGGACTAAACCCCCATCTGGGATTCCCAGCCTACAGCAACAGAGGGGAAAGTAAAATAGAATCCAGCTGTGAAAAGTGAAAAGCCATAGGGTTTCTTGCTAGCCGGAGAGAAACAGCTGGAGAAAAAGAGCTCTTAAGCAGATCACATACGAAAATATTTTATCCCCACTTACCCTGGGCTCAAACAGAGGGAAGGCATAGAGGACTGGAGACGCTTGAGGAGATTTTGGTGTGGTGGCTTTGAGGGGAGAGCTGGGGAAGTGGCCAGCCAGGTCCCAGTACGGACTCATCCCCAGTACTGCAGGCAGACCATTCCCGGCCAAGTGGCGTCAGCCTGAGGGGAAGCAAAAGCCCTGCCTACAGGAATTAAGCTGCCACACCCACAGTCCTTAAACCTGGTGGCTAATCACAGATTGAATAGATTAACAACTAAAGAAGATAGACAAAGGCAGTAGATCCCTGGAAGTCTTCAACAGGCTGCCTAGACCCAGACTGGTACAGGATCTGACGCCACCAGGGGCAGATCCAGGAAGTGCAGATCATTCTAAGAAACACCAACAAACAATAGGAGTCACAAAAATGGGGAGACAGAAAAACAACCCCCCATCGAAAGGAAAGGTAGAATCCCCAGAAAGAGTGCTAAATGAAATAAGAGGAGAGCAAACTATCAGATATGGAATTCAAAACATGGATTATGGAGGAGCTCAATGAGCTCAGCGGCATGACAAAGAACTCTAGAAAAACTACAAGGAACTTACTGAGAATTACACCAGCATGAAAAAGGACATGGAAGCTATCAATAAGAGCCAGGAGGAAATGAAGAATACGATCTCTGAATTGAAGAACACAGTAGAAGGAATTAAAAGCAGGCTAGAGGAAACAGAAGATCAGATCAGTGAGCTGGAAGACAACTTAGACAAAAACTCCCAGACAGTGCAAAAAAATGAAAAGAGATTGAACAAGACTGAAGAGGTTCTAAGACAGTTGCAGGACAACATGAAATGTAATAATATCCATATCATAGGAATTCCAGAGGAGAAGAAGAAGAGCAAGCGATAGAAAACCTCTTTGAAAAACTAATGACAGAAAACTTCCCTAACATGAGGAGAGAAAGAGTCATGCAAGTCCAGGAAGCACAGAGGGTCCCAATGAAGATGAACCCCAACAGACCCACTTCAAGACACATCATAATTAAAATGCCAACATTCAAAGACAAAGAGAGAATCCTAAAAGCAGCAAGAGAGAAACAACTAATAACATACAAGGGAGCTCCAATAAGGCCATCATCAGATTTCTCAGCAGAAACACTACAAGCCAGAAGGGAATGGCAAAAAATATCCAAGCAATGAAAAACAAAGGCCTACAACCAAGAATACTCTACCCAGCAAGACTCTCATTCAAAATGGAAGGTGAAATAAGGAGTTTCCAAGACAAAAGAAGGCTAAAAGAATACATCTCCACCGTACCAGCATTGCAAGAGAGGCTAAAGGGTCTGCTTTAAGAAGATGAAGAAACAGAGAGACGGAGAGGAACACGAGTACAAAGTGGGAAAATGACAATGAATAAGTGCTGAAAGAAGAAGGAACTTCTACCATTTTCAACAACATGGTTGGAACTAGAGAGAATTATGCTTAGCGAAATAAGCCAGGTAACGAAAGAAAAATACCTTATGCTATCACCTATTACAGGAAACTAATGAACAACACAAACAGATGAGCAAAATTAAACCAGAGGTATGTAAACAAGGAATAAACTAACAGTAACAAAGGGGGAGATGGGAGGGAGAGAAGGGGGTAAGAAGGGGAAGGGTCTAGTCAAAGAACATGTATAAATGACCCATGGACATGGACAACTGTGTGGGGACTGAATGTGGGAGAAGGGGGGGCAGGGTTCAGGGAAGCAAGAGGGGGAAAAAAGTGGGACAACTGTAATGGAAAATAAATAAATAAAATTTTAGTGGGGGAAAAATGAAAATATAAAGAATAGAAATGCAAGTTCAGTGAATATTAGAAGGACAAGGATTTTCCTTCACACTGTATATTTTTCTCCCTCTCTGATCCCTCCAGAGTTTGGCATTCTAAAGAAGTAAGTAATGACATAAGTTTCTTTGCATAAAACTAATAAGACCAGTTGTTAATAGAGGTGTTTTTTTTTTTTGTTTTTTTTTTTTTTAACTAAGACTTTGAGTGGAATGTCATGCCTAAGGGAGACATGCCTGGGCTTTGGTTGTTACCAAAAAGCTCTGAGGAACTGGGATTGACTTTCAAAGGTAATAAAAGTCCACGAGATAAAAGGCCTGGTACCTTGGATGGATGCGCGGTTCATGGCAATCTTTCCAGGGAAGGAATGAAGGTTGTTTTCCTGAAAGATGGCTAGATGGGACCTTAAGGCACAATGGAAAACCAGAAGGACTTGGAAAAGACAGATGTTTACAGGCAAGGCTGAATGCCAGGTATGTGATTCTGCTTCTGTGCCTTGAAGGGCAGACTGAAGGTCACCCTAAATGTTTTTTGCGTAAGTTCCAGCAAAGCGGAACTAAAGATCATAAGTGATCATTTTCTGCTCTTGTTGTGTTTATGCAAATGAGCAGGATAAATTAAAAATGGACTTAATGCAGTCCCTGTAATGACAAGGAGGGTAATCTTAGGGAGAAAAATCGCGATTCAAGGAGAATCACAATGCTCAGTGGTAGATTATAAAGTAGTGCAGCTAACCGTCTTTAAAATTTCTTTTCATTTAAAATTTGTTTTCATTTGAAAGTTAAACTATGTCTGTGGCATTATCAAAGATGTTTAATTTACAGGCAAGAAGAATGTCAAATGCCTTGCAACTGGATGTCTTTCCAATAAGACAGTCCTACAGATTTAGAGACTTGTATGTGGGTTATGTTACATAAATTAACATGTGTTTTCTGTTTTCAAAGGGCATAAGCCTACGATCTCATTACCTGAGTGATTGTCTGTACGTATAGGCCTCACTTAATCCTGTCTGCATTGCTGCCTCCTGAGACTCAATGGTTTGGCTGAACTAAGTGGCTGGGTTGGTGAAGATTGGGGTGGTCCGTGGGCTTCACTTTAAAATTGGTTTCTCTTTTCTGTCCTAAAGGCTCGGACAGAAAGAGCCCAGAGGCCTGAGAGGGGGGAAAACCTAAAATATTTCCCTCCGCCCAAACTAAGTATAATGGGCAAAAGGATTTTGGACAGGTGATATGTACCTGGCACACCTTCCTCCAAAGAAGCCCTTCTTTTCCCTAATGTGGGACATTGAAAAATTAATCCCTGCCTTTTGTCATCTAGTGGTTATGGATTGAATGATGTCCTTTAACCCTGTTGCCAAATCTGTTGCCTCCAGAATACAACAAGAATGCCAGCCTGTTAAATCAAGCATGCCATTGTCCCGGGACAGCCAACTAACCTGGAGTCTGCACGATCCTTCCCCATGGGGGAAGGCCACCCTCCCCTCCACACCCCCACTCTTATTAGGGATTTCTGGACCCAAGGGTAGGTAGGATGACATCCATGTCCAGCTTGAAGCAGCTAGAGGAGCTCGAGACCTTTGTCCACTGTCCTTTATAAGATTATAAAGGGTCTTAAGTCTGAGAGGGAGGGATTGTTATTTTTTACTGTTAAAATAATTAATTAATTAACTATTTTTAAAAAAAGAAGAAGAATATATGAACGGGTGAGGCAGGATAACTTGTATGTATGACCCATAGGCATGAACTTGGGGGGGTAATTGTTGGGGGAGGGGGGTGCTGGGCGGAGGGGAGCAAAGGGGAAAAAATTGGAACTATTGTAACAATATAATAAATAAAATATACTTTTTAAAAAATCGTTGAAAAATGTGTAGTATAAAATATAAGACCTTCCCTCAAGAGCAGTTTTCCATAGAATAGTGTCTTCATTTCAATCCTCACTAAAGGATATGCTTATTGATTTTCGAGAGAGGGGAAGGGATGGAGAGAGAAAGGGAGAGAAACATCAATGTAAGAGAGAAACATCAATCTGCTGCCTCTTGTATGCGCCTTGACTGTACCCAAAACCTAAGCAAGTGCCCTGACCCGGATTCAAACCCCTGACCCTCTGGTTTATGGGATGACACTCCAACCAACTGAGCCATGCTGTCCCGGGCTAGTGTCTTTTATATGTGTAAATATATGTACTTTCTTTTAATAATTATAGCTAACATTTTATTTGCACTTACTATCTGCAGATACTGTTTTAAGTGTTTTACATACTAATATCTTCCATTATCTCATCCATATTTTAAAAAGAAAGCCAAGGCGTTGTATCCTACGTAAACTTTATTTCCTCTGCTTTAAAACAAGAATTATCTCACTTAAGCTTTCATCAACTTGTAAGAAAGGTTAGCTCTTCAGCTTCTGGTTTCTGCTATCATATTTGATTTCAGAGTATAGGAAACCAAAACTCACTTATTCTCTCTCAGAGAAGTTATTATATATTCAGCTTATTTATTTGGGTGTGAAAATATAATTTATTTGGATGTGAATATACAAAGTCAATTAATATATGTAATAAGTAATGGAAAACTCACAAGTTAAAGATATTTTTCTATTAGTCCTATATGACTTAAGGCAAATTATTACTGTAAGTAAAATCTCAGCCTTAAACAGAACAGAAGAAAGATTTTTAGATATAGATCTTGAGTACAATACAGAACTTTTGGAATTCTTAGGCTATAAGCATACAGTAGCCTTCCTGTAAAGAATTAGACTTCAATATAGTAAGCTAAAAAACAAAGTATTTTATCTACTTTTTCTTTTCTTACTGCAAACTTTCTGTATGTGACCTTTAGCAGTGGCTCAAATGCATCTGTGTTTAAGGTCTGTGTGTGCAGAAAATCAGAGAAACAGATGGACAGCTAGAATATCAAGCCCTTGGAGGGATATCTGACCATTTGTAACTAGAAGTCAGATCATTTTTTTAATTCAGAGAAATATTTAGGATAATTGTAACTTCATAATATTATTAGTTTTAACTTGAGATACATCCCTCCAAAATACCCTATTATTAGAGAAGTTAATGCTGCTGACTTAATTCATCAAAGTAAAGTTGCTCAAATACCTTACTGTAGTCAGGTTCTCAAGTTGCAGAAGTGCAAGAATGCATCCTACTGACCCTTGTGTTTGCTGTAATTCATAGTGTAACATCATGACTTGATGTGAGAATCATGAAACTAGAAAATGGAATACCTGACTTCTAGTTGTTATTCACCAACTGACTAGATGGTCTCGGAGCCCCTGCTCTACCACAGACTATGACCCCCTTGAAGCTGAGGACTTTATCTTGACGTAAAGTGAGGACACAGTAGCTATTCATAAGTAAATGAAGAGAACAATCTATGATTCTAGTTGGTGATCACAAATACTTCCCCAAATTGGAGTCAGAGGTGAAATGCCATTTATACTCTAGTACTCATAAATGATAGTCAGTATGAAGTTTGCAATAGGAACTCAGAATGCATTCAGGCATTTTGGAAAGAACTCAACTGGCCACTTGCAGATAAATGGCCCTATTTATAAATAAGGATGAAAACTAATGTTTTCTCATTAAGCTCATCCTCTCCCCTACCAAGAAGCCTGAAGGTAGATATATGACCTCCATTTTACTAAATAAAGAACTAAAAATCAGAAAGGATAAGTTATTTGCTCAAGTTCAGCTAGCTAACAAGTGGATAAGCCAAAATTTAACCCTGGACTGACAGGTTTCATGGAGACCAATTTCTTTCTGCTATATATCTTCCTACCTCAACATGTCTGTATCAACACATATACTATAATAATAGAGCTCCTCAAGGTCAGGGAATGAGTTCTGTTCATCATTGTATTGCTAGTGCCAGCATAATGATGAACAAAAACAAACTAGATAAAGCAATTCATATTCAACAGCATGCAGTTTTCCCAACACTCATTAGAAATGTGCCCTGGACAACGTTTGCTCCTCAGGACAGTTGGACAGGGCTCCATCCATAAGCAGCTTCATCTGTTACCCCAGTTTGTCTACAAATATTAGCGTTTTCTCTGTGTATCATGCTGTGGAAAAGGTTGAGAAGCATTGCATAACTTAATGCAAGCAAAGGCAAATTATGTACTCATCACAGTAAGAGTGATTTTTAGGCTGGGAAGAAAGAAAATCAAAGTTTGAAAGTCACAGCTTGGCCACAGTTGGAGTGGAAACCAAGAGAACAAATAGATACCATGGTAATGAGCTGCCTGAATCAGTTGGTTGCAGTGTCGTCCCAAGCACATGCCTAGATTGTGCGGTTGATGCCAAGTCGGGGTGAGTGTGAGAAGCAACCAATAAATGTTTCTCTCTCACATTGATGTTCTTTCGCTCTCTCTCTTTCTCTTTCTCTTTCTCTCTCTCTCTCCCTCAACCCGTCCTCTCTAAAATTAACTTTTAAAATATTGTTGCTCAAAAACAAAGGAGAAAATAATATATTAGATAATTCACCAGAGCTCTGGATGGGACTGAGAGAGATGACGATAGAGGGTAGGGTCAGGTAATGTGAACTCCCTAGGACTAAGACACAAATCCTTTTTGCCTGAGTAGTATAGAAAACTGAGATATATCTTAAGATCCAGTCCCCTTATATCATTCTTTATAATGACAATAGTTGCCACTTATTGTGTATGTATTACATGCCAGGCATTTTACATACATATATAATCTCATTATTTAAATATCGCACAATTCTTCAAAGTGTATATTATTGTCCCCACTTAAACATCAGGAATCGTAATCTCAGATGGGGTAGGTAACTTGTTCAATGTTTTAAACCCAGTAAGGAAGAAGTAGCCAGGACTCAACCTCAGATTGTCTGACACAAAATCTCACACTTTTCCCACCATGCCTTGCTGCCTCAGCCCACCTTACCTCCATCTGAGAGGCAGATGTTCTTCTTCATCTTTAGCAAACCTCTTCCAGTGAGAAAAAATGGGGAAAAGACTTATCTAACTCCCAAAGCCCTATTATAGATTAAGCAATTAATGGTGGCACAGTGCTTTGAAAATGCCAGTGCAGCTTCTTGAACAAACATGCACCTTGTTGGGGCTCTGAAGCCCTGGGATAAAAGGCTCTATAGCTTCTCTGTTCTACAACAGCCACTAGTAAGAATTTCAAAGAAGAGCAGAGAGTTCGTCTCTTAGGCGGAGCCTTCAGAACCCTGGGATGATGAGGCAGGAGGAAGACCCTTCACAGCAGAGCTGTCTTCTATAGAAGCTCCTGGTGAGCAAAAAGAAAGAAATAGAGCTTAAGCTACCAGAAGTATCTCAACAAATTTTTATACAACATGCTGAGCAGAGAAAAAGCATAAGAAAAAGCCTATTTATTTGGAAGAAACATGAATTGCCACAGAAGGATTTGAGTGACATAAATTGAGTCTCTGATAGACACCAAAAATAAATAAATAAATAAAAGAAACGGAAATTTCCCAAATGAATATTGATGAACAATTAAAAGCACCTACTGCTGCCTAAAGCTCTGGGCCATCATCTTCTTAGTTACACCTGACCACAAACCTCAGAAAAAATTATTGCTTTAAGACAGCAGAAACAGAGACAGCCGCCTTTTTTTTTTTAAATCTCTGAGGCAAACCCCACCAGGAGCTCACATGAAAAGTGAAACTGATTGAGCAGTACACAGCTCATTATGCATATTGAAGAAAAGCAGCATACTGATTCCAGAAGGTGGGGGACAGGGCTTA
The DNA here is from genome assembly GCF_987537825.1 of Furipterus horrens. Lineage (NCBI taxonomy): Eukaryota > Metazoa > Chordata > Mammalia > Chiroptera > Furipteridae > Furipterus > Furipterus horrens. The sequence continues at coordinate 131,674,128 of NW_028327176.1, read as the reverse complement.
GAGACAAGCAGCAATGGGTATTCAGTCCTCCCCCTGTCAAATTTAATCTTTCTTCCATTATGCCATGCACAATCCTTGCCTGCATGATTTTCCAACCTCCAATCTCATATTTTTTCTTTGCTCTTCTCCTACCTCACTACCCCCCCAAGCCCAAAGTGAGTACCAATTGGTATTCAGTGTAACAAAACACTCCAAAACCTAATGGCTTAGCAAGTCATTTATTTAGCTCACAGTTGAGTGGATTGGTCAGCAGTCTGAGCTGAGCTCAGCTGAGTTATGTTTCTGTTCTATGCTGCTTCTTAGCTGAGAAACTTTGTTTCTGGGGTTAACTGGCTGCAGCAAAGACTATGGGGACAACTGAATATCATCATCCAGTGAGCTAGCCTAGACTTGTCCTTAGGGAGTTCAGCAGGGTTCCAAGAGGTAGAGCCTTTAGTATGCAAGGCCTCTTGAGGCCTAAGCTCAAAACTGGCAGAATTCATGTCCCTCAAACTCTATTGGCCAAACAAATCACAAGTTCAGCCATATTCAAGGGTCAGTGAAACAGACACCATCTCTTCATAGGAGGGCCTACAAAGTTACATAGCAAAGGGTCATGGATTTAGGGAAGGAAATAATTATGGCCCTTTCTGCAAAACATCTAACACATTTGGGGTTTAAGGCAAAGAGCCACCATTCCTGTTTCTTTTCTTGCACCTATTCTGTTTCTTGTTCCCGCTTTCTGCTCAACTATCCACCTAAATGTCTAAAAGTTTTTAGTTCTTTGCTCTACCAAACTCTTCTGAGATGATCTGGTCAACAAGGTTTTAAAGAGCTACTCTTCTCTGCCTAGCCTTTTCCTTTTCTTAATGTCAAATGTCTTGCTGAGACAAGGCAAATAACATTAGGAAAATAGCAGACTTCCTGAGCATTAGGAATCCAGTTTGTATTTTTTTCTTAAATTAACAATACAGTGTTCAGAGAGTCCAAAACCCATACCACTCTCATATTCTTCTCAATAGCTTCAAGCTTACTTTTAAATCCTTTGTAATCCTGCTGGAAATCATTAAGCAGTGAGTCATGGGAGCTCTCTGATGGCCTCCAGTAATTATTTTACCATCCACACCAAATATTTTTTTAAGTTACATTTAAAAAGTTTCTTCTTGGGAGAGTACCAATTTTTTTTTCTTTTTCCAGGAGGGACCTCAGGGTCAGTAAGTCCCTGGCACTCAAAGCCCTGCAGGGCCCAGCTGCCACGGTCTGATAAACCAAGGTGACTCCTGAAAATAACACTCGTTGCTGCTGTTTCTGTCCTTTCTTACATTCTGGAATTTGTTCTGCAATGTCCCTAGCCACTCCTTTTGCATATCTCCTGCTTGCAGAGCTTCAAGAAAGGAGATCATTTTGAACTCAAAGGTGGAGCTCGTGCTGGGGAATTGAGCAGCTTAAACCTAGGACTCTGTGTATATCTGAATGATAATAGACACTGAAAATGCACCAGCACCATGCTCCGTAATTCAACTATTAGTAGAAATTATTGTTTGAAAAGTCTCCTCAAATTTCCTTTGCATGTTCTCAGTGTATCTTTATGTCCTTTACCAATTGCTATCATCTTTCTTTACGTCCCAGGGAAAGAGGCAGCCCTACTCTTTTTTTATGGGCAGATCCATCTCAGGAAGTCTCTACCTCACCCCATCTACCACACAAACATCATATCATTAGTACTGTCCTTCTTCTTTCTCTTCCCTTGGATCTGCGCTCTCAGCCTACAGACATGATCAAAAGTTCCTATCCCCAAAATAAACTTTCTTGCAGCCCACCTGTTGTCCTTTCCTGATTATCTACCCTTTATACCTCCAATTCTTCACCTCCTATCCATAACTTAATCTTCTGTTATTTGAGGTTTTACTGTTACATGCAGCCTCGCCTAATTCAAGCTGATGTATTCAGTAAATGTTTCAAGGACAAAAGAAATTTTTTAAGACAGAGCTTTGGTAATAAGAGTGTGCAGAAATAACAGCAGAGCTATTCCAACCCAAAAATGTCCCTCATCTAAAGAATGGCTTTTATTACATCTTTTTCAATAACCCTGTGAAGTGATTCAATTATATTATCCTCATCTTTCAGTTGAGATAATCCAGGCAATGAAAGTTTAAAGGATCCCTTCAAGGATTGTGGAACTATGTGACAGAAAGGTAACCAAACTCAAAGTGCACTTGCCTATACGTGTTGTCCCAGTAGTCGCTCAAGTAAAAGCACCAAAAATACAAGAAGAAGGCCATAAGAGGAACAGCTAAACCTTCCCTTCTATGGGACTAAGACTTGTCTAGATGATTTACCACCTGGCCTCTATAGGAAAAGCTATGTTCTGTGAACACTTGTCAGGCAAGTCCCTCTATGGGTCATGAAAAGAAAGAAGTAGGTGGTCCTGAAGTCATTTTAGTCTTCTTCTGACCTTCTTCCTGAGAAGCTCTGGCAACACTTTTGTTCAAAACATATTCTGTATCTCAACACAACCAAAAGAGTCCGAGACAGAGAGTGTGGATCAACACTAATGCAGAGTTCAAATCTTTCCTAAAAGAGCTTTTTACTCACTTACCCAATGTCTGGCTGAGGCAGGAACCATTATACAAGTTTGGTATCAGAAGTACAATGTCAATATTTGGTGAAAAGAAAAAGAGAGGAAGACAGTTTGCCTTACAAAGTATAACTAGAGAAAACTAAAGATTCCAAATTGAAATCAGAAAACCAAAGTGGGGTAGATGTTTCCACTGTTGATATTTCAGACTAAGACTAAATGCATTTTTCAGATGCAGGCAAAGCCAGTTTTTATACTTTGGCTTATCCACCTGTGCAGATACAAGGATTCAGCATCCCCTGTTTCTTTAGAGGATTTTAAATGTTCAGTTGTGCATATTTTAGAATATGTTTGGACATTGCAAATCTCAAAGGAAAAGGTTTTGGTGAATAATAGAAAACATCAAACAAGCAAATGTTGCTTTCAAGATATATGTATCAACAACTCATTTGATCGTAAACTTCCTGTTAGAAACCAGGTTGCTGCCATTTCACAGAGGGTTCAATCTTCTTTCCTGCAACTTCAAAGCAAAACCTTCCTCAAGAAGATCAGAGAAGCACCAAGGAGGCATCTGAGGCTCAAGTGACTATTGAAGATTCTAGTGTCAGGTTTTCTGATCCTACTGAGAAATCATATCATTCAGACTGTTGGTAAATTCTTCAGAGCAGTCAGAATATGTCTGACTCATAACTCTGAGTTGAAGGCAGCTATGTTTCTTTTTTTTAATTAATTATTTATTTTTTTTTAATTTTATTTTTAGAGAGAGGGGAAAGGAGAAAGAGAGGGAGAGAAACATCACTATGTGGTTGCCTCTCACTCGCACCCCCAATTGGGACCTGACGTGCAACCTAGTAATGTGCCCTGACAGGGAATCAAACCAGCGACACTTCACTGGCAGACCAATGCTCAATCCACTGAGCCATAGCAGCCAGGGCGAAGGCAGCTATGTTTCCATTTTTAAAAAAGTCTCTTGCCCTAGCTGGTGTGGCTCTGGATTGAGTACTGGTCCATGAACTCAAAGGTCGCTGGTTCAATTCCCAGTCATGGCACATGCCTGGGTCACGGACCAGATGCCCAGTTGGGGGCATGAGAGAGGCAACTGATCTTCCCTTGCACATTGCTGTTTCTCTTTCTCCCTCCCTCCCCCTCTCTCTATAAGTAAATAAATAAAATCATTTTTTAAATGCTTTATTGTTTATGCTATTACAGTTGTCCCAATTTCTTTTCCCTTTGTTCCCCTCCACCCAGTGATCCCTCTCCCTCAAGTTGTCCTCCACCTTAGTCCATGTCCATTGGTTGTGCATATAGTTCTTCTCAATATCTTCCTATCTACTCCACTCCCTCCTAATATGCTTCTTAATTCATGTACCATCTCCCCCCTTACCCCACTTCCCACTCCCCACTGACCTCCCCCAAAAATGTTCCCCAAACCTATAATTCTTTTCCCACTCTTGTTGCCTACTTAATCTGCCTTTGTTTCGATTCCCTAGCTTCTGTTGTTGGTTGTTGTGATACAGTTTTCATTTTAATGTTAATAATTTTGATCTTCCTTCTCCTAAACAAGTTTCTTTAACATTTCATATAACAGTGGTTTGGGTCTAATGAACTCTTTCAGTTTTACTTTGTCCTGGAAGCACTTTCTCTGCCCTTCTATTCTGAAAGACAGCTTTGCTGGATAGAGTAATCGTGATTATAGGTTTTTGCTTTTCATTACTTTGAATATTTCTTGCCAGTCCCTTCTTGCCTGCAGAGTTTCTTTTGAGAAATCAGCTGATAGTCTTATTGGGACCCATTTGTGTATAATTCTCTTCTTCTCTCTTGCTGCTTTTAAGATTCTCTCTTTATCCTTAATTTTTCACATTTGATTATAATGTGTCTTGGAGTGATTCTCCCTGGGTCCAGTTTTTTTGGAACTCTCTGTGCTTCCTGGACCTGTATGTCTATTTCCTTCCCTAAGTTAGGGAAGTTCTGCTTCATTATCTTTTCACATAATTTCTCAGTTTCTAGTTCTTCTTCTTCACCTTCTGGCAGCCCTATGATTTGGATGTTGGCCCGCTTATAGCTGTCCGGTAAGTTTCTGAGCCTCTCCTCATTTTCCTCACTTCTTGTTTCCTCTTTTCTGCACTGGCTGGCTGTTTGTTCCTTCCCTATGTTCCAGTTTGTTGATTTGATCCCTGATTTTCTTTCCCTCACAACTAGTTTCATATGTGTTTTTGTTCATTTCAACAGGACTAGCCTTCATTCCTTCCCTGTCTTGTTTAAGATCTGCTCTCAGGTCTGTAAGCATTTTTATAACCAAAGCTCTGAACTGAGCCTCAGAAAGACTTCCTATCTGCTGCTTCGTTAGATTAGATATTTGCTGTCTGGTCAGCTGTGTCACTGGGATCTCTATCATGATCCATGCCATCCTGACCATTTTGTGTTTACCTTTGCTTCCTGGGCAGGGCTGTCACATCTCCTATGCTATAAGGGGTGGAGCCCCATGCACTTGTCACAGCCAGGTGACCTGTCTCCCCACACTGTGGCATTTTCTGCGGGGGTGGGGGTCCAAGATGAATTCACTCTCTGCTGAGAGACTGGGAGCCTCCTCCTTCATCCCTACCCCTTCTGAGCCTCACAGTCCAAGGCAATGGAGGTCTGCCTTCCTCAGCTTTGGAATCACAAGCTGACAGGTCTGGTCTGCAGCCAGGGAGTCTCCCTTGGCGCTTCTTGCCTCTCCCTAAATACGGATGTCTGTGCTTCCTGCTGTCCTGCCTCCGTCGCTGCTGCCGCTGCAGACAGCACAGCTTGAACACATCTCCCTGGCTTTGCCCCTCCTACCTGTCTGGATGAGCACTACTTCTTTATGACTTCATATGTTGGACTTCCATTTATTTTCTAGAACTTCTGGTTATTTCTGGTTTTGCGGTAGTTGTATTCCTTCTTAGTTGTGGAGGGAAATGGAGCATGTCAGTTTAGGCTTCCATCTTGGCCAGAAGTCTCCTCAAATCTTTCTTGCTTAAGTCTCTTAGGAGAATAAAATATTTTTGGCCAATGAGCTAATTTGAGAGCACAGTCTTCCACAGTCCCCTCCCTAGAAATAAGAGATTCTGCATCAGTCTTCCTCATGCCCTGAGCTTCCCACTGGCCTGCTCAGTTCCCTAATTGCACTGTGCTTGCTCAAAATCTTGTGTCTTTGCCCATACTGGCTCCTTTGCCTATGACATCGTAGGCTCACCTATTCTTTGCCTGACTACTTTCCAGTTAGCTAATTGCCCTGATTCCTCTGGCTGGTTTTGCTCAGTGGATTGAGCGTCGGCCTGCGAGCTAAGTGTCGCTGGTTCGATCTTCCAGTCAGGGCACATCAGAGAAGGAAAACTCTGACTCCAAAAAACCTCCGCTGCCTTGCGGCATACCTCTTCAGGGGAAAGGCTAAGGGAGTAAACCCCGACAGAAAATCCGGAGCCGGAGTCCCTAAGGCGGTTTGACGTTGTAGTCAACACCGGCAACTCCTACGGCGCACCTGAAGCCAAGCTGTATTGACTCCGTCTTTCCCTTGGACCCTTCAGCTGCGAAGACAGGGGGGGTCTGCTGCATGGGCAACAGCAGACCCTCCATATCACCCTGCCCAGGCTCTGTAGCTTCAGCTTCACTGGAGAGGACACTCCAGTGTCATCACAAGATGTCGATTCAACACGGGAGGAGACAGATACTGTGTCACTCCCGAGTCGGACTGCACAACCATTCTCGGCGGTGCAGATAGACTCTTAAGAAGCTACACCATCGTCTCTCGAGACGGACGGCTGCCGAAAAAAAAAATTGCCCTGATTCAGGTGTCATTTCCTTCAGAATGCTTTCTTTGACCACTTCAGAACTAGATCCATGAGTTTTTTCTGAAACCCCTACACTCTGGGCACATCAATGCTTTTATCACACTGTTTTATAATTCTCAGGTTACTTGAAGCCAGGTTATGACTTTTATCTGTGTTGTCATAATGCCAAGCACAGTACCAGGCCAGTAACAGGCCCTCAAATACTGTCAAGTAAATGAATTAACCAATGCCCAGGTGTTAGGAACACTGTGCAGCATGGCACAACACAAAGAGCTCTGAGCTTAGCCTCAGACAACCCACCTCCAAGATCTGGCTCTCTTACTACTTCTTTGCCAGAGTACTGAAAGCCTCTTAAACTCAGTTGCCCCATCTGTAAAATAAGAATTATAACTTCTATTTCATAGGATGGTTGAAGAATTTATATAAGATACTATAGGTAAAAGCACTTTGCTCATTTTCTAGTAGCCACTTACAAATGTGATTTGAATGCTATTTGACATTAGCATTAATGATGACACAAAATTTGTCCCTTCTGCTTTGAAAAAGGATTTATAGTATGCTTCTTTCTTAATCTAAACTTGACTCAGTCTAAAGGAAATGATTCTTCAAACACTGACTCCTGCACTCTTTTATGGTCTGGGATACTTACTCTACCCTACTTGCTGCTCGCCTTGATGTTTCTTATCCATAACTACAATTCCAAAAGGATGAGCAGTCTCAGATTCCCAATTTGTAAAATAAATTATCACTTAACTGCCTCCGATTTATGATCTGTGCACATCAAGGTTCCTATGGGCTAAATTCTTAATTGTGTCCTCAAGGCCTACAACAGTGTCTGGCATATAGTAAACTCTCAATAAACATTGCTTGAATGAATATATGCATGAATTAATGATGCTTACAGTAAGATAACAAACATATTTTTCAATGCCTTCCATAAATTAATTTATGCTACACTGGAATACATAATTTGCTGCATATACTTTCCATAACAATCCTCATAGTAACATAACTTCAAGAAGAAAAAAAAAGAATGTTGAGGGTCTCCGCAGTAGTGGACACTATTGCCTGTGTCGAATTGTAGAAACAAGGTATTTTGCCTGTTCCTTCAACCTCCTCTAACTGCTTCCACAGAAGATCGAACTGTCCATGACCTATTCATGGTTTTGTGATTATAACAGTGAAGCAGGTGAGGATCACCAGATATTCACTGCTTTTAAAAGACAATCCACATTCAGCTTTTTCTACTCATATGTTGCCTGCTCCCTAGAACATCCCATATTTGAGAACAGATGAAGAAGTCCAAGTCTCCCACAGAAGGCAAGAGATATAGAAAATAGGACTTCTCTTTCCTTCCCTTTGTGTGGGCAAAAATTTTGAACTCCAGGGAGAAATTTGTCTCTGCCTTCAAGTACTAGGGTGTTCCATATCTCAGCCTTTCAATTAAGGACTGTTTGATTTCATGTTTGTCAAATCCTAAGAAATGAGATTGAATATAATTAAATAATGTTGTACAATGTAATTTTCCTCAATCTTGTATAGAAGAGTTAGGGTCTCTGAATCCAAGAAGCAAATGAGAATAGCAATGGGCCTCTTCTGCATGCCCAACTTCTTATTAGAGTCTGCATTCACTTCCATTCCACCCAGAATGGGCAGGATCTGTATCTCAAGGGTGGGTGATTGTGTTGGAAGTACAAAGTCCTTTAAGGCACAGTGCTTGGATAAAAGACTATATTAACCTAAGCCCAGAGTCATTACCTCTGTCGGCTCCTTTTCCTCTGCTAAAAACTTGTAAAATGCATTTATGCCATCTGAGTCATGAACCTACTCCTGTGTACCGATTCATTTCGCTGAATGAGTCCTAATCACTCATGTTTTGAAGGGTGTAGTCAAGTTGTTAGTTCTGACTAATGAACCTTTTCAAATCATGCACACCATTTACTGTAAGCCATGCTAGACCAATATACAGTTAAATGACATGTCATTTAATCTCCAAAAAAAGCAGGGAGATTGAATAGGTGGGATTTAGCTCTGAGGCAATTACTTATAGGTTTACCCTATAATCTTGGTGTTCAGTTAACATTCAGGAAAAAGAATGGCCATGCAAGTCATTTGGGACTGCACAGTAGGTTGAAAACGAGTAGGTTTGAATGAACACAGAGTGTATGATTTTCACAACTTTAACTAAAGTAATTTACATTTTAGCAATGTTGCGACCATTGTGCATAAATAAAATGCCTTATCTAATGGCTTCTCAGCTACCCAGAACATAGGCAAAACTCTGCCTTTATTTTTAAAACATGCCTCAAAGTGTATGCTCTATGAAATTCATCCTCATATAAGTGAAAGGCCATGAGTTGGGCACCACAGGGCACACAAAGTTGGGTCCATCGGGGTCACGCCTTCCCTCCAGAAGTCCACATCCTATTGCAAGATGGACATTTTACAAGGCATGATGGAGGAAGTGCCTACTAAAGAAGCTAGTTATTTCTGTAGAAGGTGGGAGGATGGAGACCTTAAATCTGACTAGCAGATCAGGTAAAGAGACAGAGAGAAAGTGGACCTAAAGGATAAAGGGGATTTCAATTAAGGAACAAGGAGAATAATGGCACTGCAAGAAGATGAAGTAACAATAACAGTGGCACAGAGGCATGCAAGCCTTACAAATTCAGAAACTATATAATCGCATCAACTCCTAAATCCCACTTTTATGTCCTGCCTACACTGTGTTCAGAGCACAGGGGTCTTGAGAAAAAAGAAGCACATTACTGCCTCTCCTGTACATGAAGTGTCTCCCAGTGCCTTTTACCACGGTCATAGAAGAAACTGAACAGTATCTTTCTCTATATGCAGACCATGGTGATAGCCCCTAGTTGTCTTTCAAGCCATTGATTCTCAATTTCCAATCCATTCTGCACACTGAGAGCTTGTTAACCTTCCTAAAAGATAAATTTCTTTAGGTAAGAAGTCAGGGAGTGGAAGAACATACAATATTCTTCTAGGATAACCTAATGTTCACAAGGTAAAACCTAACTCCTCAGCCTGGACCTCAAATCTCTCCTTGATCTGGTTTCAATTGCTCATTCTGTCTCAATCTTCTGTACCTCCCATCACACAAGCCATGAAGGCACCTTATCACTAAGCAACTACACAGAGCCCAGGAGTTAAAAAAAAGAAAGAAAGAAAGAACTGCTATGACTGACCAGAGGCAAGGAAGGGAGTGATATGACTCTGGATGATGAATCACAGAGAGACAGACTGACAGGCAAACAGACAGAAAGGCTGAGAGGTTGAGACTTGCTAGGAAAATGTTTGTGAGGGGAAAAAATAATTTTTTATCCAAGTAAAAATTACATTTCATATTTGAACTTTAAAAGTAAAAAATTAAATAAAATTGTAATAAGATGTTACTTTATAATTTTGGTCTACTGAACTTCATCCACAACACTTTGAAATTATCAATTATTTAGCTGTTCAGCAAATATTGACTGAATGCCCACACTGTGCCAGGCACAATTCTAAGTCCTTGGGGATAGAATGGTAAACATGACAAAGTAGACCTAAAATAATAATACTAAAATGAAGTGGTTAGCCCAGAAAATCTGCCTATGCTGTGCACTCACACACCACACTCCACTAGTGCAGGACAGTGACTGGGAACTTCTAGGTAACTAGGTAAGGCAATAAAAGATGATACTTGATTTCACTGGCAGATTGCCCATCTACCACATTTTGCTTGTCCTTCTGAAGCCAGTAATGTCTGTAAACATTCCTAAAATTCCAAACAAGGATGACTTGATCTAGGTCCATATAACATTCCTATTCTTTCTTATAACAACTTATTTTCAATGTCTGAGATCTTTTCAGTTGGACCTTTAAACAAGAGTAAGGGACTCTGACCGAGGATTGAACACACAACCTTTTGGTGTATGAGACAACGCTCCAACCAACTGAGCCATCTGGCTAGGGCTCCAGGATTTGGGTCTCAAGTTCCCTGCATCCTCATGAAAATTATTAACAACCCCAATGAACTTTTGCTTATGTGGGCTCTATCTGCATATAATAGTATTTACCATATTAAATGTTAAAACAGAAATTCTTCAAATATTTATTTTAAAACAAAAAAAACTCATTAAATTTTAACATAAGTCTACATATGCAAAATAATTACATTTTCCAAAACAAAAATTACTCAGTGAAAAGACATTGTTTTTTCTTTTTGTAGTTCCCTTCCATGTCTAGCTTTATAGATTTCTAATATAGTCAGTCACATCTCCTGCTTTCAATCTTCTGTCGTATCACACATTGTGTGCCCTCTGGAAAACTCCACTGTACACCCTTGTGAGACTGAAAAAGAAAGAAAGAAACAAATAATGTCTAAATCTTATTAGGAAAACAGATTTGATCACACATGGCCGTGAAAAGGTCTCAAGGGCCTCCAGGTGAGAACTGTCACACCACAAATCAACCTACCATCTGCGTGTAAGCAGACGCTTAAATTGAACAAAGCAATTTGGTTTATAGGAGTAACTTCTCTCCCTCTCCATATAAACTAGCCCATCCAATTCTGCCCCCTACATTAATCAAATTAATTTGATTGATTTGGTGAACCCATGAGTCAACTGAATTTTACAAATTTCATCAATAAATAGTGGGATATGAAAGTTACTAAAAAGAGCTTTGGAGAAGGGCAAACCTAAAATTAAAAGTTGGGTCCTCTACATATTAGCTGTCTGACATCAAGCAAATCCTGTAAGCCACAGCACCCCCATTTTTAAATAGGTGTAATAATGATACTTATGGGGTGTGAGGAGCACATGGCATAGTAAAGTGCTTAGCATAATGCATGACATATCATGAGTGTTCAATATATTAGCTGACTTTATTACATTTTCTTACTTGTCAAATCTATGCTCACAGCCATTGTAGATGAATCTCTCTTTATACTTGGAGAATGAGTCCTAAAAATGATGACTTATGTCTTATATCTTAGATGTCCCTATCCCACATGAAAAATTACCAAGCAACTATACCACTAAGGTAGCTGTTGGGCATACAGTGATTCTGGAGGAAATGAAGTCCTTCCATACCCATAGCTGGCTTACAAAGTGATTGGTATCACTAAGAAATTCTGGAAAATGCCTTCAAGTGGGATCTAGTTATATATTTGGACCCAGTTATAATTATACTGGTTCTATAGGGGCCTCACATAACATAAAGTTTAAAAAGTGGGAGGCTGATCACTGCTCTCTGGCTTACCCTAAGCTTTCTTTACCATCATTTCATAACTTTTGTTAAGGACACAAAATACACAAGTTATTTAATTTTCTTTAGCCAATGCCAGAACATTCTTCTAAAATGAAACAGGAAAGTATTTCCTTGGAGCACATGCTATGTAGCCAAAGACAACAAATGTCTTTTACAAGAGACAGGAGTGAGAAAGGAAGAGATTAGGATGCTACTTTATGTGGCCACTAATCAGTTTTAGCCAGGTCCACCTCCCACTACCTCCTGCCAAACCTTGACCCAGTGTCTGGCATTGAACAAGCCATGATAAGAGCCAGGAAATAACTCAGTTATTTGGCAAGTTAGGATTATTTGATTTGAAGAATATCCTTTTCTTCTGATAATCTTTACTCTAAAGCTCTTTCCCGTAAGCTTCATAAAGAAACATTTAGGTTCCTCGTCACTCCATAATCTCCAAAAACAAACAACTAAAATCCAGTAAGCTTGGCTTAATTTTAAAAGGAAATGCAACAAAACATCAGTCCAGAATTATATAAACCAGAACAACATTTGGAAAAAAATTTTAGTTGGCAGCATAACAAAGCACAGCTGATAACTAATTCAAACTTTTATGTTTGGATTAATAATAAAATGTTTGTTTATATATTTTTTTACTTTTTATAAAACTAAAAGACTCACATTTTTGTTTAATGCTTTCATAATTTGGAATGTACAACTTTTTCCAACTTCTCCTGGGTCAGTGGTTTGTCAGCATATAGTGAAAGTAGGACCTGGATAAAAATTGTTAGTAGCCACATAAAACAATGTCTATCCTCTTGCCTTCTCACTTATGTGAGTGTATTGTAGCCTTTTATAAAAAAATTTGTTGCTTTTGGCCACCCAGATGTGCTTCAAGAAAATACTTTGGTGTTTTATTGTGTAAGAAAATACTGGTATTGGGTAAAGAAAATTAAATAACATGTATTTGAGTCCTCAAAAACATTACTTTATAATATCTTATTTATTAATAAATTTCACTTGTCATGTGCAGTAATATTTGTTATTTTATTATTTGCTAACCTGTTAATTATTCAAAAAGGTTTTGGGGACTTCCAGCCAGGATGGAGGCCTAGACAGACACTCTAGGTCTCCCTTCACAACTGGAAAGCAATACAACTGCCTCAGGACTGGAGACAACCAGAAGTCCCAGAGGGTAGAGCTTTATGGAAGTCCAACAAACACGGATATGGAGAATAGGTGCATGTCTGGACAGGTGGGAGGGGTGGGGCCCAGGCAGAGAGGACACAATGCAGTGGCAGAGGCAGGGTGGCAGAAACTGCAGTCATATGTTTTGAGGGGTGGGGAGGGATACCTGGGGAGAAGTTCCAACGCCTGACCAGACTGCGCAGCTCATAGTCTCAGCACCAGGGAATACAGTAGTCCCTCTCTATATTGCAGTTCACTTATCATGGCCTCACTGTATCGAGGAATTTTTTAAAATATTATATTTAATTATTTATTGCATATTTTTTGCTATATCGCGGGATTTTGCAGTACTATATACGTATGTTGTTAAAGTTACATAGGTTTAAGAGTGTTGAATAAATGTAAGGTTCCTACTTCGCAGGTGGGTCTGGAACGTAATACCCGCGATAAGTGAGGGAATACTGTATCAACTCTCATTGCTTCTGACTGCAAACCAGTGGAGGTTGGGGCAGAGGAAGAAACTGCTGGTCTCTCAGCAGAGTCTGCTTGGTTAAAGGGCCCCCACAGTCCTAGGATGTCTGCAGACCCACCCACTCTGGGGGCAACGGCCAGGGCAGCAGCTGACGGGGTGCCAGTCCCATACAAAGGTGGGAGAAGTGCCTGGAAAAGGGGTGAGTGCTAAGCAAGCAGCATTGTTCCCTATCTGACCCCTCTCCCACATATAGCACCACAACGTGGTAAAACGGGTCACTCTCTACTAATGAATACCTGAGGCCCACCCCTTACAATGTAACAGGAGCAACAGCTCTACCTAAGACATAGAGCAAACAAACACAGGAGCCTGACAAGATGAGGAGACAGGGAAGTGTGGCCCAAAATGGGGAATGGATCAAGGTTCCAGTGGGAAAACTAAGTGATGAGGAGATAGCCAACCTAACAAATAAAGAGATAGCCAACCTAACAGATGAGGAGACAGACAACCTAACAGATGCAGAATTCAAAACACTGGTGGTAAAGATGCTCATGGGCTTGACAGATATGCTTGAGAACAGCAAATGCACGAGGGAAGAAGTGAAGGCTATGCTAAGTGAAATGAAGAAAAATTCACACAAAACCAATGGTGAAGAGAAGAAAACCAGGGTTCAAATCAATGATTTGGAACATAGGAGGAAAAAACAGTCAACCAGTACAGAATGAGAAAACAAGTTTTGAAAAAAATGAGAAGAAGCTTAGGAACCTCTGGGACAACTTTAAACATGCCAAAGTCTAAACCATAGGAGTGCCAGAAGGAGAAGAAGAAGAGCAAGAAATTGAAAGCTTATGTGAAAAAATAATGAGGGAAAACTTCCCAAATTTGCCGAAGGAAATAGACATACAAGTCCAGAAAACACAGAGAGTCCCAAACAAGCTAGACCCAAAGAGGGCCACACCAAGCAAGACACATCATAATGAAAATGCCAAAAGTTAAAGATAAAGAGAGAATCTTAAAAGCAGCAAGAGAAAAGCAGAGAGTTACCTACAAAGGGGTGCCTATAAGCCTAACAGCTGATTTCTCAAAAGAAACTTTGCAGGCAAGGAGGGATTGGCAAAAAGTATTCAATGTGATGAAAAGCAAGAACCTACAACCAAGACTAATCTATACAGCAAAGCTATCATTTAGAATGGAAGGGCAGATGAAATGCTTCCCAGATAAGGTAAAGCTAAAAGAGTTCATCATTACCAAGCCATTATTATATGAAATGTTAAAGGGACTTATTTAAGAAAAAAAAAAGAGCAAAACTATGAACATTAAAATGACAACAAACTCACAACTACCAACAACTGAATCTAAAAAATAAAAAAATCCAACTAAGCAAACCAGAATAGGGACAGATTCATAGGTATGTGAATCATTTGGAGGGTTATCAGCTGGGAGTGGGGAGAGAGAGAAATGGGGAAATGGTGCAGGGATTAAGAAGCATAATTTGTTGGTACAAAATAGACAGGGGGAAGTTAAAAATAATATAGGAAAGGGTGAAGCCAAAGAATTTATATGCGCAACCCGTAGACATGGACTGTGAGATGGGATTGCTGGAGGAAGGCGCATACTGGGCAGAGGGGAGCAAAGGGGGAAAAAATTGAGACTACTGTAACAACAATATCAATAAAATATACTTAAAATTTTTTTAAGGTTTTAGAATTATTATTCAAGCTTCAATAAATACAATATAAATAAGTTTCATGTTAATAGAGAATGTCTTGGAGGAGAGGTTAATCAGAAAGTGTTATCCCTAATAGCAAGGTTCTAGAGTTGCCCATGGTTAAAATGTCAGGGCTCTATTCATTTTACATAATGTGAAACACAGGAAAAGTTTGGGAGCCTTAGCACCTCAGGATTCATTGCTCAGCAGAGCCAGAATGTATTTCAGCATTTTCTTTCCCTGTGTCCCAGCAATAGTACCAATCCTATTGTCCCATGAGGATCTACATACTCATGAGTTAGATGGAATGATAGACTGACCAAAGAAAACATTGGAGCTTTTATAGGATGATGTTATATAATGTGCAGAAAGCCAGAATAGGAATTTTTTTAAACATGCAAACATTTATTTCTGGTCTATGCCAAAAGTAAAGGCAAGGATAATCCTTCCAAGATCATGCCCTAAAATAATAATAATTCTCTAATTTTAGACCCAACTCTACTCTTTTACCATCGTTCCCCACAAAATTTAAAATCTATTTCAGCCCCCACACTTTGCACAAATTAATATAAAAAGAATTTTGGAGGATGAAGTTTAGAAGTGAGCAAACTAAGAAGAGTTTCAGGACTACTGTAACAACATAATCAATAAAATGTACTTTAAAAAAAAAAAGACTTTCCATGGAAAGAGGAAAAAAATCACTAGATAAATAACTCTTGAAATTTTTTGTTTATTCTAAATCTTCTTGTTTAAGAAAACTATCCAACTTTCCAAGAAACATTATCCTCATATCTTTATAACTAGAATATATTTATTAAGTCATAATTTTAAAATTGCTGTACTTATATTAGTATTAACTATCTTTAAACACTGGAAGTATCACCAATGATGAAGAAAAAATTTATTGTCTGTGGCTTTGCCATATTATTTTTTTAAATTGAATAAGAAATTAAGCCACAAGGTCATTAGAAAGGAATAGATTTCAAGTTTCTATTTTTAGTAATGGCACAGTAGCTCATATTAGATCAATCCTCCCAAAGTAACAATTTTGAGCTCTGGACAAAAAAACAAGAAACAATATTTTAAGTCATCTGGAGTTGCCAAAAGCAGGCACAAACTAGAGGAAAAGCATGGCACTAGAAAACTGTCAATTTTTTATGTCCTTTTGTCTAAGGGCAGTTCACAAGTGATGTCTCAAGAAGATGGCTAAAACTTGAATAGACAGCTTACTGGCTGGTAAATCAGAAGACTAAGTTCAGGACAACAGCAGCTAGCAAGTGATAGGAGAAACAATGGAAAGAAAAGAGCCACACACACACACAAAAAAGCCCCAATTTCTATGTACAAACTCTGCTCAAATCTCTGGCCAATCCTAAACTAAGCATATGTTGGGCAGATACCAAGAAACACATCTAAGGCTAAAAGAACAAAACAGAAATTTCACTTGCTATACACCACAGGGGAATTTAGAATTTGAGATCAATCAGGTTAATTGCCTCCTAAAACAAAAAAGCAATATTCTTCAGAGTTAGGTAACAGAATCCAGAGTCCCTACAATGAATTACCCAAGAAATGCATGATACAATCCAAAATTAGTAGACAAAAAAAGAAACTAGAAAATATGACTTCATACAAGAGAAATAACAATCAGTAGAGACCAACCCCAAGATGACTTAGACATTGAAATTAACAAATAAGGGTATTTTTAATAATATTTTTTATTCGTTGATTTTAGAGAGAGAGGAAGGTGGAGAGCGATAAACACAGATTTGTTGTTCCACTTATTTTTGCATTCACTGGTTGAGTCTTGTATGGGTTCTGACTGAGTATCAAACCCACAACCTTGGCACAGTGGATGACATTCTAACTAACAGAGCTACTGGGCTAGGACTAAGGGGTTTTTTTTTGTTTTTAAGTTTGGATTTTATTTTATGTACAGTTTCAAGCCATGGGAGTGTTTTTAAGGATTTTATTTATTTTTAGAGGGGGAAGAAGTAGGAGAAAGAGAGGGAGAGAAACATTGATTGATTGCCTCTCTAATGCCCCCAGCTGGGTACCTGGCCAGCAACCCAGGCATGTGCACTGACCTAGAATAGAAGCAGCAGCCTTTCAGTCTGCAGGCCAGAGCTCAATCCACTAAACCACACCAGCCAGGGCACAAATAAGGGTTTCAAAGCAGTGATTATAATTATGTTTAAATATACAAAATAAATGTAATGAATGAAAAGATAGAAAACCACAACAAATAGAGATTGTAAAGAATATGAAGGAAATACTAGAATAAAATATACTTGAAATAAAAAAATTCACTGAATGAACTTAATAGATTGAACATGACAAGAGAGTCCTAAGTGTGGAGATAGATCAAGAGAATTATCCAATCTAAAATCAAAAAGAAAATAGGGAATAATAGGTAAAACATACATGTAATTATAGTCCCAGAGGGAGAGAAAATAGAAGAGGGAACAAAAAGGTTTAGAAAAAATAACTACAAAAAAAATTCCAAATTTGGTAAAGGACATACATTTATGGTTTCAAGAATCACATGAACCCCAAGCAGGATAAATAAAAACTATACTTATGTACATCTTAGTCAAAATGCTGAAACCCAAAGATAAAAATAAAATTTTTAAAGCATCAAAGAAAAGCAGCACAGTATATACAGGAAAACAAAGATATAAATGATAGCTGATTTCTCCTCAGGAAAAGAAAAGGAAGGCAGAAGAGAGTGGAATAATATGTTTAAAGTGCAAAAAGGAAAGAAGGTGGGAGGGAGGGAGACAGAGAGGGAGACGAGAAAGGGAAAAACTAGGGTTTTTTATCTAGTGAAAATATCCTTCCATACTGAAGACAAAAGACATTTTTCACATACATAAAAATTAAGGAGATTTGTTGCCAGCATTACAAGAAATACTTAAAGAAGTTCAGCTGGAGGAAAATGATAGAAGATAGAGAATTGGATCTCCCAAAACAAACTTCAGAAATAGCAAATATTTGGGTAGATATAAAAATTTTTCTTTCCTGATTTTCTTTAAAATGCATATGACTGTTGAAAGTAAAAATTATAGCATTGTTTTATGTGGTTTATTTCACATAAACCTGTGATACATATGACAACAGTATCATAACAGAGGAAGCTGGAGGTAAAAGAACAGGTAACCAATGCAAACACAAGCTTCCTGACAGCCCTTTTTTTTTCCCCAATGTGCACAGCTGGATGGATTTTAACTAATGCCTTCACCCATATAACCACCATTAAAATTAAGATTTAAAACATTCCAGGTTCTGCGCTGGCCTGTGTGACTCAGTTGATTGGAGTGTCCTCTGTAACTGAAAGGTTGCAGGTTGATTCCCAGTCAGGGCGTATACCTAGGTTTCTGGTTCAATCTCTAGATGGCAGGTTTGATCTCCAGTCCAAGCATGAAGGATCCCTGGTCTGGATGTATATGGGAGGCCACTAATTGATGTTTCTCTCTCACCCTTTTTTCCCTTCCACTCTCTCTAAAGGCAATATATAAAAAACAAAAGTCCTCAAATGAGGATTTAAAAAAAAAATTTTTTTTTAATTCCAGGTTCCCTGGGAGATTCCTTAATGTCCCCTCCCATTTGATGCCACTCTCTCACCACAGTTTAGTTTTACCTGTTCCAACAATGGGTTTTTTTTTTTTTTTTTTCATGTTTCTTTTTTCTACCTTTCATTTCTCTGTTCGCCTCTTGTTACTTTTAAGGCTGTATTTATTGTCAAAGGCTCATTCTAGGGATATGTATATCAATTCCTCAAAGCCAGAAGAACAAGCAAATTAATTTCTAGAACCGAAGACATGGGGCTGAAAAAGACAAAAGGGACTGGAAAGGGGAGAAAAATGGGGATTCTTCTTTGAAACTTCCCTGCCTCCCAATGCCATGGAACGCAAACAAACACTACTTCTTTCCCATTAAAACTTCACTTTTCCCAACAAGCCTGTAAACAGTCATAGAGTCCGCCTATGATGATCTCTAAGGAGTTTCAGCTCCAACTTTCTCTGATTTTACAGCCTCTTCACGTGGCCTTCAAAGTTCTTCCCCAGAGCGAGTCCAATAGCGCTGAGTGCCTGCAGCAGCCAAGGCCACCCTCACTCCAAGTCCCAGAATTTGTTAATGATGATGGTGTTGGCCTTGAGTGGAAGGTGGCTGATTAGGAAACAGTAGGTGGGAATGCAGCAAGCTCTGAAGATAACATAGTTAATCACCACAGTGTGTGCAGTACACTAACATCAAAGCCAGCAGCATGAAGGGCTCTTTGATCTCCAATTCAGTACACTTTCAAGTTGTTCCCTTTATCCTGCCCAGAAAATTCTGGCTTCTTTTCCCCCTTGACTTCTAGGGAGAATTCTAATAAGAGTGACCTCCAGGCCCATCCACCCACCCAGTGGTGAGCAGGAGAGAAGCTGAAGCACCATCCTGAATACACAGTTAGCTCTCTGAATCTCAGCACTGCCAAAGGCCTCTATCTCCAGTACATAAAATCACATCACAGCTTTCAAGAGGAGATTCTGAACCAGGAGCACTATATAAGAATGTTCTCAGCAGCATTATTGACATGAGCCAAAAACGAGAAACAGCTCAGATGTCCAGAAACAACAGAATGAATATACTGTGTGTCCAAACAATGGAATACTATATATCCATGAAAATGAATAAGGCTCCATGTAACCAATAGATGCACCTCACAGACATAATACTGGGTGAAAGAAACCAGCAGTGAAATAATGTGTGCTGTATGATCCTGTTTATGTAAAATTAAAAGCATGCAAAATAAATTATAGTGTTTCTAGATGAATAGTTTAGTGGCAAAAGCATAAAGAGGAGCAAGGAAACAGCATTAAAATTAGGGAGGAGGGAGAAATGGGACTGGGAAGGGACATATGGAGGAGAGCTGTGGTTCTGCAAGCCGGAAATGGTTTACCTCTTGATCTGGGTCATTGTTACCTGGGTGTTCCCTTCATGGTGCTGTATTTTTTTTTTTTTCTCTCCGATCTTTTCAGTAAGTGTACCACACTTCACAGTTTTAACAGAAGCGTTTTCAAAAGAAAAGAAAAGCCTGAGAGTTTTAAGACTAGCTAGGGAAACTTGGGTTTCAAAATTAAAAGGGAAAGAAAAGCCCATTCAGCTGCTGCAATGCCTAATAAAGCTGCAACTCCAGCCCAAACCCGCAGGCTGTCAGATTCACAAAGTGTGTGCAGCATAGGCAGTGAAGATGGATCGCTGAGGTTTCAAACACACAAACAGTCAGTCCTTCAGGCTGCCCACCCTTGACCAACCAGGTCTTCATGGCGTGTGTTCTCATAGAGGTTCTGAGGAAAGGCTCACCTTCACCGGGAGCATGCCTGGTAACAGAAATTCTGATGGAAGCATCAATCTCCCTGGTGCCAGAAGAGGAGGCTGTAGTGCTGTCTGGAGACAAATCCTTGCAGAGTCTACCCTTCCTTTAGAATAGAAAGTATTGCTTTCAGAGCCTCCACCCCCGCAAGGAGTAGGTGCCCCTCTGATTTCCCAGTGTGTGGGGAATTCTTCTCTATTATCCTCAGGCTTGGGCTGTAGTTTATACTTTCTACTGGATCAACCAGCTGAGCTTTGTGACATCCTAAATGAAAGAAATCAGATTAAGGTTGATGATTCAAAGAGCTGTGTTCTACTGCACCTGGACCAACCATCCCCCCCAAGAGGCTTTGACTTTACAGCAAAGATGGGGGAGCCAGGTGTGTCCTCATCCCTAGGTCAGAAAGGACATTGGGTCATTTTGGTAGACAGCTTCATTCCTTATAGAAGCAGAGAAGTCCTTTCTGGTTTGTTTTTTCTTTTCAACATCCAAATTAGAAATTTAAACTTGTTGTAACAAGAGAAGCAGAACTTGCTTGAATCTGGTGAGGGCAGCCCCTGCCATGGATGAAATCAATTCATCACAGACACACACGGCAAAGACATGGCTATCCCATGGCAAGTTTAGCTCCACCTCTCACATAGCACCTCACACTCTCTACCACATATCATAATAATTTGTGCACTTACCACTTACTTTATCTCCTCTATTAATGAGCTGCAGGCTCCCAGAGGACACAGACTATACACAATGGCTCCATCTTTGTTTCCTCCCTGCCTGGCACAGTGCCTTGTAGTCACTAGTCCCTTACAATGTTTGTAGAACAGAAGAAAGAGAATTACCATGCATTCATCTAAGCTGAATCAGTTACCATATTAAATGCTTAACATATGTGATCTTATATACTCCTCACAACCAGTCTTTGCAGTGTTATTATCACCACTTTACAGATTTAAAAAAAAGTTAAGGCTGAAAAATGTTAGAAGACTTGCCCAAGGTCACTTAGCCAGTTAGAGTCAGAGCTAGACTTGACTCTAGAACTGTCCCTCTGCATGGTCCCTCCTCTTTTCTCTCCATTAATGAGTGGATGAATGAGGTTGGTGATGTCTATGAAATAACTCATCCCAATCCCTCAAGTGCTAGTAACACTGCCTCCCACCAACCCTTGCTTGAGGTTCATGGGGCTTTTTTAATCCTTTGGCTAGACCCTAGTGGGACTGGAACTAGCCCAAAGACAATGGAGAAGTAGTCTTGGCACTATTTTATGAGATACTCTCTCTGCCCACATAACCACTAGGTCTAAAGTGAGTATCAATACATTAGATGTGTCTTCTATGTCCCTAGCATGACCACACCCACAAGGATCAAGGAGACTACTGGACTCATTCAGGTCTGTTCTTGGGAATGTCTGCCCCATCATCTACCTGACAAACACCTGCTCATCCTCCAAGACCCAAGTCCTGTAGGAAACCCTTCCCAGCTCCCTCTGCAGAGCTACTCACCAGCTCTTCAGTGGCTGTACTGATGAAGAGCTACACATGATGGGGTCAGAAATAATCAAGAATCCCTCTCCTCAAGGAACAGCAAGTCAAACAGGGAAGACAAGGAAAGATACCATGAGAGTACAGTATAACAGGACATTGCATGCCTCCTAGTATAGTATAATTAAAGATATACCCCTACGACATACTCTTGTCAGAAAAATAGAACTTGACTATAATCAAGTCCCTAGATTTAACTGACAATTGACAGGACTACAGGGAATAGGAGAACATGGTAAAGACATCACAAGGCTAGATTCAGCCAAAACTAGAGTATGAAACAGAATAATTGAGCTTATTTCTTTAACAAATACATGGGGCTGGGGGGGTGGGGGTCGGTGATGGGAACTGTTACAGGTTAAAAGAAACTTAAGAAACATATCAACCAAATGCAACTATGAACCTAATTTTGAAAACAAAAACTATAAAAAAGAACATTTTTTAAGACAACTGGAGAAATAAATGAACATGAATCAGATATTAGATGACATTAAATAATTATTGTTACTTTTGTTAAGTATGATCATTGTTTTGCAGTTACATTTTTCAAAATGTCCTTATCTGATAGAGATATATTTTGAAGTATTAGTGAATTAAATAATATCTGGAATTTGCCTTAAATTTCTCTCCCAGGAAAAATAATTGAGGGGATAGATGAAGCCAGGAGAGCAAAATTTTTATAATTATTGAAACAGGGAGGAGCCTTTGCACTCCTCTCTCTACTTGTATGTATATTTGAAAATTTCCATAATAAAATGTTATATATATTTTTTAAATATAGCAGATTGCATGCTAAGTGCACTAATAGCTATGTGCTGAGGGACTTGGGAGCAGGGAGAAAGGGTGCTAAGCTGAGGGACTTGGGAGCAGGGAGGAAGGGTGCTAAGCTAGCCTGAGGTGGTTGAGAACAGCTATACAGAGAAGACAGGGGCTCAACTATTGAGCTGTTCTTGCACTTAACCATGCTGCATGATTATGGGCAAAGAAGGGACATAGCCATTTCATCTTTGAGACCCTAGCCCTCAGCAGAGTAAGGCAAACAATGAGTGCTAAATACAAGCTATTGAATGAATTAACTATAACCATTCAAAGACCCCTTTCAAATTCCCACTAAAGTAAGAGCAGCAGCAGACTCTATGCTGTGATGGACATGAAGGATACACAAAAAAAATGTCTCCACTTTCAAGGGAAGACAAACCATTCACACACACACACACACACACACACACACACACACACACACACAAATGATTTTCAAAAGAAGCTAAATATGCTAAACACTGATGAATGGTATGACATGCTGAACATTGCAGTTCTGGAGGACTCTTCTAATCTGTGTGCAGAATGGCTCACTGGGGTAGGGAGGCCAGTTGGATACAGGCATGCAAGGATGAGAGCCATCAGGGTCGCCATGGAAAAATAAAGGAAGAAAGGAGTGGATGTGGAAGAACTGATCGCACTATAAGGAAGTGTGTGGTGTGGACCAGAATAATGGTGTTCCCAAAATTTTTCCCAGGTCATCAAAGCTCACAGGATTCTTCCATCATCACTGCCAGGAGCATAGTGAAGGGAGGGCAGAGGGAAAAACATGTTCACAAACAAAAGACATTAATCCTTGCAAATGAAAGATGTGACAGAGAGTGGGAAGAGAGGGTGAAAATGCATCACATTGTCCCTGAGCAACTGCACTCTCCCTCCCCACTCTGGCTACTGTGGGATCAGAATCCCAAAACTTCCATTCCCCTCTATAAATATTTCAAGAAACCCACACGGAGAGATTCCACCTGAATATGCCTTTGGTTTTCTCTACATGATCAGGACAAGCTTCACCAGGACTGAGAAGGGGCCCCTAGCCTGCTTTTCCTCATGACTAGGAGAATCCACTCCAGGCTGATGGTCACTTGGTGATGATTCTGGCCTATCTTTGGAGGCCTCAAGGGAGCAGCTTTCTGAGACTAAGCTCCCCAGTGCTTTGATATAACCTGAAAATAGGCAGAAAAACCTCAAGAATGACTCAGCCACCAGCAGGATGTAGGCCTGAGGATAAAATTAAGTTGACTTAGAGAAAAATTTAAAAGATCATATCTCTTGCACACCTGAATCTGTTGACTGAAATTTATGACAACCACATAAGAAAAAGACCCTTTTCAAGTCAGCTAAAATAGAAGAAGGTTTATGGTAGAATACATGAAAATCTAGATCTCTAAACTGGAGTCTCATGACTAGGCTTTAAGAGAGGTTAAAACCTGGTACAGAAGTCATCAGGAACCAAGCATCTCTCTCTCTCTCTCTCTCTCTCTCTCTCTCTCTCTCTCTCTCTGTCCTTCTCTCCTCACCACCACCCACCACCACCCACCACCACCACCACAACGTTCTCATGGTCTCTCTCCTCTCTGCTTCTCTCTGTACTTCTCTCTTTCTTGCTCTCCAAATAGTAGCTTCCTCTATTCATTTGCACATACATGGGCCAAACATAGCTGCCCATGACTTATTTTGTTTTTCAAAGAACAAATAAATAAGTTTTAATGATAACAATAATATTGTTTGATATTTTCACACATCCTTTTAATTGCTTGCTTAATGGTAGATAGCTGAGTTCCTTCTGCTTTTGCATTCAATTTATAATATATGTGGTTTTGGTTGAAGTATATAAAGAAAATTCAGTCTCACGGAGACATGTAGCTAAAAATGAGCAGAGTATTTTAATAAGCTTTTCAAATGATTATGAATAATATTTGATAACTACACCAAAACTCAACAAATGTTAGTTTCTCATAGTTTAGATGTGATGTGGAATCTAAAATAATGTCAACAAAAAAAAAATAAATAAATAAAATAAAATAAAATAATGTCAACAAACTTTCTTACTGTTACATCAAAATCCACTAGTCATTCACTAAATATATCTCTTACCCATGTATTTGTTATTTGGAAAATATTGGTTCACTGAATATGCAATATCTTCCAAATGTTGACATACTTCATATAAATATATTTTTTAAATCACATTTGTTAATATCACCACTAATGCCATCAGAAAAAATCTTTAAGTATTAAAAACCTGTGAAGCTCATGGTGGTGGCTATAAGTTTTTCAAAATTCTAGTTTTCACTTAGAAACTCCAATTTTATTATTGGCCAAAAAAATACTATTGGTTATTTCCTTTGAAGTGACAGGAAAACATTCCTTTTTTCAAGAAAATGTCTGCCTGGTCTGAAAAACCATAGTTTGTTCTTTCAAGCAAGAATGGATTTCCTTTCAAAAAGCCATTGATTTAGTTCCCAACTCAAACAATCACATTAAGTAGTTTTCTTCAATTAAGGTGCCTGCTTTGGTCTTCAGTAGAAGTAAAACATACAAACTTCCCATTTCATCACACAGAATGTTAAAAAGATGTGTACTCAAAGGTCAAGATGTAATGAAATGAATAATTTTTACCACTTCATCAAAAACAGTCTTAAGTGAAACTAGCCTTTTGCTTTTCTTTTGCTTTTCTCTTCTTTTTCTTTTCCTGTGAATGCATGGTGGTGAAAAATATGACTATAGTTTGGTGCCACTGCCTGAATTCATGCTAAGATACTAACTTTGTTTTTGTATCATCTGCAAAAAAGCACAGTAAAAAAAGCAAATAACCTCTTAGCATTATCATGAAAATAGTTTTGATGCTGTAGACTCCTTGAAACAATCTCAGGGACCCCCAAGGATCCATGAACCACACTTGAGAACCAATACTCTAAACTATTCACATTCTAGCAATTAATAAACTCCCTGGGTTCCAGTTTCCAACTCCAGGGAGAGAAAATTTGAGTGCCGTGCCTACCCTAGCCCTCAGTGTGGCCAGGCATGTGATCATGTGGCCTATTGCCCACTTCATAAGGATTGTGGGACCAGACAGTCTGAAAAGACGTAGACAAAATTGAGAACTGAGACTCTGAATAGGGTGGGGTTAAGAGCCCCAGGAACTTGAAAAGGAATTGGAATGGCCAGGAAATTCATCAGGAATATATCTTGGAAGCTCACTAGAACACTATTAACAACTGAAGCGTGTACCAAGTTTTACAGATTCCTAAGTGCTTTTATACACTTACCTCATTTAATCCTTTGAACAGCTTTGTGAGGTAAACATTATCACTGCCACTTTACAAATGAAGGCACAATAGATTAGAGAGGTAAGTCCCTTTTACAAAGCCATGTAATAAAGAGTTAGCAGAACTTGGATCTTCTGACCTTAAGTGGAGGGCTCATTCACCTACAGCACAGCTGCCTGCCATAGTAATTACTCTCCAGGGGAAGAGCAAGATATGCTCCAGTGTGTGGCTAAGGATTAGGGACTGGTGTGAAGATGGGTGAAACAGAAAGACTTAGAGCTCCCTGCCTAAACCTTAAAGTGAAGAGAAGGGAATGAAACCAGAGAGTCAGGATTCCTAACTTCCCTGAATTCTGGACAACTGGGTGCAACGGAAACCCTGTGGGCCAGCTGTCCCATTCCATGCTGTTGGCGACTCCATAAACTCATGGGGGTAAGCCTGTCTTCTATGTGGTTGCTGCCGGTACAATGCTTCTTTATGCTTTTGAAAAGCAAAATGTGAAAGTACATATTACTTATTAAATAGCTGATATGAATTTCTACATTCCGAGTAGGAATTAAAGTATAGAATTTGTTGCATTATAAACATTTTTTTTCCTAATATAAGCCATCTGGGTGATCTCCCACCTGAGAAAGAAGCACCAGGTCTACAGAGAGAGCCATTCATTTAGAAAGCCTGGCTTTGATCCCTTCCCCTGACACAATCCAGTTTCCTCTAACCCCCTTTATCCAGAAACAATTTTTAGGATATTATTCTAAGTGGGCTGTTCCAAGAGGAAATGAAGACTAAAGCTAGAAAAGAAAGCAATAGCATGCTTTTAAAAATACACAAGCAAAGCCTGGCTTTCCATAGGTTCTGGGCTCTGAGTTCTGAAGCAGAGCCATTTAGACACCACCATGGAGGAGGACTGATCACAGCCTAGAGTGAGGGTGTCCACTACGGTGATCTCCAATACCTGTGAATGTTGAGGCTTGAAATGTGGTTAATTCAATTTATGCTGTACATGGAAGAAACACATCAAATTTTAAAGGTTTAATACAAAACAATGCAAAATACCTCACTAATAGTTTTTATGTTGATTACATGTTGACATGTAACATTTGGATATGCTGAGTTAAAGCAAATATATTCTTTAATTTTACCTGTTTCTTTTTCATTTTTATAATGGGGCTGGCTACTACATAATTTAAAACTGTGTATATGGCTCATATTATACTTCTGTTGACAGCACTTGCCTAGAGGGGTCAAACCAACCCCTCTGCTCCCAGCTCCTCCTCATTTTTATTCTAAACCATGTGAGTTGGTTCTGTCTTTATTTTTTAATTCCTTTCACATTCTAATGATAAAAAGGAATCTTGAAGGACAAGTCATTCAAATTTCGTTTGGGCAAGCTGTGATAATAAAAAAATTAGGAGAGGAAGAGGAAAGGATCGTGTCCTGGTTTATTGAGAAGGACAAAACAAAAACAAAAGCATTCAGCTCATCTATTTCCCTTTCTTGCTAAACGGAGGATGTATTCTACATGATAAAATGATGTCTCTCCTAAAGAAGAAAGAACAAATAATGTAATAATGACAGATTAGTTTCTATTTGACATTCACTAAAACGAGTCTGTTAAATTTGAAGTCTCCCACCAAATATTAGCAAATGTTGATAAAGCTAGAATAAATTACCAATTAAATGCTATTGCTTTGTGAAAACAAATCAAAATAAATTCTGACCCAGAGCATTAAATTACCAGGTGTAGGAAGAATAGTGAGGAGGGGAGGTAGAGAGTTGTAGGAAGTCCTCAGTAGAAAACTGCTGTGTGACTCCCCAGTCAAGGTTTTAGAAAGCTAAGGGATATTTGTGCCATCACACAGGAATTTTGTGTCTTCGTCTCTAGGCTTTGAATAAACCTTTACTTCAGCAGAACCCAAGAAACCTTGAAGGTTTGGATAAAGGTTAACAAAGGACAAGGTAATAGTTTGGTCACGTCAGCTGGAATACAGAACAGTACAGCAAATAGGTTTGGGGTGAGGAATGGCAACACTTGCTGTCATTTTCTAGAGGACAATTATATTGCATTTCTCAAGTTCCCCACTATCACGTAGATGACCTTCACAGCAGCTCCCAGAGTGATTCATTTGCTTTCCATTGGACAGCTCTACACTAATCAGAGGCTTGTTAAACAAGTCGTACAGAAGCCTGCAGGTAGCCCATCAAATGCAGCAGTGAGGTGTGACTTCTCCACCTCAGCCTCCCCTCCCATTGATTTGCGCACTCCTGAGTAATCCTGCAGGCCTGGCTTAGCTACTGAAATATGTTAGTGAATAAAGCTATACTATGTAGGAAAACAAGAATCCAGGCGGGAGTACAAATCATTAAAAGCCAATCCTCCCAGCCTTGTTTGTATTCATCCTTCATCTTATACCTAGATGGGTTTCCTCCTTTTTTATTCCTTCCTAGTGCCTGCTGGATTTGCTCAAGGTATGTGAACTGCTTGCTGTGAGGCATCCCCACCTTGTCAGTCTTTGGCAGCCTCCAGTTAGCATTTCCCAATGCCCTAACACTTGTCCTGCCTGTGCCTGTGTTACCCTCCCAGCTTCCTGGGAACGGCCCTACCATTGCAAGTTACCACCTGTGAATGGGTTGGATTTTGCTAGGATATTTTGAAATGATGGCACTGATTCCTCTCACAAGGAGACTGATTCAGCAAAGATTATTACAAATGCTTCAAATCTTAGAAATGTGGGAAAGGAAATTTTGAGTTGGGATTACTTTGGAAGATCCCACTGGGAGAAACCATTCTCCAAAGAAAAATGGAAAATTCTCCTTAAATTTAAATATGCATATAGTACATGGATGTAAAGTGCAACACAGCATAGAGAATATAGTCAAGAACGTTGTAATCACTATTTATGATGCCAGGGGGGAACACTTTGTAAAGTATATGCTTATCTAACCACTAGGCTGTGCACCTGAAACTAATAAGAAATAATATTGACTATAAACTATAATTGAAAAGTAAAATTTTTTTAAAGAATCTGAATAGATATGGCCAAAAATAAATAAATAAAATAAATGTGTATATGGTATAAAATATTTAAGTCTGTACAGACACTAAAGCTTAGCATTTATTCACATACTTCAAAATGTGCTACAAACTTTATATAATTAATCTAACCCAATACCCAGATAGAGAAGTCAGTATTAACAATTCCTTTATATTATCAAATGGAGAAACTTAGGCATACTAAAACTTTAAAAACTGTCCAAAAACACTGACAACCAGTACAAATTAGCAGGTATTGCTTGTTTGAGAGCCAGTGTTAGACAAAAAAGAGACGGGGAAAAATACATAGAGTAACATGAAGAGAAAAAAATCTTTCTGAAATCTAAACTGCTCTCTGAATGTGAATATGAGACCAGTTTTTTCGTGGACTATTCTTCCTTAAAATAATTGCAGATTATATATTCACACAAATGGACCAAATCAAGCCAGCATTTTCTAGAAAACCTTTCTTGCTTGGGACTACCCTAGATTAACCCATACTAACTTTACACAGGATTTCCTTCACTTCTTCAAAAACATTCTTGTTCTCCTTCTCCTTACAGTATTTTACTGGAATAGCTGTGGGAGACATAACCTGGTAGCTAAGAGCAAGACTAAGAACAGGATAAAAGTGTGTTCAAAAGCTGGTTCCACTGATTATTAGCCACGCTGAACATGGGAAAATTTTTAACTCTCTAAAACTGCTTCTTCACCTATAAAAAGAATGATAATGGTACCTATCTCTCAGGATTGGTGGGAGTATTCAGCAACATGATACATGTAAATTGTTTAGCATGGTATCTGACATCTACATAAATGCTAATAATTACTATAATTCAGTTTTAAAGCAAGAAATCCCAGCTTCTCAACAAAATCAATGCCAGCAGCCATACTACTGAGAGGTTTTAAGGGTCAGCCTGTAACAGCGTAACTGAGAAATGGACACAGAGCTCAGACAGAGGAAGATTAGAATGTCAATTTGATTACTGATAAAACCATAAATAGCAGGACGTAGCTTTACTGCGTGGCCACAGAAGGCTTGTACGGCTTTACCTGTGACTTGACAGGCAGAGCTGGCCCACCACAGGCCTCCTCCACAAGGGCAGGTCCTTTAAATGTGGCAGAGAGAAGGAGAGGCAGGAGGGTCTTTTAAAAAGAAAGGAAGAAACTGTTCAGAGTTATTTAGTTCTTTTGTTTCAGGGGTAAGGAGATGCCAGAAGGTAACTCTACCTGAAGTTCATCCACACAGACGCATAAGAGTAGAGAAAATGTTCTCACTGCACCCTATTCCCAACAAGAAAGAGTTTTCTTACTGGGGTTGTGCTTCAAAATACTTCAACTCCCCTCTTCCTCTAAGACAGCTTCCCACATTGGAGTTCTCCTTTTTTGCTGCTTCTCCCTAGTACGTTCTCTGAGTTTGAGCAATAATGAGAGTAAGAATTTACCAAAAAGATCATAAACAGAAAAAAATATAGTATTCAATCATTCCATCATCATTGATCACTAATATGTACCTTCAGGGTGCTGTGAATATAGTTGTGAATAAGACAAACTCCCAGCCCTCTCTCATGGGACTTCCACTGGATGTGGGAGAAACAGGGCAAGCTACCCAAGGAGGTTCTCCTCTGCACACATGGAGTAAAACACGCAAGTTCTGAGTTCTTGCCTGGGCTCTCCCACTAACTGACTGTGTAATGAAATTTCTCTAGGCCTCCATAAAATGAGAGAATAGCATTAGAACTATAGGATATTGATTGAAGTCCTCAGAGGTTTTTCTCCTCCTTAGGTCTTCCAGAGGAGATCCTCTCCTGGATGGCAGTGACATCAAATGCAGACATATGTCACTTGGCAGCTGCGTTAGGCAGAAACCAATGAGAAACTTAAAAAAATCCACAAGACAAATACCACTTACTTCTATTTTAGACAAAAATTTTTTTTAGTTCAATGATCCTTTCCTAAAGCCAATGTGGATATGAATTAGCTAATTGGAAAAGATCATAGATGCAGACACAGCAGGAAGAAGTGCCAGACCACACTTTACTGCCTTACTTTAGTATTCCTGAAAGCCTCCCATAATAGATGGGAGTCAAAAAGTAGTTATGCTCCTGCCCCATATTCCAGATATATTTTTAAATTATGTTCAGTAAGCTCTAGGATATATATTAGAAAGATCTGCATTCAAAATAATTAAAATTAAAAGTGTTTGGTACTTTAAGAAATAAATGTCTCTGTTCTGGAAAATTAACCTGTATTTCCTTACATGTGATTTACCCAAAGAAGATGAATAAATGCCTTTTGCAGTATATTCTTTCCAAGCAGTTTCAAGGTCACATGTTTCAAGGATTAAACAAGTCACAAATACATAAAGTAGATGTAGGCATTCAAACTCAAAACACAACAGAGATGCAAGCTCAAAAGTGTTTGAAAATTGTGATCCCTATTTTAATTAATGTGTAGGGGAAAGAAAGGTACTCTTGGAACTTAAAAGTAAGTTCACCCTCTGAGAGTGAATCTAGTAAGAATCAACACATAAAGGGTGAGATGAGCCATTAGTGGAAATCACCTATCCTAAAATTGGTCTGTAAATATATGACTGAGAAGATCTACTACTTCCAGTTTTAGTCACATTTTCTAGAGTAAGTTGCAAAGAGACAGGACTGATGGAAATTAAGAAAACAGAAAACATAATTTCAGGGTTACCTTTCCAACAGCCATTTCTTTCTACTTCTTCATCAGTGTCAGGACCTACCTCCCATAATTGACTGTTGAAAATGCCAGAGCCAGTCTTTCCCAGCCTCTCTTGCAGCTAGGGGTGAAAAGGTAATACTGTCTTAGCCAAAAAAAAAAAAAAAAAACATGAGGGACAATCTTCTGAGAGACTTCTGGGATATGTTTTTCTCCGTAATAATACTAAAAACCACCCAAAGACAGTTTATCCCTTCCCTGGGCCCAGATACTAAGGAGAAAACTGGAGCCTTCAAAGTAGGTGGTGGCAAAAGTCAATGTAATTTGAATTTCAGAAGGATTGAAATTACAAATCTATGTTTACTCTCGGAGAACTCTGTATGCATCAAAGGACTTTATTGATCTCTTCAGATACTTTCCAAGCTTTATACTAAATAAGAAACCATGTTTGGAAAAAATTAAAATTCTGAGAGAAAACTGTCATATTAACTCAGAAAAGAGTTGACAATGATTAGTTTTCTCTGGGACATTAAAATGTCCCTGAGAGACCTAGAGCAATTTTTATGGAGATGCTTCAGCAGGATTAGATATCCTGTTTACAACAAATATTATGATAGATTTTGAAACTGCAGTTAATGATCTCTGTCAAAGAAAGTAATAAATCAAAACATAATAAAAATTTAACTACCTCTTCAGCTTTCTTAACATAAAAGAGGACACTGAAACAACATCCCTACTATATCAATCACTTTTTATGTGCCACTTTAGATCCTCTCAGCCTTATCTTTCTCTGTGGTCTTTGGTCTCTTGTTCCGTCTCAGCCAACACTTTGGAAGCCAACTCTATGTAAATTCAATCAACTCCATTTGGATAGATCAATAGCAACTCACTTCATGCATATCTCTCACCCTGTGTCCTGCGGCTTTCCCGTTGATACTACAGTGTGAGACCCTACAGAACACACTCAGTGCCTACACATGCACACTCAAGAAGTTCAGGAGAATGAACACTCAGTGGGGAGAATCTTTGACCAAAGGGAGATGGAAGCCAACAAATAATTCTTCCCCCTTTCTCTCCTGAAGTACTGTCCTGAGAAGTGATCAGTTTTATGTTTCTCGATAAATAATTTCCCAGAATTATGGAATCAGTCACTCTTAATAAACACTCTTACATTGCATTTTCCTCCTTACCTGCCTCCTTCTACTTTTCCCTTATTTCTGCTCCCTGTCTGGGATTGTGCTCCCTAGTAAAGTAGGAGCACATAAGCCATGGCCTCAGGCTCTGCTGTCTAAGCAACAAATGTATTTTTTTCCCTGTTACTGTGTAGCAAATTACCACAAACTTCATAGCTTAAAACAACACCTATTTACCAAGTCACAACTCTATATGTCAGAAGTCCACCATGGTGAGGCTAGGTTTATCACTCAGGTTCTCACAAAACTGAAATCAAGGTGTAGGCCAAGTAGAGGTCTCTTCAGGAGCTTGGAGCCCTCATCCAGGCTTACCTGGTTGTGGCAGAATTCAATTCCTCACAGTTATAGAACTGAGGTTCCCATTTCTTTGCTTCCTGTAGTCTGGGTGTTCTCAGCAACTAGAGGCCAACTTTCCTCCTTTCCATGTGGCTCCCTTCATCTTCAAAGCCAGTAACAGCACATCAGATCATCCCTGTGCTTCCAATCTCACTGACTTCTCTAGAAAGTATACAGGCAAAATTTCTGATCTCTAGATCCAGACTTAAATGGCTTATATGATGGGGTCAGGTCTATCTGGATAATCTCCCTATTTTAAGGTCAACTGATTAAAAAAAAAAAAACAGAGGGAGTTCTCATCACATTGTTTTAAAAAATATTCTCTTTGGCCATGTAATGTAACATATTCACAGATTTCACCACCACCACCCCTCAGAGGGATATGGATTATACAAATACAAGGGTCACTGAGGATCAGCTTAGAATTCTGCCTATCAGATAAATGGTTGGCAAGAAGAGTGAACTTAGAAAGCAGACCCTCAGGATGAAGTTTTGGTGCTCAATTACTCCCCCAAAATCTGAAAGCAATGGAGTTCTATTGGTATTAAGTGGGGTGAAAATTCCTGGCATATGATGGCATTATGAGTCCTAAGACTTTCACTTGAATTTAGCATTAGATGGAGAATGAGGCAATGGGTTTTGCAATTGCTGTGGTGCTTGAAAAATAGGCAATTATGGGAGCAACTATGACCATAAATATTGTGGATTGGCCTTAATACTATTAGAAGAATTGGGAGCCTTGAAAAAAGAAAATAGATTCAGGTTAACCAACTGCCAGTCCAAAGTCTGCTTTGAAATCTAGAGAGCCTGTGAAGTACATTTAAAACATGTTCTCATCTCCTGTCCTCAAGGTGCAGAGTTGCTAGGGAGGCACATGCTGTGCCTCGTTCATAATGGCACAAGGCGTGAGGTGCTGCATTTTGTTTTTTATCTCAGAAAGGATGTTTTGGCATCCTCCAGACCACTGGATTCCTAAAAACTCCACCGATGTGGCAAATCTCTAAATCTTCATGGGATTTATCTCCACCTTTTTGTTTTTGTTTTTTTGGAGGAAACCATGATTCTACTAGGATATATGGTTCTTGCTACTTCCTGCTCATCATTTAGCAAGATACCATGTGATAACCTGATGACAGTCATGGGGTAGGAGCATAAATACATACTGTTGTCTTGCCTATGTGAAGGCGAAATACTTTTATCCTCCCTTTTAGTGGGGATTGAGAAGTATGCATTTGCCTGATCAGTGGCTCTTATCAAGTGTGAGAGGTTGTGTTGATGTGAACCAGGAAAGATACCACATCCAGGACAACAGATACCATTGAAATTAATACCTAGTTAAATATCTTACAGTCCACAATCTTCCATGATCTATCCAGATTTTTCAGGAAGTATATATAGGCAAAATGAAAGGGGGAGTGGTGGTAACCCTAACACCTGTATCTTAAATTTTAGAGCCAATCTCTAAAATTCATCCTGGCATGCTGTATGCTTCTGATTTCGTCGGCAGCGGCGGCAGCCGTCCGTCTCGAGAGACGATGGTGTAGCTTCTTAAGAGTCTATCTGCACCGCCGAGAATGGCTGTGCAGTCCGACTCGGGAGTGACACGGTATCTGTCTCCTCCCGTGTTGAATCGACATCTTGCGATGACGCTGGAGTGTCCTCTCCAGTGAAGCTGAAGCTACAGAGCCTGGGCAGGGTGATATGGAGGGTCTGCTGTTGCCCATGCAGCAGACCCCCCATCTCTTCGCAGCTGAAGGGTCCAAGGGAAAGACGGAGTCAATACAGCTTGGCTTCAGGTGCGCCGCAGGAGTTGCCGGTGTTGACTACAACGTCAAACCGCCTTAGGGACTCCGGCTCCGGATTTTCTGTCGGGGTTTACTCCCTTAGCCTTTCCCCTGAAGAGGTATGCCGCAAGGCAGCGGAGGTTTTTTGGAGTCAGAGTTTTCCTTCTCTGATGTGCCCTGCTGGAAGATCGAACCAGCGACACTTAGCTCGCAGGCCGATGCTCAATCCACTGAGCCAAACCAGCCAGGGCTGACTTCTGATTTATTAACCTGGTAATGGGGCAGAACAGAGGGGTGGAGTAGTTTTAGGACCTTCAACTTTGCCTTTCCTATATTAATGGCCTTCACTGTACTAATTAAGAAACCAATGTGAGAATTCTTTAGTCCTATTATATCTGTTAGGTCCTCAGGGACTGGGAGATAAAAGATAGTTCACAGACCCACTGGACCCATTATGAGATAGACTTGGTAAAGAAGTCCATTTAACATATGGCCTCCAAAAGCACCCACTATATCTGATGTCCATGGCAGTGTTTTGAGGTTCCCTGATATCAGTGTTAACTAAGATACCATATTACAAATTCTTTGAATCTCAGCGTTTTTTTTTTTGTTTGTTTGTTTGTTTTTTCACAGTGTAGGCTTACCATGACAAATGTCTGCAGGTCCCTCCAGGGAAAGAGAGTAGAAAATATTTACCTATACACTTGTGCTGCATTATAAGATCCTTTCTCAAAAGGACCTGGCTTCAAACAAAGGGATCTGAATCTATGAATTGAGTTAAATTTAGAAACTGGATAAGGTACCACAGTATTTTTTTGAGTGGCTAAAATTAGCAATGGAGTTCTTATTGCCATCTGACTGGTAAGTGACCCAGCTCTAAAATCCCATGAGGGTCTGCTTTCTTGTGTCATTTCTGATACCAAGTGTCTTATCCCAGGTTCCCCTGAGTGTTGTACTCTAAACAAAGTTTGTGTACAAAGAGTGATTTGGGAAGTGATCCCAATGTGCAGGATTGTGGAACAGAAGGAGCAAAATCTCCTCCTGAAAGTCATCTCAAAACTGTTTGCCAAGTACAAAAGAAGGAAGCATTTAGTCATTGACTCTCATCTTCCATTGGCCAAAGATGACCCCATGAATATCAACTCCACTGAACTTCCTGTTTTCCCATGCATGAGAGTTCAGAGAATCCGTGTGTGTCCTCACTCAGAATCAGGAAGCTCTAGGGCAGGAACCAGAGGCTGAGATAAGGCACTATCAGAATAAAACTACATGCAGCTAGGCTAAACCTGCAGGAAACTAGTTACCACAGCAGTGGCCAGAGTAAGAGGTGCGGCCAAAAGGATATAAGATGTGCACCAAAAAAGTGCTCAAAACCCTTATATTTGATAAATCCAAGACAAGTTGACTCAGATCAGAAAAACTGGTGTGTGAAAGAATGCTGAATCCTGGAATTTGGCATTTTTGTGCCCCAAAGAAGAAGTTCTGATATCTACTTAAATATAGTTAATTAAACATGTGTATTTTATTCCACTCCCTGCCAAAATTTCACTAAATGAAAGCAAAAGAATAGAAAAGGCCCCAGAAATAGAGAAAATAAAAACAACAGAGATCAGCACAAATGCTGGAAGCCAGAACACAGATGGATAAATAATAACTGATGTAGCAAAGTGGAAAACAACAAATTTCTAAACTTTCAAGAGTGCAGAGATGGAGTTGGTAATAAGCATCTCTGATAGCCTTAAAAACTGAAGACACCAGGAATGCTGGAGGCAAGCAGAGAGGAGTGCAGAGAATGCAATCATTGCATATGTCTGTATAAGGAGTATTTAGAATGCCTGATCCCGTCTCTTCCATCAATTCCCTCCTCCCTGTGCAGCCAAAAATCACTCTTTCCCTTGTCAAGCAAAATACTGTTGTTTACTTTCTGAAGAGGATGAATTAGACAGATTCCAGGGGTAGAAATTGATTGAACGCCCAATGTGCTAAACATTGAGGGGAAACTTTCATTTCTATCAGCAAGTTTCTGGATGAGTTACTGATAAGTAATATAAAAAGAAGTCTTGGTAGCAGAAGCATTTAGAAAAGGAAAGAAAAATGTTACCTGCAAAGACTACAGGGAAGTCAGACCCATAAAGACTGGCCACAAAATTAAAAACACAAGTTTTTTTCTTTAGAAAAAATGAAAGAAGTTCTTTGTGTATTCACACAGAATGATCTCCAAGATATAGTAAGTAGAAAAACAAGGTACAAAGCTGGTATATAGTAGTCTACAATTTATATAAAATTATAGAGAATGCACAAAAAACATATTTGCTTGTTGTGCTAGTTATCAATTGCTGTGGAACAAATTACCCCAAAACTTAATGACTTAAAACATTTATTATCTGTTTCCATGGGTCAGGAATCCAAGCACAGCTTAGTTGGTTGCCTTTGGTGTAGGTCCTCATGAGGTTGCAGTCAAGCTGTTAGCTGGGGCTGTGGTCTCAACTGAAGTTTCAAAATGGGAGAGTGGATCTGCTCCAAGCTCACTCGCTGGCAGGCATCAATCTCTCATGAGCTCTCCACAGGGCTGCCCCCCAGCATCGGAGCTGACTTCCCCAGTGAGTGATCCAAGAGAGTGAATGATAGCACCCAATATGGAAGCTGCAGTCTCTTGCATAACCAAGTTTCAGAAGTGACATCCCACCACATCTGCAGCATTCTGTTCCCTAGAAGCAGATCTGTAAATCCAGCCCACACTGAAGAGGAAGAGGTGTACACAGATGTGAGATCACTGGGGACTATTGTGGGCTATCTTAGAGGTTACCCACCACCGCACTTACATAGACAAATAATATTTTTGGAAGGATACACCAGAAACATTAAACATTGCTTCCCTCCAGGAAAGGGAACTGAGTAACTGAGGAAGGACTTTTCAATGAATATGCTCTTATCCCCTTTGAATTTTGTCTAAAGTAACAAACACAGTACCTGGCACACAGCAAACTTTTTTAGGCTCTACCATGTGCACGAAATGCCCTGCACTCCTCTCCTAGTGCCAAGGAAAATTGGCCTCAAGCCTGAGATGTCACTATGAAACGTTTTCACCAACAGTTAGTTATCACCTCTCTTCTCCCACAGCATTCTGTTTTAACTCAGATACAACACTTTTATTATTGTATTACAATTCATATCTCTTGAACTCAGTCTGGTCCTTGGGTCATCAGCATCAACATTACCCATAACCTTGTTAGAAATGCACAATCTAAACCCCACCCCAGAACTGCAGAATCAGAATCTAAATTTTAACAAGATACCAGGGATTTAGATGCACATTAAATCTTGAGAAACACTGGTTTAAATCTTCCCTCGTTAAACTATAAACCTTTCTAGGACTCTCTTTCATCTTTGTCCCTAGAACACATCATAAAAGCTGGTCACCTGACTCTGGGCTGGTAAAAACACAAGTTTTTAAAGAAAAAAAAAATGTTGCTGAGCTACCAAGTTTACATTACTCCGTTCATGATGGAAATAAAACTATTTTTTCAAATGATTATCTCATTCATGAAGTCATGACTTTTATTTAGACATTTACATAGTAAAAATCATGGATAACATTATTTTTGTTAGGTATTTTAGGTCTAAAAGAAATATGCAAGTTTTTATTACTTGGGGGACCAAACCAGATGGACCATATTATTTTTGGATTGTCTCAGAGAGAAAAGTGCTTAGTCATATTGGAATCAGGGTAAAATATAAGTTTTTGTTTCCACAGTGCAATAAAAAACTTAGCAAACAAACAAACAACAATGAAAGTGAGGTAATTATTACTTAAGGAAAAACAAAAATTGTATGTGCTAGCTTACCCCTGCTCTCTATCCATCTTGGTTTCTGGCAGCTGACCTCCCGTAGAATGCCTGACCCAAGCCCCTTTATCTCCTGGTTTCTAGATTGGTTCAGCCAGTGA
Source organism: Furipterus horrens (assembly GCF_987537825.1). Lineage (NCBI taxonomy): Eukaryota > Metazoa > Chordata > Mammalia > Chiroptera > Furipteridae > Furipterus > Furipterus horrens. The sequence continues at coordinate 131,635,181 of NW_028327176.1, read as the reverse complement.
GAGGTCACCTCCTGCTATCAATGTCTTACAACAAGAGATCAAAGGGCAGGAGAGGTTGAAATACTGATTCCACCTTCCCCCTCACTCCTACCCCAAATCCATAGAATTTTGACAACAGCCATGTTCTTTAACCTTTGGCCAGAGCTCCTGCCTGGTGATCTCTCCATAACTATAGATCTCTAAAGGTCCCATGTGTGTATTGGGGTAGAGTGGGTGTTAAGAAAGCTGAATCTATAGCTTCCATAGTAAGAAGTTTATGGGTAAAATCTAAAACTGGAAAAAAAATAGCAATATTATTATTTAGAAATACAGAAATAAATATCAGAAAATTGCTGGCTTCTTAGAACTATTTTTGAAGGTGTTTGAACGTTTTAACCTCTTTAAAAAAAGAGAACATGTAGAGAAATGGAGCCCCATACTTTTATTGTACTTTTAAAACTACAGGCATGTATTTACTTTTGTTTTCTTTTTTTCTAAATATTTTATTTACTTATTTTTAGAGAGAAGAGAAGGGAAGGAGAAAGGGAGGGAGAGAAACATCGATATGCAAGAGAAACTTTGATATGCCCCCAATTAGGGACCTGGCCAGTAATCCAGTCATGTTCCCTGACTGGGAATTGAACCAGTGACCTTTCAGCTCACAGGCCAACACTCAATCGACTGAGCCACACCTGCCAGGGCTGTATTTATTTATTTTTTTAATAAAATTTCCATTTTAACAAAGTACCTAAATAGCCAAAAAATAAAAGGCAGTGCTGAATTCTCCTTTTGATTTTTTGATCAGTAGAAGAGGAAAAAATGCCTAAATATATTCTAGAGTCTGTTGAAACTTAGGTACAGGACCCCATTTAAGTGGCCCCAATTCAGGATCTTTGCCCAAGGCCTTGGCAACTGTGCTCAGCTAGCTGAATGCTTTAACTCAGCATTGAATTCCAGTTGGCTCCAAATGTTTGTTCATCTTTGAGAGACCCCAGTATATATGAAACTAAATCCATAAGGCAATCTTTTCCTTCAAACATTAGTACTTTGTTATAAGAAGATATTAAACTACCACATTTGGACTTAATTTAGGTTGATGATCTCAACATTTTGAGAAAGGCAAACATTAATTTAACTTGATCTAGGAAGTTATTAAAGAAAAATTAAACTATAATGTAAAACCACTGTAAGCTCTTTATTTTTTTAAGTATATTTTATTGATTGTGCTGTTACAGTTGTCCCAATTTCTCTTTAAAGGCAGTGTGTCTAGAGCTGTCCTTTGGGTATTCAGCCAAACTTAAACTTTCAAGGAAGTCTTACCTTACCTTGGTTAGGTTCACAAACAGAGTGTACATGTCAGCAAATCCCCTTGACAATCCCTTAGGAAACCTCCATGTTAGAGGCCATTATGCTCATTCAGTAAATCCCACAGAGACAGTTTTTGTTCCATTGCTGGAACAGACTGTTGTTGCTTGAACTGAGCACCAGATGAAATAACTGACATGCGTTTAGGATTGTAAAAGTTAAGTATCTTTGGCAATAGAATCATGCTCAATTTGGTGAGATTTTTACTCTCTGAGAAGCCCGTAGGGATTGAGCAGAGCAGATCTAGGGAAAGGTTTATTCATGTCTTGGCTCACATTCACTCAGGGACAAATGCTCACTAAGTTGAACGATAAGTGGACCCTCCCATATTACTCAAAAAATATTTCCTTTTTTCTTTTTCAGAGTATTTAATTTATATAATTAAATGCATATATAATGCAAAATATATGTAATTTGGAATTAAATGAAGAGTAATCCAAATAGATACAGTGGTGATTTAGTTTTACAGTACAAGGGTGCAGATGTGCAAGGATATATTTTTCTTGTTTACAGCTGAAATTAAATTTAGCTCTCAAGATCCCATCTCCTCAGCTAACAGAACACTTAGTTTTACCAATTCTAGAGACTTAAGTCACTTCCATCTTAAAATGTAGTCTCTTAAGATTCTCTTCCTTTCCCCTTTTCTTTCTCTTTCTCCCAGAATAATCAAAGTTCCATGGAGGATTATATAGTATCCTTGCATCAAGGAAAGGTCATTGGTCCATGTGTCATTTCTGTCCTCAATGGCCTTCCTGAGGTGTGGCTTATCTCACCAGGTCTTGGGCAGTAGCCTGTTTCCACTGTGATTGTGGCCAAAGTCAGCTGGAATCATAAATCTCTTTGCCACTTCGGTGCTCAAAAAAAGCCTGAGGGCATAGTGGTCTCCCCCATACCAGTTCTCCTTCTACCGCAGACCCTCTGCTGTTGAACCACATCTCTCATCCCAGCCCTTGTTGAACTGTTCTCCCATTGGTAGCAGAAAGAGGATCTGGCCCTGAGGGGGGTTTGCCTAGGGCTGGCCAGTACTGTGTAGGTTCTTGACTTCATGTTGGAAAGATCTCACAACGCGAGTCCAAGTGATTTTCGGAGAATGTTTATTAAATCTGGGGACAATGGGACAGGAAGGGCTTAGGATATTGGAAGCAAAAGGAGAGCCTATCCAGGGCTGCCTGGGCTCTCTAGGAATGTTATAGGAAAGAAATGAGCCTTGGTAGGACTGCTTTAGCTCACTAAGGAGTCAGAGAAAAGGGTGCCATGGAGACAGGGTCACAGGAATTGCCCAGGATGAGCTGCTGCCGCCCATTGCTCTCTTGTTGCAAGCCTCCTGGGGTCCCTTAGAGTTCAGGAGATGCAAACCTGTGGGGGTGGAGGTAAAGGTGCGAGTCTGCTCCTGGGAGGGAGAATGCACATGGGGACCTTCATTTTGAGGGGTTTTAAAGGCTGGAGTTTAGGGGAGATCTTAGGTGAGGATCTCAATAGAATATTCATCATTTTTATGCAGATGTACTAAAATGAGACTTATTCCCTTAACTTCATCTGTCCTTGGGTGTGGTTGGCAAATGGCACTAATTGGACTTCTGCTATTTCCTTGAGTAGGGTGATTTAAGCTATTTACCCTCTGATTGGGAAGGAGAAGTACAAACCACTTACTCCTAAGTGTCCTGGGTTACAGAATATAGGATTTTGCAATTATCTAGATGGCTGCAAATTGTGTGACATCTAGGTTTACAGATGGCTGCCAACTGCTTATTTAACTCTCTGTCTCAGTTTCCCTGTTCCCCTTGTCCTGACTTACTGTTACTGAGCAAAGCAGGGCTTGTTCACGTGGCGCCTTGGTGTATGACCCAACAATTAGTGTTGAGAAAAACATGCCCTTGTTTACAATATTCCAACCTTGCAGGGGACTAGGAGCACTCCTGCTCAGAGCCCTGTTCTCCCCCAAGACCCAGCACTGCCCTTGCTCCCCAAAAGGCTATAAGCCAAAACCAAACCCAATAGTTCCCCATCCCTTATCTGTCAGCTCTCTCCTTCAGGATCTGGGGTACATTGTCATCAGCTGCCACATAATAATCCAGAAAAGCATGTGCCATTTTACACTGGATCATGGTGAAGACCAGGAAAGACACAAGTCCTAAGAGAGTGTCCTTTCCATATGTCCCGAATTCCAACAGTCCAGATGGAGACCAGGTCTGTAAGGCAGAGTCCTTGGTGGCTTCAGAGTCAGCTGGAGCGGGCACGATCAAAGCAGCAGCACGCCTGCTTTCTTACAGGCCCAGGCTGCACAGCCGAATTCTGACTACGAGCTGCATAGCTGCTACTTCACTACAAGCAGCATGGCTGAATCCCCTTCCAGCTCATGGTTCCTTCCTCATGGCTACTCCTCCTCTTCTCTTCTACACTCACTCTGCCTGCATGGCCCTCTCCCATGGCAGGCCAGCTTTCCTACAAAGCTGCCCAGCTGATACATCATGGCTCTGTCTCCTGCACATCAGTCCTCCTTGGTGTCTCCCTGTTTACCCCCTTTCAGACAGCATGGCTTCTCCAATTTTATGGCTGCCTGCACTTATTTTAAACGCAGACCCAGGGCACCATATCTGATTATTATGAAAAGTGTGCTAAACCTATCATCTGCCCTTTTACCTGGGAGCAGCCTAGCTTCCCTTTAGGAAAGGCTAGTATCTACTAAGTCTATCATCCACTTTTTTTTCCCTGGGTTGCAGCACAGCTTATCTAGTTACCAATTTGCCATAGATATGAAAAGTATCTTAAGAGCTGTATTATCTCCTTTCCACATTTCCAAAACCATGAGCTGTGGGGACTTTGGGGAGGGCCCCTACTCTGTTACATCACCATGACCTCTACTTTGGGTCCCTTTGTTCCATGCCATAGTGACCCTCTGACAGATACACCCACCTTTAGTTATGAACCTTATTCAGGGTTCCACTACAACATGCAAAATAATTTTCAGATTTGTTTCAGCTACAGAGGGAGAGGATAATTAAGCCAATTTTTTCATACCCTTTTCACCTAAACATAATGTGCTTCCTTTTCTTTTCTATTATGACCCACAGTTTAGGTGGGGGCACACTTCCCATACCTCCAAATGGATTGAGGTATCACTAGACTTGTCTGAGATTTCTGTCCACATCCAACCAGAATTTTTATCTTGAGAGAGGGTATAAAATATAAAGCCCCATTCTAGCATTTCAACTCTAATTTTCCGCTTCAAAATCTCTAAGCCCCTCTAGCTATCCCAGAAAGTGCTCCCGTCTCCTCTCTTCCTGGCTGAAAATATCTGACATCATTATGCATGCTTCCTTATACCACGTGTAAATGGTATGACTTAAATAAAAATGGGGTGGGGAAGGAAGGTGGGATGTGCTTCCCTCCCTTCCAAACTCTGATTCTTGCAAACCCAAAAACTTTTTAATTCTCAGGCTATCATCTCTGTTAACGACCTTTCATCAAATTTGGAGAGTTTTCAGAAATTTCATTAAATATTCTTTCTGCCCTTTTCTCTATCTCTTCTTCTTCTGGGATTCCCATTAAAAATATGTGTGCATGTTGTCCTACAGGTCTCTGAGGCTCTGCTCACTTTTCTTTCTTTCCTTTTTCTATTCCTCAATGCAGATAACCTCAATTAATTTATCTTCAAGTTTTATGATTTTTTCCATATACCTACTCAAGTCTGTTTCTGTGTTCCATTATTAAAATTTTCATTTCAGTTATTATACTTTTAAAATCCAGACCATCTATTTGCTTTTACAATTTTTATTTCTTTATTGATGTTCTCTACTTGGTGAAGCATTATTATCCTACTTTTGTTTAGATTGTTAGACATGATTCCCAATAGTTCTCTGAATATATTTTAAATAGCCAGTTTAAAGTCTTTATCTAGTAAATTCAATGTCTGAGCTTCTTCAGGGACAGTTTGTATTGCTTCCCCCCGCCCCCATACATGGGCCATACTTTCTTTTTTCTTTGAAGGTGTAGAATTTTTGTTGAAACTAGGCATTTAAAATAATGTGGCAACTCTAAAAATCCAATTTGACCCACTGCTCAGAGTTTGTTGTTGTTATTTGTTGTGTTGGTTTAGTGAGTTTTCTGAACTAACTTTGAACAATTTTGATATATGGCTGCTGAAGTCTTCTGTGCTCAGGTAACTTAGTAATCAGCTATTGATTAGATATCAGGAATCTTAAATATCTGGAACTAGTGAATGTTCCAGTCTTTGCTGAAAGTATAATATCTGGGTTTGCATGTTGGATCATTCCTTAAATATTTAGCCAGGCAGTTGATAATTTTGCCTTACCCTTCACTTTGTGTAGAGCTTCAGGTTTAGTCAGGGGTGAGACTTTAAGACTTTCCCGGGTTTTTCCTGAAAATATACTCAAGTCTTGGCACACAGAGAGCTGTACAGTTGCACGTAGCATTTTAAATTCCCAAGAGGAATATGTTGAAGCTTTTCAAAACCCCTATAGACATCTCACTCCTCAATTTTTCCTTTTTAAGTTTTTGGTTAGCCTGTTGTTTGCCCCAACAGTTATCTACCACCTCAGGCATCCAGAAAGTTAAACAGTTGCCTCTAAAATGTTTTTAATAAGCACCCTGCTTCAGGAGTAATGGCCATTTGCAGTGGCAGTGAGGAAGCTCCTAGTTAAATAAAGTTAAGACCCTCATAAAATGACTCTCTTCTAGAGAACCATTATACAGGTCAAATAATGACAATTCTTTGGGAATGAAACTTTGAAGGAACTACAACCCTATTCTTCCCTCTCTAGTGGCTACCACACTGCTGGTTTTTACCTGATTGTGGGCCATTGGTTTCCAGGCTACCATAGAGTTTGAGTGGGGCTTGGAAATAGAGCAAGTTAAAATGCCACACAGTTCATTGTTATTGAGATTCAATTGTTTTCCTGAATAAATGCTCTCTGGAGTACTACAGCCTTTGATTAATTTCCAACATTCCTTTTTTAAAAAAGTTGATTCCTTTGCCAGTATTTTTGTTGCTTTCATTGAATTTTTGAAGGTCTTTGCTCTGCCACTTTTGCTGATGTCACTCTATTACAGACTTTTAAAAGCAGTTTAAGATGCAAACTAAGCAATGATTATTTTCAGCTGTGCCTGTTTTCTTTCTCTGGATAGTCATGATAATAATATAATATTTATTGGGGAGCATGTGTCAAGTACCATTCTAACAACTTCACATGTATTATCTCAGTTAATCTTGAAAATGAAACCAGAAAAATCAATGTTAGTGCTGCCTGTCACTACCAGAACCAATAAGTAGAGACAAGGATTGAATCTTTATGGGTGCTTTATTCAGATGTCAGTGGTCTGAAAAGATGGTGGGTTAGGTACCTCAAAAACCATCTTCATATCTCATTTTAGGCTGACTTTTTTATAAGGTAAAGAAAGGGTAGGAAAGGAAAAAAGTTTAATCAGTTAAGAGTTGTAGTCTGGCATCAATTTTTCTAGTACTGTACTTCTTTATCTGTTGATTAACAGTTCTTTATCTGCCTCATGGACACTCCCTCCCTGGAACACAATGGCTCAGGTGCCATCTCCATTGCTTGCAGACCCCCTGCACAAATGTTGAATTACTTGTCAACCTCCCGGAGTCTCATAGGTCATGTATTCCAGTTCCTGGAATAACAGCTGTCAATATACATTAATTACTTAAGCTTATCAACTATGACTGAAGCTAAAATATTTAACTCTTGAGTTCCCCTATCAAATATAATTTTATTTACAGGTACTATTATTATCCCTGTTAACAGACACACACACACACAAAAAAAGTGGCATAGAGAGTTTAAGTGACATGCCTAAAATCAACCAGAACTAAGTGGTGGAAACTGAATTTGAGCCCAGGCTGTTTGGCTCTAGAATCAAGAGCTGTGAAGCAACATGGAACAACTAGGAATTACCAGAATAAAAAATACCTCAGTTGGTATTTCAAAAACATTAACCCACTACATAGGCTTTTATTTTATTGATCTCTGGATTACTTAAGGTGTAAGACATTTCTTGATTATTATAATTTCAAGTAATTTTAATATTTTTGATAAAGGCAAATTATTAAATACACAACTAAAGATTATTTAATTTTGAGTTTTATTAGATTTTTATATAAGTAAGTTAAAAAGTCAAAACCAAAGAAAAAAACTTAAATAAATAAATAAAGTAAAAAAGAAAGAAAAACTTTTAAAAAATCAAATAAATAAATAAATTCTAAAAAGTAAAAAATCAAAACCAAAATCCTTTACAAGACATAACTTTTTGCCTTTTCCTTGAGAAAATATGATCATTATACTTTTGAGATCTGTTCTAGAGCTGAAATCTTTTTGAGGTTTTGTTTTACTTTGTTCACTCTCAATCCAACCAAATTTTTGAAGTGCTTACTTTACACCAGATACTAAGAATGGTATGGTGAGCAAAGAAGCTTCTGTCACCATGAGTATCATAGTGTATGTAGTGGGAAAGAGGCAGTAATAGCAGGTGTGATTAGTATCAGAAAAAAGGAAGCACAGATATTATGAGCTCTTATGATGAGAGACCTGAGCTACTCTGCCAAATTAGAAAAAGGCAGATTTTAAGTGTGACTTTTAAAACGAGACCTAAAGGACTGGGTGAAGCGATGGAAGTGTAGGCAGAGGAAATACACATGTGAAGGCTAGAGGTCCTAAAAGAATGTGCCTTATTCAAGAATTGAGAGCAACTAAGGGTGGACAAAAAATAGAAACTGTGGGGAAAGGAAGTCATAGAGACGTGGCTGAAGGATTTTGTTTGTTCAAAAGCACTTGTTTAGATGAGTTACAAGTCCCCAAGAACAACACACTGTATTTATATGTAAATATTCTTTTAGTACATCATTAAGAGGTTGCCCAATGGCAGCATATGTGGCAGGATTCTGCTTTCTGGTTGATAGTTTTTAATGAACAATTGCCTACATTCTCCAATAGAGCTAAAAATCTATCTGAGAACAGTGCTAAGATAATACAAAAAAGAGTAATGAACGATTTGGTAAAAGCAAACCAAATATAAAACTTGGAAGAGACAGACACAAGAACAAACCTCGCCTGGTGGCAAAAATACAACTGAAGTTATCAAAACAGACTGTCTCCTCTGCTCAGGTGTTTTACCATATGTCATTGATTATCTTCATGATAATCCTTTGAGGTATTACATTTCCCTCTTTCATAGAAGCAAACTAAGGTTCGGAAATATAAATGACTTCAGTTGGCAAGTGCTTACTGAGTGCCACCTACATGCTGATTTATCAGTGAACACAAGCTAATGAAATTTATGTTCTAGCAGGAACTTGCTCGAGTTCACAGAATAAACCTAAATGAAAATTTTTTTTAACTAGAAAGAGCTAATTTTTTTTTCTTAAAAATTATCTAGAAGGTCCACGAGGGTCACAACAATGAAGTGTATGTTGATGTAGTATCAACTTAAGAAATACCCAAGCCTGTAAGAATTCCTGTGAGTTTATATGAGCCAAACTAAAGACAATTGCCAGAAAGCAAAATCTCCATGGATTGAGAAAATATTCCAGAGAATAGCAGTTATGAATCTTATTTTATAATTACAATCAAAGGAAGAGAAGTAGGAGGTTCCATGAAGTTCACTAGTGATAGATAAGGGAGGCAGGAAAAAGCAAAGTGGAGAAATCTCTGGCACTGGATAAAAAGTAAAACAAGCACTGGCCAGTGTGGCTCAGTTGGTTGGGCATCATCCTGCAAACTAAAACGTCATGGGTTTGATTCCCAGTCAGGGCACATGCCTGGGTTGCAGGTTCAATCCCCAGTCAGTGCACATGCAAGAAGCAACAGATTGATGTTACTCTCTGACATGATGTTTTTCTCTCTCTCTTTCTCCTTCCCTACCCCTCTCTCTGGAAACAATGAAAGAAAAGGAAAAAAAAATAAACCAAAAAGCCACCTACTTCTTTTACATTTGTGGGTACAATATAGTAATTAACATGATAATAATAACAATGAGAGGATTTGTAGTCTCTGCTCTGCTGCAGTGATTGTACTTTGAGAAGTCAATTAAAGAAAGAAAGAAGAAAGAAAGAAAGAAAGAAAGAAAGAAAGAAAGAAAGAAAGAAAGAAAGAAAGAAAGAAAGAAAGAAAGAAAGAAAGAAAAAGAAAGAGAAGGAAGGAAGGAAGGAAGGAAGGAAGGAAGGAAGGAAGAAAATTACTTTGATATTCAAAAGGTATGTTATCAGGTATATTATCTTAGATGCAAAAACACAACAGACAGTCTCAATTAAGGAGAAGATTGACCCTCCTTAGGGAAAAACATTGCTCTAGGACATAACTACCCTCCAAGAACTGCTTTTTCAGACCATCCTGTGTGGTTACTTTGCTCTCTCAGTTTGTAAGGCCACCACCACTCAGGCCTCCCATGAGCTTGTCAGGTTTAGTATGTGGCTCCCTTTCATCCACAGTATATTCAACTAAACTCTCCATTATTTGCTGGTAATTACAACAGGTACCTCAATTTTTAGCTGTAGAAAAATATATCTAATAAAAATTAGTTTACACCCTTTATCAGGAGTTAGAACTATTCAGACCCATGAATACTGAGAAATATAGATAAATCCAAGCTGTGAGCTGATGTTGCTTGCTTCTCCTTGGCTCCACCTCCGATTCTCCTCTCTCAGTCTCTTTTACCTTCTTTTCTTTTTGGAGCCTTCTTAAAGAGACCTCAAAACCCAGGACTTGTCTATCTTGTAAGGACATTAAAGATTCCCAGAGCCCTGTTCATCATTCTGATATGTACATTTTGGTTTCTTAATTCCAGATCCTTGCTTCCAATCTCCAAGAGACAAGGCAGAGATATTTATCTTTTTTAGTTTTTTAGAATTCCTCTCACTTTCCTTCTGCTGTTATCCCAACACTTCGAATTACAAAGGCGTGAAATGTTATTGCACACCGCCTATCCAGAGACACTCCCACAGAACTGCTCTTCTGACACTTTCTTTTGAAGATGCTGATTCTTTGAGGAAGTTAAAAGGGAAGAAGACATCAGGAAGAGAAAGAAAAGGTAGGGTTGACCTCGGACTCTTCCTCTTGAAATATTTTCCTGGATTGTACATGGGTGGGGGAGAGGTGACAAGAAAGAAAAAGAAAAAAGTATTTTTGTTGCTTTTTTACTTTTTCTATATAGCCTCAAAAAAATTCTGTAAGTATGTATAGTGAAGGATGTTAACTAGATTTATCCAGGTGATTATTTTGCAATGTACACAAATGTCAAACTATTATGTAGCTCACTTGAAACTAAGACAATGTTCTATATCAATTTTACCTCAATAAAAAAAACTTTAAGTATAGCCTCAATACAGCACATTTATAACAGAAGATTTTACCATGAGACCTTTCTGTCCATATTTAACAAGCTAAAATTCTTTTTTTCAGACTGTCTTTATTTTTTAATTTTTTAATTAAATTTATTGGGGTGAAATTGATTAATAGGATCATACAAGTTTCAAGTGTACAATTCTATGATACAAGCTCTGTATATTGCACTGTGTGCCCACCACCCAAAGTCAAACCATCTGCTGTCACCACATATTAGGTCCCCTCCACCATCCACTACCTCCCACCCCTTCTGTCTGATAACAAGTTGAAATTCTTTAGAGATCACTCTTTTATATCCGCACCTTTCAGTTCCTTTGAAATCTAAGGCCATCTATATATTTGTATTATATTATTATTAGTTAAATTTTTAAATAAACACCAGTAATATAATTTGCCAGGAAAAAAAAAAAAAAGCTTTTTAAAAAAAGGATGCTCTTCTTAAAACACAATTAGATTCATGGAGCATCAGGCATTCCCTGCAGGGGTACAGCCTCTGTCTGCTCTGTGCTGTGTGTATTGTCTTGATATCAGCTCACATAACATCCCCACTGTCCCTCTGTGACCCTCTCACCAAGGAGACACATCTTAGTGAAATTCATCCAGCCTGCAGTCTTATTCAAATAAACATAACTGGAGCAGACAAGAGATTAATGACTGCCACTAAAAGGACATTAGTAAAGCATACAAGTACTTTAGATATGACTTCTCATCACCTAATGTGCCAGTTTACTGGGATCAAGAGAAGACACATAATGTGCTTTCTTTCTTAGTATATGTTGGAAAGACAATGAACATCTTTAGCGTCTTGATTGAATTTTGGTGAGAAAGCAAATCTGTAATTATAGATGTTCCATATTCCACATACTTTTGAAAGGCTTTATTTTCAGAGGTTAGAATATACCATGAAGTTCTGTGGACTGATTCCACCTATACAGTAACCCCCACACTCTTATCCCCGGTTTTATGTTCCATGGTTTCAGTTACTCACAATCAGCTGCAGGGTGAAAATGTTAAATGAAAAACTCCAGAGAAAAACAATTCATATGATTTAAATTTTGTTTCATTCTAAGTAGCATGAGGAAACCTGATGCAATCCCACCCAGTCCCACCCAAGGCATGAATTATCCCTTTATATGCTACCCACACATTAGTCACCAGCTCAGTTATCAGAGAGACCAATTTACATAACTTTTAATTACATTACTGTGTTGCTATAATTGTCCTATCATAGTTAGTGTTGTTAATGTTTCCCTGTGCCTAATTTATAAATTAAACTTCATAATAGATATGCATGTATAGGAAAAAACTGTACATTGGGTTTGGTGCTATCGTGGTTTCAGGCATCCACCTGGGGTCTTGAAACATATTCCCCATGAATAAGAAAAAACTACACCACATGTCTACTGTCATCTCTTCACCATCACTGCCACTTCGCTATCTGAATGTGGTTATATCTTGCCTGGACTCTGCAACAGACTCTGAATTGGTCTTCCCATTTTCACCTCTCCAATCTATTCTCCACACAGCAGTCAGAGTTAAAACATCCGTTCTTTATGTCATTCCACTGTTTAACTCTCTTTAAAGGCTTCCCTTTGAATAGAAGATAGAGTCTGAAATCCTCAATGTGGGCTCTGAAGCCCTGCAAGAACCAGGTCCCTGCTTACTCTCCAGCCCCGTCTTCTTTGCTTACTGAATTTCAACAACAGACTGCCCTTCTTGATTTCTCTGGAAACTATACATTCTTTGCTACCTTAAAGATTTTGCACACACTATTCTCTTGGCCTGAAATATTCTTTCCTCGTGATTTGCTTTATTAACTCCTGCCCATCCATCAGATCTCAGCTTAAATACTCCTCAGAGAGACTTCCTTATTTATCCCAATCTAAATCAGGCTCTTCTATCATCTCTTTCATAGCACTCACTTTGCAAATTTATACTGTAATTTGTGTATTAATTTATTGCAAGCCTGTCTCCCTCACTGTGATAAACCTTCATGCATACAGGGGCCTTGGTGCTTTGGGTCCCACTGTTCTCATGCCCAGAGCAGTACCTAGCACAGTGTTATATGCTCAACAAATAATTAGGAAATGGATGAATAGATGAATATTTGTGGAAGGACAGGAATCACAAACCCCCAAAGCATTCCTCAGCATCCAAGCAGAAGCCCTCCCACATACAACCTGAGACTTCTAGAGAACTCAACAGAGCTCCTCCTAGACACATTTTACTCTATAGTCATTAGGACCTTTTTGGGGATAGAGTATTCTACCCATATCTTTGCAGCTCTCAAGGAATCAACTAGAAATTTCCAATGAGTCAACTCTACAGAGGCTCTTAACTGATTATTCCACCAACAGTCCTGCTCTCCACCCCAACCCCACCCCTAACCCCTAACATTACTGTGAGGCCAGAGAGGTGTGAGATCTTTTAAAGGACTCTACCTCTTAATACTGTATAGTAAATATATAAACCATACATTGTCATTTATTGTCATTATCAAGTATTATGTACTGTACATAATTGTATATGCTATACTTTTATACAACTGGCAGTGCAGTAGGTCTGTTTCCGCCAGCATCACTATAAACACATGAGTAATGCATTGCACTATGACATCAAGATGGCTACAATGTCACTAGGTGATAGCAGTTTTCCAGCTCCATTATAATCTTATAGTACCACCTTCGTACATGTGATTTGTTATTGGCAGAAAGTTGTTATGCACAGCATGATAGTATAATCCTGTAAGGTTCTTAATTATCTTCTCTTTCCATATTCTGTGCCTATAAGCCTCACAGATCTACCTTTACCCCATGAAGCTATTTCAGACCAGCTTTAGCGCTCCAATGTCAGTCATCAAATGTGTCTTGGACACAGGCTCTGCCCCCACACTTACTCTTGACTCTCCACTCCATTCTGTGTCCACCTAGCTTCTGAAGCTCTGCTTTGTCTCTCAGTTTGGGCTCATTCTCAGTGCTTGGGTTCAGTGCTGGAAGAAATAACCCATGACTTTGGCCTTCTCCCTTCCTAGGGTCAGAGCTTGTGGTCAACTCTTAGATCTCTCTTCCTGCTATCTAGGAAAACTCTCACCATGGCCCTAGGCCTCTGGCCAGCACTCAGACCAAGCCTAGATAAGCCTCCCCACAAGACAGGAAGTCAGCAAGATGTGGCCTCCACACATCTCTGAGGCTTCATTTCCCTTTGGTCTCCCATGAACATTCCATTTGCCCTCTTTGTGTCCTCAGTCCTGAACACTCTGCCTACCTGCCACTACCACCACCCAACCACACACTATTTCTGGTAACCAATTCTAATTCTCCTGTAAAGTTCATCTCCAGATTATCTAAGAAGACTTTTCCACCCCTCCTATCTACTCACTATGACTTATTCACATTCAACACGTGAGATTTTCTAGAAAGGACAAACCCAGATTTAAATTCCATCCTTGTCACTTACTAGCTGTGGGACCTTGAACAAACAACTTAATATCTTAAAGTCTCATTTTCTTTAATCTATGAAATGAAAATAATACCCCCTTTAACATTTGGCTGCCAGCACTGATGTGCCATATTGTAGGCATTCAATAAATGTGCAACGAGGGACATAAAGAAAGAATGTATTAAGTACTTGCAGGAACATGGTACTATGGCTATAGCAAAGAAATGTAAGCCTTACTTTGGCTATACAGTATTCCCTCACTTATCACGGGTATTACGTTCTAGACTCCCCCATGATAGGTGAAAATCCATGAAGTAGGAATCTTACGTTTATTTTAGTATTTATATATATTTTAAGGCTTTATAAACCCTACCCACACACTTATAAACTGTTCCCAGTCCCTTATTAACCTTTCCCACTCCCTTATTAACCCTTTCTACACTTTTATAAATACTACTTATGTTCTTAAACATATTCTACACTCTTAAACCTACGTGACTTTAACAATATACATATACAGTACCGCAAAATCCCGTGATATAGTGAAAAATCCGCAATAAATAATTAAATATAATATTTTTTAAAATCCTGTGATACAGTGAGGCTGTGATAAGTGAACCACGATATAGAGAGGGACTACTGTATATGTCTTCTAGATACTGAGAGAAATCCTAAGAGCATCATAAAGGAGAGACATATGGAGAGAAAGCTTAAAGAATATGTAATATATACAAAACAGAATGAGAAAGGAAAGCTTCCTAAGATGGGCAACTTGAGAAAAAGCCTGAGTGCCTCCTAGTCCTGCACCATGGGAGGCAAAGCTGAAGGGAGCAAGAGAGGCATGCTGAGGAAAAGCAGCAAATAAGCCTGAATAGATGGAGAAGGGCCAGTTGAGGAAAGATGGACCAAACTGAGACCCAGGTTATTGCTTTGGGTTTGCCTTTCTCTGTAAGTGAGCACTTTGGGATGCATCATCTCTACGCATTTGTTTATTTGCAACTCAATTAACTCAGCTGAAGAAGTACATAGTGTACATCTCACCCAAGCAACTAATTAATGTCACCTGAAATAATTGTTATAAGGATGTCACTGAAGATCCTGCAAATGCCTTGGCATCACCCTGATGTGGCAACAGAGGCAGGTACCTCCCACCCTTCTCCTTGACCTTGAATCACTCTGCTTATTACTTAGTTTACTGACATCATGTAGACATAGTTGTGAAATATTTTCAGTGAATCCAGACTTACAAAAGTTCTTGAAATCTTGGTTATTTTACAGAACAGCTGAGGTGAGTTTTTGTTGTTGTTATTGTTTTGTCTTTGCTTTTGTTTTATTTTGTTTTTAAGTAGACTCAAGTAAAACTTCTATTTGTGCTTAGTTCTCTACTTCTTTGGACCTCCATATCTCTGGTTAGGGTATAATAATAATACCAATATGCCTTCAGATAAGTTAAATATCACTAACACTAATGCTGATTGAATACTATGTGCCAGGCATTTTACCTTTATCATAACACATGTTTCCCACAGCAATCCTAAGACATAGGTACTACTATTATCCTCATTGTATAGATGAGGAAACTGAGGCACAGAGGCATGTCAAATAATTTGCCCAAAACCACACAGTTAGAAGTGGTGGAGCTAGAATTCAAACAAGGCGATCTGCCTCCAGACGCCACACTCTCAGCCCTCTTGCCGTACTACCTGAGTGACGAATAGTCAGTGTCCTGATTTTACAAAGAGGAATTGAGTTGTGAAATAATGAAGAGAATCACCTCAGGTCACTGAACAAGTGAATCAGTGACACAGTCAGAACACTCTATCATCCTCGTTCTTTCTGGGCCCAATTCTTCCATCAGCCAATCTGCATAAAGACAGTTCCTCCCTTGTCATCATTATTCCATTTCTAATGGTTCCCAAGGCAATGGGACCTGAGCATGAAGAAACAAAAATCCATTTCAAAAGCAAAGGTCTCTGCTGGTTAAAATTCCATTTTCCTAAAGCTCAGGGCTCCTAATAAAAATTAAAAAAAAAAAAAAAAAAAAGTCACCCAACCTGCTGGTACACCACAGAGTGAAGTTCACATGATCCAAAGTCTCTCTTCTTGCTTAGGGAGGCCAAGGAATGTGAATACCAAAGGTTTTCAGTGTCTATGTTTTCAACATATAAAGACATAAGAATTATTATATTAAAAACTTGAAGCTTCAAGGGTTCTGTTTAAATCCCAAGGAGCTGAGGAGAAGAAAATAGAGTCTGGAGAGCAAAACCAAGCTCACTATTGTGGGACTTGCCTAGAGAACTGGTAACATTTTCCCTGATTCTCCACTGGAATACAGATTAGAAATACGGAGGAATTTAAAATGTTGCAGTCCTATAAAATGTTATCTAGTTTCTAATTTAAGGACTTACTGCTGCCTTGCATTTTGACATATAGTTACAACATAGTTTTAGGAAAGAAAAATCCAGTTGGCTTTGATTCTCCTTCAGAAACATCAGCAGCCGCCTAATAGGGGGTGCTCCTGAAACAGGCTCTGAAGGTGAGGTCCCTCTGTATCGGTGCTACACTCAGTAATGACACATTGCAGGGACAAGGGACAGAGGGCAGTCAGATTAGTGCACTAGAGCCAGGTAAGACTGAAATAATATTAGAAATTTCACATGGCCTATTCTGTCAAAAATAGTCCAAAAGTTTTCCTACAGCAGCCAACCAGAAGCCCTACTCAGAGCCAAAGCCAACAACTGAAAACGAAGTTGCCAAACCCTTAATATTTCCCACTCTGTGATGTGTGTGTGTGTGCGTGTCTGTGTGTGTTTCCCCCTTTGGCATTTTGAACTTCGATGTCAGCTCTGCTTGCTATAAAAATCCAAAGCTTTCCTTCTGCAGCAAGTTCAAAGATGAAGTCATTGAAGGCAGTGATCATCCACAGGGGGCGGGGCGGGGGGGTGCTGTGAAAAGAAATTCCTTCCACATGTGCATAAATGAGGATTTTTCAGAAGTGCAAAATAATCATTTTCAGTTTAGTTTTGAGTTCATGTACAGTCTGACTTAACTTCCCTACATTGAGGATATACTGGTGAGAAATTGACTAATGGGGAGTCCTACCTTTTCAGAACTAAGCTGTGTCTTTCACAAATCCTCAGGAAGCTGAAGCATAGCTTCCTTCAGATAAGTTTTATGGCAGGAAGAGAAGCCTCTGTTCAAACAAATTAATCATCAGAGTTAACAGTAGAAACATAAACATAAATTTGCTCATAAATACTTCACATTTTCTGACTGTCTCATGATTTGGTTTTTGCTTAGGTTTTAAATTCTAATACAGAGAGTGCCAGACACACAGCAAGTACACACACACACACACACACACACACACAAAGTTAAAGTGGATGACTTCATCTCTGTTGAACCAAGCCTATTATCATGTATATAATAAATAATAGCATGAGTTGAATTAATAAGGCAAACAGAGAAATGGCCAAAAAAATACCAGCACCACAAGCATGGCTCATTCCTGAAAGGAAAGATCACCTCTAATTTGAAGAGGTCTCTGGGCTCACAGCCTCACTTTGCTTAGCTCATCGCACATATGCAATGTTTGACCGCCCTGTACATTAATCAGCCCTTACGACATCCCTCTGAGATAAGTGAATGAGGGGTATCATTAGCTCCATATGGTGAACGAGGCAGCCCAAACATGTGGAAATTAAGTGACTCGCCTCAATTCACTCAGAAGCTAGTGGAGGAACTGAGATCAGAACCCATAAGCTTCTGATTTCTGTGCAACAAACCCACAGATCCACATTATGAAGCCGAGTGCAATCTCAGGTTGCCACTGAGAAGCCTGTCCTCCCTCCTCACTCCTGGACAAAGTCCTCAGTCTGGATGTCGGGGTGAAGGAAGAAGGCACTTGAGTCAAGGTGTCCATCACCTCAGAAAATAAGGAATTCAAACACTTTTAAACTTTAGAGTTTATTTTTGAAGTGCCCTTCTCAGTAGGTAGATCAATGATAAGCAATTTGAGAAGAAAAATAATGGATTAAAAGGGCAATTGCAATGGGCTTTTCCCAGATTAGACAGATCTGAAACATTTCTGTCTAATGAGTTTGGAATGAAGTTCAAATTCAGTTCATAAGCTTATCTCCAAAGTTATTCATCTTCTAAAGTACCTCAAACATAAATTCTCACTTAACTTGGTCAAAAGCTTCTTCTGCTTCAAGAGACAGAACTACAATCAGCTGTCTTATTCCTTTAGCCAAATCAGTGTTCTTAATCAGCATAAAAAAAAAATCAGGATCCAAAGGATTTTTTTTTTCTCTTGGTTTGTTTTTTTGTTGTTGTTGCTGTTTTTTAAATAAAAAGCAGTTTGATGAGACTCCAGGTTGGTGGCAGCCTTCTCAGCCTAGGAAAATGAGTCAACTCCTCAAATACGTAAAACAGGTCCAAAAACAGGGGCCAATTCCAGTAACCAGTATTTGTTCAAGCCTCAAGTCCCCTGTTGTGTGCTTCTACCTCAGTCCCCACCTCTCCCACTGCAGCATTTTACATGTCCCTCCTACCCTTCACCCTTGTCTGGATTAGGATTTCAGTACCCTTTCTCTTTCCTAAAAATTTGTCATTTGGGCTCTTCTCTTCCATCTCTCAACAATTTGCTGCTAAAACCATTAGGTGGGACAGAACACTGACAAGAGGAAGCCCTGATGGCCAGGACTGGCTGTCAGGACGACAGAAGGGTTAGAAGGGGGTTAACTAGTAGTAGTGCTGCTCAGGGTGAGGATGCTGTGCCTGCAGGGGGCAGCCTGGCGTGGGTGGCAGAGTCTAAGCTGGTCGGGAGGATGTCCTTGGGGAAGGACAGCCGAGTGTGAAGTATGAGAGGCCAGGCAGAGTGGGAGAACATTCTTCCATGGGTAAGAGGACCCAAGTGGAACAGGAGACTGCTTACACAGAGGTGATAAATCGAATAAGGAACTTATTAAGAATAATAAGAGCTAGGTTTATCACTGTTGGTTAAGGTATTGCAAGTATTGAAACAGAGAAACCTGGAATGAATGCTCTAGTTGTTGAATTGGAATTGGAGGTATCCAGGTAAACTCGTGTTTTTCAATATATTTATGTAGAAGTGAATATGTATATATGTACAGACATATTGTGGAATGTAGAGTAATAGACTCCCCACCTCCAAAATGTTCACATTCTTATGTAGCAAACCTATGGATGTTACTTACATGGCAAAGGAACTTTGCAGCTGTGATAGTTATGTATTTTAGGATGGGAGGATTATCATGGATTACACTGGGGAACACGATTTTCATTGAGTTAGACCTGACACTTGTTTTTGACTAACTTTTGGTATCTGAATCCAAAAATGACCACAGTTTTTCTCTATCATGTCCACTTTTTAAGGTACTAGATATCATCACTTTGTCACAAAAATCATACAAAATGTACATACAAAGGAAAATAAAGAAAAAATTACTTGAATATACTATTTATTTAGTTATTTTATTCATATAAAGGCTATATATTGTTACTTTAAGTCAAATTGTGTAAGTGTGTGCAAGTAGTAAAGCTCTGCTACCAAATATACATATTAAGGTATTTTATCTTTTCAAACGACAGGCTAGGAAATGCCAAAATGAGAAACTTGAAACAGTCTCCTTCAGTTGGCAAAACTTTAACAAATTGCTTCATGAGACCAAGTTTTATGTGCAGAAGTAGGAATATAATGTTCTTTCTGTCAACAAGTGGCTCATGTAGACTGTTTGAATCACCAGGTTTGAGGTCAGATCTTGGAGACCAATTCAACTCCACCCAATGCTTCTCACAAGCTCTGCTGAACCACATACACAGAAAACAGGGATACTTGGTGTATCCATGTTGCTGACCAAGAAGGAAGCATACCATTTTAAGGTGAATACAGATGATCCAATTGTGCTTGTGATATTGCAACAGATCAATGACTCTCTTTATGTCTTCATATTCTTCATGAAAACAATCCGAATGACCAACTGGAACTGCACCAAATAAATTGTCATGTGGAGGACACACTTCAGGCTCCACTTTGAGCTTTTGATGAACAGTCACCATTCAGTTGCATTCTAGATTGGAATTCCCAATTACTCCATTAAACCATGTATGTTATGGCAATACACAAAGTCACCATCAACTTCGAAAATACTGCAGAAATGCACTTTTTCTTGACCGAAAGTAGGATACCTTCCCTCCTTTTTCAAACAAGTCTTTCTCATGCAGTCTTGATGCTAGGAGTTCTGAAGCCTTTTTGGATAGTCCCAAATCTCATGCCAAATCATTCAACTCATGCCGATCAAATCCCTTATGAACTGAGTCATCTTCAATTTCAAAACCTTCATCATTGCTGTCACTTAGTTCTTCACCATACTCCTGTTTTTGAATGAGAGTAGTTCAATGAAAACTGGCACTGGGACTTCAACTTAATGAGGCACTGAGCCTATAGCTGATGGTAGAATAGGATACTCTATTATACATTTATTTTTCTTGTTCTATCCTGACATTTTCACTATACAAAAGTAATAGTCACTTGAATGATCTCTGGGTTCTCGCCACACCATAGGTCTACCAAATGGCAATTGATCACATGTTCCCTTCATCCACATCCATAAACTCTTGACACACTGCTTGCACACCTTGTGAGGGGCCCAAGACTTATCTTGATCACCAAGTTTTACTTTAAAATATGCAAAATAGGCTTGCCTGACAAACGCGCTGATGTTTGTCCTTTGGGAATGGTGAAACTACCACAGATAGAATGAAATGAACCACGGTTGTTTAGACACTTACGACGAGAAATAGCAGAGGCAGACATGATCTGAAGGAAAGGAAATAAGTACATATGTAAATAAATAAAAAAATTCTGCTATCTCCTTGTATACAGACAAGAACTCAGACTACACTTTGGAATATGATTCACTATATAGAGCGGCACACAACCTCTCACCATACTGTCTCATGTGTAACTGAATAGCCTAGACAAGTATGAACCTGTCATTGGTCCCCAAGGTCATCCTCCACCCCTCCCCACTCAAGGAAGGTTTACTCTCAGCCAATAGGAGAGGAGTAGCGCTTCCCTTGATCCAGGATTGATCCAGCCTAGAGTGGTCGCATTAAGATAAGCTGTACAGGAAAAAAGTTAATGTGATAGAAGAAAACTAACTGCAATTTTGAAATCAGCATGCCTATTTAAGTCTGAAACAGCTGAAAAATCAAACTCAACAGGAATTATGTTAAAAATTGTTCCCCTGTGTTATCTGGGTGGGCCCTTGTAATTATATTGGAAGGCAAGAAGGTCAGAGTCAGGGAGGGAGATTGACAACAGAAGCAAAAGTGAGAGGGAGGGAAAGAGAGAGACATTTGAAGGTGTTATATTGCAGACTCTGAAAATGGTAGAAGGGTTTACAAGCTAAGAAAAGCAGGTATCTTCTAAAAGCTGGAAAAGGCAAGGAAATGAATATTCTCCTACAGCCTCCAGAAGGAACATAGCCTTGCTGACATCTAGATTTTAGGACTTCTGGCCTCCAGAATGGTTAAGATAATAAATTTGTGTTGTTTTAAACTACTGCACCTATGGTCATTTGTTACAGCAGCAACTGGAAAGTAATACAACAAGAGCTCCTGAGAGAAGCACTCCCCCAAGTCAAGGAGCACACCTAGCGAATAAATACCATCCTGCACTGAAAGAACCAAGGCTCCTTGGAGAAATGGCTGATTCAAGGCTGGGGCTTGGAACATACAAGATAAATCTGAAATATATTTTGTATCAGAAAGCAAGGAAGTACTCAAAGGATGGTGGGGCCTTGTCAAAAAGATACAGGAGTCAGCTTGAAGGGACTGCTGTGTGACAAATCCAAGATAATCTGATCATCAAAATAAAGAATAACAGTGACAGATTATAAACCACTGAATAAAATAGAAATATGAGCCTATAATGAAAGGAATTAATAAATGAATAGCCCTGGTTGGGAGGCTCAGTTGGTTGGAAGCATCGTCCCATACACCAAAATGTTGCGGGTTCAATCTCTGGTCAGGGCACATACCTAGGGCTGCAGGGTTAAACCCAGGTCAGGGCGTGTACAGAAGGCAACAGATTGATGTTCCTCTCTCACATCAATGTTTCTTTCTCTCTCTCTCTCTTCCTTCTTCTCTTTCTAAAAAAAAAAATCAATACTAAAAATATACCCCCAGTGATGCTTAAAATTAATTAATTAATTAATTAATTAAATGTTTGAGAAGAAATGGGACATTTACACCATTTCGAAATACTTCCCACAAAATACTATTAATTCAAAAAAAATGTAGCTGCACATCAAAGCAGCTTGGCAGGTAAGAACTTAATCAAATGATCAAAGTGAATACTATTCGTAATGGGACAAATTAAAATACCCTCTTGATAGGATGCAATGAGAGGAACAAAGCATCACTTCTGTGTTATTCCTGCCAAAGAGTCACAATCTGAATTGAATCACGAGGAAATATCTGACAAAACCAGCTGAGGGGCATTCTACAAAACAGCTGGTTCAGATGTGCGATTTTTTCAGATCATAAAAATTAAGTAAAGGTGGAGGACTTCTTCCAGATTGGAGAAGATCAAAGAGACCTGAGAATTTAAGGCAACATGTGATTTCAAACTGAATCTTTTGGCTATAAAGGAATTTGGTGAAACTTGAATGTGATCTGAGTGTTAAGTGATAGTATTAAAGTATCAGTGTTTATTTTCTAAATTTGATGGTTACATTGTGGTTATGTAGGAGAGTAAATTATTAGTAATTATGAGACATCAATTTGGCAAATTATTCTCATACAGTTCTGAAACAAAATTCTTGGTACTATATTTACAAACTTTTTGTAAATTGGTGATCATTTAAAAATGTTAGTATATATCACTTGTTTCTAAATCCATTTCTTATACTGTACTAGAATTAAGTCTTTTCCCTCCAACTGTGGCTTCATTTCTCCTGGAAGAAATGATAGTTCTCATTTTCTCAGGGGTAAGAGCATCTTCAGGCACATACCTTAACGGAGAACATCTTAGGTCTGGACCATGGAGTCTGGTAGGGCTGGTAACAGCACCGATTGAATCCTGGGTGGTGTGAGATGGTGTGGAGAGGTGGGAGAAAAAGATTTTGAAAAGCAGACAGAATATTCTTGCTTCACTTTTTTATTTCCTAACATCTGATTAAAATACCCAAGTTCACTGTGGAATGTCAAGAAAAAAGTTGAATATCATCTGTTAGCATTTTTGTCATCAATATAATCTCTCCAGAGCTCTCTGTTAGAAAAAAAGCAGACCAACCTTTCTGAGAGACTTGGTTTGAAGGGACGAGGAGGGTCTTAGAATGTTATGGTTTTCTAAATCCCAGCTCTTCTTTTCTTTAGCTTTCCTTAGCAGATTGATCCCATTTCTCTTGTGCATTTATGTGTACTTATACAAGCTTTAGTGATATTTCAAGCTACAAATAAATTTGTCAAGGTGAAAAATACAGTCTAAAGTAGAAATTAGATTTTTCCATGTCCAAGAAGTCCAAAACTCTTATGCCACCCATTGAAAATATATATTTGCCTTATTTTAAAAAGAGGTATGAAAGATAATTTGGGACAACCTGGGGGAAATAAATATGGATTCAGTATTAGAAATTAGGGGATTTTTATTTATTCTGTTAGGTGTGATACTGGTACTTGGTTACACAAGAAAATGACCTCCATTTGGGGTCATGTGATACTTAGGTATAAAATATTACAATGTTGGTAATTTTCATTAAAATTGTTCATATATATATATGCATACACATACATATCTACATGTGAATCAAATATGGTGAAATAAAAAAATATTAACTATTGTTGAATCTAGGTAGTAGGTATGTGAGTGTGCATTGCACTGGTTTTGTGGGCTTCTAAAAGCATTCAGTTGGTTTATCTTCCATATTCTAACACCCATTCTATTTACCTTACTCACAAGCTGACCTCAAAAAACTTTTTGGGGATTGTGTATGGCATCTCATACTACATACATTTTATGATGAATTTAACAGCTTGTGGGCTATACCAGGTTCTTCTAAAGAACTCAAAATCGTTATGCACCTGCTTTTAAGTTCAAGACTTAATATTTAAATATCCTATAGAGATATTCCCTTCCCTTCAGGATATCTGACTTAAATTCTCTCACACCTGGAAGAAAATAGGATGTTAGAGGAATTTGTTCCCCACTTCTCTCTCACCACTTAAAGAAACCTTGTCATTTCCCGGGGATGTAGATTGTGCCTGTCCACAGGTCTTAGCCCCTTTCCCAGTGCCTTTGCTTTTCTCCCTCCCTGCAATGCCCAGAGAAATAAACACTTTCACAATTACATACAAAGCTCTCTCTTGCCATTCAAAGCCAAGTTCTGTTGTCACTTCCTGGATTCTCCAGGCACATTGTTGCCCCATTCTCTGGGCTCCCACAGCATTTTGTTCATGTCCTTGCACTTAAAATTTTCATGTCCTTGCACATACAACTTTGGTAATTTATAAATCTGTTCATCTGTCTTTCCCATACATTCTGAGCTCTTCAAAAGGAGGAACCATGTATTATTTACCTTGTACAGTGACTGACACATAGTGAGTGCACAATAAAAGCTTGTGAATGAAAGAATGAATGAGTGCATGAATAAATGCCTTTGCATTGGGGCCTATGCAATGTCTAATGACTTGTAAAAGCTTGGGAGCTATCAGCAGCATTTTTAATACTGCTCTTCATATCCTGATACTTAATCTTCAGATCCTGATACTTAATGCCACACTGAGGCATTAAACAGTCACCACTGCACATGAGATTAAAATCAAGGAACATTAGAGGTTTTGAAAGCTTAACGCATCTCTCCTTAACAAGTTTTACTTTTTTTTCACAGCTTGAAAATTAGAGCTCTACTAGCTATGCAGAACATCCATTAAACACTTCCATGAGATAACAAAAGTCACAAAATAGTCACAGGGGACATATGGACACTTCAGATGATTGGGGGCGGTGACTAGGCAAAAGCACTGAACTCAGAAAAATCCATCTGGAAAGGGAAACATTTTTTTCTTTAATCAAATGTAAGCTAACATTTACACCAGGCTCTATTCTAAGGGGTTTAGGTATATTGTCATATCTAGACCTCACAAAAGCCCTGTAACATGGGGCCCATTAGTATCCTCATTTTATAGGTGAGCAGTGGGGCATTGAGTTCACTCACCTAAGAGTCACTCTGAACCAAGACAGCTGTGCTGCTGAGCCTATGCTTTCCACTACATTGGACATCAGGACACCTTGCCATGTATAGATGTGCAAGGCTCACTAATTAGCCTCATACTATGAACCATCCAGTTAAGGTCTAAAGAGAGAAATAGAGACTATAAGGGTGAATGGCTTATCCTGACTTATACAGGTTGTTTGCAGCAGAGCTAGGCTAGAACTGAGGACCCTGGTGCCCAGCCCAATGTGCCGTCATCCATGGCACAGAGCCTCTCCTCGCATCATCTAATAGTGCGGCATCTGCTAAGTCAAGTGCTTATCATACAAATTCTCCTGGTTGGTTTAGGAGTAGTTGGTGAAATCAGTCAGTAAATCTTAGGCAATTAATCTCTCAGGGAACTTGTCCTACCTCAACAATCATTGGGTTGACCAAAAAGTTCGTTTGGTTTTTTTCCATAAGATGGCTCTAGTAGCGCTTAGTTGTATTTAACTTCATTCAAAATAATTATTAGATTGTATTGTGACAGCTGTCATATCAGTGTGCATTTAAAAAACTATCAAAATTTGTGAATTTTTGTGTATTCATTTTAATATTGAAGATGGAATAAAATATGCAACATTTTCAACATATTATGCTTAATTATTTCAGGGAAGGTAAAAATGCAACTGAAACACAAGAAAAGATTTGTGCAGTGTAGGAAGAAGGTGCTGTGAATGGTCTAATGTGTCAAAAGTGGTTTGTGAAGTTTCATGCCGAAAATTTCTCAATGTATGATTCTCCATTGTCAGGTACACCAGTTGAAGTTGCTAGTGATCAGATTGAGACATTAACTGAGAACAATCAATGTTATACCACTCGGGAGATAACCAACATACTAAAAAATATCCAAATCAATAATTACTGGTGAAAATGAAAAATGTTTCTTTTATTTTTCAGAAAAGTGCAAATGGACTTTTGGCCCACTGATTATGTTTAATAAGTTCAGGCTAAGTTAATACACATGTAATAATCACTGAGAATGAAATGAAAATTTAAAAAAAAAGAAAAAGAAAAATAGAAGAAATGTTCAAGGCTGTTTCCTCCCTTAGTAAGGTATAGTTTTGCACAACTTGAAACAAAATGGGAGACTCTATTAGAAATGTATGTTATTAAATATCAATTTTCTAGCAACTAAACCATTGGACACTCTTGTCTGAGGGAAATAAACTCCTCTTTGTACTTTTCCATGGGTGAAAATCTTTAATTAAAGGAATGTGATTAAGCATTTTTCAGTTGACTTAGGAAAGAGAACCTCAGGGGAGAGAGCATATTAACTGAAATAATTTTCTTTTTAAACTCTTGATCTTCTGGGTTTATTTTTAAATTCATTTATCATTTAATTGGTTGTGAACAAGATTTCAGATTTTCCAGATTTATTGTTAAATTTGAAATTGAATATAACATCAGTATGAATTCCAGATTTTTACAAACTCAAATATTGGGTAACTAACCAGCAATTTGCAGTTTTATTCTGTGTCCTCCACCATCTCAGGCAACAGTCAGACAAAGTACTAACATGTTTCAGAAAACTGCTTAACAAAGAAAACAGTAATCTGTGCTGTCAACTCCTACATGAAACAAACAGCCTCCTGTCTTCTATCTCTCTTTGGAAGGGTGGAGTTGTCTTTCTTCTCCTGCCTTACTCTCCCGGGAGAAGAGGTTTCCCAGGATGCACCTCTTTTCAAACATATTTAAAAGCCTAGTTCTCCCTTTCAAGTTTACTGTGCTATTTAACTGAGACATGTAAAATATGAATGTGTCTAGGCCAAATAAATTCCACCTAGTGAAATCCAGATTCTCTGTCTCTTGCTTCAGGACATATTTGCTCTCCTGCTGGAGCAGTCATCCAGGATTTTATTACAACTTAGTTAGCACAGTACCAAAGAACCCAGCCAGCATTAGTACTATAACCATCAGAGCAACTGCCATTGTTTGACCTACTGTGTGTGGAATACCATACTTTGAGATTGCCATGTTATCTACTTGAACACAAATGAATTACCTTCTTAGAAATAGGAGAATCAAGTAAAAGCAGGCATTTTGTTTTTTGTTCTATCAAGTCAATTCTGTCTTTACAGACAGAAAGGAAAGGAGTGAATATGCATTCACTTTTTTCCTTTTGAGAATAAAGTGACCCTTTCACATGCTGCATTGACTTTTTGTTGGAGGCTCTTTCATTATTTTTCTTTAATTTTAATGTGCAGTAATCTGGATTCTTTCATTATTTTTTCAAATAGATTTTTAATTCTTTGCTCTTTTTATTCTCCTTCTGGCAACCCTGTGATGTGAATGTTGGAACACTTGAAGTTATTCCAGAGGCTGCTTACACCATCCTCATTTTTTGGGATTATTTTTTCTTCTTCTTGTTTTGATTGGTTGCTTTTTGCTTCCTTGTATTCCAAATCATTGATTTGATTCTTGGCTTCACCCACTCTACTGTCGTTTCCTGGAAATTGTTCTTTATTTCAATTAGTGTATTCTTTGTTTCTGACTGGATCTTTTTTATGTTGTTGAGGTCCTCACTAAGGTCCTTGAGCTTCCTTATAATCAGCGTTTTGAACTCTGCATCTGATAGATTGCTTACCTCCATTTTGTTTAGTCCTTTTTCTGGAGTTTTGATCTGTTCTTTCATTTGGGCCATGTTTTTTTTGTCTCCTCATTTTGGCTGCCTCCTTGTGTTTGTTTCTATGTATTAGGTGGAGTTGCTTTAATTCCATCTCTTGGTAGTGTGGCCTAATGTCGTAGGTGACTTTTAGGGTCCAGTGGCACAGCCTCTCCTATCACTCAAACTGGGTACTCGAGGTGCACCCTTCATGTAGACTCAGTACACCTACCTCTTGTAGTTGAGACTTGATTGCTCTTGGTTGGTCAATGGGAGGGATTTACCCAGGCCAGTCAGCTGCAAGGACTGGCTGTGACAACTGACTACCAATCTCTGCCCTCCATGGAGCATCAGCTGTGCAGATGCAGGGTGGTGGTTCTCCAGTGAGGTCTGTAGCTGTCCAATGGGTGTGCAGGCCCTGGATTCCCCGGGTGGTGGTGGCCAATGTCAGCCCCACCTATGTTCTGCGCAGGGCCACCTTGAATGAGCTACAAAGCAATCTGAGATGGCTGCTACTTGTGCTGGGCTTAGGGATTCCCAGGCAAAGCCAAGCTGTGAATCTAGGCTGGCTACTGCTAGTGCTGAGCCTGGGGCCACTTAGCAAGAGGTACAGCTTACTGCAGCTGACTGTTTCAGAGGATTTAGGATGTTGTGAAGGATGAACCAAGACCAGCCCTTCATATGAAAAAGATACTAGGGTGGGCCCGTAAGTTGGGTGAGATGGAGTCTCAGGGGATCTCTAGGATAGGCAACCAGTGTTAACCAGGTTGATGGAGCCTCAGATATGACACCCACCTGCTGGCTCTGTGGTGGCAGGGTTCAAAAAAGGGACATTGGTTTCTTCCCACCTCACTGGTTTTTGCAGCCAGAAGTTGTGGGGACTTATCTTCCTGGCACTGGAACACTGGGATGGGAGCTTGGTGTGGGGTTGGGACTCCTCATTTCTGAGATATCCCTCCTGAATTTTTATTCACCCTACTTGGGTGTGGGACTG
The DNA here is from genome assembly GCF_987537825.1 of Furipterus horrens. NCBI lineage: Eukaryota > Metazoa > Chordata > Mammalia > Chiroptera > Furipteridae > Furipterus > Furipterus horrens. Next base: position 131,606,150 of record NW_028327176.1, on the reverse strand, counting down.
GCTTGTACTGCATCTCTGCCCTTCCTACCAGTCTGAGTGGATGTAGTTTCTTTAATTCTGTAGTGGTCAGACTTTCATTCAACTTGATTTCTGATGGTTGTGAGTGATGGTTGTTCTATAATTTAGTTGTCATTTTGATTTCATTGTGCAAGGAGGTGAGCCATGATTAATTATGTTATTATCTTGACCAGAAGTTTCCCTCCATTAAAACTTTTTCATACAGTTTCCTCTGTCTAGAATGCTCTTCACTTTTCTTCTCACTTATTCCTTCTCTCCCTCTTTTTTAAAATTTTTTTTAGATTTTATTTACTTATTTATTGAGATAGGAATGGAGAGAGAAAGAGAAGGAGGGAGACATCAATGTATGGCTGCCTCTCGCATTCCCCCACCTGGGGACCTGGCCTGCAACCAAGGCATGTGCCCTGACAGGGAATCAAACCAGCGACCCCTTGGTTTACAGGTCAGCACTCAATTCACTGACCCATGTCAGCCAAGGCTCCTCCTTCTTTTATAGCACTCAACTTAAGTATGTGTCCATAAAGATTCCTTTCCTGACCATCTCTCTTTAATAGCCCTTGTATTTTTCTCTCACAAGAGGAATTCTTACATGTGTGTTATTTGTCTTTTTGCAGGTTTTAATCTGTTGTCTTCTCCAGAGAATACATTCACTGTGGGAGGGACCACAGTGGACTGTGTTACACTATCTGCAGTACATACTTGGCATGGTGTCTGACATGCAGTAGGTTCTCAATAATACATACTGTGGTTATCTTTTCTTTCCTTCTGTGCAGTAAAACTTTTGTATTAGGAATGTCTATTTTAAGACTGTTTGCCTGTGTTATCCTCATCTCAGAGACAAGCAGATGAAATTAAATTCTACAACAAACTTTATAAAATAGAGTCTGTTTAACCTTGTGTAATTTTATATTTCTATTATTTGATTATCTTATCTCCTATGTCTGAACAGTAATTGCTTTATTATGATAACAGGAAACAATAGAAACATCCCATCCTGCTCCTAGTGAAAGCATCCCCTCCCTGCCTCCACTTAATTCCCATAAAACCTTTTTAATGATGAAATATTTAAAATACATTGAAAAGTAGAAATAATAGTACAATGAATACTCATCTCCAATGAATAAAAAACATTCTTTTATGTAACAAACCTAACAAAATTTTGATAATTTTTATTACCATCTAATACCAAGTTTTCCCCAAAATTTCTTTTATATCTGGTCTGTTCAAACCAGGATCCAAACAAGGAACATGCATTGCATTTTGCTGTTATGGATATCAAATCTCTTTTAATCTAAAACAGCCCTTTCCTCCCTGCCTTCTTTCTTTATGCAATTTTGGCTTTTTGAAAAGTGTGCGGGTTTGTAGAACGTCCCAACTTCTAGATTTATGTGACTGTTTCCTTATGGTACCACTTAATAAGCTCTTTAATCCCTTGTACTTTCTATAAATTAAAATGTAGATGCAGGAGGTTTAACTAGATGTAGATTAAACATTTTGGCAGTCATAGTTCACAGAAGTCTTTAGACCTATACTTCATATTGCATCATATTAAGAGACACATATATCTAGTGTCTCATTATTGGGGATGTTGAAATTGATCACTGAGTTTAAGTGATGACCTCCAGATTTCAACATTGTAAAGTTTTCCTCCTTATAACTGGCAATAATGTGAAATATGTGGAATAATCTTTTGGCATTATACAAATATGCAATGGGCACAGTGTACTTTTTTTCCCATTTGCAGAAAACCTAAAGGTTAAATCTATGCTCTGTGTAGGGTGGGATGGAAGAACCAAGGCTTCAGTGTGCTATGATTCACTCCTTTGTCCATTCTAGTTGTGTCACACTGGCCACCAGGCAACACACATGTGTTCAGCAAATGGTCACTAGGCTTCACTAGCCATGAAACAGATAGTAGGCAAGTTAAAAATAGCCTGCCTGCCTTTTAGCACAAAAAGGATGTATATTAGGAAATTTGAGGGGTAACAAGACTCAAGATACAATATTAAGGGGAAAAAACACAGGAGACCCAATTGTACAAATCCTCTGACTCAAGATAGATAGATGTGTGTGTGTGTATATATATATATATATACACACACACACATGTATATGTGATGCACATGTATACACATATATGTATATATACACATATATGCATATATATAATTTTTAACTGAAAAAATACATGCCTTAATAATATTTGGGGTTGGGGAGTAGAATCATGAATTTTTCAATTTTTTTGTAATATTTCTTTGTCACTTTCATAATAAAATAAGTAATGTATAAATAAGCAAGGAGGTAAGATGATTTGAGAAGAAAATCATGAATAAAAATATGACAAAGGACATGACAGAATAAAACAAATTTTAATTTTTTAATTCTTTTTACTTTTTTATGTTGATGTTATTAAGGTACATTAGACATAATGACATCCAACCTATAAATATTTCAGCACACGTCCTTAAAAAGTAAGAACATTTTCCTTCATAGCTAAAATAAGACTATTCACTGAACAAAATTAACTTTAACTCTTGAGAATCACTTAGTATGCAGTTCAGTCCATATTCAAAAATTTCCTCCAGTCATTCCCTAAAATGTCTTTTATATCTAGCTTCCAAACCTGGATCTAAAACAAAGAAACAATTTTTACTTTATTTTTTTAAGGTTTTATTTATTTATTTATTTATTTTAGAGAGAGGGGAAGGGAGAGAGAAAGAGACAGAGAGAAACATCATTGTGTGGTCATCTCTCATGCACCCCCAACCGGGGACCTGGACCGCAACCCAGGCATGTGTCCTGACTGAGAATCAAACCGGTGATCCTTTGGTTCACAGGCTGGTGCTCAATCCACTGAGACACACCAGCCAGGGCAAGAAACAATTTTTAAATGATAACACACAAAAAATTTAAATAGTATATCATTTAGGTACAGAATTCTCCTTTTAATTTCATACTTTACCCACTAACTTAGAAAGAAATATTTTATTGCTGTCATTGCACTAAATGAACATCGCACGCATTTGGTTAGAATATTTGCAATTTCTTTCAATTATAAACTTACTGTCACTTATCACATTTATATATTCATGATTCTCAAGTCCTTAGTAGCAATAAAGAAGTCTTAAAATCACTTTGAGATTTAAATGTTTGTTTATAAGTTGGGCCCCAGAAATGAATCTTGCCCAGTGACTCAGAAGCAGAAAGTAGCTCCTCGGCAGTAAGTACCATCTCACCAGAAGGAAGCAAAGCTTGAAGGCCAGGTTTAGACTAAGACTTCAGAGATGAGAGAAACAACACATTTTGACTTGACAGTCAAGAGGATATGGATCTGAAGGCTCACAGAATCTCATTTCTCTTTTTTCCCTTTCCTTTCTCTTTAAAATGACACTTTAAATTTTCCATGCCTTCTATCAGAATCTGTTCATTTTCTCAAAAAACAAAGAGTATTCATTTTTCAACCACTCTGACAAAAATGTGGAAATTAGTAAGTCAAAAATGATGTATCCAAGACATGAGATCATGGATCTTTAATCCCTGTGCACCCCAGAGTATTTGAACAATAAACTGTGCTTTTATTTTTCTATTAAATAGTTTTGAAAATAGGAAAAACATTTACATTTTAAATTAGCCTTTTTATTATGTACTAAGACCCATGTTATTCAAAAGAAGCAAGGAAACTTGTTTATAAATGTTTGTTTCTGTGTTTTGGTCTGAATGTTGATCACTGCTTGATTAGTAACATTGAAATATATATGTCAGAATCACAACCCTTCTTTTATACAGAATATTTAATCCAAACACCTGAAAATTTTTCTTTTATCTCTTTGCAAATAATATTGGTCATTCTGAAAATAAGAAAGTTAAGAAAAGAAAATTGCCTGCACACTCAAGGACTAAACCTTGGCCTGATCAGTATCTACTTGGTTTGATCCAAGTCCCAAGGACTGGCTTAAAATCTTGAAGACCCTTTGCTCTTCCTAGACCAGTGGGGCTGACTTGAAACATTTTGTGTGCTCTAACATTAAAATAATAAGTCCTCAATATATAGACCATCTTGCTATAATTACAGTTGACCCTTGAGCAATGCTGGGGTTTAGGGCACTGATCCCTGCATAATCAAAAATACACATATAACTTTGATTTCCCCAAAACATAACTATAGTCATCCCCTGGTATCTGTTGGGGATCATTTCCAGGACCCCTTGCAGATATCAAAATCTGCAGATGCTCAGGTCCCTTATATAAAATGATGTATAACAATGTATACATCCAGTCCTCAGCATCTGAAGATTTCCCATGAAACTTTTGATCCATAGTTGATTGAATCTGCAGATGTAAAACCCCAGGGATATGGAGGTCTGACTGCATAATTATTGAAAAAAACCCACATATAAGTGGACCTGAGCAGTTCAAACCTATATCATTCAAGGGTCGACTGTATATGAAATACATATGTATGAGTCAGTGGCATGATTTATATGTGTATTTGTTATATCTGTTTCTTTGGGTTTTTTTTTTTTTTTACATTTGTGTGTATCTTTTCTTAAGTATATTTTATTGATTATGTTGTTACAGTAGTCCCAATTTTTTTCCCTTTGCTCCCTCTGTCCAGTAGCACCCTTCCCTACAGCAATCCCACTCATCTTAGTTCATGTCCATGGGTCATGTATATAAGTTCTTTGGTTTCACCCCTTTCTATACTATTCTTAACTTCCCCCTGTATATTTTGTACCAAACAATTATGCTTCTTAATCCCTGCACCATTTCCACATTTCTCCCCCTTCCCCCTCCCAGCTGATAACCCTCCGAATCATTCCCATACCTATGATTCTATTCCTATTCTGGTTTGCTTAGTTGACTTTTGTTTTTGTTTTTTAGATTCAGTTGTTGATAGTTGTGAGTTCGTTGTCATTTTAGTGTTCATACTTTTGATCTTCTTTTTCTTAAATAAGTCCCTTTAACATTTCATATAATAATGGCTTGGTGATAATGAACTCTTTTAGCTTTACCTTGTCCGTGAAGCACTTCATCTCCCCTTCCATTCTAAATGATTGCTTTGCTGGATAGAGTAATCTTGGTTGTAGGTTCTTGCTTTTCATCGCATTGAATACTTCTTGCCAGTCCCATCTTGCCTGCAAAGTTTCTTTTGAGAAATCAGTTGATAGTCTTATAGGTACCCTTTTGTAGGTAACTGTCTGCTTTTCTCTTGCTGCTTTTAAGATTCTCTCTTTATCTTTAACCTTTGGCATTTTCATTATGATGTGTCTTGGTGTGGTCCTCTTTGGGTCTAGCTTGTTTGGGACTTTCTGTGCTTCCTGGACTTATATGTCTATTTCCTTTGCTAAATTAGGGAAGTTTTCCTTTATTATTTTTTTTTACATAAGCGTTCAATTTCTTGCTCTTCTTCTTCTCCTTCTGGCACTCCTATGATTAGGATGTTGGCATGTTTAAGGTTGTATCAGAGGTTCCTAAGCTTCTCCTCATGTTTTTCAATTCTTGTTTTCTCATTCTGTACTGGTTGACTGTTTTTTTCTTCCCTAGGTTCCAAATCATTGATTTGAACCCTGGTTTCCTTCCCTTCACCATTGGTTTTGTGTGGATTTTCCTTCATTTTATTTAGCAAAACCTTCACTTCTTCACTTACACATTTGCCATATTCAAGCATATCTGTCAAGGCTGTGAGCATCTTTATCACTAGTATTTTGAACTCTGCATCTGTTAGGTTGGCTATCTCCTCCTCTGTTAGGTTGACTATCTCCTCATCACTTAGTTCTCCCACTGGAACCTTTATCTGTCCCCCTTTTCTGCCTCTGTGTCTTAGGTAGAGCTGTCACACCTCTTATGTTTTAAGGAGCAGAGCCTTAGGTATTTGTCAGTACAGGGCAACCCGTTTCACCACGTTGTGGCATTTTATGTGGGGAAGGGGTCTGAGAGGGAACAATGCACTTCCCCCTTTTCCAGGCACTTCTCCCACTTCCATATGGGACTGGTACCTCTCTAGCTGCTACCCTGGCTGTCGTTCCCAGAGTGGGTGGGTCTGCGGATGTTCTAGGACTGTGGGGGCCCTTTAAACAAGTAGACTCTGCTGAGAGAATGGCAGTTTATTCTTCTACTCCAACTCCCACTGGTTTTCACAGTTAGAAGCAATGAGGCTTTATTGTCCCCAGCACTGGAACTGTGAGATGTGTGGTCTGGTCTGGGGCTGGGAGCACTCCCCAGATGTCCCTCTTGACTTTTAAAAATGTTTGACTGCACTTTCTGCTGGCCTGCCACTACTGGTGCCACACCACGTCCTCTCTGCCTCGGATCCACCCCTCCTACCTGACTGGGTGAGTATTTCTTCTTTCTATCTTCGTTGGACTTCCATGCAGCTTGATTTTCTGGAACTTCTGGTTTTCTCTAGTTTTGAGGTAGTTGTATTCCTTCTTAGTTGTGGAGATAGATGCAGTGTGTGTGTGTAGGCCTCCATCTTGGCTGGAAGTCCCTGTTTCTTTTTAATCAATAGGCACACCCAAGAGACAGAATAGTCTATGTAATTAGGAATACAGAAGAAGTAGACACTGATCATTTCTTGTTCTTTTCTCAGCTTATAGAGATAACACATATTTGTTATAGAAATCTGGAAAACACAGTAAAAGCACTATATATATATATATATAAAAATTACCCAATTTCCCACTTCCCTAATCCAGGTAGCTATCTTTTCATTTTGATTTATATTAATAAATTTCTTATCATGCATGTGCACTTCAGCTGTCATCTGGCATCTCCCTATCCCTACAGATATAAGCAAATTAGATTCAAATCTCTTTCCAGGCCTGTGGAAAGTCCAATAACCTCCTGAATATTTTTGCAAATTCCTCTAGGTTTGATGCAGGTGGGGGTAAGGGAATTTAGAGAAATCTGTCCCAAGGTCCCTCCAGCTCTGATTTCTTGCTTCTAGCAATTCCTGTTCTCTGCTCAGGCAGTCCCCTTGGTGGATTACACACACTAAATATGAGGCCCTTCTGTGCCAAACTTTAGTGAAGGCTCAGGAAGGTTTGAGAAGATGAAGACAGTGATAGAGATTTACTTCACTGTAATAAAAACAACTTACGATTGAATATTTAACATCTCTGTTCTTGAACTCTTTTAGCTTTTTTAGTGACTTGGACTATAGCCTCCTTCCATTTTGCTGAGCTTTTTTTTAAAATACAGAGTCTTCACTGACTTATCCTGAACCCACTTTATAACTCTACAGCCCCCATCCCCCAAGATATCTTTCCAATTTATAATGCTAAGATACTCAGATTTATCTAGACTTCTAATTTAGAGACAGAATGTCAAGGTTAAAATTCTAGGACAAGTAAACTCTATAAGCCTCAGTTTTCTCATTTGTAAAATAAGGATATTGATAGAACCTCCATCATAGCCAAAGCACTTAGCTTATCACCTGGGACATTTAATAAACATGAACTAATTTCATTCTTATTGAGAAATACTTCATCTGAACGTATAAAGCCTAGAGAATCTGCACCTCTGTTGAGTACCACTTTCTAGTGACTAGAACAGTGAAATTTGGAGATTAAGAACACATAGTCTGATGCTGGAAGGCCCATTGTCTGTGATGCAATCAGGACTCTGTCACATGTGTGGTTCTCAGGAAGCAGGCACTGAGATGGAGTTTGAGGTGCAAGATGATGATTAGGGACCAATACCTGTGGAAGGAAGGGAAAGGAAGTAGTATTAGGCTGAAGCAACCAACCAGGTTTGCCTGGGATGAGGGATTCTTGAGACATAGAACTTTCAGTGCTACAACCAGGACAGTTCTGGAAAAACTGGGACAGCTGGTCATCCTAGTAGAGGCAGATGTTGAAATGCTTTGTAAGCTCATCAGAGGTTCTGCCACTCAGTCAGGGAGCTTTGTTGTGACTGTTACCTATTAGAATTGTCCCATGTTGGGCTAAGATGACTGAACTTTTACACCTTGTCTCTTTGTCACCCAAATGCAGGCTGCCCTGGGAAGGCCCTGACTTGAGCCAAATAGCTGAGCTGACCCCAAAGGTCCTAGTGAGGGCAACTGGGCAGAAAGTCCTTTGAAGGACAATGAGTCTCCACGTCTACCAAAAGCATCATTTTGTCCCTCAGTTTTCTTCATCTGCACAATGGGAATGACCGTGGTAAATATCTGGTAGCTTTGTTGTGAGGATTAAATGAGCTAATATGTGCAAAGTGATTAGAACAGTTCCCAGCACACAATAAACTCTGAAGTATTCGCTCTGTGGTCAGATCAAGTATTTTCCTAATGTTTACTGTCAGATCCTGAAATTCTTGACCTTTGGATATCCTTTTGTCAAAACACCGTATTAGTGTCCTTAATTACCTCAGACTGGTTGTAATGGACATGATTAATCTACAGTTTTCTTTGTTTAATCCAGCTGGGTTTGGCCACGTGTTGGTTTCTTGACTATAGCCAAGAAACTGGGGTACAAGCCTCTTCCATTTCTTTTCTTACTCCCTGATTTTGGGTTGAGTTAGGAAACCTCAAGTCCTTATGCTATGCTATTTCTATTATTAGATAACGGAAAGGACTAAACAAAGAGAAGAGTGACAGGAAAGAAGAACAGAGGAAGAATTTTTAAGCTATAAGTCGCTTCCACAAAAAAAGAAATGTAAGCATGAGAATTTGGAAGCTGAGGCGAGGAGGGGGGTTAGTATAAATGGCTGAGTGACTAAAGATCATTTTTAGCCTGGGTAAGTTTTGTGATCACGAGGCTGATGAGATAAATGATCCTCACCCTGACTTCCCTTTCCTCCCAAATAAGTCGTGTTGTGTAACTACATCGGGCGGCCACTGGCTTGCTGGTTCCTCCATCCTAAAGAAGCTAAAGCTACTAAAAGTCTTGTAAATCACATTATGAGTAAGAGCAGGAAACAGCAGTAGGTTAAAATTTGGAGTGTGACATTCTCAGTGTGAAAATACTTCCCTCCCTGAAGAGCTGAAGACAAATTACTTTTTATAGTAGCCCTTGGCTTTTCATTTACGCAGGAAGGAGGTATGAGGTAGTAGGGTTCCACACCCTTTTTTACCTGGATGATGTCCCTCTGTGTCATCTAAACAGAGGCTACTCAGAACAAGAAGGTGAGTTGTTTATTCCCTCATCTCATCATCTGAGCTAAAACAAGCAAGCAAACAGACCAAGCTACAGGACAATCTTAAAGGCTACTTACAAAAAAAAGTGCCTACAAGAGCTCTTTGGTGTATTCTTCCACTGAATTCCAAGCATTATTTGTGTGGATTCCCTTGCCTGAACTGTTGGCACAAGAGGTGCAATTTTACTCTCAAAGCAGGGTGTTCCTGGGGCAGCGAGCCAACACAGTTAGCTCATTCACTTCCTTCTCTGCTACATTTCTTTAGGGCTTTATACATGTCAGAAGCCTATTGTATGATGACTCAGGAGAGGATACAGGAAGCATTGTTCCTACTTTGACATTGGCTGCTCACCTCTTTCTGGCCAAAACTGGTTTACTTCACCAAGAAAGCCACAGAGCTTCCTTCATCTTAGTTTCTTTCCAACTGTGTGACCACCACAATGGAAATTCAAAGTAGAATGTACTTCCCTCCTCCCGCTGCAAGGGAAAGTGACTGGAACTTGCATTGCTGGTGAGGCACCTGGCTTGTCACATAACTGAGGCTTGTCCGACTTCTAAAACTCCTGCAGGTGACTCAGCTGAGCTAGGTGACCCACACCTTCACATGTCTCCCTAGTGGAAGTGTTTACTGGCATCACTGCAACCTTCCTCACTTGCCTGAGCCTTCTCCAGAACCTATTCTAACATATTATGACTGGAGGCATCTGGCCCAGACTAGGGATACCCACTCTGCCACTCTTTCCAAGAATCACACAGATGACCTTGATTTCGGGGCCCAGCCAACTGTATAAACTACTTCCAGGGAACCTAAAGGTCACATTCCTTTGTGTTATAAAGTGAAGCTGAGCCAGACCTGCCTGGTTTTATATCTCCACAGATGCTCAGGGTTCTGATCCAAATGGTGTGGCCAAGGGGGAATAGCACTGGACACTTGCATGCAGAACCACCGTAGAGGATGATCTGTGTGCAGAAACACTGTGAGAAACCAGAGAGAGGAGAAAGGGAAGACTGCAGGTTCAGCCGTCCCTTTTCATCATGCGACTCCAAGATCCTCTTACCAACCGGAGGGGTGCCCGGCTTAGGCTTCTTATTCGACGACACATGAGATAAAATTTCTGGGCTGGTGTTTGAGCAGATGACTCACTCACCATTTTGTCATCAGAATGACGCAAGAAAGTTATAGTCTTCCCATACATTTTGTACTGTATGCTTACACTTTTCTGCAAGAAATGAAAAAGAAAGCACAATATCTGAGAAAATATTTCATTTGCCCCAGATTCAAATTTTATTTTATGGTCATAAACCAAAACTATATTTGCACTGCATGGTATCTGCATTCAGCAGCTTATTCCTGCTGGGTGTTCAAAGGCCAGTGCAACATAAATTCAGTATCTGGCATCGTTGGTTTTCTTGGCTTTGTGCATGTTAAACCTGGTATTTTTACTGATACAGTATTAAAAAAAAAAACTATATCTTATTTCAGAACTACTTGAGCTTTATAATTAATGCATTTCAAGATTTCAAGTTGACCATATACGTACCATGAGATTTTTATATCCTGCGAAAATAATTGGATATATTCCATGTCTTCTCTTGTCATTATCTTTTTGTTTTTACTCTATACTTTCAATAGAAACACTGCTAAAATGATATGATTATATATTTCATATACATAACAAATGTGATGCTTAGTTTATGCATGGTTACTATTTTAAATTTATATATATAAAAACCTTATAGATGTTTTGAAAAATTGGTTATCAGGAAATGTAAGAGAGGATACTGCATTACAGAGGTAGAAACAGGTATTTAAAAATGGATCAGCACTGGCTCAGTGGATTGAGCACCGACCTGCAAACCAAAAGGTCACAGGTTCAATTCCAAGTTAGGGCACATTCCTGGGTCATGGGCCAGGTCCCCAGTTGGGGTGTACTAGAAGCAATGAATCCATGTCTCTCTCATACATTGATGTTTCTCTCCATTTTTCCTTCCCTTCCCCTTCCCTCTAAGAAGTAAATAAGTAAAATCTTTTTTTTTAAATTTTTTTAAATGAATCACTTCTCAAACTATCCCCATATACATCTTAGAGTCACATTTCTTCTCTATATTTCCTGCTATTTCTTCTCATGTAGCTTGCCTCCTTTCTTACCACAACTTAAAAATATGTCTTCTTTCTCCTCTAAGATTCAGCTAGTGATAGGAGGAGTAAAGTGAGATCTTGAGATACTTTTTCAACAATGTAAGTTCTCCCAGAGTGCAAGTTTAGCTTGAAATCAACTTGAAGGCTTACACCTCCCTTGGAATGTTGCTTCCCTTTCAATCTTTTTGGGCCACTTTGGCAGCTCATAAAATCTCTCCCTCAGAACATGGCTGGAAACCCCTCCTTATGTTCACCAGTTTTTTCTTTCTTTGCCCTTTGATGAATTTAGAAAAGGTTATAGGAGTTCACTATACAAGAGCAAACTGTGTTTCCCCTAAGAATCATAACACAAATCAAAAAAGCAATGGAAATGTTGGACCTATAGAATTCTGAGGCATTTTTTGGTAATATTTTCTGAAGAAAAGATTTGTGAATGCTGTTTGCAGGACTCGTCTGTGGGCATAATATTGTTTCATGATTTTTTATGATCCATAAGCTGGAATTGTTAAAGTAACTACGGTGGACAGAAGCCAAATGGGAAAGCTGGGGTGGAAAGTAGTGGTAAGAAGGGATTTTTACTGCTCCATTTACTCACAAAAACTCCACCCAATAATTTTTGCAGAGCAAAACTATAATATATTGAATCCTCTGTTGATCTCTAAAATCTGGAGCCTCTGAGTTAGGGTGAGTAAAATATCCTGATTGAAGTCATTAAAATAAGCACTGATACAAGTGTCCAGGGAAAATTGGCAGTGGAACTGCAGAGAAATCCCCTAATTGTTTCATTTTCCTAAAACTCATCGCTTGTGCTGACATTCTGAATATACTTGCCAAAAAGGTTGCCTGTGTTTTGTTAACAGACAAATACCCCAGAGTGTAGGGGAAGAAGACATCTGTAAGAAAGTATTCTGGCAAAGGCAGGCTGTGTCAGCATAAATCTCATAGGACAAATTTACTGTTTCAGGTCATACTTTTCTACTTGTTGAAAAATAGCATTACAACAACTGTGAAATGTTGAAAAATAAAAATAATGCCTCAGAAGTCCACCAGCTTGGTCCTAATTTGTTCCCACTTAGAGGACACAGATCAGACAAGGTTTGAATGATGAACTGTAATGTTACAGCCAGTAATGTCTATTTGCTGATGTCTATTTGCATGAGTTAATTTGCATAGGGGAGAGGGGAGGAGAGCCTGCAGGTTGGAGAAAGAATAAGGAAATGGAAAAGATAAACAAAACAGCACCCTATTTACTCTTTCGGCTCAGTTCAAGGTACTTACCACTGAGCCTTAGAGAAGGGCTGTATGAAGTCACTAAAGGAAGTATTTTTAAAGGATGCCTGTGAAATAAATATATATAGGCTGTAATGCTTTTGGTTCAGGGATGACACAGAGTGAAAGCATTAGAAGTGGCACACACTTGACATGGGTATCAGTCTCATCATGCTTGGTAGTGGCATAGGTACTGAGCTAGCACCAGCAAATGGCTTCTTAGGCTACGGCCAAAAACACAGGAGACCAGCTACAAGAAGAACATGAAAGAACTATGAGCATATAGGCCCTAACCTTGGAGATTCTGGATGACACACTGGATGAGGCCAGAAAAATCTACATTATGCAATTGGAAGGAAGACCTAATGGAACTCAAGATTTGTCATTAATGAAAACTTATTTGTATCTCCCAGCTGGCAGAGCATGATTAATAAGAAAAATACATCATTTCTAAGTCCTTCAACCTGATATTAAATCATGAAAGTTAGTATCTTATTCAAGATTTTTAGTTGCAGACAACAATCTGCTCTTGCCAGTTTAAAATAAAAAGGATGGCTTAAAGGGTTATTTAGCACCTAAACTTCTGGATAGACCAGAGAATCATGCCCTAAGGCTACTTTGCAGGACGTCAGATCACATTTACACTGCTGGACAGTGCAGTGGACTGCCACAGGCAAAGGCACCAAGGCTGCACTGGTAACCCCTATAGGGGACACCAACACTAGGGCTGGTTCAGCCTTGGTGCCTCTGCCAAGCTCCATAGCCCTCACCAGAAAACTGATTCTGCCTGACACCTGCTTTCTCATGGTTTCCTTTTCTACACTGCAGTCTTGCACAGATGCATCTGATTGCAGAAACAAGGTCACACGCTTACACCCTGATTGCAGAGTAGGCTGGAATCATGAGTTGTAGTTTTATCTTGTGAAGTCAGGGCATAATGTATAAGTTTCCTCAATATAGGAAAGGTTTTCAAGAGATCCTGTGTGGCCACAAACATAACCAAAGTCTACATGAGATCATTATGCAGCCAAACCCTCATTAAGCAGCAAGAGGCCAGTATTTAACTCCTTCTGCTCGTCAAGGAGACTTGTCTTGACTGATTCAGAAAACAACCATAGAAGAATTCTTCTGTAATGAAAGGAAGACTTTCAGATGGCATTCAGCCTATAAATATTTTTTTCTTACCAAATGCAAGAGGATATACAATGTCCCTCCTTCTCACTTTAGCTTTAGAGGGTGTTCCCAGAAACTTTGCAGAAGCTATTAGCACACTGGTGGAAAGTCACATCTCCACCTAGTCACACATTTGAGAAATAGTAGCTAGGAAAACACGAATGAAAACAATCTAAATACAATTGTTGAAATCTGTGTGGTGTGAAGAAAAGAGTCTCTGTATAAGACTCTAAGTAATTGCAGACAGAGAGACTGAGAATCTCTTCATTATCAGTGGATCACAGCAGTTGGGACTGCTAAGGACGGGCATAGAAATAGATCAGCACAGGACACAGAATCAGGCTTCCGTAAGAAAAAGTTCAGGACCTGAACTGAGTCAGCGACATTTCCCTAGCCAAAATCATCTAAGGCAGAAATGCCCAATAGATTTTATCCTACAAATCAAGATCTAGGGATTGATTGTGGGTACCTTGATCACCTTGCTAAGGATTATCAAGAAGAATGTCCTTATGTGAACCTGTTTTCACATGGTTGATACTTAAAACTTTGTATTTTGTTTTTTTCCTTATTCATTGAATCATAAATGCTTTTCCATATTATTTACTCTTGGTAGCTATCCTCTAAAATATCTTAGAGTATTCCATCTGAGGAGTCCTAATTTACTGAATCATTTCTCCATTATTTATACTTACTTAGTTCTAAGGATTTTAAAAGGGTGAGTGGACCTCTTCAAAAGCCCTTTTCCCTATTCAAAGAGATTACAGAAATAGTACCTGAACTTTTTATGGATATGGCCACCTCCCAGCTGGGTGGATGTTGGGCCTATGGCGATTCTACAAGTACATCTACAGGAACAGTGGCATTATGAAAAAACAGGCTTAACCCTTGGAACCTTTAAATGTAAAAACTCTAGGAAGTGTTGACATATATTCCCAAGGTGGCAGCTACATACACCCCTATAAGATCTCTATTTCTGAACAGAATATTTCTAGCATACTTTGGGGAAGATCCAAAATAAAGCTAGCTCCCATTCGAAGCTCTGGAAACCAGTCACCTGGAAAGCTTGATCTCTAGAGTCTGAATAGTTAGTGAAGAGAATGCAGAAAACCACTTATTCTATTGTGGGTTTTGAGATAAAACTTCAATTTCCATAATCTTCAGAAAAATCAGAGCAGTCTTTCCACCTAAAATATATTCACTATGAATTGTAGTGTCTTAGATTAAATAGGAAGAATTTAGATGCAAAACAAAGAATTCCATTTAGCCCAAATAAAGAGAGGATTGAAAGGCAGAGTTTGTTATGGAGTCATGATAAACCAGCACAGGAGATGAAGTTGGCATTCTGAGACCAAGAAGGCAATTATGCATATTTTTCCCTATCTCTCTTTCTCCTCTGTCTTTTGAGGTAAATGGTCTCTCTATTTGTCTCTGAGCATCTGCTCCATCCTTCTGCTCCTCTTTTTGCAAACCAGCTTTATCTGCTGACTCATGGTTTCTCAGCTTCCCCTCACTTGCTAGCATGAAGCTTTGGCCTGCTACGGCAGGCCAGCTGGGCATGACCTTGCAACTTGACTCTGCATAGCTAAATGACTCAGCCTCTTTGTCCCTATTCCAAATTCTTGGGAGAGTATCCAATGGCCCAGCTTAGGTCAGATATCTATCCTCGGGTCAGTCACAGCAATTGGTGGGGCACAGTCACATGGTATGCTGCGCTGTCCCTCCCAGGGTCATGAGTGGGGCAGAGTCTCCAAGGTGGAATGTGGGTAGGGAGAAGGGAATGTCTGGCATTTCTGAGGCAGACTTGTCTGAGAGAGGCATGCTGATTTGTAATAAAAAGAGCAGCAGTTTTGGAGTAAAATAAGAAATATCTGCTACTTCTTGGTCATGAAACTGGACAACACTCTTAAATCTCTCAGAGATTCATTTCCTTATATGTAACTTGAGGGAACTGAACACAAACACCTTCCAGCTCTTGCTGTCTATAATTATTATTTTCATCTCAGAATCTCATCATGTAAGGAATGACCAGCTCTAATACCAATGATTTGGCAGGTTTTATATGAACAATCATTCAAAAAGCTGCCCTTGTAATAAGTTCAGTGGTGTATTATCTCCAATATTACCATTACTGTAAACATTTTTGGAAAGCCATTATATAAGCTAGCAATGTTGAAGTCCCTAGGTAGGCATTTAGCAAGTGTTTCTTGCTTAGAGTGGAATTCCAAAAGAAGAGGAGAAACAAACCTTGTTCTAAAAATGATGCTTGTCAAAGTGTTAGAAGCTTTAAAAAGGGTAATATGGTCAATTTCGGTCAATTCTAATGCTATTGGTGAACAATGTTCTAAAATGCATTATTGGTGAACTATCTCCTGCAAATAAAGACAAAAGACTGTGTTAATTGAAATTGCTTTCTATCTCTGCCAGATTAATGTAGCTATCCCGCAGTATGTGAAATTGAGGCATTCCTATAAAGATGCCTATACAGCAAAACTAATTTTTCCACCATTGAAATCCACTGTGGTATTGAAAGAAACTACAATTGGACTTTTAGTATTTAACGTAGTCTTACCAAGAAAGGAAAAATCCAAAGCAAAACATTAAAAAAATAATAATCCCAGCAAGAAGTTCAATTTTCCAACCTATTTAAGTTCCTTTAAAAGAGCCGCAAGCATCCACACAAACCCATTATGGACAGCAGGTAAATGTGTCTTGGGAATAGAAGACCCAAAACACCTCCAATTTTCTCATTTTGGCCTCTAGTTCTTCCTGTATCCAACCCCTCACTTGGCTGCACACCTCTAGATTTATCTCTAGATTTGAGCTGAAGCGTTCAACTCAATCAAGTTCATTATTTAGCTATAGTAGCAGGGGAAGGCCCTTTGGGTTGTGGGTAAACCAAATTCTTCAATAGGATAGCCCTAATATACCTGGTGGTACTGGAAGAAACTGACTTTTCTCCTTTCCACCCTAGAAAGCTCTTTCTCAATAACCCTAGAACCTGAGCAGGGCAGCCTTTGTTGCCACTTACTATGGCTGTTTGCCACTGGAAAAGTGGACTTTTGTTCTTTAATTTTAAAATATCAAATGTTTCTTTTATATTTAATATATGTATTCTGTTGCCCCCCAAATGGAACTTACTATTCTTTTCATCCAATTATAAAGATAATTCATCCTTGTTTTTAAAAAGCTTAACAATATGGAAATGGATAAAGCAGGAAGTAAAAACTTTTCATAATTCTACTTATTCCCAGAGATGGCCACCATTATTAGTTTTATATTTATTCTTACAGATGTATATGTACATATATAAAGTATTATATGTTATATATATACACATATAGATACATATGGATACATATGCCAAATACAATATGTAGAGTATATGTTAGATACTATATGTGTTTAACAAAAATGGAGTCATATTATTTACTCTTTTCTGTGGTTTGCTTTTTTTTTTTACTTTAAAAAGCTTCGGTACATCTTACATATGAATCTTTCTCATCTTTATAATGGCCTTTCAGTATTCCTTTGTATATAATCTCTATCCTTCACTGACAGGTATTTATGATGACCTAAGTTTTTCTTAAAAATGTTTTAATAAACATCTATATACCTTTATGCATATGCATGTGCCCGTGCATGTTCTAATTATTTCTTTAGGATTATTTCTACAACTAAAATTACTGGGTTAAAGATTACACATATTTAAAATATTACAACAAAATGCCCAATAGCAAACCAGAAAAGTCATAACACCTCATACTCTTAACAAGTTTCCTGCAATTACCTTTATGCTTCATTATTGCCAATCTGATGATCCAAAAAGAAAAAATGAACACCTCACATACTTGTGCTAATATGAATTTCTATGAATGTCATTTCAGGTGTTCCTTAACAGTTTGGCTTTCTTCTATGAATTTTTTGAAATTGTGTGTCTGCACTACTCACTTCTATTTCCTCCCCCTCCCACCCCATACATACACACTTTTTTTTGACAGTAGCAGGTCCAGATATGTGACAGGAACTAGCTGGCCAATAAAGTTCCTCTCCTGGGAATTTGGATCTGAGAACAGGGGACCTCTAGGCTGTTGTATTAAAAGATTCCATTTACTTTCTTACTTCCTTATTTTAGAGAGAGGGGAAGGGAGGGAGAGAGAGGAAAAGAAACATCAATGTGCAAGAGAAATAGCGATTGGTTGCCTTTCACATGCCCCCAATCAGAGACCTAGCCTGCAACCCAGGAACGTGCCCTGACTGGGAATCAAACCTGTGACCTTTTGGCTCAGAAGCTGATGCTCAATCCACTGAACCACACCAGCCACGGCTAGGCTGCTGTATTTAAACCAGAAAATGATGCAAAGCTTGGCTGTGTCAGCCACTTTTGGTCACATGCATCATAAAGAAGAGAAAGCAGATTTGCACAGAGAAAAACCAGAAGTAGTTATATCTTGGAAGCAGAGATCAGGACCTATAGCCCTGGGTGCTTACTGTCCTCCAGCCTGTGAGAAAGCTCTGTCTCCTTAAGCTAATTTGAATGGATTTCTGTTCAGATAGAAATATCACAAATTCTTCCCCATGAGCATATTTGGACAGAAGGAGAAGATGATTTGAAAGAATATTCTGACTTTAATTTTTCCATTTCATGGTTCCTAAGAAGCTCAGAGAAGCCCTAAGAAACCTGATTCCCAATCTTGAAGAAAAGCTGAAGCAAAACTTGCACAACGGGCCAAATGTGTCTTCACTGTCATGTTTTTAAATGTATTCTTCCAGCATTCCCCTTCCAATTAGACACCCAGACCCCTGCTGCCACTCAGCTCCCTGTGTGCCCTGTATCAGGACTACACACCTTATCATAGCAATGGTTCCATTTATTGAGTGCTTACTATGTACTAAGTGTTTTTTTAATATGCTGTATTATCTTATGTAATTGGTGAAGTAGTTATATTATTATTCAATTTTATAAAAGAGGAAACTATGACTTAGGGAATAAGTTGCTTAAGAACACTCAGCTAGAAAGTGGTGGAGATAGATTCCAGTTTCTGCTGTCTGACTGTTATACCTTCTGTTCCTTGGGCAGGCCCACCTGGGTGCTTACATCCTAGAACTAAGGTGGCTTTGGTCTCTAGAGCAGAATTGTGGTCTCCAAGATCATGGCTTTAAGCCCCCTCAGATTACCACCTTCAAATATTTGTCTTTCTCAGAACAAGAGACACACACACATATCCCAGCCACTGACAGCCTTTTTGGCCACATGCAGAGAAGCTTTGCTGTTCATTTTCAATGTGCCAGAAACTTTTGCTGAACAAGTGAGCTCTGAGGGCTGTGCAGGCTACATCTTGAAGGTATGTCGCAATCACCAAAGGTACCCTCAGCCCTCTACCCTAGGTTAGCCCCTCTGAAGAGGCTTTCCATAGGCCCCTCAGCCCTGCTCCCCTACATTCTTCCTCCTTTGTAATAATGAGAGTCAACATTTACAAGTTTGTCATTCAAAGGGTTTTGCATATATTAGCTCATTTACTGCTCAAATCAGCCCTTAGAGTTAGATATTATTAACATCCCCATTTCACATGGGGCCCCTCAGCCACCCTCCCTCGGGCTTCTGATGGGCCAAAGATGTTTTGAAGGTGCAGTTGTCCAGGTTGAGTGAATCAGATGGTGTCACTACTGCAGATGGTCATGGGGATGGAGAGGAAGAACAGGCTCACAGAGATCCTGGATTTAGGGAATGTCAGTTCACAGCCCAGACATGACTCCTGGACAATGAAAGATTCCCCACTGTGGCTAAGCACTGCCTGCTTTCTCTTCTGCTGGCCCCTTCAGCTCAGTCCTGTTCTGTTTTCCAAATCTCTCTTTTGTCTTTGTTCTTCCCCTCAGCCTCAAGAGGTGAGAAATATTGTTCTAGTTCTGCGAAAGCTGCCCTCTTTCAACATGGCAATTTTTTTCCCTCAATGGCACTTGTTATATTTTGTTAGTACTGCTTCAAAGGACATAGCATAACTTCTTTAATGGGTTTAGGCTTTTTGGAAACACAAAAGCCAAACACTGTATCTGCTTTGGTAATGTTCCTCCACTGAAGCAATGACTCATAGGGGTTACTTGCTTAAATGAAGGAGGGTTGGAGGAAAAGGAGGGGTGGAAATATTGGGAGAAAAAAAGTTTCCATTAATATGAAAAATATCAGCTCATCACATATTTTTCATCTTCAGACTCCCTTTATACCCATGACAACCCCAAAGAACTTATTTCTGTGGGTTGCATGCATTCATGTTTAATGTATTAGACATTAAGATGAATAAATGCATATAATATTTATTTATGCATTTAAAAATAACAATAAACCTGTTACATGTTAACATAAATCATATTTTTTATTTAAAATAATTTTCTAAAACAAGTGAACAAAAATGATTTCATGAGAAGAATAGCATTGCTTAAATTTTTGTAAATCTTTTAAGTGTCTGGCTTAATAGAAGGCAGCTGGATTCTCATATCTGCTTCTGCATTCAATGTATTGTGATGTCACATATTGTGTAGCCTCTGGAAAGTTTCTCTGAACACTTATAAGTGAACAAGAGTGAAAGAGACAAACAACATCTTAGTGTTATGATGAAAATACCTGAGGGAGTCCTTTTTGGAGGACCACCAGAAAGGACCACACTTTGAGAACTGCTGTTTTAGATCATGAAGTACAAAGAGTGCTAACCCTGGGAGGGAACAGACATGGTTGTCATCAAAGGGAGGCAGTATATGTAATGAATGGGTAAGGACACTAATTTTGGAGGCAGACACTTCTAAGCTTGAATCTCAGCTCCTCACCTTCCTATACAGTGAGTGACCTTGGAAAGGTTTCTGATATTTTCTAAGGCTCGGCTCTCCTACGTTTAAATAAAAAACAGCCCTTTTCTCCCCAAGCAGGCGGCAGCGGTACCTCGTTCAGACATGGCCAAAATTAAGGCTCGGGACCTTCGCGGAAAGAAGAAGGAGGACCTGCTCAAACAGCTGGATGACCTGAAGGTGGAGCTGTCCCAGCTGCGGGTCACCAAAGTGACAGGCAGCGCAGCTTCCAAACTTTCTAAGATCCGAGTTGTTCGCAACTCCATTGTCCGTGTGCTCACCATCATTAACCAGACTCAGAAAGAGAACCTCAGAAAATTCTACAAGGGCGAGAAGTACAAGCCCCTGGATCTGCGGCCCAAGAAAACACGGGCCATGCGCCGCCGGCTCAACAAACATGAAGAGAACTTGAAGACCAAGCAGCAGCAGTGGAAGGAGCGGCTATACCCACTGTGGAAGTACATGGTCAAGGCCTGAGCGTCGCAGGTCAATAAAGCACAAACTGTCTCATGTTAAAAAAAGAAAGAAAGAAAGAAAACAACAGTGTACCTGTAGGGGATAGCTCCTTGTGATTTCAGGAATTGTAGCCCAAGCTGTGAGCCAGCCCCACCCCACCCCTGAAGAGGCCTTTAAGTCTCAATGGAAAACCGGAAGGCTGTGAGGCAGGCAGGACCAAAGGCCACTCAGAGGGTTCCCATGGGAATTAGATTTAAAGAATACATATTGTGCTTTAGAGCTTGCTCTGCTTAGTTAACTATAAACAATCTGTAGCTAAAAATATATGAAGCCTTGCACCTAATGCCAGTGTGGCATCAAGATGTTTAATAGACCCTGACATAGACTGGCTTCTGTGTTCTCTATATTGATATCTGTAATCAGTAACTATCAACTCTAACCCAAGCATCTGAAAGCTTATTGATGATTCCTAAGTCTTGACCTTATATCTCCCGAATCCCCGCCTCAATAAAAGGCACGGGAGATGGAAGTTTGGTGCTCTTCATCCCTACAGAGATTAGCCACCTTCCATCCCTCCAGACAAAATACAGTGTCCTGGATAAATTTGTTCCACTGTGGTCATGAAATCTCTGCAGGACGGGGAGTTTCCAACTGAGTCAGGGTGTCAGAGGCAGGACAGCCTCATGTACCTACCTTCTTGGGTTGTCGAAAGATAATGAAGCATTTTCTAAATTACATTAGTCATATCTTTTGTCAAGTCCATGTAAGATCTATACTGTTATCCTCTTTATATTTTTCCATGGCTCACTTTTTAAAATTTAAATACATTTAAAAAATTTTTTACGTTCTTATAATAAATGGAAAACAACTTGCTCTAAATTGAAGGTGCAATAAAAATTAAAAAGACCTTGTTTTCAGACAGATGTTAAGTCTAAGCCCTGTTCTCCTTTTATAATAAAAGGAAATAAGTTAATATCAGGAAGTCATTCAAGGCCTACACCAAAGGGACTCTTCCAGGTGTGAACAGAAGGAGTCTCATACTCAAAGAAGAAATAGCTTTCTCATTATGTGATGCAATTTCACTTCTGCCTGGCCCGTGCACCACTTAATCATCCCCCTCATTACCTGAAACCATTTCCTGTATTACCCCACACTTAGGATACACTGAGATCATGCATGTAAAGCACTTAGCTCAATTCCTGGCACAAGGGAGGGACTCTGCATTGCAGCTTTTGTTATCTTTTCTAATTCTTCCTTTTCTTTTCCCACACAGGTTAAATGACTCACTTAAGGTCGTAGTTACTTGGTGGAAGACTGTGTTGACAACACCTGTCTTCTGTTCTCCTGCAGATAAGAACATAGACTCTGGAACTGGGCTCTGCCACTTTAGAGATGTGTGATCTTGAGCAAAGGATTCAATCTTTCTGTGCCTCATTTTTTAAATCAGTAATACGGTGATACAATGGTACCTAATTCATCAGGTAAGAGCAAATGTGTTAATACATGGTAAAGCACACAGAACATGCTTGATAGGTATTTAACACAATATATATATTAGCTAATAGTGTTCTTTCTTTTTCACCAGCTGGATTTGACATTAGTAGTCATTAACAGGCGGGTTACTATAGAAACATTTTTCTCAGATTAACTGAGGTGAAGGACCAATTTTATTCCCCTAATGCATGTGGACCAATACTTTTGTAAATAGAACAAAAGTGAATTACTAGGAAAATGAACCAAAGAAAAAAAAAAAGAGAGAAAATATAAAATGCAAGTCCACTTTTTAAATTAGATTCAATAGATACATCTTTCAATAAAGATAATCAGAGGGGAAAAAAAAACAGGAAAAATTACAAATATGTGTACATTGTTCATTAAAAGCCTGAATACAGGCAATTAATAGTCTTACTTGAGTACTTTTTTCTCATTTGATGTCTGTGACAAAACAAAAAGTTATGAAGGAAATAACAATTGTCCATATTGAATGCTGATATGCATACTAGAAACAAAGCTTTGTATATTAATATTTAAAGTTTTCATGTGAGCTTGCTTTTTTAATTTTATTTTTTAATTACAGTTTACATTCAATATTATTTTGTATTAGTTTCAGGTGGTGAGCTTAGATTTTGCTTGTTAATTTATCTTATCAAGTTTGGATAGATGAGAACACTATGAAGAGGAGATCCTGTATATCTAAACAGTTTCCAGGTTTGCTTTAAAAACACTCGTAGTAGAGAAACCAGTCTCATAGAGGTAGGTTGATGAGAAAGAGAACAGAGAATTTAAAGCAATTTCTGCAAGGCTTGAAAATTCACTTTTCACTTTGATCAAAAATAAAGCACTTGATGTTGTATATTCAATATTCATTTTCACACATCAGTAGTCAGTTCCAAAACTGATCCTTTAAAGTTATAGTTAAATTTAAATTATCTTTGATATACAAATGAACAAGATGAATTTTGGATTTTATACACTTTGGGGCTACAGTTGACAAATTAACCTTAACATATCATATGTGGTTCTATTGGGGACAGCTAGTATGAAGCTTGTGTCACATGTGACTCATCCATTCCAGTTCAATACCTGAACTATACCCTGCATTTTAGTTTGTTCAGGTTACTATAACAAAATACCATTAGCTGCATGGTTTAAAAGCAATAAACATTTATTTCTCACATTCTCCGGAGGCTGGGAAATCCAAGATAAAGGTAGAGGGCTTGCTTCTGGTTCATAGGCAGCACCTTCTCTCTGCATCCTCACATAGTGGGAGGGTCAAGAGACCTCTCTGTGACCTCTTTTATAAAGGCACTAATTGCATTCATGAGGTCTTTACCCTCATCACCTAATCACCTGCCAAAGGCCCCACCTCCAAAACCCACCCTATTGAGGATTTAGGTTTCATCATATGAATTTGAGGGAGGGGCACAAATATTCAATACATAACACCCTGGTCAATGAGACTGGCCTTTTGGTGGTGCCCTAACATGTTATGATAATGTCAAATTACTGTAAAAGTTTCTAAACCATCATTGCTGCATTTTACACTTACCTTGTTAGGCTGGACACAAACCCACAGACCACAGTTTAAGTAGCAGTGATAAGGCACAGAGAGATAGAATGATGAGTTGCAAAATTTTAGGAGAAATATTATTGAATGACAGATGATGCTTTAGTTCTTTATCAAGATTATTTCCATTTTTGAAGAAAGAAACCATCTCCTATTCACACATTTGCATCTCAGGTGCTAAAGAAATTCTTAAGAGGAACACCAAAGCTATCAAAGTAATACTACAAACTTTACAGAGGAAAGAACACTGGGGTAGAATTTGTCTTTCCTCTCAAACTGAAAACTGTAGCCTTCTGTTTATACACTTAGTAATTGTTCATGCACCTATGAGCTTCATGAGAGCAGGGACCATTTATTTTTTTTACCTGTAACTGGATTATCAAAAATTCATTAAGTGAGTGGATTCTAACAAGATTAGCTGTCTTTGTTGTAGTGCTGCGAAGGGATAGTTACTAGGGAAAGAAGGAACAGTTTAGCAGTATAGGAAATGTATGCACCTTTCCTTTCTCTTCTTACTACATTGTTAAGTTACCATCTCTTGAAAAGCAAACACATGTTCAGGTTTATTGTCTTCATTGAAAGCCATTCTGAACTTCACTCTTTTGCAGAGCAGAAGTCATTTAGATACAGGACTTCTCATTGATCCAGGTGAGCATTTTTAGATTGTCTAGATCCCTTTTTTAATTCTACTTTCTCTCTATCCCAGAGGACATCTCTTAGTTACCTTAGTATCAATCACTGTGGCCACATAGAGGGCCTGGTTCACACATGAGGACTGTGGTATGGTGTTATCAGCACATCTGCCAGGAAGAGGCTAAGTGAACTAGAGCAGAGCTTCTCAAATTTAACAGGCATGTGAATCACTTGGAGGATCTTAATAAAATGCAGATTTTGATTCAATTGCTCCAGGTGTGCTCCCAGGTGTGCTCTCAGGAGATGCCAGTGCTTCGGGTTCATGGGCCACATTTTGAGTATTAAATAACCAAGAAGAATAAAAGGAACCTAAACTTTGATCTAGCTGCTTGTTAGCAAACGAAGTAAAAAATGGGTGATTTAGGAATGATTTTTAGTGACCTGTAGCTAGCTGTTTTGGAGACACCATGAAAGACCTTTTCAGGAAAGAAAAATAAGGCATGCAGGCTACACGTGATTTCACAATACTCCCTGGGAACTCACAAGTGCCTTAGAACAGAAACGTGATGCCACAACAATCAATCACCTTTTAAAGCTTGGTACTAAAGTATCAGGTTCCATGGGGAAACAAAACACAGTGAAGCAGTCATAAGATACATTCTTTTGTGTTCTCTGGATTACATCCTGACACTGTCCTTAAAATTTTTTTATTGATCACTTTCTACTTATTACCATTATGATGCTTTGTAAAATTTAAATTAATCCATCTCTTTCCAGGTTTCTTTGCTGCTCAACTAAACATTACAGAGTGCAAAACACAACTTTGGGATCTTACAAACTTGGCTATTAGTCCCAGTTCTGACGCATTTAAGACTGTGTGGCTGTAGGCATGAACCACAGGTTCAACAGTAAAATAAAATTAACACTCCTACCTTGTAGTGTTATTAGGATAAACTGATGAAGCCCCTGGGACATGGTGGGATTCCTATCAATAGCACTTCTGTTCCCTCCAAATAATCCCACTCTAGGCTCTAACTCACCTACCTAAATGGGGTTCAAGTGAGGTATACCCTGTAGCCCAACTACACTGATGTGGAACCTAGATCTTAACCGAGTTCCCCCCAGCAGCAGGGGATGGAGGTTAGCTAAGAAACTGGCCCCCAGTAACTGTGGGTGACCTCTATGCAGTCTAGGAAGAAAATACTCTTAAAATTCTTTTACTGCTTCAGCTTGGTGAGATTTGGAGTTTGTTTTAGCATGATAATAATAGCCATCACTTACTAATGATTTAACTATGTGCTAAGCACTGTTTTGAAATGTACTGGCTTTTTTTCTTTAAAGATTTTATTTATTTATTTTTAGAGAGAGGGGAAGTGATGGAGAAAGAGAGGGAGAGAAAAATCAATGTGAGAGAAACATCTATCTGTTGCTTCTTGAACCTGCGACTTTGCAGTACAACGCCTAACCAACTGAGCCACACCGGTCTGGGCGAGATATAGTGACTGAGTTTGCAGATTTATGGTAATAGAGATGACTTATTTTTTTCAGAAAATTATATTTTATTTTAGAAATAATTATGACAATCATATAAGATAGGGAGTAAGCTTCTTTGAGGATGGGAACCATGTCCTGTTCATCTTGTTCCCCTAGCTGCACTCCATGTCCTACTGCTAAGAGGCAAACCTTATTAAGAGTTCAGACTGTCTCCTTTAAGATAGGGGCAATTTTTTGGACTAATAGGATCACAAAGAATAACCATGGGACACAAGTTCAAGATGAACTCAGGCAGTTGACTGGGCACATAGTGAAGCCCTAGCCTTAATACAGGCCCCAGGACTGTAAGTGACCAATAATTAGTTTAGGTTGATGCTTGTTATCAGTGAGTGGGGTTGGAAAAGCTGATCCGGAAGGAAGAGTTGAGCCTGTTTCTTCATTTCCTTCACACCACACACCTGACTGACCCTTATAACAACGGGTTTGCAGAAAAAGCCAAAAATATTGGGAAAGTGTAGGCACCATCTCATTCTCTCAAAAAGCCTCATAGAGAAGGTTGACTGTAGCATCATGGAAACCCAGGACAAGAGGCACAAGCAAGAATGGCAGTCCGACACAGACAGTGACACCAACTCTGAGTCAGGCTTGGACTCTAGAAGGACAACGGAACTGACACCTATAGTAGAAGGTGTGAAGGAATTCTAAAACTAAATGACCAGCAGGGGCTAGAGACAATATTCAGGGGCTTGAGGTGCCCCACCAGTAGGGGATGGTGTGTTAAGCTTTTCACTATTCATTCACTGTTTATTAAGTATTTATTTTATGCCTGGCACTCTAGAGTGAATAGAACATACATAGCTCAAACTATTTCACATAAATTGACTTTTCAGACCATTGGAAGTTTTGATGATCTTAAATGGAACATTTTCTAAGATTATATTTGTTACACAGTTTTGAATTGCATACTAAACATAGTTTGTACTTTCTTAATGACTTGGGGTCACCATCTTAGAATTGCTAGATAAAATACAAGACACCTAGTAAACTTTGGATTTCAGATAAACACAGGCAGTATTTGGGATTCAATGTACTAACCAATTATTACTTGTTTACCTGAAATTCAAATTTAATTAGGCGTCATACACTTCTGGTAAATCTGGCAACACTACCATTATTATATGATGCTGTAATAATGCGGTAATGCCTCAGGTGCAATTGGGCTGATAGTCCTGATACTTTGGTGGCTCAAGGCTCTTGTGCTTTTTGAATTTTGTAATTTTTTTTTAAGTCTCTTGCTTTGCTATCCAATGATTGTATTGCTTATTGTGGTCAGTATATTGCATCTTCAATTCCCTTTCTCTCTCCTACTTGATTGTTCTCATTGGTTTGGGCTGGGAAATAAGATCCAAAACATGGCTGAGCTTTCTGTAAAGTAAAAGTCAATTGTTTTTTATTAAGGATACAGTTACTTGAGAATACATATTCGAGAGAGGTATGCAAATTTTAAAATAAGGACTTCATGAAAACTTATTTTGGCTGTCCAGAGATCTTGTAGTTTCTTTTCAAAGTCCCTCAGAATAGGTGAATCATGGCTTATTTCCTGGAGTGCATTGTTTTTTATAGTGCACAATACAGGCATATAGTTTCATTGTACTTCACTTTATCGTGCTTCACAGGTGTTGCGTTTTTTACAAATGGAAGGCAAGACCCTTCACCATAAAAAAGATTGCCATTTGCTTTATGACAGTGTTTGAACAAGCCCGCAATGTCTCCGAGGTGTGCCTGTACAAGCAGAAATCAAACTCTAACAGAGAAGAGGTTAAAGCTAGATAAAAGCAAATTTGCAGCTTCATTTTCACAACAGGATATTGCATGTTGTTCTTGAAAATCTTTAAGAAGAGTTAGATATATACTAATTTAGCTTGAGTAATCATGGGGACTAGACTAGGTGACCTCTTGAAATCATTCACAGATACATAGTTATGATCTATGCAATCAATTCAAAATAATGACCACATCCAAAATAATGAAATTGAAGTAAAATTAGCCAACAACATATCTACAATGGAAAATAGTATGTATTCCAAATATGGTGCTTAAAAGAGATTCTGGCTAGTCTGCCTAATCTTATGTGGAAGGAATTATAATGTCTAGTCCTCCCTACTGCACTCATTTACACAGTGATTAAGCAATTTTTTTCTTGCCTCTAGGCAATGCTTGTTCTGAATATAGATTTGAAGCGACTCCTGAATTAGAACTGCTGTTCCTAATGCTGAGCCTACCATTACTGAAACTCAGCATGCAAAGTCAGCAAATACTTCTCCACACTTTACATATTTGTACTTATCTTTATTTGATGTCGGAACAATTGTTTGAAAATAATTTATGGTACAAAGAGAATTTTCAAGTTCAGGATGACGAAATTTTGTGTCATCCAGCTATGTCTACTTTTACAGGCTCTAGTCAAAGAGTGACTCATCTAGATCAGATCCTGTGGAATATTTTGGGAGGTGTTAGAAAAACCTAGGGCCAAGCAAAGACCAGCATCTTGATGTAATAGTTTGATTATTTTCAGAGGCTTCTGAGACTGTACAAATCAGAAAATACTTGCTCTATCATTGCAAAACTAGTATAAAGCTTTTAAAACTTGTTATAGGCCTTTTAGTCACAACAAGAGCAATTCTGGTCTGGCCTGTGTAGGTCACTGAAGCCATTTGCTGTACTATATATTTAGATTCATGTGACTCGAATCAACTTATTAATGTATTAAATATAGTTTCATTTTCCTCTTGACCAACAAAATAAAAATTCACTTCTAAATAATGTTAAAACTTATGGGCTTTCGAGTATTATTTTGATTTTTAATTTTTTAAGTTTGGTCTAAGAAATATTTTCTTAGGTTTTTTTTTTTTTTTCCCCTTCAACAGCTTTATTTTACCCTAAAAGAGTTGCTATAATATTTTAGTAGATAACTGTCTTAAAAGACAAGGATAATGTGGGCTACTGGGAGGATAAGGTGATTAAAAAATGTTTAAGAAACATTCAGTGGGTGTTTGGTGAAGTGTGCAAGATACTATACTATTGGCAAGGAGTTAAGTACAGCAGTGGGAGAGATTCATGACTAAGGAGTCATATTACAATGTGGCAAGGGTAATGATGAAGATCCACAGATAGGTGTCTCTTTCTCTGTGCATCTATAAAACAAATTAATTCTTGAAGTGTTGGGGGAAGGCTTCCTACAGGAGTTAGCCTGAGCTGAATCTTAAAGATAAGTAGTCAGGCAAAAAATTGGAGCAGAGAGCCTGAGCAAAGACACAAAGATGAACAGAGAAAGGCACCTCTTGTTCCTCTCAGCTTCTTACTCATTGGTAAAAGGGGAGGCTGCCCCAGCCTTGTCACTATTTAATCATAACAGGGAGCATTATGCAGATATGCGGTGCAGGAGTGACCTCATGGGCAGATATTATGACAAAAGTGTCAAATTTACCAGATATTCCGTATCATCTTTATATATTGGGTTGGCTAAAAAATTTGTTTAGTTTTTCATGAATGATGGCTCTAGTAATGCTCAGTTGCCTTTGACTTCATTGGAAACAATTTTGTTAGATTGTATTTTAACAGCTGTCGTATCAGCATGCATTTTTAAAAAACTTATCAAAATTGGTGAATTTTTGTGCAGCCATTTTAACATTGAAGATGGAAGAAGATACGCAACATTTTTGGTATATTATGCTTTATTATTTCAAGAGAGGTAAAAATGCAACTAAAATGAAAAAAAAAAAGATTTCTGCAGTGTATGTATGGAGAACATGCTGTGACTGATTGAATATGTCAAAAGTGGTTTGCAAAGTTTCTTGATACTGTTGACATTTTGGGCAAATAATCCTTTGCTGTGGGACTGTCTTATTTATTGGAAGATGTTTAACAGCAGCCCTGGCCTCTGCCCACTAGAAGCCAATAGTGGGAGATAGCCAACATACTCAAAATATCCAAATCAATAAAGTTATTGGTGTAAATGAAAAATTTGTCTCTTATTTTACAGAAAAAACTAAACAGACTTTTTGGCCAAACCAATACAACCCTTTCCTAATTTTCCAGCAGTCCAGCGTAGCTCAAATAACCACAACTCCTGCATTAGTTTCCTAGGGCTACCAGTTTATGTACCATAAGCTAGGTGGCTTAAACAACAAAATTTGTCTCTCAGTTCTGGAGACTAAAACTCTGTAGACTGTGAGGGAGAATCTGTTCCATGTCTCTCTAGTAGCTTCTGGTCGTTTGCTGGTAATCTTTGGCTTTCCCTTGCTTGTGGACAAATCACCTCGATTTCTGCCTGCCCACATATTCACATGGTGTTCTGCCTGTCTGTGTCCAAATTTCCCCCTTTTATAAGAATACCAGTTACATTGGATTTCCAGTAATGCCCCACCTTAACTAATCTCATCTGAAATGACCCAATTTTCAATATGACCACGTTCTGAAATACTTGGGCTTAGGACTTCAGCATTTTAATTTTGAGGAGATAGTTCAACTCATAACATTCACTTTCCGATAGATGTTCTATAATTTAAGTTCAAATCTTAATTTCAGAAAATATTTACCAGGAACATAAACGTTTTGTTATTTGTTTTCCATGGGTTAACCTATCCTTCCTACTCATTTTTATAAAATATGTTTATTCTGCTAATTTCACCTTATCATCGATTTCATCGAGTGTTTAGAATTTAGTAAAAATTTATCTATTAGGGTAAATTTTAGTTAAGCTGATGTTTCATTAAATGCTAATCTTTTTCAAAAGATATTCCCAAACAGCGTAATATCTTTAAATTAATACAGATGTTGGCACAAACATTGTGATCAGGACTGCTGATCTTTGAACAATTCTATAAAACAAGAATAAATATATTGACCTATTGTCTCAAAACAATGTAAAAAATTATAAACAAAACAGTACGTCTTTTAGTTACCTAATAAATGACAGGAATAAACATTGGAAGCCAGTATTTGATATCTATGATCATTTGATAATATGGCATTCACATAGATAATTAGTTTTGTATTGTACTCGTGATACCTTACATGCAAAAGACTGGTGACAGTTTTTTTACATAAATCACTTTTTTATTAATGCTGTATTTGATTCTTATTCTAGGCACCTAATTAAAAGCACAACTTCTAGGAAAAAATGTTTTCTCTGCTTACAAAATG
Source organism: Furipterus horrens (assembly GCF_987537825.1). NCBI lineage: Eukaryota > Metazoa > Chordata > Mammalia > Chiroptera > Furipteridae > Furipterus > Furipterus horrens. Next base: position 131,574,726 of record NW_028327176.1, on the reverse strand, counting down.
GGTCCAGCATCTATTCCATACATTATGTCTTTTATTTTTCCCGTTCACAAGATATACACCAATATTCAACATAGATAATACAATTTTTTCTATCATTCGCTTTTTACCTAAAGCAAAAAAATTTGGTTCTGTATAATATTCAAATCCTATTCATTTACAGGGTGAAATTGGCTTTGCAGAATTACTAAGTGGATGCAAGCAGCTACCTGGAAGGGCAAAGTATCGCGTTCAATCAAGGATCCTGTAACCTGATATTACTGTTGTTCTCTCCTGTAATCTTAAGTAGGTTCCATAATCTTATTTCCTAGCCCCTCGATGTGACAGGTTTTGCTTTTGGCACTCGTATTACCGAAACTCATATGTCTTGGGCTGTTAGTTTCCTATTTTCTGGTTTTTAAATCCCTGTGGAAGCGGTATCAGGACAATTGTGTCCTAAATTTTAAAGGTCTTTCAAGCCTGTTTTCCATACTGGTTAGCCTTCCTCTCTCCCAGTTTCTCAGTGCCTTTTCTTTTGCTTCTTTTGCTTAGTTCCTCTTACATTCAAGCTCTGTAGGGGGATTTAAATTCCAACCCGGAACTCGGAATGACGCGCCTTGAATGACGGGAGTCGTAGTTTCCGCGACTCCTTCCTAACAGCTTTTCACGCGGATTGCTCCCTGCAGTAGAAACCTACAACTCCCAGAATGCACCCTAGGGGGTGCCCCGTCCTGGACGCACGCGCCCTGATTCCGCAGGATTTGAATCGGCGGCGTTGTTATTGACGCCATATTGGGGCCGGCGGCGGGTAGAAGAGTCGTACGGCGGAGGGGGAAGTGATTGGATGTGTTTGCTTGAGCTTCTGACGCCGCCGCCGCTGCCTTGCAATCTCTCCTCATCGACCGCCGGTCTTAAGCTTCCGACTCTACTCGAGCGTTTTAGGAGCCACGTTCCAGCCTCACACCTCACGGGGCTGATATTGACTGCCGAAGGGAGCCAGTTTCAGCGCAGGAGCGCCTCCGGCGCGGCGCAAAGCTCGAACGGACGGCGGGGGCGCCCGGAGCCTCTCCCCGGGGATCCGTTCCTAAGGAGGCGGAAGAGCCCCCCCTGACGCGGCTGGCGTGAGCTGCCGACACCGCCCCTCCCGCTCTCGCCCGTCTCGGCCCCGGCCACTGCCCCTGCCGCGGAGGCAGCGGCGGCTCCCCTCACCTCACAGGCGTTTGGACGCCCGCCTTTCTGCTCTTGAGCCCGCTGGATAGCCTCTCCTCGAGTCCCTGCTCTCCCCCGCCCCTCCCGTCACCCTTTCTGAACCTCACCCGAGCCCGGCACCTCGGCCGCTCCGACCATGGCGTGCGGAGCCACACTGAAAAGGACTCTGGATTTCGACCCGCTGCTGAGCCCAGCGTCCCCGAAGAGGAGACGATGTGCGCCATTGTCGGCGCCCACCTCGGCCACAGCCTCCCCGTCGTCTGTGGCCGCGGCCACCGCCGCCTCCTTCTCGGCCGCTGCCGCCTCACCCCAGAAGTATCTCAGAATGGAACCGTCCCCCTTCGGCGACGTCTCGTCCCGCCTCACCACAGGTGGGACTCGGCCCCGCGTTCGCCAGGGTGGGCAAGTGGGGTTCCGGGGGTGGGTTGCGGCCGCAGGGGTGGGGGTGTAAGATTGGTCCTAGTTGTTAGCGAAGTAGTCGGGCGACCACATTTCTTTAACTCCTGCAGCTTCCGAGACACAATAGAAATGGCCTGATGTGAAGGGGGCTGGGAGGGGGGTCGGTAAGTGGGGTGGATAGGGGCTGTGCCCTGCCGGGTATTGTGGGGAAGAGGAAGATCCTCTTCTTTGGGTCGAATAACTGGAATTGAGTGTTTCCGTAGTCGGGGGAGCCCCAGCGGAAATGATCAGAGAGGACAATATTACTTATAAATTTAGGCGAGAAAGGGGTCACATTTCACGCGAATCTCGCTGTCTCCCCAAATCGATTGGTTGCAGCCTTTACCTCGGGCTGGGTGGTTTCAGGCGAGGCGACAGCCCCTCCTCCAGTGCAGACATGGCTGATTTTAGTGCAGAGGTGGTGGGGGGTGGGGATGGATGTCATTGGGGCGAGATCTAGGCCTGTCATTAATCACCCACAAGAACGGCACTTTGGCTGAGTCAAGACCTGTTTTCCGAGCAGGGTCAACAACAAAGAAAATGCTCTTCCCTGGTCCTGTAATATGATCACACTACACTCTAGACCTTGAGAATTGAGAAACTTGAACTTAAACGAAAAGCAAATTGTATCGAAAATTGGAGCTGAGTAGTTGCTTTTAGTTGGAAGTACTTTATTTGTGCCCAACAAAGTAGGTTGGGAGAAAAGCCTAGGCCTTGGAAATAGTAAATTAACCTAAGATTCCAAGGGACTTCAGACTATTTTGCTTTTTCATCTTGAAACATTTCCTGAAAGTGACTACAGGGAAAAGGCCTTTTGGCAGCTTTGTACTGCAGTGTGTGTGCCATTTTTCTTTACTTGGAAAGCCCTTGTGTGCCCCTGGCACAGTCCTAGGAATAGGCTTTTGTGGGCTGGTAGTATGAATCTGTTCCCTTTGTGTTTGAGCCTTTGATAATAACATGACCTGTAGACAAAGCCTTTTAATAGCTTGATTTAGATGTTTCCATTAGCTTAAAAAAAAAAAAAAATCTGTGGGCCTGCTTAGTAACTTCCCTTTGGAATTGACTTAGTTCAGTTTTGTCTTTTTCAGGTCAGATTTTAAAATATCCTTCCTCAAATAATAAGGAGCTTCCTTTTATCCCCATTAAATATTTGGTCTAACTTAAGTACATACTGTTGTAGAGTTGCAGTGAGTTTTCAGAGGAATTTCTACTTTTATTTAGTGACCATACCTAAGCTGTCTTCTATATAAAGGTATTTATTGATTTATTGTTAGGCTTTACAGTAAAAAATAATTAAGAATGAACTCCTAGTGATGAACATTATTTTTAGGGTTCATCTTTTTAGTAAAATCATTGAAAATGGAAATACCGTGGAATCTGTACTTAACTAATTAGGCCATTTAAAAATAGCTCTAGCTAACCAGCAGTAAATTTCAGTCCACAGGGTGAATTAATATAGAATTAGGTTCGGGAGTTAAAATATATCTCAATACTAAAATAGTCTTGAACACGTATATGGTAAACGTGCCAGGGGTTGTTACACATTTGTCCTCACTTCAAAAGGAACTTATTCAGAAAGAATTGTGAGCCTTGGTAAATTTTGTCATTTCATTGATATATTTATAGCATTGGCTAATGCATTGGCTTCATGTTATCTCAAATTTCAATTAAGTGGATAGTAAAAACGATTGGAATTGTTTAAGCCTGATAATTCAAATTCACATTTTCCAAAATATTGTTTTCCCCTCTTCTTCAAGATGTTTTTGACATTTACTCCTGAAAGTTGATCGTATCCTGAACTGTAAAATCACCGTAATTGAGTTTTATTGAGTTTAAGTTATTTAGTTGTTACAACTAATTTGAGTATTAACATAAAAAGTTGACTTGAGAAAAGCAGCTAAAATTGCTAGTTTTGAATTGCTAAAATCTGCTTTTTGTAACTCATTTTAAATGACATTTTACATGTAGTTTGGCTTTGTGTTTTCATGGCCAGTTTGGGGCATGCTTCTTTGTGGTTTTTGTAATGATGTTGTCATAATGGGAGCTGCAGTGTTGTGCAGGTATCAAAGAGCTTCCCAGTTTTCTTGTCACCAGACTTGGAAATAATTTTTCCAAGCACCTAAATTTTAGTTTCCTATTTTAAACAGAGGTGATTTTTAAACTTTACAAAAGTGAATACCCATATATCCTAAGCTGAAATAAGTAGCTAGGATTGGAAATGGAAAGTGACTTACCAAATTGAGGTTGAGACTGTGGAAACTGTTTTCATTTCTGTGAATTCAAATGTAATTCAAACAATTTAGACCTAGAGTACTGAAGTTAATTTTTTTTCAGCGCATGTATATAATTTATCGTTATCATTATTCTTCTCTGGATACTTACATAGTGTCTTCTGATGTGTAGCTGAAGTCATGTTGTGGCATTACTAGTAGTTTCAGGAAAGTGGACATCTGTTTTAAACCCTAGTTTATTTTAGTCATCCTGGAAGGTGATTCCAAAGTTTGACTTTATTATTATTTAAATCATTGTTTTTCAGACTGTTGCAGCCTCATACCAGGAAAAAGAAAAGGGGCTAACAAATAAAGCTTTATTAGAACACAGCCCTTTATAAATTTTTTTAGCATTCTTTATTGCAGTCTACAATAGCAGAGTTGAGTAGGTGTGACAGGGACTATTTTTTTCCTCAAAGCTCAAATATTTACTGTCTGATCCATTACAGAAAAAGATTGCATGTCCCTGGTCTAGGGTGTCAGCAGTTTATAATACCACGGATGTGAAAAAGGAAAATTGAATGACTGTGTGTGTGTGTGTGAAAAGCATTAACTAATGGGGGAAATGAATGCCTCTAATAGCTGTGTCAGCACTCATCCTGGTAAGTTAGTTGAAAACAGATTTAAAGGTTTCTATTCTCACGTTGTTTTTTGAAACATCTCAGAATATTAACATTTAGCCAAAAGATTGTCATGACATTCCTAACAACAAAATTATTTTTATAAAACCAAAATATTATGCAACATTACAAGAGACTGTCAGTCAAATCCAACATATTGCTTTTCATAAGTTATGTACTAAATGCATGAATGGTTTGGTGACGAGGTCCTTCTGTGAATGTCAACCTATTTGTGAGTTTGCTAGGCACTTTTGTACACATTGTCTTGTTACCATTGGACTAGCCTGCTTTAGGAATTGAGTTGAATGAAGAGTTAAAGTCTACTGTAAGAACTTATTGTATTTGCTGGAAACTTGCCATTAAAAATGGAAATTGCAGCTTGTGAATGGGAAAGGATTTGCATTGATGCATGCCTGCAGAGACACCAGCTGGCTTAAATGAAGTATAAATGGTTCTAGGCAAACAAATGAGATTTTTTTGGAGGAGGCAGCATTTCATTTCAGATGTCATTTATGTTGAACCAGAAGTGTTTTTAATATTTTGTGGTTATTTAGACAGCTGTTAAGTTGCTTCTACTTTCTCAGTGGATTTGGCAAATAAACTGCTTTTATGGTCTTTGTACTTGGGATTTTAAACCTGATATTTTATTTAGGACTGTATGTAGCTTCAGTTATTTCATAGTTCTGTTAATTATGCATTTAAAAATTCTGTCAGTTTATGGCCATTAAAAGCAGAGTGTAACTGTATTCATCATTGAGATGTTCTGTTTTGAAAGTAGAAAAACAAAGCCGAACTTGAGCACACAAACACATTGGGTAAATATGGCTAGGTCAGGGAGAAGTTACCCTTGAGTTATAGATGCTGCTATTTACCATGGTTGCCACAGAACTATAATCTGAGATGTAAAGGAGAATACAGTAGTTCCTTTTCATATTGCGGTTCGCTTATCGCAGCCTCACTGTATTGCGGGATTTTTTAAAGTATATTTAATTATTTATCGCGGAATTTTCGCTATATTGCGGGATTTTGCGGCACTGTATACATATGTTAAAGTTACGTAGGTTTAAGAATGTAGAATATGTTTAAGAACATTAGTGTTTTTAAAAGTGTGGAAAAGGTTAATAAGGGAGTGGGAAAGGTTAATAAGGGACTGGGAACGGTTTCTAAGTATGTGGGAAGGGTTTATAAAGCCTTAAAATATATATAAATACTAAAATAAATGTAAGGTTCCTACCTCGTGGATTTTTGTCTGTCGCAGAGGGATCTATAACGTAATACCCGCGATAAGTGAGGGAATACTGTAGTTTCTTCAGTCCTTGAATGGCTTTATGGGAAAAAGAATACACTGTGTATCACTGAGGTAGGTCTTTCCTAAGTGCTTAGGAAAAGACATGATAGCAATGCTTTTGTTTGAAAGGCTGAGAAGAGATTTGGTGGAAGTACCCAGTTTTGTGTATTTTTCCGATTTGAAAAGAAACTTGGTTCTCCTTCAGAATAATAGCATGGGTTAAGTTTGGATCTCTTGGATAGTTGGCTCATGAAACTGGATAATGATTTTGGGAGTGGATCCTTTCACGTACCTATAACTGAACTAACTAGCAACTTGTGATTCCTGCAGCCTTGGTGTTTACACTGCTAGTACTATTGACTCACAGTATGTTCTCTATGAATATGTGAAACCGTGGTGAGTTTCTTGCCTTTGAGAAGACTACCTACTTTCAGAAAACTGTAAATGGTGAAATACTTGTTCAACCCTATATGAACCAGTCTGGCATCTGCAGATGGTACAGAGGTCTTCACAAATGAATTTAGTTCATGACATTTATCTTTAATTTTATTGCTGAGTGTAGGAATTCTAGAACTCAACTTACCAACATTTCTCAACTTATAAACGCACCTGATAAATGTGATCCATTAGCAGCAGTCTTGTAGCAATAAAACTTAACAGGAATGTCCTCTGGATTTTGAGGTGGGTTACATGGGTTTTGTATATTTTGAAAATAACTCCAAAGGTATTCTCTGCCAAACTGTCCTTCTTAGTTAATGTCATATCAGAGTTTAAAATTGTGACTTAATCAAGCCTTGGCATTTCCCAAAGTTCTTAGAGATGCTGAAGGTGTTTTTTTGTTTGTTTTTTTAAAGTAATTTCAGTTCTACCCCTCCTTCTGAACCAATTTTTAAAGACTTTTGTGACAATATAGCTATAATATATGATAATTATAATATATGATAATATATATTTTTTAAATTGTGCAAAAAAAATGGGTAGTGATAATACATACAGCAATTAGTTTAAGATTATGAACAATAGTTTTTCTTAGGCACTTGAAGTATACTTAGTATTCCCTCATTTTTCTGGACAATGATATTATACATGGATTATGTTTATTATAATATTTGAAATAGCCCCAGTCACAAAGATTACCATTTTCAGAGATTGGCTCATTTGATGAAACATTTTAAAACATTTTACATGATTTTTTAGGAGAAAGTACTTTGTATTATGAAGTTCTGATTTTTTATTTCTAAGAGAATTGAGTTATTTTAAGTTACAGTAAATTTCTCATGTGATAAGATGTTGTAACTATTATCATATTGAGCAGGGAGATTATCCTTGAATATAAATTAAAATTCTAGTGTATGACAAGTTGTCAGGTTTGACACGTATTTTGGGCCTTTTGATCAGAATTTTATAGTATGCCAGATTGTGTAGTCTCCCTTTTTGGGGTGGTGGTAATGTTTTGTTCTGTTTTGTTTTGTTTTTAACATTCTAGACTAGAAAAACAGCTCATAGTAAGTATACTTGTAGTTTGTCTTGGAGTGTAATCTGATTTCTTCCTTCCTTTAAAAATCATAAATCATAAGTTTCTGTCACAGTTGTCATAGGTCAAATCATCCTGACAATATTTTGACTTTGTTGAAATTGTAATCTTTCCATTAATATAATTTGTTGATATGACTTAATTTTTAATTTCTAGGTCTTATGTAAGTACCTGTTTTTTCTCAACATTATTAAAAAATCTAAATACTTATTCTAGAAGTCACTTGCTCTAGCTTTTATGAACCTCATTTGAGTTTCAGATACTGTGCTGTTCAGGCAAAGAAAAGACAAGGTCTCTGGGGGGACTACTTATAAAGCCACTGCTGCGCTAATACTTGATTAGCTAAACTTGAATAAAAATACTCTAATCTTTATGCTTTAACAATGTACCCATTTTAGTTCCGTGTGAACATTTATCCACATTAGCATTATTTTCACATTTGGCAGCCTAACTGTTGAAATTGGGTTACTGGATTAAATCACATGTTTTATTTACTACTTTTGAAACCTTAAAGAAAAAGTTATTCTAGTGAGTGTTGAACCTTATTTATTGGCTATTTCTGAAATTGTCTCAGTCTATGATGTGTAGTCTGACTTTGGTTTAGCATTCATTTTCATTTTCATTAATGTTAGGTCTTAAAAAACTCCAAAAATCAAACTAAAATTAAAGGTTGGAGGGAGAGACCTGGGAGAGTTGATTTTCTTTTCTTTTCTTTTCTTCCTTTCCTTTCCTTTCCTTTCCTTTCCTTTCCTTTTCCTTTCCTTTCCTTTCCTTTCCTTTCCTTTCCTTTCCTTTCCTTTCCTTTCTCCTTTCCTTTCCTTTCCTTCCTTTCCTTTCCTTTCCTTTCCTTTCCTTTCCTTTCCTTTCCTTTCCTTTCCTTTCCTTTCCTTTCCTTTCCTTTCCTTTCCTTTCCTTTCCTTTCCTTCCTTTCCTTTCCTTTTCCTTTCTCTTCCTTTCCTTTTCCTTTCCTTTCCTTTCCTTTCCTTTCCTTTCCTTTCCTTTCCTTTCCTTTCCTTTCCTTCCTTTCCTTTCCTTTCTTTCCCTTCCTTCCTTCCTTCTTCTTTCTCTTCTTCTCTTATCTCTTTCTCTTTCTTTTCTTTTCTTCCTTCCTTCCTTCCTTCCTTCCTTCCTTCCTTCCTTCCTTCCCTCCCTCCCTCCCTCCCTCCCTCCCTCCCTTCCTTCCTTCCTTCCTTCCTTCCTTCCTTCCTTCCTTCCTCTCCTTCCTTTCTGTATTGTTGCACTGATATAGCAATTGAGGAACAGAATATAGAATAGAATGTGAAAGATTGCAGAAAGCCAGTTTTTTAAACATTACTGTCCCTGAAATTTGCCTTTGTTGTAGAGGATTACTTTGTTCCCAATGCTGAAGTATTCTCTGGAACAAAAACTTTCCTAAGTGTATAATTAATTAGTTTAACATATAGGTGGTTTTAGGCTGCTATGACAGCTGGTGCTCACTCTTAACCCATCCATGGCCCAAGGTGAAAATAAATACATTATCAGAGGCTGGCATTGTAATCAGTACTGTTGGCAGTGCTGAGCTGCCAATTTAGAATACTTCCTCACTTTTAAAACACCAGTAAAACATTCTGGTTAGATATCAATGCCTATCCTGAAAGGAGGCAGTTTCTTGCATCATCCCTTAAGTAAATACCTGAATGTAACATGAAGTTAAACTTAAGAATTCCTTAGTTCTATGTTTAGGTCTGCTTCTATCCAGCTTAATAGTCCCTAAACAATCACACTCATGCTTCTGGCTTCTGTTTCTCCTCACAGATGACTAATTTATTTAGTTCAGACCATTCCTCTCAGATTGGGCCATCGAGAATTTGGACCTTCTTAGAAGTCTTCCCTCCTTTCAGAAGTGATAATTTTTGTGAAATCTGTTGACCTTTAAATATTTATGATAAATTTATAAAATGTATGGTATAAACAAAAGACCTCTGTGGGCTTCCAGTCAGTGACTCTGTTGTGAGGTAGTCTTAATTGCTTTTTAAAAGCAGGCATAATATTGCCCTGGCCCGGTTGGTTGTAATGCTGTCCCATACACCAAAAGGTTTCAAGTTCAGTTCCTGGTCAGGGCACATACCAAGGTTGCAGGGCCATGTGGGGAGGCAGCTGATTGATGTTTCTCTCTCACAGTGATCTTTGTCTCTCTTTCCCTTTTCTAAAACCAATAAAAAGGATATCCTCAGGTTGGTAAGGATTAAAAATAAAAATTAGAAAAAAGAATATGAAAGTTGCATTGGTTCACTATCAATAACATAATGAACATGGGTTTTAAGAAAGGTATGTTAGGAAAAATTAATGTGTGTGTGTTAATGTCATGTAATGAGTTTCCAATCAAGTTCAAATTGATTTACAGAATATTTTCCTGCTAGGGAGGGGTATGTCCACCATAGAGCTAGAGTAGCCGTACAAGTGAGGGTAGCAGTGATTTCATACACGTTAAATATATTTAAATTGAATACTTGTAGTAATCCCTGCCGTCACTGTTTTTCTTTTCCCTTCCATTTCCTGGTATGACCAATAATAAATAAGCCAACCAATTTTCTTTTTAATTGCCACAGTAGGGAGTTATTTTAAGCCGTGGAAAGAAACTTAAATGCCCACAGTTTAAGGCAAGTGATATAAATCAGTGAAGTAAAGTAGGTGAATTCAATCTTGCTACTGACCAGCTGCATCACCTGGAAACTCATTAAAAATATGGAGTCTGAGGCTCCATTCCCCAAGTGATTTATGTGTGCACTTGAAGATTAAAAGCACTTGAGAACTTGTGACCAAAAGGTAGCAGCCGCTCTTCATCTGAACTTTACCATGTCCAATTACTTCCCCACCCCAACAGTAACTAAAAACCTGACTTTTAATGTAAAATACCCAACTTTTAAACGTTGGCCACAAATTCACACTTGTTAAAAAGTATTCAAGCCAGACATATCTTTAGCCCATGAATCATCATTTTGCAACCTTCCAGATGTGTTGATGCTCTATGTGTGTGTGCATTTTGGGTGCCCTCATAACTTGTATTATAGAAGGCTAGTTTGTTCTTCAGCTTGATTGTGCTCCCTGGAGTCCTCAGAGAGTCTGCTGTGTGTCCTTCCAAGCCTTACCTTCATGGCCATGGTTAATTGGAAGCGAAGCTGGACTTCTTACCTTGGCACTAAATGTGTTCTGTAACATGCATGCATTGGGGTTTGGATTTGGATGGTTCAGTTTTCTCTCTTTTCCCCATTTACTGCCGTTTGTTTGTTCTTATTACTTTTTGTTTTTCTAGCTTGTAAGCTATTTGAAGAGGTACTTGCAGATATTTAAAGAGCTAAACAGCAAAAGCAACAGGAGTAACATATCCCTTTAGAATCTAGTGTAATATAAAATAGAGGTGTGACACGGAAGAGGTAACTGCTGACTTGAGCGATGTTGGGCTCTTTGTTTTCGTGACTCCCATTGTGCAATTTGTAAACTTTATACTTACTCCTGCAGGGTTTTAACAGATTGAGTCATTTCAAATAAATAATCATTGGCTATTATAGTACCAGTGAAATGACAGAATTCGACCTGCAGTGATTCAAGTTTTTCTTCCTCTTGTAGATAAACAAATGGTTCTCACACAGTAAAATATTAAGTAATATAAATTTTAAAGTACTGTAGGTAATAACACCCTAATGTTTATGTAATTCTGTGCAACTATATTATGCCTATTAGGATTCAAGCTAATCCAAATAGAAGTTAAAACTGTAGATATAACTTCACAATTTTGTGTTAAAATTTGGTTCCAACTCCCTTTGACATAGCAATACTTTTAAAGTGAATTAAAAATGATATCAGCACATTCTTTTTATTAAATAGCTTTTGGCTGGTTAAGAACATTGTCCTTAAGGTTCCTTTGAGGTGAAAATAAGAAGTGTTTCTGAACAGAAGATCATGGGAAAATAGTTGATTTACAAAGATGGGTCTCCATAGCAACTAGTGTTTTAATGTATAAAGTAGGCATGACAACATGTAGTATATAGTTCAGAGTTTTAGATTTGGACTGTTTTTTAAACGTTTTCTTAGTTTTAGGTCTTAGTGGTTACTACAGGTTTTGCGTACTTGTGTACAGGTTTTCCATTATTACATTTGTGTTCCTGAGACTTGCAAGATTTATTTTATTAGTTAATCCCACTGTTCTAGTTATCTGTCTAAATGAACTTTCACTTTGATTTTTTGAAGATATACCATAGAAAAATAAGCATATAAAGTGAAATAAAAGGGTTTTATACTACACCTAAACTTAAAACTGTTAATGGGACTTAATGATGTCAGTAGGAAAACAGTTAAGTCTTATACAAGTCTGGATCAAAAGTTTAGTGTCACAGATTTTTTTAAGACATTTTTATGTATTCTAGGAAACAGATAGTTAATAACTCCTTTCCCCAAATTTTGTTCTCTAAACACATTTTTAGTTACTTATAATTCCATATTTCTCATTTTGCTCTCAGTTCCATCTTAATGCGTTTTTTTTTAACCTTACGAACTCAGTTATTTTTTTTATCCTGTCAGCTGCTTTTTCCTGTTTATATTTTTTATTTTTCTCATTGTATCCAGGCTTTCTCAAGTAATCAGTGGCAATTAAGAATAGTAAAACAGTTTTGGAAGTAGGTTATATTCTTTGAAGCCAGGCTTTTTCTTTTCACATTTTGGTTGGTTGGTGTTTTTTGTTGTCATTGTTTTTTTATTCGAAAGGAGTCAGTCTGGCTTATTGATAATCTACTACTACCTATTAAAGGAGGATAATTTTATTTGCATTTTCAATGGCATTTACTAGATTTGGGAATGAAAATGTTATTACAGATCATAGAATTTGTTAATGATTTTTCATTTAATCTAGTACAGTGGAAGCAAGTCTTAGCAGTATTTTATTATGAAAGAGTGATGTAGTTTGGGGAATCTTGCAAAGGGGATGTACAGCCATTTGTTGTGTAGACTGTCTTAAAGGTAACTACATAGTTTGCTCTTTTAAGTGAATTGCTGCAAATTCAGTCTGTGCTTCCTGGTCAGGTATGAAAGCTGTATGACTAAAACTCAAATGTGCAACTGATTGTGTAAGTGAAACTTTGACTTTTTTCTCTGATGGATTGCCAATTGTGTTGGCAAAACAGTGTCAGATGTTACATATACTTGGAATAAAATACCATTTCCTAGGTTGATAAGAGATGGCTAGATTTAAGTATCTTATGACTTAAGTGAACATAGGCACTTTATTGATGTATGGAAGGCCTTTATCTAGCTGGTATGGAAGCAACTTAAATCAGGCAAATAACTAGGTTGAGCTTACAGTGTGAGTTCTGCTATTGGATTGAATCTGGGGAAATTTCTTGAGTTAATCAGCTTCAAAACTGCTTATACTTTTGAATTGAGGTAAATTGAGTTTGAGGCTTACAGTTAGCTGTTGGCTACTTTGCTACTTGTGTTGCGGAGATAGTGGTGAAGTTAAATACTGCATAACACTGTTAATCGCATGTTACCAGTATTAGAACATTTGAGGGCACAGTGGAGCTTAGATGGCATAGTTGCAGCCTGTTAGATGTAAAAAGCAGTGCAGGCAATAACATTCAGAATTCTTCAGCTCTTTAACTGACAGTATCAAGTGTTGACAAAGAGGTGGAGCAGCTGGGACTTTTCATTGCTGGTGGGAATGCAAACTGGTATAAGTACTCTGGAAAATGGTTTGGCAGTTTTTTACAAAGTAAAGCCATGCAGTTACCATATAATTAGGCCATTCAGCCCCCACTCTTAGGTATTTGCCCAATCATAGACTTGTACCTGGATATTCATGATAGCCTTGTTGATAATAGCCCCAAATTGGCAATAATCCAAATGTCCATTAAAAGAACAGATAAGTTATGGTACACACACACACAATGGAATACTATTTGTTAATAAAAAGGAAGGAATTACTTATTCATACAGTACCATGTATGTATCTCAACAGCATTTAGCTGAGTGATGGAAGTCACACACAAAAATCTTATCCCATTTATATGACATTTTAGAAAAGGCAAAACTATACAGTGACAATAGGTGAGTAGTGGCAGTGGTGAAGGTGGTAAATAGCGTGAGAGAACTTTGGGGGTGGTATAAAGTTCTTATGATTATGGTGGTTCTAAGACTATGCATTTTCCAGAACTTCTTGAATTATACATTTAAATCGAATTCATTTGTAAATTACAACTTAAAATTCCTTGGTTTGTTAAAATGGTGGTTGTGGGGAGTATATAAAGATAAAGTTTTTAATTTGACCATATCTTAATCCTAGCTTAGATCTTTTTGAGACGGTCGAATGAATTATTTGTTCCAACTATTCTTTTGGTATATCTTAGTTGTGCTTTGGTTGACTTTTGTGAAGTGAAAAGACTAAAGTAATCTGAGAATAGCTTCGTGGTGATCAAAGAATAAGTCATACAAAAGGTGTTAAGGTCAGGTTACTCTGCTATATATAGTACATTTGAAATGTCTGATTGTGAATAAACTTTAGGATACTTTGGATGAACTTTTGATCAGGATGGTGTTAGCTTTCAGTAGGAAGTAATAAGTGAATGAGACCAAACCACCACAATTTTGAAACCTTTTAGAATATTGCTACTGAAAGAGTTATTAAAAAATAAGGATACGTGAACTTGTCCTGATTGGTATAGGATGTTGCACCAGTTTTATTCAACACCTCTGAATCATAGGAAATCCCATTTCTATCAATCAAGGTGCATAATTGTTCAAATACCCATCTTATTTTACATGGGTAAATTTGTTTTTGAATTACAAACATTTCAATTGGATGGAAAAAGATGAAAATAACTTTGATATAAGCAAATGTTAATATTCTGAAAAATGTTAAATATAGCTAAAGCATCCCTACAAAACCACCCTAAAGGTTAATTATTCCAAAATGTGATTTTGTACTTGCACTGCACATTCATGTATATATAAGCAGGTTTGTTTACCCAAAAAATTTACATAAATGGCCCTGACCAGCGTGGCTTAGTCAGAGCATTGTCCTGTAAATTCAAAGTTCATGCACATGCCTAGGTTGCTGGTTTGGTCCCTTGTCGGGGCACGTACAAGAAACAACTGATCTCTCTCTCTCTCTCTCTCTCTCTCTCTCTCTCTCTCTCTCTGTCTCCCCCCTCCTCGTCTTCCTTCACTTCTTTAAACTCAGTAAGCATGGTCTCAGGTGAGGATCAAAAAAATTTTTTGTACATAAATGGAATCTTCCCTGAGTATATATTTTGCAGTTTATATTCCCCACCCCCTTTTCAGTTAAAATACTGAAAAGACTTAATATAAAATGTTCAGGGGACTGATTAATGAACCCTCAGTCTCTCTCTCAAAAGCCCTAAAAGTTCTTCTTACTAGGGAAACAATATAAAATAAGAAAACAATTAATATATGCCTAAGAAAACCACCAGTATGAAATATTTTTTAAAAAGATTGTTCTTTTCTTAACAAAAATCTTTAGTCTTCAATTGAGTTCTTAATGTTTAAATCAGTTCATCATTGTAAAGTTGTTAAAGTTATAGCCCATAATATTTATGAATCATATTATTGCCTGTTAGTTACCACCATAACTTTTAATTTTCTTTTTTGTTTAATTTTGTTTTGGATTGCGATTAACTTCTTGGGATGTATTTTAACTCCTCACTTCACGTCATGGACATATAACAAAACCAGTTTTACCATAGGCTGATTAATATAAACAGGACTTAACTTCCTGTGGTATCTCATCAGTGTTATAAAAAGAAACTGACATCAAATGAAATGATGTTATTCAAGGACCTGTTGTAGTTTCAAATGGATAGCCTGTTAATTTAGGAGCTGTGGTGATTGTGAGAAAGTCTGTTTGGAGGGGAATGGAAACCTCAGGGAGGGATTTTCTAGAGACCAAATGGTAACTGTCTTGAATTAGAAATCGTTCTAAAATGAATCATACTGGACTAGAAGACATGCTTGATATAATTCTACCCGTTTCCATGGTTGTGGTTAAAGATAATGGCACTGCAGTATAATGGTTCTTACTGAGTGCCTGTAATGTACCAAGCATTTTACATGGGTTTTCCCCTCAAGGTTCAGAACAAAGCTTTGATGTTAATGCTCTAATACTCATAGTTTTTGTTGAGCTTAATATTAATGGCCATGACCATTTAATGTATGATAATTTTTTAATTCCATGTATTCTATCATTTTGCTGACCTACTGTCACTTCTCACTTTTAATTTTTGTGTAATTTTGCTTTGGAATTAACTTTTTGAAATGTACAGTAAGTCTTCACATCACTGATAGGTTCTGTGACATTGAGTGAAATGACGTATGACAAAACCCATTTTACCATGGGCTAATGGCTATAAAGAACCTTCTTTAAAAAAAACAAAAAAATAAAAAAACCTTGGAAGTATTTATCTTGCCAAATTAAAATTTTTTCTTTTAGAACAAATTCTGTACAACATAAAACAAGAGTATAAACGCATGCAGAAGAGAAGACATTTAGAAACTAGTTTCCAGCAAACAGATCCATGTTGTACTTCTGATGCACAGCCACATGCATTTCTTCTCAGTGGACCAGCTTCACCAGGTAATAATAAATAAGTGAAAGGAAATGTTATTTAGTATGGGGAAAAGTAGTCCTTTAGTCACTTAAGCTCCTATTTCTCCCTTTAATTTTTAAACATTTATATAATAATGCATGATGTCTTTAAAATATGGTACAAAATAAGTAATTGCCACCTGGATGCCCATTATCCAAACACAACTGACATGTATATAATATTCCCAAGTGGAGGTCCCCAAAAGTGCTATGATTTGCAGCCTCCATTAAAGAAATAAATAACAAACAATATACCATGTGCTTCTGTTAGGTATATATGTACCTTGCCATAGCTGAATATTTATTTTATGGATTTTTCATAATTATTTAACCATTAATAAATTAGACTCTGAATTTCTGCTGTTACAATATTTATTACAAAATTGTTTCCATACATGTACCTTCATGCACTTGTCCTATTTGGATAGATTCCTAAAAGTGGATTATTTTGATCCATTGTTCTTTTTTACCTATCTTTTGTTGGAGGGAGTAGCTTGCAAGTAACACTTTAAAAAGGGCAGAAAAATTAGGGCTATTTGAAGTGAAGGGGAAGAAAAGCTTCTTGCTAGAACAGCCATCAAAAGTGGCTCCTACCTTTAGTAAAGTTCTCAGCAAAAGTTTTTCTCCTGACAGTAGTTGCCTGCCTTCTTTCCTCTCCCTCCCAGCAGGGATAGGAAAATGTGGCAGAACACACACACACACACACACACA
Source organism: Furipterus horrens (assembly GCF_987537825.1). Lineage (NCBI taxonomy): Eukaryota > Metazoa > Chordata > Mammalia > Chiroptera > Furipteridae > Furipterus > Furipterus horrens. The sequence goes on along the minus strand of NW_028327176.1, from coordinate 131,558,066 downwards.
CACATATGTGCGTGCGTGTGTGTGTATATATATATATATTAAAAGGCTATAAAACAGTGAAATCAAATTAGATTAGGAAACATGAACTTGTTTAAAACTAAATTCTACAGTACTGCCAATCGGAAGGCCAGGTATAAGTGGGTAAAATGTGGTAAGGGGAGGTGAAGATAGAGACTAGACTATATCAGCAGGAAACAAAGATCATCATTTAGTAGTCAGTTTATTTCATAGATCAATTAACTGGCAGGTTCAGCTAACAAAGCTGGGAGTTTGAAAGTTAATAAAGACAGCCTTGGTGTAGTTATGGACTGCTTTAGGTGGTATAAATAAAGCTCTGGGATACTTTTATTCTTACTATTGAAACAGCCCTCAGAAACATAGTTTCTGCAGATTATAAGGAACAAGTGAAAAGAGGAATTGGGGCTACACCAGGGACAGATATTAGAGCAGGACACATTATTAGTAGCAAATTCATATATTTGTATGTACATAAAATACTTGAAGCAGTGTTATAACAAGAGGACTGTTCTGACTTCTCAGAAATATTAATTTCAGATATTCTTTTCAAGAAGTGAGGAATGATGTTCTCGAAAATCAAATTGCCTTAAGTAGTATTTTAAGAAAAATGCATTCCTAAGAAATATTTTATATCAAGTATCACTATCTGATTATACCACAAGTGGCTTTTAGATTAACAATCTTTAAAGACTCTGAACAATTAAATTTAATATTGAATATTAGGAATATATGCTCAGTATTTATTTTTAAAAAGTGGTTTCCTAGCTAATATCACTAATTAAAAAACAAAAACTTTAATTAAGTTTTGTTTGTATTTTGTAGTTTTCTCCACTCATCTTCAGGCTTTTTCTCTTATATTTGATTGCATGCATCTTGCTGTGTTTTTCCAATCACAGCAAAATATTCAAATGACAGGAGACACTTTCTATGATGGCTCTAAATCAGGTGTTTTGTTGTTGCTGTTCATGTTCTCTGTAGGGACTTCATCTGCAACATCCTCACCATTAAAAAAAGAACAGCCCTTATTCACTCTACGGCAGGTTGGGATGATCTGTGAACGTTTGTTGAAAGAACGTGAAGAGAAAGTTCGAGAAGAGTATGAAGAAATACTGAACACAAAACTTGCAGGTTTGAGTTTATTTAGTCTCCCAGAAACTCACCATAAGAAATGCATTATTTCCCATATGTACTTCATGTCAGTAAATTTACCTTTACTGTATACTGGTACAATATGTTTTCTGAGGAATCTTTCAGTAGCTCATGGCCCTCCTTAGTGACCTCAAGAAACTAGTTGTTAGTCATGTAGATCAGCAGCAGTCTAAGTGAATTAGATTTCTCTTTTGATGTAAATTTGATTCGATTTTTGGATTTCATATCTTTCATAACTTTGCCATCAACTTTGTCTAGAAACTTGAAATAATCTAACTGGCACTGTGTACATCATTTTCAAGTATCAAGCTGCTGCAGCCTTAATTATCCAAAAAAGAAAAATATAGTAAAACTTGATAATGTAAATGCATGAATAAAATTTGTTACGTATGGTGATTTAATTAGAATTCCCCACCCTGATATTTATGCCACAGATTTTATGGGATCAGTATTAAAAGCTTTTTGATTCTTAAGGAGTTAAATCAAGGTGCTAATATAGGCAAGAGAATTTGCTTAAGTATATAACATCTTTTTCTGTGACATCTGATTAGGTTACAGGTTTTTAAAGCTTTTGTTATCTTTATTTCCTCTCATTGCAGTGAATTTGCCATTTATATATCACATATAATAAACTTTCAGAGTGCAAAGATCTTTTTATTTCAAGCCATTTATTTAAAATAATTTTTTTTAATGTATTGATAAGAGAAGAGAAACATCGCTCTATTGTTCCACTTGTCTATGCATTCATTGATCGACCATCATATGTGCCCTGACCAGAGATCGAACCTGCAACTTTGGCATATCAGGATGATACTCTAGCCAACTGAGCTACCTAGCCAGGGCATTCAAGCCCTTTATTTTTTAATAGGTTAAGAAATATACCCTACCTAGCCTATATATGAAGTCATGTGATTTGAATTAAAATGTAGGTTTCCATATGATATACTGTAATTATTACTAAGGTTATATGTGTCTGATTAAGTGCCAACTTAGGATTGTTCCACTATACACATTGGATTTTTCAGAGTTTATCTGGCTCTAATTAGAGGGCATTTTGCAAGTCATATAATTCACATGTACCTTTATTTATAGAACAGTATGATGCATTTGTGAAGTTTACGCATGATCAAATAATGCGACGATATGGAGAACAGCCTGCTAGTTGTAAGTATTGCATATATGAACTGAAAACAATCTTTTAAGAAGACATTTATTATAATTATCTTAATAGCCTGAAGGAAATAAGGCAACAAATTTTACTAAGGTTTATTTTGGTTATTTAAATACCTAGGGCAGTGATTTTTCAACTGGTGTACCACAAGAGGCATGCTGGTGTGCAATAAGAATTTTTAAAATGTGCAGTACTTGATTATTTAGTCGGGGGCACTGATCTCTTTTCCCTTTTCATTAAAAAAAAAAAAAAAAAAAATATATATATATATATATATATATGTATGTATGTATGTATGACAGCAGCCAACACAACAGTAGCCATCTGGTGTGAATGAATCAAAATTATGCCTGTTTTTTGTCAGACTGGCAAAAAAAATATTTGGTTGCTGCAGAATTTTAGTAATTAGTTTATGTTGCCATGAAATGGAAAGGTTGAAAATTGCTGACCTAGGGCACTATTGGGGATAAAAATCTGGTATGTGTTTGAATTTTGAATTGGACTTTGCACTAATTTTTTCTTTTCTCCCTCTTTAGATGTTTCATGAATCACATTTTCTGCATTTGTGGGCTGCCTTGTTCCTTGTTGAATTGTTGCAAGAAGTCCCAATCATGACATGCAGCAATGCCAATACCCCCCTTTGAATACAGGTTATTTCAGGCTTTCGTCTGTGGCAACCACTCTTAGGCAGCAACTGGTTTTGGAAATTTCCTTGATGTCAGTACCACCTGGATGTGGACTTCTGCTACCTGTATTAATGCCAGTGGCCTCATTTGCTGTATCATTACAATTTGGCTTCTTATATTAATATGTTTGAAAAGGATTAAAGCTGGTATTCTAAGAACATGCCCTTCAATGGTTGTGTAAATAAAACTGTAGAATGACACTTCAGATGAAATTAGTGTGATTTTAATTGTGCACTACAACCAAGCTGTAACCAGTTATTAATAATTTAGAATGTAATCCCAGGACATTATTAAGCAAATAGCCTACAGTGCTTCCTGTGAAATAGTGAAGGAGGAGGGCATTTCTGTATTTCAGGAATTTTGGGGGTTTCGGAATGGGTTTATATGATTTTCTCTCTTTTTTTTTTTTTTGGTAGTTTTTATTTATTCTATCAGTCTTTTTAACAAATGTTTATTGCTGCATCCCCCCCCCCCCCCCCCCCCAGTGTATCATTGTTTTACTGCCCTTGTAGTACTGGAATTTAGTTGGAAGAATAAAACAATTACTTCTAATCTGCTTGTTTTTTTAATGTATAGGTGGGTAGTATTTGAATAAAGCCAGTGTTTTAAATGTAAGCATTTTCCAGGAATCTATGAATTTAATTTTCTGATAAGATTTAAAAATCATTCTTTTCGTTACCAAATCTAAGATTTGAGTGCTATTTTCAAAAACTGAGTCTGGTTCCAAACTGTTTATAACTGACTGCATGATAGAATGTTACATAATGGATCAGTTCTAACAGCTGTGGAATTTTTACTTCAAAGATACCAGTAGAATCTAAGTTTTTAAGGATGATGTATGAAAGCACATTTAACTCAGTTTTAGTACATGCTTTTCAAACAAAGCTTTCCTATAAATGAAGTGAATGGGAATGCTTTGGTGAATTTTTATGAATTCTATTAGCATATTCCAGTCATACATGTCCTGGGACATACATATTTATAATTGACTTAATTTGTGGAAAAGTGTTTTTTTTCCTTTTTAAAAACTTTGGTGATTTTACTTTCCAATTCTGTTTTAAACAAGGCCAAAAAGAGGTACAGGCTTTTCACCAGATCTTCAGATAATTCATATGCCTATTAAGTGTTTGAGAAATATTGGTTTAACACAGGGTGGCCACCAATAAGGTGGATAATTCTACCTGGTTTCAGTGGACTAATGGCAGAGATTTTCAGCCTCAACACTATTGATAATTTAAGTCAGATTTTTTTTTTTTTTTAGGAGTCTGAGAGGGGAAGGGAGGGAGAGAAATGTCAACACAACCCAGGCATGTGCCCTGGACCTGGAATTGAGCCAGTGACCTTTCACTTTGTGGGATGATGCCCAACTAACAGCCACACTGGTCAGGGCTGAGGTAGATCATTCTTTGTTGTGGGGTTGTCCTGTGCATTGCAGGATGTTTTAACAGCATCTCTGGCCTCTACCACTAGATGCCAGTAAGCACACCCTCCCCCAGTTGTGTCAACTAAAATGTATCTTCAGATACTGCCAAATGTTGAGATGGGGGGTGGGGGGACTGTCCCCAGCTGAGAACCAGTGATACAGTTTGATAGCAATTTAGGAGAAAGCAGTAGTAAAAATCTGAAGGAGTGGGAGTAGAGTGCATATGAACTATGTTTTATCCCTTAACTCCCCAGTAAGGGCATAATAATGAACATTCATTTAAATAAGCTTGTGCAAATTTTCACATAAAGTTATAAAAGAACTGGACTTATACTTGTAGGGTAAGAGACTGAAAGGGGAATAAATCTGAATGGAGCCACGAGTAAAGGCATATCTTGGAGATACTGCGGGTGTGGTTCCAGACCACTGCAATAAAACAGACATCACAAAGTGAGTTACACAATTCTTCTGATTTCCAAGTACGTATAAGTTGTATTTACACTATGCTGTAATCTATTCAGTCTACAGTAAGTAGCAGTCTTTAAAAAGACCAGTGTGCATACCTTAATTTAAAAATATTGCTGTCATCTGCACCTTTAGTGAGTTGTACTCATTTTGCTGGTGGTGGGTATTGCCTCAGTGTTGATGAGAACAGTATGTGCGAAGTGCAGTAAAACCAGGTGTGCCTGTAATATGGTTTTAATTCTAGATTCAATTTTGATCAAGTAAATTTTCCTCCGTAGCCAAATTTTTGCTTTATCTCTACTAAAAACTAGTTTATGGGCTACTTACTTGATTTTAAGTAGTGTATGAGGTATTGCCAGGAAAAAATAAATTGGGCAGCTTCTTGAATTTAGTTATAATTAGATGGACACAGTCAGTAGTTGATTATTCTAGTCCTAATACCAATCACACTTTACCAATAGATTATACAATATAAGCTACCTAGGGATTCTGACTCCTAAAGATCATTGAGATCGCTTTTAATAGGTAAATAGGTACAGAATTTAGTGTGCTAAATCTTAGTAAAAGGCAATGCTGGTAGGGTGCTGTACTTAGGTTACTATAATGTGTTCAGTAAATCTTCAATTAACAAGGGCGCACAGTACCAGATAAAAATCTTTGGATTTTTCAGAAAAGCAAGCATAGATAATCAAAAAAATGTGCTGGAGGTTTAAAATATCAAAGCTGTATTTGGTTTATGTTAAGAACTTATGTTACTAAAGAAATGGTTTTCAAATGAGACATTTATTGAATCAGCAATATTAACTGGAAATTCTAGGAAAATCTTATGTTGTACCCCAAGACCGCTATAGAAGATGGGGAGGGAAGGACTGTTGGAATTTATTTAGTATGTTCCCTAGGTGATCTCAAGTGTTAGGGTTGGAAGTGATTGTCTTATTTCGGTTATCTACTCCCTTCAAAATTATACAGTAGTTGGTGTAAAGCACCCAATAATTTGTCCCTGTTTACTCAGATATGGCTCTAACAATTCTGTTCCTACGTTTGCCTTAGGTAAAAATTAGATCCAAATTCCTGTCTCATTTGAAGACGGTTCCCAGCATCCTCTCTCCTGCATCCATTTTCTTTGTGTCCTAGAGCATTCCCATAAGCATAATAAACATGCTATTAAAAATCTTTTGATCTTGTAATTCGTCTCTAGCTCCATTACCCAATTTTTCTGCTTTATAATAACCTTTAAAGCAAAACTCAAGAATTTTATTTTTTCCACTAACTTATTAGGAAAACATTCAAACAAAAGCTGAAAGAACAGTACAACAATACACTTAAAGTGTGAACAGTTATTGTACCATATTTGCTTTATATATGTGTATAACTTTCAAAGAACATGCATGCTGCAGCTCCTAAGACAAAGGTATTTCTTCTATAATACTGTTATCCCACTTAATAATTCCCTAATTTAATATGCAGTCCATACTCAGATTTCCCCATTTGCCCCCTAGATGTCTTGGAGCAGGAATGAATACTATTAAATCAACTACAACTGATTTGTACTCCTGGATAAGGAATTTAATACATTTATATACTATGTCCGAGAACAATTTATTGATGTGAAAATTAGTGATAATGTAAGAAAGGTTTTAGTTACAGTGTAATCATGTTATATTCCTGTTTGGTATTAGCAGTCTACTTTCTGGTTAAACATCATGGGAATTAATGCATTTGTCTTCATCTAAGTATGACTGGTCTCCCTTTTCTCTTAAGGTAAATGAGAGCCTTCTGGCTTCATTCATTTGCTTTCTAGCAGCCTCCCCATGTTAGCCTTGCCACGTGGTCAGTCTTCCGTTTGGTAGGTTTTACAAATCCTAGAAGTTCTAGTTCAGAAACAGCTCTAATAAACCGAGCACTAAAGGGTATAGTTAAGGAAATTGGCCACATTGTATTTTGATAAAAAGAGGTTAAAATCTCAACGTTAAAACATTCTTAAATTAAACTACAACCCTTACAGGAAAACATTAAATGTAATTAGAATCCAGTCAATAAGCACGAATGGGGAATTGCTTAATGCTTACCTAATTCTAATTTTTACCATAGTATAAAAATTGGCGCCCCCCCCCAAAGTACATTAATAACCTTATAAAAAATAAAGAATTCAATAATGAGAGTTTGGGATATTTTTGGTAAATTTTGGAATATGACCTTGATACAAGTTTTAAACCAAGTATTTTAGATTTGGTCTCACTTTAGATTAAATTTATATTCAATATTTAGAAATGAGTCATTCTGGGATGGTATGGTTAATATTAACAGTAAGGTTGGTTGCATCATGTCTTTACAAATCTCTAATGTAGATCTGGGAAAATTATAAACATTCTATACATAGACTTGGACACTGTAGAAATAGTTTTAAAAGGATACTGGATAATTTCATTCCTTTCCTCTGAGGTTACAGAATTGGCATCCATTTTTTCAGCAGCTGTCACAACTGTTGCAAAAGCCTTTTGAGAGACAAGACAGGAAAATTAAAATCTCCACTGTTGCCAAACATCTTTAATTGCACTTGATGGCTCTGTATGAAGCCAGGTCAAGCACTGCTGCTGGTGCTAACTGGCACATCTAAAAAAATTACAACAAACTTTAGAATCTCAAAACTATACTGATGATTTTAAATCAAATACACATTAAAAGATAATAGTGGTTCCTGAATAATCTTAAGTTTAAAAAACCAAAGTTGAAAAGCAAAGGATACCCTGTATCCTATATTCCCCAGCCTCCATCACCCCAGAAAACTGCCTGTTTTTCTTGGAAGAAGCTAGTTATGAGTATTTTTAAATGGAGACAAAGACATCTGTAAAAGAGCCTTCAACAGAATTAACTTTGTAATACACGTATTCTGAGAAGGGGAAGAATGACAGTGTGTCATGGCCTTGCCTTGTGCTTCCTGATTGCTAATGTGGTTATTTGAGTATTTTTTACCTTTTATGCAATAAGGGAAATGCTGGTTAATACACTTATTTTGCAGAGTAACAAAACTGGTCTAAATTGCTCAGCTTTTGCTTACCTGTGGGGTTTGATCCCATACTCTGACCTGGGTGTGAATGCACCATTGGCTTGGTTGAAGTATTGTGGGATCAGGGTGCAGGGGATTGGGAGTGGAGCTGTTGGGCTTAGCTGCTATTCTTGGAGGAACTTTTGAAGTATGAGGCGATGTATACTTTCCAAATAAGACATTAAAAATACATGAATTCCACAGTACCAAAAGTGTAAAGCCTCCCAAGAAAGTTGTCAGGGATGGAATACAAATATACCACTTGCTCTTTTAACACCTCCTACCTCTGACCAGTCCACAAGGTTGATTAGCCTGCTGCACTCTAGGTGCAGTTTATATGCTATGCAGATGTCTGGGGCGACATTTGGAATGCAGCCTTCTTCACTTTTCAGTGCTTCATTCTAAAAATAACAGTAAACTAAAATGACTACCTTTTAGAAATGACCAGGAGCAAAACCAGACATTAATAAGCCTCCACAACTAAAATTAGTAAGCCAATAATAAAATTGAATCTAGTTTCCTATATGTAGTGAGTTGCATTTACTCTCCCAACAGTTAACAGCTTGTTTAGATTAGGTCTTGGTCATAATCCCCCAGCTCCAAGTCACTAGAATACTCCCAGGACCACAAGACAAGCATAACCCTGGCTGGTGCAGCTCAGTTGGATGGAGCATCATCCTCATACACCAGGGTTGTGGGTTTGATCCCCAGTCAGGGCACATACAGGAATCAGCCAGTGAGTGCATAGGTGGGTGAAACAACAAATCAACCTCTGTCTCTCTCTCCCCTTCCTTTCTCTCTAAAATCAAATTTTTTTTAAAGCATAATTTTCATTCATAAGTTTTTGTTTTTACTTTAATAACATATTGCTAATTTTTGAGACACTAATGACTTTTATGGTTTCCATAAAAAGTTTATGGAATTCTTTGTGGATTTTCAATAAATTGCCACTTCCAACATTTGAAATTAAATTACTGTACTGTGTTAATACTACTATCATAGCTGTAATCTCAAAAAAAAGACTTCTCAACGCTGCAGACCCCAACCTCTACAAAAACCCTCGGTGCTTTTAAATTTATTTGAAATCCATTAGCACATGAAGGGGAAGCATTAGTTAACTATTGTTATTTTCACTGGCTTAGAAAATGCCCTCTAAAGGATTTTTTAAAAAGTACCTGAAAGAAGTGCAATCGTTAGCTGCCAACTAACTCTCTGGTCTCTAGAACTGTAAAATTTACAGTATTTTTGTGAGAAGTAATGCCTGAGGTTGGAAACCAACCTGTCAGCAATGAATCTGCTTCTTACCTTGAGATAATAATAAGGATTGTTGAGTGCAGTGTGTAGGGCCATTCGCGGAGTAGCATTCAGGTGCTCATGGAGGGTGTGGGCAGCAGTGAAGTACACTACCTCATGCAGAGGTTGTGTCTCTGGGGGTAGAAGGTATTCTCTGAAACAGCCAAGTCAAATATCAGCTTTTAGATAAGCACAGGTTTAATTTCAATATAACACTGTCAGTCCTCAGTGGAAGACTGAGCAATTTACTTAAAGAGGAAAATCAACAGTGACCAAAAACAAATAAAATAACCAATTATATCCAGGGCAGGTTCACTCAAAATTGTACCTCTTCCATATATTTTTAGGAACTTCCAGAACTCTATATATAGAGTACAGTCAACTATTTTGATTCTGATTTAAATCTTTAGAAACAAACATAAATTACTTCTCTGCTCAAAATTATAAAAGTAGAGTAAGATCTGAAAGTATTAATGAATTCTTAAATTGTTTAGAAAATGGAGATATCCATATTCCTTACCAGAGCAAACATTTAACTTTTGGCAATATTAAGCAGGCCTCAAGCCTGGAATTAAAAGAGTTTAAGAAATTCTTTTTGGATCACAGAAAATGTTTTAATTTATTGATACCTGGAAAGTTCTTTATTTGTTAGAATTACTTTTTATTGAAGAAAACAGAAAAGGCTGCTTTTGCTTCAGAATATTGAAAAATAAGCAAATTGTTTATCATTAAAATTCTAGTTATTGAAACAAAGTGTATCATTCTCTTGATTATGAGCTAGATGACAAACCAACTGTAATGAAACCTGAATTTTAAAAACAAAGCATTAAAAATTTCATTTGTATAATCAGCCCAATCAGCTAGTCTCAACCATGAAAGTGACACTGTCCTTTGATGGCCTGGAGGGTAGCAAATTGGTACACACTACCCAAACACAGAGTAGTAAGTCACTCAGTTAATTCACATGCCTTCATAAAGATTCCTGGTGCTGGCCCTGGCTGGTGTGGCTCAGTGGATTCAGTGCCAGCCTGCAAACCAAAGTGTTGCCGGTTCAATTCCCAGTCAGAGCACATGCCTGGGTTGTAGGCCAGGCCCCCAGTTGGTGGCACGCAAGAAACAACCACACATTGATGTTTCTCTCCCTCTCTTCCTCCCTCCCTTCCCCTCTCTCTAAAAATAAATATTTTTTAATATTCCTTGGGCTTACTACAATGCTAGCCTTAAAATATTTTGGCCACATGAAAGATTTGTGTCAGGTCCTTTTTCCACTAGTGTAAGCAGAGCAAAGCACTTATCTCAGCCCAGGGAAATTACCCACTTCTGGCTTTCTCTTTCCTGGAGGAGAGGGTACCACTATTAGAAAATCCCACTTAAACCTGCTTCACTGGTATGGTCAGTGGAGGAAGAGAAAGTGAAGAGGGTATTAACCATGCACATGACTCCTCACTATCTCCTTCCTCCCTGTCTTAAGAGCTCCTGGCCCCCTGCTCAGTCTACTTCTGTAGACTTTCTGCAGAGTAAATCAGAATAAAGCCTATTTGCAAAGTATGCTTTTAATGTTGGCCCTAAGGACCAGAATTCCATACCTCAAGTACTGCTAAGTTCTTACCCAAGATTAAGTTAATTTAGCTGTAGCCTCAAGAATGGTTTCTGTGATGCTGAATGCCTCCCTGGCTGGCTGGATACCCATTTATAATTTCTGACCATAATTCTTCCCTCACCAACCTCAGGATGTTTCTCCCCAGTCATTAAATACCCTACCGAAGTACCTGCTATGTAATAAGGACTGAAGTCTAACAAGGCAACCAGATAGTCAATTTAAGAAAAATCTATTGTCTCACAATTGTACTCCTCTTCCTTTTTAACATTTTTAATGTTTAGAAATTCAGGTAATTCCCAAGGGAATAGGCCTTTTTTGACATCCTCAAAGGATATCCATCAGAGGCAATACATTTGCCTGTATTTTGTTTCCACTGGGCCAAATCAGATGAACAACAGTAACAAAATATCATACATTAGATGTTTTATCCAATTACAAACCTGGAGGATGGCATAGAAATATACTTCTGCAACTTATTTGCTGTGAGAATAAACAATGAGGTCTGACACTAGAGCCTACATGCAGGATGCTGCTCATTTTGGATTCAGATCAGAGAGGTAGTTTTAAGGGAACTGGTAGAACCACTTAGTATCAACAAGGGCTACAGAATTGAAACTTTTGTTTGGTAAGTTAGAAAGTGGCAACGTAGTCTTCGGTCTCAGTAGTTTCAGCAAGAGCTGCTCATGGTATACTGGAAACCCTGCCTTCTGGAGTCTGTTGCTTAGATCCCCCCCCCCACCCCCCAGCATTTCTAACTAGCACAATTTAGTGAAATACAAAACATTCCATTACAGACTGTGGAAAGAGAAGCAGTACCAACAGTGGCACCTTCCAATCTTGGTTTGCCTAGGGGTAGAGGCTGTGGGAAGGTTTCTTTTTAAACAGAGCCTCTCATTTCAACGTACAAAAGAATTACCCTGATTGATATTAAATTGCATTGAAAACAAAAATGGACTAAAAATCAAATAATACTCTAGCTGGGTTGGAAATAGAATGAGTCCTTCAGAGGAGGAGGGGAGGCAGTTGGGGGAAAGAGTCTTTGGCTGTGACCCCAGGAAGTCACTCAACACTGCTCTGTTTTCACTTTTGGTAGTTTGAGGAAGGTCCAACTTTTCTTCTATTTCTTCCCCTCTGTATTAGTTTGGAAGTTTCACCAACTGTCCACGTGGCCATCTTGACTTCACTCAGTGTTTTTCTGTCACCCTCTTTACCATCTGGCTTGATGCATCAATCTCTTCCCTTTGTCACTTCCTTTTATGCATCTCTTTGGCTCCTCTGTCCTTTTAATTTCCAGCTCAGCAAATTTCATGGTCTGTTCGTATATTGTTTGAACAGCTCTGGATCATCCTTCTCCATATTTCTCCAGAACTCTAGTCTCTGTTCAAACATCTGATGTGACTGCTTCTTGGAGACAGTATGGAAAAACAGAGGGGGCCTTTTTGACAGAAGTCAGCATACTGGGGCTGTGACTTTCCACAAGTCATAGCCTCTCTCTGGGCTTTAGCTGCCACATGACTCCTCAGGTCCCTTTTACTCTGATACGCTACAAATTCTAATTTCTTCCCTCCTGCGGTAGTCAATCTTGGTAAAGAAAGTCAATTCCTAGTATGGAAAAACTTGTGATTTAACAAAATATTTCAATCACGCTGAAATTTATTTCAGTAAATACTCAGGTAAAAAGTCAGACATTAGGTCAAAGATCACAAAAAGGAAGTTTGGTTTCAGTGCCTACAATTTGGGATTCGTGAGAACCTGGAAGGGAATCTGATACTTGGCCCAGAAATTATGCTACATTACATTGCAAAATTATTTTTACTGACTACAATGTTCACAGCCTGGTAAAAGGGAAGAGCCAGGAACTTGGGGCTAGAAACTGTAAGAACAGGAAAGCCAGTAGGGCAACATTAACTCTATGAGTTCTATAAGTCATTTCTGGCTAGTAGGTCAGTTCAATATTGCATTGCATCACTTTTATAAGACACACTTTTCCTTCCTTTGTCATACTTAGTTGATCATCTGGACCTCTTCCATGACATTAGTAATTTCTCCCCAGTGACTGCCCCCATTGTCCTAGAAAATGGAACTTTTCACTTCCAGGGTCAGGTAATTTATCAGAAAACAGTCCTTTGTCTTATAACTGACCTTTTTTTTTTCCAGTACTTGATTCTATTCAGTGCCTAGCCTGCTGCTGAGTTTGAACTGCCATTAAAAGAAATAAGCAATGATAAATAACAAATTTTTCCTACTTTTTAACTATTAAATCATTTTTTTTCACACTTCTCATGTTTTTCTATAGCAATGACCTGAGTTTCTTAAAAAAAAAAAAAATCTTAAAATATAGGCAGGACTGGCAGACTTCTAAATTAACGACGAGTACATTTCTCAACATGAATTTAGTGCTAATACATTGCAATGTTACTCTTTAGAGTTATAAGTCCTTTACTGAGGATAAAATAGGACATTACGGCTATGTCTGGGCCTGGCCCAGGTCTTGCCTACTCCTAGCAAAGATAATGGATAAAGCGCACTGCATACAGTTTGTTATTAGGGGAAAACACTTTCTGTTTCTACCACCACCCCTCTCTGCCCGAACCTAATGAACTAGATCAAATTTAAATCTGTATTCTTTAACTGGTAGTAAAAGAATGCGCTAAATCATTCTGATTACACATCTTCATAAGGATGGAAAGACTATCAAAATTACAGTTCTTAGATGGAAGGAGGAACCTGAAAAGCATAAAGTCTAACCTAGGGGAAAGTGTCCCGGGATGGCTATGGACAGCTATCACACCAGTGTTATTTTGGAAAATAGCTGGACTTTTAGCTCTTAAGAGCAACAGACTCACCTCACCAGACTGTCAATGAAGTTCACAACTTTTTCTCTCAGTAGTTCGAACTTGGTCTGCTTCTTACCTGCTCTTCTTAACTCCTTCATTTCCAATAAGGACTGTGAATGGAAAGAACATATCTCTGGTGATTCTGAGAAAGAAAATCCCTCAGAGGGGAACTCTGTGGCTCAGGCAGAAGCTGTTGATGCCTTCTCCGTAAGACAGAATGTGCAAGAAAGAACTAAATCAAAACGAGATTTTTATTTTAAGGTCTGGGAAGAATCTCTCTTCCTAGGTGTTCTGTTTCAAATATCAAGTGAATTTTCAGGAAAAGAGGAAAAGGGCAGTTAAATCACTTCATTACTAAGTTATATGGCAGAGTGCTCACTATCTAAAACTCATTACTTCATTTAAGTAAAGGACTCACAAGAAGGGGAAGAAGGAAGAAAAACCTTACCCTTTTACCATGCTAACAGAACAGGTTCTATTTATTTTATTTCTCTTAAATTGAAATTTTACTCTACATTTATCATAACCTGGTATCGTGCTATACAAAGAAGACTTCATACTTCGACAACCAAGATTATAAAGTTAGAATTGTCTGAAAAAGATTATATTGGGTATAACTGTGGCTCAATTTCTCATCTATGCTGAATATGCATTAAAAAATTAAGTAAAGTATCTAAAACTAATGAGTTAGGCTTAACATAAAAACAGATATATCAGATAAATAATCTGATTCTTTTGTGCAACTGTGTTTCCATTTTCCTTCCCTGCTAATTAATTTTCTTTCTCTCACTGAGGCTGCAGGAACAGTTTCCACCTATATTCACTAGCAAATTGGGGACTAGGTACATGCAGATGAGGATGGCAATGGGATAAATGGGATGTTTAATTTATAAGTGAGTTACAAAGTCTGCTTTGTTCCTGGTTGTGGTTTTAAAAGGAAAATAAAAACATCTAGAGTATACACCAAGAGAAGGGATTATCACAGGATGTAGTTGGAAGGAAAAGAAAATGACCTAACCTTCTGGAGATGATAGAGGTCTGTCTTCTGAAGCCCCTTTGACTGTGACCCAGAAGTGTCTTCTTCCTCTTTTATTTCTGCTTTGAATATAAAGCAAATACACAGCAACTAAGATAAATCCAATCAAGTCAAGAGAACCAACATTTCTACTACTCCAAGAGAAATAGTGTCATCTATTTTTTTTTTTTTTAACGTGGCAGGGGATCAAGGGTTCATCAGATAAACAATTTGTTCCAGAAGCTGAAGGTCAATAAATATTACATAAGTTATGTTGCAGAAGAGTCTTGAAAAAGTCAGCTACTGGATTTTAAAAATGACCACAATGAAAACAAAATACAAACACCCTCTTCCCCAAAACCAACAGCAAAAAGCCCCATATCTTTGTGCTGTTATAAATAGCTTCTAAAAAACAAACAAATTTAAATAGTGTTCATTTGACTATGCCAAGATAACAAACAACATAAACCTACACCCTGGCAAGTTTGGCCTTGATGTCCCAATGCACTATTTTCCACAAAATGCTATTAAAAGAATAAAGAGGGAGCATAAAAGTTTTGAAATCTACTAAAACACAAAGTGCATCTTTGTTCTTTAGTCAAGGCAACAGTAAACCATATCTGGTAAAAGGTGTAGCTGTGCTTCTAGAGAGCATGAGGTTCCCTTATAACCTCTTCCTTCTGCAGGGCAGGTTCTGGGAACTTCACACTCACTTGTGCAGCTTATCTGGCCTAAATCTAAGACAGCAGGATGCAGCTGGAGAATCTACATTATTCTCAAAGAATACATTTCTTTTTAGCTCTGGATAATCCTTGGTTCAAGAAAAATATAATTTAAAGTTAAAATATCTAATAAATTCTTTGTCCCATTTCATTAACATGTAGCAAAGCCTTAAAAATAAATCTGATAGGACACTCTGACCTACTTAACCCTCCAAATGTAATTTTAAAACCAAACTATAATATGTAGTAAGAGTTAAGGAACCAGAGATAGCATATAGTCAAATATTTCTTCTTGTCCAACACAGGGGGTTTTAATATCACTTTATTATTAACAATGTGTCACATCTGGAAATGGAAAATATAAACATTTCTTCAAGACAGTGGTTTTACTTCTACTTGTAAAATCCTTTATTCTTTACAATATCAATCACCTTAATCTCCAGCCTTCCCATTAAGCTACATTCCTTTGTTGAGTACTAGCACATCACAGAATTTTTTCACTAGCTTATGTTACATGAACTCTAATTAAAATTACAGTATCTGCAGTTTCATTTTACAAAAAGCTGAGTCCAATTTTATATAAGATTGAAATTTACCTAGTTTATCTTAAATTCTCCTAAGTCTTTTACCCTATTTATGTCCTTAAAGTTGGACCATCAATGTCTCAGTGACCACAATTAGGCAGCATTGTAAACCTGCAAGAAAACAATGAGCTGGTGTTTAAGAGAGGTGGGCTCTGGTCTGAGTGCTACCTAGCTGTGGGATTTGGAGCAAGTTACTGTCTCTTCCTGGGCTTCAGATTATGTATGTAGCTGGAAAACGATCTCTGATTACCAATTTACAGGCCTTTTGAAAAATGGCTTGGCTCCTGCTGTAGTACAAAAGAAATACCTACACACAACCGGGAGGGAACCAACCCCCTTAGTCCTTGGAGTACTTCCTCATTCTGCCTGTTCATGCCCCTTCAAACTTTCTTTCGCCTTCCATTGACTAAGCACTCATCAGGTACCTAACATCACAGCTAGGGAGAAAAGGGAGGGTTTTCTGCAAAAGTGGTTTCCTAAATCCAAAGGCTTTTCAAAGCAAAGGAAATCTTGCCAAACATAAGAAGGATTGATATGGGCATTCCAAGTAAAATATTTTCACTATACCATGTCCAATCTATGTGCTTTTCATATATTATACACCAAGCTGCCTCTTTTCCCCAAACCTCGTTAAAATTTTTCCTAAATAGAGGAAAGTAAACGGTGCATATTTATTTCATTTGCTTGTTTTACCAAAAGAAAACATACTTTGGTGCTAAAAATGTGGGGGTCATGACAATAAAGGAAACTGGTAACACTTCAATGTAGAAATGCCAGGCTGCCTCAGTTCATTTACACTAAAAGATTCAGGCTCTTGTAAATCCGATTAAAGCAAACCTCATGCATATTTTAGTGATCAGCATACCAATGAGCTTCGTGACTGTGAAAGCAGTTCAGAGCTATTGTTTTCAAGCTTACAAATGATTTATGCAGTGTTTTTGCAACCTATAAAGAACTTGATGAAATGCTTAAAAAAAAAAACCTAAAAGGAACCCTCCATTATGATGCCTCGCTACTCTCAACAATCTTGATATATTTTTTTGTTACCCCCAACCACTTTTTATTTTTTATTTATTTTCCAACCCCATTTTTTTAAGGTAAGTCCTTTAAACTGTCATTTGGAGAGAGAATGTGTTTGTTTGATGCCCATTTGATGCTTTTTATTGTTTAAACCAAAGCTGGAAGAGATCCATTTGGCCTGTTTGTGATTTTCAAGGTGTGCGTGCTATTCTGAGGCTTGGTATACTGACTGATGACCATGAACTACTTTATCTCTCCATCTCTCAATACATCAGAACATGGGGTTTTCCATGTTACTTCAGTTACATGACCGTCATAGTAAAATTGGCAAGATATTATCTTCTCACCATCAAGGCTCTCAAACTGGGCTAGGAGCTCCTCTATTCTCCTTGCTGAGCTGCCAAGCTGCTTTTCAGAAGAGGTCTTTAAAACGTTCAAAGATTTCTGAAGTATGGTCATCAGTTCATTCTTCGCCAACATTCTAGAACAGAAGCAATGACTGGAGTTGTAATATAACTGGAAAATTAATAAAGTTAAAAATATTGTTTACACATTAAATGATTCTGGTAAGAAGTTGGTGTAAATTCATCATTAGCAGCTACCAACTTTTGTTGGAGAGATTTTCATTCAGAAGTATTCCTAAGAGTTCTCATGAAAAAGCTCAGCTTAGAAAATTTACAAACATCTGGATTTATCTCTGCTAACTATGTTTGTAATATAGAACAAATTACTAAACACCTCTGATCCTTAGTTTCCTTGTCTGTAAAATGGAACTAGGAACTCACCTATTTCACAAGTTAGAATGGAGGCTTAAAGCTAAATGAGAAGATAGTTTGAAGAATCTAACATAGTACTTACCACACAGAAGGCATTTAAGGTTTCCTTCCCTTCAGATGTAAATGTAAATATGAGACAAGAAATGTCTGCTGAGGATATAACACTTAACGCTAAATGGAAGCTTGCTTGGAAAGACCAAAACAGTATCACAATCATTTCTCTAATTATTACCATTTTAGCTATGCTTTACATCTTTTATGGGTTTTATAACCATCAATCAGAATATCCACTTAGCTTTAATTAAAATAGGAAATTCTGTTTGTTTTATAACACAAGCAGAAGAGTTGTGTAATTCACCTAAGGCCATAGAGAAATCTTTGTTAGGAATGGGGACAGAACACAGATATTCTCAAATTAGGGTCCTGTTCTCAGAGCCATTACTTATAAGATCTCTCAACTAAAGATCACATTCAGTAACAGAATAAAATGGAATTAGGTCAATAATAATGTTAAGTACCATAACTAAGTATACAAATTATTCTCAGCAAACATCTAAATTATGAAGACTACGATAATTAAGGTCTTATATGAATCATTAAGAAAGAGATAAATCCAGAATGCATACCATTCTGCAAGATAACTCTTATGCTTAATATTTTTCAGAGTTAAAAAAAATTAGGGAAAATATTAATATTACTAAATTAGGAAAAAAGATATAAATCTAATTATGACTATGAAAAAAATTAACCTGGTTACTTCAACTAAAATTCAAATACAAACTGAAAAATAAAAATTAAACAATGTCATAAAACCAGTAAATAGAAATGTAGACAAAGGCAAACTTTTCC
This sequence comes from Furipterus horrens, assembly GCF_987537825.1. Lineage (NCBI taxonomy): Eukaryota > Metazoa > Chordata > Mammalia > Chiroptera > Furipteridae > Furipterus > Furipterus horrens. Next base: position 131,539,412 of record NW_028327176.1, on the reverse strand, counting down.
CTAGTGTTAAGAAAACATATTAAATCTTCTATTCTTTCACAGCAATAAAATAATTTTCCATAGTGTAATCATTATCTGTGAGTGAAGGGCAGCTAACAGGTCACAGAAAACTAAGGCAACCTATTTAATTCTTGGTTACATTTGAGATTTAAAATTTCTGGCTTCCTATTGCCCAGATAGAGTTAAACTGTTAAGAGAACAGTTAACTTGAAGTCAGATACACTTGAACAATCTATTTTACCTGACCTTTAGCCCTACTCAAATAGATAAAATCAGGATTTCTAGGGTCCAAAGAAGTTCACTGGCTTGCTCAGAGGGGCAAAAAGGCTGAGGGAAGGTTGGCAGGGGTCTAACTCACATCAGCAAGTGCTCTGAGGTCTAGCTTCCCAGGATACAGGCAGCTAGCTACACACTGAGTATCTAGGAAGGCGAATGTCGTATTTTGCAATCAAACTTTATTAGTCATAACTTTTAATGTGGCATTGGATTAGGGGTAGGGGTAAATCTTTCACCTCAGATGTAAATTTCCAGGGATTGAGATAGTTATTACTCTTTTTATTCTTAGTGAAAGATGATGCTCTTATTGCTTCCAGAGTAGGAAAAGATCTTACACTTTCCTAAGCACTCTCTGGTTTAATATAAAACATGCCTTGAGGTAAGACTGATTGGAGCTAATGTGATAAACACAAAAAGTCATTAACATTTTAAATTGAATTGTATAAACACAGAAATAATCAACAAAGATGCCTTCTATCATCATGGTCATTCAACATCATTCTAGCCCTCTGAGTGCCAATGTTGCTGTGAGCAACGCTGACAAATATTCCCAATAGTGCCAGTGTCGCTCCCAGCAACTCTTTTTTTGATGGCTATAAATGTAAATAACAATGGAATAATTCGTATTTTATGTTTTGTTCTCTTTTCTTGTACCTCAGGTTATATATTGATATAACTTTTTCTCATGTTGATCCAAATTTGGAATTACACATGGCACTCAATGATAAGTTAGGAAGAAAGAAGCAAGTGGCATAAACATTAGAACATTACATTTATTACTTGCATATGATGTGACTGGAAAGTTAAAACATTTAAGAGAACTTCAGAAGTATTAAAGAGTAGAAAAGGGTGAGTGTGTGTGTGTGTGTACACGTGTTAATACTTTACATATTATTAAACCTGGTAACGGAAAAAAAAGAGCACATTCAAAATGGCAAAAAAACAAAACAAAAAACAAACAAAAAAACCTATAGAATACACAGCAATATACTTTATAACAAATGCGTAAGATTTTAAAAAATGAAAGCCCTGAACAAACAGACATTTTAAGTACTAACTCTCGTTACTGTAAAGATACAATTTCATTCCAAAGTAATCTATACTTTTAATTTTGAAATGCCTCAATGGGTGTGTTTTTAAAACCCAAAGCAATTATTCTGTAATTTATATGGAAAAAAATTGTCCCTATAAAAGAGAAACAATGTGTGTATACTTGAGTGTGTGTAGTGGGCTTATTAACTTATCAATAGGTATACCTTCAGTGATTTAAAATCAGATGGCACTTTTAATAGGAGTAGACACACCAATAGAAGAGAAGAGATTAAGAGTCCCGGTGATCAAGGTACATATGGGAATTTGGTGCATAACAAAAGTAGGATTTCAAATCAGTGGGGAAGAGATGGGAGGTACTGGGAATGACTTGTTTGAAAAAAATAGATCACTACCTCAATATATTGCAGATTGAATTAAAATGTGAGTATGGTGTAGGGATGGGAAAAACTACTCCATCAATCATAAAATACTAGAAGAAAACGAAGATACTTAAGCCTGATAATATCCATCATTAGCAAGAGTGTGGGGAAACAATTACTGATAGAGTTGGTGCAAGTGTATATTGGTACAACAGTTTAGATTTCAGATTCAGACAGTCTGTATATATGCATTTTTTTGTGTGAAACAATTATACAAATGTGCAAACATACACTCAACCCTAGGTGATTCCTGTTTGTAATAGTAAAGAATTAGAAACAACCTAAATATATATCAAATAAGGGACTGATTAAATAAAATGTTACACTTTCAAAACAGGGATTATATAGTGGTGATAAACAATGAAGTTAATACTAGTGATGACAACTAACATTTCTATGCACACGTATGTTCCAGGTGTTATTTAACCTACACAACACTGTATGAGGTAGCTATGATTATTATCCCCATGTTAAGAGATAAGAAAACAAAGGCAGAGAAAATTTAAGTAACTTGTCCAAAGTGGTAACTGGCAAAGATGGGATGTGAATCCAGTCTGACTTGGTATCCATGCTCTTACTGACCATGCTACACTGCATCTCAAGACACAGTGTCCAATGTAGAATATTAGGTGCCAAACAAATTAAAAAGCAAACAAATGCAAGTTGTGAAACACTGTGTAAGTATGATTTAATATATGTTTGTGCTGACAAAAAAAAAATTTACAAGTACAAATTGCTAACAGTGGATGACTGGCTTTAAAAGTTATGTAACATAAGGGGTAATATCAGAAAAGTACTGTTATGTTTTCATTTAGGTTAATATTAGAGTGACTCCAACAAGTACTTTGGACAAATCAAAACTAACTGAACAAAATGAACTGAAAATAATTAAAAAATGGAAAATTTAATTTATCCCCAAAAGTCTGTTATATTGGGTTGGCCAAAACATTCATTTAGTTTTCTCCATACGATGGCTTAGTTGTCTTTTGCTTCATTAGAAACAATTTTGTTAGATTGTATTGTGACAGCTGTCATCAGTGTGCATGAAAAAAAAAAAAAAAGCTTACTAAAATCGGTGAATTTTTGTGCAGCCATTTTAATATTGAAGATGGAAGAAGATGTGCAACATTTTTGGCGTATTAGGCATTGTTATTTCAAGAAAGGTAAAAACACAACTGAAATGCAAAAAAAAAATTTATGAAGTGTATGGAGAGGATACTGTGACTGATTTAACACGTCAAAAGTGGTTTGCAAAGTTTCTTGGTACTATTGACATTTTGGCCAAATACTTCTTTGCTGTGGGGCTGTCTGATGGGTTGGAAGATGTTTAGCAGCACCCCTGACCTCTACCCACACTCGAAGCCAATAGCAGGAGATAGCCAACATCCTCAGGATATCCAAATCAATAAAGTTATTGGTGAAAATGAAAAATGTATCTTTTTATTTTTACGGAAAAAACTAAATGGATTTTTTGGCGAACCCAATATATAGCACCCCAAATAAAAAATTGAGGATGGAGTCTAACTCACTAGACCAGCATTTTTCAAAGTGGGTTTTCAAAATGGGTTTCCACCATTAGTTAGTCATAAAATCATTCATTCAATAAACATTTACTGAATGCCTGTTGCATATCAGGCACTGTGCTGGGTATCTGGGATACATCTCATTGCACCAAAACCTCCTGTTCACATGAAACTTATTCTAAAAGGGGCTGAGGTGGGGCACAGACAATAATCTCTCTCATACTGCTTCATATACGTTAATATTATGAAAAACATTGACCACAGTAAAGGGGAACGTGGGCGGGCGTGGGTAGCTTTCAACTTTAAAATGTTTATTAAGCTTCATTGAGAAGATGACATTTGACATTAACATGTGAAGGGGTAAGAAAGTTAGCCATACAACTATCTAGAAGAGCTTCTCCTGAAAGAACAAAACATGCAAAAAGCTCAAAAGTGGGTGCATGTCTGCCATGTTCAAAATGAACAAGGAGGCCAAGGTGACTGAAGTGGAAAGAGGCCAAGCAGGAGATGAAATCAGAGAGGCAATGATTGGGGCAGGGGTGTGTGCGTGTGTGTGCTAGATCGTGTAAGGGTCATTGCTTAAAATGTGGCTTTTATTCTGAGTGAAAAGGGGAGTTAATAGAGGGTTTTTCTGAAAAAGGATGATTCTGACTTCTGTTTAGAGAAAAACCTGCAAAGAGGCATGTGTTAGAAAGGAAACCAGTTAGGAGGCTACTGTAATAATCCAGGTAAGAGATGATGCTGACTTGGACAATGGTGGTACCAGTGAGGGAAGGTGACAAGCAGAGGATTGATCCTTGATACATTTTGAAGGCAGAACCCAGGTTTTTGGCTTTGGACAATCAGAAGGATGGACAGACTGCAGGAAGATTCTACCTTGCAGAGGGAAGATCAGACATTCAGTTTTGAACATGTTAACTCTGAGATGTGTATTGAACATCCAAGTGGAGGTGTTAAATAGGGTAATGGGCATAACAACACTCAGGAGAAAAGTGTAGGCTTTCAACTAGGCCCTAGGGCACTGTGATGTCAGATGGCCAGGAGAAACACTGAAAAGCATCACAGAAGAGAAAAGCCAAGAGAGTCTGGGTCCTGGAAGTCATTAGGAAAGGACTGATAAACTGTTAAATGCTCATAGGTGTCAGAACATGGGGGCAGCTAGAATGCACACCTGGACTTTTGGTATATGCTAATCAACCTGGCCCTGGACTTAGCCATTCCCAAAAGATATGTTGATGGACTGAACCCATTCCCAGGGGAAATGGTAATGGACCTAGCCTGGTATGTTAACTAACCTGGTGTGTGTGTTGGGGGGGTGGGGGAGAAGCAATGAGATGTAAATAACCTACTGACTATGTTGATAAGTAAACTCACCCTCCCTCACCAAAATGCGTGGTTGCCAAGTACAGCAAAGGTGCCTGCAGAAGTGCGGGTGGGATTCCTAAGGGCCCAAGAAGAGGACCGAGAGCCCCCAGTCCCCATTCCCTTGCTCCCCATTCCCCTTGCTCCTACAGGCCCTTGAGTTGGTCTGGGAGTTGCCTCTCCCCACCACCCCCTTCCCTTCTTTCCCTCAATAAACCCAATGCCTGATCCCACAGTGGTCTCCAGGTGATTTCTCAGAGCAGGGCAGCTCTGATAATAGGTTAAATGCAACTAAAGACAAAACTGATCATTAGACTTAGGAACATGGAGGTCACTGGGGACCTTGATCAAAGTAGTTTTGAGAATGTGCAAAAAACATACCAGTTAAAGAGAGAATGAGAGGAGAGGAACTGAAGATAGTGTGACAATGCTTTCAAAATTTGGTGGATTCCATCGGCATGTTGCTTCAAAAACACTGGAGTAAAACTGAAAAGAAAATGTTTGAGCTAAAAAGGTAAAAAGAGGCCCTGGCTGGTGTGGCTCAATGGGTTGGGCGTTATCCGATAAACAAAAGGACTCCAGTTTGATTGCCCATTGGTGCACATGCCCACATTGCAGGCCACATCCATGGTTGGGGGCATGAAGGAGACTCCATTACCCTGGCTAATACCATTTGCCACACCCTGGAGATCTCTTGAAACTCCATCCCACCCAACTACAGGCCCACAAAAGCTGTTAACAGTGATATTTCCATATGAATGGCTGACTTTAGCTCATGCTTTACAACTTCCTAAATCCTCTCACACAAGCAATAGCCAGCCTTAGTAAGTTCCCAGCCCCCATAACTCTTGCTAAGTGACCCCAGGCCCAGCACTAGAAGCAGCCAGCCTAGATTCATAGCTTGGCTTCGCTTGGGAATCTTCAAGCCCACCACAAGTAACAGCCATTTCAGACTCCTTTATAGCTCATGAAGGATGGCCACGGGCATTACACTGGTGGGGGTTGACCTTGGCCTGCAGCACTCAGAAAACCCCAGGGCCTGGGCAACCAGTAGACAGCTACAGACCATGTCAGAGCACCACCATCCTGCCCCTGCACAGATAATCCTCCACAGAGGGCAGAAGTTAGTGGTCAGTGGTCATGGCCAGTCCTTGCAGCTCAGTAGCCTGGGTAAATCCCTCCCATTGACCTGTCAACAGCAATCAAGGCTCATCTACAAGAAGAGGGTGTACTCAGCCCACACAGAAGGCACACCTCAATTACCCGGCTTGGGTGATAGGGGAGGCTGTGCCAGTGGACCCTACAGGACACTACTACATTAGACCACACTACCAAGACAGGGAGTCACAGCAGCTCTGCCCAATACACAGAAAACAAACACAGAGAGGCTGCCGAAGTGAGGAAACAAAGAGACATGGACCAAATGAAGGAAAAGATCAAAACTCCAGGAAAAGAACTAAACAAAAGGGAGATAAGCAACCTATCAGATGTAGAGTTCCAAACACTGGTTATAAGGATGCTTAAGGAATTTAGCGAGGATCTCAACAGCATAAAAAAGATCCAGTAAGAAATGAAGGATACACTAATATGAAATAAAGAACAATTTAGAGGGAAACAACAGTAGAGTGGATATAGCTGAGAATCAAACCAATGAGGTGGAACATAAGGAAGCAAAAACAACCAATCGTAACAACAAGGAGAAAAAAGAATCCAAAAAACTGAGGATATAATAAGCAGCCTCAGGGATAACTTCAAGAGGTCTAACATTCACATCATAGGGGTGCCAGAAGAAGAAAAAGAGTAAGAAATTGGAAACCTATTTGAAAAAACAATGAAAGAAAATTTCCCTAATTTGGTAAAGGAAAGAGACATGCAAGGCCAGGAAACACAGAGTCCCAAACAAGATAGATGCGAAGAGGCCCACTCCAAAATACATCATAATTAAAATGCCAAAAGTTAAAGAGAGAATCTTAAAAGCAGCAAGAGAAAAGCAGAGTCACCTACAAAGGAGTTCTCATAAGACTGTCAGCTGATTTCTCAAAATAAACTTTGCAGGCTAGAAGGGATTGGCAAGAAATATTGAAAGGATGAAAGGCAGGGACCTACAGCCAAGATTGCTCTACCCAATAAAGCTATCATTTAGAATCGAAGGGGAGATAAAGAGATTTCCAGACAAGAAAAAACTAAAGGAGTTCATCATCACCAAACCATTATTTTATGAAATGTTAAAGAAACTTACTTAAGAAAACGAAGAACAAAACTATGAACAATAAAATGGCAATAAATACACATCTATCAACAACTGAATCTAAAATACAAGTAGGCAGGAAGACAGACAATCATGGATATGGAGAGCATTTTGATGGTTGTCAGATGGGAAGAGATGTGGGGGAATGGGTGATGAAGTGAAGGGATTATGAAGTACAAATAGGTAGTTACAGAATAGCCATGGGGATGTAAAAAGCACAGTATAGGAAATGGAGTAGGCAAAGAACTTATATGCATGACCCACGGACATGAATAATAGTATGGGGATTGTCTGAGGGAGTGGGGGGAGGGTGCTAGGTGGAGAGTGGCAAAGGGGGAATATTGTGACTACTGTAATACCATAATCAATAAGATAATTTTAATTTCTTTTAAAATTCTATTACAGTTGTAAGATAATATTTTTTAAAAGACAAGAAATAGCAAGTGTTAGTAAGGATGCGGAGAAAAGGAACCCCTTGTCCCCTGTTGGTGCAAATGTAAATTTGTGTAGCCACTATGGAAAACTGTATGGAGGTTCTTAAAAAAATTAAAAATAGAACTACCATATGACCCAGGAATTCCATTTCTGGGTATTTATCTGAAGGAAATGAAAACACTAATTCAGAAACATATCTGCACCTCCATGTTCACTGCAGCATTATTTATAATAGCCAAGACATGCAAACAGCCTAAGTGTTCATCAGTAAATGTCTGGATAAAAAAAAAGGAAACACACACACACACACACACACACACACACACACACTAATATTTAGCCATAAAAAAAAGGAAATATTGCCATAATACCAAACTCCTGGATACAGAGAACAGATTGGTAGTTGCCAGATATAAGGGGCGGTGGTGGGATGTAGTCAGCTTGGGGGTGTCAAAACGGGTGAAGGTGGTAGTTCCGGCTGGTGTGGCTTGGTTGGGTATCATCCCACAGACTGAAATGTCGCCATTTTGATTCCCAGTCAAGGGACATGCCCGGGTTGCGGTTTCAGTCCCCTAGTCGGGGCACATACAAGAGGCAATCAATAGATGTTTCTTTCTCACATCTATGTTTCATTCCCTTTCTCTCTCTCTCACTTCCCCTGTTTCTAAAATAAAAAAATTAAATTAAATGGATGAATGTGGTCAAAAGATACCAACTTTTAGTTATGAAATAAGCCCTGAGATGTAATATACAGCATGGTGACTACAGTTAATAATACCATATTACATATTTGAAAGTAGCTGAGTAGATCTTAAAGGTTTGCATTAAAAGAAAGAAATTGTAATTATATGTGATGACAGATGTTAACTATACTTACTGTGGTGATCATTTTGCAATTTATTATATGTACACTTGTGCCCTGGCTGGTTTAGCTCAGTGGATTGAGCGTCGGCCTGCGAGCTAAGTGTCGCTGGTTCGATCTTCCAGTCAGGGTACATCAGAGAAGGAAAACTCTGACTCCAAAAAACCTCCGCTGCCTTGCGGCATACCTCTTCAGGGGAAAGGCTAAGGGAGTAAACCCCGACAGAAAATCCGGAGCCGGAGTCCCTAAGGCGGTTTGACGTTGTAGTCAACACCGGCAACTCCTGCGGCGCACCTGAAGCCAAGCTGTATTGACTCCGTCTTTTCCTTGGACCCTTCAGCTGCGAAGAGAGGGGGGGTCTGCTGCATGGGCAACAGCAGACCCTCCATATTACCCTGCCCAGGCTCTGTAGCTTCAGCGTCATCGCAAGATGTCGATTCAACACGGGAGGAGACAGATACCATGTCACTCCCGAGTCGGACTGCACAGCCATTCTCGGTGGTGCAGATAGCTTTAAAAGGTACATTTGTCAGGGATGGTAAAGTGATAACAACTCTGAGATATCTCATTTATTCATATAATATTAGATACATCGTCGGCAGATAGACTCTTAAGAAGCTACACCATCGTCTCTCGAGACGGACGGCTGCCGACGACGACGATATGTACACTTGAAACTAATATAATGTTATGTGTCAGTTATATCCCAATTTTTAAAGAGAATTTATATGGAATTTGTCATAATTTGGGAAAATGGTTGTTATATATTCATGAGTGAAAAATAGCTGCAGAATTTTATATCACTGTTATTTAAAAATGTATGCAACAGCCCAGGCTGGTGTAGCTCAGTGGATTAAATGCCAGCCTGCAAACCTAAGGGTCGCTAGTCCAATTCCCAGTCAGGGCACATGCCTGGGTTGCAGGCCAGATCCCCAGTTGGGGGTGAGTGAGAGGCCACCGCACATTAGGTGTGTCTCTCCTTCTCTTCTCTCCTCCCTTCCCCTCTCTCTAAAAATAAATATTTAAAAAAAAAATGCATGCAACAGACATTGATGTGTATGTGGTAAGCATGCAAGTATATCTCTATTATTGTGTTTTAATTCAACATGAGTACAATTGTTCTGCCTGCCTTCTATAACCTTTCTTCTCTGAGTCAACTCTTTGAGTATGAAGACCATATGCAGTATATGAGTTATATAATTTTTCACTCAACCACATATCATTATATAAGGACATAATTATATTAAAATGCCATTTGGGAACAGGAAGTGGTAAAAATGATGCTATTAGCAGTGAGCACTGGCTTTACTAAGATGAAAAATTTATCTTTCTGTTGGAGAAAATTTCTAAACAGCTTTCTAGAAATCAAATACTGGGTCAAGAAGGTTTTGGATTTTTGAAGTTCTAAAAGCCTTGCTTCAATAGTAAGATTATAAGGATTGATATAAGTCACAGTTCTTAAGTTATAGGAAGATGATGGATCAGCTGGACCCAGAGAGTACTAAACCCTGATGTCAGGACCAATGGGTTACTTTGACTATGATTCTTAAATTGGGGACAATGAAAAGTGTGCCCCCTTAGTGAATTTATTCTGCCTTCTACACAATCAATTGAGAATTATTCATCCATGCTTATCCCATTTTTTCTTCCAAATAGGGAAACCAAAGCCAGAAACATTGAGTGACTTTTCTGCAGTTGGCAGAGCTGGAATTTAAATCTGAATTATCAAAGTTCAGTCTGTTTTTCAATCCTATTCTAATTATTTGAAAGGTGGTGTAAAAGGAAATTTATATGGTTTTGTGGCCATGTTCAGAACATATCCAATTTTAAAAAACGAGCCAGCAGAGCAAGTTTCTGTGGACTCAGTGCCCCATAACCTCCAGCATCTTGACATCAGTCATCTTGGCACAGACTGCCAACATAAATGAAAGGAACCACAGTGTCTGGTCCGCTTATCCCAAGGGTGACTTTATGAGCTTGCTACAGAAACAGATTCGTAAATTGAAGTTGATCGGTAGCTGAAGGAATTTATACTGAAAGAAATTATTCTAATTTCTGAGGAAGACTTTTGAATTAAAAGTACTATATTAGCAGGTTAGCTCAGCTTTCATTGAGTTGAAAAAACATGACCCAAGTAATAATATTAACATTTGATCACTTTAGCTTCAAAGAGAAGAGAGATCTGGAATCTAAATAATGCGGTTTCCTGACTTTGCGAATCATCTTTAGGTGATATTTGAAAATCTAGTTATGAAAAACGAGACAGCCCCACAGTTTATGAGATGCTTATTAAATAGCAAAATCTAATAACTTTTGATTATCAAGATCTATCCATACAGAAGATATATGAGATTGCACTATTAAAATATAATTTCTTTCTTTTAGAAAGAGATTGTCAGTTTTGAATTTGCATCACATCAGTTCCTCCATAATTATCTGTCGGCATGGTTAAATCAGACAAAAAGCAGACTTGTTGAAGCTCATTTAAAAGCAAAAGATGTTCAGAGTAATGTTTTTAGGGTAATGTTTCCAGATTTCAGTGTGCATAAGAATCAGCTGGAGGACTTCCGGCCAAGATGGAGGCGTCCACAAACATGCTGCGTCTCCCTCCACAACTAAGAAGGAATACAACTACCTCAAAACTAGAAACAACCAGAAGTTCCAGAAAATCAAACTGTATGGAAGTCCAACAAACAAAGATATAAAGAAGAAATACTCATCCAGACAGGTAGGAGGGGCGGAGAGGACACAGTGTGTTGGCAGCAGCGGCAGGCAGGAGGAAAGTGCACAGTCACACATTTTAAAAAGTCAGGAGGGACACCTAGGAAGCATTCCCAGCTCCTGAACCGGACCTTGCAGCCCACGGTCCTAGCACTGGGGAAAATCAAGCCTCACTGCCTCTGACTGTGTAGACCAGTGGGGGTTGGTATGGAGGCAGAAACTGCCGGTCTCAGCGGAGTCTGCTTGTTTAAAGGGCCCCCACAGTCCTACATCTGCAGATCCACCCTCTCTGGGAACAACGGCCAGGGCAGCAGCTAGAGGGGCACCAGTCCAGTGCGGAAGTGGGAGAGGTGCCTGGAAAAGGGGCAAGTGCTGAGCAGCAGCATTGTTCCCTCTCGGACCCCTCCCCCATATACAGCGCCACAACACAGTGGAACAGGTCACCCATACTGATGAGTCCCTAAGGCTCCGCCCCTTACAACATAACAGGAGCGACAGCTCTACCTGTGACATGAAGGCAAACAAACATAGGAGCCTGTCAGAATGAGGAGACAGAGAAGTATGGCCCAAAAGGGGAAACGAATCAAGGTTCCAGTGGGAAAACCTAGCGATGAGGAGATAGCCAACCTAACAGATGAGGAGATGGACAACCTAACAGATGCAGAATTCAAAACACTGGTGATAAAAATGCTCACAGGCTTGACAGATATGCTTGAGTATGGCAAATGCATTAGAGAAGAAGTGAAGGCTATGCTAAGTGAAACAAAGGAAAATCCACACAAAACCAATGGTGAAGGGAAGGAAACCAGGGTTCAAATCAATGATTTGGAACATAAGGAAGAAAAAAACAGTCAAGCAGTGCAGAATGAGGAAGCAAGAATTGAAAAAAATGAGAAAAACTTCCCAAATTTTGTAAAGGAGATGGACCTACAGGTCTGGGAAGTACAGAGGGGCCCGGGTGATCTGGACCCAGAGGGGACTACACCAGGATGCATCATGACTGAGATGCCAAAGGTGAAAGATAAAGACAAGAGTCCTGGGGGCAGCAAGAGAGAGGTGGAGAGTTGCCTACAGGGGGGTTCCCTATAAGACTATCAGCTGATTTCTCGAGGACACTTTGCAGGCAGGAAGGGACTAGCAAGCAGTATTCAATGTGATGAAAAGCAAGAACTTACAACCAAGATTGCTCTATCCAGCAAAGCTATCATTTAGAATGGAAGGGCAGATGAAATGCTTCCTAGACAAGGTGAAGCTAAAGAAGTTCACCATCACTAAGCCATTATTATATGAAATGTCAAAGGGGCTTACTTAAGAAAAAGATCAAAACTATGAACACTAAAATGACAACGAACACACAACTATCAACAACTGAATCTAAAAAATAACAACAAAATCCAACTAAGCAAACCAGAATAGGAACAGAATCATAGGTATAGGAATCATTTGGAGGGTTATCAGCTGGGAGTGGAGAAGGGGAGAAATGGAGAAATGGTGCAGGGACTAAGAAGCATAATCGGTTGGTACAAAATAGATAGGGGGATGTTAAGAATAATATGGGAAAGGGCGAAGAACTTATATGCACGACCCATGGACATGAACTAAGGGGGGTCGGACTGCTGGAGGGGAGGGGGGGTACTGGGCAGAGAGGAGCAAAGGGGGAAAAAATTGGAACTACTGTAGCAACATAATCAATAAAATACACTTTTAAAAAAAGAGAGAGAATCAGGCAAATCACTGAAACACTCTCTGTGCTTCTCTTTTCTCAGCTACAGTGTGGCTAATAGTATCCAATGCTTGAGTATTAGACTGAAAAACGTACTGAGTGCATAATGCAGTGCCTGGCACACTACACACTTTCATTGACAGTGGTTACCACTATCATATTATTTTTATTGCTCATGTTTCTTTATCCTTATTTGGAATTGGTAGTTTTGGTCCTTGACTTGTACCCCAAGATTACCAAGCCAAGGGAGATACAGAAGGGAAAGAACAGGTCCCTCCCTGATGAAGGAATCTATAAATTTGGGAATACCAAACTAGAGAAGGAAGATAATCACTAATAATGAAGGTGAAAGAGGAAACCTAGCAAGAATCAATTGGGTGTTAGAGATAGGTATGTTAATTGAATAGAAAGCAGAAGAAGCCTCAGAAATATTCCAGGTAAATAAATGCACAGAAATCTCTCACTGGCATTTTAAAAAATTAAATAAAACATAGCTTTTCAGTGGCAACCTTGTTTCCATGGGGAGTTATTTTTCCAGATAGCATTAAAATTAGTTTCCTATCTTAAGCTGCACCTACTAGATCACTGAACATTTGTATTACTAAGTCTCTGGACTTAAAGTGCTTTCAATGTTAATTTTCCTCCTACTGTGCCCATCTGTTCTTTTTTTGTGGGCCCAGAGGATGCCAAAACTTAATAAATATTCAGTTCTCAAATTTTTTTATATTTTCATGTAAGCATTTATATCCACTAAGGAAAATTATAAGACTTTATGCAGAAACTTAACTCATACTTGATTTTCCTTTTCTCACTGTCCAAGTGGTCACTATTTTTATGGAAGACTAAAGAGTCACCATACATAGGAGAATCAAAAAAAAAAAAAAAAAAAAAGATTATAACTTTAAAAGGTACATTTGTCAGGGATGGTAAAGTGATAACAACTCTGAGATATCTCATTTATTCATATAATATTAGATACATCGTCGGCAGCCGTCCGTCTCGAGAGACGATGGTGTAGCTTCTTAAGAGTCTATCTGCACCGCCGAGAATGGCTGTGCAGTCCAACTCGGGAGTGACATGGTATCTGTCTCCTCCCGTGTTGAATCGACATCTTGTGATGACGCTGAAGCTACAGAGCCTGGGCAGGGTAATATGGAGGGTCTGCTGTTGCCCATGCAGCAGACCCCCCCTCTCTTCGCAGCTGAAGGGTCCAAGGGAAAGACGGAGTCGATACAGCTTGGCTTCAGGTGCGCCGCAGGAGTTGCCGGTGTTGACTACAACGTCAAACCGCCTTAGGGACTCCGGCTCCGGATTTTCTGTCGGGGTTTACTCCCTTAGCCTTTCCCCTGAAGAGGTATGCCGCAAGGCAGCGGAGGTTTTTTGGAGTCAGAGTTTTCCTTCTCTGATGTACCCTGACTGGAAGATCGAACCAGCGACACTTAGCTCGCAGGCCGACGCTCAATCCACTGAGCTAAACCAGCCAGGGCAATATTAGATATATAATTTATGAATTATCCAATGTTGTTGTGAACAGGGTCAGCTCAGGTAGAGGAAAGCATCAATGCCACTGCCTACTTCGTGACTGCTCATCAAGGTCAGCAGTGACCTTCTTCACAGGATGCATTTCACCTAGTGATGCTGTACCTCCACTCAAGTAGGTAGGGGCAATGGTGAGCTTGCTTTTCGTCATGACTACTTTCCCAGCCATGATATTAGGCTAGCTAGATTAAAATTATCCATACCTAAGTTCTCCTGGTGTTGTGTTAATACTTGACTAAAGAAACACTTGTTTTACTTTAAAAATCACAAGTTCAAAAACAAGCTAAAATGAGCACAGAAATGAATGTTTGCTACATTAAAAACACCATAAGCTGCAAACATAAATTCAAGGTATAAATATTACACACAACATGGCTACTTATAAAACTCCTTGGCAGGCAGAGGTCTGGAGGAAGGTGTTAGTTATTGGCAAGCTTAAAGCAGACTAAAAGAAAAAAAATAAAAGAAAAAAAATTACCTCAGCAGCTGCAATGCTGATGCATACTCCTCTGAATCCCATATGTTCTGTTCTAAACATGTGCAGTACAGCTCTCTGATCTGCAAGTGAACAGCACTTATGAGGAACCAAAAGTGATATACTAAAGTTTGTACACTACTAGTTTGACAAAATCCACATAAACGGTCAAGACAAAAAAAAATTAATGTTATTAAAAACAACCATTTCCCGGGCGGCGCACCAAAATAAAAACAAACAAAACAAAACAAAACAAAAAAAACAACCATTTTCTTTAAATGACAAAAGAACTGTCATAAATCACATGGATCAGGCTTTATAAAAACATCATTTACATATAAGCAAAATGAAACTATACTGGGATTGGGATTGGCTATTATCACTGGTCACTTTGCAATATGAAAATCATAAAAACAATACTGTGATTATTTCAAAGAAGGCTTAAAGGCAAGAAATCATCTTACGAACAAATCATTTTTACGTATTTATTCTCCAAACTTTTGAGTTAAGGATGCAAAGATTCAGGGATACAAAATCCTTTCATTAACATCCACTGTACAGATGGTTTACGGCATGTATGACATAAAGGCCAGCAGAGTAATTTTGCAAGGAGCAGAAGCACGGCTTCTCTTTTCGCTCTTGGTACAACGCAAGGTGAACCATAAAGTGTTCTCAAACAGAATTTTTCCATTTCACTAAGGTGGAGAATCAGCTCTCAGGTCAAATGATAAAAAGTATTAGAGAGAGAACTTTAAAATGCCTTAGCACAAATACATTGTAGGAGAAGCAACACAATGGGGATTCATGTGGTTGTTTCTAGCTGTGGCCATCAGAACAAAAAATACTGTTTCAATTACCAGTAATGTGTACAGCTGGATGGATTTAAATTATACACTCACTTCATTTTAAGTTCTGATGCCTGAATGCTACTGAAATCAAAACAAGAAACTACCAGTATTCTGACTTCATAGATTACAAATGAGGAAATTTGGGTTACCTGTCGACCCAATGGGTACTTGGGAAGAGAAGAAGTGAACTGATGAAGACATCTCAAAACCAGAAAGTAATTTGTATGGTAAACATGCAGGTTTTCTAGTAATGATTGTGTTTCCTCCTAAAAATCACAGAATACATATGTAAGCCAAAATTTTTTTAAAATAATAAATCTACTTCATGGATATATATAATTTCTGAAAAATTGAAAAGAAATGATTCAGAATTACAAATTATCCTCCTTAATTCTGAGGATTTTTAATGTACACAAAATCCAGAATAAAAGTATAGGTATTTTTTATTTAGCATCAAGTCTGTTGATATTTCACACACACCAAAATTAATACTGTGATTTAATTTCCTCTTATCTACAGTATTGCCACAATAACTTAACCCCCTAAAATACAAGTGTGCAAAGAAACACCTTGTTGGATACCTGCCTATGCTTGTCACGTGTGCCACGTGCAAAGTAGGCCCATTACCCTCTATTTTATTGGCATCAGAAGAGTGAGGAGACGACCAATACCAACATAATTAAGAGTTGTTGAGGTTCCACTTGTAATGTATGCTTTTCTTAAAGTACTGCTAGCGTTGTGCTTGAAAGGGAAGAAAATACTGTAGAAGTAACACCACAGGTGATTCTGTCTTTTGTTGAGCACCTCCAATATGTACAGGTTTTATTTATTTACTTTACCAATTAATAAATAGTGAAAAAGAGAAATCTAAAACCAACAAGCTTTATAATTTAGAATCCAACATGTACGATGTAAGAGATAGTGTTCTTAAGAAACCCATGTGATGACTAACATTACAAATCAATTTCAGAAGGTTTTTTGGGGGAAGGGAGGTTGAAGAAAAGAAACATATTTTCTAGAACCTTCTGAAATAGTTTAAAAACGATTTTAAAACACTGCATCCCAGGTCTCAAATATTTTCATAATTGCTTACTTCTTAAGAGGATTACAATCTGTGACATGGTCTTAAATTTTTTTTCTCTCTTCTAAGTCAAATAAAAGACTTTAACTACTGGGCTTTTTTTTTTCCTCCGGTAACATCCTGCAGATACCTATTAATTTTAGCAGCCGACTATGCAGAAAATAACACCTCAGGTATCAATAAATTCAAGCAAATCTAATCTATATAAAGCAACAAATCTGAGATATTTTCCTGAACTCTAAATCACTGAGAAATCAACTCCTTGTTCAGCAATCTATGGGTCATTACCTGAAAGGCCGGGGCAAATCAAAGAAAAGTTTTTAATATCAAAATGTTTTTCCTCCCAGTATTTTAGTTCGTTGGTAGTTTCAAAAATCTAGGTCTCCCATCATCAGTACACACGGCATTTTAACCACCACTGGGAGACCATGCTTTAATTATATGCTGACTGCAAGCCATTGATTTTCAACCAGGGTGCCGCAAGAATTTTTAAGACACACAATACTGTACCTGACTATTTAGTCAGGGGCACTGACCTCTTTTACCTTATATTGTCAAATAAAAAATGACAACACAACAATAGCCATCTGGTGTGAATGAATCAAAATTATACCTATTTTTTTCTCAGACTGGCAAAAAATATATTTTTGAGGTACCGCAGTATTTTAGTAATTAGTCTGTATGCCATGAGATGAACAAGATTGAAAATCGCTGCTATAAGCTATAACATAGAAATTGCATAAAGTCAGTAATTGCTTCCCTTAATGAGTACTTCAAGAGCTTTTAAACCAGGGGGAACATTCTGGAGAAAAATGAACCTGTTACTGAATGATAATCATACTTTATGCTACTTGCACCAATTATTACTTTTACTCTGTGGAGTAACTATGTACAAATCACTGAGTGATACAGTAGAAATGAATAACATCTTCCCCAAATATACTTGGATGAGAAGAAAATAAATATTTTACACAGAATGGGCAACATTGCACACACAAGGAACTGTGCTTGGAGTGTGAGATGACAGGTATGAACCTGTTTTCCTCCCAGATGGTTTTAGTTCTTCTTTACTTCTCAATGTGTGATTACATCCCTGTGTTGAGTGGAATTCTAGCATTTAAAAAAAACGTTGTTTGTTCATATAACATGGCCAACTATTTCATCTGATGCTCAACTAAGGAAAAATAGATTTCTGGTTCCAACACTGGAAGTAAAATTGGCTATGCTGGACTTAATAGGAGGATATCTGTTACACATTTCTAAGGGAATTACGAGAGTAATTTTGACCATTCCAGATCTTTCCTTATGTGCTGACTTTAGAACCTAATCACCACATAAGATTACACTGTTATTTATATCTATGTTTTCAGCTGCAGTACAAAATATCACAAATGATTAACTTCACTTTTTTCATGTAATCTGTTCTAAGTTTGTCAATTTTTAAGTTATTTGTCTTACAAAGATACATATCTGGAAATGCCTTTACCTATCAAGGCCAACAATTCCTGATGCACTTTATGAATACTTTAATAAACTCCAGCCTGTAAAAGGTGTTAATGTATGAGAAAATGTCCATAGCAGCATCACACTATGAACATGCAAAAACAAAGCCTATTGAAAAAGTAACCCTGCTTTCCCATATTTAAATTTTTCCTCCAGCATCTTTTCTATACACTAGTCACAGCTGCCATTGTTTTATTTCATACTTGCATTTAGGATGATTCTTTTCAACAGAGATACACCTTGCCTAGGAATATTATTTATTGCCCAAAGAAATATGGTGAGACATGCTTTCTTCCATTATTGAAACATGAACATCTCTTGGTCTTTACTAGTGTTTGATGTAGATACCGGAAGAGAAATATTTCTCTACTAAAAGAAAAACAGAGCAAATACATAACAGCCTCCTTACTCTTCCTCAAACATGCCAGACATGCTCCAACCTCAGGTCCTTTCCACTTGCTGTCACTCTGCTTGGAATTCTTTTCCTCCAGGTTTCCGCATGGCAAGCTCTGTAATTTTAGGTCTTCACTAAAATTTATGTTATTTAAAATTTCAATCCCACTCCCATAAACACCAAACTTCATATTCCCTTTTTCTCCTTCATTTTCTCCTTAACAGTTATCACTGGTATTTTTACCTGTTTAATATGGTAGTATGTAAGCTCCATAAAGACAGGGGTTTTTCGTCTGTTTTTTCACCTGTGTATTCTCAGCACCTAGATTAATGCCTTGCAAACAAAGTAGGCACTCAAAAAATACTTGTTGAATAAATAAGGAAGTACATTAATGAAGGCCAACACTCAGTCCTCTTTTATATAAGAGTAACTGCTTGCTGTCTTGCTGGATGTGGGCCAAATTTACTAATTTTCCAAAAGAAGACAAAAGTTGGAATTTGTAATGTAAATTTTCTCAATTTGTAAATGTTGACTCAGATTTTCAAAAAAACATGGAACTAAAAAAACATATTCATATTGGTCTGTGGGTTGCCAGTCAATGTGTAATATACCCTTTAAAATCAGCTGTCTCCAATCACAGCAGTCCTATCATTCATTCAAAAATTATTCATGGGCTTCTAGTCAAGATGCAGGCATAGGTAGACATGCTTTCCCTCCTCACCCAACAAGAAGAATTAAGACTTACCTCAAAATAGTAACACCCAGAACTGCCAAAAAATTGAACCGTATGCAAGTCCAACAACCAAGGATTTTAAGAAGCCACATTCATCTAGACAGGTGGTGGGGTGGAGATGTAGAGCTGGGCTGGAATGGTGAAGAGATGCAGGGTGGCGCGGAGAGGGGACAGTGACTGAACAGGCCACCCCCTCTCTGCTCCACATGTGGTGGGTAAAAATCAGGAGGTATACATTGGGGGCAAATGATCAAGCCCCAGGCCAGACAGCACAGCCCAGGGTGCCAGCGCTAGGAAGATAAAGCCCCATGACCTCTGGCTGTAAAAACCAGTGGGGGTTGGGGCGGTGAAAGAAACTGCCAGTTTCTTAGGAGTCCTTTTAAGGGGCCCGCAGGGATTTAGAACATATGCAAACCTACCCATTCTGGCATTCACCACTAGGACAACAGCTGGAAGGGCACCAGCCACATATGGGAAGTAGATGAAGTGACTGGGAATGGGGATAGCATCAGGCAAACCTTCAGGAGCCAGATAGTGGCAATGCCCTCTCTGAGCCCTCCCTCCCACACACAGACACAAAGAAATCTAAATATTATTTGGTTAAACTTCGTTTAAGGGTTTGAAAGCTACTGAGTCATCAAAGTTTCAAATTAATGGGAGCTGTGTAAGCTTATTTTGCTTAAACTTAGTAAACTTGATTGTTGTCAATCAACAATTAAGAACTGCCACTGTATCCAGTTGCACTGTAGAGTTGCTCAAGGGATCAACTATTTAGAAAGGAGAAAACGCAGTCTTTTATCTTTCATCAGCTGTAAATGCCCTTCTAACATGCCACCTTAAACTTCCTAGTGAATTTTCTACAAATGTATATGGTTTAGTCAGGTAAAAAAATTGTTTTTAAAGATTTTATTTATTTTTAGAGAGAGAGGAAGGAAGGAGGAAAGAGAGCGAGAGAAGCATCAATGGATTGTCTCTTGAATGTACCCCAACCGGGGACTCAACCCACAATCGAGGCATGTGCCCAAATGGGAAAGCGAACCAGTGACCTTTTGCTTTGAGGTACTATGCCCAATCAACTGAGCCACACCAGTCAGGGCAGTCAGCTGAATTTTTAAATTTAAAAGTACGCTCTCAAAAAGCCCAGTCCTTAAGTTAAAAAACGGAAAGTTCGGATATAGTTTTAAGGCAGTATTTAGTAAACTAAAGGTCCATAATTTTAAGGGAGTTGAAGGTTTTTTAAAACATCTTGAGTCCAGTCAGAGGATAATTAAGATGAATCATTTGCTTATACTGGAATTTCATAGATTAGTTCTATACTTAAGAAAATAAGGTAATGGAAAGATAAACATTTCCTTCTAGAGAGTCAATCTAGTTCAGTGGTTCTCACAAAACGGTCTCTAGTCCAATAGTATCAGCATTATGTGGAACCCTGCTAGAAATGAAGAGCTATAAAATCAGAAACTCTGGGGATTGAGCCCAGAAATCTGTTTTAACAGACCTTTGAAGTGATTTTGATTTGTGAACCACTGGTTTTGTTCATCAGAGTAGAGAGAAAGTATATTTTTAGGGCAGACACAGTCCAGACATAAAAAGTAAACATTTCTCTGGAATGTATTTTGAGGTCTATGTCTTAGAAATCTGAGTGTAGAAATCAAGTACAAAATAATAATCTCTAATAGTAGGCATGTCTATATAACTATATAATCTATATGACTATATAACAGATTATAGTATATAAAGCAGAATATATAAGGTTGTATTCATATCGATCTTTTTATCAATAGTGAAAAATAAATAGTAATAATATGATTTACATTTATAAAAGTTTTAGTTATATTTGTTTTTAACTCACTCTCACTCACTTTCACTTACTGAGCAGACTTTATCACTAAACCTATGAGAAAACTGTACCAGGAATTAAGACCCAATTTTATAGATAAGAAAACAGAGGCTTAAAATGGAGTGAAAAGAGCCTCTTCAACAAATGGTACTGGGAGAACTGGACAAGAACATGCAAAAAACTGAAACTAGACTACCAACTTACACCATACACCAGAATAAACTCAAGACAGATCAAAGACTTAATCCATTGAGTGCCAATGTCGCTGTGAACAATGCTAACACAAATTTTCCCAAAAGTGCCAGCACTGCTCCCAGCGACTCTTATCGATGGCTATAAATGTAAATAACAACAGGATAATTCGTATTTTATGTTTTGTTCTCTTTTTTTTTGTACTTCAGGTTATATATTGATATAACTTTTTTCATGCTGATCCAAATTTTGAATTTTTATGCTTGTTCAAATACTGACATATTAATTCTAATTTTTACTTAGATTTTAAATGGTTCTTTTAATTTCATTCATCTTTGCAATAATCGTTGAAACTCTATGCAGTGTGCGTGATAAGGAAGCTTTTGCAAATGGACATTTTCACTGCTCCACGATATTGCATTAGCATTTTTTCCGGTGTCGCAGCACAGTAGGTTTATTGCTCTCATGATGGAAACACGGAGAGTCCTTGAGACATTTGACCACTTCATGTGGAGAGATAGGAACCTGAATATGGATATGATATAGAGGGAACCTTATACCATCTTACAATGAGTCAGTCTTTCCGATGAGGGGACAATGTTTACTGAGGAAATGCGAAGTGCTGCGTCTTAGGTTCATTTCATCAGCAATGGAATCATGGAGCATCCTTGAAAATGTGACCCCCTCATCTGGAGAGATAAAGACCTGATATCCTCTGACAATGAGTCAGCCTTTCTGAATGAGGGGAATGTTATTTACTGCAAAAATACAAAGTGCTGCATTGGTTCTCAGGGTATCCCTCTAGTAGGTTGTAAACATAATGAAGTTTAGTCTCTCTCTGCATCGAAGCAGATTTGGATATCACCACTGCCCAATACTGTTTGCTGTAAATGCACACTTTCTTCTGCTTTGAATAAAAAGTATCAAAAGTTGGTATTCTCTGGGTAAAGTGATATTCTTATCATACTAAAGTGGATCATTTTTTTGTGCTGCAAGAGCAAGACTACTTTTGAGAGTCGTAGATGAAGAAAAGGATTCAGTTGAACTTTGGCCAGGGAGTGATCTTATACGATCCTTACGGCCAGTATTCATTCACTTTGTGCCTGTGCTTTTTTATATTGAAAAGACATTTATAGAAGAACTGAAAATGAGTGCCCCAACGAAGAGAAAGGAAACTTTGCATGAAGAAGAAATTTCTAAATTGATCAGCGATGAATCGAGTGACAGTGATTTTGTGATAAGTGACCTTGAAAGCAGTGCATCTGAAGATGAAGTAAGTGTAGATGAAAGTGAACCATCTTCTTCTGAAAGTGATGCTAGTGAAAGCTGTTGGGTTGAGAGGGATGCAGATGGGCAGGACACAACACAACTTCAACATCAGTTTGTAGAGCTTCCAGGTATGAAGCATGCCCCACCGACTCATTCTAAGCCAATTGCTTATTTTTATCTCTTCTTCACTGAAGTGCTGCTAAAGCTGATGGTCACCGACACCAACAGATATGCACAACAGCACCTTCAGTCACACAAAAACGTATCCCCTAATTCTAGAGTGAGTTCTTAGAAACCAATGACAGTTGCAGAAATAAAAGCTTTTATAGCTTGTATACTGAACATGGGCATAATTATTAAATCAAGCATGTACAGCTACTGGTCGAAAAAAATAATCTTTGTCAACTCCTAGGTTCCAACACATGTTCCCTTGTAACCACTTTCAGTTATTGCTGAGGTTTTTTCATCTTGTAGACAATTCCAAAATCCCTACTCCTGATGATCCATCTTATGACCCATGTGCTAAATTTCAGCCAATAGTTGATCACGCCGATCATATCTTTTGGCATTACTATACTCCCCAACAACAATTGAGCACTGATGAGAGTTTGGTTGGTACCAAAAGTCACAGCAGATTATTGTAGTACTTGCCAAATAAACACCATCATCACTGGGGAGTAAAATTTTGGATAATGTGTGATGCATTCTCAAATTACTGTCTTGTATTCTATGCTTACCTTGGAGCAAAAAGTAATACAAATATGGAGTGAAAAAACATGGTTTGGCCTATACTGTAGTAACTAAATTGCTTACCATAGGAAATTATACGAGTAAAGGTTACCACATCTTTTGCAACAATTTTTTTAGTTCGATTCCCCTGGCTAGGTACCTCTACTCAGTAGGGACATACATTACAGGAACACTTCATGGGAATTGAATATTTCTCCCTCACCAGATTCTACAAAAGTTCAATGTGAGAGAGGTAAGATTTTTTAGAAATGCCTTCCTGTTACTGTGTGGATTTAGGAAAAATAAATCTCAAAGAAAGCAGGTATTGCTCCTTAGTTCTTATTCAGGTCCAACAGTGTCAAACATAGCATCAAAAAGAAATATGACACCAATTTCCAAGCAGATATCATATTGGAATACAAACGATACAGGGGAGGCACAGACACATCTGATATAATGCTTTATGTGCATTTGGATGAAAGAAGAACACTAAGGTACTGGAAGAAGGTTGTGTTCAAGGTATTATCAAGAATGCTGCTGAATGCATACATTCTTTATAAGGAAAATTTTTTAGGTGGGAATACACCAATGTCTCGATTGAACTTTAACAACTCCATAACAGAAGAGCTTGCCAGAAAATGGCATGAGGTTAGAGACGCTGTTAACAAATCCAGCAATGAAGAAAATTCTCCAGATCCCTCTCACATATATGGCATAAAGATGCTTCCAGAAAGAAAGCTAAGATTGTGTAAGGAATGCTCAACACCAGAAAGAAAAATCAGATCAAGAACAGTACGTGAGATGTGACAAAGGGCTGCACCCAAGATGTGTCAATAGCCACAAATGTTAATATATAAACATTTTACTATTATTGTATTGTTTTTGCATTTCATTTTTGTTTATAAACTGTTTTTCATTGTTGATATCTATTGATATATGCCTCTAGTGTGAATGCCGTGGTGTTCATTTTTTTTGTACATTACAAAGCGTTTTTTTCCCAAAGATTTATGCAATATTTGGCATACTTCTTGCTTGTTATCCATGTTGCTATGTGTTTTTTCAAATGATAATCATAGGTTTTATATTATGCCATATATTATACTTCAAAAGCCATATTGAAGGAATTTCTTTTCTAAAATTGTTATAATAAAATTTTAATGCAATAATTTTTTTGCTAAATTACGTCAAAGAACACTGCTTACAAAAGAAGAGTGTATTTACTACATGTCATGAAATTTTCAGCAAATTATTATGAATTAATAATGTTTTTATAGACATTTTTCATAAACTGCATTTCTCAGCAAAATAGCCTGGCATTTCTCACATGAATTTTAGCTATTACACATGGCACTCAAAGGGCTAGATGTAAGCCGTGACACCATAAAAGTCCTAAAGGAAAACATAGGTAGAAAAATTTCAGATATCCCATGTAGCGATATTTTCACCAATATATCTCCTAGGACAAAGGAAATAAAGGGAAGAATAAACAAATGGGAATATATGAAACTAAAGAGTTTCTGCTCAGCAAAAGAAAACATCAGCAAGATGAAAAGAGAACCAACTGCATGGGAAAACATATTTGCCAATGATACCTCAGATAAGGAATTGATCTCCAAAATATACAAAGAACTTATAAGACTCAATACCAAGAAGACAGACAATCCAATTAAAAAAATGGGCAAAGGACCTGAACACTTCTCCAAAGAGGACATACAGAAGGTCCACAGACACATGAAAAAATGCTCAACATCACTAGCCATCAGAGATGCAAATAAAAACCGCAATGAGATACCACCTCACACCAGTCAGAATGGCCATCATCAACAAATCAACAAACAGCAAGTGCTGGCGAGGATGTGGAGAAAAGGGAACCCTAGTGCCCTGTTGGTGGGAATGCAGACTGGTGCAGCCACTATGGAAAACAGTATGAAATTTCCTCAAAACACTAAAAATGGAACTGCCTTTTGATCCAGCAAATCCATTGATAGGATTATACCCAAAGAACCCTGAAACACAAATTCAAAAGAACCTATGCACCCCTATGTTCACACAGCGCTATTCACAATAGCAAAGTGCTGGAAATAGCCTAAGTGCCCACCAGTAGATGGGTAGATTAAAAAACTGTGGTACATTTACACCATGGAATACTATGCAGCAGAAAGAAAGAACTCCTACCATCTGCAACAACATGGATGGAACTGGAGAGTATTATGTTTAGCAAAATAAGCCAGGCAGCGAAAGACAAATACCATATGATATTACCTAATACAGGACACTAATGAACAACACAAACAAACGAGCAAAACGGAACCAGAGGCAAGTAAACAAGGAGGAGACTGACAGTGACCAGGGGGGTGGGGATAGAGGATAAGAGGGGAAAGAAAGGAAAGGATCTAGTCAGGGAACTAGTATGAATGACCCATAGGCATGGACAACAGGGTGGGGACTGACTGTGGGAAAAGGGGTGGGTGAATTGGGGGTGGGGGGGAGCAATAGGCGAAAAAGTGGGACAACTGTAATAGAAAAAGCAATAAATAAATTTTTAAAAAAAGGAAAATAGAGGCTTAAATAGGGTAAGTGAGTTTTTCTTTTTAAAGATTTTATTTATTTATTTTTAGAGAGGGAGTAACAGAGGGAGAATGAGAGGAAGAGAAACATCAGTGTGTGCCTGCCTCTTGCGTACCCCCAACTGGGGACGTGGCCCGCAACCCAGGCATGTGCCCAGACTGGGAACTGAACAGGTGACCCTTTGGTTCACAGACTGGCATTCAGTCCACTGACCAACACCAGCCAGGGCTAAGTGATTTTCTTGAGTACACATGGCTCTTGAGAAGCTGGAGTTCAAATGCAAATTTCTGAGTTCAAGATAAGGATTTTTCCCTGTATTATGCAGCACCGTATTATAATGTAAAGTTTTTTCCAATTTTTTAAATTGTGGTAAAATACACATAAAATTAATTTTTACGTATTTTAAAACAAAATTATTAAAATATTGAAATATTCAAAGATACCTTCACTCTACACTAGAGAAATCAACAGACATATTAATTTTTATTTCACAGACATCTTCTGTCCTTTGAATTCAGCAGGTAGCCTGCAGATAACTTTTTCAGGGTAAGGTTACAAATCTTTGTGCTCCTTCATATTTCCCACTGTGTAAGTCTTAAGAAAATATGCCTTTAAGTGACAAAACATAAAATCCTAAAATGAATATGACAAAGATAACAAACAGGCTGATAAATGCAACAAGAACAAGCACAGTAGAAATAAATGCTTAGAAAATACACAAACAGTTACTGAGAAGCAAAGATTAGTGTCAGCCTATTTTTACAACAGACTAGACTAGACATTCTCTCCCTTTGTCATCTCAGTGGTTAACCCTTTGAGAGCCATGTGCAATTCAAAATTTGGATCAACATGAGAAAAAGTTATATCAATATACAACCTGAGGTACAAAATAAGAGAACAAAACACAAAATACAAATTATTCCATTGTTATTTACATTTATAGCCATCGAAAAAAGAGTTAACTGGGAGCAATGCTGGCACTTTTGGAAAAATTTGTCAGTGCCTTTCACAGCAACATTGGCACTCAAAGGGTTAAAGATACTCTAAAAAATCTATTCCTGACTTCTGAAAAGATACTCTTGAGGGAAAGTTCTATCAGGAAATGCTCACTCATCAGAGAGCTAATCTATCTCCCCTTAAGACTTCAGTAAATATGCACACATCCTTTTCCAGTGGTTCTTAAAAGTGCTCTCTACCAAAATAACCTCCATTAGGGTTTGAGGACTTCATATACTGCTCTGAAAAGGTTACAGAGATTATTAAAACTCAATCTAGAGGCAATTTTATATTAAGGCCCAGTGGATTCTGCATTAGAAATAATGTTTAATAAGAAGCCATTCTCCATTGTAATGTTATACGTTAACTGTACCTCAAAATAAAGCTATTCTTAGTATTTTTTTTGAGAATTTTCAAAAAGGAGGTAAATCAGTATTTAGAACTGTACAGAACGCATGCCCTCTAGGAACTAAAATTCTTTTATTCAAAATTTTAAACTAATACGTTATCAGCAAAGCTCATACGTAGCACCAGGGCTTAACTTAGATGTCATCTTAATTTTATCATAATTTTCTAACAACATTTTCCTAAAAAAGGCATTAAAATTATAAAAATAGCCCTGGCTCCTGTGGCTCAGTGGATTGAGCATCAGCCTGCGAACCAAGTGTCGCTGGTTCAATTCCCAGTCAGGGCACATAACTAGGTTGCACATCAGGTCCCCAGTTGGAGGTGCGAGTGAGAGGCAACCACACAGTAATGTTTCTCTCCCTCTCTTTCTCTTTTCCCCTCTCTCTAAAAAATAAATAAACAATTATTTAAAAAAATAAATGTGACATTATGAATTTCTTATTGTCCATCGGTAAGAGACTCATTA
This sequence comes from Furipterus horrens, assembly GCF_987537825.1. Classification (NCBI taxonomy): domain Eukaryota; kingdom Metazoa; phylum Chordata; class Mammalia; order Chiroptera; family Furipteridae; genus Furipterus; species Furipterus horrens. Next base: position 131,511,749 of record NW_028327176.1, on the reverse strand, counting down.
AATAAAATAAAGGTCCATTCATTCAATAAAGACATTATGCCAATTTTTAGTACTGATATGTAATGATTTCCAAGATTAGGTGCAAAACAAAACAGGTACAGAATAGTGTACATAATACACTCATTTCTGTAAGACTGGGGAGGAAACCCCCATAATATATATAATTACTGTATATGTGTAGAATATCTCTAGAATGATATGTAAGAAACTAGTAACACTGGCTGTATCCAGGGAGGGAAAGAGGGCAGTTGGAGGATAAAGGTGGGAGGGAGTCTTTTAACTGTATATTACCTTTGCCTTTTGAATTATGTCATGTTCAAGTATTATTTTTGAAAGAAAGAAAAAAAAAAAACCTCCCTCATTTGATATTCCCTAAGTTATATGGCCAGTTCATAATGTCTTAAGCTCATTACTTCTTTCCTGGCATTATATTATCAATATATAACATTTTATCAAATCAGTATCCACTTACCAGTGGGTCCCTAAACTACATGGCTTCTACGCTTTTATTTATGACTACCTTTAAAAGGACATTAAAATGAAATTGCCTGCAGATTCCAAAACTGTCATGTGGAAAGAAATCTGAGATCTAAAAGTGTTTTCGAAATAGACCATAGGAGAAACCTAATGTTCTAGTTATTATTTTACTCAATAAAAAGTCTTATCTCTTAGATGAGGTTTTGTGTCATCTTTAACAGTCACATTCCTATATGATTACCAAGACCTACTACTTCATTCTGCAAAGCATATTAGGATGTACAGATATGTTTTATAAAATTAACTCAATAAATATTATGTGCATATTTTTTATAAAGAAAACAAGAGATTAAAACTGAATAACTACATCCACACTCCTACCTTTAAAAATCTCTCATTGGTCAACAGTGCAACTTGATTTTCTGCAGCCTGCTTTTCCACGTACCTAAAATATTTACCATACCATACACAAAAAGAGATAATAAAATATTCTAAATATTTGACTAGCATATGGGGAAAAAGAAATACCCAGATTGGTGGTCACATTCGTTCATTTCTTCTCAACAATAAATTTAAGGTGACAGTCATGGTTTACAGTAACTTTAACTCCTAAAGTGGGCTACAGTTCAGTCTCGGGGATCTAATCATAAACAAAGAACAGAAACTCCAGAAATAAATGTTATTTATAAAAAGTAACTCTGGAAAAGCTGTACATTATGTCCCCTTGTAAAAATATTTTTCTTTATGCTGAATTTTCAAATCCAATGAAGAAATCTCACAATTAAAAAGAGAAGGTTTTAATATGATCTAAAAAATTAAAAGGTTAATTTTCCTATCTCCTCTTCAAAAATAACTGGATCTGAGATCCTTTGTTTTGCCCCAACTCTATTATAAGATATGTTAAATATGTACTTCTTTTTTTACCTTCTAAATGATGGAAGACGTCGGATGTTTTCACATTGATTATCTGATAAAAAACTTATTCTTCTCTTGGCTTCTGGGAGATCACAGCACAGAACACTGAGGGGCTGGGAATAGAAATGTTCTAGTAGAGAAAGCTGAAAAAAATGTAAAGATTAAATATATTTGTTATATTTTGGCAGTAAATCTGATCAATTTTAAGGTGTTTTTTTTTTTTTAAACAGCAGAGGTATTTATGACACAAATATACTTAATAATGTGACAATAACTGCAAACAGTACATTAATGGCTACATACCTAAGGCTCCCATTTTGTGGACAAGGTCAGAATATTATAATATCTTAAGTATAAACTAAAAGAAACTAATATAAATGGGTAAATTAGCTATTTTCAGAAGTAACCCACTTACAATAACAGAACAATAAATGTGGTAGTGATGGGAATGGGGTTCTAATTGATGCCCCAAAACTCGTAAGAAAATACCAATCTAAAGTCAGTGTAAAAAGTGGTCTGCTAAATAAATAAAATTGTTATAATGGTAGAAGCTTTGCCTACTGATAAAAAGAATAATAAAAAATGAGGATGGCTAAAGAAAATGTATCTTTTTAAATTCAGTTTTACTTCTTGGAGGAACACAGTCGTCGTCGGCAGCCGTCCGTCTCGAGAGACGATGGTGTAGCTTCTTAAGAGTCTATCTGCACCGCCGAGAATGACTGTGCAGTCCGACTCGGGAGTGACACGGTATCTGTCTCCTCCCGTGTTGAATCGACATCTTGCGATGACGCTGGAGTGTCCTCTCCAGTGAAGCTGAAGCTACAGAGCCTGGGCAGGGTGATATGGAGGGTCTGCTGTTGCCCATGCAGCAGACCCCCCCTCTCTTCGCAGCTGAAGGGTCCAAGGGAAAGACGGAGTCAATACAGCTTGGCTTCAGGTGCGCCGCAGGAGTTGCCGGTGTTGACTACAACGTCAAACCGCCTTAGGGACTCCGGCTCCGGATTTTCTGTCGGGGTTTACTCCCTTAGCCTTTCCCCTGAAGAGGTATGCCGCAAGGCAGCGGAGGTTTTCTGGAGTCAGAGTTTTCCTTCTCTGATGTACAGTATCGGATAGATATGAGATTCTAGTAACTTAGAATGCTGTAGTCTCCATAGTATAAGGGAGAATGACTTTCCAGATTCTACCATAACTGGTAAGATATATCCCCTAACTCTCCAAATGTTAAAAGCTTTGACTCTAAGCAACCTTCTCATGATCAGTTTGGTTTTTCCAGATACCTTGATACTGGAGTGACAGTCCCTACATAATAGATAAAACACATTTTGATCACTGAAAAGTATCATTCCCCATCCCAAATTAATAAATTAACATGCTAAGTTTACATATCATCCTTAAGGTATTTGAGCTTGATCCTTCCTGGGTAAACTAACAATGAATTTCTGAGCCTACAGAGGTGAGGATCAGAAACCCAAGGCTAGAGGAAATCCCCCAAAATAGTCCCTTCTGGAGGAAGTGTAAGGCTGTAAGGCAAGGGGCCAGCCTAACTTAGAAACAAGTACAAATTAGAAAGCGACTATTCATGCCAAGTGTTAAATTATCTTTGACCATATCAATGTAATCTGATTTCTTACTTATATTTTCCAATTAAACTAATGTGATAATACTTATTCTAAGATTAACACCACTTCTTAAGCATATGAAAAACAAAAATCAAACATGATAAGGAACTTCCTGGGGAGGAGGAATGTGGGCAAGTCACATGAGCTAGAGTAGAGCTATGAAGGAGATAAGAATCCAATATCACTTAACTATTTTGTCCAAGGGCATTCTCAATATCTGGGTCAATTAATGAGTTGGTTAACATATCCACCTAATGTGGGAAGGACTTAAACATATGCAGAATGATCATATACCCTATTGTCCCTGGTACAGAAATCAGGACTTACACACATTTCACACTGATTTGGAAAACTGGACAAATGGATTCTAAATGTTCTGCCACTTATTAACTATGTGAACTTGGCCAAGCTACTTAACCTAAGCCTGCTTTTTCATGTGCAAAACTGAGGATAATACATATTAATGAAACAAAGGAAATACTTAGTAAAGCGTCTAGAACAAAGGAGGTGCTTAGTCAATTACCAGAAACCTATAAAATCATCCAATCTGATTCCCCTTATTTTACAGATGAGAAAAATGAGACCCAGAGAGATTAAGTAACTCGGTTAATGTTCTTCTCTTCACTCACTTTTTCAATGGTATTTAAGACTACAGTTTGTATTTCCTAAAACTATTTATTCCATTGACTTCAGTGATATTCTGCTTTCTATTAGTTTTCCTTTTTGTTTTTAGTCTCCTTTCCTATTGTTCACTCTTATATGTCAGTTTGCCTAACCCTTAGTGCTTTCCTCACTCCTCTGCTTTGCCTCATCCTCATTACATGACTTCAACTACTACCTTTTAATGATAATCCTAAATATTTCCGGTCCAGGTCTTTCTCCTCAGTGCCAAATCTTTATATCCAACACACCCTAAATTAACCCTATTCCAAAGAAAGTCACCCTTTTCTAACAAACTGGCTTTGATTTATATGTTAACATGTACACTTAATAAATGGTACCAACCTCCAAACCATCTGCCAGACTAGAACCTTTGTATCTGTCACTTATGCTCCTCTCTTACACATCCTATCATCCCCTTAGTCACCATGTTGTTGATTCTATCTCATCCTAAAATTGGTTTCCTCCACTCTAGTCCCACTACCTTAGTTTAGTCTTTGTCATATTATGTCTACATTATTGCAATAGCCCTCTGATACACCTGGCTCCCTCTACTGTTGCCTTTACTTGGAATGTTCTTCTAATTCTGACCTGGACAGCTCTTCTGCCTTAGGATACACTTCTAGTCTCCTACAAAATCTCCAGGAACGTTTCTTTCAGAGCACTGACTCAGAACTATGAATGCAGGTTTATTCTTCTGCCTCCTTCATTAAGCAATGAGCAACTGGAAGGCAGACATTTTTTTGTCCCCTGTTCTCCAGGGCTCAACATACATAGTGTTTGGTTTTCAGTAGGCTCTTGATAAATACTTATGGGTAAATAAGTCATCATCGTCATCGGCAGCCGTCCGTCTCGAGAGACGATGGCGTAGCTTCTTGAGAGTCTACCTGCACCGCCGAGAATGGCTGTGCAGTCCGACTCGGGAGTGACAATCCCTGCCGCACTTGTTACAGGTGAAGGCAGATGGCTGTTGTTGCTGCTGTTGACGCTGCTTCCGCCTCGATCTTTTCTGGACCGCCTCCTCGTTGCGCGCAGCCTCTGCGCGTGACGTACCTTGCCTGACCGCGAGCCTCCAGGCTAGGCGGTCATCTGCTTGAACTTCCCATGTGTTGAGATTGATGGAGCATTGTGTCATGTCCTTTTTGCAGATGTCTTTGAACCGCAGTTTTGGGCGCCCTGTCATCCTCTGGCCTTCTGCTAGCTCGCCATAGAGGAGGTCTTTGGGAATACGGCCTGCATCCATTCTTTTGACATGGCCAAGCCACCTGAGGCGTCTCTCAATAAGAACTGCATGCAAACTGCTCATGTTGGCTCGCTTCACCACCTCGGTGTTGGGAACCTTATCCTGCCAGGCGACATGCAGGACGCGTCGCAGGCACCTCATGTGGAAGCTGTTGAGTTTCCTTTCGTGCCTTGTGTAGGTGGTCCACATCTCGCTGCCATAGAGGAGAGTGCTGAGTACGCAGGCTTGGTAGATGCGCAGTCTGGTTTTCTCAGTGAGGCTGGAATTGTTCCACACTCGCCAGTTCAGTTCGGCCATAACTGTGGCTGCCCTGGCGATTCTCCGGTTGACCTCCAAGTCAACTGACAGAGAGCTCGAAATGGTGGACCCGAGGTAAGTGAAGTCGTTGACAACCTCCAGGGTGTATCCGTCGATGGTGATGCATGGGGGAGTCCCCGTGCCTTGAGCCATAACGTTCGTCTTCGTCAGGCTGATGGCTAGTCCGAACTCCTTGCATGCGTGGGAAAGGCAAGTGACTAGCTGCTGGAGTCCCTCTTCGGAGTGTGATGTCAAAGCTGCGTCGTCGGCGAAGAGCATCTCACGGATGAGCACCTCTTTGACTTTGGTCTTGGCTCGTAGACGGGCCAGGTTGTACAGCTTGCCATCGGATCTGGTGTGAATGAAGACACCCTTGCTGCAGTCCTTAAAGGCGTATTGGAGGAGCATGGAGAAGAAGATTCCGAACAGTGTAGGCGTGAGGACGCAGCCCTGCTTTACTCCGCTGCTGACTGGGAAGGCCTCAGAGGTTGCGCCGTTGTAGGACACCGTGCTGTGCATGTTGTCGTGAAAGGACATGACCACAGCAAGCAGATGTGGTGGACAGCCAATCTTCCGTAGCAAGCTGAAGAGTCCGCTTCGACTGACCAGATCAAACGCCTTCATGAGGTCGATAAAGGCGAGGTAGAGTGGTTTATGCTGCTCGTGACACTTCTCCTGCAGCTGGCGTAGGGAGAAGATCATGTCCACTGTTGATCGGCCAGCTCTGAAGCCACACTGGGACTCTGGGTAGACGCGGGAAGCAAGGGTCTGCAGGCGGGCAAGAGCGACCCGGGCGAATACTTTGCCGACGACGCTGAGGAGAGAGATGCCCCGGTAGTTGTTGCAGTCGCTGCGGTCTCCTTTGTTCTTGTACATGGTGATAATGTTGGCGTCTCTCATATCCTGAGGGATGTAACCCTCCTTCCAGCAGAGACAGAGTACATGGTGGAGCGGCTGTAGCAGGACTGGTTTCCCGCTCTTTAGGATTTCTGGAGGGATTCCGTCGCTTCCTGGTGCTTTCCCGCAAGCGAGGCGGTCAATGGCTTTGCCGAGCTCTGCCGCAGTAGGTGGGATGTCTAGCTCCTCCATGACTGGTAGGTCTGGGATGGCGTTAAGAGCAGTGTCTGTTACGGTGTTCCTCGTTGCGTACAGCTCGAGGTAGTGCTCGGTCCACCGCCGCATTTGCTGTTCCTGGTCAGTGATGACCTCACCTGTCTTGGACTTAAGGGGGGCGATCTTGGAGGGGATTGGGCCTGTTGCCTTCTTGATACCCTCATACATTCCTCGTGCGTTGCCTATATCGGCGGCTTCCTGGATGCTTCTGCACAGGTTTAGCCAATAGGTGTTGGCACAGTGGCGGGCGGTCTTCTGGACTTTGTTCCTGGCAGCCCATAGAGCTTAAAGTGTACTGGGAGTGGGCGTGGCCTTGTAAGCCAGTAGGGCCTTCCTCTTAGCCTCGATCACGGGTTCCATTTCTTCCCAGTGAGCCTCGTACCAGTCAGCGTTCTTCCGCTCTTTCTTCCCGTAAGCAATAATGGCGGAGTTGTATATGGCGTTGCGGAGACGTGGCCAATTGGATTCGATAATGTCATCTGCCGCCGTTCCCTCGCCGAGTGCATCTTCCATCCTGTTGATGAATTGCTGGGTCTTAACTGGGTTGCTGGCACAACTGGTGTTGATGCGTGGGCGACCCTTCATCTTGGAGTGGTGCAACCTCTTCGGCATTATGCGCACCTTGCTTACCACGAGGGCATGGTCCGTGTCGCAGTCTGCACTGTGGTAGCTGCGGGTGAGGAGGGTGCTGCCAATATCCGTTCTTCTGGTGATGACGAGGTCAAGCTGGTGCCAGTGGCGGGAGCGGGGGTGCCTCCATGACACCTGGTGGATCTCTTTGCACTTGAAGAATGTGTTTGTCACGCACAGGCCGTGGTGACACGAAAGCTCAAGCAGTCGCTGACCATTCTCATTGATCTTTCCTCTCCCAAAGTTTCCGAGGCAGGTGGGCCAGGCCATGTGGTCGGCTCCTACTCTTGCATTGAAGTCTCCAAGGAGATAAAGAGCGTTACTTCTGGGGATCTTGGATAACGCTTCGTCCAGTGCATGGTAGAACTGTTCTTTCTCTTCGGTGGTGGCGCAGAGGGTTGGGGCATACGCGCTAAGAATGCTGACTGGGCCGAAAGTTGTTGACAATCGGAGGGTAAGTAATCTCTCTGTGCCTCCTGTGGGTGGCTCTATGGAGTTAACAAGCGTGTTCTTCACAGCGAACCCAACACCGTGCTGTCTTGGTTGGTCCGGAGACTTCCCTTGCCAGTAGAAGGTGTAGTTGGTTTCTCTGATAGTTCCGTTGTCGGCCAACCGGGTCTCCTGTAGAGCCGCAATGTCGATGTTTAGTCGTGCCAGTTCCCTGTCGATGACGGCGCTTTTCCTGGCACCATTGATCCACGGAAGGTCTGCAGTAAGTCCGGGACACATGGTCCTGATGTTCCAGCTAGCGAGGCGAAGAGCTGGAGGCTTCTTTCTTGTTGTTTGCTTGGAATTGCCTGGTGCGAGTGTTTTGTGGCCCACTTTTCAAGAGACGCCTCTCTGATCCCCACGCACCCAGTGGGGCAGGTGAGCCATGGCGAGACGGCACCTAATTGGCTGGGGGCTGCCCAGCTTGAGGCGGGCGGTAGCTGTCCAGTGAGGTGCGATGACCTCTCCCACCGTCAGAGGAGACCCCTGGCGCTCGTTTCCTTCGCCAATCGGATGAGCTTATAACCGGTATCTGTCTCCTCCCGTGTTGAGTCGACATCTTGCGATGACGCTGGAGTGTCCTCTCCAGTGAAGCTACAAAGCCTGGGCAGGGTGATATGGAGGGCCAGCTGTTGCCCATGCAGCAGACCCCCCCTCTCTTCGCAGCTGAAGGATCCAAGGGGAAAGACAGAGTCAATACAGCTTGGCTTCAGGTGCGCCGCAGGAGTTGCCAGTGTTGACTACAACGTCAAACCGCCTTAGGGACTCCGGCTCCGGATTTTCTGTCGGGGTTTACTCCCTTAGCCTTTCCCCTGAGGAGGTATGCTGCAAGGCAGCGGAGGTTTGGAGTCAGAGTTTCCCTTCTCCTTAGCCTTTCCCCTGAAGAGGTATGCCGCAAGGCAGCGGAGGTTTTTGGAGTCAGAGTTTTCCTTCTCTGGTGTGCCCTGACTGGAAGATCGAACCAGCGACACTTAGCTCGCAGGCCGACGCTCAATCCACTGAGCCAAACCAGCCAGGGTGGGGTAAATAAGGACATGAATAAAATGAATAAGAAGTAAATAAGAAATGGTTATAGCTCAATATCATTTTATCTCATATATTGCTGAGCTAAATAATACTCTCTTGCTTTAATATACTTAAAAAAAAAATCTAAATTTGAGCCCTGGCCGGGTGGCTCAGCTAAACAAAGCATCTTCCCATATATCAATCGATGTTTCTCTCTCACACCGATGTCTCTCTAAAATCAATAAACATATCCTTGGGCGAGGATTTTTTTTTAATTAAATTGAATTAAAAAACATATATTAGCCATAGCAAACCACTAAAGTGTTTTATGTGGAAGAACAGTACACAAGGAAAGTAATTTATAATCATCTAGGTACTACATAAACATAAGGTATTACATTGCACTTTTGTACTGAAGGTTACTAATATATAGGTTTTAATCAACTTGACAGCTGACATGTGTTCACAATGACTACACTTTGCTAAGGTAGTTTAGGTAGTTGCCAAGAGAGGGGAATGATATTAAGCTTTAAACAACAGAATAATAGTGTCCGTTTTTAGTTTAAAACAGATGCTGTGAAGCTAGGTTTGTGAATTTTTTGTCAATTTATGAAACCTTAGTGAAAATGCATTCTCAATATATAAAAATAAGTATAAATGAACACACACATATATGTGCAGGGGACAGCAAGCTATAACTCACAGCCTATTTTTATATGGCCCAGGAATGTTTTTTATATCTTTAAAGGGTTATTTTAAAAAAGAAAGAAGAAAACGAAGAATATGCAACAGAGGCCATATGTAGCATGAAAAGCCAAAAATATTTAGTATCTAGTCCTTAACAAAAAAAGTTTGCTGACCCTTTATATATAATATTTCCTAGGTAGAAAGTTAACAAGTTCTCATCAGATTCTTAAAAAAAGGTCCCTTTCCCTCCTACCTCCCTTAACATGGTTAAGAATCACTGGAATGGAGGGAGGCCTTTTTCCATTTTAATATCCAATTAACATATTCTCTATATTTTTGTTGCAAGGTAACAAAGCAATGATAGAACCTAAAATAATATAACTTGGATTTACTTATTCTAGATTTTGCCATTTAAAATGCCTTATAAATCATACTAGTCTGTTTGAAATAACATGCAAATTATTTAGAATCAACTTGTGAATTTTCAAGGCCATCAGTGTCTTCTTACCTGAAGTCCTTTTATAAAGTTCTGAATTGAGAAATCATAATACAAAAAGATGCTGGTCAGAATCTGCAACACCTTTTCACTCAGCTTAAAGGGAAACTGAGTTGTAAGAAGTAGCTGAAAGAGATAAATGGGGGGCAGGACACACTCCTTGTTAGTCTTTACTCTTCATAAATATCAAGTATAAATAATGAGGCAAAGAATGAGACTATGACACTAACTATGAAAACTGTAACAATAGGTAGGCTTTTCAGATCAAACATCGACTAAAATTTTACACAACAGTGATAATAAAGCTATTCATATTCATACAACATGTTCAGAATCAAAGATGTTCATCATCCTCTATCTAATCTCTAATTTTAAAAAATTCAGCCTATGAACTATATAACCCCTATTCTCCCACAAGAAGCCACCAAAGAAGCTGCAAGCTTTGGTAATTCTTGTTATCTAATTTCTTTTTCATCCCTACTGATACACAGTAATTAACAGTACACATTATGTACTGTTAAGTCAAAAACCCCAAACTAGCAAATGTCTTTTAAAAATATATAAAATAGATGAATTTGCATTGTTCAGCTAATTTTCTTTCAATGGTCTATAGTGAAGATTTTACATCTGAAAATGAAGTCATCCTAGGCTTTTTAAACAAAAGCATGGTTATAGAACACCAATTGAACTTGGCTACAAACCACGCAATTTTAAATACTACAGCTGGAAAAATTTCCCCTAACACGTTAGTAAACCAATGGATACCACCTTTATGGGGTAAAAATGTAGAAGTGGGTAGTAAATAAAGGGAAGGCTGTCATCTGTTTACCTGACACAAGCAACATAAAGCACACCTTAAAGAAGCTAAATCTAGCAACAATTTGTGAAAAGTCAATACAAAAGATTGTATCTTATTTAGGTAGAAACCCAGTCTATGGTCTGGGAAAACATCATCAGCATGACAGGAAAAAGTTCACTAAAAACTTCAAATTATTTAATGTTAAATCTGAGTCAAAACATTGTCATTGTTACCAGGAAGTCATTACATTTGTAAAACTTAAAAAAAAAAATGTCCTGAATTGGTATGGCTCAGTTGGTTGGGCATTGTCCTGCAAAGCAAAACATCACCAGTCTGATTCCCAGTCAGGGCACATGCCTAGGTTGCAGGTTCGGTCCCCAGTCAGGGTATGTACGAGAAGCAACCAATTGATGTTTCTCTCCTCACCTCTCTCCCTCCCTACCCCTCTCTAAAACAAACAAAAAAACAAACAACAACAACAAACAATTTTCCACTGAGTAATAACTGATTGATTGATAGCCATACATTGACAGACATCATTCTTTTCATAAATATTATATTTTATCTTATAGTGTTATAAGTATTTCTATTTTAGGTAATACTATACCATATAAAAACCATTAAATATAGAAGTATTAAAATATGTGAAGGAATATATGGTTCAATACCATACTTTGAAGAGATGTATATTTATATTTATATTTATAATTATTTTTGGGAGTTTTCTTTTCATCCTATTTCACTGATAAATATTTTTCTTTTTACCTTATCAAGTACTGTAGTCAGGTGCTCCTCGCAAGACAAAGATTGGAATATTTCTATACACAACAGAGATGATACTGCATGAGGAAGCAACCGATGAATGATAATAGGAGATGTGGCAATTCCAAAAATGAGTATTAGTGGAAATTCATGTAGATGTTGACTAGTTTTAAAAAAAAAAAATACAAAAGTGGGATTTTTTTTAACAAATGTATTTCAATATGCCATATTTCACAATAAGACCTTTATTTTTATGCCTGCTTTGTAAGACATTGATAAGGAGTATCATTCTAGATACTAAAATTTGCTAGTTACTCATTTTCCCATTAAAGTAACAGAGACATAGTTGGTGCATGGGATGACACTCAAGTAACTGAGCCACCTGGCCAGGGCTGAACATTATTTACTGATTCTTGGCACTACCAGTAGGAACACAAATGACTTTCACAAAGTAAAACAATACTCCCTTTGAGAGCTACTGTAGGTAAGTCCCATGTATCCTGGCTGATGATTTTGCTAGCTCCTTCTTGTTAGCTATTGCTTTTCATATCCTAGCTGCATACAGTTCTACCTGCATAGGAGTAAAGTACCTGGAGTCTGTCACTGTTTTAAGTTCCTTTTTCTTACTTTTGATGGAAAAGTAGTCACAGGTCTGAGCTCCATAAAAATAGAGCTTTTCTGTCACTATTTTGTACTGTGCATTTTTCCAGCATGTTAAGCAGTTCAATATTAGCATTTAGAAGTCTTAGGATCTAGAAATCTTAGTTTAAAAATGGGGGGAAAAGGGACTATCAAAATAGAAATAAGTACATTAGTAAATTATAACACAATATAACTTTAAGGCAAATGTAGCCATAACTTTTTTTTTAAGATTTTATTTATTTTTATTTTTTTAGAAAGAAGGGAAGGGAGGGAGAAAGAGAGGGAAATAAACATCAGTGTGCGAGAGAAACATCAATCGGTTGCCCCTCACACGCCCCCACCTGGGGACCTGGTCCCGCAACCCAGGAATGTACCCTGACTGGGAATTGAACCAGTGACCTTTCAGTTTGCAAGCCTGTGCTCAATCCACTGAGCCACCCCAGCCAGGGCTGCAGCCATAGGTATTAAGCAAGGTAACATACAGAAGAAAACAAAACAAATTATATCTTTAAAAATATACCATGGGATGCCCTGGCTGGTGTGGCTCATCGGATTGAGCACAGGCCTGCCAACCAAGAGACAGCTGGTTTGATTCCCAGTCAGGACACATGCCTGGGTTATGGGCCAGGCCCTCATGTGGGGGCCTGAGAAAGGCCACCCATCTATGTTTCTGTCCATCTCTTTCCGCTTCCCTTCCCTTCTCTCTAAAAAATAAAAATAAATAAAATCTTAAAAAAATAAAAATAAAAATGTACATGGGTAATGCTTGTTACTGGATTTTAAAATAGAATTAGTTACTTCAATTCTGAGTCTCACAGGCTTGCCTTAAAGATGCAATGAGGTCATGGAAGTAGATTCTTATTAGAAATATTATATAAAATAATGCTTTTTAGAAAATGTTCTTGCTCAGTAGAACTAACTCAAAATATTTAAGGGTGAATAGGAAATAGAAAGTAAGATCTGATGAAAATATCTCAATATGCAGTAGGTATATATTTAATGGCCAAGTAAGAGACCGACAACCTTGGTGAAAGAAACTATATTCTATACTACCTTATGCTAATTTAAATTGGTTAATTTTTGTCGTGATTCTCATTCTTTTATCAAAAAGCAAATGAAAATCTTATAGGTCTCTGAACATTCAATTATATGGAATTTGAAATCATCCTGGTTTCCATACATTTGTTATTAATATAAAGATTAAATTGCAATTTGTTTTCTCCAAAAAACAAAAAACAAAAAAACGGGGTGGTGGGTGTGCTTTTTTAAGTTAAACATTGTATATTTTCTTAATTAAATAAATTTTGCACAAAAAACAGGTGATACATCATCTACCTGCTGATAATTATGAAGTCTTGTAGTACTTTTGTGGTGAAGCTTTCCATATCCTTTAAGATAAGCACAACAGGAGGAGACTGCCACTGGCTAGAAGAAGTCCTCTTTTTCCCTGGCTTTCCTGGGTCTGTCTTCTTTAAAGCCATTGTGGAAAGAAGGAGTTAAAAGTAAGCCTTACCAACCAAATAATGCTATACATGTATATATAGCTGCCTTTACATTTCACAGTAACTTTTTTTTTTTTAAATTTCTCCCACATAATAAATAGAAACTCATTCTAACAGTTATTCGCAGAATCTTTCTATCTAACATGGGAGTAATAACCAAGAAGAAAAAGGCTCAGTAAAATCTATAACACATATGAAATATTTATATTTTCTGCTATCTGAAGAAAATGACATAAAAACATGGGAAGAAGAGAACATTCTCTATAAAACTGAATTTTCTGTTGGTATGATGTCATAATTGGCTTTAAAATAACAACTAGTAATTTTAATTAAAAAGCACAACGAATAAAACTGCTCTGCTACCCTGACTGCTGTGGCTCAGTGAATTGAGCGTCGGCCTGTGAACCAAGTGTCGCTGGTTTGATTCCCAGTCAGGGCACATGACTAGGTTGCACATCAGGTCCCCAGTTGGGGGTGTGAGTGAGAGGCAACCACACAGTGATGTTTCTCTCCCTTTCTCCTTTCCTCTCTCTCTAAAAATAAACAACCAAATAAATAAATAAAAACTGCTCTGCTACTGTGAACTTTCAAGTTGAAAAGCATCTTAAATATCATCTAGTCCAATCCCAATCTTAAATTGAATGCTGCGTTTGATTTCTACCAGATATAAAATTCTAAATCAAATTAAGACACTACAGTAAGAATTAGAACCAGTACATACTGCAAAAGGTAACTACACTAATGATGACTTCAGCAAATACATTCATCAAAAAATATCACTACAGTATTTTGTCCCTTACTACCTGGCTACACAGCATCATAAGCTAAGGCTGTGACTTTATGGTACAGAAATCCATGATTCACTAGGTTAATGGAGCTTCTTTTTATTTATCTGTTTGTTGAATATAATTTACTTAGAGAGCAATTATTCCCCAAGAATTCTAAACATGGAACTAATTAGATTCTTAAAAAATATATATGGCTGTTTCTTATTGGACTAAGTTGACAATAGATACAGCATGATTCTATTAACCTTATAGCCATTGTTGCAGAGATAAAATCTGCAGCAGAACCAATTCCAGATGCTCTTTTGTCACTAGATGATGTTCTCCCACAAATAAAATGGCCTTGTAAGAACTTAAACTTTTACCAGGAGGTAAGCTGCAAACTGATAAAAGAATACTTTTAAATTCTAATAGCCTTAGGAAAAACAAGTAGCTACTATTAAGTTAATAGCTAGTGCTGCATAAGCATACCGTTATTAGAACAAAACAGTACTGTGTTTAATATAATTCCATGCCTCTTCAATCATATGCCAATTTCTTGGGAGGAAACTGTCAGTTTACATTTACCTGGGTGACATTCATATACCAATGGGAAAGAGAGTCCATTGAACAATGTGTCTTTTTCTGGATATCTTTTTCCTCGTCCTTGGATTCCACATCTACATGGCAGTCCATCAGCTGTGAGAACAGCTTTTTCAAAAAATGTTTCATATCTGCAAAAGATAAAAGAAAGCTTATCACCCTTAAATTTTTATAGAACTGAAACTTCTTAACCAGTAGATGACATTACTGTATTTGAGTAAAATGTATTTTTCTATACTTAACATTAAGTAACGTATCATTTAACATATTGACTATTAATGTTCATTAGTCTCCTCTCCTTAATATTTCAATTTCATTAATTAGAACTAACACTAGGCCAAAGCTTGTATTGCCTATAATAAAAATGTTACCAAAACAAATATATAAATATAAAAACTATTATACTCTTCCTACAAATAAAAAGGGATAAAAAAAGCTTGAGAGAGAGAGACAGAGGGACACACAAAAAGAGATGGAGAGAGGACTAAAGAGATTTGTAACACCGAGGTTATTAAAGCATTTATACTTTACCTGGACAGTCTCTAGCTTGCAATGAGGCTACATATGGAGTGACATTATTCTGAAGGGCTTCTGTTAGACTTCTGAATGTTAAATCATGATCTGTTACATTCACACCTATGGGATTATACATCAATATTACACCAGCACTTTTATTATTAATAATTTAACAACAAAAGCTATTTAAGATATCAAGTGAATTGCTAAGTAAAAATATTTTACAACATGATGAATAACAGGAAACAAAAATATACACTGCATAAATGACGAGATCTCTAGCAATAATAGAGATCTAGGGGCACACACTATACTTATTTGTCAGTAAAGGTACTCAGCACAATTTCTCTTTTTAAAAAAATTACTAGGGATGTGTAGTTGACCCTTTAAAACATCTTAGGAATAATTTCATCCTTTTGTCACATTCACAAAGAACTCTTTAAAATAATTATTAAAAAAATAAGGATTATAGATTCCAGCCTTACTGTGACCCTCACTTAACAACTGAGGAGAATCCAATCAGTAATATTATTTATGATCACAGTAGTAAATATAATAGGTAAAGTGTATGCTGAACTGATTTCCAAGCAAAGAGCCTAAAAACAAATTATAGTTTTAAGGTCCTGTAGGTATTTACTAAACCCTGACTCTCGTTTCCACAAATCAGAATTTTAGCCCTCTGAATGCAGTTATCAGAATTGAGTGAAAATTTCCCCACAACTTTGGAAAAAAGTCTATTAACTGATAACCTCCCTAACATTGCAATCTGTGATTCTAGAAAGCGCTTTGGCAGTTAGGCAGGTGCCAGCAGCAGATGTTTTGAAACTACTTGAGGCTTGCTACTATGGAACCTCAACTGCTTGTCAGAAAAGGTTCAGGATCAACCAGGCCACTATCAATAATCAACACTTTTTTTCTAGGAAAGCCAACACATAAAAATGTTGGCAGGCTATTTTTAAATGGACACACACTAAAATAAATAAATAAATAAACAAACAGACATATACCATTTAGAAAACAGAAAATGTACAATTACACTTAAATATCTTTGATTTTTTTTTTTTTTTAAGTATCAAAATGATATTCCTAGCATGCATTATGGTCTAAGATTGTGATACTACATCTCTGAACAAATTTAGGAGTTGACTAAACACTGGCTTATCTTGTCTGAGTTTATAAGCTATTAACACTATGTTCCCTAAGACAATGGAACTATCTGAAACAAGATAATCAGCAGCTTTAACTGGAAAAATGTTCTCCTCAAACCCCTGACTTTGAAACACATGATCTCCATTAGTTTCCTTCCTACTTTCAGCAGTACACAGAGAAGGGATTTAAACAGTGCTCTCACAACAATCTATCAGCCTATGCCTCTTGATTGCGTTTTTCTCATTCCACCTCCAATTACTGTAACATGGCAGTATACAGAAAGAAAGCACCCAACAGTACAAGCCAGCCATCAGTTTCTCATCCATAATGGAAGGGGTTTTGAAATTAAGTGGCAGGCTGCACTGAAAAGCTGGTCCATTGCATTATAAATCATTCCACAGTCTTATTATTCAGAGGGGTCTCAGGATCAGTAGCATGGGCATTAACTAAAGGCCTGTTAGAAATGCAGAGTTTCAGGCATTAGCCCAGACCTATCAGTGAAAACTTTCATTTACTAAGATCCCCTGGAGGTCATTTGTAGGTACAATAAAATTTGAAAAGTACTGCCGTGAATACCAAGTAGATAAAAAACAGTATTAGCCAGTATTAGACAGAAGAATTTCTTATCTCAGACCCTACTAGTATAAAAACCCTGAATATCAAATTGAAGGTGCAATAAGAGTAATTAGAAATCCACATAAATTCAACTTTCTTTTCAAAAGCAATGAAAAAAATTTGCTAATATTCCAAAGAAAAAGTTTTCATTAACTGCAATCCAAATGTTTGGTTAAAATAGAACATTAATGATGAAAATTTAAGTAAGAAATTTAAACCTGCAGTCTGAAAGCAATTTATATATAATTCATCCAAACTGACTTTTAAACACTTACTCCTAATACGATATTATATAACAATACAAGATTGAAAAACTATGTACAGGGAAATAAAATTAAGGTCATAAGAGTAAATGCACTGAAGAGATGATAAACATATTTTTAAAATCTATTAATATACTGGTTTCTTTATTACTGAATTCACATCTATTTTCATAATAAGAAAGAAAAGAGTAACAGAAATATATTTCCCCATCATTTTTCAGACAAACAGTTGAGGAAGATACTAGCTAATCGAAATCAATTTCTTTTAATTAACAAATGTAAGATCAGCTTTCATTGGTTTTGAAAATATGCCCAACACACTATAATTGGTTTCATTCTGTAAATGAGAGAGACAAAACAGGCTTATCAGGTTATTCCCTACTATTCTCAACAACAAAACCATCAATTTAAGAAAACAAATATGTACATACCTAGAATAAGGGCAGCAGTTGGAATTTCTCTGAGTTTTATTTGATAGCCCCAGTCTCTTGAATTCTTCTGGAATCCAGAACGAGACTTTTGCAGAAATCTGATTAGACTGTCAAATAGGTTTTTATTTAATTCCTCTTGCAGTTGCTACACAGAACACACAAAACTTTGATTACTAGTAATAATCAGATGCGTCTAAATTTATGAAAGAATACTGTCAGGAATTCAATTCCAAAGATTACATGTAAAATTATAATCATAATGAAATAAAAAAAATGCTTTCCCCTTAGATTTCCAGTGATTAGTGTTTTGGATTCCCTCATTAAAGAATCTCATTTATTCATTCAATATTGACTAACCACTGTACAAATGAGTCTCTACCCTAAAAAAGAAATTGAGCAAGAACACTTATAATAAAAATGTGTAGAGTGCTATAATATAGGAATAAAGAGTAGGACCACCCAACTTAAGATGAGGAGGTGCTATATCTGAGCCAAAGCATTAGAACAGGTGATGGAGGAAGTGATGGTAGCTAATAGAAAGAAAGAATGGGGGAGTAAAGGAGGCAAGGAAGGAAGAAAGCACCAAACACTTGGGGAACCATAGATATAGTTAAGCATAAAGAACATGAGAAGTGGTAGGGAATGAAACTGGACAAATATGTAAGGGGACAGACTAAGAAAATATGTACTTCATGTTGGCGTTTGGATTGCATCCTGTGGAGATAACCGTTGAAGAGAACTGAAACAGAGACATAATTAAATCAGGGTTAGGAAGGGTTGATCTGGCAGCACTGTGAAGGCCCAATTAGAGGGGATGAGAAGCTATACGTACTGGCAGCAGAGCTGGAAAATCCCTGCAAGAAGGACTTTTCTAACTTGCCCAATGGTGCCACAGAGACTAGTAGCAGATATGAAGGGTTTTACATCAGAAGCAGGGATAGTAGTTAGGAGAATATTATGACAATCAGGTTAAGAAATGAAGAGGACAGCTCTGGCCAGGTGGCTCAGCTGGTTGGAGCGTCATCCCATAACGTCAAAAGCATGCGGGTTTGATCCCTGATCAGGGTGTATATGGGAGGCAACCAGTGATGTTTTTGTCACATCAATGTTTCTCCATCCAGCCCCTCCTCTCTCTCTCAAATCAGTAAACATATCCTTTTGTGAGGATTTAAAGAAAAAAAAAAAAAAAAAAAAAAGAAATGAAGAGGACTTAAACCGGAAACCTTCAATGGTCACATGGATTACATGAATGAGCAAAGCTACTAGGTATAAACAAAGTGTAGTGGGAAGCAGTAATAAAGTGAAAAGTGTATAACCATCCCATATATATATTGGGTTGGTCAAAAAGTCCGTTATATTTTTTTCAGTAAAATAAAAGACACACTTTTCATTTTCACCAATAACTTCATTGATTTGGATATTTTGAGTATATTGGCTATCTCCTGCTACTGGCTTCCAGTGGGTAGAGGCCAGGGGTGCTGCTAAACATCTTCCAATGCAGAAGACAGCCCCAAAGCAAAGAATTATTTAGCCAAAATGTCCATAGTACCAAGAAACTTCACAAATCACTTTGACACATTTAATCAGTCACAACTCCTTCTCCATACACTGCACAAATATTTTTTGCATTTCAGTTGCGTTTTTACTTTTCTTGAAATAATAAAGCATTAATACACCAAAAAATGTTGCATATCTTCTTCCATCTTTAACGTTAAAATAGCTGCACAAAAATTCACTGATTTTGATAGACTTTTTTCCAAATGAATGCTGATATGACACCTGTCACAATACAATCTAGCAAAATTGTTTTGAATGAAGTTAAAGACAACTAGGCACTACTAGAGCCACATATGGAAAAATGTAATGGACTTCTTGGCCAACCCAATTCAACACAGTGTTGGTCAAACAAAGTAAGTCCACTCAAGATGTTGACCCTTTAACAACAAATCTACTATAAGGGAGAAACTTTTCAGAGCTGGAATATCAAGAGTATGGTAACTAGATATGAGGATGAGAGAGTGATGTAGTTTAAAATAGCATGATTTCTTACTTGTGTAACTTAATTGGTCATTTGAAGAGTGCCAGTACTTCAAAGCTGTTAAGATATGTAAAGGACCCTTTGCCTTAGCAAATATCATTATAAACCTATGTTCTAGTACCTGAAGTTATGCTTAATACTAGGAACATAGGGTGTTTTTTGTTATTATTGTTGTTGTTTTAGGATATACAGATTGTGCTTAAACAATATTCCAACATTTCATCAATTCTCTTGTAAACTGGTGGAAAAGATGGGAAGCAACAAATATGAGATTTATGGTATTAGAGAAATATTGTTATTAAAAAATGTATTCACCTCAGTTTCAGATTTCATCTGCTGCCACATCAACTGATAAGTTTCAAATCGAAGCATACTGTCCTCAGACTCATTTTTTCCTTTATTAAAATACTCCTCTGTAAACAGAGAAAAATTAAGTTAATGTCTTTCTTATATAACAAAAGTTAGAAAATCTCTGTACAAAGTCACACAATAAGTGATGGGGTTGAAATTTTTATGTACCTCAAATACATATATATTTGAAGATAGGTAATATTCAATATCCTTTGTATTCAATCTTATTTATATATCTTATACCTTGCTACAATTATTCTATCTATAAGATTAAATATCTTTTTAATTTTTAGAATGTATTTTTTTTTATGTATTTTATTGATTATAGTGTTACATTTGTCCCAATTTCCCTTCCCTCTTCTCCCCTCCACCCGGTGGTCCCCCTCCCTCCAGTTGTTCCCCCCTTTTAGTCCATGTCCATTGTTTGTGCGTATAGTTCTTCTCAACCTCTCTCTGTCTACTCCATTCCCTCCTAATATGCTTCTTAATTCCTATACCATCTCCCTCCTTCTCCCTCTTCCCCTTCCCTGCTGACCTCCCCCCAATATGCTCCCCATACCTATAGTTCTTTTTCCCCTCTCATTGCCTATTTAGTTTGCCTTTGTTTCAATTCCCTAGCTTCTGTTGTTGTTTCTTGTGATGCAGTTTTCATTTTAGTGTTCATAGTTTTGATCCTCCTTCTTCTAAACCAGTCCCTTTAACATCTCATATAACAGTGGTTTGGATCTAATGAACTCTTTCAGTTTTATTTTGTCCTGGAAACACTTTCTCTGCCCTTCTATTCTGAATGGCAGCTTCGCTGGATAAAGTACTCGTGGTTGTAGGTTTTGGATTTTCATTACTTTGAATATTTCTTGCCAGTCCCTTCTTGCTTGCAGGGTCTCCCTTGAGAAGTCAGCTGATAGTCTAATTGGGACCCCTTTGTACATGATTCTTTTCTTCTCTCTTGCCGCTTTTAAGATTCTCTCTTTATCTTTAACTTTTGACATTTTGATTATGTGTCTTGGAGTGGTTCTCCCTGGGTCCAGTTGTTTTGGAACTCTCTGTGCTTCCTGGACCTGTAAGTCTATTCCCTTCCCCAAGTTTGGGAAGTTCTGCTTTATTATATTTTCACTTAATTTTTCAATTTCTAGTTCTTCTTCTTCGCCCTCTGGCAATCCGATCATCCGTATGTTGGATCTCTTATAGCTGTCCCAGAGGTTTCTGATCCTCTCATCATTTTCCTTGCTTCCCGTTTCCTCTCTCTGCCCTGGTTGACTGTTTGCTCCTTCTCTATGTTCTGGTTTGTTGATTTGAACTCTGGATTTTATTTCCTCACCATCTCTCTCGTATGTGGTTTTGTTCCTTTCAGTATGAGTGTTTTTCAATTCTTTCTCATCTTTTTCCAGATCTTTTGTTAATTCTGTAAGCCACCTGATAACAATGGCCCTGAACTGAGCCTCTGACAGGTTTCTTATTTGTTCATCTGTCAGGTTCTTCATCTGTTGCCTGGTGAGCTGCGCCACGGGGATTTCTATAGTACTCTGCCTCATTTGGACAGATGCGTTTTGTTTTCTTGGGCCAGCTATAGGGGGCAGTGCCTGTGTACTCGTCACAACCCAGCGACCGGTGGCGATCCACAACCTTTTTCGCAGCGCTGTGGCCCTTTGTCATCACAACCCAGCGACCGGCGGTGGTCCAGCAACCTTTCTCGCCGCACTGTGGCACTTTGTCGTCACTGCCCAGCGACCAGTGGTGATCCACAACCTATTTCGCAGCGCTGTGGCACTTTGTGTGGGGGCGGGGGTCCAAGATGGATTCCTGCAGTTATTCCGCTAGGAGACCGGATCTGTCCTCCTGCCCTCTGGGCCTCACTGTTCGAGGTGATGCAGTGGCTGCTTTTCCCAGCGTTGGAGCCGCAAGCTGCCGGGATTAGACTGCAGCTGAGATTGCTCTTCCTGCCACTGTCCCTGGTGCTACCGCAAACAGCACCGCCCCCTTTCACTCTTCTTACCTGCCCAAAGGGCGCCGCTGGTTTATAACTTCATACGTTGGGCTTCCGTGTAGCTTTATTTTCTGGAATTTCTAGTTGTCTTTTGTTTTGAAGTAGTTGTATTCCTCTCTAGTTGTAGAAGGAGACCGAGCATGTCCGTCTAAGCCTCCATCTTGGCCGGAAGTCCTAGAATGTATTTCTATCATTTACTTCTCAATTTCTCTATTTAGTGGTTTTGATTTGATATTAATATATTTATTATTTCCTCTTCTTCTAAGGCCTTGTATACTTGCTTCATATATTTGCTCTGAGCTCTCCTTTATTAAATGATTCTTACTACTATATTCTTGTTTATTTCTTCAACTGACATAGTTTTAGTCCAGACTTTTATTTATTCTGTCTGTATTATTTTATATACTTTTGGAATGTTTTCCCCCAAATGGTTAGCCATTTATCAACATACCAATTGCTACAGTCATTTTCAAACTTTTAAAACCACGATGCACATTAAAGAATACATCTTATTTCATAATCCTACACACACGTAACAAAGACAAAAGTCCCACAAAAAAATACTTATCCTTATCACGTGATTCCAAAAGTTTTCATTGCTATTGTTTTTTAAAACTCTCATGACCCACTGAATTGATTTCATGACTCACATTTGGATTATATATAAAAATCTTCAGTTTAAAAAACATTCACTTTTTCTGATTTGGGATGCCCTTATCATCTAAATACATACTTACATATACACTTTGAACTATCTGTGAACTTTTTCTTTCTTTCCACTGAATCCAACCATACCAGTCCTGAACTGTTTTTAATTATTGTAGCTTTGTAGTTCATTCTTTTAAGTATGTTTTATTGATTATGGTGTTAACAGTTGTCCCAATTGTTTTTTCTT
This sequence comes from Furipterus horrens, assembly GCF_987537825.1. Taxonomy (NCBI): domain Eukaryota; kingdom Metazoa; phylum Chordata; class Mammalia; order Chiroptera; family Furipteridae; genus Furipterus; species Furipterus horrens. Next base: position 131,488,804 of record NW_028327176.1, on the reverse strand, counting down.
TGCCCCCCTCTGCCAGGTATCCCTCTTCCATTCAGCAATCCCCACCCATCCACCCCCACTTAGTTCATGTCCATAGGTTGTGCATGTAAGTTCTTTAGCTTCACCCATTCCTATACTATTTCTAATATTCCCGTTTATTTTGTTCCTATCAATTATCCTTACTGATCCCTGCACCATTTCCCCCTTTCTCCCTCTTCCCCCTCCCAACTGATAACTGTCCAAATGATCCCCACACCTGTGATTCTGTTCCTATTCTGATTGTTTGCTTAGTTTTTGTTTTTTAGATTCAGTTGCTGGTAGTTGTGAGTTTGTTGTCATTTTAATGTTCATAGTTTTGACCTTCTTTTCTTAAGTCCCTTTTACATTTTATATAATAAAGGCTTGATGATGATGAATTTCTTTGTGTTACCTTGTCTGCCCTTCCATTCTAATGACAGCTTTGCTGGACAGAGTAATCTAGGTTGTAGGTCCTTGCTTTTCACCACTTTGAATACTTCTTGCCAGCCCCTTCTTTCCTGCAAGGTTTGAGATATCAGCTGATAGTCTCATGGGAACTCCTTTGTAGGTAACTCTGTGCTTTTTTCTTGCTGCTTTTAAGATTCTCTCTTTACTTTTAGCCTTTGGCATTTTAATTATAATGTCTTGGTGTGATCCTCTTTGGCTTCAACTTGTTTGGGACTCTCTGTGCTTCCTGTCCTTGTATGTCTATTTCCATCACCAAATTAGGGAAGTTTTCTTTCATTATTTTTTCAAATAAGTTTCCAATTTCTTGTCTTCTTTTTATCCTTCTGGCACCCCTATGTTTCAGATGTTGGTAAGTTTAGAGTTGTTCCAGAGGTTTTGTTTCTTTCTTTTCCTGGAGTTTTGATCTGTTCTTTTTGGGGGCCATATTGTTTTTGCCTCCTCAATTTGGCAGCCTCTGTGTGTTTATTTCTGTGTATGGGTAGAACTGCTTTGATTACATCTTAGTAGTATGGCCTAATGTAATAGGTGTCCTGTAGGGTCCTGTGGCACAGCTTCCCCAATCACACAAGTTGGGTCCCCAAGGTGTGCCCTTCTTGTGGGCTGAGTACACTCTCCTCTTGAAGTTGAGCCATGGTTGCTGTTGGCAGATCAATGGGAGGGATTTACTAAGGCTAGTCAGCTGCAAGGACTGGCTGTGAGCACTAATCACCAATCTCAGCCCTCTGGACAGGATTATCTGTGCAGGGGCAGGGTGGTGGTGCTCTAACATGGTCTGTAGCTGTCCACTGGCTGTGCAGGCCCTGGGGTTTCTCGGGTGCTGCAGGCCAAGGTCAGTTCCCACCTGTGTTTTGTCCAAGGCACCCTGCCTGAACTATAAAACAATCTGTGATGGCTGCTACTAGTGCCAGGTGTTGAGCTCATTGAGGCCAGCCGTTGGTTGGTTGACAGGACTTAGGATGTTGTGAAGCAGGAGCCAAGATCAGCCATTTATATGGAAAAGCAGCTTGGATGGGCCCATAGGATGGGTGGAGTAGAGTCTCTGGGGATATCCAAGGTGGGTCAAACAGTGTTAGCCAGGTTGATGGAATCTCAGATATGACACCAGCTAGCTGGCTCTGTGGACAGAAGGTTTAGAAAACCTTCTAAACCTTCTGCTGGCCTTGATGCTAGACACTTCAGTTCCTCCCTGTATACCACTGGTGCCTTTCAAGCACTACCTCAGTGCTGGAGCTCAGAGGGAGTGAGCCTGAGTAGGTACGTTTATGTATGGGTTAAGTGGAACTTCTTGTGGCTCCAGCAATTTCTACCACAAACTCCTAACCCTGGCTTGGGGGCCTGGTGTGGGGCTGAGACTCCTTGTTCCTGAATTTTTATCCACCACATGTGAGTGAAAGACCAGCTGTTCTGCATCTGTGCCCCTCCTACCCATCTTGAGGGAGGTAGTTTCCTTAATTCCATATTTCTCGGACTTCCATTCAACTTGATTTCTGATGGTTCTGAGTGACAGTTGTTCAATATTTTGGTTACAATTCTGACGTGATTGTGCAAAGAGGTGAGTCATATCTGCCTGCACCACCATCTTGACCAGAACCTCCTATAGTTCTGTATAGATCTGGGTCTTCCTCCCATCATCACAAAACACCGTAATTCTTTTAAAAATATTTTAAGCCATTCTTTAAACTAATTTTGTCATTTCTAAAAAATAATTACACTGGTATTTTGATTGGATAAAAGACAATGTAGATTGTCTTGGGGAGAAATATTAATGTGGTAAAAATTCACATCCAAAACCCTTCCAATACTCTTCCTTTAATCAATATTCTACATTTCCTATAGTTTTCTACTTTCCTTCAGATTTCCTGTTTACTTCTAGGTGTTTTATTGTAATAGCAAGAACTTTCATGATATTACATAATTGTGAAAGTATATATTTTGCTCCTGAATTCAATAAAATGCTGTTAGTATTCCAACAACAAATTTCAATGTTAACTAAGAGCTTGGAATAGAAATTCTCTTTCATGTTAAGTAACTTTCCTTCTAATCACAGTTGACTCCGTTTTTAACAAATATTTTTTAAATTTTATCAAAAGACTTAGAATATACTGAAGTCATCATATGATAAAATGATAGACAAGTTTATAATATGAAAATGTGAACAAAAAAAGCAAGGAGATATACTAAGAACAAAGCAAAATAACAAGGTAGCCTTAGATAAAACTAGTCATCTTTGAAAATGAGTAAAATCATATAAAATGTTGAAGTGACAAATCAAGACATGAATATTTTTGTGCTGAATAATGCTGCATTAAAACACTTACCAGTCAGAAATTGGAAAACAAGAGCAGTAGGACACTTGAACCTGTTACCATAACGTCTCTCTGTCATTCAGCAACAGTCATTTAGCGAGCAAATAGGTAAAAAAATATGCAAGCACTGAGAGGAGCTCTTTTAAAGAGTAACAATCAGCTCTCACTGTTGACAGTTTAGCTCCTGCTCCTACTCAGTTCATTCTGTCACTCTCCACAGAATCTTACTGTGGAAAGGGAGAGTTATCAGTCTTTTCTTAGGTACAAATACCTCCAAGTCAGGGGACAGATGGTGGGCACAATGCAGAGCACTTTTCTACTTGTTCAGACAATTTTGTTTCAAGAATTGAAGACGCTGAAGGCAAGTGCTAATATCTAGATACGTTTTCTTCATTTCTGCTCCATCTGTTTTAAAGTTAGGGTAAATTCCTCTAGGATTTTCATATTATAACAGTATCTGATGGCCCTGGCTGGTGTGGCTCAGTGGATTGAGTGCCGGCCTGTGAACCAAAGGGTTACCAGTTTGATTCCCAGTCAGGACACGTGCCTGGGTTATGGGCCAAGTCCCCAGTTGGTAGTGCACAAGAGGCAACTGCACATTGATGTTTCTGTCCCTTTCTTTCTCCCTTTCCCTCTCTAAAAATAAATAAATAAATGCCTTAAAAAATAGTATCTCTTCATCTTAGATCTGCACAATGGAAAAAACCTAATATACTTCAAAGTTCATATTATACAATTATAAACATTAGGTTTACTAGTACTACTAAAAACTTTAAACAAATCTTAATCAATTATAGCTGAAATTCAATACAAAAACGTTCTAAGCAAAAATTCACCTCATAGTTTGAGAGGCAGTACTAAATAATGGTTAGACCATGGATTCAAAAATCAGACAGCTTGGGTTCAAATCCCAGCTCTGCCACTAGCAACATCACTGAGAAAGTTCTTCATGTCTGAGTATCCTCATTTGGTATATTCTAACAAAAGTTAAGTACTCACGTGATCACCCCCCCCCCCCAATCTAGGAAACATTTCCCTCACTCCAAAAAAAGTCCCTCTTGCCCTTTTGCAGTCAATTCCTCCTACTTTACCATAGGAAACCTCTTTTATAGAATGGTGAAATATCCTTTAAAGGACATTTACTTTCTAAATTGCCTTTTGAAGGTACATTTGTATTCCCTTTTAGGTTAGAATCCTGGGGTGTACTTTTAACCCTTTGACTTATGCCTTGGAAAATAACTGCTATGTCAACATGGTAGGTAAGCCAAGTTTAGACAAGAGAATTACTATATTCAGCTAGGGGAGGAAAACTAACAAATTTGATATTAAGACATCTTACCTATTGACACAGAGATTTTTCTTTTCTTGAAGTTTGGCTTAAATACAAAGCAGCCCTATAAAAAGAAGAAAAAAAAAAAAAATCCTAAAGTTAAAGTAACCAAGAAACAGATAAATCTACTAACCAAATATTTTATAGATAAGCGGATTTTTTAAAAATGTGATTCTTTAAAGTGCAAAGAAGTCATCCCCTTTCTAACCAAGTTTTAGAAAGAAAATTCTTAACACCCTTTGAGTGCCATGCGTAATTTGAAATTTGGATCAACATGAGAAAAAGTTATATCAATATATAACCTGAGGTACAAAAAAAGAACAAAACATAAAATATGAATTATTCCATTGTTATTTAAATTTATAGCTATCGAAAAAAGAGTTGCTGAGAGTGACATTAGCACTTTTGGGAAAATTTGTCAGTGTCGCTCACAGCAACGTTGGCACTCAGAGGGTTAAGTAATACAAGAACTATCCATCTCTTTCTCCTCCTTTCCATGGGATGTTCATGTTTTATTTTGCTCTTTGGGACCTTATCTAGGAGGTAGACAAAGAAAATAAATGATGGTGAAATTTAACTCGAAAGGTTCCATTTTTATAAAACTTAAGAGAAAAAACAACATTAGTAGTATACATTAAAATGAAGATCAAGAATATATAAAATACCCTGACCGGTGTGGCTCAGTTGGTTGGGTGTCATTCTGCAAAGCAAAAGGCTGTGGGTTTGATTCCTGGTCAGGGCACATGCTTCGGTTGCAGGTTCAGTCCCCAGTCAGGGCATGTATGAGAGGCAACCAACCAATGTTTCTCACCCTGTCTTTCTCCCTCCCTTCCCCATGCTCTAAAAATAAATAAATAGTCTTTAAAAAACAGAAGATATAAAACAGTTATGCTCTCTCATCTCAGAAGAAGTACTAATCATTTAATTAAACTCCAACTATCTAGAACCTTGATGGGAAATACATAATTTGGGCTATTTTGTTTCATCTTTTTTCACCTGATAAACTCTTATTCATTTATCCATTACAGATTAACTCAAACTCACCCACTCTGGGAAACCTTCCCCAATTCTCTAATTAAAATTATTCCTTCCCCTAAAATCTCACAATATTTGAGTATCTTTATTTTAAGTCACTTTCACTCTGTATCATAGTTATTTAGGGTCTGTACTCCAAAGTAGTTTGTGAGCACCTTCAGAGAAGACTGCATTCAGTTCATAATCATTCCCCAAAGTTTAGGATAGTATTAACATTTACATTAGGCCTAATTAGTACACAGAATGAATGCTTGCCAAATAATATTCCTGGTAATTTCCTAGCTACACTTAGTTTCATGTTACTTGACCACTGACACTTAGCCCCAAGTTACTGATGCTGTTTATTCTACCAATCCTAAAGCCACACATCATGGGCAGCTACTTAAGACTGCAATTTCTATGAAAAAGGATTATAAAATTATATCTAGAAAAAGGCATCTCAAGATAGTGCTAAAGACAGCAGTGAAAATATAAAGTGGCCATTTGGATTACAGGATCCAAAGTGAGAACTGTGCCTTATATTCTTATATCTGCTACCAGTGCATATATATGTTTAGAAATACCATGCAGTACCATGACAAGCTTGTCATGACCTCCTTTCTATGTTCATTTACAAATCAGAAAAGGAAAGGGAGCTCTGATGAAATCAGATACAAGGAGAATCAGAATGAATCCTAATGTATGGCCTGGGCAGTAATAAGGTTAACCACTCTGAACTCTGATCAAGGGATATTATATGAGATGGAGGAAGAAGTCTAGGAAGAGATTTGACAGCAAGAAAATATGACACAGAAAGAGAAGTTTAGATAGGTTAGGGGAAAAAAAAAAACCTGGCAGTTCCATGAACCCCAGAAATAGTCTTTAAAGATTCTTATTCATGTAAGATCCCCTTCATAACTATCTCAATACAACCATTTCTGCTATAACACCATAGGTGCTTTCCTGAAAAAAAAAAAAATCTCACAATTTTGCAATATATCAAAAATCAGTCTTATGCAACAGAAAGGATTAGGAGGCAGACCACTCAAAACCTATGGAACTTCACAGCCAGGGCAAACAAAAACAGTACCAATCCTAATTTTAAAAAATAGCTGTTACATCTCTCCTGGCATTTGCATCTAGCATCAGTTAGTCATTCCTTTGAAAACTTAAACCCTAAGCCTGTAGCTCTTCCTTGAAATGTAGTCTTGGAAGGCACTGTTTCTCATAATTTTAATTTTAATCAAAATTTAAAACTGACCCATGGTATAGCCTTCTTCATTAATCTGGTTTAACAGAGAGAAAAATGTCTGCAGCTTCGTATCTGCATTATCAGCTTTATCGGACAGCTTAACTTAGAGGGCTTCCAGTTGCACTCATAATATTACTAAAGATCTTACTTTGTCTATAGCAGTGTTACCCAACAGGATTTTCAGTTAAGGACAGAAGTAACATAATTTGCAGTAATATGTAGTCACAGCCACATGTGATTCATGAGCACTAGAAATGTGGCTAGTGAGACTGAGGAACTGAATTTTTAATTTTTAAAGATTTTACTTTAATTTAAATACCCACATGTGGCTAGCGGCTACCGCACTGAACAACAGAGCTCTAAAGTTTATACTCTTACCAACTACACTGTGTCTTGCAATCCCTGGCCATCTAAGCAGCCAATATGAGAGGGTCTAAAGATGTCTCTCTGTCTCTCTCACACCCACCCACCCACCCACCCTACACTTTTTCATAAGACTCCCTCTCTACCTCTACTCTCTGATTATATGGATTAATATGCCATTTTATTTCTATATTCTGGGCCAAAAGAATGTCTTTCTGCTAAAACCGCACTCCCCCCCAATTCTTTACCTAATTTTTACTCATTTTTCAGATCTCAGCTAAAATGATTTTCTCCAAAGGCCTTCGCTGACCCTCTGCAATCTAGATTAGGTTCTTCTCGTTCTTCTGCTCTCTCACTTAGAACTTTCTTTCTAACTAACATTTATCACAATTTGTAGTCAGTTTATCTGTTTAATGTGTTTGAGGGCAAAAACTGAGTTTATTCTGTACTCTAGTACCTAATGAAGTGCTTGGCGCACATTAAATAATTATGAGGGAAAAAAAGTACGGGAGACTGGGGCACATTTTCCGGGCATTCGACCTCCACAAGCACAATTTAAAAACCCTCCTGGCCAAAACACTAACACGTGGGCGTCTTTGCTCCCCAAGTAAAGTTAGCCTCAACTGAACCTGGAACAAAGAAGCCTCAGCTCTGTCCGCCGCACCTTGCCCAGAAGTCGGTACTCCAAGACCTACGTAACCTCCGCTTCATGACTTCCTCAAAAGGGAATAAGGCTGTCGCAGTCTCAGTGGCCGCCCACCCCTACGTACCTTGGACACCGAGGAGGTGGCCATCGTCCCAGCGGCTCGCGGGAATCCAGAAACTCGGGACTTCCCGCGCTCCTTCGCGGCAGCAGGGCAGAGGTTAGTTGCTGGCCACTGGGTTCTTGATTGGCCGGCACCAACCTCCGGGGCGGGCTTCCGGCAGGCGGAGGCGGGGCTGCACGGGGTGGGTGGGGCTCCGGCCAAGACTGGTGGGAGTCACTACGTAGAGGCCAACATGGCGTGCGGCTTCCGCAGGTCCATCGCCTGTCAGGTACGGACCCGGGAACTGGCAGAAGGAGGCTGCTGCGGAATCCCGCACCCCGAAGGCATTCCACTGCTGTGGGCCAGTCCTCAAATAGCGGGATGGCAGGCTCTGAGAAAACCCTCCGTATTTCTGCAGCCTTCTTCCCCCTCTTTGAAGCTGTTTAGCTGATGAGGGTAGGATATGCGGCTTAGATCAGTTTTCAGGGTGAAAAGTAAACTTTGAAAAGCACGTGTTGCTTTTCTCCCAGTCCTTCCTACTCTACAGCTTTGTGTGCTTTATCTGGGTGGAAAGTCATTTGGCAATGATTAGACCCCATAGAAATTAATATTGACCTAGTGAAATCAGGAGGCTTTGGCTGGAAATGAATGACAAAGATTTATCCAAGGGTCTTAAGTTCTAAACCAGGAATACAACTATGTATACCGAGAGTGTGCTGAAGAAAGAAGGAAGGATTCTTATAGTATTGGGTTGGCCAAAAAGCCCATTGTTTTTTCCAAATGATGGCTCTAGTAGTGCTCAGTGGTCTTTTAACTTAATTCGAAACAGTTGTTAGACTGTATTGTGCAGCTGTCACATCAGCCAGCATGCATTTTTTAAAAAATCATCAAAATTGGTGAAATTTTTGTGCAGCCATTTTAATATTGAAGATGGAAGAAGATATGCAACTTTTTTGTGTGTATTATGCTTTATTACTTCAAGAAAAGTAAAAACGCAACTGAAATGCAAAAAAAAGATTTGTGCAGCGTGTGGAGAAGGTGCTTTACAGATCGAATGTGTCAAAAGTGATTTGCCAAGTTTCTTGGTACTGTTGACATTTTGGCCAAATAATTCTTTGCTGTAGGGCTGTCTTAGGCATTGGAAGATGTTTAGCAGCACCCCTGGCCTCTACCTGCTAGAAGTCAATAGCGGGAGATAGCTGACATACTCAGAATATGCAAATCAATAGTTATTGGTGAAAATGAAAAATGTGTTTTTACTAAAAAAAGTAAAAGACTTTTTAGCCAACCCTATAAAATGGAATCACCATAGTCAAGTTGCTAAATTACTAAAATAAAGTAGGTTGATACATGAGGAAGTAACTTTATTGTTTTAACTAGCCTGGAACTTAAAATTTTAAATTTCCAATCCTACATTAATCTCTGGATATACACCAAACCTCCAGGTAATCCTCTTATTGCTCTCTGAGAGAGAAGAATGACTTTCATTTGTCTAGACCACCTGACATCCATTACCCAAACCACTGGTCATCTAGATCAGGGATTCCCCAACCTCTGGGCCTCAGACCAGTACCGATTCGGGTCTGTTAGGAACCAGGCCACACAACAGGAGGTGAACTTGAATGTGCTTGAATCATCCCCAAACCATCCCCCTCTCCCACCCCCACTGTCCATGGAAAAATTGACTTCCACGAAACCGGTCCCTGGTAGCAAAATGTTTGGGAACCACTGAGAGGATTACCATCTAGGACCAATTCAGAGGGTAAGAATGCAGAACTAATTCTCAAGAACTTTTTGACCAACCGAATATTCTTCAGTGTTCTTTACACTTAGTGTTGTTGATGATGGATCTGAATTTTTCTTCTAAAGGATCTAATTTGAGAAGTGGTCATTTCTCTTATGGTTACTTTGGCTGCCTGCCCTAACATTAGTTTGATAACTCCAAAGATAACATGAGATCCTGTTTTTCTTGATTTAGAGTCATCTTTCAACACTTCTTTAATTAGAAAGAGAATATAATATTGCAACAACCTTGCCCTCCAAATCATTTAGGAAGGTCTCTTCTGAACCCTGAAGTTTCAGTTGTTACTGTCTTTGCTGCCTGTTTGAGTCTGAGCAAATGCAGATCTGTACTTGAAGAAAGTCTCTGCAAATGTCGGACTGCTTGTTCATTGGCTCTTGGTGGCAAACATATACACCTGACCTGGTTATATTTGGGAGTAAGACTGAAGAACCAGAGGTAATTAACAGTTTAAGTAACTTAAGATCTTGAAAGAGTAATTCATAGAATTTTAAGACGACCTTGCAGGCTGGTATATGGATAAAAACATAGAGCTAATTTTCATAAGATGTCAGTTCTGCCACCTAGATGTCTGGTTACTAAAGCACAAGGAACTCTTTGCATTAGCAAAATTTGGGTTTTTATTGTGAGTACCAGAAATTTTGTTCTTGAAATTGGCTCCTAGCTGAATTTAGAATTTTTCTAGAGCCAAAGTGATAGGATATTTTTTGGCTTTGTATTCAGTACCTGGGTAAGCAGGATAGGAATTATGTGTGCCTGGGAAAGGAATGGTTAGGAGCTGCCCAAAAGTTGATTAATATAATGAGTTTTCTTATACTGGGAGCCAAAGATTCTATTATATTAGAATCTCTGATTTCAGATTACCAAATCTAAGGCTTAGAATTGTACCTTGTACATTCTAAACGTTTAGTACACGTTAGCTACTATTATATTGTACAATAGAATCTCTGGTTCCCTGACCAGATCTGGAATGCATGGGTTTTTCACTTTTAATACTCCTTGAAGTGCTCCCTGCCTTCAACCTCAGGCTTCTTCCTCTCTCAGTTGTGTTTAATATATTTCTCAAGGACCATGCTTAATATTTTGTGTTTTATTTCTCTGTTAAATTTTGGGCTTTACTGTTATAGTCTTTTATTATTTTATTTTCATTGAGTATAGTATACATTCTCTAAAACTTTTTTCTGTCATCAATAGGCCCTCGTTATACCTGTGGTAGCCCTAGATGAAGCCCAATGCCTGGAGTATCACCATTACCTGAAGGTGAAAAAAGAAAAATCTTATAGCTAAGGGAACCCATAGGCTACATTCCCACCAGAAAAAGCACTAAGTACAATCCTATTGTTTCCAGAATAATTATGAACTTGAGAGAATGTAGGTGAATTAAAAACCATGTTCTCTGACATTTCACCACTTAACAGTGGTTCTTTTATTTTGTGTGTGTGTGTGTACGTGTGTGTGCACCATCTGTATGAAAGATATTTCTCTAATTAAAAGCACTCACCAGCTTGAGCACTGATTGTTAACATGGAGGGCAGCTGGTATCTTCCTAAGCAGTGGTTCTCGAGGTTTGACTGTAGACTGGAATCATCTGAGAAGCATTAAAAACTACCTAAGTCTAGACCCGTTGGCCTGGAGTGGGCCTTGATGCTCTGAACATCATCAGATGATTTTGTTGTTCGTCTAGGTTTAATAATCAATAACCAGGGACAACCAGAAGGCAGAAAAGTGTAGTGCAGTCGTCCCCACACTTCACTGCACATTACAATCAGCGCAAGAACTTTTAACATCCTGTTGCTCAGGTCATACCTTGTGCTAATAAAATCAGAATATTTGCATGAGCCAGGCATCAATGTTTTCTAAAGATCTCTAGGTCATTCCAATGTGTAGGGAACCGCCGGTATGAACACTGATCATGAGGATATATGGATGTAAATCCAGCTTTTCTGATAGGTAAGTTCTCCATCCCTCATTCAAAAAATTTGGAAAATTAGCTATTTTATAGGCTTGTCTTCAGGATTTAGTGAATTAATATGTATATATAATAGTACTTAGGATTGCGTTCGGTGCATTGTATGCATCAATAAATATTGTACATTATTACATTAAATTAGAATGCTGAGGATGGTATTTTTGAACCCCCTTTTCGCACCACTACCATCCAGAGGCTTTCTGATGTGGGGGACCTAGTTGTACATTTACCCTCAGTGAATACTCTACTCCCACATGAAGCTAGATCATCAGAAAGCTACAGTACATATCTGAACTTTACTTAATTTTCAATGGGAATTCTTTAGCAGTACTTCTATAAAGTTCTGCTTTTATAAAGAAAAAAATCTTTTTCCTTTTTGCAAAAATAATGCCTGTTCATTGTTAAGAATTAAGTAATAAAAAAGATTTTAAACTTCCCCATAAATAATCATCATTAACAGGTTGACCTTCATTTTAGATATATTTCTTTGGAGATACACAGCCAGGAAAAAAGAAGGAAGGAAGATAGGAAGGAAGATTGGATAGATGAGCTTTTTATAAAGATTGGGCTGTATTGTAATGAGTTTTTGTTTTTAAGTTTGCTTTTTAAAAAAATTTTATGATGAATAATGTTCAACTACTAAAAGTGTAATAGTGTTAGGATTCCCCGCGTATCCATAACTGAAATGCTGTCCTAAATAAAAAGTATTAAACATAGTTTTGCTTGAATTTAACGAAAGAAAAAGAAATCAAAGTGCAATGCAAAGAATTGTTGATGTATATCCTAAACGAGTCCTGCAGTTAAGAAAAGAGATTATACAGAATGTTACAACTTGGAGTGCTTCTTTAAAATCTTGATGTTTCAAATTTAGAAAGTATCAATCCCTGGCAGAAAGGAGGACTTTAGAATCTGAGTAACTTTCTCACTCAAAGTTTGTACCCTCATAGTCTGTTTATTAACGTATCTACACAACTTTTCTCCTGTTCATTCTGTATCATATTGGATAGATGCTTACTACCAATGCTTTTCCTGGTACATGGCTTGATTGCTGGATTTCTTTCTAAGTAGATTTTTTAAGAAGGGCTCATGCTGCTTTATTTTATTTATTTATTTATTTTTTAAAGAAATTTATGATTTCTCAGATAAAATAATCCTGGAAGTATCAAGAGGAGGCTTAATCATTAGGGAATTAGCATGATCAGAAATGATGTCAAAATAATAGGTTTAAAAAATAATTTAAAAATCTTTATTTTTAGCAATACAACGACTGAGCAGGTGAAACAAATGTACCAGTCTGCAACTTCCCTAGTGAATGAATCTAGTCCTATATAATAATACCATTGCTAAATTATTTGTTTTAACCAGTTGATGCTCTTTATGATTAGGTAACAAGGCTACAAGTGCATTTTTTTTGTGTCTGGATTTTTGATTGGTGCTATAGTTTTAAAATTTAGTAACTTAGCCCAATGTAGCTAAGTATTAGATTTTCTGTTATTATCCTTTCCTGACATAGTAATTTCCTTTATCTGTAGATTCAGTTTCTTTTTTAATGGAATATTGACTCATGAAGAAGAATATAGATAGTATTCATGTACTCATTACTAATTGGGATGGATTCATAGCTTGTAAATGACATGCACAGATATGGCAAACACAAAATCTCATATGTGAGGAAAGAGAATTTGCAGGGGTGGTTAGCCAGGAAATTTTAATAATATTTGCAATAATTTATTTTTCAGTTATTAAATTTTACATAAGTGGTATTCAAACTGTAATTATCCTGTAATTTGGAGTTTGTTTGCCTCAATTTTAAAAAAAGATCTATAATGCACCGGGGTTTAGTTCTTTCATTTTACTGCTGAGTGGTGTGTCATTGTCATAATATGCTACAATTTAGATTTGGTCCTTTACTTCAGGGTTTTTCCTTTTATTGAATATTATGCCCTGTTATCTCCCATCACTTGATCACACCTGTGATTCCAGCTGCCACTTGTGAGAACAATTTCACAGGTGTTTCCATTCACTTACTGCTAACAGCATCCCATTCAGTTTGAAAGTCTGCTAGTTCCAATCCATACTTAACTCTAGTGTAGCTGAGTTAGTATCAAGGACAGCCCCAGTCAATGGGGGATGGAAGCTCCTGTTTCCTATTTTTGGGTAGACAATTTTGGTAGACATTGTGCATACTTCCTAGGAGGCAGTAATGAAAATTAAGCCCCCATTGCCTAGAGCAGTGACCTTGATAGCACAATCTTATATTGACTTTTTCTCCTTTCCTTTTACTCTCCCCAATCACTGCTGCCCTCAGGAATCATCTCTCAAATAAACTACCTGCATTCTATCCTTTTCTCAGGCCCTGATTTTGAATGAGCCAAGGTATATATCTATGAATACGTTTTAATTTTTCTTGGATTTGGTTGATTTATCTGTATGGCTTCTGATAAGTGAGACCAAGTTAGGATGCCCTGCTAAATAAAGCTGCTCTATTCTGCTTCAGAATCTGTTACAGTATATCTTTTCTTGGCTATCACTTTTGGAAGAGTGGCTTTGGACTTTGTCTATCCTTATGTATTTGCTACTGGAGAACCAATGTACCCATCTTCCTGTCCTCTTGCTTCCTTTGCTGCTCTTTTTATATTTTAGGGACACCAATTATCCTAAGGTTGGATTATCTTTGTGCAATTTTTTTTCTTTCCCTGATTACTTTATGTTTTTATAACACCTGTATTGTCTGATTGTCTTAGAAATTCTATGTCATATATTTATTTTTAATTATAGCTGTTCTCTTCCTTTGTGTTTTTTATTCTGTATTAAAAATGTTTGAGTATCAATTTGTTTATTTAATTTTTAGACTCCCTTTTTATCTCATTCTTTTTGTCTTTTAGTTCTTGTTTATTGTATTTATAAATCTTGAAGCACTTAAGAATGTCTTTTCTTCATTGGGTTATATTTTTCTTCTAGACAGGAGTTCTTTGATCTCCTGTATGGCACATTCCTTCTCTTCTTTTTCTTTCCCTCTTCAAGAGCTCACCCACGGAGGTGCTCAGGTCCCTGCCCTCACCTCCAGCCCCCCGTCTTTCTCTGTCCCTGTCTCTGTCTTTGTCTCCGTTTGTTTGCCTGTATGTGATGTTTATTCTTCTTCATCTTGCCCAGGCTTGACAGCTCTGCCCAAACTTTGTATTTTTTCCTGCATTGTGCGGGTGACTTTCTCACTCTCCATTTTAGAATTGTTCTTGGCTCACCTCATTTTTGTAGTTACAAAAACATAAACTCTGCAGCTCCACATTTCTCTCTTGTCTCTGCAGTAGGTCGTGGTGATCTGTACACATACTCCTGAACTCCGACTTGGCATATTAGGTTTTTGCTATCTAGCCCTGATATTTTTTCATATTCCCATAAAAGTTCCTCTTGTGATTCTTTATTGCCCATGCAACACCAGATCAAGATTTACTTCCTGTAATGGGGAATGTACAAGTATTGTATTTCCATTGGGGAGGCCCTCAGTGTGCTGTTCTAGAATCTTCACTTCTGCTGGAAAGTGCTGGAATTCATTTCTCTGTTTACTCATTCTGTCCTGCAGCTCTGTAGCATCTCCTATCCATAAAGAGGAAAAAAAAATGGAATTCATTTTTCTCTCTCCAGATTTGGGGTATTAATGAGGATTGTTAATTCAAGTTAGGAGCTAGCCAAACAAGCTGCATCCATTCCTCTTCAGAATCTGCTATATCTTTCCTTGGCTATCATTTTAAAGTTTATATTTTTGGATTCTGCCTATTCAGTGTATTTGTTGATGGAGAACCAGACATCCTACATACTGAAAAATCAATATATACTAGATCAAAGCAGAAATGTACAAAGCATCTTAAAAATATATGACATCTCCAGGTTTGCAAATTTTGACTTTTATTTTTAACATTTGTGAAATCTAACCAAGTTTTTTTGACAATTTGAGAGTAACATTACTAGTCAGGAGACAGTGGTTTTAGTTTTACTCCCATTTGGAATAGTTATAAACAACTCTGAAGAAAATTTCTTTTTATATTCTTACTTTTCCTATTTACCCTATTTCTCCCTTGTCTGCTTTCTCAACAGCCATGGTTTGTCCATTGCAAAGGCTTTATAAAAATTGAGGAGGCAGGGAAGAAAGATCAAAACACTTTAAAATCCATATGGCTGTCCTGCTATTTCACTGTTTTTAAGCATTTCTCATTGAAAGGATATAGGTATGACACAGGGGTTAAGTGTAAGTTCTTGTAGATTACTTGTGTTCACATCTGAGGTTTTTCAGTGAAGCCAGTTACATGACTTCTTGTATTTCAGTTTCATCATTCATGAAATAAGGTATATAATAGTGTGAAAGACATGGGATTATTTCAAGGAAAAATTAAGGCATATAAGATGTGCCTGCCATGTAAGAATAATTCAGTAACAGGAATTGATTAGGGCAGTAGTTTAAAACTATGACTATTCATGCATTATAGTCATTCAAGGAGCTTTTTAAAAATCCAGACCCTTGCTATTCTGGTAAACCTTTGATGGGACCTGGGAATTAGATTTTTCCTTTCGTTATTTGTTTGTGTATTTGTTTACATTTAAGTGCCATGAGATTTTTGTCTCTTTTGTTCATTGTTGTAACCCCGATTCCTAGAACAGTGGCACAAAATAGGTACTCAATAAATACTTTATAAATGAATTATAGTTGGTTCCTCAGTGGTTCATCTCCTTTCTTTTTGTAAAAAAAAAAAATTATTTTTAAGTATACATAGTTCATTCTGGGGCAGGAAAAACAGTTGCGTTTGTTTCTTAGTGTCAAATCCTCTTCTTACCCTCAATCCCTGGCTACCACTGATGTATTCTTCATCCTTACAGTTTGGGGTTTTCCAGAATTTTAAGTAAATTGAATCTTAAACTATAAATAGCCTTTTGAGTCTGGCTTTTGTCACTTAGCATAGTGCATTTGAGGCTTATTTAGTTAAGCGTCTCAATATATTAAATCTTGCTCTGTTTCATTTTTGTTTTTAGCTTTCCAGAATATTGGATCTTCCACCAGAAAACTTGATCAAGTCAATATCTGCTGTTCCAATTTCCAGAAAAGAGTTAAGTATAATATATTTGTAACAATTTAAAATGTTTCTGACTTTGTAAATATACAAAAAAAAGTTACTCTTCAATTCACAGAATAGTCCATGAAATTAACCGTATTAGTATACCTGTGTTGTTTTGGTGTTTGTTTATACTATTAACTAAAATTATGGCAAAGTCTTTAAGAAGAATGAAGAATAAGGTTCAAATTCAATTCTGTAACAGTAAATAAAAGAGTGAAGATTGTGGTTGAAGGACTCTTAGAGATTCTACACCCATCTGGTGTTTGAATACCATTGTACAATATTTACCTGCTAGGTTTTTTTGTGTTTTTTTTTTTTTTTCCTTGTCTCCATTTGAGAACTCTCAGTGATATAGATAACTATTGGTTAGGACTACATGCAGCCAATAGTTGCCTTGTTGGATACAGGGAAATATCTCTGTCTTTATGCCTTTGATCATTCTAAATGATACTTGTTTACCATTTGGCTAGAACACTTTAATATTTGGATGAAGTACCCTGTCAGTCAATTAATAATGACAAGAAATTCACTGCATGGTAACATTTAAGCCCCAAGCTTTAGAAAGATGTAAAGATATAACCATCAGTATCATTATGTCCTTATGTTTTTTCCCCTTTGTCAGGATTTTAAATAGAGTAGGATAAATATTCTTGCTCCCAGATTAGGGCAAAGAGATAAGTGGAAAAGGAAAAGAAAGCTACTTATGGCATTGTAGAAGAGAGCATCTTAAAAATGGCATGCTGGACCTTCCTCTATATTGACTTCCAAGAAGAGAGGCAACCACTAACCAAGGAGAACTTATGATTATATATACATTGATGTACTATTCTAAACTAGTTACCTATTTCACAATATCTGTAAATATCATTCTGCATAATCATGGGATTGTATCCATTTTTATTTTATGTTTCAAAGGCCTTTAATAAGTTAAACCGTCTTGGTCCATCTTTTGGATACGGTTTCTTTTACCTGCCTGGAGCTCCTTTTGGTAGCTGTACTTCAACAATCTGAAATACTAAGACTTTGGTTTATAGAAAATAAATATTGAAAAGGACCTCAAATTTTTCTAGGCTAACAAGTCTAGAATTCTACATATTACACTATTTACAACAAATGCTTTGTCACAAGCCCAGTGTCCTTTACAGAACTAAAACCAAGCCTAACTATTCTATATTTCTAACTTTATTCTAAAATGCTATTCAATGCTGAAAGATTAAGAAATAATTTTGTTAATGTGGCTTATTTAATGTGATATGAATCAATTTGCCTAGTTCTCCTAGTTCAATTATATTTTCAACTATGGTGGAACTTCTATTTAATACTGATCATAGTAGAGAGGATTAATAATTGTTATAAGCCAGTAGTACTCAAGTCTAGAGATTTCACTCTAGCACAACAGCTCCTCAGAAGGTGTTGGAAAGTAGCTACAGTAGTCCCTCTCATATCACGGTTCACTTACTGTGGCCTCACTGTGTCGCGGGATTTTTTAGAATATATTTAATTATTTATCGTGGATTTTTCGCTATATCGTAGGATTTTGCGGTACTGTATACGTATATTGTTAAAGTTACATAGGTTTAAGAGTGTAGAATAAGTGTAAGATTCCTACTTCATGGGGGGTCTAGAACGTAATACCTGCGATAAGTGAGGGAATACTGTATTGCTTTTTAAACTTTTTTTAAAAATTTAAACAGTATTAGAGGAATAGATCAATCACTGTCATTGGCACATGACCAGTTGTGTTTCACCTTTACACCTACCCACTCTCCTTCACAATGGGTTATTTTGACAGCTACCGCTTTTCATAGTCTAGGTGTTATGTCTTTTTAAAGGTTTTTTAAAAAATTAATTTGTTTTTCTATCACAAAAGCAAAACAAGATAATCTTAGGGAAACTTAGGAAAATACAGAAGAATGAGGAGAGAAAAGAATTCCCATTAGTCTTACTGTTTTGAGATACCTGATGTTAGCAAATTGGTATATTTTCACATTTTCTTTTTGAACATGTCTTGCGGCCTTTAAGAAAACAGTTATAAAACTACTATATGTATGATTCTTTAATCCTTTCTCTTGACATCATTCTTTTTTATTTTTTTGCAAGTATCACTTTTAACAATGGATAAATAATACTCTAATGTTCTCCTGCTAATGGACATTTAGAAGGTTTACAGTTCTGACTTTTTTCATAATTCATATTCAAGAATTACATCTTTAAATAGAGCAAAAAGTTCCTTGTAGGTATATAACAGTCATTGAAAGCTCTCAAAATAGAAACCCGGGAAGTAGGTCAAGTCTGGTTGATCCCCGCCTACCTCCTTAAAGCATTTATTTCTCTTTTTGGTCTTTTTTACTGCCAAATAATCTTTTGCATCATTTCATAATTTATGTTTTAAATAATCCTAGTTTAATAAATTATTGTTAATCATTTTCGATAGACTAAAACAGTGATTTTTTAAAAGGTTGTCCTTCTATCACTGAACTAATTGAGGATATTTGTGATTTGACTAAGATAATAAAATTTTTTAATTAAATTGAACTAGTTTATTATTTGTGTCTAGAATCAAATTGTAGATGCCTCCTACTAAATCACAATTTTAAAAAACTATCTGTAGAAAATCATGTGACCTCTTTGTTTTCTAGATGTCTTCAGAGTCATTCTGTAGGTTTATCGTCATATTTAACCTTTTAGAACATATCCTAGCTCTGTGTTAAAAAATCATTGTTTAATATTTCACACATTCAAATCTGTATAATTTCAATTAATATTGTTATTATGGAACTTACTACTTTTAATGTAAATTTTTTTCATTAAAAAAAATCTTTTTGTGTTATTTTCTTATTTCCATTTTGTTAAACTAATTTCTTCAATTTCCCATATTATTGGCACAAATACTCGACTAAGTTATCAGAATCCTTTGGAAATAATAAATAAAATAAATACATTCAGACCTTATATGTGTTTCCACAGTTAAAGTTAATCTTTAGAAAATGAGATTGTCATTTAATCATTAGAGAATAGTCTTAGGAGTAAAACAGAGTACAGTTTGCCAACCAAGCCAGTATATAAAGAACTACAGACAGAATAATTCCCCAGGTCTCAATACCAGTACTATTAAACATTTTTTATTTAACATTAGAATTAGGATTAGTGTTATTTGACCAGAAGTTAATTTCTCAACGAGACTATGAAGTAGGTACTATAATTATTTTACTGCGGTTAAAAGGGAGGTTTAAGCAACATGCCCAACATCACACAGACACTGCTTAATAGATGAGCATGGGTCTGTAATTACAGCTTAAATATCAGTAGATAAGTTTAGGTAGGTAAGTATAATTCACATTAGGCTGCTGGATAATGGAATAAGGCTCAGGAAAATTCTTAATGGTCCTTGTTGACTGGGTTATTTAATGTGCTATTAAACAGAAGAGACACAGAATTTTTTAGACATCTTTCTGAATTTTAAGAGCAATAACAATGGAATCATTTGTACCTCTCAAAAATGTGTCCATTTTTCTCTTTTTAATTCTTATGTTTTACAGTTGTTCCATTATTTCCCCCTTCGCCCACCTCTGCTCAGCCCGCCTCCCACTTTCATAGCCAATCTCTACCCCATTGTCCATGTCCATGGGTCATTCAGATAGGTTCCTTGACTAATCGCTTCATCTTCTTTCAAACAGTCCCCTCTTTCCTCCTCCCCTCTTACTACTGCCATGATTCTATGCTTCTGGTTCTGTTTTGCTCATTAGTTTATAAAATGTGTTTTTTTGTGTCAATGACAGTGGGCTAGACACTGGTTCAACCCACTTATTCTGCTCATAGAGTCATTCTCTGGTTCCTTATTAAATAGCAAATGTTCACTATGAGTAATTAGGTAGATGTTTCTTTATCAAGTAAAAATTATTTTACACTTTGAAGTATTGCAAACCTACAGAAAAATTTATAGAGAATAATGTTCATTAACACTCACATGCTTACTTTCTAACATGTCAGGTCTTAACTTTTTCCAAAGTGGCTGCCCTACTTACCTCACAGAGATATCATGGAGCTATTGTACAATACAATTAGGTAATAGAATAGGAAGAATTTTATAAGAAGATAAAAGATAAAATTCTAAATAAATATACAAGCTTATGATATTTCTGATTTATTTGCTTTCTGTATTGAAAGCATAATACCTTTTTCTTATAAAATTGTGTCAATGTGGAGAATCCATATTGATTAGTCTTTTTTTGTCATACTAGTAATGTTTTTAGAGTAACAACAGCTTTTTCCTATTTCAACATCTGTCTTCAGAGAAGTAGCTGATTTTCAGCTTTCTGTGGATTCTCTGTTGGAGAACAATGACAATTCAAGACCCGATATTAAAGTTCAAGTCACAAGACTAGCAGAGAAGGTACCTTAGCATTATTATCTTTTTTTGACCTTGTAATACACTTATTATTTTAAAGGAAAAATAATATTCTGCAGGCTATCTCAGTGATAATAGTGAATTTAATAATGTTTCTTTGTTGAAGGCACCTTGGAAAATATCATTTAAATTCATTTTAATCATATTAGGGTGATTTTTCAAATTAGTTATATAGCATTCCTGTTGAGCTGACGTTGTTCAATTTTTTGTTTAACTACTTACAGGAGGACTGAAGTGGTAATTAACATTACAGATTAAAGCTGGATGGACTTCTGAATTTAGGAGAACAAGCTTGATAAATTAGAGTAGTGGGTTTCACTTTTTAAAATGAGTTTGAGAAGATGAACATTAAAATATGAGAAGAAATTATTAGGTGGAAACAGAATCGTGGTTGTAGAGAGAAGGTGGTTAGATGATTTAATAAACCCCGTTAATTTCTAATTTCTCTGATAAGTTTGGTATCTAAAAGAGGAATTGAAAGGATTGTAGAGAATGACTAAATTGTTAGTGTAATACCATCAGAAAAGGCAGGTGTTGGGCAAGGTTTGTTGCTGTTTTTTTAATATGTGACACAAAAGAGGTATCTGGGCACCCTGTAGAATTGGATCAATGAAAGTCACTATCACAAAAAAAGATGTTTAAAGAATGAGTATGGCAAAGGAGATTTGGTAACTGAGTAAATATTTGATCTAAAACCACCTCAGATTTTTATCAGGAATTATACCAGGAATAGAACCACCCTAATTAGAGTAATATTTAGTCTCAAAATAGAAACTACTGGGTCTTCAGTGACAACAGGAGTCTGTTCAAGTTCCATATGTATGTTAGGTGCTTTGAATAGTTGGTTAAAATTTTAAGGCATACTCACTGAAGACAAAGTATTTTAATTATTTACATTCTATGTGTTGGTGCAAGTGATTTAGCATAGGTCCTGACTATGTTTTGTTGCCCTCACTAAAGGTGGGTGAGATAAAAAAGAGTTCATTGCGTGTCCAGGTACAGGTACGTAGGGTGCGGGTAAAGCGATGCTCTCTTTCTTCCATGTCAGGTGGAGAATTTGAGGTGAGGAATGAGAAAGAGGAAGAGACTTGAAATATAGAATAATGTTCTAGTCAGGAAAAGAAGGAAACGTGTTTGCCCAAATAGAATGATTGACGTAAAGGACTGGCGAAAGTCCAGGTCCAGATATAATGACTGAGAGAGATGATCCACCTGCTGCTTTTGGACAGTTGAAAAATCTGATAGTTTTAGAACTACAACTCTCTTTAGGCTTATTTTATAACATACCTATTTTACTTGATTTGTTATCTTTTCAGCTAAAATGTGATACAGTGGTGAGTGAAATCAGCACTGGTCGGGGGACTATAAATTTCAAAATAAATAGAGAACTATTAACAAAGGTAAGAATGGGTTGCATCTTCACTCACTCTTTCTGCTTTAGCTACAGTGGTTTTCCTCCAGTTTTTAAACTTACTGTGCCTCCTATTGCCTCAAAGCTTTTGTACATTCTAATGCCTCTTCTTGGAATGCCACCCCACATTAACTCCTGCTTATCCTTCAGTTCTTTATATTTCCTGGGCAGTGGCTTTCTAACCCCTTTATTTATACCGTCTCATAGCACTGTACATCTCTCCTTGCAATACTTACCATAGTTTCTATTTTACATTATTTGTATTTGACTAATGCCTATTGTCCTGTAAGCTCTAATTTCCATTAGGGCTTATAGTTTCTTTTTGTAACTCGCTATTGGATCCTCAGTTCCTGCACAATGTTTGGCAAGTGGTAGGTATGAGATAACTGTTGTTGAATGAATCAATGGATTCTGTATTGAATGTAAAAAAGGTACCGCTGATTTCTGCTCTCTGGTAGATTATAATGTGTTGGGAAGCATAAGATTTATAAGACATAAATCTTATAAATATATAATACAGCTTCTTTTAATAAAAAAATACTAAAGATGATTGGTACAATGAGCATAAGAAAGCTCAAAGGTGGAGAATAAGGATGTCCTGGCAGATTTGGGGGAATCACATAGAGGAATTGGGTCTTACGTGAGTGAAAGCATGGAGGACATGTAATCCTGGATAGGCAATGTTACGAGACTTTCTGTTAAGAGTTTCATCTCAATTAAACTTTAAAATTTATCACAGTGCATGCTTTGGTGTATTATTTTAAAACACACATATACAGCAGTATTGAGTTGGTCAGACTTAGTAAATGCTGCCTCTTGAAAACTATTATAAAACCAAAATTTCTAATAATGTATTTTTTCACTGGAGAGATACTATTTCATACTTGTCTCTAGGTCTTCTAACTTTTTTTCTTTTTTCACTCTTACTTCAAGGTAAATTAGTTAATCAAAATCAGTCACAAGGACAAGAAATAAATCTTTTTGAGCTTTTTAAAAAGTGTCTATAACCTATTGGGCTCTTGATAACATTTCATGTCAATTTAGCAAACCAGCCCTGGCTGGTATGGCTCAGTGGATTGAGCACTGGACTGCAAACCAAAAGGTCGCTGGTTCAATTTCCAGTCAGGGCACATGCCTGGGTTGCAGGCCAGGTACTCAGTTGGAGCCACACGAGAAGCAACCAATCAATGCTTCTTTCCCTCTCTTTCTCCCTCCCTTCCCCTCTCTCCAAAAAATAAATAAAGACTTAAAAAAATAAAAATATAGCAAACAAGTGAATCTAATTTACCATTTTTAAATAAGTGACTCTTCCAGCTATTGCCTTCATTTTATTGAAGTAGAAATGCACCTCACCAAAGTGCCCAGCAAACTTAAGGCCATTTGATAGGCAGCAATATTATACTGTGGTTTGTTTTTACTTTTCTAAGATGGGAAAGTGTGCTATGGTAGATGGAGTTTGCCTTTATAGCCAGCTTACCTGAAAGAGATGTGGTTTTTATTTTAAGTCAAGGTATGTATTTACTGAATAATTTAAACATTTAATGGCGATGAATTTTCATGCTTTATTACAACTAATGGAGATTTTCTCTGGTTTAAGGATGCCCACTTGCTTATTAAAAATATTCTCAAATCCTTCTCAATTGACAACAGAGAGAATAAGAGTTAGGGCTTTGCTTTGAGGTCCAGCCACTCTTTCTTACATGGAAATTCTTCCTTCATTGTGGCTTCGAGGATCTGGATCTTAGTATGATTTTTGTTAAAGGAACATGCCTGTTGCTCATGGTAGCTGAGCAGCAAACACCCATAGTCTGAAAAAAAGGGTATTGAATGTGCCTAATATAAATTATAATTTTTTAATGATAATTCTTTTTTGCTCAAAGTCTAATTTCTTCTAACATATGGCTCTATTATTTTCAGGCCTTAAACAGTGGTCATTTGCATGTCTAATGAATTTTTCAGGTCATATAAAGAAAAAATATTCAACCCTTTTAGGACCATTAGAGGATTTTTTTTTGTTTTGTTTTTTGTTTTGTTTTTCTTTTACATTTTAGAGTTATCAAGATTAACATGTAGCCAGTGATTTATGTCCAAAAACTTACTCCGCAGGCAGAGAATTATGAATTTGTCACTGCTTACACATGTACAAATTTAGCCTGCTGAAACATTATCTGTTTGTAAATTGCAGTTGAGTTATTAGCACTGGCAGCACCAGGGATGTTTAAATGTTAGCTTATGTCATCACTAATAGTGCCTTACAATCTCTTCATTTAAATGATTCTCTAAGGTAGGTGGCTAAAATGTGAAATTAAATGCATTAGAAACTGCTGGATCTCTGGCACTAGATTGTAAATTTTCAAAAGTAGATGATATCAGTTCATACATTGTTTTTTTTTTTGTTTTTTTTTTAATTTTATTTTTTGGTTTTTCAATTACAGTTGTCCCATTTATCCCCCATTGCTCCTCCCTCCCAGCCCATGCCCTCTCCCACAATCATATCCCTCCCCGTTGTCCATGTCCATGAGTCACTCATACACGTTCCCTGACTGGACCCTTCCCTTACTTATCCCCCTTCTCTCCCTCCCCCCTCCCCCCTACTGACTACTATTCTAGTCTTTGCCTATTTAGTTCGTTTGTTTGTGTTGCTCTTTAGTTGTGAAGAACTATCACTTTGGTATTAAACTTCCCACCTGTTAGTAGCTTATGGATGACTTTCAAGAGAAACTCATTTCAAGTAATAGTTAATTCAGATTAGAGAAAGAAAAAAGAAAAGAGTTGAGGAAAAGGGCTAACAAAATCCTGTTTTTTAGGTGTACCTTAGAAATATACAGTGGATAACATCATTTTTATTTCACATATGTACATGCATTTTTTTATTCGCCAAATTCAATTTTGATGCTCTACTAAGACCTACAAAAAAGATACTCATTTAAATGGTTCTAATTCTGCTCATTATTTCACTACTTAAGTTTATGTCAGTAGGCAGTCAGGATGCATTCAAATCATGTGTAGTGCCAGGTGGTTGAACACATGGAAAGAATGAATGATTAAGCATTTTTCCACTATTGACCAATGAATTAACTAAACAGGAAGTGGTAGTCTGCTTAGGAGTCCTGTTTAGAGTTGTAGAGAAATAGCAACCAACAAAGAGTAAGGTAAAATGACAAAAGTCATCCACAGAAAAGTGATGGGGATAGATAAACAACAAGTGCCAGCCAATTAGAATATTTGTTAATTTGTTAAAGCACTCCAGAAAGTGAAAACTTCGAAATATTTAATTTCTGATTATAAACTCAATATGTACCTCTATTTACTTTATTGAGTACATCTTACATTTAGACATACATATTGGTGAATAGATGGGCCTCTATCCTGTTCATCTATTGGAATGAGGGAATTTACTAGCTCACTGCCATTCTAAAATAATAGCTTTCTTCTCTGTGCCCAGTAATTTAATAAACCTGCTTATTATTTACTGGAGACTATATTACTGAAATCTAAAGATAAAATGGCATAGCTCCTGCCTCTGAGGAGCTATGATCAAAAATAAAAGCATAAAAAATAGTGTATTGTGTAATGGGTATAATAATGTGATGACTAATGTAATGGAGGCATGTTTAAAGTTGCAATCCAGTGTAAAGAAAGGTACACTTAAGTCTATCTTGAGGCGAGAGGAATAACCTTGAATTGAGATAAAGAAGAATTTGGCTGGGAGATACAAGGGCAGGCATTCCAGGCAGAGAGGACAGCTTGGGCTAGAGTACAGACAGTCAAGAACATGGCATTGTCTGGAAATCAGCAGGTGATTGAGTATGCTTTGCACATAGGATGGTATGGGAGAAGGATATGAAATTATACACTGTGAAGGGCCTTATATGCTCTGCATAAAGAGTATTAGCATTTTCCTGTATCAACAGCTGGTACATAATGATGATTTTTGGTATTACACTAATGAAATTTCATTTTAATAGTTATACAGTTGACTCTTGAACAACACAGGTTTGAACTGCATGGATCCACTTATACATGATTTTTTTCAATAAATACTGTAAATGTATTTCCTTATGATTTTCTTAACATTTTTTCCTTGAGCTTACTTTATTGTAAGAATACAGTATATAACACATATAACATACAAAAATGTTTTGATAGACTGTTTATCGGTAAGGCTTCCTGCAGTTTTGGGGGAGTCAAAGTTATACATGGATTTTCGACTACACTGGAGGTCAGTGCTCCTAACCCTTACCATGTTCTTCAAGGGCCAACTATGTATATATGTACATTATATAAGAAGATAGTTAGGTGTTACTGCTTTGTTGTGATTGTTGTTTTGTAGTGATACTGCTGACATATGATGGGGGTAGAGGGTATAACTACAATGATATTTAGGAGATAGCATGAGCTGGACTTGGTGATTAATACCTGATTCATTATGAATATTAGGGAGGGAAAAGGGTAATCTTAGGAACTCTTAGGTTTCAGACTTGTTTCACTGGGGGTAAAATTCATGGAAATGGAGAATACAGAGGGAAGAGAAGTGTTGGGTTAGCCAAAAAGTTTGGTTTTTTCATAAGATGGCTCTAATAGCGCTTAGTTGTCTTTAACTTCATTTGAAACAATTTTGTTAGATTGTATTGTAACAGCTGTCCTATCAGCATGCATTTAAAAAAAAAGCTTGTCAAAATTGATGAATTTTTGTGTAGCCATTTTAATATTGAAGATGGGAGAAAATATGCAAATTTTTCAGTATATTATGCTTTATTATTTCAAGAAAGGTAAAAACATGACTGGAACGCAAAAAAAAAAAAAAAATTTGTGCCGCTTGTAGAGAAGGTGCTGTGACTTATAGAACATTTCAAAAGTGGTTTGTGAAGTTTCATGCTGAATATTTCTCGCTGGAAGATGCTTCATGGTTGGGTAGACCATTGAAGTTGATAGCGATCAAATCAATACATTAATTGAGAACAATCAATGAGGGAGATAGCCGACATACTCAAAATATTCATATCAATAAAATTATTGGTGAAAATGAAAAATTGTTTTATGGAAAAAAATAAACTTTTTGGCCAACCTAATATATTCTGTTTAAAGTGCTTGAGAGAGTTGTCCGATCCTGAGCTGGATATATCACTCTGTGGCACCGGAATGTATTTTGTTAGGTAAGTAGTAGTTGAAGTCTTAGCTGTTTATACTAGGAGATGTGTAATGTAAGGAGCTAGAAGCAAGGAAGAAGTGCAGAGTGGGAAGTGGGGGGATAGGCAGTAGAAGAGGGGCCTGCAAAGGAAACCGAGAGGCAAAAATCAATAGAGAGTGGTATCATTGCAACCAAGGAGGGAGGGTCGTTGCAAGGAGATGAGAGTAGTCATCAGCTAAGATAGTGTATGAGAAGTGGTTATCCCTGGGGAAGGCCGGAAGGACCAAGGTTAGGGCAGATTATTTTTATTTTATAAAAAGAATGTATTCATAAAAATAATATATTAAAATTTAAGCATTAATTTAGGTTTGGCATTTAGAATTTTGATTGGAGAGCACTTTCAGTGAAATAGCAGAGAAGAAAGCTCCAGGTGGCAGGTGGGTCAAATTGTTAAAGGAATGTTTGGAGGTGAAGCATATAAGATAGTTCTTTATTAAAGTTATTTTTTGTTTGTGCCAAAGAAATCAATGAACTGAGAGTCCTTTGTTAAAGAGAATTCTAACTTATTGCTATTTCCATTTGTGGAGTCTACCATCCATTATATAAAAAGGGATGGAAAGCGAAAAAGATGAGTAGAATTCTTTAGAATACTCTGAATATGAATTTCTTCTCACTGTTTACCTCCCCTCTTGCTATCTTCTCATCATGCATATTCTTGAAGTAATTAACATTTAATAGACTGCTAGTGTATTATAGGCACTATTTGCTTTAATGTCTGTATGTTTATTAATCCTTTATCTCTGTGTCCCACTGTATTTTCTCTGTGTCCTTGGGAAAATGCATACTGTTTCTGAACCTTAGTTTTTGCAGCTGTTTGGTGGTAAATGTTGCCCACCTCTAAGATTGTGAGGCTTAAAGATAACATAAAAGCATCTAGGCTAGAACCCAGCACTCTGTAGATGCAACTTAAAAGTATTACTCTGCTGCTTCCTGCTACCTTATTGCCTTTTTCATTAAGTGACCATCTTAACTCTCATTTCTGATAGTAAAATTCTTCACATCATAAACTGCATTATTTAGGACTCAGAATCCAATCTGAAAAGCAAAACCAATATAAGAGTAAGTAAAAGTCTATCACAATAAATTCAAAACACTGAAATAAATAAATCATCACCATTAGCAAAAAAAAATAGAGTTTTGTGAAGTATACAATAGTCCTGTGTTAATAACTAAAAATTAACCTGGACTATGTTTTGGCTGTTTCCCTAAGGTTTCCTGGTTTTTACTTACATAGCCAATAGGCATTTGAATTCTGATTTTTTATTTGTTTTCTACCATTGCTTGTGATCATTAGTATCATAGAAGTAGCAGCAGCATGCAATAGTTAGCACATAAGCTGTAGAGTAAAAACAAGTTTTGCTACGTGACTTAATAGGCATATGACCTTGGGTAAGTTACTTAACCTCTCTGTGCTCCTATTTCCTCATTTGTAAAAGTAATGCTTATCTCTTAAGGTTGCTGTGAGGATTAAATGAGTACATACATAAAAAATGCTTAGAACCGTGCTTGACACATAGTATGTAGTCAGTAAAATATTAGATGCTGCTCCTGGTTTTGTTGTTATCAATACTGTTTGCTGTGGGACTTCTGGTGGTTACTTAACCTCTCTAAACTTCAGTTTCTTCACCTGTAAAATAGCTACATCCTTAATCACTGTGAGGAGGAATAGAGAGGATATATTGTATAAAATAGCACAGAGCCCCCTTAGATATGAACTCAAAAAGGTGATGCTGCTGACAGTGCTATAAAATTCTCAGTTCTGTAAATTAAAATAAGCAAATCAGCAATATTTAGTTTCCAGGAGCAAAGTAGTTTTTAAAATTGCAGGGTTTTTTTCTATCATTAAATTCCAGCCTTTACTTTTCAGACAGTGCTAAAAC
The DNA here is from genome assembly GCF_987537825.1 of Furipterus horrens. Lineage (NCBI taxonomy): Eukaryota > Metazoa > Chordata > Mammalia > Chiroptera > Furipteridae > Furipterus > Furipterus horrens. Next base: position 131,459,563 of record NW_028327176.1, on the reverse strand, counting down.
AAGTAATTAAAGATGGCTCAAAATATGGATTGAAAAGTGAGCTTTTCTCTGGTCTTCCCCAGAAGATTGTGGTTGAATTCAGGTGAGTGTCTACTCTTCTTATGTGTTGGTTAATCAGTTGGCTGAGCAGATGAAAATTTTACTTATCACCTGATCTCTCATGAAATTACATGTGGAAAAATTGAAAACCAGTGAGATTATATTATTTTCTTAAAATCACAGTGAATTGAATAAAAATTTTTATACTCCAATTAAAAAAAGGTCTAGTGATTATTATGGGCTCTTTGTTTTTTTGAATTAAGTATTTAACAGTTACTTTTTGGAAAGACCTAGTTCTGCATTTTAATAAATTTTTAAAGCAGAAGTAATAGTTACTACCATATTAAGAATTTTAAGTAATTTGATTACCAGGGAACAAAGCCTTGTAGTATTTGTAATATTCCATCTTAAAAATTATCATAAAATAGCTTGAAGTTTTAATATATCTCTAAATAGCCCTCATAATAATTTTCTGATATGCGATCAGTACAACCGTCTAAAATTTGAACTGTTTTTAAGTAATCAAAAAAGAAAAGGAAACACTTTCAGAATATAGCTGACAGTTTGACAGCTTCTGAAAATTATCATAGCTATTGAATTTGCCTTCCTAAAAGCTGAAGAAGAGCCTTAATGAATTTTTCCTGATTTGGGAAGATGGAACTTGCTAGAGCCTTTTGTTTCCATAACTATTACTTCTGTGGAGGATTTAAAAAATTTGATATGGGAAATAATTTTGAGTTTTCTAACATCATAATTTATGAGGATAACTTAATTCAACTTGGATATGATGAACACTTGCGTAATCAGAAGCAAGTAGGTTTTATGGATTCCACACTTGCACTGTCTCTACCGTTCATTTGTGTTCTCAGGAAAGACATCCAATAAGACTCAATAAACTCATCTGCTTATGATAAGGTCCGACTGCCAAGTAAACTAATGTTCCTTATTCTAGCAGTGCACTCCAATCATGGAACTTAAAAGTTAAGTTTAAACATTTGTATCACAGAGAGGAGAGGGACTTCATGTGGTCCCCCTGAGGCCACTTTACAAAGCAATTTGCCCGTCATTTCAGTTACCTCCTCTTGCATTACTTCAAAACCAAATACAGGGATTAGCAACCTTCAGCCCATGTGCAAAATCCAATCTGCCACATGTTTTAGTAAGGTTTTATTGGAACACAGGCTTGCACATTCATTTACATGTTGCCTTTAGTGGCTCTTTTTATACTACAATGGCAGTTGAGTACAGTTGAGGTGAATAGTTGAGATCAGGTCACCTGTAAACCTAAAATATTTACTATCTGGCTCTTTAAGAAAAAGTTTGCCAACTCCTGATTAGTGTCTTAAAACAATTTTTAAGTATATTTTATTGATTATGCGATTACAGTTGTCCCTTTTTTTTTCCTTTGACCTCCTCCACCCAGTACCCCACTTCCCTCCAGTAATCCCCCCCCTTAGTTCATGTACATGGGTCATGCATGTAAGTTTTTTGGCTTCACCCTTTCCTATACTATTCTTAATATCCCCCTGTCTATTTTGTACCTACCAATTATGCTTCTTAATCCCTGTATCTTTTTCCCCTTTGTCCCCCTTCTCCCTCCCCACTGATAACCCTTCATATGATCTCCATACCTATGATTCTGTTCCTGTTTTAGTTGTCTGCTTACTTTGTTTTTATCTTTTAGATTCAGTTGTTAATAGTTATGATTTTGTTGTCATTTTAATGCTCATAGTTTTGATGATCTTTTTCTTAAATAAGTCCCTTTAACATTACCTGTAATAATGGTTTGGTGATGATGAATTCCATTAGCTTTACCTTGTCTGCCCTTCCATTCTAATAATAGCTTTGCTGGATAGAGTAAGCTAGGTTGTAGGTCTTTGCTTTTTATCACTTTGAATACTTCTTGCCAGTCCCTTCTTGCCTGCAAGGTTTATTTTGAGAAACCAGCTGATAATCTTATGGGAACTCCTTTATAGGTAACTCTGTGCTTTTCCCTTGCTGCTTTTAAGATTCTCTTTATCTTTCACCTTTGGCATTTTAATTATGATGTGTCTTGGTGTGGTCCTCTTTGGGTCCAACTTGTTTGGGACTCTGTGCTTCCTGGACTTGTATGTCTATTTCCTTTGCCAAATTAGGGAAGTTTTCTTTCATTATTTTCTCAAATAAGTTTCCAATTTCTTGCTCTTCCTCTTCTCCTGGCACCCCTATGATTTGGATGTTGGTAAGTTTAAAGTTGTCCCAGAGGTCCCTAATCTTCTCTTCATTTTTTAAAATTCTTGTTTCTTATTTCTGTTCTGGGTGAATGTTTATTTCTTCCTTTTGCTCCGAATCATTGATTTGAATCCCAACTTCCTTCCCATCACTGTTGATTTCCTTTATATTTTTCTTTATTTCACTTTGTATAACCTTCACTTCTTCCTTTATTTTGTGGTGTACTCAATCATTTCTCTGAGCATTCTGATCACCAGTGTTTTGAACTCTTCATATGATAGGTTGGCTATCTTCGTTTCACTTAGTTCTTTTTCTGGGGTTTCTCTTTCTTTCATTTGGGCCATATTTCTTTGCCTCCTCAATTTGGCAGCCTCCTTGTGTTTGTTTCTGTGTATTGGGCAGAGCCATTTTGACTCCGTGTCTTGGTAGTATGGCCTAATGTAGTAGGCCTCCTGTTTAAAACAACCATTTTAATGTTCATGACTTCACAGATCAAGAAATCAAGGATCGTTTAGCTCAATGATCCTCTTACTTGCCTGTGGTCACTTATGCAGCTCTGTTTATCTAGAGATTGTACTGGAGCTAGAATTACAGGTGGTGCATTTAGCTGTATGGCAGCTCACCTGAGGGCTGACCAGGCATCTCTCTCCACATTGTCTCTCCAACAGAGTAGCCAGACCTCTTTACAATGGTGATCAGGGCTCCAAGATGGAAAAAACATCTGATCTTAGAATAGGCACAGCTCTACTTTGGTCACATTCTGCTGGTCAAAGCAAGTCACAAGATTAGCCCACATTCAGGGGGAGGAGAAATACACTACATCTCTTAGTGGCAGAAATTTGTGGCCATCTTTAGTTTTTTTCATGTCTTTAAATTGATACAAGACACACCACCTCCTTCTCTGGAGAGAGCCTTCAGTACCATATTAGTCTCACAGTCCTTGCTATTACCTAACCAGCAGCAAAGGAAAATCAGTAGTGAGACGGTATAGTATCTGTTCCCATGCATACCTCCTTGCAATCATGCCATTGTAAGTTTCTTCAAACTTGAAAAGTTGCCCCCAGTGCTCACTTCTAACACCTTCTTTCTCACTTTCACTTCACCATTTCTCCTCCCCAGCCAGGCTTGAAAGGTCAAAAACAGTTTTCCTTACTCATTGATTCTCTGGCTTTTCTCCTCCATTTTTTATTTCGCATACAATGCTCTTTTTTTGTTTATGCTTATAAGAAATGTCTAAAACTAGCCTGTTCTCTTGGAGTTGCATTCTGTAGGCTTTTTCTATGGTGGTTTATTTGCCTATGTATTTGCCCCCGTCAACTTTTTTCTAAAGCATTTTAGGTGGCTGGAACTTAAATGAGCATTTGAACACTGAAGAAGGCAGAATCCATTTCTCAGTAGCCATCTTTGCTCTCTGTCATTTTCCATCCGGCATTGCTGTGGGACAACCATAGCTGCCCTACTTTCTTGGACGTTTTCTGGTTGCTGTGGTGCTTACCATTGTCATTTCAAAGTAGAGACGAACCGGTGGGGGGGTGGGGAAAAATTGATAGAAACATTGTTCTTAAATTTCTTCTGAAAATGAGAGAGGTTGCTCAAGAGAATGTTTTAAATATATAATATCTCAAATAGAACAGGCAACTTTTCCCCCAAAAGCAAGAGATATAATCACTGTGCTCCAGAAACTTGCCCCCTACATTGAGATGATGATAACAGGTCAAGTAAGTTGCTCGGGGTCATAGATCTAACTCTGACTCTGAGACCTGCATACTTAACCTTTACTGCCTCCCTGATACATGTACATGCTCTGTCAGATCTATGAGCGGTGTGATGAAGTAGCAGAGTAGAAGACTTTCCATCATGGGTGGGCTCTGCTTGCTAGGTGGTGTAAAACTTGAAGATAACTACTGCTGTCTCTATCTTCTCTGCAAAGTCAGCTTTTCTTATTTTGTTCAGATCAAACATACAGGAGCACAGTCAGTAGTGATAGCCTTTCCTCCTCTTTACTCAACACAATCTTCTTCTACCCACTGCTGTTCCCAGTGTGAAGTGTTGTCACAGAACAGATTGAGGACCTCTGATTAGTAAAATGAGAATCCAGAAGATCACGGTGTTACAGAACCCCTGGGCTTCTCTAATTGAAACAGAACCCACGGGCTCTTTAGTTAGGGGCCCGATTGCCCGCCGCCAAAATTATAACTCTCAATACCAGAGTTTAGTGAAAAGAAAAAGAATTGTTTATTTAACAGTTATATAGATTTATATTATTTGAGGATTTCTGCTGTTAAGTCTCATGTTCTTTAAAACACCCATAAACACATATCCTTGCCTCCCCCGTACCAAACCTGGCCAGTCTTAGGAAGGTCAGAAACACCGTTTCCCTACTTTCCAAACACAGTTCAGCTTTACCAGCAGCTTCCAATCACTCAATTCTGATTGGAGAGGTCCTTTCTGTGCTGTGGTGCCTTCCAGCTCTCAATGCAGAACCGCCTGGATTCTCAGCCTCCTTGTAAACTGCCTTCTTCCTGCAAACCGCATGGATCTCCTCTCCTTCTCAAAACCACATGGCGAGAGCCTCTTAAAGCAGCCTGGATACCCCTTCTCCAAGCCACATGGAGGGAGCGCACGAGAGCGAGAGAGAGCTAAAATGTCCGCAGCTGCTTATATATCCCTGACTGCGTCCTCTGACGCAGTGGGTGTTGCAAACAGTTCTGACCATTCACAGAACCTTACGTAGGCTCTGTGTGCTTTTTCCATACCATCCCCTGGTTCAAGACCCCTCCCATCTACCTGAGGTTTTGGATGCATTAAAGCCATTTTGCATAAGACACTAGCCACCAGCCTCAGGCATGTGGAGGCATTCTGAAAGCTGCTTCCTTCTCCCTATCCCCCAGTCGCAAACTCTAGGGATTTTTGGACTCCCCTGTTTCTGTAACAAGGTTACTAGTTCTGACTCTTCGTAACTGATTTGGTGATCTCAGATAGGACAGCATTTTCCCCCTGGACCCTTTTCTTACCTGGAAAATAAGAGCAATAATCTTTGTCTTTTCTTACAAGATTGAGGAAATTAACATGAAATAATTTTTTACAAGTTCCAGTAGGGTGTCCAAACTATAATTCATTCATTGTGGCTACTTTGGTTGCCAAGGAGTTGAATTTGTATTTTCCATCTTATTGTTTTTCCTTCCCAATAGAGGAATATGGTGTCAGAGGATAGCAAATTGGTGATTTCAAGCAGCTTTTTGTTAAGGCTGAAGACCTAGATAGATTCTTCTATTCCTGGAGGAAAAAACAAAGGTTCTGTGAAAGCTTTAAAAACTAATAATATAAATACCTAGTTTGAAAAAAAAAAATCAAAGATTGCAAAAGTATATTTAGTGAAAAAGTCTCCTTGTAAGAGACTCTGGGTCCCTCAGAGTGGATGAAGAAACTGCTCCGACACTCTCCATCTGAGGAAGGAAGGGAGGGTGTTTTCTCTGAGGAAAATTGCCCCCGTTTCTTTACTAGCCAGGGTTTTTATCTACTTTCCACACACGGAAATGCATAAGGAAAACATGCAGTCCTTCCCCAAATGGTAGAGAGTGAAAGGAAAATGCAGATCAATACAGGGGTGAAACATCCAGGTATTTTACACAAGGTCAAAAACATTTCCTCTTACTTAATCATTCTGTTTTTCATATTCTACTGGCAAGGATTTGAGGATATACAGAGAAAAACAGAGCAGTTTCCCTTTTCCTTAAAAGCCACTTTGTATTTCTATTCTATCATTAAAATCCCCTAGAGTGTGGGGTTCAGAGCAAGCATGAAAGATAAGAAACCTGCTGGTTAAGTCCCAAGTTCCTGTTTTGGGGCAGGTCTCCACACAGCAGTCCTCATAAAGTCTTTCAAACCACGCCTGCCTGTCTCCCATATCTCCTCCCCATCCCTGTTTCCTGGTTCTCTCCTTTGGGTATTCACCAATACTAACTTTCTGTTTACTCACCTAGAGATAGTCTGTGCATCCATAAGCAGATCTCACAGATTATGTATATGTTCTACTCCTTGCTTTTTTCACTCAACAATCTATCTTATGTTCCTTTACTACCAGAACTTCAAGGCTGGTTTATAATTTTATTGTTTTGTAGTATTGTTTGTTGATCTTTTTTTAAATCAACTTTATTGATGTATAATTGTTACAGAACCCCTGGGTTGCTCCAATTGAAAACAAACCCACGGGCTCTTTAGTTAGGGGCCCGATTGCCCGCCGCCAAAATTATAACTCTCAATACCAGAGTTTAGTGAAAAGAAAAAGAATTGTTTATTTAACAGTTATATAGATTTAGTTATTTGTGGATTTCTGTTGTTAAGTCTTATGTTCTTTAAAACACCCATAAACACATATCCTTGCCTCCCCACTACCAAACCAGGCTAGCTTTAGAAAAGTTAGAGAAACCATTTCCCTACTTTCCAAACACAGTTCAGCTTTACCAGCAGCTGCCAATCACTCTTCTGATTGGGGAGGTCCTTTCTGTGCTGTGGTGCCCTCCAGCTCTCAATGCAGAACCACCTGGATTCTCAGCCTCCTTGCAAACTGCCTTCTTCCTGCAAACTGCATGGATCTCTCTCCTTCTCAAAACAGCATGGCGAGAGCCTCTTAAAGCAGCCTGGAGACCCCATCTCCAAGCCACATGGAGGGAGCACACGAGAGCGAGAGCCTCTTAAAGCAGCCTGGAGACCCCTTCTCCAAGCCACATGGAGAACTTAGCTTCTTTATTCTGCATGGAGAAGGCCCCTTCACCAAGCCGCATGGAGGGGGCGAGAGAGCGAGAGAGAGAGAGAGAGAGCTAAAATGTCCGCAGCTGCTTATATATCCCTGACTGTGTCCTCTGACACAGTGGGTGTTGCAAACAGTTCTGACCATTCACAGAACCTTACGTAGGCTCTGTGTGCTTTTTCCATACCTTCCCCTGGTTCAAGACTCCTCCCATCTACCTGAGGCTTTGGATGCATTAAAGCCATTTTGCATAAGAAAGACACTAGCCACCAGCCTCAGGCATGTGGAGGCATTCTAAAAGCTGCTTCCTTCTCCCCATCCCCCAGTCGCAAACTCTGGGGATTTTTGGACTCCCCTGTTTCTATAACATAATTACATACAATATAGTACAGTTCACCATATTTCAACATATAATTTGGTGAGTTTTGGCAAAGGTGTAGCGGTCATGTAACCACCACTACAATTATATATAATATAGAACAATTCTGTCTTTATTTCTATTTTATTGATTTTTGCTTTTCTCTATAGTATTCTCTTTTACTCTGCTTACTTTGGTCCTCCTTTTCTAGTTTTTTAAAGGAAAACCTTAAGTTATTGATTTGAAACCTTTTTTTTCTCTTCAGTATAAGCATTTCACGCTATAAATTTTTCTTCTTTAGCTCACAGGTTTGCTAGTAAGGCAGTCCTACACATCACCCTGTTTGTTCTCATTCTCTCAGGAACCACAGACCTTAACTATCCAGTTCGATAAAACTAGCATTTTATATATTTTCCTGGCTTTCTGGTTAATTCTTCTTTTTAATATTGAAAAACTTAGGAAATTTCAAACATACACAAAACAGAGTATAATTAAATTCCATATACCCATCACCCAGATACAAGTTATTACCACATTTGCTTTATCTCTTTTCCTTGTTGTATCAGTTCTCTCATCTGTAAAATAAGAATAAGAATGCCTTACTTCACACTTCTTACCAGTATTAAATGAGTTAATGCATGTAAAGTGCATAAAACTGCCTGTCAGGTAGTGAGCGCCTTAGAAGCATTTGTATTGTTAAAATTATTGATTAAAACTTCTTACACACACAGAGGAGTGATAAAGGTATTGACTGAGAATTTAGAATGGTGAATCAGATTTCTAATTATTCTGGGAAGGTTAATTCATAAATATTTTTATATTTTCTATTTTATTTTCTGATACAGTAAATATTGATAGATACTACCCGTACAAACAAAATTTCTTTGGAGTCCTCAATTATTTTTAAGATAAAGGGTTTGTGAACTGGTGCACCAAATTTAATTCCCTACAGTGAACATTGTTTGTGTCAAAATAATATTTCTTAATTTCTTCCATCTTTTTATTAGTCCTTAAATGTATCTGCTTCTTAAAGTGTGCCACCTCTGTGTATGGTACAGCCTCATCAATCGCAGGATCAGTTTCACAAAGGATGAATCATTGAGTTCTAACTTATCTTTGCCCTAAATTACCAAAGGCCTGAGTCCCCAAATGTGTTAAACTGGGGGGGCATGACCTAGTTCATTTTAGAACTCTTGTTCTTAGAACAGAAATATAACTTTTGCAATTATTTGCAGTTCACCTAACATTGCCAAAAAATTTCACGTTGGACATTTGCGTTCTACCATCATAGGTAAGTGTTGTTTCACAGAAAATGTTAATTAATACTAAATAATGCAGCCTAATGGTTTAATGCGTAAATAAAAATAGGACAAAAAAGTTCAAATTTATATGAGCTTGGTGCTAATTAAATATTACACGAAATGGGGAAAATTGGTTTAAAAGTGGAAAAAAGAAATTTTTTGAAAAACAAAAGATTAACTCAGAAACCTGTTTTAACCGCTTTTAAAAGCACTCATTGGGCCTGTCGCTAATGACCCACTGAGCCATCAAAGAAGGGCAAAGTGAAAACACCACTTTTGGGTGAAGTGGCAGCATGTTGTGCTGTTTTGCTTCAATCGGTGGTGTGACAGGAAAAAAAAAAAAAAAAGAAACCTGTTTTAACTGGTATATTTGTTATGATTTTAACTTTTTAAAAATATGTATATAAGAAGATGTAAAAGATATAAAAATGAAAATAATTATTTGGAGATGATAATAATCACCCCCAATTATTTGTTCATGTATTTTGTTTCAAAAAAGAAACAATGTTGTATGTCAATTATATCTCAAAAAAAAAAAAAAAACTCAATTTCAGTAATGGGTGTACTAACTAGAGTGTTCAAGACTAGAAATTGAAACAAGACTATCCTAAGAGAGATTAGTATAATACTTCATAATTATAATGTTTTATTGCAACGATTTCAGCCTTTTTTATCTCATGGCACACATAAGCTAATTATTAAAATTCTGCTGCACACCAAAAAATATATTCTGCTTTTTTGCCAATCTGATCCCCCCAAAATAAGTGTAATTTTTATTCATTTACACCAGATGGCTGTTGTTGTGTTGGCTGTTGTCATTTTTTTATTTGACAGTCTATGAGAAAAGAGGTCAGTGCCCTGACTAAATATGTAGTCAGGTATTGCATGTTTTAAAAATTCTTGCAACACACCAGTTGAAAATTGCACTATAGTGTGTAGGTTTATGATTTTTATATGTTTAAAACATGATATAATGCAGCAGTCCAATTTAAAAAGTGCAATTAGAATTGGAGCTGACTTTGAAGTTTATCTAACCTGTCTTCTAGTATAGAAATTGTCTCTTGCATGCTTAAGAGAAAGCCATTTAACCCATACTTGAATACTTCTAAGAATCGGAGAAGTAAGCGCTTGTGGTAGATGTTATTATTAAACTGGAGCCAGCTTTCATGTTACAAAGTTCTCAGGCTGCATTTTAAGAGAAGAAATGCTAGGACTTGATGGAAAAAAGAGTATAACAAATATACAGTATAAGCAAAGCTACATGAGTAAGTCAAAAGTAAAGGAGTGATGAAAAGGAATGATGAGTAGATCATAATAAAGTTGTTTAATTGTTTTTAAGGGAACTGTTTGGACTAGGAAGAGAGAATATTTATTGAGAATTTACTTGGTAAATGAGCTATTTAGAAAGAAAACCAATATTGCTCAGATTCTTTAGAGTACAGCCAAATTACTAATATGGTGTTATTTTCTGTGCTTGGCATTGACTTGGACGTGTTCCCTACTCCCATTAATGTTAATAAAAACTCGGTTCTTGTGAAAGTTAGGAAATTCCTCATAATAACTGCCCCCACAATAATTTTGTACTTTGCATAACATAGATGAAAACACAATAATGAATATTTTAATTAAAAAAAAATGAATTGGTAAGTTTTGCCAAAATAATTTTCTATATTATACTTTGATAATAGAGCAGTACATGGTTCTTATGCCAAAATGGATTAACAAGAATGAGAAACTATATAATATATTTTATTCATTACTAGGAAATTTCATAGCAAATCTCAAAGAAGCTTTAGGGCATCAAGTAACCAGAATAAATTACCTTGGAGATTGGGGCATGCAGTTTGGTAAGTAAGTTTGAGATTTTATTTTTCATTTCACTCTTAAATTTAATACATTTTAACATCATGTCACTTGATCATCTTGACAAGAATATAGGCAGAATCTCATTAGATAAAGTAGTGCCTCCTACCTGTTTTTTTTTTTTTTTCTAATGGCTCTTTTGCATAAACCTTGTATTCTATTTATTAGAGTAATTCTCACCACACAAGTAAGTTTTGAGGGAGGAAACTTCACACATTTAGAGAACACCCGATAAATATAGGCTTTTGTGGTTTTATTAAAGAAAAATAGCTTATATTTGTGCATTAAATGTAGAAGTGAATATACAGGGAAGAAGTTAAGTCTAGCTATATACACCCTTCTCAACCACAGACCCACCTCTTTTTAAAGAAGACTTTATATTCATTCTGAAAGAGAAGGTAAGGGAGGGAGAAAGAGAGGGAGAGAAACATTGATGTGTGATGTGCGAGAGAAACACCAATCACTTGCCTCTCACACGTGCCCCAACTGAGGACCTGGCCCAAAACCCAGGCATGTGCTCGTGGAGAAATTGAACCAGCAGCCTTTCACTCTGCAGGACTGTGCCCAACCAAACTGAGCCACACCAGCCAGGGTGTGACCCACCATTTTTAAAACAAGAGAAGTCCAGCCTCCCTGGGCCATCCTACATGTTTTTATATTGTGGGCGCATGACCTAGAGGAAAAACAAAGAGAGGAAGAGAGGAGTGAGAACCAGACAGATGACTGCCACAAATTCTCTCCAATATCAAGAATTTAGTCAGACTCATTCCTAGCTCATACACACCAGTAATTAGGGTATAAAAGGGCAAGGCAAATGTGGTTGCTAAGGTGGTGAAGGGCTGGTAGCATGTAAAATGAAGTTTTAAAAAAGCTCTGGCAACTACTATGTATGTTTTTAAGATCCAGCCCTTACAGTGTCACCTCTGTAAAGCATGACACACAGACACATCCCTGTCCAGCTCACAACATCACATTCCTAGTACCCAGCTCTATTCAAACGGGCTTCTGTCTTACTGTCTTATTAGTGTGCTCCTCTCCCTGCTAGATGATGTTTTTTGAGGGCATGGAGTGTGTCTTAATTATTTTTGTGTCTGTAGTGCTTGGCACCTAAGAGGCACTTAGGATGATGAATGACTCTGTCCTGGGGCCCATTTTACAATACTAATCCAAAAGAAAGGCTAAGTAATGTTTTAAAGCTTCATAAAGTGCAGTGTGCACTGCCAGTTCTAAAGTTCATTGATAATATTATGTTCTATATCTAGTGAAATGAAATCAAAGCTTCCAAAAGAGAGACTTACCGTGACCTTCTCTTATGAATATTATCCTTTCAGTTAATAAAAATCTTATTTTAGACCTTAAAAAGGGTAGAACTTGAATCTGTTCTTATATTCACTGTGCTTTTATTTGGGAGAATCAGAAAACACGCCCTGCCTTTTAAAAATCTACCTGCAGTTCACAGCAGCTGGTAGTCAGAGGTTTAGGCTCTAGGCTCAACTGTCAGATTTAATAGATGGTGTCCGCTTTACATTAGTTTGACCACTTTAAGGCATTTCACAGGCATTAGCAAATATGTGATTATGGTATTCATAAAATTTTAGCTGCAGGATTTTATTACAGCTGTTTTTTCTCTAAAGGACTGTAGTGCTTAATGATCTGTCAACATTTCCATTATAACCGTCATTGTTGAAGAGTTTTAATTTTGGTTTTTCAGCTATTCCCTAATGAAAGTTGGCAGACATTCCTAGGCACAGAATTAGTTTTTGAAAATATATTAGGTGAAATATTAAATGGAATTGGCCTTTACTTTTCCTATTTCTGTTTTTTAGAACACTCTGAGCATCTTTCCAAACCCTGCTTGCTCCCAAGACCCTGAATGAAAATCATATGTGCTTTTGCTTGCAAGTGAATAGAGCTGGCACATATTTTAGTTATCCTTCTAGTTCCTGTCTAAGCTCCAAAGTATTATACTCACATACCCGTATGTTCAGTAGCATCCCACTTTCTGCTGAGCCTGTATAGAGAAATGCACATCAATGAGCAGGTCCCAGTGGCAATAGCTCATTTAGAACTGAAGCTTGATGATTGATATAGTTGTAGAAAGATGGTTTTTTAAATAATTAAACTATAATACCTTTATTGCTATTGGCCCCAGGCTGCAGATATCCTTTAGAACTGAAATTGTGATCATCTTTTAGCAAAATATCTTAAAGTGTAAATATTCACATTCCATACTAGGCGTTTTCATTTCTAGTTTATAAACGTTAAGTTACTTTTGTTTTTTTAAAGGTTCAAATTAACACTGTCTCTGAATGCTGAACTTATCATCAAAGACTTAAAAAAAATAAATCATTGACAAAAGACAAAAATATAGCCAGATAAAAGAATTTTGTTGCTTCGTCACCTTGAATGAGAGAAGTAATCAGGGATGTTTCGAGTTTTATTTTAATTCAATTATTTTTTTAAGAATTAATATTATAATACCAAGATAATTCTACCTTTGTTTTATTTTAACATCTACAAGTTTTTTAAAAAGTTTTAAAACCACTTGCCATCAGTTTGTTTTCACAAATTTTGAGTGCCCAGTGCCCAGCATCATGTTTTCCTCAGAGTAGCTGCTCAGCAAAGGTTTCTTTTATTATGTCTGCCTGGGAGCTGTTGAACACTTTTAGTACAAAGATTAATTAGTTTTAGCCCCTGCCTTTGATGAGTTCATAGTCTATTGGTTTCTGTGAAATTAATTTTAGTAATGGATCTATTTCAATCTATTGAATTTCTAATTCAAAATATTGATTTGACTTGTGTCAGTTAATGGGGTAGCAGAAGGTGATAGTATGTGTTTGCAATGTTCTCAAGATACATAATTATGGGAAATTGATCTTTTCATAGAACTATACCTGTTCCCTGCCATGATTGTTTTCCACTGTTCCATTTTATGTTTTCATTTACGGATCATTGTGGTAGGTCTTCTGGGAACTGGCTTCCAACTGTTTGGCTATGAAGAGAAACTCCACTCCAATCCTTTACAGCATCTCTTTGAAGTAAGTTGTCAAGAAACATTAGAAAATACTTCAACTTCCTTTTTTCTAGAGTACTATGCAGCTTGATAATGCATTTTTAGACCCAGGGGTTTTAACAAATGTTCTTTAACACAAGGAACCAAAAAGTTAAAATGCTGCTTTTAATTTACTAGCAAGTTCTTTTAATATTCAAATCCAAATGTTCTTTTTGTACTATTTTAGTTATTTTGAGACAGTAGTTCTCCAGGTATAGAACCTTCTTAGAATAAACACATGGGATAATTTAACACACAGAAAATTTTCAGTTTTTGTCATTTGCTACATACTGCAGCTTTCTTCACGTTTGGACATGAAAAACATGAGAATGTACTTTTTTTGCTCTTGTTCTGGTGCAGAGGAAGCGAGATGTGTTTCTCTCTGAATGCTTTTTTCATTTCTAGCTTTTGGCTTTTTTTCCTGGCTTTTGCCCAATGTGAACTCCTTTCTATTCTAATTCATTTACCCCCTTCATGTCTCTGTCATCAGTCCTTCCTGGAGTTCATTAATAAAACTCTTCCTGTCCAATTAATCTCTAGGGATGTGTTTCCTTTTCATTGCCTCAGTTGTTACCTCTGCTATTTCTGGGCCTCACAAAGTGTAGATACACCTTCATCCATACTGGTTAAAGACCAGGGAATCAGACTAAACATGTTATGCCTGTGTATGAGGAAGACCACATGCCAAAATAATGCTTTATTCCTACAGCCAAAACCACAGAGAGCACTTCATTGTTTTTTCTTTTTATTAAATGGTTTTCCTTCTGCATCTGGCTTTGTCATTAAATTTTTTTTTAAAAACACCCTAATTCTTAAAGATCTTTAAAGGTTTCTCATTTCCTCTTGAAACCATGCCTGTAATGCAGTTTAAATGCCTACTTTTGATTTATAACTTTTTTCTCTCTGATTGTTTTATTGATAAGCAAGAGTTTAAAAATTAATAATGTTTTATGGTTTTCTGTAAATAAAGCATGACATCTCCATGCCTGGAATTTTTACTATATTATTTGTTAAACTTTGAATGATGTTGAATATTTTTTACCACAAGTTTAGTGAACCTTTTCATCAGATCCAGGCCCACAGAGACAACCCATGGTGCAGAAAATAAAAACCTGCTTGGAGACCTTGTGTCATTGAGAGAACATTTTTAAGAATTTAAAGTATAGGGTCTTCCAATCAAGATGGCAGCATAGGCAGACATGGCTTGCCTCTTTGCATGACCACATCAGAATTACAACTAAAATACAGAACAAGCATCACTCGGAAACATCGGAAATCAAGTTGAATGGAAGTGTAAAGACTATGGAATTAAAGAAACCACATCCATTCAGACTAGTAGTAGGGGCACAGACATAGAACAGGCTGGTCCCATACCCACATGTAGTGAATAAAAATTCAGGAGGGATATCTGAGGAGTGGGGAGTCCCAGCCTTACACCAGGGTCCCCAGCCCAGGGTTCCAATGCCAGGAAGATAAGCCCTGTACTTCTGGCTGCAAATACCAGCAGAGATTGAGTCGGTGGGAGAAACTGCTGGAACCCCAAGCAGTTCCTCTTAAAGAACCCACACACAGACTCACCTACTCAGACTCACTCCCTCTGAGCTCCAGCACTGGGGTAGCAGCTTGAAAGGCACTAGTGGCAAAAAGGGAGAAACTGAAGTGTCTAGCATCAAGGTGAGCAGAGGCCATTGTTCCTTTTCTAAACCTTTTCTCCCATAGAGCCACAGAGCTGGCAATCTGGTGCCATATCTGAGACTCCACCAACCTCGCTAACACTATTTGGCCCACCTTGAAGATCCCCAGAGACTCTCCCCACCCAACTTTCAGCCCCACCAAGGCTGCGTTTCCATATGAATGGCTGGTCTTAGCTCATGCTTCACATCTTTCTACATCATCTCAAACAAGCAACAGATGACTTCAGTGAGCCTCAGGCCCGGCACTAGCAACAGCCAGCCTAGATTCCCAGGTTGGCTTCACCTGGGAATCTCCAAGCCCAGCACAAGTAGCAGCCATCTCCGATTGCTTTATAGCTTAGTCAGAGTTGCCCTGGGCAAAACACATGTGGGGGCTGAACTTGGCCTGCACCGCCCGGGAAACCCAGGGCCAGCCCACCCAGTGGACAGCTACATCCTGAGCATCACCATCCTGCCCCTGCACAGCTGATCCTCCTCAAAGGGAGGAGGTTGGTGGTCAGCTGACTAGCCTGGGTAAATCCCTCCCATTAATCTGCCAACGGCAACTATGGCTGAACTACAAGAGGAGGATATACCCAGTCCACACAAAGGGCACACCTCAAGTACACAGCCTGGGTGATAGGGGAGGCTGTGCCACTGGATCCTACAGGACACCAGTACATTAAGCAAAACTGCCAAGACGTGGAGTCAAAACAGCTGTTCCTAATACATAGAAAAATGCAGGGAGGCTGCCAAAAAGAGGAGACAAAGAAACCTGGCCAAAATGGAAGAACAGATCAAAACTCCAGAAAAAGAGCCTAATGAAGCAATCAATCAGATACAGACTTCAAAACACTGGTTATAAGGATGCTCAAGGAACTTTGTGAGGACCTCAGCAGCATAAAAAAGATCCAGTCAGAAACAAGGGATACACGAATTGAAGTAAAGAGCATCTTACAGGGAAACAACAGTAGAGTGGATGAAGCTGAGAATCAAATCAGTGATTTAGAACATAAGGAATCAAACAACTGATCTGAACAAGAAAAAGAAAAAAGAATCCAAAAAATGAGGAAAGCAGCTTCTGGGACAACTTCCAGAGGTCCAACATTCATCTCATAGGGGTCCCAGAATGAGAAGAGAAAGAGCATGAAATTGGAAATCTATTTTAAAAAATAATGAAAGAAAATTCCCCTAATTTGGTGAAGGTAATAGATATGCACAGAGTCCCAAACAAGATGGCTGCAAAGAGGCCCGTTCCAACACACATCATAATTAAAATTCCAAAAGGTAAAGATAAAGAGAGAATCTTAAAAGCAGCAATAAAAAAGCAGTTACCTACAGGGAAGTTCCCATAAGACTATCACCTGATTTCTCAAAAGAAACTGCAGGCTTGAAGGGATTGGCAAGAAATATTGAAAGTCATGAAAAGCAAGGACCTACAGCGAAGATTGCTCTACCCAGCAAAAATATCATTTAGGATCAAAGGGCAGATAAAGAGTTTTCCAGACAAGAAGAAACTAAAGGAGTTCATCATCACCAAACCATTATTATATGAAATGTTAAAGAGACTTAAGAAAAAGATCAAAACCATGAACAATGAAATGGCAATAAATACTTATTTATCAACAATTGAATCTAAAAAACCAACCTAAGCAGACAAGAACAGAGACAGAATCACCGATACAGAGAGCAGTTTGATGGTTTCCAGGAGGGGGATGTAGGGAAATGGTTGAAGAGGTGAGGGGATTAAGAAGTACAAGTAGGTAGTTGCAGAATAGCCATGGGGGTGTAAAGTCGTCCTCGTCGGCCGCGGCGGCAGCCGTCTGTCTCGAGAGACGATGGTGTAGCTTCTTAAGAGTCTATCTGCACCGCCGAGAATGGCTGTGCAGTCCAACTCGGGAGTGACACGGTATCTGTCTCCTCCCGTGTTGAATCGACATCTTGTGATGACGCTGGAGTGTCCTCTCCAGTGAAGCTGAAGCTACAGAGCCTGGACAGGGTGATATGGAGGGTCTGCTGTTGCCCATGCAGCAGACCCCCCCCTCTCTTCGCAGCTGAAGGATCCAAGGGAAAGACGGAGTCAATACAGCTTGGCTTCAGGAGCGCCGCAGGAGTTGCCGGTGTTGACTACAACGTCAAACCGCCTTAGGGACTCCGGCTCCGGATTTTCTGTCGGGGTTTACTCCCTTAGCCTTTCCCCTGAAGAGGTATGCCGCAAGGCAGCGGAGGTTTTTTGGAGTCAGAGTTTTCCTTCTCTGATGTGCCCTGACTGGAAGGTCGAACCAGCGACACTTAGCTCGCAGGCCGATGCTCAATCCACTGAGCCAAACCAGCAAGGGTCAGGGTGTAAAGTACAGTATAGGAAATGGAGGAATGGAAGAACTTAACACACATGACCTATGGACATGAGCAATAGTGTGGGGATTGCCTTAGAGGGTGCCAGGTGCTGGGTGGAGTGGGGGAAGGGAAAAAATCAGGACAATTATTATAGCATAATCAATAAAATACAATTTAGAAAAAGAATCTGAAATATAGCTTCACATATGAGAGTAACTGTTCTCACCTTTATCCCACCACACACACAATTTTTATTGACTCCTGAAAACAGTAAATTTATGTTGCCCATAATGTTTCAGATATTTTAGTAAAATCTGTTCTCAGACTCGTTAGAAACTTAAACATGTTTCTATCTATTTTAACACAACTTTCTGTCTTTTAAGGCTCATAAAAAGGAGATCATGCATGTATCTATGTTAAAGGTGACTAGTTGGTAAATACACTTAAGGAAGAAATGGGCTGGGGGGTACTCCTAAGAATAACTAAAAACTCAAGGAACAATGGCTTGCTTTCATTATGTGTTCTTTTGCCTAATAGCTTCATAGGAGAGCAGCTTCTATTGACAAAAGAGTGCAAGTTTAACACCCACCTTGCTATTTGAATAGAAGATAGAAATCCATTAGAGCACTCACCTGCTCTCTTCCTCCGTCCTTTGCAGGACAGAGAACATGCAGAGCCTAAAGTGACAACCTCCAGGTTATTTTATCTTTTGCTAATTCTAGCAGACCTAGTTTTTAAAATTATAGTTGTCACTATAGATTATTTTCAGCAACTTTTAGCATAACAGAGGAATTTTTTCTCTTTTAAATAAAGCTTTAAGCAAATATTAATAATTTTATTTGGGGGAGGGGGGACCTGAACCATAGTCAAACCCCTGGTTTTTTTCTATGTCAAATGGTGTTTGTGAGGTCTTTGAGAGGAAGCACCTTGTATTCCTGATCTTTTATCCCCAGCCCCAAACGTGCCTTGCAAGAAATGTTTGAATTTGGTCTTGCCCCTTTTTCTGTCTTTTATTTAAGTTATGCAAATATAAAACCTTTTGTATAGCTCCAAGGAAGCTCTAACTATGGTAGGACACACTAGTTACCATTTGTCAGGTTCTAACTTACTTTATTATGCAGTTTACTAATGAAGAACCCAAGGACCAGACCCAGGATTCCAGTACAGGCAATTTGGCTCCCAAGTGCTTTATGTATTGTACTACACTGCCCTGCCCCCTGCTGGCACTACAGAGTGCCTTTTTGAGCCATTTATTTCCATTGTTTATAATTACATATCATTTTCTTTTCTTTCATCCTCAAATTGCTGTACCAGGGATGCAATTAGTAATTTAGTTTTGGCAGCTTCAAACTTCTGACACACTTGTTTTGAATTTGGCTTAAGTCATCCAATAACAATTTTGTGGCCTGCATCTCTTTATATTGCACCAAGATCAGTATCCCCATTTCAGTGTCTCAGCCAGATTATAAATGATGTTATATGATAGTTTTAGCGTTTTTTTTCTGTTATTTAACACCTACAGTCATTTCTCTACTGCATTTCCATTTTTGTGCTTTGCTTCATTACTAGTTTTTCTCTGTACCTGAGGTCATTATTTAGCAATGACATCTGGCTGTGTTGTACATAAACTGAGACCTTTTGTAGGCCAGCATTTGACACTGTTTCTTTAATTGTTCTAATTTGTTGCCACAAAATAGGGATGTGGTTTCATAATATTGTAGTTCCTCCCCCATGAATTGGCTTATGAGTTAAACAACTAATTTATTTGCTCTTTGGCATTTACACTGTTCAATCAAGAAAAACATTTATAAAAAGTTTTAGAACACTTACAAAAAGCCTTTCCACTTATACTGAAAATTAATTTCTTATGGTAAAAGGTTAGCAAGTGTTAAATTTAAATCATGGTATATGGGTGTCATTTACTTTTTTTGTAATAATCATTTTTAGAAGAAATTTCTCAGGGTTCATCCTAGATTTAAACCACTTCAATGGACCTTGATAACTTGTAACACTGTACCTTTAGGGATAGGTAAACCTGCCTTTTTTTCTTTCTTTTTTTTTTTTTTGCTACAGAAGATTTTGGAATTTGACTCATTGCAAGTTGCTTATTAATATGAACTTTGAAAACTATAGAAATTCATTTGAAATATGGGGAGCCTCTCACAAGAGATAAATATTATGCCAATAAAGTATGTGTTGGCCCTGTACCCTAGCTCTGGCATTTGTAAAGGTAACATAATATATTAACACAGATAGTATAAATTTTTTAAGTTCAAAATGACCCTCTAGTATTTCCTTATTTTTACTTAGCCCCATTCTGAAAGAATTTGAAGTAATTACAGTGATGGGCACTTAAAAAAGACATGAAGTCAGAGCATATTGTATTACTAGGTAATACTCTATAAGAGCTTTGACCATGAGTTTCCCTATATCAATAACAAAAGAAAAAAATCGTAAGTGAAAAATATAGGACATGATCGAAACACCAATTTGATGAGTGGTAATGTTTACTTGCTCTTGTTTTTATAACTGTGGAGGCAATATGTGTTTTTCAGGAGACCATATTTTTCCTGGTGTTAGTCTCAGAACAATTTCTCAAACTTAAGTAAAGAATATAATTCAAGACTGAATCAATTCTAGATAAGTACAAGATTATTTATGCATTAGAAATTTGTATAAAGAAATGAATTCAGAAGTTTTTTATTGGTTAGGTCACATTACTTTTTCAGGATGATTGTTATGTTGATGTGAAACTTGTTATAACATTTACATGCAAGAAATAGCTCATGTATTATAAGTCTCATTAAATCTGAAACCCACCATCACTTCTGAGAGTGATGAGAGTCAAGTCGTTGCTAGGATTCCCCACCCTCCAAATCATGCAGAGTTCCCTAGGCATCCCAGGAAGGAAGTGGAGGCCTCTTCTTGGCCCCAATCCACACTGATCTTGACTGATAAGCCCATATCCAAGCCTACATAATGCCTTGCAGGCTCACAGCTCTGCCTGTGTGACAGGCTTCCCCTGGGAGGTCCTTGCTGTGGCCCAGTTCCATTGAGACCAGCCTCCCTGTTACGGACACCATGAACCATTTTTCTCTAAGGGCCTACTGCCACCCCAGGGGCTGCCCAGCTTCTGCTATTCCTGGGAGTGCTCCCATATTCCCTCCTCAACCTAGACAATTCTTCCCTCTCCAGGCAGCTTCCTCGACAGTCCATTGCTCTTGACAATCCTCCCCAAAGCCACTTAAATATCTTCCTAGCTTCTTGGACAGCACTATAGGGTCTCATCCTCATGTTTTTATTTTAGAAGCAGGAGAAGGGAGGAGAAAGAGAGGGAGAGAAACATCAATGTGTGGTTGTCTCTTGTGCACCTGGCCCACAACCCAGGCATGTGCCCTGACTGGGAATCAAACCAGTGACCCTTTAATTCACAGGCTGGTACTCAATCCACTCAGCCACGCCAACCACACCAGCCAGGGCCTCTTAAGTGTTTTTAGAACAAGGATGAAATACCAAGCAATGTCAGAGTACATGTTAATTGTTCAGTAATTAGCCCACGCCATTAAAATGTGCAAAAACACCTTCAGCATGAGAAATGTATTTATTAGGTACTAATGTGTGATGATCTACAGGAAGTTAATAATTATCATAAAAATAGGAGAGTCCAAATATTAAAAGGAGATAATGAATGGTAAAATGCTGTTTCTATGCTGCTTTAATGTACAATACTAATGAGAAATTTGACAATGAATTACTTAAAGCAAGTTATTTTTTATCTATCAAGCTTTGACTTTGTTAATTATTTGACTAATACAATAAAATTATATTAATTTGTTTGAAGTTCTTTAATATTGCATTGAATATAAAGAAGCTATTTCAACCAACAGCTCTAAGAAATTTCTAATCGAAATTAAACTAACAATGAGCTTGTTTGAATTATAATCATGAATTAGTTACACGTTCTTTTCTAAAAAATGAGTTCAAAATTAAATGCATTTTAAGATAGAGGACAAGTAAATATACAGATAAAAGGGTCTTTAGTGTCTAAGTTATGCTAACCATTGTTAACAGTTACTCTGAATTTTAAAACAAAAATAACCAGAAATGGAGTTAAGAGTCCTGTTCCAAGGACATAGACTGTGCCTATGTGGCTACTGGTATTTTAGAATCAAACTAAAGGGATTAAGAAGGAGTAAGAGGGCTCTGGCCAGTGTGGCTCAGTTTGATTCCTGGTCAGAGCACACATCTAGGTTGCAGGTTCAATCCCTGGTTCGGGCGTGTATCCCCTATCCAGGCACATACGGGAGGCAAGCAATGGATGGTTCTCTCTCACATTGATGTTTCTCTATCTCTCTTATCTCTCTTCCTCTCTCCCTTTCTCTCTGTTTCTAACAGCAATTAAAAAACACATGTCCTTGGGTGAGGATAAAAAAATTTTTTTTTAAAGGAGTGAGAGGACTTTATGTACTACTTTTATTTTTCATGCTTCTCTACATTTGAGCACGTTATCCCAAGAGCTGGCTCTAATTATCTTAATTACATTAGAAGTAAATGTCATATGCTTTTTGACAATTCCAACATCTAGAAATAATGAAAAGAAAAGGTTAATATTTATTTAAGGAGGTCTCAAACATTTAGTTTATTCCCTAATAGAAAAACAGCTGGCTTGTACATTCTAGTAGGTAAAAGAAAATTGTATTTCCATATTCATAAACACTTCGCTTAAGCCATATTCTCCAAACTTAAAATTTTCTTTTTATTCCCTTTGTGTCTAGATTTAGCCTCAAAAGGAAGCTATCTTCAAAAGGCATACTTTCTAAGTGTAAAAGGCTTATGGTAGTTGTGAATTGACAACTGTCTATAATTTCAGAATTATATAGTATTAAATTTGTGAAGGAAAAAGCATTTCTTTTCTAAAACAGTGATGAACGTTAATAATTAGAGTTTTATATTGTGCCTTTACAGGCAGATTGTTAAGTGCTAATAAAGGCTGTTTTATTGTTCTGTTTGATAGTGTCAGTTGATTTTCAGTAATGTTTGGTTTCTAACTACAAATTGCTGAAATGCCAAAATTCTTAAAGTGTTAGAAAGGATTTTTATGTTTTATTTTGTTTTAATTACTTCTATTTTAAACTTTAAGAAAGAGAAAAGTTTTTGGTTAAGTTTTTTCTATATTCTTAGTAGTTTGAATGCTTATTAGATTGTTAAACATTTGGTTATTTGAGTTTAGAGTCCTAGATTTAAAAAGACTAAAATTTTTACTCTTCTGAAATAAGAGTATTTTGTATATGTTTGCTGATAAATTGTGTGTGTGTGTGTGTGTGTGTGTGTGTGTGTGTGTGTGAGTGAGTGTGAGAGAGAGATTTTGAATCACAAACCATGAATAGTCTTCACTCCTATAGGCTGGACTAGAGGCATACCTCATTGTGTTGCACTTCGCTTTATTCCTCCTCACAGTTGTAGGTAAATTTTTTTTTTCTTTTTTTTTTTACCAATTGAAGATAAGACCCTCCAACTCTCTTTAATTTGCAGTGGTCTAGAACTGAACCTGCAATATCTTGAGGTATTCTTGTGTTAAGTAGTTGTCAATGGACAGGTCATTCAGAAGTCAGGAAGTCTGCAATTTTACTGTCTCTCTTAGTTTTCCTACACCCTTACCAAAATCACCTTTTTCTGCCTTTGACTTATTTTAGACTTAGTCATAGGACCACATGGAAATTAATTTTTATGATATGTGTGTCAGGTCTCCAAAGAATCAAACTAAAGGGATTAAGGTGACTCACTAGGAGGACTCATAGGACTCGGCGTATAATTGTACTCAGAGCTGTTATTTATTACAGCAAAAGGATGCAAAGCAAAGACAGCAAAGAGAAAAGGCACATGGGGAGAAGTCTGGAGGAAACCGGGCCCAAGCTTCCAAGAGTCCTTTCCTACTAGGGTCACACAGGATGCACTTAATTCCTCCCACAACAAATTGTGACAGTGCACATGAAATGTCTACCAGGGAAACTCATTAGGTGCCCTGTGCCCAGTGTTTCTACTGGAGGACCATGTAGGTACCTCTACGTAGCCTGTACTAAAATTCCAGACTCTCAGAAGGAAAACAGATGTTTAGCATAAACCATATTGTTTGCACAAACAGTTTAGGCACAGTTATCCACTCTTACCAGTTAGGTTGGTGGAAACATTCCCTAAGTCCAAGTTCCCAGATGCCAGTCAAGGGCTAACTCTGCAAACAGAACATTTTAAGGATACCAGTCTTGGGCCTGCTATATTAATTCATTTCTGAACAATATGCTTTAAAGAGGAAAAAATATTAAGGAAGTTTTGACATTTATTTAGGTATGTATTCATTCAATTTTGCCATTCCAGTAATTAACACAAGCCATCTATGAAAAGAGAGACATTTTTACCTTGAGACAGATGTCTCATGCCCTCTCCCTTTTGTTGGTAGTATCTTGTGGGTATAAGCCACTTTCTGGTTGCCCCAATGTATTCTCCAGCAATCAAAGCATTTGCTACCTAAATACTCCTGCCATGATATTTTGATGATATTACTGTAGAGTTTAGAGACCTCACTTGTTTTTTTTCCTTTGGTAGTTTACTTGCCAGTTTTTTATGACTTTCATGCTATTTTAATAGTTTTCTGGAAAAAATATGATAGTAAACTTCTGTTTTTCTCTGAGAGTTACAACTTGTAAATATAATAAAATTCTTTATAGTCCATATGCATAATTTGAAAACTACTTGAGCTATACTGCTGTTATTTGACCTTGCATTTTGGAAACTGAAAAATGATTAACAACTGTGTTGTGAACACAGAATTCTAGAACTGGAAGAGCCCTTAATAAGCTCTCCAACTTCTGTCATTGGGTGGGTGCAAAGCTAACCCAGCCAAGGCAGATAGTGCAGAAACGTTCCAGCAGTGAGTGCTCTACACAGTTCTCAGGAGCCCAAGCTGACATAATTAAGCTGACTATCCAAAAAGTTTTCCTAGATCACCCATTTTACTGGTCTTTTGTGGATTTAGAGAACAGTTTATAATACCTTCCCATAAAACAACTGCTAAGTCATTCTTCAGTCTTTCCTTTGCCAGATTGAACCATCTGCTTTCTTCAGCCTTTTCTCAGAGAAGTTGCAGCTATAATAATTTGACTTAAAAAAAAAAAAAAAAGAAGACGATGACGACATGCTAGTCTAGGCTAAGCCAGGCTTTCTTAATGTAAGGGAATTAAAAATGACACATTATTTTCACTAACCTCTATCAGAAAGTTAGCATTTTCCCATTGCTATATGATAAAAAAAATATTAAAAGTCTTTGGATAACTGTATTCCAGTGTAATTACTTCCTTTGTAAATATTTGTATTTTTATGCATTTAGAAGCATTTTGAGGAGGGATCTATAGGGCTCATGACAAAAAAAAAAAAAGAAAGGTACGCTCTGTGATGAGGGCAATTGGAAAACCTTTAAATGAGAATTTTCAGGATTGTTTTTTGTCTCCTTTTTCTTATTGAAGATAACTGTGACTAGTAATATACTTCATTTAATGTACTCTTGTGCTTTTAGGTTTATGTACAAGTTAATAAAGAAGCAGCAGATGATAAGAGTGTTGCAAAATCAGCACATGAGTTCTTCCAGCGATTGGAACTGGGTGACCTGCAAGCACTTGCACTATGGCAAAAATTTCGGGATTTGAGCGTAGAAGAGTACACTAGGATTTACAAGGTACCTCTCCGCTGTCCTTCTTTCCTGAATGTGGTGCTGCTCTTGACTGGTACCACTAGGTAGCAAAGTTTCTTCTTAAGCTCATGTGTTAAGAATAGATTTGACATTGAGTTGGAAATTAGGACTCAAATATTGTTCTTTGGACTGAAAGCTAGAGCTATGAAATAATCCTGGAGCCTGTGAACTGAACAGACTGAATATTTGGTGATATTCTGACACTTCATTTCAATCTGGCTGTTCTTTTCTCTCTCCTATCTTTCCTTCACTTTTTCTTTATCAGTTTTCCTTTTTCAGTTGCTGCCTTGGACCTATATATGATGGGCCTATAAATTTGTTCATTTAATAAAAACTTTAGGGCATGGGAAAAATACAACAGTAAATAAAAAAGATAAGTTTTCTCATCGACTTTCATTCTAGCAAGGAGACAGGTGAATTAAACAAAGATGGTGTAAATTAAACAAGAACATATACTCTATTGGATGGTGATGATGTTATAGAGAAAAATTAAGCAGGGGAGAAGAGATCAGGTGTGTGGTCTGTGGGTGTCATGAGGAGAGTCTCAATAAAGAAGCCCATAGGGCTAGGGTAGGTGAGCAAGATGAGGAGCATTAGGAGAGGAGGTGAAGGAGGTTGTAGGGTCGGGCGTGAATATAGGACATTTTCCAGGGCTCTCCAATGGAGCTTCTTGCCGTGATGGAAATGGTCTGTATCTGTGCTGCCCAGTATGGTGACCACTAGCCTTGCGTGGCCACAGGGCACTCAAAGTGTGGGTAATGGGACTGAGAAACAAAGTCTTAATTTAATTTTATTTGAATTTAAATAGCTACATGTGCCTAGAACTATCATATTGGACAGCATAATACTGTTGGAGGGACTTGACTGGTATGGGAGGAGCTTTTAGAAGGTTAGAGCAGAGGAGTGACTTGATCTAATTCTTGTTTTCCTCATCTGTGTGACAGATTGTAGAGCATCCTGTTTTGTCTTAGGGTAAGATAATAGTACATTTAAGTAACCTTTTTTTCTATTGTTTTTGAACCCTTTTAGCGTCTAGGAATACACTTTGATGAATACTCAGGAGAATCATTTTATCGTGAAAAATCTCAAGAAGTCTTAAAGTTACTGGACAGTAAAGGACTCCTACAGAAAACAATGTATGATCAGGTTACTATTCTTTAGTAAAGATACTTGTTCTTTTTTGAAATTGGTATTGA
The DNA here is from genome assembly GCF_987537825.1 of Furipterus horrens. Classification (NCBI taxonomy): domain Eukaryota; kingdom Metazoa; phylum Chordata; class Mammalia; order Chiroptera; family Furipteridae; genus Furipterus; species Furipterus horrens. The sequence continues at coordinate 131,433,042 of NW_028327176.1, read as the reverse complement.
TATATTCTCTCAGTGAGAACAGAATGTGCTGTGCTGCCTTCTGGCATTTTTTAATAGTGCTTTTTGTAGTTCAGAGTACTTTCCCACATGCTATCTTTTGCCGCTGTAACAAAATTCTGGTAAGGCTGGGAGAAAGGATCTTATCTGCTTTTTACACAGGAGCAAACTGAAGAAGAGAAAGTACATGTGACCTGCTTGTCACACAGGCCAATATGGTAGAACTGGAAAAAATGAAATAGAACTCACATCTTCTTATGAAAATAGGTATACTACAACAAACTTTTGAAGGAGTAGAATGAGGAAGTCAGGAAGTGGGAGCAGAAAATAATATGAAGTCAGGGTGGTATTAGTACATCATATAGCACACACAGGACTTCTGTTTCCTTGCTTAAGGTAGATTTCTAATTTAGCTTTGAGCTTCCTATCAACCAAACAGAAAAACAGTACCAGTCATAGGAGATCAGGCATGTAGAAGCAAACTAGTTGCTTAGAAGTGCTGCTTTTCATAGTACCAAAGAGCAATTTCTGTTGTCACTTTCATAAGACATGGAATCTGTATTTCATGACATCCTCAGCAATGTCCTTAAGGAAAATTTTTAGATTGCCATATATAGATTATAGTTTATGATCAGATAGGAAAGACAATAACAATAATCCATGGTTTTATCACCTTATAACATGTTAAAATTACACCAATATTTAATATTATAATAACTGGAATTAGAAAAATATGTTTCATGGTAGAACTGCAATAACATTCTTATTTTTTTCAATTAGGCTATTTTTTAAAAGATAACTAAATATTAATTAATCATACACACTCTTAACAGAGTCATGGACAGATTCCATCTTATCTTTATTGTTGGTTATACCACTTATCGCTTCTTAAGTAATAAAAATAGCTTCTGGTTTGCCAAAGATAATGTTATAGATAATTAACTTTTTTTTTAAGTATATTTTATTATGTTGTTACAGTAGTCCCAATTTTTTTTCCCCTTTGCTCCCCTCTGCTCAGTACCCCTCTTCACTCCAGCAATTCTACCCCCCTTAATTCATGTCCATGGATCATGCATATAAGTTCTTTGGCTTCACCTTTTCCTATATTATACTTAACTTCCCACTGTCTATTTAGTACCAACCAATTATGCTTCTTAATCCCTGCAACGTTTCCCCATTTTTCCTCCCTTCCCCTCCCAGCTGATAAGCCTCCAAATGATCCCCATACCTGTGATTCTGTTCCTGTTCTGGTTTGCTTAGTTGGATTTTTTTTTTTTTTTTTTTTTTTAGATTCAGTTGTTGATAGTTGTGAGTTTGTTGTCATTTTAGTGTTCATAGTTTTGATCTTCTTTTTCTTAAGTAAGTCCCTTTAACATTTCATATAATTATGGCTTGGTGATAATGAACTCTTTTAGCTTTACCTTGTCTGGGTAGCACTTCATTTTCCCTTCCATTCCAAATGATAGCTTTGCTGGATAGAGTAATCTTGGTAGTAGGTCCTTGCTTTTCATCACATTGAATACTGCTTGCCAGTCCCTCCTTGCCTGCAAAGTTTCTTTTGAGAAATCAGCTGATAGTCTTATAGGCACCCCTTTGTAGGTAACTCTCTGCTTTTCTCTTGCTTTTAAGATTCTCATTATCTTTCACCTTTGGCATTTTAATTATGATGTGTCTTGGTGTGCTCCTCCTTGGGTCTAGCTTCTTTGGGACTCTCTGTGCTTCCCGGACTTATATGTCTATTTCCTTTGCCAAATTTGGGAAGTTTTTCTTTATTATTTTTTCACATAAACTTTCAATTTCTTGCTCTTCCTCTTCTCCTTCTGGCACCCCCATGATTTGGATGTTGGCATATTTAAGGTTGTTCCAGAGGTTCCTCACCCTCTCCTCAGTTTTTTCAATTCTTGTTTCCTCATTCTGTACTGGTTGACTATTTTTTTCTTCCTATGTTCCCAATCATTGATTGGAACCCCGGTTTCCTTCCCTTCACCATTGGTTTTGTGTGGATTTTCCTTTGTTTCACTTAGCATAACCTTCACTTCTTCCTTTATGTGTTTGCCAGACTCAAGCATATATGTCAAGCCTGTGAACATCTTTATCACCAGTGTTTTGAATTCTGCATCTGTTAGGTTGGCTTTCTCCTCGTCTGTTAGGTTGGCTATCTCCTCCTCACTTAGTTCTCCCACTGGAACCTTGATACTTTCCCCCTTTTGGGCCATACTTCTCTGTCTCCTCATCTTGACAGGCTCCTGTGTTTGTTTGCCTCTGTGTCTTAGGTAAAGCTGACGCTCCTGTTACGTTGTAAGGGGCAGAGCCTTAGGTTTTCATCAGTGCAGGGCAACCCGTTTCACCACATTGTGGCGCTGTATGTGGGGGACAGGTCTGAGACAGAGCAATGCCTCTTACTCAGCATTTTCCCCTTTTCCAGGCACCTCTCCCACTTCCAAATAGGCCTGGCGCCTCTCTAGTTGTTGCCTTCGCCATCGTTCCCAGAGTGGGTGGGTTTGTTGTGAATGTTCTAGGACTGTGGGGGCCCTTTAAAGAAATGGACTCTGCTGAGAGACTGGCAGTTTCTGCCTCCGCCCCAACCCCCACTGTTCTGCACAGTCAGAAGCAATGAGGCTTGGTTTTCCCTGGCACTGCTACCGAGAGTTGTGCAGTCTGGTCAGGAGCTGGGAGTGCTCCCCAGGTGTCCCTCCTGACTTTTTAAGACGTGGGACTGCACTTTCCTCTGGCCTGCTGCTGCCACAAATGCTGTCGCCACCACACTGCGTCCTCTCCGCCCCTCCTACCTGTCTGGATGAGTATTTCTTCTTTATTTCTTTGTTTGTTGGACTTCCATGCAGTTCAATTTTTCTGGAACTTCTGTTTGTCTCTAGTTTTGAGGTAGTTGTATTTCTTCTTAGTTGTGGATGAAGACCCAGTGTGTCTGTCTAGGCCTCCATCTTGGCCGGAAGTCTCTAATTTACTTTTAAAGGTCTTACTTTTTATGTTACTTCAGTTATGTTTTTTGCATTTCTAGAAAAGGGACGGCTGTAGTGGATCTTTCTGGGAATGGCGACCCCTCCGCAATTTGTACTGTAATGCGAAGCGATGGAACTTCTCTCTATGCAACCAGGTTTGTATCATATGTGAAGGTCAGCATTAGAATATGTACATGACTTCATGCTCTTTGTTCTAGAATTAATGCTAAGACAATTACGTTATCCTCAATCTGTTACCAAATGCTAGTTTCTAAATCTCTTGTTCTGCTGGCGAATGGCTCTTGTACCTAGTCCAGGCTAGTTTTATATTACATCACAAACCACTTTTGTAATATAGTTAAAGTAATGATATGTTATTATTGTTTTTATCTACCATCATTTGTTCCAAACAACTTTAAATAACCACCCAACTCTCTTATTGTCCCTTAGAAAATTCATCTACTTTCTATTACTTTTTGACAGTATTTTTTTTTTTTTATTATTTGTATACAATTGGAGGTGAGAAATGAAAAGAACCTATATATCTAAGAGGTACATTTCTTTTTCTGGATACAAAAAATACAAGGTGTCCCAAAAAAATGTGTACGCACTTTAAATAATTATAAAATTGGTGTTTATTAAAATACATTTTATTTTAAAAATGTAATAGAATCTACAAACATTATTTAATTACTTTGTCAACACCTGTTTTCAAACTGACAACGCGAAGCAATGGAATCGCAAACATCACGAAACACTTTGTTTGGTATTTGTGTGCATTCTCGTTCAATGGCTGCCCGCAATTCAGCGACTGTTGCAGGTTTCATAATGTAGACTTTGTCTTTTACATATCCCCATAAAAAAAAGTCTAGTGGTGTGAGGTCTGGTGAACGCGCAGGGTAATCTACGAAACCCCTTCGTCCAGTCCACCTGTTTGGCACAGTCTCATCAAGGTGGGATCTAACATCGTGATGGTAGTGCGGGGGTGCCCCATCTTCCTGTTTCGTGATGTTTGAGATTCCATTGCTTCATGTTGTCAGCAGTGCCTGGACCAGAACGGACGTCAGTTTGGAAACAGGCGTTGACAAAACAATTAAATAATGTCTGTAGATTCTATTACATTTTGAAAATGAAATGTATTTTAATAAACACTTTATAATTATTTATAGTGTGTATACATTTTTGGGGAACACCATGTATATAGTAGAAAAGTTTTTTTTTGTCAGCTAATTATTGCTGGACAGATTACAAGAGAAACCCATGAGCGATGGTTATAAGAATGTCTCCACTCTATAACTGTCCTGATCTGGTCTCTTTATGTAGCTGTTATTAGGTCTAGATTCTTCTGTGTACAGTCATCCCTTGGTATCCATGGGGATTGTTCCAGGACCCCTCCCACCCCCCTGTCACAGATACCAAAATCCACAGATGTTCAAGTCCTTTATATAATATATTTGCATATAAACTATGCATATCCTCATATATTTTAAATCATCTCTAGAGTATTTTTAAAACCTAATACTATGTAAATAGTTGTTATACTGTATTGTTTAGGAATAATGACAAGGAAAAAAAGTCTGTTCATGTTAAGTACAAATGCAACCATCATAGAGTAGTCCCAACTACAGAGTACACATCAACAGCAACAGAACCTTTGGTTCCTGAATTTTCTGTTCACAGTTGATTGAATCTGTGATACCTATGAATACAGAGAGCCAACTGTAGTTACCATAATACCCATACTTTCTCTTTTTTCTTTGGGAAAATAATTATCTTTTTCCACTTGTTGAAATGTTTGATTTTTTACCTTGTTCTATCTTTAGTTTTTTCTGCCCCTTCATTGGGTTCCTAATAGAATATATCTATGTGTGTAGATGTGAATTATAGGAGTTGTTATAACAGGTAAAGAAAAGTGTAGAATACTGACAAGAGCACAGGGTGAGGCTAGACACCCAAACTTTTGTTCTGAGACCATGACCATCACTTAATCTCTCTGGGTCATGGTTCCATACTTTGTGAAATAAGACCCCTGAACTAAATGACCTAACATATTTTCTGGCTTTTAAATTCAAGTTCTAAAACTCAACCTACAACTTTTTCTTATATTCTTCTCTCTTACTCTTTCATTGGATCAGGTTTCTTTGTTTTGTCTTTCACTCAAACCAAAAAGTATAATGGGGTGTATATATGCAACTTCATTTTTGGAATAATGTTCTGTACCAGTGTCTCATAACCTTTTTTTTCATTATAACCCCTCATGAATTTTAATACAACAGATATACTATATATCTATATATATTATATGCAAATACATGCTTTATACATTTTGTTCCTCAAGAGCCTGTTTTTTGCCTCTATTGAGAATGCATATTTTGTATTACACAGGATTATGAGGTGGTTACTAATGATATTTTTATAATCCCAACATTTTGAAAGACCTAAGAACTTTTTAAGTCCTCCCAGTGTCATACATTGCCAAAAGTAGCTTTAATTTTAAACTTCAGTATTTTCATAATGTTGACTTGAAATTTTATACTTTATGGTTTATTTTTCATTATTATTTTTTCAGATGTGTTTTAAGAGTTTATATATATGAGCTAAACTAACAAAATATGCCTGGGAACAAGATCTCAAAGGCCCCTTATTTTACATTATTTTGTATTACATGCAAACTGGGTCTTCTGTACTTAATCAGAGATAAAAGAGATGGAATTTTTGTCAAAGTACTTAATGATATTTTAAAATGCTTTAGAAGAAGAGAAGCTAGAAGATATGTGTTTAGCTGTTGCATCACCTATGTTTTAAATATGTTCTTAAAGAGAATGTATTGCAAATAAGTGACAATTAGGTGAATCTTTCCAGTAGGCTTTTTATTTTTATTATTAACAAATCGTAAAACACATACAGACACTTTGCCTAGAGTTATTTTAATTATTACTACTTGTCCCAGAGCTCTTATTCATTGATGTTTTTATCTTTTCACAGTACTTTTATTATTAATATTATTGCTTTCCCAAAGCTATTTTTGTAAGATATTGGGATTATACAAAAATGAGTAGTATACCCCAGGCTGTGGAATAACAGAAGTTCTTAATTAGAAAAGTCTCATTACTGTTGAATAGGCAAAACAAAGTAGTACCCAGATCTGCTTAGTAACTCTTAATTTATGGCCACTTTCAGAGATCTTGCAGCTGCTATAGATCGAATGGACAAGTATAATTTTGATACAATGATTTATGTGGTAAGTAATTACAATAAAGAACAAAAAGTTATGATCCCTACCTCATGAAAACTGCAAAGATAGAAATTGGATGCCATGTTGAAAAACTATGGAAAAATAACTTTGTCAAACTATAGAAAGAATTCAATACTGTGTTTAAGGTGATAACCACTATGTTAAAAAAACATAAAAATAATAGAGTTCACATTGCTTCATAGTAAAAACAAAATTATTCATATCAGGAAAATAGTTATGTGAAATGAGTATGTACAGGTCACTATAATGCACTTTAAAAAAAATAACTTTCTATTTTAAATATTTTAAGACTCACAAGAAGTTTCCAAATAGGGCAGGGTTTTCATATACCCTTCACCATAATACTTTGTCCATACCAGGAAGTTGTCATTGGAAGAGACCTTAGTTACATTTTGCCAGTTTTTACATCCACTAGTGTATGGTCCTAAATGTGTGTGTATGTGTGCATGCATGCATGTTTTGTGACACTTTATCACATGTGTGCATTCACATAACCATTGCCACATTCAGGGTAAAGAACTATTCATCACAAAACAAACCCCCTCATGGCAACCTCTTAACCACACCTCCCCACCACTCCTAACCCTTGGCAACCACTGCTCTGTTGTCCTTCACTACAGTTTTGTCCTTGTGCAAATATTATATAAATGGACTCAAAGTACGTGACCTTTTGAGATTGGCTTTTTTCACTCAGCATCATGAATGCCCTTGAGATTGACCCAGTATGTTCCGTGCGTCAATAGTTTGTTCCTTTTGTTCCTGAGTTGTATTTTAGCCTCTTCTTCCCTTTCCTTCTCTTCCATGTAACTTCCCTTCCCCCTAAGAAAAAAAGTTGCCAGTAAATATCTTTTTAGAGCTTAGCTTTATTCTTCTTTGAGATAAAGGTTATAACAGCTAAGAGAGGAAATTTAAGTAGGATACTCAGAATACTAAAGTTCGAATGTCCTCCTTCAGGAGGGTGCAGCAGCTCTTCCCTCCTCTTCTAGTGCACTCAGCTCAGACATTCTTCTAGTTGGCATCATCTCTGTGTGTTTATTTAAAACATAGCAAGTGACAATGACTGTAGTCCGTCAGAACACAGATATTTTAATCTGATTCATGCCCAACCTATTTCTGTAGATTAATTTATCACTGTTCTTTTATTTTAAATACTTATGTTCCCCAAAGACAGATAAAGGGCAAAAAAGGCATTTTCAGCAAGTGTTCCAAATGCTGCAGATCATGGGATATGACTGGGCAAAAAGGTAATGTCTGTGGTTCTTAATTACCTGCCTCAGGATCAGTTAGGTCAGCCAAGTCCAAAAATATACCATGTTACTAAAGATCTCTATGAAGACTTCTTTGTTTCAAGATGTTTCATGAGTAAAAGTCCATTTGCTTTTTTGTGGTAATTTATGCCCTGGCTTTATTAATTCATAGTTTATAAACATTTAATAAATGTTTTGATTAGATGTCTGCTCTCAGTGGCTTGATTTTGAAAATTCTTGACCCCTATCTCCTTTTTTTCATAAGGGTAACTAGGAATTTAATCACATGCTAGTGATTATGTCTAAAATGATGCTGTGTTTAACATCTTTTGTGGCATATGACAAATCACATCATGTTTCAATCTATTAAGTTTTTTAAAAAACCACTGTGAGAGCTTAAGTTCAGACTACTCTCTAAAATGCTATTATTCTATACTTTGATCACTAGCTCTTCTTCAGTGTTCAGTAACTAAATGCCCACTCCATTTCAGGTGCCAGCACGTGCCCTTTGGAGTAGTACAGGGAATGAAGACTCGAAGAGGAGATGTTACTTTTTTGGAAGATGTCTTAAATGAGATTCGATTAAGGATGCTACAGAATATGGCTTCCGTTAAGAGTGAATTCACTTTTTTGTTTTTATAGTCATCATTTATGTGACACTTTTATATTTTGCTGGGCTTTTTGTGGTGTGATTTATTATGACCTTTCTCAAAAATAGCTTGCACTAATTAGAGGTGCCATACTTGAACAATACTATTCAAGTATTGTTCAGTTCAGGTATCTGAACTGATATTACCCTGGGCCTCTTTTCATGGACAGCTTCACCTTATTATTCCATTGTTCAGAGTAGTTCTGTGAAGTTCCTATGTTATATAATTAGAAACAAGTCACAAGTCCTATGGCTTTGTTTAACCTTCACCTTCGGAAAAATAAGTACCAGCTATGTCTAATGTCTTACAAGGGATATTTATAAGAAAAATAAATTTGTGTATTCTCCCTTTGTATGAAGGCAGAGGAATTGTCATTTTGAAAGGCAAATTAGCCCACAGGGAACCTGTCTGTTCTTGAGGTTGCCAGCATCCGTTTTTGGCAGATTTTGTCTCCACTTCAATCCCTGACGGTATAGTTCATGCAGGTTAAAGATACCTACCTTTGTCTGTCTCAGCTACCAAAGAACTCGAGAACCCCCAGGAGACCGCAGAGAAGGTTGGGCTGGCAGCACTCATTATTCAGGTGTGTTAATACTACTTCCTATGAGACCCTCCTATTTGGTAACAGAACAAATCCCAGCACTGAAGGTTTATTCTGTCATTTTAGGACTTCAGAGGTTTACTCTTATCTGACTATCAGTTCAGCTGGGATCGTGTTTTCCAGAGTCGTGGGGACACAGGTGTCTTTCTACAGTACACGCATGCCCGCCTCCACAGGTGAGAAGAGGCCGCAGGGAAACTTGGACCGTTCTGCCCTTCCCAGGCTAGGGCTTGGCTGCTGTGATCCTAAGACCAAAGGCCCTGTTTTCTGGGCTTCTCTGATATCTCGTATTCAGAACTAGAAATACAGCGGACTGACTACTTGTTATTTGGGGGTTTTGTGAAGTTTTTAAAATATTTACTTATTAAGAACCTATGTAGGAAATGCTTTTATGCATATTTATTTACTACTCATAGCAATTCTGCCAAAGAATATACTACATTTTCAGATAAAGAAATAGATTTAGGAAAAATTGAGGCATCGGGTTGAACAATGTTAGCTTCAAAGACCAAGACTGCAGTCATCCTGCACTTAGTGACAGGGATATGTTCTGAGAAATGTGTTCTTATGTGATTTTGTGGTTGTGTAAACATCAGAGAGTGCACTTACACAAACCTAGATGGTATAGCGTACTGTACACACCTAGGCTATATGGTATAGCCTAATGCTCTGTAGGGAAGCAAAAATAATTTTCCCTGTACCCTTCCTTCTCAGTTCCTGACTGAGATATTCCTATAATAAAAGACAGATTAGCAGGAGAAAAACAGAAGTTTAATAACACATATTCTTCTGTATACATGGAAGAGACCCAGAAAAACTGAGTTACTTGCCAAAATGCCTGAAGTCACCACCTTAAAGTGCCATCTACAGCTGAAGATAAAAGATGTTGGGAGTGGGAAGAGTCAGTTATGGGAGGTTGCCAGGAAAAGCACAGTAAAGAAGGGTGAGGTGGTCATGCAGATTTAAGTCCTGGTCTTCTTCATTGATAAGAGTTTCTAGAAATAAGGTCATCCCCATCTTCCTGGTACAGCAGGGAGACACCTTTATAAATGGAAATTTATCTTACAAATGTCTTTTACAAAGGGTAACTTGTACTTGATTTTCAAAGCTTCTCTCATATCTGCTGTCTCTTAAAATTAACCAGCCTTAATGATACTTTTGCCAAATAGACATATTTTGGGGTGACAGATTATTTCCTATGGCTCCTAGGCCACAAACCTGTATAGCATGTTACTGTACTCAATACTGTAAGCAGTTGTAACACAGTGGTAAGCATTTGTATATTGCTTTGTAGTACAACGTTAAGACGGATATGACATCACTAGGCGATAGGAATTTTTCAGCTCCATTATAATCTATGGGAGCATCATCCTATACGCGATCCATGGCTGACCAGCATTATGTGGTATTAAGGAGAACGGGACTATATTATGAGATGCATCACTCGCAGTTCTGTGTCCTTGGATGACTTGTTTAATTGTTTGTTGTTTTTATAACAGTTTGGAAGAGACTTTTGGATGTGGTTATCTAAATGACTTCAACACTGCTTGTTTACAAGAGCCACAGTGTGTTTCAATTCTCCAGCATCTTCTCAGGTACAGTTTTCGGGTATTATTGAGTCAGCTTCTGCTCAGTGAATTAGTACTGGGTTCCTGTGCCCAGTACTGCGAAAGGCCAAAACTCAAAGCAGCATGTGGAGTTTATTGATTGAGAAGGAACCAACCAAGAAGGTGGGAGACCTAAGAGTGCCTTAAACCCATCTTACCACTGGACTAGGTTAAGGAATTTTAAGCTGGAGAAGGTAGGTAGGAAGGGGAGTGAGTTAGGGTAAATTCTTGTCATCTTTGGCCTCTTGATAAGGTCTCAAGTAGTAGATTCTAAGATGCTATCAGAGGGCCACATGTATCAGGGGTAGTTTACGTTTTCATTGTTTTCTGAAAAGTAAACTTGTTATTGTCCTGTAGCCATTCCTTTCTCTAAAGAAGCAGAAACACTGAATTTAGATATTAGCTGTTGAATAAAGTTTTCCTGAAACTATCGTTTGACCAGTATGGCACAGTTATTAATCCAGGAACTGTCAGTCTTGCTAAGCCCCACAGTTTAAACATGAAGCAACCTATGGCTACAAAGGGAATGAGTAGGTTAATATAGCTTTGTTAGGGGACAAAGGATTTAACTTGCAGAGCTGAGCAGAGGGCCTGGCTTGTGGGGTACAGTTACAGAATGACTGCTGGTGGTTTGCTAACCACTGGAACAAACAGGCCAGTAGCTAGCGCCTGCTCCTGCACAGCATTTTTCCTAAAGGAAGACCAAAAGTGATTGTGTGCCCTCTGAGCACACACAGAGGGCATGCTCGTGGTCAGTTGTTAGGTCTTAAAAACATTACCACCACTGAATTAGCCCAGGTGCCTGCCATCCTCCAGGTCAGGGTAAGAGAATGTGAACAATAGTAAAAGCATGCCTGTTTAGTTTTTTAAAAGATCATCTTCTCACCTTGTGATAAGTGAAGGAAAATCCCTGCCTTTGTGCAGCTTCCCTTAGACCATAAGTCTTTCATTTGCCTGTTGGTTTCAATTCACAGTTTCAAATATGCATCTGGCTGATGCCCTCACTCTGGGCAGACCACCTCTCCTTTGAGCTCTCGCACACATTATTGGGGAAGCCAGACTTGTGATGAGAGATCAGTCTCTGGAAGGGATGTGGCTGGTTAACAAGGCAGTTTTCTGATTGCCACACAATGATCAGTCATTCTTTCCTGGGATCAGAAGGATTAATCTACTCACATTTGGCTAATTTTGTGAGGGAAAATAAGCCAGCTGTTTTCTTGCCATGAGGGTAGACCCTGTTTGCTAGTTTCTAGATTATGTTCCTGAATATCACTAAGCCGCTTTTTACATTCAGTTCAACAGCCGTGATTTGAGTTCTTGCTCTGGGTTAAGCCCCAGAGATAAAAAGGTGATTTAGAAAGTACCTGCCATAAAAAACACTTATAAGAAAGAAAAATGTGCCTTCACTGTCAACTGTACGCAAGGTCTTTTCTCATATGCTTTCTAACCTTAGTGATGTCAAGTCAACCTTACATGCTAGATCTTTGTCTTAACAGCTTAGTTTAGTGTAATGTGTGCAGTCTTCTCCTGACAAATGCTCCTGTCATCTTTTTCTTAGGTTCGACGAAGTGCTTTATAGATCATCCCAGGACCTCCAGCCCAGGCACGTTGTCAGCTACCTTCTAACTCTAAGGTACTTTTATAATCTTGCTATTTTCAGGTGTTAAAAGACATCTAAGACCTGATCTGACAAAGGACCTTTCTTTCATCTGAAGTTTTCTTATAAACAAACCCTTAGGCCTAAAAATTATGTGCTTTAAGTTACAGGAATTCTTAAATTAGCAATTAATGTTCATTCATATATTCACTACAGTGAATATAAGGTACAGTCACTACAGTCAAGTGAACGGGAAACAGAAGCCTTATAGGTGGCTAGAGAATATTGTGTATGTATTAGGATAGAGTGGATCTAAGAGAAAATGTTAGGGCACTCAGCCCAGGCTAGAGTAATGAGGGAGGGCTTTTCAGAGGAAAGGGGTAGGTATTAACCAGGAGAAGCAAGGTGGCAGAGGAGGAAAAAGCCCAAAGTTGAGCAAGAACATGATACGTTAAAGGAACTATAAGCGTAGCCCTACTAGGGATTTGCCTCTTTGCCATGTACTAAGGCATTTCCTCTTATTTTCAGGGGAGTAGAGTCCACAAAAGAGATTTTAAGCAAAAGCACAGAAAAACCAGTCAGCTAGAGAATAGAGAATGAATGGGAAGTGAGTCAGTGACACTTTGATAGAAATTTCATGGTGGTTATCTCGAAACTTTGAATAGAAGTTGATTCTACTGTAGCAACAACTATTTAAGAACTATTTGTTTTTACTCAAGATTTACTGCAATCAGAGACTTATTAGGATTGTTCTCTTGATTATGCTTTTACCTTACCCAGATGTATTTTTTTCCTTTAAATGCCTCTTAGACATATACAGATGAAGAAGCCAGAAAGTCTTATTAAATGTCACTTAATCATAGGAACAAATGTCATAAGCATAATTTCTTTGGCACATTGTCGTACTTACTGCCATACCTAAATAGAAAAGATGCTTTAAAGATGAATGGTGGGAATTTTTTTTTTTTTAAGTCAATGGAAAAAATAAAAATAAATATGAGTGGCTGTGTAGCTCAGTTGGTTAGACTGCCATCCTGATCCCTGGTCAGGGCACACACAAGAATAAACTAAATAAGTAGAACAACAAATCTCTCTCTCTCCTTCTCTCCCTCCCCGCTCCCCAAAATTAATAAATAAAATATGTTTTAAAATGAGTAGCCAGTATATGTGCAGAGAAAAGATAACTAATCAGCCCCACCTCCTCATCGTACAGAGGGGGAAAAGCCAGGCCATCTTAAAGGAAGCCTAAATGAGGGAAAAACTGATTATTAGCGAGGTCTTGTATACTTGTAAAACTAAAATGAAATCATAATCTTTAGAAGTTGCCACCTGGTATTAGTAGAACCAGTACCAAAATCTAGAACTTGGGTTTAGTGTGAATTCTGGTCTCAACTTACTGACTTTTGGTACATTTTAATGGCTCTATCTAGGCTTTTATTTATTTATTTATTTTTTGTAATCTTACATTGAGAGAGTAAGATTAGCTATCAGGTTTACATGTTACAACAGGAAATTACTTCTAGTCCTAATTGCAATTTCCCTCATTTCAGTCATCTTGCAGCTGCGGCACACAAAACACTACACATAAAAGGGAGTCCTCCTGAAGTCGCTGGGGTATGTTACATTGAGTGTGTTGTCTGTAATAACATCCTCAGGTTAATATTACTGAGTCAGTCTTGCAAAGGTTTCTAAAATAGCATCCTATTGTTCAACTACTGTAACGTACTTATAGTCCAAAGTAATAATTAGAATTGGGTTGTGACAATGTTTATATACTTTCCTACAAACTAAACTGTGAAGCACATTTTCCTGTATCAAGTATGACAGTGATGAGTTTCCCTTTATCTGAGCTGTACTCTATGATGATACTGTCACTCTTACTCCCCAGCTCTTGGCTACCAGTATTACGATAAGGGATTCTAAAGCCAGCCCCAGGGTACTCTGAGTTATTATTTCTACTTTATTCTTTTTAAGGTTTTATTTATTTCTAGAGAGAGGGGAAGGGAGGGAGAAAGAGAGAAAGAGAAACATCAATGTGTGGTTGCCTCCCGCATGCCCCTAACTGGGGACCTGGCCCGAAACCCAGGCATGTGCCCTGATTGGCAATTGAACCGGCGACCCTTAGGTTCACAGGCCGGTGCTCAGTCCACTGAGCCACACCAGTCAGTTATTTCTACTTTGAATTAGAAGTTAGATTTACTCTTAAAAACATTCTTATATAGTCACTTTTGTTATCCTATTACTGAATGGAACATTTAATTATTCTTTATTTTGTAGGCCAGACTTCATCTTTTCAGAGCTGTCCGTTCTGTTCTAGCCAACGGAATGAAACTTCTTGGAATAACACCTGTACATCGGATGTAATTGCTAATTAAAATGGCTTTTTAAATACTAAATTAATTCTAGTTATCTATTCTTTTATGCCTTGCTGATAAGCTATTCTGTATCAGAATCTATATATTATTAAGTCAGTAACTGATTTATCAGCTTGTTAAATCCTGATTGTTAAAAAGAAGTCTGAGTTGCCTCATGATCAATGAGTACTAAACAGACTTTTAAAATACAGTTAAATCTTTTAAATTCATTGGGGTCTAATGGGAATAAAGGATTAGTTTAAACTCTACTTTGAGGTTTCTTGGTGTCATTCTTCCAGAAGTTACTCTTGTAACTCATACAATCTAATGTTGAAAAATATTTCAAATTTCTTGTAAGTATGGCTAGTTCTGAAAAATTAAGCCTTTTTGCCAATCCAGCTGACAACTCCTAGAGAACAGATCTTGTGCTTGTCTGATATATATAGGTGACTTACCATATGAGCTGAGGAACTGAATACATTTGAATATCAAGAAATTACTTGTACAGTATTGTATTAGGATTTTTGTAAAAATTAGTTAAACGAGAATTTGAAATGGAATTTCCCAAACCAATTCCTTCATGTATCTGTGTGCATGTTGGTAAAGTATATTTTGTGACTTGTTTAGGTTAACATAAATAGGGTGTGACCTGTTTCATGAGTATGGCTGTCCTCATCTGCCAGCACTTCCATTCAGGTCTGCTCTATTTTCATTGTTGCTACTAAGTCTTCTATCGAAGAAAATTTGCATGAACCAAGCTTCTCCAGCTGAATGAACACAGTTTTGTTAGCAAGTATGGTATACCTTCTTAGGACTAAAAGACACATCCATGTAGTTTCAATTTTAAGTGTTAGCTTCCAGATGCTAATTTTCTACTTAAAGTATCATTAAGATTTACTTAGCAAAGACCAGTCATGGAATAAAAATGTACAGTTGGGACACAATTTTCATGTCCAATATCCCTTTCCATTCCTTTGAGGAAGAGTTCTCTTTCCCAGGTCTGTAGTAGTACCTCCTCCGTATCTGAATGTTGAGTGAAATGACACAGGAACAGTGTTGGTGAGAACCAAATCTTTCCAAAAGTAGATCCCTGAGAAGCCTGCTCATTAATTCCTACAGCCCTACAGCACTGACTGCAGTCCTTATAAACCTTTCTTTCTTTCTTTTTTTCTTTTTTTTCTTGCCAGGCTAGTCGGAGTTGGTTTATAGCTATTATTTGCAACCAAAGAACCCTAACTAATATAATTCCAACATAGAGAAATTTTAAATATAATGTTTGGGGTTAAAAGTTTGTTTTTGTATTCCTTAATGGTCGTATCTATAATACAAAAAGTGATCACACAGATTTCATAAAAATTTATTGCTGAATTTCCCCATTAACGTTATAGAAATTTTTTTAAAAATACAGAAATTTCACAAATTGAGAGCCCCACAGCTAAACATACTTTATTAAAAAAGTACAAAAATGACATTAGAAATATTTTTTGAAGAAAAGTATATCATCTAACTAAAGAAATACAGCCCCAGACAATGAATGGCACAAATACAGCACTAACAGAGTACTCAGTCACTGCCCAAAAACCGCTGTCTGAGTTATGAATATTCACTTTGAGAAGGTGCACATTCATGTTGTTTCTGACTAGCCTGTCTTGTTTTTGCCTCTCCTGTAAGAAAGGAACTAGGTCTTTACTGCTGTTAGGACAAAATACTGTACATAAATTGGAGAGTTAGGAGGGGCCATCCTTCTCCTCTGGTACCTGAACAAGAAACAGTACAGAAATGGCTTTGGCACTTTTTAACCTTTAACATTGTCCCAAACCTTGTTATTTGACTATTACAGCTTCACGTGATTTTTTAACACACCATCTCCATACTTTTTATATACATTATATATATAATTAAAAAATTCCTTCATTCTAAAACAAAATGGGTTGACCTCAAACAGGTCACATTAAATCTTCTGTAGCAATTCACTCAGATAGCTTTCTTCTTAATTCTTATACCACATAGTTAATTTGTTATACTTGTTTGTTTAAGCTACCTTAAGGGTTGATTTAAGGCTCTAGTTTAATGGAAATAGTTTAATCGTAGTGGCTGTCTTTCGTGGCTGACATCACACACCACTGGCTCTCTCTTTTGAAGCTGTTTCTCCTTGTTGGATGGATGTAGTGTCTTGTCTGGGTAATCCATAGAAATATATAGAAACACATACGAGAAGAGTACCCAGAGCAAAGGTAAGAGCTGAAAAGAAAACAAAATAAGTTTTATCTGTATTTATGCTTGTAAAACTAATATAACAATGATTAATTTAAAATCTTGAAAACTTTCAATTATGGGTTTACACCATTCCTTTATTTGCGTATATGACAAAAGTCAATTTTAAAATGAACTGTAAATATACAAAATAAGTAAATCTAAGTGTTCTATTTCTATGATGATTAGGTTTAGAAAGATTAGGGAGTGACAATCACTGATTATACACTTTTCAAGAACACAAGTATGCCTGCCCTGCACCACCGACAAAGAATATACTAACTTCACTATATGCTGACCAAAAGAAAGAGCAGTGGAGTGTGGCTTCACCATGACACTAGAAACCTGTGGAAATTTAGAGCCAAAGGTAGCTGACCAAAATTCAAACGGTGGTGATTTACTAAGTAAAATTCCATTTTCTGCTAGCCCTGTCTTTTTTATCATCTGAATCTTGAAAATCAGAATACCACTGAATTACAACTTGTCCAAACTTGACCGTAGTCTCTTTATAAATAAATGTTTGTCAAAACTGTATATTCCCTTCAAAACTGAACCATAATCTATATGGAGTACAACAGCACAGTCTTAACAGCTTTACCTGTTGGGGGGCCAGGGGATATAAGGGGGCTAAATGGTAATGGAAAAAAATAAAGGTTAAATTTAAAAAATAAAAAATGTTCCAGCCGCTCTCAACCTTTAGAGATCATCTGTTACAAATAAACTCATAAGAGCCTACTTATATACACAAAAATGGCATGTAAAGAAATGCCATCAAGATATGATTTTTAGTTCAACCTTAACCAAAAAAGTCTAACTTTACCTTCAGAAAAGAGGAAGGGGGTAAATTAAATCTAAATAAGAAACTGGAAGATTGCTAAGACAATCTAATTTCCTTGACCATCATTAAGACAGAACATTGACCAAAAGCATCTTACACTGTTTCCAAATATTCCTTGGGGCAAAGCCATAAGGATTTGTTGAGCATAAGGATGGATCAGAACTTCAATTATAAGTTCACCCAAATCAGGTTAAGAAAAGTATCTAAAAGACGGTCTGTAAATACCTGATACATAAATGCTAAGTGGTTGGCCTTATACAGAATACTTACTATGTGCCAGGCACTATTCTAAGCACCTTACCTGAAACAACCCTAGGAAACACGTGATACTACCATTCCCATTTTACAGATGAGGCACTGACACAGGTTGGTAACTTCCCCAAGGTTTCACAGCTAATAAATGGCACAGACAAAATTTGAATCATACTATAAAATAGTTTTCTAAGATTTCTACAAAGTTGGTATTCCTCTATTTGCATTTATAACAAGTCAACTTTAAAATAAAATATAAACATCAGCCAGATCTGTTTCTTTTTAATTAGTGTTGATATTTGACATTTTCTTCATGCATTAGTAAATAAAATTATTATTACAGCATAAAAGTGCCCTGAAATGTTAAGTCAACGCCATTGCTTTAATAAGAAGCCAACTTAATGCTGGATGTGGGCTAGGGAAAATTGTATTAGAAGGACCAGCATAGTGGTGGTGCCAAAATTCCTACAGTAATGAGTTCTGTAAAAATTACATATTAAATGAAATAGATGTCTTTATAAAGAGAAAAGAAATGTTATATTTGAATTGTAATCTCAAAGTCAGTTTGCACCCAAGTCCAAAATAGTTAGGAAGGTCAAAACTAGGGGAAATGAAAGAATTTTTCTATTTTTTCCTCAAAATAAAAGCTTTGTTTATTCTAATTCCACTGTTGAAAGTAATCATTTCCTAAAGTCCCTGTATTTATTTCCTTTTATACCTCATCACAGGATATTCATCCTGAGGCACTTAAGCTGTCTCATATCTAATACTTGGGGAATAGGGAGGCTTTGACCACAAAAAAGCTCTGTCTAGGAGCTGAGCAGCCCCTTCACTTTCACACAGAACCACCCCTCGGCTTAAGCCCCAGGGCTATTCTCAAAAAAATTGCTGACCCACATTCCACACAACTATGAACTGCTGCACTTACAGAATAAATTATAACAAAACTAGGAATTTCTGTGAACACTGTGACCAGTGCCTCATTTTAAAGACAAAATCAAGGAAGTGAGAAGCTGTTCCATGTTAAAAATGTAAAAATACAAACTAAGACATACTTATCTGTAATCCAAACAGCATCACGGAAGCAATGGTAGAAAGGATAATGGCTGCTGCTGCAGAAAAGCCTTTCATGATGTTGTCTGTATACTTGACCACAACGGAAGTGTAGAGGCCTCCAACACTTGCAAGAACTTGTATACAGAAAGAAAGAAAAACACTCAAGTAAATGAAACAATCTATGATAGTGAGGCAGTTTTCATCCCCAGAGATGCCAGATACCTGGGAAAGTACAATTTTTCTTAGAAGCAGCCATCTGAATTTATACTAAAATTCATTAGTAATTCCTATAAAACAATGTTTTTCAGATGCCCAAAGGACTGTGTGGTCTATTACTAAATTGTACACATTTACTGCTAACATTACTTTTGATTGTGTAAGCAAAATTGCTTTGGGACAGCTATGCCAAGAAAGTAAGTCAATAAAACCAAAATTACATTTTCAGACTGGTGTTCACAATATGATGGAACAATTTCAAAATGCTATAAAGGCTTAAAATGGACATCTAACTTTTTTTTTAAAAAAAGAGTCTACCCAGAACCTTTAATTCCTGGATACTTACAGATGACAAACCAGACATAATATGTGTAACCATAGAAAAATCCTTTTTCTTTAATTTCAGCTCCGTCTGACAAGTAGACGCCAACTAATGTCACAACAATCCCTGATAGATACATTTGAATGTTTCTCACCCAAAGGGAAGTGTCTGAACTCTTTAAAACTTTTTCAAAGTACACTCCTGAAAGAAAATTAAGACATGCAAATATGAAATAAATATATTAGAAACTAACCTAAAATGTCTTTCACTTAAAACAGTAACCTGGAGCTATGATAATATAAAGTATATGATTTGGGAAACAAATGCTTTACATTAAATACACATTATGTTGGTGTGACATGGCATACTGAACATTACCAATTTGTATTAAGAACAGATTCTGCCATTATAGCAGTAAGATAGATCACAATAAAAGACTGGTCAGCAGGAAAACTATACTATCAGAGTCAATTATCTTACTCATACCCCTATAACATCTGCCTAGTAATGAATACTCCCAACTTTGCAAATTAACATATAATTACCACTTGGAATTTTTTTTCAAAGTAACATAACTAAAATAAAATGTAAATAGAACTTGCTGAGTGGAGCCATTTCGTTTAAAGCAAGGCTCCTCAAGCCAAGTTCATACACAATGTCAGAAGAACCAAGAACTCCCTAAGTAGATAAAACATTTTGTGCATGTGCATTTTTCTGGGGTTGGGAGGTCCACAGCTTTTTTCAATACTCCAAAAGAGCACATGACAACCCCCGCAAAATCACATACCACTGCTCTACTTAAAATGAATGCATGTTTGACAAAGACATTAAAGATTTTAATTATAAATACCATGTTAATTAGAGACTTAGAAGCTGCCACTGAAGTACTCACCCACTAAAAAACTCTAATGATAAACAAGATTGTTTTTAACGAATGTATGTTGGGAAGAGCCAGCTAATCGGAACAAACATAATGGCTATTCCCATTTCCACCTTTGAACTTCCTATCTGGGAAAACCACTTAACTACTGAGTGCTGAGTTATTCCAGCATAAGAGAGTATTAAACCTCCCAGCACTTCCTCAATTGTGTATGGAGAAGTTGAACTAAGTAGACTTGCTGGACACAAACCAATTAATTGTTCAAAATAATGCTAAAAAACAAATAGTATATTATTTGGGGTGGTGACTCAATTTTTTTTCTAATTTGCTAGTTACTAAGAATAAAAGTTCAGCATGGTGCTATCATTAAGTATATTCCCAAATTTGGATTTTCCTGTCTTATTGAACATCTTTTTTACAAGCAATATTTCACTTTCCTATCCAGCCTACTTTCCTAGTCAAAAACAAAAGCAAAGTCCTAACTCTTGAAATAACATGAATAAAAATAAATAACAAAGACAATAGCTATAACTAATATACTCTTTACTAAAAAACTTTGTTTCTTCTCTGTTGGAACTATTTCTAAAATACATTTCATTTCTTATGTTACACATTCATATACTGTCTCTTGACTGGAAGATTGCCTGTCCCTACAGGATCCCAGACTTCCTTGTTTATTTGATGTTGGTGATTTTGGTCCTTGTTCCTCTGTCTTTGTTACTTTTATGTACTAAGTTTTCTGAGATACTCTCCACCCCACCCCTTTTTTCTCTTTACTCTATACTTCCTAATCTGCTGAAGCAGAAGAAGGGGGGGGGGGGGAGACACAGATACTGCTGGTGACTGATAGCCTAAAGAAGCAGATCTAGCCTGAGGAAAGTGACAGTTCCAGGAAAATGGAAATGGAAAGAGGTACTGAAGCTTTCTGATGGCTAGTTTCCTCTATTTTCAAAGGTCTTTTCATTTACTTTGGGGTTCTTGGCAGGACTCAGGATGGTCAAGGACAACCAGTATATTCTTAGATAACTGTGAATATGAAAAAGGACTGAGGTCTGAACTGAATTAAACACTACCATGTGTGTACTGGAAAAATAGCTGACACAAAACTAAATAAGTAAAAAAGGTAACCTTTACTGGAAATAAAATTGTTAGTTATGATAAAACAAGATAAACTAGATCCCTAAAGTTGGATATTTTTTTAATTTGGACAACAGAATAAAATGACGCTTTAATGATTTACCTGCAAATCCTGAGCACAATACAGCAATAGCTATAGCTCCAAACCCTAACAATGGATTCTGTTCCACCTGCAATCGTAATGTTTTAAGTTATTTTCAGAGACTAATAAATAGAATTCATTCAAGAGACCAAATAAACGAATACAAAAATTTGTGTTACATTCCTACTGAAAGTATTTGCCAAATCAGAAATGGCTATTCTATAGAATAACACAAAACCAAACAAAAGGCTAACCAGAGATTACCCAAAGCACTTAAGTTAAAAATGTGGCCCTCAAATCATGGCCAGAGTAAATGCTTAAAATAACATGTGTGCCTACTTCTTAATAATCATGGGCACCCTAGCATAGACTTTTGCATAATCTGCCTGCCTCCTAATGTTAACTTCTACCACCAGCCCAATTCAATCCTTTATAGCACTAATCATAGAAACGTTAACAGTTTTCACTTGTTTTAAGATTTCTTACTTCACTGAATTTTTATCAAATACTAATAGCATACTTTTTGTGTACCAGATGTATTATGTTATATACTAAATGAATAAAGATAAAGATGATACACAGCTGTGGTTCCTAAATAGTTCATGGATAGGACAGATTCAGGTATATGTATTCATAATACTGTGCTAACAAGACACATATATATGGGCTCCAACCTATTGTTTCATCTTTATTTGATTTCCTTTTTCTTCACTAAAGTAATCCTCAGGAGCTTTCATCGTCTTTTCTCAGACATTAATACACTCTCTGTACTAACAATGAAACTAAGGAGTTGAGATGCATGACCAAAAAACATATGACAAGCACACACCTTGTTCAAAATAAATAAGCATGATATAAGGAGAGTATTACTTCATGTTAAGTACCTGAAAAAGAAAGCCTGGTCTAAAATATTAGCATGAAGATAAAAGGAGAATCAACAGCAATACCCAGGATCAATAGCAATACTATCATCTGTGAACCTGTTAGAAAATGAACATTGGCATGCCCCACCCCAGACCTACTTAATCAAACCATGGGGTTGTGGCCCAACAATCTGTTTAACCTTCCAGTTGATTCTGATGCACACTAAAGTCTGAGAACCATTGCTATAGACTAGAGCTGATAAACATGAATGTTTTCCTAACACATACTACAGGACTGACACAGATACGAGAAAACAGAATGGTGTGAGATTTCACCCATCTCACCAAGTGCTAGGAAGGTCAGGCTGCTAAAATAGTATGTGATAAAACTCTTGGCTTGCTTTTCTGCCAGTTCAATCGCTTCACAGTTAGGAAAAACAGTTATAGACAAGGCTACTATGGATTTAATTCTAACTAATAAGAAACTTCCAGGTGATGAAGTGGAAGTGGTGAAAACTTTGGAGAACACCCACCATGTCATTTTAGCATGAGTTAT
This sequence comes from Furipterus horrens, assembly GCF_987537825.1. Classification (NCBI taxonomy): domain Eukaryota; kingdom Metazoa; phylum Chordata; class Mammalia; order Chiroptera; family Furipteridae; genus Furipterus; species Furipterus horrens. The sequence goes on along the minus strand of NW_028327176.1, from coordinate 131,410,318 downwards.
AGCCAAACAAAGCACAATTAAGAGACATAAGTGCCAGTCTTAAATAAAAATTCAAAAAATAAAATTTCAAGTTAGCATTTCATAGCTAATAGGAAGATGGTTTAAGAGGGATAAGAGGTCCTAAAGAATGAGATTCTGATGAAGTTAAAAAAAAAACCAATGTTACTAATTAAGAGCATCTTCAATGAATTCTGATTTTATAGGAACACACTAAAGAACTGCAGTGCACATAACCAAGAGGAATCTAACCAGGAATTTTAGTATTCAAACTAATTTAAAACTCAGAATTAGCACAGACTTACAAAAGTAATTTAAAATATTAAAAGGCTTTTAAAAGTATGTTCAGTTCAGGAAGAAAAGAGTATTACGCTATACTATTAGATGGCAAGAAAACAGGGTACCCAAATCTATTTTCCATATTTTCTGTGAATAATAATTTTAAATAATAAATAAGTAATAAACATTTAAAAGGACACTGAAGTCCAAGACATTTGGTTTGCTATTATGAAAATACCTAGCTAAATAAAACAAATTCAAAAGTATCTTGACCACAAACAGTAGCAAATCAAGATATTGATAATTATGTCTTCAAGGAATAAAGGAGAATGGAAGCATGCCAGAAAATCTAAATTGGGTAAATACTGTCCTCTTTTCCCAAAAGGCAAAGGGAAAGAAAGCTGCATAAATTATAGATGGCTGCTTGAGATTGGTAAGGGAGCCCAGGACAGTTTACCAAGAGCACAGGCTCTGAAGCCACACTGTCTGGATTCAAGCAATGTGACTGTGGACACATGACTAACCAACTTTGATTATTAATTTCCTCATCTGAAATGGAAGTAAAAACAGTACTATCTTCAGCCCTGGCCGGTGCTCAGTTGGTTAGTGTCGCCCAGATACGCCAAGGTTGCAGATTCGATCCCTGGTCAGAGCACATACAAGAATCAACCAATGAATGTATAAATAAAAAAATCAATGTTTCTCTCTCTCTAAAATCAATAAATATAAACTTAAAAAAAACAGTACAAGCTTCTCATGGTTGTAGGCATAACTGAATTCAATGTAAAGCACTTAGAATATTACTGGTATTTAGTGCTGTATAACTGATTACAGCCATTACTATTATTAATTATTACTAGAAAAATGGTAGAACAGATGACCTAAAGAACTTAAAATGTTTAATGGTCATCACTAGAAAACAATATGGCTTCCTTAAGAGTGAGACATACCAAATTTCCTTACTGAAAGGATTCCTGGTATAAGTGATGAGAGGAATTCCATAGACAATATTTAGCAAGAAATGACGGATTTGCATAGTATTTTTGTGTGTGAGAAAGAAATTTAGTCAGAATGACAGTACAATTCTATTTATGGCTGAGTGAATGTTCATACAGCAAAACCAAGCTAGACCAACAATCAAAACCATATGAATGAGCCACCTTAGAAACACCCTCTAGGCCCAGTTGACTGCAGCCCTACCCAACACCTTCACAGCTACCTTTAAGAGATCTCAAGCCAGATGTACCTAGCTCAGGCACCCTCATATTCCTGACCCATAAAACTGAGAAAGAACAAATGTTTCTTAAACAAGAAAAAATTGTCAAGCTAAAGAGAGGTCTAATGGTATAGTCACAGAACTCTGGTCCTGTGCTGTCTAAAATTTTCAGTGACAACCTAGAAGATATACTTGTCAAATCTGTAGAAAGCACAATACTCAAAGAAAAAGTTAATAATGGATAAGGACTGAAAGACCTCAAAGGCCAAAATAATGACCCAAAGCTAAGATAAGCTTGATAAACACAAACACATCCTGCATTTTGATTTAGAAGAAGACCACTGCCTAAGACACATTCGAGATAAATTGTATTTGTGTGAACAGCTACATGTGATTGTGTATAATCAGTTATAAAATGAAAAATAAAATCCTTCCCCCTAACCCCCCAAAAACAAATATCATCTTATGCTGATTTAACAAGTCTTTTGTATTTAGGACAAAGGAGAGAATTAGCAAGCTATCCCTCACACTGCTCAGGCAACATCTAGAGGTAATGTGGAATACATCTAGAAGAAAAATACAGGGAGGTGTTGGGGCTAGAGGCAGGGATCAGGAAGTCTCTGGAAACCATATAGAAAGAAACCACAAGGTTGTCTGAATGAGGAAAAAAGAACTTAGAAAGTAGGGATGTGACACTGTCCTCAAACATTCAGAGGATATATGGGAATTCATAGGAATTTGAGTTATTCTGACAAGAACAAACAACGAGAGGCAGTTACTGGAAGCTGAACTCTGTTTAAAGTATGAAAGAACTCTCTAGAGCAACGATTTTCAACCTTTTTCATCTCACGGCACACATAACCTACCAAAAGTCTGCGGCACACAGAAAAAATATATTTTTTGCCATTCTGACAAAAAAAATAGATCATCCTGATTCATTCACATTGGACAGCTATTGTGTTGGCTGTTGTCATTTTTTAATTTGACAACCTAAGGGAAAAAAGAGGTCAGTGTCCCTGACTAAATAGTCAGGTATTGCATGTTTTAAAAATTCTTGCGGCACACCAGTGTACCGGCCACAGCAGACCAGTTGAAAAATCACTATTCTAGAGGGATCCAAAAGTAGGAAAAGCTGCCCTGTACTCTGCTTTAGTTTACTAAATTTTTCACATATATTACCTATGTGAGGTGAACCTAACATCTTCTCTAATGGTGTGAGGTATTGGGTTGGCCAAAAAGTTTGTAGGTTTTTTTCTTTAAAATGAAAAACACATTTTTCATTTTCATCAATAACTTTATTGATTTGGATATTTTGAGTATGTCGGCTATCTCTCACATGATAGAACATTGATTGTTCTCAATGTTTCGATTTGATTGCTATCGACTTCAACTGGTATACCCAATTGAGTTTCGACAGTGTTCGATCAGTTACAGCACCTTCTCTATACACTGCACAAATCTTTTTTTTTTTTGCATTTCAGTTGCGTTTTTACCTTTCTTGAAATAATAAAGCATAGTATGTGTATTTTCTTCCATCTTCAATATTAAAATGGCTACATAAAAATTAACCAATTTTGATTTTTTTTAAATGCATGCTGATATGACAGCTGTCACAATACAATCTTAACAAAATTGTTTCTAATGAAGTTAAAGACAACTAAGCACTACTAGAGCTTTCTTTACAGAAAAAAACAAATGAACTTTTTGGCCAACCCAATATTACTTAAAGTTCACATTTAACTTTTAATTACATACTTGCCTTACTTTCTAATACATTAGTCCTCTGCAGGTCTGCAACTGAGTTAAATGTGCAGTGCATATTTGATCAGTTTTTTTGAAATGTCACCAGGAGTATGAGCATGTTTAAACATGAGAAGACAATAAATATTAATCTAAAACTCATTTTTCGGGGTGGGGGGTATCTTACCAGGCTAGAAAGTAACTACCTGTAATAAAAAGGAGCTGACTTCCTATTTTCACAAGCTCCCCTTACATCCCCAGCCACCTTATACTCCTAAGAGAACTTTCATTCACTAAAAGTTGTAGACAGTCTAGTTGTAGAAGGAAACTAATGACTTTCAGAAAGTCGTGCAATGGATTCCACTTCCTACTGCTCTTTAGGAAAATAACTGATTTTTAAAATCAGATATGTACCTTAACTTTTAACTCTTAGCAAACTAAAAGTTGTGAGTCAAGTATACTTTTTGTCCTATTTTCATTATCAATTATCAGTAAAAACACTACTCCCCTCTAATCCCTATCACTGACAGTGGGAGTAATTGCAAAAGGATTAAAAACTTTAAGAGGTAGGTGATGGTGAACATCAGATGGACAAAACCTTGCCCAGTGTTTCTGAGGAAATGTCTAAAAGAGGCCTAGAAGTTCTGCACATACACATGTTGTGTAGAAGTTGTCACAATTTTAGTCACAGGTTAGCTATTGACTGTAACTTTGGACAAGTTACTTCACCTCTCTGGACTTCAATTTCATCCATAAAATGAAGGGGATGGATAACATTAAGGTACCTTCCATCTCTAACATATTTCATGCATATTCCCCTCTAAAAAGAAAGGTAGCCAGTAAATTACATTATCTTTAATATTATATCCTAAGGGGATTTAAAAAGCCTATCTATAAGGCAAAGATCATTTTCAAAGAACTATAATTGTGCTACATTCATCAATGTGACCAAAGTGTTTAAGACATAGGAAGTTTCCTATTTAGTTATGGTAAGCATTTTGTTCCTTACCATGACTTTCGTAGCTTGGGCTGGTTTCCACTGCACAAGTGTAACTCCACCACACAGCATAAAAACTGAAACCCACTGTAATTTGCTGAGTGACCGGTTTAACATTAAAACAGTACATAAAGCAGTACAGGGAATCTTCAATTGGTAGGTCACCTAGAAACAAAATAATTAATGAACTTACTTACCATTAGTTAACTATTTCTGATACCATTAATAGAATTATGGAGAAAAACATTTGATGTGATAAAGGGTTAATAAAAATAATTTCACCATATAAAACCATTTTTTAAGATTCTGCTCTTTTCCGCTTACCTGGTACACTGCTGCATCCAGATTGCTAAGAGCTAGGAAAGCCATGTTGTTCTGAACAGCATACACTAATGAGGGCACACTTAACTTCATCAGTTCTCTGGGGCTCCCCAAGACATTTTCTCTGAGAGATGTCTTCAATCTACCCAGACTACCAGTTTCTCTTTAAAAACAAAAGGGGGGAATGAGAAGGAATTGAGGAGTAAAATTAAAAAGCATCCATTTGGTAAGTCTTCTTCACACATAGGATAGCTATTAAGTCCATTAATGTAAATTAGCAAACTTATTTTTTTTATAATTTTCAACTAATTTTAGATTTATTAAAAGAAATAGAGCAACAATTGCATTAAAAAACAATTATAAGTTCTCTCTGGGAAAATATGAAAACAATTAGGTTTACCATCATCAACCTCTGGTCAAAGTTCCAGTGGTTTTTGAGTATATTAAATAATGAGACAGGAAACCAGAGTGCTGATATTACCTATAAAAATTTAATTTAATCCATGACACTTTAACTGCCATTACATAAAGTTCACCATGATCTTTTTTTAAGTAGGTTACATATCCACTTTTAAAGTTTTCTTTTGTTTTTTTTTTTTTTTAATTACAATAAATTTAAATTGCAAACAAGAGGAAAAGGCTTTGGTAGCTGTGGAAGTTACTTGGGATAGGAATTGATGGATTCAGGTCAATATCATTTGCAAATTAGCTCAGTGCTTATGAAGTATAGTAGACAGTAAATCTTTAAGCAAATTCTCATAAAACTCAAGTACATATCTATAATTTTGCAGAAAATCAGAATAATTTACTAATACCAACAAAAATAAAACTGTAATGTGTATAAAATTCACTACTTGACTGCATATTGATTATGCATGCTCTTAACTATTCTTATTTTTCCTCAGGAGGAACTAGATAATCAGTCCGCTTATTTCATGAAAATAAAAGTAAAACAATGTTTTATAATAAGCATCAACACCAAAAAATGTACTCAATCCAAAGAGTCCTAACTGCAATTCACAATATCCTTAAGAAGACCATAATACTTTGTTGACGTGTTTCAACTCAAAGTTTATATAGTCACAATAAGCTTCTATTTTTGGTTAACATACTTTTTCCTACAAAAGTAATCACTAATGTTCTAAGAGGGAGCAAAAAGTCCATAATGTTAAACTGACTACCTATGCCTACCCAATCAATGTACAACATTCCAGCCCCCAAGAAAATGCTTAAGTGAGACAGGGAATTTGGCCTAGGCCACAGAAACAAAAGATACCCTTCTTAGTCACAGACCTTCCTCTGGTGCCAAATTCAACCCGCTGCACATCACAGTGGTAAATCTATATACTGAAAAGTAACACACGCAGCTCAGGAGGAGACAACGAACTCTACCCAAAAGAGGAAAGAATACCAAAAAGATCATTCTACTGAGAAAACCCATAGTAAGGTTTTCCAGATATCTGAAGATGAGCCCTTTAAACATTTGATATTCTTTTTAAATTACTTTTAATGCAAATCTAACATGTCCCATATACTTACTCAACATTTTAAACAGTATAAAAAATTGTTTTCTCTTAGTTGTAAAACTAAAGAAAAATTAAAGAGAAAAAAGATTAAAATAATCATAGGTCCAACCATATTAACAAGGTGATGTATTAGAAAACATAATTGAACATTTTCCTTAATGTCATAATTCTCACTAGTAAGCAATCATATGACAGCAGATAATAAATCTTACAGATTTTGTGACATATAGGACACACTGCTTTCACTGTTCCACACTTTTAATGCCCTTCTAAAATACTGACGAATATTGATATATCTTCTGTACTTCCGCAAGGAGCTACTGAGAAGGACTCATTTGTTCCCATCTCCACATTCTACCCTCTTCCATGTCCATTTTATCTTCCACATAAGGTTCCCCAAACTCTACTATAGTGGCTATTTGTCCTTTCTTTTCCAATGGGCAATGCTATTTTACGTTCACCCATTAGAGATGATATCTTCCATGGTATCAATTAATTTTTGGCTAATGAGAGAACAGCGGATCTCTTTATCACAGATACTCTGCCCTGTAAAAGGATCTAATTGCTATTTCTAATAACCAAACCTGCACCAATAACCAAGGTTGCTGTAGTCCCTTTTCTATCATTTTTCTCCTTATCTCTTCTCCCACACCTTTCAGCTTTCACGTAAAAAGAAAGGTCTGAGACATCACCAGCCAATCTGAGTGTTCCTTTCCTTCAGTGTGACAAATCAGTCAAGTACAGCATGTTGGATTAACCTTCAGGTCTTTGGCTCTTCTGACTATACCACCACATTTTTGTTCAGTGCTTAGGATCTACTGCTTCACTGCCAGGAGAGCTTTAGTATATTTTTCTGGTTCCTTTGCTAATGTGGATATTAGAGAAGCCAAGTTACACCAGAATGCTAACTACTGGAAAGCTTGTTTTACTGTAGCACCTTAGAATTACAGCAGTATTATATAATTATAAATAAATAAGGTATTTTAAAATAAGTTACAAAAATATCAGAGGATACTAAAAGAACTTGTAAAACAAAAGCTCAAAAATCACAGAAAAACATCAGAAAGTAGAATAAAGAAATCTGGGAGGTATAAGAAAGAAGAATATGTGGGAATCTTAGTACACAGAAAGCTTTAAAGAAGGATATAAATGATTTCAGTATTAATCAGATTAAATACTGCTTAACATATGTATTAATGATACAGCTCTGAAAGCTTATATTTAGCTATACTGACTACAGTTTTTTAAAAAGTAACAGCAATATCTTCCAGAAAAATCTAGTAATCATGAATACTTTTCTTTTACCACTAAGTAGGCAAAAATAAATGACCGGTTCTAAATATACTACAGCCTTGAATATACTATAAAATATCACGCATAAAAACCAAAGGCCAGGCTCTAGCTAGGCAGCTCCGTTGGTTAGAGCATTGTCCCAATACACCAAGGTTTGTGGGTTTGATTCTGGTCAGGGCACATACAAGAAGTAACCAACAAATGCATAAATAAACAGAACAACAAATCGATGTTCCTTTCTCTCTCTGAAATCAATTTAAAAAAATTTTAAAGCCCATTTTTTTCTTCTGTTTTCATGCCCTGATATATTCTTGGAAATCAAGAATGAAAATTAGCTGTATTTACCTGTGTGTTCCCTCACCCTATTTTTATGGGGAGACGGGAAAGAACATTTCCTTAACACTGTCACTCTGGCAGCTTGCCATTCTCAATAGCAACAGTCCTGAATGTCTGAAGGCAGCAAATTTAGTTGCTGCAATCTTAAAAGAGGATGTTTGGCACCTTACATAACACGTTTTGACAGTGATTAACAGTTGGTATTCTAAAGTGTAGTTACTTGCTTTCTAAAAAAAAAAAAAAAGAAGTTAGATATCTGCTCATTACGTTTTCAAAGCCTCGTGTTACAACAATCCAAAACACACATTATTCTGTTTTTTCTAAGGCAATTTTAACTTATAACATTATATATTATAGCAATGATATATTTTAAGCGTTTTCCTCATAATTTATTGCCCAGTTTTCTTGGAGACCTCACCAAGGTGTGCATTTCTCTGCTTTTTGTTCTTTCACCATAACCTGAAAGAGGTGTTTTTACTTTTTTCTGAAGAAATACACGTGAAGTCCATGATCTTAGTTGCCCCAAGATATATCAGGCACTCCTCACTGAAGCAAGTCTGTATCTCTAAGAAGCTAAAAATCCTAAATACATCAGGGAGAAATTTTTCAAGTCAATGCTGTTTATAATGTTTTAACTAGTTCTTTTTAAAATCTTTTAAATAAGTAGTACAAAGAAAATATTTGGGATTAAAATTAAGCTATCATCTTGCAGTGTTTTAGCAAGGGTCCTACAATCTGATAAGGTGAACACTGGGATAACTCATGCCTCAGGGATGCAATCTGGCTCCTTGGACCCTAGGGAAGGGGAAAGGAAAGAGAGCCAAAGAGACTGGGTCTCAGCCACCTGACCTAGATTGCCACTGTGAGTTCTGTCCAAATAGGACTTCCTAGGTATAGAAACTCCATACCACCTCAAGCCCTGACAGAGGCTGGCCTTTCATTTAAAACATGGGTCTGAAATCTTGCTTTTACATGCGGTTAGGTCAAATTCATTAGTCAAAGATTACATTAATTAGTCCCTTTCCAGACTCAAAGTTCTTACACTAGAGATGCATAACTAGACAACTAGACTTTAGGTCTCCAAAGGCTCACCACGATCCCTGGAGCTACAACTGCTTCTGCTTAAATTCTTGGGACCCAAAGATTCTAATTTGCCTAATTTGGGCACTTGACTGAAGTTATACTTACCCTCACCTGCTTAATTTAACTCTCAGAAAATTCTTGGACACTGATTCAGATCAGACTGACTGTTACTCCTTTTTTTTTTTTTTTGAAGAGAGGGAGAGAGGGAGAGAAACATCAATGTGTGATTGCCTCTCATGCATCCCCAGCTGGGGACCTGGCCCGCAACCCAGGCATGTGCCTTGACTGTGAATCAAACCAGTGACCCTTTGGTTCACAGGCTGGCACTCAATCCACTCAGCCACACCAGCCAGGGCTGACTGTTACTTCTTAAACAAACTGACTTCCATCTGTTTAACCATACAACTATTACTGCATGTCCTTTTCATATTGTTCTGTGGTTTTTGGTTACACTGTCCAGGAAGCAATAACCTTTAATATATATGGAGTCAAAGGACATTAAAATTGAACACCTTTACAAATCTCTTTTAACAATCTCTTCTAATCCTGAGATTAAATACATTTGTGGGATAAGGGGTCCCATGTTTATTTCTCCAGCCTAGACCTCTCTTCTGTGTTCTGGACCCATTAATTCAACATGCCCACTAGCATACCCCCTTTCCTCAAATCTGCTTTCCTTCCTGTCTCAAAAAACAAAAAACAAAGAAACATAAAAATCAGCTTGTCCCAGGCTTATCCCCTGAACCTGTCCCTAGGGCCCTTTTCTCTGACTTCCCAGTGAGCTAAGGCAGCCCAGCCTAGGCTCTCCTGTTACTTCTTCAATGCTAAGTCCTTCCTTGTTTTACTGCCCCCAGCTTTAATAAACAGATCCTCATAGTCACCTGGACTCCTGTTATGAGATCTTTCCCACATGAACTCAAGAACCCACATGCTACAGCTGACCCTAGGAAGACCCACTCAGGGCCAGGCCCCTGTTCAGTAACAGTTGGCTGTGAGTTCAATGCTAATGAATCAATATATATTAAATAAGGTATCTTTAAATATAAACACACATAAAACAAGGTTATATTGACCAGTTAACGAAATGTTGTGACCAGAGGCTCCCTGGAACCTAACCCTGTATTTCTCCTAGAAGCAATAGCTCAGTATTCACTAATTCAGTGTCCATGGTGACTTGAGGTAATATGACTACTGTGAATAATAAGAATCCACTGACAGATGTGAGGGGGGTTTGGGGGAATGGGTGAAGAGGTGAGGGGATTAATAAATACAAATAGGTAGTTACAGAATAGCCACAGGGATGTAAAGTACAGTATAGGAAATGGAATAGCCAAAGAACTTACATGCATGACCCATGGATATGGACAATGGTGTGGGGATTGCCTGAGGGAGTGGGGGGTGCTAGCTGGAGGGGACAAAGGGGGAAAAATTGGGACAAATGTAATAGCATAATCAATATAATTTAACCCCCCCAAAAAAGAATAATAATAATAATAAACTGTGTACCAAACCCACCACCCACATCCTATAGATTCCACTTTCAGAACATAAAATTAGCTTCTCTTCATCATTATCTCTGGCCTCTAATAAGCTTCCTAACTTCCATCTCTTACACCCTTCTGGTCCAATTCTCTCCAAGGGGTTAAAGTAAGTCTTAAAGTGAAATGGACTGCCATATTAGTTAGTCCCTGACTTAAACCAATTATTTCCAATGAGCTTGAGATGAAAATTCAAAATTCTTCATAGGCTCATAGGATTGCTCTTGATATCCTGCTGACCTCTCCTTCTTCACTACTCCCCTCTCACAACACTCCAGACACACTAATTTGTTGTTCTTTAAAACTCAGGGACTTCAGACTTCCAGCCAAGATGGAGGCATAGACAGATCTGTTGTGTCCCTCCATAATTAAGAAGGAATACAACTCCTTCAAAACTAGAAACAACCAGAAGTTCCAGAAAATCAAACTGTATGGAAGTCCAACAAACAAAAATATAAAGAAGAAATACTCATCTAGACAGGTCGGAGGCGCGGAGCCGGAGCGGAGAGGACGCAGTGTGGTGGTGGCAGCAGCGGTAGCAGTGGCAAGCCAGCGGAAAGCACAGTCACATGTTTTAAAAAGTCAGGAGGGACACCTGGGGAGCGCTCCCAGCTCCTCACCAGACCACGCAGCTCACGGTCCCAATACCGGGGACAATCAAGCCTCATTGCTTCTGACTGTGCAGACCAGTGGGGGCTGGGGTGGAGGCAGAAACTGCCAGTCTCTCAGCGAGTCCACTTGTTTAAAGGGCCATCACAGTCCTAGAATGTCCACAGATCCACCCACTCTGGGAATGACAGGCAGGGCAGCAGCTAGAGGGGCGCCAGTCCGGTGTGGAAGTGGGAGAGGTGCCTGGAAAAGGGGCGAGTGCTGGGCAGGCAGCATTGTTCCCTCTCAGACCCCTCCCCCACATACAGCGCCACAATGTGGTGAAACAGATGACTCTGTACTGACAAATCCTTAAGGCTCCGCCCCTTGCAACGTAACAGGAGCGACAGCTCTACCTGGGATGCGGAGGCAAACAAACAGGAGCCTGTCAGAATGAGGAGACAGAGAAGTATGGCCCAAAAGGGGGAACGAATCAAGGTTCCAGTGGGAGAACTAAGCGACAAGAAGATAGCCAACCTAACAGACGCAGAGTTTTCCAAACACTAGGGATAAAGATGCACACAGGCTTGACAGATATGCTTGAGTATGGCAAATGCATAAGGGAAGAAGTGAAGGCTATGCTAAGTCAAACGAAGGAAAATCCACGCAAAACAACTGGTGAAGGGAAGAAAACCAGGGTTCAAATCAATGATTTGGAACATAAGGAAGAAAAAACAGTCAACCAGTACAGAATGAGGAAACAAGAATTGAAAAAAATGAGGAGAGGCTTGGGAACCTCTGGGACAACTTTAAATGTGCCAATATCCAAATCATGGGGGTGCCAGAAGAAGAGCAAGAAATTGAAACTTATGTGAAAAAATAATGGAGGAAAACTTCCCAAATTTTGCGAAGGAAATACACATACAAGTCCAGGAAGCATGGAGAGTCGCAGGCAAGCTGGACCCAGAGGGGACCACACCAAGACACATCATGATTAAAATGCCACAGGAGAAAGATAAAGAAAATCCTAAAAGCAGCAAGAAAGAAGCGGAGTTGCCTACAAAGGGGTGCCTATAAGACTATCAGCGGATTTCTCAAAAGACACTTCGCAGGCAAGAAGGGAGTGGCAAGTAGTATTCAATGTGATGAAAAGCAAGGACCTATGACAAAGATTACTCTGTCCAGCAAAGCTATCATTTAGAATGGAAGGACAGATGAAGTGCTTCCCAGACAAGGTAAAGCTAAAAAGAGTTCATCATCACCAAGCCATTATTATATGAAATGTCAAAGGGACTTACTTAAGAAAAAGAAGATCAAAACTATGAACACTAAAATGACAACAAACTCACGACTATCAATAACTGGATCTAACAAATAAAAACAAAATCCAACTAAGCAAACCAGAACAGGAACAGAATCATAGGTATAGGGATCATTTGGAGGGTTTTCAGCTGGGATGGGGAAGGGGGAGAAACAGGGAAATGGTGCAGGGACTAAGAAGCATAATCTGTTGGTACAAAATAGACAGGGGGAAGTTAAGAATAATATAGGAAAGGGTGAAGCCAAAGAACTGATATGCATGACCCATGGACATAAACTAAGTGGGGTGGAATTGGTAGAGGGAAGGTGGGTACTGAACAGAGGGAAGCAAAGGGGAAAAAAACTGGAAGTACTGTAACAACATAATCAATAAAATATACTTTAAAAAAAAACCTAAGCAACTTCAAACACACTGTTGTCTCTGTCTTCTCTGCTCTTTTCTTGCCTGTCTTGTACTCAATCTTCAGGTCTACGTTTAAATGTGACATCCTCAGAGAGAAAGCCCTCTAGTCCAAAGAGAGGCCCTCTATTACAGTTATTTACAGCATCCTCTAGTTACCCTCAACACCACAAATTTATTATTTATTGAACATTTGCTTAAATACCTGCTTCTACACTAAATTAAATCAGAGAAGGAAAACTCTGACCCCAAAAAACCTCCGCTGCCTTGCGGCATACCTCTTCAGGGGAAAGGCTAAGGGAGTAAACCCCGACAGAAAATCCGGAGCCGGAGTCCCTAAGGCGGTTTGACATTGTAGTCAACACCGGCAACTCCTGCGGCGCACCTGAAGCCAAGCTGTATTGACTTTGTCTTTCCCTTGGACCCTTCAGCTGCGAAGAGAGGGGGGGTCTGCTGCATGGGCAACAGCAGACCCTCCATATCACCCTGCCCAGGCTCTGTAGCTTCAGTTTCACTTGAGAGGACACTCCAGCGTCATCGCAAGATGTCGACTCAACACGGGAGGAGACAGATACCGGTTATCAGCAGCAGCAACAACAGCCATCTGCCTTCACCTGTAACATGTGTGGCAGGGATTGTCACTCCCGAATCGGACTGCACAGTCATTCTCGGCGGTGCAGATAGACTCTCAGGAAGCTACGCCATCGTCTCTCGAGACGGACGGCTGCCGACGACGACACTAAATTATAAGTCCCATGAGGGTAGAACTATGCCTTTTTAATTTTCAACCATATTGAATATTTCTTACATATGGAATAGTGTTGAGCACCTAACTGGGGCTTTATAAATGAATGATTAAATGAATGAAACTGACTATCCCATCATATCATTTTAACAATATATTGAAACAGACATAGCATGACTATACACTTAAAATGCTTGGAGGGAATGAAACGTGTTATTTGGGTGTGGCAGTGATGTATGTTTCTCTGTAAGTGAACCTTAATTATAAGCAACACATTATGAATTTCAATATATTTCCTGAGTTTCTGCCCCCATCTCCACATGGTATAAAATGACATGTACTTACTTTAACAATTAGCTAAGACTAAACATATTATTGAGTAAAGAGCATTACTATAGAGACCATACTAAATAAGTAGACAAACAGGTTGGTCTAAAATGAGGTTAAGCTTTGCACAGTTCAGATAAAACTCAAGTTCTGCAATATTTGTATCAACTCTATAGTTTTATACTTTATCATAGGGTAAAGGGTAGGAAGAAGGAAGAAGCATTTACTTCCTTTAATAGTTTTTTCCATTTAAATAGTAGTTTCAGTTTATTTTCCCTTTTCCTGTCATTCTCTAAAAATTTGAAATCAAATTTAGTAATATACTTTCTAATCTTCACATTAACTTTATTTTCCTGGGAAGATGGAGTAAACACATTTTTAACCATCAAAAAAATGTTTTTCTTCTCTGAAGAGGTTTTTCAAGTTCTAAACCTTGCTACTGCTAATAAATTCTTTCACATTCTCTCACAATATCCTGAAATTGTCATCCTTTCTCTCATATAAAAGTATTGCTTCTACTATGAAACAAAGAATTATTTAACATCATGTGGTGAAGAATTTTCAAACAAATATAAATTCAAAAATATGAAATCAATTTTGGTTAACTTTGTGTATAACAAATCAACTCAAAAAATTTTTCAATTAACGAATATATTTTTGATATTTATAACTTTCTCCATCACAGCAAATAAAGCACTGATATCCAACATGTGTTTCTTGACAAACTATAATATCCTACTTGCCTTTGATCCACTTACTTTTTTAACTACCAATTTTAATATTGTACAAAGAAATGACTGCATGGAGAATATCTGGAAAATGTTTAACTTAGGTGCAAACTTCACACAACAAAACAGAAAAGACACACAGAAAGTTCTAGGCTCTTTAATTTGCTGCAACTCATTGTTCAATTCATTCTCAGTGGCCCAATCACAGTCTGGCCATGTATTTTATTCATCTTTTCCCTATTCCAAACTGCTTCAGGTGAATTATTATAAGCCAACTCTCCTCTCAAAATCTAGGATCAACTTTCAGCTTTTTCATTCAGTATCTTTCCCAAACTGGCGGCCGTGCTTTAGTTTCATTAAATCAATTGTCTCGTCACATATTGCTGAAGAAGCAGAAGAAGCAATCACAATGCTCTTCCATTTCATTTTGTAGTTACCAATCTGTGACCTCATAGGCTGAAATAATTCTCCTATATCATTACTTTTATCATTCCAAGAGATTAACATTTTCACAGATACCCTCTTAAAAGTAAACTCTTTGTTCCAAGAAATAAAATATTTTTTATTATGAATAGCAGGTATTTCATTTCTACCAATGTATTTTTAATAAATACATGATAATCTGCCAACATATTTCTCCTTAAAAATCATATTCATTTTAAAATCCAGTAATTTCAAATGCATTTCACTTTTTTCATGTTTTATAAATTTTTTCAGTCCTTTTTCCAGTTACAAACACCTTGCATTTTAAATGTTTTAAATAATTCTTCTTCACAACCAAATTCTTATTAGCCATATAATGTGAAATGCTGACCACCAAAACTCTGTAATCATACTTCTTTCATTTTGCCTGATTGTCCCTGTTCTTTGTGTACTTTCAGGAAAATGTTTACAAGAGCCTCTACATTATGCTGGTGACAGAAACAGCTACTAATTATTGATGATACTGATGTAGTACACTATCGGTTTTCTAAACTTGCTATCTCGACACCATTATTTGACTTGGCTGAGAAATTTTAGAAATTTTTGTACTTGAATTTTAATATAATTTCAGAAAAGTTTCCACAAAACCACCTATAACTGACCAGACCGATAACACTGAATAGCTTAAGAATAAGAAATACTATACACCAAGCAATACCAAGCTGGAAAAACACCAAAACAGAACAAAAAAATCTACGCAGGTGGGTTGGCAGAAGACTAGTCCAACTCTGAGTTACACTAAAGGTCTCATTGCTCTTTTTGCACACTGGTTTTTAAAATAATTCTTAACAGTTACAAAACAATGGAACCATGATTTGCTCTTATAGTTTAAAATAGCTGATTTCATGCTTGACAGTCGGATTTTAATCTCAAGTCACACATTTTTCTCCCTATGGAAGTTAGGAAATAAAAAGAAGAAATGTGTCCCCCATCCCTCTTCGTCCAACAACCCTATATTTGTCCTAAAAGAAATTAGACATTAAGATTTTATTAATTTATTAACTCTTAGGTTGTTATGTGGAAACAGTTCTGACATTTTAAACATAGAGATCTTTACCTTTGGAACACTTCCTTTTAAAGGTACAATAAGGTCTTTCATTTAGCTGACGTTATCCAAAACATAGAATCCTTTAATGAAAGCCAAATATCATCAAAAATGAATCTTGCTAAGTAAGGAACTGAAAGGTCTGAGATTTTACCTTACTTGCAACCTAACAAGTCAGGCTGCCACAGTATTTCTGCCTATATGATAAATTTTAAACTCAAATGTATTAAAGCTTTCCCCCTTTTGGCCTCGTTATTTTTCTGTTCTTTTCTCCCTCCCCAAGCCACGTTTGCAGTATGTTTCCCACATAATTATTTGCAACCATGTGTGTGTTTACTGATTTTCTGTCTTATCCACTACATCTAAGTTCCAAGCAAGCAGGAACTATATCTATTTCATTCATAACTGTACATTCAGCACCTATTATAAAACCGTCACAGAGAAATCACTTAATAAATATTTGTTAAATAAAATTTCAATATAATTTGTTTCTACCTAAACATCAACACATGCTACTCCTCATTGGTTCCCTACTCTCACCAACCCACATCTTGAAACCTAGATAGTCTCACGTGCCCACATGACCCAGATGGGTCCATGGATCATAAATCTCAGGAATTTCCTACAGATTCTATTTAATTCTCACAACCCTATATTTTTCTTCTCTGATTAAAAAATGAAGAAACTAAAGCTTAGAAGGTAAGAAATGTGTGTATATCATAATCCCAGTGAGGCTACAATAAATATTAGGTCTGCCTCACTTCAAAGCCCCTATTCTTAACCCTCTTTTACACTGTATCCTTACCTAAAATGATTCTCATGTGATGTTACTGATTTAAAGCCCAGTGCTGCCACATATTAATAGTGCAATATTGAGGACTTCAGATGTTATACAGGTAAAATAGGAGGTAACTGTAGTACGTACCTAAAAATATAGATTAAATGAGATGGTTAATGAAAAGCACATAACACAGTGCCCAGCACTTAACATAGGAAACACTCTAGAGATATGAACTATTATTATCATTATATTCCTCTAAAACATAGGTCAGCAAATTTTTTCTTAAAGGGTCAAATAGCAAATAGTTTAGGCTTTGTGAGTTATAGTCTCTGTTGTAACAAAAAATAGGCAGCAATTTCAATTTGACTCACAGGTCAGTTTGCCAACCCTGCTTTAGAGCAGCCTTCTTCAACTTCTTGGTTGGATAATTCTTTGTTGTGGAAGGCTGTCCCGTGTGTTATAGGATGTTTAGAAGCATCCTTGGTCTCTACCTACTAGATGCCAGGAGCATCCCCCAAGTTGGGACAACCAAAAATATCTCCTGGGGATCAAAATCACCCCAAGTTGAGAAACACTGCTCTAGAGCAATCAAACGCATAAAAATGTAGTTTGATTTTTTTTAATAATGAAAATACCTTAAGTGGAAAAATAATTTAACACACTAAAAAGGAATTATACTCACTTAGCTAAAATTCCCACACTTAGCAGTAACTTTATAACTTCTGTGATACACACGGCTGTGGTGGAAAAGTAGAGTTCTTTGTCTGATGTCCTTGTATATCTTAAAGCTATGGTGTAAGTTGCAGCCACCAGGGTCATCACTGCCAAGCAGTATAACTTGAATAATAAACTGACATTTTCTGGAAAATATGGCAACAAAGATATTATTTAGTAGACAATATCAATGTACAAAGAAGTTAACCAACATTATACCTCAAATGCTTTCCAATTTCAAGTACAAAATAACTTTTTAAACCCATATTTAAAAATTTATTTCAAAACAATACTTTCCAATTACATGAATATAAAAAACATACATACATAAAACAGCTGACTTTGAATATCAAGTACTTAGGCACTGATTTTGTTCCTTGGGAATGCCTCAACTGCAAGACTGACTTTAGTTTGAGATGCTATAAATTATGTATTTTTATGTATCTTTATAACTCAAACTTGTGAAAGCGAAGCATGGAAAGATGAAAACAAGTTACAGCAATGTATATTCTAAATTTAAACACAGCAGAAAGAAAACAAAAGTAATACCTGAGTGATAAAAGTGGAACGTAATATAAAACTATATCATAATAAAAAGATAAATCATTTACCCTCTCATGGCATTATAGAGAAAAATACTTCACAACTCATAAGAGTATTAAGAACAAAGCCCTATAAAACCTGAAATGCAGGATACGCACAACTTATAAACACTCAATTTAAGAACTGCTTGCAAGTATACATGAGCAGCAGCCATCACTCAGGCACCTGGGCAGGCACCAGGCACTGGAGTACCAGGTCTTCCTCTCACTTCCTTACTCCCAGCCCTGCTCTGATACTGCCATCACCCAAGGCTCAAACTATTTCTACTTTCTTTACAAACCTCCCACCTCTCACCCTTAACCTTTCAAATCTTCAGGCTAAGACTACACAAGGATCAGCAAAATTTTTCTGTAAAACGCAAACAGTAAATAGTTTAAGCTTTTCCACCTACAAAGCAAAATCAAGAATATCATATAAGTACTTAAGTAACAAGAGAAAACAATTTTTTGACAAATTCAAAATATAATAATTGAGTACAATGCTTTATAATATAGGTCTGCTATATTATAATGGAATTATTTTGAGGGGTAACATTTTGCTCCATCAGTCTTCAAAGTAGTGCTCTATCAAATCAATTGCAAATACTCATCTGTAAAAACCATTCTTAGCTTATGGGGGTGACAAAGCCAAACGACAGGCTGGATCTGGCCAGTGGGCCATAGTTTGACAACAGTTTAAGAATCAGAGGGGCATAGGGTGACTGGGCTGCTACTGTAACTACAATGTACACTAGGCGTGCTTGTGTTCACTGCTTTCAGAGCCTCACCACAACTCAAAGATGACTTTCATAAGGAAATAAAACAGGAGTTTCAAACAAATTACCTTTAGATTATGTAAGGCAAGAACTTATGAAGTTACAGGTTCTTCAATATAAATATTTCCCTGGGGATAATTAAAGAATTTTTTGTTAATTGTAGAGAATGTTTAAGTTATAGCAAGTATTAACTATTGTAAAAAGTAATGTGATAGAACAGAAGACACAGAGCTTGAATCTGCCTAAACATTCTTTCCAAAAGATCTGAGGAGCTAAAAAGAAATTTTTATGTGAAAGGAAGTGAAGATCACTACAATACTTCCTTTGTTCTAAAACTTTCCCACACAAGTTTGAAGTATATAACTTCAAAAATAAACAGCAATAACCTTTAATTACTCAGTAAAGGAGAAAGCACTTCCCATATCCTAGATCAGGGGTGAGCAAACTATATTTCATCTTTCATTTTTATACAGCCTGAAAGTTCAGAACAGTTCCATTTTTAAATGGGGGAAAAACTTTTTTAAAGACTTTTTAGTAAGTTTATTGATTTTAGAGAGGGAAGGAGGGAGAAAGAGAGAAATATCAAACAGTTGCCTCTTATACATGCCTCGACCTGGGATAAAAATCACAACCTAGGTATGTCTCCTGACCAACCTTCTGGTGTATGGGATGACATTCCAATCAACTGACGCACACAAGCCAGAGCAGAAAACAACAAAAAACTTTTAAGATAACCTTTTGCGATACATAAAATTCAAATGTCAGTATCCATAAACAAAGCATTACTGGAACACAACCATGCTCACTTGTTTCCAAATTGTTTATGGCTACCTTTTAGCCCTGAAATGGCAGTTGACTGGTCATGACATCCAGTCCTTTACAGAAAAAAAATTGCCAACCCATGTCCTACATTGTCAACACTTTCATATATAAGAGAGGTCAGGCCTGCCAAACTGAAAACTATCCCACTAAACTAAATCTGTATAGCCTACAGGTATATATTCTGACCTAGTTATCACTGTCATCAACTTTGAAAGTAAACCTATTTGCACAGCGATTATATAGGAATAGATATTATATTCTTGAAAATAACTACTGATCTGAATGGAAGAGCAAACAAATAAGTTTAGGCATTTGTAAAACATGTAGGGCTTTGGTGTGGAATCCATGTAAAAAACAAACTTAAAAAATACTTAATGCTGCATTGTTTTCTCTAATTTCAGTTTAACATTGGATCAAAATAGTTCTTCTTCAAGCCAGTCACAAATTCTTCTGTTTGAAATTTCAATTATTAGCGATTTCCATTTTTTTCAGGTAAATCAAAAGTTCATCTCATGCACTCACTGTAAATTTTGTTAAGTTTTCACGTTGTGCCCAAGGCCGGTAACTATAAACCTAGGCCCCAACTCAACAACTGCTTTGTTGAGTTGGCACATTAGCACATCTGCATTGTTTTTCTCTGTTTCTCATCAAGTTCCCATTAGCTCGCACACAGTATTTGTTTCTGTATAGAAAATGTTCCCAAAATAAATTTAGGGTCTGAAGTTATTTTTGTTGTTGTTGTTATATTTTACTATACTTTAGATGGGACATTATTTGTAATACCTGAGAACTTGGAAATTCAGGAAGTTTCAGATAAATCCTTTGTAAATATCAGATAGCTATGGCAACTGCAATTTTGTTATGATTATACATTTCTGTAGGTTTATAACACGACAAAGGCACAACAAATAAGTATTGGCAATAGCCTAAATTGATAAATCGCTACAACTATTTCTCAGATAAGTTTTGCTCATCCTTAGTCTTGCCTTCCCATTTTTTTTCCCCTTTACTTCCTGTGTTGCTACAAAAAAGGCTCTTAAGGTTGGACTTATTCGAAAAAGAGAGAATGCATAAGAAAAGCAAATGAAACTAAGACAATACCAAGGGGCAGGGCTTAAATGATAAATGCGGACACCCCAACCAGGAAACTAATTTGACATCATACATAAGATACTCTTTAAATATTTGTTCAACATTTATTCAGAGGTGAAGGAACCGCTCTATGGGGGAAGGGGGAAGAAAGAACTGGGTGTCACCCAACCTCTCCTAGCGACTGCTCTACCCTCAAGAAATTCAGCTCGGGTCCTAACTTCCCCTACTCAGGAAAACAAAAGGGCTGCGGAGTTAAGGAGGCTCACCCTCAGTTCATGGCAATTAGTCATCAAATAGTATTACTCTAACTTGCCATTCCTGCAGAGGGGTGGAGGTGGATCTCACCTTCCACCCAAAATATCAGTGTTCGTTCTAACCACACACAACACTGTCCTTGGGAGGAGGAATTCTGTTAAAGATTGCTTCTGCATCCCGTTACGGTTTCAGTGCCGCTGCTTAGGCTCTGCGTCCGTAGCATTCCCTTAAGCCTCCGAGCATCTTAGGGGCAGAAGAGGCATCTAAGACCCAGACACAGGCGGCGACCGGTCCTGCCTCCTGCTCGGTGATACCGGTCCAGCCAGAACCTGTGCCCCGACCCCTCTCCCGGTCCGCTGCAGTCCGGGCCTCTCTGAATCTGGTTCCCACCCACGACCATCTCTTCGACGCCGACGCTGTCTGAAGTCCCTGAACTGTCCCGCGCAGTCCTTGGCCGGGACGGCAGCCTTAGTGGGAAGCTGGCTGCCCCGACAAGCGGGGGCGCAGACTGGGTCGGGAGTGGCTCAGTACATACTCCTGCCGCCAGGTGCCTCAGCCTAGCCCCAGAGCCCCCACAGGCGCGGAGAGGGCTGAGCCACCGACAGGTGCCGACTGGAGCCGACGCTCTTCTGCCACCGCTCCCCACCCCCCAACCCTGCGGGCTTCCCAGTCCGGAGGCACCCCATCTCCACTCCCCCTCAACCCCTCCATCCCTCCACTCCTCCACCTCACCTCTTACAGGTGCCATCTTCCCTTGATAGCCCCTCGCAAAACTGACTCGCACCCCCACGGTGTCCGCTGTTTAGAACACCGGGGACCGCCTCTTATGGTCATAGAGACGAAAACCGCTGGGCCTAGAGCGTTTTGCCCGCCCACCGTCCGCTGGCTTCCGGGCCAGCCAGACACAAAGATTAGGCTCAGAAACATGAACTAATCCCAAAAATGAACGCCATGAATGGAGGAGAGGACTTTACGGCCGAGTCCTTGCAGACAAGTGCGTAAAACTTGATTGTAAGGCGTCGTTCTGTAAACTACAAATCCCGGCCGTTTCAGGAAGCGGAGTCAAGGGAGCAGAGCATTGCCTTCTGGGGATTGTAGTCCTCCCCAAGGTGATTTGACCACAAATAAGGATTTGGAGTCACTCAATGATTCATGCCTGTCAAAGCTATTGTAGGAACTCCTACAACTCATAAAATAACAGAAACTACTTTCGGCAAGGTTGTAACTTCCAGCTCACTCATTTCCTTTCATTGTTACCTCTTATTTAAACTTAACATAATTTATATCACATATTGTTCAAAAAAAGTATCATGCATGTGGCTTTATCGTCAGTGTTATCATCAATTATATTTACCTAGCCAGACATTCTAACTGCATGATGATTGTACAAGAAAAGAGCTCCAAAAACATTAGACATGTCAACAGGCATTTACTTCAACTTCTATAAGCTCTATTTTCAATAGAGGACATTAATGAGCATTAGCAATGTTAGAAATAATTTATTGGCAAAACAAATGGCTTTCAACACATGTGAACTGGTTAAAAATACTATAAGGTACCTCATTCCTCAAAGGAACAGGGATACAAGATCCTGAGATGTCCTGCAGGCTAAAATGATGTTTCCCAAAAATGATTTTAAGAGGTTTGAGTGGTTAATGTTATACACTATTGTCTTATCATTCGATAAGACAGATGAGGTCTGTCCAGAATGTACCTGCATGAACAATGACGACTTCCCTGTACTAGTCGGGGTTGTAGATGCCCTTGAGAGAGCACACGTACTGTGTGGCCATCACATTCAAAATGACTCAGCGAGTAGAGCAATGAATCTGTATCAAATTTTGCATTAAGCTTGAACATTCTTCCACAGAAACTATTCAGATGATTGAGAAGGCTTGGGCTATAGGCAACCTGGTGATTGGCAGCTTCATCATGACAATGTGCCCACTCACGCATCATGTCTCCTGCAGAGTTTTTTTGGTGAAACGGCAAATAACCCATGTGACTCAGCCCCCCTCTGAGGTCAGATTTGGTGCCCTGCAACTTCTGGCTTTTCCAGAAACTAAAATCACCTTTGACAGGGAAGAAATTTTAGACTATCAATGAGATTCAGGAAAATACAATGGTGCCACTGATGGTGATTGGGAGAACTGTGTGAGGTCCCAAGGTGCCTACTTTGAAGTGGACTGAACTGTCATTGTCATGTCGACAATGTTTCTTATATCTTGTATCTTCTTCAATAAATGTCTCTATTTTTCATATCACATGGCTGGATGCCTTCTGGACAGAGCTTTATTAACATTATTGGAAATTTTTGCATGCCATATTATCATCACATAAATATTAGGAGAGTCTCATAACAGATCCTAGTAGACTTTGTAGAGTGAGATATTTGATTAATCTCATTTTGGAACAGTATTGGACCTTCCCTCTACCTGTTTATATGTGTACTCACTAGTGCTAATCACCTCTTCCTGTAACTGGTTCAGTTACTTACAGAATTGTTCAATCCCCTGCTGTGTATGTTCTTATACATACACTTAAGACAAAAAACACATATGTGTACTTGAAATTAATTTTAAAAATTAAAATACTCTATCATACATTCATTCTTTTACAAATAATGCTTTTTACGGTTTATCTCTTTTCTGTTTTGGAGTCATTATAGTCTCAACTTAGCTTAATAAACTATTATTATTCTTCTTTTGATGCTCCAAGGAGCCCAATATGACCTTTGTAAGCCTGCTCCTTTCTTTAAGTCTGCATAGATTTTTGAAGATTTTTAAAAAATTACTTTTTCTAGCAACAAGTGGTTCCAGGCCAATCTTAACTTTTCTGTGTCCTAGTTCCTGGAATCCACTATACTTCAAGGAACTGCCCATCCTCTGGTAGAGTGATGGACAACAGGGTGGGGATTGACTGTGGAAGAGGGGTGGGGATGGGCAGGACAAGGTAGAGCAACGGGGGGGGGGGGGGAATGGGACAATTGTAATAGAACAACAATAAAAAAAGAAATTAAAAACATAAAACAATAATTTTTTATTTCTGGGAATTTTCCAGTTAATATTTTTGGATCACAGTTAACAGAGGGTCACTAAAAGAGCAGAAGGTGAAACAGTGAATAAGGTGGAGCAACTGTACACCAATTTAATCCATGTAAACACTAAATAGCTAATGAAGCTAAAAATATTGACTATGTAATAATTTTTTAATGTTTAATACTAAATATGATTTTAGAAATAAACTTCTATCCCAAGAATAATAATCTTATTTTAATATCTAAATGGCATCATAATTTCAGTCTTAATGCTGCCAGACTTTTCTAACAAACAAAAGATGAGCAGATCAAGTTTTCTTTTTTTAATTTTAATAGAATGAACCATTTAGTTTTTTCAAGAAAATTCGCACAACCAATAAACGTGCCAGCACCAAACATTAGCTAAATTTCACAGAGCCAAATACTTTTAAATATTTGTCATTGCTCATAATTTAGTGGTCTTTAACTAGGTTTCATCAACAACTCTAGTTAAGTTCACCTTGGCCTCGCAGGTGGTTTTAGTCTGACCACCGCGGAGCCCAGCTAGATAAATCTGAGGCCTGGGCATGCCAGTGCCGTCTTCCCTCTTAGACTGCGTGCTTGCATGCTTTGAAGGATACACCTGTGAACAATTGTCTCTTCTCATGTGACTAAGATCAGTTTGTACTGAGTGAGTAACTTTCTGATGCAAATTGGCCTAAGTAGAAAGAGAAAACACAGGAATTAACATTTCTCTAAAGAACAAATAATATAAAATATTATCAGGTACCAGTTAATACCTATTTTTTCTCAATCCACAAAGAAATTAGTTGTACGACGTATCATTTTTTTTTACAAAACATTAGAACATCTAGAATGTAATAGAAAATATACTTTGTTACAAAGTAAGAAAATATATTAAATTATGAAAATGGACCCAAAGAATACACGGGTTCAAACTAAACAGTGAGCTCAGTTATTTGTTCATATAACCTTCTAATTCCTTTATTACTATACTTTGAGATTCATATAACTTGGATTTTTCTACCATGCTTGGTTTTTTTTTTTAAGACAAAAATTAAAGATTTCCATTGTCTTGTTTAAATGGGCTTTACCCAAGACTTTTAATATAAAAAGCTCTGGTGTTTTCAGATTATATTTTACATTTTTCTACATTTTTCTTACTCTTTTTGTGAATTACTAGTACACATAAAGTTAAATAGGTTACTCGGGCTGAGAAACAAGAAGCCTATAAAAACGAGAATACAAGTTACCAAAGTTATGGTGAAGTCCAAGAAAAAAACTCAGAAGGCATTAGAGCATGTAAGTTAAGGAGAGAAGGGTATTAGAGGAAATGTTTCAGAGTCTGAGAAACTGCAGGTGATTGAGAACGAAAATTACTCACCCCCCACACACAGCTTATTGTACACATTAATGATTTTACTATTACATGTTGCTATTCCAAGAGACACTTGCCAAAGCAGATAACTAAATTGTTCATTACAGAACATCCTGAAAGATGCATCAGTTCTTCAGTGGTAAGCAATAGCACATAGATTAAGCCCTAGGATTCTCTGCATCCCTTGCCTCGAAAACCACCCTGCTCTTCCCATCAGTGCTGGGCTGCTTTTTCATGATCCTTATCCGATCCAATTCAAGCTCCTATCTCATCCCCCAACCTTCCTGGCACTGAAAGACCTGCCTTCAATCAAACTCCAAATTCTCAATAAGTTCTGACCTTCTGTTTCTCCTCTGAGATACTGCCAAAGCTCTGCTGAGGTGGTGGTTTCCCTCACAACTTTAAGCCAATATACTACTCAGTTGTGTCTTATCGACAGGTTGTGTTGGCAATACATAGGAATCTGGCATTCAATATGATGCAATTCTAGGGGATAATTAAGTCTAAGGCAGGAATAAGAATAAAGTGGGGAGGACTTCCAGCCAAGATGGAGGCCTAGACAGACACACTGGGTCTCCCTCCACAACTAAGAAGGAGTACCACTATCTCAGAACTAGAGACAGCCAGGAGTTCCAGAAAACCAAGCTGCACGGAAGTACAACAAACAAAGATATAAAGAAGAAATACTCATCCAGACAGGTAGGAGGAGCGGAGATGATGCGGTGTAGTGGCGGGGGCAACGATGGCAGCGGCAGGCCAGAGGAAAGAGCAGTTACACAATTTAAAAAGTCGGGAAGGACACCTGGGGAGTGTTCCCAGCTCCTGACCAGACCCCGCAGCTCATGGTCCCAGCACCAGGGAATATCAAGCCTCATTGCTTCTGACTGTGCAAACCAGTGGGGGTTGGGGCAGAGGAAGAAACTGCCGGTCTCTCAGCAGAGTCCGCTTGTTTAAAGAGCCCAAACAGTCCTAGAACGTCCGTAGATCCACCCACTCTGAGAACGACAGGCAGGGCAACATCTTGAGAGGCAACCAGTAAAGTGGAAGAAGTGCCTGGGAAAGGCACAAGTGCATAGCAAGTGGCATTGTTCCCTCTCTGACCCCTCCCCCACATACAGCACTGCAATGAGGTGAAACGGGTTGCCCTGTACTGACAAATACCTAAGGCTCTGCCCCCTATAATGTAAGAGGTGTGACAGCCCTTCCCCAAATCACAGAGGCAAACACAGAAAGTTGAGGAGGCAGAGAAGTACAATCCAGAAGCTGGGGTAGATCAAGGTCCCAGTGGCACAACTAAGCAATGAGCAGATATGACGCCTAACAGATGAGGAGATAGATAGCTTAACAGAAGCACAGTTTAAGGCATTGGTGATTAGGATGCTCACAACTCTAACAACAAAGATTTAACAGGACTGGGAAAGAATGAAGGCTATCCTGGCTGAAATGAAGGGGAAATCCATATGAAACAAGAGGTGAAGGAAAGGAAACCAGGGTTCAAATCAACAATTTTGAATATAATGAAGAAACAAACATTCAACCAGTACAGAAGGAGGAAATGAGAATTAGAAAAAATGAGGAGAGGCTTAGAAACCTCTGGGAGAGCTATAAACGTGCCAACATCAGAATCATAGGGTTGCCAGAAGGTGAAGAGGGAGAGCAAGAAATTGAAAATTTATGTGAAAAATAATGAAGGAAAACTTCCCTAATTTGGGGAAGGAAATGGACATACGGGTCCAGGAAGCACAGAGAGTCCCAAACAAACTAGATCCAGGGAGGACCACACCAAGACACATCATAACCAAATGCCAAAGGTTAAAGATAAATACAGAGTCTTAAAAGCAGCAAGACAGAAGAGGAGAATTACTTACAATGGAGTACTGACTGTCAGCTGATTTCTCAAAAGGAATGTTGCAGGCAAGAAGGGACTAGCAGGAAATGTTCAAATAGATGAAAAGCAAGGACCTACAACCAAGATTACTCTATCCAGCAGAGATATCATTCAGAATTGAAGGGCAGATAAAGTGCTTCCCAGACAAAGTGAAGCTGAAGGAGTTCATCATCACCAAGCCATTATTATATGAAATGTTAAAGGGACTTATTTAAGAAAGAGGATATCAAAACTGTGAACATTAAAATAAAAACAGTATCACAACTATCAACAACAGAAGCTAGGGAATGGAACAAAGATAAACTAAGCAGACAACTAAAGTGGGAATGCTACAGAAACAGGAGAGTCCAAAAATCCCCGGAGTTTGCGGCTGGGGGATGGGGAGAAAGAAGCAGCTTTCAGAATGCCTCCACATGCCTGAGGCTGGTGGCTAGTGTCTTTCATCATACAAAGTTGCTTGGATGCTTCCAAGGCCTCAGGTGGATAGGAGGGGTCTTGAACCAGGGGACGGTATGGAAAGCACACAGAGCCTACGTGGGGTTCTGTGAATGGTCAGAACTGTTGGCAACACCCATGCGTCAGAGGACGCAGTCAGGGATATATAGGCAGCTGCGAACACTTTAGGGGCGGCGCGCTCTGGGGCTGTCTCCCTCGCTGGTGGGTGTTCACAGGGGTGCTCTGGAGAAGGAGAGGAGATCCACGGGGTTTACAGAAAGAAGACAGTTTGCAAGGAGGCTGAGAATCCCGGCGGTTTTGTATTGAGAGCTGAAGGGCACCACAGCACAAAAAGGACCTCCCCAGTCAGATTGAATGATTGGCAGCCGCTGGTAAAGCTGAACTGTGTTTGGGAAGTAGGGAAACGGTGTTTCTGACTTTCCTAAAACTGGTTAGGTTTGGTAGGGGGGAGGCAAGGATATATGTAACTGTTAAATAAACAATTTTCTTTTCACTCGACTAAAGTATTAAGAGTTGTAATTCTGGCGGCAGGCAATCGGACCCCTAACTAAAGAGCCCGTGGGTTTGTTTTCAGTTGGAGCAGCCCAGGGGTTCTGTAACAGGAACAGAATCATAGGTATGGGGAGCATGTGGGGGAAGGGCAGCTGGGAGGGGTAAGGGGCAGAGGGAGAGAAATGGTGCAGGAATTAAGAAGCAAGGTAGGAGGGTGGGGAATAGACAGGGGGATATTGAGAAGAACTTTATGCACAACCCATGGACATGGACTAAGGGTGAGGGACTGCTTGAGGGAGAGGGGTTACTGGGTGGAGGGGAGCAAAGGGAAAAGAAATTGGGACAACTGTAACAGCATAATCAATAAAGCATACAAAAAAAAAAAAAAAGAATAAAGTGGAGGTTGAGAAATGAGAAGAGAAGGTTCATCAGTATAAAGCTTAGACCCACTACCAACCAGAGAAAGCCAAATATGCTCATCAAGCCAATCACTTAAGATGCCTGATTTCAGTTTCCCCATGTCAACAACCTCCAATCAGAGAAAAACTAAAGCCCTCTCTTTCTTTCACTATAAAGCTTTCCTACTCTTCTGCCTGCTCTTGAGCCTCTGCCAAAGACAAGTGATGGAGGCAAGCTCTGAATAGCCTCTGTTCTCATTGGCTCATCTTCATTTAGCTCCACACCTGTTTTCAGTTAAAGAGATGCATAAAATATACTAAGAAAAACCTACAGATATAAAAAATGTTTGCTGTCGTCATACTACAATAATTGTTTAAAATAAAAAGATACTATAAACAGGGTGAGTGAGGGGAATTCCACTCAGTCAGGTAGTGATGAGAGTTTCACAGACAGGCTTTAACAGTGGGCACCCACTATGCTTGAGATGGCTGAGAATCAGGACTAGAGAGCCCAGTGTCTGGAGAGGACATGTTCATAATAAGAGGGGATATTTATGATATAACAGACGTGTAACATTCTGCTCCTCAAAAAAATCCAAAAAAAGAAAAAAGTATACTTTAAATGATTAGATGAAGTTAAGAGTGCTTTACATACTAGCACTTCATAGGGTAACACAATAAATTAAAACTATTGTATAGATCAATAGAGACAGAAAATGTTATTGTTCTAGTTACTGGCTGGTATAATTTGATAGTTTCATGCTTTTGTATTTCTACATATGCTTAAAATGAGAAGAAATCTTACAATGTAAAGCTGGCAAATAATAAATTAATGATTACTTTTGTTAGTAAAGAACTCTGTACTACTCAGTATTTTATAAAAGTAATTTAACTTAATCAACTCTGTGAGTAACAACATATTAAAATGGCCCAACCTATATATAAGTAATTTTAGAAAATATTGTTACAAACCAGTTTTATAGCTTTTCTTCTTAATTCCCATTCATTCCACTCATATGATCTCACAACTGTTGGCGGCAATATATGTATATCTGTCTGTGTGCTAGTTTCACTCTTTGTAATTGGTTTTATGTGATGTTTAACATCCTTCACCTAAAGAAATGAAGTTTTGTAATTAATTTTTATTTATAAAAGCATTATTTAAAGGTAACTAATAAAGTATTCAGTTAAAACTGACAAAAGGTTAGAAAAAAAGAAACAAGAATTTTTGAACATGGGATGTGCTTAAACACCAGCAGAGAATATAAGCTCATAATTAGTGAGCTATATGTAACTTATTTTCCTGGGTATTGTGGCTTTGTGCTTGGCTTTGTGAATTTAATGTAGGAGGTGGATTTTGGAAGGGGAAAACCTAACATCACTCATTGCCAGGTCAAATGCCTCCTCTCTGACTTTCACAATTGGTAGTATAAGTAATACCTTGTTGGAAAGGGACAGAAGTTTAAAATAGTCATTAAATATTAGGTATAAATCACATTTCTTTCAAGTATTGGAGCATCTTTAGGATACACCTTAAACTCAACTAGGCATATGAACAGGAACCCAAAAAAAACCATAATTTATTTATAAAAAAATGTGTATTTATTCTTACATGTTTAACCTTCAGTCACCCTCAAAGCACTCTCCATTTGTTTCATTACACCTATTGAGATTTTTTTCCCCCATTGCTCACAACAGTTTTCTAACTCCTCAATTTTTGATGCCTTTTAGTGCTTCTGCTGTTTTTGTTTCACCTCTTCCACATTAGCAAAACATTTCCCTCTGAGGACTTTTTTCATCCATGGAAACAAAAATAAGTCTCTTGGGACAAGATCTGGTAAATAGGGAGGGTGGGGCATGGTGATCATGCTGTTTTTGGTCAAAAACTGCGGAACACTCAGCATGGTGTAGGCAGGTGCATTTGCAAATCAGCCATCATGAAATGGGCAAAAGCATTCAAAGAGTCTTCCAAAAAAATTCAGTAAAGATGAAGGAAGCCTTTCACAATACCACCAGCTGGTACACTGATACAGATGGACTCACCTAGAGGGAGAAGCCTGTACTATAAGGGGCCCATCCTCCAGGAAATAATTCTGGGTCTTTTTAGGTCCCCCCTCATACATAGCCAGATTATTATCCAAGAGGTGGTTTTTTAATTTTAGTTGAAAATGTTAAGTTTCTGCTGGGACACCCAGAAGTTCACTATTACTATTCAAATATTAAGTACTGTTCAGTAATTCCACACTAAACAAGATGCAATTATGCTGGATATGAAGTTGCTGGAGGAGTGACAGTGGTTTAAGGAGCTTGGTCCTAGCACAGAAGAAAGAAAAAAGATTAACTTCTTTCCCAAGTCAAGCAACAGATATGAGTACCTACCATTTAACATAAGATATAATTTTTACCTTCAAAATAAACATATGATATAGTAAGGTAGATAAAAACATGCTGAAAATATAATTATGTAATGGTATTAGTACAAGTGAATGGCAAGTAAATAATAATGACTACAGCTTTGGAGGGAGATAACTTACTTCCATGGCTATTGAAGTTCACTGAAGAACAGCTGGGAATTAGATAAATAAATTATATATGTAGGGGAAAATTGTTCTTTAATGCAAAATTATGCATTGTTTACCTACAGCACATCTGTCTGCTTATCCGATTCTAACCTTTCATTATCTTTAAGCGATCTTACAACTCTGTAAGTTATAAGTAAATGATAGCAAGACCAAATAATTCTTGTCTATACACATGTAAATTCATAATTCTTTCAAGGTGTTCTATAGAACCTGACAATGTAGTTCTCAAATTTACATAAAAAGTAGAGTCAAGTACAGTTAAGATTCTTTGGAGAAAAAAGGATGGGAGAACATTACCAGATACTAAGGCTTATAAAGTTATAGTAATACGTAGGCACAGGAATTTTTTAAAAACTGAATACTTGAACAGAACAGAGAGACAAAAAATAAGCCTGTGTATATAAGACACAGTGGGGAAAGAAGAGAGTATTGAATATACAATCTGGGACAATTCATTATTCAAATGGAAAAAAATTAAAATTAGATCCTCACCTCCAACCAGACACAAATATCAAGTTCAGATGATTAAAGATTCTAGTGTGAAAGGCAAATTTATATTTAAAACAAAAATTTTGGAGAAAATTTTTATGATCTAAGGATACATGATGATTTCTTAAACAAGACAAAGAAAAATGAAACACTCTTGTTTATCAAAAGACACCACAAAGAGAATGAAAAGATATGCCACACACTGGAAGAGCATATCTGCAAAACATATATCTACCAAAGAATTAGTATAAAAAATGTTTTGGTTTTTTTTGAAAAAACACCTCCAACAAATATAAGAGAAAAATGGGCAAAAGACATAGTAATTTCACAGAAAAAAACTGGCAAAAGGTATGAATAGTCAATGTATATAAAGGGAAACCTGAAGGAGTAATAGATATAAGAAGATATGCTGAATTTCACTATCAGAAAAATATACAATAAGTCAATAATGATATACCGTTTTAAGTTCATCACCCCAGTAAGAGAAATGCTAGTAAGATTATGGTTAAGTGACAAGCCTCATGGACTGAAGTTAAATTGGTCCAATCATTTTGAGAGCAACCTCTCTCAGTTGAGCTGAAAATTGTAGGCCTACCATTTGGCCCTCATACAGAAGGATACTAAATATACTAACCTCTTTCCACATCAGGAGAAACCTATAATGCTCTGGAGAATTGCCTCACCCAAAAAGAGTGTCACAGTAACAGACTGGTAGCACTTTATCAGAATAAGAGCACCAACTGAACTGTCCGGGGCTGGACCACCACAGCGGTCCCCCATACCACTCCCCAACCACTTTATCCTTAGCTTGTTGCCCGTCTCCTTACCCAGGTGTTCTGACTTCCTTCTGTGCCTCACTGTCAGCAGCCCAACCACCCTCTTACCAGTCACTGCTTGGATCCCTGACAAACTGGTCAGTTGTACACAAGCCTACCTGCTTCATAGTCAAAATGTTTATGAAAATTTTAAAACATATTTTAAACAATGTATTTCAGGTTTTTATTTTAGTGAGTTTAAAAGAGAGGAACTGAACAAGAGAAGAGATAGAAAGAATTATGAAAAGCTGAACAATAAGAATGAGAGACAAAGAGGAAGAAAATGAGAAGAATGTGAGCCCCATATGGGCAGGGTTTTTTATGTTTTGTACACTGCTAAGTCCCTGGTGCCAAGAATAGTGCCTGGTACACAGTTAGTGGCCAGTAAATATCTGCTGAATGAATTAACAAATAGGCACCAGCATACAAACACACCTTCACATCCATGTTATGGCCTTTCAAACTTGTTATTTAAACATGTTAAATTATTTTACATCTCTAAGTTATCAGTATGTTATCTGTGCTGAGCTCCTTCCATTTTAGATAAGAAAATACTGTAGTTTAGTTTCAATGATCTATCTAAATGTAGTCTTTCTTTTTCAGATTTTTCCAGTCTAGTTATCAGTTTGACTCCTTATCCTGTCTTACAATTCTTTGTGAATTTTCTTAGTTTATATCTTCAGATATGAATCCCTTTCAGATAACCTGCAAAGGCACTCATCTGACCTCTCTCTGCCTGGATTGGGGAGGAACAAAAATATAACTTTTAAATTAACTATGTTTTTAAATGTCATAAATTCTTAAAATATCAACCCCACTTACCTCAGAACACGGAATGAGGGTTTCAAACTGTTGATGAAGTTCCAGGAGCTGAATTAATTCTGCTTTTTTTTTGGCCTTTTCTGTAATTAAATCAATGTAATTTTCAGGGTTTTCTGCAAATGAATATGCAGCATCTCTGCAACTGAAAGTGTAATACTTTTCTTTATGTTTCAAAATTCCAATTGCTGGATTTCCTGAAAATTAAGGAAAGGAATGAGCTATGAAATATTAAGTGACTGTGTCTGTAATACAACCACGGAACCATTTCCTTTATACTCCATTTTTAATATATTACTTAGGTTTTAATTTTGATAAAATGTTACAAAAAGCAATTTTAAAGTATATTTTATTAAATTATAGTTTATGTGAAATTCATATTAAATTAATTAATTTTTTAATAATGTTATCAATAAAGTTAATTGTTCATGATAGAAAGTATTTTCTACTGTGAAAAGTTACTACATAAAGTATGGATTATTAAATATCCACATACTTTTGGGGAGTTACAGTGAAAACAGTAATACTGTCCTACTTATTTGTTCTTGCATTTATTCAACAAATATTTATTGACCCTGTTCTTGGCACTGAGGATACAGAACAAAACAAATTTCCCACACTCGCCAAATCAATATACCATAGGCCCGAGAGAGATCAGTGCTACAGAAAAATAATTAAATAAAGCAGATTAAACACATAGTAAAAGAAAATCAATGGAGGTTGATATTTTCAACTGGGTGATTCAGAAAGGCTGAATAAAAGAAGGGCAATATAAATAGCAATCTGGGGGATGGAACATCAGTGAGGTCATCTGAAAAGGACTGTGATCTCTAAGTCACAGTATCACCTTAGGATTTAACTATTGTGGTCTGCAGTCTCCCACGGGAGGAGGGAAGTGCTACAGAATCCCTCTGAGGCAGTGCAGGTTGCTGCTGCCCTGAAAATAATGTAGTAAGAAATAATGTAGTAAATAGAAATAAAGTAGTCAGGACTAGCTTACTCAGAGAGAATTCCAAAACCCAAGGCCCACAAGCTCTCTACTTTTTTCTTTTCCCTCTTTCTTAGAATCATAGTTTGTGGACACTGGAAGGGCCCAAACAGACCCCCTAGTTGTTCCTTCGCCTTTTCCTGACTTGGAAACTGAGGTCCGTAGAAAGCATGAGATTTGCTGAAGTTACTCAGTTCACTAGTGGTACAAGTAGGACTAGCAACCAAACTCTTCTGAATCCTAGCCCATAGCTTTTTCAACCACATCACACACCCATGTTTCTCATATTTGTGTCTCTCATGACTCGAAGAGAGGGAGGGAGGGAAACAGGGAGGGAGAGGGAAGGAAAAGCAAAAGGGAAAAAGAGAAGAAAGAAAACATCTATCTACATTCCATTGCTCTGCTTCTTCATGGATCTTAACTGTTTTCTCCTCAGTATCAATGACACTCACAGGGGTCTGGGAAAACTATTTTATCAGTTTCCCATGGTAAACCTTTCGTTAATCCCATTGCGAAAAATCCAATACCATAAAAATGAGTCAATTTATGTGTTCTCTAGCCTGTATACACACAATCCAAATAATTATTTGTAATAAAAAAGAATACCCAACTCTAAAATATAACAAAAGAAATATGAAAGAAGAAAAGGAAGGAGGAGCTTAATGGTGTAAGGGAAGTAAGACCCACTCTTGTGAAACTTTTCATTCTAGCCCTAGCCAACTTCTCGTTATCCCAAATTCACAGAGGACTTTATGGATAATAACTTATTTCATCTCTATTTCTGGCTTACTGTTTGTTTTGGAGAAGCTC
Source organism: Furipterus horrens (assembly GCF_987537825.1). Lineage (NCBI taxonomy): Eukaryota > Metazoa > Chordata > Mammalia > Chiroptera > Furipteridae > Furipterus > Furipterus horrens. The sequence continues at coordinate 131,375,183 of NW_028327176.1, read as the reverse complement.
TAGTAATGTCAAGAGAAACTTATTTGATAAGAAAATGGCCATTTCCTCAGTGGTACCTATCTTATCTAATCTACGTTAGTAGAATGTAACCATAAAGTGACAGAGAATATTTTTAAATAAACATATCAGTCAAATTAGTGTTGCTCTTTCAAGTAATTCCTTTGGAAGATGATATATTTTAGCAATGTCATGTAATATTTCTGCAATCAATCAATGGACATATGAGTCAGCTCCCATTTATGATATTGCAGCATCCATATTTTACTATACACACATTCCATCACTTATTGCTTGAATTATAGTTTCTTGCTTATGTCAATATACCAGATTATACTGTGAGTATGTCAAAGATGAACACTTTGTCTGGATCATCTTTGTAGCTCCTTTCCTAGTTCACTATTAGATCCCATAAAGTTTTAAAAACTTTAAAAATGAAGTGTGATAGCACTTCATTTAAAGAAAAAAAATTAAGGAAGTGGGATCAATATTATTTCCAACAATACCTGGAAGGAGAAGACCATCTGTTGTAGCAAATGTATAACCACAAAATCCCCGATACTGAATTAACAATTTGTCAAAATTTGCTGTTGTTTCTGGGAAAAACCATTCTTGCTTTCTGAAATCCACCAGATGTACTCTTTCTTCTAAAATCAAAGAGAAGGACAAGAAAAACTTTATTCAGTGGGAAGAGAAACAACCCAAGGAAATGAGCAGAAGAAACTGGCTGCTATGTGATTAAAACAGAGATAGATCAACTTCAAGATAGTGCAGCATTTTATAGCAGGTGGCAAAATACTTTGAATATGATGCTTACATACTAGAACTATTGCTTCTTGAAACAGTTGCGAATATTCCGAACAGAAAGAGTCAAGGAAATACCTCTTTGTAACTTAATTTTCATAACACAGTGTACAATTTTTGTTCTTTATAAACATTCTTCCTGGTGTTGGTTGGCTAACCTACTTACATTTGATAAGCAAATTGACTAAATTTTTTACACAAATGAAACATGCATTTATAAAACATTGACACCAAGATTCTAAGCTGTCACAATCCTACTGCACTTCTACGCCTCTGTCTATATCCAAACAGCAGACACCACAAATGACTTTGCGCTACAACTAGAAGTAAATGCATACTTTGGAGAAAATAAACCTTCTTTCTTTATTTTCTCTTATGCTGGAAAGCCCTGAACAGTTATGACATGTGGCAAGTGAAAATTAAGTTCTTTCAGAAGAAGATTGGGTCTCCTAATTCACTGAAGCAGTATCTTGATAGTGTTCTAGTGAATATGAAGTTTTAATGTATGATGAGAAACTACACTTCTAAATCTAAGTTGCAAGTAAAGTGTCTTGCCAATATGGTTGAGTTTAATATCTACTGCTAAAGTGACTTTAACTTTTCAATTAACTTAGTAATTGCATAGACTTGCTGTTTTAATAAAAATAATCAGTAAGAAAAACTTTAACTATAAGCATGCCTTTGAGTCTCTTTGATTTTGTTTCAGATTTTATGTTTGTTAGTTTAAGAATGGAAACTGCTGCTTTATTTTTATTTTCCACTTTTACAAAAATAGAATTTGAAAAGAAATTTGGAAAGTAGATTATATAATTTCATCTTCTGGACAAACTTTCATTTTAGACAACAACTCAAGTGCCAGACTCTATTTTGGCATTTCTCATAAATTTTAAACTGTCTTTAAGAAACGATGGACTAAAAAAATAAAAAGAAGTTCATTTATAAAAACAGCCTTTCAAGAATCAATGCATCTCTTAAAGGATTTAAAATAAGTTCAATTATTTTTACAAAAATAAAATTTATAAATTTCAACTTGAATCTGAGGTAGTTATATGGCAAATAGCATTCCAAAGAAACAAAATTTTATTTGCAACAAATATAGGAAGGATTAATATCCTTTTCTACTACAGATCAATAATAAAAATCACTAATATTACAATAGAAAATTGTAAGCACAGAAAATCATTGTCAACCACACACTAACCATAACATTAGGAATGGTTATTGCTGGGTAGTAAGATATACAGTTTACATCTTTTAGTTTTCCAAGTTTTCAATAATGAAAATTATCTTACAATCAAGGAAGATGTTTAATACTTTATCAGAAAATACAATGAGAAAATTTTAAGACAAAAGAGTGACATTATTCTAGAGGTGATTTTAAGAGGACAAGGCAATAATGGATGATTTCTATTACCCATGTGTTCTTTCAGTCGACACATATCAGTTTTCACAGTCACTCCACCAAGAAGATCTTGCATTACTTTTTCAGGAAAGAGCAGTTCATGAGTGCCTAGAAATAGCTCAAGGTTGGTAGTTAAATTAGTGAGGATACCAACCAAAACTGTTTCATCCTGAAGACTAGTCCACAGGTTGGAAAGTGCAATGAAGACGGGCTGAGGAAGGGGAAAAATATGTTTAAAATGTAATGGTTTGATTAAATTATAATCAATGTAGTATTGAAAATAAAGAAATTATTTCTTAAGATAAGTAAAAGTCTCATGAAGTTAAACAACAGAATCAAGATAGAAATGGGATCCATACGGTTTGAGAAAATAAACTTGCATTTTATTTCAAAGTACCTTATTTTTATATGAATATCAAAAAATTAATTTAGTCAAAAAAACCAAACACATTTGATCACGTGGCTCTATTTCCAAACAGAAGACACCACAAATGACCTTGTAGCTATAACTAGAAGTAAAGGTATACTTTAGAGAAAATAAACCTTTCCTCTTTTCCTGACATGCCTGAAAGCAGAAAGATTTATGGGTGTTTCACCTCAAAAGGTCAAAGGGAAAATAACTCTTTTTTTACATAAAAAGGCAAATTTGACTCATAATTAGACTTATATGATGCTTCATATGACTCAAAAGGACATGGAAGGTTAAGCAATATATCTTGGGGCATGTCCTGTGAGCTGCAAGTTAAAGGTTTTAGGTAAGTGAAATAAAATTATTTTACTTGTATAAAAGTCACTGACTTATAGAACAAACAAAAAATTAATCAGGCTCAAATTATAAGGTCTGTCCAGAATGTATCCATCCATGTAATATGAAAAACAGAGATATTTATTGAAGAAGACACAAGAAACATTGTATACAGGAAAATGACACCTCAATACAACTTCAAAATAGGGACCTTAGGACCTCACAATTTTCTCCCACTTGCCAGCAGCTTCTCTGTCATATTTTTCTGAATCTCATCAATGGTCTGAAATCTCCCTTTCAAAGGTGATTTTAGTTTTGGGAAAAGCGAGAAGTCACAGGATGCCAAATCTGGGCTGTAGGGGGGCTGAGTCACCTGGGTGATTTGATGTTTCACAAAAAAACTGCACGAGATGTGATACATGAGCAGGCACGTTGCTGTGATGAAGCTGCCAATCATCAGTTGCCCATAGCTACAGATTTGTGAATCGTCCAAATAATTTCCGCAGAAGAATGTTCAAGCTTAACACAAAATTTGATGCAGATTCGTTGTTCTACTCGCTCAGTCATTTTTAGTGCAATGGCCACACAGTACACGTGCTCACTCAAGGTGTCTAATGCTCCCACTGCCTAATACAGTAAAGTCATCCTTGTTCATGCATATGCATTCCAGTCCACTCACCTTGGATGCCAGGTTACATCTATGTCACACAAACCATTCTCATTATATTAACAACAGCTGGACTTTTTCCAGACAGACCTCATCATGTTAGTGAAACAAAGCCTTTAGTTTCTTAGTTGTTAAAACCAAATATTGGGAATGATTATGGAAAATTACCAAAGCCTCAAAATGCTCTATAAAATACTGCATGTGCATCTTATACCTCCTTGGGGCTACCAGATTTGTTCATAAAATGATGCAGATAATCTGAAAAATCAGCATAAATGAAGGCCTGATAATCAAAGTGATTATTATCTGTCTTTTCAGAAAAGTCGCAAGTTGTATCACCTCTTTACTGAAGGCAGTTAGAAACCAGCTACTGTGAACACATATTGAACACTGAATTATGGATTTTTTCTTTGCCACAGCCAATACTGATATTATAGTTATTATTACATATATCTGCATTTTCTTTAGTAGCAAATGCCTACCAAGGGAATCCTGTCATCCTTCTTACACTATTAGTACAAAATAACCATGAAGAACAGGATCAACTTGTATAAAATCAATATTACATTTTTAGTAATTAAATACAGAGTTGGGCAAAAGTAGGTTGACAGTTGTGCGTATATGAAAGTTTATTCTTGTATTATTATTTATTATAGGGGACCGGTCCACATGGCAATGCGAATGTAGCTCAGCCCTGGTTCAGAAAACTGACAGGAACAAGGAGGCACACAGTAACCAGGCCGCAGATTGGCTTTCCCATGGGAATTGGGCCCACATTTTATTTAGGCTGCTTCAAAGCTTGTTTTTGCTAAAACTCCCTCACCCTAAGCTGAAAACAACAGATGTTTAGTGTATAACCTTGAAGTAACTTCTTAAGGTCTATTCTGAGCTGTTTCAAGGACAGGATGTGGCCAGCTCACCCATCCTTATCATCCCCTTGTATGCACAACATTCTTTTCTTTGTTATCTGAAACCAACAATCGTTTAAAGCAAGTTTAGCATAACAATTTATGACTCTTGGATGTAATCCACGGAAAAAGCAATAAAAGCCTATCCAGGCAAGGGTTGAGATGCTCTCTCACCTAGAGAGTCGCCACTCTGTCCCATTTCTCCACAAGATTCATAGAGATCATGTGAATTTGTTCACCTTCATCCACAATGCCACAGACACCATTGGCCAGAGTCTGCGACAATTTATTAATTATTGTATTATTTTGCATACAAACAACTGTCAACCTACTTTCGCCCCAACCTATATAATTTTAATCACTTCTGATTCAATTTTATAGAACCGAAAAGTTTATTCACCTTTAAATAAGGTCAAAGTTGATGACAGATACTTACAAAGACTTGTGATGTTGGGACAGCTATCTTCGAGTTCACAATCATTTTTAATTGTTCAAGTTGGGCTCCTAACTGCTTTGTCACCAATTCCACTTCTTGAGCACAAGTAATTATTTCTGACTATGAAGACAACATGATTTGCATTAATATTTTAATAATTTCACTGCGAAGTCATATGTGTTTTAAATCCTACCTGCTTCCTGAAGGTAAGCTCAGTGAGAGCAAGGATTCTTTTCTCTGTGGTATCCCCAACACCGAGGACTCTACTGGAATATGGGTGGTGCTCCAGAAGTAATGGTTGGAGGATAAATTTTTTAAAACACAATGGCTATACATTTTCTCAAATGTATACAGGAATTCTTTGATATTCAGTATAAATACAATTACATTGAATTCCTAAGAAGTGGATCATATGACACAGCTTTGCATAGCTGTTATTTTTCCATTCCTGAATGATAAAATTAATGAGGTATTCCTCTGAAAACTATTTTGATACCAAAAAAAATTTTAAATTACATTCAAAAATGTAGAAAACCTTAAAAATCTCAGCATTGAAAGAAAAATTATATATTTCTGATAGAACAGTAGTAATATAAAAATAAGATGCTGAATACTGAGTCTAAAATAACTGCTAACAGTTATTCTTACTATATACTAAGCATCATTTTAAATACATAAGTACAAAAAGGGGTAAGCACAAATTAAAAAACGAAGGTATAGAAAGGTAAGTAAATTGCCCAAGGATATACAGCTAATAAGAGATAAAATTATGTTTCTATTCCAAACCATCAGAGCCCAGCCCAGCTCTTACACATTAAACTGTACAGCTTAAGATGTGATCAGAAATGGTGGTGGTATGGGCTTATCGGTACAGTGTAAAAGAGTGACATTTACTTGAAGTGAAAAAGCACATACGAGTTTTTAATTATCTATAGCTTAACTATATGCTTCACTAGACTATTTTTAAATAACAAAAAGTGATTACTTAATAAGAAATATCAAATATTATTACTGTACTTCAAGTAATAAAAATTTTTAGTAATAAAAATTTTTATTCAAAAATGAAACATGCATCCTGTTTTAATTTTACCCATACTTCTCTTTAAGCATCTTCCTCCCTCTTGTTTCATTCTCCCATATAACATTATCTATCCTATCTAATGGAACTTTTGTCTGCCTCACAGAGGCTTATCCCCCTAGTCTGTTAGTTTTGTTTTAGTAATCAAATAGGAAAATGCAGTTCTTAAAGTCTTTAGATTTGTGTAACAGCAACAAGAAACAGAAATAAATCTATGTACCTTCTCCAAAGTAAAATTTACATTCAATATATAACACTTCTTTTTAAATTTTTTTATTACATATAATTATTGATTTTAGAGAGAAAAACATCAATGTGAGGGAGAACCATCAATTGGTTGCCTCTGACAGGAGAAAAAACTTGTAACCTTTTGGTGTACAACATGATGTGCCAACCAACTGAGCCACACTGGTCAGGAAACATAGCACTTCTTAAAACTTACAAAGATATTCTAGGTCTTCTTCCTCAAGTATGTTTTTAGGACCATTCACAGGGTAGGTACACAGAACTTCTTTATTTTACCTGGTAATGAATAATCACTCTGTTTACATTTTACCAAAAAGAATTTGCTCACAGCCATGATGAGGTTTTAGTTGAAAAGTTATTTCTAACAACTAAATAGAAGGGTATCCTGTGCTTTGGATTAGAAGAATTAATATTGTTAATTTATTACTCCCCAAAGAAATATATGGATTTAATGTAACCTCTATCAAAATTCCAATGGCTGTTTTCACATATGTAGAACAAACAATCCTAAAACCTGTATGGAACCACAAAAGACCCCAGACAAAACAAACTTGAAAAAGAAGAACACAGGTGGAAGCATCACACTTCCAGATTTCAAACTAGATAACATAGCTATAGTAATCAAAACAGTATGGTAGTGTCATAAAAACAGACAAATAGATCAATGGATCAGAATAGGGAGCCCACAAATAAGCCATGCTTATATATATATATATATATATATATATATATATATATATATATATATATACATATATATATGGCCGATTAATTTACAACAAAGGAGGCAAGAATATACAACGAGTAAAGGATCGTGTCCTCAATGAATGGTGTTGGGAGAACTGGACAGATACATGCAAAAGAATGAAATGGGCCACTATCTTACACCATTCACAAAAATCAACTCAAAATGGATTAGAGATTTGAATGTAAGACCTGAAACCATAAAACTCCTAGAAGAAAACATAGTTGGTAAGTTCCCTGTCATCAGTCTTGATGGTAATTTTTTGGCTTTGACACCAAAAGCAAAGGCAACAAAAGCAAAAATAAAGAAGTGAGACTATATCAAATTTAAAAGGTCAGCACAGCAAAGGAAACCATCAACAAAACGAAAAGACAACCTACCAAAGGGAGAAATTTGCAAATCATGTATCTCATAAAGGGTTAATATCCAAAAATACATAACAAACTCATAATTTCAATGGCAAAAAACCAAATCCAATTTTAAAAATTAGCAAAGGGTCTAAATAGATATTTTTCAAAAGAAGACATGCAAATGACCAATAAGTACATGAGAAGTGTTCCACATCACTAATGAGGGAAAGGCAAATCAAAACCTACCATCTCACACTTGTTAGAATGGCTATTACCAAAATGACAAGACAAAAGTCATGGCAAGAATGTGGAGAAAATGCATTGTTGGTGGAGATGTAAATTGGTGCAGCCACTAAGGAAAAATGTATGGCACTTCCTCAAAAAATTAAAAAGGGACCTGTCTTATGACCCAGTGATTCTGTTTCTGGGTATATATCTGAAGAAACGCAAAACACTAATTCAAAAGACTACGTGCCCCACTATGTTCACTGCAGTGTTATTTATAATAGCCAAGATAATGAAGCAACCCAAGTATCCATCAATAGACAAGTGAACAAAAATCTAGTGGTACATATACACAATGGAATATTACTTAGCTATAATAAAGAATGGAATCTCATCATTTGTGGCAGCATGGATGGACCTAGAGGGTATTAGGTTAAGTGAAATAAGTCAGGCAGAAGAAAACAAATACCATGTGATTTCACTTATTTGTGGAATCTAAAGAGCAAAATAAACAAAGCAGAAACAGACTCATAAATACAGAGATCAGACTGATGGGTGCCAGAGGGAGAAAGTTTTGGGGACTAAGTAAAAAATACCAATTGGTAGTCACAAAATAGTCATGGGGTGTAAAGTACAGCACAGGGAATATAGTCGGTAATACTGTAACAAATGTATGGTGCCAGGTAGGCACTTGAAATATCAGGGGGACCATTTTGTAAAGTATAAAATTCAGGTGTACAGTATACAACCAATATGATGTACACCTGAAATTAATATAAAATAATATTGAATGTAAACTGTAACTGAAAAATAAAAATTTAAAAACAACACAAATATACATTAATTATGCAGCAAAGTGAATGTGAAGGGTTCTCATCCCCACCCTACCTGATGTTAGTACGAAATAGTCATAATGAGTGCTGAGAACAGGAAATTAACTTTCTCAATAACATGAGAAGCAAAGAGCTTGGAAATGATATGCTGGGAAAAATAAGAGCTCTTCACCTTATGCCCCTACCAAAATGTAATCAGAGCTGTTCTGCTAAAACCCTAACGATGATGATGACAGAAATAATAAACATCATCAGTGGCAGTGCTATCATCATCATCAACTTATTAAGCTCTTACCGTGTGCCAGGTAATGTTGTACCTTATTGACACAGTGGAGACTATCAATAACCCCATTTTACAGATGTGGAAACTAAGGCACAGAGAAGTTAAACAACTTCCTCAAAGACACAGATTTAGTAAGCAGAAAGGCCAGGATTAGAACCCATGTCATCTGGTTGCAGAGCCTACACTCATCACTTACACACTCTACCCAGCTGTCCCTCTAGCTTTGAGAGTGAGAGGTCTATGAGAATTTAAGACTGTATGTTAGTTGGTTGAACATGAATCATGACTGAAAACTGTGAGAAGATACTATATAATGAACAACATTCTCTATAACATTCTCACAGTGTGTGAAACAATTTCCCAAGGTTCGTTCTTATGATACCTCTTCCAAATGCATAAGGCAAAAGTAAATGTGAGGTCTACTCCTGTGGACCTCTATACACTTCAAGATAAATTGATTGTAAAATCCTCTCAGGGCTAATAGACACAAGTCAATGTTAGGGGAACATCTACCCTAATGGATGATTTGGTTTTGAATAGTTGACTTAGAATCCTCCATTCTGAAGGCAATTAGATGGTAGTCAGTTGTAAGGACCACTCGTAGGTTTTTGCAATGAAGTCATGTCATCTTGTTTATCTTTCTGTTCTCTACAGTGGTGGTCAAGAAAGAAGACAGATCAAGTGCCTCCAGAAGAAGAATCAAGTTATTAGCATACCAGTTAAAAAGATGAAAGGACCAGAACACATCATGTTCTATCCCTCAACACATTAGTACTCACTCAAAACAAAAGACAGTTCCACCAACCCTGAGTCTCAGGGTTACTGGAAAGTAGAGGCTTTGTAAAGGTAAATAGGGACCATGGGATGAATGTGTTAATACACACACACACAAATATTTGGCCAAAAACTTGTTTAGCTTTTTCTATGAAATAAAAGACACATTTTTTATTTTCACCAATAACTTCATTAATTTGGATATTTTGAGTATGTCAGCTATCTCTCGCTATTGGCTTCGAGTGGGTAGAGGTCAGGGGTGCATAAGACAGCCCCACAGCAAAGAATTATTTGGCCAAAATGTCAATAGTACCAAGAAATTTCACAAACCACTTTTGAAACATTCAATCAGTCACAGCACCTTCTCCACACACTGCACAAATCTTTTTTTTGCATTTCAGTTGTGTTTTTACTTGTCTTGAAATCATAAAGCGTAATAGACTGAAAATGTTGTACATCTTCTTCCATCATCAATAATAAAATGGCTACACAAATTCACCAATTTTGATAAGCCTTTTTTTAATGCACACTGATATGACAGCTGTCACAATGCAATCTAACAAAATTATTTTGAATGAAGTTAAAGACAACTAAGCACCACTAGAACCATTGTATGGAAAAAACTAAACACACTTTTTGGCCAACCCTATATATATATATATAATCATTACATTGTACATTTTAAGTATCTTACAACTTTGTTTGTCAAATTATACCTCAATAAAGCTAAAACAAATAAAAATAAAAGGTGATTGGTGGGAACATAGCTTGCTGTCATGACCTTATGAATAAACTGTGCTCCCTGGAACCCTGTGTTGCCATGAGGATGTTCCATGGTGAAAGTTCTCCAGTGCTTTCATCTAAATTCCTGTTTTACATTTTTAGGATCCTGAGTAGGTTTCTGTCTGAAAGTAAGGGCTCTGCTTCTTCAAAAAAGTTCAAAATCACCACTTCACCATATTTTCCAGCTCTTTGGGGATATTGTTTGGCTTGTTCAAAACAATATCCCCAAAGAGCTGGAAAATATGGTAAAGTAGATCTAAAAACATTAGAAATAAAAATCTTTTCCACCAATTTTTACAATAAGAACAAATAATGACATGAAAATTATTTGAGTGCCAACTACCTGCCAAACAATACATCGGATACTTGGTCTGAATGCAAATACTGCAGTATTACTCACACACAGTCCTGGCTGGTTTGGCTCAGTGGATTGAGCGTCGGCCTGCGAGCTAAGTGTCGCTGGTTCGATCTTCCAGTCAGGGCACATCAGAGAAGGAAAACTCTGACTCCAAAAAACCTCCGCTGCCTTGTGGCATACCTCTTCAGGGGAAAGGCTAAGGGAGTAAACCCCGACAGAAAATCCGGAGCCGGAGTCCCTAAGGCGGTTTGACGTTGTAGTCAACACCGGCAACTCCTGCGGCGCACCTGAACCCAAGCTGTATTGACTCCGTCTTTCCCTTGGATCCTTCAGCTGTGAAGAGAGGGGGGGTCTGCTGCATGGGCAACAGCAGACCCTCCATATCACCCTGCCCAGGCTCTGTAGCTTCAGCTTCACTGGAGAGGACACTCCAGCGTCATCGCAAGATGTCAATTCAACACGGGAGGAGACAGATACCGTGTCACTCCCGAGTCGGACTGCACAACCATTCTCGGCGGTGCAGATAGACTCTTAAGAAGCTACACCATCATCTCTCGAGACGGACGGCTGCCGACGACGACAACTCACACACACATTCACACACACACACACATACACATGCACACCACTTAACTACAGCATGCTAACAATCATACTACTGCCTACCCAACAGAATCAACAATTATAAAATCAACTCCTACCAATATATTTTCATTAAAGGCAAAATCCAACTTCCCCATTTCTATTTTAGTTCCTGGTCCTTCAGACACTATATAAACTGAGCAGTTATTAAGGTTGCCTCCTTTATCAATGACCTGGTTCTACCCTTTGTTTCAGCCCCATAATATCAAAAGAGTTTGAGGCCAGATCTTATGACATTAACTTACCAAAATGATCTGAAGGAAGATCTCATACTGTCGCACATTATAGAGCACTTCTTTTAACATATATGGCTGCAGTTCTACACTCATGAGTGGGTTCTTTGTTACTTTCTCAAGGATGGCTGTGTAGCGGTATGCCTGTTCTTGGGCAATCTGAAGTTGGGAGTCAATACGCTGAGTGGTGGCTGGGATTGCTTCATGGAGAATAGTGGGCACTGTTTTTAAAGATATATTAAGAGAAATATAAAGAAGTCTAAAAAGAATTAAAAAGAAAAAGCCTAAAAATGGTCATATTTTGAGTATTAAGTTGAGTTATTTTTTATGTCAACCAAATTAATAATGATGAGTCATGTATTTCATGGTTCCCAGATCATGGAAAAAAGAATCCCCCCCCAAAAAAAATCCTGTCTAAATGAAAGATATTGTTATAATAATAACCAAAAGATGGAGCAGATCAGCCTCTCCCACTAACATACAGCAGAGACTGAAGAATTGACAGGCTTTGGTATTATGTGCTATTGACCATGTGCCTCTAGAAAAGTCACTGTATCTTTGCTTCTGTATATCTTTTTTTGTTTGTAATAAAGAACAAAAGCATGCAACTTAAGAAACTCATTGGGATACTGAAAATAACAGAATAATCTAGCAAAGTAGAGAACTTTATGAAGAATGGCTTTTTTTAGGACAGTATTTAAAATGCAAAAATTTACCCCATTATACAAGATCAGTGATCTGGTGAAAGATACTAATCCCTTATCAGTGGGCCTATACATGCACCAAACTCCTAAGGAAGTTCTTTCTACTGGTAGGTCCTTGATGAAATATTTCATGAGTACTTGCAGACTTATAGATAATAAATGCATATTACAGCATAGTAAATGCTCCTGAATTTAAAGTTTTGAAGGTATCTCCTCTTGAAACTTTTTATCCCCTTAACTGCATCAGCAACTGTTTTATTTTCAGGGTGATTTCTATTTTTTAAATCATTGAGTTTTACTCCTTTTTGGTTACTTGACTTGGAGTAAAGTACACAAAGCCCAATGAATGGGGAAGACTGGTTTCTGGACTTGCCCCCTCATTAATTTCACGAATTCACTCTCCTATACTAGCTTCGTGACACATAAAACTTAAAGTCTTGCCCCAGCAAAATTAAAAATGACTACACATTATGAAAAGTAGTTGTGACTGAAGTACAATCAAACCTGAAATCTAAGAATAGTAGTGGTGTATTGGGTATTATTTTCCTCATGCTGCAAGTTAAATTTTAAACCTGCATAACCTATAGAATTGACCTCATGATATACCTACAGTACTCAATGCCTTCTCCTCCCTTTCCAGTGTCTCGGTTAAATAAACGAATTCCAGTAACGATCATGGAGAGTTCTTTCAGCTGGCATTCTTTGTCCTTCTTAGAAAGAGTTAGGAATGTCCCAAGTTCAGCTTGAGGAAAAACACTCTGTAGGGCAGCTAAAACAAGCCACAAAAAGGATAAGATGATAAAATAAAAATATCAGAATTAAATTACAAGTTTTTTACAGCAGAAGGTTAAAAGGCCTGTCTTTATAGAATTATTTACATGATTCTTTAAATTTCTGATACCTGATTATAGAACACATAACAAAATTTATCATATATTAAAGCTGGGCTACTGAAATACTGCCATTGCCTCATGTCTGTTTTTAATAATGAAGCATCCACCAGTAATTTTTAGCAATGGGCATTAAAATGAGCTTTCTAATTAGAGCTATGAGTAGAAAAATTGACGCTTTAAAATAATTATGAAAGAAAACCATAGGAAGGTTAGAGATCTTGCCTATTCTTTGTCTTAAAGTATGAAAGTGGGCAAGTCTTCCCTGGGGATAAAACAATGTCCTTTTCCATCATCCACTTTAGATGACAGACTTAACTCTTTTCCTTAGTATAAAATCTCACTTTCCAGTGGTACCCATTACCCAGTCAGCCCGGTCTCCTTAATCATACTGCCAGTGTCTCTCTAATAAGGAGAAGGAGTAGGTCCCTGGATATGTACAGCTCTAAAATATTAACAGTATTCAATTTCCAGAGGTGCTACTTCAGTTTTAGAGTTGATACATAGTGTAAAAGGATTCTGGGTAAGTTTTAACCTTATTTGTGCTGATTTTGTTTTCAGATAAAACGGAATCTTCAACACTTGTAATCTAATACATTTTGTAAGACTCAGTGTTCATATATTTTCACTTATGGAATGGAAAAAAAATTTTTTTTACCTGTTGCCTCTCTGACAGTCTTTATATCTGTAGGGGATCCAATCCCAGAATGCAGTAACACATAGCTGACAATCTTTCGGTAGAGGCTTTCCAGTTCTTCTCGAGCACATGCTCTGTTATCTGTAATTTCTCTGGTAACAGAGCCTAGTTTAGAATCCATGACCCGGTGATGTTCTTTAAGAAATTCCTCTAAAATTGTCAAAGGACAATATTCTATATATTTGATACTTAGAATTCTTCTCACATAAAGAAAGTAGGATCAGTAAAAAATAAAAAAATGGCTTGGGTACAGCAATTCTACTACTGCATGAAAACAACTATTTTCATAAGATGTCATAATAAACAGTGTCCAGCAATTAACCTCAAAAGAAAAATCTAGTGGAAAAGATTTATTACAGCAATTTAAATGGCATACTTGTCAAAACACATAAGACTTTACACAGACATCCCAAACAGTAATATCAAAGGGCTAAAACCTCCCAAGTAAGCAGAAAGTATACAAAACAATTTAAATGGGGTTGGCCAAAAAGTTTGTGTGGTTTTTTTCTGTAAAATAAAAGACACATTTTTCATTTTCATCAATAACTTTATTGATTTGAATGTTTTGAGTATGTAGGCTATCTCCCTTGTGGTAGAACATTAATTGTTCTCAATGTCTTGATTTGATCACTATCAACTTCAACAGGTCTACTTGACCATGGAACATTGTCCAGCAACAAATCTCTAGCACAAAAGTTTGCAACCACTTTTCACACATTCAATCAGTCAGAGCACCTTCTCCATACACTGTATAAATCTTTTTATTGCATTTTTACCTTTCTTGAAAAAATGAAGCATAATATGCCAGTAAAGTTGCATGTTTTCTTCCATCTTCAATGTTAAAATGGCTACACAAAAATTCATTAATATTGATTTTTTTTATTTAATGCACATTGATATGACAGCTGTCACAATACACTCTAACAAAATTGTTAGTTTCTAATGGAGTTAAAGACATCTAAGTGCTACTAGAGCCATCTTACAGAAAAAAACAAATGGATTTTTTGGCCAACCCAATACTATAAATGTTATAATATAAACATATATAGTATAAATATAAGTACTATATATGTAAGCTTTATGTAAACACATATAGTATACATATAGACATAGCGTAAATACTTCTGTTCAATTATATGTATTTCTATTTTAGTTCTAGATAAATTTCCCTTCAATAGCATTACCGATAATATCATGTTGCATCAATAAAGGTCTCCCTCTCTCTCCCTTCTTCCCATGATATGATGAGGTCTATACTTAACTGTGGCAGCACAATTCACCAGCAGCACAATTCTTGAAACTAATTTAATAAAACACCTCATTTTACTATTATAATATTTAATATATTAATGATACATAGTTCATACCTATACTCTTTTTACAAAAACAGAACTTTTTGCAATTAAAAAATCTAAATGATAATGTCATCAATTCCATGATCATTTATTGTTTAAAATTGTTATTAGTAGGCAAAGAAGCAAGATATATGATTTTACATATGTAGCATAAATTAAAGCTCAATACATAGAAGAAAAAAAGACATTGAAAATTAACAAATGGCTAAAAATAATTGCATTACAATGGTGCACAGGTAGTGTAGTCTATAGAGGAATTTAGTTTCCTTTTTCTCTTGTTTCCAGTTAGTCTGTGATGCAGCATTAAACTATTTACATAATAAAATATGTTCTAAGCTTAAATTTACCATCATTTATTTCATTTTTGTGTTACTCATATAATTTAGGTAAGCATTGTGAATTATAATACAAACCATAAACCAAATATATATATCAGCAAATTAAAAACTTTAACTTCAATGGACTAGCTGTTTTAATTTCTAATTATTATGTATTAGAGGTACAACAGTTAAAACACAATAGACTTGGAAACATAATTATTATGGGTATAATAATTAGAATTCAGTTTTAATGCTCAGAAAGGCCATTGGTGTTTTTCTCCTTTAGCATTTCCAACATTATCATATTTTTCAAAATTGGAAAAAAAATTCAAAAGATAAACCAAAAAATTAAACCATTCATTGTCAACCAAATGAAGCCCTTGTTACCTTAAATACAATATGAATCTTTTAAGAAAGCATATAAAAATTGGTAGATACATGTTACCTCGATTTGTATAATTCATATCAAAGTAGACTTGCATCTTAATGGTGTCCAGGGATGGATTTTTACTGTCCAGTAGCCGACTCACACAAAGCTAGAAAAGAATACCCATGAATGCTTCTAGTTATAGTTTCTATAATGACCTGAAGTATTTTCTAAAGTTATTTTTTTAAATAAGGGAAACATCAAAATAATAGTTTTTAATACTTATCTACCAATAACCCCTTACTATTTTTTTTGAGGACTTCATGCTTTGTAATTCACCCAACTGATGATAGTTATTAAGTAATAAGTTATTTCCCAGAGTTAACCACTATCACCATACCCAGGTGGGTTGATAGTCCAGGTGAAGGCAAGAAACTTGACGTTTTGGGAAGTCTATACAGTCTGTGAGCAAATGTCCCATAAAGTATGTCTCCTGTTCAGAGCTTTTCTAGAGTTCCTCAGTCCTACTTAATCGAGCCTTAATCAACACTCCTTCGCTGATGCTGGAGGTCATATGCATTTTATAAAAAGCTGCCGCAGTTACCCTCCTCTGCTCACAAATTTCTCAGGCTCTGACTTCTAGTTTAAAATTTTCTCCTCTGGTCTGTTTTCTCCTATTTTTTTTCCCCCTGTCTGCTTTGCCCCTTTATATTAGATGATCAACCTGAATTTTTCTTTTCTTCTTTCCTCTCCTTTCCTCTCCACCCCCCAACTCCACTCTTTCCTTTCTCACTCTTTAGTCTTTATATTTGCAGTTGGCAAGCACAGCAGCAGCAGCATATGACCTCCCCCCACCTCCCCAGCACCAACCCTGGGTGGAGGGAGGAGAGAATGCAAGAGTGAGGACTGGACACTTCATCTTTATGAAACCTGTGCACCTGGATCCCTCCAAGCAGAGAAGAACTGTTCTAAACACGGAATTTAAAAAGACTACCTCATCCAGCTGATTTTTTGAAATATATATATATATGTAATATATTTTATTGATTATGCTATTATAGTTGTCCCAATATTCCCCTCTTTGCCCTCCCTCAGCTCAGTACCCACCTTCCCTCCAGCAATCCCATAGCTTAGTTCATGTCCATGGGTCCTGCATATAAGTTCTTTGGCTTCTCCATTTCCTATGTTATTCTTAATATCCCCCTGTCTATATCATTCCTACCTATTATGCTTCTTAATCCCTGCACCTTTTCCACCATTCTCCTCCTTCCCTCTCCCAGCTGATAACCCTCCAGATGATCTCCATATCTATGATTCTGTTTTCTGTTCTGCTTGCTTGCTTAGTTTGTTTTTTAAGTGCAGTTGTTGATAGTTGTAAATTTGTTGCCATTTTAATGTTCATAGTTTTAATCTTCTTTTTCTTAAATAAGTCCCTTTAATATATCATGTAATAATGGCTTGGTAATGATGAACTCCTTTAGCTTTACCTTGTCTGGAAAGCATTTTACTTGCCCTTCCATTCTAAATGATAGCTTTGCTGGAGAGAGTAATCCTGGTTGTAGTTCCTTGCTTTTCATCCCTTTGAATATTTCTTGCCTGCAAAGTTTCTTTTGAGAAATCAGCTGATAGTCTTATGGGAACTCCTTTGTAGATAACTCTCTGCTTTTATCTTGCTGCTTTTAAGATTCTCTTTGTATTTAACCTTTGGCATTTTGATTATGATGTGTCTTGGCGTGGAATATATATTTTTTATTTAAAATTTCTTTTTGCCCTGGCCAATGTGGCTCAGTTAGTTGGAGCATTGTCGCATAAACCAAAAGCTTGCCAGTTTGATCCCTGGTCAGGGCACATATCTAGGTTCCTGGTTCTATCCCCAGTTCAATCACCAATCAGGGTACATACAGGAGGCAACCAATCAATGTTTCTCACTCTCTAAAAGCAATGAGAAGTAATGTCCTCAGGTGAGGATAAAAAATTAATTAAAATTTTTTTCAATTACAGTTTACATTCAATATTAGCAAGTGATTTTTCATTGAGAAAAAAATACAACAAACTTTGTCATTTGAATTATGATATACATTGACAGTTAAAAGTATATTGAGCTTGATGCTTTCTAACTTAGTTGAATTAGAGGAAAAAATTAAAACTTTTTTTTTAACCCTCACCCAAGGATATTTTCACCGATTTTTTTTAGAGAGAAGAAGGGGGAGAGAGAGAGAAACATCAATTCAAGAGAGAAACATCAATTCCAAAGAGAAACATCCAAGGGCTGCTCCCCCTCCCCCCACACACACCCCGCCCCACCCCGGGACCAAACAATCAACCCAGGTAAGTGCCCTGACCAGGAATGAACTGGCAGCCCTTTGATGCACAGGGTGATGCTCTAACCAAATGAACCACCCACCACAGCAAAAAAACTCTTCTTGAGACATGAAAAGAAGAAAAATATGTCTGCCCCTACTTGATTCTCCTCCATGGATTTCCAATAAAACTTCTAATTGACTGCCAGTCATTACCCCTTTGCTAAGAATGGGTTTAAACCACATTTAAAATCGCCACAGAGAAACCCAGCTCTAGGGTGCCTTGAAGAATCATGGAATCTGTCCTTAGTGCATTATCATTGTAACAACATTATTCCCTGCTCAGGCCCCCAAAGCTCTTTCTGACCCCTCTAGCATCTGCAAAAACACCTGTGCTCCACTGTGTGAATTGCTGGTGGTGAGAGAAGATGGGGACGGTGAAAATTTTCTCTGTCATTTGTTAGAGCCCAGAAAATATTCATATACAAGTTTGGGAAAGCTTGCTTCAAGTCATCTGTGTAAAGAAGGGAATTAAAACCATTAAGCCCAGAACTTTTTTAAGTGTTGCATTTTTGCTCTGGTCACTGTCACCCACTTGGTTGGAAACTGAAAGGCTGCAGTTTCCATTCCTGGTCAGGACACATTCCTGGGCTGTGGGTTCACTCCCTGGTGGAGGTGCCTACAAGAGGTGAGGGATGGGCCCATACCAGAGGCAACCCATCTGATGTTTTTCACAATAATGTTTCTCTCTCTCTCCCTCCTTTTCCCTCTCTCTAAAATCAATAAGCATGTCCTCTAGAAAAGATTTTTAAAGTTGAATTTTTAGAAAATACATTTAGGAATACTTAGAAAATAAATATTTAAGCACCTAAATCCAATAAGTCAAACTTAAAACATACAAAAAATAATAATGTCAATTGGTCTTCAGGCACATCTATTTGTTTTCTACTAGTTACTTTTTCCTTTAAAATTGAAAAAAAATTACACCGAATCATTAATTATATGAATTTTAATTCAATACTATGTAACTTTACAGTATATGATGTCAGTTAATAATGTTCTGAATGTAACATTAGATTAATAACAAGGTGTCTCTAAAATACTGCAGCAGACACTGCTACCAGCCAGTATCCATACCACTTTTTCCTTACTAAAAAGGCCCCAATTTGGATTGGGGCAAAGATTTGCTCAAAAGAAGAAGAAGAAGAAGGAAGAAGAAGAAGAAGGAAGAAGAAGAAGAAGAAAGAAGAAGAGGAAGAAGAAGGAGGAGGGGGGAGGAGGGAGGAGGGAGGAGGGAGGAGGGAGGAGGGAGGAGGGAGGAGGGAGGAGGGAGGAGGGAGGAGGAGGAGGAGGAGGAGGAGGAGGAGGAGGAGGAGGAGGAGGAACCTCAAAACCAATATCCCAGGCTTACTTGAAATATTCTGGTCAATCAACATAAACAGATGGGAGAGATCCTGGGAGAGCTATTATTTTCCCAAAGGAAAGTAGAGACCAAATTGGCACACATATTTTGCTCTTTGTCCTCCCCCCTTACAGCTATCTCAAGGTGGAATAAGCTATCTTGTAACCCTGGAATGAAATCCACATTCATGATGGTGACTCAGGAAGCCAGGAAAAACAGCTTATGTACCTCCAGACTTTGTTTTAGGAGAAAATAAATAAATCCCTCATTTGTGTGCACCACCATTCGGTGGGTTTTTGTTTCATGGAGCTGAAGTCAATGATGGCTAACACACATACTATACTTAGATTGCAAATAAATATTTCAAAATTTGAGACTTATTGGATAATCACCTTAACAAGTTTCTGCACATCACTTTTTATGAGGGTTCTATCCATGTTAAAGCCATTACTTGGGTCCAGAACAACAGCTTTCACCTGAGAGTAGGAAAGAGTCCATTAAATAATTTTATTTTGTATTATTATGAAATTAATATGTTTCCAATTTTTTAAGCAACTGCCTCTGACAACTCAGGAGCTGATTATTCAGCTTTCTTATTACCCAGTTTATCAGTACCTTCATCAAATTTGAATATGGTGTTAGAAAAATTATATGGAGAAATTGGTTAAAAGCAATGGCTAGATTTTAGATTGGGAAACTATTTGAATATTTTACTGTTTTTATTGTATATTGTTAAATGAAAAGCAAAAACAGACCAAGGCTATGAGTAATTTTTACAAGTGAACAAAAACATTGTTATAAAAACTCTGACACAATACATTATTGGTGTTTCTAAAACTCATCAAGCCCTTCTAAATCAGTCTCTATAATTCTAGAATTGACATGTTTTAGAGACATTTTTTAAAGTAATTTTTGCTAACTTTCCCAATGATCTCAATATATTTTGAACTGAATAACATTTAGGAAAGCTTCACGGATTTTTAAGAGGAAATGGGCACCACTTAAAAACATTTTTTAATAAAGCAGCAATTCACAAAAATATTAATTCTTACCATAAAAGCAACCAGAGTTTCAGAAGGTATCTCTCCATGGGATGCACATTCTTGTCCTATTTCTCGAATGATATTCTTTATTACACTTTCTGCCTGAGTGGGAGGCATTCTGGCTAAACAAAACAATAATTGGGTTTTTAAAATATTATGTATACATTATTTTTCTTCTTTACATTTCTCTTTATATTTCATTTGTAAAGAGTCATACTATTACTTATTGACTTAAAAGTATTTATTAGCATGTAGGCCTCTCCTGTTTTTCATTAGTTAATTTGTTTTGTACTTATAAAAATGAAGGACTTTGTTGATGAAAGAGAAATTGGGATTTCAAATGACTGAGACATTTCCTCTTTATTTAAATGATGGTGATCACCAAAATAAATTATTATCATACTTTTAAATTTAAAAAAGGCTAAACAGTATGGGGGGAGAACTAATGAGAAACCCCACCCCAACCTGTGTAGGTGGCAGAGTACAACTTTAAAGAGGAAATGTTTATTCCCCCACATTTACAAAATGACCTTTCATAACTATAAGACTTTTGGAAAGCCTTATGTTTCTCAGATCTAAATTCTCTTTACTGCATATCCAAGCTGGAGTTCAAACTCAATTAAAAACATAAAAACCAAAATTGAAAACATATTATGAGAGTTATGCATTATGAGGAAAAAACAGACTCCTGGTTATTAATTCCATTTACTATAAGCCAGGAAAAGGTAGGTTTTAAAGGTTATGGAGTGTCCGGATTTTCTTGACTAGCAGTAACTGAGCACTGGGAAATTTAGCATGTAGAGAACAAAGGCAATCCCAGGATAAGGCTAACTCTCAGCATTATTAGTGTTCTGGTAAGGTAGCACTTGGCATTTGTCCAGTACAGCCAGATTGCCTGGGATCCATCGTGGCGAAGACTGAGTGCTATATATTTAGTAGTCAAAATAGAGTGTGGCAGACGCGCTTAAAATAGCAGCTTGTAACGAGTATTCCAAGATTAACCTCCCTTGTGCGCCTGCGTCTGTATGCGGGGCCACGGTTGACACCGCTCAGTACCCTCCCTCGCCCCACTCTCCGAAGCACTGAATTTCACGGGTTCTGGCCCTCGGGGGTGCGAGCGACGAGGAGCAGAGACAGGAAGGTGAGTCGGAGTCCTAACCTGCGGAGCTGGGTGCCTTTAGACGGAAGTGGCCACTTTTTCGGCTTTGCTGCAGCGCAGTGGGAGGAGTCCTGACTGACAGAACTCAACCGGGCTGGACGGGATCCTTCAGCTGCCGGGCCCTGCAGGCTGCCCTGCGCTCGCCTCTTCACATCTCGGGCTCAAGGACACAGAGACCCGACTGGGCTGACCTCCGCCAGAACCTAGAGCAAGAGCCGTTTTTATCCCTTTGTTCCCCGGAGCCTTCAGGGCAGCTGGGCACTCTTCGCTGCCGCAGCCTGTAACCATGGAGACCGAACGCTTAGCAATCAAGGGGGTGGGGCCAGGGTATGGGCGGAGCCAACCTTGTGAGTCTGTCGCCGAAGGATGAGCTGGAAGAATTTTGAAAACCAAACAAAAACACATCGGCCCAAATCCCAGGCTGAGAAAGGCAAGTTCACTACATTTCAAGGTTAAGGGTGTTAAACACAAGATTTCTTCTTTTTAAAAAATTTTTCAAAACAATTTTCGCAGTGGGAGACAGTGGTTTCTTGTGCACATTTACACGGCATCGACTGTGGCAGGGACGCGGCATCGCTTCTGGCAGAGGCCGCCCCGCCGGCGTTCATATTCATCATAACCAAACACAAGTTTCCTTAAACAATGGCATCAGATTGCTAGCGTGAGGACTTCAACGGGTTAAAAAAAAAGAGGGGCGTGGTCTGGTGGAGGCAGGAGCCAGTTACGAGAAGATGGGAAATTCGAGGGGTCCTGTCGTTGAGAAATGGAGTGCAAATGGAAGTATCTAGTTTAAAAAAGAAAAAAAAAAAAAAAAAAAGGTAAAACGGATTGCAGTTTAATTTCATGTCTTGTTATTAAAGGAAGTCTATAACAGGATGGTCCAAGATGGCAGAAGAGAAAACTGCACACTCAAGGGACACATGATATGGACATATCCCTGTCTGGAGTTGGGTTATTGAGTTTTTGCATTTTTAACAATAGTTTGTTAGGCCCACTTACTGACATGAAAGTATGAAACCAGATTAAACTAATATTAGAAGCAGAGCATCAACAAAATTTTGTTTTTAAACAGACTAGTGCCAGTAATTTTTCTCAAATTTCAAACAAATATACAGAATATACTTTTTTTCTTTTTTTTTATTATTATTTTTTTTATTTTGGTTTTTCAATTACAGTTGTCCCCTTTTCCCCTAATTTCTCTCCCCCACCCAACCCACCCCCTCTCCCGCAATCATATCCCTCCCTGTTGCCATGTCCATGAGTCTTTTATACAGTTTCTTTGACTAAACCCTTCCCTTACTTATCCCCCTTCTCTCCCTCTCCCCTCCCCGCTATTGACTGCTGTTCTGCTCTTTGTTCTATTTAGTTCCTTTGTTCGTGCTGTTCTTTAGTTTCCTGTATTAGGTGATATCATATGGTATTTTTCTTTCTTTGCCTGGCTTATTTCACTAAGCATAATTCTCTCTAGTTCCATCCATGTTGTTGCAAATGGCAGGAGTTCCTTCTTTCTTTCTGCTACATAGTATTCCATTGTGTAAATGTACCACAGTTTTTTGATCCACTCCTCTACAGATGGGCACTTAGGTTGTTTCCAGCACTTAGCTATTGTAAACAGTGCTGCAATGAACATAGGGGTGCATAAGTTCTTTTGAATTGGTGTTTCAAGATTCTTCGGGTATAATCCTAGTAGTGGAGTCGCTGGTTCAAAAGGCAGTTCCATTTTTAATCTTTTGAGGTAATTCCATACTGTTCTCCATAGTGGCTGCACCAGTCTGCATTCCCACCAACAGTGCGGTAGGGTTCCCGTTTCTCCACATCCTCGCCAGCACTTGTTGCTTGTTGATTTGTTGATGATGGCCATTCTGACCGGTGTAAAATGGTATCTCATTGTGGTTTTTATTTGCATCTCCCTGATGGCTAATGATGTTGAGCATTTTTTCATGTGTCTATGGACCTTCTGTATGTCCTCTTCGGAGAAGTGTTTGTTCAGGTTCTTTGACCATTTTTTAATTGGGTTGTTTGTTTTCTTAATGTTGAGTCGTATCAGCTCTTTATATATTTTGGAAATCAGTCCCCTGTCTGTGATGTCATTGGCAAGATGTTTTCCCATATGGTTGGTTTCCTTTTCATCTTGCTGATGTTTTCTTTTGCTGAGCAGAAACTCTTTAGTTTGATGTAATCCCATTTATTTATTTTTTCCTTTATTTCTCTTGCTTTAGGAGATGTATCCGTGAAGAGATTGTTACGTGAGATATCTGGACATTCCAAGATTACTAAAAGATGAGTCAACACAAAAATACATGTCATAGTGTAAAAGGATTTTATTTATTTTTCCCTTCAATAAAATGTCCCTGGAATATGAATGAAGCTTGTGCAAAAAATAGATGTTTAGAGTAGCAAGATATGTAATAGTAAAACATTAGAATTCTAAACACCTGATATTTAAGGAATGTGGCTAAAGAGATACTAGGCAGGCATTAAAAATAATGGAAACAAAAACCTTAAGTGTTTGTCTTATATTTTTAAAAAGTCAAATGCAAATGTTACATACAGTATCACTTCAACTATATTCAGATACACACATACATAGTATATAAAGGTGTATAAGTCAGTTTCCTGATATCATTAGCAGTGTTTAGTCATTATTTATTTTATTTATTTTTATTATTACTTCTCTGAGTGTGACCAAGTTATTTTTATACTTTTCTGTTATTTCTGGATCTTCTATATTGAGTATATATTATGATCTATAAAACAAAATAAAAAATAATGGAGAGGGACTAGCTATTTGTAGAGACTGAGCCTAGTTTAGAAACTAAATATGTAAGATAAAACCATGAAGCAAGTGATACAGAAAAATATTAACAGTGGTTATATCTGTGCAATAAGATCATGGCTGTTTTCTTCTTCATACTTTAAAATATCTAGCAAAATGTCTTTCATGAACATATATTACTTATAAAGTAAAATATTA
The DNA here is from genome assembly GCF_987537825.1 of Furipterus horrens. NCBI lineage: Eukaryota > Metazoa > Chordata > Mammalia > Chiroptera > Furipteridae > Furipterus > Furipterus horrens. Next base: position 131,350,463 of record NW_028327176.1, on the reverse strand, counting down.
AATAGTTTTAAAATGGACTAACAAAATAGAAACAGACTCATACAGAGAACAGACTGACAGCTGTCAGAAAGGAGGGAGATGGAGGCGGGGCTGAATGAAAGATTAAGAGATTAAGGGCAAAAAAAGAAAAGAAAGGCTCATAGGCACAAAAGTTTAAAAAATACGGAGCTTGTGCTTTTCATACTGTGTCTCTCTTGATCTCCATATGCTTCACAACAGTGAGCTCTTTAACAAAACAAACCCAGCCATTGTGTTATTCTTTGTAATATATGTAGTACACTATCAACTTTGAAACTTTGAAAGTAATAGAGTCTTGGAATTAGTTGACAATTCCTTTTCCAGTTTAACTCCTTCTCCACAAAAATGCTTTGATAATGGAGTGGAAAACTGAATTCTCAGAGTAAAGTGAGAAATTGTGGGACAAGCAAGACAGTACAAGCCACTCTCATTCTAGTTTCTCTTAGTATAAACATGAATTATTTTAAGTCTACTTCCGCATATCTTTTCAGTCAAGATCAGGAGATCATTTCTTAGTCATCTTTCTTAGAGAGATTCCTTTTTAGATGTTAGTTACATTGATACAGATATAAAGAGGCAGAAGAAAAGCAGATGGTTGAGTTTCCTGATGCAAAAATAGCAGAGCTTTGTAAGTTCATTAGTCTGACCCTTAAAAATCTACTTTTTCATATGATTATCAACCATATGTAAGTAAGATGACCACTGGACAAAAGCATTAATTCTCACACTCAGACCTGCCACCAATACTCCCCATATTATCTTCTTAGCACGTCTCATATCCATTCCTTTCCCTAATTACTGTGTTCTGACTGAGGCCTGTTGCTGGAATCTCTAAATGTTCCATCTGCTTCCAGTCTGCCCCACTCCCACATGCAAAGCTGATCATGTAACTCCCTATGTACAACCCTTGGAAGACTTCCCACTACCTCTAGGAAAAAAAATAAATCCATCCCCCTCGCATGAAATGCAAGTTCTTCCTTGATCTGGTTCTGTATCTCTAGACATGTACTGTGCAATATGGTAGCCACCAGCCACATAAGGCTATTTAAATTTAAATGAGTTAAAATTACATTAAATTTAAGATTCAATTCCTCATTGTACTAGATATGGCTATCGTACTGAATAGTTAAGATGTAGAACATTCCCATCATTTCAGAAAGTCCTTGGACACTTGTCTCACCCTTGCAGCACCTGACCTCAAACTTTCAAATAACTCACCTTTGAGGGTTCTGTGCTTTAGCTGAAGCAGCTTCCTTTAATTGCATTATTTGCCCTCCCCAACTGTGCCTTTCAAGATACAACCCAAATGTCACCCAATTAAGCGAAGTCTTGCCGAACCCCTCTCTCACAATCATACAACTGGTCACTGCCTCACTTGGGTCCCCATTGCACTCTCTGCAGACTTCCACCCTAGCACCCCCAACACTCCATGTCACCTATTGTTCAAGTGTGTTTCCCTTTACTGTGAGCTTGAGGGTGGAAGCAGGGACCCAGTCTTACCCATCTTTGTATTCCCAGCTCCTAGACTAATGCCTAACTTATGGTATATGCTAAATAACTATTTTTGTGAATGCATAAATATTACAAATAAATATTCATAAGGAAAGATTGCATCAGTCTTCAGAGACAGAGAACACCCCAATTTAAATTCTTCATTGACAGGTGAAAACAGTGAAGAAGAAACATATTTTCAATCAGGTCATCCATATACTGTACAGTCTCTCTTAAATCACAATCTTATACTAGACTCGAGTTCCACTTAAAGTTAATCCACAAGAGGCGTGACAGTTTGAGCAGATAATTGAGGTGATTTGATAGGTGCATTAAGGTGAGGCAGAATGAAGCAATTCTGGCTTCAGCAACTATTAGATACACACCCACAATATTAAAAGCACGAAAATGTGGCTAGCATTCAAATATTTATTAAGTGCCTAGGTTTAAAAATAGTTTATTGGGACGTTTTTTGTTATAGAAATAACACACACTCTGTATGGAAACTTTTGGGGAAAAGCTAATCACCTATTGTTTCATTAACAAAGGTTAATATTGTTAACATGTTTGTGTAATTTTTATTCTTATTCATGTATGTTTGTTTTACATTCTTATCATACTTTATGTTATCTTTTACACTTAACACTACAACACAAATCATTCAACATTTAATTATAGACTCTGTATACATTATTTTTAGTAGCTGTATAATATGCAATCAAGTGGCTATGTCATAATTTACTGGAGTATTCCACTTATTATTTATCATCTTTTCAAGTTTTCACCATTTTAAATAACACTGGGATAAATACCTTTGAGTCTAAAAGTTATTTGTATTGCATTTAATTTCTTCAGGAAAGATTTCCAGAAATGAAATGTCTGAGTCTTTTTTTTTTTTTAATGAATGAATAATCAATTGTTCTGGATCATTTAGTGATAACCCACATTTTCCCACTCTTCTGTAATACCACATAGTTCATTGATCGAATGTTCTTAAATAAATGGGTCAATTTTTAGGTTCTCTATTCTATTCTATTAGCCTATTGGGGAGGGGAGATGAAAGGGAGGAATGACTAAGTGGAACAAATACCACATTGTTTTAATTAAACTGTTTTTATAATAAGGCTATATCTCATAGGCATCGCCCCCTGCCTGATTCCTCTTTAGGAGTATCTTGGTGTTGTGTAACAGATTAAAGAAGACCTCTGTATATTGGCCCCTGTGTTTTTTACTTCTTCACAATATGTTGGACTGTTAGCTCAAAGCCAGCCAGTGCCAAATTCAAAATCTTACACATCCAATTGCCTTATGTATCACCCAAATAAGAACTTTTTAGCCATTTAGATCCTGCCTTCTTTTCATAACTCACAAATCTACATCCAACATCTGCTAGCCATATACAAGACACCTTGCAGCTGTAACAGACCCCCAAATCATTGCTGCCTGTTTTAGTCACCTTGCACTGCTATAACAAAATACCATAGGATGGGAAGCTTAAACAACGGGCATTGATTTCTCACAGTTCTGGAGGATGGGAGTCCAAGATCAAGGCGCTGAGAGATCAGTCTGGAGAGAGCTGTCTCCTTGGTTTTCAGATGGCCACTTTCTCACTGTGTCCTCATATGGCATGGGGTGGAGGATTGGGGAGGTAGGTGGGCTGGAGGTAGGAGATGGAAGAGAGATCTCTGGTGTCTTTTATTATAAGAGCACTAATTCCATCACAGGGCCTTTATACTCATGACCTCATCTAAACACCTTCCAAAGGTTCCACCTCCTAATATCAACATATGCATTGGGGTGGAGGCCGAAGGAGGGGATACCCACAAATATTCAGTCTATAACACTGCCCTTCAGACCTCTGGCCAGCGACTTCCTACCTTGCTACTGAGGGATATCACCTAGACTTGCAAACCCTTCTCTGATTTCACTCTGCCCTGGACTTCCTTTGGTTCCTTTTTTATTCTTGGTACTTTGCTCTTCCATATGAATTTTAGGATCATCTTTTCAAGTCCCAGAAAACAAACTGCTGGAATAGTTTTGAAACTGTTTTGAGTCTATAGATCAATTTGGGGAGCACTGGAATATTTAAATCTTTTAAGCCTTAAAATTTTCATGTCACTGAACATAATATGTCTCATACATTAGGCATTCCTTATTGTTTTCCAATAAAGTTCTATAATTTTATTCATAGAAGGCTTGAACATCTTTTATGATATCCTGATAGTCTGTGGCCAGTATGTAGATATGCGATTGATTTTTGTGTGTGTTGATTTCTGTATCCAGCAAACTTGCTAAACTCTCTTATTAATTCTACTAATAATTTATCTGTGGATTCTTTTGGATTTTCAAAGTGTACAATGATCTCATATGCCATGTAGCCAAAAGTCACAAGCACTCTGCCTGAGGGGCCTGCAAGTGGGCCCCCCCTACCCAGGTGTCTTGTGATCTCAGCCTGCAAGAACTTGCAAGCGAGTCTTGCTGACGCCAGCAGCTGCACGCGGCTCCTGGTAACTGAGTCACGGAAGCAAGGGAACAAAGAGGGCTGAAGACCTAAGCTTATTTCCCATAGTGATAACATCGGATGTGGTGCAGACCCTTGGACACTTACCCACACACAATTCCTGGGGTCCGGTTTACAAGTCTGTAGAAATAAAGAAACTTGAAAATTAGTGTCTCCTCTCACATTGCGACTATATTGGGTTTGGGACAGACCCTTGGACTTTTTGTGATTTACCGCTTTGCTCTATAGCCCTATAGGTTAATGTTTGTCCCTCTTAGTGGGATCCTGTAAGCTTTTTAGCTTTGTAGCCCTATAGGTTAATGTTTATCACTCTTAACGGAATCACGTAAGCTTGTTAGCTCTGTAGCTCTGTAGGTTCATGTATATCCTTTTTAATGGAAAGAATGTTTGTTACCATGTAATCCCTTTTAGTTTCTGTTTAAGTTTTACTTTAAAAAAATCTTTTCTGTAACTCAATAAAAGGAATGGTTGGGCTGTGGACAATCACTGGTCACCAGAGCGAGTGACAGCCCTCCGTTCGTTGGTGGCCACACATCCTGCTTGCTGGACTTAATCTCAGCGTCTCTGTCCCTCAAACACTCAACCAACAATGCCAATAAGGATTGTTTTATTTTTTTTCCTTTCTTATCCATCATCATAAGGTATGTCAGCTTTTCTGATTGGCTTCTTTCACTTAACAATGTGCATTTCAGTTGCTTCCATGTATTTTCCTGGCTTGATAGCAAGACTTCTTTTTAGCAGTGAATAATATTCCATTGTCTGGATATACCACAGTTTGTCCATTTACTTCCTGAAGGACATCTTTGTTGCTTCCAAGTATTAGTAATTATGAACAAAGCTGCTATAAACATTTGTGTGATGCTTTTTATGTAGATATGTTGTCTACTTTTTAGACAAATACTAAGGAGTGCCATTGTTGAATTTAATTGTAAGAGTATGTTTAGTTTTGTTTAAAAAAAAACCACCAAGCTGTCTTGCAAGGAGGCTCTGCCATCTTGCATTATTACCAGCAATGAATAAGAATTTCATTTGCTTCGCATCTTGATTGTATTTTGGTGTTATCAATGTTTACATTTTGGTCAATTTAGGTGTGTAGTGGTATCTCATTGTTGCTTTAATTTTGCAATTCCTTGATGACATATCATGTTACACACCTTTTCAAATGCTGTTTGCCATCTATGTATCTTCTTTGGCCCAGATTTGCTTCATTTGTGAATGTTCTCCAGCAGTACCCCAGAATAGAGGACCCTAGCAAAGTCCAAGTTAAGTGAAGAAATGGTCTGGGACCATGGGCCAGGAGGACCGGGAGATAACTGAGTTTACCAACTGTGGGTTTCAGAAGGTTAACTTGGTGGAAAGAGAGACTAATACTATTACTTCTGATACTGAGTGAGGTGCAGCCAAGGTCTGTGGAGTCTAAATCTCAAGGAATGGTGAAAGGAAAGGTTCCTGATGGGCCATCAGTGCTGTTACTAAAATTGTACTGTAATGTTGGAATGGTTAGAAGTTGGAATTTATGCTGTCTTCAGCATGTACGAATGAGGTGCTATTAAAGCTGAATGGCAATCTCCTTGAGAGAATTAGAGGGGAGAGGTACTGCCAGCTGTCTGACCTTCATTCCCAGAAAGAACAATATGATTGTTATCCTGAAAGCAAGCATAGCTCCTAAGAAGGAGGAAATTTCCCCTTCCCGCATTAATGTCACCTTTCATAAAAAGATCAATGCAAACAAAAAAATTGCTTCCAAATTCATCCCCAATGATATACAATATGTAACAAATACTAAAATTACTTATAAGATTCTTATGTTGACCAGTGTCACTTTTCTTACATATATGTAAGGGAGCCACCTGCTGTCAAAAAAGGATCCTACAGCTACAAATTCTCCCTGAACCACTCCCCCTCACCTTTTCCCCCCAACTACATACCTGTATAAGCTTAGTTTCAATAATTACAACAGGAATTTTGTAGAATTCAAGAAGCTGACATAAAATAACTTTTAGGGAGAAGTAACTCACAATACCCTGTCTCTTTTGCAAGGTAGAAAATACTCATTCAGCACTTATATCTGTTAATTACACATTGCAATTCTGGCATGCTGGGATTAATAAGACAGTTTGTAAAAACAAATGTTCCTGCCTATTTCCTTCTTAATGTTTTTGGTAATTCCAGTCTTTCCTGAACTTGTCTTTGCCTGTCCCAAGAGCCTACCCAACCTGCCATGTCAGCTCAAGGCTCATCTCCTCCATGAAGATTCTCACTGCTCCAGCACACAGTGACCTCCCCTGCTTGCTGCCTCCACCCCCACCCCAACACACCACCGCGTTGGCACTTCATCAAACATGCACTGCTTCATGGTGATATAAACCACAAGCTAAATGGACCATATGTCAGCACTCTTATAAGCACTTTACTTTCATTAACTTAGTTCTCATATTAGCCCTATGAGGTAGTTACTATTGTATTTTCCATCTTGCAAAAGAGGAAATTGAGGTCTAGAGAGGTTAAAAAAATACTTGCCCAAAGTCACCAAGGCTTATAAGCAGTGGAGCCATGATTGAATCCATGCATGCACCTGCCTTTCCAACCTGTTTGTAAGCACCTAGAGGAAAGAACTGTGTTGTGAAATGCTTTGGAGTTCTCACAGTGCCTGACCTGGTGCTAGTATCTTAAGGGCTGACGTTTACAAGTTTTCTAAAGTTTACTAACTTTCTGTGAAGTAAAAGATCCCAGGAAGAGGGCCATTTTTCCCATTAATCAGGCTGATGTAAAAAAAGAAAAGAAAAAGGTCTGGCATGATACTAAGGTCATAATAGGGAACCTGTATTGGTACTGAGAAGATACTATGAGCCTGGCACTGCGCTGTTTTTATATATTATTTAATCCTTTTGAAAGGTCATTTCAGAGAGATACTATCATCCATATGTTATCAATGAGGAAACTGAAGCACAGGGCAATGAAGTAACTTGCTGAATGTCACTCAGACTCATAGCCTGATCTCTATACTATCATCTCGCACTTCCTGTGTAAGAATACTTATCTGCAAAGGGATTTAGGAATTGTGGAGAATACTGTATACAGTGAGGAAGATGGTCTTTCCCCTAAAACACCGACTCCTAGTCTTGTAAGAGTGGTGCAGGCAGGACAGTCCCCTGGGGTTCCATTGCTTACTGCTGCCAGCACTGAGCTGGTCTCAGGGGGACACTGACTGCCCTTTAACATCTCCGCTTTTACTGCCTTGCTTAAAAACCCAACTGCCCTGAAGCAAGGATGGAACATTTAAATCAGAATTTATCAAAGTCAGGGGTAAAAAAAAAAAAAACAAAGAAAAAGTATAACAACGAGCCCCATAATACGGTTACAAGATGTGGTCGGTGCTTCAAGGCTGGAACAAAATAGTGACTCTTGACCATCCTTCCTATAGAGGCTCCATTCTTCAGTTTACCCCATCAGAGCACTCACCTGACATCTTTCCTTTTAGTGTCTGGGCCCAGGCGGGGTGGAACGTCCCCGTGGTGTGAGGCAGAATTCCGAATTCTGCTTCTTGTCTGAGGGCCTGCCTCTTCCACAGACAATTGACATTGGACATGAGTGCTCTCTTGGGGAATTGCCTGCCCTCCAGCCACTTTCTCCAGGAATGACACCTGTTCTTAAGGCTCAACAAGGTAACGAAATAAGCCTAAGAGCTGTATGAGATAGTTGCATGTACAGTAGTAGGTGGCCACAAACCAACTCTTTTGGTCATGAGTACCAAGAGCCAAAAGGCATTCTCACCCCAGGATGCCCAAGATATTAGAGAAACTAACAAGATGAATGATCTCCAGGCCGGAGCACAGCCCAGCACTACCGTATGCACATGCGGTTTGTAACAGGAAGCTCAAAGGCAGGTGGAAGAAGGAAACAGGGAAGACAGAAGGAGAGAAGAAGATGGAGAAAAAGGAAAAGCAAATTGATAATCAATGGAGATAACAGACAAGAAGGCATTTTGAAAAGTAGAATGTCTGTGCAGTAAATTACATATCTATGAAGAAGGCCTTTGCTGAAAGTAGGCAGTTTCTAAGATCATTATCTATTCTTTGACCATTGAGAAATGATCATCCTGTGAAACATTACCTAAATATAACCCTTAGGTTATCTTCATTCTTGGAATTAGAGAGCAGCAAGAGGTATCCAGCTCAGAACTTCAGAGACAGTGTCAGTGGTAAAAGAAAAGAGGGAGCTGTCAGCATAGGGAAGGAAACAAATGAAGGAATATTCTGAAGCTTCCCCCTAGCTGTGTACCTGAATATTACCCACCCTGGGTCTCACTGGTAGGAACCCTTTCTGCCTCCATCAAACTCATTCCTTCTTCTCCATCTTTCTCATCCTGTCCTCTCTGTTTCCTTCTTCCATCTCCCTTCCCCTACTTCAACCTGACTCTCCTTCTTCACTTGAGAAGGAAAAAAATAAATAGGACTTTACTACTTGCAAAGCTCTTTCACATGCATTATTTTGTTAATCCTTAGGTCCTCTCAGAACCCCATTAGTGCCCTGGCCAGTGTGACTCATTTGGTTGGAGCATTGTTCTGGAAACAGAAGGATCGCAGGTATGAGAGGCAACCGATTAATGTTTCTCTCACATCAATGTTTCACCCCACTCCCTTCCCCCTTCTCTAAAATCAATAAGCACATCCTCAGGTGAGAATAAAAAAAAAAATTTAAACCCATTAGTATACAGTGTTCCAAATTACAGAAATGGATAATGATAGCAGAAAACTTTTATTCTATTTTAGATTTCTGAATAGGCAAGCATCTCTTTACTAAACAGAAGAGCTACCTGCATCATGAATTTGCAGTATCTCTTGGTTGACTTAGTTTTTTATTTTCTGATTTTACTGTGGACACCTTGTTCTGTGGACACTGTAAATCCATTTTAAAGATGCTCATGATCATGCTATTGCCTAGCAAATAAATTCCTACTTTAAATCTCTAGCATGGTGTTGGAGAGTCTCCATAATGAACTCCAACCTCTCTTTCCAGCCTTATTTCTCAGGACTCCCCTTTATGTACCATACCAGGTTACACGTTCCTGACTGTGCTCACCCTCATAAATTTCTCTCTGCTTAAATTATCCTATCTTCTTCTTAACAAACCTACCAATAGGATTGGATGGGTCCTTCAAGGCTCAGATCAAAACTAGCCATTACATTTCTCTGAATTCCCACACTGTTTTGGTAATGCCTCCACTGGGGCACTCCCCAGATTTGGCATTGTACTGTTATTATTATTGTTTATGAATCCTTCATGTCCCACCACTGGCTGACATAACGCTCTAGTCCCCATAAGCCTAGCACAGCGACTGCACACTAGAGGTTTTCCATGACCAAAATGACCGTCTGCAGCCTAGATTTTCTATTTAGGTCTGAAAGAATTCCATTTAAAAATATTTTCATTTATAGTTTTATTCCATTTAGGAGTAAAATCATTTTCCTTATTTGGCACCAGATTTTACCTTAGCATGCATAACATAATGATCAGCATGCTATGGCTAGGTGTCTTTCTAAACCTAATTCTGGGAAAAATGAAAAACGTCTGCCATAGGCATTGATACAAGCACAGCAATGGCACAAGGACTAGGCACACAAGACTGTGGACCAGATGCTGGTCTTTAAGATGGCTTCAGGTTTTGCAAAACTATTGCATGACCTCAAGGTTGGCTTTAGTTCAAATTCCAGTAATCCACCACACTCCAAATTATTTATTTCTCTGAAATGGGTCATAAAAATGTGACAATAACAGCCTGAGAAGAATTACATTTGAATCCATTTATAATTACAAAAGGATATGGTTAATGATACTTTTTGAAAGTGCCCATCTCTACAGAGAAAGTAGAAATAGGTGATATAATCATTTATTTAAAGATGTAATTGGTCCTTTATTAAGGTTTTAAAGACACCTGATCCACTAATGTCTTCAAGTTTCTGCCAAGGCAACATTATAATGATCATAGATGGTCCTTTGGGAGATGGATATCACTTACTCAGGAAGAAAAAAGCAGTCTATTTTCAGCTCATATTTCTTAGCAACAGAGAATAATTTTGTTTAAATTCAAAAACCATTTCTTTTAAGCACTACTGTTTTTTCCCCTTTTAAAATTCAGCAACTTGTTCCCAAACCTGAACTTTTTTAGATTACCTTTTAAAGATTTTATAACCTATCTTTATGACCTTTTCTAAAATGATAATCCCTGTTTTTTTTTTCAGTCCTAGGACTCTTTATGTTTAAATAGAAATAAATGTTTATGGTGGCAGAAATACTAAATTGAGATTACATAAAAGACAGACCAGTGAAGGAAGCTAGGTGGCCTCTGCCCTGGGGTTATGGAGGGAAACCTGTGCAGGTGTGTCCATGATGGAGCAGAGTGGCAGTTACCCTTCCTGGCTCCTCACCTACTCCCTCTGCAGAAAACCTCACGTACCCCTGATAGTCCTACTTAAACCTATGCGTGAATGTAAGAATTTCTAAAACAGGGTCCCTGAAGCTAGCCTCTGTGATAAAATAGGGTCATGTGTTCAATAATATCCTCAAGCTGAGTTTCTGGTCTAGGGAAGAGATGACTTCTAGGTTAAATCTTCAGAAATATGGCTTGTGAGAAAAAAGTTGGTTAATTTTTTTTAATTCAATAAAACCATGCTTAAGGGCCTCCTTCCCCTCTTCAGCTGTTACCTTTCAACATCCATAGCCCTCCCTGACCCCTCTCAATTCTTGCCCTGCTCCTGGCACAACCAAACAGTTATGTGCACATTTAAGTTTTATCACAGTCTGAGGGGCATTTTTGGTGACAACCATGTATTTAAAGAAATTCAGAAACTCATTAAGGCAGTTGGCTAGAGATTTAAAACACCCAACTATTTCTCCTACATGCCCATATCATCACTTACTGTTTTGTTTTGTTTTTTAAAGATTTTATTTATTTGCTTATTTTTAGAGAGGAGAAGGGAGAGAGAAAGAGAGGGAGAGAAACAGCAATGTGTGGTTGCCTCTTGTGCGCCCCCAGCTGGGAACCTGGAGGGCAACCCAGGCAGGTGCCCTGACTGGGAATCGAACTGGCATTCCTTTGTTTTGCAGGCTGGTACTCAATCCACTGAGCCACACCAGCCAGGGTGTCACTTACTGTTTTTATCTGTGAAGTAGATTTGTGTTTGCAAGGCTGGTCAGTTTCTCTGAGGCACTCTGTCTGTAATTCCTGTAGCTGTACATCAGGTAGTGGGACCTGACAGAGAATGCAGGTAACTAGCTTTCTTATTCCTAAGGCACGATGCTTGCTTATTTACTTATTTATATATATATGTTTAGTATATTTTATCGATTATGCTATTATAGTTGTTCCTATTTCTTTTTCCTTTGCTCCCCTCCATCCATTTATTCCCTTTTCCTTCCAGCAATCCCATCCCCCTTAGTTCATGTCCATGGGTCATGCATATAAGTTATTTGACTTCACCCTTTCCTATACTATTCTTAACTTCCTCCTGTCTATTTTGTTCCTACTGATTATGCCTCTTAATCCCTGCACCAGTTCCCTATTTCTTCTTCTTCATGATGCTTGTTTAAGCAAAAAATTATTTAAATAAAATATTATGTACATAATACAAGAAAAGTTCTTAAATATGTAAAAATATCAGTGGGTAAAGATAATGAGTCCATTATCCTATGATGACTGGATGCAAATTACTGTCTTTTGGTAATTGATCCAAGGAGCCCAGGAAGTCATAGTAATACAAAAGGGCATCTTTTATGCTCAATGTCACTAATTCATCAGAGAAATGCAAATTAACACCACAATGAGATATTATCTCATACCTGTCAGAATGGCCATCATCAATAAATCAACAAACAACACATATTGAAGAGGATGTGCAGAAAAGGGAGCCCTTGTGCACTGTTGGTGGGAGTACAGATTGCTGCAGTCACTGTTGAAAACAGCATGGAGGTTCCTAAAAAAATTAAAACAAGATCTGCCTTATGATCCAGTGATTCCATTTCTGGGTATATATCTGAAGAAACCTAAAACATGAATTCAGAAGAATATATGCACCCTTATGCTCATTGCAACATTATTTACAATAGCCAAGTGCCCAACAATAGATGAGCTGGAAAAAAAAAACCACCTAGTGGTACATATAAACAATGAAACGTTACTGTACTATAAAAAAGAAGGAAATCTTACCATTTGCAACAGCATACATGGACCTAGAGGGTATTATGCTGAATAAAATAAGTCAGACAGAGGAAGACATGTACCATGTGATTTCACTTTTTATGTGGAATCTAAAGAGCAAAATAAATGAACAAACAAAATAGAAACAGACTTATAAATACAGAGATCAGACTGATGGGTGCCAGAGTAGAGGGTGGTTAGGAGGGCAGTGAAAAAGGTGGAGGCATTAAGAACTACAGATTGGTAGTCACAAAATAGTCATGGGGATGTCAAGTACAGCACAGGGAATACAGTAAATAATATTGTAATAACTATGTAGAGTGCCAGGTGGGCACTTGAAACATCAAGGGAATCACTTTGTAAAGTATAGGATTGTCTAGCCACTATGCTGTACACCTGAAACTCATATAAAATAATATTGAATTTAAAATGTAATTGAAAAATAAGAAATTTAAAATACCAAAAGGCATCTTTTAATTTCAGTTAATTATATCATCATCTGCTGTAACTCTTTTACCTGTTATTTGGAAACAATTAAAGGATATAAAATTATCTTTATTAATTATCTATAAATTAAAGAATGAATGAATGCAAAAAATGAGTAATATTTCTTGGAATTTTCTTAATAATAGACTCTGCATATTATTATATTGCAAGATCAAGATGGGTTGCATAATAAAATCAGATACACACCTGGGGTAAACTGAGATACCAAATACTGACTGTTGGGCAAGAAGTCTTTTCAAGATACCAGTCCCCTTATGATGATCACCACAGGAGGCAGATAAAAGGGCTGGAGACAAGACATGAGGAGTGACTTGGACATACCCCTTTGAGAGTAGCATTCTTCCTGAGAAGCTCACCTAAATTCCTCAGCAATAGAACAATGGGGTTTATTCCTATAACTCTTTAATTATTTTGGGGATGCTCCCTGGCCAAAGTCCACTGAGTGTAACTGTAACCAGAAAGTAAGAAGCAAGACCATGACCTTCTTGGGCTCCTTGGAATGGGTGGCTGCATTTGGTTGGAGTGTCTTGTGTCTTCCCGAGGCCTTTCCCAGAGAGGCTGGACTTCTGCTTGGATTCCAAAGAACCCAGAGGTGGTATTTTGTCAGGAAGGAATCTGTTGGCCTGAACCAATGAGAAAAACAACTATCTACCCTTGGTCACCTGACATCCTTGAAAAGAACAAAACCATCTGAAGACTTTACTGAAAATAAAATTTGTATCAAGCAGTTCCTTCACTAATGTGGACAGGATTTAGTTCTAAGCAAAAATACCCATTGGGTTAGGAAGCAAGTGATAGTAAATATTAACACCTGCCAGTACAGCATAATGTGAATTAGGAAATGGAGCTATGAGCACATTACTTGACAATATTATGACACATGGACTCATTATCTTTTTATCCATGTAGATGACTTTTCTAATAGTAAGGACTGCACCTGTTTCATGTACCAAGAATGCAAGCATCTAACACGGTACCTGATATACAGTGCTTTGCTTCCTGATGCATGTTATAATTAATATCCTATACACCTCTATGATATCTAGAGATGTAGATTCTCTAGACTAGATTGGTAGAGATTCTAGAGTTATGTAGATTTCTAGTTGAAAATAGAAATCAATCTAATTAAATAATTCTTTTATGTAATTAAATGATACCCCTTCAAATGAGCAAATGATACCAATAGCCCTCTTTGGGAACACTGAGTTGGGGTGAGGGGATGAGAAATACTTGTGCAGCATAGAGTATTATGTCAAAAATATTACCCAGCCCTGGAGTTTGTTATGGGTCCTCAACAGAGAGTCTTCTCTGGTCTTAAAGTTCAGAGGTGGGAAATAGACACCCAAGGCAGGTAAGATAGAAAGAGTGCTGTGAGAAATAGGAAATATCATATATGGTTAAAAGTAAAGCAAGGTAGACTAACAGAATTAGCACGTGTGGGTGAGCTTCTCGATCTCTCCTAGTGATATTATGCATCTGTTTCCTAGCCCACAGGTCTATTTCCTCTAAAAACAAGATCCTTTCCTTGGTACAATGACTTTCAAAAATTAAACTGCAGGAATCTCTTAGGGTCTTCAGATTAAGTTCCCAGAAGGCCTCCTCTAGGAATTAACATAGCTTCATAAATATCAGAAACCATTGGAACAGATAGTGTTTAAGACAACTAAGAAAAACACATTCTTTAAGGCCTTCTTAAAGTAACCCTCCAAAATATTTACAACTTTAATAACTTATATGGAACATAGTATCTAAGGTGTATATAATGGTTTCTCTAGGTATTGTACTAAAAGTCTCAAGTCAACTTATACTAAAATTTGGTTCACTTAAGGAATCTTTCATTTTGAAAATAGCCCGATTAAGTCTTAATCAAATTTCACTAGAAAACTTTGGAGTAAGGATCCCATTGGGATTTCAAAAATATACCCCACTTTCAATTTTTACTTTATTTTGGAATTTTCACCTTTGAACTAAAAACAATTGATTTCCAGAACCCCCAGGGGCAGTCTGTCCTTGACATTTGAATGGTGGGAGGGAGCTGCAGGGTACACCCCTCCATAAATTCACCTCTGGGCTTGGCATGGAATTGTTCATCAAGCATATTCAGGGAAGATTGTCCAGTTCTACTCCCCTTCATTCTTGGCTCCCAGCCCATGTTCACTGGAAGAGTTAGGATTCTTCACAATCAGAATTGCCCACCTGCAATTCCAATGTATTTTGGAAGAAGTGCATCCTTGACACCTACTTGACGTTTATATAATAACTAAATTAGGCCAAAGTGCTGTAGTTGTGAAAAACACATGGGCTCAAACAATTCTGTGATCTTCAGCAAGTGATTTTACTTACCCGTTTCCTCGTTTTCCAAATGGAGGTAATAGTAAATACCTTACAGAGATGCTGTGATAGTTCAATTAGGACAAGGTTTAGTGAGGAACCTAAAACAATATCTGATATATAGCAGATACTCAATAAGTGGTCAATATGATATTTTCCATTTAAAAAAATATCCATTAGAATCATCCTTATCAGTGCCAAAGAAACAAGAGACTGTAGAGAGGCCCATAGAATGCAATGATGGAAAAATGAGTGAGGTCTCGTTTTTGGTCTACTATTAACTTTTTCTGCTCCGTAGGGCAAATTATCCAGTCATTTTGAATTTTAATTCCCAGGAGTATATTATCTAGGAGACATTCAAACTAGAAAAAAACTGTGGGTTGGGATGATCAAATCAAGATAAAGGATCTGGGTAAGATCAAAGGTGATGTTTCTACTTCTGGCCAAGATGGAGGCCTAGAGAGACATGCTGGGTCTCCCTCCACAACTAAGAAGGAATACAACTATCTCAAAACTAGAGACACCCAGAAGTTCCAAAAAATCAAGCTGCATGGAAGTCCAACAAACATAGATATAAAGAAGAAATACTCATCTAGACAGGTAGGAGGAGCAGAGCCTGGGCAGAGAGGACACAGTGTGGTGGCTGCGCTGGCAGAGGCCCTGGCAAGCCAGAGGAAAGTGCAGTCATATATTTTAAAAGTGGGGAGGGACACCTGGGGAGCATTCCCAGCTCCTGACCAGACCCTGCAGCTCATGTTCCCAGCACCAGGGAAAATCAAGCCTCATTGCTTCTGACTGTGCAAACCAGTGGGGGTTGGAGTGGAGGCAGAAACTGCAGATCTCAGCAGAGTCCACTTGTTTAAAGGGCCCCCATGGTCCTAGAACCTCCACAGACCCACCCATTCTGGAAATGACAACCAGGGCAACAGCTAGAGAGGCGCCAGTCCCGTACAGAAGTGGGAGAAGTGCCTGGAAAAGGGGCAAGTGCTGAGCAAGTGGCATTGTTCCCTCTCTGACCTCTCCCCCACATACAGTGCCACAACATGGTGAAACTGGTCACCCTCTACTGATGTATATCTAAAGCTCTGCCCCTTACAATGTACCTAAGACACAGAGGCAAACAAACACAGGAACCTGTCAAGATCAGGGGACAGAGAAGTATGGTCCAAAAGGGGAAACGAATCAAGGTTCCAGTGGGAGAACTAAGCGACGAAAAGATAGCCAACCTAACAGATGAGGAGATAGACAACCTAACAGACTCAGAATACAAAACACTGGTGATAAAGATGCTCACAGGTTTGACAGATATGATTGAGTATGGCAAACACATAAGGGAAGAGGTGAAGGCTATGCTAAGTGAAATAAAGGAAAATCCACACAAAACCACTGGTGAAGGAAAGAAAACCGGGGTTCAAATCAATGATTTGGAATATAAGGAAGAAAAAAATGGTCAACCAATACAGAATGAGGAAACAAGAGTTGAACAAAAATGAGGAGAGGCTTAGGAACCTCTGGGACAGTGTTAAACATGCCAACATCCGAATCATAGGGGTGCCAGAAGGCGAAGAGGAAGAGCAAGAAATTGAAAACTTATGTGAGAAAATAATGAAGGAAAACTTCCCAAATTTGGTGAAGGAAATATACATACAAGTCCAGGAAGCACAGAGAGTCCCAAACAAGCTAGACTCAAAGAGAACCACACCAAGACACATCATAATCAAAATGCCAAAGGTTAAAGATAAAGAGAGAATCTTAAAAGCAGAAAGAGAAAAGCAGAGAGTTACCTACAGTGGAGTGCCTATAAGACTATCAGCTGATTTCTCAAAAGAAACTTTGCAGGCAAAAAGGCACTGGCAAGAACAATTCAATGTGATGAAAAGCAAGGACCTACAACCAAGACTACTCTATCCAGCAAAGCTATCATTTAGAATGGAAGGGCAGATGAAGTGCTTCCCAGACAAGGTAAAGCTAAAAGAGTTCATTATCACCAAGTCGTTATTATATGAAATGTTAAAGGGATTTATTTAAGAAAAAGAAGATCAAAACTATGAACACTAAAATGACAACAAACTCACAACTATCAACAACTGAATCTAAAAAATAAAAGTGAAATCCAACTAAGTAAACCGGAATAGGAACAGAATTGTAGGTATGGGGATGATTTGGAGGGTTATCAGCTGGGAGGGGGAAGGGGGAGAAATGGGGATATGGTGCAGGGAGTAAGAAGCGTAATTGTTTGGTACAATATAGACAGTGGGAAGTTAAGAATAATATAGGAAAGGGTGAAGCCAAAGAACTTATATGCAGAACCCATGGACATAAACTAAGGGGGGTGGGATTGCTGGGGGAAGGTGGGTACTGGGCAGAGGGGAGAAAAGGGGAAAATATTGGGACTACTGTAACACCATAATCAGTAAAATATACTTTTTTAAAAAGAAGAAAAAAAGATGATGTTTTTTTAATTTGGCCTTGGGAGAAATAAAGCTGAGTAATAACAAGAGCTCTGAAAAAAGACCCTCCCCCATAGTGAGTGCTGACTCCAGGCCATAAGGTGAGTGGCAAATGGAGTTCTTGGGTCAGGTCAGTCTGTCCTGGTAGGATCCCCTGTAATCACCCGTATGACATGAGGGGTGATTATCGGTTTGAAGGAGTGGGTAAGAGAATCCTCTGGTGAGCAGTGAGCCCTCCTGGGGGTAAAGCTGGGATGAGGACAGTAATAAGATTTCTAACTCTCAAAAGCATCCAGATTACTTTTAAGCATTTAACTTATTTATTTTTAGAGAGAGGGGAAGGGAGGGAGAAAGAGAGGGAGGAGAAACATTGATGTGAGAGAGAAACATTGTACATGCCCCGACCAGTGACTGAACCTGTAACCCAGGCATGTGCTCTGACCAGGAATCAAACCTGTGACCTATGATGCCCAACTGAGCCACACTGGTCAGGGCTCAAGTAACTTTTAAAACCTTGTGGACACTGTTGGTTGGAATTGAGGCTGGAGTATGAACAAAGAAAATATTAAAATGAAGGATCATGTAATTTCTTCCCATCTAGCCAAAGACTGAGAAGTTAGGTTCTTTTTTCCAAACCAAAAATAAGTTGTTTGTTTTCTTTTCATGTTATTCTCTGTCACTAAGGCCAAAGAAGACACGTTTAACTGTGACCATAAAGACAATTTCCTTCAGAAGACAGTTTTATTCTGCTCCCCTATGGAGGGTGACTCCAGTAACTCAGATACCACAATCCTAGGTACAACTTTCTTTTAATTCTGGAAGACACACAAAAGATGTGTGACATAGCACAGACCACATTCTTCCATTTCTCATCACAGAATCTGTAGACACATACTTGCAGAGTCAACAAACCAGCCACCAAGGCCTTCATGTTCAGGCTGAAGAAGTTGAAGACTCACTTTCTAGGTTTGAAACTGGCTCTGCCCCTTAGTAGCTTTGAGAAAGTAACTGGTTTGTGCCTGTGTTAATTCCTGCCTTTCACAAATTGCTGTGAAAATGAATGAGTCCACTTGCAGACATACTCCTGGCACATGTTAGCAGTCCTTAGGTCTCTCCTGCACCTGTCTGCCTGTCCCTTGCAATATTTTCAACTCTGAAATGGGAATATCTGCAATAGTGTCAACAATGAAATTTTAAAAAAGAAAGATTTGTAAAAATATATATTAATAGTACATACTGACTTTTTCTGTAAATTCAGTATTTACTAAATGTTACTGAATTTCTGAAAAAGAATATTTTGAACTCTAGCTCTGTCACTAGCTGTGTGCCCTGGGGACAAGTTATTAAAACTTCCTGGGCCTCAGTTTCTTTTCCTATACATTGGGGCCAATAATACTTTCAAAAGTCGTTGTGAGGATTAAGTATTAGTTTTTGAAGTGCTTCACACATGTAAATACCTTAATACATAGTCATTTTTTATTTTTTCATCTATAAACAATGGGATAACAACCACTCTCCTGACTATCTCATAGATCGTTGTGAGAACAATGCACATGAAAAAACAGTGTAAAGCACCATGTATATGTTATCACCTCCAGCTCCTAGGCAATCAGTTAGTATGGACTGTGGTGGTCCTGCACTACCAGAGAGCTAAACACCGAGGAGAGCGTAGTCTGTTATACAATTGTAAACAAATTGCTGCTTTTTCCATTTAAAAAATCCCAGACTGGTCAATGGAAACACATCCACCTCAGTCTTGCTTGATAATAGCCCTTTTTTAATTTACTGGAAACTGTTTTCCAAGGTACGAATTTTAAAGCCACCTCTATAGGTTGGTGATGAATAATGTAAGGATGTTACATAAGAGGGGCTAGATTTTTGGGAGTAGTCTTTATGGCTTGGAGTTTCTTCCATTTTAAGTTAATGGATGTTGACATGTGTTGGTCCTGATCACTAGGTACTTAACAGTTTTATGCATTTTGACCCAAAGGATATGAGTTTAAAGAACTCATGGGCTTGGGAATAAACACAAGAGGACTCCCCATCCCTAAGGCAGGGAATCTGTCCTCTAAAGATAGCTTTCTTTCAGAAAGTGAGTCTTTTCTAAATTATTTTACACAGGATCCCCAGAATTTAGAGTGTATCCTACTAAATTTGAGGGAAATCACTTTTTTTTTCCCTACAGTGCAATTTGCAGCTCACCAGATAATCTCTATACTAGAAGTTAGTACACTTTCCTCTCCACAATAAGTATGACTTAAAACATGTCCCTGTATTTGTTTTAAACTGCAACAAACACTAACATAGTTATGTGTCTGATGAAAACATGAATAAAGCCAGATACAGAAATTTGTTTAGATTTCTTCCAAGAAAGCTTTTTCCTTTCTAATCAGTTTTAATCTCTCTCACCCTTCTCTCTCCTCAGTGAAACTCAGAACTCTCTGTAGCCTGGAATGTGCTTTTGAATATTTTGGTTTTCCATCAAAATGCTCACAACCCAATAGTAACGTGAACATAACCAGAAATCAAATAATGTCTTTGAGTGAATTTATTTAGTCTTTGGAACAATGTCTTTGTAGTGAAATTTCAGTTGAGGACCTCTAATTAAGAGTTTTTTCATTCTCCTGAATAATAAGATTGGAAGGTATTTTCTTTCTTTCTGGTAGCATAAAATCTGCATGTCCTGGTGAAAGGTTTGGAAATGTATAATTGATGTATTTTTGAAATGCCTCTCTCGTTTCTTGTAATTCTTCCTCCAGGAAATCTTTCCAATTTGTCATAGTTCCCAGTTGTTTTGCTACAGACAGCAGCTCCACCTGAGTGTTAACCAGTTTTTCCACAACATTTCCGACTGTGACCTGATGTGCTTTCTCTGCTTCTTGAAACACTTCCTGAACTTCTTCCTGCTTCTTCCTCTGAGCCATGCCATAGTAGATTTTCATCTCATGTTCTTTTTCCTTTACCATTTGGCTCATACTCTTCTTCTGATCCTTAATTACTGTCACACCAGTATTTAAAAGTTCCTCCATGGTCTTGCTGCAAAAGATAATACGGGTTTATAAGTTAGATGGATTAGTTACTAAAAGCAAAAAGACTTTGTCTTTCACCATGGATGTATGAGAATTTATTGCATTGTTTAGGTGAGAAAGCAGGCGGAGACAGACTGGTAGAGCTGAGCTTCTGTATTACAATAACTGTTAACAATCAAAACACATTTTTCAGAGCATGGAGGTGGCCCATCAACTTCCCTACTGTGGGCTAAGGAGACGCCAGCAGTCTAGTGTCTGACAGTAACTGTAGGAAACTGAGTTCAGCTTGGCCAGAAAAATATGAATGTAGCGTGCTTAAAAATGAAGAAACAGGGTCAGAGTTCCACATACCCAGAGAAAGTGTTTCTGTTTATCAATCCAGCTACTTACCTTTAGCTGAAAGGGAAGAAACTCTGTACTCACAGGTTGATATGAACTATCGATAAATCCATTTAATAATAACATGACTTTTATGAAAATGGACCCCCTCCCCAAAGCATCTCGGAGACTCCAGGGCCCTGGGACCATACTTGGAGAATCACTGCAGAATGAGTTCACAGACCTGTACCTATAATGTATGCAATTATATATAATTTTTAGCAGCCAACTCTATTGCCATATGCCAGGCAGGTTAATAAACATCTCAAGCATATATTAACTCAGTGATTCCTCAAAACAACTCCACAGGTGGGTCTATTATTATGTCTACTTTACTGATCAGGAAACAGGCTCACAGAGATCAAGTAACTTCCCAATATCACCTAATTAGTGAAAGTGGCAAAATGAGCACCGAAACCCAGGCAGTCTGAGTCCAGTTGCTCTTAGCCACTGGGATGCACTGCTGATGGCTGTCTCTGGTAAACTTAGTTTGGTAGAATTTCGAAAGATTTAAGAACTTTAAAAAACCTAAAACTGTTGGATTCAAATATTTATGGTTGTTAATAAAAATCCTCCCCCTACCACCATCTTCTTGTCTAATGTAGTCTTTCCAAGAATTACCACCTCACCTTTCTTCTAAATTCTTTCCTCAAAGATGCAATTCTCTTATTGTTATTTATTCTTTCAACTTGACTTTCAAATCTGACAGACTTCTCCAGTCTTGAGATAAACATATTTTGTCTTTAGCCTCTCTAGCTGCTATGCTATTTCTCTCTTTCCTTTTCCCACCAGCTAGGCTATATTCATTATTAATAACAAGGATTAACATTTATTGAGTATTTACTGTATCCCAGGGACTATGCTAAGCATTTTACATGCATTACATCTCATTTAATTTTAACATTAACTCACTGAAGCTGGTATGATTTTTATTTATTACCGCTTATTATTCCCATGTAATAACAGGCAAGGAAATTAAGGCTTACAGAGATCTGGTTATTGTTCAATGTCACGTAACTGAGAAAGTGGAACAGTTCCTGCCTTTCACCATTACCTGCTTCAATCATGTAAGAGGTCACTCTAAGTTTTTTATCAGGGGTAATACAATACAAATAATTTTTAGAATTGTTACTCTGACAATTTTGGGTAAGCTGAACCTTAGTAGGGTAAAGTAGAGAGGCCAATTTATGCTATTTTATAATATCCTGGGTGTGTAAATATTAGGGCCTGAACTCATGATGAAAAAGAAAGAAATAGGGAGAGAGGAAGGAATAAATCCAAGAAATATTACAAAGTCATGAGTGCCAGAATTTATGACTGCTAGGAGATAGTGGAGGCAGAAAGAAGAGGAATCCAAACCAACTTCCCAATTCTCAGCCTGGGTCACAGGAGAATGGAGGTACTGTTAATAGAAATGATACCATGAAAAAACTAGCAGCCCCTCCATAATATTTCATTTGTGGGGGTTATAGAGTAACTGTGATCCTCACCCCAGGGTGTTGGGAGATGTATTTAACAATGTGAGAACACTCTGACGTGCTTCTAGGACAAAAGTGAATTTAATTTTAAGCAGGCTATAAAAGATCATGAAAGTTTTCACATAGCTAATAATTTATCTGCTTAGATTTCTAACTTGGATGTCTTAGAAAATCAGTTGTTGTGTATTAAGAGTTCATTTGTAAGAATTTGATGTATTTAATATAGTGTTTTGATAGACAAGTTTTCTACCTGTAAGAGGGATCAGGTCATTTGTTGGAAGATATTGAGTTGATTAAATGATTAATACAAGCAGAATATGAAATAAATAAATAAATAAAGTCACGAATAGAATTGGAAGTGTGCACCTACACACATCCTTAGCATTTAATCTGATGTTTTATAAAATCTTCAGTATGGTGGTGAGATTATAAAGGTGATAACCAGGGCCCCTGGGGCCTAGAGAAGGAACTAGAAGGAAGCTTCCTTGAGCCAGCCTCAAACCCCCAAGAGAGACCTAGTTATTGTTCTCCAGAACCACAGCTCTACCATGAGTAGGCTGAACTTCCTGCCAGGTTTGCCTGACTTTCTCCTGGTCCATACCGTGGAGGTGTTCATCTATGGGGCTGACTAGAAGGCTCCACCAGGGGTGACCTCAAGTAGAACTGCCCAAATAAAGTACATCTTAGAAGACTCCAACTAGTCTCCATGATATAACCCCATTTAAACTCAAAATCTGTTCTTGCTAAGAGAATCTGTTTGTTTGTTTGTTTGTTTAGAATGCTCTTCCCAACTTTTTCCAGCCTGCCCTAAAGCCTGTATTTTTGACCCTTTGGGATTCACCCCTTTCAGCTTAAGGTCAGATGACTGTGATCTTTATTCCGATGATTCCTTTGAAATCTGGAATAGAAGCCAGGTGGTAGGTGGGTGCAGGACGTGGAGAATAGGGTGACCGATGGCTGGAGTGCCCACTCATCTTTGCTTCTCTCCTGCCTGCCATGGTGCCCAGTGTGTATTAAATAGACAACCAATAAATGGATGAATGAATAAGTGGGTAACATAGATGTAGTTCTCCCCCCCCAATACTTTTTTGTGCCAAATAACACCAAAATTTAAAACAGCCAAATGAGAGCATTACACAAGCCTAAAAGAATTCATGCTTAAAAGGATTCTTAGCATAAGTGAAATACTCACAATAAGAAAATAGTCAATTCTTGTGGTATATCTAAAATATTTTTTGATTTATATAAATTACCCACATTTTCCCCCAAAAGTGGGCCTAGAAATCATATCATATCAGGAAAGACTGAAGCAACTGGTTTGTTGGTACTTTTTAGTTTTTCTTTGCTTCAACAAAAGCTTGGAAAATATCTCTCTCCTCAGATACCTGAGGATCCCTGTGCAGAGAGGAGACTCGGCATATTCTGAATGCACTTCACAAAGCACATAACAAGTAGAGGTGTTCAGCATTTGAACCAACCACCTCAAGCAGTCATAAAATTCCTGTCACAGAAATACTTAGCAGGCTCACCAACCCTTTGCAGGCATTCAGCAGAATGGATGGGCAGGTTCAACTCAATGACCCACAATGCCCCTTCCAAAGGGAAGTGAATGCCTGTGCTTCTTTATGTAAGTGGTGAGGTCCCTCTGCCATCTCCCATTTCATGAGGCTATGATCTTGGAATTTTGATATACACACCATATTTAAGAGCAGTGCTGGATGTAAATTGAACTATTTTCAAAATAATTGTAGTGTGTGCACATATATCTATAGAATTCAGTCTGATATTTTACAAAATGGGGTCTCAGAGAATAAAAATACATTATTAAACAAAAATATAATCTAATATATAATCATCTAACCTCACTGGGCTCTTGGGGGAAATTAAACATGGAAAAACCATACTGGCCATTGATTTGCCCTTTATTCCCTGTAGGGCCTCTCTTAGCTCTTTCTCACTATTTTTGGAAGGTTCTTGAAATGGTGTAAGATATGTTGTTTACAGGTTTAAAAAAAAAATATTAATGGCTATTCCTTCCCTTCCACCTCTTAAATAAACTTCCCATTTTCCCCATGTATGTTGCTAACAGCATAGTTCTCAACATCCTTTCTGTGTCTGGCAATTAAAACCTTGGATCTTCAGACAGTAAGAACAAACACTTCATTTCCCCACCAGCTATTCCTAGATCACAAAGGGATTTGTTTCCAAAATTCATTTGTACATTAAGTGTTTAGAGCAACAATGAACATAGCAGATCGTTTGAGGAGGAGCCCACAATAAGCTATTAATCTATTTTCACTTGAACTACAGGACTGTTGGCACTCTTTTAATCAATTATAACCATTGTGTTCATAAGGAAAATACATTCTTATTTTATGCCTGAAACACTGGGAACCTAGTGCCTGTGGCTAGGCAGGAGAATCAGTGATACCAAGCTGGGCTGCAGGTTTTCTGTAGGTTAAGGAAGGGGGTGGGGGGTCCACATCTCCAGAGGCCAACCTTCAGCAACACATTCATATCTCAGGGGTATAAACATCCTCAACCTTTCCTTGGCTCTTCATTATACTATTCACCTTCCCCCTCTGTGTTTGCTCACACTGTTCTCACTCTTTTCAGCCCTTCAAAAATGGGACCTCCTTCCTTCTCTCTAAGGCCAAACCCAAGGCTAACTCCCTCCAAGAAACCTGCCTCAGCACACAGCCCACAATCTTAATTTGCTTGATCTTTCCAGGACTTTGAGCTCTTACAGCACCTATGTTTTCTTTGTACCAGTCCACCTAGCCCTGATCATATGGGGCAGCCATGCTTAAGTTACTTCACATAATATTGAGAAAACACCCTTATTTCTTTGTGCCAGAGCTCAGGTCCACATCCACAGAAGGCACTTCTGTGGTGAAGTGAGCCAGGTAGCATGGTGGAAGGTCACAGGCATTGGCATCATACAGACCAGGTTTCACACTGGGCACTGCCACTTCTTTGCCACATGACCTTGGGCAGGTTACTTAGTCTTTCTCTAGGCCTCAGGGTCTTCACCTGAGAATATGGGAGATGATAGAATCCCCCAGGAAAGGATATGAGGATTCAGTGAGAGGCATACAAAGGGCCTTGCATGTGCCGGATATTGAATAAAGGTAGCTATCATTGGAGTTATAGCCACCACCACAAAAATCCCTGAGCAGTCACTTCATTCATGCTTTTGCCCTGGGCTAGGAAACACACCACCTTTCCAATCAAAAATGTTCCTGTGGTTTTTTGTTGTTGTGTTTTTTTAACTTCTGAAATAGTACAGTACCTCCTAGATAGTTTGTTTAGAATCTAATCACCTCAATCCACAAAAAAAGTTTTCTGTGCATTTAACAAATTTGTCATAATATGTTAGAGTTCTGAGTTCTTAAGTCTTAAGCGAGAATTTATAGCCAAATAAATGGTCTATAGGCAACATTCTAAACAGTGGTCCTTCTGTATATATTAGTTTTCACAAATGCTCTAAAGAATACTGGAATCTAGCAATGTCTAGAAATAAGATCTGGTGTGCTGCAGAGTGGGTTTAGCTGACCGGAACATATTTGAACCTGTGTTTAATAAATATTTAAAGAATGCCTACCATGTGCCAGGCTCTCTTCCAGGCATTTGGAACACATTAGTCAACCAAATGGACATTCTAGTCAGATATACTTAAACAGGCATGGAAGTTCCCTAAACTTAGTCAACCAATTCAATAAAAGGAGACCATTGAAAATCTTTCATTCAAACCTCTTAGAGAAAATGGAGGGAATGTGTGAAAGCAATGGAGTGAGGGAAGGAGCAGAAGCTGCAGGTGTGTGAGGAGTGGGCCCAGAGGTTCCTGCAGGTTGGGCAGAGCTCCTGTGCACGTGGAGGGCGGGAGGAGCTGGGAGAAGAGGGTACCACTTCCCAATGCAGCAGGCCACTCATCTGGTAGTTGCCACCTTCTCTAACTCGCTCCTGAAATCCCTTTCACCTTCCTCTTCTATCTTGACAATGACTTACCTCCTGTGCAAGAAGGGAGGTACCACTGAAAGGCCACCGCTGCAGCCCTCATTCTTATTTACCTGCAAAATGAGAATTCTGCAGGATTTTACCTTTGGCCCTGTTCTAAACAGTTCTAACAAGGGAGAGTTTACCTATTAATTATATACAGACAGATTTATTTGTTAACTCAATGAGCAAAGCAAAAGAGGTAAGTCCTAGACTAGAAGGCCAAATACAGAGGTCTTAGTCCTGTCCTGCTGCTACAATTAAAGGATGTTTGGCAGGTCACTTAACATTTGGAAAATGGTTTTCTCTTGGTCCTGATAATCAATAGGGCTCCTTACTACTACTATCTTGTTAAAATTAATTAATTCAAATGTTCATTACATACATAAAAATGGTTACTTAAAAAAAAAAATCCCATCCAAAGATACATTTACTGATTTTAAAGAGAGAGAGAGAGAGAGAGAGAGGAGAGAGAGAGAGAGAGAAACATTGGTTGCCTCCAGTACACACCCAGACCAGGGACTGAACCCACAACCTAGGCATGTGCCTTGACTGAGAATTGAACCTACTACCTTTCAGTGCACGGGACAGAGCTCCAACCAAGAGCCTCACCAGCCAAGGCTACTTTGGTCTTCTTAAATATATATACATATCGTATATGATCTGATTTGTTTAAATTTTTTTTTGTGATTGTGCACATATATAAGGTTGCAAATACATTAAAACATGGAAAGATACAGACCCCATTATTTAAAATGATTGTCTCTGGGAGACAGGGAGGGGTAGGGAAGCAGTGAGTCAGGACTCAGCAACTTTTGTTCTCTATATTTTCATAAGTCAATTTCATTTACAGCATGTATTTCTTGTGCAATAAGGAAAAGGCCAAAAAGTAACACATTCACAATAGTGTATCTTATAGGCTAAAAAATGTGAAGATTGACTTTTATGTGTCTGTGGGAATAAATATTTCTGAATTCCTCTTCTCAGCCTCTTAAAAACTGGAGATATAGAATGAAAACATTTAGGACAGTAGTTATCTTGAGAGGAAGGAGAGAGAGGAAATGTTACTGAGGAAGAACATATGGAGTTTCAGAACTGTCACCAATTTTCCATGCCTTTTGATGAGTGGTAGGTCCTTGGGTATGCATGTTACTATTCTTTTAAACCACACACATATGTGCACACACACACACACACACACACACACATACTACAATACATTATATATTGTTCTCTATGGTTGATATATTCCATAATATAAAAACACAAAAACTAGGAAATATCCACCTATATGCTGACCCAATCTTATCGCTTTCTCCAAGTTGATTTTGACAGAGTAAGATACTAATTTGCAAATGTGTTCTTTGGAATACCTCCTCTGGGCTTGGATTGCTTCCTGGGCCCTGTGTCTCTCTTCAGCCCTGGCTTTCTCCACCGCCTGGAGCTTCTCCTTGTGGCACTCCATCATGATTCTTTGGATTCTATGGACCATGCGTTGTTCTGCAGCCAAGCTTTCTCTCT
Source organism: Furipterus horrens (assembly GCF_987537825.1). NCBI lineage: Eukaryota > Metazoa > Chordata > Mammalia > Chiroptera > Furipteridae > Furipterus > Furipterus horrens. Next base: position 131,322,546 of record NW_028327176.1, on the reverse strand, counting down.
TTAGTTCATCTTCCATGTTTTGCTGCATCTCTATCTTGGCTTTAGCTGCCATTTCCTTAAGCAACAGTAAACTGGGATTAGATGTTACAGCTTTGTTGTTTAACAACCCAGTGAAATGTGCACCTGTAAACACAATGGTTTAAAAAAAATAGCAGGCATAATATGGAAAACTTTTGTTTATATGATGCTAAATAAAACCAGACACATGCAAATTATATAGCATAAATATTTAAGTAGACAGTTTTGAAAGGGAATATGCGAAAAGGGAAAATAGTTGAATTAGTTATTTTTGTCCTTGATTGCACAAATATTCTGTAGTGTCATTTTATCTTTATACGTAATTAGAAATACATGTTATGATTCTACTTTAGGAAGTAAATCCCAGAAAATGGCAGATGTAATAATTATGTCTCCTGAGTGTCTCATGCAGTTAACAGTTGAACATTGCTGCAGTCACAGGAACCTGCCCGCCAGCTCCCACTGTCATTAGTGTTGGGGGGCCGTTTCACATTCACTGAGGGGACAGGAACAAGTTTTCACTGCTCTGGGGTAAAAGAACCTGTGGATACCATTGGCCAAGTAAAGAGAGGAGGCACAAGTCAAACAGGACTCCAGGAGACCAGACCCTCAAAACAAACCCTGCCACCACCGTGGAAATGCCTGCTACCCCCTGCTGGTGGCAGGCGCTCTGCTAGGCCCAGATGCTACAAATTGTGCAATGACTGGTTTAGAAGAAACACATGTGAAAAAGAAGGAGCAATAAGTTCTGTCTAGGAGTTTCAAATCTTTCATTTAAAAGTAAATTTTAATCTTTATTGTAAGTATAATGAGAGAACTTAAAGGAATTAAATTATTTGATATGGTGAGTCAGCGGAATTACTAGGAACAGAAACTGGGATTCTTGATGTCAGCCTCTCGTTACATTGCTGGCTGTGAGGCTAGTGTTTGCCACCAGATTCATCAAATTATTCTCATTCCAGAAACCCTGTAGTCTTATGAGATAGTCCAGTGAACTCTCTCTCTCTCTCTCTATCTCTTTAAGTTTCAAGAAAAACTGAAATCACTTTAGCTTTTTAGAAAAATATGTTCCAACAATTAAATATTTGTTAGATTTCAGCTTTTTCAAGAGAAAGAAAGCTTTCACCTTCTCAATTCAGCTACTCCAGCAGTGAGAAAAAGTTTTTTAAGTGAAAAAGACAACAGAAATCAACTTCCGGAATGAATCTCTCTAGAGTGGCCTCAGTTCATGTATTTAGAAAATCCTTAAAAAAACAAAACAAATAAAACCAGAGGCTGTTTAGGAATGTTTTGTCTCTTAAGAGCTAGAACTTTTTGATAATAAAACCTTTAGAATGAAATTATTTCTAAATGTCTTCAACATTTATCTTACTTCTTAAAAAGAGTATAGTGGGCACACGTGAACATTTCTTGATGATCCAGGCTAGTAGATAAAGATGAATGATTGCACTGGGTAAATTCTTTATACCGCAGTTTTACCATTGCTCATGTTCATAGGGCTATTTGTCTCTGTTATAAATAACCCCAGACTGCTTTGCTTTTTTACATTTGATATCAGATTTTTGTAATATTTCTCATTCTTTACATGCCATTGGGCTAAGTACTCCCTGTTCTAACTGTTGTCAGGGAGCTCTTTTTTTTCATTTCTTGTTTCCAGCACTTAATCTATTTTGGATTTGTAAAAGCAAACAAACCGTGCCTGTTGCGTTCAGGTTGTCAAGTAAGTGTAAATACCATTTGAGTGGGAATGGAGAGGTTCTGCTGTGGGTAATAAGTCTGAGTGCCCATCTTGTAGTCAGGGGCCTTCATTTAAATTCTTAGGGGATATTTTAAATTATTTTTTGGTTTTCCAAGAAATATTTTCAGTAATTGACATTGTGGAGTAGTTGAGCCTTAGATAGATGAGGTATTATCATAATACATTTTTATTTGAATCAAGAATTTAAAAATGTCATCTCAGCCCTGATTAGTGTGGCTCAGTGGGTTGAGCATCATCTTGCAAACCAAAAGGTCACCAGTTCAATTCCTAGTCAGGGCACATGCCTGGGTTGAGGGTCAGGTCCCTAGTTGGGGGTGTGCAAGAGGCAACTGATCAATGTTTCTCACACCACTGTTTCTCTCCCTCTCTTTCTCCCTCCCTTCCCCTCTCTATAAAAATAAATAACTAAAATCTTTAAAATAAAATAAAATAAAATAATAGAATAAAAATGACATCCCAGCCCTTTATTTTGGCTGGGTTCTAAATTAGGATTCAGAGTTTTAAACTTAGTCCATCTTTTATGTAATGATTTAGTAAAATAAATATCATTATACTGCCTCAAACAGCATATGGAATACACATTTAAAGTTACAAAAATAATTCAAGGACCTACTGTTTGGCAGTACTTGTATTCAATGGCAAGTGCTCTGATTAAACTGATTGTATTGAGATGCATTTTGGAGTGCATTTAAAGATGGGATTATGATTTTGATATAAGAAATGGCCTCACAAAACCCATATTTACTGTATAGATGTTTGTCAGACACTTATAACAGAGCATCTCCCTCAGGGGAAGTTCCTCTTGGGTATCACATGTAGGACTATCTAGGCCTGTCTAAATACCTGATTCTTCTTACCTTGTGGGTGTGGTGTGGTAATTCATGGCATTTTCTCCCTTGCACTGAATGCCAGAAAGCTCAAAGCCCAATTAGTGTTAATTGCACAGGACCTCACGGCATACATGCACTTTTAAGTTTTAAATTCACCCCGATTTCATTATAATTCCTACTCTAATTTTTCTCTACTTTTTTCATTTTTTAAAAATTTTATTTATTTTTAGAGAGAGAGGAAGGGAGGGAGAAAGAGAGGAAGAGAAACATCAATGTGTGAGAGAAACATACATTGGTTACCTCTTGCATTGCCTCTGGCATTGGGGACCTGGCCCAAAACCCAGGCATGTGCCCTGACTGGGAATCGAACCTCAACCTTTTGGTTCACAGGCTGATTGATGCTTAATCCACTGAGCCACACCAGCCAGGGCTAATTTTCCTTTTCTTATTGTCTCTTAGTTATCATTCTCTTATTTATTTTCTAATATTATTTTATTTGAGTAACAATATAAATATGTTTTCAAAATACTATCTCCATTGGATAAGATCTTGAAATTTTATTTAACATCAAGCATTTGAGACTTCTCCCAAATCCTTTACATCATATTAAAGCAGTACCTGGTGATCTCTACAGATAAGGATTTAATGCTATTTAGTTCTAAAGGACTTGGTTTCTGCTCTATTTATTGGTATTGTCAAAATTTAATATGTGAGAATCATATACGCTGCTGGTTCAATATGCTGCCAGTGACTTTGTAGGTCAGGCGGGGCCCAGGAATCTGCATGTTAAGCTCCCAAATGAGTAGATCCTAAGATAGGGTTTTCATGGACCACCCCCTGAGAAGCAGTACTGATTGATGTCTATGACAGTTGAAACAACCCTACACATCTCTCTTAGACAAATCACTCATTTGCTTTATTAAAAAGTCCCTGAGACAGCAGTATAAATGTAAATTCCCAAATCCTAGACAAATATTTTAGAAAAGTAAACCTCTCTCTAACTTTTCCCTTTTAAATTTTCCTAGGACTTCTATTTCAGTATTAAGTGCATCAATGCTACCAAAAGGCTATCTGGGGTACAATCAAATTAAAGAAATACCAGGAGGTGCAGTCTTTGAAACAGGCATCACGTTTCAGTTATCTTGGTATCATCAGGACCTAATGCCAGGAGTGATACTCAAAATGTGTATCCTCTTGCTGCAGCGTTGGGGCAGGGTCCTAGAGCCCCTGACCAATTTAGTGTTTCCCCTTTAAATTGCAGGACTGGGGGAGGTCCAAGGGCCTAGTGGGAAACAACCAAGGTGACTAAGGTTTTAGGGTGCTTAGGAGAGATTGTCAACTGATAGAGAAGTATTTCAATACTTTAAGACCCAATACGACCCACGACCACATGCCAACTAAAAAGAAGGCCTTCCTAGACATGCTATAAACACTCTTCACATTCTGAACTAAAATAGGGGATGGGCAATGGACCATCGCAGCCAACTCCTCAGGGACCCTCGCCACTGGAACCAAGCAGGGAGGGTCTCAGTACCCTCTCGGAACCATGTGGAGTGAATTCTTTCTCCTCTGGGCAAGGCCAGTCCATTTAATCTTGCCTAGTATAGATCTGATACACGGTGAGTGCTCACTGCCGAAATAATGAATAGATGGGCCCAGTGTCCCAAACTCTTTGTTACTTACATTCTTATTAAATTAGGCCAAACCTGGAACAAGACTTCTGCTACTTTCCCTCCAACCTCTGCCCATGAATCAACACATCTGCACCATGTCCTGTCGTGTCTCTCCCGTGGCCAACATGTAAAAATAGTTCTGTATCCTTCCCCTTTAAGCAAATTTTGTGGCTGAGGTATTGAACTAAGTAATGAGTCCTTGGGCCTCTGCCTGGAACATTTGCTAATTACTTACAGTCCTGTGCTTAAATCAGTAGAAAGAGTGTCACCCTTGTTATATGACCTCTTGTCTTGAAGGAAATACTCAAGAAACAGCTCAGGTCACCCACTTGGCACTTAGGCCAAAGGAGAAGTAAGGAGTGGTTATCAACTGATAGAAAGACCAGGAGAAGAAAGAGAACAGCCTCCTTCCTTCATTTAATCCCTATTTGAGCACTAAGTCAGGCACTGTGCTGGACACTGGGACGAGAGAGATACATCCTTAAGGAAGCTACAATCATGTGGGGATCAGACAAATGATCATACAATCTCATTACAGTAGTGATGGGTGGTAACTGCTGTTGAAAGTGGACAAGGTATCGACTTCCGGCCAAGATGGAGGCTTAGATGGACGCGCTAGGTCTCCATCTACAACTAGAGAGGAATACAACTACTTCAAAACAAAGGATAACTAGAAATTCCAGAAAATAAAACTACACGGAAGCCCAACATATGAAGTTATAAACCAGCGGCGCCCTTTGGGCAGGTAAGAGCGAAAGGGGGCGGCGCTGTTTGCGGTCGCACCTGGGACAGCGGCGGGGAGAACAATCCCGGCTGCAGTTGAAACCCCGGCAGCTTGCGACCCCAACGCTGGGGAAAGCAGCCACCACATCGCCTTGAACAGTGAGGCCCAGGGGGGCGGGAGGACGGATCCCGGTCTCCTAGCGGAATAACTGTGTGAATCTATCTTGGACCCCCGCCCCCAAAGAAAGCGCCACAGGGCTGCGAAATAGGTCGCGGACAGGCACCGGTCGCTGGATTGTGACGACAAAGCACCACGGCACAGCAAGAAAGGTTGCCGAACGGCACCGGTCGCTGGGTCATTACGAGTACACAGGCACTGCCCCCTACAGCCGGCCCAAGAAAACAAAACGCATCTGTCAAAATGAGGCAGACAACTATAGAAATCCCGGCGGCACAGCTCACCAGGCAACAGATGGAGAACCTGACAGATGAACAGATAAGAAACCTGTCAGATGCTCAGTTCTGGGCCATTGTTATCAGGTGGCTTACAGAATTCACAAAAGATCTGGAAAAAGATGAGAAAGAAGCGAAAAACACTCATAACGAAAGGAACAAAACCACATACGAGACAGATGGTGAGGAAAAAAAATCCAGAGTTCATTTCAACAAACTGGAATATGGAGAAGGAACAAGCAGTCAACCAATGCAGAGAGAGGAAATGGGAAGCAACGATGAGGGGATCAGAAACCTCTGGAACAGCTATAAAAGGCCCAACATAAGAATCATTGGTTTGCCAGAGAGCGAGGAAGATGAACTAGAACTTGAAAAATTGAGTGAAAATATAATAAAGGAGAACTTCCCAGACTTGGGGAAGGAAATAGACTTACAGGTCCAGGAAGCACAGAGAGTTCCAAAAAAACTGGACCCAGGGAGAACCACTCCAAGACACATTATAATCAAAATGTCAAAAATTAAAGATAAAGAGAGAATCTTAAAAGCAGCAAGAGAGAAGAAAAGAATTATGTACAAAGGGGTCCCAATTAGACTATCAGCTGACTTCTCAAGGGAGACCCTGCAGGCAAGAAGGGACTGGCAAGAAATATTCAAAGTAATGAAAATCCAAAACCTACAACCACGAATACTCTATCCAGCGAAATTGTCATTCAGAATAGAAGGACAGAGAAAGTGTTTCCAGGACAAAATAAAACTGAAAGAGTTCATTAGATCCAAACCACTGTTATATGAGATGTTAAAGGGACTGGTTTAGAAAAAGGAGGATCAAGACAATGAAATCTAAAATGAAAACTGCATCACAAGAAACAACAGAAGCTAGGGAATTGAAACAAAGGCAAAACTAAACAGGCAACGAGAGTGGAAAAAGAACTATAGGTACGGGGAACATATTGGGGGGAGGTCAACAGGGAGGGGGAATGGGGAGAGGGAGGGAGATGATATAGGAATTAAGGATCATGGTAGGAGGGAATGAAATAGACAGAGAGAGGTTGAGAAGAACTGTATGCACAACTAATGGACATGATCTAAAAGGGGGGGACAACTGGAGGGAGGGGGGCCACCGGGTGGAGGGGAGCAGAGGGAAGGGAAATTGGCACAAATGTAATATTATAATCAATAAAACACATTAAAAAAAAAAAAAGAAAGTGGACAAGGTATCAAGGACAGGGTATGGTGGCAGGGCAGAGCTGGTCAGGTGAAGCTCCCTGTGAGTAGTGATGTTGAAGCTAAATCTGATTGAGTGCAGAAAGAACATTCTGGCAAAGATGCTGAGGTAAGAAGGCGCATGATACACCAGGACCCAAAGAAGGGCAATGAGAGGAGGGAAGGAGAACAAGTGGCAAGAGATGTGGTGGGTCAGGCAGGCAGGGTGGTTCATTGGGCCTCAAAACCTGGTAAAGGTTTGAGTTCATTATGTCAAAGTCCACGGGATTCCCCTTTGCCCACTGAGTGTTCAACATCTCTTCTGTGACAATCTTGGGCCTCCCAACCAATCTCCAGAAACACCCACATACATCTTACACATTATTGTTTTTTCACTTATTCCCTTGCTAGAGTTTTTTCGCTAACGTAAGTACTTTGAAAAAGGCAGCAAATAGATTTCTGGTCAAGATGGAGGCATAGGTAAACATGCTTTGCCTCCTTCTACAACCACAAGAAGGATTACAAAGGATTACATCTATTTCAAAACAAAAACAACCAGAACGACCAGAAAATTGAATGGCATGGCAGTCCAATAAACAAAGACATAACGAAGTAATACTCATCCAGACAGGTAGAAGGGGCATAACTTGGGAGCTGGGGCAGAGAGAACACAGTGACAGTGGTGGCAAGGCGATGGCTGCAGCCATCCAGTGGAACATGCAGTGACACATTATAAAAACCAGGAGGGACACCTGGGGAGCAATCCCAGACTGCACAGCTGACAATTCTAGTGCTGGGAAAATAAAACCTCATTGCTTCTGGCTGTGAAAACAAGTCGGGGGTGGGGTGGCAGAAGAAACTTTTGGTCTCTCAGGAGAGTCCATTTAGATGGTTCCCACAGTCCTAGAACATATGCAGACTCACCCACTCTGGGAACCATAACTAGGAAAACAGCTAGAGGGGCGTCAGTCACATATGGGAAGTGGGCGAAGTAACTGGAAAAGGGGCAGGTGCCAAGCAAGCAGCATTGTTCCTTCTATGACCCCTCCCCCACATACAGTGTCACAACGTGGTGAAACAGGTCACCCAGCACTGACAAATACCTAAGGCTCTGCCCCTTACAATGTAACAGGTGCTATAGCTCTACCTAAGACACAGAAGCAAACACAGGAGGCTGTCAAGTTGAGGAGACAGAGAAGTATGGCCCAAAAGAAGGAGCAGATCAAAGCTCCAGAGGGAGAATTAAGCAACAAGGAGATAGCCAACCTAACCGAGTTCAAAACACTAGTGGTAACAATGCTCAAAAATGACTGAGTACAGGAAATGTATAAGGGGAGAAGTGAAGGCTATACTAAGTGAAATGAAGAAAAATCTACATGAAACCAATGGTGAAGGGAAGGAAGCTGGGCTTCAAATCAACAGTTTGGAACATAAGGAAGAAATAAACAGTCAAGTACAAAATGAAGAAACAAGAATTAAAAAAAGAAGGAAAGGATTAGGAACCTCTGGGACAACTTTAAATGTACCAATATCTGAATCATAGGCATGCCAGAGGAGAAGAGGAAGAGCAAGAAATTGAAAACTTATTTGAAAAAATAATGAAGGAAAACCTCCCTAATTTGGTGGAGGAAATACATACAAGTCCAGGAAGTACAGAGAGTCCCAAACAAGATGGATGCAAAGAGGACCACACCAAGACACATCATAGTTAAAATGCCAAAGGTGAAAGATAAAGAGAGAATCTTAAAATCAGCAAGAGAAAAGGAAAGTTACCCACACAGGAGTTCCCATAAGACTGTCAAGTGATTCCTCAAAAGAAACTTGGCAGGAAAGAAGGGACTAAGAAGTATTCAAAGCGATGAAAATCAAGAACCTAAACCAAGATGACTCTATTCAGCAAAGCTATCATTTACAATGAAAGGGCAGATAAAGTGCTTCCCAGACAACGTAAAGCTAAAGGAGTTCATCACCACCAAGTCCTTATTACATGAAATGTTAAAGGGACACATTTAAGAAAGAGAAGATCAAAACTACAAACAGTAAAATGACAACAAACTCACAACTATCAATAAAGTAATCTATAAAAACAAAAACAAACTAAGCAAACAGCTAGAACAGGAACAGAACCATAGATGTGGAGATAATATAAAGGGTTATCAGTGGGGAGGGGGAAGGAGGGGAATGGGAGAAAAGGTGCAGGGATCAAGAAGCATAACTGTTAGGTACAAAATAGACAGGGAGACATTAAGAATAAATTAGGAAATGGAGAAGCCAAAGAACCTGTATGCATGACCCATGGACATAAACTAAGGTAGGGGGATGATTGCTGGAGGGAAGGGAAATACCGGGCAGAGGTGGGCAAAGGGGGAAAAATTGGGACAACTCTAAAAGCATAATCAATAAAATATACTTTAAAGAGAAGACAAGAAAAATAAATAAATAAAAATAAAAAATGAAGAAAAGATAAAAAGACAGCAAACAAGCCACTATAAAAACCTGTAAATGTTTTTGATGTTCCTCTTCCAGAATCTGAAGTTTAATTTTATGTATGTCATTTGCTTCTTCAAGTGCTTTCTCCACTGCTTGTTTTTGACGTTTATCAGCCTTTAAAAGAATCCATTTGTTTATTAATATATCAGGTTTTTGTGTTTACTGAAGATTAGCAAACACTACGGGGCCACTTATTCCTCACTCTGTTCTCATCTCAAACTTCCCATAGCAAACTGGTTGTCTCGGCCAGATGTCCAAACATGTCCCAACCCATGGCTAACATTGCTGTTTCAGGAATTGCTAAAGAGACCTGCACTGAAGGCTACAGGGGCTCTTTTAAAATTTGTCACTCTATTTCTTGCTTAATTTGACTTTTAAAGTAATCTGCGCTCATTACAGAAAATCTGAAAAAATACAGAGAAGTGAAAAGATACACAAAGCTAGAAATTACTGAGAAGGGAGGCTGAGTACCATACCAGATCCCCTGTACCAGGTCTTCAGAGCTTATGATTTTATTTGAAGAGAATGCCCAGAATATTATATTACCTATATTCAAATTGTAGATTACCCACAAAAGCATTCCCTTGTATTAGTGTATATAACTAATAATTCACAATTGATTTATGTTTTATTATTATTGATAAAGATAGATGACTGCTAAGATAGATATATATATATTACTTTTTGTACAGGAACATTTTGGGCTTTCATACTTTCATACCAAGCTTTTGCTGCCACTAATACTGGACACTTCCAACACTATCTGCTGTGATGATTTTTATAAAGAAACCAATAAATAACATTCTAGGCACTGTGGCTTGTCCTGCTCTCAAAGTACATTAATTCTCTTTAGGAAGTCATGAATAGGATTTTATCTATGTCTGGAAGAAGTAGGGGATGGATGACTGAGATTTTGCTTCAGTTAAGTGTCTGGGATCTGACTGTGAGCCCCAGCATACTCAAATGGCCCCTACGGCCCTCAGCAATTGCAGGAACAAGGTACCAAGGACTTCAGAGAGAAGGTGAACAAGGAAAAGGGTGAAAAGAAGAGTAGCCATAATAAAGCATTTGGAAAAAAACAGGCATATGTTACATATGGCCCAAATGGATGGTCTATACATTAGATATTAAGCAATGATAAACAATTATCAACAAGGATTTTTAAAGAACATTTTTAATCCAATGAATTATTCACACATAGGGGTAATTTGAAAGGAATAAAGCTCCTGATGATGCGTATTTCTTATTAAGCACATACTGTGTGCCAGGCACATTATTTTCCAGGCATTATTGTTCCTCTTTTACTTTATTTTATTTTATTTTATTTTTTTAGAGAGAGGGGAAAAGGGGGAGAAAGAAAGGGAGAGAAACATCAATGTGTGGTTGCCTCTCATGTACCCCCAACTGGGGGCCCAGCCTGCAACCCAGGCATGTGCCCTTTTTTTGTTTTATTCAGGCCTTCAACTGACTGGATAGGCCTACCCACATTAGGAAGGGCAATCTGCTTTATTCAGTCTACCAATTTAAATCCTTTTAAAAAAATCATTTATTTATTTGTTTATTTATTTTATTTTTAGAGAGAGGGGAAAGGAGAAAGAGAGAGAGAGAAACATCACTGTGTGGTTGCCTCTCACTCATGCCCCCAACCGGGGACCTGACATGCAACCTAGTCATGTGCCCTAACTGGGAATCGAACCACCAACACTTGGCTCACAGGCCGACGCTCAATCCACTGAGCCACAGCAGCCAGGGCCTCTTTTACATTTAAAGAAGCCAAGACTACAAACTTGAAGACCTTGCTCAAGGTTCCAAAGGTAGCCAGGATTCAACATCAGTTCTGCCTGACTATATTGTTTCAAACAAATAAAATAACTGAAATACTGTAAGGATGCATTTAGGTTGATTTGCAACATTTTACCTGAGCCCACACATTAGCTTCTGCTTTTTCAATACGTTCTTTGAGTACAGCCTCTTGAAATTGTTCTTCTTTATTCAAAATATCTGCCCCAATATCTGTGTATTTGAAGAGAAATAATTAATAGTTTCTACAGATGTTTCTTGGCTTCCCTTTTTACTGTGATTTAGTCATTTACCAGAGTCATCTAAGAGACATGTATCCTTTTAGGAGATATCACTCTTTTCTTTAAAGATACTGATGAAAGGGGTAACTTGTTTCCTAACTGATTAGAAGGGAATGCACAGCACTGTTAGGCCTGGATAGTCAGTGATGTGATGCCAGGCCACCTGGTGGGCAACCGGGGAGGACAGTGGCGGAAAGAAGCACATTTTGTACTCTCAAAGTAGAATAATTAGTGTCTATTCAAGGTGATCCAGCTTCCCTGTCCCTGCTTCTATCTGGGTGTGTGATGTTATCTGCACCCAGAAAGTGGTAGCAGAATGCCATAATATGTTACATGCCTTTCTTTAGTGCATAGTTTTTCTTGGGTTTAGCTGCTTCACTTCTGGAGTTAGGGGGCAGTAGTTTAACACTTCTCCATCAATTACCTAATTTAATAGTATTCCCGCAATAACACCCTCTACACCCAAACAAAGAAATAAAAGCCTAAAGGGATTAGAGGACCACATGATATCAGCTAGCTAGGGGCAGGGCTGGAGCTGGAGCCAAGCCCTGAGCTCACTGAGCTGGGCACAGGGTTTTCTTCATCTTCTCCTACCAGAGCCTGTTGTCAGAGGTGACCTATGACCTGTATGGGGATGATGAGCCCTGCAAGTGTTGAAATCACACACAGTGATCTTTCTCTCCGATCCAAACTATTATGGTGTTTATTCTTTATTCATTTCCCATATCTAAGATTCATTGAATTATTAACTTTTCATGTGATTAGGCCTGGATGATCAACTTCCTAATGTTACGAAGCACATCGTATACTGCAGTGTATCTCTCATCGTGCCTCGCTTGGCAATAAGCACAGATCAGACATTGGAAACTCATGTGTTTGTCTGCCCAACATCTCCTGTCTCCCTCTGATAACAGGGTCCATTTCTCTCCAGAACTTCCTTCTCTCACTTCAAGATAACCATATGATAAATTTCATAAAACTATATGGCAAGGTGTTCGTGGGGGGGGGGGGGAGTGAATGTAAGGCCTGTACCTGAGTTAATTACATTGTTCCAATACCAATTTCCTCATTTTGACAATGTACTAGTGTTCTGTAAGATATCAATAAGAGAATCTAGACAAGGGTACATGGGAATTCTCTGTTCTATTTTTAAAACTTGTAAGTCTTAAACTATTTCCAAATAAAAAGTTATTAAAATACGTAAAAATATAAAAAAATAAAAACAACACATGCCGAGGCTTGATTCTGAAGGTTCTCATTCAGTGGGGCTGTGTTGGATTAGTATTAAACCCAGTGAGTCTGTGGTGGGATATTTGTAGTAAAAACATTCTTTTAAAGCTCTGCAGTGCACTGCTAGGCTTGAGAACTACCGCTCTATGTGATACTCAGCATTTATATAGACATTTCAACATGCCTTTGAATTTACTTATAAAGAACAGAGAATATTGACTGTTTTGACTTCAAATAGTCAGTGACAAATGTAGGTCATTGAATATAAAAGATTAATTTCTAATTAGATTGAATTTATCCACTTAATATTTGGAATCAGATATCCTAGAAGGTATAAGGATTCAATCAATAAAAGCTTATCTAAGAATGGATACCCACTGTCCCGGGTGTAAAAAGTCAAATCATTTAGAGAGTATAGTTCATATGTCATATTAAACACTTACTATAGTTAAAATCAGTTTTGGTGTTGATATTTTTAGAGGATGATTCCAGCTTAATCTCCTCTCACATTTTAGTTCTTTCAAAACACCCTCCATTCTCTAGCTTTTGTATTTTCAAAGATCAGCAGTGAAATTAAATCACCACTAGTTTACCAAGTTAAAGAAAGAGAATATCAGGGGTATTTTGAGAGTCCTTAGGAAAACATTTCTAAGACTCAAAGTCAGACTGAAAACTGATGGGCATAAGAAAAGAAGGAAAGCTGTTAATTACAATTTGATTTGTTTACGACAAGTGTATATGTAGTAAATATTCTCATGCTATCTAAATATATCTATTTTTTATGGCTCTGGCCACTAATACAGGTTATAGTTTCTTTCATTCATTTATTAAGGTATTAGGGATATTTCCTCTCCTGCAAGTATGGAAGGTGCCTGAACATGAGCAAGGGCCAAAAGAACTCCCACTTACTATTATGTGCCAGGCTTTTCAAGAGGAACAAATACAGAGTGGGGCAAAAGTAGGTTTACATTTATGAGTACAATAATAAATAAATAATACAAAAATAAACTCTGCTTCATGTACTCACAACTGTAAACCCACTTTTGCGCCACTCTGTATTTCTTTAAAGCCTCATAACAAACCTGCAATATTTATTAATATCCCTATTTACACACGGGTTTACAGATTAAGAGGCCAAGTATCCTATCCAAGGTACACAAATGGTAGATGGAGAAGCCAGATTTCAATCCATGTTCTCATGACAAACAGACCCGTCTGCAGGACAAGCACCTTTGATCAGGGAAGCTGATAAAGTCTATATAACAGGAAGAAATACATATAATACTATGAAAAATTAGAACAAAGGAAAATAGCAAAGTCACTTACCCAGTATATCTTTGTGAGTGTAAAAGCGTGTCTTAAATGGCTTGTATTCGTGGATCCGTTTGAAGGTTTCCCCTAAAGGGGCTGGCGGAATAATTTTATTACAAACAGCACAGCAAACAAAGTTCGTGTAATTTGAATTTCTGATCATAATTAAATTTAAGATGTCTTTTACTATGTACAGTTAAAATACTCTTAGGAGCATAAAAAGTAGTTTTGAGAAAAGCTAGATGTTTAAGGAAGCTGGAAGAGAGGTCAAGGTTTTTGGACAATGCTAGAGGCTGGTAAGGATAAAATGAGTCACCATGATTAGATAGCAGTTATGTGCCTAATGTTAGAGAATGTTACTGAAAGCCTCTGCCATGTAAGGTATGGGCACTGGATTTGGGAAGATTTAAGCAGCTGCTCCTTCCTAGACACTAGCATTAAATTGTTAACTTACTTAGCAACTGTTGCTAGGTAGACAAGCTTTGCTCATAAAAGCAACTAGAAAGGACAAGAGTGTAGCATGGTACAGCCGTTCACTTCCCAAATGCTTTCTGCATTAGTTTCTTATTGCTGCTGTAACAAATTACCACATATTTAGTGGTTTAAAACAAGACATATTTAATCTCTTGCAGTCCTGGAGGTCAGAAGTCCAAAATAAGTCTTCTGAGCCTAAAATCAAGGTGTCAGCAGGGCTGTATGAGAGGATGTTTCCTTGCCTTTTCCATCTTCTAGAGACCAACCACATTCCTTGGCTCATGGCCTCTCATCATATAGCCCTTTCTCCCCCTGCTTGCACGATGACATTGCTTCTTCCTCTAACCTTCTGCCTCCGCTTTAAGGGCCTTTGTGATGATATCAGGCCTACCCAAATAATAAAGGATAATTTCCTAATCTCAAAATCCTTAACAATTATATCTGCAAAGTCCCATTTGCCATATAAAGTAACACATTCACAGGTTCCAGCCACTATGATGTGGACACTTTTGGAGGTGAGGCGGGAAATGGGAGCATTATTCGGCCCACTACACATTCTTTTAAATGGATTATTCATAGAATTGATTCATTTTAGGCCAGCAAAGGTTATCTATCAACGTGGTTTTGATGCCATGACAATAAAACTGGGAAATATCACAGTATCTTAAAGAAAAAATTACTTTCATTAAGTCAGCACTCAAAATTATTAAGCCTGGGTTTCAAAATCACAGTTAAGTAATTTGTTGTCTTTGTTTTAACGCAGAAAACCCTGCATGCAAAGAACCCCCCATGGCGCCTGTTAAGCTGGAACATATTGGTCACCCTATAAATGAAGGCTTTAAACCGATAAATAATCTCACTGCTTGCTTCAGGAAATTCTTGAAAACCCATTTATCAATTGAACAGCTTGCTCCTCTGGACAAATAGCTTTTCTTTCAGAACAGATTAATTCCCTGGGCGAAAAGTTCATTTGCTGTTTATCAATAGTCTATTTACCAAGACCTCCCTCAAGACCTAATCTGTTACTGAGTTTTGTCCAGTCTCAGCCAGATTCCCATGTTAAAAGACTTTGCTCTAACTGCTTGGACCTACACTCCAAAATGCTCTCAATATCTTGCCCTGACCATCCCTTTCTTAGACACAACTGACTTGTCAGAGTGGCATTTTCCCTTAGAGAATGAGTGAAAACATCAACACAGGTAGTCTTTGACAGTCTACACACACAGACGGTGCTGTAACTTGTAACCATCCTGTAAAAAGTATCATAGTTAGGTTCTTAGTCCTAAATTCAATGTGGTTTTTCCCTGTGCCATTTTTCTTTCACAGCCACGTGCCTTACCAAATCTACTGCTACCCTCCTTCATTCACATAGATGTCGCATGGCTTAAGGCTACACTCTGTACAGTTCTTGCTACCCTTCTGCGCCATGATCATCTTTTTTTAAAAATCCTTAGCTGAGGATATGTTTACTGATTTTAGAGAGAGAGAGGAATGGGGACAGGGGGCGGGGGTAGGGAGGAGGGAGGAGAGAGAACGACATCAACATGAGAGAGAAACATTAATCAGTCGCCTCTTGTACACGCCCCGAGTGGGGACGAACCTGCAACTTGGGTATGTGCCCTGACTGGGAACTGAAGCCACAAACTTTTGGTGTATGGGATGATGCTCTGACCAGCTGAGTCACCTGGCCAGAGCTGTGATAATCTCTTGATAGTTCACCTATCTAATATCTCCCCCACCAAATATCAACTCATTTTGTTGAATACTAGAAGTTTAAAAGATGACAATGTGACACTAAATTTATAAACTGAAAGCAAAATTCAAGTTCATTAACAACCAAAGTCCACAGGGAACCCCAAAGCAAAATATAATACTTTAAATTAAAAGACATTTTATACCACCTAAGTGTATTTAAACTACATAAAGTGTACTCTGTAGAGAGACAAAGCAAAAAATATTTAGAGCTCAGTAGTAAAGATTTAATTTAGTTGCATATAGATAACTCAATTAGCTAAGTTATTTAATATCTACAAATCAGACATAATTGCATTTTCATGTATCTTTGCAAAATTACAATAAAGTTCTAGAAATTAAAAACTTACAATATGATGATAAATTCTGCTTGTGCAGTTATTATTACTTTGTAATAATAAATGAAACAAAATTTCAGAGATGAGAGGTATTAATGAGCCCTAATTACAATGATTTGGAGAATGGGGTAAACATCTAGAAGTAAAACAGGTCCAGAATCCTTCTCAGAAAGATTTAAATTGTATAAGGTAAACCCAGAACTGTGAGGAGACTTTCTTATCTATTGAGCAGTTCTAGTTTTTAAATAACTGTAAGAACATTTGGTCTTATGTTTATGATATCACTGTGACATTAATTTATAAAAACTAAAATATATAACAGCTGTAGTCAAATAAAAACATCATACATCAGTATAACATGCTTTTTCTCTTTAAAGAAAAACTCCAATTACATTGGGTTACTCTCTCATTTAATCTTGGTTTTAGTAGTTGAGTGTATCTTTTCAATTAAAATAAAATTCTAGACCCAAAATAGCTGAAATGGAAAACAAAATATATGAACCATCTGTGACTCTGTATAAACTATTTGTCTTTAACACTGACTGCAGGCTTTACAATAATTTACAATAATTTCCTTTTCTTCACAAATATAGATTCTATGCTCAGGTGGAAAATAAACATTTCCTTTGAAATCAAAACAACTAAACCATCACAACAATTGCAAATGCACAATTCACCTTAAAATATTAAAAATATCATGCAAATTTAACAACACTGGGTACTTTTATTACATAGAACTTAATTAACAAAAATGACTTCCATTATGATGGCACTTTTATAAGATTTAATTTAAAAAATACATTGAGAAGCTTTCTGTGGAAAAAGAATGAGATAATGGCTGCAGCTTTGAAAATACAAAGTGGTTGGTTGCAACTACACCAGAAACATGATATTGTGCATTTATAGTCTACCATGTGATGATTTCAGAGTTCCTGATATAGCTCCAGCCATAGTAACCAGCACTATTAATCCCATTTAGATGTTTTCCTCCTCATATAACTGTGTCCCTCACTATCAATAGCTTCATAGAGGTCCTTTTTATTCTCCTGTGTTGCATGTAGATAACCAATATAAGCCACGCATAGTGAAAGAGTTATCAATCCGAAAGCCATTACAGGTTTGTTCTGTGAAAGAAAAGAAAATTACAAAACCTCATTAAAACTAATAATTTGAGGAGACGCAAATACCTGTTGCATTTTCCTCTTGACAAACCAATTCTTTACCACATCAGCAGTCATATGATACTTTCGATTGTAATTTATCTAGTTCTTTATTTAATTAACCCAACTCCTGATAATTTAGAGATTACATAAGACTCTTGCTTCTCCTCTCCAGCCTTTCTTCTGTCTGTAGCCTGGTTACCTCAGACCTCCACCTTCAGGAGGTGATGGCTGGCAAAGGGGCAGAGGAAACAAGAGCGTGGCACCTGGTCTGGTGCTCAAGTGTTCAGTGTCATCTGTGACATGGAGAAGCTGCTTAACTTCCTTAAATTAGATAATTTTATTAGGAAGTGAGGAATAAAATATACATGTTATTTTTCTCTTCTCAGTTCATGAAAAATTGGCAAAAAGCCTTTTATGTCATACAGAAGGTACAGCGAAAATGGGAATATACACACTTCTCTGGGAACCAATTCTATCACATCAAGAAATTTAGTGACTGGGACATATATGATGGTGTTATAATAACCTTGATTTTCTGCTGAAAATTCCAACACCCTAAAAGGCAAAGCAATTAGCTTTGAATTCAAAAAAAAGAAAAAGGCTTTTAAATGTAGGGAAAATGTTCATAACTCCACAGAAGTAATTATCTTTATTACTGTAAGTCAGCCCTCCTTTTTGAGTGTTCATACTCAACAAATGGGCCTTTTTTAGGTCAGTGTGAGTGCAGAGTTGGGATAAAAGTTTCAATTTGTATTGTTTCTGTCACCATACTTTCAAAACTTAATCAAAAAATAAAGGTCAAACCTTTTCACCTGGATGGAAATCTAAGAAAGGCCACAAACTCAGAGTAGTTTAAATTTGCAATTCTTAAAATGCATTTGGCAATTCAAAAAACATATTAGCTGAAAGTTTTTAAAACATTCTACCTTGTTTTAATGATTTCATTGCTGAATTGATCTATTTAGCTGTAAACAGTTTATACTGGCAACTGTGTTATTAAATTTATAATAAAATTGAATACATTTAAATATATTTTATAATAATTTGATTTAATTTAAATTTATATAAAAATAAAATTTATATCTATTAAAAATTAAAAATGTATCAAATAAAATATATTCAATAATCTGCATCAAGAATATAAATGATTAGCTGGCTCCCTAACAGTGTACAAATGTATGTTTTGAACTTTTTAACAAAATGTTTGCAATATGCCTTAGGTAAAAACATTAATAAAAGCTGGAATTGTAGTCTATAATAATGATCAGATTCTCATTGTTTTGTTTCATTGGAAGGTCTAACTTAATAATACCTCATCCAACATTAAAAATTTCCTTCTAATTAATATAGCTATTAAAATTTAAAATAGGAATTTGAGAAGTTGATCCATGAAAGTACAACGATTTTCCATTAAGTCTCAAATGCCCTTAAAATAATTCGTTTTATATGTGTATTTTGTGAAACAGCATTTAAGATTTTCCTTCTACCTGCATTTATTCAGAGATCTTAATAGTCAACATAAAATCTCCATGATAAAATTAAATGTCGTAGGAAAATAAGAACTTTCTATTTCTGAAAGCCTAGTTAAATTAAACATAAAGTCTTATCCTGTGTATATTTCTTACAGGTTTAATGAAGAGCTCTGGATTCACAGCTCGAAATAAAGTTGTCGTGCGGACCCCTCTGAGCCCTGGGTTTCGAAAGTCTTCCTCTTTCGGTGGTTCCTTCTTAAAGGCTGGAGGTTCAGGTGCTGAAGACATCTTGACTAATGATGATTTATTACCTATAAGTAAAATAAGAGACTTTTTTCCTTCGTGATTGTTTTTGATAATATTCTTTAAAAAAAACTACTAATTTTTTAAAATTCCAGTCCAGATATATACCAAAAGTGATTGTCAATTATTTTAACACGTACTTTGTAAATGGTGCTTTAAGTTTTGTTTGGCAAAATGGTTATTTTTCATCTCTCAGAACAAACTGGTGAAGTGGGCAAAAGGTGTTCTCCTACTTACAGAAGCCTGGAGAATTACTCGTTGGTCTGAGTCACGTAGTATTTTGTTACAGGAAGGAGGTACTAGGCTAGGAGTGGGCAGTGAGTTATCCACATCCTTCTCTATTTCCTTCCACTTTCACTCTCTCTCACCTTCCAACAGCCCTTTCAGGACACCAAGCTGACAGAAGTACTCGCATTCCTTTGCTCAACTTCTCCTACAGCTTCAGCTGTCCCACTTTCCTTTCATGCTCTTCCCCTTCCTCAGTGGCCCAAGCACTAGTACCAAGCAATAAGGGTAAGTAACTTGTCCTCACTTCCCCTTTACCTATAGTGACTCTGGTAAGGACTGCTCTTTTAGTCTCTTAAGCACTCTAAACCCATCCTATTAAACCTAAGTGTGTCTTTTGGCTTCTGGATCTTCCAGCTGGAGTGGTAACATTTTTGTGAATATTTTTCTCTTCTAGTTAGGCAAAGGCTTATCGTTATCATTTCTGCCACCTAATGATGGGGAAGGAAGGGAGTTGGAAGGGGGTTCCAAGAAAAAGGCTGAAATTAGTGACAATATAATAAAAGCTGGAGGCAGGGGGATTCTGCAACCTGCCATACAGTAAATGTTATAAAATAAGAGTCAAACGTTCATATTTAAACACTCACTGGGGCCTTGTTCATACAAGCATTCTTTAAGTCCTCCATATTATACACTTTATAAAACCAAATATTTTTGCAATTTTATTAGTTATAGCAGTTCAGTTTTTTTCAAAAGTCTTTGCTGCAGTGGTCACTAAATATTTATATATCCCTCTTAATGGGGTAAACATCTCACCAGGAACATCTGCTTTAAGGAGAACACTTTTGTCAACACTTTCTGCTCTTGCAAGGACTTCTGAAATGTTCACTGTTGGCTGTTCCATCACTTGTTCCCTTGCATGTCATTGTTGTGGTCATCATCATCATCATCATCTTCACTTTCTTGTTCCATTCTGACATTAGTTAGCACTCCTGCAGCAATTTTAGATTTGCTAAATCTTGGGAAGTAGGTAAATTGGTATCTGTAGCCACACTGCCTTCAAAATCAAACTGATTTGTGAGAACAGTGACAGTAGCAATTGAAACCAGACCAGTGCAAATACCACATTTGGTTTGCGGTCTTCTTCCAAGTTGACCGTAGG
The DNA here is from genome assembly GCF_987537825.1 of Furipterus horrens. Classification (NCBI taxonomy): domain Eukaryota; kingdom Metazoa; phylum Chordata; class Mammalia; order Chiroptera; family Furipteridae; genus Furipterus; species Furipterus horrens. The sequence goes on along the minus strand of NW_028327176.1, from coordinate 131,301,886 downwards.
GTATTTCACAGGAATCTTGCCTGTTTTCTGCCAACATTTCACTACTGTGGAGGGCTCTCCAGACCACCAGGTTTCAGTAATCATGCCAATGGCTTGCTTTATTTATTTTCTGTTTTCCCTTCATCATATAAATTTAGAAGAGCTCTTTCTGCAGTGAGCTTTCATGGTACAAATTAAACGCTAATCGGATGCCTGCAGAATGACTGTGCAGTTCAATGAGAAAAATTCAACACATGCATGATCCAAGCACACGAGAGTTGTGGGCAGAGCAACTGTTTATCAGCAAGAGGATAATGCATTTTGCTCCTTTCATTTTCTTGCCAACCTTTCTCAGCCATTTATTAAATAAATCTCTCACCCTTTGGGCATACACATTAGTTTGGTAATCACAGTGGACTAAATGGACATTTCTGAAGCCCTGAGGGTTAATAACTGACTTGCCAATGACCAGTGGTCTCATCTTTTCCATCCAGGATGCATTATAGCAGAAGAGAGTAATCATCAATCTCTGTTTACCTCCTTTGCAAAGTCTGCCTAGGGCATGAAGTATATGAGGTAACAAACAAATTGTAAAACTTAATTTCATCAGCATTTAAAACATCATTCAAATTGTAACTAGCAATTGTGTTTTAAATTTCTTCTGTACGGAAGTTACTAATTTTCTCTACTGGAACAATTTTATTTTTTCCACTACGACTTCCGAAACAATTCTCTAACATGCCCAAAATTTGTTCGGCCAGCACACAGTTGTTTGAAATTCATCATACCCAAAGCTTGCAAAAAATCCAATGCTTTCTGCTGAACAACCAGTCCACTTACATGCCCATTTCTTGTATAAACTTCTTGATACCATACAACAACAGCTATAAAAGACTTCACATTTGATTCTACTTTTGTTCCAGAACCCCTTTAACTTCCACTTCAGTTTTGGTTCAATCTTTCAAAATGTCAGTTATGTAGGGGAAGTGATGCTAAATTCCTTTGTTACTTCTTTCCTGTGGCAACCATCTACTGCTTCTATTGCTTTCGTTTTCTTCTAAGAAATATGCTGGCATTTCACCTTTCATTCTTAGGATAAATAGCAAGTACAAATGTATTTAGAATTTAAGTCAAAATGTTGGTCACCAGATTGCTTAGGCTAGGTGCCAGGGATATTTCTCCTTATGCTATTAATGTGTTTGACTATAATGTGGGGAAAGAGAAAACTCAGAAAGAAGCAATAAAGTGGAATCAATATTATAGTTTGTAAACAGGCCATGCCTATTAGAAATGCAAAGCAAAAAACAGTTAACACAATATCCATATTGTTAGGCCTGAATCATAGCCTCAGAGCGTACCACTAATTGACACTGGGCATTAGATAAAAATACTAAAAAGGCCTAAAAAAGCAAATATGCAAAGGGAAAAAGTCATGCTCACCAAAGACTGACAAAAACAACATTTTCCTTTAAGTATTGAGAAATAGCTGCATGTAATTAAAACAAAGCTATTTGGTAGAATATGGTTTAAAATTGTTTACTGAGAAGAAAAACAAAGTGATGAGGAAGGTGGGTATAGAGAACACACACTGTAGAGTATAAAAGGGTCCTCAGACTATAGTTACCACGTACTTTGTGTTGATGATAATGTCTCAAGAATTGAGGATGATTAACTCACTCATCACCTTAAGCACCAAAATATATATGGTTATGTATATTTAAATATATATATATACACACATACACAGACAGAGACAGATAGACTAGTTATAGCCAACAGACATTTCACTATCTTACAATTAAAGGTAGTTAATTGATGTTGAATGTCATGAAATTCAACTTATATCAGATGTCTATAAAACTATGTATAAAGTGTTCTAACATGAATTGGAATGACTTAATTTTAATTGTAAAATTCCTTAGTCTCCTCTTTTCCTTAACAAACCTTTATTTCCTTTGTAATGAACCAAGGAAATAAGTAATCAAGACAGTAGTTATTATACTGCGACTCCCAGACATCCACATTCACTTTAATAATGCACTATATATGTTAAACTCTACACCAGAAATGACAATTAAAGAATACCTGAGTGCCCTGGCTACTGTGGCTCAGTGGATTGAGCGTCAGCCTGCAAACCAAGTGTCGCTGGTTCGATTCCCAGTCAGGGCACATGACTAGGTTGCATGTCAGGTCCCCAGTTGGGGGTGCGTGAGAGGCAACCGCACATTGATGTTTCTCTCCCTCTCTTTCTCCTTTCCCCTCTCTCTAAAAACAGATAAATAAAATAAAATACAGTAACGTTGTTAAAAAATTAATTTAAAAAATAAATAAAAGAATACCTGAGCTGGAAACCACTGCAAATGTTGACTGAAAGGACATTTACAAATTTAGGGAACACCTATACACTATACAGGATGGGGAAAAAGTACATTTACAATTGTTTCCATGGAAAATAATACAATTAATAAAAATAAGAATAAACTGTTTCATGTACTCACAACAGAGAGAAATAGTCATACCTGCCTATAAAAAGGAGCTAAACTAAGCTGCATTTACTCCATCTGTCCCTCCCTGGTAAAAAGTTTTGTACTTTTTTCTCTTCCCTAACCTCTTGTGAAGGAAATATGCAATGGGAAAAGGAAGCAGCAGAGATAAGGACTTCCCCGCACAGCTCCATGAGGGTCATTCACACCTCAAAGTGTGAGGAAGAACGCTGCCCCGGTTGGAATTAACGCAGTTTGTGAGGCTGTACAAAATGGTCTGAGATAAGAGTCAGGACTGGTCATTTCTGAATGATTTTCTCCCTTTCAGTAAAAGTCTTGCTTAGAGGGGTGATCCAGAATGTATTTCACAACTGACATTAAACAATTTACTGGCATAAAACTGGCATGACCATGTCCATTATAGTGTACATGAAAATTAGACCATGACACAAAAAATATGAGTTACTTTGGGGAAAAATTTAATCTTCAGATATTCATTTTTGAAATAAGCATCTTAATAGAAGATATATCAAAACAGATATTATCAGAATCACAGAATGTTAGTGAGAAGGAAGCTTAGCAACAATCAAAGCCTTTCTTTTAAGACATAGGGAATTAAAAAATGGACAAAATATTTACATCAGATATAAATAAACTTGCCATTTTAGTTTCAAATACGACACTATCTTATTATTTAAGAAAATAACTTGAAGTCTGGGGCAGAATACCTTAAAATAATTTAAATTAGAATAAACAAATTTGGGATAGAATCAGAGCACTTGATATCTTGAGGGGAGTCTAACATATCCTCAAGTTCCAACTTTGCTATTTATAAACTGTATGTTTGAGTAAGTGACAACCTCTCTGGGCCTTAGTTTCCACCTTTATAAAAGGGGTAGTATTATCTACTGCATAAAATTAGTGTGGATTAAATGAGATAACACTTCTAAAAGGATATGTTCAGTAAATGGTAGCTATTGTTATCTTCTCCATCTGGACCAACCCTCTTTTTTAAACAAAGAGCAACCTAGACCCCAAGAGACTGTGCTTTGACAAAGGGAGAGCAAGATGATCCTGGTCTCTCAATTTTGTGCCCACCCTATTCCACCACTTCAGGCTACCTTGCTTCTAAATCGATTAGACTCTGCATTTATAAGTTATTACAAGATTTAAGAAACATAAACTTGTAATCACTTAAACTTTAAAAATGGATTCTGTATTGTTTTTAATGTTAAAAATACTAGTAAGAAGTATCTTTCCATCTCTTTAAAGTACTGAACTTGAAGGCGGTTATGACAACGGCTGTGGCCGACGATCTGAGGGCTGTGCATATTACCGGGGTCCACTCCCCTCCCATCCTGTGGTACCTACACTCCGCTGGCTAGGACTCAAAAGACAGATGCATTCCAAGCCTCCAGAAAAAGAAACTGTATTCAGGTGAGTTCCAGACATTGTCTTGCAAAGAACACTGGACTTCTAAGTTACAAAAGGAGGCCAAACCGGTGGAAAAAAAAAAAAAAAAATCACAAAATCACTTTCCTTAAACAGAGACTGGTGAGCCAGAGCATCGAGACTGCCCGGGAAATAAGAGAGTTCTTAAAGAAGGTGCAGGTGTCCAAGGATGGGTCACCGGCCAATGTCCCGCTCCTGGTGTGAGGGGTGGGCAACGGGTTCGGTGGGGTCAGAGTAGTCTGAGGCTTGGCTCGGGGCGCCTGCCCTCCTCCGGGGTGCCGAGGACTCAGGGTGCTCGACCGAACGCCGCCGTCTCCCACGCACCTGGGGGTCAGGCTCGCAAGGCGGCCGCGCCGCGAGGCCCAGGAACGAGGTGCGGTGAGGAGACCTCCCAGACTTCGCCACCCGGCCAAGCCCCTACTGCTCACCTGCCAAAGGGTCACCTCCTCTCCGCCTGCGGGAAAGAGAGTCCTAACGTGACCGCCGGCTCTAAGCCACAGCGGCCCCTACCTCCCGGAGGCTGCGGCACAGGGACGCGGGAGCTCCAGCAACCTCCCTCCTCCTGCCCGCCCCAGAGGATTAGCCAGCTGGAGTTTGCAAGGCCCTTTTTTTGGTTTCTTACATTTTTACCTTTAGTTGCCAGCCTCCCAGGTTCAAATAACGTTCCAATTTTGTGTAAGTTAAATGAAGACACCATCTAGAATTATATGAATTTATTTAATGGATGGGGAAAGCATTGTAATTTGGGAAAGAAGGCTTAAATCTGGTCTCCTCCTACCCCCATTTTAGGGGTACAGTCACTTAAGTGTACAGTTAATACTCTGCCATTTTATTAGTGCCTTGAGATGACAAGATGTAAGCTATGTGTGTAGTTACAACTGTGGTAAGAATAGATATGGATCCCTGTTTGCAAATACTTTCCTGACTGAAATTTGTTGGGATGTTACATTAAGACAAACAGAATAAGCAGGTGCCCAGATCTTGGCATGGATTTATGTACAACTTTGGCAAATGGATTTTGAATTTAAAAGTTGTTCTCTCAAGTCAAGTTATTTAATATTTGAGTTGAGATTTTATTTTTAAAAGTTCATTTATATGTTATTACTAGGCAATCTTCTGACAAAATAAGTTAAACTTCAATTAAAAACTTGTGACATGGAAAAGGTGTAAAACGTTACTGATCATCAGGAAAATGCATGTCAAAACCACAATGAAATCTCACCTTACACCTGGTAGAATGGCTATTATAAAAAAGACAGGGGCTTTTGCAAAGTAAAAGTTTTGAACTTTGATGAAGTCCATTTTTCTTTATTTTTTGGCTTGTACTTTTGGTATCACTTCCAAAAAATCTTTCCCTGTCCCTGGTTTGTGAAGTTTCTCCTATGTTCTCTGCTAAAAACTTTATAGTACTGTGTTTTACATTTAGCTCTATAATACATTTGAATCAATTTTTTGATAAAGTGTGAGATTTAAGTTTGAGGTTTAATTTTTTTTTTGGCCCATTACTGCCCATTTATATATTTGTTTTTCATTTGGGCATCCTCTTTTGCGAAAATAACTATTCTTTTGCTTCTTTTTCTACTGTATTTTCTAACTTGTTCTTATTGAGTTGCATGAGTTCTAAAAAATATTGAATATGAGTCTTTTTTCAGATGTATTGCAAATATCTTGTCCCAACCTGTGATTGCCTTTTCACTCTCTTAATGGTGAATAATAGTTCTTAACTTTAATGAAATTCAATTACCAATTCCTTGAAAAATTGAAATTCACTTTCCTAATCCTTATGATTAATGCTTTTTGTATCATGTTAATAAATATTTTCTACATCAGAGCCATGAAAATATTCTCCTTTGTTATCTTCTAGAATCTGAGGATCTTTATTTATCTTTCTTGTTTAGATCTACAATCCTTCTAGTTATATTTTGTGTAATATGTGAGGTAAGAATTAAGATTAATTTTTAAATTCCATATAGCTTTCCAATTGGCTGTTTACTGAAAAGACCATCCTTTCCCCATTGCACTGCAGTACCACCACTGTAAAAAATTAAGGACTGTATATATGTGGGTTTGTCTCTGGACTTCCAGGACATGGCTTATGTAACTGTGGGAGCTGGTTAAGTAGTCCTGGGCTGGCAGTCAGGAAGGGAAGATCATGATGCGGGCTGGAACTCACAGCCATGAGTTGGAAACCGACAAGGAGGATGTGAAACCTTTGTTATTGTTGTCTCTGACCTTGGTGACAGGGGTATACTGCAGAAGCCCTCAGTTGTAGAGCTATATACACATTTGGCCCAGGAGTCAGGGAGGACGAAGAAGGACCCTGGAGAAGGCAGAGAGATTGCAGGTCTAGCTACTGCTTCCCAACAGATCAGTGCATCAGCATATCAGCAACAACATGCTAGAGTAGCTGCTGCTTCCCTTTTACTTTCCAGGAAGTTATTTATTATGTCTCTCTTTTCTTTGAGGAAAGGGAGATGGAGATATATTTCTTATAAGATTATTTTCACTGGGTATAGAATTTTACTTTTTCACTTTTTTTTTAGCACTTCCCTAAGTCACTGTATTGTTTTCTGGAGTCTATTGTTAATGTTAATCAGTCTTACTTTGTTCTTTGAAAGTAATGCATCTTTTTATCTGGTTGCTCTCATTATGGTCTTCTCTTTGTCTTTGGGTTTCAGTAGTCTTACTATGAACCATCTAAGTATTTTTTCTTTATCTTTAATCCTGCTCCGGATTCATAAAGCTTCTTGAATTTGTCTTGATAACCTTTGTATGATTTAGGATATTCTTAGCCAACAATTAAATATTATTTCTTTCTATTATCTCTCACCTCTCCTATTGAGACTCTAATTATTTATATATTAAAACTTTTCTATGTGTTCCAAATGTCTCATTGTTTTTTCCATATTTTTCATCCTGTTTTCTCTCTGCACCTCAATCTGGGTATTTTCTACTGACTTGTTTTCCAGATCGTTGAATCTCTCTTCAGCTAATGTTAGATAATAAATGACAATAACTTTGTTAAATTTTTGTAGAGAATAAATAAAAATAATATTATTTCTCTAGCATAGCTGTTCAAAATTTTCTTTATTATTAATAATTTTGAGTAATATTTTCTGATTATACTCTGGTAATAGCATATAAATTGGAGATTATTGTCAATTTAAGGAAAGCCTCCATTAAGTTTCTCCATATTTGGAGGAATTATCCATACTAAAATCTCCTTAATATATCAAACCTCATTTCTCTTCTATAACCCACATCCTTCTGGTGTTGGGTTTCTTTGGACACATACAGATTGCAATGAGACCTCAATCTCTGCACCTTTGACTAACGCAATGAGCAAGTGGGCATAATAGGCAATAAGATAATTCTTGGAATCAGAACACCTTGCAATAGCTTAACTCTAAATAAAAGTGAATGTGAACCACACAAATACATCTCATTAAACCAAAACTGAACCTGAAACAACTTTCCCTTAGCCAGATCCTCTAATGCCCACGGCCAGTCTAGCTCTATCTGACAGGAGGTGAAGTACAATGAAGGAGAAATTGCAGTAGAGACAGCAGTCTCAATTGATTCTCTTCTCAGTTAAAATATCTTATATTTGCAAATTTTATGGAAACAAATAACAATGAGAACACCCTGCTAGGGCTCCACAGGCTTGGAGGGGGCTGAACAGGTTAGGGGCCTTGAAGTTTAAGCGTCATTAACTTCTGGGTAAATCTATCTTTTTTTAAAAATATTAAAGACCCTCCAAAGAGTTAGTTCATCTGGGATAAACACAGACAAGAAAGGAGAGCTCAGTCCTTGCCCTTTAGATTAGTTCACGTACATGGTCTTGGAAAGATTCAGTATCACATCAAACCCTGTCCCTTAACAGTGTCATTTCATTAGGACTTTCTGAGGGGAGGGGTGAGAGAGCAATAATTGTTTCCCAAATTCCTTCTCTCTCCAAATCTCTAGTCAAATGTACTGCTTCCAGCTCTCCCATTCTCACTCCCAATGCTCTCAGAGGACAAAGAGTGGTGAGGGTATTCTGAAATACATTATCCTTACAAAAAGCCAAAATGAATAAAGCCTTGCCTACCTCCACCCCAAATTCCCTCCAAAACCCACTGGAATAGTCTTTAAAGAGTAAGACCATTACACATGCTGAGTTTACTTCTCAGCTTTTCCAGAGATGCTGAACAAACAGTCTTCAGGGTGTGGCCACTGAGTATCAGCTTTGAGCGCTGTAATCTTAAGTCTATGTACAGCCATATGCAAGCGGTATGCATTTAACTGTGTTTATTATACTACAAAGAGAAAAATGTAAACATACTTGGCTATTAAAACTTAAAAGAATGGATGGCTATTTTTTGTCCATGTTTACTTTATGGGACACCATCTGCTGAGCTGTTATGGCAAGATGCAGAGGGGTGCAATACATAGGCTTTAAGCCCTAAAAGGGATTTGAAATGTGTGCTTCTCATGTGAAACACAAAAAAAGGTATATAAGGTACTATTTATTTGTTTTTGTTAATTTATTTGTTTATGTTTAGTTTAGCCAAGGACTAGAGGAAGCATTTTACCTAATTATTTCATCTTAAATAATTATCTATGCATGTATGAACATTTTTACCCATCTACCCCTTTGGAATAAACAATGACCTGAAAAGATAATGCTTCTGCTTTTAACATGTTGAGATCCCTTTACACAGGGGAATCTCAAATTGCTTCATCAGTGTTATTCATTACTTTACTTTTCCAATCTTGAACTGAACTACCATTTATCAAATGCCTACAATATGGCAGAAACTGTTACCCAATACTTTCACATTACTGCCTGGTAATCAGAGTTATTCCCGAGCACAGAATGAAATGATAGTTGCATTAAGTTCATTCCAACCACCTAGAGTGGAAGATCCTTACTCATCTATATATTTATTTATGTTATATATTATTAATCTCCAAGTTACATTGACAGACTTATAGATTTTCTATATGAAATAGGATTTTTTTTCCCATACTTTTGTCTCCATCTGAAGTTTAACTATTCTTTTTCAGGGGGAGCATGCAAGTCACTAAATTAAAAACTGATCATCTGGTGGCTAAAGTTGATGGAAGAGACTTAAATGTGTTGTTTATTCTCTAATATCTGCATTAACATCTATATGCACACAAAGCCATTCATACTATTTTTAAAGCAAACTCGAACAAGGGGAGAGAGAGAAAAGGCCTAGGCTTCTCTGTAACACAAGAGTAATGACTGTTACACTGTATATACTGTGAACATATAAATTGTATCTAAATGTTTTCTGATACTGTGCACTCATTTCTTGAGTAAAGGTGCACAAAATGTTAAAGAGGTAAACATGGCCTTTTATTTTTTAACTCCAACAACAAAAATTAATTGGTGCTAGAGGCACATGGATCTGTCAACTTGAGCCCTGTCAACTCTGAAAGGCTTGAGAAAGTGGAATCTAAATGGATTCTAGGTGATATATAAATTCCTTTTTCTTAGGAAAACAAGGTCTCAAACATCCCTTGGACATGGAAAATGCTTAGAAAATTCGATGCTTTGAGCATAGACATTGAAAATGTGAGCCCTTTCAATGACCTGGAAGGAGACATGGTATCTGGATGGGGCCAGGAGCTGTGGCTCTGCTGACAGCCAGCTGTGGTGTAGGGTGTACTTTGTCACACCACTGGGTCCATAAAGGACTGATTTAAGGAGTTATCAAGAGCGAATTGGGTAAAGAGGGTCAAATATATGACAACGAAAGGAAACTACACTTTGGGTGGTAAACATGTAAAAGAGTACACAGGTATTGAATTATAATGTTATACACCTGAAATTTACATGTCATCAACCAATGTTACCTCAATAAATTTAATTTTTAAGAAGTAGTTAAAATCAATGAGACAATGCTTACATTTTCATTTACAAGTGTTGAGAACTCATTTTAGGTATAGAAATTGTGCTAACATGGGACTTCTCCTACACCCTTCAGGAGCATTTTTGCTCAGTCCTTTCCTGTATCAGAAGATGGATGAGTCACCTATAGCTCCAGAATAAGAGGCAGTGGCTCAAGGCACAGAATTTTTCAAGCCGTTCTTACCAGAATGTGGAACCTTAGAAGCACTTGATGTTACAAACATCAATATTATAAAGGAATATTTATTGTTTTCCTGAAGTTGTTCTAGATGCCACAAATCTCCTATAAGCTCCTGGTGTACCTGAGAATTGCTGTTAGGAGGAGGTGGGTTCTTCCTTCTTCATGCAGGTATCTTGTGTTCACAAATTGTACTGAAAAGCAATTGTGTCCAGCAGAAAAGGTAATTTTTTGTTTGTTTTTGAATTCTATGTTTTGACAGGAAATCTAAGAACCCGAGGCCAGTGCTACTTCAATAGACAAAGATAATGAGAGCTACCACTTGTTGAGCAGTTATACTGAGATAGGGAATGCTTCTCCCATTCTGTAGACAAGGAAAAGAAGGCTAAGAGGACACAAGCATCTTGAGAAAGGACATGTAAAGTAAGAAACAGGTTCAGGATTCCAGACTATGGGATATCTACTATTGAAAAAAAAAAACTCTAGAAATGTAATTGACATGAAATTCTGATAAGTAACTCTACTGGATCTTGCCTCTCCAGGCTAAACATCTCCAGTTGTTCCAATCCTTCTTTTTATGATGTTTAGAGAAACTCTCTATCCTGGTCACTGTCTTCTAGACCTACATAAGTTTGTCAAAGGTCCAGAACAAAGCCCAGTGCTCCAACTGTAAGTAAGCTGAGCAGAAAAGACTCCTGACCTCCCCTGGAAGAGGCATTATGCTGAAAAGCAATACGGGCTAGCTTCAGAGCACACTGCCACATTCCTGATGGGTCCCAGTGCACAGTAGCATTAATACTTCATCACTGCAGCCAGGTATGATGGTAACTTGTAGAGCCTTAGTCATGTTCTTCTCATATGGCATCTGCATGCAACTCAGCTCTGTGGTCTTTCTTAACAGAGTGATCACCAAGACAGGTATTCCCACAGCCCCCATCCTTGTGCAGTTTATCCAGGGTATGACATTTGAAGGCTCTGGCTTATACTGCCTTGGTCTGCTCTGGGCGCTGCCTCTTACTGATATTCTACAGGGCCACATTCTCATAATGAAAAGAAAGCTCTCAAGATCCCAATCTTAAAGGAGTAGAAAAAAACATGGTTCACAGTATTCACTCCAATCTTTGTCCAGTTCTGTCTTCTCTTATTTCTCCCCATCCCTAGGTTTCTGACTTCAAGAGGTGCTATTTTTACTACTGCATACCACTCTTTTTGTGTTCTTTATTATGTTTGTTTCTTCCAAACAAAAAAATAAAAGTAGAAGAATTAAATCTTTTTATCAAAAGCACAGAAACAATCGGGATTATAATTGAGAAGATGTAGGGTTCAGCAGAGATGCTTTGTCCAGAACACACCTATGATCCTGCCTGTCATTCCATAAAGACCCAACCCAGATCCTGCCTCTTCGATAGAGCCTTTCTTGAGTGCCGTGCCCCTGGCAATTTCTCTCTCCCCTAGTGTCTGTGCCAGGTGCTGCAAGATCCTTGAGGTCAGGGATATTTGTCTAGAAAATTATGCCTGTGCCTCACCGGATCATTGAATGCTACCTTTGTTTGGGTTATTGTTAACATTATGGGAAACCCTGGCCCTCTAAATCTTAGCACTCCAGGATTCAGTAAGGTCACCCTGAAGGTCGCCCTAATAATGAAGTACCTCCGTTTAACTGTTCCTGGTGGAAGGTGTCTCAGTACAAACAGGTAATGTTTTAAAACCATGGATAAAGTTTGGTAAGTGTTAATTATAAACAAAAGAGTGGAAGCTGAAAAAGATGGTCAACTGCAGAGACAAGGTCTTGGGATCTTATCATGATAATGACCCTTTGGAAACAAGGTCACCATTCTGGGACCCTGGGGTCTCTGTAAAAAACAAACCAAGAAAGTACAATTAAAAAAAAAAAAAAAAAAAAAAGGTTTGCTTTACTGGATATGGAGAAGTTTCATCCAGTAATAAAATTAATGTAAATTGATTATTTTTCAAAGTGAACTGCATTCTTCTTTGAATATGCAAATATATGGAATAATTTTAAAGGTCGCGAATGTTAAGTATGAGAGGCCCTGCACTGGAATCCATATGGTCTGCAGAGGTGGCTATGATGGTGTGAAGGAGAGAGCTCTGAGACAAGGTTTCATCCCCAGTTCTCTTCTCCTTTCTGTACCAGCTCTGGGATCCAAGGCAGGCTGCCCTCTGTTGTTCTATTTCTTCATCTTTAAAATGAAGGCATTACGTTTTGTGACATCTAATGTAATTTCCAACTGCAAAATTGTTTCTAAGTTATTCTTATTCTAAGAGAGACATGATTTCACTTTCATTTCTATATATCTTTAATTTTAGTCAAATTCACACCTAGAAATAGGTCCATAGAAAAAGATAATGTGATATATATATGTGTGTGTGTGTGTGTGTATATATCGTCGTCGGCAGCCGTCCGTCTCGAGAGACGATGGTGTAGCTTCTTAAGTGTCTATCTGCACCGCTGAGAATGGCTGTGCAGTCCAACTCGGGAGTGACACGGCATCTGTCTCCTCCCGTGTTGAATTGACATCTTGCGATGACGCTGGAGTGTCCTCTCCAGTGGAGCTGAAGCTACAGAGCCTGGGCAGGGTGATATGGAGGGTCTGCTGTTGCCCATGCAGCAGACCCCCCCTCTCTTCGCAGCTGAAGGGTCCAAGGGAAAGACGGAGTCGATACAGCTTGGCTTCAGGTGCGCCGCAGGAGTTGCCGGTGTTGACTACAACGTCAAACCGCCTTAGGGACTCCGGCTCCGGATTTTCTGTCGGGGTTTACTCCCTTAGCCTTTCCCCAGAAGAGGTATGCCGCAAGGCAGCGGAGGTTTTTTGGAGTCAGAGTTTTCCTTCTCTGATGTACCCTGACTGGAAGATCGAACCAGCGACACTTAGCTCGCAGGCCGACGCTCAATCCACTGAGCTAAACCAGCCAGGGTGAGTGTGTGTGTGTGTATATATATATATATATATATATATATATATATATATATATATAACATTTCTATGTATGTATATAAGTTATATACATAGAAATGTTATCAATTATCAATGCTTCCCAGGGTTGGAAGAGTGGTATTTATTATGTCTTTTTATCTCCTGGATTTCTAATAGGATATATGAAATAAAGTTAAAATAAGCTCATCAAACATAGACTGAATTAAATTGTTCTTTTGCCTATTGTTTTTTTGTAGATAGACTTTAATAAATAACCTTGGAAAATCATTTAAAGAGATGAAACACTCTCATTGTTCTAGCTTCTTTGTGAGATGACGACAAGGTTTTATAAAAAAGGATGTTCAATGAACTGTTTGTGAGTGACTTTGAATTCATTTTTCCAGTTTCAGTTCCCTTTTTATGCATATTGTAAACAGCAGAGACACAAGAATTCTCATCTAGGTTATGAGCCAAAACAAATATCAGGTTACACCTGTTTGGCTTACACTACCTTGGAAACGACTGGACTCCATTTTCCTAAGACTAAAGCACTAATTCCCTCTCAGGCAAATAATATAATCAACTCATGATATTTTTTTAATCATCGAATGAGCAACCAACTGGATCTCTTCTTAATCTCCACATCTGTGTCAAGAGGTAAGCTTATGTGTCTTATGATAGGATTTATTTAATAGAAAAATGACATTTCTTGTAATTGGGTACTCATTTCGTCTCTCCAAAATGTTTCCACGAAAGAAGTAATCCTAATTATTACAAACCTAGACATACTACTGTTCAGTTTTGCGCTGCCTCACAGGTGCCCTTTCTGGATAAGCTGCCTGTAAGTAATGTTGCTCATTTACAATGTGTTGTTGACTTGGAGTTTTGGGAGGCTGTGGCCAAGTCAGAATGCTCGGCTTTAGCACAGAGTGGGTGCATGTGAGTGAGTGGGACAATGGGGGCAAAGAGGAGCAGCACAGGATTTTTCAGTGGCCTTTTCTGCATGACTTGAGGCCAACCTTTGCACAGTTCCTAAGAGGTGGTCCTCTAAAAACGACAATGCCCTTATTCATATAGAAAATTAAAATACCAGGCAAGTGGTATATGTGTACATGTTTTAGCCTGTATGTGTATATTCTTGTCTTCTACTCAGCATTGCTCATGGAAACCTCGGTGGTGACAATTTATATTTTTAGTATACTGTTACTTACATGCATAATACTTAAAATTAGGTGTAAATTAATTTTACATCTACAGGCTAATCCTTAGACTTATGGATCTTATGCAACTGTATTTACAAAAGAAAAATCAAATATCACAAGACCACTAAAATTAAAAGTAATTAAAATTTAGTGGACATAAAATGTTTTGCTGAAATTAAATCACTACTTAAGAGATAAGACACTGAGTGCAGAAGCCCAGGCTCCTTGAGTTGGTCCTGCTTAGCCCACCCTGGGCTGGGTAGTGGCTTGTTCTTCCACCACTTGTCTCCACTCAAAGTACTCGCAACTTCGTTCATGCTGCACTCTCAACATGGCTTCATTTGGCTCTCTCTTGAGCACAATCAAGCATGTGTTGTTCCTCATCAGCCCAGATAATTAAGTTCTAAAACTTGGTTCCAATATGATTTTAAATTTAATGTAACTATCCGAGGTCAGCCAACATTTTCTGCAAAGGGTGAGAGAGTAAATACTTTATGCTTTGAGGACCACAGGTACTATCTCTGCTGCAACTGCTCAACTATGTTATTTTAGCATAAAAGCAGCCATAGCTGTTTCCCCCCTTCAAAAAAAACCTTTATTTACAGAACAGGTGGTGAGCTGAATTTGGCCTGAAGGCTATGTAGTTTTCCAAATTCATTTGGGATTTTTTAATAAAATTATTAAACAGTTGAATCAACACTGATGTCAATAATGAAAACTACTGTTGCTATAAACTCAGCATTTGAATTATTTGAGAAAATAGTAATGAATAAACATTTCCTATCAATATTAATATTAGATATGACAGCCAAGTGATATGAAAATTACTTCACCTGATTTTTTTAGCTGAATCTCTTAGTGTGGTCAATAGGAAGAGAAAGTCCCTTGAAAATTATATGAACAATTTATTCTATAGCAAAGACCACAGAAGTTTGAGACTGCATACTTCACCTGAGATTCAAATTTGCTATTTTTTAAGCTAAATGTAGCTAATAAATATTTATGAAACAGCTACTTTATGCTAAGCACTTTGGAGGATACAAACCAAGTAGAAAACATGATCTTCAACTCCAAGCAATACATATGGTTTTGGGGGAGAAATAATCTATATAAGGCTAATTAAGATGTTATATCATCAAATGCAAAAATATGTGCTAAGGCTTAGGGGCTACAAAATCTGAAGAGAGAAAAGTCACAGCTTGGAAGGCTATAAGGAGGAGGCAGGGCAGAGAAGAGGAAGGAGGAGTGTGAGCAACTGCATGGAGATGAGAACCACCTGTGGGCTGGAGATGGGAGACATGGGTAGGTAGAGTGGGAAGGATGAACCATCTGACCTAAGTGGGTGTTGGTGAGTGTTGGTAGGCAAGATGCTGGGGACATATCCCACTTGCTTTCCTTGGAGAGATGAAGCAGGATGGTCTGGAGCTCAAGTCCAGCTAGGAGTTAGAGGAATTGGGGACCCCGAACAGGAATGCTGAGTTTAACGGAGAATGGAGTGACACAATTCAGGTAGAGAGAGGGGCTGGGTACAAGGAGAAGAATGGTTGAGGTTCCCAAGTGTTTCTGGGGAAGTTTCTAAGATCTAGAGAGGCTTCTTCCCATTCATTACTGAATATTGCGCTGTTATTTAAGCACTGGGTGTGCAATAGTGTAAAATCAAGGTACTTGCTTAGGTTGCCAGAAAAAAATATATGTAGATTGCCCAGTTAAATTTAATTTCTGATAAACAATGAATCCTTGTTTAGTATAAGTAACCCCAAATATTGGGTAGCACAATTATACTAGAATATTATTCATTGTTAATATGAAATTCAAATTTAACTGGCTATCCCACATTTTTATTGGCTCCACCTGGCAACACTAGTCTCTTCTGTCATAGAACACACAGTTTATACAGATATTGATCATATAAATAAGTATGGGATTGTAAGTTATAAGTGGCATGAAGGAAGAAAGTCCAACAAAAAAGGCCAAATATAGATTGACAGGGTCAGGGAGGGTCTCTCTGATTTCAGGTGAAGGAACAAGAGCATCACAGATGGCGGGAACAAAGTGGATGTGGGGCCTAATGGAGGAGGTGAAAGAAAAGGAGCATGCCTGGAATTCTGTGCACCTTGGACATGTGCACAATGAAGTTGGACAGACAAGCAAGGGCATCTCTATGCAGGGCTTTGTTATCCAAGGAAGTATATGGCCCCCCTTTTTTTTTCTATCTTAAATGCAATGGAAAGCCCTGTTAGGGTTTTAAGCAGAGAAATGAGCCAATGTAATCTCCATTTTAAATGTTAACCTATCTGGTTATGGAATGGAGAATGAATTGGAAGAAGCCAAGAATGAGAAAAAGGGGAAAGATAAGAAGCTGTTATGATGTACCAGGCAATAGATGAGGGTGGCTTGGCAGGGTAGATGAAAAAAAGTGAGAAGTTTTGGGATATATATTTTGAGGGTAGAAACTTTGAACTTGAATATAGATTGGATGTGGGGTTTGGGGCAGAGAGAAGGTGAAGAACAACTTCTATGTTTCTGGTTTCAACACGAGTGGATACTCGTGTGATTTACTGTACTGGTGTGACTTACTGAGGTAGAGAACAGTGGAGGAGGAGCAGTGTTTTAGGGGGAGGTGGAAAATGGAGTAGGCAATAGCAAGAGTTCACTTTTGGACATTTGAAGTTTATGAGATGACATCCTAGTACAGATGAGAAGGAGGCAGCTGGAGCTCAGAGATGAGAGGTATGGACTGAAAATATATAATTTGGGGGGCCATTGACATGTACACAGAGACAAGGAAGACTTAAAATAGTTCAGCACATGATTATTCTACATGGTAACCTTCCAGAAATATATTAATAGGCTTGATCTGAAAATGTTTATTCAATAAACAGCCTTGTTCAACTATTACAAAAACATACATGCATAAAAGAGTGATAACTGACTTCTTAGAATTTTGTTTTTATTTTCTTCACATCTGATTTTATATGTTCTTCTTGTAAAAAAATTATGGACAACACAGAAAATCATGAAAAAATAAAATCATTTAAGAACTTTTTTATTGATAAGCATTATTAATATTTTGCTATTACTCTTTTTGTCCCTATTTCTATTCCCTATATAAATAGTTCTCCATAATGTTCAGAGTATTTGAACTACTATTGTTCCCTTAAATTCTAAATAGGCTTACTTCCACTCACATTTCGGGGGAACATTTTTGGTAAAAAATTTAAAAAAATATATATATATATATAAAATATATTGATAAAACTAAAACAAAATTTAGCCTTTTAATAATTTTATGCTCACATAAATTACTACTCTCTATTTCCAAAACTTTTTCAACCCAAAACAGAAACTCTGTAACTATTAAGCAATAACTCTCCATTTTTCTTCCTTCCAGTCCCTCCCTGGTAATGTCTATATTCTATCTCTATTAATTTTCTAGATAATTCATATAAGTGGAATCACACAATATTTGTGTGTCTTATTTCACTTACCATAATGCCTTCAAGGGTCATCCTTGCTGTAGCATAGCATATAGCAGAACTTCCTTTTTCTGACTGAATAATTTGGTTTATCCATTCATCTATTGATGTAACTTGTTTCCACCTTTTGGCTATTGAAAATAATGCTGTAACGAACACTGGCATACAAATATCGCTTTGAGTCCCTTAAAAAAATTTTTTTTTGGGTATATATCTAGAAGAGGAATTGCTGGGTCATGTGGTAATTTCCTGTTTAGCTTTCTGAGGAAATGCCAAACTGTTTTTCACAGTGATTACACCATTTTACATTCCCACTAGCTTTGTACAAGGGTTCAAATTTCTCTGGGTTCCAATTTCTCCAACATCCTTGTCAACACTGATTAGTTTACTTTTTAAAAACTATACTCGTCCTAGTAAGTGTGAAGTGGTATTTCATTGTAGTTCTGATTTGCAGTTCCCTAACGACTAATGAGATTGAGATTTTTTTTCATGTGTGGATTGGCCATCTTTGGAGAGATGTTTATTCAGTCAAGTTTGTGCCCATTTTTTGAGTTGTCTTTTGGTGTTGAGTTTTAGGAGTTTATATATATGTTCTGAATATTAAGCCCTTAACAGACATGGGACTTACATATTTTTTCACTTTCTTGGTTGCCATTTTTACTTTCCTGATAATGTTCTTTGATGAACAAGTCTTTAATTTTGATGAAGTCCAATTTATCTATTTTTCTCTTTTGTTGCTCATGTTTTTGGTGTCATATCTAAAAATCCATTACCAAATCCAAGGTCAAAAAGATTTACTACTGTGTGTTCTTTTTAAAGATTTATGGTATTTACTCTTATTGATGCATTTTGAGTTAATTTCTTTTTAATGGTATGAAGTAGGAATCCAGCTTTATATGAAAATCTGACTGTCTCAGCACCTTCTCTCATTTGCACTTTTAATTTATATCAAATGTTTGGCAGAATCTTGCAACTGTCCAAAATTATTCCTGATATTGAAAATATTGAATATTTACTTTCTAAAAGTATTGATTAATCAAATTTTCCAGATTGAATTCCTGTGAAGTTAACTGCTACTTCTTAAGAGAAAGGAGGAAAATCATAGAATTGGTAAGTGGAAACTATTTAAAAATTGGGAGTAATCCTTAGTGATTTGATAAAAGGAATACACCAAAGATCCTTATTAAAATAAGGAGACAACCCAAATTATTAAAATAATTATAAAAAATCTAGCCCTGGCTGGTGTGACTCAGTGGATTGAGGGCCCACCTGTGAACTGAAAGGTCACCAGTTCTATTCACAGTCAGGGTTATGGTTCAGGGTGTGCAAGAGGCAACAATTGAGGTCTCTTTTGCACATCGATGTTTCTCTCCCTCTCTCCCTCCTTTCCCCTGTCTCTAAAATAAATAAATAAAATCATATATATATTTGAGCTAATGACTTCACTGTTTTCAAATGCTTGAAGGGCTATTAAATGGATATTCCTATTTTCCACTTTCACAGGAACAGAGCTAGAGAAAAAAATATATATTTAATTTTCAATTGGAAACACTTTACTTTGAAGTCAAGGTTTTCATGACAAATAATAGCATAATAATAATGCTTATTGAGCACCTACCACGTGTCAAACTCTGTTTTGAGCTCCATTAGATAGGTACTATTATCACAGATAAACTTGGACTTGAACTCAAGTTCAGCACTGTGCCCAGGCTCATCTGCTATGCTAAACCAGCTCTGTTAAAAGTGAACTAGCATTAGAACACTCCCCACCCTGAGAAAAACCATTGCCTCTCCATCAGCAGAGAATTTCAAAAATAGGTTGGACATTTATCAGTCAAATGAAATCCATAATCCTGACACATTGGATGGCATCAGTCTTTGAATTCTGTCCAAATATCCCCACCTTTTTAAACTGTTTTTCTTTTATCAAACCAGTCTGCATCTGCTTTACCTTCCTCCCTGCTCTAAAATGTCCGACAGAGTACCTGAAAATGTTTTGTAACATTACAAAAATATCCACTTGAGTAATATGGACAAATGCCCAATGACATATGTCATAGGGAAACATAATACCTTTTATTCTTTTATAATCTTTGGGGCTTTAATAAATCATGGAGACATTGACCTTTTAGGTGGATTTGAGAATCCTTTTTATTTAATAGTTTTGTTTGTGTCCTGAAACCAATGACACTGAAGAACTTATTTGCTATTGAATAGAGAGCATTGTGTACGTTTGTTTTCTCTAAAAATAGCTCTTATCCTTCATACATCTCCTCAGGGTTCTAGTGTATGGGCTTGCTACATATTGTTCCCTCAGTAAGAAATAATACAATGTGCTCTGAAAGTGTCCTTTTATAACAATAGCCTCATTTTCTTAACCACCTGGATCCCCTCACAACCGTTTCCATAATACTCTTTTAACTGAGTCTGTAAGGAAAGAAAGATGTAATTATTTTTGTAATAGGAAACAGGACCAGAATGGCAAGGTTTACACCTGAGACATCACAAAGTATATTAGTGACAAACCGGGAGCTCCAACCCACATCTTCTGCTTAAGCAGTTTTCAGCTAGATTTTGCTTTATTTCTGCAGGGTACATTTGGAAACATCTGGAGATATTGCTGGTTGTCACAAACAGGGGTAGGAGGTGATGATACAGGCATCTAGCTGGTAGCAGCCAGGGATGCTGCTAAACACCCTACAATGCACAGGACAGTTGCAAAAAGAATTATCCAGCCCAAAATGTCAATGGTACCACTGTTGAGAAACTCTGTTTTAAAATAGTGGAATTACTTTGTGAGGTATGTTATTGGCCACTGAGCTGCACAACTGTGCAATAATGTTGAAGGTGGACTGTGGTTAAAAAAAATTGCATCACAGTCTGTCACTTCTACCTAGCCTTCATTTCTTTCTTCCCAGGTGTCAGACTTTTTCATAATCTGATGGTTTTCCAAGCTATAAGCTAAAAGGATTTGTTTGAAAGGGGGTTAGTGTGTGAGGGATGACCAACCAAATTCCCAATTAAACTGGGCATGGGATCAATTATATCTATGGACTAGGTGTATCATCTCCTTATATGAAAGTGAGCATATCCTATGGGATTCTTGCAATAACGTAGACAGTTGAGTGTATCTCCATAACCCCATAATCAACTAAGACAGTAGACATACATGATCAATGGAATGGAAATAGATGAAACACGATGAAATTGTTTTCTTTTGCAGAATTTTGCCGTCTTTCGAGCCTAAGCCGTGAGTTGGATGTTCCTCAGAGACCTCCTAAGTGGAGTGAATAAATACCCAACTGGGATTGGGCGGATCTGGCTGGCTGTTGTGTTCATCTTCCGTTTGCTGGTCTACATGGTGGCAGCAGAACATGTGTGGAAAAATGAGCAGAAAGAGTTTGAATGCAACATTAGACAACCTGGTTGTGAAAATGTGTGTTTTGACTACTTCTTCCCCATCTCCCAGATCAGACTTTGGGCCTTACAACTTATCATAGTCTCCACGCCTTTGCTTCTGGTTGTTCTACATATAGCCTATCGTGAAGGTAGAGAGAAAAGGCACAGGAAGAAACTATATGTTAGCCTAGATACAATGGATGGGGGCCTGTGGTACACCTACCTTATCAGCCTCATTGTTAAAATTGGTTTTGAAATTGGCTTCCTGGTTTTATTTTACAAGCTGTACGATGGCTACAGTGTTCCTTACCTTATTAAGTGTGATCTGAAGCCTTGTCCCAACACTGTGGAATGCTTCATGTCCAAGCCCACTGAGAAAACCATCTTCATCCTCTTCATGGTGATTACCTCATGCCTATGCATTGTGTTGAATTTAATCGAAGTGAGCTTTTTGGTTCTCAAGTGCCTTATGAAGTGCTCTCCCCCAAAATACTCAAAAAGGCTCAAGTCCTCAGTGTGTGAGTGCCCCAACCTTAGGTTTGTTGAATGTGGTGAGACAGGAGCCCCTCTACTACTCCAGAATCACCATTCAGCCTCCACCACAGGCACTCCCCAGCCAAGTGAAACAAAGCTTCCTTGCAACACACAAGGTTAAACAACGAAAATCTGCGTCTTTCCTAAGCAAGACCCACTAGGCTGGATTGGAAAAAAGGGGGTGCCAGCCTTAAAGTAATTTGGGAGGAATTTAAAGTGTTTTCAATATGTGCTTAGTTATGTACACCAGACAGAGGTCTCATTGTTTTCTTGCAGGGTTCATGTGGGTACGCGAATGGTGTTTGAATAGTTGACTGCAAATTAGTCTGAAGAAATCCAACTAACATCATCCTCCTAAGTGCTTAGAACTGTATAGTGGAAAATATAGAAAGTGACATTGCTGACAAATGTGATGGCTTCCAGCTGCGATTAAGGCACTGGTAGTCTCCAGAGTGGTGGCAAAGGCTCCACTCACACAGTCCTACCCAATATTTGAAGAGAAAGACTATGGTGAGGGTGGGGGGCAGCTAATCAGGGGCACACAGAAGTGTATCCAGTGAGAAGGCCCAGCCTGGGGAAAAGACCACAGAGCCCATTACTGAAGTTTATGTGTCCCTGGATATAAGTGGATGAGGGGACAGGGAAAAGGAGCCATCATTTATAGGTCTCCATGTTAAATACATTTTACTGGGGGATATCCCACTTAAGCCTGAACTAACAGACATCTGAAAGGGTCACCCTAGAGTCCTGATAGAAGGCAGGTTCCACAGAAAAAAGCACATTGATAGGGAGTGGGGGAGGATCCAGGAAAAGAATATGCCCATTGAACCCTTCTCTTTAACCATGGAACTTTAAAATACTTTGTAAGTTTCCACATTATTGGACCATTTTATTATATAATCAGGAATTTGCACTGTATCATATAATATGCCACAGGTTTCCTTCAATTTATTAGTACATCTCCCCTCCCTCTAGAATAATTATGTACTATGCTGTTAGTTTCCTTTTTAAAAAATCTCTTTGGATTTAATATTCTAACCTATGTGCATTTCTCCAGAATAAGAGTGAAGTAGTTTTGCAGTGTCACTTGGCTGTTATTTATAGCTTCGCTCGGCTGCACTGAGTATGATGATTCTGTAAAAGAAACCAGTTCTGACCAGTTTAGAACAGGATTTGCAATCCTGCTTGGTAAAGATAGGTCAGAAATCATTTTTAAACAAAAACTCAGTGCATAAAAATGTAATTTTAACTAAAATCAATTATGTCTTCAATGGCCTGTACCCTTTAGTGTAAAATGTCTCACTACAATTCATGCATAATGATGGTCCTTTGTGTTATTATGTAGTCTGCAGACCATGTCACCAAGAGTGGTCATAATATATCCTAAAGACTGTGTCCTTGACAACTGGGAGGAAGGTTAACTTTGTCATATTTTTCCCTTCCTTCAGTAGTCCAGACCACTGCTGGACTCATAAGCATGCATTCATACACTTTACCATTTTACATAAAAACATCCTGCCTTCACAAATGCAGGTAACCACTGAAGGACTTAAAGGAATATCTTTTGACAGTTAAAGAGGTTTAAGGATTTTGAAGCCCTGATCATGACGTGAAATCTAGAAAATAGGATTTTAGTGCACAGAACTGGAATGCAGACAAGGGAATTTTCCAGTCTGAGGATGGGTTTGCTGCCAAAAATGTTCTTGGGAAGCTCATCTTCTTCACATCAGTTATGACAACAAGCTCTGCAAGCAAAGATTGGTTGAATATGTACATTCCTTGCTTTTCCACTTTGCACAGAGAGAAGACTGAAAGGTAATGGGAGCAAGGGATGCGAATGAAGTTGTTTAGACAGAAAGGGGAATATTTTCCCCTATAAGTTTAATTTACAAAATGAATTTTCTGTAAGAACATTCTGGAGGCTGTCTTGGTGTAAGTGAAAACCCAAAGTATTTGAGAGAAAGTTGGCAGTTAAATTTTGCCATCTTAATTCTGATTCTTATCAATAAATTAATATTTATTGAACAATGACGGAAAGAAGTCAGACCCTGTATTATGCACCATTAGAGGTACATGATTATTGATTTCCACTTTCATTAAGAAGCATGGAGGTGAAGATGGGGTGGAGTACCTTACACCTGCATCCTGTATTTATGTGTTTGCTTCACTTGACCTCTTTATATCTTTCTGGAGCTCAGAAAACAGAGTAACCTTAGAGATGAAGAAAGACCCCAAGTCAGTCACTTTTTTCAGGAATATATATCTAAGAAAAGCATAGTTAACAATTGGTCTTCCTTAAACCATTTTGTCACTACATCAGGCTTCCCCAATCACTAAACAGACATCTTCCTAATTTTGTTCATTTCTGATTTTCAGTAATTTTGACTCCCCAGCACGAGCCCCTCAAATCTTTTTGGTTACAGGCCTTGCCCCTGGCCAGAGGGTTTCTTCTAATTGGAGTTAGAGGGAAATTTTTTTCAAGTACTTGGACAAAAAGAGCCTAGGTCTGCAGGTGACTATGGCTCCAGTCTTCTGGAGGAAATCAAGCCAATGTCCTTCAGACAGACAGATTGCAAAGATAAGAGGGTAGGGGAAAAGGCAAAGACCTGAGAATGTTTGAATACCTCAATTGACACTGCTTCTACTCCTATCCTTTCTGTTTAGTTACATTCTTGCTTCAGCTGGTTTAAATTGGGGTTCTGTGTCTTGCAACTGAGTCCTAATAAAATCATATCCTTTGTAACTTTCCTTCTTGTATAATAGAAAAAAGATGTAGGATGCTTCTCTCATACTTAGCCTTTCCTTTTGCGGCATTGAGCATACTTTTACAAGTATGTACATATAGGATGTTTGTGTAAATTGGGGGAAGATGTGGAAGGATCGCGAGATTGATTACAGTAAAAGGAGAGATGAACATTTTAGAAATATGTTGTTTCACGTTATTTTTGTTTTTAAAAACTTAATGAAGAAAATAAAGCCATTAAAAAGTCTAAAGTGCCTCCTCTCCTTTTTCTAGCTCATATCCCATCATATGCATGTAACACTTTCTTTAAATAGTGATGCCAATATATTCCTAGGTTACATTTTATTGTATTTATATATTTAATACTGTATAAACCACAAAAAGGATTTCACAGCTCTGTAAAAAATTGGTGAGGAAAGAATGAGGCAATGGTGGAGCACATGGAGGCAAAAAAATGTCAGCATTTGACTTAATTTTATAACAAAAGCCCAAGGAAGATGTACTGAAAGAGACCTTCCAGAAGCACTTTAATATAAAATTGAGTCTTTTTCCAAATTAAATCTTCCTCCAGCTGTGAAAGACACTAGTGATTATGGGAAGTCCGAGAATTTTCCACAGACCTATCATGATTTCAATATGTCAGAGAATCTAATAAAAACAAGTCTCATTCTGAGATCATGAACATTATCTTTTAAAATACTACAATGGACTTCTAGTCAAAATGGTGGCATCGGTAAATATGGCCTGTCTCCTCACACAACTACATCAAAATTACAACTAAATTATAGAACCACCACCACTCAGAACCATCAGAAATTGAGTTGAATGAAAGCCCAATAACTACGGAATTAAAAATATCACACCCACGCATGTGGGGCAGAAACGCAGAATGGGCTGGTCCCACATCCACTTGTGGTGGATAAAAATGAGAGAGGAGTGAGGCGTCAAGCCCTATACTAGGCCCCCCAACCTAGGGTTCCAATGACAGGAAGATAAGTTCCTGTAACTTCTGGCTGAAAAAACCAGCAGGGATTGAGTTGGTAGAAGAAACTTCTGGAGTCCCAAGCAGCTCCTCTTAAATAATCCACACATGGACTTACTGAGATTCACTCTGTCTAAGCTCCAGCACCAGGGTAGCAGCTTGAAAGTCACCAGTGGCATACAGGTAGGAACTGAAGTATCTAGCATCAAGGTGAGAGCTGAGGGACAGCTTTCTCCCAGACAGAAAGGGCAGAGGCCATTGTTCCTTTTCTAAACCCTCCCCCCACAGAGCTACAAATCTGGCAGTTGGGGGTAATAACCGAGACTCCATCAACCTGGCTACCACTGTTTGCTCTGCCCTAGAGATCCCCTGAGATACTGCTCCACCCAACTTACAGGCTCACCCAAGCTGTTAATAAACTTTTTCATATGAATGGCTGGTCTTGACTCATGCTCCACAACTACCTAAATCCTCTCAAACATGGGTCCCCAGCTCCTGTACCTCTTGCTAAGTGGCCCTAGGCCTGAAACTAGCAGCAGCCAGTCTTGATTCACAGGTTGGCTTTGCCTGGGAACCTCCAAGCCCAGCACAAGTAGCACCATCTCAGATTCCTTTATATAGCCCAAGCAGGGTGGCCCCGGGCAAAACACACATGGGGGCTGACCTTGGTCTGTACCACCCAGGAAACCCCAGAGCCTGCACACCCAGTGGACAGCAACAGATCACATTGGAGCACCACCACCCTGCCCCTGGACAGCTGATCCTCCACAGAGAGTAGAGGTTGGTGATCAGTGGCCACAGCCAGTCTTTGCAGCTGACTGGCCTGGGTAAATCCCACCCACTGATCTGTCAAAAACAATCAAGGCTCAACTACAAGGGGAGGGCATACTCAGCCCACACAAAAAGCTAATCTCGAGTACTCAGCTTGGGTGATAGGGAAGGCTTTGCCACTGGACCCTATAAGACACCTATTACAATACACCATGCTACCAAGACAGGGAATCATATCAGTTCTACCTAATACATAGAAACAAACACAGGGATGTTGCCAAAATGAGAAGATAAAGAAACAAGGCTCAAATGAAAGAACAGATCAAAACTCCAGATAAAGAACTAAACAAAAGGGAGATAAGCAACCTATTGATGCAGAGTTCAAAACACTATTTATAAGGATGCTCAAAGAAGTTAGTGAGGACCTCAAAAGCATAAAAAAGATCCAGTCAGAAATGAAGGATAAGCTTCTTGAAATAAAGAACAATTTACAAGAAAAAGCAGTAGAGTGGATGAAGCCGAGAATCAGGTCAATGATTTAGAACATAAGAAAGCAAAGAACAACCAATGAGAACAACAAGAAGAAAAAAGAATTAATAACAAAAACAAAAACAAGGATACAGTAAGCAGCCTCTGGGACAACTTCAAGTGGTCCAACATTCGCATCAAAAGGGTGCCAGAAGGAAAAGAGAAAGAGCAAGAAATATTGAAATCTATTTTAAAAGGTAATGAAAGAAAACTTCCCTTATTTGGTGAAGGAAATAGACCTGCAATACAGGAAGCACAGAGTCCCAAACAATATGGCTGCAAAGAGTTCCACTCCAACACACATCATAATTAAAATGCCAAAAGTTAAAAAGAAAATCTTAAAAGCAGCACGAGAAAAGCAGTTAGTTACCTAGAGGGGAGGTGCCGTAAGACTGTCAGCTGATTTCTCAAAAAAATCTTTGCAGGCTAGAAGGGATTCGCAAGAAATATTCAAAGTCATGAAAAGCAGGGCCCTACAGCCAAGCTTGCTCTGCTCAGCAAAACTATCAGTTAGAATCACAGGGCAGATAAAGAGCTTCCCAAACAAGAAAAAACTAAAGGAGTTCATCATCACCAAACCATTATTATATGAAATGTTAAACGGACTTATTTAAGAAAAGATAAAAACTATAAATAATAAAATGGCAATAAATAGATTCAATCAACAATTGAATCTAAAAAACAAACTAAGCAGACAAGAACAGAGGCAGAATCATGGACAGAGAGAGGATTTCAATGGTAGGGGAATGAGTGAAGAGGTGAGGGGTACAAATAGGTAGTTACAGAATAGCCATGGGGATGTAAAGTACAGTACAGGAAATTGAGTAGCCAAAGAACTTTTACGCATGACCCATGGACATGAACAATGGTGCGTGAATTACCTGAGGAAGTAGGGGGTGCCCAGTAGAGGGCGGCAAAGGGGAAAAATTGGGACAACTATAATAGCATAATAAAATATAATTAAAAAAATAAAATACTAAAATACACCATATATCCTGTTTGAAAGCAAAGTGAATGAGTTTTGGATGTTATCCAAATAGCTCAACATTCCCATCTACTTAGAGGTAAAGTATCAGGTCCTTCCCCAGCTATGGAGATTTAATTTTCTATTAAAAAGGGAGAAAAAAATGTTGTTCAAAGAAAATATATGTAACTTGTTAATTTTTTAATCTTAATATTTCCAGACATTAATGCCTCTCATCTGAGTAGATACACACAGAATGGTATGAAATTGGTGATGAACTTACTTGTCTATACAGAATAATATAAAGTTGAGGAAGTGGACTCCAGATCCCTATCCTTCAGTCAAAAATCACTGTGCAGTAGATTGGGCCCAGAGGAGACAAATATTAAGCAACACAACTTCCATGTTTTTGTTGTAAAATGTCATTAATTGATCATCAATCTCATTACTAAAAGGAATATTAATAACTAGGTTAGCAAGTGCTTTCAGTTTTAAAGCATTTATCTCAAAGGAAAGTAAATGTAGTAACTTGAGATCTGACTTTCTGTGGAAGATTAGCAAAGATGAAAAACCAATCTTTTTAGTGAAGGTTGCTCCTAATTACATTAATTTGATGATGACATGAGAAACTACTGACTGTGCCTAAGGGCAAAGATCTTGTCTCATTCAACTCTTTGTACCTTTGTATCCCCACAACTTAGGGCTGTGTACTTAGGAGCTCAACCTTTCTTGGAAAAAATACTTGGGTTCCTCTTGCCTCTTCCATTTTTTGTGTACCCAGTATTTACTCCTCTTCAGCTAACAGAACTCTGATTTCATTGGGGATTGCAATGTGCCCCACTAAAAACACATTTCCAAGTCTCCTCTGCATGCAGAGGTAACAGTGTAATTACCTTCATATCAAAACCACCAGATTCATTCATGCTTTAAGAAATGCCTGAATCTTTTCACTCCTCCACTCCTTCCTGCCCAAGACATCAGCCAGAGCTGCAGTGAACATCTACCATGAAGGAACTTTGAGGATGGAATCTAGACCTATGAATGAAGCAGCAGAAACCCCTGGGGGACTTTGATGCCATTATGAAATTGCCGTATCAGCCCTGAACCACCTAGCTCCGTGATTTTGTTTTGGTTGTTATGTTAGAGAAAACTTAATTCTTACCCGATGTAAGTCATTTCCTTGTTAGTCTCTTACTTGTAGCTGAAAACAGTTAGTGACTTGTAAGACACAGAAGGAATATCTACTAGAGACAAAAGAAATGACCAGGATATTGGATGGCATAAACAAAACAATGATTAAAAGTCTCAATAGAATTTTGTTCATACCAAGTCAGGTAAAATGGAACAAGTAGTCATTCTGCATCAATATTTAAAATCAACATGAGACTAGGATTATTAGTTCACGACATACAATCCTTGGAGTTTTAGCAGTCCATCATCTTAACATGAACAAAGCATAGTATGAAACTATAGGGAAAAAAAGTAATTTAATCCTGTTAGTAGACATTTGTGTGCAGACCATTAGAAATGATTTTCACAACACTTGAAACACAAATAGCTTTTTGTTTTCCAAGGTTACAGAACTAAAACCAATGGCTGAAAATCAAACAGATAAAGATTCTTACCTAATATCGAAATGTCCTATTAAACTGAACTGCCTCACAATAAAGTAATTTATTGATAAGGCAGTGAGATCCCTAACACTGAAAGAGATAATCAAGAATATTCCTAGCTGACAGAAGGGTGGGGAGAGGAGAGGCTGGATGAAAGGTGAAGAGATCAGCTGAAAACCTATATATGCATAACTCAGACACAGACTAGTGTGGTGATGGCCAGAGGAAAAGAGGGGTGGGGGCTGGGTGGAGGCAGGCAAAGGGGAGGAAATACAGGTGGCTATAACAGTGTAAACAATAAAAATTTGTTTAAAAAAAAGAATATTCCTAGATTATATGGGAGGTATAGCTAGATGATCTCCAAATTTCCTTGTAATTCTTCAAGATCCTATGATTTTCATATCTAAACAATATACTGGGTAATAGCAAAATGAGATCTTGTATCAGCTATATCACTATATAAACCTGATACCACAGGAAGATATCTGATAGAGAACACCTTAAAAAAATTTCATGTACAAAAACAAGACACCTCATTACAATAAACAATTTATAGGCAGTTCCACTGAACTGAATTTATCTTCTTTAAAATTGTGACATTATAATAACATGTAAGGTACTTATTTGGATAATTTCATTCTCCTCTTCCACACATTGAGAAATCTTCATTTCATTTCAAGGCTTGGATCAAATATTTCTACTAAAGAGCAAACCTTTGATGTAAAATAGGGATAAATAACACATAGGTTTGTTGGAGATTAAAATGAGACGGTCCATGCAAAGCACTGGCATACAAAGGTTATTTTAAAATGTTAGTTATTGCCCTGGCTGGGTAGTTCAATCGGTTAAGACCAAAATCCCAATATGCCAAGGTTGCAGGTTCCATCCCCGGTCAGGGCACATATGAGAATCAACCAATGAATGCACAAATAAGTGGAACAACAAATCAATGTTTCTCTCTCCCTTCTTCTCTAAAATCAATAAATAAGAAAAAAAAAAAAGATGTCATCTCATTTAAAAAGTTATTGTAATTCACAATTTTTAAAACTACTTCAATAACCATTCAGCTAGATTACAAGTATTCAAAACTATAAATGACCACCACATATTAGCCCCCACCCACTATAAATAAAAAATGTAATTTTTTCTTCAATTTCCAGACCTAGGCTATACACGCATTTCCAGAGCTAGCTTGCCATCTTGTGGCCTCGTACTCCTGTGCAGCTCAGTATCTGAGCACCACATATGTGAAGGCCTATGAAACTGATGAGCTTTATATATACTCAGAAGTCCAATTTTAAACTTCTTTATATGCAGCATGTGAGTTAACTGCATCTCCAATTTCACTCCCAGACCAACTTTCTTCCAGCAAAGGCTGACAAACCTTATGTCAGAAAGACAGATGCTGGCTAGCTACAAGTGAATTATCTAATTTTAAAAATATGCTTTGTGAGACAAGTGCTCAAAAAAACATCCAAATATTTATTGAATAGAACATTTATACATATTTCCTGAAAAGGAGTGTATTTAACTTGTTTGGTGAAGCCAATGTAAACACAGCCTCTTATAAAGATGGGAAAGCAAGGTAGTAACAGGATTGAAATGTAGATTTTACTAAGTCCAAATGCTGACACGACCTTTCTTCCCACTCTGACAAGATTATAAATCTAGAACAATGTGTGCTTACTCTACTGAAGGTATACACACACAGCACTGTGACTGTTTTCCTTCAAGCAGTATTCTAAGGATTGTTAGCCCAAGAACACATGGATTTCTTAGGTGAGCCAGATGTATGAATAAAAGCTCTGTGACAAAAAACTCCAATGCCAGCTACTTCCCTTCTATGATTGAGAATGAGTTGACATGTAAAGCAATGTCTGACACATAATTACTTGTTAAATATTATATAGTGTCTTTCCTAGAGAGGACCAATTGAGTCTTGGGCCTCCCAAGCCTCACTTCCAGGATCTTGGAGCTCTGCTCTGTAACTGCTACTCCAATGAGCATCCAATACAATATATCAGACTTGAAGGCTCTGCTGGGTCACGTCTGACCTTCACTTCAATGCTGTACTTCTGAGAAAAGCAGCCTAATATGTCATAGCTTAGTCAATGAAATGTAAAAAAAAAAAGCAAACCCACACATAGGTAGGCCATCAGAAATGCTGGGTTCCAGCCCAGTTTTAAAAATTCAGATTTTCTGTCATTGTTAGAGCTATCTAACATCTATCCATCTATCTACCTGTCTACCCACCTATCATCTAAATACACAACGAAAAGGCCAGTGATTACACACAACCATGACTTTGTGTCGGAAAGGCCCACACCATTATCACGCAGAATGTTCTGGATATTTCACTTCTGGTAAAGCAGCTGTTTGTTGCCTTTCATACTTCTGGCTCATCTACTTTAACTGGGAGCTAGTGTGGAAGCAAGATTTTAATGGGATAAACAAATTGCTTCAGTTTCTCATTTTACACTGATAACAAAGTAAACTAACAATTTAAAAAACTTTGAAGTATGACATCAACGTATGACATGAAATGTAAAAGAACTTACAACTTGACCTTAGTTACTAAGTATATCGCACTGTTTCTCATATTTGCAATGGGAACTTCTCCATATAATCCTGACACTTCTCACCCTAATCCTTCTGCTTTAAAATGGCACTACTCTCAATAGGCAGGACAGAAGACTTGTTTTGTAGGTTAACTGGTGCCAACCCAATGTCCTGTAATTATCTATAAAATGGGCTTCTTAATTTTCCTGTTCTCATGGTGCATGGGTTGAGAATTACACTTTAAATAGCATTAATAAGAACACCCCACAGCCAACATGGGATTATAAAATTTCTTTTGAGGGCATATATACTTGAGTGAAAACTTTGTAGTACTACGGTTTTAAGTAGCCGTAAGTAGATTTAGTAAGTAATTCAAAGTTAGTTTTAATTTCAAATAAATGTGATTTCTTCTTAGCTAGGTAGGCTTTTTAGAGTTAGAGGTAGCAAACAAGAACTACTAAAATGACTTTGTTTGAACAGTTGGACTGAATTGATTCCAAGTGTATTGGGAATAGGTGATTGATTCCTGGTATAGTCCATTCCCCTTCCCATCCTTGGTGTCTAAGCATTGGTGAACATCCTGAAGCATCCATATAAAAGGGGCTACTTTGACTTGGCAAAGGGCGAGGAGCACTCACCTTAAGACAACTCATAGGTACCTGTTTCCACTGAGGAACTGCCTGGTGTGATCTGCTCCTGAATAGTTTAAAACCCACCAGTGTTCTCAAAAGCCCAGTGACTTCTTGAACACCTCACTTCTATAGAGGGATGTAGCACATGAGGGCTTATTGTTATCACGGATGCCCCATTCTCCTCCAACTTACCTGGGGGAAAGGACTATTTAAAGGATCCAGGTGTGGCAGCACTAAAGCCTGTGTAAGTGCAGCTTCCTAGTAGTGAACATTCTTTTGCCATGCCCATAGTTGTTTGGGGTAACTAAGAACCTGGTAGCTAAGATTGCAGCAAATCAACCTCTGACTACAAGTTTCAATTATAGTGCTTCCAATACACAACTAGACTAGAGTGCATAGAGGCTGGTCAGAATTCATTCAATCTCTCTGCAATTGTTTCTCAGTTCCTTTTCCCTTAGCTTCTTTGGTTTAAGAGTACATAACTGCATTAAGTATCTGTAGTAGTGAGCCCTTTGTTCTTCTGTGCTCCCTACCTTCATAAACAGTCACCTCTTTCATGGCTCTAGAAGTTCAATTATCTACAAATTATCTCCTAAAAACCTCCGCTGCCTTGCGGCATACCTCTTCAGGGGAAAGGCTAAGGGAGTAAACCCCGACAGAAAATCCGGAGCCGGAGTCCCTAAGGCGGTTTGACGTTGTAGTCAACACCGGCAACTCCTGCGGCGCACCTGAAGCCAAGCTGTATTGACTCCGTCTTTCCCTTGGACCCTTCAGCTGCGAAGAGAGGGGGGGGTCTGCTGCATGGGCAACAGCAGACCCTCCATATCACTCTGCCCAGGCTCTGTAGCTTCAGCTTCACTGGAGAGGACACTCCAGCGTCATCGCAAGATGTCGATTCAACACGGGAGGAGACAGATACCGTGTCACTCCCGAGTCGGACTGCACAGCCATTCTCGGCGGTGCAGATAGACTCTTAAGAAGCTACACCATCATCTCTCGAGACGGACGGCTGCCGACGGATCTCCTAATACTGTTTTCTAATCCCCTGCAGAGAATTTTCTTCAGTAACCACAATTTTTACAGCACTATTGCAGGTCAAGACACCTAGCCATCCATCACCTCATTTGGCTGCCTATGCTCTCCAAATCAAGGTATGCACAAGTGCCGATTCGGTTTACCTGGCTCCAACTCTCAGCTGTCACATACCTTTCCTCATTTTACAAGGGTAAGAGTACCTAAGTCTTAGGGTTGATTTACAAATATATGGAAATATGAGGAAGTTCTTAGGCCAGGGAAAGCTATACACAGCAGATTCCTGTTAGACTGTAGCTTTGGTCTTGAAGTATTCAAAGTTTATCTTTCCTCTTGGCCACTAAATATGACCTTCTATTGCCTATAATCGCATTCTTTCTATTCTAATTTCTCTTCCTGACTTAATCTGTGTAAGCCTTCCAATCCTGCTCATTATGCTCCTTAAAAAGGGTTCCCTTTGCTGTTTCACAAATCTATATTCTGCAACTTTATCTGAGCTTAATCTGTATCTCCCAACCTTTGGGCCAAGCGGATACTCTGAAGCTTTCCCAAACTCTTATATGTGCCACACAGCCTGGAGGCATTGTCACACTTGGTCGTCTAACCCAGTTTCCACTGAATCCATCTTCTGTGTACAGCCCAATAAATTAAGACAAAAAGTTCTTTAAAATTTTCAACTCCAACCACCGTCATTTACATTCTAATTCAGAAATCTACTTCTATGGCTATGTCCACACACAGCAAACTGCATTATTCCTAAAATCTTAAATTTCAATGACTTAAGTCTCTCATACCTATTTCTTGGCCTCATTCCCACTATACCCTCCACTGACACCTAAGACCTCCAGTCCCTTGACCACTCTTTTCTTGTTGGCTTTGTTTCCTAATCCTAACCAGGATCAATTCATTGATCCATTACCCATACCAGGACTATGCAACCTCTTCCTTCTTCCACACAAACAACTGGATGTTACATAACATACAGTGCCACAAGATCATGCTCTCACAGCTCAACCGAACCCTGAATGCTGCACCATTCACAATTACCCAAGCCAGAAATTTAAGTATTCTATAATACATGCTGTTTCACTCATTTAACCCCTACCTACCAAATCCTTCTTATTGGCACTTGAATATGCACTATTTGTCCAAAAACTTAAAAACTGGTTATGATACCCTTCAGAACCTATCTTCTCTCCTTCACAACCTAATTATTTCAAAAACAGGTGTTTACACTTGCTCTCTACACTCCTATAAAACTGGCTTCCATTCAAACTAAGTAACTGCAAAGGTCCCTGATCACTTTCCTACTACTAAATCCAAAGGATACTTTACAATCCTTATCTTACCTCAGCAGAATGTGACAGAATTGAAAACATTATCTCTAAAATACTTCCATCCTGCTAGTCTCACATTTTTTCCCTACTTCTTTTAACGTACTTTTAAATATTTAGTTACTTAGTTAAGCCCTGGACCCTTTACTATTAGACTCTTTCCCTAGGCAATGATCCATTCAAAATACTGCTGCTCTCTCAGCCTCACCTATCTGAATGGGATTTCTTGACCAAGGGAAATGTTCTGGACATTCCCTCCCTCTTTTTTTCCCATAAATAATGATCAAGTCTTGCCAAATATCTAGATCTCTCAAGTCTGTCCACTTTTCTCCCTCAGCCATCACAACTCTGCAGGAAGAGTATCCACTGCTCCCTGGATGACTTGGACAGCCTTCCTTACTGTTTTTGAACCCCCATTGGAATGCCCCATCTCCAGTGAACTTCTAAACTGCAAATGTTAAGAATCACATTCTTTTGCTTAACAACCCAAATGCAAACCCTAGATCTAAAATAAAATACGTGTGACCTGGCTCTTGCTTACCTGTCCTCGTTCAGCCTACACTCTCTTTACCAGCTTTTAGCCATTTCCTCAAAAGTTATTCCTATCAGAGCTTACCTTGGCCTAG
This sequence comes from Furipterus horrens, assembly GCF_987537825.1. Lineage (NCBI taxonomy): Eukaryota > Metazoa > Chordata > Mammalia > Chiroptera > Furipteridae > Furipterus > Furipterus horrens. The sequence goes on along the minus strand of NW_028327176.1, from coordinate 131,266,543 downwards.
TTTCCTCTGCCTTCCCAACCTCCTCCTTCAGTGAAATCATTGCTTTCCTTCACCACACACTACATAGCATATTGTCACCCTACAATATAGTCTTATAATACCCTTATATCGATTGTGTAGACTCTGAGTTCCATGAGTCAGAATCGTGTTCACTTCATCTCCTACTTAAGCATTCAATAAATTTTTAAAACTGCTAAGTACTTATATATCCAAGGTACTGGACAAGGTGCTTGGTATAGGATGGTAACCAGAAAGGACTCTGCCCTTGTGCAAACTATGAACTTCGATAATTGGGGGCAAGGGGTAAAAAAATAAAGCAGAAAATAAAAAGCAATTATAACTTGCGATAAATGGTATGAAGTCAACTCAGTGCTGTAATGGAGTAATCAGTCACAGAGCTAGAGTCCTAAGACATAAAGAATAAGAAAATGACATTCTAAATGGAAGAACAGTTAGTGCAAGGACCTTAAGAAGTGAAAGAGCTATGCTGGTCTGAGGAAGTAAATACAAAAACAAAAACAATGAGGTTAGAACACAAGGGACAAAGGAGAGTAACAAAGTAGGCTTAGAAAGGCAGGAATCATAGTAAAACACCCAAACCATATTTTATTCAAAGGGCAGTGTGAAGATAACAAATGAGTTGCCGGGCCCCACATCCTTACCCACAAATATTACTTGAAATCAGTCTAGCTGCCTGGTGGGTAATATTCTGGAATAAAGCCTGTAAGGAGAATGTTATAGTGGGCTTGGCAAGAAATAAGTGATCTGGCTGAGACATGCAGAGAAATGAAAGGGCTCCTTTTATTTAGGATGCAGAAATAACTATAATTGTGATCAAACATAGGTTAAGTGCATGCATTGATTACTACGGCAACATTAAAGATCTCAGCTTGAGAAACTCAGGTAGTGACTTCACTTATCCAGATAGAGAGGAACACGTTGAAGGTGGGGTGGGAACAAAATGATTTGTATGTGATATGCTTAACTATGATAAGACAGTTGAGTACAAGCCTGAACTATGAAGTCTGATCTTAGATGTAATACTAAACCCCACAGAATAGACTAAATCATCCAGAGTACAGAGACATACTCAATGGACCAAAGGTCAGGTACTAGGAGAGAAACTAGAGCTGGAGTTAGTGATGGAGCAGTCAGAAAGGGTAAGGAGAAAACTAGAGTGACTATTTCAAAGAGAAGTCATCTACCCTATTGAATGCTCCTTAGGCAATGAATGAAGGCAGCAAAGAGAACAGACATGGCAGGCACCATGGAAAAGACTGGTAATCCTGACGAGAGCAATTTTAGGACAGCTACAAGGACACATGAAGTGGCAGTAAACCAGAAGCAAAGAAATGGGGTGTTTGAGGAGGCAACTTAGATTAGCTATGCTGGGGACCAAATAAAAGGCAGCCCCTTCTTTCAAGAATAGTAGCTACTAGTGTGTGTGTGCATACATAAGTGTATACAGTTTTCCCTCACTTATCACGGGTATTAAGTTCTAGACATCCCCCCCACCCCCGTGATAGGTGAAAATCCATGAAGTAGGAACCTTACATTTTAGTATTTATATATATATTTAAGGCTTTATAAACCCTTCCCACACATGTATAAACCATTCTCAGTCCCTTATTAACCTTTTCCACACTTTTATAAACACTACTTATGTCCTTAAACATATTGTACACTCTTAAGCCGATGTAGCTTTAACAACATACGTATACAGTACCACAAAATCCCGCGATAGTGAAAATTCTGCGATAAATATACTTTTAAAAATCCCGCAATAAATAATACTTTAAAAAATCCCGCGATACAGTGAGGCCGCGATAAGTGAACTGCGATATAGAGGGACTACTGTGTATACACACACACACACACGTAAGCTGTTGCAAAAAATCTAATAAAACATGGCTGATGAAACAAGAGTAGCTCATTAAGTTTTGAGATGGGGGGCATGGGATTCAGACCGCTTGAGGAGCTGGTTTGTAACAAGACAGTGCAGATATAGATGGGTTTATAAATTTGGTGGTGGAAAAGTTGAGAAAATTCCAATCAAATTTCTGTATTTTCTCAGCAAAATGTGATTGAAAGATAGTCAGATGGAGTGGGAATATTGAGTATATAAATCATTTAAGTTTGTGTAAGTTAAGTTACAATAAACCACAAAAAAATTGTCAGGCAGTTTTTAGATAAAACTGTCTAGTGAAGTAATTTCCTCTCATTCAACTGCTCAAGAGTAGACCGGTTTTGGTATTTTTTCATCATTACAGAGTAGCATGCTCTCAGGATATTAGCAAAGGAGTATGTATAACAGTGGGATCTAGTTTCTAAGCTGAACTAGCTAAGGACAGGAGAGAGCTGACAACAATGAGCAAGTGGTAGGATTAACTGATTCATTGTGGAAAGGTAGAAGTATTTTTTTGGTGGAGGTACCCTGAGGTGAGCTTAAAAAAAAATTGTGACTGGAGAAAGGGGATCCTGAATCCAAGATCTGGAAGTAAGAGGTTTTGGTTACAAGGTATAGGGCTCCTATTTATGGGAAGAAGTTCCTTGACATGAGATACCTTGACTGAGCAAGGTCACCGGGAAATATCATTTTGTTCACTGAATGGTAGTGTTGTGAGGCACAGATATTAAACAAGTAAACATAAAAATTAAAAATACTTGAGAATGGGCATGTGAAATCTTATTATATTATGATATGGGTAGGTGACAATTAAACTGAGAATAGATGGATAAGGAGTCTCAGCCATACAAATACAGGAATAAGCTTTCTGGACAGAGGAGACAATATGAGTAAAGGACTTTAGAAAGGGGCAGAAGCTTGGTGTGTGCTCAAAGATGGAAACATCAGGAAAACGGGTAGTAGGTATAAATGTTTAGAGATAGGCAGGGACTTTAAGGAGATTAGATTTTAATCAAAGTACACTTAATTGGCATTCAATAAATATTCAAATGCAGGATGATATTCAATACATTAACTATCAATTGGAATGGGTAAACTGACCAGTCAGAATTACCATTTGTAAACAGGTAATGCAGCCACGTTGGTGACCACCTGCTGATTATCAGTCCTGGCTAAGTAAATGCCATTTTAGATCATTTCCCCAAAGTGTGTTCCTTAGAACACTAATTTAGTGGTATATACCTAAATATTAAAAACTTTGACAAGGATCTCACCTTCCAACTCACTGGGTTGTACTTCAATAACATTTTGAAAAAGGCTGCCTTACCACTCTGCTTTGTAATACCTCTCGTATCCATTAGTTTCTCAAGTTCAGTAACATTCTTTCATTTCCCATCATTTTTTGCACGGACTGTTTCAAGTCTCCCTGCTTTTAATCTCCAACTTACCAATTTAGTGCCTTTATAGTGCTAATTATCTTTCTAAAGTTGGTACCTGATCAAGTTGTTCAACTTAAATGCATTAAGTGAGCACTTAAAAAAAAAGATAAAGACTAATATGGCACACAAGAACTTTAATCATATGCCTTTTCAGCTTTTCCAACTGCCTTTCCACATGGGCCACTTGGAATACTGCAAATGTTCTATGTCCCTTCATACTTCCATGCCTAGAATTTTTTTTCCACTCCGACCACCTGATGTCTATTTAGTCATCTGTCAAGACACACCTTATCTACAGATTTTTATAACTGCTAACCTCCCCCTCCCCATTTTTCCCTTGATGTCTCTAGCTATGCTCTTTTATGTACTTTTATCTTCAGTTATAGCAAGTGCATTTGCTAATAATCAAACAAGCCTTGTTAAAACTCTACCTCTGTCTAGCTCTTTAGAATAATTTAACAATGCTGAAAATTCCTCAAACTGATATATTTCACTGAACACAATAACGTACTTTGAATAAATAACACCTTCTGATGTGCAAGATTCAAATTTTGGGGGGTTTAGAAGGGGGAAAAACAAATTTTTAATGATGAAATCTCAGGCAAATTTAGGCTGGAGGAAAAATGTATCTCAAGACAAATGACTGATAAAAAGTATACCATGAAAAATATATAATTTATGACTCTTTTTAATATTTAGGCATAACATTCCATATCAAATTTTACCAACATGCTATTCTATAAATTCATATTTTATACCATAATTTGATTTTTCTGTTCCATGCTAAAAAGCCCACTCTTCCATAATAATTTTTAGCATACAGAACCTGAATATAAAAAATTTAATTCAATGTTGGCAAACTCTTTTCCCTAACATATAGGAGAACAGTTACAAAAATGTCTAGTGGTCAGTTATGTTAATGAGCAAAAGAAAAGCCCCAATACATTGGCATTTTCATTTAACAGTGGTTCATCACTATATTCATCAGAAAAAAACCTACTTGCTACTGCACTATGTAGGGCAGTTTTACCAAATGCCTACCTTTCAGAGCTAGAGCAACTTTCAAGAAAACTGTACGAAAACATAAGTTGTTAACAAAAGTTTAATATTAAAATTACTCAAAGTTAAGTTATTGTTAACTTAGGGGGAAAAAACATGTATTTATCACCCATAAGAACTTTTATTTTAATAAATAACAATGGACTTACCAAAGGGTAGGGATTTTAATGTATCAAGTTTTATGCAAATTGGTAATAAACCTTAAGGAGGTAAAACCAACTATTCAATATAACCAATTAGGCCCTAGAAATAAAACTATTAATACTTGCTTATTTATTCAGAGTACCAACAATTTCAGTTAATGTTAAGTGCTTCATTTTTCCTGCAAATCTGATGTTGCACACGGAATACACACATTTTCATATCATCACAATCTCATCAATATCTCAGGCTAATAATATTGTGAATGCAACTGGTTTATAACAAAGTCAAAAATCAATTCTACTATTATGGCAAACAAAAACAAGTCAATTTGAAAAGATGTTTTGTTACTGATTTTAGCTGGACTTCAAATGAAGGTCATAAACTCTCCTGAAATAACTTCTGTCTCTGGCTGTGAATCCACAGTATAAATATGGTGAATAAAGCTAAACTATAAGAACTAACTATATACTGAATAACCAAAATAATCAACTATAACAACTAATACTGCTCTGGAAGACCAATCTAATGAAAAAAGTATCATTAGATATGGTGAGAAAATACAGACAAATCTGTACAATCTAACATCTATAAACAGTTAAATCAAAAAATCCAACTTCCTTATAGAAAGTGTTTCATCTATGTAATTATAAATGTTAAGGACTCTTGCATTTTATAAACACAAGATGGGCTCACTTTGATGATACCAATTTCAAGGTTTATAAAAATGTTTAAAAAAATTTTTCCACAAAAGTTTATACAGTTTAAAGCTATACACCAATCTATAAATTTCAGAATATGGAAAAAAAAAAAAAAACAAACCCTTTATAAGATCACATGTATAAAACAAGAAATGAAATGTGGTTTTATTTAAGGCAATACTGGGCTACTTCACAAATCACCACCTCAAATATTTACACTGCTCCACACTACTAGTTTCTATCACATTCACAAAGGATTTTTTTTTTTTATTTCAAATGTTTATAATCTTTGATGTAAATTCTTTATTCACATTTCCTTTATATTTCATGGACTCATATTATCTATATCCAATTAGAAGTACTGGGGGGAAAAACTATAGCTATAGGAAACTACTGAAGAATCTGCTTTAATTTCACATGAATACCACCACCCCAAAATCCTGGATGGGAAATTTACAAAGCAAAGCAAGGCGTTGCTCTACTGTGCCTACTTTGTGAAAAGTAATTTTGAGATCTTGTAAATAAATGCTTTATGTAAAAATCAATGAACTATGGCAGAGTGTCTAGTTTCGTTCAAAAATTCTTAATTTAAAACAATAAAAGTTTTAAAAACTTGATTACTTAGTTAAAAATTAAAATTCCAAATATAAATGTGTTATTTAATAGTTTAGACTTACATACTGCTGGTGGCAGCAAATGATTTACAATAATAAATATATACAAAAAAGATATCTACAAACAAGTACTGTTACACATGAGCAGTGACCTGGTAAAACATATCAATCACACAGATAATTCATTTTAGTTCATAAAAAGGGCAATTGTTGATAAAAATTTCAGGTTTAAGCTCAATATTTACATTAACTAAAGTTCCGATTCTGTTCTTCAAGTCCCATAGGGATAAAAAAAAGTTTCACATGACAAAATGTCATGATTTTTTTTTTTCTTCTTTTGGCCAGGTTAATTCATGTCAACAAAAAAAATAACAAAAAAGTTTCACAATTCTAGCATGCTTGATGACTTTGTTTTTAAAATAAAATTGTAAATGATGTATTTATAGTACATTAGTTATCAGTACTGTCCTCTCCCTGCGGCTTTACTGATACTGATTTCTTTTGCAACAGACACATCTGGATCATTTGAATGTACTTCAAGTTTTTTCAGACTGACGGTAGGTTTCATTTCCTGAAGTTGCTTTAAGACAAGCTCAGTACAATCTTTCAGAGTCTTGTCTAAAACAATTTTTACATTATTACTGCACTGAAGCTGTGATGGATTGGCAAACTGTACAAAGGTTTCACTTTCTTTATAAGAACATATATGATTTCCACTATTCACAGCAGTCTTGTCAATATTTTTTCTTGAATTTGAATGGGATCCCTTTTTATTTCCACTATTTGGATGGTCTTTGTCAGTATTTTTCTTCTGCTTTACTGCAGACTCCTCAAGAAACTTCAGAAATGATACTTCAAATCCCATTGGTTTAAATGAGCTCCAGTCAAAAGATGCAGGATGCTCCTCAGTGGTTTGAATTGCAACAGCAGTTTCTTCTTCTTTATGCACATTACTTAACTCAACTGTCGGTACTGGTTCAGCTTTTTCAACTTTCCTCTTTTTATTTTGGGAGACATTTTTTTCTTTACTGACTCTCTTCAAATTACTTGCTTTTTGTTTTTCTGACGGACAGGGGTTATTTTCCTGAAAATCATTACTTACATTTGAAGAGGTATGAGCTTGGGTCTCCACACTTGTGTTGTCTTCATTTATTAATTTTGTAATAAATAATTCTGTTAGCTCATCCATTTCATCTTTTTCATTTTTTTCAACTTCTTTCTGTGGAACTGTAGCTATTCTTGAGTTATCATTGCTCTCTGATACACATGTGTCAGATTCTTTCACATCATTCTTATCAATTTCTGGCTGAGAAGTTTCCTTTAATTGTGAGTTGCAACACTGTTTGAAGACAATAAGGAGATTGCGGTGTTGTGATGTAAATGCCTTAGATAATTTATGGCATTTATAATGTCTTATTATGTTGCTTTCACTTGTAACAACTGATGTACATCCCTTTATCATACATGGATACTGGGTTACAAATCTGCTTGTACATTCAGATAAAGCATCATTTCTAGCCTTTATAGAATATACATGCTTTCCACGTTTCAGAGAATAAGGCTTATTTTCTTCAATCTGGACAATCTTTGCATTCTTGTTTTCTAAATTATTTTTTTTCTTTCGTTTGGTCTTAGGCATTTTGGTTACTTCCTTTCCAGATCTGTGTTTTGTCCCCCTATGTTTATACTTTGTCTTTTCTTGGTTTGCTTTGCTTGATATATTTTCCTGACCAGGTGTTAATCTTCTTGGCCGAATCAAATGAGCTTTATGTTTGTCATTATGCTTATTAAAAATGTGTCGAAGGAGATTAGACCGAGTTGCATATATACGGTCACAGCCTTCACAGTCACACTTGTATATGCCATCTTCTTCAGTTTTACTTCCCCTTATCCCAATTCCATGGTCTGCCTCAAGATGAACAACATAGTTCAAATATGTGGTAAATGAAGATTTACACTCTAACTGGTCACATGAAAATTTCCCAACATCCACAGAAGCAGTTATACTTTCAATTTCCTCAGGAGTCATTTCATGAAGTTTCATATAATGTTGTATTAGGCCAGTAATTGCTTGGAAAATTCGAGAGCAGTCACTCACCTGACATCGAAATTCTTTCACAGTTTGTTTAGTTTCAATTTCTTCACTTTCTTTACCAGCTTCGTTTTCCTCTTCAACCTCTGCAGAAAATGCAGGTAGATCTGATTTGTGTACAGCCTGATAATGAAGAATTAAGTTTTGCTGTATTGTAAAGGCAGCAAAACAACCCTGATGAACACATCGATAAGGTCTATAGGGACTGTATCTTGTTGGAAACTCAAGAAACTGAGAATCTGACTTCTTACGTTTTTTCTCCTCCTTTTCTTTTTTATGTCTCCTAATTTTCCGTCCTTTGGTTTGTACGTTTGTGAGAGAATTTGTATTACATTGTTCTGAAATAACTGTAATCACTTGTGAGGAACTTTCTGTTTTTTCAGGACTTTTTTTCCCTGTAAGTTGTTTTTCTGGAATCACTGCTATATTACTGAAGGCATTTTCCTTCACTGCCCCCAATCCCATAGCAGACTGGAATTCCCTTTTATTTTCCTCTGTCGTAACTAGCTGTCTTTTTACTTGTGTTATTCGTGGGGCTGACAAATTTTCACTCTGAGATTTTCTTCCATAAGGCCTTTTTATTTTTAACTTTACCATTTCCTCTGTTGTAAAATGATGTACCAACTGACAGTGTGCCCGGAGATTAGAATTTCTTGTAAAGGTTTTTGTACATGTAGGTACTACACATTTAAATGGAGCAAATTTCAACTGATTCTTCTTAATTTCAAGAATCATCTCTGGAGTGTACTGATGAATTTTACCATAGTGCTTAAAAAGCGCATCCTTTGTCATAGCACTGTAATTACAGCCTTGGTTTTGACACACAAAGGGTTTATTAACTTTGTCACTAAACTGAATATTATTTAGCATTTCAGAAACTGGCTGTACAACTGTAACATCTGGGATTGATTTAACAGGAGTAGGAGTCAGTGTCACTGATGTATTTATTAGCACACATTGGGATGCCGGAGTGGATAGGTCATTTTCTAATTTTAATTTCTGTAGGCCTTCTAAAATTTCCTGCATTTGATCCTCCTTATGTAATACTTCAGACTGAGGAACATTACTTTTTGCTGGCATGACACCTATGAGGGAGGAAAACTGAGAAGTGTCAGGTAATTTGTTATTTTGTGCAGTGTTTACTGAAGGAAGTTGAATGGTATAATTTATTTGAGCATTCTGTGATGTTTCACCAACACCCTGAGATCCATTTTTTACCTCAAGCATTTGAGAATTCATAGCACTTTTAATAATTTCAAGAGTCTTTTCAAAGTTTTGGATAACACTGTCTTCAGAAATCTGCAAGTCAGAATTTATTGAAGTGCATGAATTCAAAGCCATCATTTGGGAATCACCATTTTCAGTTTTTAATGGTAAAGGAGATAACACTGTATGAGGTTCAACATCGGTTTTAAAGTTTTCTTTCACATCAGTCATAAATAACTGATTGTCAACATTATTTAATTTCTGTGTTAGATTTTCCACCAAACCCTGAGGTTCACAATTTGGAATTACATTTGAATGAAGGTTAGTAGTTGGTATTTCAATACTCTTTGCTATAAGTCCCATTGCTGTTAAGTCACTTGTTACCAAGTTTTGGGAAGAATTAGGTGCAATTAGCGGAGGAGTAACTTTCTTTCTTCTCTTAGAAGCACTGTTTCCCTTTTTATTTAAATGACTGGACCTTGTGTTCTGAGGACCACTTATAACTGAAACACGTGAACTGTTACCAGTAAAATTTTGTGATGGCCCACTAGAATTAGGGAATGTACTAGAGCACAAACCATTTTCAACAGTTTTCAGTAGTAAGTCATTTGTCGGAAAAACAGGCAAACTGCTACATTCTTCAATGGAGGGAGTTTTGGAGTTTGGTGGTCTATTCTGGTTTGTCAGCAAGGGATTTGGGTGGCATACAGTCTGCAACAAGGGTGGTGGTGCTGCTGGATTTGGTATCACTGTTGCATTTACTTGTGCTGCATCTGACACACAACCTGTTGAAACATGAGAAAGCATTTCGGCACCTTCAAATGTGCTGGGAATGCCAGCAGTTTCCAAAGCCTGTTTAATAATCTCACTTCCTTCTTGACTAACACCTGTATTAAAGGTCGTTACACCAGTCCTAGGAAAAGTATTTGGTAAAAATGTTGAACGATTTTCAGCAGCAAGAAGTTGCAGGAATGATGGATCTTTAAAACATGCTTCTGGATTGAAGGTAGACTGTTGTGGCTGCTGCATATTTACTGCATTTGTGGAGAGAATCATGCTGGCAAGAAGAGAAGGCTGTCCATTACTCTGTAGAAGTTCTTGAGCAATCTCTGCCCCATCCAGTGGTTTACAATAAGATCTCTTAGACAAGTGTCCACCCAGAGATCTGGGATTGGTAAAAGCCCTGTAACACCTGCTACAGATAAATTTCCCATCTCTGATAATTGCAGGCCACTTAGCCCTTTTGTTGTGCTTCGGTTTTCTTTCCTTTCCATTTAGGCCCCGTCCACGGTCTTTTTTAACTTTTTCAGGAGCAGACTGTTGGGCACTGGTGCTACTGAAGTCATTTGCAACATTTACTTGTGAGGGGAAAACTGCATTTTCACCATTACCTCCTTTTAGAAAGGATGAATTAGTGTTTCCCTCAATCTGTGAGGAAAAATGATTTGTATTATTTTCCAGTTGGGAAAAAACAGAATTAGTTCCACTATCTGCTGGTGAAGGGAAGAGAGACATTGAACTACTTTCTGCAGGCAAAGGAAGGAAAGGATCTGAGCCACTGTCAATATTCAAAGGCAAAACCGTTTTGGTTAGATCTTCCATTTGTGCTGGCAAGGTAGTATTAGACAAATTTTCCATCTGGGAACATAACATACCACCACCTTGTTCATTTTTATCCTGAGATGGTATATTTGGATTTATGACACTTTCCACTGAGGGTAACAGTGGAGTTGACACACTGGCTAAATGAGCTGGAAAAATAGATGAGACATCCTGTAACTGATCTGAACAAGTAGGATTCCCATTTGCTTTGGTCTGTTGTGTAAAAAATGCATTGTTAGAGTTGCTCACCTGTGATGGCAAAAAATAAACATACTTTCCATTATTTGGTGCATTTAAGTTGTTAGACTTCTGACCTTTTTTACTTTTGCACTGCATTTTAAATGCAGCATACTGGTCAGGGTGTACTGTCTTCATGTGTTTCCCAATACTCTGTGAAGAATTATAGGTTCGAGTACATCCCTCAACCTGGCAACTGAACTTCTGAACTGGTGCTTTTGGAGGCACTGATGGAGTTCCTAAAGAACTGCTTATGTTGGGCTGTGGTGAAACAAATGTTATACTTTCTAATGTCTTTAGGGGTAAATTACAAAGATTGGATGATGTTTTAACATTACCTGTGCATTCAAACTTGGATGTTGGTAAACAGTTTTGAAATCCTGCCTGATTTTGCACAGAAAAGGTCATCAAGTTGTTCACTTGTTTTTCTAAGTTTTGTGGGGAAAGGTCATCTATTTTGAGGGTTTCTGAATTTACTAAAGAATTCTGAGTGATCTGGGTTTCATTAAAGCAATCCTGTTCTTTTCTCTCCTGGAAACCTGGATGACACAAATCATTACAAGTATCTTCAACTACTGTACGTAAGTTTGTGACCAGTGATTCACCAGTGTCTTCCACAGTTGAGTTTTCTTGTTTTCCAAAGCTATCCTCGATCCCCTGATTGAGGGACACCTTAATGGACACAGCTACTTCACTAGCCTGTAGCAGAGGCGTAGTAGCAAGGTTTTCCAAACCATTTGACAATGGTTCATCAGCATGCCTGAGCTGGGAAGCAGAAATCTGGTCTTGCTTGGCCACAGGCAATTCTGCCTTGTTTTTATCCCAAGCATCACCTCTATCTGCTGATAAGGTATTTCCAACATTATTTTCTGAAGGAAGCATAGACCTCTCTTTCTCAGTGTTCCCTTCTGAGTTCTGATTCACTTTGGAAGGCTGAACAGAAGCTACAGGTGAATTAAGTTGGTCTTCTGGAGGCAGTGCTTTTTCAGGAGTACTATGATCATCCAGGTGCTTTTCTAGCTCGCTCTGAGAACGATACACTTTACCACAACCTGTGAACTTACAAGTATAGGTATTATAATGCTGTGCTTCATGATCATATAGTAAGTAAGCTTCTGAAAAAATTCTGCCACATTTAGGAAACATACACTTTGCTCTAAAGACTTGATGTTCCTTTCGGTGGGTTAAGAGCTCTGCATAACTATTAAAACCAGCCTTACATTTCATCTGTATACAGATATACGGTTTACTGCCACAGTGCATTTGTAAATGATCGTTGAGATGAGTAACACTTACAAAATGCCGCCTACAGTACTGGCAAATAACCTTTTTGCTTTGCATTTCAAGAAATCGCTTGGCATCTTCACTATCCTTATGCCCCTTCACATGAGCAATTAGGTTTTTAAAGTACTTAAAGCCCTTTTTACAAAAAGTTACAGGGCAATTAAATTCATTGACAGGTACTGGTTTCTGGGCTGGGATCACTTCTGGCTCATAAGATTTATCTTTGTCATCATTTTCATCATCTGAACCATCATTGTCATTAAAGACTATAAAGTCTGTTGAATAGAGACTATTCTTTTTTATAGGCCGCTGTTCCTGCTTAGCCACAGCATTAATCTTCTGATTTTCATTGGTAGTTGTGATCTTAGGAGGCCTTCCCAATCTTCTTAATGGTTTCATAGCTGCTAGTCTCTCTTTACTAGATTGTTTTACATGCAATGTGACATGAGGGACAAAAGTCTCTTTAGAATTAAAGTTCTTTGCACATATGGGACAACTGTAAATCCCATCTTTGTAATGTTTTTGAGCATGTCGTACTATTCTATGACCAAGGAATTCTTTGTCACATAGCACACAATATTGCATGTAGGCTTGCCAATTCCGAAACCTAGCAGATATAAACCCTCTCTCTCTTAACTGTTTTATCTCTTTCTTCTTCTGCTTTTCATCACAAAGGCCAGAATTAGCACCAATTCCACCAGAAAGTCCATTCACAGAAGGTTCTTTAATCTCTTCCTGGTAGTCTACTACTTTCTCATAAACTTCACTGTCATTTAGTTCATCAATTGAAGACACAATGGATGCTTCTTCCCCCATTAATGCAAGACACTGTCTTTTTAAGGTTTTCCAATCCCAGAATTCTGGATCAAAGGGCCATTGAGTTTTTAATACAAGTAAGAGCTCACAGCGTAGAGAATTTGGTATTGGAAGATTCTCTTCATCGTATTTCTGGTCTGGCTGGTTATACAACATTTCCACTGCATAATATGCATCTACTGTAGGCTCAATAAGAAATTCACTCAGTTGACAAGCACGTTTAACTTCCAGATCATCAGGTAATAAGCATGAAATGGTCTTGCAAATAGATATTTTCACTTCGGTATTTTCTGTAGATTCCAAGCGAAGAGCTTTTACGCATAGTTCTATACAGGTAGCAAGTCCAGCCCCTTCAGTCTGTGGAAGAGCAAACAAAACGTTAACTTAATCTACACTAATCAACAGAGATTTGTTAATTTAGTAATTTAAAACTGAGGTTTGCTTTTCTCAAATTTTGCAACAGGCAATATGTGAAAAGATGCACTTTCTACAGCATTGTGGCTCAGCCTTGGGGGGAGGGTGTGTGTGTGGGGGGTGGTAGGGGTGGTGTTGGTGGGGGGGATGGGGTGTGTGTGTATGTGTGTGTAAAAAGAACTGTATAAAATAGTAGAAAAAGCATAAACATTGGCAGCCAGGATTATTTAATAGGCAAACTGGGAAATTATTTAACTTCTCTGATCTTTCATATCCCACTTATAAAATAAGAGATTAAAACAGCACAAACTCTGTAAAATTGCTGGTATAGAGTGGTATAACGTCTGGCACATAGTAAAAGCTTAATAAATGCCATTAATTTTATCACACATCTCATTTCCTAAGTCTGCATTTGTAATTTTTCTGAAACAAAACTCTTTTACCCCAATTACACTACTGAGAATATCCCATTTTCTGAGTAATGAAAGATTTTTACTCTTCACAAAATAGTTATTTGCTCCTTAATAGTGGAGACTCTAGTTCTATCACAAAATTGAATGCCAAATTACCTTCCTCAGGCAAGACCAGCTTAAAAAATTAGGAGGAGGATATAAACATTTTTCCTTTTGAATTAGCTTCTTGATCTGTTATAATAAGATAGCATAATGAATGTACGTCATCTGAAAGATACATGTGGTGAAGATAAAATGAGTTTTTAAAGGCCAAAGGGAACATAAATATATGAAAAATAAGTCAGCCAAAAGATGTGGCCATATTTATGAGGATGAAATATGTGTGGTATAAAATCAAAAGGCAAGAAAGAAAAGTCAGAAAAGCTGACAGGGTCTGTATTTTCATAGATTAAAAAGGAAATAAAATATTTTACTAAAACTGAAGCTTAGATTTGTTGGCCAAAAAGAATGAAGGAAGGAGGCTGGGATACTGAACTGGACTTGATTTCAGAAAAAAGGAGAGCACAAAGACCAATAAGAAAACCAAGAAAAAAAAAAATGGACAAAACAAAAATAGTAGATATTAAACTTATTTTTAAAAGCGACAGTGAAGAAAAGATAATTGGGAAGAGGTGGAATGATATCACTGTCTCTAGCTTTCACATAAACTTGTATCATTTTATACTATTTTGAGATAGATCTGACCCAGAAAACTTTTATTAGAGTAAAAGCATTTGCATCTGTTACATGTCCTAGGGGCTACTAATATGAATATCAAGCCCCTTTGCCTGAGATGACAAAAACTGATTTAAAAATAAAAACCCTACTTACTGCTTAGAACATAACTAAAATTACTTCGGAGAGGAAGACAACTGACATTTCTATTCGAATACGCTGCTCCTAAACTGAAGAGTTCATTTCAACTCATTAAGGGAAAATAGCTTTGAATAAGTTTGCTTTAAAACCATCTTTATGTTTTAAATAAATTTGAAACCTTAAACACCACCAACAAAACAATAAATATCAAAATTGTTATTCTTCTGAGTTTTCAATTTTTGTGTGCAATTAAAAGTTAAGTTTATAAGTAATATTCAAATCATAAAATGGTTATGTTTTTAAAGTTGAGTTTGAAATTATAATTTCCTGTAAATACATGTGATTAAACAACCAGTTCATAAAATCTCCTTAATCCCCTCATTTGATAAAGATACTGATAGCACCAGCTTAAATTTTTGAGGCACAGGAACAGAAAGAGAAGTGATATCAACTCAAAGGAGACAAAGAGACAAATCCAATCCTCCTTTCTGTCACTGCTATAGCACGAGGAAAGCTTTTAAAAACTGCAAGGTTTTACCATTGGAATCCCTTCCTTTTCTGTTCCTTTCCTTTGGCTGCCTAGTATCCCTGAACCAAAGCTACCCAAGGTTTACATGCTGATATTAGTTCCCCATGCACATCCACAGCAAGCATGCCTTATCCTACTTTAAAATTCTTAAATCATTACTTATGCATTACAGAATTAAATATAACTAAGTATGGGACACAAAAGGGCCTTCACAATTTAACTCATGTCTATTTTTGTCCAGCTTACCTTCTCTTACCTCTACCCAAACAGCCTATAATTTACCCAAACAGGCAAACTGAGGTAACTGTAGTTCCCCAAATAAACCATTCTTTCGTCTCTTGATACTAACTTGTGATATTGTGATATAACAACAAATATATATTTTGGTCTGCATCTATGGTCCTGAAAATCCAGCTATTCATGCCTTTAACATTTTTTTTTGAGCTCTACTTCTGAACCCAAATTCTCTAGAAAAGCAATATTCAACAGAACCGAGATGGAAATGTTCTTCATCTGTGCTGTTCAATATGGTAGTTACTAGCCACATGGAGCTGCTGCACACCTAAAATATGGCTTTTGTGACTGATGGAAGGAATTTTACATTTTACTTAATTTAAATAACTACCATAATGTATAGCTCTTGATGAAGTTTTTTTCCCCTTTCCAACATGGTGTCCTTGTGAGAGAAGTGTAAAGTTGAAGGAGGAGAGTCACTTTTACCTAACCTTCTATATTCTCCTGATTAGGATAAAATCCAAAGTGGTTAAAGTCACCAGGTAGTCAATAGCAAGTCGAGATTTATACCTGGTTTGTCTGACTTCTAGTTCCAAGTTCCTTCTGCTTTACTATGCTGCTCTTAAGTTAGATTAAAAAAAGTGGCACAACTTATATTTTTAAACTGCACAGTAATTGCCTAAGAAACTTGTTCTAATTTTATTTATCTCCAGCACTACAACATAGAAAACCAAAAATCAGGAGGAATTAACAAGGATGATAGAGGAAAACAGGACAGCAGAAAAATTCATTCTTGTTCTTTACTCCTTAAAATGCAATTATTTCAGGAAGAAAAATATGAAGATACATTAAGATATACTGACTACAGACTTTCAAGGGTCTTTAAATAAAAGGATAGGAGAATGTCTTTTGGTCCCTCCTTTCAAAAAAAGGTATACATTAATTAAAAAATAATACTTCCTGTCATGCTGCAACTAAGTTTTTAAGGATTCCTAAAAACTGTTCAGCATTCCAGATAATTTGGGAAGTGTCCTCTGTGTACCTTTAAAATGGAAAGTGATCGCACTATGAGAAAATAATTTTATACAACTTGGATTCTGATTAATAAAGTAAATTGAAACATATATGCAACCTCTGATTACCACTTCCCTCTTCTGTTGTGTCTAATCTGTTCAACCCATTTGCTGAGTGTTTTTACTTCAATGACTTTTTAAAAAAGTTCTTTACTCTTAAAATCTGCTTGGCCATTTTGATAATATCTTTCTTTCTCATGCTTTAAGTTCCTATTTTTTGTCTTTAAATATATGTATGTTATAGATTTATCCATAATTGTATTTATGGTAAAGTGTTAGGCAAATAATTCTACTATTCTGCCTACTGAAATTCATTCAAGTCAGATTGTTTCATGTTTATAAATCTTGCTAATTATTTGTCTTTAAATGTATGTAGTTTATAGTTTTTAATCTTTGTGTGTTTAATCCCATTATTTCTCTCTGCTAAAATTCCCTCAGGAGACTGTTCCATGTTTTGTAAATCTTGATCATAAACTCATCATAAGCATGGCTTTATCTGAGAATCCTTTGCTGAGGGTTTATCCAGTTCTGCCAGGAATCCTAGGTATTACCAGCCCAGACTCACTTTATCCTTACCCTCTTAAATGTTATTTACTAGCATGGGGATTCCTGATCTACACAGGTAGAGTAAGTTTGAACCCCAAATCTGTGTGTGTAGGAATACCAATGGTTATACCTCCTTAGAGGAAATAACTTTTGTCCTGACTCAGCCCAGTGGACACACACAAGGTTCCCTAACATCCACATAAGTTGGAGGTAATATGTTTCTAAACTACTTTTCAATAAAATTATATTACTTCAGAGGTTGGAGGATGAAGGAAGGGGAGGCACAGAGCTCAGCTCTGTCTCTCCAACTTGGGAGAGACCAAGATCTTATCTTCTATCCTCCATATAGCTATTCTTCTACCCCTGTGTAAATGTTAAAATTCAAACTCCTTACTGAACATGTAACTGAAAATAGTTAAGTCTCTACCAGGCAATGAGAAGTCCAGCATCAGCTCTAGCTTTCTGCTCCAATTTTTAGGTTTCTCTTCATTTTTGGCCTGGGGATTTCCCTAATATTCCTGCAATCTTAACTACGTATTTTAAAAAAATGTTTCATTTTATCAAGTATTTCTGGGTTTTCTGCAGAAGGATTTTTAGATAATGTAATCTGCCAGATGGCTGACAAAAGAAGCTAGCTATATTTCTCTAAATTTCTATAGGCAAATTATCAAAATAGTGTGACATCACAAGTACAAAGCCCCTGGCTCTCATTTGCATTTTTAATTTCTCTGTAACAAATGTCTTAAAAGACTTTAAAAAAAATTATGTTTGAAGTACTAAATAAAATTAAAAATCACTGGAAAAAGTGTCAAAAGTAATAGTCTTTTATTAAAGATAGCATGTATTTTAAATGAAGAAAAGATAGCTTGATTACTCTTACCTCTGAATTAATAACTTTAATCAGGAAGAAAATGTGATATACTGTCTTGGTTAACAAAGAAAGTTGACGACATCTTTCTAGGTACACATGTACAGATGGTTCTACTCTCTGCTGTAATTTACTCCAAAAGAGAGTGAGTTCCCTAAAGAAAAAATAATTATAAAAAATAAGTTGGAGCAGTAATATAATAATCATAGACTATGTCAGTACAATTATTACACTGAAAACTAAAACTGGTTTAGATTTCCATTCTACACGTGTAATTACGTTTAAAGGCCAAAAAAAAAAAAAGACTTAATTTTCTAGACTAAATAAAAACAGGATATATTGGCTTGGCCAAAAAGTTCGTTCGGTTTTAAAGTACCAACAAAAGGCACATTTTTCATTTTTACCAATAACTTTGTTGAACAATGTATTCACTGTTTTATACCACTACCTTCTGCCATCTTTTAGGCAACTTTATAATTCCATCTTCCCAAAACTTTTTATCTTTTTGAGCAGAACTGTTCCAGGTGCTTTTTGCAGTCTTCCAGGGAATTGAAATTTTTTCCATTAAGAGAATTTTGTAAAGACCAACATAAATGGAAATCTGAAGGTGCAATGTCTGGTGAATAGGGCGATTAATCAACTTCTCAGCCAAGCTGCAACAGTTTTTGCCTGGTCATCAAAGAAACATGCAGTCTTGCGTTATCTTGATGGGAGATTATACGTTTTCTGTTGACTAATTCTGGACACTTTTCATTGAGTGCTGCTTTCAGTTCGTCTAACTGGGAGCAGTACTTGTTGGAATTGTTTGGTTTTCTCGATGGAGCTCATAATAAAGGACTCTCCTCCAATTTCACCATATATACAACATCACCTTCCCTGGATGAAGTCTGGCCTTTGGTGTGGCTGATGATGGTTCATTTCACTCGCTCATGATCTCTTCCATTCCAAGTATCCACTTTTCATCGCCTGCCATAATTTGTTTTAAAAACAGAATGTTTTCGTTACGTTTAAGTAGAGATTCACACGCGGAAATGCAGTCAAGAAGGATTATTTTCCCTTAATTTATGTGGAACCCAAACATCAAAGCGATTAACATGACCAAGCTCGTGCAAATGATTTTCAATGCTTGATTTGGGTATTTTGAGTATGTTGGCTATCTCCCACGTGGTATAACGTTGATTGTTCTCAGTTAATGTCTCGATTTGATTGCTATCAACTTCAACTGGTCTACCCAACCATGGAGCACCATCCAGCATGAAACTTTGCCAATCACTTCTGACATGTTCTATCAGTCATAGCACCTTCTCTATACACTGCACAAGTTTTATTTTGTTTTTTACTGTTCAGTTGCATTTTACCTTTCTTGAAGTAATAAAGCATAACATGATGAAAATATTGCTTATTTTCTTCCATCTTCAATATTATTGAATAAAATGTCTACACAAAAATTCACCAATTTTGATCAATTTTTTAAAATGTACATTGATATGACAGCTGTCTCAATACAATCTAACAAGTGTTTCAAATGAAGTTAAAGACAACTAAGCACTACTAGAGCCATCTTACGGGAAAAAAATGAACAAACCTTATGGCCAACCCAATACTTGTCCTCAATAAATATGGATATTTATTCTCCCTTCAGAAACTTTCTACCTGCCTTTTATATCCATTCTCTCTATTCTGCATATACAATTTTTACTTCATAACAAAGTTCAACTGCTCAGAAAACCTTTATAATCACACAGTTTACTATTCTTTGATCATACAACCATTTATTCAGCTTGCCTGTTCTATACTCATTTGTATGCCATGTATTACTTGGTCAACACCCTTAAATGTCAGAATATTGTAAATTAAATTTTCTTTTTTATTTCTATATACCAAAATAACAATGAAGATTAATAATGTTGTTGACTGATCAGATAAATGGTCAGTTTTAGCTAATACTAACTTAAGAAGCTGATCTTAAAGTTTCTGAGTTAACTGATGTTAACATTTCTGTTAGTTGTATCTCCCATGAATTATACAAAACAGGTTTTGCCCACTTGGAAATGTACCGTATAAAGAAATGTATACTGAAGAAGTTAGTGAAGTAGAATGATCTTCCATAGAAATAAAATGAATGACTAACAGCTAATTACATAGAGTTAAAAGTGTGTAATACTCAAAGGAAAAAAATACATTCAATCACAGGTTGCATACATGTATGAAAAAGTTTGTACTGCAGCATTAAACAAAACAAACCTTTCTTTCATCTTTCAACATTTAAAAATTTCCTGATCAGTAATGATCATTACTGGTATACTAGGAGTTGTGTGGTCCTTACAACAAAAAGTTTTTGAAGTTATAATATGAACTACTTGACAATCAGTTTAAATATCCAATAATACCTGAAAATAGGCTTTTTGTCTTGTTAAGACTTAAAAAGATTAAAAGAAATATGTTCTTAAGCTTTCTGAATTCTCACAACCTACCTTGTCTTCTCACTTAACAAATTCTTCTTTACAAAATAAAATCAACTCACCAAGCACAGTACATTTCTCCTTGTTGGAGCTGACGTGACAAAAATGCAGTACATAAAACAAGAGCACTTTTTTCATCACCCTCAGATTCTAAGTTACAGATCATTTCTAGTGCATCTTTGCAATCAACTTCTGAAATCTGCAGAAAAAGGATACAGAAATATGGCATAAAATGGACTGATATTAAGATATATAGTAATATACTTGAAATTTTTCATTAAGATATTTACAGATCATTTTCACCAGTAAAAAATCATCAAGCACTATCAATTCATAAATTGTCATTACTAGGCTGCAGTTCAAAGAATCTTTCTTCAAGCCAGAAAACCAACTATTTTCAAGAACTATACAAGCATGTGTTTATATGTAAATAATTAATGCTAATTATAAGCACCCTCTACCCATTAAATCATGTCTATGATACTGAAAAAGAAAAGAGGCAGTACTTCTCTTTTTTCCCCTTTACCCAGTAATTGAAAAAGCATTAAAATTAGCAGAAAGACACAGAAAAGTCTACTGGATATAAACTAATAAACAAATTGTCTATTCAGCTGAGGGGAAAAATGTATAATAGGAAACATTTTATGTAAGTATAACACTTTTAAATTAAGCTCACCTCAGTTTTCTATAAATTTCCAGTATTTTTATTTTCATATAAAATCATTTCATCTCAAAGTTTGTCAACAGTCATGCATGCAAAGATATAGCCTAGATGATGGTAACTTGCTTCATTTAATTATGCACTTACATTTACTGCTTCTTAAAAAATTAAAATTTGCTACCTCATTACATTTACTACATAAAACAAACAAAATTTACCTATGATTTCCATGAGCATTTGCTCTAAGACAAGGATTAACAAATAGCATACAGTCATAAATCACTGGTACTCCACAGAAAAGAAAAATAAATTCTAACATGGTACAACTGACAAGTGGCAAAAAGAATTGAAAACCAATTCAGACCATTAGCATCCATGTACCAGAGGTAACCATGCCCCTCCTTATTTATCTTCTCTCTCTCCCCATCAATTTTTTAGTACATGTGTGTGTAAAATGTAATGTTATCTTGGGGTTGATCTTTAATAATGAAGATAAGGTTGCATGGGGACAGATTCTCCCACTTCATACATTCAATTGGGCTAGAAAACACTAAGACAAGAAAAAACCCAACTCTGCATCTGTGTTTAAGAACAATAATTTCTTAAAGCATGAATGGCAGAGTTAAGACAGAAGTTGTTGGTGCAGTGCTCTTTCCACTACTTTTCTGCCTGCCTCTTTCTTACAAATCTTACAAAGTTACCCCACTTAAACAAATTTAAAAAGAACTGAACAATATTGATATAATAAATACTTTCAAATACCTACAATATTAAATGCATTCAGACAGTATATATATTATACTTAATCATAACTTTTCCACTAGGTTGGTATTATAGACATTATATTTATAATGAATGTGAGGTTCAAAAATTATATAGTTTGCCCAAGTTACCCTGGTTAGTTAAGTAGTAGAAACACAGCTAAGTTCTGTCTGACATCAAAGACCTACTCTCCATTTTATCACAGTATCTTTTATTAAAAGCTGTATTACCTTTAAACAATTAACCTTGGCACACCCATGCAGACAAACATTAAGAAGTCAACCCATGAGTTTTTTATTTTACTTCTCCATAAGATGTTAATAATAATAATAGCAGGTATTATTCATTTACTAGTGTCAGGTTCTTCAGAAATAGCATTGCTGATAAGCACAACAGCTTGCCTGGTAGATACTACTACTTCTTTTTAGAGATTAGATTCAGAGAGGTAAAGTTATTTGCTTGAAGTCACATGCTTAATTAGTGGCGGAGTCAATATTTCAACCCATGTATAGCTTCGAAGTCTGTGCACCTGCCAGAATTGAATAGGCACAAGCATACTGAGGCCCTATGTTGCTAAAGACTGATTTTTACATGTTCAGGTTTAACAAAAATCCTTGTATCTTGAAAGTCTGATTTATTTAGATTCTAATTATTTCTTTTTGTTGTTCTGAAACCTACACCATTCTTGCTAATGCTCAAATGATGCAAAATATGTACATAAGAAAAAAAATTTTTTCCCCAATTACATTACCTACATTAGCTTAAACTTAATAATTTAAAATATATTTGTATATATATGTAAGATAGCCTCTACATAATTATTCACATATATACAATATACCAACTGAAATATTTGTTATATTCAATAATACAGAAAACCTAACTTTTTATAAGTATACTAAGAAATTTTTTATTTTGCACTTGATAGCTTTTATTAAATCCCTGATTTGCTATTAGATGGCCCTCTTGCAAAAATGTGACACTAAAGAGAATGGCAGGGGAAAATGAAAACATATTTAAACTAATAAATGGTTGGATAACAATTGTAAAAGTGAAATACAGGTCAAATATACACACCAACTGACCAAGAATTATTTTTAAAATCCAAGGCAGTATAAGTTAGAGAATACCAATATAGTGCCTATATAGGAACTTAATATATTACAGATAAATATTCTCTATTGCTCTGAGAAATGAGCAATAATTTAAATACCAGGAAATTTAGAACTCTGAATAAAATACTTAAAGCCAATTATATTGATCTATTTGCTAAAGACATACTACACAAAATCCTTTTGTATAGCAAAAAAATTCATTATCTTTGTCATACACAACAGGATGACTTATTTCTAATCTTGGCCCAAGCCTAGCATCTTTCTCTTCACTTTCTATCAAGAAAAATGATACAATCACCATTATAATTTTAACCTGTAATTTCATATGGGCATTCAGTTTTTTGTCTGAGATTATCCTCCTTCTGTCTACTCAGGTAATCACGCATCCTCTTAACTGTCTCCTGTCTTGCATCTCAACATTACCATTTACATATCCTTAAGTCTGTCCCACAATCCCTTTGTTCTCCTCTCTACTGTTCTGAAGTTGAAGGATACTTATATTAGAGACACAAGACACTTGTATACATTGTCTAACATGTTGTAGTTTTCTTTTTCTAAATACATATTTTTAAAATACATATTTCCTGTTTTTTGATAAACATTTAATTCTCCTACAACTGTCTCCCCAACTTCATTCTGGAATTATGAGTCATCCAAAATGCAAAGTTCCCATCTGGACCATTATTCTACTCTAAGAATTCAGTAATATAAAACTTTAAAATACATGAATACCATGCTTTACATCAAACTAGAAGTAAAAAAAGGGGCCAATCATGTCTCATAAAGAAAATAAAGTTTTACATTAAATATGCAAATATAAATTTTATCTTTGTATATATAATTACAGTGAGGTATAGATATCTATCCAGCTTGCATGAGATATGTATTATGTGTGTATATATGTATGTGTGTTTATATGTATATGTGTGTATGCACACACACACATATAAGTATATAAAGTATCCCAATGGTTAAGTCATATAAAGACTAGTTACTTAAATCAGCCAGTGAAAAAGATCTGCAAGAATCTTGAAGTCATGTAAAACTAAGTTACAGCTCAAATGCTGACAAATATAAACATCCTACTAAATTGTTAAGTCACTCCCATCTTTCCCATAATTTAGCCAGAGCAGTGAAAAGATTCAAAATTATTTAAGATAGAAGCTAGATAAAATCACTTCACATATATTTCTGAAAGTTGGTTAGAATCACTACCCAAGAGCGCACCAAAAAGTTTAAGATTGACAACAATGGTTCCTCCCTATCTAAGAGAAAGGGAAGTTTCTTTACTTTTAAAAATAATTACTAACAAAAGAAAACATACTCACCTCTTCGATTAACTTTTCATTTGGTGATGACGTACAAAGACAGACAAGGTAAGTTTGCTTAAAACTACCTTTTGTACCAATCTCTGGATGGTCAGAACACAGCTTTGCTAGAGCAGTTGCTTGACTTAACTGATTTGTTTTGATTAGATGTTTAATTCTCATATCCAACAAGATGGGACCCTCAAAAGCTAAAAATTCATTCACTTTAAAAAACAAGACATAATAGATTATTAACATTTGGTGATAATTCATTTTTAATAATATACTTAAAGAATATTATTTTAAAAGCACAGGAACTAAGCCCCTCCCCCATTTTTGCAATTATCTATTATTGTTAGGTTATCACAAAATACTTAAATCTTATAAGCAAAAGGAGACTATATAGCTAACTTTAAATTCTGCATTAAATATTCTTGCTCCTGAGAGTACCATTTAGAATGAGGTGAATTAACTTATTGAGGGTAAAAATAATTTCACATTAAATTCTAATAGTCGGTGTTATTAAAATCATACTAATCCCTCCCCCACACAGAACGTATTCTTGAACACCAAGGGTTAGCATTCCTAGAAATTTGCAGTGATAGGGCCTTACATACTTATATAGACAATCACAAAAGAATGTTTGGATGCTCTAGAAAATGAGATTCAACTAAAATTGTTTTTCAATACTAATGATTAAAGTCTACCTTGATTTAATGGTGTTTTAGAACAAATTAAACGATACAAAATAAATAAATAAAAGGGTAGGGGGAGTCTGCTGAACATTCTGTGGATTTGTACTGTTATTTTAAAATAAATCAATAAACCTCAACATTTGCTTAAGTGCCACTTAGGCATAATCAATTTCTATTCTTTTCAAATCTTTTAATTTCCTAGTGCTTGTCTGATCCACTAAAAATAAGAATTTAAATTTTTTCTCTTTGTGAAGGAGAATTTAAATTTCAATAAGCACAAATTTAAACTTTTCCCTAAAGCTTTCTTTACCAGGATGAAAATCAAGTAAAAAAGTTACCTTGTGATGGCTAGCCTGAAACCTTTGGAAGGCTTTTTAGTAATAAAATTTTAAATGCTCTATTAATAAGACACACAATTACAATACTTATGAACAGACTGGAAGATATGTCTAATGTGCGTAATTTGCACGCTAGAAGATAAAGAATGAGAGATGTTCTTCCCTTCTTTAAATATTCTTTTCTACCCTCTAGTGTCTATAAGATAGTGTGATCAATGCTTTTTAGTATTAAAACCATGAGCATATAAACAATTTAACACAGGGTCCCAATCTCATACTTTTCTTGAAATCTAGACCTTTGTATTTGCTACTCTCTATTCTTTACATTAATTAAACTGAAAGTATAAAGACTGAAAACAGATAGTTTATAAATATATAACTTTCTGATGTCTCTAAATGTCTTATTGTACATATATAAATAAACAGGGCATTACTTTAGTATCATCACATGATTCTATTAGGTCAATTACACTGCAAATATCTTTTCACAGTTCAGTTCACTGTCAAAGCAAAATGGGTAAGGATTTTAAATGAAAATTTTAATAAAAGTAAAGTTATTCTGGCTATAAAAAAGTCATAGACTTGAAAAAACAACTTTAGATTCCTAATACAGTAATTCTCTTAAAAGGGAACTCTTGGTGTGGTGAACATGCAATATAGTGTAGATGATGTGTTGTAGAGTTGTGCACTTGAAACCTGAAATATTTTGTTAACCAGTGTCACTCCAATAAATTCAATAAGAAGGGAAAAAAGGAAACTCTAACAATACGAAGTCTGGGAATTAATTCAAATACTCCCACAAAAATTCATAAACAAACTCTTAAGATCATGTGGATAAATTAGTTACAGGTGGCAAGTATTTAACAAAACTGATGACAATCTTAATAGGAGAATCTCAGCTCCTAAAATCTCAAATTGTGCAAAATAACTGCTGTGCTAACTTGATGTATAGAAGAACATATATTAATATTATAAATTTCAAAAGCACAGCTGTGTATGTGTTTTTAAACATGGGAAACCAATGCCACACTTAGGGCAAAACTAATTTCAAAGAAATATATGAGAGCAGAAGGAATTTTATAGATCATTTTATCCTGTGCCATAATTTGGCAGATGAGTAAACTGAGGCTCACAGAAGGCAAGTGACTTCCTAGGTTCATCAAGCCAGTTAATAACAGAACCAGGACTACAATAATGTAATCTTCTGATTTCCAACTTTATACAGTAAAGAGCTGTAGTAGCATTAGCTTTTAAAGGAAAAAAAATTAGGTATCCTGAATCTCATGATTCAAATGGATCAAAGTAGATTACATTCTAATACTCAACTGAGAACCAACTGAACACTCACTCACCTCCTTCCCCATCCCCCTTGACCATTTCTCCTTCACTGCTTTCCTTTTTACCCCATTCTTCTGTATATTTTTCTACTTCTCTCCAATCCAGCTTTTTTTCCTTATAAAATTATATCATATCAAAGACTACCTCTTTCAGAGCTTGCCAGACCTATGAAAAAAGTTCCATGACTTTTATTCTTCAGTATCTAGTCACATCAAATTTTACTTCTTAGCCCTGACTGGTATGGCTCAGTAGAATGAGCACATGCCTGGGTGCAGGCCAGGTCCCCAGTTGGGGGTCTGCAAGAGGCAGCCACACATTGATGTTTCTCTCCCCCCCTCTCTCCCTAAATAAATAAATAAATCTTAAAAAAAAAAAAAAAATGACTCCCTGCTTTTTTCCCAGAAAAATAAAAATATCTTGAATTTTACTTGTGCGCAGCCTTTTAAACTGTTTTCTATATATTTATAGACTTGAATAGAAAAGCAGAATTTACTACGTTCAAGCCTTTCAAGAGAGCTGATGATATAAAATGGCAATATTACCAAATGATACAGCCAGTTCCATTAAGAAATAATGGCCTTCTTCCCATAAAATGACACTTACTTAAATAGTAAAGAAGAAAATATTAGTTTCACCATTAAAAATAATTAAATGTATTAACTGAATTTTTATGAGAAATCATTACATAATTAATTGAGCACACACTATGCACCAAAATTTATATTAGGTAGGTCCTGGATTGCCCACAAGTGGAATCAACTTATTTACATCACTTCCATGCCCAGATTCACACACAACTTTCTTTGTAGCATCTCTGATTAGCTGTTTCACAAGCATCTCAAACTCTTCATACCAAAATCTCTATACCAAACTATGTGTTATCTCAGCCCCCTTAGTTGTGCTCAAGCCAGAAAAGAGTTGACCTTAAAATGGTCTTTTGCTCCTCACCCATACATTCAATCCACCATCTAATTCCATCACTTCTAACTTTTAAAACACCCAATTCCATTCACTTTTCTCCATCTCTACTTCTATCATTCAGCCCCTCCTCCCAGCCCAAATCATTAATCAGACCACTTTGGAGCACTCCACTAGTTCTGCACCCACTCCTATTCTCTCCATCAAATCACCACTGGGACCCAGGGTGTTTTACAGCCAAATTGGAAAGGAAGAAGTAAAATCATCTCATCGAAGATTACATATTCTATGTGGACAACTCTAAAGATCACACCCCCCCCACCACAAAAAACTATTAGAACTAATGAACAAATTTAGCAAAGTTGCAGAACACAAAAAACACAAAAATAGTGCTTTTCTATACACTAACAATCAGAAAAGAAAATTAAGAAAAAATTCCATTTACAATAGCAACAGAAAGAATAAAATACACAGGGATAAATTTAACCAAGATGAAAGACTTATATACCAGATTCTACAAAATATTGCTAAAATAAATTAAGGAAGATAAAACACACGTAAAGATCCCAGGTTCATGGATTAGAAGATGATGTTAAGATGTACAACTACCCAAAGCAATCTACAGAGTCAGTATAATCCCTACCAAAATTACAAATGGTATTTTTTGCAGAGATAGAAAAATTTATCCTACAATTATAATCTCAAGGAACCACAAACAAAAACAATTTTGAAAAAGCACAAAGTTGGAGGTCTCACACTTAAAAGTTACAGTCATCAAAATAGCATGCAACTGGCATAAAGACAGACATATAGGCAATGCAATAAAATGGAAAGCTCAGAGATAAACCCTAATTCATATGTATGGTCAAATGATGTTCAACGAGAGCGCCAAGACCACTCAATGAAAAAAAGTGTGGTCTTTTCAACAAATAGTGCTGGAAAACTAGATATCCACATGCAAAAGAATAAAGCTGCACTCAAATCTTAAGCCATATAAAAAACTAATTCATGACGACTAAAAAACTTAAATGTAAAGACCCCCAAAGTCTAAAGCTCCTAGAAGAAAACAAAAGGGAAAATATTTCAAGACACTGGACTTGGCAATGATTTATTGGCTATAACATCAAAGTCCAGGCAAAAACTAAAACAGACAAACGGGACTTAACGTTTGTGCATCAAAGGACAGTACCAACAGAGTGAAAAGGCAGAAAACTGAATGGGAGAAAATATTTACAAATTATATATCTGATAAGAGGTTAATATCTACAGGAACTACTACAACTCAACAAAAAATCAAATCCTATTAAAAAGTGAGCAAAGGACTTGAATAGATATTTCTCCAAAGATGATATACAAATGACCAATAAGCATATAAAAATATTCAACATCACTAACCATCAGATAAATGCAAATCAAAAACCACAATGAGGTATCATCTCACATCCATCAGAATGGCTACTATAAAAAAAACAACAACAAGTGTTTGTGAGGATGTGGAGAAATTGGAACATTTGGGCATTACTGATGGGACTGTAAAATGGTACAATCTCCACAAAGGGTGTGGAAGTTCCTCAAAAAAAGGAAACTACCAAACGGTTCAGCTATCCCACTTCTGGGTATGTATGCTAAAGAACTGAAAGGAGGGTCTTTGAAGAGATATTTGCATGCCCATGTTCATAGCAGCACTACTCACAAGAGCCAAGAGGTGGAAGCAATTGAAATGTCTATCAACAAAGGGATGATTAACAAAATGTGGCATATACATACAATGAAATATTATTTACCCTTAAAAAGAAGGAAATCCTGTCACATGATACAACATGGATGATCCTTGAGGACATTTGGCTAAGTGAAATAACCAGTTACAAAAATAGTAAATATGGTATGATTCTACTTATATGATGTATCTAAAGTATGCAAAGTCAATAAAACCAAAAAGAAAAATAGGATGCTGGTTATCCAGGGGCTGGAAGTGGAGGGTGGGGGAAAAGGAAGTTGTTTTGTTATATAGTTTAACTTGGCAATATGAAAAAGTTCTGGAGATCTACTTCACACCAACACAAACATACTTAACACTACTGAAGTATACACTTAAAAATGATTAAATGGTACACTTAATGCTATGCATTTTACCACAGTAAAAGAATACATTAAGAAAATCAATTCAGCATTGTTATTTAAAAAAAACACCCTGAAACAAGATGGCGGAGGAGTAAGTGGAAGCTACACTAACTTCCTCCCAGAACTAGTCTGGAATAACAACGTAATTTTGGAGAAATCATCTGGAATAACCAACCGAACACCAGCTGGAGAGAAGTCTTATAACCACGGAGAGACAGAAAAGGCCGCTACATCACAACGTGACCAGTAGGGAGTGCGGAGACGCGGAAGGGCTGGCTGGGATCACACGGGTGGCAGCTGAAGGGACTGAGAAACAGCTCAGCAGCCAGGGGTTCCCCCTGAGAAGGGCAGGGTCCAAACCCCCAGCCGGGCTCCCCAGCCTACAGCAACAGAGTGGAAAGTAAAATAGTATCCAGCTGAGAAAAGCGAAAAGCCACAGGGTTTCTTGCTAGCCGGAGAGAAACAGCTGGAGAAAAAGAGCTCTTAAGCGGATCACATACAAAGATATTTTGGCCTCCACTTACCCTGGGCACAAGCAGAGGGAAGACAGAGAGGACTGGAGACGCTTGGGGAGAGTTTGGTGTGGTGGCTTTGAGGGGAGAGCTGGGGAAGCGGCCAGCCAGGTCCCAGGGCTGACTCATCCCCACACTGCAGGGAGACCATTCCCGGCCAAGTGGCGTCAGCCTGAGGGGAAGCAAAGGCCCTGCCTACAGGAATTAAGCGGCCACACCCACGGTCCTTAAGCCTGACAACTAATCACAGATTGAATAGATTATCAACTAAAGGAGACAGACAAAGGCAGTAGATTCCTGGAAGTCTCCAACAGGCTTCCTAGGCCCAGACTGGTACAGGATCTGACGCCACCAGGGGCAGACCCAGGAAGTGCAGATCATTCTAAGAAGCACCAACAAACAATAGGAGCCACAAAAATGGGGAGACAGAGAAACAACACCCCATCGAAAGGAAAGGTAGAGTCCCCAGAAAGAGTGCTAAATGAAATAGAGGGGAGCCAACTATCAGATATGGAATTGAAAGCATGTATTATGGAGAAGCTCAATGAGCTCAGCGGAAACTACAAAGAACTCCAGAAAAACTACAGTGAACTCCAGAAGAACTACAAGGAACTTACTGAGAATTATACCAGCATCAAAAAGGACATGGAAGCTATCAATAAGAGCCAGGAGGAAATGAAGAATACGATCTCTGAATTGAAGAACACAGTAGAAGGAATTAAAAACAGGCTAGAGGAAGCAGAAAATCGGATCAGCGAGCTGGAGGACAATGTAGACAAAAACTCACAGACAGTGCAACAAAATGAAAAAAGGCTGAACAAGACTGAAGAGGCTCTAAGACAGCTGCAGGACAACATGAAACATAATAATATCCGTATCATAGGAATTCCAGAAGGAGAAGAAGAAGAGCAAGGAATAGAAAACCTCTTTGAAAAACTAATGACAGAAAACTTCCCTAACATGAAGAGAGAAAGAGACATGCAAGTCCAGGAAGCACAGAGGGTCCCAATGAAGATGAACCCCAACAGGCCCACTTCAAGACACATCATAATTAAAATGCCAACATTCAAAGACAAAGAGAGAATCCTAAAAGCAGCAAGAGAGAAACAACTAATAACATACAAGGGAGCTCCAATAAGGCTATCATCAGATTTCTCAGCAGAAACACTACAAGCCAGAAGGGAATGGCAAAATATATTCCAAGTAATGAAAAACAAAGGCCTACAACCAAGAATACTCTACCCAGCAAGGCTCTCATTCAAAATGGAAGGTGAAATAAGGAGTTTCCAAGACAAAAGAAGGTTAAAAGAATACATCTCCACCAAACCAGTATTGCAAGAGATGCTAAAGGGTCTGCTTTAAGAAGATGAAAGAAACAGAGAGAGACAGAGAGGAACACGAGTACAAAGGGGGAAAATGACATTGAATAAGTACTGAAAGAAAGAAGGAACTTCTACCATTTGCAACAACATGATTGGAACTAGAGAGAATTATGCTTAGCGAAATAAGCCAGGCAACAAAAGAAAATTACCTTATGCTATCACCTGTTAAAGGAAACTAATGAACAACACAAACAAATGAGCAAAATTGAACCAGAGGTATGTAAACGAGGAATAAACTAACAGTAACAAAGGGGGAGATGGGAGGGAGAGAAGTGGTAAGAAGGGGAAGGGTCTAGTCAAAGAACATGTATAAATGACCCATGGACATGGACAACTGGGTGGGGACTGAATGTGGGAGAAGGGAGGGACAGGGTGCAGAGAACCAAGAGGGGGAAAAAAGTGAGACAACTGTAATGGAAAAACAAACAGAAAAATTTTTAGTGGGGGTAAAAATAAAAATATAAAGAATAGAAATGCAAGTTCAGTGAATATTAGAAGGATAAGGATTTTCCTTCACACTGTATATATTTTCTCCCTATCTGATCCCTCCAGAATTTGGCATTCTAAGGAAGTAAGTAATGACCTAAGTTTCTTTGCATAAAACTAATAAGACCAGTTGTTAATAACGATTTTTTTGACTAAGACTTTGACTGGAATGTCATGCCTAAAGGAGACATGCTTGGGCTTTGGTTGTTACCAAAAAGCCCTGAGCAACTGGGACTGACTTTCAAAGGTAATAAACGTCTACGAGATAAAAGGCCTGGTATCTTGGATGGATGAGCGGTCCATAGCAATCTTTCCAGGGAAGGAACGAAGGTTGTTTTCCTGAAAGATGGCTAGAAGGGACCTTAAGGCACAATGGAAAACCAGGAGGACCTGGAAAAGACAGGTGTTTACAGGCAAGGCTGAATGCCAGGTATGTGGCCCAGCTTCTGTGCCCTGAAGGGCAGACTGAAGGTCACCCTAAATGTTCCTTGCGTAAGTTCCAGCAAAGCAGAACTAAAGATCATAAGTGGTCATTTGCTGCTCTTGTTGTGTTTATGCAAATGAACAAGATAAATTAAAAATGAACTTAATGCAGTCCCTTTAATGACAAGGAGGGTAATCTTAGGGAGAAAAATCAAGATTCAAGGAAGATCACAATGCCCAGTGGTAGACTATAAAGTAGTGCAGCTAACCGTCTTTAAAGTTTCTTTTCATTTAAAATTTGTTTTCATTTGAAAGTTAAACTATGTCTGTGGCATTATCAAAGATGTTTAATTTACAGGCAAGAAGAATGTCAAATGCCTTGCAACTGGATGTCTTTCCGATAAGACAGTCCTACAGATCTATAAACTTGTGTGTGTGTTATGTTACATAAATTAACATGTGTTTTCTGTTTTCAAAGGGCATAAGCCTACGATCTCATTACCTGAGTGATTGTCTGTATGTATAGGCCTCACTTAATCCTGTCTGCATTGCTGCCTCCTGAGACTCAATGGTTTGGCTGAACTAAGTGGCTGGGTTGGTGA
Organism: Furipterus horrens; assembly: GCF_987537825.1. Classification (NCBI taxonomy): domain Eukaryota; kingdom Metazoa; phylum Chordata; class Mammalia; order Chiroptera; family Furipteridae; genus Furipterus; species Furipterus horrens. Next base: position 131,233,392 of record NW_028327176.1, on the reverse strand, counting down.
AGAACGGGGTGATCTGTGGGCTTCACTTTAAAACTGGTTTCTCTTTTCTATCCTAATGGCTTGGACAGAAAGAGCCCAGAGGCCTGAGAGGGGGGAAACCTAAAATATTTCCCTCAGTCCAAACTAAGTATAATGGGCAAAAGGGTTTTGGACAGGTGAGATGTACCTGGCATACCTTCCTCCAAAGAAACCCTTCTTTTCCCTAATGTGGGACATTGAAAAATTAATACCTGTCTTTTGTCATCTAGTGGTTACAGATTGAATGATGTTCTTTAACCCTGTTGTCCCCAGAATACAACAAGGATGCCAACCTGTTAAACCAAGCACGCCGTTGTCCAGAGACAGCCAACCAACCTGGAGTCTGCACTATCCTTCCCCTTGTGGGAAGGCCACCCTCCCCTCCACACCCCCACTCTTATTAGGGATTTCTTGACCCAAGGGTAGGTAGGACGACGACCATGTCCAGCTTGAAGCAGCTAGAGGAGCTCGAGACCTTCGTCCATTGTCCTTTATAAGATTGTAAAGGGTCTTAAGTCTGAGAGGAAGGGATTGTTATTTTTTATTGTTAAAATATTTAACTAATTAATTATTTAAAAAAAGAAGAAAAATATATGAAAGGGTGAGCCATGGGCATGGACTTGGGGAGGGGATTGTCAAGGAAGGGGGGGTGTTGGGTGGAGGGGAACAAAGGGGAAAAAATTGGAACTATTGTAAATATAATCAATAAAATATACTTAAAAAATAAAAAAATAAAAAAATAAAAAAATAAACACCCTAATTTAGAAATTTAATAAAATCACAACACTTCAAGCTCCAGATTAGTGGTTTTTAACCCCAGCTGTACAATTATCTTGAACATCTAAAATGTACTAATGCCTATGACTCACACGCAGAGACTCAAATGTAATAGGCCGAAGGTAAGCTTCCAGCAGTAGTACAGGTATACAATACATATCTAAAGAGAGCCAGAATTGGGACAACTGCTTTAAGCAGGTGTACTTCATTGTCAAAATTACCAATTAGAGACAGTCTTAATCTTCACCCATCTCTCACCTTTTCCTGAGGGAACATATCACATTTACAAGAAAGAGATTCCAGGATTTCTTCAATCATGTTTCTTGTTTTCTAAGTCTGAAAGTTTATGGTTATAACTGATTACGGTAAACTTCTTCTTGATCATAAATGATTTTTTGACATGACTGATATAAAAACTATTTTTAAAGGTTAAATATTTCATGTCCTAGATCTATCTATTTTGTATGAGACACTAAAATTTTTGTGAGATAACATTTAAGTATTAGTAATTAAATTCTGATATACTTACTTATCGATATAAAATTGTAAAATACACTCATTAAAACAGAAAAAACATATTTTTAGAATGTTTCAAGCAGCCAATGAGTGTGTTTTCTAGTAAAAATAAAAATTTGGGGGTTATTGTATTTATAGTTAATTATATAAGAATATAATTAATGTTAATAAAACACAAAGTAAATACGAAATATGTCATCAGTCTGAAAAGGGACAGTAAACACTTCTGTAAGTTCACTGAAGTCAATCAAGTTCTATCAGCTTAATTCTACCCAGAGTTGCTGATCCGTAAGGATCTCAGGGTTCTATACAAGTAAAAGGTAATCTAATTTAATAGCAATTACAAAAAAAAAAATCTGAAATAGCCAGCTTACTTATTTTTTATTACAAGATGAGGACAGTTAAGAGCAAAGAAAAGAGAAATAAAGCTAAGTAAAATTATAAGAAGATAATCAAGGAGAAGTTAGAAAAACTATTTCTGAGAGTAGTTAATATATAGTTTATAAGATGCTCTTTCAGCAACTTTGTGTAAGAAATGTCCCAACATAAAAAACATTGTCAATAGATTTAAGTTTAGGTCTCAAAGTCACCCCTTTTGGAATTCTCTATATAGACAGGTAAAGATAAATACACTCACACACCCCATAGATATACTGAAAGAACTGGATATTTACTATCAGAAAGTAAATGCAGCTATGCATGGAAATGCAGACCTGGCCTTGCCCTATTTACCTGGAAAGTATAAGTTATCACTTGCTCCTTCCTCTTTTTCCCTCCCCCATTAAGATATTATATCTTATGTATGCTAATATCTATAAACCAGACAGCAATTTTTCCATGTTCACTTTAAAATGCAAAGTTTATGAATGAAATAAACATTTTCTCATAAAATTCTGAAAGATTTAATAAGCACTATAAAATGCTTAAGCTTTAGAAATTTCCTTTGAAAACTAAGGGATTTGAAGGAAGGAAGGAAGGAAGGAATGAACAAACAAAGGAAAGAAGCTACAGGGCTTTTAGATTCAAGAAAAGACTGGCAAATAATAAAAACACAATTTATGTAACTGCAAATCATCCCGACATAGAAGTAGAAAGAAGGCCGTGGCCGGATAGCTCAGTTGGTTAGAGCAACTTCTGATACACCAAGGTTATGGGTTCAATCCCTGGTCAGGGCATAGACAAGAATTAACCAATGAATGCATAAAAAAAGTGGAACTACAAATCAAGATTTCTCTCTCTCCCTCTAAAATCAATCAATAAACAAAAAAAGTAGAAAGAAGAGAGCCAAAGAAATTCAGTATAACTATGATAAGGAGAGCTCTCTTAGAATTTAGATTTTCAAATGATGACATGTAGAAAAAAGGAAAAGCAGGTTCAGGTCCAACGATACACCATGGGTATGCAAATGGTACTAAAACTAAGACCCAGGATGAATTCCAGCTCCTCAAAAATGTTGAGAACAATGAAATTGGTGAAGGTGAGTAACTTCTTGAAAGAAAAAATAAAAGGCCTGCTTATTGGGCCTGATTATGTATATTTATGACAGAGAAAAGAAAAAATTCTCTATTCCCATGGTGGTTCTGATAAATTTTACAGTGAATGAAGTAGAACAATGGAGCAAATAAAAACAAATGGGAAAGTATAATTTTCAAAATGGGACTGAAGGTACATTTTGCAAAACTATAGAGGAACAGATATAATCCTGAGTCTCAAAAATAATTATACTAAAAATGTGATTGGTGGTGGTTCCAAAAAAGAGGTGAGACTGTAAAGAGCCAAGACCATCACTAAACATAAATTAGGTTACACTTTTCACAAAAGTTATCTCAAAATGTGTCATAGACCCAATGTAAAATGTACAACTATAAACCTTTTAGGAGAAAAATCCATATGACCTTAACTTTGATAATAAATTTTTAAATAAAATACCCAAAACATAGTCCATTTAAAAAAAAAAAAAAATCGGAAGTTGGACTTCATTAAAATCCAAAACTTTTGCTCTGTTAAAGACATTAAAAAATAAAGGACAAACCACACAGTAAAAGAACATATTTGCAAAGCTCATATCTGATAAAGTACTTCTATCCAAAACTTACAGAGAACTGCTAAAACTCAACAATAAGAAAATGAACAACTCAATTTAAAAAATAGGCAAAAAAACTACACATATGCCTCACAGAAGATATACGAATGGCAAATATGAATATAAAAATATGTTCAATGTCATTTGTCATTACAGAAATGCAAATTCAAACAATGTGATATCACTACACACCTAGTAGAATGGCTAAAATTCTAAAAATAGGCAATACTAATTGCCAGTGAGGGTCGAGTAATAGAAACTCCCATTCATTTCTGATAAGAATGGTACAGCCATTTTCAAAGAGAATTTGGCAGTTTCTTACAAAACAAGACAGCCTTACCATATGATCTAGCAATGTACGCTCCTAGACAGTATTCACCCAAATGATATGAAAACTTATGTCCATACAAAAATTTGCATTCAGCTGTTTGTTTACAGACGCTTTGTTCATAAACATCAAAAACTGGTAGGAAACAAGTAAACAAGATGTCCTTTACTAGGTAAAGTGATAAACTGTGGTATATTCATACAATGGAATATTATTCAGCAATAAAAAGGAATGAGCTCTAAAGCCAAAGGCATAGATGAATGCTAAATGCATACTGCTAAGTGAAAGAAACTAGACTGAAAAGGCTATATTACGACAATCTTGAAAAGAGAAAACATGGTAAACAGGTGAGGAGCTCTTAAGTACTGAGGAGGGGGTTGATTAGATGACATAGTTTTTTAAGGGCAGTGAAATATTCTGTATGATACTCTATTGGTGGATACATGACACATGTGTTTGTCAAGATCCACAGAACTCTACAGCACAGAGGGAATCTTATGGCACAAAATTTTTTAAAATTTTACTTAGGCAGTTGGGAAGCCCAGGATGGAATGCAAAATATGGTAAGAAGAATCTAACTGTATTACAAATGTTACGAAAGAACTTCACTAAAAGAGGTAGGGAAATAAGGTATTTCCAATTTAGTTAGAACTTTGGATAAATGGAGTCTATAAGAATAATGGCAAGAGGAAGTGTACATAGCCCTGTACTCTAATTGACAAATATGTTTTCCACGGGGGTACAGATTCTCAATTCTGAAACCACTATACTTGTATATTAGGACTGATTAAGTATATGGACGGTCAATAGCAGGAAAAGCCAATGTGAAAAGACTATATACTGTATGATTCCAATTATATAATTTTGTTGAAGTGAAGGTTATAGATTAAGAAGACGATGCTAGAATAATCAATGTGGTATGGATTAGAGTTAGAGACATCATACAGCTGGTTACACAGAGAAATACTTATAGTTATGTGTATATACACAATTAGTATACCAACATATTTTGTTGTCCACGGAGAGGTCCTAGGAGCAATATGTCATCCTAGTATCAATGAGCACACCCAGTCACCAGGTCTTGGTTTCTAATACTATTCTCAATAAAAGGAACCAAGGTTCCTTGGAGAAATAGCTGATTTTATCACTGGGGCAGCAAATATGCAAGGTAAGCCTGAAGCACCTTGTAGTGCCAGGAAGCAAGGAAATATGCAAACAAAAAATATAACTCACAATGATGGGGCTATGTCAAAGGGACACAGAAGTTAACTCAGGGTTCCCAATAATCAAAGCTGGAACATCTTGAGCAATGAAATAAATAAAGTAGTACTGGATTACGACCAAGGTATAAAATAAGTATCCAATGAGTCTTCATTGGTATAAATGACTAAATAAACAAATGGGAAAGAAAAGACAAATCTCCTGTGTAAAGTTCCAAATTATCTATGTAGATATTGCTCCCTCAAGGAGGTGGAGCTTAATTCTCCACCTTTTAAGTGTGGACTGCATATATTAACCTCCTTCCAAAGAGGACAGCATGAAAAGGGAGAAAAAGAATAACTTCACACTGGAGACAGCTGACACACTACCTCAGCCAGGTGATCGAGGTTAGCGTAACAGTCAAAAGTAATGTGGCCAGTGTGCAACCCTGATATAATAATGTAGTGACAATGGCACAAATTCCAACTGAGGGACATTCTACAAAATACCTGACCAGTATTCCTCAAAACTGTCAAGGTCATCAAAAACAAGGAAAGTCTGAAAAACTCTCACAGCCAAGAGGAGCCTAAGGAGACATGAGGACTAAATGTAATGTGGAATCCTGGATGGGATCCTGGAACAGAAAAGGGACATTAGGTAAAAACTAAGGAAATTAAATGAAGAATGGACTTCAATAACAAAGTATAAATACTGGTTTATTAATTGTGACAAACGAATCATAATAAGCTAATAGGTAAACTAGTTGTGAGAATTTTTCATAATTTTCCTATAAATCTAAAGTAAAAAGTTCATTTTAAAAAATAACTTAGGTAAGACTAACCTCAGTATTAAACAGTCTAACTTAACAGAACTCTAGCCAAATATTATAGTTTTTCATCAAATCCTTATAGATAAAAAGGAGAACTACAGGTCAGACATAAGAAAACCAGGTGTGTTTGATGAAGCAATAGTAATTAAAAGGTATTGATTAAAGGACTGAAGGCAAGCAGGAAAATTTCTACAAGTATTACAAGGGCTAGGTTTCTGTACATGATCTTTTCATAATTATTATGTAGGACCTGGATGCTAACAGAATGTATACTAGTAAGTCAAACTTTGAAAAACAAAATCAAGATTTAAAAGGATTTTGACAAGTTACAGAGCAGAATCTTATTAAAGAGTAAAATTAAACAGGAAAAAAAGTAATACCTTATGTGCCAAAGACAAAGTACAAAAATGTAATTTAATAACAGCATTAAAAAAATTTTTTTGTATGTGGTTTTAGTGACCTCATTGAGTTGTGAGAAAGATATGGCTATCCAAAAAGGCAATGTCGTCTTACTCAAGTCATACTAACTTAAGCATAAATTGTTAGGATGAAGGGGAGAGAGTACCAATGACCTCAAAGCTGACCAGCTCATATTTAGGGTACACATCAAGTTCTGAGAACTACACATTAAAGAGAACATAAGCAACAAAATGCACTCAAAAATCAGGTATCATGACTGGAGACTTAAAAGCATGCCACACCAGAAAGGCTTTTAATCTACAGAAGAAAAGATGACTAAGCACTGACATGATGGCAATCTTTCAATATCTTGATTGATATGGTGAAAGAGGGATTTATACTGTTTGGTATGGCTTTAGGGGTAACACTAGGTCCAAAAGATGTAAACTTTAAGAATGTAGTATTCACAAGAAATATTCTCTAACAGAAGACTAAGAATGGAAGGAACGACACAGCTACCATTCTCTAGAAGTGTTCAAGCAAAGGCTGATTTATCAATGATGTCTGGAAGGGAGTTAAAATGAAGTAAAAAATAAACGAGCATTTGGTGCCTTTCTAATCCTGAAATTATGACTAAAGATTTAAAGGCACAAGTAGTACGTAAGCCTAAAGTTCCTGTGATAGCAAAGGCCATCTACTTGAATTATGTTGGTTTAGTTATTAGTTACCTTAATTCTAGGAAGCTAACATCTTAAAGTGAAACCAGTATTTTAAATTTTGAGTCCAGCTCACTCTCAACCTCCAAAATCAAAGAGCATTTCTTGGTCTAGCCGGGTTTTAGTAGGTCCAAACTTAGTCAAACCAAAAGCAAATAAAAACAATTCAGGATTAAATGGATTACCTACTGTAGAAATACTACATCAAACTTTAAAGGCTCCACTGTAAAAAAATCTAATGAGCAATACCTATTAAGGTGTACTCATTGTTCTCTGAACTCTTCCTCTTCTCTTCAAACTTGCTGTAGGTTAGAATAGCGGGCTGAATATGTACTATAAAAAATTAAAAGTTCCCCATCCTTCTGAACTCTAAAATTTGAAAATGTAAATAAATTAGTATGTATATGTAAAACTTTAATCCCTTCAACTTTTTCAGAGGAGGAAATGAATATACACTTCTCGTTTGTGTGATTATACATAAAATGACACCCATTAAAGAAGTATTCTAAATAACAGAGTACCAAGTAAAGATTATGGCTGCAAAAATCTCTTAATCATATAATATCTCTCTCGTTGCTTCATGAATTGTATTAAAGTCTTTCGCCTACAATCCATTTGCTATTGTAGAAACTCCTCTTGGTTGCACAGTTCAAACTATTCCAATACACTGTCAGGTGAAGACCAAGAAATAAAACAGCACAGAGACGGGCAAACATTTGTTAACAGAAACAATGTTAGGCACTTTTAAACAAGAAAATTGAGTACACTTTCTTTTAAAATAAATTTTAAATCTCTGTTAAGGTAAATGTTACATTTTCCTACTTTAGCATAATGTGTGAGTTTGGCAAAAACCTTTCTCAGAAATTCACAACAGAAAAACGAAGTTAATTCTTTATTTAACACGGATGCAATTTTATTTTATTAGGCTAAGGTGCAACACGGCATATTACAAAAAAAGAGACTGAAGAGCTGATTTCAATTCCTGGCTCTGCCTCACATCACTGGCAATGTCATGTAGAAAAGACAAGTTATCTTTCTGAGCCTCCATTTTCTGATATGTAAAATAGGAAAATTAAAGAGCCTACCTTTTTCATAGGATCACTGTGATGGTAAAATGAAACCAAGCATATAAAAACGTATTTCAAATTGTTTGAACTAAACAATGTAATTTGATATTATTACTATATTACATCCAATATTTTAAAAGTTGAGAACATTAGAAAGTAAAATCTGATCATAGGAATAAGAACATAATGATATTGATATACTGGAAATAAAACTAATATGGCGAAGGCAAAAAACATCTAAGATTCTCAACCTTTAAGTGTTATTATTATTGTTTTAAATAATGAATGTCTACTCTCCATTTCTCTAAGGTCTTGAAAACATCTGCTAATCCATGGATATCCATAAAGGAAGGGGGCACTAAAAATAAACTTATGTGAAAATTAAGAAAATAGATAACACTACTAAGAACAATCAGGAAAACATGGAGAAATGTTAAGAAGGGAGGTCAGGCAGAAACAACTAGCTTGCAGAGAAGTTTGGATATTAGCTGGGAAGCCTTTTAGTAAACATCAAAGTACCAGAAAAGTTCACAAGCAATGGGCTTTGTACTCCCTTCTCAGAGCCTTCAAAATTTGCTATCACATTGCAAAATACTTAAAGAGTTTGCCATCAATCAACAGGAAACACAATAATAAACAACAGAAGCAGCTTATTTAATTCTCTAATTAAATACCTCAGGAAAGGTTAGAATGAAAGCTGGATACTTTCCAAAATAACCTCAAGAAAAGTACCAAAGATGACAATTGTGCTCTTCATTATGGTATGTACAATTTTTGAACTCTAAACAGTGTTATACATATTAGTGATTTGGTCATCTACTTCTAATAGTTTACCAGCCAGTTTGAGTTTAACTGGGATCTTTATTGCCTAAGCTCATAAAATAACAACGAAGAAGGATAAAATAAGACTGAGCAATAAGCTCCATGATAAAGAATACTAATCTTGGAGACAGAAGAATTGAGAGTTCTAGCATTAATTTTTTTATTCTATTTTGAAGAAAACCATTCAGCTACCCTATTTCTGTATTTCCATCTGTCAAGTTAGTTATCAAATAAGCCAAATTGCTACCTGTCAGGATGTTGCAGAGAATTCCTCTGTAAAAAATGTAGTTTCTCTGTAATGCTAAGATTGTAAAGTCCTATAAATACATCCTTCCCCCAAATAAAATAAAAATGAAAGGTCTCAAGCACCTCAGATAAAATTTACTCAAATGGTCCTTGTTTGGGATATCTTGAGATGAATCATATTAAAAACAATTTTAAGTACTTATTTTTTCTGGTCTAATGATTCTTCCTCTCCCTCTCTCTCTCTCTAGAAAATTTACCTTTATCCTTATCCAAGGGTTCCTGGGAAAGAATAGTGCACAGTACCGGGTTTTTCCACACCCCAGTCTCTTGAGCTAGAGTAGCTAAAAAATGCAATTCACAGCTGCCATTCTCCATCAGCTTTTCATGAGCTACCTATAAATATTAAATAAACATCCAAAGAATTACAACAGATATTTAAAAGCAAGCTTATCAGGTTTTAAATATAATACTAAACTTTTGAAAAATAAGACTTTTATCTTAAAATTTTCATGTCATATTACAAAATGCTAAATTCCTTTACTTCTGATTTTTAAAGTCAAATCTCAAGATGAGTATTATATTAATTATAAATTTTAAGTAAATACAATGTATGTTTATAAATAAGTCCGTATTATTTTTCCCAAAAATCTAAACCAAGAGCAAAGCTGTTTCTCAAGGAAGCTATCAAAATATCCATAGCATAAAAGACCTTACTCATTTTACATCCTCTGTGTTAGTAAAAAAAATTTTCCCCAAAACTTCTACTATTAATAAATGACAGATCTGCATCAAGGACTAAGTGTCTACTTATGCATATTCCAGTAAGAGACTTATGAAAAGAAAACAAATGAATGATCTTTCATTTACTCACTACATAGTCTTGGCAAACTCCTATTAAAGCTGACACAAACCTTCCTTATTAGTTTTTTCCCAAATATTCATGTAGTTGGCATATTCTTCAGGCCACAAAAGACCAACAATTTTTATTCAATTCAGAAAATGTTTACCGAGGATTTCTACGGGGAAAGTACTAGGGAAGTACTGGGAGAAGAGAACAACTAGTCATTGTGTTTACGGGGCTTATTCTCTAATGGGATAAAGAAATATTTAAACAGTTGACATAGGCAAAATGAAACAAATGTTGTTAAGCAGGTATAAAATAACCCTGAGGAAGCTCCAAAATAAGAGCAGTGTCATGAAAACCCTTAAGACTTGCATGTTATGTTTATACAAAACATCTATTCCTCAACACCATAAAAACTTTCCCACTGCAACAATTTCAAGTGATTTAAGAAACTTTCTTTGAGCAATTGCTGAAAGCTACCACAGAGGAATTTGAAGACTTATTACCTTTCCATGAACTCATATAAAAGTATTAACTAGTGCTATTGTTTCAAAAAGGAAAGTTTAGAAATCCACTTTATGCTGACAAAAATAAATAAATAAATAGACAGATAGATAAATAAGTAGCATGAGGGACTTGGTATTATATCTGTATATAAATAACTTATTTAATTCTGTGGTAGTGTCTGAATTACTTACCTAAAAATAAACAGGCTAGGGAAAAAACCTAAGACACAAAGTACTGATATGCTGAAGTAGAAACTGAACGATCAAAAAGTTAGTTACAATGTGACAAAACATTTTATTTCAATAGTTTTTAAGTACCTATTATATGTAAGACATAACAGAATCCTATGGTATTAAAATACCTTCAAGAATTTTGTACTTGATATAGATTTTAATATTTAATATTATATAAGAAAACTGACTTCTCTAACTATATAGTTTATTTCACATGCCTCTGAAATTTGAGACTAACCCTTTTTAATGCATCCTACATAAGGCCAAAGGATATTTTGATATATTTCTCTGGCTAGAGAAAAAGACAACTATACTTTTTAAAACTAGGTAGCAGAACACCGTTTTTAACAAAATCATCAAAATTTACTTGACTCTATAATGTACCCAGCACAATTTAGTGCTTGAAAACAAAATTTAATGTTCTTGAAAATGCTCCAAAACAACTAAGTGCAAAATTGTGTAGTACTTCATATAAGAGAATAAAAGTAATTAAATAAAAGAGACAAAGCATGTGTTTTCAGCTCTAGGAAAAAAAAGCATGTGCTTTGGAATAAAGAACCTAGGTTCAAATAACTACTTCTGATATTAGCTGCATGATTATAGGCAGATAAATATTTCAGAGTATGAGCCTCAGTTTCCTCACCTTTAGAATGGGAAAAATATAACTACCCCCACAAAGTTTTCATAGAAATTAAATGAGATATGTTAAAATTCTTATAAAGCATATTGCAAATTTTCAGCATATAGTTAAACTGTTTCTAAAAAAAATGAGGACGTTTTCTTTTTCGTTCCCTTACTGCTCTGGCAAAGTCTTCTCATTATCTGATCTTAAAGAACAGTGCATTATTCAACCAAACTAAATATATACATTCATTGAGGAAACATTAATTGGGCATCTTACTATATGCAAGATACTAGTGTTAATAACAACAGCAATTAACGTTTGTTGTTACTTAGATGTTTTAAAGTTTAACTCAATAAAAAATTTATTAATAATGAAAACCGACCTAAAATGTACCTATATTAAACTAATAGGTAAATATTCTCACCTGCACCAGTGTCTGAAATTGTTCCCACTGTTTGTCTGATAACTCAACAGGCAGACACAATAAAAGTTCAACACAGCTTCTAAAAAATAAAAATTTGGTAAGGATACAAATAATTATCAAAACTTGAAGTAAAATAAAATAATTCTAACATCCGATTTTCCATACCTAATCTACTTAAAATTAAGCTATTATAAGAGATCAGATAAAAAGTTATAACAAAAAAGCTAAATCTAATTTTTTTATTACTCAAAGGTCTACTCACAATGCCAAGCGTTCCAGAACCAATGCTACATTTTCACATTCAGAGGTAAGATAAGGTCGGGCTTTAACGTAACTTTGGATAGCCACTGTGTATACCTCCAATAAAGGTAAGGGATCTTCTGAAGTTTTCCATTTCTCTGCATATTCAAGGAGTGTCTGTTTTGGAAGGAAAAAATAAAAAGTATTCGATGTAAATCCAAATACACATTGGACTAATCAATGCTTTTTCTTTCCTGCATGAGAAAATTTTTAAATAACATTTTTTATTTATAAAACAAAAATTAGTTTATACTGATTAGAATAGCCAAAGTTATAAAGCCATTCCCCAACAATAGCATCATTTTATGAAGGCTGGTTTTAAATAGTGTAAGCGTTATCTCCTTTCTACCTGCGTCAAAATGCCACCTTTCACTCAAAATTTCTACAATTTAAGCTATTTTAATTAGAAGACACCTGAGGAGTAATGCTGGGTCAGACGTGCAGTGAAGAATTTCAAAGAGTATTTGTTTCTATTTTTTGTATAAGGAACATAAAATTCAACACATAATAAATGGAATCACATATGGTCAGAAAAGACACATAATTTTTCACTTAATAAAAATATCATAGTGCATAACATATTACTGACTTTTATGACAACTTTTATCATTTAAAAAACATCTAAAGACCTCCAACATATGTAATCAATATTAAAGACTGATTATAAGGTCAAGTGATTTTTGTAATAAAGTGCTAATTTATTAAAGACACTCCTCATTCTTTGATGAAGTACATATTTCAAATTCACCTTATCAGGACTACTAAAAAGAAAAAAAAAATGCAGTTCATCTTACAGAATAAAGAGACGGAAGAAACTGGCTCCATTAGTTAAAGACCCACATGTTCAGACTTTGTAACTACTAAAATCATGAGTTACTAAAAACTAAAAGGTTCTACAATTATGCTCAATGAAGTAGGACTCTTAATTAAATGTTTTTATAATATAAAAGACTGTCACAATTGACCCTCTTCACATTTCAATGTTTAAGACTCATTTCATCCCATGTGAAATTCAGATGTCATTTTCTAGAAAAAAGGGTATCTTGAAAGAAAAGTCCATGAGGACTTATATACTCTGGTATACAGAAGCAGCTTTAAAAAATAGTGTATAGGTAGGTAGGAAGGAAGGGAAGAGGAAATGAATTATATTTTACTGCCAAACACTCAAATTAAAACGCTGCCTTGTTCTCTACTAACCTCTAACCAGCAGAATGAATAAGCGATCACAGAGAATAAGAAAGGAAGAACGAACAGAAAAGGTAATCTGGTCAATTAAAGGGCAAAATAACTTACTTTCTGAGTAATCATATACTCATAGACGCTCACCCCCCTCCAAGTTGGACAGAAGTGCAGGTAACCTGAGGATCCAGCATTTGTAACTGGCATCTGAAGTTAGGGTCATCCTGTGGGACTGAGCCCTTTAACCTGTGTAGTCTGACACCAAACTCCAACTAGTGACAGAATTTGGACTGAATTGTAGGACATCTATTTGGTGCTGGAGTGCTGGAGAAATGGTATTGGAAAAGATTTGGTGTCAGTAGTAAAAGAGAAGTAAAAATTAAAAAAACTCTCAACAGGACTTAGAAAATCTAAACATAACTTACCAAATTAATGGAAAAATAATACATTCTGGGATTCTTTTGTGATTATCCCTCTATTTCTAGAAACAAACCTGAATATGATGTTCTGTGCCTATAAAAAGTTACATGGGCAAATGTTGGCATGGCTGGTTTTAATATTTTCCTTGGGCACTTTATATGGTGATGTAACAGAATTAGCATCAACTATGCATACAATTCTTACTTTAGCTCTCATCCATCTTTCTACACAAAGTTATTAAGTAATATTTTCCCTTTCTGGAAAAACAAGTCTAGCTTTCTAGGAAACATCATGCCTGGCAAGTGCTCCCAATCTAACATGGATAAAATCGAACACTTAGGTTTTCCCAGTTAGTCCTCTTATCAATTCCCATAATACGGAGTGAGGCAAAAGCAGGTCTACAGCTGTATGGAGATACAATAATTAATAAGTAATAATGCAAAAATAAATTTTTGCATATTCACAATTGTAAACGTACTTCTGCCCCACCCTGTAGTTTAAATTTGCTGGGAAAGAAAATATATCAAATTGATTTCCCAACAGCTCTAAAATTATAAGCTTCTTCCATTTATTTCCCAAACCTCAGGAAAACTAAAAAAATCATATATAGCAACATATATCTACATTTTGCCCAAGCCCTACATTTTTTGATACATCTAGCTCTGCAAAGGATACTCAAACACTCTGCTTTATGTAATTGAGTTCTACTGTCCTCAGATGAGAGTTTTTAAACTTAATTCTAATATGTAATCAAAGATGAATTCTTTTGAGTATAAGAGTCTGAACTGATGAGAAAAATAACTGACAAATCACAGAGGTTAGAACCAGAACGCATCTTTCACTTTATTTATAGATGAATAAAGAGAAAGCAGTTTCTGGTGCAAAGGAGACCATTTAGGTGGTTATGGAATAGCCTGGAAATAATATAACTAGGGAGAGGGTAGAAGAAAAGGATGACAACAGAGTATGAGAGATGGTAACAAAAAGAAAACTGATGACATTCTAGTAAAAAGTTGTGTTAAAAAACCAAATATCTGTATAAAGCTATGAGCTGATATTCATAGCCATTAAGTATACTGATAGCAGAGCTTCCCTAGTTTCTCAAGACACTAAGATCAGTAAAACCATTATGAAACGGGAAGTATCTCCAACATGACTGGTTAATAAATTATGGTTTTGTCAATTAAAAGTTACTTATTTGTACCTACTACCTTAATCTATATAAGAGCTTTCAGGTGGGAATCCCACAATAATCAGACTCATTCGTTTCACAGAATTATAAAGATCATTTAATTCAGTTTTATAGAGGAATAGTAAAAGGATTCAGTGACCTGCACAATATTAATATAATTGGTAATCAGCAAAACCAGGCAGCCTCTCTCTCTGTGAAACGTTCTGTCCATGACAAACAAATACTAACTGTGTTAATGTAACAGAACTATTCGAGATAAACCTGTGGAATTACTTTATAATTACAAAGTGCCTTTACCTAGATTACTTCAATTGTTCCTAATTCATGACGTTTTGCCAGCCACAACAGAAATAGCTTGATTTCTTTATTTGTTAAGATTATTTTAATTAAAGTAAGAAACTCAACCCAAAGTAGCACAAACAATAAGAAAAGTTTACCACATAACAGGAAATTAAGAGGAAAGGCCAGTTCCAGGACTGGTTAGTCAGTAGCTCAACCATGTCTTTAAGAACTCACTTATGTCTTCACTCTGGATGCCCCCACCCAACACCCAGGTCTCAAGAGAGTGAAACAGGGCTTCTTATCCAGACTCAGGAATAACCAGAAAAAAAGATGAAACAATCTCTTCATGTGCATCTTTTAAAAACAAGGAAACCTTCCCCAGAAACCCCCAACCCAAGTCCCATCAGGTCTCAATGGACAGAACTGCATTATATACCTATGTCAAAAGTCACACAACCATAATAGAACCCCATGGCTGATTTTTAAACCAATCAGATCCCATTCTCCAAAATTAAAGATAGGGCCTGCTTCTCTGAAGCACAAAGCCATGTAGAGGAAGGAAAGTGTGTGAATAAAATCAGGGTTTTATTAGGAAAGTGGGGAAGGGGCCAAAGTCTCACGCTTTGTCTCACCAATGTTGGGATTGATTATCGGGGGTTTGAGGCAGGGGAGAACAAGGGGGAAAACTGGGACAACTGTAATAGAACAATAAAAAAAATAAAAGAATGAATAAGTGAATGTGTGTACATGTATGTTTATATTTATATACACATATAAAAATAAAAGTCATTCTGATTTGGTTTGGAGGATGGTAGAGAGAATAAGAGATAGAGAAAGAAACCCAAGTCTTCCTACAAGGCACCACACTGCTTCCATTAATGAGTAAACTATAAACTAACTATGGTTAAGAAAATTTTAAATTGTGTTATATGGAGAATGACTGATGGAACAAAGGATGCTTTTTCTGAATAAGAAGTAACATTCACTGAATGTTTCCTATATATTAGGCACAGTTCTGAGGGTTTTACATGTATTACCTATTAGTAATTAGGTAAATTATAGTAATATGCTCCTTTTAAAAATGGACAAACTGAGGCATAAAGAGGTTCAACAAGCCCCAAGATCACAGAGCTAGTGAAGAGGCAGAGGGATGATTCAAACCCTACTAGTCTGACTTCCTTACTGCTATGCTCTACATTTCTGGGCAAACAGAAATTTGATTCAAAGACAAAATCATAAATCTGAACACGTGTCACATAAGAGTTAGTCTTACTCTGTGTTGTCTCACTGGACAAACTAGAACCTCTAGGTTCAAGTTTGAAGAAGATACATTTCTACTTCCCATGAGGCAGAAACATAAAACAGTTAAAAGTTAACCAAAAACAGAACAGGTTAGCCTCCTGGGAGGCCCTAGCACTGAAGTCGCTCAAGCAGGAGCAAGATGACTCTGAGTTCAGGAAGCTGTAGGAGTCATATTTGGGAGACACATTCCATCATACCAGAAGAAACTACACTAGTGTTTAATATGTGCGTAAGGGATAAGGAGCTCATACAGGTTTTGACTGATGTACATATTGCTTAAAAATAATTTTAATTAGTTTTCTAATATTAAAAATAATTTTTACATTAAAACTTAGATTTCTGTTTTTTCTTAAGTTTTTTGGAAAATCAGACAATCCATATTCTAGCATGGCAACAAATGGCTAGAGCTGAGTGATCAGCTAAGCTCCCTGACTGAGACTAGGCATGGGCTCTCTGGTTGCTAAAAGCCTTATCTAGCTGCCTTCCTCTTTAAGGTATCTACTGGACCCCTACAAGGTAACTGTGGTGATAGCCCTTATTCTACAGTGAGTATTACAGGCAAGTCTGAGATAGGAAAAAAAAAAATACAAACAATCGAAAGGTTAAAGGTTCATGCTCTAACAAGATTTCTAACACAGTGTTTCTCAACCTCTTCGTTATGATCCGCTCCTAAAGAGCCTTATGACTTTTTCCTAACTGTCTCCCATCCCTAGTAAAATTTAATACTACAGATATACTGTAGTATATGTTTATGGGCCACAAACTATTGTGATTTCTTAGATTTTTTTTCTCCCCAAGAGCCAATTTTTGCCCCTTTGGGAAAGAAAACGCACTTTTTAGCATTTGGTTCTTAGGTTGATTTCTCATTGTCTAAATCACTAAAACATATATATTCTAGGGCAAAAGACAATATAGATCAACATCCAGCAGCTTCCTTTAATTCCTCTAAGGATTATTAGGAGAGAAAACAGAAGCGGAATAAAACCACAGGGTGTAAAATTTAATGAACATAAGGATTAATTACATTATTGTCCTATGTAAAGATAAAAATAGTGGAGTGCTGAATATGTTTACACTGTTATGCTCTTGTTTTAGTTTCAACTTATATCTAGGATTCTCTAGAAGTTCCGGTTTCATGACTCTATTCTCTTAAAAATTACTGAGAATCCCAAAGAGTTTTCTTCTATGTGGATTACAACCATTGATATGAACCATATCAGAAATGAAAACTAAGATTTTCAAATGATTTATGAATGGAATTAAAAACAATATGTTAATATAGTTACATGTTACTATAAAGTATTTGTAATAAAAATAAGTATTTCAAAAAAATTAGAAGAGTGACATTGTTTTACATTTTTCAGATCTTTTCAATGTTTTATTCAATAGAAAAGAGCAGGAGTCATATCTATTTCTGCATTTAATCTTTTACTATATCACACGTTGTGTAATCTCTGAAACACTCATTGTACATGGGTTAAAGAAGGCAAATATTTTATAGTTTTGATCTTTCAGACTCCCAGACTTTTGGTGAATATGTAATACTCTTCAAAATTTCAAAGTTATTAAAATTTATTTTAAGGTTCTTGTGGAAAAATTAAGACACATACATTTTGTATCCCACTCTCTCCAAGCTTCATTAAAACATACATTTTTTTAATGGCATAAACTAGATTAATAAAATAGTAATGTAGGAAAAAGGAACATAATTTTAAACATTGGAAAGTATATGAAGATTGGTACTCTAAGTAGGCTTTACGTGAATACACTAAGTCTGCAGAAATCACCAAAGGGCTCAAAAATTGTGAGCACTGAGTGTCTCTGGAAATGAGGTAAAGATGAGAATAAGAATGACGATTGGGTGAAAGTCTATTTAAGCAGTTAGTTAGCCTCCCTAATATCCTCAATCCTCTCTACAACTTGGTGACCTAAGATAGCTAATACTCCTCTCTATCCCCAGCAGAAGTTTATTCTGAAGTTAAAAAAAAAAGTGTCTATACACAATTGAGGGAAGGTATCTTACCTTTAACAAGGCATTACGTGAGCTTTACATACTGACTGTATAGAGACAACTTTCTTCTCAAGTCCTTTCCCCAAATCATGGCCAGAACCTCCAGAGACCCTAGCTGAGTCCATCTCCGGGAACTCAGGAGTAGATTCAAAGACTCTGACACCAGGACTTTCCCAGGAAATAATCAGCTAAGTCCCCTTATTGTGAAGACATGGGCTTGGACCTCTCAGTTTTTAGTAAGTATATCTTTAAATGTGGAAGGCTAAGGACTGCTAGATGTCTGTGGAAAGCATCTAACAGGTGAGAGATCAAAACAAACAGGGAAAGGAATGGAGAGGAGAAAGGAAACAGGGAACAGGAAAAAGGATAGGAAAGGAAAAGAGAAAAGAGAAAAGTTGGAGTGAGCAAACACTACGAAGGGAGAAGACAAAAATTCAAAGTAACTGCCATTAATAGCCTCAGAGGTGACAGAACAAATTAGCCCAACTAACAAAACACCATGTCATAGGAATATTGCTAGAAAAAAGATTTAAACTAAAAATATAACAACAGACATAAAAACCTCAAGTTAAAGAGTTGGAATATAAACTAAAGAAGTTTCCCCAGAAAATAAAGTATATGAGATAGGAGAGAAAAAATTAAAAAATTTAGAGAATAGTGTTAGAGGTCCCATAATTAACAGGAATTGCAGTAAGTCTGAACAGAGAAGGGGATGGGAGAAATCAAAGAACTAATTCAAATTAATTTCCTAGAACCTAAGGACATAAATTTTAAGATTAAAGACCCATCGAGTGTCCAGCACAATTACTGAAAGTAGACCTATATACCAGAGCATCTTTTCATAAAATTTCAGAGCTCCAGTACAAAGATGACCAAGATACACTTGTGGGAAGTGGAGAAGAGCAAACTGCTTAAGAGCAACACTAGAGGTCAAAGGAACATGAAATAATGCATTGAAAACTGAGGAGAAATTATTTCCATCCAACTACCACATAAGTATTAAAACAAACATTCTCAAAAGTTTCACCCTTTAGGCACTTTTTTTTTTTTTTTTTTGCTGCTATTGAAGGGAAAATTTCACCATTATGAGGGGGTACACCAGGAAAGGAATGAAAATGCTATCTAGGAAAAAGGAATCTAACACAAGAGAGAGATGATAAAAAAAAGATTTCCGCTGAAGAGACATGTGTACTGAGCTTGAAGAATAACTATGGCATTATCAGATTGCTCCAGGAGAAATTTCTTCAAGATGAACTTAAAAGACTACCTAATGTGCCTGAAGAAATTTAATCAACTGAGAGAGTTTGGATTGAATTGGTGATACATTTAAAAACTCAGCTAAGGATAGAATATAAATTACGTCTACAGAAATCAGTACTCAACAATTAGAGAATGCACATTCTTTACCAACACAAATAAAACACTTAACAAAAACTGAGCACAAACTAGGCCACATAGACAGTTCATAAGAAATAACAGAGTTAACATTAGGCATTTCACATTTTTTGAACACAATATAATAAAGTTAGAAACAACTGACAAAAACACACCCCTATAAAGAAAGCTACAATCTTAACAAAATTTTTAAAGTACTTCCAAATCAAGGGTGGAAAAAATCATAATAGAAATCAATACTTAGATTTGAACTACAGTGAAAACACAACACATTAATTGATAGTATTCTATTAGAGCAGTTAAGAGGGAAATTTGTAGATGCAAATGTTTATATTCTGCTAGGCTTAAAACACAACACACACATACACATACACACACACACACATTTCTTCCAACACAGTACTAGCAAAACATGAAATTTCACTTGCTTATGTAAGACTTTTTCAGTGAGAAACACTAGGTAAAAGCAGAAAACTGTATCCAGCTGAACTACGTAGAAATATGCAGAATATACACAACTCAAACATGTACCAGCTACCTCAGTTCACCAGATGCGTTATGAGCCACAACCATCCACATATATTGTTACAACTTTCTGTCCAACTTCAGAGAACTCTCTTTTACCATCTCACAGTAACTCAGAAGCTGCATTTTTTCTGACAACCACTTCCACAAACTTCATCTCTTTCAAGGTAAAATATGTTTATTTTAGTACAGGTATCCCCCGTATAACACGGCTTTGCTCTAACATGATATGGCTGTAGAAGATATCCAAGGACTGCTGGCAGAAGAAGAAACTGATGAAGCAATTTTGGTGGAAATGACATCTGGAACATGCCAAGATAACTTAGGGGACGATAGCACTGATGAAAACGAAGAAGTTAAAACAGTTTAAAAAGTGTAAAGAAAGGCCTAGACTTAGCCAAAAAGTTAAAAGTCATATTTCTCAAATGAAGATCTTTGCACTGAAAGGAGCACAAAGTTTAAGAGAGAATTACAAAAGGGCTTAGCACCATATAATGATATTTATAAAGATCTCTCAGCTATAATATTTATAAAGATCTCTCAGCTATGATATTTATAAAGTTCTCTCAGCTATGATATTAATAAAGATCTCTCAGCTAAAAGCAAGCAATCTAAAATAACAGATTTTTTTGCAAAAAGTAGAGCACACAAATCAAGATAATGCTGAAGAAAGTTCAGAGGATGAGGATATCTTGTCAAAAAGAACGCATTTGGTTAATGAAGCTTAGTAGTGATGACGAAGAGAACATTACTTAATTCATATTAATATGTAGTACTTTTGATGAAAACTGCTTTAATAAAGATGTTTCTCTTAATTATAAAAATATAATAGTATATTTTTTCAGTTTTTGGAACTTAACCCCCCTTTTTGTACTAGTTCTTTGTTTCGTATAACACGGGTTCGCATAACACGGCATTTGTTAGGAACCTAACAACTATGTTATATGAGAGTTATTTGTATTTACATATACTGTACCTTAACCACTAAATAGGCCAAAACTGGACTAGTGTTTTTAGAAGGTTCTGTGTGTATTGATGTATGTGAATGATGAAGTTTTTGAGTGTTGTGTCTCTACCCCCATCTTTTCCATAAGCCCTGTGATTTTTATTGTGCAATTTTGCACAGCAGGATGATTGCTAGGAATATATGTTGCAACAAAGCAAAACCAGCTGCATTAGGAAAAAATGAAGCATCGTAGGGAATATATATTATTAAGACTAATAAAAAATGTATACATATTATAATTAGATAATATTATTGTGTCAATATTAAATTTCCTGAGTGTGATGATTATGTCTTTGGCCTGAGGAAATAAATGCAAAGGGGCAATGCCATGAACCTGATAACTCTTAAAAGGATTCAGAAAAAACACAGAAAAGAATTAAAGCATGAGACAAGGCAAATATAACAAAATGTTTACTGGTCACTACTGTGAAAGGTAATGGGTATTCATTGTACTAGTGTTATAACTTTTCTGTAATAAACAGTTTGGAAAAGCAAAATTTTGGTGATGGTAAGTCTAATAGATTAAAAGCTTCATTCTTCCATTTATCCAAGTCTTTTCACATGACTGTGGAGTCCTTACAATGGTAGAGAATATTTTCCTATCCCATGTGACTTGTTATGACAAAAAGAATGGGGCAGAAGTGAGGGTAGGCCAGCTATGTAAGCATCTTGATCCCTCTTATCAAAATGAGAAGATATATCCAGATTAGCCTGCTGTCTCAGGAGAATGAGAAGTAGATGTCATTCCTGTGGCTCTAGGAAAGGTCAACCTCAAACTTTTGCCTGACTTCAGTCAAGACCAACAAGTGCCTAGCCAACTGTCCCCTGTCCTCAGATAAGTGAGAAATACACACTTACTTTACTTGTCACTAGGTTTTTTTGTGGTTATTTTGCAGAATTCTATAAGAACTGAGTTAAGTAGCAAATTCAAGTTAGACAAAGGAACAGAATGAACTAGAAAAAGTACAAAAATTTTTAAACAGTGAATGTAAAAAATGTTTTAAATAGAAAATAAAGGTACAACAGAGAAAAATCAACAAAATCAAACATAAAAGTCATTATACAGGCTTTTAAAAAGCCATTGGCAAAATTAACCAAGAATGAAAGAGAAGGCACAAATGAGTATTTGCAATGATAAAGGGACCACAACTATATATCAACTATATGGATATTTAAATCATAAGATATTATACTAAATAACCCTGTTCTTTATTTGAAATAGCACTAATCTTCTTGCTTTTACTATTTACTAGTTCATAATCTGAATGTAATGGTTAGTTTTAGAAAAAATTACAAAAACTATTTCAAGAAATAGAAGATGAAAAAAATCTTTTACCTGCTAAAGAAACTGAATCCAATTTTTAAAAAGTCACCTGACGGTTTTTACAGAAGAATCCAGCCAACAGTCCTGTAGGAAACAGATCATCTCTTCATTGCAGAGCTTTTAAAAAGCTAAGCACTATCACAAAGAATACAGGCAGATGTACAGAACTGAGAGTCAAATGGCTAGGATGGTAAGAAAAGCCGGGAACATCTACATATTTGCGGAACCCAAATTTGCATTTGTCATCAGGGTCAGAAGTATCGATGGTGTGAGCCCAAAGGTCCAAAAGGTGCTGCAGTTTCTTCATCATCACCAGATTTTCAATGGCACCTTTGTCAAACTCAACAAGATTCAATTAACGTGCTGAGGACTGTGGAACCATATATTGCATGGGGGTACCCAACCTGAAGTCAGTAAATGAACTGATCTATAAGGGTAGTTATGGCAAAATGAACAAAATGAACTGCCCTGACAGATAAGGCATTGACTGCCCAATCTCTTGGTGAATATGGCATCATCTGCATGGAGGATCTGATTCATGAGATCTATTCTGTTGGAAAACACTTCAAAGGAGCAAACAACTTTGTAAACCCCTTCAAATTATCTTTTCCATGAGGTAGAATGAAGAAAAAGACCATCCATTTTGTAGGAAGTGGAGATGCTGGTAACAAAGACCAGATCAATAGGCTTATTAGACGGATGAACTAAGGTATTTACCATGGTTATTTTTGTAATCTGCTCAGTTAATAAAAAGTGACTGCTTTAAAATTGAAAAATATAAAATAAAATAGAGCTGGAGCTGCCATCCCAGAGGAACTGCCTTGCATGCCTTATGCCTCAAACCTTTGGAATGTTAAAGCATAATAAAATAACTTCGGACTGGGCCTAAAGCAACACTGTGTCCCAAAGAACTGTTTGCAAGGATAACCAGAAAGCAAGTATGACCAGCAGACTGAAAACTAAAAACATTGTTTAAAATTGGCATCAATGCCCTGGCCTGGTGGCTCAGTTGGTTGAGTATCATCCTGTACATAACAGGGTTTCAGGTTCCATCCCCAGTCAGGGCACATACAAGAAGCAACCAATCAATGCCCCTGGCCCTCCATCTCTCTCCCACCCTCTCTAAAAATCAATAAGCATGTCCTCACATGAGAATTAAAAAAAATTGGCATGACTATGTCAGTTTATAGCACCAGTAGAAATGCCTTCCTTCTACTGACATAACTGTTCCCCTATGCTTCCTCATAAAACGACTTGCCTTTGTCTCCAAATAAGAATACTATTTGGGTTTCTGCCTGAATCAGTCAGTGCTTCCAAAACAGCTATTCTTTTTTATCTCAAATGTTTGTTGCCTCTCAGTCTGGACTTTTATTTCTAAATTAAAAATTCTAAAATCCACACAAAAGGTCAAACCAATTCTGAAGAGCCAGGTGGGAGTATTTGCACTAATCAGATAAAAACACTTCTAAACAGACAGAAATTAAGAGAAAGTAGTATTAGTATAGGCATAGGTGAGAAGAGATTTAGAGAGAGCTCTAAAACTGAACAAGATATACATGAGAGTTCGGTATACAATGGGGGGGCCACACAAACAAAAGAAATGGAATTATCTTCTGGAGGGCGGGCCCCTTGTAGTACAGGCTACCCCCGCTAAGTGAGTGTGAGTGTATTCTAGGAACCCATCTGTATCAGTGCACCAGCCGGTGTTTGTTATGAGAGGACGCCTTTGGCTTCACTAGTTTTTTTTTTTTTTTTTTTGAAGACTCAACAAGTTTACCCATTTTATGATGGATGATTTACAAGCATATCTCCCCACACTGTGCTGGGTGATTTACAAGCATATCTCCTCACACTGTGCTGAGTTTTCAGTTTTTGACCGAAAGTGGCACAATGCCCATGCCCTACCCTCCCTATACAACCAATCTCGCCCGGAGCACCTTTATTTTGTTTCCCCAGATGAAAAAAGTCCTCAAAAGGAAGCTTTTAGCTGATGTGGAAGAAGTGAAACAAAGAACAGCAGAAGCACTAACTAAAAGGCATCAAAACTGATGAGATCAAACACTGTTTTGAGAAGTGGAAAAAACGTCTTCAGAGGTATATTGCATCAAATGGATAGTACTTTGAAGATGACTGAAGTTTAAACACGCAAGAATAAATACACAATTTTTATAAATAAATTTCACTTTTGGGGGTGCCCCCTTGTATATTAACACATGTGTCATTAGAAATGCTTGAGGGAAGTACAGACTATTCCATAAATAATGCTGAAACAACCAGCTATATAGGTAAGAAAAAACTACAGCTATTCCCAGCATTCAATAAAATTATATCTCATATGGATTAAATGCATAAATGTGAAAAGCAGTACTTTAAAACTTTAAGTAGAAAACATAGGATAAGAAAATCTCAAGAGACAATGAAGGATTTCTTAACCAAGATACAAAACAGTTAACAATAAAGGAAGACAATGACAACCACAGCTACATTAGAATTTAAAACTTCTATTCATCAAGTCCCCACAAAAAAACAAAAAACAAGTGAAAAGCTACAAACTGGGAAGAAATATTTGCCACCATTCCCAAAGAATACATTTTAACATATTCAGAATATGAAAATAACTTACAAGAAAGAAAGAAAGAAAGAAAAAGAAAGAAAGAAAACTCCATAAACAATCCAATAGAAATGGGCCAAGGATAGCAACAATTAGCTAAATGGCTAATCCAGTGAAGGGGAACAGAATATGGGAAAAATGTCACTTTGGCATATGAATTATTTTGAGCTGAAGGCAATCCCGACCCAGAAGACTCAAGAAAATCTTTAACCCCTTCCTAATTACTTAGAAGAATTCAGACAGGGGACCTGGCTCAGAGAGCTATTACCAGGGGTAACATTTAATCTCAATGACCTATCTGTATGGCAGTACAAAAATGTAATTACCATACATCTGTTCTTATTTCCCTATGAAGTATCCTCCTCTCCTTGGAAGCCCCAGGCCCCTATCTCATTCCTAAGCTCAGGATGCATACTGGCCAACCTCAATTGTCCTACTTACCCTTGGATTTCATCTTTTTATATACATAATTAAATGTTTTTCCTGTTAATCTGTCTTATGTCAATTTAGTTATTAGACCAGTCAAAAGAACCTAAAAGAGTAAAAAATTTTTCTCCCCAGCACCAATGTAGAGATAAAATTCTGTGATCAACTAAAGTCACAGGTTGACTTGAAGTGTGACATCAAAGAACCGATGTTCATATACATCACCTCCAACTCTCAAGTCTGCCTCAGCACCTCAGGTTTGATTATGTCCATCATCAGATTTTCTTATGGGGGTGCTGTTTTTATATCATCTTTCTCCTAAACAGTGAGAATTCAGAAGACTTTTACTTGTGATGAAATTCAGAATTATTTTAAACTTTTACTTCACTGTTCTGGTCCAGATCCTTATTTCCCTACGCTTTAGTGTACTGTCCTTGCAAACGGCCCACAGCTGTAGTTATTTCAATAGGACTTGAACATTTTCAAAGAAAGTCAATTATGAATTTGATAAAATTCACACTCCCATCCATTCATTCTAAAGGGTGAAGTAATCATTCAGAATGTAAACTTCTGATGGCCTTAAAACCTATATAATCTCCAATACGGATGCTCTAAACACCCACTCTCACCCTGGCTGGTGTGGCTCAATTGGTTGGGAGTCGTCCTGCAAACTGAAAGGTCATGGGTTCAAGTCCCTGTCAGGGCACATGCCTGGGTTGTGGGTTTGGTCCCTAGTCAGGCTGCATGAAAGAGGCAACCAATCAATGTTTCTCTCTCACATCAATGTTTCTCTTCCTTTCTTTCTTCCTCCCTCCCTTCCCCTATCCCTGGAATCAAAGAAAAAAAATTAAAACACCTACTTTCCAGAGTTTCTCAGACTCCAAGGCCTATTTTCTTTGCAGCATTTTGGTGGCATGAATATCAATCATGACCCCAATGTTTCCTATTTCCAACCCTAACATGGTGTGGTTCATTAATTTCTCTAGTTCTTGTAGAGTATACCCTTAGCTATAAGCAAAGCAGGGTTTTCAAAAGGAACCAAATTTGTCGCTTGCATAGAGGATCTCAAACTTGGACTAATATGAACATGTTTGACACCAACCTGTTCATAATGCCTGCAAGTGACTCTCATTTCCTACTATGATGTAATGCAAGTAGAAATTAAAAAATAAAATAAAAATAAAAAAACGTCCTGTGCTTAACCTAGAGAGGGAATGTTTCTGGATTCCATCCATTAAATTAATTTTCACACTGCTAACAACTATTTCTCTATATAGGACACTCTAAAAATGACAATTCTGACTTCAGTTTAATCTTCACAATATTTCTAACTTTGTACTTAAAATTCCAAAAATCATGACGGCATGGCTAATTGACCTGTACCATTATATCATGGCTCCAACAGTCAAGTAATCACAGTATAGGTAAATACATGGCTCAACAGAGGGATGATTTCATTCCATCATAAAATTAAACACCATATGGCAGATCCAAAATCCAAGAGGGGAAACCCTCTACCCAGAATGTAACCCTAATATCTCCAGGGACCTATAAGCCCAGTGAGTACATGTACATTAATCATATTCAAAGAAGCAGAAGACAAACTGCAACAAATAATAACATGAGTTTCAATCTCAACTTGCTAGGGCTCAGCCAGAAAGGGTACCATAGTGTACTGGCTATGTCTATCATAAGCCAATTGCCACATAAGACAACAGATAAAAGACCCCATGTATACTGTTGGAGGGAATGTCCACTGGTACAGACATTATGGAAAACACGATGGAGGTTCCTCAAAAAATTAAAATGCATATACCATATGACCCAGGAATCCCATTTCTGAATATGTATTAGAAGGAAACAAAATCAATACCTCAAAGAAATATTTGTACTACCATGTTCACCACAGCATTATTCACTATACCAAGATATGGAGACAATCTACTTGTCCACTGATGAATGAATAAGGAAAATATGGCATATATGTAAAACAGGATATTATTCAGTAACAAAAAAAGCAAATCCTGCTACTTGATACAATATGGATGAACCTGGAGGATACTAAGTGAAATAAGCCAGACAAAGAAAGTCAAATACAAAAACTGTATGATCGCACTCATATTATGTAATCTTAAAGAAAAAAGTCAAACTCACAGAAACAAAGTAGAATGGTGGTTGCCAAAAAGTACAAATGTTCAGTTATAAGAGTAATAGGTTCTGGGGATCTAATGTACAGCATATGTGACTAGACATAATATTGTATTGTATATTTCAAATTTACTGGAAGAGTAAATTTTAAGTGTCCTCAACACATACACACAATGCATGCAATAGAATGAGAACTATGTGAGGTAATGGATGTAATTAATTTCACTATAATCACTGTATAATGTTTGTGAAATAATTATCTGGTACTCTATATACTATTTTATTTATCAATTTTACCTCAATAAAGCTGGAAAAAAGTGTTTCTCAAAAAAAAAAAAAGATTTAAAAAATGAACAGGAAAGATGCAGTTTGGGAGAAAATGTATGCAAATGATGTATATGATAAAGGACTTGTATCCCGAATACACAAAGAACGATCACAACTCCATAGTAAGAGGACAAATAATCCTTCCCCCAAATTAGCGAAAGTTTTAAAAGGACACTTCTCCAAATATAACAAATGGCTAAAAAACACATGGAAAGATGGTAAGTATCATTAGTCAAATGCAAATTAAACCCCAAGAAACCAATACACATCCACTAGAAAGGTTGTAATTTTAAAAGACAATAATAAGTTTTGGTGAGGATGTAGAAAAATAGAACCCTTATGAATTGCTAGGAGGAATTTATAATGATACATATAGCCACTTTGGAAAAATAATCTGTCAGTTTCTTAAAAAGTTAAAACATAAATTCACTACCGAAATCAGCAGTGAACTCTGAGCAATGCACCCAAAACAAATTTAAACATGTTGACAAAAAGATGAACATGAGCCCTGGCTGCTGTGGCTCAGAGGATTGAGCGTAAGTCTGCAAACCAAGTGTCGCTGGTTTGATTCCCAGTCAGGGCACATGACTAGGTTGCATGTCAGGTCCCCAGTTGGGGGCGCAAGTGAGAGGCAACCACACAGTGATGTTTCTCTCCCTCTCTTTCTCCTTTCCCCTCTCTCTAAAAACAAACAAACAAACAAACAAACAAACAAACAAAGATGAACATGAACAGATCAAATGGTATGAGTGGATAAATAAAAGGTAATATATCCATACAGTTGAATATTATTCAACAATAAAAAGAAATACTGCACAGCTTCTAGTACACTTATTGAGAACATTCATATGCTTTGCTGTATGTTTATGGATGCAACCCAAAGCCCCCTGAAGGTACTGTGCTATAACATACAGTGTATGTACCATATTACTTTTCTAAAAGCTATAAAATTCTGAATTCTGAATCACACTGGCTTGAATGGTTTCAGATAAGGACTATGGAATTTATAGAGAATTAATAACCTTACCAAGCTCATCTAACACATTTAAGTATTTTATATCTTACAGTAACCTTTATTAACCAAAATCAATTTCACAACTACAAATATGTGGTTGTTTCAATATTTTAAAAATGACTTAACATGAAGCACACAGTTAATGTGTACTATGGAGTAGTAATCTGGATCTTTTATGATTTAAACTTTAAGCAAATTAGTGTTATTTAAGACTTAGATCCCTGGTTGTCTGAACTTTCTACTGATTTAACTCATAAAATTTCTGGACTCAATCTGAAACTAAATGAAAAAGAAACTATCAATCAATACACTATATTAAAAATTGCTTAAAACATTAAGGTTGAGAATCACTTTTTAAAATTTATTGATATTTGGGTGTGGGAGAGAAACACTGATTTGTTGTTCCACTTATTCATGCATTCATTCGTTGATTCTTATAAGTACCTGACCTAGGATCGAACCCACAACTTTGGTGTACTGGGACCACACTCTTACCCAACTGAGCTCTCTGGCGAGGGCCAGATCTTTTTATTTCCCCAGAAAACATTAACTTCAACTCAGAAGAAGCTGATATAAAGGATGCAAAAATACTCCTAAAATAGAAATTATCTGAAAACCACTTCAACTGTAGCACCCTCATAACACAGAATCAGAATTGTCAAAAAGAAACTTCTAAAAAGCTTCTCCATCACCAAGCATATGACTATGAAAAAGAAATACCAAACCGCCCCAGTGGTGAGGAACATAAAAATAAAGATTAAAAGCAGCAAGGAGACACCATTTAACTTTTCAAAATGGAAAAAAATATAAAACTTGAAAAACCACCAGTGTTGTAGAATGTTTACCAGTAGTCTTCTGGAGGTCAATATAGCAATACAAACATTTTACCATGGGCATACTGTTGAATCAAAAATTCCAGTTCCCCAAAACAATGCTAACCAAAAACTACCACATTCATGCAAAGATATTGAGAAAGAGTATTTTGACACTTTCTGTAATTCAAACTACTGAAAACAATCTAGATATCACTAACAGAAAATTGTTTAATAAATTGTGGTATGTCCATACTATAAAATGTTTTTTTAAAAATACAGTTTTGAATTTATTGATATGGCATGATGACCAGGATATATTATCAGCTGAAAAAAAAAAATACAGTACAGAAGTTTATGGATTACATAATCCCACTATTCAATGACCATATAAATGAATTACATTTATGTGAATGTCTACAAAGAAACTCCATTTTGTAACCAGTTATCTCTGGAGTGAAGAGTGGAACGGGATGGAGAGGGTAACAACTTTGAATTGCTTTAATTTTTAAATAAAAAATGTTACTTTTATAACAAAAAAAGTAAAAACTGGAAAGAGACTTTTAATACTATGTACTGGAGATGTAAGAAAAACTATTCACACAATGTTTTAACTATTTGACTTAAAGGATACTTCTACTATCTAGAAAACTGTTAAATTTACTTTAAAAAGATGGTAATGACTGAATTACATTTCAATGGATATATTACCACCACCCCACCCCAATCATCCCAACCAATGTCTCAAACTCTCCAGGCTGATTATACACTAGAGTTCAATTTCTGGAAATGAGTTTTCTATCACCAAAGAAGTAAAGCAACCATCTGATTCAAATGTGTTTATTAGCTATTTAAATATTTCTTTAAAGAAATTTTTCTGCAGTCTTCTTTAAGAAAACATGTCCACTGGCCTAAGAACTCTATTGTTTGGTATATTTCCCTGTAGCAAGCAGGGACATTTTTCACTGCTTCAAGAACTTCAGAGACTTCCGGCTAAGATGGAGGCCTAGAGAAACACGCTGCATCTCCCTCCACAACTAACAAGAAATACAACTACCTCAAAACTAGAGACAGCCAGAAGTTCCAGAAAATCGAGCTGCATGGAAGTCCAAGAACAAAGATATAAAGAAATACTCATCCAGACAGGTCGGAGGGGCGGAGCTAGGGCAGAGAGGACGTGGCATGGTAGCAGCAGCAGGGGCAGGCCATTGGAAAGTGCAGTCACACATCTTAAAAAGCAGTGAAGGACACCTGGGGAGCGCTCCCAGCACCAGACCAGAAAGCACAGCTCATGGTTCCAGTGCCAGCGTAAACAAAGCCTCATTGCTTCTGCTGTGCAAACCCATGGAGTTTGGAGAGGAGGAAGAAACTGCCAGTCTCTCAGTTGAGTCCACTTGTTTAAAAGGCCCTCACGGTCCTAGAACATTGGCAGACCCATGCAATCTGGGAATGACAGCCGGGGTAACAGCTAGAGAAGCACCAGTCACATTCAGAAGTGGGAGAAGTGCCTAGAAAAGGGGCAAGTGCTGAGCAAGCAAAATTGTTCCCTTTCAGACCGCCTCAGCCAAAACACGGCACCACAATGTGGTGAAACAGGTTACCCTGTACTGATGAATACCTAAGGGTCCACCCCTTACAACATAACAGGTGCGACAGCTCTACCTAAAACACAGAGGCAAACACAGGAGGCTGTCAAGTTGAGGAGACAGAGAAGTATGGCCCAAAAGAAGGAACAGGTCAAGGCTCTAGAGAGAGAACTAAGCGAAGAGGAGATAGCCAACCTAACAGATGCTGAGTTCAAAACACTGGTGATAAAGATACTCACAGGCTTGACACACATGCTTAAGTATGGCAAGGCTAAGGGAAGAAGTGAAAGCTATGATAAATGAAGGAAAATTCACACAAAACCAATGGAAAAGGGAAGGAAACCAGGGTTCAAATCAATGATTTGGAACATAAGGGAGAAAAGAACAGTTAACCAGTACAGAACGAGGAAACAAGAATTGAAAAACATGAGGAGAGGCTTAGGAACCTCTGGGGCAACTTTAAATGTGAGAACATCCAAATCACAGGGGTGCCAGAGGAGAAGAGAAAGAGTAAGAAATTGAAAGCTTATGTGAAAAAATAATGAAGGAAAACTTCCCTAATTTGGCGAAGGAAATAGACATACAGGTCCAGGAAGCATAGAGTCCCAAACAAGCTAGACCCAAAGAGAACCACACCAAGACACATAACTAAAATGCCAAAGGTTAAAGATAAAGAGAGACTCTTAAAAGCAGCAACAGAAAAGCAGAGAGTTACCTACAAAGGAATTCCCATAAGACTGTCAGCTGATTTTTCAAAAGAAACTGCCAGAAAGAAGGGACTGGCAAGAAGTATTCAAAGTAATGAAAAGCAAAGACCTACAACCAATATCACTCTATCCAGCAAAACTACCATTTAGAATGGAAGGGCAGATAAAGTGCTTCCAGACAAGGTAAAGCTAAAAGAGCTCATTATCACCAAGTCATTATAATATGAAATGTTAAAGGGACTTATTTAAGGAAAAGACATTAAAATGACAACAAACTCACAACTATCCAACAACTGAGTCTAAAAAAATAAAAACATAATCCAATGAAGCAAGTCAGAATAGGATAATTTGGAGGGTTATCAACTGGGTGGGGGGCGGGGGTAAGGGGGAAATGGTGCAGGGTATCAAGAAGCATAATTGATTGGTACAAAATAGACAGGGCGTAGTTAAGAATAAATAGGAAAGGGTGAAGCCAAAGAACTTATATGCACGATCCATGGACATGAACTAAGAGGGGTGGGATTGCTGCTGGAGGGAAGGGGGGTATTGGGCAGAGGGGAGCAAAGGGAAAAAAAATTGGCACTACTGTAACAACATAATCAATAAAATATACTAAAAAGAAAAGAACTTCAAAATCTTCTAAGATCTATCTAGACAATGTTCACTTTCAAGATAATTTTTTGCAACGTCTCTGAAAGTACTTGAATCTTTATTACGCTAAGAGTAGGGCATAACCATAACACAGGGGAACAATTTTTAACATAATTCCTGTAGACTGCAATTTTTCAGCTATTTTAGACTTAAATAGGCATGCTGATTTCAAAACTGCAGTTAGTTTTCTTCTATCATGTCAAGTTTTTTCTGTACAGCTTATCTTAATGTGACCACTCTAGTGTGGATTGAGCCTGGATTGAGGGAAGTACTAGTGCTCTCCTACTGGCTGAGAGCAAACCTCCCTCAACTGCGGAGTGGTGGGGTCGACCTTGGAGACCAGCAATAGGTCCACACTTGTCTAGGCTACTCATTAACACTTGAGACAGTGTGGTGAGAGGTTGTGTGCGGCTCTATATAGTGAATCGTATTCCAAAGTGTAGTCCGAGTTCTCGTCTGTATACAAGGAGTTAGCAGAGTTTATTTTTTTATTTACATATGTACTTAATTTCCTTCAGATCATGTCTGCCTCTGTATTTCTCATCGTAAGGGCCTAAACAACCCTGATTCATTGTTATATCTGCGGCAGTTTCACCATTCCCAGTCAAAGGACAAACATCAGCACATTTGTCAGGCAAGCCTATTTTGCATATTTTAAAATAAAACTTGGTGATCAAGATAAGTCTTGGGCCCCTCACAAGGTGTGCAAGCAGTCTGTCAAGAGTTTACAGATGTGGACGAAGGGAACACGTGATAAACTGCCATTTGGTATACCTATGGTTCGGTGAGATTTCAGAGATAATTCTCAAGTGACTGCTACTTTTGTATAGTGAAAACAGCAGGATATAAATGTAAAATAAGAGTATCCTAGTCTACCATCAGCTATACGCCCAGTGCCTCATTCAGCTGAAATCCAGTGCCACTTTTCATTTAACTACCCTCTTCTGAAAAACAAGAGTATGGTGAAGAACTAAGTGACAGCAATGATGAAGATTTTGAAATTGAAGATGACTCAGTTCATAAATGATTTGATCAGCATGAGTTGAATGATTTGGCACAAGATTTGGGACTATCCAAAAAGGCTTCAGAACTCCTAGCATCAAGACTGCATGAGAAAAACTTCTTTGAAAAAGGAGTGAAGGCATCCTACTTTCGATCAAGAGAAAGTGCATTTCTGCAGTACTTTGAAGTGACGGTGGCTTTGTGTATTGCCATAACATACATGGTTTAATGGAGGAATTGGGAATTCCAATCTAGAACGCAACTGAATGGCAACTGTTCATCAATAACTCAAAGCAGATCTTGAAGTGTGTCCTCTTCCACAATGGCAATTTATTTGGTGCAGTCCCAATTGGGTATTCAGTATGTTTTCATGAAGAATATGAAGACATAAAGAGCCACTGATCTGTTGCAATATGGCAAGAACAACTGGATCATCTGTGTTGACCTTCAAATGGTCTGCTTCGTTCTCGGTCAGCACTGCGGATACACCAAGTATCCCTATTTTCTGTGTATGTGGGACAGCAGAGTTCGTGAGAAGAATTGGGTGGAGTTGAATTGGCCTCTAAGATCTGACCTCAAACGTGGTGATCCAAACATTCTTCATGAGCCACTTGTCGACAGAAAGAGCATCTTATTCCCACTTCTGCACATAAAACTGGGTCTCATAAAGCAATTTGTTAAAGCTTTGCCAACTGAAGGAGACTGTTTTAAGTATCTCATTTTGGCATTCCCTAGCCTGTCATTTGAAAAGATAAAATACCTTAATATGTGTGTTTGGTAGCAGAACTTTACTACTTGTACACAATTTGACTTACAGTAACAATATATGGCCTTTATATGAATAAAATAACTCTAAATAAACAGTATATTTGGGTAATTTTTTTATTTTCCTTTTTATGTACATTTTGTATGATTTTTGGGACAAAGGGAGGGTATCCTGTACCTTAAAAAGTTGACATGATAGAACTTTTCACCCCAAAGCAGCAAAATAAATATTCTTTTCAAATGCACATGGGACATTTTCAAAGACAGACCACATCACAGGACACAAAACAAGCCTCAACAAATTCAAGAAAATTGAAATTATATCAAGCATCTTTTCAGACCACAATGCCTTGAAACTAGAAATCAACCTCAAAGAAAAAAATCAGACATCCAAACTCATGGAGAATGAATACCATGATATTAAATAATGAGTGGGTTAACAATGACATCAAGGAAGAAATCAAAAGTTTCTGGAAACTAATGATAATGAACACACAACAGCCCAAAACTTTCTATGGGACACAGCAAAAGCAGTCCTGAGAGGAAAGTTCATAGCAATACAAGCCTACCTGAAAAGAATAGAAGAATCTCAAATAAAAAATCTAACCCTAAAGCTACAAGAACTAGAACAACAACAAAAACAAAGCCCAGAGCAAGTAGAAGGAAGGAAATCATCAAGATCAGAGCAGAATTCAGTGACATAAGAGACTAAACAAACAATTCAAAAGATCAACAAAACAGGAGCTGGTTCTTTGAAGATAAACAAAATGGACAAGCCTTTAACCAGGCTCATCAAGAAAAAAAGAGAGGACACAGATAAACAAAATCAAAACGAAAGAGGAGAAATCACAACTGATACCACAGAAATACAAAGGATTGTAAGAAATTACTACAAACAACTGTATGACAAAACATTTGACTACCTAGATGAAATGGACAAATTTCTAGAAACATATAATCTTCCAAAACTGAATCAAGAAATAGAAAGCCTGAACAGACCAATAACAAAGAATGAAATTGAAACAGTAATCAAAAATGTCCTGGCACACAAAAGCCCTGTACCGGATGGCTTCATGGGTGAATTTTACAAAACATTTAGGGAATAACTAACTCCTATCCTTCTCAAACTATTCCAAAAAACCCAAGAAGAGAGGAAAATCCCAAACTCTTTCTGTGCAGCCAGTATTACCCTAATTCCAAAACCAGGTCAAGACACAACAAAGAAGGAAAACTATAGGCCAATATCACTGATGAACATAGATGCTAAAATTCTCAACAAAATATTGGCAAACAAAATCTAGCAACACATTAAAAAGATCATACACCACGATCAAGTCAACAGAAAGTGTCATCTTCCATCATGATAATGCTCTTTCTCACACAGCTCAACTCACCAAAAATTTCTTAAAGAGTTTGGTTGGGAAATATTGCTTCACCCTCCATATTCTCCTGACCTTGCTCCTTCTGATTATCACTTGTTTCAGGGACTACAGAACCATTCTGATGGTCTTAGGTTGACATCAAGAGAAGAGGCTGAAAGTAAGTTTGATTTATATTTTGCTTCAAAACCGAAAGAATTTTACAAGTGTGGCATTTATAAACTAGTTGACAGATGGAAAGAGGTTCTAGAAAGCAAAGGAGGTTATGTTAACAAATAAATATTTTCATAATCATGGGCTTTTTCTTTTTTAAAATAGACCTTGAAATCGGACATTATTTTTGCACCAACCTTATATAAAGAACCAAATCTCACTCCAGGGGAGTTGTTTTTCACATACTGTTTCTGGCACACTACAGACTGCTCAAAATATTCAGAAATAAATTTCCCAGACATGTTTTATTTGGCTCACAATACGGTGTTTTGTGCCCCCACCTCTCCCACCCCTCCGCTGCGCCCTGACATTTTGAATTAAGTTGCCAATATTTCAAAATTGGGACGTTACACATAAAAATCTGGGTTTCTAGTTTTTCCTTGGAAAATGAGAAGATCTAGCAAACTGCACCAGTTAAATTCCATCCCACAAAGCAGTAATAAGCACACAGGTAGCAGCTGGGTGAATCAGGGTGGGAGCTAGTTCTTCACTGCTCTTTTCCTATCCAAGTCATTTTGTTACTTTACACTCCTGGGATTTATAGGCATTTAATGTTGTCACAGCTTGCCTAGGCAAACAAGTAGTGAAAGCAGTTTTTAATCCAGGAGAAACAAACTACATTAAGTTATCAGTAAATATCAAAGATTTATCCACAGAATAGGTTCATCCAATAACCCTTCAGCTCATGACCTGGCTGCAAATGTCTATTTTTTCAGTACTAAGTGGTCAGGCCTTGAAATCCAGAGATTTAGTCAAGTGCGATATTGGACAAGATGATTTAAACAGTTCACAGATATTTATAATGACTGACCTGGAACCACAATTAACAGCACCTTTTTTGTATTTATGACAGAGAAGAATGACAACTTGTTATATTTTTGTAAGTAATTCCCCCTCCCCAAATTTTTTGGATTATTTCTTATTAGGATTAGAAATTCAACACAATGTCACTTAATTTTTTTAAAGTAATTTATTCACTCACCTAATAACTGAAAAGACCTTAGTGAAGATGGAACTGGAATCATGAATTTACAAAACTACACATAACAAAGGCTCCAGCCTTACCCCACTCTACACCCTGTGAACACTTGGCTGCAAGTGTAATGAGAGTAGCTTGGAGAAAGTTTTGAGTTCCAGTTTTCAGAGAAACCATGAGTTCAGGAGTACAGGAACAACTCTTTAAAAAGACCGGACTCAGACAGAAGCAAGACGATGGCTTGTCTTTTTGGTGACCCTTCTATTCCAAATTGTCCTTCTTCAAATTACTTAGATTTTCCCATTTTTATTATCAACTTGAAATCTTATCTACTTATGAAACATTCACACATTATCATAAATTAGTCGATATTCTCCTATACTTATGGAATAGGAAGTTTGAGTGAGGATGCAAAGTGGGGCTCACAAAAATATGGAAACAGTGGCTACTTGGGAAAAGAAGGCAGGGGAAGAAAGAGGGAATAAAAGTGAAGTGATAAGTAATGCCCCCCCCCCCAACTGTTATCTCTAAATTGGACAGTAAGCTGGCCTAATACTGAGAAAAATGGTAGAAACAAACCCCTTCTTTCCTGCATGGCACCCTGTTCCTTGAATAATAAATAACATTAAAGCATACACTGTGAATGAAAAAACGACCTCTGTGATTAGCCTTGGAATTTTACTTCCATTAAGAACATAGAAAAGTATGCTTTAAGTTCTAAAAGAATACAAATAGAACACCAACAGAATAAAAATTTTTACTGTGTTAAACTGCCATACTGTGTCAACTAAAGGGGCCTTAAAAGCAAAATAGTTACTTTTTAGTAAGATACAATATATACAATATAGTTGAATGTCACTTTACCTTTTCTTGCATCCACCAACCTGCGATAAAAAATGTATCTGACAGCAAAATACATTATATTTTTCTCCATTTTTACAGTTGCATAGAATTGTTTTCCTTTAACAATTCAATTCATCTCACTGTAATTAGTCTACTCAAGTACACCACGCCCTTATCAAATGTCACATGTCAAAGACTTGAATAAGTACCATTTTTACCACTTCAAGGGAAAAAAAATTTCCTATTTGTTACTTGACTGAAAAGCTTTTTTCCCTGTGTATAACTATAACCTAAGTTAAAAAATACAATTGGTTCCTCTACAGAAGACATCATTTGATTAAAAAAATTTATTTTAAATATCGGGTTAGCCAAAAAGTTTATTTTTTCCGTAAGATGGCTCTAGTAGTGCTTAGTCATCTTTAACTTCATTTGAAACAATTTTGTTAAAGACTGTATTGTGACAGTTGTCATATCAGCATGCATTTTTAAAGAATTTATCAAAATTGGTGAATTTTTGTGCAGCTATTTAATATTGAAGATGGAAGAGATGCAACATTTTCAGTGTATTGTGCTTTATTATTCCAAGAAAGGTAAAAACGCAACTGAAACGCAAAAGAAAAGATTTGTGCAGTGCATGGAAAAGGTGCTATGACTGATCGAATGTGTCAAAAGTGGTTTGCAAAGCTTCTTGGTACTGCTGACATTTTGGTCATATAATTCTTTGCTGTGGGTTAAGGGTCTTATGCATTGCAAAATGTTTAGCAGCACCCTTGGCCTCTACCCCCTAGAAGCCATAGTGGGAGATAGCCAACATACTCAAAATATCCAGATCTATAAAGTTATTGGTGAAAATAAAAAATGTCTTTATTTTATGGAAAAAACTAAATGGACTTTTTGGCCAACACAATACTAACTGGATAAATATTCCAGTGGGAAGACTGTCATCTACAGAGTCAGGGCGATCAGTATTATCTTCAACAATATCTCTATCCAAAGTTGCCAGAAGTAATGAAGCTCGGTGGGACCAGGAGGTAGGATACCACTCAAATAACATTCTGGTGCTATCAAATCAATAATCTGATCATTAATTTACTTTTAGTTTTTCTTCCTTCAATTCCTGGAAACATTATCTTCATCCACTTTAAATAGCTTTCAGAAAAAGCTAGAACAAGGGTGCACAAACGCCCAAGAAGTCAGAAATCCATTAATAAATGAACTGAGAAAAATTCCTGGGAATGAGGTAGTATTAGAACAACCGTATACTGAATATAAATGACTGCAGGTATGTGGTTAATATTATTAAACATATGAAGGGAATCTTAAAATTAAGAAAGCTAGTGATTTTATTTTATTTTATTTTTGGAATTATAGAGAATTTTTACTTTTTCTTTGTATACGTGTGTGTGTGTGTGTGTGTGTGTGTGTCTCTCTCTCTCTCTCCCCCTCTCTCTGTCTCTCCCTCTGCAACTATCAGGCCCAAATATTTTTATAGCTGCTGTCCAAACTCAAAAAATCTGTACTTGCTAACTAAGACATTATTGTATATTACATAGGCTGAATTGTATAAGAAAAAACTTATCTCCTATCTAACTAAAACCAAAACTGTTACAAATTAAAATAGAAATAAACACAATTATTGTTGAAGAAGTCATATCAAAGATATCAAGGAGACTTTCAAAACTGAAGACTGAATACTTTTAACACAGCAATTTTCAACCTTTTTCATCTCATGGCAAATATAAAGTACTAAAGTCCTGCGGCATACCTTAAATATATTATATTTTTGGCCAACCTGACCAAAAAAGCAGGTATCATTTTGACTTAGTCACACCAGACAGCTATTGTTGTGTTGGCTGTCATTTTTTTATTTGACTAAGAGAAAAGCAGTCAGTGCCCCTGACTAAACAGTCAAATATTGCATGTTTTAAAAATTCTTGTAGCACACCAGTTGAAAATTGCTGCTTTAATATATTAATGACATTAATTTATATGACTGGTGAAAGATGGCTAGGATGGTCCTTAGGATAATTATCACTCCTGTCTTCAAGGAAACAAATGACCTCAGAGGAGGTCATTACAGGTTCCCCAGAGAAGAGATGAACCTCCTTAGGGAGGGTTAAGCTTAACCTGCTGCTAACAAAGCTCGTCATTTTAAATATCCAGAAGAAAAATCAAATATGAAAATTACAAACAGAATCAAATTTAGATTCTACAAATAAGCCATTTAAAAACTTAGCATTACTAATATACTAGTCACAATAGCACTTTGTTGCCTTTTTCCCTCACTAACACCACATCCTCTGGGAGTGTGGGTGTGTCTATCTTTTAACCTGGGGAAATTTTAAAAAGCTAATTCACGTGACTATAATTTGACAATTTATTTAAAAAGAAATGACCAGTGGGAATTTTTTGAGCTATCAAATATGCTAGTAACATAGTAAGACAGAAAAGTTCTCACTTGATATTTCCTGATTAAATGAACATGATACACATTTAATTATGAAAACACACACAATTATTCCATTGCCTCACCTCAACCATTTTTGGGACCAATGACTTTTAAGGACCACTCTTCCATAATTATAATCGCACTAGAATGAATAAATGAATTTATAACCTTTTTTAAAAAATACCAAAGCTAGTTTCCATGGACCAGAGGTGAGGTGACCCAAATATACTATGTGCATGAGGGGAAAGTATTGGTACAAAAATCTAATGCATTTTTTAATGCATTAGTATGTAATGTATCTCATTTTAGCCCCATGGCACCAGACAGGGTCAAACCAAGAAATGGCACCACACAATAATTTAATCAGGAAATATCTCACATAAAAGAATAATTACAGCCATGACTGGTGTGGCTCAATGGGTTGGACGTTGTTCTGTGAACCGAGAGGTCACCAGTTCAATTCCTGGTCAGGGCACATGCCTGGATTGTGGGCCAGGTTCCCAGTTGTGGGAGTGCAGGAAGCAACCGATTGATGCTTCTCTTTCGCATATCAATGTTTTTCTCTTTCTCCCTTGCTTCCCTTCTCTAAAATAAGTAAGTAAAATCTAAAAATATAAAGAACAATTAATATAGAACAGCAATTTTGAACCAGAACCGGAGTGCCACATACAAAAATTTTTTTTTAAACATGCGATACCTTACTATTTAGTCAGGGGCACTGACTTCTTTTCCCTTAGACTGTCAAATTAAAAAAACGACTACAGCCAACACAATAAGAGCCATCCAGTATGAATAAATCAAAATTATACCTATTCTTTTTGTCAGATTGGCAAAAAATATATTTTTTGGTATGCTGCAGGATTTTAGTCATTAGTTTATGTGTGTCATGAGATGAAAAAGGTTGAAAATCACTGCAATAGGGGACTAACATATATAAATATGTAAAGAGAACTCTAAATAATACCCGAGACTGAGTGACAGTATCCAAGGAGGAAATAAAGTTGGAGGAGGATCCTCCCCCAAAGCTAGGTTTGGACCTTGTTGATGCAAGTGTGGTTGCAGCCTACTGGATTTCAAAGCTGTTCTCCAGGTTGGACTGGGCCAAAGAGGCTGGTGGGTGAGCATACAGTGGAAGTTAGGACACTGAGAACCTGACTGCCAGCAGCACTCGCAGAGGAAAGGCCAGGGGCAAACAACCATCTGTAGTATCACAGACATGCAGGAGTTGTCAAGAGATGAGGTGATCACTGAGCTGGGGCTGTGAGCTCAAAGAATCTGACCACTCTGCACTCACCTGGGGTAAAGGACCACTGGATGGCCCCATACCAGCGCCACCTGCAACCATGTATGGGGCAAGAAACAAAAACAGAAGCCCCTAATGCCTAAAAGGTCAAGCTCTGATATCATAGAGAAAGTAAGAATTGATTTTAGAGCTGGGAAGGAATCTGGTAACTGCCACACTCATATTCAGGGATCTTAATAATGAGGAATGCACGACAAAAACAATAAACTTTAAATATGTATCACATTAAATTTGACTAAAAGACAGCTTTTAAAAAATCTGATTGTGTTACTTCTGTCACTACTCCAGTACACTCTGAAAATGACAAAAATAACTAAGGCAGTTAACAATACGAGGAGGTACCCCCAAAATGCGTAATTTATAAAAAAAATTGTGTATTTATCCTTACATGTTTAGATTTGAGTCACTTTCAAAGTACTCATTTGGTGTAATACCCCTATCAAGATGTTTCCCCACTGCTCACAACAGTTTTTGAATGTCAATTTTGATGTCTTTTAGTGCTTCTACCCGCTTTTGTTTTGCCCAAAATGTTTCTCTTTGAGGACTTTTTTCACGGGGGAAACAAAAGAGTTGCTAGAGGCAAGATTGGGTGAATAGGGAGGGTAGGGCATGTGTGTGTGTGTGTGGGGGGGGGGTGTTACCATACCCTTTTTCGTCAAAAACTGCTGAATGTTCACTGCGGTGTGGGCAGGTGTGATGTGAGCTTGTAAATCACCCATCAGGAAATGGGCAAATGTGTTCAAAGAGTCTTCAAAAAATTCACTGAAGCAGGACGCAGGTGGTTCACTGATACAGATGGGTTCCTGGAATACTCACCTAGCCAGGAAGCCTGTAATACAAGGGGCCCAACCTCCAGAGATTATTATTATTATATTTTTAGGTCTCCCTCATATAGCTCAGAAACATCAGGCACTCACAGCATTATAAACTATGGTTTCCAAAGAGAGAGCATACAATGAAGAACAGAGGGGGGAAAATGTCTTTTTCTATTAAATTTATCTGAAATACTTTATTATTTAATTTAAAAACTTAATAACTAAAGTTGAAATTGTATACATATATACAATTTATAACTAAACATTCCCATATTGAGGTTTCAAATTCAAATGTTCACTAGTAAGATATCCAACTAAAAGCAGTATAAAGACCACTAATGTA
This sequence comes from Furipterus horrens, assembly GCF_987537825.1. Taxonomy (NCBI): domain Eukaryota; kingdom Metazoa; phylum Chordata; class Mammalia; order Chiroptera; family Furipteridae; genus Furipterus; species Furipterus horrens. Next base: position 131,190,451 of record NW_028327176.1, on the reverse strand, counting down.
GACAATGACCCTACTTTTCCCCATGGACTTTAAGTACTTCTTTGTACCTAAAGAGGCCAAACATTTTACAAATGCAGATTTTTAAATTAATCCAATAAAATAAAGAATTGTACTTAGTTATATTTGGAGACTAGAAACTGATTTTTTCAACAAGTTGCTCTGGTTGTAATTTATAAAAATGTATTGATCACTCTTAGAAGACCTAAATATTACTCAAAAAATTCAAAACTAATTCCGACTTCTACGAAACAAAGTACCCCAATTAACACATTTTTAGTAAGGCTATTAGTCAAACTCCACTATAATGCTCATATTCATTGTTCTCTCTGAAGTTTAGTTTCAAATGATTAAAATTTACTATTATAAATACCCTCTGTACCCTATAAAACAAATTTCAACAACCAGCAACCTACAAATTCCTTTCAAAAAGAAAAAGCAATGTTTTTTTTTTTTTGGGGGGGTGCTTTGGGTTTCTGCTTGTTTTTTAAAAAAACTTGACTTGGGTAGTTATTTTATTTCTATGTGCCTCAGCAGTCTACATATAAATAGGGATAGTAACTACCTACTGAAGAAGGTTGTTGAACATTAGATGAATTTCTCTCTCCCCTCTCTCCCAATCTCTCATGCGCTCCTGTTTGCTTTATAAGAACTATACATATTTTATCAACCTGAATCTTTGCCTGCCCTGAACAAAGGTACCCAGTGTCAGAATTGAGATGAAACAAGAGTGGTCAAAAGAAACCTAATTTCAGTAAGTTAATGACCTCTTAATGAGCACAAAATTCACTCCTCTCTCCAACAATTAAAAACCACCTAGTGCTCTGGCTGGTGTGACTCAATGGATTGAGTGCTGGTCTGTGAACAAAAGCGTTGTGGGTCGATTCTCCAACAGGGCACATGTCTGAGTTGTGGGTCAGATCCCCAGTTGGGCACTGTGAGAGGCAACCACACATTGATGTTGTTCTCCCTCCCTTCCCCACTCCCTAAAAATAAATAAAATATTTTTAAAAATTTTTTAAAGTAAAAAATACCTATTCAAGGAAAAAAGGGGAGACAATCATTCAACAAAATTTAATTACTTATGATTCAGTAAAATAGGCATGGCTCCTTCTTTTAAGGAGCTCCAAGTTGGGGAGAGTGAATAAGGAGACAAACACAACTATAATACAAACTATGATAAAAGCCAAAAAAACACACATAGGCCAATAAAAAAGGACGAGGAATATGCCATTAAATCCATTTAAGACTACAGGAAAGCCTCATGAAAAATGTACTAATACCTAATAATCTTATCAAAGACTGAGGATAAGAAATGTTCGGAAATGGGGTGGATAACACAAACATTAAAGGAGGAAAGCTAAAGCCAAAGCAAAGGTGTGGAAGGATATGCAAACTATACTATAAGAATGGACTATAAAGGCTACAAAGAAAATAAAGAGCTGTGGCTGTCAATCAGCCATGCTGGAGCACTGGGAGTCCTTGATGGAAAGATACCAGTGTGCTTAAATTTTATTTTTCACAGAATAGCATTTTATGTGCTGCTTAATTATGTGATGGGCACCATGCTGATGTCTCATTTAATCACCACAATCCTATGAAATGGGTATTATTATCATTTAATAGGTTAAGAAACTAAGACCAGAGCTAGGAAATGGTAGCACTGGGATTTCAACTCAGAATCTGAACTCTTCAATACTGAGCTGCCTTTTAAAGTCTTTAAGGACAGAATAAAATATCCATACTTTGAAAAGATAACTGACAGATAATCTTAGCAACAATACATTAGATAGACTGGAGAAGAGAAGGCAGAAAAGTACCGTCATTTAAAAGTTTTGTTGCATTTTCTTGTTGAAAGAAACTAAGTGGCCATTGAAAACATATCAGATCTAACCAAAGGAGGATACAGTAAACAGTGCAGGAATAAAATCGACAGAACTTGGCAACTGGGCTGTGGAAATGAAAGAAGGGGGAGCTAAAATGGCTCAAGATTTCAAAACCTAAACTCCAAGGAAGGGGGCTGTCAGCAATACTAACAGGCTTTCTTTTTGGTGGAGGATGGGGGATTAGAAAGAAGAGTGGATGAGTTCAGTTTCAGACATGTTTAACTGGAAGTACCTACTGAACGTGGTGTGGAAGAATTTCACAAATGGTTGCAAATAGGAGCCAAGGTAACCAAAGGACACCTGGAAATCCTATCCAGAGTGAGTGACACGGGATGCTATCAAGAGTGTATGACTGCTGAAGATTAGTATGTAAAGCATGGGTTATCAACCAGGGCATTATGAGCCACTTGAGGGAGTCTTGTGTCAGATGCCATAATGAAGTGAGGAAAATTGTTGAGATTCACTAATGAAGATGAAAAGGAAGAAAAGAACATTGAGGAAATTCCACACACATACTCTTGAAATTTAGTCCTCTTAAATATATTAATACAATACTAGCTAATAATTACTGTGCACTTCCAGCAGGTGAAAAAGTTAATTAAGACATACAATAATAGAAAATACATATTGGTCTCTGCTCTTGGTTTCTGACAGAGCTCTTAAAGCCCTTGTAATTTCCTAAATGATAAGACTACTATAGGAGCATCTCTTGTTCTAGTATTTGTTTTTTGCTCCATTCTTGACATAGGACTCCTAACTAAAACTCTTGTAAATTCCTAAGCGATAAGAGCACTTTTGTTCTATTGTGGGCCTGGAAAGCTCCTAGAGAGGGAGGGGCTAGTCACCAAAAGACTGAGTCATTATTAAAAGCTTGGAAGTTTGAGCCCCATCCCCAACCCTCCAGAGAAGGGAGAAGGGCTAGAAATGGAGTTAATAATTAATTGTGCCTCCATAAAAATACCAATAGTGTGGGGTTTACGGAACTTCCAGGAGGATGAACACAGCCGCACCGCACCCCAACTGCACAGAGACAGAAGCTCCTGCCCTTGGGACTCTCCCAGACCTTGATCTATGTATCTCTTTATCAAGTTGTTTGTATCAGCAGTCCCCAACCTTTTTGGCACCAGGGACCAGTTTTTCCACAGACAGGGGGAGTGGGGGAAGAGAGACAGGAGGATGAGCTCAGGTGAGCTTCACACGCTGGCTGCCATTAATAACCTCTTGCTGTGGAAGGGGGGGCGGAGACACAGGAGGCGGAGCTCACAGGAGCTTTGCTCACAGCCTGGTCCCTAACTGGCCAGGTCACTGACAGGTCTGCAGCTCGGGGGCTGGGGACCCCTGGGTTATTTGTATTCTTGGATCACATCCTTTAATGAGCTGGTAAACATAAGCACAGTAAATCTATCGCTGAGTTCTGTAAGCCACTTTAGCAAATTAATCAAACTGAAGAGGAGGTTGTGGGAACCTCAGATTTATAGCCCACCTACTCAGAAACTGAGCTTGTGACACCTCTGAAGTGAGGTTGGGGAGGGGTAGTCATATGGGACTGAACCCTTAACCTGTAAAATGTGACACTTTGGGTGACAGCTGAATTAAATTATAGGTCACCCAGCTGGTGTCAGCGACTTGTTGCAGGAAAAAGCCCTCATACATTTGGTGACCAGAAATGTTTTATGACTAATAAAGGAGACTTACGGAGGAAAAACTTAAAATAGGAAAGAACTGAGCTTTCCCTTTAAAGAAGACAACTAAGAGCAGTCAGAAAGAATCAGGAGAGCAGTGTAAATAAATTGAAGGAAAACGAACTTAAAGTGGGGTCACATACATTTAAAAATGCCAACAGGGTCTGAGCTGGTAGCAACTTCAGACTATAGTCAGGAGTCCAATACTGCCAGATCTCCTGGTTTTCCAAGGGAGGTCAAACATCCTCATTTCAACATGAAAACATGATTTTTTACATGCTGACAATTAAATTTTCTTAAAAACAGTGTGTAGGCACACAATGTAGTCAGAGGTGCTGAATTGTTTCTCAGGGCTACAGTTAATAAAGTATTATAGATATGCCAAAAAAAGTGACCTTTAAAAGAACATTTTCTTAACTATGGTGAGAGATAAGAGTCGAAACTGGAATGAAAGGTAAGAAATGAAGGCAAGACATAAGGTACCTTTCCAAAAAGTCTGGAAATAATGATTAGAAAACAAGAGTTAAAGAAAATCTCTTTTAGAATAAGAGAAGTCTCATATATGGAGAGAGGGGATTAGAGAAAAGGGAGAAATCTGAAGATACAACACATAACAAAGCAAGGGGGTGGGGGAAGACATCTACAGGTTAAAAGACAGGAATGATGGAAAGAAAAATGAGGAAGACAAAGGAAAGTAGATAGATTCTCTGAGGGAGTGAAGGATCAAGTGCACAGATAATAAGATCCACTTTTCAGAGAACCACCACTTCTTTGGAAACCTAAGGAAGAAAAATGAAAGATCCAGAGAAAATGTAAAATGAAGATGATTTGGGGGAATGTATATGCCTCAGTCTTCTTAATAAATTTTTAGAAAGAATTAAACGTTAGCACTGGATACTTCTATGGAACTGTTTGTGCCTTAAGCTTGATTTGTACTTAGTATTTATTGTTCCTCACAAGATACAATTTCTCCATTCATACTATACGCAGGTCAAGAGCTATACTTCCAGAGAAATAAGCTTATTTTAAATTGTAGGTATCATAAAATTAAGTTTATTTAATGGGCTTTAGTAGTAAGATAAGAATAAGCAGCACAATTAAAAGACTTTCAAAATTAAATAAAACATATCAAAGTCTTCAGTGATGGCTTCATTATATCTCTAAACCAAAAACATTCATTATCTTTGGAAGAGTACAGAGAAGGAAGCAGTAGAATGAGGAAAAATAAGAAAAACCCATTTAAGAAGAAAATGTCAGAAAAGTATGCTTGAACTCCCTTTACATTCTCTAGCAATGAGGCTGTTATAATCTAGATTAAGACTTGTCAAACTGTTCTGCAGAGGTCAACTTTTCTGTTGTATACATCAAACTATCAAATAAGACTTTGGGGAGAAAGAAAATTCCTCTAATTTTTAAAGTTTATAAACTACTACCTAGATGACAAGAAACTAGAGTATATTAATGTTCTTTTACAAGGGAAAATTTCAGATCTAATCCTCTTAAATGCACTAATAGCTAACATTTACTGTGTACTTCCAGCATCATAATATGCAAAGTACTCAGCACTTTGTGGTGTTTGATCCCCTTCCCCCACAACCTCAAGAATCTCTTATATAGATCTCATTTTACTGGATGAAAAAATCTCCACTCTAAATTCTTTCATATATACTTTGTTTGACAGCTCTTTAGATACTATGAATTAAAGGCCTCGGATTCTAAGGACACTTGTTTTAATTTTAACAACGTTGTCTATTTTGACCCATGGCATGCACTTATAACTTTTGTTTCTTTATCCGTGAACTGGAGATGATATAGGGCTTTGTTGTTGTTATAAGAATTGATCAAAGACACAGTTACTTAAAATGACTGTTGTAATATAAAGTGACATTTTCATTTGCACTTAGAGACTACTTTAGAAACATACTTGATGTTTTATATATGATAATGGCCTAGTATAATTTTAAAGTATTAATAATTCTGTAATTTTCAAGTCATCTACCCTCATTACTTTGAAAAATAATATTAGATTAACTAATTTACTAACTTGTTTGAAGCCTACATTTTAAAGAAAGCAGGATTAGATTTCATTATAAAAGATCTTTCTGTTTTGGGAGAGTGGAGGGCAGATTACCTGTTATGCATGACTGTGTCAGATTATTGGTTTTACAACTGAAACCCTCTCTTCTTCCAAAACTTTGTGTATTTATCTTTAGATTTTGTGCACTTTTCAAATTTTAATTTTAATTTTTTTTATTTTTAGAGAGGGGAGGGAGGGAGAGAAACATCAATCATTTGCCTCTCGCACACCCCCAACCAGAGACCTGGTCCACAACCCAGGAATGTAACTGGGGACTTTTTGGTTTGTGGGATGACACCCAATCCACTCTGAGCCACACCTGTCAGGGCTTCTCACATCTTTTAACTATTTTTCTAGAACACATCCTTTCACAAAATTTTAAACTTAGGATTTGAGAGCACAGGGATGATAGAAGCTAGTATTACATAAAAACTAAAAGTATAAATTTTGAACTATCATTTTAATTCCAACTGTTACTCTCTGTGGGACTTCAGGCTTGGCTCTGTGCCTGTCCTCATTCATCAACTGGAGGTATTAATATCTACCTTAAAGGTGTTATTAAGGCATAATATCTGCAGTGGGCTCAAGCTTAAATTTGTTTCATCCTATGCACCAGTATTTCTCAAATTGGGTTCATTGGACATAATGCTGGGTTTCTAGCATTTACTGTAATAAATTTAAAATTATATTTTAATTTTGATGCTCTTCCTAAATAAAATGTAAGAATGCTCTGAATCAACTATTTTAGAAGGCCACCTTATAACTTAAAACTGCCTGCCGCTATGCTTACTACTAAATTGAACCCAGTAATCCCCTAAAAGCAGTGTTTTTCAAACGGCTGACTATAAAATCAACATGCACTTTGCAACCCTCAATGCCAAAGAGAAACAATGAATGAAAGGCTCTCCAGGAAAACAACACAAAGTTAAAAGTTACATGGGGTATATGACAAACACATTAATGAAGAACAAACTTTCCATTTAAAAAATTCAGCTACTCCTATTTTGATTGGTTAATCTTTTTTTATCCTCACCCAAGGATTTTCATTGCTTTTACAGGAGAAGGGGAAGGGGAGAAAGAAAGAGACAGACAGACAGAAAGAGAAACACACTGATGTAAGAAACACTGATGTGAGAGATAAGCATTGATCGGTTGGCTTCTCGCATGCACCTGAAACCAGGGATTGAACCCGCAGCTTGGTTATGTGACCTGTCCAAGAATCAAATCTGTAACCTTTCAGTCCATGGAATGATGGACGCTCCCACCAACTGAGCCACATCCACAGGGCTTGACCCGTTAATGTTAAGAACTAGAGTTATATGTGGGAGTAGGGAAAAGTAAGGTGATTTCTCAACTTTGACAGAATCTCAAGGAAAATAAGCACAGAGGTAGTTTCGTATAGTATTAAGAATATATATTTTCAAAAATCCTTGGCTTTGCACGTCAGTCATTAAATATTATGAAGAGCAAATTGCAGAATACATTCTTCTCTTCCCCCGTTTTAATTTAGGACCAAATAGTGTCAAGGAGAGGCAAGCAAAATTTGGTAAAATTTTCCTTTGCTAAAATTGGGAGAAAAATGAAACTCACTATCTCCAGCATGCAGTCATACTAATTATGAACACTTCAAAAATTATTTCCCCTGAGTGTTACCTAAACTTTCAAAATTTAAATGACTTATTACTCCCTTAATACCTAAAGTAATTATCACTAATTAACAAGTCATCGTTTCTTCTGATTTGAAGTGTCCTACAAATTAACTTGATATCTTCTAATAATCAAAAGAAAAAATTTTGGTCTAGTTTTTTAGGAAAAGTGGTCAAGCATTTTCAAAATTCTTGCCACTATAATTAAAGCTAAGCAAAACATTCAGATTAACAAAGGAATCAACATGTATCAAATAGATCAAGCAAAAATATACAAAGAAACATTTTAACTAAATAATATAAATGCTCAGTGGCTTTCCTAATAGTTTTAATTGGATTTTTGTTATACCTATAAAGCACTAAGAATAGTTAATTAAGGTACTAAGTCTAGGTCAAATTCTTCTTCAGTAAAGCCTTCTCTGATACCCCAGCCTGATGTGCTCACCTTCTACACTGAACTCTTTATTGAAATTACTATACATAAAATTAACTTATTCCTCTAAAGTTACCAATAATTAACTGAATAATCAGACACAAGCACAGACCATACCATACAATTTGAAAGAGAAGGCCACAGATTTTTCATGGGCAGCTATGGAATAACCCCCATGACACTTTTTTGTGGGGGGAGAGGTGAAAAAACAAGATGCAGTATATAGAATGTCCTCATATTGAACTTAAAAAAAAACAAAAAACAGCAAACTATTCTGGAAATATACCTTAAAATTGTTAGGGGACTATCTTTGTAGAAGGTGAGTGGAGGTCTAGGTTTGGAAGGAGATTAAGTTTTTGCTGTATTCCCTTTCTCAGTGTTTAAATTTTTAAAAACAATTTCAATGTACTATATTTCAATTTTAAAAATAGAAAATAGAAAATAAAGCAAATTTGTGAGTTAATACACTCCCTTTTGATATCCCTTCAACTGTCATCCTGAAGTGGTATTTAAATCTTACCTTTAGTTCACGAGGTCTATCCAGAAAGTATCCAGCCATGTACCATAAAAGACATTTATTGAAGATACAAGATACAAGAAACACTGTACATAGGACAATGACGTCTCAGTCCACTTCAAAGGGGGCACCTGGGAACCTCGCACAGTTCTCCCAGCTTCTCTTCCACTGTTCAAAACACTGCAAAATCCTTTGTCAGAATCAGCGTCAGCTGCCCTGTTGTATTTTCCTAACATCAATGGTCTGAAAACTCTTCCCTTCCAAAGGTGATTTTAGTTTTGGGAAAAGCCAGAAGTTATAGGACACCAAAACTGGGCTGTAGGGGGGCAGAGTCACCTGGGAAATTTGATGTTTTACCAAAAAAACTCTGCACAAGACATAATGCATAAGTGGGCGCATTGTCCTGATAAAGCTACCAATCACTGGCTGCCCACAGCTTTGGCCTTCTAAATCATCTGAATAGTTTCCATGAAGCAATGGTCAAGCTTAATACAAAATCTGATGCAAATCTGTTGCTCTACTCAGTCACTTTGAAATGTGACAGCCACACAGTACACATGCTCACTCAAAGGGGTCTACCGCCCCAACTGACTAGTAACAGTGGTCACTGTTCAAGCATGTGCATTCCAGTCCATTTTCCTTGGCTGCCAGGTTACATCGATGCTGTGCAAATTGTTCTCATTATATTACAAAAGGCTGGACTTTTTCTGGACAGGCCTTGGGTATCCTACTAGCTTCTCCTGTATCTTATATCCCCTGCTAACATCTAAACTTAATTCCTGCATTAAATGCTTTATTAAAAGTACAGAGTTAAATTATATCAAAAGGTCAAATCTCTGTTTAAGTCAGGACAATTAAGTATGTTGAATTTGCTACCCTCTTTAACTTAGCAAAAATGTGTTGTTTCAGTAATTGTTTAAATAATTGCTTGTAATTCCTGCTAAGGAAATACAAATTTTCTTGACCTTGCAAGCTCAGTGTGAATTTAAATATAATTGAATAGCACTTACCTGGACCTGTTCCAGATTAACTACATCTCTTCATATAACTACACATAAAAAGAGCATAATAATTTTTTCAAAATCTTAATATATATTTTTTCATACTGTTCAATATTTCCCAAAAGGGCATCATGGGTATTTAGAAAGAGAGATAAATTTCAGTGCAGTGAAACTGTCTTGTTCACTTCAGAAAACTTAGAATCCATGGCCCACAGGCACTAAATGACAGTATAACATCCCCAATCACTGCAATGACCAAATAACAGACCCCACATACTTCCAAATGCCCTCAAAGAGAGAAATGCAGGAAAAGTACTATGCCCAGTTAGTTGAACTGCTTATATGAACTAAGGTATAAAAAGTGTGTATGTGTTTGTGTGTGACACACACACATATTTCCACAACTGCAATTCAACCAGCCACCAGAAGATAAATGACCAGTAAAAGTCATAACTCATATTAATCATATTAATCTACCTCACTATATAATAGTATCAACAAATATCATGCCCCCCAAAACACCCTTCTTCAACTATTACAATAGTTGTTTTTAAGTGAATATTTATTTTAAAATCATTTTAGAACAATTATTCTGTTGGAATGCTTCGGTTTCAATTCCTCCAAAAAATAATATTCCACTGTACTGCACCCATCTCAGAAATAAAAGATATAAGTCAGGTAGTTATCATTATTTGTCTACCTTCTTCCAGAGAATATATAAGCTCCCTGAAGCCAGGGACACCATGATCATGGTTGCCTGGCCCATAGAGTAGATACTCAATAAGAATGCTGAATGGAAAAAAAAAGGAATGTTGAATGAGTGAATGAATACTGGCCCAGTCTAATACAATAAATAGTCCAAGAAGTTCCAACTATAATCAATTTTTATATAAAGTAATGATCCCAAGACAAATGCAAGAAATTATTTTAAGAAAACGAATGAGTCAACTACATTACCCAAATTAAAGCTAGCTCGTAAAGCTATAAAGAAATTTAAGATTTTTTGACAGCCATTCCCAATATGTCCATCTTCTATAACCTTCCTCTCTTCCCAATTAAGCTTTAATCAAATGTTGATGTAAATAAGTGGGGCATGCTTCCAGGAAGCAGCCCAATATAAAGAGTAAACAATACTGATAACAGTAAGAAAAACTTAGTGTCTTTCATTTGCTATTTTATTTTCCAGAATTCGAGAAATCTGTTATTATCCTGACTCATTCAAAAAGAAAGAAAATCAATAAACTAGAAAGTGTAAGCGACTTCTGTATTTGTAGGTTTCACTATATTCTCCAGAAACTCACCTTTTGCTGAGGCAAAAATTCAAAACAAATTCACTTTAAAATAAATGCAACAGCAACGAGGATTACACAAACACGAAGCATCAAAACTTACAGAATATTAATTCTGAAGCACACTGACAAACGTTTATCCTTTTATCTTTGCCTTCTTAAAGCATTATGAATATCCCCATTTTACAGTAAAAGCATTAACAGAAAACATTAAATGGTAATCTGAAGTAAGAAACCAAGACAATTTCTAGGTCCTAGTATTTCTAGCACTGCTTTTAGATTGCTCCAATGAATTCTATAATTGTTAACCACTGCTTTGCTCAACTCATATCAAAAGGTTAAGCAATAATGGCTAGGATACATTTTAAAAGACAATTATGTTTCAAGTTACTCCCACATGACAAGATCAGGAACACAAATAGGTTACTTTTAAAAAATTATACAAACTGTTCTAAAGGGGAATGGAACATCAGGTACACTCTGTACCTTTTTAAATAATGGAGATCACTTTCAAATGCATTTAAATTATTGTGGGACTTTAGTGCAAGAAATCTTTCATTATTTTTCAAACCCAGCATTTGTTTTATTACTGTTTCACGTAGCACTGGTCCATAAAAACAAGTTATGTGTTGTAAGAATAATCACCTAAAACTAATGTAATAAATTATTTCATGCTGATAAAGAAGAATGTTTCATTCATTTTAATTATTTTTAAAGTGATAACTATAATGTTGTACACCCTCAAAATAAGTTCAACTTGCATTAAGGTTCCATTTACCCAGAATTATTAATCCTGCTTATAAATATTGCTGGCCAAGAGTATTTAGAATAATTAGCCTTAAACCCATCATGGACACTGTTATCTGAAGGGAAAAAAAAGTCCTTCAGCAAAGCAAGACTTTAATACTTTTCACTGATTAAAAAAGATGACCTAACTTATAAATGAAAAACTTCCTTTTATGGGCATCTTACTGAAGTATATTTTTATTTCTAAAATAAGCCTTTATATCTAAAAGACCAATTAAGAATGAGTGGGTACTGCCAGGGTAGTGAAACTGGAGAAGTCCAACAATTCTCAGAAACTAGGATTCAAAAGAATGAGAGGAGCTCTAATTTTGCCATAGGTATTCACCAGACTATGCTACTCGTGGGGCTTTTGCATTGCCTGTATATGTACATCCTCCTAGTCAAGTCACCACTTACCTCACAAAGTTGCTTTTTTTGTTGTTTTATTTTAAGATAATGAACCACCACCAAATAACTAGTGACAATAATGTACATGCAGCAATGGAGCATTTTTTGTATGATATAAAGTATCCCTGATCTTATAAAGGAAAGATTTCAGACCTGGGAGGCTAGGAATTAAGTGAAATGTAATCTACTCTGAATGCTAAAATGGTCCACCATTGTTCTACCTTAAATTCAGTATCTTTCCAAAACAACTTCTTTATGATGTATTCACAAGCTAACTCTAAATGTGACCTGTATAAATCATGTCTTTTTCCTCAAGACAATCGAACCAAAATCTTCACTACAGCCAGAAGCAGCTCCTTGAAATTTCAGACATAACTGGAAGTTTTGTAATCAAGTCCAAATGTAGACCTCAAAAACTCCGATTTCTATCAAAATGTTACTAACATTCTAAATCCTGGTTAGAAAGCAATTACTGTAAAGCAGTGTCCTTGTGCAAGAAAAGGAAAGGTCTGAAGCGGACCTGAGTACAGGTCCACAAGAACCTCAAGTCCTCTCCGTTTCACCCGGGGACCAAATAGGGAAGGCTCCAAAGTAGCAGGGGGGTGGGGGGATGAGGGAGAGGTAGGACAGAGGCAACCGTACTACTTGAAGGGTGAAAGCAAAAGAGAACCGGACTCCGGGAAAGCCGACCCACAGGGACGTTCGAGCCCTGGACACACATAGACAGCTCCTCTCTACCGGAGAGAGCAGCCTTTACCATGCAAGAAGTGGTGCATCAAGACAGCCAAGACAGAAAGAGACAACTCCACGCCCCCCACCCTAACCTCGAGCCCAGCATGAGGGGTCGGCAGAGGCTGCTCCTCCGAACATCAACAAAGGCCCCTTCAGTCCCAACGCGAAACTCGAACAACAAAGGCCCGTAGACAGCGAAGACCGGGCCGAGGGCGGGACGGATGAAAGCTGGAGGGAAGGCAAAGGAATAAAACCAGAGGGGGGCGGAGGCCCGTCGGAGTGGGAGACAGAAGCGCAGAGGCGGGGGGCGCGGTAATCCCCAATGCACAATAAGAGGAGGAAGATGGGGACCTGGCCTTCATTCAACCCCTACCCTCTCCAGTCCTTGCCGTCTACATCTCCTCGGCCTCGGGGACTGCACAGCCCGAGTTCGGGGAAGGAAAGGGGAGGGGGATTTTCCGCCCAGACCACAACTCCCTTCCCCCCGCCGAGACTGCGGACAACAGCAGCCACAGCGGCACCCACACAAAGGCGCTTCCCCGTACTCCCCGCTCCCACCCAGGCGGCGGCTACAACTACTCCAAGGCAGAAACGACCACCGCTTGTCCACCAGGCGCTCGCTCGCCCTCTTCTCCTAGCTGGGGGGGAAGGGGGAGGGGACCCCCAAGCACTCTCACCTGGCAAAGCTGCTGACAGTATTCTGTGGCCGCTTCCACGGCCGGCACCTGGCTCTCCCGCAACTGTCGCTCCAGCTCTTGGAGGCGCTCTCCCAGGCGCTGCAGCTCTGCGACGCAGCCGCCTCCGCCGCGAGTCAACCTCTCCTGCTCGGCCTCTTCGTCCGCCATCTTCACACCCCGCTCCGTCGCGTACGCACCTGGGTCACGTGATAACACAATGCCACGTTCGGAAGGGTCACGTGCGGAGCGCGCTCGCACGCCACCGAGCACGTACAAAGGGCCCGTGAGGGAGGATGTGGGGGCGCGGAGGGTAGAATGGCGCGAGGGAGCTGGGGGGAGGCGAAGGAAAGGGGAAAGGAGGAGGGCGGGGTTGGGGCGGTGCGGGAAACCGCGGTTTACTTTCCCCGGGCGGGAAGTGGGCAGCAGTGGCCGAAAGGGGCGGGCTGGTTCAGGCATATTCTTGGTCACGTGGGCGCCTCGACCGAGGGAAAATCCTGGGGAGGGGCTGCCCTCTAGAGCGTCCCTGTCTCGCCATGGCTTTTCCCACTCTGGGATCCTTCCACGGACACATGCCCCAGTTCCTCAGGAGGACCGGTGTAGGTGGCCTGGGGCAATGGCTGCATTTGCAGTTGGCCTATAGGCAAGCCAGAGACAGGGGAAGAGAGAAGATAAAATACTTACTCATGGACCACAAGCGTGAGAACCAAAGCGAGAGTATGAATTGTCAAATTTGACTTCTCACCAGGTTGTGGAGGAGGGATCTAGTGTCTGAGGTACCAGCTCTCGCTCCATTCACCTCTTCAACCCCAAGAACGTCTCTACCCTGGAAACAATTTCTAGGAAGTGGAGGCAACAAAGAAAAATAACAGTTGCATCAGAACAGAATGAAGTTCAAATTCTCATCGAGAGAACGGAGCAAACTCATGAAAAGCATAGCTTGAAAAATTACACTATGAAATTGTGCACACTGTAACAAGATGATTTTTAAACCACGAATTTCTAGTGATAGCCAACTGATCTGTTTCACTGTGATTTAAGATTCCTTCCACACACTACAGAAATCACCATCACTGAAAACACACTATATATGAAAGTACTTAAAAAGAAAGTAGGTCAAGAAAAAAAACAAAACAGCAATAGGACTCCATTAAAAATCACAACGGAGGAAGAGAACTGATGTTAAAGTAAAAATAAGGCTGTCGAGAATTATAAATTCAACAGCATTTTTTTTCTAGTGCTGCAAATCGAAGTAGCATTCTGGACCATATTTTATTTACAACCTGGAAAGAATAAATACTTGGCTCTTGAACAAAACAATGGAAGAGGTACTACAAAAATTTAAGTGGTTAACCCTAAAGCTCAAAATAAAACAAATACTTTGTTAGTAAGCACAAAATAAGGCAAGAGGCTTTCTTAAAACTGAATGGTCTACAGAAATTCAGAAATAATGATATTGATGAGATACCCAGTCTTTTCACTGTCATATTCCAAGAGACTCAACCTCTTGAACTATGCCTGTATTAGTACATTTTTCTAGGAAAGGAATTTAAAATAAAAAGAATTCATGTTGTGTGCAGCATCCTTTTCAAGAGATTTCTAGTATTAATGGAAAGTGTTCTAGATAGTACATTGTCCAGAATGAACGTTTTGTAATGCATCAGTGGTGGGATGTTTTTGAAGTGCCATTATGTAAGGCGAGTGGACAGAACTTAACCCTTTATGAAAAACAATATCAGCTAAAACATTAGTATGACATCTGTGTGCTGATACTACCTATTAACAAAACAGGTTCTTAACATGTTTTGCTCATGGAAGAAGCTAAGGAGTGCATTCAAAGGCTAAAGCACAAAGATATAAAAGTATCACTGACAGCTGAAAAAGCAGAAATTAGGACAGCTAGTGGATTTTTAATATTTGCAGCTCACTTTCCCACGTATTTTAGATATACAAATCAGGTTTCTCCAATTTATGTTATCTTAGGATGCCAGTGAAAATATAAAAAGTGAGAAATATGGGATTAGCCAAATGTACCAGTAAATCTAAGGACAGATAAGGTATCAAAGGTTAGCAAAGCACATTTTCACTTCAAGTATAATGAGTTACACCACACCTAATTTATAGAAAGAAAGAAAAAAAGAAATGAAAATATATCCAAATGTTACTTTTTAAAAAATAGCCTGAGAATGTAGGTCGTTCCTATCTCCTGCCCATGATACTCCTAAAACCAAGGAGATTTGATTAGCAAATTGATTCTGAGCACTATTACTGTCTTGCAAATGTCGCTCAGCATAGATGACTAAATATTCCATTTCTATTTGGTATCTTTAAGATTTACCTTTTTGTTCCTTGATTCCTCTCTTTCAGAGAGTAGAAGTGTTAAGGACTACGAGTGAGTTGTGTAATTAATATTTCTTGAGTACTTACGTGCAGACATTGATTGGTGGGAACATCAAAGGTAAATAAAAACTCCCTTCCTTGAGAAAATTTAGAGTTTTGTGGAAGAGTGACCTGCAATGGCAATACATACAATATATGTGTTGTATTATGAAAATGCATGTAGATTCAATGCAGAACATCAAAGCATTCTAAGGTGCTAACTAGAACGTCCACCAAATCTCTATATAAGTGCAAGTTTTTAATTAAATGAGAAGGATTGGATATACTATCCCTTGACAGGTCCACCTTGTCTTAGAGATCTCAGAAATATCTTTCCTGTAGAAAAGATGTATCAACAGGTACACATAACTTATTGTACCTAAGTTCCAAGCTGTCAGTTAATGGGAAGCATTACACATATACTTACTGAAGCGTTCCCGAGGGAATTCGGAGGCCTGCTCCACCGAGAAAACAAGAATAAACTCCGGGCCCAAGAGACTCTGCCTCTCTGGGGAGCTCTGTGCGGTTAGTGCCGGTACCCATTTTGGACACAGTGCGACTGCTACGGACGTGATACAATCATGTGGACCTTCACTCTCAAGACTTGATTTCAGAGTAAATCTGGGAGAGAGAAACAGACCTCTACTCCACCCCTGCTATCACTAAAGCTGGAAGACCCAGAGGGGACAAATGCCTCTGCATGCAGGCCACGCGTGTCTCCTTGTTTCACGAGTTCCCTGGGCTGCACAGACCTGTACCACACCGGTGCACATTTTTTTTCCTAGAATTCTTGAAATAGCAGGGCCTACCCTAGGGGCAGGAATGTAGCTGGTTTGTGCCTGCTAACAGAGCCGGGGGCCGCGTCAGGATGCCGCCAGAGCAGCATTTGCAGGTGCCGGGTCGCTCAGGAGTAAGGCCCTGCAGGTCACTTCGATCCTGGGCCCACAGAAACCCCTCAGCCCGGGCCCAGCCCCTGCATACTGAGAGACTGTGCGAGGCCAGGAGGTGGCGGAGAGCGCGCGCCTCAAGCTGCTGTTCACCCTTCCCCGGCTCTCTCCCTCGGTGGGCCCCGGCGACCAGGAAGGTCTGCAGCGCTGTAGCCGGGCTAAAGGCTGGCTCTGCTCTGGTCCGCTAACCCTGTCTGCGGATCCCCACTTGGTCGAGGCCAGACTGCGTTCCACGGGCAGCGCGACTCTCGCTTGCCCGGCAGCCGCGTGGGTGCGTTGGTCCCCGGTCGCCGGCGCTCAGCAACCTCCGCCCAGGCATTTGCAGCCACGGCTTTTTCACCCAGAGCTGCAAATCAAGCCTGCAAACCGCTGTGGTTCCTGGCCCGGCAGCAGCGGCCCCCCGGGGCCTCCAGGCCGAGAGATTCTGGAGCCTCTCCAGGGTGCGGCGGGGCGCCGGGCCTATGAAACCGACCCGCGGGGAGGCTGGCGTCTGTCCCTCGGAGGCCGGGACGCGGGCACTGCTGCCGGGACTCGCAGACTCAATTTGCTCACTTCCCAGGGGCTGGGCGGATAGCCCCAAACAAGCTGCCTCCTAGATCTCAAGAAGTGAGGGCTGCAGTCTGTTGGGGGCTCGGTCCAGTAGTAAGTCCTCCCTAGAGTCTGGGAAGCAGTGTTGTGCTCACAGACACAAAGAGGGAGCCTGGGTTCAAGCTCTAGTAGAATCGTTAAGTACACCACACTTTCCCAAGGAACACAGTTTCCTTTACATGAACAGCGAAGCTGAGTCTAATAAAATATTGAAAACGTGAGGCGGGTGCTATACCACAGAACTGAAATAATTCCAAAGACACCCGAAACGTTGGACCCGCATTTAAGAGGATTGATTTTAGTCCTTAATGTCTTCCCAGAAAGATAATAGAATATATATTTAAATGAACATGTAATTAAATGAGGAGGGATATTTGTATTGCCTATTTTGATTTTTTTTTCTTTCCATATGAGGAAAAGGCAGTGTGAATGAGAAAGAGTAATAACATTTTAAAGAAAAATGCTTTTAATAGAGTTTCAATCACTCAAACTTATAAATTAACAAAGGTGAAAATAATTGAGAAATGAATCAAAATAAAATCTGGTAAGCATAGATGTGGTATATACTGTCTTTAGAAAATTCTTAAGTTGGTTCATGTAGAAAGTGCCTTTCTTTACTTATATTTCTAAGTTATAATCACTGTATCTCATTTACCTCCTTGGAAATCCATCAGAGAATATCACTTTTGTGGCATCTGATTTTTAAAAATAGAACTGTCAAAGTGTGATGATCTTGGAAATGTACGGGTCTCTCTTCACACTGTAGAACATCAACTTCTGAGGAGTTTTGCTGAGTTCAGTGATTCTTACATGCATATTCAATATTACACAAATAATGTTACTAATTTAGTACTTAGTAGTATATTCATGCACTGGACCAGAATCAGACCCACCAAGCACGCACCCTGAATCACACCTTTACAAAAATGTTCTTACTATTCCTCTTTGCACAGCCTCATCCTCTTGAGTTCTTCTCTAACTAGAGCTCCCCTGTGAAACCTTCCTTTGCTTGATTGGAGTGAAGTCTGGATATAACATCTGTCACCAGAATGGATTTGACTGATCTGTTCTGCTTTCGCTAAGCCCTTTTCCATACAGAAATAACCACTCTTTGGAACTCTGGTATCTTTGATTTATAACTTACTCTATTTTGATTTGGAGTCTGTCATCTTGCCTCTTATCATAGTTATGTATAAGCCGTATTCACAAACCTGTAAGCCCTTTGAGGGTAGAAACTGTGTCTTGTATCCAGCCTCCCTTCTCTAATACCCTTTGGCACATTGCAAGGTGCCAAATGATAAGTAGTTGATGCCCGTTGAACTAAATTCAATTCAGTTTATGTTTGACAGTCATAGATATGTATTTATACCTATCCTCATTATCTAAAACATCCTAGACTACATAGGGAGATCAGAGATGTTCTCCAAACTTTAGGAGCTTATTTACAACTGTCTTTTAAATATTTCAAGAATCTATGTTTTATTAATAAAATTTCCTGTGATAAGAAGTTATAATAGTTTAATCAAAAGGATACAAGAGATATGCTCAGTTGTTTCACTGTAACAGTTGAATAGCAAAACTGGGCTCTAGCTTTCTTTCTCTTTCACAAACTTAATCTGTGCTTTAGGTCCAATTTAATTTTGTCACAATATTGATTTTTAAATTATCTTCTCAAGAGATTCTAAATCTCCAAGCCAAATGTCTTCTTAATATGACTGAATCTTTTCTCAATTTTTTTCACCATGAGCTTACCCACTAATATCTAGTGCACTGCTTAATATGGAACCTACTACCTTCCCAGAAATCTAAGAAGAAAATAGAAGTAAGATTATCCCTGACTTACTCTTTAGGATCTGAATTTTCTTAGACCAGAACCTCTCAAACTTGAGGTCACTTAGACAATTTGACTGAAAAGCAGAATCTCAGGCCACACCTCTAGAAAATCTGAGTCTGGCCCTGGAAATCTACATTTCTAACCATCACTTCAGGGTGCTTTAGATCATACTGTTCCAGACATGTAATTGTCTAATTCTGCCTTCCCTTCCTTTCCTCCAACTCATGACCCTTGTGCCATTTTTATAAAAAATGCCTGAACTTCTCTTTTTTGTGAAATTGAGCCATATCCCTATTAATAACATCATTGTTGGTGGCTGAATAACCTGTTTAGAGAAGGGTTTTTCATCTTGGGGATTGGTGAACAATGAGGACAGAGAAAGTCGTGGAGTAAAAAATTTGCCTGCAAAAAAAAAAAAAAAAAGCCTGAACTCCTTTCTTGTTGCTCCACCCACCAGTGGGCACAAACCACCTTTTAAAAAAAGTTATAGTCAACTCTTCTTTATTTGTTCTATTCATCCAAATTATCCAAAGCTTTTGTTTTGTGAATCATTTGAATGTTTGGCACATAGTAGGTGAGTTCCCAGTAAATGTGCATTTTTCAACTCTTTACTCATGTCTTCTCTAGCAATGCTACTTGTTGAGCAGATGAACTTGATTACTTCTTAACAGCCCTATCAGAAAATGTGTGCAGGGATAAGAGGAAGAAATTTCAAAATTTTTCCTGTATTTATCTGCCTTAACAGAATGCATTTTTATATGTGTAAGGGTAGGTGGAGAGGAAAGAAAGACTTAATTTAAAATTTGATCTGTGAATCCCATGGTTCCCACAGTTCCTATAATTGCTAATGGGTACCATTATTTTTGAAATTACAAACTTAATTCATGTTTGGGGAAAAATTTCAAGAAATAAGGAAAGACATGAAATAATAATAAAAAAAATCCTTTATTCCTAAACACAAGTCCCACCCTGTCACAACACTTAGTAATAGTTTATTTATTCCTAAGAATTTTACTTCTGTATATGCAGGAATTTGTGTGTATATCACGACTCCATGTTCTTAAACAAATTGATTCATTCACTCATATGGGTGGTTTTTCACCTTACTTTTTTCCCTTAATAATTTATTTAGAAACTTGTCTTATCAGCATTATTTCTAATAGCCACATGGTATTCCACAGTATAAATGAGGTAAATTGATTATTTAACTGATGCACAATTAGATTATTTTCTTTTTCTACTATAAAAATCCTGCAGTGACCTTCCTTGTTCAAATATAAGATTATTTGAGCAAGTACATATCCATGAGATGGATTCCCCAATGAGAAATTGTTGGCTCAAAGCAATATATGATTTTAATTTAGTCAGATGTTGCCAAATTGCCTTTTCAAAATTTTAGATCAAGTTATAGTCTTATCAACAGTGTAGAAAGGAGCCTGTTTCCCAGAAATTCTAGGTAGTACTGTGTTTTGTCAATCTTTTTAAACAATTTTATAGTTTAAAAATAATATTTCATTTTGGTGAACATTTCGTAAATTTGGGGTCATATTGAGCATCTTTTGACTTGTTTTTCGCTATTAATTTCTGAAGGGCATAATCAATTAAATCAGAAATTATTTAAATTAGTTATTAACTCTTTATAACATTAATATGAAATTTCATGATATACTGTGCTTGAAATTGATTATTAACTTTGATGTTAAAATATACCTTGAAAGGGATGATAACTTCTTCTCTTAAGTCAATAGAGGAATAATAAGATGGAGCTAATGTTTCTTTCTTATTTAATATTTCTTCCAATGGAACAGCTCTCTGATATATTATTCTCCTTTCAAATTAGTAACAAAAAGTAAATGATGTGATTCCTAGAAGAGGTACTTATTTTGGGCATGAAATATCTAGTGAAGCAAGGAGACAGCTTCCTTTACCTTCGCTTCAAGATACCTGAGTCTTGCTCTCCTTTTCATTCTACTGTAGGATTTCCTTCTTTGGTGCCCTGCCCTATTTCAAGTGTAGAAAATAACAGAACTCTTAAACACACTCAACTGTCTCCTGCTTTGGTGCATCATTTAGAAAGCAAGACTCATTTCTCACCAAAGCACTGACTGGCATAACACAGCAGGGTAGTAAAGATGAAAGAAGAAACCATGAGAAGTTTGTTATCTTTCTGCTTGAGTTTCCTGTCAACTGCATAAAACCAGGACTTAAAAATGAACCAAATATGCTTCAAATGAACTTTCAAGATTAAAGTCAAAACATTATTTTTTAACTTCCAAATGATCAATAGTGTTGCTCCTCACAGGATTATTAGAAACTGCTCTGAACATATTTGTTTGAGGTCATGAGGCTCTAACTATGAAAACTAGTTTTATGACAAATTCAGTCTTTTGGAGTATTTTGCATCTTTCATATAATTGAGCTATATATATAGGAAGCAAAAGATTGTTTTTAAAAAGGTAACTGATCATCATTACTTCCCTGTGTAAGTTTTTTGTACTAAGAATTTTCAGTTACTCCAAATACTTTACCCTCAAAACACAGAGAAAGTAAAGCACCTGTTTCTGCTAAGAGGACTGCAGGTTCATATGTGTGCCTTGCAGTGTGTCATGTAAGAAGGCCAGAAAACCTGCAGTGAAGACCTTTATGAATTGAAGCCCAATCTCTTCACTTCCACCTTTGATTTTATAAAGCCATTTTCCATACAATTATTTTGGAAAAGAATTTCCTTGTGACATCTTTACACTGTTAAGTTTCTATTTGGGGGGCATATCTTCTAAGTAACTAACCTTAGTAATCTGAACTTCTGTCTTAGTTACTCAAAATATTCAGTGATTAATTATTTTCTGTTTTTGCTTCCAGTGATACAGCATGGTTATATTATACTGGATCTTTGATCTCACCAGAAACTCCTTTAGGCTGCTAAATGTGTTTCTAAGTTTCTGCCATCAACTTTCTCATTATATCCTCTACTTTGGCAATCTCATCCATTTTTATGTCTTTAATTTTTATTTTTATAAATGTGATTCCCATATCAATATTTCCAGTCTGAACTTTTCCGAGTTTCAGCTTCAAACATCCGAGTTTCAGCTTCAAACATCCACCTGCCTGCTTGACAGCTCCACTAGATGTTTTGCTGGCATCTAAACCCCAAATAGACTTATTTAGGTCCCTTCCCACACTTACTCTCACCCAGGCTAAGTTTTCTCTTGCTTTCCTATTTCTGTACAGGGCATTACTGTTCTTCCAAGTTTTAAGTTCCAAACCTTGACTCTTTGCTTTCCCTTTCCTTTGTTTCTGCCTTCAGTAATACAATGTGGTTATATCAGCTATGCAGACTTACCAAAGATGTCTTTGTATCACTTCTCTTCTCCATTCCCAATGTCATCCCCCCAGTGGCTCTCATAAATCTCTCTTAAGGAAAGGTTTCTTAATTTGTCTTTTTAACTTCTCTCTCTTCTTCTATTTTGTGCTAAGGATTTCCAGCAACTCAGTCTAGAAGAGTTGAACCCTCAAATCTGGAGTGAGCTAAGTGTGGGAGATTGCTTAAACCACTTTATTTTTCATTCCCTATTTCCTTATCTATACTGTGAGTAATAATAATTTCTACACTATAATTGTTGTGATTGAATGAAAACATGCAGATAGAATGCTTATCTATGGCATTTAATTAGCACTCAATAAAAGTTAACAGTTATTATCATCATGTCCATTTACTGCTCAAAACTGTCAGTGGTACAAAGAAATTAAAGAACGTGCATATACTGTATATGGAAGCAAATATTGTGCGCATCGATAGGAAGAATTAACATCATTAAAATGTCCATACTACCCAAAGCAATCTATGGATTGAATGTAATTCCTATCAAGATTCCAATGACATATTTCACAGAACTAGGGTAAATATTTCAAAAATTTATATGGAACCACTAAAGGCCCTGCATAGCAACAGCTATCCTGAGAAAGAAGGACAAATTTGGAGGAATCACACTACATAATATCAAAGTATATTATAAGGCCATAGTAATCAAAACACCATGGTACTGGCATAAAAACATACACATAGGCCAATGGCACAGAATAGAGAACCCAGAAATAAACCCACACTTTTATGGTCAATTAATATTTGACAAAACAAACAAGCACACACAATGAGCTAAAGATAATTTATTCAACAAAAGGTGTTGGGAAAAATGAAACTAGACCACCTTATTATACCACACACAAGAATAAATTCAAAATGGATTAAAGACTTAAATATTAGACTCTAAACCATAAAAATCCTAGAAGAAAATATAGGCAGCAAAGTTTCAGATATTGTTTGTAGCAATATTTTATCTGATATATCTCCCCAGGCAAGGGAAACAAAAGAAAAAAACAAACCAATGGGACTGTATCAAATAAAAAGGATTTTGCATGGCAAAGGAAAAGATCAACAAAGTAAAAAGACAATTCACAGAATGGGAGAACATATTCACCAATACATCTGATAAGAGGTTAATATCTAAAATGTATAAAGAACTAACAAAACTCAACACCAAAAAAACAAACAATCCAATTAAAAAATGGGCAAAGGAACTGAATAGATACTTCTCCAAAGAGAACTTACAGATGGCAGGTAGACATATGAAACGATGCTCAACACCATCAGTCATCAGAGAGATGAAAATCAAAACCACAGTGAGATTTCACCTCACACCTGTCAGGATGGCTATTATCAATAAATCAATAAACAAGTGCTAGCGAGGATGTGGAGAAAAGGGAACCCTTTTGCACTGTTGGTGGGAATGCAGACTAGTGTTGCCACTGTGGAAAGCAGAATGGAGATACTTGAAAATATTTAAATGGATCTGCCTTTTGACCAACAGATCTCACTTCTGGGAATATATCCAAAGAAACACAAAACACTAATTCAAAATAACATATGTTCATTGCAGCATTATTTACAATTGCCAAAATATGGAAGCAGCCCAAGTGTCCATCAGTAAATGAGTGAATAAAACAACTACGGCACATTTACACAACAAAATACTACTCACCCACAAAAAAGAAGAAAACTTTACCCTTTGCGACAGCATGGATGGACCTGGAGAACACATGCTAAGTGAAATAAGCCAGTCAGAGAAAGACAAATACCATATGATTTCACTTATATATGGAACCCAATGAACAAACTGACCTCACAAGCAAAATAGAGACAGGCATAGATAGCAGGATGACAGCTAATGAATGGGGGGAGATTACAGGGTGGATGGATTGAGCAAAAAGGAAAAATGACTCATGGACATGGTCAACAGTGTGGTGGTTGCAGGAGGAGGAGGGGCATAAAGGGTTAAATAAATGGTAATGGAAAAAGACAAAAAAGAAAGGCAATTAAAAAATAAAATAAAATGTCAGTGGTGCCATAATGCCCAACAGATGGTACCAGCTCTCACCTACATTTCTAGCACTGAGTCCCACTAACTGAACTTCAAAACTTTTTTTTGCAGTCATGCATACTGAACTGTTCTCTGTACAGATTTTGTTTATCTAAGATGTTGCTTACGTTCAAGTTTAACTTATTTATTAATAATAATTTTCCATCTTAGCCAATAATCAGTTAGTTGCAACTGACCTATATATACTCTTTCACTGTAAGTTAAGTAAAAAGCAGGGATATTTTAAACTCACATGTGAGGGCTAATCAGAGTCTAGAGAGCTGTTAGGATCCACAGAGGTGCTCCCTCAGTCATTTTCCTTCGGGGCCACATGGGCTTCACTTCTTTCTGTACACCAGCTTCATTTTGTGCCCTTGAAAGTTGGCTTTTTCTGCTTCTTCTTATACCAAGCAACAGCATACCTCTCAGATTCACACCTTGTTATTTTCATTCACTCAAATGACCCTGTACCCCAATCCAAATTTCTGGGAAAGGGAATCAGGTTGGTGTCCATTCCAATCCAGTCAGTTATACCAGCATGGCAGGGCATGTCAGACAAATATGGCTGCCAGGACCCACTGTATGTGTCCTGAGCAATTCTCAGAGGAAGTTCATTCAGAGTAAGATGCTCCAAAGATATTTAATGTACCATAAATTAAGATTATTAGTGTCATTTGTATTTTATCATCTTTTTTCATCTTTATATTTTCTCATTTTTCTTGCAACTGTTTTCAAAAAATATTTATAGAAAGGTCTGAAATGTTTTATTTTGAAGTTGCTAAAAACTATTGACATTAGAAGTGCAGTTGCATTTGTAATTTTCTGCAGAAAATGATATAGGCTTGATTGCAGTGGAACTGCAGTAAAATGTTTTTTTGCTAAAAAGTGGAGTAAATACTTGAACATATCTAAACAAGAGAACTTTTAATAAATGCAGATATCATTTTAACTCACCTTTGGTTAAACTTCATTTTATGTATACCCATTAGGAGAAAGATACTGATATTAGAAAGTATCTACACAGGGTCATTGAGTGTGATAAGAAGAACAGAGAGCATGTGTTAGTTTCTTGGGGCTGCTGTAACAAAGTAGCACAAACTGTATGACCTAAAACAACAGAAATGCATTGTCTCACAGTTCTGGGGTCTAGAAGTCCAAAATTAAGATTTAGCAGGGCCATGTTTACTCTGAAATCTGTAGGGGGAGAATCCTTCCTTGTCTCTTCCTCGGTTCTGGTGGTGGTGACTGTCAGTCCTTGATGTTCCTTGGCTGGCTGCTACATCACTCCAATTTCAACCTCTGTTATCACGTCTCTCCCTGTGTGTCTATGTGGTACTTTGTCTATCTGTCTATGTGTCACATGGTATTTGACTCTTCTTTTAAGGTTATCTGTCATATTGGATTAGGGCTCACCCTATTAATTTCATCTTAACTCAGTTATTTATGCAAAGACCTTAATTTCAAGTAAGGTTATAATTAGAGGCACTACATAACTGTTTGGGGGACAACCTATGACAGATTATGACCTACAAAGATCTTTTAAAGTTCAAGTGTATTTTAGTGCAAATATGAGTCTGTGAGGATATGATAAATCACAATAAATAATAGAGTGCTGTTGTAGTCAGGATAATGCCCTTGTACCCCAATAGATACCTATGTCTTAATCCCTAGAGTCTGTGAATATGTTAGGTTACCTGGCAAGGGAGAATTAGGGTTGCAGATAGAATTACAGTTGCTAATCTGACTTTAAAATAAGGTGATCACTTTCAGAGTAGGCCCAGTGTAATCACAAGGGTCCTTTAAATGTGGAAGGTTGATGCAGAAGAGGAAGTCAGAGTAATCTGTTGTGAGAAGGACTTGAACAGCCACTGCTGACTTTGCAGATGAAGGGACTACCAGCCGAAGAATGCAGCAACCTCTAGAACTAGAAAAGGCAAGAGAAGGGATTCTCCCCTAGAGCCCCCAGAAGGAATGCAGCCCTGCTAAAACCTTTATTTTAGCACAGTAAGACCCACTTAAGACTTCTGACCTCTAGGACTGAAAGTTAACAAATTTGTAATGTCACTAAATTAGTGATAATTTATAAGAACCTAATGCAAATACAAATGTTATAAAAAAGGAAGATAATCTGTAAACTGGTTAATTTTAGTACAATTGGGAACATTTTAAAACTTGAAAATAGACATATTTAAGGTAAACACTTGAACAAGTAACAGTAATTTGGCTCAGATAGTAAATAAATTGATAATGTGTTACTACTCAAGGTAAATGATGATACATTAAATTGACAAGAGATTCTTAATGCAGAGAATGTTTCCACATTTGTTCAATAGCATATATTTAGAAGCCAAGGAAGACTTTCAATCATATTATTTGTGCCTTTGTTTCCCTTTATCAAAATAAAACTTACTAAAATGATGTATGTGTCCATTAGAGTGTGTTGAATTCAATCAACATAGCTGGATTTAGAATTTCAATTTCACCAGCAGTATCAGAAAGTTCACCTGTAACCAATTTCCTCTGGGGAAGATTGCATTCTGGTGTAATCTAATTTCCATAGTTACATAGAATGCGAATCTAGCTCCTTGAAAACAAGGTATTGATCTGGTAAGAATCTACCTCATTCTTATTTATAAAAGCTGTTTTTGATTGCAAGCATTTAATATTCTGAAAAATCATATTATTCTAAAGGAATACTAACCAAAGCTTGGAGTGATGCTTCTTACCCTCATTTTGCTTCTAATATTTTACAGATTACTATCTATTCAAGTGATATCATATTCTGAACAATAATACTAGCCATAGAGAAATCAAGAGATCTCTGACCTGGACTAGAGGCCCTGACTTTTCATAAACCACAAATTTTAAATGGGCCTTGTTTGGTTTGTTGGTCCTTTTCAATAAAATACCTCTGACTCCAATTTATAATCCTAAAGGCAGTAGAAGGGGGCAGGATAGCTCCCTGAGAGATCTTATGGAGAGGTCAGAATGACTACAGAAGGGTTTGTGAACCCAGAGATATTACGATTGGTATTATAAAATCCCCAATTTCTTGCTGAGATTTATTTCCAACTGTTAAGCTTTATTCTGTACAAAGTGTTTACTTCCTTCCTTTCTCTTCCTTTACTACCAAAAAATTCTCTTTGAAGTTTCCTCTATACATGCATGTACATGCAGCATTGCCATTTCAAACAATACTGAATTCAGTTTAGTGAGGGTAATGTGCAAAATAATTGCTGCAAGTTTTCTAAGTCTAGAGAGAGTGTACCTAGCACTACTGATGGTGTGCCATGTTAGCATAAGTGAGAATTATTTTTTGGTAAACACTCAACCATAAAATTCCTTCTGGCAGGTGGGAGAAACATGCAGGTAGGTGGTTTCCAGAACACAAGGAAGTAGTGCAGGTTGGACTATGATGGGATGTGATATAAGAACAGGTGCCCATATTAAGGGGCATTAGACAAAGAAACTGATGTATGGAAAGTGTGAGGTCCCAGCATAGAAGCTCATTTCTAACGTCGTTGTATATTCTATACCTGGAGTTGTCTGGTTTTTATTACCAGGATTGCTCATTGCTGGCTAGATTCTTCTGATCTGTGGGCTCATCAATAGGCATATTTTCAACTTGCCTTATTTTTAATTATATGTATTTCCCTTCTAGTCTCTATTTTAACTAATGTCATATTCTACTTTAGGTGCTACAATCACTTTAATAATTTGATCTTTAAGTTTTTAGCATGTCTCATTTTAGTTTCCTGACTTGGGGCCAGGCAGTATAATCAGATAACCAAAGGCAACTTCATGTTTCAAGCAGCTTTTTCTAAAGATATTAGTTTGGCTTTGCCTTCCTGGAAAGCAAACATTCTATCTCCAGCCCCTTTTCGAAAGGAAGGTTTTCTATGTAAAAATTATACAAAATCAAAGCAGCCACCAGATATCCTGCTGTCCTGTATTGCCAGAGGCAGAGCAAGTGTGGAAAAGAAAAGGGTTCTACATTTTCATGTTCTAGCTGTGTGCAGTAAATGTGTCGTGTCGGCAGCCGTCCATCTCGAGAGATGATGGTGTAGCTTCTCAAGAGTCTATCTGCACCGCCGAGAATGGCTGTGCAGTCCGACTCGGGAGTGACACGGTATCTGTCTCCTCCCGTGTTGAATCGACATCTTGCGATGACGCTGGAGTGTCCTCTCCAGTGAAGCTGAAGCTACAGAGCCTGGGCAGGGTGATATGGAGGGTCTGCTGTTGCCCATGCAGCAGACCCCCCCTCTCTTCGCAGCTGAAGGGTCCAAGGGAAAGACGGAGTCAATACAGCTTGGCTTCAGGTGCGCCGCAGGAGTTGCCGGTGTTGACTACAACGTCAAACCGCCTTAGGGACTCCGGCTCCGGATTTTCTGTCGGGGTTTACTCCCTTAGCCTTTCCCCTGAAGAGGTATGCCGCAAGGCAGCGGAGGTTTTTTGGAGTCAGAGTTTTCCTTCTCTGATGTGCCCTGACTGGAAGATCGAACCAGCGACACTTAGCTCGCAGGCCGACGCTCAATCCACTGAGCCAAACCAGTCAGGGTTATGGTACTATTGGCTATGCAAACAGGCAGGGCTCTTTGCCTGTGGCTTATTACTTAAAGGGCCCTCATGTAAACCCCTTCCCACCCCTGTCCACTAAGATCTATTTCTTGTCCCACATAAAGTGAGATAATATCCAACTATAAGTCTGCTTACGGAGTGAACTTGTAATTTCTCTCTAAGTTTACTCAAGTATGCCCTATAGCCTAACTATATATAGCACACTATATTCAATGTTTTTAACCTAGTAGAACTACACACCTATACTTACTCATGAAACTGAACCTGCACAGATTTCATTTCTCTCGATGAACACAGAATTGGGCTCATCTTCTGGGATTGCCTCAGAACGCTTTAAAATCTTGTTTGACTTAATTACAGACCTAGGCTGGGGTGTGGCTGGGTGTAGGAGGGCATGGGGTAATTATTAACATATTTTTAAGGTGGCAAATTTATTTAAATAACAAGCAACAATGGATGCTAAAAAAATAAAAACTTTATAGCAATGCCAAATTGCAGATTACCCTAGAAGTCATATTGTTAGTAGTTAAACTTTAAATATAAGCTTTATTACGTGTTAGGTGTAATGTGGGTAAATGCCTGTGGCTAGTGGCCCTTAACTTTTGAAGTTTAAGTGTGCAGTAAATAATGTTTTTGAATTATATTTCCTTAAGTCTTTTGTCAGTTAGTATTGAGAATTGCTTAATTTTTTTTAGTAATACAAACCAGTGCCTCTAAAAGAGGTTGCATAAAATATAACAGCAAAGATGAATTCAAACTCAATTTTAATAAGTGCTGCATTAGGTCCTTGGGGTTTTTGATTGATGATAAACCTATATACATGACTTGTTAAATGTCTATTGATTTCAGCTTTATGGTAAAAATCATTGTTTAGTGGAAAAACAATAGCCATAAAATGATAAAATGTAAAGCAGTATAGTATTTATTTTTTTAAAAGATTAATGGGAATATGATAAATGTAATAAATTCCTTTTGCAACATAGTTGACTAGAAGTTAATAAGAATGTAGAAAATGTTAAGGGAAGAATGTAATATTAACCACTTCTTAATAAAAAGCCTTATAACATATCTTCACAGCTATATATATTTTCATGTAGCTCTTTGTGTATAAATAATTTTCACTCATACAAACATTTGCATCATTTACAATTAATTCATAATATTATGATGATAGATAATTTGGTAAGAAAATATTAGCTTCCTCTTCTATAACTCCCCTGAGGTCAAGGACTTGCAAATACATTCTTTATTAAAGATATACAGTCTCCTTTTTTTTTTTTTAACATCAAGATAACAGTTCCTTAGACAGCTATTCTCTAACTTGATTAGGGACAAAATGTTACCTTTGCTAAAAGCAAACCACTGTTTTTTATAGCAGTCTAATGATCAATATTTTATTTTATAGGTAAAAATTGTTAATGAATTTTCATAGAAAAGAAGTTGTTGATAGGGTAAATTGTTGCCTGAGCTAAGAATTGGGGAAACCTGAGGGACTCTAAGATAAACTTAATTTTATTATTCATTTAAAAACAATTATTTAAATTTATTACTAAATCTTGTTTCTTAAAAGTATTATTTTAATAAGTCTTCCAACAATTCTTAGACTACCTTTGATATTGAACCTAATTATCATAGTCTGCAACTGGATGATATTTCAAAATATAAATGGATGTGCTCCCTTCCATTTTCTTTTGTTCCCCCATCTCTTCCCCAATAGTGCTGTGGATGTTAGGTCACAATTGTCCCGAGGGCGATAGAACCAGAGAACCAAGGCAGCTACTTTCTGTTTCAGTGTCTTTGTTAGCTTCCTTAAATTCAAATCTTTAGGACCAAATATAAGGCAGAAAAATTAGAAGGAATACTTAAGTCAGTTCCACTTTACCTGTATCTCTCTTTGTTTCTACCTGAGCAAATTTAAAAACAAAACTACAAAACAAGACAAACATACACGAAAAAACACCTCATCCTGCACTGAAAGAGAAATAGAACATTGGAAAGAAAATAAGAGTTAGATATTAGTAAATGGTCCCTTAAAAGGAGGTCTGCACCTTTCCAAACAAAACTCTGGATTGGGAGAGAAATGATGGTGACAGACTCTCCAGATAAATTTGGGCATCCAGCTGTATCTGGTGTTCTCCTTTCTGCCAGGTGGCAATGTAGATCCTGTGACATGTTTTGGGTGGAATAATCAATAAAGAGGCTTCCAGGAAAAAGTCCAGTTGCACATAAATTGCTCCCTTTTCTGCTCCCTCTCTCTCCTTTTAAAAACTATACACAACAGATACATAATTAACAGACTAGAGCTATTTATAAAGTATATCAATTAATCAATCAAATATTAATTGACTGCTGTGTATGACCACCTTAGAGGACTCTTGAGAAAGTTTTTGTACAACCCATACAAGTATATATTTTAAAAACCAGAGAAAGGAAAAATTAGGTTCATGGAGGAGATAGGTCTTGAGTGGGAGGTGGAGACATGCTGGTTATTAGTAAAAATAAAAACAAACACAAAATACAAAACCAAGCTAGGAAGGAATAGGTTTTCAAAAGGATACGATTTTTTATTCCTGGAATCCCCTGTAGGCAAAACCCAATCAATGAAGCATGGATGTATAGAAACTGAAAAGAATTAAGGACTAATAGTAAATGAAACTTTTTTCCCCCTCTTTGTGAAGGCTTAGTTATGGATATAGATATATCACATGACTTCATTTCAGCAGGCAAAAGGGCCAGGGGAGAACTACTGCTCCTTATTTTTGTTTCTCTGGCTGATCTTGAAGTAGAATTGTAATTAAACAAACAAAAACCCCAAAACGAAATAATTATGCAATGTAAATTTCCTAGACAGGATCAACAAACTGGAAAGTGCATTGCTTATGTCAAAGACCAAGCGTTGCGGTTTGGGGGAATTTCTTAGATGTCATGTTGTGACATTATGTGTGTGTGTGTGCATGCACATGCATGTGTGTGTGTAGTTCATACTAACATCCTTTCACTTGTACCTCTATTGTTATATCACTCCCTTTAGGTGCTTTTTCCACAAAGCAGTCTCTGCATCACTGTTTCAATGCTTACTCAAGAAAGATATTATTAAGCTGCTGTGGACTAACTTGTATCTGCCTCTTCCCAATTAATATGTTTAATCTCTAACCCCCAATGTCACAGTATTTAGAGATGGGGCTCTTGAGAGGTAATTGGGTTGAGATGACATCATCAGGGTGGGGCCCTCATGGTGGGTTTAGTGGCAATTTAAGAAGAGATGCCAGAGCTTGCCCTTTCTCTCCAACATGTGAGGACTCAGCCAGAAGGCAACCACATGCAAGGCAGAAAGAGGATCCTCACCAGAACCTGACCATGCTGGCACCCGGTCTCAGACTTCCAGCTTTCAGAACTGTGAGAAAATAGATTTCTGTTGTGTAAGACCCAGAGTCTATAGTATTTTGCTATGGCAGCTTGAGCAAACTAAGACAGAAGCACTGGACTTGCCAACATGAGGATGTTTTCTGAATATCTAATAGTTATTGACTTTTAGGGCAGGAATGCATTATGGTGAACAAACTACTGCTTCTAAGTCTTATAAATCATCACACCAATGCCAAAGCTGGGTCTGGTTATAAAACGCCAGTAGCAAAGAGACACTGATTATTACTTAGGAGAATATCACTTAAAGAACAGAACTATGCACAAATGCACAAATGACAGAGAAGCCCTTAATGTTATATCTCAAGGGTCAAGAAGTCTCATGTCTTCCTCCATTATGGCCATATTTTTGCAATTTGTATGGATCACAATCTTTCTGAGAGTCTTGGGGAAAAATAATCCTGTACTTCTAATTATTGTCACATACAAAGAGCTCAAGATTTTTTGCTTAATGGGTGTGTCCAGTTGAACAAGTATAAACCTAAAAAAGCAGTCTACTGCTTATGATTTGAACCACCTACCACAGCAAGTGCTAGGCTCTGTAGTAATGCCTTCTTGGATGAAAAGTGTAGTGTCAAGAACCTTCAGGATGATTGGACTGAATGAATAAACTAATTTCAGGTTGGCTAAAGGCTTGAATTAAGTATGAGAACATGTGCAGGATAGGAACTGCTTAAGTTATTTAAGCCATTCATAAGCCAAGAGGATGGATTATCAGTCTTACCTTTTGGGAATAGCCACATTATCCCATACATTATTGTGACTGTGTTGCACATTCAAAACCTGGGGCTCTCTGCATGAAAGTAGTGACTAGAAATTATATTTAAAGGCTTAGAAGGCCAGCAATCCTTTCCTAAGTTTAAGTTCCCTTTATATGAAATTCCAGTATACTTAATCTTATTTCAGTATGCATTTTAGTAAGTCTGAACATTTTATTTCTAAATTAGGTGAATGATTATCTTGGGGGCAATTAAAGAGTGAGAGAAAACTGGAAACAGAAAAGAGGAAAATGACAGAAGTATCGATAGCAGATTAAGAGAACAGGATTTTAGAAATCTTGAGCCGCAGAAACAAAGATGAAAAAATATATACGAATGTTGGAACCTGCTACATCTGTTAGAACAAGGGATGCCAAAATGCTTCTAAAGGGGCAGGTGAATCAGGGATCCCATCAGGCCTACAGTGGGATTCTGGGGGCAACAGTAGAAGTCCACACTTTATAGAAAAAGACTAAGACAAAGAGCATAAAAACTTTAAGATTTGGGTGAAGAAGCAGGCCACACACAAAAACTTATTTTTAGGCTGTATATTATTATCTCTTAGAGAAGCCAATTGTATCTAGAGCTCCTCCTCTAGGCTCCCCTGATTCTTATCTAGGTTAAGATTTCTGTCATAATTTTTTACATAATAATAATAGTTTGTGTGTATTATCATTCATTTTGTGCCAGTTATTGTCTAAGTCCTTTTTGTGTTAGTTTACTTTTCAAGGCAATCCTATAATATGGTGACAACTCACATTTTACATATATATGTGGGTAACTATTACTTATTATTACTTATGACTAGAAGATGAGATCTTCAGCCTCATTTTTATTCTTTTTCTTTTTTTAAATGATGTGAGCACTGAAAAATCTTTGTTCCCATAAGTAATGGGAATGGAAGACATTTATTGTGGCAATATTACTCAATTTTTAAAACTTCTTTTAAGTTACGTGCTAAAAATATTGCAACTGACAACTCGATTAGGCGCTTCTTCAATTTTGTTAAAAGCACAGAATTAGAAACCATCTACTTGCATAGTATTTCTTACTCAGTCATTAGAGGCCTTCATTTCAGGGAAATCTCCCAAAGAGGCTTTACTAAGAATTATCAAGTAAGCATTAGTTACTCTTACTCGTTCGCTCAGAGGCATCTCAATATACGCAGAAAGGGTTGGGGATATTGAAAAACTGTTAATGTCAATTCACCTTTGTGGATACACTATTTTATCTTACATGTGACTTACTTTTTAAAATAATTTTTTTATTTTTCAGTTAGTTGATGTACAATATTATATTAGTTACAGGTGTACAACCCAGTGATTAGACATTTACATAACTTATGAAATTATCATCTTGATAAATCTAATACCAACCTGACACCATACATAGTTATTACAATATTACTGATGATATTCTCTGTGCTATACTTTACATCCTCATGCCTATTCTGTAACTTCTAATTTATACTTCTTAATCCCTTTACCCCCTTCATCCATCCTCCCAAAAGCCCTCCCATCTGAAAACTGTCAAAATGTTCTCTACATCTATGAGTCTGTTTCTTTATTACCTGTTCACTTAGTTTGTTTTTTAGATTACACATATAAATAAAATCATATGGCATTTGTCTTTCTCTGCCTGATTTACGTTGCTCAGCATAATATCCTGTAGGTCCAACCATGTTGTTGCAGATGGCAAGCTTTTATTCCTTTTTTTTTTTTAAGAGAGAGAGGGGAAGAGAGGGAGAAAACAAGGGAGACAAATGTCGATGTGAGAGAAAAATATCTATCAGTTGCCTTCTATAGGTGCCCTGACTGGGGACCGAACCTGCAACCCAGGCATGTGTCCTGACCAGGAGTTGAACCAGAGACATTTTGGTTTGTGGGATGATGTTCAACCAACTGAGCCACAGTGGCTGGGACTTTATTACTTTTTAATTAATCTATTGATCTACACTTAAGTTTCTCCCATGTCTTGGCTATTGTAAATCATGCTGAAATATATAAATGTACATGTCTTTTTGAAGTGGTGTTTTGAGCTTCTTTGGCTAAAAATCCAGAAGTGGAATTGCTGAGTCCTTCTTTATCTCTTATTATAGCATTTGTTTTAAAGTCTATTTTGTCTGGTATAAATATTGCTACCCCAATTTTTTTTGTTTTGTTTCTGTTTTTATTAAATATGTTTTTCTATTTCTTTATTTTCAGTCTTTGTGTGTCTTTTGATCTGAAATGAGTCTCTTGTAGACAGCACATGTAAGCGTCCTGTTTTCTAATCCATTCAGCCACACTATGTCTTTTGATTTGAGCACTTAATCCATTTGCATTTAAAGTAATTATTGATAGGTAAGTATTTACTGCCATTTTATTATTCATAATTTTTATCTTTTTCTTTCCTTCTTAAAGAAGACCTTTAACATCTCTTGTAATACTGGTCTGGTGATGGTGAACTCCTTCACTTTTTGTGTGTGTGTCTGCGAAGCTCTTCATCTGTCCTTCAAATCTAAACGATAGCTTACTGAGTAATCTTCCTTGTAGGTACTTGCTTTTCATCTCTTTGAATATGTGTGTCAGTCCCTTCTGGCATGCAAAGTTTCTGTTGAGCTATCAGCTGACAGTCTTATGGAATCTCCCCTGTAGGTAATTAAGTCTTTATCTTGCTGCTTTTAAGATTCCTTCTTTATCTTTAACCTTTGGCACTTAAATTATGATGTGTCTAGCTGTGGGCCTCTTTGAGTTCATCTTGTTTGGAATGCCTGTGCTTCCTGGACTTTGCCAAATTAGGGAACTTTTCATTCATTATTTTTTTCCAATAAGTTAAGAAAAAGCCAATAGTATCTTCTAATTTGTTTCAGATGTCTTATTATTAATTGTGTTTTTTTGGACTCCTGCAATCTTTATCAAACTGCTTGCTGGAAGCGTTGTCAGTTTGCTGAAAGAGAACTGCGTATTTGTGATCCACAATCCACTGATAGGAGGTGAGAGGAGTTACCCTCACCTTTGCAGCAGCAGTGCTGAATTTTAGAAATCATTGTATAGCAAGAAGCCACCCACAAAATCTGGAAAATTCCTGATGCCTTTACCCTTTCCAGGGCCTTAATTTTTATCATTTAATCCCAAGCATAAGTGGCTTCTGGATAAACTATGTAAAGAAATAAAAAATAAAAGGGGTGGAGGAGCTGTTACTTTATGCTAGTCAAATATTCAATTTGTGAAAAAGCAAGGAGGAAATAAACATGATATTTTCTGTAACTACATCTAAGGTAGAAATACAGCCAAAGGTTTTCTAGATTAATATTATTTACTACTTTTCCAAATACTCAGATGTGCTTTAATATATTTAGAGAGAATTTTTCCTTTTAGATAAATTAGTTTTTGTCTTAAAGTCTGACACACTGGAAAGCTTTAGACTGGGCCTCACAGGAAGTCACCACCAATCCTTCATGGGCTATTTAGAATAAATAAAAGATACAAGAGCATAAAGAAAGGCTATATATCCAAAATTTAGATTGGGCCTTTATTAGGAAAATGTAAGCATTAACTTACCTAAGGTTATAAGAGGTAGGTGTGGCTAACTCATCTTTACTTCTTATCAATTTTTTTCCTCTTAAAAACTGGAGATAAAAACTTTAAACATTCTCTACCTGTTTTCCAGCTAAATTTTGTTTCCTCTTTTCCATCAGTATATTATTAAAATTTATGATTAAATATTTATTTGGGTTTGTTTATTTTTATGTGTCCTACTCAATCATAAGCACTGTGAAGGCAGGGAACAAATATATTTTGTTCACACATAAACTTTTGTTTATCCATCACCATTGTATGGGTGAGCAGTGTCTGGTACATGGGAGACAGTCAATGGAAATACTTGAATAGAAAATTGCAACTTATTATATAATATATTATAACATTTAGTTCTTTTTAAAAATATATATTAAAATTATCCACAAAGTCAACATATTAGAATCCTTCAACTTATTAACTGGTCATATTACAGTAAGGAAATCTTAGATTTTGAGTATACTCAAGGGAGTTTAATAGCTCCAATAAATTAAAAAACAAAAAACAAAAACCTCCACAACTGTTGATCCTTTAATCAGCCTGAAACATAGACACTATCTATGGATGGTATTTGGTCGTAAGAAATCAAACTAAGGCAGAATCTCACTCAAGCTGGATAAATCTCAGCTGGTTCCCTGGTCATATTTCATTGGTGTATTAGCCTCCTATTGCTGCTATAGTATAGTACCACAAACTTACTGGCTTAAAACAAAACAAATTTATTATCTTATAGTTCTGGAGGTCTAAAGTCTGAAATCAGTTTCACTGGTATAACATTGGTGAAGACAGGCTTGCATTCCTTCTGGAGGCTCTAGGGCAGTGGTTCTCAACCCTCCTAATGCTGAAACCCTTTAATACAGTTCCTCATGTTGTGGTGACCCCCAACTATAAAATTATTTTTAGTTGCTACTTCATAACTGTAATTTTGCTACTGTTATGAATCGTAATGTAAATATCTGATATGCAGGATGTATTTTCATTGTCACAAATTGAACATAATTAAAGCATAGTGATTAACCACAAAAACAGTATGTAATTATATATGTGTTTTCTGATGGTTTTAGGTAACCCCTGTGAAAGAGTCATTTGACTCCCAAAGGGGTCGTGACCCACAGGTTGAGAACCATTGCTCTAGGGGAAAATGCATTTCTTTGCATTTTCTAGCTTCTAGAGGCTGCATACATTTTTTGTTCTATGGTCTCGTTCTCCATCTTCAAAGCCAGCAGCATAGCATTTTGTCTCCTCTCTGAACTCTGTTTCTTTATTTACATTTCTCTCTCTCTCTCTCTCTCTCTCTCTGGTCTTCTTGCCTCTCTATTATAAGAACGCTTGTGATTATATTGTACTGACCTATATAATCCAGGGTAATCTCTCTAAAACCCTTAATTTAATAAACATAAGCAAAGTCCCTTTTACCATGTAAGATAACATCTTCACAGTTTCTTGGGATTAGGATGCAGATATCTTTGGGGAAGGGCATTATTCAGCCTGCCGCACTTGGTCCAGGGGTACAACCTGACTGAAGTAAGGCCAGAGCCCTGGATTTTTTTGTCTGGCACATGAGAAAAATCCTCCACAGTAATGGAAGCTCTGACATAAGAGGTTTAGACATCAACAACAGTTGTATTTCTTGAGGCATGGAAGAAACTGGTATAAAAGAAAGATGAATGGAATCCCCTAGAAGAGAGAT
Source organism: Furipterus horrens (assembly GCF_987537825.1). Lineage (NCBI taxonomy): Eukaryota > Metazoa > Chordata > Mammalia > Chiroptera > Furipteridae > Furipterus > Furipterus horrens. The sequence continues at coordinate 131,152,155 of NW_028327176.1, read as the reverse complement.
AAAAATGAAAAATGGAGGGACTGAGGCCCAGCTGTACTTTTACTTCATGAGTCACCACAGTCTCCCCAGATTTCCACCTTTTGCCTACACTAGTTTGAGATAGCTTTCTAACACAGACAGCTAGCTAATTCAGTTACATTCTCACTACAGGCAGGAAAACTCACTCCACTTATTCCAAGCCAAGGTCATGGAAATCAAATTTGCTCATGTCTGACAAGTTGATAGACAAGACAGACCTTCTGAGCCTCATTCCTGAACCAAGGTGGTCAGTGATTCAGTTACACCAGGAAGATACTCAAGATCAGGCCCTGGAGAGGGAGAGTGGTGCTAGGAAAGCCTAGAAAAGATCCGAACCTTCTGCCAGTCAGGTTATACAATAACGAGGTAGAGCTTTTCCCCTTAAGGGATCCCTGGATGAATCCCTATCTCTTCTCTCTGGCAAGCTCTAACTCAATTCTTAAGACTTAACTCAAAGTCCCTTCTCCAGTGGAACTTTCCCTGCATGTCTCCTTCACCCTCTTTCTTCTTTTCTACTACCTCCCACCCTTCCAGAACTCATTGTTCCATCCTGTGGGTTCTTATGATATTTTTGAGCATCCTTTTGCTGGTGTCTTTAAAACAAGCAATGTTACATTTGGTTGTTTTTCTTCAGGTATCCCTAACTACTTGCTTTGAAGGTGAGTTCCCTGAGAACACGGCGGGCTTCAATGAGTGCCATGACATGAAAAGAATATGCAATAAAGGATAGTCTTTACCCCCAAAGAGCTAACAGTCTAATGGGAGGCAGAGTGGTAAATTCTCACTGTGTGTGATGAGTACTTTGGCAGGGTGTTGACAATATTCTGGCAGCACTCTTGGGGACATTTTACTCAGGAGTGTGTGGCTAGGGATGATTACTAGAAAGATGATATTTGGGCCGAATCTTAGAGGATAATAAGAATATTGGGACAGTCAAGGGAAAGGACATCCCAGGCAAAGTCACAGAGGTGTGAAAGAACATAGATTTATTGTACCATCAGCCGGTGATACTATAAGAACAAAAGTTTGTGTAGGGGAGTGATAAGAAATGGGGTTAGGGAACTTGACAAGAGCTAAATTGAAAAGGTCTCAAGGGTCATGCTAGGGAGTTAAGATTCTATTTCCAAAAGCAATTGCACAGTGTCTGGCACTGAATATTGACAAACACGTTGACGGTGGTTTTGACGCAGTGACTGCTTACAATCAATGCAGAAATCAAAAGACATGGTTACAGAATTGATGTTTTGCATTGCAATTATTACACTGACATCTTTGCTTTGGGAGAGGAAAAGCAATGCTGAAGAACTAGATTCTTCTGCATTTTAAAAATCTGGAGATCAAAAACATAAACATAATTAAGCAACTGTATATGAAGGGGATGACGAGTAAAATTGGAAAGCTTGGAAATAATATACACTTAATACGATATTTAGGGCTCCTCTACATTATTATTTTTTTTTAATTAAAAAAAATATCCTCACCTGGGAATATATTTTCTGATCTTAGAGAAAAAAGAAGGGGGAGCGAGAGAGAGATCAATGTGAGAGAGAAACATTGATTGCTTGCTTCCTGTATGCACCCAGACTGGGGATGGAACCCATAACCTAGGTACGTGCCCTGACCAGAGATTGAACCCACAGCCTTTTGGTGTATGGGGTGATGCTCCCACAAATAGAGCTATTCAGCCAGGGCAGGGCTGTTCTACATTCTTAATACACTAATTACTAATAGCAGAGATTTTCACCAGAGATCAGTTGATGAGCCTCTTGGAGTTCTGAAAACATTTTGAAATTTTAAGAAAATTTTGAGCATATGTACATTTGTTTTTTCCTAGCAATAAAGGTTATTATTTTTTATCAGATTCTAACAAATTTAAGATCCACTGGATTCTAACAGGAAATTGGAACAAAAGGACAACTTGAACAAAACAACTTGGTTTAGATATTGCATGTTGGACTATAGTCTCCAAAAATTGTTTTGGGTGGAGTGTAGGGTTAGCAGGTTGGCTAACACCCACTAGTCTAATAAACAATCCCTTCAACCTGTGCCTTACCATAATAACAGTTTATTTCTTGCCCACCTTGAAGATCCAAGCAGTCAGTGTGGGAGGTTGTTCTGTGCACAGTCATTTAAGGATTCAATTCCTTCCATGCTGTGGCTTTGCCATCTTCAATCTGTCACCTCAAAGGTACTGTGGTGTCATGAAGGTAGCACTCAGGGAAAAAGAGAGAGCACAGTGGGAAGGCACATCTCTCTTAACTGCCTTGACTGGGCATTGGAACATCCCTTCTTCCATTTCATTCACAAGAACTGATCATGTGGTTCCATTTCTCTGTGAAGGAAGCTGGGAAATATCTGGGTGCACAGAAAGAGGAAGTGGATTTGGTAAATAAATGGCTAATCTCTGCCATGGGGAATCTTAAAAACGGCCTGGATTTTTATTTGCTGGTCATGGTTTTGGTCTAGTTCTAAATGAAAAAGATGAAATGAGCTAGATATCCTTTTTCAAAGACTTCCCTATGGTTGTGTAAGAAGTTTTAAAAAATATGCCCTTTGTTTAGAAAATGTTTTAGATCAGGAGCACAACCCCAAGAATCCTTGGATTCATCCTCAGAGGTAGTCACCCACCCAGTGACACAGATGGAATGTAAGATAGAGGTCTAAGACTTCTCTATGAAGGAAAAGATTTCTCCCTATATTCCTTTCTATACTAAAAATAGCTAATGCTCTTTCAAGGCCTAGTACGAATCTTATTTATTTGTCAAACAAGATTCATTTTCTGCTTTCATCCTGATAAGCTCCTTTCTAAAGCATTAGTCCAGGAGCTCCTTACCTCAAACTGCGCAATCAGTCAATTCCAGAGGGGAACACAAAGATAAAGTGATGTAGATCCTCTAAGAACTGGAGCATATTAAGATGCTTTACTTTGAAAGTTGTGTTCAAGTGACTACTTTAATCATATAGAAATTTTGCTAATTAAACAGTCAATTTAAATGCCAACTCTACTAACCGGATTTTGAGTTATATTTAATTTTAATTCTTTCTGTTCTCTAAAAATATACATCAGAGCTTTTTAATTTTAATTCCACATTTTATGCAGCAGTTAACTCTCCCACACAGCTCCAATAGTCACAGGAGCAGAAGTAAGGGCTTGTTGCAGGTACAGTTTCCCAGTTAAAAAAAAAAAAAATTCACCTGTTGGACTGCTTAGATTAAATTTTGCCCTTTACAGTACCTTACCTGACTCTCAAAAGCTAAGCTGACAGTGTGGTCTATATAAATGTCATCATGATTCAATTCTGGCTTTCATGGTCTTTTTATGACTTTAAATAGTTTCTTCTCCATTAAAAATAGTCCTACCTCTTCCTCTTGAATGCAAAACAATACTCTGGCTTTGTCTTTATTTGTCTATTTAAATAAAGGTAGAGTATCTGCCCTGGCTGGTGTGGCTCAATTGGTTGGAACATAATCTGGTAACCGAAAGGTTGCAGGTTGAATTCACAATCAGGGCACGTATCTAAGTTGCGGGTTCAATTCCTGTTCAGGGTGCCTACAATCCCCAGTCCAGGTGCATATGAGAGGCAACTGATCAATGCTTCCCTCTCAAATCAATGTTTCTCTCTCTCCCTTCCTCTCTCTAAATGTCCTCAGGTGAAGATAATATTTTTAAAAAACTTATTAGAGTATGAAAAATCTTTTATGTAGCTGTGTGACTTTAGGCAAATCACTGTGCCTTATAGAGTCTTAGCTTTTTTATCTTTGAAATGGGAATACTCGCATAGATTTGTTGAGAAGACTGCAAGCCAGATGATAAAAAGGAAAGTTCTTTGAAATCTTTAAGGGTGGTAGAATTTCAAATTATCATTATTAATTTAATCACTAAAACCTCAAATGCGTAAAACAATAAGTGCCACAGAGTTCAGAGAAGGAAGAAAGTATGACTCGAAGAATCTTACTGAGAGCCAGGGGTAAGAATGAGGAGATGGGAGTTGTGCTGAGTCATGGTGGAAGGAGAAGGGAGGGCACCTCAGACAGAACTGTAAGATGTCTTGAGGAAAATGCACACAGGTGGGAATGAACAACTTAAACTGGCTGGCTCTGAAGTAGGTTGTTGTCCTGGGTGTATTAAGTAACAAACTTAAAAAGTAGATTAGGATCAGGTGGAGAGGTCTTTTCCTTGACAAGGACCTTGAATCAATTTTTGATTGAGAAGTGGTGGGATAAGGTTGGCATTTTCAAAAGACTGACTAATCTGGCAAGAAAGGAGGGTGACCAGATGCACTACGACCAGTTAGAGCGCTGCCATGACAAGAAACTAGAAGCCTGAACTGTATGAGAGCATCAGGATAAGAAAGAATGATATGTGAAAGAAATAGAAAACCATTCGGTATCTTTGTACCACTGCTGCCACCACCATCGGCAGCCGTCCGTCTCGAGAGATGATGGTGTAGCTTCTTAAGTGTCTATCTGCACCGCCAAGAATGGTTGTGCAGTCCGACTCGGGAGTGACACGGTATCTGTCTCCTCCCGTGTTGAATCGACATCTTGCGATGACGCTGGAGTGTCCTCTCCAGTGAAGCTGAAGCTACAGAGCCTGGGCAGGGTGATATGGAGGGTCTGCTGTTGCCCATGCAGCAGACCCCCCCTCTCTTCGCAGCTGAAGGGTCCAAGGGAAAGACGGAGTCAATACAGCTTGGCTTCAGGTGCGCCGCAGGAGTTGCCGGTGTTGACTACAACGTCAAACCGCCTTAGGGACTCCGGCTCCGGATTTTCTGTCGGGGTTTACTCCCTTAGCCTTTCCTCTGAAGAGGTATGCCGCAAGGCAGAGGAGGTTTTTTGGAGTCAGAGTTTTCCTTCTCTGATGTGCCCTGACTGGAAGATCGAACCAGCGACACTTAGCTCGCAGGCCGACGCTCAATCCACTGAGCCAAACCAGCCAGGGCTATGCCACCACCAAACTCACAAAAACTATGGTATTGCAAGAGAGTTGCATAGATTTGGTGTGACAGATAAAAGCAGCAGTCAAGAATGACTCCAGTCTTACCGTTTCAGTGACTAGAAAATTATATCATCAACAGACAAGATGGTACTTTTCCAGGAGACAGGGATGCAGCCTTTAGTGCCAGATATGTTAAAGTTGAGGTGAAAGCTGGAGATGCAAGTGAAAATCTCAGGATTCTGTTTCTTGCCACTCCTTGCTTTGAATGTTATGTACTTGTAATATTGAACTGTGATAGTCTCTCTTGCTTACACAACACTGTCACACTTCATGCTTTTTATCTTGCTTTTACCTCTGATTGGAATGCTCTTCCCAGCTTTATTTTATTTTAATTTTTCAGTGATGTATAATCTACGTACAGTAAAATTCATCCTTTCTAGACGTACGGTTTGAGTATTCACAAAAATATACAGTCATGTATATAGAAAGATATAGAAATTTCTTTTGTATGATTTTTGAGTCAATCCCATCACCCCATCCCTAAAACGCTAATCTGATCTCTGTCCTGATAGTCTTCTATTTCTCTTAATGCCATATAAATGGAATCACACTGTGTGTAGGATTTTGTGTCTGGTTTTCTTACTTAGCATAATAATTTTGAGATTCATTTATGTGTTGTATGAATCAGTGGTTTGTTTCTTTTTTTTTTGAGAAATAGCATTCTTTTGTATGGATGTGCTATACTTTCTATTGTTAAAGAAAAAATTCAACTTAGTAAATTTGAAGATTTAATTGGCTTTATTGAGTGATTTATGAACTGTGCAGTAACCCATCTAACAACTAGAAGGGAGTACTGAAGGGTTGTACAAAATGGACCCTTTTTTTATAAGAAGGGCGAGGCAGAGGAGCTATTAACGAAAGAGAAGAAAGGATTATTTTTAGGCCAGAACATCTTTTGGGGGGAAAGGGGACAGCAAGAGTTTTAATCATACAGATTGCCTCTTCTTTCTATTGGGGACAGGGAGCTAGAGAGGGCCCATGTGACAGATTAGCTCATTGGTGTTGACCAAAACGTTCTAGGCTAGTTGATTAAGATTATGTTTTTGGGAGAGGTTGAAATGGCAATTCGGTCAACTATTAAATCTAGGTTTGGTAGCATGGACATCATTATAGTTTTCTCTTCAACAGTATATACATTCACCAGTAGAAGAATAATTGAATTATTTTTAGTTCTTGGCTATTATGCTTAAAGCTAGTATGAAATATATACAGGTCTTTGTATGAACATATATTTTCATTTCTCTTGGATAAATACTTAGGAGAGAGACTTCTGGATAATATAAATATAAACAAACAAACAAACAAACAAATAAATAAATAAAATGTTATAAGACATTGCCAAATTGTTTACTCAAATAACAATATTATTTATATTCCCACCAATAGTGCAGGAGGGTTTCAGTTACTCTGTATCCATACCAGCAGTGGCTGTTTCTGGTGCCTTCTCTCTCTCTCTGGGGGAAGCCAGCAGTCCCACGGAGAGGCCCATGTGGTAGCCGGCCTGTCTCTGCCCAACAGCCAGTGGGGAGCTGAGATTTGCCAGCAATCATGTGAATGAGTCCAGAAGTGGCTTCTCTGTCCTCATTGAGCCTTCAGATGACAGCAACTCCAGATCTTGATTCAGAACCACTGATGAAGATGCTTCCAGATTTCTGACCCTCAGAAAGTTATGTGAAATAATGTCTGTTGTTTTAAGCTGCTTTGTTTGGGGTAATTGGTTACATAGCAATAGACAATACATGGAACTAAGACACTGGCATGGAGCTCAAGGGAGCTGTCAGGTCTGGTACAGATTTTATGTGAAACTATAAGAGAAGATGAATTTTTCATATTTGGTGCTTGAGGTCAAAGTTTTCAACCTTTTCTGAAACCAAATTCAGAATGTCTCTATTTCAAAGAATATAAAGAGGGCCACAAACTCAAATAATAACTATGTTACCTCAACTCTTTGAACTTTAGGAGTCATCTTCCACATGGGTTTCTCTCTGTCTCTTTATTAACAACTCTTATGCAATATTTTATTGTATTCTATTCCTTGGCAATTTTCAGGTATATACAAATTTTTTATATCTTGCTTTTTCTCTTCCTTTTCTTTATTCTCCTTCTTCCCCATTCTCACCTCCTGGAACCCAGCTTAAATGTTTCACAGAGTGACCCAAGTTAAAGCAACTCTGATGTACTCAGATTAGGCATAGAGATAAACGAAGTGGGGGAAGCTTTTACTCCCTATTCCCATTTGCCCTCTGTGCCCCAATCTCAAAAGGTACATTTATCCTAGAGATATGAGTGTGGGAAATGTATGGGTGTGGAAGAGACTTGGTGGGAAATGGCTGATTCATATGGCCTCACAAACATTGGAGAAATATGAAGCACCTTTGTGAGCAGCAGAGTATCCCACTGTCTGAACAATGACTGTGGCTTGATGAGCCCAAATGAAGTATAGGCAGCATTTAGAGGCTGATATTAGTTAGAATCCTTCTATCCTCCAATTAGGCTAGAGATCAAGGTGGTGGGGAGGGGTGGGTGGTTGGGTATGTGGGGAGATGGTATCAGAATAATGTTTCTGACATCTCCCTCTTTCCCGTTAAACATATTTTTCATTGAATAGCAGCCAAGATTTTAGGCCAAATGACTGGCATTGCTGGCTCCTCCTTCTTGTAGGAACTTTGGGATTCCTGTGACCTACATCAAAAGCATCATCCAAAGGAATGCTCCTTTATGTAATTAAAGTGGGTCTGATTTCCTTCTTCCAAGTTCTTCACTGTCTCTAAAGTAGTACATGGCCCTTCATACAAATGAGAGGGAGACTACACAGAGTTTTCTGAATATAACACCCTTACCTCTCATGGCAAAATACCCAAGCCCTTTAAGACAGAGATGCTTTAGGTAAACCTGTTATATCTAATGTCTCCTAAGACTCTCCCTGCACAGTTAGGGTAGGAAGGTCTTTCAAGTTTCATCCCTTCCCCACTCCCATATTGCAATATAAATATAACTGAACCATTTTATCAATACAATTGCTTCTTTTTCGGTTCTTGCACAGAGTCCATTTCTCCTCTGAAGCCTTTCATTGATAGCCCATTACTGAAAGCTTTCTGAAATGGAAGTGGGAGGAGATATGTGCAAAGCAAAAAGAAATGGGAAAATGTTAAACAAATTACTTTTAACTGTGAGATTTTCCTCCCTTTCTTCCCAGCATTATTTGCCTAGTCTATTGACATTTCAGACTAGAGGAAGATTATGCATAATTGTATCAACAGTTTCCTTCTCTCTCTGAGGGTTCAAGTGACAGAGGTTGTTAGCCTGAGAAATAAGATGTTTGCATTATTGATTTGGCCACACTGTTTTGGCTGAAATAGCAGTGAATATTCTTGGCTGATTTGCATGTGTCAGGTTGGCCTGCTTCTTGTCCATCAATTCTGGGGAGATTTTGTTGCTGCTGCATGTGTTAGACATCGTGTCTCAGGATGTTCTTTCAAACTGTCAGTCACCATACCTGCGGCTGCTTGCAAACCTTATCTCAACCGAGAAACTATCTGCTGCTTGTGTTGTGCCTGTGGCCACACATAGTTGTTGGGTGCTTTGGGCTATCTTTATCACAGATTCCCAATGTGGGGAGTTTCAGCTGTTTGTGCAGAGTGGAGGCTCACAAAGCTGAACAAATGACTTTACTATTTTCAATTTAGTTGTGCTACAGGGGCAGCCGGAGATGAAAACAAACCATATTGTGCCTTAACTACATTTCTGGCTTACTAAACAATACTGTGCCATCATGTTTTGCAAGCTTTGGTATATAAATGCAAATTTCTCAGCTGAACTGACAGATTTTGATCCAGTAGGTGCCAGATAGGACCCAGGAAATCTGTATTTTAAACAAACAGCTTGGTAATTCTGATTTAGATGAAACATGGGATATACTGCAAGAAACATAGCTATACAGAATTAAAAAGTTGAGTAGGGATTAAGAAATTAGGGTTCTGTCTTAGCATAATGACAAGTCAAAGACAATGTTGAGGGAAAATCTCAATACTTCTAATTTATAGCATACAGAGATTGTTAGCAACTTAAGGAAATGATTTATGTCTACTTTTTCTTTGGTAATGTACATTGGTTGATATACTTGGTAGATAAGCACTAAATAATAATTTAATACTCTTCATAACTAATGTAAAACATTTATTATCATTTATTGGGTATTTTTATTGATATGAAGTATAATAACCTAAAACCTGACCCCAAAATATTTGGGAATTTAGTAGCATTTCAAATTAGTTAAGATAAAAGAATTAATTCATTATTCTCTACATGGCGTTATAACAACTGCCTTGTCATTTAGATTTAAAAAGAAGCTGAATTTCTACTCCAGTCCTCACCCCCAAATAAATTACACATGTATTAAAGATCTAAACTGAAAATAAATAAAGCTATTGTATTCTAGAATAAAATACAGGTACTTCTTTTTAGTATTTTGATATTGTATAACACCAAAAAGTGTAAAAGTTAAAGGTAGACATACTTGACTCTATGAAGACTATTATGCGGTTAAAAAAAAAAAATCATAAAAGAGTCAAAAATCAAGTTTAAAATTAAATATAAAATTAACAAAAAGAAAACGATTTTTTAAACAATTAAGAACTTAATTCTTTAAAGCAGTTTTATTTTATTTTTTGATTTTTCAATTACAGTTGTCCCATTTTCCCCCACCCAGCCCACCCCTTCTCCCACAATCATCTCCCTCCCCGTTGTCCATGTCCATGAGTCATTTATACATGTTCCTTGACTAAACCCTTCCCTTACTTATCCCCCTTCTCTTCCTCCCCCTCCCCCCTATTGACTGTTATTCTGCTCCTTGTCCTATTTAGTTCGTTTGTTTATGTTGTTCTTTAGTTTCCTGTATTAGGTGATATCATATGGCATTTTTCTTTCATTGCCTGGCTTATTTCACTAAGCATAATTCTCTCTAGTTCCATCCATGTTGTCGCAAATGGCAGGAGTTCCTTCTTTCTCTCTGATGCATAGTATTCCATTGTGTAAATGTACCACAGTTCTTTGATCCACTCATCTACAGATGGGCACTTAGGCTGTTTCCAGCACTTAGCTATTGTAAACAGTGCTGCTATGAACATAGAGGTGCATAACTTCTTTTGAATTAGGGTTTTAGGATTTTTCAGGTATAATCCTAGCAATGGAATCGCTGGTTCAAAAGGTAGTTCCATTTTTACAAGAAAATAATTTTTAAATAGGCAATTCACAGAAAAATAACCCACAAGTGCCCTGTAATTTATGAAATGATGTTCAACCCTGCTCAAAATTATGTAAATAAAATACTATTTTTTCATCTATTTCACAGCATCAGTTTTGTGGAAGAGTGGAGAAGAGCACTTGAGCAGTCTCTATACAAGTTTAAAATAATCTTTGATCCAGCAGTTGCACTTCTAAAAATATATTTTAGAACTATAATTGTACATGTAATCAGAATAAGGATGATAATTATAGTATTTTTTGTAATATTAAAAAAATACTCAAAATGATGCAAATGATCATTAATAGAGGCTTGTTCAATAATTAATAATCCATAATACTTCATACTATTTTAAAAAGTCTCATTATTAGATCTGCATATTTGGATATGAAAAAAACACCAAGATACATTGTTAGTGTTAAAAAGAAAGAAGAAAGCAGGGCACTAATGTATGTATTGTTTCTCTCTGCATACAGAAAAACCTCAGAAAACGTGTGTATATACATAGAACATTTCTGGAAAGATTAAGAAATTACTAAAAATGAGTACCTTTGGGGATGGGAGCAAAAATTTTAGGGTATGAGGAAGACTTATTTTTCATGATATATACTCTTTTATTGCTTGAAGATTTAAAATTATGTAATGTATCATCGAAATTACTGAAGAAAAAGCTCCTTGAAAAAGCAAGAACTTTACATACCCCAGTTATTCTGATTGCAGCATAATTTTGTGACAACCACACTTCACTATTAGAAATATCAAATTATGTTTAATAAAACAAATCAAGTATGTGAAACATTTACAAAGGTGGTTATGTTTTATTTATTTTAAGTATATTTTATTGGTTATGCTATTACAATTGTTCGAATTTTTCCTCCTTTGCTCTTTTCCATCCAGTACCCCCACTTCCCTCCAACAATCCCCACTCCCTTAGTTCATGTCCATGGGTCATGAATATAAGTTCTTTGGCTACTCTGTTTCCTATACTATTCTTATCATCCCCTTATTTTGTGCTTCCCAATTATGCTTTTTAATCACTTTTTCCCCATTCTCTCCCTTCCCCTCCTCAGCTGATAACCCTCCAAATGATCTCCATATCTATGATTCTGTTTCTGTTCTGGTTGTTTGCTTAGTTTGTTTTGCTTTTTAGATTCAGTTGTTGATAGTTGTGAGTTTGTTGTCATTTTAATGTTCATAGTTTTGATCATCTTCTTTACTTAAATAAGACCCTTTAACATTTCATGTAATAATGGCTTGATGACGATGAATTTCTTGAACTAAACCTTGTCTGGGAAGCACTTTATCTACCCTTCAATTCTAAATGATAGCTTTGCTGTATAGAATAATCTTGGTTGTAGGTCCTTGCTTTTCACCACTTTGAATGCTTCTTGCTGATGCCTTCTTGCGCACCAAGTTTCTTTTGAGAAATCAGCTGATAATCTTATGGGAACTCTTTTATAGGTAACTCTCTGCCTTTCTCCTGCTGCTTTTAAGATTCTCTCTTTATCTTTAATATTTGGCATTTTAATTATGATGTGTCTTGGTGTGGTCCTCTTGGGGTCCAACTTGTTTGGGACTCTCTGTGCTTCCTGGACCTTTGTATCTACTTCCTTCACCAAACTAAGGAAGTTTCCTTTCATTATTTTTTAAAATAAATTTTCAGTTTTTTGGCCTTCCTTTTCTCCTTCTGGCATCTTTATGATTTGGATGTTGGCACTTTTGGAGATGTCCCAGAATCTCCTTATTGTCTCCTCATTTTTTTGAATTCTTGTTTCTTCTCTCTGTTCTAGTTGAATGTTTATTTCTTCCTTATGTTTCAAATTGTTTATTTGAATCCTGGCTTCTTTTCCTTCACTGTTGGTTCCCTGTAGATTTTTCTTTATTTCACTTAGTGTAACTTTCACTTCTCCCCTTACATTTCTGCCATACTCAATGAGCTCCCTGAGCATTCTACTCACCAGTGTTTTGAACTCTGTATCTTATAGGTTGACTATCTCTATTTCATTTACTTCTTTTTCTGGGGTTTGTTCTATTTTTTTCATTTGCACCATATTTCTTTGTCTCCTCAATTTTCCAGAGCCCTGTATTTGTTTCTGTGTATTAGGTAGAGCTGCTTTGACTCCCTGTCTTAGCACAACTGTTAAGTTGTATGGGGTGGAGCCTTAGGTATTTTCCAGGGCAGGGCAACCTGCTTTATCTCTTCATGGCTCTGTGTGGAGGGGAGGGGTTGGAGAGGGGACAATGATGCTGCCTTGCTCTGGAGGTTTGCCCAACACTCACCCCATTTCCAATCAGTTCACCCCCTTCCTGTATGCAACTGGTGCCCTTCTAACTGTTGTCCTGGTGGTGATTCCAAGGGGGCGGGGTTGCATATATTCTAATTTTGTGCAGACCCTTTAAACAGACTATCCTGAGAAACTGGCAGTTTCTTCCACCACCCTAACCCCCAATGGTTTTTATTGCCAGAAGTTACGGGGCTTTATCTTCCTAGGTTTGGAACCTTAGGCTGTCCACTCTGGCCTGGGACTGGGATTGCTTGCTCTGCTGCCATTGCCTGTCCATGTCTCTGCTCCCCCTACCCATCTGCATGAATGTGGCTTCTTTAAATCCTTGGTTGTCAGATTTCCATACAGTTTGATTTTCTGGCAGTTTGTTTTGAGATTAGTTGTAATTTAAGCTGAGTGTGTCTATCTATGCCCCTATCTTAGCCAGAAATTGATGGTTATGTTTTAAATGACAAAACTTCATTAAGACAAATTCACACAGTTGGTATAGCCTATATGTATTTCACTTCGTCATATTGCTATGCAAAGATGTTCCTGACATGCCCTCTTTAGCCTAATAGACTTTAAGGACTCTGCCTAGTAAAGGTGACTACTTGCCATGCCATCTCAGTGTCTTTAGCCAGTCTACCTTCTTGGTAACTGGCCCTCCAAATCTTAGCATCTGGGAGGTAACTGTAAATGAATGAATAGTGGTTTGGATCCCTTAACTTCCAGTTATTCACGAAAGGGGAAAATAAAGCTGTCAGAATCGGAAAAAAAACTAAAAAATACATGAAAGCGCCTACATAAAAATGTTGAAACTTAAAAACATTTTTTATTACCATACTTTTCACAATTATGATTATAAGTTATATTTCCCCAATTAATTAAAATTAATTTCCCCAAATATAATTATATGCCATTTTAGAGAGCATAGAGATGTATAATTTATACTATATTAACTGAAAGAAGTTTCTCCAAACCATAAGCACAAAGGCAGAATGTCCTCTAATAAATGTCTTCATCATTTTAAGGAGAATTTGGATGAGGATGGGGAGTTATGTATAATTTACTGATGTATACATAGGGTATGTTTTTCTATGCAAACACATGTTTAAGGAAGTGCACATTCACTTCTGAAGTAAGGAAATCCGGGGCCTGGGGAGAGGAAAGGTCATCTTTGGAAGGGACTGTTTTGACAACTCTTTTATATAATAATTTAGTTATTTTGTTAAATCATGTTTTTTAAAATATGAAAGCACTGTAGACATTAAAAATTTGGTAAAATATTCATATGAGACCCCTAATATGTCTAATTCTTATACAGAAACACATGAAATAAAAATAAAGCCCATTACTAAATCATAAACCAAATGAAAATGATTTAGCAAGAACACACAAGAAACAATGTTTCTTCTTAATCATCCAAATGAAAAAGAAAGAAATGATTGAAAGAAGGACAAATGGAGAGAGAGAATAGAATAAAGGAGAATGAAATGCTTTAATAGAAGGGAAGGAAGGAGAAGAAATTTTTCCATAAGACTTGAAATGTATCTTTCTCTTGAAACTATGATGGCACTAAGTTTCTAAAATAAGTCTGCTACTTTCAAAATATACTGTCACTCATTTGAGATTTAAATAATAGAAATTAATGAATAATAATGACATTGATAGCTACCAGGAAAAGGTGGATGGATAGTGTAGATACTGGGAGAAACCATTGGAAGGAGACAACGGAAATCTGAAAAAAGTGTGAGAATAGAAAGAAATCAATTTATCACAGATTATAAATCACAAAACAACCTTGCTTTCTTTAGTCAGTTTCTTTGTGTTAAATAAGAGTTGATTTTCTTAAAATATTCTCAGCTCTGTCTTGGGGAAGTTGCTGGTAGTAGGTATGCAAGCCAGTCCCTACAGAAATGACCCTGAGCAGAGTAGATGGAGATGGGAACATTTTTAGGATCATAATCTCTGTGGGGATAAAAGCAGCCCTAGCCACAGCCTGAGAAGCTGGGTAGGGATTTTCTTAAAATAATTTTTTATTATTAAATTATATTTTACACACAATATCATATTAGTTTCAGGTGTAAAACATAGTGATTAGACATTTATATAACTTATAAAGTGATCACCCTGATAAATCTAGTATCCATCTGACACCGTGTATAGTTATCACAATATTATTGACTATATTCCTTATGTTGTACATTTTACATCCCTGTGACTATTCCATAACTACCAATTTGTACTTATTAATCCCTTCCCTTTTTCATCCAGTCTCCCAAACCCCAAAATGTTCTATGTATCTATGAGTTTGTTTCTGTTTTGTTTGTTTGTTTTTTGTTTTGGGTTCCATATATAAGTGAAATTATATGATATTTGTCTTTCTCTATCTGACTTATTTCACTGAGTATAATAACCTCTTAGGTTCATCCATGATGTGCCCAACTGGTGAGTCACAACATGTGCATTTTCTGCTTAGAAAGAAACTGAGCTTTGCAATAGTGAAACAAAAGGGGGGGAAAAGGCACAAATGTTGAGACCCAACCAGTCGTTCTCAGAACTGTCTCATAACTTTTCCATTCATCCTTATTAAATCCTTATTAAATGTACATTTAATTTTAGAAAAGTCTAAACAGGCATGTATTTTATTTTTCTGTTTCCTACTGGAATAGTGTTGTATGCTTGGCAATGCTCTATATCTGTGATCTGCAATTTACAGCTCTTCTCCTGTTTTAAGTAAACATCAAGTACTTAGATAATTAAATGTCATACTCATAGGGTATTGTTTATAGGAAAGGGTCAACTTTCAGGATGTTGTGTGTAAGTCTTGATAAAATTACATAGAAAACGACAGCATGCTCTTGTTTCATAGGTTGACCTTAGGTTATCACCACCTGAAAATAGCTCAAAACTAAAAAATGACCTAAGGGTTGAAACAAGATAAGATCAAACTGATGTCATAGTAATTACCTGAAGTACCATTCAGTCATTAGATGGAATTTACAGTTGATCCCCAGGCTTAGATGCAGGTGGGAACATGCAGTTCTTAGTACTCTTCTTGTATAAAAGCAGCTGAGGGCTTCATTTAACTGCAGCTACTGAGAATTCACAAAACGAAGCTAAGACCACCTCTTTAGATCCACAGTCAACTGCCCTGAACACATCCTGCAAAAAGTCCAGAGGAAGGTAATATAAAAATAAGACAATTTGGGGATTGTAATTGAATGAGGAGTAAAACATTTGAGAATACAGGGGACTTGTGCATAAACCTTAGTAAAAAGAGGGATAGGTATTTACACATTGTCTTTTCAGCACTCATGATTGATTTGGGAGGAAGTCTGTAATACTGTGGTCTATGATCACAGCCTAAGATGTTACCTAACAGAAGCCAGAAACCAAATGTCTCTTGCTCAGATGCATGAATGCATGTCAGTATCTAAAAATTTTCCTCAAGAAATATTAGATGCTATTTGAAAGGCATTCTTTTGAGTGGCTTTCAAGGACCAGGAAGAGGGTGAGTAAAAATTGTGTAAATTGCTGATATTGTTTTTAGCATCAATTTTTAAGTGATGCATAACTGATAAAGTTACCCACTCATAAAGCATCTCTGCTGTTCAGCTGAATGACTGTAGTTCCTGATTCCTGATATTTTTTGAAGAGATGTTCTTGTCTAGACTTGAATAGTAACACTGATAACTCTTGAATACAGTAACACTGTTTCCATTTTCTTCTTTCATAAAATGCTGCAAAAATAAGAGTATTTCTCCAACTGTTAGTAATGACCTTGCAGTTCTAAGTCACTTGTCCAAGTCTAACTGGTTTGTTCCAAAGAGAGTTTCTGGAAACTTTTGTTAACCTTAGTTATATTTGCATCTGTGTTAGTTGAAATGGAAGTTGGTTGGAAAAATGAGACTAGAAAAAGTGCTGCTTTGTCTCTTCCTATTTGTGTTGAGAAACAGGGTTTGAGCACATGGAAAAAATTATGGGCTGACACTATGTGGGTCCCCTGGAATATAGAGGCTCCATTTCATCTTCACAGGAACATTTTTCCAAAACTCAGCAATCCTTTCCCTACTCAGAAGTAAGATATTTTTCATTAAAACAGAGGACTATTTTAAGTTTCTGAAGGTGTCTTTTAAATATTTATTTGACAACACCAATTCAGTTATTCAAAATAATTGTTACCCAAATTTCTTATAATACTTGCTGTAGTTTTAAATTATTTTTAAAAGTTAAAAATAACCACCACTTATGAAAGTTTATGTGTCTTCATTTTAACTTTAACTTTGGTTTTGATTTAAGGTTTTTTTTCAGTAATAGAGTTGTTAAAATTTTGAGTCATATTTCTTACCGTTTCTTACTGAAAATGGTAACAAGTGAACAATGTCAGCAAAGTAACTGATTATCTTCCAGAACAGATTCTCAGTTTCATTATACATTCCTTTGTAATGTGGGACTCAAATTTACATGAAAACTCAAAGTGAGAGCTGGGAAATAGAAATAGTAAAACTAGAAAGTGACATGTGTCTTGTTCAAAAGTAGATGATGATCATCTGCTTTCACAAAGAGAAACTGTGCAGGAATCAATTATCAGTTCTACTGAGAATAGCATGACCCATAGCACCAAACTCCCATTTTTATAGATTGTGAATCGTAGAGTAGTTTGCTATTAACTTATGATCCTTGCAAATTCTGGTTTTAGTGTGTAACATTTCAGCATTACCCATTGAAATGTTTCACAAAGTAATCCAGTAATCTTTGGTTCATCAGATTCAGAGATAACATTCTAGAAATACTCTAGCATCCTTAATACACTGGATTGAGTGAGGGGGTGGAGGAAGAGAGAAAGGGGGGAGAGAGAGAAAGGGAGAGCAAGAATGAGGAAGGGAAGGGGAGATGGAGGGAGGAGGAAAGAGAGGAGTAGGGAGAGATGCTTAAGTTAGACTGAGAATGAAATAAAGGGTAATATTAGAAATCAAGTTGGAAAAGATGATAGCAACAGCATGATCCATGTGTTAATCAATGTTCTGAAGAAGGCAATGGATTAACTGTGTTCTTTGAAGCTACAGAGTTAGTATAGGTAGAAGGGCTCCATCTTAAGAGGAGATCACTTTCCAAGTGACTTTGACAAATTCTTTTACTTCTCTAAATTGTAGCTTTCTAGTCTATGAAATAGATGCCATAATAATGCTTTCCTCATAGAAGTGTAAGAGAATCAAACAAGAGAATGTGTGTGAAAAACAATTGTTTTCCCCTGTCCTCTACTCCTTATTAATCAGACACTGGTTCTCATAACTCGATCAGTTACAAAACACCTCTTTCTTTATCCAAATGAAATGGTTTTCTTAAAATTGTTCTGAAGAAAGTGAAGTTGGATAAATATGGAAAATAAAAAACTGTATGAGCATGTTATATTTAAGCTGACATGTTTAATGTTGCTCTAAAATAAGATGTAATCATTTTATGTAGGGATATGGCATCTGAAAAAAATTATTTAAGAAGTTCATTATAAAATATAAAGATTTGGAGGCAGTATAGTGAAGTGTGATTCAGAGCTTAGAGTCTTAATGTGTAAAGAAACATTCTAAAATCTTGGCTCTGCCAGTGACAAATTTTGTGACTTTCTATAGGTTACCCTACCTCTAGAATTTATCTGCCAAAATTAGAATAATACCTCACAGGGTTGTTATGAGTTTTGAATATATTTGTGTGTTCAAGGTGCTTAAAACAATATGTAGCACACACAAATGTTCAATTAATAGTAGGTATTATTTTAAAGTATGCTATATATGTGTTATGTGCCATTGAGTCTACTCTGGCGATCCTATAAATGGGTGATGCCCACAATGTCCTGTCCTCAACAGCCCTGCTCAGCTGTGGTCGACTCATGCCTATGGCTTCTTTTTTTTTTTTTTTTTTTTTAAGATTTTATTTATTTATTTTTATAGGCAGAGGAAGGGAAGAAGAAAGAGAGGGAGAGAAACACCAATGTGTGGTTGCCTCTCACATGCACTCAACTGGGGACCTGGCCTGAAACCCAGGCATGTGCCCTGACTGGGAATATGAACTGATGATCCTTTGGTTCACAGGCTGGTGCTCAATTCACTGATCCACACCAGCCTGGGCACTTGAAGTCAGTTCATCTCTTATTTGAACTTCTTTTACCTCCTGCCTTCAATATTTTCTTCCTGCATTGTTGTCTTTTGCAAAGAACCCTGCCTTCTCATGATATGCCCGAAGTAGGACAGCTTCAGGTTTTTTTTTAATCGTTGACACTATTACAGATGTCTCCATTCCCCTCCTTCACATTTGCCTACTTCCACCCAGCCCCCACCCCCCTTCATCTGGCCATCACCACATGGACAACTTCAGTTTTGTCATTTTTGACTCCAGTGATATTTCAGGCTTAGTGTGCTCTAAGACCCACTTGTTCATCTTTCTGGCAGTATCTGTAGAGCTTTCCTTCCAAACAATATTTCAAATAAATTATTTTTTCTTATCAGCCTTCTTCACCATCCACCTTTTACATCTGTATATAGTAACTGGAAATATGAGGGTATGGATGATCTTAGCCTTGGTTTCTAATGACACATCTTTACTCTTGGTGATCTTTCCCAATTCTTCCATTGCTGCCCTCTGAGTCTCAGTCTTCTCTTGATTTCCTGGCAACAGTCTCCATTTGAAATGATGACTGAACAAAGATGAATAAAATCTTTAACAATTTCATTGTCTTTATTGTCTATGTTAAAGTTGTCTATTTCTTCTGTGGTCATGATTTTTGTTCTTGATGTTCAAATGCAGCCCTGCTTGGCACTTTCTTCTTTCACTTTTATCAGAAGTCACTTCAAATTATTGCTGCTTTCTGCCAGTAAGATGGTACATTTACATATCTTAAATTATTGATACTTCTTTCACCAATTTTTAAGGTATGTTATTATTATTACCAAATCCAGTATTGCAGATACTATGTAAAATGCTGTCTAATTTTTTTTCACATTTTGTTACATTTCCCCTAATAGATTAATTGAATATGTGTTATATAAATAACACCCCACAGAGGAAAAGTATCAAGAGAAAGTAGAGAAGCAAGATTGGGGTCTCATATTTCAGACCCTGGCAGAACAATTTTTTGTTATAAGAGAAACCAGTTGTTTCTGTTATCTGTTGCTATGTGACACACTACCCCAAAACTTAGTGGGTAAAACAAGTTTTTATTTCTCAAGATTTTGTAGGTGGACTAAACTCAACTGGGCATTTCTTAACATGAGTTTCTTAGGCATTTGTGATCAGATAGTGGCTGGGGCTGGAGTCATCTGAAGGTTCAACTGGACTGGTCATCCTGGATGACGTCTTCGCTTATTATTTCTGGGCCTCCTTCTTGCTTTCCATATAGAATCTCATTCTTCAGAGCCTCTCCATGTGGCTTGGCCCTCTTCTCCAATGGTGGTGGTCTCAGAGTAGTAGCACTTCTTACATGGTAACTGGCTTCTAAGAATCAGGAAGCAGAAACTGCCAGATCAGTGCAGGGATCCATTCACACCTGACCCAGTGTCATTCCTGCCACATTCCATTGGCCTAAGTAGGGCCCACCTACATCAAGTGAAGGTGCAAATATAGACATACCACTTGATGAGGAAGAGCAAGATCATACTGCAGAGGAAATATAGGCTGAGAGATATGTTTGTGACCATTTTTAGAAAGTACAACCTGCCATGGAATTGAAAACTTAGGGGTAATGAACAACAAGGAGGCTTCTCTTTGCAGCAACTCTGCTCTGTTTTTATCACACACACACACACACACACACACACACACACACAAAGTCCTTATAAAGTAACATTCCAGGGTTGAGAAATCTATAGACCTGGTTTGTCTAACCTATTGTTGAAAGACTTCAAGGAAAATTAAATATGTTTTCATGCTTTTAGTGTTTTTAAGTTTTGATATGTCAAAAGATTGCATGAAAATAGCTCAAATAAACACAACAAAACACAATGCACAAGAGAGTCTTATATTACTATAATAAATGCTCCACATAAAACTTTGCTGACTTAAAAACAAAGCTTTGCTGAACCTTGGATATTTTATGTTTTTGGCTGATAAATTGGTGCTATCCAATGTTTTATTCTTGATAAGCATTTATTACTGAAATAATGTACATTTTTAAAATTAGGTATTTTAAAACAACAAACATTTATATTTCTCATTTAAAACAATATTTCATTTTTCATAGAGTTTGCCTCATCAAAATTTCTTATTGATTTAGTGTATAGAAAAAATTTAAAAATGCTGATGTGCTAGGAAAGCCAGAAAGGTAATGGAAAAACCAAGACTTGCATTACATAATTATGTTAATATTGTGAAGTGTCTTTAAATAACAATTAAGGTAGAGATTATAGATGTTATTATAAGTCCCTTACATTTAGTTAATTAAGAAAAGAAACTTCTTGAAATGTGATTATTGTAAGAATGATCATAAAGAAATTAAAATCATTTTTATAATTCTATGAGCCTTTCAATTTTCTTCTAGATATGGCCTTCTCTTTTTATTTATTTTTTTAAATAAATATTTTAAGGTCATCTTTTGTCCTGCTTGTTTTTATGAAAACCCCTCTTTTTGAGTGCATACCTGTATAAGCTATGCTGTATATTTCCCTTGTCATGGGGTACCTTCTTCATCTGGAAAACAAGTTGGCACCCTTTAAAATTTTGTGAAGGCACAAAACACTATCAAGTAATTGATAAACAGAAACCCCATCCTAAATACTGCTGCTGAACTGTGTGATTTCATTTGGCCTTATTTTTCTCTGGATATTCAGGTACTTTGGGGACAAACTATTTGCCACCTCTTTTTCTGGAGCAATTAGGACTACTGAATATAAGGAACTCCTGCACAAATGTCAAAACAATAAAATATATTTTTGCTACTGTCATGTTTTTTATTGCATTTATTGGGGTGACATTGGTTAATAAAATTATATAGGTTTCAGGTATAATACATCATCTGTATATTGTATTGTCTGTTCACCAACCCAAGTCAAGTCTTCTTCCATCACCATGTATCCCCACTTTACCCTCTTTTACCTCTCTTCATCCCTTCTTTCTCTGGTAATTACTATATCATTGTCTGTGACTCTGAGTTTTTTTTTTTCTTCTTAATTCCCTCACCTTTCTACCCATGTCATGTTTCTTTTCCCATCAAGTACATGTTCTTTATTGTCATTAGTTTTTTCATCTCTGCATTTTCATGTGCCTAGCTTACCAAGGGTCTCAATATCTACAAATGCTTTTATTACAGCATCCATAACTTTAACTCAGAGTTATTTGCCTTGTATCTGGGTCAGGTAGCAGGAAATTTATTTATATTTATGCTACCTATACTTGGTACAGTGCCTGACATGTAGCAGGTACCTATTTAAAGTCTTCAAATCTTTCAAGTGTTAATTTGGACCTTAAATTTGGCACTTAACAGCCCTGAACTCCTGTTGAATTACTCAAGATTCATCCTTCTATAAGGAAAAGAAAACTAATTATCTATGTCAAGGAATGGGTGAGGGGATTTCAGATGAATTTGTGGGAGTGTTAATGAGCCTCTCCTTGTCCATCTTCCCTAGTCTCTCAGACATTCCTCATCACTACCTTCAGAAAAAACTATCAGCGAATATGTTAATGGGTCTCAAGATCACTCTACTGTCTGTGAGCAATGTTTGAATGTCTACTTGAAAAACTGGGAACCTGGAGGATTATTGAGATTATGGGCTGGAGCATGGGATTATGGAGACAATCACTGCTAGACCTGGGGTTCAGAACATGTTGCGTGCTATGAGAACAGGGTAAAAACCAACTTACTGCAACTAGGGTGCATGAGGAAAAAAAACTAGTAGCCACATCCACTGGAAGCTAAATTTTCTGACCACTGACTCCATATTCTTTAAGTTTGTGCACCCAGAGACAGCTGTGATTGCTTGGTGGGAAGTAGAGGTGAGCCGTCTCAGGGGCCTGCTATGTGGAAGGTGGTGGAATGGATTCCGAACATTCTACTTTCCCTTGTGAATTTCTATCCTCAAATCTTGTATCAAGGCTGAACTATTGCTATTTTCTCTGGGCCAGGCAAGATGCTAAAACTTGTAGTCCTATTCTCTGTTTAACAAACAATTAATGAAGACCTATCTCATGCCAGACAGTGTGCTGGGGATTAAAAGCTGTTCTTTCAAGGTTCCTTTTCATTAATTACCATTCTCTGAAGGCAGTCTACTTTTCCTCTCCTTGTTAGTTAGCTGGGTTAGATGAGCTAATGAGGTCAAGTCTTAGGTTAACCCTCTAGAAGTCAGTTAGATTTAATCTGTTTTGTTAACAAAGAATTATGCATTTTATCCTAGCCAGTCATCTCAAAAAATGTGTTATGAGTCAACAGGGCTTTCTGATGTGGAGAGTATAGATGAGTCACCTCATTTAGCACACCTGGAGAAAAACGAAAAACCTCACTCTTTGGCAGTGGGGAACAATGGCAGCATCTTTGTAAGTTAAGGGTAGGATGTCACATTTTACCAAATGCTTGTAGTTTTATATTTGTTTGTTTATTTATTTATTTATTTTTAGAGAGAAAGGAAGCAAGTGAGAAAGAGAGAGAGAGAGAAACACCAATGTGTGGTTGCCTCTTGCGTGGCCCCAACTGGGGACCTGGCCCACAACCTAGGCATGTGCCCTGACTGGGAATCAAACCTGCGACCCTTTGATTCACAGGCCAGCACTCAATCCACTGAGCCACACCAGCCAGGGTCAAATGCTTGTAATCTTCTTGGAATAATCTTATATGTGTGCATGTGTGTGGGTGTGAACAAAGTTGCAAAAAAAAAATGTATAGGGAAGTCTTGGATACCCTTTGGCCAGTTTTCTCAATAATAATACCTTGCATAACTATACACTACAATGAGAATGCCAGGCAATTGACATTGGTACAACCCACAGAACTTATTCAGATTTCACTAACATTGTGTGTGTGTGTGCATGTGTGTGTGTAGTTCTATGCAATTTCATCCCTGTGTAGATTAGTGTGACAACTATCACATCAAGATACAGAACTTTCATCACTCTAAGACCTCCTCATGCTAGCCCCTCAATTTCCTCCCAACACTAGCTACAAATAAGGACAGCAAGGCTTCTTAACAGGATGATATATTTAAAAAAGAAAATTTATTGTTGTTATCATTAAGCTCTATTCTACTGGTTGATGTGAGAAATGAGAAGATTCAACTTCCTACCTCTTTCCTAAAGACAAATAGTTTAATGAGCCTTCCCCCGCACCAGTGGAATTATCTTCTGGAGGGCAGGCCCCTTATAGTTCAGGCTCCCCCAGCTAGGTGAGTGTTCTAGGAACCCATCTGTATCAGTGCACAAGCTGGTGGTGTTGTGAGAGGCAGCCTTAGTCTTCAATAAAAATTTTTGAAAGACTCTTTGCATCTGCCACACCATGCTGAGGTTAAGGGTTCAGCAGTTTTTGACCGCATGCCCCACCCTCCCCATTCACCCAATTTCTCCCTCAGCAGCTTTTTTTCCCCAATGAAAAAAGTCCTCAAAGGGAAGTATTTTGTTGATGTGGAAGAGGTGAAACAAAAAATGGTAGAAGCACTAAAAGGCATCAAAATCAATGAGTTCAAAAACTGTTGTGAGCAGTGGAAAAAACATCTCAATAGGTGTTACTCAAATGGGGAGTACTTTGAAGGTGACTGAAGTTTAAACATGTAAGAATAAATACACACTTTTTTTATAAATAAAATCCAGGTTTTTTTGGTCCCCCCGTGTATACTTGGCTTTAGAGTGTGTTGGGAGCTGTAAGCAGATGGATCAAGACAATGACGATTATCATTATAAGTAATGTTAACCACTGGTGGTTGTTATGACTGGTAAGTCAATTTTAGAGTAACTTTTATTTTCCCATTCTATTTTGCAGAAGAGCCATGGACTACTACAGAAAACATGCCATTGTCATTCTGGCCACATTGTTTGTGTTTCTGCATATTCTCCATTCCTTTCCTGATGGAGAGTTTACAGTACAAGGTGTGTGACCAAACTTGGGTTTACAGTTATAAGAAAAACACACCTTTCAAGATGTACATCAATAACTCCATTAATTATATTATATATCTACCTCCTTTTTAAATGTGGTTAATACTTGCTGCTGGATACTTATCTAGGCACTTGCAGACTGTGAACATAAAATTAAATTAAATTCCAAAAATGTACAATGAAAATGATATCTTACATTTCTATTTAAATAGAAGCTTTACATTTTCACATGAAATAGATTTCTGATAATTCTTTATCTGAGTTTTACAAGCATTTCCTTATTCAGTTCAGTTCAGTTTTTTCTTTACATTTCTCCCAGAATATTTGAGAGGATTTTAACATTGCCTTTGCAGATAAATTTTCACATCAGTTAATGAGTGAGAAAAACAAAACCATTTTTAATACACTAAATTATTTTGCTGTATTGTTTGAACAATTTCATAGAGTAGCTGATATAATTCCATCTATGAAAGTGTGAACTATTATTGGTTATGCTTTTTCTCTAGACAAGTGTTAATATTTTAATCCCAGGTCCCACATGCAAATGCTCCCTCTAATATCAGGCTTTCTGTTCTCATCAAGCTTTCTTAAGTCTGACATATTTTTCTCTGTCAATATTTGGAGTTTCTATGGGAATAGCAATAGCAGATTTTAAAGGGAAAATTATTTTGCCTTTGGGCAAGATTCTCCTTTCAGATGAACATGATGCTTTTATCTGTCAAGTTGTGGCATACTATTAATATTGGAAAAGAGAAATCATACTTGGAGAGAGAGACTACTACTATTGAGATTTTCCATGTATATTTGTAAAAACATTTTAAGATAAATATATTCAAAAGGTATTTATTTATATTATTTCCAATGGAAAAAATTATATACTACCCCATAATAAAGAAATATTTATAGTTTCTTTTTGAATAATCTTTGGACTAGTTTATTCTTTGCCTTTTTTGGTGTGTGATAGTTTGTCCAGAATGCAAGCTGAAGGAAAACATATACTTCTCCAAGCTGGGTGCCCCAATTTATCAATGCATGGGCTGCTGCTTCTCCAGAGCATATCCCACTCCAGCAAGGTCCAAGAAGACAATGTTGGTTCCAAAGAACATCACCTCAGAAGCCACATGCTGTGTGGCCAAAACATTCACCAAGGTAAGAACTTAAAGAGCCCCAGAAGCTTTCTAACAGTCCAACCAGAGAACCCTAGAGTACATGCATGGGGTTTAATGTCAGAGGCTCTAATGACTTATCCTTGTTGGGCATTTGAATAGGGAAGAGTTATATTTGTTCCCTTTAATCAAAAGAGCCAGCAACCTTGCGGGTACAGGTTGGTTTTATTTAGAATGAAGAGAATAGGAGCAGAGGTGATGAGAAACAGGTTGGGAGAGAGTATAGAAGGCATGCTTACACAATGCACATCTCACTTTTTAGAGTGAAAATATGAGAAAGGGAGAAAATGCAAAGAGAGCAAGCACCTATTTAGGTCAGCTGGGTACAGATAATTTTATTTAATGATTTTCAATTTTGGCTACTATCTATCTATCACCAATCGATCTATCTAATTATCTATCTTTTTTTCCTTCCCCTTTAGGCCAGAGTCATGGGAAATGTCAAAGTCGAGAACCACACAGCATGCCACTGCAGTACTTGTTATTATCACAAATCATAAATATTTTGCAAAATGTTGTGTTGGTGATTGCTGAGTTCCTGGAATGGAAAATTAATTTGTTCAGTATTTATGGCCTTGTGAGATAAAATCCTTCTTTTCCTTACCATACATTCTGCAGCATTATTGCTTTTCTGTATCTTACAATATAATCAGCAGTTAGTTCTTTTCACTTGGAATGAAATACAGCATTTGGCGTGACTATAAAAGGATGGTACTGCTGGAAATAAAGTCTTTTAAATCATCATTCTATCACTGAATTTTAATTTTTTTTCTTCAAAGTTTAAAGCCAGTTGATTTTGATAAAATTAATTGAAGGGAGAGAACCCATGAGCGAGCTGGAGCCACATGCACTGAGTGACCTGACCCTGGAGAACCTTGTTTGTACCGAGCCTTCCAGAGCAACTTGTGAATCCTTCAGCTAGTGGACTAGTTATAAGACATTCTATTGGCGTAAGGGAAGAAAATAAAACTTAAACTAGTATTTTAAATCATTTTCATATCATCCCTTTAGATGGTTGATGAGTTCTTTAACAGTACAGTTACATTAGTGTGGTAATGCATATATAAAATTTATAAATAAATAATTATGCATACTTGGAGATGTACCAACTTTTTACTGGTAGAAGTTTTCAATCAGAAAGAAAAAAAACAAAACAAAACAAACAAACAAACAAAAAAAACATAAAGAACACTGCCCTAGGGTTTGGGAGAGACAAAATCATTCCCAGCCTGAAGTTTCTATCCACTTGGCTTATGTCTAGAAAAATAAAAATGAAAATAAATAAAATAAAATACTAAAAATAAAAAAATAAAAAAGCATTTTATTAGTCTCTGGTTGCCAGGTTGTAACCAAATGGGGTGTCTCAGGAAAGGATATCACTGTCCTGAACTAAAAGCAAGCACTGCTCTGAAATTCCAGAAGCATCAGCCCTTACATTCCATGTTCAGGTCTGAATGGGAAAGAATGAACAAAGTATTCACTGAGTGTTCACTGTGGGCTACCTAGATGGAGTATGAGACACTTTCACTTAGTTCTATCTAAATGCTTAAGAGCTTCCATGCTTCAAAGTCAAATTTATTGAGCATTTATATTTAAAAACAGAGATTGTCCTTATTTTGAGGACCATGGTTTTTGCTCATTAAATCATATTGGCTATGGTAGAGATCAAAGCCACCCAAGAGTTCTACTTCTAAAGGAGCCTGAAATTAAGAGGAAAAGAAAATCACACTAGTTACAGATAAGATTTAAAAAAAAAAATGTCAGTCACCACCAATTAGTCAAGATTCCATTTCTGAGTGAAAAGCCCCTCTTTAAAAGGTTGGTAAACATACCAGTTGTCAGGGTAAAAAGTTAAAATGAGTGCATGTACTTTTTTAGACACACTGAAATGTAAATAAACATATTACTTTACTTGTTAATTCATTTGTTTATTATATTTATTTAATGCCTAGTAAGTGCTGGCAGATTGTTAGATCATGGGGATTCAGACATCAGTATTCTCTGGAAGATAAGATTGAGAAAATAAAATGCAGCTTACTTTGAAAGAATAATGGTGCTAATCAAAGGTTCATTCAGATATTTAACAGATGTTCATTGAGAATCCACTATGTGTCAGGTCTTGAGAGTTTATTTGGATGATTCAGCAGCAGGAGAAGAAATCTACTGACACACTTTTTGACTGGAGTGTCCTTGTCCATCTGAGATCATCCCATTTAACAGAAGGGATGAAAAGAGTAATGGGAGAGGAAGAGGACATCCTCATGGTCACTCAGATCAGGCAAATCAACTCTGATGAGCACTATGGTAAAATGTCTTGGTCATAGTTACCTCCCATCTGACCATGTGCCTGGCATGGTGCTGGTCCTGGGAAGGCCAAGATGAATAACATAGGCCCTGCTGTGAAGCAATTCACAGTCCAGTGGGGGAGATAGACATAAACAATGAATTGTACTCTAGTGAGATATCTGCTATGGGAGAGGTGTGGACTTCGGTGGCTTAAAGGAAGAGATGGTTAACTCTGTCTGGTGTGGTTCTTCATAGAGAGCTTCATAGGGTAGGTGATACCAGAGTTTAGTTTAGAAGATAAATAGATGGAGGAGGGGTTTAATTCTAGTTTGAGGAAACAGCGCAGGTAAATGTCCTGAGATGAGAATGGGTATGATAGTCACAGAATAACATTAAGTCCAGTGTAAATAGACTGCAGGTAGCTGGTTGGAAGGTTGGAGCTGTACAGACAAACAGACAACCTGTCAAGAAGATCCTTGTAATAACATGAAAAACAGATGTGCATTTTAGCTAGGCCCCTAGCTTCTCAAATTAGAGGGCCTGAGGGTTTCTGAAAGCCATGGGATAAATATGTACCTTCTTGCAGAATCAATCTTGCTTGAAGATTGGGGAAAATATTATTTTAATTTTAAAACAAAAACTAATATAGTATAAAATAGAATGCAAAATAGCAAAAATGGGATTAAAATGTTGACTTAAAAAGAAACTTCATGTTGTAAATAAGGCCTTCTGCATCTTGTTCTCTGACTTTCCCAAATCTCCTGGGAACTTTTTCACTCTTCTTACATTAGGAGTACTTAGGTGGAGGAGTTTGAGAAGTCCTATTAAAGGAACAATACGCTCAGCTTTGCACTTTAGAAAAATCACCTTGGCAGCAAGTAGAGGGTGACTTGAGTAGGTGAGATTGTGGACATAAGATCATGAACCAGGGCTTTTGCAAGAGAAGGTAAATGGACTATTGGCAGTGAGGGTGGGAGTAAGAGGAAGGGATGGATTTGAAGGGAGTTAAGAGCAAATGAAGAGATGATTGTGAGTGTGGATCCTGGTTTTGGGGTGACTGGCGAAAGACTGTGCCAATAACTGAAAAGTGGAAAAGTTTGGCATGGCTGCAGGAGGGGACCACCGGAGTAGAGGTTCTGAGGAGCAGTTGAGCCTGTCTGACAGGCAGCATGTTCAGTGGTGCAGAGCTCAGGCAAGGACTCCAACCTGAAGGTGTGGGCTTCAGGAGCACCAATGGTATGCGGTATCAAAACCACAGGACTGGCCAGGATTACTTAGGAGTGTTGTGAGGGCATGAGGAAGGGGAGATGCTGACTCATCAAAGGTGGATCTGGACCAGCCTGGCTGAGAAAATGGGAGAGTCAATTAGAAGGCTCTGATAGGAGCCCTCTCTAGAAAAAAAAAAAAAAGATTATAATCTCAAATACATAAGCAGTGAATAGAAAGAGAGGCAAGCAAGGAGGCTGGAAATTTTGCTTCAAGCCTATCTGTGAAAAATGCCTAAAAGCATTAATAGAGGTAGAGTAAATATATGTTTGAGGGGTGTTTCTTTAAAAAAATAAAAAAAAGTTCTACCATTACATCAGCTAGAAAACTGCCTGAAATTTTCCGGTTTGAGATTCCTTTGTTATGGCTAAAACACAGTATTTCAGGCACCTTCCTTTTAAATAACAACACATCTGACTGAGGCAACACACTTGGCCATTGATACCACAAGGTACATTAACAGACCATCAGATCTGTCTGCACTGGGTGCCTTGGATGCTGGTTACCGGAGACAGAGGGTAGAACAGAAGCAATACTTCTGTCACTTCATAGTTGTGCAAAGAATTGACCATGAGAAGAAACTCTTAAGTAATTACAGGGATGTCACTGATGACTAGGGCTCAAGGAGGTCAATGAAACAGGATGGTTCCTGTGCCTGTCTCCTGGGAGTGAGAGGAAAGGGCAGGAAGAGATGAGAGAGAGAGATTGAGGAATGGGAAGAGAAAGAATGAGGAGGGTATAAAAAGGAGGGGGAGGAAAATGTGCAAGAAGGAAGATAGAGAAGCTAGAAGGGCTGCTGGAGGAGTCTGTAACCTCAGAGGAGGCTGAACTGGACTAAAGCAGAAGAAAAGGCCACGACTCTCCTCACTTCCACCTCCCTGACCCTACTTCTGTCAGAATCTAAGCAATCACCTATATAGTCAGGACCTCTAGCCTTTAAAGGAGCTTTTGTGTGGATGGAAAAAGAGGCCCTCTCTGGGCAGGCAGAGCACCGAGAGTAAATGCTTCATAATTAGATGGCACAGACAAATGGGTATGAGTCAGTCCTTACTCCTTCGCTGAGTGCCTTTGTGTAATACCCATACTGCCCATAATCTCATCATCCTAAGACCATTGTTACATTTTGGAGAGATCATGTCTTAAACTGGCAAGAATTTTAGCTGATGTTGAAGATTCCAAATATTGGTGTCTTAATTATCCTTGTGCTGCTGGGAGGCTTCTGGAGAAAATGTCACCCAAACAGTTTTGTGTTGCTTTTGCCATCTGTGGGAAAACTAGAAGAGCTGCCCATAATCTGGTCCAACAGGAAGGTAAAACCAAAGAATCCATGTGTAAATGACCATGAGGCTGACATGAAGAAGTTGGTTAGGACCACAAACCTCAAGAAATCCAGAGAGGTTTGCTTATTTGACAAAGAAAAAAAAAAAAAAAAGAAAAAGAAAGAAAGAAAAGAAAAGATTGATGCCAAAACAACCTGACATGAGTACAGCACTTTTACTTTCTCAGAACTTTCTGTGCCTAATGTATCATGAATCTCAATCAGCCCCTTGTGGCCACAAGTCAGGGCAGGTGGCACCATTTCCACTTGACAATTGAATAAGTGGAGGAACAAAATCCTTTGGTTGTACAGGGACGGAGACAGCATGGAACCCTGGGTCTTCCCTATCTCCAACTTTGTGCTGCTTCTTTCACATTCCATTTTTTTTCAAGGAATGAGGTTTTTGGTTTACCTATAAAGAACTTATTTCTTCCTGCATACTGAATAAGAGAGCTCTCTTGGAGATCAGACCAGGGTGAGAAGCCAGCATATTGAAATAAATGAAGTCTGAACTTGAATTGTCCACTAATGTTTGTCTGGCAGCTTGGACTTCAGCTTTACATTTTTAGATCTTCTTGATTCAGTCAACAACTCCTTCAGACACTTTCTTCTTTTTTTTCTTTTTTGTTGATATTTTTATTTTTTTTATTTTTAAGTATATTTTATTATATTGTTACATTAGCTTCAGTTTTTCCCCCTTTGCTCCCCTCTGCCCAGTACCCCTTCCCTTCAGAAATTCCACCCCCCTTAGTTCATGTCCATGGGCTATGTATATAAGTTCTTTGGCTTCACCATTTTCTATATTATTCTTAACATCCTCCTATTTTGTACCAACCAATTATGCTTCTTAGTCCCTGCACCATTTCCCCATTTCTCTCCCTCCCCCTCCCCCTCCCAGCTGATAACCCTCCAAATGATCCCCATAGCTATGATTCTTTTCCTATTCTGGTTTGCTTAGTTGGATTTTGTTTTTATTTTTTAGATTCAGTTGTTGATAGTTGTGAGTTTGTTGTCATTTTAGTGTTCATAGTTTTGATCTTCTTTTCCTTAAGTAAGTTCCTTTGACACTTCATATAATAATGGCTTGGTGATGATGAACTCCTTTAGCTTCACTGTGTCTGGGAAGCACTTCATCTGCCCTTCCATTGCAAATGATAGCTTTGCTGGATAGAGTAATCTTGGTTGTAGTTTACTTTTCATCATATTGAATATTGTTTGCCAGTTCCCTTCTGCCTGCAAAATGTCCTCTGAGAAATCAGCTGATAGTCCTATATGCACCCCCCTGTAGGCAACTCTCCACCTCTCTCTTGCTGCCCACAGGACTCTGTCTTTAGTTTTCACCTTTGGCATCTCAGTCACGATGAGTCCTGGTGTGGTCTTCTCTGGGTCCAGCTAGCCTGGGATCCTCTGTGCTTCCCGGACCTGTATGTCCATCTCCTTCGCAAAATTTGGAAAGTTTTCCTCAGTTTTTTCAATTCTTGCTTTCTCATGCTGCACTGGTTGACTGTTTTTTAATTCCTTATATTCCAAATCATTGACTTGAACCCTGGTTTTCTTCCCTTCACCATTGGTTTTGTGTGGATTTTCCTTCGTTTCACTTAACATAGTCTTCACTTCTTCTCTTTTGCGTTTGCCATACTCAGGTATATCTGTCAAGCCTGTGAGCATCTTCATCACCAGTGTTTTGAATTCTGGGTCTGTTAGGTTGTCCATCTCCTCATCTGTTAGGTTGGCTATCTCCTTGTCACATAGTTCTCCCACTGGAACCTTGATCCATTTCCCCTTTTGGGCCATACTTCTCTGTCTCCTCATTCTGGCAGGCTCCTCTGTTTGTTTGCCTCCATGTCCCAGGTAGAGCTGTCACTCCTGTTATGCTGTAAGGGGTGGAGCCTTAGGGATTCGTCAGTGCAGGGGGACCTGTTTCACCATGTTGTGGCGCTGTATGTGGGGGAGGGGTCCGAGAGAGAACAATGCCACCTGCCCAGCACTCGCCCCTTTTCCAGGCACCTCTCCCAGTTCTGGACCTGACTGGTGCCCTGGCCGTCGTTCCCAGGGTGGGTGAGTCTGCAGATGTTCTAGGACCATGGGGACCTCTTAAACAAGCAGACTCTCCTGATACCCGCAGTTTCTGCCTCCACCCCAACCCCCACTGGTCTGCACAGTCAGAAGCAGTGAGGCTTGATTTTCCCCGGTGCTGTGGGCTGTGAGGTCCAATGAGGAGCAGGGAATGCTCCCCAGGTGTCCCTCCTGACTTTTTAAAATGGGTGACTGTGCTTTCTGCTGCCTGCCGCTGCCACCGCCGCCGCAGCTGCTGCCACCACCACACTGCATCCTCTCTGCCCCAGCTCTGCCCCTCCTACCTGTTCGGATGAGTATTTCTTCTTTATATCTTTGTTTGATGGACTTTCATGCAGTTTGATTTTTCTGGAACTTATGGTTGTTTCTAGATTTGAGGTAGTTGTATTCCTTCTTAGTTGTGGAGGGAGACACAGCGTGTCTGTCTATGCCTCCATCTTGGCAGGAAGTCCCACTTTCTTCTTGAACTTAATTAGGAAAAACACAAAGAGATTTCTCTGTTCTGAAAACCAAGTAGGATTTTCATATTTTCCTATTCCAAACTGCATAGCATATGGAATTATAAATATTAAATACTATTTTTACAAAGAACTGAAACTGGATTTGAGTTTCCTTGGAGCAAAGAGAGAAGTTAATTATTGCATCAAACTTCAAAATGAGAGACATAAAAAGAAAATAACTGTTGGATGTTATTTAATGAATTCTGCTTCTGAACCCCAGAAAAGCAATGCTTTGAGAAAGTACTTTCCTACTGAACCTGACTTTCAGGTCTCACTTGTCTGAAGGACCTGAAAGCTCAGGTTTTGGGAAGAGAGTGTAGGAAATAGGGATCAGGGCAAAGTCTCTGAAGAAGAAGCTTGGCACATAATTGAACACTTGTAAGAATGTTTCCCACAAAGACATTCTGTTGTTTTAAAGCCATTTCCAGTAATGGACTATGTGTAGAAAGCCCAAAAAACTGCATTAATTTTCTCCAAATGCTCTGATCAAACAGTGTGTTTGAATTATAGTCACTCAATTGCAAATTGTCTTTGAACAGTAATTGATTCTCAACTAAGTTGACAGTAAGAAGAATTTTAGCATGTGCAAATTTCCTTCTACACATCCTTTTCTCAATGGCAATTCATGTTGGGGAGAATTAGAAAAAGCCAGTATTAGGGCCTTGTCTGGGAAATGGAGGGGAACTGGGAGGCAGAGCAGAAGTAGCGGTTTGCCCAAGATGGCTTCAGACCCATAAAGGAAGAGAGAGGAAGAAAGAAAACCCGGGTTTGACCTAGAAATGCACTGCAGCTCTGAGAAGTGAAGGAAGTGGGATGGATGTGTGTATAAGGGGCGGCTAGCAGATACTTGGGTTGAAGTTATGGTGGGAGGAACTAAAGCCTTAACCTTGGGGATTAGGGAGAGAATCTAGTAACTACCTAAATTATGGTTATTCTAGTGACTGTATGTCTCTGGTACCACTCTGATGTGGAAGAGAATTATAACATAAGAAATATAGGTACCATTTTTATGGGCAGTGTGGGCTCTGAGGTGCACCGTGTGGTTCCTGAGGCTCAGGATACCAGTGCTCACCATGGCACTGTGAAGCTTGAGTATGGTCAGAGAGAGGTTCTCCTGAATGCCAAATTCTCCATTCCATTAGCCAGCTGCAGAGGCACTACTGCTTCTAGTGGACAGTGGCACATGGAACTTTCAGAAGAGTTAGTGAATGATGTTGGGGAGCATGTGTGATTTTCCAGGGGCTGGTACGATGGGTCTACCTGACTGAGTACATTTGTCTTCATGTTGATGGGATCCTTGCATTCATTTATTCTGATGTGCCCTTTTAGTGGCATCAAACTAGCTGCAGGTGACAACTCTAATGCATGGGTCTTCAGCAAATTACAGCTTTGACATCACTTAGAAACTTTGATAAGCTAAAGTTGAAGCTCAAAATCCATTCACTTTATTATATAAATTTCAACATGACATTTATCAATGAAATAAAAGAAAAAGCCATTAGTTCATTTAAATGTAATTCAAACTATTATAAAGTTTGAATGCTTGTGAAATAATTGTTAAAAAAAGATTTTTTTTACCTACATGTACAAAATATTTTCTTTTGTTGTTGGTAGTGACTATCAAGGATTTGAAGAGACTATCATTAAAAAGTCTTGATGATGAATTTCATGTTGCAATTTCCATCATAAAACTTGACAAAAAAGTTAAATCTATCATTGAAATATTGGAAAATATTTTATTTGAAAGTTTTACATAAATCTGATGCTTTGTATTTTTCTCATAATTATTCTTCTATTTTAAACCAAGCCTCATAAAGACATCCCCAAATACCCTCTAGTTCACTCCAATTTTTCTCTGTGTACTATGACAGGAAAGATTGGGAAACAGTGAGAGAACTAGATTTTTAAAAAACGTTTGGTTGCCATCTATAACAAAGCACAGCATACACAAAAGTCTCTACTGAACATTCAGGAAAGAAAAAACCTAAAAAATGCTTAGCAAGCTAAGAGTGGAAAATAGAATTAATTATATAGTAACCTGTTATTACTAGTTTAAGATGTGTAAAATGCCATTAACATTACTTTAATTTTGTTTCCTGTCTTCATTATTTTACATCGTGAACACACAAATATTTACAAATACTTATAAATGCTTTCCATCGTTGATTCTGCCAAGTCCATTTTCTCTCCCGTAGTTGGGAGATAGACCATTAAATATTTTTTTTTATATCTATGTGCTCATTTACTCATGTGTCTCTAACATGAATCTGAGAGCTGAATTTGGGTAGAATGGTAAAAGTGATTTGC
Organism: Furipterus horrens; assembly: GCF_987537825.1. Taxonomy (NCBI): domain Eukaryota; kingdom Metazoa; phylum Chordata; class Mammalia; order Chiroptera; family Furipteridae; genus Furipterus; species Furipterus horrens. The sequence continues at coordinate 131,116,644 of NW_028327176.1, read as the reverse complement.
TATTTAGGTTTCATATAGTTCTGCTCCTTGTTTACTGTAGAGGAATATTAAAATAAGGCTAGTGACTCCTGACCTTTGAAAGAAATAATTTTCCTCCACCTGTCTATGTACTGTTTGCTGGTGATTTACATGAGGGGGGTTGAACCTGGACCCTTTGCTACCTTAACTGGTCCTCCGTACTACCTCATGGGCATGAAGGGAAGAAGACAAAAGGAAGGCAAAGGAGTGGTTGATTGAGAGGGAAGTTGAGCAGTGCTTTTACTGGGCACTTTATGGACTTCTTTCTCAAAAAGTTCTACTCTATGTAAGTAGAATTTCAGCATGTACAAATTTCCCCCAGTATGATGTGCTTTGAAGAAATTCAGTTATCACTTCTATAACTTTCCTATGGATGCCAGCCAGTTGCATCAAAATTTGAAGTTTTTAGGCTCTTTTATTCCAGATATCAGAACCTCAGTAAATTTTTGATTATAGTTTAGAATAGAAATACTGTACTTTTACCATTTAGGATGACCAATTACAACACAAAAATGGGGACCAGCAATTTGTGGTGAAAGTTGGGGCTGAAGGAGATCTTCCTAAAAGCAGATGCTGACCCCATAACAGGTATATTAAAGTCTCTGAGATTCTCCTGGTTCCCCAGACAGACCCAATGCAGCCCCAGGAGTCCCCTTTGCTTGTTCTTTCACTAGCCCTCATACCCACTTGTAAGCTGGCATTGGGTAATTTAAAATCATAATGTCTAATTTATGGCAGCCTTTGATGTTACCCCAGGTTCCCAATCAGTCTGTTTCAAGGTTTGAGAGGGAAATGGGTGAGTAGTTTTATTGGAATAGAGCATTGCAGTGTAATATTTCCACAGGGCTGGTTTTATTTTAAAAGCTTAAATCAAGTCTCTAAATGAGACTTGAAAAGAACACGAACCAACCTAAAAGAACTTCCAATGGATGGCCCAAGCTCTAACAATTTGAGGAACAAGGTAAATAACAGTAATAATTGGAGTATTACCCATAAAATAAATATCTGTGAATCTATACTGATGTAAATGCTTAACTATATATAAAAATAAGAAAAAGAGACAGCTCTTTCTTACAGAAAAATTCCAATTAATAAATGTGGGGGACTTCTGGCCAAGATGAAGGTATAGGTAGACACGCTGCATATCCCTTCACAACTAAGAAGGAACACATCTACCTCAAAACTATAAAAAGCAACCAGAAGCTCCAGAAAGCCAAACTGAAGGGAAGTCCAACAAAGAAATAAAAAAGAAATACTCATCCAGACAGGTGGGAGAGGTGGAGCTGGGGCAGTGAGGATGCAGTGTGGTGGTGGCGGCAGTGCAGTGGCTTGTGCCGACCAGTGGAAAGTGCAGTTAAAATTATAAAAGTCAGGAGGGAAACCTGGGAAATGATCCCAGCCCCAGACTGGACCACGAAGCTCACAGTTCCAGTGCTGGTGGAAAATAAAACCGCATTGCTCCTGACTGTGAAAACCAGTAGGGGCTTGGGTGGTGGAGGAAACTGCCCATCTCTCAGCAGAGTCTGCTTCTTTAGATCCAGGAAGTGGGAGAAGTGCCTGGAAAAGGGGCAAGTGCTGAGGAAGCGACATTGTTCCCTCTCAGGACCATCTCCCACATACAGTGCCGCAATGAGGTGAAACAGGTCACCCCCACTGATGAATACCTAAGGATCCACCCCTTACAACACAACAGGTGAGGCAGCTCTGCCTAAGACACAGAGGCAAGCACAGAAGGATGTCAAGTTGAGGAGACAAAGAAGTATGGCCCAAAGAAGAAAGCAGATTAAGGTTCCAGTGGGAGAGCTGAGCGATAAGGAGATAGTGAACCTAACAGATGAAGAGTTCAAATCACTGGTGATAATCATGGTCACAGACTTGACAGGCAAGATTTAGTACAACAAAAGCATAAGGGAAGAAATGAAGGCTAAGCTAAGAGAAACAAAGGGAAATCCACACAAAACTAGTAGTGAAGGGAAGGAAACCAGGGTTCAAATCAATGATTTGGAACATAAAGAAGAAATAAATGGTCAGCCTGTACAGAAGGAGGAAACAAGAACTGGAAAAAATGAGGAGAGGCTTAGGTACCACTGGGACAAGTTTAAATGTGCCAACATCTGAATCATAGGAGTACCAGAAGGAGAAGAGGAAAGCAAGAAATTGAAAAAAATATGAGAAAAATAATGAAGGAAAACTTCCCTAAATTGGTGAAGGAAATAGACATACAAGTCCAGGAAGCACAGAGAGTCCCAAACAAGCTAGACCCAAAGAGGACCACACCAAGACACATCATAATTAAAGGGACAAAGGTTAAAGATAAAGAGAGAATCTTAAAAGCAGCAGGAGAAAGGCAGAGAGCTACCTGTAAAAAAGTTCCCATAAGATTATCAGCTGATTTCTCAAAAGAAACTTTGCAGGTAAGAAGGGACTGGCAAGAAATATTCAAAGTGATGAAAAGCAAGGACCTATAATCAAGATTACTCTATCCAGCAAAGCTATTATTTAGAATGGAAGGACAGATAAAGTATTTCCCAGACAAGGTAAAGCTAAAGGAGTTAATCATCACCGAGCCATTATTATATGAAATGTTAAAAGGACCGATTGATTTAAGAAAAAGAAGATAAAAACTATAAACATTAAAATGACAACAAACTCACAACTATCAATAACAGAATCTAAAAAAATAAAAACAAGAACAAACTAAGCAAACAACCAGAATAGGATTAGAATTATAGGCATGGGGATCATTTGGAGGGTTATCTGCTGGGAGGGGGAAAAGAGAGAAAGGGGGAAATGGTGCAGAGATTAAACATAGTTGGTAGGTTCAAAATAGACAGGAGGATGTTAAGACTAGTACAAGAAAGGGTGAAGCCAAGGAACTTATATGCACAACCCATGGACATGAACTAAGAGAGGTGAGATAGCTGGAGGGAAGAGGGATACTGGGTGGAGGGGAGCAAAGGGAAAACAAATTGGGACAACTGTAACAGCATAATCAATAAAATATACTTTAAAAAATAAATGTGGATGGAGGAAAGTCACCACCAGAGTAATAATTATTGTAGGCAGGCTCACTGGTGGACGCTAAAATTAAAAATGGGCAGAAATTTGAAGAGAAATGGTATACTTGCAGAGTCAAAACCTATCTTCTTTAGGATATTTATTACAAAGGGAATACTTAAAACTTTATAGTGGAGAAAACTGACAGGTACTGCCTTAACTGAGTGATTGAGTAATAAGATATTATCAACATCATAAATCCCCCTATATGATTGCTAAGAAAGACCACAAATACAATCTAGGTATAAGAAAGCATGAGAAAAACCCAAGCTGAGAGACAATCTACAAAATACCTGGTCAATACTCTTTAAAGGCGTCAGTCATGAAAGAGAAAGACGAGGAGCTGTCACAGATGGGAGAAAACTAAAGAGGCACTACTAAATGCAAGGTGGGATTCCTTGGATTGGATCCCAGAACAGAACATTGGTGGAAAAAACTAGTGAAATCCAAATAAAATCTGTACTTTAGTTAACAATATTGTATGAATGTTAATTTCTTGGTTTTGATAATTGTACCATGTTTTTGCAGGACGTTAACATTAAGGGGAGCTGAGTGAAGGGTATTTGGAAACTCTTTATTTTTGCTACTTTCCTGCAACTCTAAAATTATTTTAAAATAAAAGAGTTAACAAAATTTCTCTTATAATCTGATTTCTGCATCCCCTATTCTACTGTGTTGAGTTTCTTTCTGTTTGTTACTGATCTGTTTACTTATCAAATTCTATTATTTTTGTCTCTCTGACCCTCTTGGCCTCTTCCTCCTGTAAAAACATAATATAAATGGAGCCACTTAAGAATGAGTCTAAGTTTCCATTTTGGAGGAACTGCCTTGCATGTCTTATGCCTCAAAACTTTGGAATGTTAAAGCAGGGCAGCATAACCTTTGGACTGGGCCTAGAGCAGCATTGTATCCCAAACCACTGTTTGCAAAGATACAAGAAAGCGGATATCATGCTTACTGACTGATGACTACTGCATTGAAAATTTAAAACATTCTTCATTTCAAAGCACTGCTTGAATATCTTATATTTTTGCATTTCTTCTTTCTTAAATCTCTTGGATAAACATCTTGAGCATCAGTAAGAGAAAGCAGCAATATTATTGCCTTTAGTCCCTGGAGTTTTGGTTTTACTCAAATTAGAGGAATTTCCTGATAGATTCATTTGTCATGTAACTTCACATTTTCATGCAAAGAAGCTGGTTATGGGGTTCTTGTTAAGGCATGTTCTTTCTCTTAGGTCACAGGTAATAAAAAAATCACCATCACCACAAGTAACAACTTCACCAAGTCACAGTACAATTGAAAATTAAGTTGTTAACTTTACTCTTGACCAAACAAATTCAAGTGTTTATTATCTGGTCATTCTCTACTGAGAAAGTTTCAGTTAGTTACACTGTATAATCATTCCATTAATCAAAATATTAAAGAAGGCCTAGATGATTATTTTAACTCAAAAATACATTAATGGGGCTCAGAAGAAATTTAATTTCCTGACCCAGGAATTAGACATACTGAAGTCATCTGCTTTAACTCTCTGTTATCCCGTGTATGACTTATTTTTGCACGTTACTGAGTTTCCTATGCCTTTTCCAGAAGCAACAGACATCCCTATCCATGAGGTGAAATGCTGGGCAGTATGTCTGAGACATTTTGGATAAACACAGGAATGCTTGCCAAGAAGTTTATGTATTCCCCTCTCACAGATAGATAGAGCCATGTGACTACTCCTGGCCAATGAGCTGTGAGTGCAAATGACTTGTCACTTTTGAGCTGGTGTGAATTCCCTTTGATTCCCACAGGGATTACTCAAGAGTGACATTCAGACGATGGAGCCTATATGAGCCTGGGTCCCTGAGTGACTATGTATATCAGGGCTCCCACCTGCAATGGACATGTGACATGAATGAAAAATTACCCTCGCTCTATTGAACTTCTGAGATTTTGGGATTGGTCACTGTGGTCTTACTTGTGGTCTTACTTACCTGGATGTGATCAATGCAGACACTATGAAGTATCAAAAAACACTCCAGGACACGGACTCCTTTGCTATGTTTGCTTCAGAGCAATGAGTATTTGGAAAATCAAAATCAAACCTCTTGGGGGGGGGGGCATGAAAATAAAGCAAGCACACACTTTATTTTGCAAACATTTTGGCCAGAGGACTCTGATACTTAATTAGAGAATAGCTTTTTATTCAAGAATGTTAAAACCATTTAAATATATACTATATGTCCTTTCTTGATCATTTCTAATATTTCTTATTACTGGAAGTCTCCATTACAACCTTAGAGGTTGCTGGAGTGTTTTGTTAGCTAGAGTCTACAGGAAAAAATTGAGCTGTTTGGTGCTTGGTGCCAACTATACTTTACTACCTCACATTCATCTTCAAAGAAGCTTCCATTTAAGTTTTCAGGGCTTCAGGACCACAACGACAGACTCCTGTTAGTTTGGAGGAGTTCTCTCCACCTCTGTTCTGATGAAAAACTCTTTCAGTGCTTCTCATAGACCAGCTCAGGACCTTTAGCTACAGAAATTAATATATACAATTTGAACATTCCCTGCCTTTCATTTCATATAGTCTGCTATAAAACAAGAGTAAAATAACAATAAAACAAGTAAGTAAGTGTAGTGCAGAGAAGTGTACACAACCCCCCAGACCCTATCCCCCACCACCTGCCCTCCGCCCAGCAAAACACCTGTGGGAATTTCTACTTTAAAATAATTACTTCAGAATGGGGGAAAGTAGAATTTAATTTGTGTCTTACATGATGCTTCTTGTGACAGATGGGGGTGAGCAGAGAGGCGTGTGGAATGGTATGTACAAAGGCATGATATGGTCATGAGACATGACAGGAATAAAGCAGAACAGGGGAGAAAAGCTTGGAAAGATTGGTTGTAACCAGACTGGAGAAAAACACTAAATTTTGGACTAAGAATATAGCATATTATTTTCTAGATTACGGAGAGTCATGATTCTTTTTTTTTAATAGAGAGAGTGTCATAAACTGGGTGTCGTTTTAGTGACACTAGTCTGTCAGACAGCTCTAAGATTCTTTGGAGAGGTTGGGACCTGAAAGTGAAAATGCTTTCATGGCAGACCAGTAGTCATGTGTGGAGAGAAGAGGCAGGTAAAGAGGCTGTGATTCAAAAAGAGGGTGCAAATCTGGAGATGCTGACTCAGTGGTAATGATAATAGTCCTACAGTTATTAGGTCCTACAGTGTGCCAGGCATTAGAAGCATTTAATTCTCACACAAACCTGAGACAAGTATTGGTATTGTTGTCCCAAAGATTTTAAAATCGTAAATGAGGTTAAATAACATGCCCAAGATCTTAACAGCTAGATTTGGGGTGCTCTCCCGTGAACACCATGAGATAGAATTCAAAGTCAGCAGAATCAAGACTGTCTGATGAGCCTCTCCATTGGATGCAGAGGGGATGCTGAGCTTATTTGGATGAAATATCCCTTTGGGAAGCCACATGTGGTCTTTCTTCATCCTCAGATGACAGTGCTACTTTGTGGGAGCTAGGGGCTGATGGGGTGGGCCAGCAAGGTAGCTCATAACCAGGACATCTTTGCTTAGGCTGAGCTCTTTAATTAGGATATCCTGAAATCTCAGTGAAACATGCTTATAGAAAAGAAAGAGCATGCACTTTGGTGCAGAGATGCATATGAGCCAGGTACTGCTTTTTTCTAGCTGTGTGTCCTTGCGCAAGTTAATCCACCCTGCTGAGGTTTTATTTCCATCCTTGCAAACTGGAGATGATAATCATTCCTTCATCATAGGATTGTTGTGAGTATTAAAGGGAGTGAGGTGGTCCGGAGACAGCCAACTGACCTGGAGTCTGCACGATCCTTCCCCATGTGGGAAGGCCACCCTCCCCTCCACACCCCCACTCTTATTAGGGATTTCTTGACCCAAAGGTAGGTAGGACGACAACCATGTCCAGCTTGAAGCAGCTAGAGGAGCTTGAGACCTTCGCCCATTGTCCTTTATAAGATTACAAAGGGTCTTAATATCTGAGAGGGAAGGATTGTTATTTTTTTATTGTTAAAATAATTAATTAATCACATATTTACTAAAAAAGAAAAGAGAAGAAGAAGAAGAATATATGAAAGGGTGAGGCGGGAAAGCTTGTATGTGTGAACCATGGGTATGGACTTGGGGGGGGTTGCGGGGGGAGGGGGTGCTGGATGGAGGGGAGTAAAGGGGAGAAAATTGGAACTATTGTAACAATATAATCAATAAAATACATTAAAAAAAAAAGGGAGTGAGGAGGTAAATTGCTCAGCACCTGACATGTAATAAAAACTCATTATTTTTGTCAGCTATTTTTTAATGACCTAGCACCACCAGCTATTTTGTTATTACCTAACTGTATCTTGTTAAATATGTATTACATAAACCAGCACAATAAAAGGATACTGAAAGTTGGAAAAAAAGTTAGCATAGTTGCAAAAGAAAATGCTAGTGCCAGTTGAGACACACCTGAATTCCATCTTCTCTTTGTCAAAGGACCTTTCAGTACATGCTCTGTAGATAATGAAGAGCTCATTATTCTTCCCCCCTCTGCTTTGCAGCCCTTCCTTTCAGGAGCTTGACAAAGGGGGAAAGTGCAAGTTGCCTTATCTAAAACAGTGCATTACTTGGTTGTCTGAGCAGCATTTTGTATTTGACTTTCCCAAGGGGATAGTTCTGGAGCCACACAGACAACCTGAACCTCAAGGGCATCCCCCAGTCTTCTTTGTAGAGACGTGTTTAACATGTACTCATAAGATTCACACATCCACACAGTGTACACATGCAAAATATAGCTGCAGAAGAGGCAAGTGCCTCGGTGCAACTGAAAAAAGCTGATTAAAAGAAACCAACAAACCTCTGGGCAATGACCTCAATTTTATCGTTATTGCTAGCTGCCACCCTGGCTGGTTTGGCTCAGTGGATTGAGCGTCGGCCTGTGAGCTAAGTGTCGCTGGTTCGATCTTCCAGTCAGGGCACATCAGAGAAGGAAAACTCTGACTCCAAAAAACCTCTGCTGCCTTGCGGCATACCTCTTCAGGGGAAAGGCTAAGGGAGTAAACCCCGACAGAAAATCCGGAGCCGGAGTCCCTAAGGCGGTTTGACGTTGTAGTCAACACCGGCAACTCCTGCGGCGCACCTGAAACCAAGCTGTATTGACTCCGTCTTTCCCTTGGACCCTTCAGCTGCGAAGAGAGGGGGGGTCTGCTGCATGGGCAACAGCAGACCCTCCATATCACCCTGCCCAGGCTCTGTAGCTTCAGCTTCACTGGAGAGGACACTCCAGCGTCATAGCAAGATGTCGATTCAACACGGGAGGAGACAGATACTGTGTCACTCCCGAGTCGGACTGCACAGCCATTCTCGGCGGTGCAGATAGACTCTTGGGAAGCTGCACCATCGTCTCTCGAGACGGACGGCTGCCGATGCTAGCTGCCAATTACACTCTCAGCTAAAGGAGATTGCACATTATTGATCCTGAAACTGCTTCAGCAACCTCTTTCCTAGCTGGCTGGTTTGGTTTTTTGTTTTTCTTTTTCTTCAGTTGCAGAGATGCTTTTTTTACGTCCTTTTTAAAGATGGCCACTTTCTTTCTTTCCACGTTTGTGCTTCTTTATACATCACAACAAGAGAGAAAATATTTTAAATGTTTTGTGCATGTGTCTGAAAACCAGCCAGTGGCTGCCTGCTTTCATTTACTTGCCTTCTGTAGTTCCAAGGTACTTTTGTGAACTTGGAGCACCACCCAGTGGCAGCGTGTAGTCAAAAAACTTAAAAGAAAAAAAAAGAATTTGGAGATGGAAGAAAGTATGAGAAACGATTGATTTTCTTTCAAATGAATTAGAGAAGCTGGTGCTTCAAAAGCAGTAATATGACCAATTTTTATAATAACCATGACTGTAATCCTGACCTTTTCTTTCTTCTTGCTTTTGTCCCTTTGGTTATTTTGTGCCATTTTATTATATTGTTGCTGCCATGTGTAAAAATTAAAACCAAACCAAACCAACTTTTTGTGATGGTGTGTATAGTTCCTATTCCCTAGGGCTGTTATTGAAATAGACAGTTGAGTAGTTTAAAAACTGAATTGGTATCAGCATGATCCAAGTTTACATGCTGTGATCACCACTCTGTGAGGGTCCCTGAGAAGGGTAATGTGATTCTAATGAGGAGAGAGCTGCCCTCTCGCCTATTGCAGTTGGGGCCTGCCACATCAGTCTTCTGCTTTCTTCAGGACACTGCCTATCTTGTCAAGTCACCTAATTTCCATCTGTTATAGGAGTTTTCACAAACAGTGAACTCATATCAAACTCAAAGCCACATGGGTCTTTTAGACTTGGTGACAGTCCATTGTCAAGTGCAAATGTCAGAAAGATCAAGCACACGGCCTTCTTTTTACTCATCAAAATTTACCTTGTTGGCTTTGGTTCCACTGTTGTTGGGGACCACTGGAATGTTTTAGTCACCTGGTCCAGTTTTATATCATCTAGAATTTTCATCCATGTCTCAAGCTATGGATAAACATGTTGAATAGCACAGAGGTAATAAGTGCCATGGCAGCGCACCAGACTTCTGGCCAGGACCCTTAATCAACATTTTAGGGGGCTGTTTCAGGAGTTTAGGTGGTTATCATAAAATAAAAAAAAATTGTCACAACTACACCATTTGGATCATCTTCTTATCTAGGTTTTGAGTTAGGTCCTTGACATGTCCTCTTTTGAAGGTTCACGGCATTTGTGCAAAGCAAGCATTATTTATCCTCATTTTTAAAGATAATCAAACAGGTGAGTGGAGGCTCTAAGTGATATGCCCTAGATCACATTCAACTTGAAAGTGATTGGGTTGGATTTGAAGATACACATGACTGATTTCAAGGTTGCACATTTTTCACTTTCTAAGTTGCCTTGTTGATTCACCTTCTGAAGGCATGCATCTCTGAAAGGTAATCCATGGTTGAAAGAAGTAGAGAAGTAGGATTACAAGTCCACAAAAGTTTAGTTCAAAACAATTAGTATTGTTGGTGTAATTAATTCATTGCGAAAGGAAGTTGGAACTGCATATTCATAATTGTTCCTGGAAATGTGACAAAAGTCACACTGTGATGAGAATGTCAGTCTAGCTTTTGTCAATATAATAAATGAAGTAAGTACCAACTATTCATTAGTGAGTTAAATGTTTTCAACTTTATTTTAAAAAATGTACGGCTCTTGTACAGATGAAGACTAGCAATGACAGTGCATCTTTGCACCTCTTCTGACTCTAACCGGGGTGCTTTTAATTTTCTGCCCTTAGCAGTGCTGCATAATGCATATTTCTGTTTGATAGCTTCAGTGGGGATGAAGAAGCTTCTTTCTATGTCTGGTTTACTGAAAACATTTTTTAAAAAACCAAATACATGTCTTTTATGTGTCTAATGAAGTGGTCATATTGAACATTTTCATTGTAAAATACATCATATGTAGGGACAAAGCCTCTAAAGCATATGTATACAGTCCAAAGAACAATGTTAAAATGAACGCCCATGCCTGAACACATTTGTTAGGTAAAGAAATAGAGTGGCATCGGTCTTTTGGAGGCTCACTAAGATTCCCCTCTTTTCTCCCAAAGTAATTATTATGCTTACACTTGTGTTAATAGTTTGCTTTTCTTTAGGGTGTCACCATCCATGTATGTAGCATTAGGAACATGTAATTTAATTTTGTCTCTATTTGAACTTGATACATGGAAATACTGTATTTCATTATTCTTCTATTACTTTCTTTTTTGGTCCAACATTGTTTGTGAGATTCATCCATGTAGCTACATCCCATTCATTGTTGAAAAGCTTTTCCCTGTATGCCCTTACCACTGTGCATTCATTCATGCTCCTGCTGATGGACACCTGAGTTGTTTCTAGCTTGGGGTTATTATAAACACTGTGCTACAAATATTCTTGTGTGCATTTCTTTGAACATATATCCCATTTCTTTTCTGTGGCAGCCAAGAGGAGTGTGGCTGATTGACAGCCCCTGCTGCTGCACCTTTGGATCTAGGGAGGGTTCACACCAGACCATGCCCCTCATCCTCCATACTGAGCTGGTTCCAGCCAATGACTGAGTGCAGTGTAAGTACCAGATCTATCTGACAGCAGATTGCCTTGCGACAGAATTTTAGTTCAGGGCCTTACCATCAACCTGGCTGAAATTTCTCAGAATCATTGCACTTCCACTTTTTCCTCATCTTTAATCAAAACAAAAAAAATTTCAGCCTTGGCTGGTGTGACTCGGTTGGAATGTTGTCCTGTACACCAAAAGGTTGGGAGCTTGCTTCCGGGTTAGGGCACTTACCTACATTGTGGGTTCAGTCCCTGGTTGGGGCATGAATAGGAGGCAACCAGTTGATGTTTTTCTCTCACATTCATGTTTATTTCTCTTCCTCTCTTTCTTCTTCTCTCTTTAAAATCAATAAACATATTAAAAAATAACAAAAACATTTCAATATTGATTAAAAATATAATGTAAAAACATTAATATCTTGCAGGAAATTCTAGGTAACTATGTGAAAAATCTAGGTGCTGGAGATATCTTTCCTATAACTGGAAACCTAGAAACTGTTAAAGAAAAGATGGAATATCTGAATATATAAACATGGCAAAATATACTATAAACTAAGTCAAAATGCAAACGAAGCCTTAAGAAAATATTTGAAATACAAAGAGAAGACAGAGGGTTAATATTTATAATACTCAAAGACCTCTTATAAATTAAAACAAATTGCCAAAACACCCCAATAGAGATATAATTAAAAGCATGAACAAAGAATTTACAGAAGAGAAAATTCAGATGGGTAGCAAACATGAAAAGATTCTCAAACTCACTAGTGATCCAGATATTCAAATTAAAGTTAACACCAAGATGTCATTTTATAACTCAGAAGTGGAATTTAAAAAGCCCAGTAACATTTATATCTGGTGGAGATAAAAAACAAGGGTTCTATGATTCCGGTAGAAGTATGCATTCTTAAGTCTTTCTGCCTCCAAAGCCCTGGCTCAATGGGAAACTCCCTGTCCAGCAGAGGTATCAGGATCATGGATGAGAGAACAAATTTATCTGGGACACTGTATTTTGTCTGAAGGGATGGGAGATGGCAAATTTCTCTAGTGGAGAAGAACACAGAACTTCCATCTCCCCTGCCTTTTATTGAGAAAGTATGTATGGGAGATACAGGGTCAAAATTTATAAGTCATCAATTAGCTTTCAGATGCTTGGGTTATAGTTGACAGTTACTGATTACATATATCAATATAGAGAACACAGTGACCAGTCTGCGTCAAGATCTGCTAAACATCCTGATGCCATGCTGACATCAAGTGCAAGGCTTCATACATTTTTAGCTACACACTGTTTATAGTTAACTAAGAGCTAAGAAAAGCAGAGCAAGCTCTAAAGCATAATACACACTCTTTAAATCCATTTCCCCTGGGAACCCTCTGAGTGGTCTTCAAGTCATGTCTGCCTTATAACCTTCTCAGTGTTCCATGAGTCTCACAGGCCTACAGGCCTAGGCCTAGCTCCCGGCTCGGGCTACAGGTCTTGAAACCACCTAGGATGGTTCCCTATACTTTGTTATAGACTTTTGGTAATATAACATTTGGCAACAATGTTAAGATTACAAATATAAGATGATGAACACATTATAAGTACAATACATATAAATACATACACTTGAACCCAGAAATTTCATTCCAGGGAGCCTATCCCTTATAAATAAAAGCACCGCTACTTAGAGTATCTGTGCAGTCATGTTTATTGGAGCATGGTTTATTAGTAGAGAAAATCTAGAACATAGTGCATGTTCACCATGCAACAGACAGATTATGGAATTTTATGCAGCCCCTATGAGGTAAACTGAGTGAGAAAAGCAAGATGCCCAGGAGTGTATACAATAACCCAGTTTTTACAAAATAAACAGTTACAAATTCCTATGTGTGTATATGATTGATAGGTTTCTCATATGTTTATATGAGAAAGAAGACAATTATGGTGGGCTAGGCTGTTAATATAGCCTGCCTAAGGCAAAACGGGAGTAGATGAGGGAGAGGGAGCTAAGCAAAGAAGAAAAACATTAAGGCGAAATAAAACTATGTAGATACAGTCACCTTTGTTCATTTATGCACATTTCTATATATTTGTAAAGGTAAAATAAAATGAATTCAAATGTGATAAAACAAAATAAGATGGACTATATAAAATTGTCCCTCCCACACCCTTTTCCCTCCTTCCGCCAGTTTTCTGCCTCTTCTCTTTGTTTTGATTTGCTTATATAAGCAATTATTCTATTTCCTAGCTTGGTAGCTGCCCAGGCCAGAACTGGGAGTGGGTAGGTGTGATGCTGGGTGTGGGGCTGGAGAAACTCATCTGTCACATGCAATTGAGAACAATGCTGTGAATAAAGCGTAGGCTGTGCTGATTTACTGGGGACATGCAGTAGGTCTTCTTCAGTGGTCTATAATCTGGTCTGAATGATGAGTAGAAATTAGCTTAAATTGTGCCCTAATTAAACTAGTGCCTCTTTTCTGAATTCTTTCTGAGAATTCTGTCTGATCATTCTACATGGGATTTTCAATATGTGCTCACATTTTGTTCAGTAATGATACATATTTTCTTAGCATCTATTGTATGCCAAACACCAGGCTTGGCACTATGATTTATTAAAGATAAATGATACCCTCTACCAGTTCTCAAAGAGATTTTGGCTTGTGGTGAGAGACAAACACTTAACATTTAAATTAAATGGGTAAATGCTAAAATAGACGTGTTGACAAAATGGGTTAGAAGTAAGGGAGCGCGAGAGACCAGGAAACACTTTTAGGAGCAGTGATGGCTGAACTGGCTTGAGTGGCGAGGGGAACAACACAAACAAGGCTTGGAATCGTAATAGTACTCCATGGCTTTGGGATATGGGGAGTTGTCCAATGTGTCTGGGTACAGAACATGTGAACAAGAAATAATTGCAGACTTGTTTGAGATCACGTCATGGACAGCCTTGAATTCTATGCTAAGGATTTAGAGTAGGGGCATAATAAGATCTGACTCATGTATTTTAGGAACTTCAGTCTAGGTCAGTTTTGGGGATGAATTGAAGAACAGGGGTGAGGCTGAAGGCAGAAACAACTAAGGCTTACAGTCACACAACAGTCTCTGTGATAGACATGGGAGGTGTTCAGACCCTGGACCAAGGCTGGAGAAATAGAAATGGAATAAGTAGGAAGAGGTGGGTAAGTGGGATTTTGAATTGATAAAATAATTTGACAGTTGACAAAGGGGTAAAGAGAAGTTTTGTTGCAAGTAATTGAAATTTTGGTCTGAAAGAGTGGGAGGAAGCAGTTGCTACTAAGAATATAGGAAGGAGGAGGAGCAGATTTGTGGAGTATAAGGAGTTTTATGTGAGGTGCAAATGGGGAAGTCATTCATTCACTCCTTCATTCATTCCATTCAACAGGTAATAACTGGGTGGCTACTTTGCACCAGTTATGTTTTAGGCACAAGGGATGTAGAACTGAACAAAACAGAAAAAAATTTCTGTTCTCAGGAGCTTGCATGGAGAGATAGATAATAAACAAAAATAAATAAGTAAAACGTGTTTTATAAGTGATAGTTGCTATGAGGAAGTATAAAGCAGGGAAAGGGAATAGGGAATACAGGGGTCTGGGGTAGTGTGTGTTTCAGTTTTAAAGACCATGGTCAGGAAGATCTCATTGACATTAGAGAAAGGTGTGAAGGAGTTGAGAATGTTATCCATGCATATAGAGGGAAATAGTGTTCCAGGCAGAGAAAATGGACGAGAGGTGGGAATATATTTGGCATATTCAAAGGACAACAACCAGACTAGCCTAGGCTATTCTAATGACTTTGAAAATAAATGAGTAAACACATTGATAAATGAAGATGTCAACACAGTGATGAAAAAAATTGTTTAGAGTTTAAGAGGGACATTTGAACTGGTTATACAGGTTCAGGATCAACTCCATAGACATGATGATGGAAGCAAAGGGAACAGGGAGAGAGGAAAAAGAAGGTGAGTGAAAGACTCTTCCAGAAGTCCTGATTGTAAGACATGAGCAGAGTGAGAGGAGCTGGTGAAAGATGCTGTGAGGAGTGGATAGACTACGATACTGTTACAAAGACTTTTTATGAAATTCCATGAGCAGAACAGATTTCATTTTATTTACTTAATTTATAAGCTATGATTATTAAAAATAATATTATATTCAAAACCACCCTAAAAAATATCCTATAGATAGGATCTTATCTAATAAGAGTAAGCTTAGCCAGGATGCTAAGTCTAGCATTGACTAAGATTCCACCTTTCTGTAATTTCTGTCAATTCCCTGTTTTCCTTTTGTGCATCTTGTTATTAGCTTTGAAACCAGAAGAATTAAGTTATTTTGAGCAGTTACTAGGTAAGTGTAGATGGTTTCATGTGGTTGCTGGGTGGCAGGCTCTGTGGCACAAATATATGCTCATAAATCAAGTTTGTCTGAAGCATGGAGAATATCCACCTCTTTACAGGAGCTCTATTTCAACAACCTGTTTTTTCTTTTCTCTCACCCACTCAACTACAGCAAAGCACCTAAGTGAATTCTCATGTATCATGATCAATAATCTCTTCTGTGTTCCTGGAAACATATTATTTCTTCTGTTTGTTCCTGGATACCTTTAACATGCAATAAACCTAGCTGACATATGGTTCCATTGATTAGGTGTGTGGGAGCTTATTGACTAAGGGTGCCTAAGGAAACTATTGTTAAGGGTCAGGTCTAATATATTGGATGGGCTTATTTGTAGTGCAGATCAGCTGTTTTTAGTCTCTCTTTTGGATCCAAGAAAACTAGTTAAATGTGAGTTATAGCCACAAACTGATGGTCAGCCAGTTTCCTCAATGTTACTTCCTTCGTTAAGACAAAGGTACTGGTTAGGACATGTCATTGGCAAAACACTTTTTGGTCTAAATTGTGTCTTAATTATTTATAAGCTGTGTGATTATGAGCATGTTGTTTTAGCTCCTTAATTCAATTATCTCATCTATCCCCCAGGGTTGTTTGTGAAGGTTAAATGAGATAAGGCATGAAGAGAACATACTACAGTGTCAGCAGCTACAAAAAGTTTAGACCAGGTTATATCTCCCAAAATAAATTCACACCCACCAAAAAGAAAGTCCAACAGAGTTGCTTTTATCTCAGCCTAATTACTGGATTCTAAATAAAAGGGCTATGATTATTCATTACTTGATAAGTGCCCAGAGGGATTGAGTTTACATTTAGGTAGTAGGAAACCACAGAAATCCCAGATTGAACAGACCTGGCCTTCTCTTTTTCCTTTAGCTGTGAAATATTTTCTCTTATAAAGAAGGTTCATTGGATTATTTTTACATTGGGACGTCAAGCCTCTGATCACGTAGGATCCAGGTCACTGACAAGAATTTAGGATGTTTTGACTAGAAAAGCTAGAGAATAATTTTCAACAACTTCCTTCTGCAGGTGTCAGTATCAATTTCTAATAATCATGAAATTAATCTTAGTCTGTCCCCTCCCAGGATGTAATGAGCTATTAAATAATATTTAATCATTAGACAACAGGGAGATAGGAATCAATTTTTCATTTTTAAGTGCATGCCCTTAAATATTCCTTTTAGTCTTTCCTCAGTAAACTTTTCTTATCCAGTACACAAGAAAAACTGTTACTGTTTTAATATAAAGATTTGGGTCTGTTCAACTGAGAATGTCAACTCTGTTTTTATTCTACCAAGCTTCTAGTTTTTGGAAAAACCAAATGACTCGCTTGTAGTCAGAAACTTCCCATACCTAACTGACATGCCTACCAGAGAGCTACTTTTAAAGGTAGCATTTCTTTTATTTCCTTTTTTCCCCCTTTTCATTTTTATTTTTTATTGTATTTTTTTCCATTACCATTTAGTCCTCTTATGCCCTCTCACCCCACAATCACCACACTGTTGTCCATGTTTATCACGCCTTTATCTTTTTTTGCTCAATTCCTCTACCCCTACCCTGTCCCCTCTTAGCTGTCAGCCTGCTCTCCATCTATGAGTCTGTCTCTATTTTGCTTGTCAGTTCAGTTTGTTCATTAGATTCCACATTTGAGTGAAATCATATGGTATTTGTCTTTCTCTGACTGGCTTATTTCATTTAGCATCATGTTCTCCAGGCCCATCCATACTGTCACAAAGAGTAAAACTTATTTTTGATGGCCAAGTAGCATTCCATTGTGTAAATGTCCTGTAGTTGTTTTATCCACTCATCTACTGATGGACATTTGGGCTTCTTTCACATCTTGGCAATTGTAAATAAAACTGCAATGAACATGGGGTGCTTATGGTCTTTCAAACCAGTGTTTTCGATTCCTTTGGATATACTCCCAGAAGTGGGATCGCTGCGTCAAAAGGCTAACTATACTATTAGACAATAGTAGTCAAAACAGCATGGTATTGGCATGAAAACAGGAACATAGATCAATGGAACAGAATAGAATACCCAGAAATAAATCCACACCTTTATAATCAATTTATGTTCGATAGAGGGAGCAAACATATACAATGGGCTAAAGATAGTCTATTCAATGAACGGTGTTGGGAAAATGTGACAGATACATGCAGAAAAATGAAACTAGACCACGTTCTTCACCACACACAAGAATAAATTCAAAATGGATCAAAGAGTTAAATATTAGACTTGAAACCATAAAAACCATAGAAGAAAACATAGGTGGCAAAATCTTGAGCATTACTCAGAGCAATATTTTATCAGGCAAAGAAAACAAAATAAAAAATAAACAAATGGGACTACATCAATCTAAAAAGTTTTTGCACAGGAAAGGAAAACATTAACAAAATAAAATGACAACCCACAGAATGGGAGAACATATTTGGCAATATATCTGATAAGGGGTTGTTATCCAAATTTTATAAAGAACTTATAAAACTCAACACCAAAAACAAACAAAAAAACAAACAAACAAAAAACAACCCAGTTAAAAAATGGGCAAAGGACCTGAATAGGCACTTCTCCAAGGAGGACATACAGATGGCCAATAGACATATAAGAAGATGCTCATTGTCACTAATAATCAGAGAGATGCAAATTAAAATCACAACGAGATATCACCTCACACCTATCAGAATGTCTACCATCAATAAATCAATAAATAAAAGCATATTCTCCCCTGCATATTTGTTTGTGATGAGTCTCCACTTAAGTTGTCAGTTTTGCCCCCTCATTGGTGGATGAGAAAAATAATTTAGTGTAAGTTTTGGTGTGAAGGTGGATTTCAGCCTGGAAAACTTTGGGGGAAAATCTATGCATATGTCCTAATGTTAAACCAGAATAGTCATCAAGAATACAGAATTAAAAATATATAATATATGATAGGAATAAGAAAAAAATAGTGCTAACATAATTATAACTATAATACCACTAAAACAGGATAATTTTTATCTGTGCCAAATGAATAACTTATTTTGGATGGGCTGCAATCTAGTTTTATGATTCCCCCTTCATTCTATTTTGGAATCTCTAGCACAAAAAATGAGGGATATTTTTTTTTGGGGGGGGGTCCAGGATTAATCCAAAAAACTGTCAAATTTCTGAAATTGGAATGCTCTTTTTTGGTTATAGTATGCTATCTTTGGTGTATTTAATGAAATAATGAAAAAGTCTCATTCTACTTGAAAGCTTTCATTATTTCACTAGATTTCAAATAACTTTGCAAGTAAAAGATGCTGGACTTTGGTGCTTGTACTTCAGCCATTGGTGTATTTCAGCCATTTGGAATATATTATAGCTGACTATTAGTAAAACTCAGGTGGTGAAAACTATTGTATTCCCGGACTCCCATTCAAGAGTCAATCACTTGAATCTCTGAATTAGTTCCTGGATTGCAATCCCATAATCACCTTGTGTTTAGGGGAAAAAAAAAAAAAGAAAAGGATCTAGCAATGACCAATTTAAACAAGGGATCATTGAAGATGATCAAGGGGTGAGGGGAATAGTAAGTTATTACTTGAAATCTCATAGTGTGTCAGTTCGCTTTTACTGAATAATGACCCACCCCCATGACTTAGAGGTTTAAAACACCTATTTATTTAGCTCTCACTTTTTTTGCAGCAGTCATTTGGAATATGCGGGGAAAGTTTTCTGGCTAGACTGGCTCTCATATATCTGTAGTCAGCTGTTAGTCAGCTCTGCTTCTGCGAGTGTGGTGGCTGACTAGACCACATAACTTTTATTCTACAATAGGCTTGTTTAGGTTTCTTCTCATAGTTGTGGTGGTTGTGGCCAGAGGGGAAGCCCTCTGTACAAGCGGTTTTCAAACCTTTGCTTGCCTCATGTTTGCAAGCTTCTCATTGGTCAAAGAATGTGCCATGGCCTAGCTCAGAGTCAACTTTGAGGGCACTCAAACTTACATGACAAGAGAGGATATGCATACAGTGAGAGGAATCACGTGTAGCCATTTTTCCAACTTACTGCATATAGTTTACTAGGTGAGATCAACCATTGAATTAAGTGGGGAAAGTTTGTATCATTTTGGCACAAACTAAAGCTATCATTTAAACAATCCTGGGGATGAGTCAAAGGTAGGCATGTTCAGCTAAAATGAATACTTTGTTCAAAAACTTTAGTGAATGCTGTTTGGATTATCAGACCACACTGGAATTCCATCAGAGGGAGTTAGGAGCTTTCTCTGCTTGGAGTTATGTAGTTTGTACTAGAAAGTGCCTAGAATCATTGTTTAGGTTCTAGCATAGTTATCTTAGGCAATTAATGCAATCCATACAATCATTTGTGTCTAGAATTTTAGTAAAAGTAAGTATTTTTAGTTTATTTGCTTTAAGTATGTATATAATTGTAACATAGATGACTTTTAGTGGGGTGGTGTTTGTAAAGGCAGCTTAGAATAAGATATTGTTATTTTGAGGGTTGAGAATTGTTGATTCACAAAACTAAAAGGCAGTTTTTCATCACTGCCTAATATACGGCTGAGACCAAAGTGTGACACCTCTAGCTCATTTTTGGAAAGGAGCAGAAACTGCTCTTAGATGATAGGATTCAACTGAAAAAAAATCAATCATTATTCCACTCCCATCCTTTCTCAGCCCACTTGACCCTAAACTTTGCTTTAGTACCTCAGAAAATTAAAAATACTTGAATTTATTTGCTTTAAACAAAAGAAATAAATTTTGTTATTGTTATCTAAATAATTAGCACCAATGTGCATAAACTAAAGTTAAATTGTTTCTCCACTTATTATTTCAAGCAAGAGCTTTCTTTTCTACAGTGAAACTTCCCTAAGTGACTTTTCTTTGACTGCTACTCAGTGATTCTTTCTGCCTCTTTTAAGGAATTTGTTAATACTCAAACCTTTTCATATTTTTTCTTGCTTTCTTGTACTTGTTGTCTCAGAATTGGTTTGTGATGTCAAGCATGAATAAAATGCCAGATGCAGCACAGCCTCAGTAATTAGCATTAGTGGAGAAGATTGAAGTAGTGCAGGGTTTGAACCCAAGCCACTTGGAAGAGAAAAATATTTCTCAAATTATGTTTCCACACTTTGTTGAACATTTTGGATGTTTAAAACCAGTAAAATTCAACATTGCCTGACTTGAAGGAATTTACAGTGCATTTCAAGACCCACTTATGACAATTAACTAGAAAGAAAAGCTGTACCATGTAGTGAGAATGGGTGGAATGCATTTTAAATTCAGAGAAGAGCAACTTCATAAAAATGAGTAGGAAAATCAGTCTTTTTTGAAGGTGGGAGTTGAGGTGAAACCTATAGAAGCAGGAATTCCCATAATGAAAATGACTAAGGATCTAAGACCCCAAATCCTGGCTATTGGAGTCCTAAGCAAAGGTCACATTTGTAATTTATAGATCCTGCTTTGTGAGAATCCTTTCCAATGTGTGAGGTCCTAAGGCACCAAGGACAAAATGGGCCAGCCAAAGGTCAAACTGCCATTGGAGACCTGGGGCCACCAGAAAGGTGGTCTGATGGAAGTAGGGGGTCATACTGGTGAGCCAGTGGTTGGTACATAAATAGAGCTGTATTGAGGGCCTTGACTCCCTAAATGAGGATCTTGGGTGTGATTTCTATACATTAGAAACTCAGGAATGTTTAAAAAATATTTTTTAAGATTAGAACACTGAATTTATAGTTATTTGACAGAAGATAAGCAGTGAATGCTTGAAAGGCGAGATTGCCAAGCTGCTTTTATGACAAGATAAGCAGTTTATTACTTATATACCAACAGCAGAAGTTAAAATTTATTCTCTGTTGGCTCCCCAATTCTTTTGCAATCTTGTTAACACTTGCAATTGCCTCAGTAATTCCCTTTGCTTCTATGGTACATGTGGAAGATTTGGATTCTTCAGTCAAATAGCACCACTTTCAAATTAGTGGTATGTAAATCAATAAAGCATTACTTATATTGAATTGTTATCTTAGACCTCTGAAGAGTTAGAGGACAGAATTAAATTCTGCATTTCTATCTCAGGCAGTCTTAGATTAATAAGGCACTGTTATTGCAGAAAAGGTAATGTTATTGACTAAATTATGCCCCCCCCAAATAAAATCATATGTTAAAATCTCAACCCCAGTGTGACTATACTTGGAAACAGGGTCTTTAGGGGGGTAATTAAGGCTAAATATGGTCTTAAAAGTGGGGTTCTAATCTGATAGGATTGCTGTGTTTAAAAGAAAAGGAAGAGATACCTGGAATCTCTCTCAGTGTGAGTACAGAGGAAAGGCCACTGAGGACAGTGAGAAGGGGGCCATCTCCAAGCCAGGGAGAGAGACCTCAGCAGAAACTGAATTTTCTGACACTTTGATCTTGGACTTCTAGCCTCCAGAACTGTGAGAAAATAAATTTCTGTTACCAGTATTCCCTCACTTATCACAAGTATTACGTTCTAGACTCCCCCATGATAGGTGAAAATCCACAAAGTAGGAACCTTACATTTATTTTAGTATTTATATATATTTTAAGGCTTTATAAACCCTTCCCACACACTTATAAACTGTTCCCAGTTCCTTATTAAATTTTCTCACTCCCTTATTAACCTTTTCCACACTTTTATAAACACTACTTATGTTCTTCAACATATTCTACACTCTTAAACCTACGTAACTTTAACAACATGCATATACAGTACTGTAAAGTTTGACTTGAGTACTCACCAGTGAAGTATACTACAAGTTGAATGATGAAGATGATGAATTAGCTGTGCAGTTCTGATGACAATGAAGGTGATGAAGATGAGATGAATGTACTGCACAGCAAAGAAGAGCATTACAGCTCTTCTAAAGGCACCACTTCATCAGGCACCTCTTTAGGTGGTGCAGTAGTATCTTTGGCTTCGTCCATAATTTCTACTTCCATTAAAGGCATAGGCATAACCGACCTCTTCATTTGAGTGATTAACATAGTTATGGGGAGCAGCTGGTGCTGCTTCTTCTTCTGATTGAGAATGTTTTTGTAAACTGACATGGAACTGTTGATTGAATTTGCAAACTGCAATGAATGAACCATATGGGGGGGTCCCATACTTCAGCCACTCATTGAATTTCTTTGGCCATTCTGGCCACGGTTGCAAGACAATCAAGTGTTAGGCCAGCCTCCTCCTCTCCTTCAACCCATTGTTCGTCTTGTTCCTCATCCTCTTCTTCACTTGCTGACTTAGCTCCTCCAGGTCTTCATCCCTCAATGGTTGAGAGTGCGCATCGATCAGGGTATTTACGTCTTCAGTAGTCATGTCACTGAAGCCCTCTCCTCCCAGTATTTTTGCCAGCTTCATGGCCTTTTCCACCACAGACTGATGGATTTCATCAGGATAGAATCCCTTGTCATCATGGACTGCTTCTGGCCACAGTTTTCTCCAGCTGGCATTCAAAGTCTCACTCTTCATCTCCTTTGTGGCCTTTTGAATATTTTGGAGACACGATGCAATTGTGTACTCATGCCAGTATGCCTTAGGTGAGAAGTCTTCATCCGAGTCCATAGCTTCAATGAGGTTTTGCAGGGCGTTTCAAGCACAGAGTGTTTTAAAAGCGCAAATAATGCCTTGATCCATTGGCTGAATGAGCGATGTGGTTGGTGTTCGGTGGCAAGAAGTCTATCTGGACGCCATTGTACGTCAGATTGACATTATGCTCTCCAGCATTGTCCATTATCAGAAGTACTTTGAAATCAAGGCCTTTCTCTGCCAGATAAACCTTAACCTCCAGATAAAACATTGATGAAAACATTGATGAAATCAGTCATGAGGAGTTTCATGATCCAAGCCTTAGGGTTGTGCATCTGGTACACAGGCAACACATTCTTATTTTTGTTTTTTAGAGCCCTTGGGTTCTTGGATTTATAAATAAACCCTGGCTTTATGATAAAACCCGCAGCATTCCCACACATGATTAAAGTTACCCTATCTTTTGGGGCCTTGAAACCAGGAGCTTTTGCTTCTTCCTTTATAATGAAAGTGTGAGACGGTTTTCGTTTCCTGAATAAGCCCGTTTCATCCATGTTGAAAACTTGTTCAGGCTTATAGCCTCCTTTCTTGATGATGTCTTTGAATGTGCTGTTCACATACTCCTCAGCTCTGGCTTTATCCACAGGGGCAGCCTCTCCATGCAGAGAAATGCTCTTGAGTCCAAAGCATTTCTGAAATTTGTCAAACCAGCCCTCGCTGGCACTGAATAGGGTTGGTCTGGTTGGAGAAGCACTCAAAGGTCCTGCTTCAGTGTCATCCTCATCATCGTCGTCCTCTTCTTCATTCTATCACTGTCATGATCATTCCTTTTTGCTGCTAAATGATCATACAGTTGCTTGGCCTTCATCCAGATGGTGTTTGTATCCAGTGAGATATTCTCTTTTCTGCAATCGTTTATCCACACAGCTAATGCAGACTCCATCTTCACAATGGTTTTATTGTGGGAAGTAACCACCCTCTTTGCTATTTTGTTGAAAGTCACTGATGCCATAGACCTGACATTCTTCTTGTCCTTCTTTATATAGCAAACCGTAGACTCATTGATCTCGTAATGGCGGCCAGCAGATGCATAGCTTCTCCTTTCCTTCAACACGTTGAGAAGTTCCACCTTCTCTTTTGTGGTAAGCATCTTCCTCTGGCGCTTGGGTTCACTGCCAGAATCCTTAGAAGATGCAGAACATTTGGGTGGCATCATAGGGCTTGAAATAAATTCAGTCTTTAAGGAAAATTTCACAAAACACAACACCACAGAGCAAAACTACACACAGAGATCGGCGGTAGGAATGAAGTGGACAAGGTGAGCTACTGAAAGTATGCGCACAGTGCGGGATAGCAGATAGACTGATGCTACGGTCACTGAGCCAGTCAGTGCCCAGGATACACAAGACAATGCTCTGGTTGGTCGCCTTCCATCAATAAGCCAATTGTGTGCCATGTACAATCTCATGTAGGCAGAAGAGCTCAAGCGTACATCTCATTTTCAGAGTAATGTATGTGTTTGTCCACAACAAAAATACATACTGTAAATAGTGTGCAGTATTTTATTTCAGTATAATATTCTTTTAATGTTAGAATCATTTATTATATTTTTAAATATATTTTTTGAAAAATTTGAGGCAAAAATCATTAAAATCATAAATACTATGCATGTAAATATGTATACAGTACCTCAAAATCCCACGATATAGTGAAAAATCCACAATAAGTAATTAAATATAATGTTTTAAAAAATCCCATGATACAGTGAGGCTACGATAAGTGAACTGTGATATAGAGAAGGACTACGGTATTTAAGCCACCCCATCTGTGGCATAGTAACCTCCCCTTTTCTGTACTTTCACTTTTCAAGGTTTCAGTTACTTTGGGTCCACTGCATATTGAAAATATAAAATTGAAAATCCCATAAATAAACAATTCATAGGTTATAAATTGTGCTCTGTTCTGAATAGTGTGATGACATTTTGTTCCCACTCTTTCCCACCTGGGATGTGAATTCATCTTTTGTCCAGTTTTTCCCTGTTCTATATCCTCCCTGTCCATGAGTCACTTAGTAGCCATCTGAGTTATCAGATGGACTGCCCTGCCTGATATCACAGTGCTTGTGTTCAAGTAACTTTATTTTACTTAATAATGGCCCCAAAGTGCAAGAATAGTTTAAACTTTATCACAGATGTGTATGTATAGGAAAAAACAATGTACTGTATATAGGATTTGGTACTACCTGTGGTTTCAGGCATCCACTTGGGATCGCGGGACATATCTGCCTCACATAAGGGGACTATCCTGTTTTATTCCCTAGCAAATGACTGAATTGCAGGCATGGTAAGTGTCTAGGGATGTAGGTTTCTATTACAATTACTTTAAAAAGTGTGAGGTCCCAACTCTTGACTTTGTACAGACAGCTCGTAAGTGTCAGGGGATAATTTCTTCACAATCACTTTCCAAGGACTATTATAAATTTTGGTCACAGGTAAGAAATTTATGAGATAATTTCCCTGAGGAAATCTGCACTTTTGTATGGATGGTAGTAGTCATGCTTCTTGAAACAGTATTGATTCATGAGCTCTAACTGAAGTTGGTGAGTGACTGATTTCTTGATGGTAGCAGGGACTGACACATCTTTTTGCATAGCAAGTAGATTTCAATTTGGTTGATGGGCGTTATTTGACACTATACTCACAAGCTCTTTATCTTGAACAAACCTGCATTACAATTTGTATTTGCATAGCAGTTGGTTTCCAGGCAGAATCAAAATGATTTTGAAAGGTGATTCCAACCTATGTATTCTAGAACTCTTTCATTCCATTCCCTTTCGAATCAATTTGTGTGATTCTAAGGTTAAAGCTGGCCTTCCAGAAGCTGTGTATTTTTCCCACTAGGTGCATAATAATAATGGTAATAATAATATTGCCTCCATTCCTTCCTTCCAGAATGCCACCTGTTTTTAATATCTTTGCCATGGGGCAGGGCGGTTGGGGGGGGGGGAGTTTATTAATTCAAGGAGAACCTTTTAAGACATCTTGTTTTCAGGTTTGTTTGTTTTTAAAATGTATTTTAGTAGGATAGTTACTATCGTTTCAAGATCAGTTCCGGTCATTTGGAACAGAAGCAATTTGGCCTTACCTTGTCCAACTATAACTTGAAATTGGTGCTCTCTGTATGGCTCATGCCCAAATGCTGTTTTTTTCTCTTACAAAGCATTTCATGGATTCTTCAGACACCCCTCCCTGTCTCCAGCCAGAGCCTTCAACCATTCCTGGAAATTGACTTGGTGCTTCCTGGCTGAGCCCTCCAAAGCATGCTCTTGGCTCTGCCATGCAGTCTCTTTCTGCCAGGCTCACCTCATCCCTTCTATGGGCAGGGGCCCATAGAAGTCGCTCAAGCCAGACTCTCTGCTGCTGTGCCCACTCTAGCCTTTGGGAAATATGCTCTCTTGGCCCACTATAGGTGCCAGTGCAGCTTTCTTGCACCCCAGCCTTCTCTCCTGCTCCTACAGTCAAAAGCCACTCTATTCAGCCTCTAACCTTCAAATTTTCCAGATAAGAACAGGACTCAGTATCTGCACCCTCCAACCCCAGAGGACAAAGGTTCAACTCTCCTGTGGCTGCACCAAGAAAGGAAAAACATGCCTACTTCTCAGTAAACCTTCCCCTGGGTCACTTCTCCTCACTGTTCACACCTGGTCCCCTCAGCAAGCACTACCATTCTCTCCGAGTAGTTCTCTGAAAGCATTGTCCTTTGACTAGTGTCAGGGAGTGGCACTCCTTTAATGGGGATTAAGGTAGGAATACATAACACTGACAATTCAGTTCAAAGTCCCTACCAATAACCATAAGTAATTTCTTAGCTTTCTTTCAAATATTCTGGAGATTGGTGTGGTGCTAAGGATTGTAGTTATTATTATTTTTTTGGATTCTTCTTAGCCAGTACTGTATGTGTATTTGGCATGTTTCTTTAGACTGTAAGAATATGAGCCACCTTTTAGTTTCAGCTGAGATTAGGAAGTGTACCATTTATTTAATATTCTCTTATAAGAAGAATAAATGGAATTGAGAAGGGGAAGGAAATTTCAAAAGATTAATTAAGATGAAATCTAAATATAAGTCATCAACATCTTGAAATCAAGACAGAAAAGCAGAACAGAAAAATATGTTTTATAACTGTGAGCATTACAAAGCATGATACTGGGACAGTTAAGCATAAATAATAAATACACCATATGTTATCTTAGGTACCTACTCTGAGAGCTATTATAGGATATGTACATGAAATACCAAACTACAGAGAACATATAAGAGAGGACAGCTTGGCAAAGCATTCACAACAGTGCAGTATTAGATTTGGGGTTACATCTAAGGTAATGTGATTGTTAATTAAACTTACAATTATATACACATTAAAGAATGAATCGAATGCACTGAAATTTTATTAGTAACAGTAAAAATTTGCTAGAACTGTAGTAGGTTTTAAAAATTCTTTTAAAATAAATTTTTATTTTAGCATAGTTTTAGATCACAGAAGAGTTGCAAAGATAGTACAGAAAGCTCTCATATACTCTATATCCTGTTTTTTCTATCACTACTATTTTATATATGACACATTGTCAAAACTTATGTATCTATAATGCATATAACACTAATGATACATTAACTAAAGTCAATGATTTATTCAGATTTTCTTAGTATTTAACCTAATATTTTCTTTTTTTTGTCCCAGGATCCCATCCAAACACCACATTACATTTAGGCATCCATTATGTCTCTTTAGGTCCATCTTGAATATGACAGTTTCTCAGACTTTATTTGTTTTTGATGACTTTGACAGGTTTGAAGACTACTGCTCAGATATTTTGTAGAATGTTACTGAATTTGGATCTCTCCTGATTAGACTGGGGATATGGATTTTGGGAAGAAGACCACAGAGGTAAAATGTTATTCTCATCACATCATATTCAGGGAACATTCTGAACAGCAATATTTATTTCTTCTTAAGGAGTAAAAATGAGTCAACCTAGATTTTAGATAGTGTGTCTATCTACTTTTGTTTCAGTTTTGTGCATTTCCTGTTTTCTAGGTTCCTTTGTTAGAAATGCATCTCACACACATCTAAGTCACAAGTGAATGTGACTGCTAAAGCTTTTCCATGTTTTGCAGACTGGGACAAAGTCAGGAGCTTGGAGTAACATGAGATATTAAAATCTGGTGGAGTAATATTCTGGTTACTATTGCTGCTTTAGAAATTACCCCCAAATGACCAAGCTCAAAACATCACTTTATATGCTTAAAGTTCTGTGGGCAAATATTTCAGGAAGGGCTTGGGCAGGCAGTTTTTGTTTGGGGTGTCACACATTAGCTATTGGATGTCAGCGAGCGCTTTAGTCATCTGAAGACTCAAGACAGCTGGATGTACACTGGCTTCCTCTCATGGCAGCAGGGAGCTCATCTGTTGCTGTCAGTTGGAGCACTGGATTGAACTCTCAGTCTAGTAGTGTCATGATAGGCAGATTTTTTACATGGAAGCTGACGTTTCCCAGAGCGAGCATACCAAAAGGACTAGGGAGAAAATTGATGGTCTTTTCTGACCTAGACTAAGAAGTCAGGGTACAATTTTGTCCTACTCTTTTGGTTTGGGTAAACAAAAACCTCAAGATAGTTCGGGGTCTATGTTTTAAAATTGCCACCAGCAAATATAGTGTTTTCAGTTTTAAATATATTTCTTGCTCCAGTCTATGTAAATGTGTCTGTCTAGCACCTGAAATTTGATTTTGAATGCCACCACCTCTTTGAAACATAGATGAATGTCCGGGGATGAGTAATAAGAGAGACAAAGCAGTAGATGGCTTAGCTGTTACAACTGGGCTCCCCACCCCCTCTACAGCATCAGATAATATCTGGCTGTGAAAAGTAGCAGGGTTTCTCCCTGCCAGGGAGAGACAGCTGGAGTCACAGGGAGCCTTTTAAAGGGCCAACACATAAAATTTCATTTGCAGCTGCTTACCCTTGGCTCCAGTTTGTGGTTTAGACCCAAGCTTCTTAGGGGAACCCCCTGGTCACTTAAAGTTTCCACCAGCACTTCAGCTGCTGCCTGTGACCCCAGTCAGCCCTCTCACATCTCTTCCATACTTCATACTAGTCCTGTTGTGGTGAAATGGTTTCTTCTGTTTGTCCATGGTTATAAGGCTTCTCTCCAGCTATTGTTCAGTTGGTTATCACAGATGATTTCTCTACAGTTTAGTTGTAATTCCAGATTGGTCCTGGGAGGAGGCTAGTGTAGCTTCTACTTACTCCTACACCATCTTGGATCTTCTAAGCTACTTAAGTTTTATGAGTTGACATTTTCTTATCAGTTAAACGGGGACAATTATAGCCTTCATTCATATATTTTGCACCAGATTTACAGCATGATAGTGAGAGTTATGCATGAGAAACACTTGTCACCATGCTTGAAACATGGCTAGAACTCAATAAATGTTTTAATTAGTACTATTATAAGTAGTAGTAATATTTTGGCAACATGATGTAGATGAACCTGTGATACAGCCTGATACCCAGCCAGTTAGACCAGAGAAAAAAATATGTCAGTATGAACCATAGAGCTGTTACCAAAGTTGATGAGATTCTGTGTTAAAATAAGTTTTGGTACAGTCAAGCAATGATCACAACCTTGGTTTCCATGGGTAGATAAGATGGGCTCAATCTATTGGCAGAACATCAGGTCAAGGGAGGCTCAATCACTTATGGACATGAGGTCTTGCTTCCTGAGGCCTGTTAGGTATTCATTGGTATTATGTGTTAAATTGTGTTTCCCCCAAGATTCATATGTTGAAGCCCTAACTCCTACTACTTCAGAATGTGACTTTATTTGGTGATAGGGCCTTTTTGCTTGGCACTTTACATAAATATGTAAAGGTAAAAAAAGAGGTGATTAAGTTAAAATGAAGCAATTAGGGCAGACCCTAATCCAATTTGAACTGTGTCCTTATAAAAGAGGAAATTTGGACACATGGAGACACACCAGGGAAAGACCATACAAAGACACAGGAAGAAGACAAGCCAAGAAGAGTAGCCTCAGGAGAAACTGAATTTGCTGACACCTTGATCTTGGACTTCCAGCTTTCAGAACTATAAGAAATAACTTTCTGTTATTTAAGACACCCAGTCTGTGGTATTTTATTATGGTAGCCCTAGAAAAGAATACAGGTGGGACTTCCAGCCAAGATGGATGCCTAGACTGACAAGCTCCATCTCCCTCCACAACTAAGAAGGAATACAACTATTGCAAAACCATAAATAACCAGAAGTTTCAGAAAATAAAGCTACCTGTAAGTCCAATGTATGAAATTATAAACAAGTGGTGCTCGTCTGGATGGGTAGGAGGGGTGAACCTTGGGCAGAGAGGTCAAGCTGTGCTGGCAGTGGCAGCTGCAGTGATGACAGCAGGATGGCAATAAGCACAGACACCCATGTATAAGGGGAGGTGAGAAGCGCCTGGAGAGCACCCGTGGCTGCAGACCAAACCTGTCAGCTTGCGATTCCAATGCCAAGGAAGGCAGACCCTCATTGCCTCAGACTATGAGGGCCAGAGGGCATGAAATGGAGGAGGAGGCTCCTGGTCTCTCAGCGGAGAGTGAACAGCAGGAATACATCTTGGAACCCTACCCCCACACAAAGCACCACGGCATGGTGGGAAGGGTCGCCTGGCAGTGACAAGTGCATGGGGCTCTGTCCCCTATAGTGTAGGAGGTGTGACAGCCCCGCCCATGAAGCAAAGGTAAACACAAAACTGTTGGGGTGACACAGCTCAGGATAGAGATCCCAGTGACACAGCTGACCAGACATCAAATATCTAATCTAACAGCTCAGCAAATAGAAAATCTTTCTGAGACACAGTTCAGAGCTTTGGTTATATGAATGCTTACAGACCTAATGGCAGATCTTAAGCAAGACAGGGAAGGAATGAAGGCTAGTCCTGCTGAAACGAATGAAAGCACATATAAAACTAGTGGTGAGGGAAAGAAAACCAGGGATCAAATCAACAAATTGGAACATAGGGAAGGAACAAACAGTCAACCAGTGCAGAAAGAGGAAATGAAAAGTGAGGAAAATGAGGAGAGACTCAGAAACCTATAGGACAGCTATAAGTGGGCCAACATCTGAATCATAGGATTGCCAGAAGGTGAAGAAGAAGAAATTGAAAAATTATGTGAAAAAATAATAAAGCAGAACTTTCTTAACTTGGGGAAGGAAATAGACTTACAGGTCTAGGAAGCACAGAGAGTTCCAAAAAAACTGGACCCAGGGAAAATCACACCAAGGCACATTATAATCAAAATGTCAAAAATTAAGGATAAAGAGAGACTCTTAAAAGCAGCAAGAGAGAAGAGAATTACGTACAAAGGGGTCCCAATAAGACTATCAGCTGATTTCTCAAAAGAAACTCTGCAGTCAAGAAGGGACTGGCAAGAAATATTCAAAGTAATGAAAAGCAAAAACCTACAACCACGATTACTCTATCCAGTGAAGCTGTCATTCAGAATAGAAGGGCAGAGAAAGTGCTTCCAGGACAAAGTAAAACTGAAGGAGTTCATTAGATCCAAACCACTGTTATATGAAATGTTAAAGGGACTTGTTTAGGAGAAAGAGGATCAAAACTATGAACATTAAAATGAAAACTGTATCACAACAACCAACAACAGAAGCTAGGGAACTGAAACAAAGGCAAACTAAAGTAGGCAACAAGAGTGGGAAAAGAATTATAGGTATGAGGAACATTTTGAACATTTTGGGGGGCGGCCGACCTGGAGGGGGAAAGGGGGAAATGGACGGAGATGGTACAGGTATTAAGAAGCATAATAGGAGGGAGTGGAGTAGATAGAAAGATTTTGAGAAGAACTATATGCACAACCAATGGGCATGGACTAAAGGGGGTACAACTGGAGGGAGGGGTGTCACTGGGTGGAGGGAAACAAAGGGAAAAGAAATTGGGACAATTATAACAGCATAATCAATAAAGCATATTAAAAAAAGTTTTGAAAAAAGAAATGAATACAGGCACTGGGCTGGGATGTGAGGGACAGGTAGAATAAGGGAGGCAGGTAGGAATTAAAAGAGGAGTCTGGGACTAGGAATTGGGGCCCATGGAGTCAAGAAGAGTTCTACCTCAGGGAATGTAAGACCTCAGATATGACTGGCAGCAAAGATGACCCAGGGAAAAACATAGGCCTCCTCTTAAGTTATTGAACAAGACTAGACAGTGTGCCTCCAAAATTGTAGTTTAGGAGGTAGACGCCACTTGGGTGTCCGTGTGGGAAATGTATCAACAGACTTACCTATGAGGGGCTAGGGAAGGCAAAGATCCCAGAGATGATTTGGTAGTGGAAAGGAACAATGGGGGATCATGAGTAATTTGCTTGGTCTTGGCTTTAACTGATCATAATTTGGTTTATTTTAGGGGTTGTTATTTTTCTTTGGATTAAAACCATAATTTTATACTTCACAGGATGTGCATATGTCAGCACATGAGTGCATGTGGGCATGTTTGTATGTATAAAACTGTATGGGAGCCAGGAATATATTTTAGTTAGGCTTATTTTAGTTTTAAAATCATTTGAGTGGTTAGTGCCTGTACTTCTAAACTTAACATCTGTCAACACTTGATCATTTAATTGTAACATTTCTGTTTTTCTGTGTCAAATTCAATAATATAAAAAAACCATTCTTATGGAATTTGGTGCAGTTGTAAAATTTAAAATTAAGAATAAAATTCACAGCCTAGTTATTATATTTTGTATATAAAATATTAGGTGAAACTAGTTGATATAATTATTTAACATTCCAAATATTTACTCAGTAATAATTTATTTTGGGTTTATTTCATTGCCTAAATGTTTTTATTGCATTTCTACATTTCATAAATTTCTTTAATATTTTATTTACTTATTTTATCTCCAAGTCAATTTTCCTAGTGTTCAGGCAAATTATGAAGTAGCTGAATAGGCCACACAAAAATAATTTATGTTGTACCTTGGATAATAATATTGTGGTCAGTAGAGGAGATCAAGGAATAGCCCTAAGTACAGGTTTTGATAAGACAAAAATTGGTGTTTTAATTGCAAGACAATTTCAGCCAAAACAACTATTCTAAAAATAATTCCATGATGTAAATGTGTTTAAAGCACCAGGATTATATGACTGAGTGATAATTTCATATCTCAGTAATTATATATGTCTTAGTTATATATTTTGAAAATAAAAGTAGCAGTTACTTACGTCGAAATGGAAATTGTTGAATTTTGATATTCCTATGAAAAATATAAGGTGTTAAATTTCAAAATAAATAGTATGATTTATAAGTTTTGAAATATGTATATAAAACCTCTCAGTGCTTTAGTTTCTCATGTCTTAAATGTGGGAGATTGAGGAAATACTCTCTACTACAGTCTGTTCTAGTTATGTCATAATGTGACAATGAGTCTTCATTTACCTGGGAACACCTCTGTAAACAGGATTTAGATGCGTCCTTTCTATCAGCCACTGGGGGGCTCCCGAGATCAAAATAGAACTTGCATTAAAAGTGTCAAACAATATCTGGACATTGTGTGTCTGATTTCTTAGCATTATTTATTTTAAAAAAGGAACCCTTATTGCACTGAATCACCTTATGTAGTTTTAGAGTTTTTCTCATTTCTCTATCCCCTCCAATTCCCTCCCCACCCCAGTTTGCAGTTCATCAAATCACCTTTTTGAGTTTGTCATTTAAGTCTCACAGCAACCTGAGAAATAAGTATTTTCACTCCTTTTTGTGGATGGAAATACTGAGGCTCCAAGAGATTAAACAATTTTTCCCAATGTCACTCAATAATGAATGAATATTTAAGTCTAGTTTGTCTTACTCCATATTCAGTATTCTTTTCAGCCTACCAGAGTAAGTCCTAATTTCTCTTTAAGTGGATTTGGATGACAAGTCTCTAGACTGAGTTACATGATCCTATGTCATGCAGAATATAGATCAGGAATATCAACATCACTTGGGAATTTGTTAGAAATGCACAATCTCAGGTTTCACTCCAAACTGACCAGGTCAGAAATATGAGCAATATCACCCTTTACTGCCTTTCAACAAACTGTGTTGAAAATGCCACTTAAATTGTCTCTCTCCTCCATCAGACTGAAATTTAAGTTAGGCAAGGAGTCTACATTGTGTAGTTCATCATCGAAATCTATGATCTAGCATAATTCTTGCCAGATAGCAGGTGCTCAGTAAATATTTGTTGAATGATAAATGAATGAATATCTGCTGGAGTAAGGGTTATTTGCTTAACTGAGTTGTTAAGTAACCAATATGTTTAGAAGGGCTTGATGAAAGAGTATTGGTAACAGTGGAGACAAATAAAGTGTGGAATTAATACCACTGATTCTATTGTTATTTCCTAGAAGAGATTTTTCTGTCCAGTTGACTGTGATTAAGCTAGGGGAGACAGTCTTAATGTAGAAAAAGCATTGGTTTATGTGTCAAAAAAAGCAACTCTTGCTCTGGTCTACTATATTCTCAAATTGTAAGTTTATGATCTGCTGCTGAAATTACTCCATGTTCCCCCCGGCAGTCTGAAACTGCTCTCTTTCAATTTAAAAAGGTCACCTACCAGTTAAACTGATTTGTCTGCCCTCCACTTTTATCCACTTTTATCTCTAAAATCTAAAATCTCCCCATCTCCTCTTCCCTCTCACTTTCCTTTTCTTCTTAATCTAGATTCTCTCTGGCTTATTCCAGCACCTGTCTACCTGGTCTTCATTCTTTCACCTTCTTTCATTCAAGGATGCTTTTAAAGCTGCAGGTCTGGTCATGTCCTTCTTCGGTTAAACTCCTTGGGCAATTTTCTGCTTCCTTTAGGATAAGATACAATGTCCTTAGTGAGGCAGTTAGTCCTTCACGGACATGCCTGCCCAGCCAGCCTCCTTCCTACCACAGGCCACTTCTTATTACCTGAACACCATTTGTATCTTTGTATCTCCAGGCCTTTGTTCATGCTGTTTATCTGAATATATTGGCAGCCTAGTGAACTCATATCATGTTCCAGGTCAAATTTTCAGTGAAGCCTCCTTTCTCCATTGCGCACAGTACTGTGTATTTCTTCTTCTGCACTTATATAGCAAATTGTACATATCTCTGTTACGCAATGTATCACACTTTATTGCAATTGCTTACTTGTTTACTTGGCTTTTTCTTTTGATGGACTGTATTTTTCTTGAGGACTAAGTCTGTCTCCCTCACAACACAATATGTTATAAAGCTTGAAACACAGATGTTAAGAAATGTTTGTTGTTTAAATGAACTTTATCTTCAATTTTTTTTTAGTAATTTTCCTCCAGTCCCCTCCTGGATTTTAGTATTTTTTCCTGTTTGTTTTTATTAAGAAAAAGGTCATCTCACTGCAAACATGCCCATTTGTTGGAGTATATTCAGATCTACAACATTTTTATAGGACTAAAGGAGGTATTTCTATGCCCCAGGATGGTTTTGACTGAGCTAAGCTTAGCAGAGTACTAGTGGTTGTTAATGTAGTGATTCTGCTTGCCAAAGCCCTCAAAACATCTAGAGAGGCTGCAAGCAGAACTGGCAAAACCTGGTCCACAAACCATTTAGAGACGCTTGTTAGTACTTGTCATGGACTGACTATTGCATCTCGCCAAAATTCATATATCAAAACCCTCTCCTCCCAGTGCAATGGTATTGGGAGGTAGGGCCTTTGAGAGGTAAGTAATTACGATTAGGTGAAGTCATGATGGTGGAGTCCCTATGAATGGGATTAGTGTTCTTTTACGAATCATGAGAGAGCTTGCTTCCTTGTGAGGATTCAAGGAGAAGTTGTGGGTCTGCAATCCACAAGAGGGCTCTCACCAGAACCTGACCATGCTGGCACCCTGATCTGAGACTTCCAGCCTCCATAACTATGAGAAATAAATTTCTGTTGTTTGTAAGTCAACCTATCTATGGTATTTTTGTTATAACTCCCTAAACAAACTAAGACAGTACTTTGGTTTCTCTTCCTACTGTCACTCCCACCATGCTCTTCCTCCTCTTTCCCATGCTCCCCCAAAACAAATAACAGCAACCTCCAAAACAATAATGACAAGAGAAAACAGCCTGTGATAGTTATAATTGAAATCCATGGAGTAAAATCTAAATGGAGAAATTTAGTTTCATGAAGGGAACCAAAAGGTATCAGGGAGTAATAGAAACTATGCACATTTCCACACTAGAAAGGTTAGTGGAAATGAAAAGACTTGAATCTGGCCAACTGTGCTTACTTTCCAAAAGGAGCCAGTGTGCCTATTTTGGAAGCTCACGGCTCAGACATGGATGGGCTCTGTGTGTTAGGGCTCCTTTGGTTAGAAGAAAGAGCAATGCAGGATACTCAGGTGGTGGTGAGTGACTGTAATGGTAACTGTTGGAATAAGAGACAGACATGTTTCTGGAATATTATTACAGCTAAACTGAAAGGATCTGGAGCACAGTTTGGGAACCAGAAGGTCATATGGGATTGTAAGAGGCAGTTTCAGAAGACAGGAGACACTATTAGTTTTTCTTCGCAGCAAAAATTGAGCTTCATTCTTCTGCTTTTCTGTAGACCCAAGTCAGCTTCTCTTATCGTTTCAGCCTCACTTTGCTTCCTTTTGTACTTCTGCTTCTACTGGCAATGGACTGTTTCTTCATATATTTTTATTTACTTATTTAATCCTCACCTGAGGACATTTTTTCATTACTTTGAGAGAGAAAGAGAGAGAGAGACACAGAGAGAGACAGAGAGAGAGAGAGACAGAGAGAGAGAGGAAAGGAGAGGGGGAGAGGGAGAGAGAGAGAGAGAGAGAAAGAGAGAAAGACATTGATGTGAGAGAGAAACATTGATTAGTTGCCTTCTTGTCCATGCCCTTACTAGGGATTGAATCTACAACTGGAGTGTGTACCCTGACTGGGAATTGAACCTATGACTCTTTGATCTACAAGAGAATGCTTCAACCAACTGAGCCATACCAGCTAGGGCTCTTCATATATTTTTTGTTCAAATTCTTGAGTGGTAAGAATGTCATCATTGTAACTAATCACCTTCTGTTTGCAGGAAGCTTTTGCTTTTGTACCTCATAGCACAGGTCAACCTATAGATCTGGCTGTTCTTGAGCCATGTGTCTAACTGTCCCAACCAAATAGCTGCACATAGGGGAAGACTGTGTGTGTGTGTGTGTGTGTGTGTGTATGAGAGAGAGAGAGAGAGAGAGAGAGAGAGAGAGAGAGAGAGAGAGAGAGAGAGAGAGATGTTATCACATAGTGCTACATGGTAGATTATGCTTAAAGAACAACCTAGAGGTGTTTTTTTTTTGTTTGTTTGTTTGTTTTCTTTTTTAGCAGGGACCACCTTGTAATCCATTTAGGAGGAGTTTGTGGGCAGGCAGCCATTCCAAAGCAAGATCTCTTCAGTAGACATATTTTGGAAACTCTGATCATGATTTCTATGAGGCTAATACCTTCATATGCTGTTCTTTGCTTTCCTGTGCTCATATTCTCTATTCTGTTTTCCTTACTGGAGTTGAAAACATTGGTTTTGTTTCTATGTACATGTGTGTGATTAGAAAGGGAAGTCAGGCTTTAGTTTTTCATTAGCGAGGAACTGATAAATAAGAAGTAGTCAGGTAAAGTTGTCAGGTAAAAAAGTACATGCTGCCTCAAAGGTTTATATGTCCACACCATTTGCATTATGGTAGCTCTTAGTGTTCTCTATAAAACACTTCTTCTCTGCACCACCCCATCCAAGTACAGAAAGGAAGGATGGCCCATGGTTCAGTTTGCAGTCTCAGATTTTCATGCAAGCGCTTTTTTTCTACCTCTGGATGCGTATTTTATTAGCATCTTTCTTACTGACTTCATAAATACTTCTGTTATATCGCCAAGTTGTTCTCCTTTACTGCCCAACTTATAACTCAGGCTTCATTGTTTAACTGAGTAATTGATTTATTTCCTTCCCAATCCCTTGTTATACTGAATGTTTAACCATGAACCAAAACTACTTGGAGCCACTGGTCTGCTTATTATTTGTTAGGCTGCTTGTAAGTCTAAATTTTCCTTAGAGAACTGTTGCCATCATCATTCCTTTGGATATCTTCAAATTAGTTTTTCTTAAATCATCCCTTGATATGTGACTGTTTGATACCATAATAACTGGAAAAAAAGTTTATATGACCTTATTTCTTGTGTCCATGTTTTTTATACATTTTCTTCAAAGAATCATCCATTTGCCCCCATTCTTCAGAGCTTCTTGTATTCACCTTCATTTCCCCTAAGGTTCACATGTGCAAGATGCTCTCTTCTGCCTTCTTTTACCTCAGCCTCTTAAGCAAAGACAATGTTCATAATTCCTTCTAAAATGCTGTTTTATCCCAACAGAAAATAAATATAATCAGCTTCCTATAAATCTGCTCTGAGGATCTGGGTCTCACAGTTTTCCACCCGAATTATCTGCCCTTTTCTTTTCCCATTTTCCTTACAGAGATCCCAGTCCCTCATTTGATGCCAGACTTAGGGCAGATGCTCACTTTGTGTTTGTGGGTTCAAAAGCACCACCAACGTTGTCTCTCAGCCTCTGTTCCTCCCATTGTTGCATTATTATTGCTTTATTCATATCATTGTTCTTATACCTCCTTTTCTTTTTCAATTAAGAATTTTCATAGTCCACTCAAACTCATAGCAGGTGGGTAATCAATGGTTTTTGATTACCTAAAACTCTGCGGATACTCTTTCAACTCCTCCTGTTGCTATTTCTTTTGTGTCATCATTGTCCTGATGCCCCTTTCATTTAAAAATGTTAAATATTTGACCACCTCACTTCCATATGAGAAGGTACCTTCCTTATCTACCACATAGTTCTGTTCCTAAATTTCTAAAAGTCTGTAATCAATATGTTCATTTTAATTAAATCCAACAGACATAAATTATATAAATTGAATGCCACTCTGCACCAACCTTTATACTAACTTCTAAGAGCTTCCAGGAAGCTAACAGACTACTTCCCTGAAGCAATATATGCAGCACTTTCACCATGCTCAGACTTTAATTTCTCAAATCACTGCTAGTTGACACCTGAATTAACATTAGCCTTTCTGAACATCCCATGTTGATGCTGATACTCTTAAGTTTCTCGGCAGATGGTGATATTGGTATTTTGGGTGGTACAATTCTCAGTTGAGTGGGACTGGCTTTTTTTTTTTTTTTATTGCAGGACTTAGCCTGCTCTTCTCCTACCACAAAATCCCATCAGTGTTCTCTCTTGGGATAACTAAACACGCCCACAAATATTCTCAAACACTGTGTAAGGCTCAGGCAATTTCCCACCTTGTTAATCACTTTTCCTTATTCCCTGCTAATTATAGTTGGTAATCTGGCAGAATACTTTTTCACATGTAGCATATGGTGGCCCTTGAAAACTGAACAAAATGTGATTGCATTCTTATACACACTAGTTGTCATTTTTCTCAGTACTTTTAATACAAAAAATTACCTTTGCTTGTATTTCTATTGTGGTCTTAAACTTCCTTTCACTAACTCTTCTTATGCTCTCATTAGCTTTTGCAAATACTGTCTGTAGTGAAGTTTAAATTTGTTGTGTGTAGAAGACCTTAAAAACTAAACAAACACAGCAAACACACATTAGCAGACTAAGACCAGGGTGATGGTTGAAACTAAAATGCCTTGTGCTGGTGACCAGCAAGGTTGTTGATTTTGTTCTGGAACTTACCTTGTATATAATTATCCAAGTTTGCAAACTGAAATTAATTAAGTATAGGAGGCCCATACAGTTATCCAAAGCAGGCAGTGGCAGCAATACTAACAGGGGTTCTTATTGCCACCAATTGAAATCAAAGTATCTACCAGGTTTCCAGGGGCATGACTTATGTCCAAGAATTCTTTCACTAAGTATACAAACCATGAAGTCCTAATTTATTAGTTAATGCAGGCAACTGGAATTTCATCTCTAGGGTTTACTTTTAATCTGCTAATGTTTACACTGGAAAAAACAGACCATATCAGATAGGTTTTGTTACTTCACTCAAGGGGGCAGGAGTGGTCAATAGCAGCCAACACTATTGGTTAAATGAGTAAGCCAAACAACGGATTTTTTTCAATAGGTTTTTTGATTTATGAAAGTATATACAGATTCTTCCTCATTAAGGGCAGGGGTAGGTGTGAGAGAAATGCCTTTGACTCAGACTTATCTAGTAAATTGGAAAGAGACTGTAAGTGAAAATTAGTTATGCATCTCCTTTTCAGTTTTATTCTAGAACTTTTTTAATTGCCAAGAAAGTATGTGGAGGGATGGGAAAGCAAGTGAGTTCCTCATATAATTTCTTGAAATTATAGGTATTATCATCATGATAAATACTGGGTTTTCAGATAAAGCACAATCTCAGTCAAATCACCTACAGTTTAAATCTCAATATCCTTGTACATAGATCACCACCAGTTGGGCAGTCATTTGACTTGCTCAGTAATATTGAGCAGCACATATAACAACCAGTATCTTATTGTGGCAGAGACTGTTCATTGTTCCCTTGTATCCATCCTCTCCTTCCTTTTGTTATAAGGCTCTCACTTTTAACAAGGCACATGGCTACCCAGCTAGAGCTTTATTCTCCTATTCTTCCTTACAATTTGGTGTGGCCAGGTGAGCAAGTTATTGTCAGTGGAATATAAGTAGAAGTGATGTGTACAACTTCTTTTTCTTCCTATGGACTGGAATGTGGATGTAATGGTAAGCCCTGAGGGGAAGGCAAAACCACAGATGTAAGGAACTCAAGGCCTTAGATGACTTCATGGAGTAGTCTCCTACTCACTCTGGGATATCCTCCCACCTCTTGACTGTCATGTGAGAGAGATAGAAACTATCTGGTTTGAGCTACTATATTTGGGAATCTATTCTTTAGAAGTAGCTTAGCCTGAATCTTAACTAATAAAGGACATTAATTTATATTCAATGAAAAGTCCATTTCCTTTCCACATGAAAACATTCCTTAGCATTTTGGGGGGGAATAAAAGCTGTGAATTTGGGGAAAAAGGAAGTCAGTATTACATCATCACATTTTAGAAGTTTGGTTTTCTCACTGAGAGAAGATGGCACATTTATGTTTCTTTCTTCCAGAGACATAATTTCATTCACATTAGCAGACATTTATTGAGTGCCTCTTTTGTGTGAAGCAGAGGAGGAGGGATGCAGAGATGAAAACAAACACAGTTGCTGCCCTCAAGGAGCTCACAATCTACTAGGGCATACAGCAGAAATGCACAAACAAATGCACTACAAGATAGGATGTATATAGTAACAGATATACAAATGAGGTTGTATGGGAGCAGAGAGCAGAGAGAGAGGCCTTTCATAGTCACAGAGAAGAGAGGAGAATCTCAGGAAGACTTGACAGAAGAGACTGCATTTGAATTACATGATGAAGGATTTGTGGAAGAAGATGGGGAGCCATGGGGTCAGGTTTCTGAAGCAGTGGGAACAAATATTAGGGAAGATCAGAAAACAAGGGAATATCCAGACATTTCTGGAGTTTCAGGCTACATAGTAAAGGAGACTTGACGATTATACTAAGGAATCTAAATTCATTTTATACCAATGAGAAAATAGTAGAGGGTTTTGAGTACTGCAACTAAAAAATCAATGGTACATGCTAGGCTAGTGAATCTTAAACTTTAGTGTGCACGAGAATCTCCTAGAGTGTTTGTTAGACAGAGATTGATGCCCCCTCCTCACTCACAGAACTTCTGATTAAGTAGGTCTTCAGTAGGGTCTTAGCCTTTGCCACTCTGAGAACCACTGTTCTAAGGAGATACATCTGGCAGGAATACAGGGGTAAAGTTGCAGGTTGAGTTCACAGGTAGGTGGATAAGATAAAAAGATTAGTCCAGGTGAGAGAACCAAAATATTTGAAAAGAAAGGGGCATATACAAACATTTCTGTAGAGGTAAATGGACAAGAAGTTTAAGACTATCTGGATGTGAGAGACAAGCCACAAAGAGAAAAAAAATGTATTTATCTAATATGAATGAAAGAAAAGCATGGTAATTCTGTTATCTGAGACTGGGCAGGTGGAAGGAGGAGGTTTGAGTGTGGGAAAAATGATCATGAGTTCAGTTTAGAAAGACTGTATTTGAGGCACTAACAAGTAGTCATAGGGAGATATTCACCAGACCTAATTCATGGGTCTGGAGTGTGAGAAAGAGAGGAATCAGAATTAAAGACACACATTGAAGAGCCCCAGGCATAGACAGAACTAATTGTTGAAGTGATGGAGGTTGGGATAGAGTACACATATATAGCAGGTGAGAGCTGAGGACAAAGCCTTGAAAAGCAAGACAAAGAATGAGGATGCTGGGGGAGATCCAGGATAGTAAAGTGTCCTGGAAGGCATAAACTTCAACAAGAAAGGAATGGCTAGCCTTTTAATTGGTGAGAGAATGGTAAGTAGGTAAAGACAAGAGGGAAGGCCACTAGGATTGCCTATTGGCAAGTCATCAATGACTTTTGGAAGATCTGTTTTGAAAGAACTGGGAGATGCATACTCAGATGGCATAGAACAGAAAATTCAGTGGAAGTGGAGCAGAATGAGTGGATTGATGACTGGAAAAACTTAAGTGGAAGATTTAGGAGAGAAATGAAACTAGAGCTTGTGGGGGAAGTAGGGCCACAGGAAGTTTACTCTAGTGTCCATGAGACTTGAGCAAATTAATAGGTCAGATTAAAGAAGAGGGGGTAGAGGAAGAAGGGATAGGTGGGAGAAAGGAAGGGGTGAAGAGAGAGAGAAGAAAGGAACAAGAAAAGTAGAGAGGTGGATACATTTAACGGCTAACACATGGAGGGGGAGAGGGGGCAAATCACTATATTCTCAGTAAACAAAGGGAAGGAATGATCTGTGGAGACTGAAGAGATGAGGGAGGCTGTGGGTGAAAGACAAGGAGCAGAGGTTGAGAACAGTCATTTCCTTAGGACTATACAAAAATTTTACAAACTTTCAGTCCTTACTGTCATCACTTTTAATTTTGTGGTGCTCTCCTTCATGTCATTTACAGTGGTCACTCCTGGCCAGGGGAGGCTGAGTCAGGCCACAGTGAGGTCTCAGAACCCATCTGTAGCCTCCTGGCTGCAGGGTACAGTCTGGCATGGATACCACAGAGATTCCAGGAGACACAATTCCATGCTCATTTCCTGATGGGTGGCCTTTGTCATAAACAGATTTTCAACTTTCAATCTTTTTCAATTGCACAACTGGTAATTTAATGAGTAACATTCTCCAACAAAGTTCTTCAGGTAATATATTTCCTAATTTTATCACTGTGCCCATTTATCTGCTTTAAAATTTCCCCAAATTTGTCATGTACTCTCACCTTAATCCTGCTAGAGTGAGAGAGTGTATTTGAGACTTAGCTGGATACTTCTTAGACTGGGAGGAGACCCCACGTGTCTTTCAGGTAATATAGCAACACATTGACCAGAGTAGATTTAGATGATTTCTTATTTGCTTATGTTTCATATTCATAATCAAAGACCTAGGAAAGTGCCAGTGTATTCATTCCAGGTTCTTTTTAAAGAATGAGAAAGCTTATGTACTATTTGCACCTGAAAGGAATGAGTTATGTAGCTACAGTAAATGATTTTAGCTCATGTCTGCACACAGTAGATGGCAGCACATCACTTTTTAATGCTTTATGTAGTGATGCAATACCCCCTGGAATTTGTAAGCATTTGGTGCTATAACCTTGAATGTAATGCCACATGAGGGCAAATTAGCAGACATTTAATTTATAAGTAACAAAAAATTCTGCAAAAGAAAAGTTATTTTGGCATTCTTTAATTGTAGGGTTAACTGAAATGGCTAAAGTAATAAAAAGTATTTACTAGTTCACCTTATTATTACTTCTATAAAATATCTGTTTTTGTATGATAATGTTTATTTGAAATTATGTACCACAAACAAGACCAGAAGTAGGAAACAGCACATCAAATAACAAACCTCAAACAAAACAGAACAGAAAAACAAGATCACACATACTTATAAACTCTCCTGAACGAATTATGTTCAAGAATTAAGAAGTTGTACCCCTTACCCATGTCCATTCATGAGGCTGTTCAAAATCATGCTTTTTGTATTTTTACAATCTAAGTATGTTCTCGGCACCTAATGAGCTTTTTAAAAGCCAGCTTAAAGTCTTCATTAAAACTTGTGTAGAGCAGAGGGTTGATCAGAGAATTAACATAACCAAGCCATGTCAAAAAGTCGGCCACTTCAGAGGACACGGTATAGATGCTCAGACCTACAATCAACTCTTTGATGAAAAATGGCAGCCATGACAAAATGAATGCACCCAAAATCAGTCCTAGGATGCGTGCTGCCTTGCGCTCCCTAGTACTAGAGATCTGCTGGCGTTCTCCTGGGTGATCTAGATCACTGTCAAAGGGAGGGATCCTGATGGAGGTGTGGATCTTTTCAAACTCTGTGGTAGGGTCTGAGGTGGAGAAGTCAGACACACAAAAAGTCTGAGTGAGTTTACAACTCGCAAATGAATTTTGGCTATCTGTGCTTCTGTTGCTTAAGTGCCTGCTTGACCCTCTTTTCTGGTAAAGGCTCTTGGCTGCGTGGTAAATCCGGTAATAGAGAATCAGTATCAAAGTCAAGGGGATATAAAATGCCCCAAGAGTGGAGTAAATGGTGTAGATGACATGGTCATG
Source organism: Furipterus horrens (assembly GCF_987537825.1). Taxonomy (NCBI): domain Eukaryota; kingdom Metazoa; phylum Chordata; class Mammalia; order Chiroptera; family Furipteridae; genus Furipterus; species Furipterus horrens. The sequence continues at coordinate 131,071,746 of NW_028327176.1, read as the reverse complement.
CTGGATGGCACACTGACTAGGGGGTGGGCTGAGCTGGCGGTGGCTCCTCCAGAACAGAGGGGGCATGGAGATGAAGATGGAGATAGTCCAGACAATGAGGATCATCAGTCCTGCCCTCTTGGCGGTCCTCTTCCTGGCATACTCAATAGCATTGGTGATGGCCCAGTACCTGTCCAGGGCAATCACACAGAGATGGAGGATGGAGCAGGTGCAGCAGGTCATGTCCACACTCAGCCACACCTCGCAGATGAAGTACCCTAGCTTCCAGCTGTCCATGACGATGTACATGATACTCAAGGGCATGACTAGCACTGCCACCAGGAGGTCTGTCACAGCCAGAGAACAAATCAGGTAGTTGGCAGGCTGGTGAAGCTTCTTGGTGGTGCAGATGGCCATGATCACGGCCAAGTTTAGCAACATGGTCAGGGTGGTGATGATCACCAGAGTCATGGAAATGAGCATCTTCTCAGTGATGGTCTTGGCTCTCACAGCCACGCTGGCTTCTGTGGTACAATTAGTGATGTTCATGTTTTCCCTGTTGCAGTCTACACTGTGGAGGAGCTGTTGGTTATTTTCCTTCAGCTGGAAACTACTTAGACTTGAGTGTCTCTTATTTGTAAGAAGGCTGTAATTTCTTCAGCTATGTAGTCTCTTGTATTCCATTTTGGGTGGGTAAAGGGAAGCACCACAGCATTTCTTCTGAGTGGAGGGTTCCTGGAAAATAGTATGCTGCTGGTTAATACAAGAAAAGCCATATTCTTTTTCCTGAAAAACATGGTAATATTCTGGTTTTCATACATTTTTTACATAATTTTGATATAATTTCTTTTTCTTCTCTGAATGCAAACTTCATTTTTACATTATTCCTCAAAGGATACTTTTTTTTAAGTTCCCCAGCTTTTCTTGATGAAGATGTTACCAAATTTAATCTCTCTTTTCTTATTTTTAATTATTCTTTTTTATACAAGGTACACATACACATATATAAAAGGCTTTTTTTTTAACATTTGGAAACATTTATTCACATTATATCATGCTTTAAAATTTTTGAGATCATTACATTAAAAAATTATGTGGTTTATAATAAGTAGCCTTCAAACCAGATCTCATAGTTCCATAGCAAACATCAACTCCAGAGATATTTTAGTGTCTCATTGGGATTGTCCAATTTTGTCTAATTATTTCTGACATTTTATATATCCCACTGTGCACTCCTTTGGAGAAAAGAGAGGAAAAAGACATATCATGTTACTTTGATGTTTATGGCAAATTGTTCTCAGAGTAATGCAGTAAACCAACTGTGAAACAGTATTATCATTTAGCTCAAAGATCTCTGCATTTTGAAAAACATGTTTAGTTTTGGGTAATATTTGTGTTCTCTATCTATCATCTATCTATCTATCTATCTATCTATCTATCTATCTATCTATCTATCTATCCATCTATCTATCTAATCTACCTATTGGATAGCTGTGATTAAGTTGGGTAGACAATGAGAGACATTTATTAAATGCATCGCTATAAGGAATTTTTTAAAAGTAAAGTTAAATATGAATGTATATTCATAAGACAATCTAAATCTACATTGAGATAGTCACAGCTAATGGCTGCTGGTTAGAACATCGATAAAATTCTCTGATTAGACTCTATGGGATTAGGACCAGGAACTTTAAAGAAAAACTGATGTTTCAGCAGTTTTAAGAAGGGACATAGATTGACATAGATTAGGATTTACAGACATAATGATTTCATCAAAAGATGAGGGCAGGAGCAGATGAAGCATGTGTGAAACAGGAGTGAAAGTGGTGAGGGTCTTTGGGTGGACTGAGAATGGGAAGTCAAGGGAGTCAAAACCAAAATCTCTAGCCTAAGTGTATTATAACTCAGGATTTAACTTCTCCTACCCATAGGGCAAAAAGAAGGGAAATAGGTGTCATTTATCCTTTAGATACTAAAAATGAAAGAAAATAGTAATGATTTTACTGAAGACCAAAAATAGGGCCGTTGTTTTAAAGATAGTCTCTATCTTTCTGCAGTTAAATGGCAAACATACTGCCTCTCTGTTTCCATTATGCTTTTACAGTGTTTTCTGTAGATGTACTACTTTTGGATGTCCTGTGGTTCTCTAGTTCTTCCAGGGGCTTTCTTCACCAAAAATCCCCTCTTTCTTGTAAATCAGATTTTTTTTTTCTCCACTGGTACCCTGCCTTCCTTTTATAATCAGTTTAAATGTGCACTTAAATTTGAACCCATGGATATGAACATCAATATGGGGATTGACTGATAGAGAGAAGAGGGTGGAGGTGGGAAAAGGGAGAAAAAGTGGGAACGACTGTAATAGCACAAACAATAAACAATAAAAAAACATACTTCCCTATTTTCAACTTTTAGTACCACTCTATAGCAATGAAAAAAGATTTTTTTTGTTCCTGATCTGGCCAAATATATCACAAAGAAAATAATATTTTTGCTAATCACATAGTATTTCACGGAAAGTTAGAATATGTGTATTTTGAAAATAAAATAAAATAATAAAGGGTTTAAACAAAAAAATAAATTTGGGACCAGGCTAAAAAATTGAAAAAGTTTGGGCTCTGTAATCAGACAGACCTGGGCTCAGATTACAGTTGAGCCAGCTGCTAGCTGCTTGGGGCAACCTCTCTATAATTCTCCCTCTGTCCCATGTGTTTATTTCTCAATTTTGACCTCTTTCTCTTTAACGAAATTAAATAAAGTTGCTTTTGTTTTCTGTAAATAGTAATCCACAGTTATGTTTTTCTTGTGTTCTTGAGTTTTGCTGGTTTATTTTGTGCCCACAACTTTCAGAGTAGGAGTTAAGTTTTTCATCGTTGTTCTGCCAGTCACCCCAAACTCCTGCACACATTCAGCTTGCCATCTTTTATTTCATAACAACACATCCTTTTGAAAGGCAGGATGAGATCACCTGGGGAGCAGTGATAGAGTGAACAAGTCTGAGAACTGTGCCTTGGAGCTCTTCATTGTTTAAAAGACAGGTAGGGAAGGAGGAAACAGCAAAACAGAGAATGACTACTGAGGTGGAGGAGAACAATGAGAAAGAATTCCATCCCAAGACCATGTGAAGAAAGTATAGCAAATAAGAGAGAGTAATCAACAGTGTGAATATTGCTGATAGGCTGTGGGTAGTGATGACCCGATCACTGGACTGGGCGATATGAAGGACACTGATGACTTTGACAAGAGCAGTTTGGTGCAGTACTGAAGATGAAAGGCTGAATGTGGTTTCAAGAAAGAATGGGAGGAGAGGAAATAGAGAGTGAATAAGAGCAATTTAAGAGCTTTGCTGATAAGGGGAGCCAAGAATAAGGTAGTAACTGCAGAGGAGATGTGGGGGCAAGGTTGTTTCATTTTTAAGATTTTTTTTTTTAATCCAGGTCATTTATCATTTTCCTTGCTGCTGCCATCAATAGCCTTTATATTGGGACAAAGAACATTTTTGGAGTGAGTGAAATGTAAAGGAGGAAGCAGAAAAGCAGTAATGGAGGAGAAGACTGGTAGTCAGTCAGTGGGGCCTGGGGATCCCAGGTAAGCAGAATTCTTTGAACAATTTAAAGAATCATACTGGGGGCAGTGAAGGGGCCAAAGAAACAGCCATATGCTGTAAATGACCCAGCCTCAATTGTCTTGTCTTCCTTTTAACCTTGTTAAGAAAATAACACATGGCTTTATAATCACTACCAAATCCTAAGGAGGTAGTACGATTCCTAATGAGAACAGTGCTGATTAAATAGCACCCGAAAATCCTTAAGTCTCTTCAGCTTTTCATGTAGCAGGGGAGGAGGGACTATAATAACATCTAACTCAAAATACATTCTGCAGAACCAATCCAAACATTAATTAACAGCTTTTGTTAGTCCACCAGAATGGAAAATTTACTGCAATAATCATAGTTAAAACAGACATATCTTATCAGGAGTTGATACAGGAACCTCTTCAGGGTTTGTGACTTTCAGTTTTTGCTTTAATTATGACCTGGAAAATACCAGTGCAGTTCAAAGCCATTATTTCAATGGTTTTCTTTTTCTTTTTCTTTTTTTTTCCATTAAAATGAGTAGGAAAGAGCCACTCTAAACCAAACTGGTTAGTGCATATTGCTCTCATTTACCAGGATGTTTCTGAGCCTCTGGTTGATACTGTCTCAGTCACCATCAGAGCATCAAAGAGATGAGGTCATAAGCACACTCAATTCATTTTTAATTTTACCATCTTCTGTTGGTTTTCAATAACTACTAATAATTTACCATATTCTTTCACATCTTCTGCGATTGTTTTTATTTTGCCCAAATTGCTCTAAATCATTTTGAGATAAAATCTACAATATGAGCCAATTTCTTCTTCTTTTTTTGTTATTTTGGGAGTGGCAGATTGTCCCCATATCACTAATTTTATCTAATTGTTTGTTAAATTCACTTCCTCAGCCTTCATAAAGACTTCTCTTTATCTGTCTAAGCAAAGGAAGGGTGGATAGTAGTATGTTTCTCAATTTGCTCTTTAATGGGAACAAAGGAAGATATAAAAGATATTAGAATGTGGTTCTTTATTATTTTTTTCTTATTTATTTCTTTATTTAAATTGTGATCAGGACATACATGTGGTTTATCATTGTAAAAATTTAAACAAGACAGAGTACATAGAGTTTAAAGAGATATGGACACAAGTCTACATATAAAAACATTTGTCAGAAAAATGGTTTTGTGAACATTTTCTTCCATTCTGTGGTTTGCCTTGTAGCTTTAAAGGATGTCTTTTGATAAGCAGATTTTAACTTTGATGAAGTCTATGTTATCTACTTTTTCTTTATGATCAGAGTTCTTTGTGTTCTAAGAAGTGTTTGTCAACCTTAAGGTCATAAAAGTATTTTCTATATTTTGTTTGATAAGTTTAATAGCTTTCACTTTTATGTTCATACTGAAGGTGGTTATAGAGTGAACAAGACTGCTGGCTGATGGGAGAGCTGGACTTGGGCAATCGGAGGCTCCATACCTTATCCCATTCTTGGGATGTATCTCTTCCCACTGTTCTTACAGCTGGAGCAATTTTTAAAGAGGCAACCTTGAGAAAGCAGTGTGTTTTTTAGACCATCTTGATGGCGTATGGAACTGAACCCCGTTAAAGCCTCTACATAAATTTTTAAGATTCTGACAGGCAGATACAGAGACCTATTTGTCTTGTAGCCGCCCAAAACAAGTTTCATATGTAATTTCCCTTGCCCATTAAGCCTGCTGCCTACAAACCTGGAGTGGTCTGCCTCTTTCTTCCATCTCTCCATACTCTGTAAAAGTATCGATTTCCCGAATTTTCGAACCAACAGTTCATGATCCACTTTGAATACATTTTTACATTTGGATGTGAAGGGGGTTGAAATTTATTTCCCTCCCTATATGGATGTCTACTTATTTCAGCACTTTTTTTGTGGGAAAGACTGTCCCCATTAAAATATGTGTCAATTTAATTCTATACCCTCTCTTCTGTTCTTTTGGCCTACTTTTATGCCAATAGAACATTGTGTTGATTACTGCAGCTTTTATAGTAAGTCATGAGATTAGGTGATGTGAGTCCAACTTAGTTCTTTTTCAATATTGTTTTGGCTATTCTAGATTCTACTAATTATCATATAAATTTTAGCCTCAAATTGTCCATTTCTACAAAAACCCTGCTGAAATTTTAGTTCATTTTGTGTAAAAATTATAAAATAATTTTGGGGGAATTAAAATTTATCAATATTGTGTGTCCCTTAATCCATGAACAATGTGGCAATCTTCATTTATTCTTATATTTTCTCAGTAACATTAGTAGTTTTCAGTGTAGTGGTTTATTTCACATATTTATTTATATCTATCCCTATGTATTTTAGTATTTTGATGTTTTTGTGTTAATTGTATTCAATTTCCATTTTTATTGCTTATATATAAAAATGCAGTGGATTTTTGGATATTAATTTTGAATCTGTGATCTTGCTGAATACCCTTATCAATTCTGGTAAATTTTTTGTAGAGTCATAATTTTGCTATGAAAAAAAACCATATCATTTACAACTAGAGGCAGTTTTGTTTCTTTTCCAATTGTATTGCTTTTATTTTTTTGCCTAACCTTATTATACTGACTAGAATTCCAGTACAACGCTGAGTAGACGTGACAAGAGCAAATATTCTTACCTTGTTCCCAACATCAGAGGGAAAAAATGTTTATAATTCACCATTATTATATTAGCAAACATTTTTATTAGATCCATTTTATTAGTATGAGGAGAATTGTTTTCTATTTAATTACTTTCAACCTTCATATTTATTATTTCCTTTCTTTCCTTACTTTATTTTCTTTTTCTTGTCTTTTAAAGTGGAAGCTAAGATAATTAGTTTAAAACTTTTTTGCCAACAATATAAGCAGTTAGAATTATAAGTCTTGCTCTAAGCACTCTTCAGGTGCACAATAAAAATTTTAATACTTACATTTTCCTTATCATTCAGTCAAAAATATTTTCTAATTCTTTCATGGTTTCTTATTTGGTTTGTGCAATATTTATAAGTACATTTCATAACTTAAAAATAGTTAAAGATTTCACAGATTCTTTTAAAACTGATTTTTAATTCCATTGTACTCAGGTTCACAAAATAAAGTATGTATGATTTCAATCATTTGAAGTTTATTGAGACTTATTTTATGGCTCACTAATAGTCTATCTTGACAATGTTATGTGTGTTTAAAAATAATGTGTGATTTGTGATTGCTCCATGTAATTTGCTTTACATTATTGTTCAAAGCTTCTATACATTTACCAATGTTTTGTCAACTTGCTCTATCAATTATTGAGATAATTGTTCAACTCTGCAACTATAATTTTGGGTATGCAAATCTCTCTAGTTATGTCAATTTCTGAGTCATGTATTTGAAGGTCTGTTATTACATCCATACTTATTTAGAGTTACCTCTTCTTGATGAATTGACTATATCTTTTTATAATGTGTTCATTTGTCCCTGATAATATTCTTTGTTCTGATGTTTATTTTGTATAATATTAATATAGCCTCTCCAGCCTTCTTTTAATTAATGTTTGTATGGTATACCTTTTTTAATGTCTTTTTATTCTTAACCTATCTATGTCTTTATATATGGTAGGTTTCTTAAAGACAGCCTCTAGTTGGGTCTTGCATTTTATCTGGCCTGACATTCTCTGCCCTTTCTAGGATATTTAGGTCATTTAAACTTAATGTAATTGTCGATGTGCTTGATTTTAATTCTACCATCTTTTTATTTATTTTCTGTTCAAGTTTCCTTTTATGTCCTTAGTATTTTGTAATTTTTAGCATAAAGTTCTGTGCATGTTATGTTAGATTTTATTTTCTTTGGAGTGATTATAAATGGCATCATGTTTTTAATTTCAGTTTCCATTTTTATTTTTATGATATAGAAATGTAATTGATTTTGTGTGTGGATCTTGTGTTATGCAATCTTGCTTAATTCACTTACTAGTTACAGGACTTTTTGGGTAGCTTCTTGAAGCTTTCTACATAGATGAACATGCCACTTGCAAACTGAAACACTTTTATTTCTTCTTTCTCATCTGTATGACTTTTCTTGCCCTATTGAAGTAGCTAGACCTTCTAGGACTATGTTGCTTATTAGCAGTAAAAGCAGACATCTTTATCTTATGTCTTATCTTAGGGAAAAAAACATTTAGTCTTCCTCTATTAACAGAATAGGGATAATTTTGGGGGAATGGAATGTAAGCAGAAGTGGTATGTGCCACTTCTAGGCCTGGTCTGTAAAAACTTCTAATGTACTGTCCCTATGCTCAGCCTCTATCCACCATTGGATGGGATGGAAGTATCCCAGGTCCCTGAATGACCAGAATACTAACCTCCCCCTTCTGGCTTGTGTTAGATAGTGATACATGTAAGAAATAATATTTTATTTTATTAAACCACTAATATTCTGGAGTTTATCAGTGAAAGGAACTAATATTACTTACTTTAAGTAACACATCAACTATCCTTGGGTGATTCAATCTTTGTTAGTTTGGTTTCACAGTTTGAAAAATGAAAATAATTATATCTATTGTACCTTGCATATTTATAGAGAGAATTAAATGAGATAGCACTTGCCAAAGTATATGCACATTTCCTGACATGCATGAAGTACTCAATAAACTATTCAAACTATTGTTTGCTGAGCATGTTCATGTGTTGACATACTAATGGATTTGTTATCTCCATATTAAACTAAGGTTTATTTACTTGTGTTTGTGTTTTTGGATGTTTATCCCTTTAAAAACATATTTTTCAGCTGTAAAAGTGATGAAATGTAATGCAAACCCAATATATATTGATCAAAATATTATGCATTTTTTCAACCCACTTGAAATGGTTCCTTAGTAAATATTCATAATTAGTTTGTGAATTATACTTTAAGAACTGTTTTTAAGAAAATCCATATCACAAGCCATGTCCACATTTTTCTTTGATCTTTTGGAAACACAATTGTATGTTTCTAAGCAAAGATGAGCAAAAAGGCAAGTTATACAGGTAGTTTTCTCCACTGGCATAAAGGTTATGTAGAAAGCAGATATATACCCCCTTACTCATAAGTCAGTTCCATTAATTCACAAAGTTATTTTGAAGACAAATCCAGAAAAGGTGCCAAAAGCAAGAAGGTGGTTGAGAATGCTTTAATGAGGCTAGGGAATGTAGGTTTGATGGGTGGAGGAAGGAGGCTAAGTAGGAAATGGAATCTTCTGGATTAAATGCCTGAGTGGAAATAGAAAGTAGTTTAGAAGGCTGCAGAATATGAACTTGATACAATTTATTGGCCAAATGGTTTTACTACTTTGATGATGATAATTGAAAAGTTGGGTATTATTATAATATCTTAAATAGCTCATAACAAGAATTCAGAAAAATTTCCCAAATTTGAGGAATTTGTCTAAAACTTATATTTTTATTTTGAGTCTTTTCTACCATTAAACATAGTCATTTTTTGTATAGCCAGCACACATTTGTGTTTCTATGAACTCTGGTTAGCTTATTGGTTTCAACTTTTACCTTATCACTTTTGCTGACCTAAAAAGGAGGGCTTCGTTTTCTGTCATTATCAGAACATATTCTGCTTCTCAGACTACTACACAAATAATACTTAGTTTGTTCCGTGAAGAGCAAACATTGCTTTTTCTTTCATTCTATAGTCTACATTCAACCCCTGGCTGTTGAACTCATTTAGCTTTCCAAGTCTTCTTTAACTGTACTTCTTGGATTTGGCAATTCATTAACTTTAAAACTCTGCCATGCTCCAGGTAGAAGCACACAATAAAATAAATTTGTATTATCTACTTTTTAATAAACCTTTTAATTTTGGTATAATTTTAGATTTATAGAAAAGTCATGAAGATAATACAGAGAATGCCTGTATACCTCTCACCTATTTCATCCATTGTTAACATCTTACATTATTGTAGTACATTAATCAGAACTAAGAAAGCTACATTGATTTAATACTATTAACTAAACTCAGACTATATTTAGATTTAACCAGTTTTTCATTAATGTACTCTTTCTGTTTCAATCTAGGATACCATGTTGTATTCAGTTATTATATCTCTCAGTGTCCTTTGGTCAGTGACAATTTCTCAATCTTCATTTGTTTTTCAAGACCTTAATGGTCTTGAGGGTTGTTGGCCAGGTATCCTACAGGATATCCCTGATCTTGGCTTGTCTGATGTTTTTCTCATGATTAGACTAGGATATGGATTTTTAGGATAGAATACCATGGAGGTGATGTGCCCTCTCATCAATTGGTTAAGGTTGCATTTGCCAGGCTTTTATATTTCCCTTTTCCTACTCTATTTTTTGGAAGTAAGTCTGTTAGTCTAGCCTACCTTTAAGGGTGGGGGATTAAGCTCCACTTCCTGGAGGGAGAAATATGTGCATATGTTATTTAGAATTCTTCTCTAAGGAGATTTGTCTTTCCTCCACCAGTTATTTATTTATTCAATAATTTATATTTATATGTGTATGTATTTATGACTTAAACCCAAGGGGATAATAGCCACCAGTTTTGAGGAAATTACCTTTAGAAAAGTGCTGTCAATGCCTATGTTATTTATTTATGTCAGTATGGACTCAGGGATATTTATTTTATTCTTTGTGTTATAATCCAAGGACTACATTATTTGTGTATTGTTCAAATTGTTCCAGTTTTGGCCATTGGGAACTCTTTGGTCAGCTCCTGTTGCTCCATCTCTTATAAGTCTGTTTTCCTTTGCCCTGTATGAGCAAGCTACATCTTTTTAAAAGGTGTTGGGGGAAAAACAATCCATCTTCTGAAGTACAGATAAGGTTTTGGTCAATAGAGGGTCTCTGTTGCAGGCAAATAAAGCCTTTCAATGTGAAGGACACCTGTAGAAATGTTATTTGCTTTTCAGCTGAGAATAATGAAAAATGAACTTTATGAAGTACCTGCCATTTAAACTAGCTGGTGCTTGAGGTTGTATTAGCATTAAAAAAAAAAAAATGAAATGACTTTTTTTTGACTCAGCTTAATGACACAACTGAAGTACTCGATTTTTCTCAGAGAAGATCTAGGCGCCTTCCTGTGCTGTGCATAGATTTTTGTTTTAAATCTTCTGCAGTGTAATGTGCTTTTGTGGCAGACCCAATGGAATGAGCATTTAAGCTGCTTGCAGGGCTAAGGTTTCATACTGTGCTTCCACCTAGGGAAGATTGTTATCTCAGATGACTTGGTACTGCTCCAGCTGCCTCTAAGAGTATGTTCTACAAAGGGAGGTTTGCAGGGTTTTTTTTTCTTTTTCTAAACATACTTCAGATTGAGAAACAAGATAAAGTGTACTGTATGGAAATGAAAGGGTCAAGAATACTGACTTCCTGTGAATGCATCTTAGATCTATTGATGGTGGGTTGTGTGTCCCTGAAAAAGATACATTGTGCCTTTGGGTCTCAGTTTCTCTATCTGTGTAATTAGGACTTCATTATTTCTGAGCATCTTTCAGGTCTAACATCCTATGATTTTTTTGCTGATTTTATTGTGGCTGGAAGAAGGCTATGTGCATATATTTACCTATCAGTTGCAAGAGAAAAATAACCTCTAGTTTTGTGGAAATTATATTTATAAATGTGCTGTTGATGCCCAATAAAAATGTCACAGATTCCTGAGATTTATGCAGTATTGTTATATTGAAAATTTACTTTCACATTAATTTTCCAGTCTTAATATTACTTTTGTTTTTAATTTTGAGCACAGAATCTACCAAACATACACATTTATCTCTACACTTCGACTCTCATGTTGATATTTAGCCACCTCTCTTTTCTTGGATGGTTTGTCATAATTTGTCACTTGTCATAGGTGTTGTGTGGTCTCTCACATTTATGCAAGTCTTGGGGTTGACTTTGTTCTAGACTATTATTTCAAGAATATGTGTATAAAGAATAGTCTTGAAAGACAGAGATTGGGAAAGGGAAGCATGCTTCTGTCTAGCATAATAAAGCATCGTGCCTTTTTTGGAGTAAGTGGCAGTATGCTTACTGTCCATTATAAAAGATTTGCCTTCCCTAAGCTTAGTATGCAACCTGTAATGCACTCACTGCATGCAAGAGCCAACTGGCCCTTTTTGCATCACTCTGTGGGAATTCAAGCTTGGGAAATTGAGGCAAGAAAGTGCTAATACTTGGCTACTGTCATTGCTGTAATCGAGTCCTTCCTTCTGATGGTTCCATGAAACTGGCATTTGTTAACTTACAGATTTCCAATTAGTCTCTGCAGTGTACTGCCCATTGTGAAGTTTTAGTGGGTTGTATAGAACCACTAGTTTTAGGAGATGGTCATCTCTTGATTCACACTTTCCTTGAGCTTGGTGAGGTTCCATAAAAACAGCTGAGAACTTGGGTTTCAAAAGAACTGGAATCAAGTATATATTTGATCACATTCTAGCTTTGTAATAGTGGCACGCCATTTAACATCTGCACTTCATTTCCTTCTCTTTTTAGAGGAGATGACTTACTTCACAATTTTATTGTAAAGATCAAAAAGATAATACATACCTATGCTATCCACTATGGCAACCATACATGGCTATTTATATGAAAATTAAATAAAAAATCAGGTCTTCAGTTTTAATAGTATCACTTTTCAAATGTGATTAAATAAAAAAAAAACATATAACATTTCTATTACTGTCCTCAATTCTATTGGACTCTGCTGACAGAGCTATTTATGCAGGGTTATAGAAAGATGAGATTTTCGTTTGTTTGTTTGTTTCTTTGCTGTTACTGGGAGGTTGGATGAGACCAGTTCACTTCCCTTACTGTGGCAAGTTTTAAGACTCACATGTGCCATGGAAAGCCCTGGCTTTCCATATACAGTAAAATCTTAGTTGGAATTTGGCACCAGAGATAAGACTGGGAAGGGAAACTAAGCATCATTTTATCTACCAGGGGCTGCGCAAACTGAAGTGTTGAATTTTCTAAGGTTATATCTAGGCCCAGCACGAGACTTCTGTTGAATGGAAAGTGACACAGGCTGTGGGTATGGGAGGGCCTGGAACACATGCACCCTGTGTATTTGCTTTTTTTCCTACATTTGTTCATTTACTTTGTATTTGACTGTCTTGCCTCAAAAAGTAAATGTGGTTTGACTTTCCTTTTGTTTTGACTTTCCTATAGTTACACTGTCTGACTCCCAAATTTACAATATTTATTTTGTCAATTTTTGCCTTCTTTTCTTTTTTCCTTCCTCAATATTAAGATTATTAGGAGTGCTAAAAGGACTTTTAATGTCTCTTTTTATCTCTGATGAACCCTTTTAGTTGCTAAGCCATTATCAGCCAGTTCCTTCTAGAATATAGTTGATTAGGTCTCACTATTTTCCAGCAAAGTTGAAAGAGTCTATAGGGATCAGTAGCAGTAATCAAAATTTGAAAGGGCCATGATATCTCTGTAAATATTATAAGACTGTATTTATTTTTTTCTTCTTAAGCTGCTACGGTTGAAGTACTTTGGCTATAATAGAAAAGGCAAATAATCTCATCTCATACAAACTCCAGTTCTGGGTCCTGGCTCCTGAGTGCTGGGTTGATTCAGATGTGGTGTCTACACTCAGCAGAAGAGAGTTATGACTGATAGTGCTCAATAACTGTAGGTTCAAGCTCTGGTCAGGGTGCATACAAGAAGAAACCAATGAATGTATAAATAAGTGGAATAACAAATCAATGTTTCTGTCTTTCTCTCTCCTCCACTCTCCCTTCCTCTCTCTCTCTCTCAAATGAGTGAAAATAAAGAAAGAAACAAAAACATGAAAAAAGTTTTCCCTTGTTGTATTATTCACCATAGAATTTATAAGAAGTGAATGCACACATTCAATTTTATTCAGTTCTCCAAACCTGGGTAGATGCTTACAATTAGAAGACACAATTGGAGTTAAAGGTGGCTATGGTCCATGACCTTGAGGTGCTTACAGTTCACTAAGGAAGACAGAACTAATATAATCACAGCCTGAGTGAAGCTAGGCTGATAAGGGGACTCCACTTCCCCCCATGTTAATTGGTCATTTCTAGCCATAGTGGTAGCCTGACACTGTTTGCATTGTCTACTGACTGCCACTATTCAGGTTCTTTGATCTGGTACACTTTCCCTCATTTCCTTTTCTCTTTTGAACCCTATTCTTTTTCCAAGGCACCCAAATCCCATCCCATTTGTGAGGTTATTTCTGACATTCTTTAAGATATTTGTTTAAATATCTAAGACCAAGATGAGACTTTAGAGGCCTTACACATTCTAAAAATATTTCAATGTTCCTTCGACATGTGATTAAAAATGCTAAACAATGTAAGTATAAAGAAGTCTCACAAAGTTCTTACTTTTCTTTTGATTACCATTTTAATGCCCTTTAAGGACATGTCAAGGATCAAATTGTGACAAAGGCTTTCTTTTAGAGAAAAAAAAAGAGACAGAGAAGTCTCTATTTTTGGTACTCTTACATTGGAATCCTTAATCATGTACTTGATTTACTTTGGGGTAACCTAGCACTGTTTAGGTCTGTCTTCTACACTAGATTGAAAACACTCTCCTTGATTGCTCAAATTCCAGCCCAGCAAGAGGCACACAATCGATGTTCAATAAGCATTTGTTGAATGACTGAGTGAATAAGTTGCAGTTAATTATTGTCACTTCACATATGCTGTCTTTGATTATTAATGCAGTATCCAGAACAAAATAGATATTAATAAATTGTTGTTTGATGTTAATAAATAACTGTTTGTGCTTCTCATTCTATAGTCTAGGTGTATCACTGGGAAGTTGCCATCCAATCAAGGACTGTATTTTCAACTCCTCCTTCCCTTGCACCTGGGTTTGGTTGATTTTGTCATTATTCCTCATCAATGAAACATGAGCAAAAGTAATGTGTGTTACTTCTGGGCCATGGCTTTAAAGAAGCAGAGGTGTTTTTGCATGCTTTCTTCTTTCATCAGCTGAATGCAGAAAATTTTGAGGCCTTGAATGGCAGGGCCAAAGGATGAAGGAGTCTGTCTGAAATCACCATGAAGAGAAAAGCTACCTGTCAATCAGTTCCTGGGTTGGATCCTTACCTGAACAAGAAATAAACTTCTGCTATTCAGCTACTGAAATTTCAGGGATTCTTGTAGTATTTAAGATTACTAAGACCTATAAAGATTTGCAGCTAAGTGCTTAATTTAGTGTCCCTGTTTTTTCTTGTTGGTGGGCTTGTCCTTGGTTAAGGGAACAGTATTGAAACCCAAGTCAAAGTAGGCTCCTTGTGTATGCTAGAGAGAGTTGCTCTAAATACAGAAGCTCAGAGGGCTATGCTTTGGTTTTAAGGGAGGCTGGTTGAAAGAATGTAGATTTATCAGTTCAAATTCATTTATCCACTTTGTAAAAACCATCTCTGAGTTCTGAACTTCCTAATGAGAGTAGAATTACAGGATCATCTACTCTAAAATGTACTTTTAAATTTTACACTCATGTATTTTGAAATGACTACTGCTTTTATTTCTTAACTTTGAAGACACAGCCTTTTGAAGCCTAAATACACATGTCTAGTCTTAGCATGTATTAAGAAAGTAAGGCTTTACCTTAAAAATCAAAGCCGTTAAAGCAAAGGCCACAGGAACAAAGATCCATTACTGCCAGAAAATGAATCATATTGGGATTTCTTATGGCAATAGAAAGAATGAACTATGCTAAAAAGCCAAATTTGGAAAAAATTTTGCTGTATTTCCAAAAATTAGTGTGAGTATAAGCCAATATAAACTTGAATTTAACCAGAGGAATGGGTCAGGGAAAGTGTTAGTTAAGTCAAATTCAAGTAGCTCCAGAAATATGAACAAGGTCTGTACAGAAAAAGTCCAGCCATTGTTAATATAACAAGAGTGGTTTGCACAACATCAATGTAACCTGGCAGCCAAAGATAGTGGACTGGAATGCACATGTGTGAACAATGATGACTTCACTGTACTAGTCAGCAGGGATGGTAGATGCTGTTGAGTGAGCATGTGTACTGTGTGGCTGTTGCATTCAAAGTGACTGAGCGAGCAGAGTAATGAGTCTGCATCAAATTTTGCATTAAGCTTGAACATTCCTCCCTGGAAACTATTTAGATGATTCAGAAGGCTGCAGCTATGGGCAACTGGTGATTGGCAGCTTCACCACAACAACATGCCCACTCACGCATCATGTCTTATGCAGAGCTTTTTGGCAAAACATCAAATCACCCAGGTAACTCAGCCTCCTTACAGCCCAGATTTGGCGCCCTGCAACTTCTGGCTTTTCCCAAAACTAAAATCACCTTTGAAAGGGAAGAGATTTCAGACTGCTGATGAGATTCAGGAAAATACAGCAGGGCAGCTGATGGTGATTGAAAGAACTGTGTGAGGTCCAGGTGCCTACTTAGAAGGGGACCGAGGTGTCATTGTCCTATGTACAAGGTTTCTTCAATCTTGTATCTTCTTCAATAAATGTCTCTATTTTTCATATTACATGGTTGGATACTTTCTGGACAGATGTAATATACATACTTAAATAACTGTACTATTGTTGCAATTCAAGATATAATCTTTGACTTTTTGAGTTTTATATATTAGTTATTTTTGAAAACCAAATTGCTTACTGAGATAGATAGGTTTATTTAGTCAGAAACAGAAAAATAATTTAAAATATTTTCATATTATTGAAATGCATTTCTTTGGTGATTATTTAACTTTTACTATACTCTGGTTACATTTTCATGGGCAATAAAATATATGAATCTAATAATGGATACAACTATAAAACTAACCAAATTCATGAGGAAACAAATTTAAGATGGGTGAGCTGAAAGGATACTCTGGCTCTAGGAGGGTTAGTGGAAACAACTTTTGCTGATATTTTAAAAACAAATATTACATACTTTAAATTAGACCCCTGAACCATCACAACAAATAGTCAAACAAAAGACAAAACAAACAAACAAAAAAACACAAGTAACATTTCAAGGGGTACTCAGGAAAATCTGTCCACAGGAAATAGAAGACACATGAGATAGATGTCATTATTTGAAGTAATTACTGGCTTATTCAAAATGAGAATTATTTTTTCTCATGATTATATGAAGTAGGTCTCAAAGTTACTTAACATTTTTCATTTTTCATTTGATCAGGAAGCATTACAGCAGAAACCAAAGTCCTCTGTCTCATAGACACATTGACAGTGTCCGGAATTGATAGAACTTTAGGATTTTCTTATTTCCTATTTCACCCCACATCTCAAATTCTACTATAATAAGTCACAGAAGTTCTTACTATAATTGCAATTGAAGAGTTTACTGGTGGAAGAAGAGTTGTAGAGATCAGAGCCTACATGAGAGGTTTGATATTAAACTCTAAATTCCCACAGTGAAATTCCTCAAAAGAATGGTAGAAATACAGTGAATTATTCAATGCAATTTCTCTAATTGCATTAGACTAAGACTCTTTCTTGGTGGTGATATGCAGTCAAATTTATTCATACTCTGCAATTTGAGCTTGTTAATAATAAACAGTAAGGTAAATATTACATGAACTAGCACATATTGATTATGTATATTCCTTTTTATTTTAATTTTAATTTTTGGTTTTTCAATTACAGTTGTCCAATTTTTTTCGCCATTGCTCCCCCCCATGCAGCCCATCCTTTCTCCCACAATCATATCCCCACCCCTGTTGTCCATTTCCATGAATCATTTATACATGTTCTTTGATTAAACCCTTCCCTTACTTATCCCCCTCCTCCCCCTCCCCCCTAATAACTGTTATTCTGTTCCTTGTTCTATGTAGTTCATTTGTTTGTGTTGTTCCTTAGTTTCCTGTATTCAGTGATATCATATGGTATTTTTCTTAGTGGAAAATAAAGTGACAAGCAGTTTCATATTGAGATACCTGATGAAAAATAGAAAAATGTAGTATCTGCTACTGAGTGTGATATTCACCAAAGCAAAATATTAGTGCTTTTGGCACAATTGGAAATTCTATAAACTGAAGATGTTTTATCCTGTTACTCAATATAATAAGTACTTATTGAATAATGGAAATGTACTAGCATCAAACTGAGGCAAATTTTAAATATACTGATGTGAGATGAAATACAATCTTCTCTTTTCTTGTTGTTCACTTCAACCCTTAATTTGGCTTGAAAAGAAACTGTTTGAATGATATGTTTTGAGCACATGTGGCAAGAAATAGGGAAAAAGGCTGGTGAAGGCATGAAAGCATCTCTAGAAGAGTGTTCAAGAGTTTTGAACCCTCAGCGTTCATTAAACTTGTCTGAGTGTAAGGTTTCCAGCATAGTGTAGCTTGAGTATGATGTGGACTGCTGTCAGAATACTAGGACACAACACCTGTCTTTGCGACTTTCCAGTTGCTCAGCTTTGAAAGTGACAAGTCTACCCGATCCTCAGTTTTCCTCATTTGGCTGTTGGAGATATTGAGGGTAGGATGGAGTGGACTGCTGATTTTCTTTCCTGCAGTTTCCCATGGTGGCGTAGGGGATATCTGTTTTACTTCCCAGGACAGAACAGCATCATTTTCAGTAACGATTTTCCACACACTAAAAAAACTTGTGAGAGATCAGTGAAATTGGGGAAGTTTTGACATTCACACTTGCTCTCTCTGCTTCATCTCACAGACCTGCCCAGGCTGGGTGCTCACACATTCAGGCTTGATCAGTACAAGATCCCAGGGCACATAAGCTGGTTCCTGTCAGACTTCAATTCTCTCTGTTCCAGTTTTATAGAATGACCATGGATGGGAAAGTTAGGGTCGTCATTTCTTGATTACCTTCAATTCAGGAGAGAGGGACAAAAAGTGCAATTTTTTGTATCAGGTGGAAACTGAATTTGCCAACCAACTTTAACAAAGTAGATGCCTTGACTCTTATTTGAAAAGTTGTGACTGTTGTAAGGAGTAAATGAGTGAATGGATGTTAAAGCATGTAGGTAGTACTTGGCACATAAATAAATGATATTTAGGTGCTAGCTATGATTATTATGATTATTATTGTTGCTATTATTATTATCTTCAATTGGTTAAATTGCAAACGGTGATTAGTATTCCCAAACTTCCAACGTAGTTCAGTACTATTACCTGAATCACAAGATGATCTTGAACATTAACTTAGACAATATAGATCAATGTGCTTTGTGAATTATGAAGCACATTATGTAATAGTGATGATGATGTAGTATTTATGATCTTCATGTGACTCCACAGAGTGCTATTTTTTGCCAAGTTCTCTTGTCTCTCTTGAGTTTTCCAGGACCATTTCAATCTCTTGGTCAAATAACACAGTTAAGAATTACAGCTGAATTAGTAAGTGTTTTGTTGATTTCCCAGCATGAATAATTCATGGTAAAGATATTTTACAAACAGGGCATCTCTTAGCTCTCTATTGAAACAAAGCTGTTGTGGTTCTGGGCTTATGCCTGTTGTGCTATTTTAAAAGATTTTAGAACATTTATGTAAGAGCCCAGGATTGTGAATAGAATTTGGACAGATTTCAATAGAGTGTTTTAGTGTTAACGCAAACCTGGATTGAGCTTTCCTTTAAATATTTGCTAGTTCTCTTTCTAAGACAAAGTGCATTCAATCAATGGCCAGGGTCATTTCTTGGTTTTATATTGTCTTATAGTCCTCACTAACCTTGTACTAACTTATTAATTCAATAGATGTTTAGTGAGCACTACTTTGTGCCAGTTACTGTTCCACTTGTTTGGGAGATGGTGTAAGTAAAACAGGTTAAAAACTTTGCCTTCACAAGTTTATATTCTATTAATAGCAAATGTATTTAAAAAGAAATATTAATTGTGGTTTCATTACAGACTTGAAAATTCATTTTTATGGGAAATACCATAAATGATGGGAAATGAGTTAAATACATATTCTCCTTTATTCTTTATATGAAAATACTCCTCAAAACTTTAGAATGTTTATTGTTATTAATTCATTTAATCAGATTAACCTAACATCATTATTTGCATATTTATTACCATAGTTCACCCTTGAACAACATGGGTTTGAGTTGCATGGGTCCACTTATATTGTGTAAATGTCTTTCAAAAAATACTGTAAATATGTTTTCTCTTCCTTATGATTTTCTTAAGAACATTTTCTTTAGCTTACTTTTTTTGAGAGAATACAGTATATAATATAAATAACATACAAAACATTTGTTAATCATTTGTTATCGGTAAAGCTTCTGGTTAACTGTTTTTAAGTTTTTGGAGAGTCAAAAGCTATATATAAATTTTTGACTGTGTAGGCAGTCAGTGCCCACAACTCCTGCATTGTTCAAGGGTCAACTGCAATCTCCTTTTAAGACAAAAATAGATAACTGTTTTAACATGAATAATACCACTGATGTGTTTGATTTAATACTGTTAAGTAAGATCTTTAAATTTTCCTCAATATTGTAACAATATAATCAATAAAATATACTTAAAAATATCATATTTTACAAAAGCAATAGAATAACCATTTCTGCTTCATGCAGTACTTATAAAAGTGCATTTTAAAAGTACAAAGCAAGATGAAAAATGATCTGAAAAATATTGAAGTTTATAAAATAAAAATGCATTGTCTCAAAAAATATTTTCCTCAAAATAATTCAGTCACTAAACTCTCTTATCCTATAAATTGAGGTATAGATATGTATTTTGAAAGATTATCTTGAAAGTTTGATCAGGAGAACCTAGTAATAATGATATGTATGTTCCTAATTTAGCAATTCTTAAATTGACACTTCGTAGAAATTAATCATCTCTTAAAAAAGATTTTCTTTCTAGGTTTTGCTAAATTCAATTGAAACAACAAAGAGTTACATGTTAAGTTAGATCTGAAAATTGTTCTCTGTGTTACAAATTGTAAATGACTCAAGTTGAAGAGAGGTGAAATGAAAGGTTATTCTTACTAATAGTTTAAGACAGTCAAAGCCAGCTTATTTATGAGAAATAAAAGATAAATTTCCATTATTTATTTTTTAAAAAGATTTATTTATTTTTAGAGTGAGGGGAAGGGACGGAGAAAAAGGGAGAGAAACATCATTATGTGAGAGTTCAATTAGTTGCCTCTCGCACACCCCCAACTGGGACCTCGCCTATAACCCAGGCATGTGCCCTGACCAGGAATTGATGTGGCAATCTTTCGGTTTGCAGGCTGGTGCTCAATTCATTGAGCCATGCCAGCCAGGGCTCCATAATTTGTTTTACATATTAAAAAATGTTACTGAATTTTCAATGCATTCTGCTATCCTTATTTAAGCTTCACTTACATGGCGCCTCTCTCTCTCTCTTTCTCTCTCTCTCCCTCTCTCTCCCTCTTTCCCTCTCACTTTCCTTCTTCTTAATCACATAATACAGACTTCACACTAAAAGGTTTAGGGTGTGAAAATTGTTAAGTCGTCGGCAGCCGTCCGTCTCGAGAGACGATGGTGTAGCTTCTTAAGAGTCTATCTGCACCGCCGAGAATGGCTGTGCAGTCCGACTCGGGAGTGACACGGTATCTGTCTCCTCCCGTGTTGAATCGACATCTTGTGATGACGCTGGAGTGTCCTCTCCAGTGAAGCTGAAGCTACAGAGCCTGGGCAGGGTGATATGGAGGGTCTGCTGTTGCCCATGCAGCAGACCCCCCCTCTCTTCGCAGCTGAAGGATCCAAGGGAAAGACGGAGTCAATACAGCTTGGCTTCAGGTGCGCCGCAGGAGTTGCCGGTGTTGACTACAACGTCAAACCGCCTTAGGGACTCCGGCTCCGGATTTTCTGTCGGGGTTTACTCCCTTAGCCTTTCCCCTGAAGAGGTATGCCGCAAGGCAGCGGAGGTTTTTTGGAGTCAGAGTTTTCCTTCTCTGATGTGCCCTGACTGGAAGATCGAACCAGCGACACTTAGCTCGCAGGCCGACGCTCAATCCACTGAGCCAAACCAGCCAGGGTAAGAAAATTGTTAAGTAGAATATAATTAAATTATGTGCCTGATAATGAATCAGTAATGTGTTCTATTCCACATAGATTTGACTGGCTTTCATTCCAATTACCATTACCCAATTTCATTCTATTATTTTTAGAAATTTCATATTTCATAATCTTTCTTTGTTCTATTTAGTTTCCCAGGAGAGAGAGCTCAGGATCTTTGAAATTCTGCATAGTCAGATTCCACACTAGTCTTTAGAACCTTAAAAACTGGAAGAGGAAAAGGTAATTAAACTAAAGACACAAATTAGGTCCACCAGCAGGAAAGGATGTAGTGCATCCTGTGCTGCTCATCCAAGACCCCTCTCTAAGGCTGACCCATTCTTGGGTCCTCCTTCCCTCAGTTCTTTCCTCCCTTTATTGCATGTAAATCTCCTGAGAGGTCTCCCCAACCAATCTCCTGCATGCAGCTCTCCATTTCAGTCTGTATCCAGAAAACCCAAATGTAAGACAGAAGAGGAGTAGTCTAGGACAGTTCCTCCAATCTTTCTTTATTCTCAAAGACTAGTAGTGTATGATATCCTGAAGCGACTTTAGAAGGTAGATGTTTTATGGAGAAAATTGAAATAGGGAATAGGTTATTTGGACAACTGGTTGATTATGGTAGAAGGAGAGAAGAGGCAGATACTTATGGGGGAAATGTCTATAATTAAGAAGAGAGAAAAGAAATAGGGCTTTTAATGCCTAAAGACAAGCCTCTTTGAGGTACAAGTTGCCCCTGTTACGGAGTTGAGAATGCTGAAATTTGAGGCCAAGCCTCAAATGTTCTCATTCCTGATGCATTGGTGGATATTAGAAGGACATACAGAAAGGCTCAGAGTGCTGAGGTATTGCTCAAGGGAGAAAGCAAAGTTGGGTGGAAAGCTTTATTTCCTATGAAAAACAAATGGAGTATTTGACATGCAATGTCATGACATGTGTCTGAACAGTGTTGCTGGAGACACTGGGGCAACAAGAATGAAGGCATCAGCTTTAGAATCTTAGGTTCAAATTCTGTCTCTATCACTTACTAGCCATTGTCTTTGGTTCAGTTACTTGACTTCTCTGAGACCAGTAAATTTGTCTTACTATCAAAGGACAGTTGTAAGAATTAAAAATAAACATACTACACCTAATACAGTGATCAGCAGGCATTAAACACATAGGTAATTGTTTATTTATACCATGCAGGAATGTTGTACAAGTACCCATGTGACAATTCACATCAATATTTCAGCCTAAGAAGTGGCTGAATAACTCTTTCCTTTGTTCTAGGACACTGAAGACAATATTAAGCTTATTAAGGAGAGTTCCTTAAATGCTGCTGAATTACAAAATTCAGATAGATTCTAGGGCATAAATTACCCTCCTCATTCCTCATAGCATTGTGGAGGCATTACTTAGGCATGTAAGTATTTACCTGTGAAATGGTAAACATAATTTATGCAATTTAGAAAAATGCCAAGGTTCATGAGAGGCTATAACTGTTAGACTCTCAAAGAGTCACTGAGGATTTGCTGCACTTTTATGTCATCTACTGATTTCTTTATCTAAATTTACTTTAAAATAGAGTGTTTAGTATTTTTAAAATATGCTTTGTTGATTATGCTTTTACAGTGATCCCAATTTCTTTTTCCTTTGTTCCCCTCCACCCAGTGACCCCCCTCTCTCCAGTTGTCCCCCCGCTTAGTCCATGCCCATTGGTTGTGCATAAAGTTCTTCTCAACATCTTCCTGTCTACTCCACTCCCTCCTACTATGCTTCTTAATTCCTGTACCATCTCCCTCCCCTTCCCTTCTTCCCCCTCCCCACTGATCTCCCCCTGAAATGTTTTCCATACCTATAATTCTTTTCCCACTCTCGTTGCCTACTTAGTTTGCCTTTGTTTCAGTTCCCTAGCTTCTGTTGTTGGTTGTTGTGATACAGTTTTCATTTTAATGTAATAGTTTTGATCCTCTTTCTCCTAAACAAGTCCCTTTAACATTTCATATAACAGTGGTTTGGGTCTCATGAACTCCTTCAGTTTTACTTTCTCCTGGAAGCGCTTTCTCTGCCCTTCTATTCTCAATGACAGCTTCGCTGGATAGAGTAATCATGATTGTAGGTTTTTGCTTTTCATTACTTTGACTATTTCTTGCCAGTCCCTTCTTGCCTGCAGAATTTCTTTTGAGAAATCAGCTGAGCGTCATACTGGGACCCCTTTGTATGTAATTCTCTTCTTCTCTCTTGCTGCTTTTAAGAGTCTCTCTTTATCCTTAATTTTTGACATTTTGATTATAATGTGTCTTGGTGTGGTTCTCCTTGGGTCCAGTTGATTTGGAACTCTGTGCTTCCTGGACCTGTAAATCTATTTCCTTCCCCAAGTTAGGGAAGTTCTGCTTCATTATTTTTTCACATAATTTTTCATTTGGTAGTTCTTCTTCTTCACCTTCTGGCAATCCTATGATTTGGATGTTGGCCCACTTATAGCTGTCCCATAGGTTTCTGAGTCTCTCCTCATTTTCCTCACTTTTTGTTTCCTCTTTCTGCACTGGTTGGCTGTTTGTTCCTTCCCTATGTTCCAAATTGTTGATTTGATCCCTGGTTTTCTTTCCCTCACCACTAGTTTCATATGTGTTTTCATTAATTTCAGCAGAACTAGCCTTCATTCCTTCTCCTCCTTATTTAAGATCTGCTGTTAGGTCTGTAAGCATTCGTATAACCAAAGCTATGAACTGTGCCTCAGAAAGATTTCCTATCTGCTTCATTAGATTAGATATTTGCTGTGTGGTTAGCTGCATCACCGGGATCTCTATCATGATCTGTGCCATCCTGAAAGTTTTGTGTTTACCTTTGCTTCCTGGGTGGGGCTGTCACCCTTTCTATGCTATAGGAGGCGGAGCTCTGTGCACTACCCTTCTCTCCATGCTGTGGTGTTTTGTGTGGGGGCAGGGGTCCAAGATGGATTCCTGCCATTCACTCTCTGCTGAGAGACCAGGAGCCTCCTCCTCTGTCCCCACCCCCTCCGTCCCTCACAGTCCGAGGCAAAGGGGGTCTGCCTTCCCCGGTGTTGGAATCGTGAGCTGACGGGTTTGGTCTGTAGCCAGGGGTGTTCCCCAGGTGCTTCTCACCTCCCCTTAGACACAGTGTCTGTGCTTACTGCTGTCACACCACCATCACCGCAGCTGCTGCCGCCAGCACCACTTGAACTCTCCTCCCCAACTTCATCCCTGCTACCTGTCCAGATGAGCACCACTTCTTTATAACTTCAAACATTGAACTTCCACGTAGCTTTATTTTCTGGAACTTCTGGTTATTTCTGGTTTTGCGGTAGTTGTGTTCCTTCATAGTTGAGGAGGGAGACAGAGCATGTCAGTCTAGTCCTCTATCTTGGCTGGAAGTCTCTGCATGTTTAGCATTTTCTACATTGACTTTTAAAAAAGCCCTTTTCAAACTAAAGCAACCAATAAACATCAAAACTGATGGTTCTTATTAGGCATGACAAAAAGGGACATGTATGAGAACCACAAGATTTGAAAGCTGGAAGTGATATCAGACACTTTGTTGCCTCCACCCCTTTTATGGAAATAAAAGAGAAGCCGGGGGGTTGGGAGTGGGAGGGGTGGGGCAGTGAAGAGACTTTCAAGAGCCCTACAGTTTATTTATTTAAAGACAGATCATAACCAGTGCCTCTAGACATAAAGTCTAGAATGCTTTCCATTGTACCATACAACCTATACAGTCAGTCTGAAAAGACAGACATGATAGTAGTGGCACTTCAGATCACCTATACACATGGACTCTCCATTGATCAGTTCAGTAAATTATCTGCACACATCT
The DNA here is from genome assembly GCF_987537825.1 of Furipterus horrens. NCBI lineage: Eukaryota > Metazoa > Chordata > Mammalia > Chiroptera > Furipteridae > Furipterus > Furipterus horrens. Next base: position 131,046,415 of record NW_028327176.1, on the reverse strand, counting down.
ACCCATATTCACAGACACAATTTTATGCTCATAGCAACTCAAAAGAGAAATGTGAATCCAATATGAACTAGTATGGTTTAGAGTTGAAATCAAAGATTACCTCATTTACATAAATACTTGGCTCTTTGACACTAATAAAGTACTGCCAGGATCACAGAGCCAGAACATTTCTGTCTGAGGATAAATGGATTGGATTTACTGTCAGAAAGTTAATAATTATGAAATATGGATTTTTTTGTATTCGAAAAGTTGTCAACGTGAAATATGATAACTAAAACTAAAAAAATTGAAAATATTTTAAAATAGACATCTTGGTATCAAAGCTTTTGTGGAATCAAATATCTCTAGTTTTCAATGAGACTCCCTTCCATGCTGTTATGTGGGCAGTGTCTGTGTTGGAGGTGTCTGTTTCCCCTGTCAAGTCCTTCTCCCCCTTGACCTATTCAGGCCTCAGTGACTGACTTTTTCAGACAGGGTGATCCAGCTCCCTTTCCTTCCATTTTTGCGTGGCTTTTGGCAGTGAGAGGATCTGAGAGTAGGTCAGGGGATGTGGAGAGAGTGAAGTTGGTGGCATTTATGTTCATGGCTCCTTGCTGGGCTGCAGTTTTCAGTTTCAGCATCCTTCTTCCTAAGGTCATAGCTCCTGTCAGGTGCTCTGGACCTATAGCTATGACTCTCACAAGGCTAGCTTCTGAGAAACTTCCTCCTCTAGCCTCTTCAGGCTGAGAAGTGAGAGGAAATGGCTTTTACTGGTGTCAGTCCCAGGCTCCTTTACCATCCCTCCTTGTGGTTTCCCTTAACCCTGTCCACTCTTCTGTAAATATTTCACTAAAATCTCTCCTGTTACACTCTTGGTGCCCTGAGTGTCCGGCCAGGACTTTGACTGATATAAGCATGCACCTAATTACTGCATGCACTGCAATGTATTGTCGTTAAATATTGTAAAGGCTCCAGTGGTATTTTATGCATTTTTTTTCCTCCCACTAGACTGTAACAGGCTCAAATACATATACTATTGGATTGGGCAAAAAGTTCGTTTGGTTTTTTTCTGTAAGATGTCTCTAGCAGTGCTTAGTTGTATTTAACTTCATTCCAAACAATTTTGTTAATTGTATTGTGAAAACTGTTATATCAGTATGCATTTAATGAAATACTTATCAAAATTGGTGAATTTTGTGTAGCCATTTTAATATTGAAGGTGGAAGAAAATAAGCAATATTTTCAGCATATTATGCTTTATTATTTCAGGAAAGGTAAAAAGACAACCGAAATGCAAAAAAGGATTTGTGCAGTGTATGGAGAAGGTGCTGTGACTGATCAAACATGCCAAAAGTGGTTTGAGAAGTTTCATGCTGGAGATTTCTTGCTAAACAATGCTCCATGGTCAGGTAGATCAGCTGAAGTTGATAATGATCAAATCAAGACATTAATTGAGAATAATCAACATTATACCATGCAACAGATAGCTAAGATACTAAAAAATATCCAAATAAAGTTATTGGTGAAAATGAAAAAAAAAAATGTCTTTTTTTTTTTTTTTCAGAAAAAAATCACATGGAATTTTTGGCCAACCCAATACCACTTTGTCCTATCCAAGAGGCAATCTCCTTATATACAAGGTCTGTCTGGAAAGTCTAGCCATTACTAATATAATGAAAGTGATTTGCGCACCATTGATGTAACCTGGCAGCCAAGGAGAATGGACTGGAATGCACATGCCTGAATAATGATGATTTCACTGTACTAGTCAGTAGGGATGGTAGACACCATTGAGTGAACATGTGTACTGTATGGCTGTTGCATTCAAAATGATTGAGCAAGCAGAGCAATAAGTCTGCATCAAATTTTGCATTAGGATTAACATTCCTTCATGGAAACTATTCAGATCATTCAGAAGGCTTTTGAGGACAATGCAATGAGTGCAGCACAAATAAAAGTGTGACACAAACACTTCAAAGGGGGTCAAAAATCTGTTGAAAGTGATCCACATTGTGGAAGGCCTGCAATTAGCAGAACACCTGAGAATTTTGAACCTGTACGGGCTGCAATAAACAAAGATCTGTGACTGACAGTGCAAGAACTAGACACTGATCTAGGGATTAAACAATCTACTGTGTCTGAGATTTTGACACAGGATATTGGCATGAAACATGTCATTACAAAATTTGTTCTGTGGCTTCTGCTACCAAAGCAGATGTAACATTATGTTGCAGTTGCTAATGATGCTGGGAGAACTGCGTGAGGTCCCAAGGTATCTACTTTGAAGGGGAATGAGACATCATTGTCCTATGTATAATGTTTCTTGTACCTTCTTCAATAAATGTCTCTGTTTTTCACGTTACCTGGCTGGATGCTTTCTGGACAGACCTGGTACACCTCTTCTCCTTTAGATCTGTCCATGTAGAAACTCTTTACATATACTTTATTTTATTCCTCATATATCCTTTTCCTTTTCATGGTAATTTCTCTGACCACCTATAGCTATTACTCAGTCCTCAGCAACAGTTTTAACTTTTTGAGGTATGATTTCTTTGTAAATGAGATGAAAACATAATTTTCCCCCAGGAAAGTATGCAAAACATATACATGTAAAATTTGTATCTGATTTATTTTACTAAATTGGGAATTTATGTTTGACTACAGAATAACTTATTCATGAAAACTTTTATGTAAAATCTAATGGTGATTTCTGAAAATAATTGAAATAAACATAATTTGTGCAAAAGAAAAATAAAACCTCCCCCAAAATAAAGTAAAGATCAATTCTGCCCATGTTAAGGCATCTGATGTTAAACTTGAATAACAGGCTGAGATAGCAATGTGAAAGTTATCTTGGGCACTAAATTGATTTTGCCATTTTTATTTTGATGACAGCTGGTACTAAAAACTGTGACTCAAAGATGTTTTGTCAAAAATTGTAAGAATTTCTGTTGTCCTTAAATTAATGAGTTTACCTTTGCAAAACTGGCATCACTGTTTCTCTATGCCAACATAGGGAGCATTATGGGTCTACATTCATTTTAAAGTTATCTAAACAGAAGAAATCTGCAAAAGAATTGTCCAGGATTTACGATTATTTTCAGATTCTTTCTGCAGAGATACTGAGAAGTCCTTGTAACTCTTGACTCTAACCTGTAAAAGCATTTTTCTCAGCTCTGAAAGGTTGACCTGGATATCTGCCTACAATTTCAGCTTTCAGACTGAAGCTTGGACATGGTTTGATCAACTAGGATATTTTGGCTACAAATATAAAACCCCGATTTAATGAAAAATTATACAGTAAAGAAGTTTATTGCCTCACATAACAGATAATCTAGAAATAGTTAGGTTTGGCAGGTTGGTGACTCAATAATTCAATAATTTTGTCATGAATCCAAATTCTTCCCACAGTTTTGCTCTGCTTTCTTCAGTGTAACAGTGTTGAATTCAGACTGGCTTCTCTTATAGTTGCAAGATACTTACCAGCACTATCTAACCCAATGCATATTCTTGTTCACATCCTAATACAGAAAGAAGCCTTTCCCCCAAGTATGACTGAACCAATGTAGGTCACAAAACTTCTATACCTACAACAAGAGCCAGAGCAATGCCATATGCTGACTGCAGAACAACTTGACAATGGGGTTTGTTTTCCCTCAGTCATTTGGGGAGGGGTATCCAAACAAAATCAGGGCTCTATTAGAAAGAAATACAGAGAAATAAATGTTGGGAAGGTAACTAATGTTTTCTACTGGTGTTTTTAGTAGTATCTATAATAGCACCTATAGAAAGCATGTAGAGAGATTTGCCTTAGCTAAAAATATCTGTGACTAAATCAAACTATGAATTAACTATCAAGTTATTTTTCCCTAAAACTTTTGCCTTACGTTCTATTGTGTTTCAAGAGTATTTTTGGAAACCCAACAATGTTAGGTGTAGTAGAGAAGAATGTCATATTCTGTTACACTTTTTGAATAAAAAATTTAAAAAAGGCAACAGTTTAATACCCTGACTTATTTTGCTTAGCCTGATATTATCAAGGTCCATCCATGTTGTTGCAAATGGCAGTATTTCATATTTGGATTAAAGGCCTAAATATAAGATCTGAAATAATAAATTACATAGAATAAAACATAGATACTAAACTTAAGGACCTTGATCTTAGAGAGGATTTTGTTAATTTGACCCACAGGCAAGGGAAGTATAGGCAAAAATAAATGAAGGGACTTCATCAAACTAAAAATCTTTTCACAGTAAAAGAAACCACCAACAAAACTGAAAGAAAACCAACCAAATGGGAGGAGTTATTTCCAAACAACAGCCCTGACAAGAGGTTAATATCCAAAATATGTAAAGAACTTATACAAAGAAACAAACAATCCAACTAAAAATGGGCTGAGGTCCTGAACAGACACTTCTCTCAAGAGGAGATACAAAATGGCCAATAGATATATGAAAAAATGCTCAACTTCACTAGCTATTAGGAAAATGCAAATTAAAAAAAACTACAATGAAATACCACCTCATACCTGTTAGAATGGCTATTATCAACAAGGCTTGTAATAACAAGTGTTGGAGATATTGTGGAGAAAAGGAAACCCTCATTCACTGCTGGTGGAATGTAAACTGGTACAGCCACTATGGAAAACCATATGGGGGTTCCTCAAAAAATTAAGAATAGAGTTACCATATGACAAGCAATCCCTCTTCTGGATATCTAGCTGAAAAACTCAAAAACATTTATTCTCAATGATATGTGCACTCATATATTCATTGCAGCATTCTTCGTGGTGGCCCAGACATGTAAACAATCAAAGTGTCCTTCAACAGATGATTGGATAAAGAAGATGTGGCACAGATGTATAATGGAATGCTTTTCAGCCATAAGAAAAGAGAATGTCTCTTTTGTATGGAATACACACTGAAGTCTTTAGTAGTGGTAGGGCATTAGCTCGGCAACTTACTCTCAAATAATTTAATAGAAGTTATTTGTATTGATTTGGTAACTTTTCTGTTAGGTTGTTTCAAAATAAAAAGTTTAGATAACAAAAAAGTAGAAAGTAAAACTATTTCCAGTTGTGGGTATAAGGAGGATTTTTATGGAGAATAATGCATTTGAATGGAAGCTTCAAAGATGGGAGGATCTACCTGAGCAAAGATGAAGGGAAGATCATTCTAGGCAGAGGACATGTGGGCTATGTAAACTCATTGCATCTCCTGCTTTCCTGCTCAGTTACTTACACACACACACACACACACACACACACACACACACACACACAGAGTGCCTTCGTTTAGGTTTATCATTTCTTTCCCAGACTATTGTAACAGTCTCTTAACAACTCTTCCTGCCTTTGGACAAGGAACAAAGAATTCATTGTGAGTTTTAAGCCAAGGATTTAAGACAAGAGGTGGATGGTATAATGGAACAGACTTGAGAGAGAAAGATGAGATTTTCCTCTAAAAGTAAATTCTCCTACTGTACAGCAAGGGAATACCCAACCTTGCTAAAGAATGCTGTATCACATACCATGCTGTGAAGTACAACTATGGTAAGGAACTGGGTAATTAGAAACGGCACCTGTAAAACAAGCTCCAGTTGTGAAGACTCTTTTTTAGAAAGCACCCTCTAAAATAAGGCTGTTTATTTAATCTACCTGCTCTCGGAACAACGATCTACTTATGGAAATAAAAATAATTGTTATAAAAGCTATACATGTTTATTATAGAAATTTGTGATGGTATGTTAAAATTGAGAAGTAAAACTTATCCACAATCCTACAACCCTAGTAATCACTGTCAAATTTCTTTTATCCTCCCCCATCCCATGCCCACAACACACACCCTCTATACATACTCATATAGACATCTGGGATAATCCTCTGTGTGTGTGTGTGTGTGTGTGCTTTAAACTTAATAATAACTATTAGCATTTTGTCTGGCTATGAAATAATTTTCAAAATGTGATTTAAAAAATTACAGATATGCCATTATTGTTAGAAATCTAATTTCTCCTTATAATAAATAGCACTGTAATTACATATCTTTCTTTGTGCCTTTAATTATTTTCTTAAGATAACTCCTCAAAATGTAATTGACTCAAATGCTAAATATTTCAGGGACTTTTAAACGAATTGGAAAACTACCCTCCAGAAATAATACATACTACTAGCCTCCATGAAAAGAGTATCAGAGCTTTGTAAAACTTGGTCACTTCACCTAGTATATATTCAGATATATTGCTTGTCCTTTAAACCCTGCATAGCGGAGAATATAAAGAGTGGGAAAATGAATGAAACAATCTGAATACATTTTACTAACAATTTAAGCAGCATTACTGGACTTCCAGCCAAGATGGAGGCATAGGTAGATAAGCTTCTCCACCCTTCACAACATAAGAAGAAATACAGCTACCTCAAATCTAAAAGCGATCAGAACTACCAAAAAATTGAACTGCATGGAAGTTCAACAAACAAAGGTATAAAGAAGCAACACTCATCCAGACGGGTAGGAGGGGCAGAGAAGGGGTGGAGAAGATGCTGTGTGGCAGCAGTGGTGGTGGTGGCAGCAGCAAGGCAATGGCTGTGGCCAGCCAGCAGAAAACACAGTCACATGTTATAAAAGTTGGAAGGGACATCTGGGGAGTGATCCCAACTCAAGACCAGATTAAGCAGTTCCAGTGAAAGGGAAAACAAAGTTCCATTGCTTCAGACTGTGGAAACCAGTGGGGGTTGGGGCAGCAGAAGAAACTGCTAGCCTCTCAGCAGAGTCTGTTTGTTTAGAGGGTCCCACAGTCCTAGAATGTCTGCACACCCACCCATTCTGGGAACCACAACCAGGGCAACAGCTAGAGGGGTGCAAATGTCAAGAAGAAGTGCCTGGAAAATGGGCGAGTGCTGAGCAAGCAGCGCTGTTACATCCCCCACATATAGCACCACAACTGATGAATATCTAAGGTTCTGCCCCTTACAATGTCTTCCTGAGACACAGAGACAAACACAGGAGGCTTTCAAGTTGAGGAGACAGAAAAGGATGGTCCAAAAGAGGGAGCAGATCAAGGTTCCAGTGGGAGAAATAAGCAATGAGGAGATAGTCAACTTAACAGACACAGAGTTCAATACATTGGTGATAAAACTGCTCAGAGGCTTGACAGACATGCTTGAATACGGCAAACACATAAGGGAAGGAGTAAAGGCTAAGCTGAATGAAATAAAGGAAAATCCACACAAAACAAATGGTGAAGAGAAGTAAGCTGGGGTTCAGATCAATGATTTGGAACATAAGGAAGAAATAAACAGTCCACCAGGGAAGAATTGAAAGGAACGAGGAGAGGCTTAGGAGCCTCTGGCACTACTTTAAACATGCCAATATCCAAACCATAGGGGTGCCAGAAAGAGAAGAGAAAGAGAAAGAAATTGAAAACGTGTGAAAAAATAATGAAGAAAAACTTTCCTAATTTGGCAAAGGAAATAGACACACAAATCCAGGAAGAACAGAGAGTCCCAAACAAGCTAGACCCAAAGAGGACCACACCAAGACACATCGTAATTAAAATGCTAAAAGTTAAAGATAAAGAGAGAATCTTAAAAGCAGCAAGAGAAAAGCAGAGAGTTAACTACAAAGGGGTACCCATAAGACTATCAGCTGATTTCTCAAAAGAAACTTTGCAGGCAAGAAGGGACTGGCATGAAGTATTCAAAGTGATTAAAACCAAGGACCTACAACCGAGATTACCCTATCCAGAAAAGCTACAATTTAAAATGGAAGGGCAGATAAAGTGCTTCTTAGGCAAGGTAAAGCTAAAGGAGCTCATCATTACCAAAGCATTATTATATGAACTGTTAAAGATACTTATTTAAGAGAAAGAAGATCAAAACTCTGAACATTAAAATGACAAAAAACTAACAACTATCAACAACAGAACCTAAAAAAGTAAAAACAAATACAAACTAAGCAAACAACCAGAACAGGAACAGAATCATAGGTATGGGATCACTTGGAGGGTTATCAGCTGGGAGGGGGAAGGGGGAGAAATGGGGAAATGGTGCAGGGACTAAGAAGCATAACTGGTAGGTACAAAATAGACACGGGAATATTAAGAATAGCATAGGAAAGGGATAAGCCAGAGAACAGACAGGCATGACCCATGGACATGAACTAAGGGGATGGGATTGCTGAAGGGAAGGTGGGTACTGGGTGGAGGGGAGCAAAGGGAAAAGAAATTGGGACAACTGTAACAGCATAATCAAAAAAATATAATTTAAAAAGAAACAGCATTACTTATGAACAGAATGAATAATGCTTTTAGGCATTACTTACACTATTTTAAGAAGATGGTAATAAAAACATGAGATTATTCAAGTGGTTTAAAATTGTACAGTTAATGAAATTTCTATTAACTAAAGTTGGTGAGATTGTTCTTAATTATTGCAAAATAAAAAAATTAGAATGCTCAACCTTAACAAATTCAAGAAAATTGAAATTATATCAAACATCTTTTTAGACCACAAAGCCTTGGGACTATAAACTAATCTCAAGAAAAAAACTCAAAAACACTCAAATACATGGAGGCTAAATAACATGTTATTAAATAATGAACGGGTTAACAATGAAATCAAGGAAGAAATAAAAAAGTACCTGGAAACAAATGAAAATGAACACACAGCAGTGCTGGAGTGAAATTCTTAGTAATACAGGTCTACCTAAAGAAGATAAAAATATCTCAAATAAACAACCTAACCCTATATCTAATAGAACTAGAGGAACAACAGCAAACAAAGCCCAGAATGAGTAGAAGGAAGGAAATAATTAGATCTGAAAAGAATTAAATGACATAGAGACTAAAAAAACATGCAAAAGATCAATAAATCCAGAAACTGATTCTTTGAAAGGATAAACAAAATTGACAAATGTTTAACCAGACTCATTAAGAAAAAAAGAGAGAAGACCCAAATAAATAAAATCAAAAACGAAAGAGGGGAAGTAACAACTGATACCACAGAGATACAAAGGATTATAAAAAATTACTATGAACAACTATATGCCAAGAAATTGGACAACCTGGGCAAAATGGGTAAATTTCTAGAAACATACAATCTTCCAAAAACTAAATCAGGAAGAAACAGAAAACCTGAATAGGCAAATAACAAACAGCAAAATTAAAGCAGTCATCAAAAAACTCCCGACATACAAAAGCTCTGGACCAGATGATTTCACAGAAGAATTCTACCAAACATTCAAAAAAGAAATAACACCTATCTTTCTCAAACTAGTCCAAAAAATTCAAGAAGATGGAAGAGTACCAAACTCTTGTTATGAGGCTAGTATTATCTTAATTCCAAAACCAGGTAAAGACATAACAAAGAAAGAAAATTACAGGCCAATACCTCTGATTAAACATAGGTGCCAAAATACTAAAGAAAATGTTGGTAAACTAGATCCAGCAATACATTGAAAAGATCATACACCATGATCAAGTGTGATTTATTCCAGGGATACAAGGATAGTACAATATTCACAAATCAATAAACATGATACATCACATAAACAAAATGAAGGACAAAAATCACATGGTCATTTCAATACTAGATGCAGAAAAAGCATTTGATGAAATCCAGTACCCATTTATGATAAAACATTCAGCAAAGTGGGAATAGAGGAGCATACCTCAACATAATAAAAACATAAAAACCTACTGCCAACATTGTAATCAATGGATAAAAACTAAAAGCTTTTCCCTTAAGATCAGGAACGAGACAAGAGTGTCCACTTTCACCACTCTTATTCAGCACAGTACTGGAAGTTCTAGCCATAGTGATCAGACAAGAAGAAGAAATAAAAAGCATTCAAATTGGAAAGGAAGAAGTAAAATGGTCATTATTTTCAGATGACATGATAGTGCACATAGAAAACCATATAGGCTTCACCAAAAACTACTTGACCTAATAAGTTAATTTGGCAAAGTAGTGGGATACAAAGTCAATATTTAGAAATTGATGGCATTTTGTATACCAACAATGAATTATCAGAAAGAGAAACTAGGGGAAAAATCCCATTTACTATAGCAACAAGGAAAATAAAGTACCTAGGAGTAAATTTAACCAAGGAAGTAAAAGACTTGTACTTGGAAAGCTATAGAATACTGAAGAAAGAAACTGAGGAAGATACAAATAAATGGAAGCATATACTGTTGTCATGTCAGGGTGACCATAGCCAGGACCCTCGCTTCCACATTCATGTATTTTCATTTTACTAGGTCAGCTTTATCCAGGAGAATTCTTTCTGCATAAACATAACACAGCTCAAATTGGCCACATGCCCCCTTTGTTAACTTCATGTATAATATATATACAGGCCCCTCCTGTTCAGGCAGCGTGGATGGTTTTGGCTCCCATGGCTTCCGTATGTCTGCTGTGAGACTAAAGGCAGATCCTGTTGTTCTTGTCCTTGCCCGCTGCTGGGAGACTGAAGGCAGACGATCCTTTGGCCCCTGTCCTCCTTGCTTGCTACCACAAGAATTGAAGGGCAGGTTTGGTTGCTGTTCTCACCTGCTGCTGTGAGTAGGAAGTTAGTATGAATTCCCTGTTGTTTTTCGGTTTCACGAAATCCAAACTAAACCTGCCTGGAGCTGGCTCTAGCCCTACAACTGTATTCATGGATTGGGATAATTAATATCAATAAAATGTCCATACTACCCAAAGCAATCTACAGATCCAACGCAATACCTATTAAAATACAGATCTAGAACAAATACTATAAAAATGTATACGGAATATAAAAAAGACTTTGAATAACCTCATGAATCTTGAGAAAGAAGAACAAAGTTGGAGGAATTGCAATACCTGATATGAAACTATACTACAAGGCCACTGTATTCAAAAGAGGCTGGTACTGGCATAAGAACAGATGCATAGATCGATGGAACAGAAGAGAGAGCCCAGGAATAAACCCAGGTCTCTATGGTCAATTAATACTTGGCAAAGGGGGCATGAGTATACAATGGAGTAAAAATAGTCTCTTCAATAAATAGCATTGGAAGAACTAGACTGGTAAATATGCAAAAAAAATTAAATTAGACTGCCAACTTACCCATATATCATAATAAACCTAAAATGCTTATAAAAGGTTTAAATATGTCATGATACCATAAAAATCATGGGGGAAAACACAGGCAGTAAAATTTCAGATCTCACATAGCAGTATTTTTGCTGATATATCTCCTAGGATAAGGGGAATAAAGAAAAAAAGTAAAGAAATGGAACTACATCAAATTAAAAAACTTCTGCATGGCCAAAGAAACTATCATCAAAATGAAAAGGAAACTGACTGCATGGGAGAACATATTTGCCAATAATACATTGGATAAGTGTTTAATCTCCAAAAAATATAAGGACTCAATGCCAGGATGACAAACAACCCAATAAAAAAACAGACAAAAGACCTGGATAGATACTTCTCCAAGGAGGACATACAGATGGCCCACAAACATATGAAAAAGATGCTCAACATCATCAGCCATTAGAGAGATGCAAATTGAAACCACAACGAGATACCAACTTAAACTTGTCAAACTGGCTATCATTAATAAATCAAGAAACAAGTGCTGGTGATGATGTGGAGAAAAAAGAACCCTAGTGCACTGTTGGTGAGAGTGCAGACTGCTGCAGCCACTGTGGAAAACAGTATGGAATTTCCTCAAAAAACTAAAAATAGAACTGCCTTTTGACCCAGTGATTCTACTGCTGGGAATATACCTAAAGAACCCCAAAACACCAATTCAAAAGTACTCATGCACTTCTATGTTCATAGCTATTTATAATAGCCAAGAGTTGGAAACAGCCTAACCGTCCACCATTAGATGAATGGATTAAAAAACTGTGGTGCATTTATTTACACAATGGAATACTTACACAGCACAAAGAAAGAATTCTTCCTTTTTGCAAAACCATGGAAGGAATTAGAGACTATCATGCTAAGTGAAATAAGCCAGGTGGTGAAAAGACAAATACCATATGCTTTCACTTATAAGAGGAATCTAATGAACAAAACAGAACCAGAGGCAAAGAATCATGGACTAGACTGACAATGGTAAGAGGAAAAGAGGGAGGGGTGGACTTTTTGAAAGAAGGTGAAGGGATTAGTCAAGAACATATATGAAGGAACCATGGGTATGGACAATGGAGTGGGGATTGACTATGAAATTGGGGGGTGGGCTGTATGGAGGGGGGAAAAAGAGGAATAATTGGAACAACTGTAAAACATAAAAATAAAAAATAAAAATTATGCTATATTAAAATCATAAGGATGCAGTAAAATAAAAAATATTTCTTCTACTTTGCTGACAATCACTCTGCTCCATAAATTATCTGCTTTGAAGATTACATGATGTAAAATTTTAAAACATTTTAAAATGGTTTCTGTTCATGTCCAGTACAATGATTATCTTCTTTATTACCCAATCAGCATAAGCTCAGACAATCCACAGTCATTTTGGTGCCACTGTAGGTAAAATGCAATTAGGAAGGAAAATTTACTGCTGAGCACATCATAGAACAAGATCCACGAGCACATATAAATAACTTTATCCACTACTTTGCATTCTCTCATTAGCAGAGATAACTGAAAGCAAAATAAAAACATAATTTCATTTGTAGAAATCAGAGTAAACTCTCATAACCATGATGCCTTTCTCTCAGAGTTGAGGGAGTTCTTTATAATCCCTAAAGATTCTGAAAAGCAGGAGAACAGGGGTGAAATAATCAGTTTTAAGAATAAGTATTTGTTATGTGTAGTTTATTGTTATTATTATTATATTATGATGTATGTGTTCCAATAAAGCTTTATTTACCAAAAAAAAAAAAAAAAGTCAGCAGACCAGATTTGGCTTATAGGCTGTAATTAGCCACCCACTACCCTCCATGATACCTAAGAGATGACCTGGCTGCCAAAGGGGACTACAGCCCACTCTGCTCCTCTGTGACATGGAAACCATTCAAGGGCCTGGTGTTATGCTGGGAGTTGTATGTGTGGGTGGAACAGGACACCAAGTTGGAAAGTTTCTGACTAAGTGGTGGGTGCAGGAACCAGAGTGTGAGGGCTGTTCTGGAATAGGCTGAGCCTTCCTCATAAGAAGCACCACTTGCTTTATTCTAAATCATGGCCAACTGGCTTAATTCCACAAACATATGGTCCCTGGGTGGACACTGTACTCTTTGAATCCCTAGGAGCCCCTGGTCTTTGGCCTGACCACCAGCACCTCTCTGGTGATGGTCCACTTGCTACTACTCTTTAGGGAGTCTGATGCTTCTTCCACCCGTGGCTCCAGGACTCTCAGGTGAGGAAGTTTTTGCCTCCTCCGGCAGTTGCAGGACCTCTAGCCCTGTGAATCACATGTGCACAGGCCTGCCCCTCATGGGTCTGGTCAGCCTTCTTCTTGGCCTGTGCCCTTTCCTGGGCCTATCACTGCTCCAGCTCCTGCACTTCCTGCCACAGCTTGTGCTGATTCTCTGTCAGATCCCAGTGCTCAGTGTCTTCCAGGTAACTGCTCCCTGTCAGGACTGGGGCCTGGCCTCTCGTAATCCCCCCACCCCAGCTCACACCTCCTTGCTTGAATGCCAGTTTGGCAATATTGCCAGTGACATTAGGTCAGCACTGAGAATTCCTCAGAATCAACCGTGGGCAGGTCCGAAGCAGGCAACTTGGCTTTCCAGTACTGGGGGGCCAGTGGCTGCATGAGGGTTGTGCCCCCAGGCCCTATTATCATTTTTATATTAAACTTCAAAGTAGGTATTGTAGTTATCATTTCATAGAGGAGAAACACAAGGATTTTGACCCAGGTGAGTCCTGAATTTGAATCCAAGTTCTGCCCTCAGCTAGCTCAGTGATCTTTTGTAAGCAGAATATCAATACATGGAAGCAATTGTTATTTTAGGATCTAAAAGAACTTTGTCAGATTGTTTATTCCTTTTTCTTCTTGTATATTTATTCAATGCTGCTGTGTTCCAGGCATGGTGTTAGTAATACAATAGCATTAAGTTACAGTCTCTGCCTTTAAGAAGCTTAACCTTTAGGAGTTTTAAGAAGTTGCTGTTGGGAGTGAAAAAAAATCCAATTTAAAGTGACTTGAGAAAAAAAAAACAGAGAATTTATTAGCTCAGATAACATTAAATAGTCAAGGGAAAGATTGGTTTCAGATTTGACCCAGGGCTTCAAGTGATGTTCTCTTTCTCTCCATTTCTCAGTCCACTTCCTTCACTTTTGGTCCAACCTGATCCTTGTGTTGTGTGAGTTTTTATTCACAATCCCCACCCTAAGTTTCCCTGTGTCCAATTAGCTGTCCCAGGGCACCATTCCTGAACTAATCATTGGGGCTCAGAGAATGATTGGTGCTAAGTGGCTTTGCTCTAGAGCTTGTGTGGGACCTCTGAGTGGAGTGAATGGCACCAGCATCAGAGGCTTATTATAAGAGAAGGAGCAGTCCCCCAAGAGAAATTTAGTTACCAGGAGAAAGAGAAATAGGAGCTAGGAGTGTAGGAAAATGCCCACAACACAGGAGGAAATGTTAAGAGACCAAACTATTAGCCTCTACACTATACAGAATCCTGTAGAGACACAGAAGAGTTCTTTACTCAGTATTGGCCAGGTCGGTGAAGTAGACTCAAGGAAATAATGCTTAGGCTGAAGCCTAAAATCAAGTAAGAGGTAATTTACCCTGGGCTGGAATGGTAAACAGAGACCTGATCACAGAGGTCCAGGAGTTCACATGATGGAATTTAAACTTGATCATGAGAGCAATTGGAATAGGTTCCTTCCCATCACCTTCTGCATTATTAAAGTATTTGTTTTGGAATCTTTCCTGTGTTTTCCTTCATATTTTTATCTTAACTTTCTCTGTTTCTATTTGCTATCTTAATTCCAGCAAAGTACTCTGCCCATTTCCTGCATATTACTTTTTCTGGGTTCCTTGCCACACATATTTACTTGGAGTTAGTAGGTTGTATCTAGCATCAGCTCTGGTGAATTGACTCAGGGGAATTTCTAGATCCTTAAATTGAGTAACAACTTTAACAAGGCACTACTTTCTATAATATATGACAGAGGTGGCATTCCATGTTGTGGAGGGAAAGGTGAATTATTCATGAGTGGAGTTGGGACCACTTAGTAGTCATCATGAAAAAAACAAAACACAAAGTTAGACTCTTACCTCACACCAAATAAATACCAAATAGGTTAATAATTCACAAATAGGAATCATAGTACCAAATGAAAATGAGGGAGTTTCTTTTAGAAATAAGCTTGTATTAATAAAGAACTTTATAAATATAAAACAAAATCTAAGACTCATTCATTCACTAATTTATTAAAAATAGACAATTCTGTAAGGCAAAAATATCATTAATAAGGCCAAAAGACAAAAGACATACTAGGAAAAAAATATGCATATAGGCAATGCAGATTATCTACTCAGGACTAATTTCATTGATATTAAAAGAGTTTTCCAAAATCAATCAGAAAAAGAACAAACTCCCCAAAAGAAAAACTGGAGGAGGATATCAACAGAGTTGACATAAAAAGAAATGCTGATGTTTTTTAAACTATGAAAAAATAGTCTCATAATTAGAAGAAGGCAAATGAAACTACCATGAGATCATATTTTTCATTTATTAGTCTATCAAACATCAAATTTCAAAAAAACATGTTGTGTTAGTAACAGTGGGAAAATAGGTACTCCAATATTGCTGCTGGAATTTCAATTAATGTAGATTTTCTGGAGGGGGATTTGGCATCAGCTATCAAAATGATCAATTCATGTTCACTTTGGCCCAGCAATTCCACTTACAAGAAATTATGTTCTATATATACACTTGCTGAGTTGTTTCTGAAAGGCTTTATTGAATCATTGTAATAGCAGAAATTTGCAAAAACAAAGAAACAAACAACAAAAAGAACCCCTAAATATCCTTTGAGACAAGGCTAATTAAATAAATTATGGTACATTTATACCTGAAATATGATGCAACCATAAAAAATAATAATGTGGGCCCTGGCTGGGTGGCCCAGTTGGTTGGAGCATCATCCCATATACTGAAAAGTTTCAGGTTCCATCCTGGTTAGGGCACATACCTAGGTTTCAGGCTCGATTCCCAGTCAGGGCGCATATGGGCATATGGGAAGCAACCAATTGATGTTTCTCTCTCACATCGATGTTCTCTCTCTCTCTCCCTTCTCTCTCTAAAGTTAATAAACATATTCTTGGGTGAGAATTAAATAATAATAATGATAATGATGATGTGGCATGAAATAACCTCCAAAGTATATCATAAGAGAAAGAAGTGGGGTACACAACAATGCATAGAGTATGATACCACATATGTAAACTGTAGCTAGTATATGAATTTGATATCTCTGGAAGGACACACAAGAAATTGGTTACAACCACTACCTCCAGGGAGGGGAACTAGTGGCTGAAAAACAGAGGTAGGAGGGGCAATTATTTTGTGCAAGTATTGCCTATCTGAAAAAATCTCTCTCCTTCCTCAAAATACAGCTGCCCTTTGATACTTTGACAGGTCAGCTGACCCCTTCAACATTTTAAAGTCTTCTCTTGAAATAAAACTACCTCTTTAACATTCACATTTTCCAGAGACTATATGCTATGTAATAAGATATTTATATAAAACCCTTTGTAAAGTATAAAACACTGAACACAAATAAGGAATAACTGTTACTAGTACTAGTTTAATGTCTTGAATTATATTAGTTTGACAAGCAAAGCAAGGAGAAGTTGGAGTAAAAAAAAATAAATTTCTCTGATCCTACATAGATCTAAGCTTTCTTCTCATCTGTATATTTAATCTTTGCTTGTCAAAGAAGGAACCATACCTATCCAAAGTTGAGTACAGTGCTTAGCTCACTGTGGGTGTTGAATGAAGGTTAAATACCAGTAATAATAGCTTTTTGTGGATCACTGTACCATTTGATAATACTTTTCCTTTATTGAATCACACATTTTAGCAAGCCACTTAAAAAATGTATTCCTAACTAAATTAAGGTGCAATAACTCACAGTGAGAACTGATATTTATATAAGAAAGAAAACTGGCATGAAACCAATGATTTAAACAGCAACTTTCTAGTTCCTTCTTGGTGGCATTAATAATGGTGCCCTTTTGAAATGTCTTCTCTTCTTCCAAATACCTTATTATAATTCTGATAGGCTGGCTAGAGGGTATAGTCTTCCCATTTGCTATTTTTTCCCTTCCCTTTGCTTTTATATTTTGTGACAGGCCATGGAGGAAGGGCATCAAAGGAAATAATAATCTAATTTTAACCTTTAATTGTTCTTGCTCTTTAACTATGGTCCTGGTTTCACAGTCTTCCTGCTCATTATGCTGTATCACTACTCAGCTATGGCACACATGTATAAGGGAGCTAAGTCCAATGATCTCTGAGGGCCCCTCCAATTCAGACACTGTTTCTCTTAAAAAGAGGTACATTTTATGTGCCTGTGGGTATTCAGAATTATGTCTGTTTGTTAAACTTGAATACAATATTAATCCTTTAAATGCATAAAAATTATCTAGGTCCTTTAAGAATATGTTCATGAAACTGAGTTTCAGAAGTCCCAGTGTAATGAAAATGTACATTCATATCTCCAAGCCTTCACATATACAGTAGTGTCCCCTTACCCATGGGGAAATATGTTCCAGGATCCTCAATGGATGCCTAAAACTGTAGATAGTATTGAGTCTTACATATACTATGTGTTTTGCTATATGTATATACTTATGATAAAGTTAAATTTATATGACTCATGGACATGGACAACGGGGAGGGATATGATTGCAGGAGAGGGGGTGGGCTGGGTGGGGGAGAGAAATTGGGGGAAAAGGGGACAACTGTAATTGAAAAACCAAAAAAAAAAAAAAAAGTTAAATTTATAAATTAGGCACAGTAAGAGATTAACAATAATAATAAAATAGAACAACTACAGCAATATACTGAAATATAAATATATGAATGTGGTCTCTCTCTTTTTCTCTTTCTCATGTTGTCTTACTGTTACTCTACTCACCTTGTCATTTAGAAGAAGCACCTTACAGCTTCTCTTTGGCATATCTGAATTGTCAGTGTCACAGTCCTGCACTTTGGGGCTGTTATTAAGTAAAATAAGGATTACTTGAACATAAGCACTGTGATACTACAACAGTCGACCTGATAACTGAGACACTACTGAGTGACTAATGGGCAGGTAGCATGTACAGCATGGATACACTGCACAAAGGGATGATTCACATCCTGAGCAGGATGGAGCAGTCCGTGAGAGATTTCATCATGCTGCACAGAATGGCATACAATTTCAAACTTGTCATTCCTTTCATTGACTATTTAAGACCTGGCCTCTGCCCTTCACATTTAAAGATGCATAAGCAAGTGAACAAAAAGCTCTGTATAATGGATGCTCTTTCGAAGCTGACTGTGTGCACAAGGACCAGCCCTTTGGTGTGAGGTGATACCAAGGCACTTGCCCAGTGACTCAGTTATGAGTTACTTTCCAGAGTTATGTTTTTTTTCTGAGCAATTTAATATTTATTAAATAGTGTGCTATGCACAGTGACACAGAAGACACAATCCCTGACAAAAGGAGTTAATAATCTTAATGATAATTAAGAAAATCATAAAAGAGACATAAGAGAGCTTCATTTTATCCTTGAGGGAAGTGAAACCTGGAAAAGTTGATTAAGTTGCTCAGGATCACACATTATTAGCAGCAGAGCTGAGACTAAAACCCAAGACTGCTTACTTCCAATAATTTATTCATTTATTCCTTCAGGAAATATTTGTTGAGCATTTTCCATGTTCCAGTCAATGGGGATTTAAAGATGAATAGGAAACACTCTTACTGATGAGGAACTTACAGTCTGATGGGAGATACTATCAGAAAAGCAGGTAAGCAGAGTGTGAGAGAAGTGCTTCAGTGATGTCAGATAGTATGGGAGCACAACAGGGAGCTGCCCACTCTTCTTTGTTGGGGATTCAGAAAGGAGGTGACTTCTGTGCTGAGTTTTGAATGCTGAGTTTGCCAGGCAGGGAGAGGGCATTCCAGGGAAGGTGACCAATACAGAAGTTCCTATTATCTCTAGTTTTGCTTTCTGGGTTGCTGTACCGGCAGCCAATAACTGTCTGAAAGGGGTAGAAAGCCCAAAGGATTGAGTCCCCAAGTCAGGACTTGTCTAGAAGGCTGCATGCATATAGGACAGGGAGTAGGTGCTGTGATGGGGAAACTGGCCTATAAAAGTGACAGAAACAAGACAAAAGGTGATATTAATTGAGCAGATTTTGTTCTAAAGCAACAACTTGAACAACACAATCTGGGGGTGTATGAAGTACAGTAAATTCAGAGAATACATCTTTAATGATGTTACTTTTAATTTCTTTAGTGGTACTACATTGTTTCATTTATTAAGTTAAATGATCAATTGTAATTTTATGTGAGAGTTATCATTTCTGCAAAAGAATAATTCTTCATAATTGCATAGCATAAAATATCTAAGAACACTAAAATTAATAAATATTAGTTATTTGTGAAGGTTTATTTTACTCCTGCTTTGTTTATTTCTTCATTATCTGTTTGGCATATAACAGGTACTCAGCAAATATCTATAGGTTAAATGATTACATCAGTCTCTTCATATCTATGTCCAACCAGTTTCACAGCTAGATGAGATAATTTGCATTTCATTCCTGTCCTTTCAGACCCAAGCAACTTTACACAAATAGTATTTTTTTTTCTTTACATGCTCCAGGTTTGCAGGTCACACAACCACATTTTATAATCTGTTTCATTTTTTATCACTAAGAATTTCTTAATGTGCAAACAAAATTTCACCTGCTTTATATTCCATTCTTTGCTCATTCTGTGTGAACAAATAAAGAGTACATGGAAAAAATGCTCCCACAAAAACAGTTCTTACTTACAAGATTAGCCCTGGGAATTAAAGGCAAAATAGAAGCACAGAGCATGGGTTTCCAATTTGTTCTTTTGTCATGATTGATGTTAGCCTCATTACAGTTTTTGGTGGTGGCAGTACCCTTCCACATGGGTGTATTTATGTTCATGCATCTGTTTCCCCACATGTTTTTAGTATTGGCAGACACTCAGTGTATGGGGTTGAGCCATGTACCCAGAATGCACCTTAGAGAAGAGGTAAAGAAATCTACTGAGGGCTGCCATGGACCAGTAACATGTTCACACACCTACCACAGATAGGCGTTACTCACACCATTTTATATTTAATGTGCCTCTAATCTTAATTCCAGGTACTTACATCATATTCTTCATTTTTTTTTTAAAGCAGGTCTGACATTTCTCTCAATGCCAGTTATGATCATGTATGCCTAGGGCCTGATCTTGTAGTACAAGTTCCTGAATCTCTTACTTATCACCCCTGCTGTAAATGTCAGCCTGTGACTTTGCTCTGACAGCAGAGGCACGTAAGTAGCTGAGTGTTAAGGGAATTTGGAGTAATTAGAGGGCTCTGATTTAAAAGGGGTTACTCAGATGAAGATCTGTAAAGAGCTGAATTTAGACTTGGTTAAAATATGTGGAACATGCCCTCATCTTCACTCCCCACCATTTACTCACATAAGAATGCATACAGTAATGCACATGTGTGTGTACATTACAAAACCCAAGGGCAAAATAAAGGGGGTGGTCACTGCTCCAAGCCATGACCTCATCCCTCTTCTCCTGCTCAGTACACTGCTTATTTCCTCATCTAGAGTCAGAGTTTCTTAACAGCCATAGAGACACCTCTGGCTAACAATACTGCTCTGATGCACTTGGCAAAAGCAGGGCATGGAAGTGAATTATTAAACCCTCTGACAAGGAGGAGAAAATTAATTAGAATAACCAGATGCTCAGGAAGGACTAATAAAAGTTTACCCTGAGTTTGGGCAAAATAAACTCATATAATTGATTTTAGTTACACTTTAGTTGCATTCAAGTGGAATGTGAAAGAATGGGAAGGCATTAAAGTCTGGTAGAATAATAAACTTAGGAAACGTATTCTCTTTTATATTACATGTGGTCTCACATTCACTATTTAGCATTATAATTAGGTACTACTTTTAATTGTAAATGCATGAAGAGAAAATTTTAAAACAGATGCAAGAATCCAGTCAACCTTCATAACCACAAGAGATTTTCTAAATCAAGTGAGCAACAAGAATATTAAAAGGGAAAAACCAACTCCTTGAGTACCGGAAACTTATTTGAAACCAAACCATTAAAGAATGTAATAGAACTTGGAAATATAATGGCTCCATTGATAGTTTCTAGGTTCATTTTTATCACTGGCACGGTTTTATTTTCTATTTTAATTAGATAAACATACACTTTATGTGTAAAGCTATTCAGAACCTATATTCTGACTCACTGTTGTGGGAAAAATAAATGTTTTAAAATATGGATTTTTTAATTAGTTAAGTGGTAGAAATAAAATCAGCAGCAGCAGTAGAAGATATTTGGAGGCACACAGGATTAGCTTTAGGCATGAAGAAAGGGGCTTGATGCCCTTCTGGACCATTGAGTGTCAGAGATTAGATATCACATGAAATTGTATGGCTGGGAGAGAATCAGCGAGGAAATCGAGGTTTGAAGATTAAGTGATTTGTCCCAAATTACCAGAGAGGTGTTAAACCTATTGGAATTCTGTTCCCCTAATGCCCGTTCCACATTTCTTTCATAATCCCCCATTTTCCCGGAGCAGTTGTCCTTAATCAACTCCTCTTGCCACCTGCATTTCAACAGAGTCTGACAGAACACCTGTGATAACAGAACATCTGCTTTAGTTGAGTCAAAAAGAGGATCTAATTGCCGAAGGTCACCAGCTGGAACAATGTGAACTCAAAATATAAGCTTCTCAAACTTACCTGCCGAATCTTATCCTGATTTATCTGGGCAACATTTTCAGTGTGCCACTTAAGTTCGCTTGTTCAGACAGTCTACATTTCAATTTACTGACCAGTAAATTGGGTAAATATGGTGGCATACCTTACTGGTACTCAAGAATATAGAGACACTGGGATGAGTGTCACTACAGACAAAGTTGGGGATTCAGAGCAACTGGGTCTCTGCCAACAGTTTTATCTTGGCCCTTGGCTGAGTTGAGACTGGAAAGCGAGGGCTCCCACTGCTGAACTTGGCTCTACCTTCTGACTCTCTTTATAATCCTTGCATAAAAGGGTTAAAAGGGATTCAAAATCTGTCAGGAATTTACATAAAAGTTGCCCTTTCTTCCTCACATATGCCCTTGATCCTGCCTGTGATGGTTAACTTGGCTAGGCAACGCTAGTCTAGATATTTCTGTGAAGGTATATTTTTAAAAGATGAGTTAATATTTAAATCAGAAGACTTTGAATAAAGCAGATCATCCTCTAGAATGATTGTGGGCCTTATTCAGTCAGTTGAAGACCTTAAGAGAAAAAAGACTAATGTCTCCTGAGGAAGAGAGCACTCTGTCATTAGACTGCTTTAGGGCTCAAGCTGCAACATCAACTCTTCCCTGGGCCTCCAGCCTGCAGGACTACCCTGCAGAGTTTGAACTTGTCATTTCCCACTATAGAGTGAACCAGTTCTTTAAAATAAATAATTTTTTCTTTCTTCTTTCTTTCTTTCTTTCTTTCTTTCTTTCTTTCTTTCTTTCTTTCTTTCTTTCTTTCTTTCTTCTTTCTTCTTCTTTCTTTCTTTCTTTCTTTCTTTCTTTCTTTCTTTCTTTCTTTCTTTCTTTCTTTCTTTCTTTCTTTCTTTCTTTCTTTCTTTCTTTCTCCTTCCTTCCATCCTTCCTTCCTTCCTTCCTTCCTTCCTTCCTTTCCTTCCTTCCTTCCTTCTTTCCTTCCTTCCTTCCTTCCTTCTTTCCTTCCTTCCTTCCTTCCTTCCTTCCTTCCTTCCTTCCTTCCTTCTTTCCTTCCTTCCTTCCTTCCGTCCCTCTTTCTTTCTTTCATCTATCTATCATCTATCTATCTATCCATTCTATTGGTTCTGTTTCTCTGGAGAACACTGTTTAACACACTATGTCAAACTGTTTGGGAGTCCAACCCACATGTGGTTAGTAGGCACATATTTCTCTTTAAGAGGCTGTGACAACTAGAATCCACCATTGGACTCTTATAACAAGTATGTCTAACAAAGAAGAGATGTGTAATTTGGAAGTGGGCGTAAAATGTGGACAAACAGATACATTTCCTTGCAGCTCCTGTCCTTTTGTAGTTGCACAGTTGAGAACAATGGCACAAAGGCAGAGGCATCTGTCTCATTCATTCAAATATTTGTGGACTCTATGCCAGGTTCTCTTTTAGACACTGGAGAATTGAAATTGAACAAGATTGATGAGATTTTGCCATCACAAAACCTGCATTCTAGTTGGGGGAAAAGCCAACAAACATCTACACAAGTGAATTTTGGACTGTGGCCAGTATTCTGATGGGGAAAAAAGGAAAGCAGACAGACTGGAGGGAGAGGATATTTTAGATAAAATTGTTAAGAAAGACTATTTCAAGGAGTTGATAAGTGCTTCTACACATCTTTTTTCCTCCCAGTTGAAACCAACTTAAAAATATTAAACAATGTGTGAATATAGCCTAAATGTAAAAAATTTAATTGAAATAGAAGTATACATAATTATACAGGTCCCTTCCTCTTTCACATTCTATTCCCCTTCATGGGTTACCATCATGTATCTTGCAGACCTTTGCCCATACATCTTCCTTTTTAAAAAAAAAATTATTGTTTTTCTATTACAGTTGTCCCACATCTTACCCCAATGCTTCCCACCACCTGGCCCACCCCTTGACCCACAGTCAATCCCCACACCATTGTCCATGTCCATTGGTCATTTATAGTAGTTTCTTTACTAAACCCCTCCCCTTCTTACCCCTCTTTTTTCCCTCCTCTTCCCCCCTTGTCACTGTTTTTGCTTTTTGTTTACATGCCTCTGGTTCAATTTTGCTCATTTGTTTGTGTTGTTCATTAGTTTCCTGTATTAGGTGATATCATATGGTATTTGTCTTCCATTGCTTCACTTATTTCACTAAATATAATTCTCTCTAGTTACATCTATGTTGTCACAAATAATAGGAGTCCTTTCTTTCTACTGCATAGTATCCCAATCTGTAAATGTACCACAGTTTTTTGATCCACTCATCTACAAATGGGCACTTAGGCTATTCCCAGCACTTGGCTGTTGTAAATAGCGCTGCTATGAACATAGGCGTGCATAGGTTTTTTTAAATTGGTGTTCCAGGATTCTTTGGGTATAATCCTAGCAACGAAATTGCTGAATTAAAAGGCAGTCCCAATTTTAGTTTTTTGAAGAAATTCCAAACTGTTTTCCACTGTGGCTGCACCAGTCTGCATTCACACCAACAGTGCACTAGGGTTCTCTTTTCTCCACATCCTTGCCAGAATTTGTTGTTTGTTGATTTGTTAATGATGGCCATTCTGACCAGTGTGAGGCGGTATCTCACTGTGTTTTTTATTTGCATCTCTCCGATGGCTAGTGATGTTGAGCATTTTTTCATATACCTATGGACCCTCCGTATGTCCTCTTTGGACAAGTGTTTGTTCAGGTCCTTTGCCCATTTTTAAATTGGGTTGTCTGTCTTCTTAGTGTCGAGTCATAAAAGTTCTTTATATATTTTCGAGATCAATCTTTTGTCTGAGGTACACTGGCAAATATGTTTTCCCATATGGTAGGTTGCCTTTTCATCTTGCTGATATTTTCTTAGGCTGAGCAGAAACTCTTTAGTTTGATGTAGTCCCATTTGTTTATTCTTTCCTTTATTTCCCTTGCCTTAGGAGATATGTTGGTGAAAATATTGTTATGTGGAATATCTGAAATTTTCCTGCCTATGTTTTCCTCTAGGACTTTTATGGTGTCACGACTTACATTTAAGTCTTTGATCCATCTTGAGTTTATTCTGGTGTATGGTGTAAGTTGATGGTCTAGTTTCATTTTTTTGCATGTCCCTGCCCAGTTCTCCCAGCACCATTTGTTGAAGAGGCTCTTTTCATTCCATTTTATGTTCCTTCCCCCTCTGTCAAATATTAGTTGACCACATAGACCTAGGTTTATTTCTGGGCTCTCTATTCTGTTCCATTGATCTATATGTCTGTCCCTATACCAATACCAGACTGTTTTGATTACAGTGGCCTTGTAGTATAGTGTGATATCAGGTATTGTGATTCCTCCTACTGTGTTCCTCTTCTGCAAGATTGCTGTGGCTATTCGGGGTCTTTTTGGTTCCATATAAATTTTTGAAGTATTTGTTCTAGGTCTGTGAAATATGCCACTGGTATTTTAATAGGAATTGCATTGAATCTATAAATTACTTTGGGTAATATGCACATTTTAATGATACTGATTCTTCCCATCCATGAACATGGTATATGCTTCCATTTATTGTATCTTCCTTAATTTCTTTCTTCAGTGTTATGTAGTTTTCTGAGTACAGGTCTTTTACCTACTTGGTTAAGTTTATGCCTAGGTACTTTATTTTTCTTGTTGCTATAGTAAATGGGCTTTTTTTCTAGTTTCTATCTCTGATATTTTATTGTTGGTGTACAGAAATGCCTTTGATTTTTGAATATTGACTTTGTACCCTGCTATTTTGCCAAATTCACTTATTATGTTGAGTATTTAGTGAAGTCTATAGGGTTTTCTATGTGCACTATCATGTCATCTGCAAATAATGACAGTTTTACGTCCTCTTTTCCAATTTGGATGCATTTTATTTCTCTTTCTTTTCTGATTACTGTGGCTAGAATTCCAAGACTATGTTGAATAGGAGTGGAAATAGTGGACATCCTTGTCTTGTTCCTGATCTCAGGGGGAATGCTTTCAGTTTTTGCCCATTGAGTATGATGTTGGCTTCAGGTTACTAGTATCTAGCCTTTAGTACATTGAGGTATGCTCCTTCTTTTCCCATCTTACTGAATGTTTTCATCATAAATGAGTGTTGTACTTCACCAAATGCTTTTTTCCATGTATTGACATGATCATGTGATTTTTGTCTTTCATTTTGTTTAGGTGATGTATTATATTTATTGATTTGTGAATATTAAACCATCCTTGCATCCCTGGGATGAATCCCACTTGATCGTGGTGTATGATCTTTCTAATGTGTTGCTGGATTCTGTTTGCCAATATTTTGTTGAGGATTTTAGCATCTATGTTCATCAGTGATATTGGCCTGTATTTTTCTTACTTTGTTGTGTCTTGGCTGGGTTTTGCAATTAGGGTGAAACTGGCTTCACAGAACGAGTTTGGGAGCCTTTCCTCTTCTTGGATTTTTTTTTTTTTTTTTTTTTTTGGAATAGTTTGAGAAGGATAGGAGTTAGTTCTTCCCTAAATGTTTTGTAAAATTCACCTGTGAAGCCATCTGGTCCAGGGTTTTTGTGTGCCAGGAATTTTTTGATTATTGCTTCAATTTCACTAGTTGTTATTGGTATATTCAGGCTTTCTGCTTCTTCTTGATTCAGTTTTGGAAGATTATGTTTTTCCAGAAATTTGTCCATTTCATCTAGGTAGTCAAATGTCTTGTCATACAGTTTGTTTGTAGTAATTTCTTACAATCCTTTGTATTTCTGTGGTATCAGTTGTGATTTCTCCTCTTTCATTTCTGATTTTGTTTATTTGTGTCCTTTTTTTTTCTTGATGAACCTGGTTAAAGGCTTGTCCATTTTATCTTTTCAAAGAACCAGCTCCTGGTTTTGTCGATCTTTTGAATTGTTTGTTTAGTCTCTATATCATTTAATTCTGCTCTGATCTTGATGATTTCCTTCCTTCTACTTGCTCTGGGCTTTGTTTGTTGTTGCTGTTCTAGTTCTTGTAGCTTTAGGGTTAGATTTTTTATTTGCGATTCTCCTATCCTTTTCAGGTAGGCTTGGATTGCTATGAACTTTCCTCTCAGGACTGCTTTCACTGTGTCCCATATGTTTTGGGCTCTTGTGTGTTCATTACCATTTGTTTCCAGAGGCTTTTTGATTTCTTCCTTGATATAATTGTTAACCCATTCATTATTTAATAGCATGTTATTCATTCTCCATGAGTTTGAATGTTTTTGAGATTTTTCCAGTTTCAAGCCATTGTGATTTGAGAAGATGCTTGATATAATTTCAATTTTCTTGAATTTGTTGAGGCTTGTTTTATGTCCTACCATGTGGTCTATCTTTGAAAATGTTCCATGTGCACTTGAAAAGAATGTATATTTTGTTTCTTTGGGGTGAAAAATTCTATATATATCAATTAAGTCCATTTGACCTAGAGTATTGTTCAATGCTTCAATATCCTTGGTGTTTCTTTGCTTCAAAGGTCTGTCCATTGTTGACAATGAGGTATTAAAGTCCTCTACTATGAGTGTGTTGCTGTTAATGTCCTTCTTGAAGTCCTTCAAGATTTTCCATATATATTTGGGTGCTCCTATGTTGGGTGCATATATGTTTACCAAGGTTATATCTTCTTGATGGGCTGTTCCCTTAAGTATTATGAAATGTCCTTCTTTGTCTCTTTTTATGGCTTTTGTTGTAAAATCTGTTTTGTCTGATATAAATATTGCCACCCCAGCTTTTCTTTTCATGTCCATTTGCTTAGAATACTTTTTTCCATCCCTTCTCTTTCAGTCTGTGTAGATCTTTTGTTTTGAGGTGAGTCTCTTTTAGACAGCATATATGTGGGTCATGTTTTCTAACCGACTCAGCTACCCTATGTCTTTTGATTGGTGCATTTAATCCATTTACATTTAAGGTTATTATTGATAGGTACTTATTCATTATTTTTCCCCTTCGTACCTGTTTTCCTCTCTGTCTTTCTCTGTTTCTTCATCTTAAAGCAGACCCTTTAGCATCTCTTGCAATGTCGGTTTGGTGGAGATGTATTCTTTTAGCCTTCTTTTGTCTGGGAAACTCCTTCTATCACCTTGCCCCTACATTTCCATGCATGTGAAATATTGCTTTGTATATTTGCCTTCATTTCATCACTTTTTTTTCCACTTAATAATGTATCTTTAAGATCTTCCCATGCAAATACATGTAAATATTTCTTTTTCCACAGTGGAAAAGTACTTTAAGCTGACTTGGGACATAGGCCTCACTGTGCTCTTTCTCCGATGCCACATACCTGAGTAGTTATTCTACACAGCTATTTAAGAGGGAAAAAATATTTTCTTTTCTTACATTTTAAAGAAGGTTAAAGTGGAAAACTGTCCACATATTAGGATTATTTGAAATATATTTCTGAAATAGCCACCTCAAAGGTAGGAAATAATTAGCTTTGAACAGTGTTGAATTTTTGTTTGTAAAATGTCTCAGAAGCCAGATCCACTTAAGCAAAATTGCCCCTGGGTTGGTGCCTAAAGTTGTTTGAAAATGCTCCAAAACAGCTGCTTCCAAGTCTTCTTAAGTTTTTTTGGGTAGGTTTTACTAAGCTATCTCAGTACCAGGCTTGCTGGGTATCTGAAGTCTGGCTGTTTCAACAATGCTACAAATCCCACATTATTTTATGTCCTGAAAGACATGTTTTCCATTCAACAGAACATAGCCATTGAACCTAGTGAAGACCAATAAAGACTCAAACAGACCAACAAGCATAAACCTAACTTTATATTATTCTAACATGACCAAATAATGTGCTATACATATTCATGAACCTTAATCATTTTATACTCACAAATTCTGAGGTTGGTGGGGTTATTCTTACTTTCACAAAGAAAAAAACCAAGAAAACAAAAATGTATATAATGTGTACAAGGCCATAGGACAAGCAAGTAGCATCCCAGCTTTTCCTGACTATTAAAAAAAACATGCTTTACAAAATTTATTTAGTTTTTAATGTATTTGATTTTTCTCTTTCACACACATTCTATCATGCAAGCTTATCCACAGGCAATAAAATACCATAGATTTAGCAACCTAAAGCCACACATGTTTATTATCTTATAGTTTCTCTGATCAGGGGTCTGAGCATGACTCAGCTGCGCTTTTTGCTTCAAATTTATAAGGCTGCATTTGAAGTGCATGTCAGGGCTGGGTTCTCATCACAAACTCAAATGCAGGAAGACCCACTTTCAAAGTTCCTCAAATTAACTGGAAATATTAATTTCCTCATAGCTGTAGGATTAGTGGCAGCCTGTTTCTTTAATGCCCACAATGAAAAGAGACTAAAGCTTCAGTTTTTTGTTTGTTTGTTTGGGCCTTTTTGTCTGGCTCTTGGGCAGAGGCTGCCCTCAGTTCCTAGAGGTCACCCCAGTTCTCTGCCATGTGCTCCTTCTGTCATTCACAACATAGCTGTTTGCTTCTTCAAGTTCAGCAGGAGAGGGAGAGTATGTTAGCTAGCAAGACTGAGGTTTATCTAATGTAAAGGAGCAACATGTCTTCACCTTTATCATATTTTCCTGGTTAGAATCAAGTCACAGTTCTCATTCACATTCCAGGGGAGGAGAGTACACAAAGAAGATGTGCCGGAAGATGGAATCATAGGGAATCACCATAAGGTCTGTCCACCACAAATACTTTTCCAAGTCTTTAAATTGTGAGATACTGGGTCTGATGTAACCTCCTCCCTTTACCCAGTTGAAAAGTTATCACATTTATATTAGTGTTTAAGTAGACAGATAGACCAATGGAACAGAATAAAAACTCCCTAGATAGACTCAAGTGCAAGTAGAAGTTTTGATTATGATAAAAGTAGCATCTAAAATCACTCGGAAGCCCTGGCTGGTTTGATTCCTGATTAGGGCACATGCTTGGGTTG
This sequence comes from Furipterus horrens, assembly GCF_987537825.1. Lineage (NCBI taxonomy): Eukaryota > Metazoa > Chordata > Mammalia > Chiroptera > Furipteridae > Furipterus > Furipterus horrens. The sequence goes on along the minus strand of NW_028327176.1, from coordinate 131,016,630 downwards.
CAGGCCAGGTCTCTGTTTCTCTCACACATTGTTTTTGTTCCACCCTCTCTCCCTCCTTTCCCCTCTAAAATATAAATAACTCAATTAAAAATAATAATAAAAATAAAATCACTGGGAAAAATAAAAATAAAATCACTGGAAAATGATGGATTTATAAAAAAATTGTGTTGGGACAACTGGATAGCAATTTGAAAAAATATAAAATTATATTCATACCAAAAATTCAGATTAATCAGAGTTCTAAATTTAAAACGGTATTTATACAAGAACAGGAGAAAATATAGGTCAATTCCTTTATAGCCCAGGGCAAAGCATTTACAATGTTGCTTCAGAATGTAGATGCAATAAAAGAAAATATTAATAAATTTGACTACATTAAAAAGTTACATGGCAAAACATAGACACATAAACACACAGGGAAAATATTTATGGCATGTATTGAAAATAGAAGTCTAATCTATAGTATAAAAAGAGCTCTTAAAATTAAGTGAAAAAGACCCAAACACAATATGAAAATGGGCAAAAGATATGGCTGGACAGTTTATAGAAAAGATATATTGATGACCTTTAAATATGTAAAAATATGTGCAAATTCACTCATAACTAGAGAAATGCAAAAAATAGCTGTATTGAAATATCATTTTGCACCTAGCATACTAGAAAAGTTTTATAAATTGACAATACAATCTACTGGGCAAGGTTTAGAGAAAACATCACTCTCTTACACTGCTGATTAGGGCAGTTAGACAATAGTTAACAAACCTACACATATATTTACATTTTGATTTAGCAATCTTATTCTAGGAATTCACTATAAAAGTATTTTAACTTTTTTCTTTAGTAACCTTGTATGAATTTACCTCTAAAATATTTTAAAAAACCAACATTAGGCATTATAATATTATTTTAAAAGTAAAATACTAAAAACAGTTTTAAAACTCTTGTACATGCAAGTGGTTAAATAAACTATGGTTCATCCACAAAACCGAATACTATGTAGTCATGAAAAATAATCAAGAAAAAGATCTCGCCTTGGCTGATATGGCTCAGTGGACTGAGCGCCGACCTGTGAACCAAGGGGTCACTGGTTTGATTCCCAGTTAGGGCACATGCCTGTGTTGTGGGCTGGGTCCCCAGTTGGGGGCACATGAGAGACAACCACACGTTGATGTTTCTCTCCTTCTCTTTCTCCCTTTCCCTCTCTATAAAAATAAATAAAATCTTTTTAAAAATTGTGAGTACTTAAAAAAAAAAAAGAATGAAAAACATCTCTTTGAACTGACATGGAGCTATTTCCAGCACAGTATACTGATAAACAACAACAACAAAAGGCATGGTATAAAAGAATATATATTATGTGCTGCTTTTTGGGTAAGACAAAAGGGAAATGTATATCATTAGTTTACAAAAAGAAACACCAAAAAAGATAAACCAGGAACTAATGCAAATGGTTACCTATGGAGAGTGAGAATGAAGTAAAAAGACTGGGCATACTTACTTCTCTATACTTTTTAAGAATATATCCTGACTTTGAAACTTAGTAAATATTTTAAGTGTTTAAAAAATAATGAATGAAAAAACAATGGAAAAAAGCAAATTATAAAATGGGGTATAAATGTAAACAAATGTTTCTAATTAACTCATAATACATATTGTATTATATGGAAAATAGATACTGTATAAATGGAAAATAATACAATAATTAATGAATAATACAAGATTAAACTCTGTTGTGTGTACTTACAACTGTAAACTTACTTTTGATCCACCTTGTATAATGACACATACTTTATAATACTAAATGATATACATTCTAAGGGAAAAAAAAGAACTGCAAAGAAATATTGACCTTACTCAAGAGCGTTATTGCTAGTAGTGGTATTGGCACACTAATTCTGAATCTATTTTGTGCGTACTGCAGGACAGAATACATGAATAAATACAGTAATGAGGTTGGAAATCAGAGTTCTCAATGTAAAAGAAGGGAGATAAAGTATGAATGGAACAGTGAGAACGAACCCTGGAGTCTCCTATCCAAGTAATAACCAGTATGCTCCACATCATTAGCCATCAGAGAGATGCAAATTAAAACCATAATGAGAAACAACCTCACACCAGTCAGAATGGCAATCATTAACAAATCAACAAACAACAAGTGCAGGTGAAGATGTGGAGAAAAGGGAACCCTAGTGCATTGCTGGTGGAAATGCAGACTGGTGCAGTCACTGTGGAAAATGGTATGGAATTTCCTCAAAAAACTAAAAATGGAATTGCCTTTTGATCCAATGATACCACAACTGGGATTATACCCAAAGAATCCTGAAATACCAATTCAAAAGAATCAATACATCCCAATGTTCATAGCAGTATTATTTACAATAATCAAGTGCTGGAAATAGCCAAAGTGCCCATCAGTAAAGGAGTGGATCAAAAAAACTGAGGTACACTTACACAGTAGAATACTATGCAGCAGAAAGAAAGAAAGTATTCCTACCCTTCATGATAGCATAGATGGAACTGGAGACTATTATGCTAAGTGAAATAAGTGAGGCAATGAAAGACAAATACCATATGATCTCACCTATAAGTGAAATCTAATGAACAAAACAAACAAATGAGCAAAATAGAACCAGAGGTATGAAATAAGGAACAAACTGAGAGCAACCAGAGGGGGAGGAGGGAGAGGATAATGGGGGAAAGAAGGGGAAGGATCTAGTTAAGGAACAAGTATAAAGGATCCATGGACATGGACAACAGGACTTGGGGATTGACTGTGGGAGTGGGGAGGGGTGGGTGAGGCAGGTGATAGCAACAGGGGAAAATTGGGACAGCTGTAACTGAACAATGAAATTTTTTTTAATGGAAAAAAAAGAACCCTGTGGTTCTAGATTTGAAATAGAAATATTAATATAAATTCACAATTTAAAATTGTTTTCCTAGTTCTGTTCACTGAAAAGGTCTAGAAGCAATGACAGTTCAGTAACAAGAATAACTAAAATTTAGGTTGTGGTTTCTAAGTATTATTCCCCATCAAAAGAAACCAGTACTCCTTGGACAAATGGATGATTCTATATTGTTGTAGAGAAAGTCCAAAATGAGCCCCGAATATACTGTGACTTCAAATAGTTCAACCTATACATATATGTGTGCACATACACTCATAGACATATATAAATATGCATAATATATTTACATTTAATTTTGAATGTATGTGTGTATGGAGAGTCAGAAGGCAAATAAATGTGGGAAAATGTTAATAATTGTTGACTAGAAGAATATACCCATTCTCATGTTACTAGTCTTTCAATTTTTCTGTAGACTAGACACTTATTAAAATAAAATGTAGGAGTAAGGGAAAAACTTGAAGTGTAAAAATTAAAAATAACAGAAACACATACTACATCTAGAACATAATTTGAAGGTCGAGAGTTTTAGCATTTTACAATTTTGAGTCTGCCTGACATTTGGAAGTAATTTCAAGGGTCAGAAAGCATCATCTGTTAAAGAAAATTTCAAAGGGGATCAGAGGAAACAATAATGATAAATTTAGAAGAACACCATGGAAGAGAGATCAGGAGGTGAGTGAGGCAAAGGTTTCTTAACAAGAACAGTGTGACAAGCCATCATTGAACCCACTGGCAGACTTTGTAAAAGCTTTTCCTGGGAGAACCAAATTTTAAGTTCTCATGCCTTCAGCTTTCTTCTGATGGACTTATTCAAGTGTTTCTTCCTGAAGAGGAAGGCTAATAGGAAAAGGCTCCAAGATACTGCAAGGAGCAGCAGCAAACCAGGTGGCAGGGCAAAAATTCTACCTGTGGTCACCTATATTTCTAAGGTGTTAATTTTACTTTTGTACTATATATAACACTGGGTGTAAAATGACCTGTCTTGAAAGAAGTTCCTTTTTTTTACATGCATGGGGCATTCTACTGTTTTTAAGGTGCTACCACATATAGACACAGTCTCATTTGATCTTGATAACCAACATATGGAGTACCAGCAAGAGTGGATATTTTAAATCCAAATTTTGCAGGTGACAAGTTGATAGAGAGGAAGCTCTGCTCAGGGTCTCATGATTGGCAGGTGCAGATGGGAAGATAATCTGCATGGGGCTCATGTTCCCTCTCAATTGCTCTGTAGGAAATAAGTGGTGGTGCCAGCATGCAATAGCATTTCCTCTGACAAGAGTGCCGGGGAAGCTGATTCTTTGCTGGACCTTCAGGAACTATAGGAAAGTTGTAAGACATGGGCTCAGAGAAGCACCTGAGAATCAAGGTTACTATCAGGAAGCAGATAGCCCATTTGCTGTGGTTTATTATGCAACACTCATTTCCCAACTGCATCCCGTGATGGTGCTCAGGAATATTTCTTTCATCAGAGGATGTTCCTAACATAAGGGGAAAACATCAAATTTGACTTCCATTAAATATTGTTTACAAACCTTCTAAAAGAACAGAGGGTTTTTACAGGCCTTTCAGATTCACAAGCAATAAAAGAAAATGACAAGCTTGCTTTCCATTTTTGTTGCACTTGCCTGCTACTGACTTGGTAATAGAGTGCTTACTTGTCTATTTCACACATGCAGGCTTTGTCATTACACACTATGATAAAAAGTGCCTCTTAGAAGGATTCCATAACATCCCCTTCCACAGGGTGAGCTTTCAGCAACCAGCAAGTGAAGATACCTTGTCTAATATCCTGGATGTTCAGAACCACATGGGCCACCTGCTTCCTTAACACTAGCTGACAGCCTGCCAACCACAGAAATGTGAAAACATAATAGATAATCATACTTGTAACTGACCTGCCAGCTGTGTGCAGAGCAATCTCAGCAGAGACCACCTGGGCTGCACCAGAGCAGAAAAATTACCCAGCTAGTCTCCAAATTGAGTCAAATAAAGGGTGCTGTTTTATATCATTAAGTTTGGGGCCATTTGTTATTCAGTAAAAGCTAACTGTTACATCCTTTTAGCCTTCCAATAAATTCCGCACAACCTATTTTTCTTCTAAACTAACTTGAAGTGTGTGGTTTTATATCTGTGTGTGTTTTTATTTATAACCCAACAACCTTGACTAAGAAAGAAACTGTATCAATAGAGAACACTACAATTAACAGAGCTACAGAGGTAATATGGAACTGATGGGCTGAGTCACTCAGGGTGGCATATAGAGAGACTACCCTCATTTGCATCATGTTTTGATAAAATAGATGATTAAACAAGGAACCCACCTACCCCAATACCAATGTCTGCTCATAAAATTTGTTGTTTATCATACTCTTTACCTTGTAATCCTTGTCCTGTGGGATGCAATATATTCTCTGCTCTGGTAGCCAATGTACAATGTTGCAGAATAGATTTTTGCTTTTTGAACATCCAAGATGGCAGAGTAAGTGGAAGCTACACTAGTCTCCTCCCAGGACCAATCTGGAATTACAAAACTAAATTGTAGAGAAATCATCCTGAATAATCGACTGGATGCTAGATGGAGAGAAGCCTTATAACCCTGGAGAGATGAAACCACTTAACCACAATGATACTGGTAGGGAGTGTGGAGGAGGTGTGAGAGGATTGCTGGGCTCTCATGGTGGCAGATGAAGTTGCAAAGGAATACTTCAATAGCCAGGTGTTCCCCCTGAGAAGTGTGGGGTCTAAACCTCAAACTGGGTACCCCAGCCTAAGCACCAGGGCCAGAAAGAAACCCATATAACATTCAGCTGTTAAAAGCAGCAGGGTTTCTGTCTGCCAGGGAGAGATGGCTAGAGACTCAGAGAGCCTTTTAAAGGACCAACACACAAAATTTCATTTGTAGATACTTACCCTGGGCCTTGGCAGAGGGAGGGCAAAGAGGACTAGAGATGATTGAAAAGAGTCTGGAGTTGGTGGCTCTGTAGAGGGAACTAAAGGAACAGCTGCCAAGATCCCTGTGCTGAGTCATTACCTAAACTGCAGAAACCATCTTTCTAAGGCAAAGCACTCTTCTCCAAGTGGCATCAGCCTGAGGGGAAGCAACAGCCTCACCCATGGGAATTACTCTGCCCTACTCCATTGTTCTTAACCCAGGCTGTTGATTACAGATAGAGGCTATATCACTGGTCAGTTTAACAACTAAGGCAGAAAATACAAAGAAGCAGCCAAATGAAAGAACAAGAAAATTATCCAGAAGAACTAGATGAAAAGGAGGCAAGCAACTTACCAGATAGAGAGTTTAGAGTAATGATTATAAGGATATTCAATAGTATGAAAAAGACAGAGAAGCCATGAAAAACAACCAATCAGAAATAAAGAAGGCAGTACCTGAAATAAATAATACACTGGAAGGAATAAACAGTAGGTTAGATGAAGCAGAGGTTCAAGTCAGTGATTTGGAAGACAAATAAGGAAAAAGAAAAAAAAAAAAAAAAAAACAGGCAGAGCAGCAAAAAGAAAAAAAAAATTTTTTAAATGAGGAGAGCTTAAGAACATTTTGGACATGAGGCATACTAACATGCATCATGGGAACACCATAAGGATAAGAGAGCGAGCAAGGGATCAAGAACCTATTTGAAGAAATAATGACTGAAAACTTCCCTAATCTGGTGAAGGCAAAAGACACACAAGTCCAGGAAGCCAAGAGGGTCCAAACAAGTTGGACCCAAAGAGGCCTACACTGAGGCACATCATAATTAAGATGACAAGGCTTAAAGACAAGGAAAGAATCCTAAAAGCCACAAGAGGAAAACAGGTAGTTACTTACAAGGGAGCACCAATTAGACTGTCATCTGTTTTCTCAATAGAAACATTTCAGGGCAGAAGGGAGTGGTGTGAAATGCTCAAGGTGATGAAAAGCAAGGACCTACAACTTAGGCTACTTTATCCAGAAAGGCTATCATTTAAAATTGAAGGAGAAATAAGGAGCTTCCCACACAAGTAAAAGCTAAAGGAGTTTATAAACACCAAGCCAGTATTGCAACAAATATTAAAGGGCTTGCTTTAAGAAGAAGAAATAAGTAAAGAAAAAAACAGAGGAAGATACAATAGCCTAACAATAATATGGCACTAAATATGTATCTATTAATAATCACCTTAAATATAAATGGCTCAAATGCTCCAACCAAAAGACATAGGGTAACTGAATGGATAAGAAAACAAGACCTAAATACATATGCTGCTTCCAAGAGACCCACCTCAGATCAAAAGATACACACAGACTAAAATTAAGGGATGGAAAAATATATTTCAGGCAAATGGAAAGAAAATAAAAAGCTGTGGTATCAGTATTTATATACAACAAAATAAACTTTAAAATCAACACTCTAGTAAGAGACAAAGAAAGACTCTGCATAATAATAAAGGGAACAATTCAACAAGAGGATATAACCCTAGTAAACATGTGTGCACCCAACATAGGAGCACCAAAACATGAAAGCAAATCTTGATGGACATAAAGAGAGAGAGCAACAGAAATACAGTCATAGTTGGAGATTTTAACACCCCATTGATTTCAATGGATAGATCTTCCAGACAAAAAATCAACAAGGAGACAGTGGCTTTAAATGACACACTAGATCAAATGGATTTAATTAATATCTTCATAGCATTTCAACCCAAAATGGCAGAATATAAATACTTACCAGGTGCACATGGAATGTTTTCTAGGATAGTCCACATGTTAGGACACAAAACAAGTCTCAATAAATTTAAGATTGAAATCATATCAAGCATCTTCTCTGACCACAATGCTGTGAAACTACAAATCAATCATAAGAAGAACGCTGAAAAACACACAAAGACATGGAACCTAAATAAAATGTTATTAAACAGTGAATGGGTCAACAATTAGATCAAGGAAGAAATCAGAAGATACCTTGAAACAAATGAAAATAAGGAGACAACAATCCAAAATCTGTGGGACACTGGGCAAGCTATCCTATGAGGGAAATTCATAGCATTACAAGTTTATCTAAAAATAAAAATAAAAAAAATCCCAACAAGAAAAAGCTTAAATAAACAATCTAACTTCACACTTAAATGAACTTGAAAAGGAATTTGAAAAAGAACAGAGCCCAAAGTGAGTAGAAGGGAAGAAATAATAAAGATCAGAGCAGAAATAAATGAAATAGAGTCTAAAAAAATACAAAAGATCAGTGACTCTAAGAGCTGGTTCTTTGAAAAGATAAAGAAGATTGACAAACTTTTATCAGGTTCATCAATAAAAAAAGAGAGGGCCAAAATAAATAAAATCAGAAATAAAAGAGAAAAAATAAAAACTGACACCAAAGAAATACAAAGGATTGTAAGAAAATATTATGGACAACTATATGCCAACAAACTGAAAAACCTAGACAAAATGGGTAAATTTTTAGAAATGTACAATCCTCCACAACTAAATCAGGAAGAATCAGAGAATCTGAATAGACAGATTACACCTAGTAAAATTGAAGCAGTAATAAATAAAAACCTCCCAACAAACAAAAACCCTGGACCAGATGGCTAAACAGGTGAATTTTACCAAACATTCCAAAAAGAAATAACACCTCCCTTTCTCAAACTATTTCATAAAATTCAAGAGCAGAGAAAGCTCCCAAACTCATTTTATGAGGCCACCATTATCCTAAATCCAAAGCCAGATAAAGACACTACGAAGAAAGAAAATTATAGGCCAATATTTCTGATGAACATAGATGCTAAAATCCTCAACAAAGTATTAGCAAACAGAATACAGCAATGCATGAAAAAGATAACATACCATGATCAGGTGGGCTTTATTCCAGGAACACTAGGTTGGTTCAACATTTGCAAATAAATAAATGTGATTCATCACATAAACAAAATAAAGGATAAAAACCACATGATCATATCAATAAATGCAGAAAAAATATTTGATAAAACCCAGCACCCATTTATGATTTAAAAAACTCTCATCAAAGCAAGATTAGAGAGAACATACCTAAATATAATAAAGGCCATATATGAGAAACCCACTGCCAGCATCATACTCAATAAACAAAAACTGCAAGTGTTCCTCTAAGATCAGGAATAAGAAAAGGATGTCTTCTTTCACCTCTTTCATTCAACTTGGTACTGGAAGTCCTAGCCACAGCAATCAGACAAGAAGAAGAAATAAAAGGCATTCAGATTGGAAAGGAAAAAGTAAAACTGTCATTATTTGCAGATGACATGATACTGTACATAGAGAACCCAAAATATTCCACCAAGAAACTACTAGAACTGATAAATGAACTCAGCAAAGTAGCAAGATAAAAAATTAATATCCAGATCAGACACATTTTTACATACCAATAACAAACTAACAAAAAGGGAAATTAAGAAAACAATCCTATTTACAATTGCTTCAAAAAGAATAAAATACCTAGGAATAAACCTAACCAAGGATGTAGAAGTCTCATACTCAGAAAATTATAAGACACTAAAGAGAGAAACTGAAGAAAATACAAATAAGTGGGAGCACATACCGTGTTCATGGATAGGAAGAATTAGCATCATTAAAATATCCATACTACCCAAAGCAATCTATCGATTCAATGCAATTCTTACGAAGATTCCAATGATGTGTTTCATAGAACAAGTATTTCAAAAATGTATATGAAACTACAAAAGGCCCCGCAGAGCAACAGTGATCCTGAGAAAGAAGAAAAACTTGGAGGAATCATGCTACCTAATATCCAACGATACTATATGGCAATAGTAATCAAAACAGCATGGTACTCACATAAAAACAGACATATAGATCAATGGAACAGAATAGAGAGCCCAGAAATAAACCCACATACAATGGGCTAAAGATAGTCTATTCAATGAATGATGTTGGGAAAACTGGACAGATACATGCAGAAAAATGAAACTAGACTACCTTCTTACATCACACAGAAGAATAAATTCAAAATGGATCAAAGACTTAAATGTCAGACCCCAAAACCATAAAAATCATAGATGAAAACATAGGCAGCAAAATCTTGCCATTGCTTGTAACAATATTTTATCAGATGTATTTCCCCAGGCAAGGAAAATGAAAGAAAAAGTGAACGAATGAGACTGTATCAAACTAAAAAGGTTTTGCATAGCAAAGAAAAACATCAACAAAATTAAAAGACAACCCACAGAATGAGAGAAGATATTTGCTGATACATCTGATAAGGGGTCAATATTCAAAATTTATAAAGAATTTACAAAACTCAACACCAAAAAAAAAAAAAAACAAAACCCAAACAACCCAATTAAAAAATGGGCAAAGAACCTGAACAGGCATTTCCCCAAAGAGGACATACAGATGGCCCATAGACATATGAAAAGATGCTCAATGTCACTAATCATAAGAGAAATGCAAATCAAAATCACAATGAGATACCATCTCATACATCTCAGGATGGATATCATCAATAAACCAATAAACAACAAGTGCTGGTGGGAATGTGGAGAAAGGGAAACCCTTTGCACTGTTGGTGGGAATGTAGATTTGTGCAGCTACTGTGGAAAGCAGTATGGAGACATCTCAAAGATTAAAAATGGATCCACCTTTTGATCTAGCAATCCTACCTCTGGGAATATATCTGAAGGAACCCAAAACACTAATTCAAAGGAACATAAGCAACCGTATGTTCATTGCAGTGCTATTTACAATCACCAAGATATGGAAGCAGCCCAAGTGTCTGTCAGTAGATGAGTGGATAAAACAACTATGGGACATTTACACAGTGGAATGCTAGTTGGTTGTAAAAAAGAAGAAAATTTTACCTTTTGCAACAGTATGGATGAACCTGGGGAAAATTATGCTAAGTGAAATAAGCCAGTCAGAGAAAGACAAATACCATATGATTTCACTCATATGTGGAATCTAATGAACAAACTGAACTGACAAGGAAAATGAGGACAGACTCATTGATGGAGAGCAGGCTGACAGCTAGTGGAGCTTGGAGAGATGAGGAGGTGGAGGGAATGAACAAAAAGGAAAAGGAGTCATGGACAACAGTGTGGTGATTGCTAGGGGAAGGGGGGTATAAGGGGACTACGTGGTAATGGAAAAAATATACAATAAAGATTTTTGCTTTTGCTTCTTTTTCTAAGTGGGAGTATTTGTGGTTTTGTTAGCTAAGTTTCCCATTTAACCACTGTACTTCAGGATGGAAAAGAGTGTTGTTTGAATAAAATGGAATCTGATCTAGAGCGAAAAAAATGAACTAATATGGAAATCATTCACTTTGAGAAGAGGGTTCCATTGATAACATTTTTGGTTTCAGCTCCTAGATATGATTGAATTAGTTTCCTTTAGAGAGAGGGTGGTTGGGAACATAGTTTAATGTAACATGATTGAATCTTGTATAGCAGAGAGAGCACTTAGTAAATGGAAAGAAAAGTAGATGTGTGTGTGTGTGCGCGCGCGCCAAAAGTAAGAATAGACAACTTTGGGGGAGTATATCTACAATCCATATCCTTTTTTTCTCTGCACACTGATCCCCTCCAGCTAGGACTAGATTCTCAGCAATCATGTTTGGGTTCCATACCTCACACTCTGGATGTTATTGATTGGGCCAGGGGTAGACATCTAACTACAGCTGGGCTGATCAGTGTCTTTGCTGAAAATCTGAAACTGTGAGTAAGAGATGCTGAATTGTTTGAATCTAGACCTCTAAACTAAGGAGCTGCGCAACATCTGTATTTGGCCATGCACATGCAGAAACATTGAAAACTAATCCAGAGAGAAGAGAGGAAGGAAGGTGTGGAGAGGACGTGTGGAAGAGAGGGGAGGAGTGAAGAGAGAGACATATACATACTATGTTCCAGGTTCTTTTTTTTTTTTTTTTTTTTTTTTTAACCAGAGAACACATTTATTAAATGAGCTTGTTTTGTTTTGAAGCATGAACTTTCAAGAAAGGAGGGAAGAGGATTTATTTGCCTTTCCTGGCCTTAATTTTCCTTAGAAAGAACTCCAGCTCCTTGCCCTCTAGCACATAGCCATCTGCTCGGCCACACTGGCCTAGTCTTGAAGCGATGCATGCAAGAAGCTTGCCCTGCTGGAACTGCTCCTCTAGAAGAGTGCTGATTTTGGCATTCTTTTTCCTTTCATCATATTTCTTCTGAATTTTCTTTGATCGTTTTTTGTTTAAAATCTCTTCTTCTTCAGGAGTCAGCTTGGCCCCTTTCTTGCGGCCCAGGGGCAGTGCATAGTGAGACTCGTACCACTGCCGGTACGGTGTGCTGTCAATGAGCACAATATAGTTCTTTACTAGGGTCTTGGTGCGGACCAGTTCGTTGTTGGATGCATTGTAGACAACATCAATAATCCTTGTTTTCCATGTACAACACTCTGAGCCCCAGGAGAAGTTGCCCACGTCCAGCCTCAAGGCTCGGTACTTCTTGTTGCCTCCCCACACACCAACTGTGTGTATGCGGTGGGGGCCAATCTTAGTGTTGGCAGCAGGGCGTCCCAGCTCATATTTTCGCTTTTTGTGATAGGGCTTCCTCTTGCCCCCTGTCTTGCGGCGCTTGTGCCAGTTGTCCCGAGAGATGCCCATGGCTTGGCACCGGCTGGAAAGAGAGCTGTTCCAGATTCTTGATAACTGCTTAGCACCCAGCTCTGGCTCTTGGGTTCCATCAAATGTCCTAGCATCTTCTAATAAATTCCTTTCATGATTAGGCTAATTTTAAATGGGAATATGTTACTTGTAATCAAGAGAGTCTCAAATAAGAAAAATTCACATCAATGAAAAGGCAGTTTGTATCAGTTTCTTAACAATCAAAGAAAAGGATATTTGACAAGGCTAGGCTATATTTAGTTACTATATTACTCTATGGTGTACTTCAACAAGTAGTCAATCTGGGGGCTAAAAGTATTGTGTGCCACTGAAATTCCATTTATATTATTAGAAGAAAAACATTTTCCAGCCTCACAGGGTATATTTAAATAGATATACCTATTTTATATTCTTCCACTGAATTGAATTTTGAATATATATCCTTTATAAATCTGTAATTCATTTTTTGAAAAATGATTATAAATGCCAGTTAACACATAAACACCTGTTGTAAGAGGGTCATTATCAGTTTAAAGTGTGTTTAACAGCTAATGCTTCTCTAGCCTATCTTTTTCCCTAGAGCTCATAAATCAACATAGCAAATGACATTAGTTTTAAAAGTTGCATCTTTTCAGGAAAAAAATACTTATCAATTTAGATTTAATGATGATGTGTGGAAGCTTTCAGAGTCTAGGTTGAAAGTATGCTATTAGTTTTTTTACTTTGGAGTCTAGACAAAAAAATTAAAAAGTCTTTATGAAAAGAAAAACATAAACACTTCAAAGGTTGTGCTGGTGAAGTACAAAGCTAAGGGCTTATAAGATTTTCAGCTTAGCTTGATCAGTGTAGACAACTAGATAGTGCATCCAACACCCACCCCACCTAAACATTTGGGAAGGAAAAATCAGTATTAGTGATCCTCATGAACCAAATTTATGTTTGAATTGATTTCTTTTGTCTGTGTTGTCAAGGTCATGAAGCCCTTGGATTATTACAAGGCTTCATTATGGAATCTGAAATAACGTTAATAATACTATAAAAGTCATCATGCTGAGGGGAGTTCTGCAGTGAATCACTGAACTTTACCCCTGCATATGAGTGCTGAAAAATCTGAGCACTGGATAGATAAAAATTCCTGAAGGATGAAGCTTGCTGTTTTACTGAGAAGATGATCAGCCTTGGAGAATGAATGCAGCTTGATTTCATTATAAAACAACAGGTTAAAAAAAATAATCTCCTGGCTTTGACACTGTTAACAGATTTTTGGTTTATTCCAACATCTGTGGGCATTGTCATAACATTTTAAATCTGAAAGGCATTTTATACAAAATCTGATCCAATTAACTTGTAAAGATGATAAACTGAGGCCCAGAAAAGTTTGATAATTTTCCCATGGTTACAAAGACAATTCAGCAAAACTCTAGAACCAACAACAAAACAGATCTCATTATTTTTGCATACTTATTACGCAGCAGGTGCTATGCTAACAGCATTGTATGCATTTTCTCATTTTGATTCCAACAGTCCTTTGAGGTTTGTATTATTATCATCAATGCATGATATTATTACTACTATTTTACAAATCTGGAAACTACGGCAGAAAGTAGATAAGTACCTTGCTTAGTGCCAGGTAGCCAGGACTTGGCAGGACTGTATTTGAACTCTGATCTGACTGCTCCAAAGCTCTAGGACATGGACCTTCCCAGCACACTATCATTCCACCATGTCCTTTATTTCTAGTAGAACTCTATAAGGCTTCATGGAAAGCTTTAATAACAGGCAATGTAGCTGCCTGAAAATACTTTTTAGTAATAGAATTTAAAAGGCAGGCTAGGCTTGAATAGTATGACATTAAATACTAGGTAACATACTTTTTCAAGTAAGATAGAGTGATTTTGTTCTAATTGAAGGGAATAACCTGACTCTTTAACAGTGACGAAGAATTTAAACATAAATACTTATTTATATAATGTTTTATTTACTGTGCATTTAGGTATTAGACTAATTCTTCGTGGAAAAATTTACCAAGCAGCTGTGTATTCATTTGCCATATGCCATGTTCTCTCTGAGCCAGACATAATGAAATCTGATTTCCATTTGGGAGAGCCCAGCTGCCTCCCCCAGCAAACATGTTCACCCAGTGCTCAGTAGGTAATGGGAGGTTACTAACTGAATGCTGAATGAGTTAAGGATTCTACAAGGGCATCTGGTTTAGTGGGAAGGTATATTTTATTTAAAATAGAAAGCTGGGAAAGGAACAAACTGTTTCTTTTTTAGTCACTTGTAATAATAGAAATTACCATAAAATGTATTTTAATTTTAATTTATAATAAATTTAATACATTTAATTTAATTTATTATAATAAGAGATACTGTTACAAATTATATCCTACAAATAGTCCTAACAATAGAGTCAAATCACTCCTAGTAACACGAACCTATTTTGTGGGCTCTAGACTTCCCTTAAATGCCTTTGACAGAAATATTCAAATATGTGGACAAAAACCTCAAAACTTAATGCTTAAATCTCTGTGATAAAGATGATGACATGGTTAAGTTTTGAAAAGGCTCACTGAGCAGAGAAGAAAGAAGACCTATGTTTGAATTTTAGTTTGGCTAGTAAATCTCTGCATCAGCCAGATTTACTCCCCTGTGTTTCATTTTCTGCCTTCAGAATAACAATAGCAGTATGGACACACTTATATAACACTTAAGAGGTGCCATGCACTGCTGCAAGCACTTTTCACATATTAACTTACCTAACCCTTCAAAACCCCTCTGAGGTAAGTATTAGCATTCTCCTCATTGTAGCGATAAGGAAGCTGAGGTGGGGAGAGGTCACGTAACATGAATGATGGGACTAGGGTTCAGCTCCAGATCTGTCTTAACCACAACTCATAAAGTTCTAAAGTATATACTTACAATATCTTAATCATAATTCATTTTCATCATTAGGGGGTGGAAGATCACTGGATTAGTAATGATTCTTTCAAACACAAATGGTGGAAATCCTCTTAAATTGGTTTTTGCAAAAAGAGGAATGTATTTGCTCAGGAAACTTCAACGTCCATGGTAGATCAGGCACTGGTGGGTCCAGAAACTCAAACAGTGCAATCAAGAATCTTTCTCCATCTTTTCTTTTCACCATGTAAGCTTTTATCTTTAGGAGGCTCTGCACTTATGCCAGGTCCCAACAATTTTAGGCAAACCTCCTCAAATCTCCAAGGCCACTATAGATACAGTACCTAGATGGCATCCATAAATCCCTGAACTGAGTTTCATTGATTCCGATTGACCTTCCCTGGATCATTGGCCATCCCTGAACAAACACAGTGGCTGCATGGACAAGATGCTGTGATTGGTCAGGGTCACATGTAACTATAGGAGCAAATGTTATATCCAGTGAGACCTGAAGCATACAGACTGAGAGTGAAGAGGTGTCGTTCTTCAAGGAAAGTCAGGGCACTGTTACCACAAAAGTGGGATGGATGCTGGGTAGGCAAAGAACGACAGATGGCCACCCAATTAAATTGTTGTTTTGGCAATTTCCAGCACAAAAAGTCTGTAAATTTTTGCCTAAGGAAGGAAGAAAGGGAAGAGGGAAGAACAGGCTTTGACGTATATATAAATTCTATCTGCACTTAAATTACCAAACCTACTTTTCCTCTAGTGACTTAAAAAACTCCTTTATTACAAAACTTTTACTAAAATAATTGTCACAGTGGACAAGATTTATGTAAAGTTTTCTTTTGACACTATGATTTTATAATACTGTATTTTTTAAAAACTGGTGACAACCTAAAAGAGCAATAGTAATAATTAGTTAAGTAAGTTATATTATACCCTCACAATAGAATATTATATACTTATTAGAAGTGATTTTTTAAAGACTATTTAATTATATATGAAAGTATGGGAGGTATAATGTTAATTGAAAAAAATTAATTGGGTTAAAAGTACATAGTATACTTCTAATTTTATTTTAAAAGAAACATCTGTTTTATGCCTATATAGGTGAACTACACTGTGGGAGTTGGGGACAGAGTTACATCTAAGTATTGATAGTAGCTATGTCTTGGTGAGGAGGCTTTGAGTAATTTTAATTCTATTTTGTATATTTTCTGTATTTCCATATTTTCTACAATGAATATGTAATGCATTTATTATCAAGGAAAAAACCTTAAAGTAGTTGAACAGAGGATTTTGAACTTCACTTGTTTTGTTAAATTTGTGTCAGAATAGAGTGAGAAAAGAAATGTAGATAAAGCAAGAATCAAACATAAAACATTCTTTGCGATAACCAAGAGTTGATTATATTTGCCTACTTCAAAAGGCTGTTTTGTGAGTTCTTTCTTTAATACTGTAAGGCTTGATTATTTACTAGAAGGATATTTATACAGGTGTGCCCAATTCTAGAGCACCTGATATAATGTCAGAAAATTCAAGTTAATTAAATATAATGATTTATATTAGAAAAGCACTAATTATATTACACTATCTCACAGAAATTCTAAAGTTCCACTTAATATATGGAAACCCTCTCTTTGTACTTGAATTACAGGTCAGTTTCCAAAAAATTCTATCTGTATCCACTTTTTAGGGCAGTATATCTGATATGCAATGCAAGGCAATATCAAGCCAAATAAAAATTACTGTAAAAATTGGGACTGGCAGAATTGGATACACACATGTAAAAACATAACCGATAAAAATCACATATTTTTAGTTCACTTGTTAACAAAGGAACAAGAAGCAATAGCTTTGAAATATATAATTTTGTTTTATCATTT
Organism: Furipterus horrens; assembly: GCF_987537825.1. NCBI lineage: Eukaryota > Metazoa > Chordata > Mammalia > Chiroptera > Furipteridae > Furipterus > Furipterus horrens. The sequence continues at coordinate 130,999,329 of NW_028327176.1, read as the reverse complement.
TGCCATTATCAACATCATCATCATCACCACCATAATCATCTAATTTTTTAGGTTTCAGCATAATTTTATGTATACTATCTCATTTTATCCTGGTAAGGCTGTTGTTATCATTGCTCTTATAAGAGAACTCAGGCATGAAACAAATAAATGGTTTCTCCAAGATCACACACAGAGAAAGGTGTACAATTCAGATTTCTTGCTTCTTGGTTTACTGTTCTTATATCACCACTTGCAATGTGGAACTAGGTTATCAATGTTAATAAAACTAATAAAATCCTGATTTTGCATGAATATTTACATTTTACAAATTTCTTTTACCCAGATTAACTAACTGCAGTCAAAGAACAGTACTATGAAGTAATAATATCAGCAGCTGATACTAAATTGAGTCATCACTTTTTTTTTTTTTCACTGTGTGGTTGCCTCTTACTTGTGCCCCCAACTGGGGACCTGACGTGCAACCTAGTAATGTGCCCTGACTGGGAATCGAACCAGCGACACTTGGCTTGCAGGCCAATGCTCAATCCATTGAGCCACAGCAGCCAGGGATGAGTCATCACTTTTTGCATATTATCATATTGTGGTAAGCAGCCTTAAGATCAGCCTCAATACTCCCTTCCTTAATCTGTAAATAATAGTACATCCTGACCAAAATTTATAAATTTATACTACTCTCTTCTTTCCTTTCCTTTCCTTTCTTTTTTTCCTTTCCTATCCTTTCCTTTCATTTTCCTTCCATTCTTTCCTTTCTTCTTTTCTCTTCCTTTCCTTTCATTCCCCCCTCCCTTTGCTTTCTGTCTATTGCATTGATCAGAACATGTAGATAAGAGTTAAATAATGGTGGTAGTAGCAGGCACCTTGTCTCACCTTTGCAGTGCTTTACCAATAAGCATGATGTTAGCGATTGTTTCAGAAAGATGTTCTTATTGTGAAAATCTGTTCTGTTCTATTTCTAGTTTAATACGAAACTTATTTCTTCTATTTCTAGTTTTTAAAAATTTATGGAGATATATTAAATTTTGTAAACTTCTGGTAGCCTTTGAGACGACCATTGATTGGCTCATTGATGTGATATTCTTGTTCATTTCTAAAGGCACTTTGTTTTCCCCATGAAGATGACTGTAGTGACAAAAAACTGTGGTACATTCACACAATGGAACCCTATGCAGCAGAAAGAAGGAAGGAACTCCTACCTATGTGACAGCATGGATGGTATGGAAGAATATTCTGCTAAGTAAAATAAGCCACTCAGTGAAAAGACAAATACCATATGATCTCACCTATAAGTCGAATCTAATGAACAAAATAAACTAATGAACAAAATAGAACCATAGGCATAGAAACATGGAACAGACTGATAGTGACCAGAGGGTAAGGAAGAGAGGGATAATGATGGAAAGAAGGGGAAGGGACCAGTCAAAGAACATGTATGAATGGCCCATGGAAATTGGGAATTGACTGTGGGAGCAGAGGGTGGAATGGGTGAAGGAGGGCAAAGGGGGAAAAACTGGAACAACTGTAATAGAATAACAATAAAAAGTGACAAAAAATTAAATATTTTCAACACAAAAGCAATATATTTTCTTGGTTAAAGATTACATGTCTTTAACCAGGCTATAATTTTTTGAGAGTAAGTTCTCTTATATATTTTTTCTGTTTCTTTAGTTATAACAAAAACTTTTGGTTTTGTATGTCATGCTGACTCCTGTAGATCTGTACTGCCTGAAGTGTGGTTTGTAGGCTAACAGCATCAGCATCACCTGGGAATTTATGAGAAATGCAAATTCTTGGCCTCACCTCACCCTACGGGTTAGCAGCTTTGCAGGTGAGGACTAGGAACCTGAAGTTTAACATGCTTTCTAGGTGATTATTCTACACACTACAGTTTGAGGGGCACCGCTACAGAGCAAGCAGAAATCATGTGACTTTCTGGGTGCCGAGCAACTGCAAATGGAACTCAAGAGTCACATCCTGGGATCAGTTTCGTCTCTTGCATCTATATAGGATGGTGTGAGTGAGTTCAACGTGGAGACTCTGTGGTTGGAAAAAGTAGCACCCAGGGTTATTCTCCGGGGCTTGAAAAAATACCTGACCTGAGGTAATGTTTAGTGAATAGAAGAGAATCGAGTTCTTGCCAGTAAGGTTCAGGGCAGCAAAACTAAGCCTGGACTCATCTCTGTTTATTTTCTACAAGGCCAGTATCACATTCTTCATCTAAATTTAGGTCAGTATTATTTTTACCACACAAGAGTAATTATAAAGACAGTAATTGTAATAATACAAACATTTCTTCACAACCTATGTTTAACTACCATCTTTCTCCTCACAATATGTCTATGAGGCAGGAATTTTCATTCACATTTTAGAGAAGGGACAACTGAGGCACAGAGCAATTAAAAATTTACTTTAGGTGATAAGAACAAAGTGAGAGGGAGCATAAGATTACAATAAATAAGCAAAATGAAGAATTGGAGCAACACCACTGCAGAAAATAAATAGAACGAAGGCAAAAAATCAGTGTCTTTCTTAAAAGACCATGCTTATTTTATAAAAATATTTTGCAGACACTAAACTATTTCTGAAAAGAGGCCAAACTATGGGAGAAAAAGCAAACAGCACCCAGGAATAAAGCTGAGATGAATGCAGAAAACAGAGTATGATTCTACCTTTTCTGGGTCATTAAAATTTTGTGGAGTTAGGAATCCACTAAATGCAGCTGTGGGGAAAGCTCAGAGCAGTAGCCCCAGCATTGAAAGTGAAGATGGAATAAATCATGGAATCAGAGGCAGTGTCTCCTCTTCAGGGGCTGCTGTGTCTGCTGCAACAGCAGAGGTTTCCCTGGCAGAATCTGCTCTGAGAGGATCTTCAGGCTGACAACTATCAGCCAGTCCCTTGTCAAAAGTGTACACCATAAAATACTTTTGCAGCGTGCTATGTTATTGAGTTGAATAGGCCAGGGTAGTAAGGAGAGGTTTTTTATGAGCAGTTTTTCAGTTATATTTCAGTTGTCATGCAGGTCCAATCATAAAGGAGCAGTCATAGCAAAGTCTTTTTTAAGCATTAAATACAGGTATTACCAACACACACATATGCACACACTGTTCCTTTATGATCATCTAAAAATTCCTTCTGAAGACGATTGGCAGCACACCCTTTCTACCTTCATATGACAAGTTCTGCATCAAGGGCCACCTATGTTTCTTATAAGGATTCTTACCACCCATCTACTTTGAGTGGTTCAAGTGATATATTTACTTGCTGAAATGAAAGGTAGGAGAGATTAAAAGCAAAATGGTAAGTTATTTATATTTGAGGTTCTTTAGTGGCTTAGAAACCTTGTTATAATGAAATAAGTAAATGCAGATCTCAGGGTTGAAAGGAGCCTGGATAGTTATCTGGTTCTATCCTCTGCAGTTGAAGTCCGAATACAGAATATCTTGGGATGGACACAGAGACATGCTGCCCAGATCCCTTCTCAAGAAAGGACAATCGTACACTTGAAGCCTATATAATTTTATTAACCAACATCACCCCCATTAAATATGATAATTTTTAAAAAGTACATGTGAAAACAAAACAAAACAAAAAGTGAAGAAGGAAATAGCTTGTAGCCAAGTTGCTGGGCTAAGTCAGGACAGCCTTCAACTTTCAGACGTTTCAGGGATGTCCTTAGCAGCAGACAACTGTCTCCCCCAAGATCTGCCATTCATGGGGCAGCCCACATTCAATTCCTGATGTAGGAAGAAGTTGAAAAGCCCAACCTTTTTGACCTAGCTTGGGACAACTCGGATGAGTCATTTTAGCTCAGACCCCACACCCGCCTCCCTGGGGTTGGCTGACCTGTTGTTGGGCACACTTTGCAACTATCTTTTTTCTCTGCCCAACCTGCTTCTTTCCCTTCCTCCAATGTGGCTCCCAAGTGCATTCCCTAATAAACATCCTGAGCAATAAAACCCATTCTGGAGTATGTCTCTCTTAAAGTACGGGGGACGCAACCTGGGCCATGCCCTCAAATGTGTTGCATTTCCCAGAGTCCATATCTCACAGGCAGTCTAATTGCATTTTCAGACAGTGTTAGACAATCTTTTCATGAAGTGTTAGAGTCTGCCCCTCTGCACTTTTGTTAACTGGGTTTGTCCTCCTGAACCAACCAGAACAAGACAAGAGGCCGTCTACCTTGTATTTCCCTTATTTCCACTCTCTTGCCCTGAATTCTGTCTTGGAGTCTAAAAGGAAAAAAAAAATGTTTTAGCTGATTCATCATCATCTCCTTTTCTTGTGATTATGTTGCTGAGAAGAGACAAAATTGAAGGGAAAAGCAACTGATTCATAGGGTGACAGTTCAGAAAACATAAAGTAGTTGTTGTTCATTTTTAGGTGACTTCCAATTACAAATTGGGCTGTTGCAAAAGGAGGGGCATGGTGGAAGCCAGGGGAGAAACAAAGTGCTCTGCAACTAAAACGCAAAATTGGAGCCACATTGAGCAATTTTTTTAATCTTCTGAGATCCAAATATGTTCTTATTTTCCTGTGTTCTCAATCTTGGTGAGAGGAAACATTACTCACCAGGTCTAGAAACCTGGGACTTGTCCTGCATTCTATACTTTCCTTCACTCCTTACATCTATTTAATCTCTGCATGTCATAATCTCCTTTTTTGCCTATAGCCTCCATTCATCTTGTTTCCATTTCTCTTTCTCCATGTCTACTGCTGTTGCCTTGGTTTGGGCTCTCATTATGGTAACTGCCTCCACCAGACCCGTTCTTCCACTCCATATCGCAGCCAGGGTGAGCGTTCTCTATAACACCAAACTAATTTTGGTCAACAGCTTAAAATACTATAATGAGGCATTATTTATTACAGCAAAAACCTGGAAACAACTCACATACCCCAGTAAAATGGATAATTAAGTTGCGATGCCTTCGTACAACACAATGCCATATTACAGCAGCAACAAGTAAACAAGCTACTGGTCAAACCACACACATAAATGAATCGTATGAACATAACATTGAGCCAAGTTACAAAAGAGATCATTCTATACAAATTATGTGTATATAAAGCTCAAAATAATCTAGGATATTGAAATGTAGATAGTGGTTACATTTAGGGAAGAGGGTGAAGTAATGACTGGGTGGGAACAGGAAGGGAATTTGTGTAGTCGGGTTGGTGGTGATTAGTTACATGGATGTGTTCACTTTGGGAAAAAGTTGTTGAGCTTAGCACTTACGAATTGTACATTTTTCTGAAAGTACATTATTCTTAATAACTACATTTAAAAATCCTATAATAATTCCTGAAGGCCTACCGGGTAAAGTCCAAACTCATCAAATTCCCTCTATCACCACCACACTTCATCAACATTTTCTTTAGCCCATTTTCTTGTGTGCATTCACTTCATTCATTCTGGATTGTGTGTAGCTCCCTGAAAAGGACAGCAAACAAGCCAGGCATTTGGGTGACAAATACAGGTTTTTAATGAATGGAGCAATTGTGGGGCTGATGATACTTACCCTGCAGTGCTTTTGAGAGGATTAAATAAAAGAATACATGTGCAGTTCTTAGCATAGTTCCTGAAGCATAGCAGACACTCATCATGTGTTAGTTCCTTCTTCTTATTCCCCTCCTCCCAAAGCACATGAATAGACTTATGATAACCCTGAATTTTATTAAGGTATTATAGTTGAAGTCACTCTTTGGAAGGTATTGCTTATCAATCTCACTATCCAGTTGGTACAGTTTACTCCCCAAAATTACTCTGGTTTTTCTTTGATTTCCAAGAATACAAATCTTGACATAGATTTGACTTTCTGGGGCAAACTGTCCCAACAAAAACCACACTTGAATGTTTCAAGTCAGATCCTTCCCAAATCCCTTGGAAATATCATCACATGCCTGCTAATTGCCTAATAAAGGGATAAAAAAACAGCAGCAGCTAAGGAAAGATATTTCATGGGGTCCGCTTTTGCTTTATTTGGGCATTTCAGGTAGATGGGGTCATAGAAGAATCTGGTAGTTTAAAACTGAAAGCTGCTGCTGCTATTGGTTTCTATTTTTCAAAATATTGCCTTCCTGCTATAAAAATGCTTTTCTTCTCATGCCAGACTTCATAAAGACCTTCCATCTGGTTTGTACTGATAACCAGAATCTTGAGGTGCTCATTCCCAGTACAACTTGTAGTTTAAAATGACCCAGGTTGGGTTTTTACAGTTTCTTCTAAATAATTTTGTTTTCCTCATCCTACAACTGAATGTGTTGAGAACTGACCAACAAGAGAGAGCTCTAACAATGAACCTATTACATGTGTTCTGCTGGCTATTGTATTTTTCATTTCACATGTCTTAGGAGAATATGACCATGAACCAAAGTACTGAAATCTGTAAGTACAAGGACCATAGTGAACCATGTAATCAGTAATCTATAGTGAATGAAACCAAAAAACAAACAAACAAAACCACTAATAAAAATTAGACAAATCAGAATCAAACTGTATTAGAATTCTCAAGGATTTTGCCAACTTGTTGTGATCCAGGAATATGCCAACTGACTGAATGTTCTCTATAAATTCTGGTTCTCAGTTTCTTAATTCATAAAATGTGGAAAGGTATACCAAATTATAAAAAGTAGGTTTGATGCTAATGAAAGTATTTTTATTCCCAGAAAGATGAACTTTAGTAAGTTGACTCACCTGGGCCCCAAGCTATAGGGGCCACAATTGTGGTTCTAAAAAATGACTCATGGAGGAGAAAATAAGAGAAATGTCAGTCACTCTAAAGAGCGACTGCCCGATTGCCCCCTTTTCTCTTCCTTATCCTCCCATATCCCCTTTCTCCGTTTAGCATACTCATCTTCAGTGTCTCCCTGAAGTTTATTTTCATATAATTTCACATGTAGGAAAATGTGGGAGGTGGAGAAGAAAGAAGCATAAAGCAGGAGATGCCCAGATTCACCTTCACTCTGAAATGGCCTTAACAACATATGGTATAAACAATAAATCCCTATTTCATTGAAATTCACCTCTTGAACAGACTTGAGTTTATTTTCTTATATATAAATAAGCCCATAGAAATAGAGAAAAGGCCTCCTTACATTAAAGTATTAGATTGAGATCTTTTGCTTTTAAAGGGTAGCATAGAAATAAAATTCCAAGAAGGACCACAGAAGCATGAAAAAAAAAAAAAAAAGACATGAGTGTAAAGGTGAGGAGTGGGGAATAAGCTGTTTGAGTAACGGATCAGGGCCCGAGGCTTTCTGAATGGGGATCTGCTTTCAATTTGAAGCCTTGATGGTGGCAGTGGTGTGGTAGTGGCAGTGGTGTGGCAGTGCAGTGGTGTGGTGGTGGCTGCGGTGGTGATGGTGTAACATATTGATAGAGGAGCTTGAGCCAGACGGGATGAGGTGCTGCTAGCGATGTATCTTACTTTGCTCTCCAATAATCTCACCACACAACAGGGAGTGGGAACATACTATTGTGCCATCTGGGCTAGAGGTATGTCCTAAGTGTTGTCTTGTCCTAAATATCACTTCCGAGAAATCTTACCTTGGTTACTGTGCTGCAAAAAATAGAAATTAATTTACATGCTCTATGCCAACCAGGCATCAGTGAAAAGAAATGGGGAGCAAATGTTTTGAATAGATACCACAGTAGCTAACAAAGGTGATATTAGGGTGATTTGCAAGGGAGGCTGTGACTCATGTCTCAACATATGCCCAAAGGTATAGTGTGTCTAAGAGGATACCCAGGAGCTCTGGTCTAGTAATATAACCCCAAGTAAAGTCACCCTGGGCAGGAGAAAAGAATGAAAACTTGAGTTTATTATGTTTGTGGTGTTGATTTCTGTAGAATTTTAAACTTCCAGTTAGTGGATATAAATGGTTAATTTGTATAGTTTTTAATATCAAAATAATCTGTGAAGTCTTCATCTCTGAGTATCTTCATGAAAGGAACAATGACCACCTAAAGGCATATTTCAGCATGCATATACCAAGACTCTGAGGACCAAAATGTTGGCTAAACTATGTTTTGAGCTTCTTTCCAGCTCTATTATCACAAATCTCAATTTATACTGAGATCTGGAGGAATCCTTGGGCTTCAACAACCCATATCAGGTGATGATGACATAATTGTTAAATTCTATCAACAATGATGAATTAGGATTTGAAGGAATTTCTCTCTATCACTCTCTAGTGATGAAATATCTGAGCAGAAGCACTTCTCCTACTTCTAGGCAGCAAAATGGTTAGTTGTGGAGGTGCTATGCAATTTCAGAAATAAGCAACATAGTTTGCTTTAAACATGATACAGAATTTGAGCTGAATTCCACTTACATGGCCCACTTCATTTTCAGAGTTCTGTGGTCTAGAGGATTAAGTTCTGAAGGGAGGAAAAAGGTAAGCAGCATATTTTCTGGAATTGCTCAATGGTCCTCAAGTGCCCCTGCTCATTTATTTGTTGAAGACAGGGTCATGTCATTTAATTCAGCAGGAGTACAAGTGCATCAGCAAAAGAATAAAGTCTGGCTCATAATCTCCCCTTTGTATTTGAGATATATATTTCAGAGTGATTTCAAATATGCTCTCCATGGAAGATGGGGCACAGGGAACCAGACCCAGGCCTCTACTTCCTGCCCCATGAACAGGGTTAATTCAGAAAAGCCCCAGATTCACAAGTCCACCCTGGGTGTTTAAGGTCATGCATATTATGTTTGAATGTATAACTACTAGCATATATATATTCTGGTGCAATGTCAAGTTCAGACCAGGAGCATATCCTTCTTGGAGCTGTGGGTAAAATAAGAATGATAGGAGAATCCTGAATAATTTGAGAAAAACACCCCTACTCCAACCCATTTGTCCATTTATCCTTTTTTGCTGGAGGCAGAAATTTGGTGCAGGAGGCAGGGAAGGACAATGAGGAAGGTTAGGAAGAAACACCCTGGGATGCTGACACCTTCTGTTTTATCCTTCTAACCCAAGGACAAGCAAGGTTGGGTTGAAAACAAGGTCCTAGCCAAAAACTGGACACAGGCAAAAACATACTAAGTATATACATTTGAACAACGCAAAACCATGTATGATCCTGTGATAGCAGGAATCACTTCCATTTAGCCTCCATTCCCTTTCATTTCCATCACTAAGGAGGCCAGTCTCTCACCTGGCAGTATTTCACTCAGTGGTAATAGCTTAAGACAAAACTTCCCTTCCTAACTTGCACTTCCAAGCTTTATTTCATAATTTCAGAAAACGAGTCAGCCCCATCGCCTCTCCACTTGGGGACTGAGCACATCATTATTGTGTGAGGGCTGGAGCAAACGCGCCATCCTTTCTAATCAGAGGTTTTTCAATCAGCGTTGGCTTTGAAATCACCTCGCATCCTCCAGTGATCCCTAGGGCACACCTCTCTCCGCGTGATTTCCACTCAAGTTTTTCCTTCTAGAACCCCTTTCACATTTATTTAATCTTAAAACCTCCTCAAATTCTTTCGCAAGGAGGCAGGATAAAATTCATAAACCACAGTTATACAGAATGTCGGCATTCAGGTTTACACAGTTGGGGGGATTGTCTGACCGAGAAAGGCGTTCCTCATGAAGATGTCCAGGGGGCAGGCACCGTGCCCAGGTGACCTCCGTAGTCTCCCACCGCCAGCCCCAACTCCCGCCGCCTTTGTGCCTCAGAGAGAGCAAAAATCCCCCCGCCGCAACCCCAGGCAGACCTTGAGCCCCCGGCCGGGGTTTAGAGGTGAGCAGGAAAGTCGCCGTCGTCCGGGTAAGGCGCACACCGCTCACCTTGTAGACGATGCGTGCAGCCGCGTCGCACTGGGCGAATTGGAGCGACCGGTTGGTTCCAGAAGTCTCACTCCTAATCCGATCCTTTCCCCACACTCCCACCGAGCTTTATCAAAGCACCGCTTTTCGCAACGCCTGGCTCTGGGCTACGCTGAGTGCCGGGGCACTGCGCCCCTCTTGCGTCCTTTGCCCCGCGCCAGTGACCCTGGGCTGCTGCGAGACGGAGCCGCGAGCGAGGCGCACAGCGCGGCAGACGCTGCGCTTCTCCAAGTCTGGGCGCCCCAACTGGAAGAGAAGGCAATAGCTGGGAGGAGGAGGGGGAGCAGGAGAAGGGGCAGGGGCCGGTCTATTAAATAACAAGCAGATGGCAGCCACCCAGTATACCACTGAATAGAAAAGGAATGGGTGGGATGAATAGGTGAGCCGGGGTGGTGGTAGAGGAGACTTGAGGGTTCGAGCTTCCAGATCTTGCTTAGGCTGCAAAAGAGAAATTCTGTAGCTGATGGTGCTCTCAGGGCTCCCGGTTGGAAACGCTAGAGGGCAGCGCTGTCCACGCTATAAACCTGTCCTACGGGTTCGGAGGTGTGGACAAAGCGTCACATCTCTGGAGCTCACTGTGGGCAGTGGCCCAGGCAGAAAAGGGGCCAGTTAGTGCAAGGAGAGGAAGAATCCTTTCCTCTTTTCTGCGGCCAGCCTGGATTGGAGAAAGAAGAGCTGTCAAGTTCGAACGTTGCGGCTTTTCCAGGCAAACCCTCTACTTTCCTCGAGGGGAAAATTACAGTCAATTTCCACCGGGTGCTTTAAAGAGAGCGATGGGAAAAAGGAAGCGAGGAAGAAGCTGAGGAAAATTGGTGAGGGGAAAAGTAAAAAGGGGAAGAGAGGCCGTGAGAGCAGAGAAGAAAAGGCGAAGGGGTAAGATGGGGTGGTGGGGACTGATAATTCAGGTTGGCTGAGGGTTTTGTCCTCTTCCTGCTGTTCCAGGAGTAATCCACCTGCAGCAAGGCCAGAGAAGGTAACTTGGGAGGCACCTTATAAGATCCTGGCACTGCTGACAGAAACTTCCTGAGGGCTCCTTGGTTACTTACCGCTGGGATCTGAAATCCTGAAGCTTTACATAGATAGATTCCCTGATATTTTGGGGGGAAAACTTAGATTGTTTGAACTACAACCCTGGCAGATGGGAGGGAAGAGATGGGGAGCCACAAAATAAAATAGGAAATCCTATGCAAACAATATGATCTGTAGACAGCCTAATACAATCTTTGGGTTAACCCTTTGTGTGCCATGTGTAATTCAAAATTTGGATCAACATGAGACAAAATTATATCAATATATAACGTGAGGTACAAAAAAGAGAACAAAACAAAATATGAATTATTCCATTGTTATTTACATTTATAGCCATTGAAAAAAGAGTCACTAGGAGTGACACTGGCAGTTTTGGGAAAATTTGTAAGCATCACTCACAGCGATGTTGGCACTCGGAGGGTTAAAAAGACCTTGGAACCTCTGTAGATAACCAATGTTGTTCCCCCAAATTCTTGCCTCACACTAGCCTTTCTTGTGTGTAGTCTTATGGCCTATTTGAGAAGATACCTCTCTCTCTCTCTCTTTCTGAACTTGGCAATTATAAAAGAAGTGAAATCCTACTCAATTCAGAAAGCAAACATGTGTGCCCTTCTTACTGCCTTCTGGAATGCCTCCTGGGATCAGCAGGGGCTGGGTGATGGGTGTGAAAGGGAATTTTGCCAAACAAGAGAAAGGAAGATGAGCAAACTGCAGTCTTGAATTGTGATTTGCTTCTATTAATCCTACCACACTAAGAAAAAAGATTTAAATGGACTAAAACCTAACAGGAGGATGCAATGGAAGGCTGTTTGCCTACCAAAGAAAGATGGTGTTTCCAAGACATTATTTTGAAATGTGTTTGATGATAGAGGTGTTATATAAAAATTAACAACAAAAATCATTCTTTGGGTGACTTCCAGCCAAGATGAAGGCCTAGACAGACACACTGCATCTCCCTCCACAACTAAGAAGGAATACAACTACCTCAAAACTAGAGAAAACCATAAGTTCCAGAAAATCAAGCTGCATGGAAGTCCAACAGACAAAGATATAAAAAAGGGGTGGAGCCAGGGCAGAGAGGATGTGGTGTGGTGGCGGCAGTATTGGGCTGGCAGAAAGCGCAGCCACATGTTTTAAAAAGTTGGGAGGGACACCTGGGGAACACTCCCAGCACCAGACCAGATCGTGCAGCACACAGTGCCAGCACCAGGGAAAATAAAGCCTCATTGCTTTTGACTGTGCAAACCAGTGGGGGTTGGGGCAAAGGAAGAAACTGCCAGTCTCTCAGTAGAGTCTGCTTGTTTAAAGGGCCCCCATGGTCCTAGAACGTCCACAGACCTACCCACTCTGGGAACGATGGCAAGGGCAACAGCTAAAGAGACACCAGGCCCATACAGAAGTGGGAGAAGTGCCTGGAAAAGGAGCGAGTGCTGAGCAAGTGGCATTGTTCCCTCTGAGACCCCCTCCCCCCCACACAGTGCCATAACGTGGTGAAACAGGTTGCCCTGTACTGACAAATCCCTAAGGCTCCACCCCTTACTATGTAACAGAAGCGACAGCTCTGCCTAAGACACAGAGGCAAACACAGGAGCTTGTCAAGATGAGGAGACAGAGAAGTATGTCCCAAAATGGGGAACAGATCAAGGTTCCAGTGGGAGAACTAAGTGATGAGGAGATAACCAACCTAACAGATGCAGAATTCAAAACACTGGTCATAAAGATGCTCACAGGCTTGACAGATATGCTTAAGCATGGCAAATACATAAGGGAAGAAGTGAAAGCTATGCTAAATGAAACGAAGGAAAATCCACACAAAACCAATGATGAAGGGAAGGAAACTGGGGTTCAAATCAATGATTTGGAGCATAAGGAAGAAAAAAACAGTCAACCAGTCCAGAATGAGGAAACAAGAATTGAAAAAAACGAGGAGAAGCTTAGGAACCTCTGGGACAACTTTAAATGTGCCGACATTGGAACCATAGGGATGCCAGAAGGAGAAGAGAAAGAGAAAGAAATTGAAAAATTATGGGAGAAAATAATGAATAAAAACTCCCCAAATTTAGCCAAGGAAATAGACTGACAAGTCCAGGAAGTACAGAGAGTCCCAAACAAGCTAGACTCAAAAAGGACCACACCAAGACACATCATAATTAAAATGCAAAGGTTAAAGATAAAGAAAGAATCTAAAAAATAGCAAGAGAAAAGCAGAGTTACCTATAAAGGGGTACCTATAAGACTCTCAGCTGATTTCTCAAAAGAAACTTTGCAGGCAAGAAGGGACTGGCAAGAAGTGTTCAAGGTGATGAAAAGAAAGGACCCACAATCAAGATTACATCCAGCAAAGCTATCATTTAGAATGGAAGGGCAGGTAAAGTGCTTCCCAGACAAGGTAAAGCTAAAGAAGCTTATCATCACCAAGTTATTGTTATATGAAATGTCAAAGGGACTTAAGAAAAAGATCAAAATTATGAACATTAAAATGACAACAAACTCACAGCTATCAAAAACTGAACCTAAAAAATAAAAACAAAATCTAACTAAGCAAACTAGAATAGGAACAGAATCATAGGTATGAGGATCATTTGGAGGGTTATCAGTTGGGAAGGGGAAGAGGGAGAAATGGGGAAATGGTGCAGGGATTAAGAAACATAATTGGTTGGTACAAAATAGATGGGGAAGTTAAGAATAATATGGGAAAGGGTGAAGCCAAAGAACCTATATGCATGACCCACAGACATGAATTAAGGGGAGGGGGGATTGCTGGAGGGAAGAAAGATATTGAGCAGAGGAGAGAAAAGGGGAAAAAATTGGGACAACTGTAACAACATAATCAATAAAATATACTTAAAAAAAGAATCATTTCTTATCTTTAAAAAGAACCTCACATAATCAAAGTTTTTAGATATCTCAGGAGCAAAATAAGGGTGATGGCAACTCTGGAGTCCTTCCAAAAGATGAAGGAAATTTGAATTAATTCTGTTCTTTTTTTGTGTTTTTGAAATTAGCTTGCTAATTTTTTGGCTGTTGCAATATAAGCAACTATAGAAACATATATTAGACTTGGAAATGCTCCTGGACATATCTCAGAATACCCTACCTTCTCAAGCTATTAATTAACTTCTGGGATATATTTTACTAGTACTTATGAGAGTCAACATCTGCTTAATTAGGAGCTGATAATTCAATTTGTGGCTTGAAGGGGTTCTATTGGATGTAAATCACATGCCAATTTCATAATGAAGAACTTCATGTCAGGTAAAAACATCTGTAAGGATTGAGTGGAGCCCTGGGCACATGGCATAACAAATTCATCAACTTGCAGTGAAAACTCAAAAGTCATTATGAAGAAATTAATTAATCAAGTTTATTCATTTATTCAAATAATTTTGGTTAACATCCATCCTGTAATGGGCATGAGCCAGCTTCTAGGAGTACAACAAAGAAGATATAATTTTTTATTTTACAGACTACTAGAATTTAGTGGGAAGACTGATTCATGAACTAGTAAATCCAATCCAAAGTAATGGTTGGGAGGAGGAGGGAGTTCAGATTGCTGTGGGAGCACAAAGGAGGGCAATCTAAACCAGTCTCGAGGATCAGGGATTATCAGTTGGAAGCAGGGGTGGCTGTAGAGTGTCTATAAGAGAACGGATGGTTGGTAGTGCTAGGGACTGGGAAAAATAATGAACAATATCTTAATATCCAACCCCAAGACACATCCTAATCACTTTTGTTAGCTTTCCACTTGGATGCTGGAAACTTGCTTTATTATATGAGGAAGCAAGCATGCACATGGTACATTTTTCTACAAGGAGTTAGACTAGAAATTTCTTAAGGTAGGAACCATGTATGACCTGTTCATCTCACCAGGGCAGAAAATAGTCAATATCCTAGTAGACATTTGTTTGTGGTTTCCCACATTCATGGTGGAAGTGGGAATAAAATGGGGAGGGAAGGACTTATGGTGGGAGGAGCCACACAGTCCTAGTGATCTCCATATTTTATTATTCTAAATAATCCCAATAACCCTATGACATAATTTTTATCTCTTTTACTGTTGCTTTTAAAAAATGGGCTTTAAATTTCATTCTATGTCTGTGGTGTGACAAAGGCTAGAGGGAGAGTATGAAATGCCTATAGGAGGCTTTCTGCATTAGTCACCTTTCAGTAAGTTATGCTATGGTAACAAAGCATAACCCCCAGATATCAGTAACTTATTATAGCAAAGATTTATGTCTTGCTCACAGTACATATTAGTTATGGATTGGCTGCAGGTCTGGGCTCCATAGAGATGGGCCTTGGAGTGACAAAATATTGTGAGCAAATTATTCAATTGACAACACTTTTCAGCAAAGCTTTTGAAAAAAAGACAGTTTCTCTTTAAAACATTTATTTGTTGACTCTATTAGTTAATGGTTTTCACTAAGCTCAGGATACAGAAAATAAAAAAATGAATCTAGGTTAATTAACTTAATTGGTTAGAACATATCATCAGGGTCCAAACATTGCAGTGACAGTTAGCCTTGCACTAAGGGAAAACTCCATTCTATGGCTACAACCTGACTATTTCTACATGTTGGCACATGTTAATATTTGTTCCCATAAGAAAATAAGTAAGACAGACTAGGTGGATTAGGATAAACTTAACATGAACTAAACCTCCAGCTCTAGTATGGACAGTGGCTCATCCATAACACATTCTTGAGAGCTTGTTAGGAGGTTTTAGCAGAAGAGCGCAGCTTCTTGTGTATACCTCTCCTCTTCGACTGAGCCCCCAGCACTGAGGGAGGAGCCAGCCAGATCAGAGATCAGCCCAATCAACCCTGGCAATCAGTGGATGACAGATATCAGCCAGATTGTCCTCACACTCAACACACTTCTTCATCAAAAGTGATTGTGAAAAACACCTCACTCAGTGAAGAGTAGAGAAATAGTTGTCACATTTTCATTAAATATTTCTTGAACACCTTCCACTTGCAACTTTGAAAGACATGTACTTGGTGCCTGCCCTCAAGGAGCTCAAAGTCAAGGTGGGTGAAGGCATTTCAATAAATTACTACACGAAAGTGCTGAAGGAGCAGAGGAGCCTGTGTGGAGAAATTGGGGCCAAACTGGACCTGGAAAGATGTGTGGAGTATGACTAGGCTCTCTCGGTATAGGGCTAATCTTTCTGCCTCGATGCCTGTCTTCCTGCTCTGCAGAAAAGGAGGACCTCAGGGGTAAATACTTTGCTTCCAGATATATCGGCGGAGTGTGGTTGAGGTGAGGTTTGAACCCATGACTGACTGTAAAGCCTGCTCTTGTTTATCCACTGCAGTGTGTTCCAGGAATGGACTGAGGGAGCTCTGAAGAAAGCTTGGTTATGAGAATGAGAGGGCTGTGAGACTCAGTTTCATCAAAGCAGGGGATTCCGGTGGGAGTATTTGGTAGTGAGGGTATGTTGGTGTGTGGGGGCAGGTGGTGGTGGTGGGGGGCGTGGAGAACCACAGAATTCCTTAAAATGTGTATTATTATTATTATTATCAATGATATTATTACTTTGTGTAGAGCGTTATAACTTCCAAAGCACTTTCACTGTTTTCACCAAACCCAGCAATTTCAAATTATTTTTTAAAAAAATACAGTTTACAACGTAATGTGGTAGGTAACAATAACACTTTAATTTATATTTACTTCTTTATTTTAATACCTTTATTGAGCTATAGTTTATATAAATAACATTCATCCATAGTGAGTGCACAGTTCAGTGGTCTCACTGAATTATAGAGTGGTGCAGCTATCACCACAATCCAGATGTAGAGCAGCTCCATTGTCCCCAAAAGTTTCCTCATGCCCATTTGGAGCCAATTTCTCTGCTCCCACCCCCTGCCCTAGGCAACCACTGATCTACTTTCTGTCTCTTTAAATTTGTAGACTGGTGCATGTAAGTATGCAATGTTTTGAGTCTGGCTTCTTTTACTTAGCAAAACGTGTTTGGGTTCATCCACACGTAACATGTACCAGTACTTCCTATCAATTGCTGTATTTTTTTCCATTGTATGGATATGGCATATTTAGAATATCAAGTCACCAGGTGCTGAACATTTCTATAATTCCTTAACTTGAAATAGCACTTATAATTTTACAAATCACTTTGACATACATATCATGAATCACAGGAAGAGGTCAAAGCGGGTTGTTATCCTCATTTTATCATGATAATAAGGATAATAGTAGCTGACATTTTTTGAGCTCTTATTATTTGCAGCACTGTTTGAAACATGCTATGTGTGTCAATTCACTTAATCTTTGCAATAACCTTATGGGGAAATTGCTATTATTCTCATCTTTTACACTGGTAGACTGGTTAAAAGAGGTTAAGTTTTGAAATTATTGCAGCCAGTAGGTGTTAAAACAGGGGTTTAAAACCAGGCAATCTGACACCAGTAGTGATGCCTAGGGAAGTGAAGAGATGATCTGACTTATTCAAGGCCAGTGCTAATAAATGGAAGCATTTCTCCCCTCTCAATATAAATGTATTTGATATAAATTTATTTATCAGATTCCAGAGAATTTAAGACAGCTTAGACATTAACATACAGCAACCATACTTCTCTTTTTGTATAGATGAGGATCCCGCCTGAGAAAAGAAAGATGTATATGACTTTTTCCAAAGTCTCACATCTGACCTGGATTAGATCCCAGTTTTCCTGACTCCAAAGTTGATGCTTTTGTCATTAGCTTCCTTCTTAGGGATTGAAACAAAGCCTGATGTGATGGGGGGAAAAGCGTGCTTGTATTGAGGAGGAGGATATTGAACTGGGCATAAAACATGAAGGAGACAACTGCTTTTATTCAGGTTTGGGTTGTAAAAAATGCGTGTCTGACAGAGTCCCCCACCTACTTCAGTCCTAGTGCCTCCTTGAATTCACAGATAACTGGGCCAGCATGAGAATTCCAAGTGCTCTGTGTGTCTATACAGAGGGAGTTGGCCACAGTCCTTTAAGAAAGGGTTGGTATTAAAAAAGGTTTTTAAATTTAGTTACATCAGTCTCTGGAAACTATTATCAAAAAATACTTTTAAAAGTGAGTCCTTGGGAAGAAAATAGATCTGATTTTCTATGAGAGCCTCTCAAATTTCAGTTCCAGGAACTTCAGATATCATGAATACAGTGCTGATTGTAGAATACTGGCATATTTTACCTTTCTCTCAGTGGATTTTCAACCTCTTCCTTCCTTTTTGTGTTGTTGTAAGAGTCCCTAGTGCTACAGCTTAAAGGGCCCCTCCCTTGGGAGATGGTTCAAGTCTGCCCCTCACTGCCCTACTGCAGGGTAGAGGGAAGTCTGTGTGTGCCCCAACACTGTTGAGAGACAAAGTCTGCTGGACTGATTCTCCAGGCACCAGACTCTCCATTTATCAAGTCTTCATCAGACTCTTTGCTTTACATCCCAAGCTTCAGAGGCACACATCCAAGGCTTGGTTTTTACCTCCTCATTCTCTTTTCTTACTAAGAACAGGCCTATCCAGAAATTTAAATTATTCACAAAAATTATTATTATTTTCCTGTTAGCCCTGCTATCTGTAGCATTTCACAGAGGAGGCAGCATTTAGAATGCTCTAGAAGGAATGATGGGTATGATTGGACAAGTTTCAGGGAAATTGTATTCTAAGCAGAGTGGCAGTTTACAATGGATAATGTGTGAAATTCATTTGCTTCAAGAGATAAAGTGTTCAGAGAATAAAATAGTTCAGTGTGACTACCCCTGGGGGATGTGTTTCTGGATCAGGGCTTGGGTCAGGCTGTGGAAGCTAAGCTTGAAAGGAGGAAAACCGTGCCTGAAGCTGTAAAGAATATGAAGGAACTTAATCTGGATTAGATCATAGAAGTCGAGACAGTTAACAATGAAAACCAGAGCTAGTGCAATAAGTACATGTGAAGTTATAAGAATTGGAAATAAGCCCAAGGTTGTGGATAGATATAGAGGTAGGAAAGAATTTGAGAGAACATGAGGAGGCAAAATCAATGAGACTTGGTGACTAACTAGAGAGGAGGGGCAGGAGGGAAAAGGGATATTGGAATTTTCACTTGTTTCTAGGCTGGGAGACAAAAACTATGGTCTTAAAATGCAAAGGTGAAAGGAAAGTAAATACACCAATCAAAAGGCCATTTTGAATACAAGTATCTAGAAATCTGTAACATCTCTAAGCAGACAGGATTGATTCCATGCCTTCCTGAGGTTTTCGTCCAGCTCTTGTGTAGACAGTCTAATTGTTGGACCAGAGAGTGACAAATTTCTTGTTATTCATCAGAAAATTTCTACCACTGATTCCAGTTCAACACTCTTATTCATTTAAACTCATTTTATTGGTAAGGGGAAAAAAGTGGGTGGGGATAAACAGGTTTAGAGTGAAAAGGGCATTTCACTCATTACTTCTGTTATTTCAGAGATGGCAGGATAGTTTCTAAACTTCGCTGTGCATCAGAATCACCTGAAGAATGTAAAAATAACAACAAAACCCAAACCCTGCCCTAGACCTCCTGAATCAAAATCTCTGAGGCTATGGACCAGAAATCTGTGTTTTTCAGGTTTCCCCGAGTGACTCCTTAATGTGTTACAAAGAAAACCAAAATATTGCTGAAAGATTTAGATACAATGTATTTTCATGATCGTAATTTTGCCTTAAAACAGGTTTTCTTGAACTGTTCATGCTATGCAGCCCTTTCATCCTTCGAAACATTCAGTGTTTATCTTAGTCTGCTCAGGCTGCCATAAAAACATAACATAGACTGGGCGGCTTGAACTAAAGGAATTTATTTTCTCATGCTTGTGAAAGCTGAAAAGCGTAAGACGAAGGATTCTAGCAGAGTTCAGTTTCTGATGAGACCTTTATTTCTGGGTTTGGATGACTGGTTCTTTCTATGCCCTCACATTGGGAAGAGAGGGAGAGAAGGAAAGAGGGAGAGAAAGAGAGAGAGAGAAAGAGAGAGAGAGAGCGCGAAAGAGTTTTAAAATTGGGTCAGGGCTCCACGTTATGACTTCATTTAACCTTAATCTCCTTCTTAAAGACCCTGTCTCTAAAACAGTCAGATGAAGCGTTAGATTTTTAACATATGAATTTTTGTGGGACAGTTCAGTCAATAGCAGTGGTCTACAAAGCCAAACGTATTGTCGTGAGATTTTTCAACAATAACAAGACATACATGCAAAGTGTTTTCTACTCTCTCTTCATTGTAGTTATTGACACTTTGTTTCTTTTCTTACCACTGTTTTTAACACATTTGCAAAGCACAAATTTTAAAAAATCAGTGACATCAATAAATAAATTTCTTTAAAAAGTGTCAAAGTGATACAATCAATTATTTGGACATACCAAAGTAATGCTAGTAGTCTTAAATAGTAGAGTAGTCCAACTCTTGATTCTTGGACCACTTGCATAGAATTATTTATTTCTATAATTTGTTTAGGGAGTAATATAATCATTTTGTAATTTAAGTAAAAATATTTTAAGTTAAGATATAATAATAACCATAATATACATGTAGCAGGTTGTGGCAAAACCAAGATCCAAATCCAGGGTTTCTGAGACAAATTGCATGTTGTTTCCCAATTCAGCCTGTCTCCCATTTCCTGCTATTGTTATAATACAATATTATTTTATTGGTTTCCTAGAGTATTGTAACAAAGTACCACAAACTACCTGGCTTAAAACAACAGAAATTTACTCCCTTATGGTTTTGAAGCTAAAAGTTCAAAATCAAGGTGGAAGCAGGGTGATATTTAATCTGAGACTTTGGGTAGTATTCTTTCTTGTCTTTCCTACTTCTGGTGGTGGTGGGCAATCCAATCCCTGACATTCGTTGGCTTACAGTTTCCTCACTTCAATCTCTGCCTGTGTCATCATATAGTGTCCTTCCTGTGTGTCTCTGTCTTCACATGGTATTTTCCTCTTCCTATGAGGACACTAGCAATATTGGGTTAGGGCCCTCTCCAATAACCTCATCTTAACTATTATATCTGCAAGGATTCTATTTTTTAGTGAGATCATATTCACAGGTACAAGGGACTGAAACTTCAGCTTATTTTGGGGGGGGGGCAAAATTCTACCCATAACACCTTGTAACACAGTAAGAACTCCTGAATTTCAGCACCAGACAATCATCTTTGTCTCCACATTAATGCAGTATGCTAACCCACTAAGGACACTTCTGTAATTAAGAGAACATTATCAATTTTTAGAAATCTTTAAACTAAAAAGAAAATGTCTAAGTAATTTATGTTTGATGGCTATGCATTCCATTTAGGAGTAAAACGTATTATCTTGTGGTGGAAAAAAGATACCCAGAATGCTCACTTTCTTTATGAGCTTAAGTCAAGCTGATCAAGTGTCTGAGTTCAGAAGGGTTTTTATGTATCTATGGAAACACAAACTCTGGAATTATGAAATTAAAATTTTTATTCTCAGTGTAACCATGGACATTGATCTTGATGGTACTACTGATAGTAGTTTTTTATTTTTTATTTTTAAAACTTTTATCAAATCTCTGCAGTGTGCAAAGGTTTTAACAGAACAAGTAAGATGCTGTGTACTTTCAAATGACACTCAATGTTGCTTTCCATCTGGAGGTAGAAAAGCACCAACACAGACTATCTTTGCCCTTGGTAAAACATAACTTCAAAGGATATACTGTACCAAATAGGAGAGAAGTAGACAATAAACAGAGAATGGGGGGAGGGGAGATAAACTTTAACAAAGAGTGATACTTCCGTTGCAATCATGTTCAGTTAATTTATTCTGTTTCATAGAAAGGCATAGATAATGTTTTTCTGTTTCATTATTTTTAACACTTCTTTGCACTTGAATCCATCTTTGCCTCTATTCCTTTTTCAAAGTCAGGCCTGATGTTCTGTCTCTGTGACCCAGCTTCATGAACTGGTAGGCCAAATTTGTAATCTGGAGCTGACAGGTCAGAGGCGGAGATGACTGTACTGATGTGGGTAGAATGGTTGTTAAGTCACCCGGGATTACACCACACGTCAGTATCACGTTGTCTAAAATTCAGAGAAATTACAGTACATCGCCGGAGTGAGGTGATACAATCATACGGACATAAATGAGACCACATAAAGACAATATTTTGTATCCTATCTTGATTAAGGCTTATAGAGAGTACTATAAAAATTGATGCAAAAAAATCAAGGCTGCTCAGTAAGCTAAGAGCTTCTGCCCTTGTATTTTGTTAGTCATTTCCAATACATCTATAAGCAGTCATTTGGCCATACATACAAGTCATAAATCTGATTCTTGATGTTTCTGGAAGCTCTTGAATGCTGGCCTACTATCCCCCGAAAAGCAAAATTTAAAAACTTCTCTATTAGCGAAGATCATGCATTATATGTTACCTTTGTCCCCATACTGGTTAGTGTGATTCCCTAGAGGTACAAATGGAATAACTTTTCCAGAAAAGCAGAGCTGACTTTGTTTCATCCTGCCATTGCAGCCAGTGCTGGTGAGCACTGAAGAGGCTTGCTATTTTACCCAGCAATTTATTTCATTTTGCTTATTTCCTCTCCTTAGTTCAACTTGTGCTGTTTTCTATGGGTCCTAGCTGATTCCATGTTAGCATTGGGCTTGCTATATAACTCATATGAAAAAGTTATTTGCAAACATCACCCATTGTTTTCGATGAACCTTTGTTATCTATAGCATGCAACACCCTGTCCACATGTATCCCTTGACCTGAGTCTTAAGCTTCGGAACACAAGTTCACTCTTCTTTGGACAGGCACTGACTTTTTGCTACACCAATCCTTTGTGCATGCTGTGTATTCTGCTTGAAATAAGTCACAGTGAATTATGTGATATCTCTTCAATTTAACCTTGTGATAATCTCACCTAGGGGATTTATTTGAAAAAGGCAAAACAGACTCTGACCTTGTAATATATGTTTTATTTTGAAGGTATTTGTCTTTCTCTTGAAAAGAGTCAGACTAGCATTCAGGTCTGTTAGCCCCAAAGGCATCAGGGATTATGAGTTAATATGCACTGATCAGTAGTGTTTTGGTCAGGAGGGCTCAGCTAGAAGAAAGGTCTGATTTCATGAGCTTGCTGTTAGTTCATCCAGTTGCAGCTAGCCCTCTTGATCTCCTGGTCTTAGGAAGAAGAAAGCCGATAACAGATATCCCCCCTTTCAGCATTTCTGATATAACTGATTTAGGGCAGCAGACATTTGATCATTAGTAGCACCTACCATCCTAAATCCTGTTAAGGCTCTTGTTTTTTTATTTTAGGATTTTACACCAGGTTTATTGAGGGAAGGGAAGAAAAGAGATTAGAGGTCAGAGGGAAACTCTCAGTCCACCTTGAGTGCCCATAGGAGCAAGAAAAGAGAAGAGGAGACCCAGTCCACCTCGAGGGCCCATTGGAGTCTCTTCAAGGCTCTTGTTTTACAGACATTGCTCTGATTGAACACACAGAGCAGTGGTTGCTCTTCTAGCTTGGAGACTCTGAACTATGTCTCTCTCATTCAACTTAGATTGCAGATCTCAGGCAGAGAACACTTCCCTTGCTAAGGCTATGTTTCTTTTAATCTCAGTTTTCAGACTTGATAGTTCTTCTCTGAGTTTATTTCTCCCTGTAGGTTCCACTAAAAGTGACAAGGAAGAGTCAACACATGAATCATTATGAATATTCCAACCTTAACACTGGAGTCTCTTATCAGCACATGGACTTTCTTCCAAAGTAAGCATTTAACGAAGCATTTTTCTACCTCATTCTAAAAATCACCAGCTTTCCAGCTGATTGCCTTCGTTAAGCTTTGACACATTTTGACTTAAGTGCTTAGTAGCACCACACTTTCAGGTACCAGTTTCTGAATCACTAAGATTTTATTTGGCTGTTTATAAGAAAAATTCAAATACATAATTTAAAACAATACAGAAGCAAAAGAA
Organism: Furipterus horrens; assembly: GCF_987537825.1. Taxonomy (NCBI): domain Eukaryota; kingdom Metazoa; phylum Chordata; class Mammalia; order Chiroptera; family Furipteridae; genus Furipterus; species Furipterus horrens. The sequence goes on along the minus strand of NW_028327176.1, from coordinate 130,975,547 downwards.
GTCTGGAGGCAGACAATTTGGGGTCAGAATTCAGTCTATAATTTATTCACTATGCCTTCCTTTGTACTTAGATTTCAGCTCTTTATCTTGCCTCATGGTGCAAAGTGGCAGCTGGGGTTCCAGAATTTTGTTTAAGTTTTATGCAGAAAGGATGCAGGGAACAGAAGGGCAAAGGGATTTCTTTCCTTTTGAGGCTGCTTCCTTAAGAGTGAATAGGGAGTATAGTCTTCCAGCTGACATACTGAGGTCTATAATTAAACCAGAATTCTATTAGTAGGTAGAAGAGATTGGATATTCTATAGACAACTATTACACTATCCTAATCATTTCTCTACCATTTAGCCATCTCTTATGACAAATACTAAAAATATTAGCAAGTCCCCGAAGATACACCTTACAATTACAAAACAAATCATGCCACAAAATGGAGTGATTTTTCACCATAACAATGACAAGATCTTTATGAAACTATATATAATGATTTCCAGGATATTTTGTGAAATAAAGAAAGCAAGGAACAAAAGGGGTAAGGTACAAACTACTTTTTGTGTAATAAAGAATAAATCTAAAAAGTACACACACACACACACACACACACACACTGCTTAGTTTTTCAAAAAAGGAACACTAGAATGACACTAGAAACTAATGAAAGTGGTTCCATAGCAGGCAGGTGAGAACTAAGGAAGAAATAGGGCTTGGAACTAGAATTCTATAAACTAGAATTCTATACATATACTTTTACATAGTTCTGACTTCTGTAATATTTTGTCGCTGGTTCGATCTTCCAGTCAGGGCACATCAGAGAAGGAAAACTCTGACTCCAAAAAACCTCCGCTGCCTTGCGGCATACCTCTTCAGGGGAAAGGCTAAGGGAGTAAACCCCGACAGAAAATCCAGAGCCGGAGTCCCTAAGGCGGTTTGACGTTGTAGTCAACACCGGCAACTCCTGCGGCGCACCTGAAGCCAAGCTGTATTGACTCCGTCTTTCCCTTGGACCCTTCAGCTGCAAAGAGAGGGGGGGTCTGCTGCATGGGCAACAGCAGACCCTCCATATCACCCTGCCCAGGCTCTGTAGCTTCAGCTTCACTGGAGAGGACACTCCAGCGTCATCGCAAGATGTCGATTGAACACGGGAGGAGACAGATACCGTGTCACTCCCGAGTCGGACTGCACAGCCATTCTCGGCGGTGCAGATAGACTCTTAAGAAGCTACACCATCGTCTCTCGAGACGGACGGCTGCCGATGATGATGATGATGAATATTTTGTATATTCTTGTAAAATTTATATATATATATATATAAACAGATTTTATTTATTTATTTTTTAGAGAGAGGGAAAAGGAGGGAGAAAGGGGGAGAAATAGCAATCAGTTGCCTCTATCACACGCTCAACTGGGGACTGATACCACAGTCCAGAAATGTGCCCTGTTAGGGAATTGAACCAGAGACCTTTCACTCTGCAAGATGATGCTCAACTGAGTCACATTGGTCAGGGCAAACTTTTTATGTATTTGAAATAAGCAAACAAATACTAAAACTGAATACAAATAGAAACAATACTCACTGTGTATAAAGCTAATATCATTATACACAGAAAAAGAAATTAATTCAAGTAACTTTTCAACACATGGTTTTGATCATATATACTTAGAAGAATGTATTCCAAAGGACAAAAACGATTACAGAACACTCTTGTGCTCTTCTTCTTAGGTTTGCTCTTGCTAGTGATATCGATGTCATAATTCTCAAACTATTTTGTTTATGTAGTAGGACAAAGTTAAGTGAGTGAATAGATAGATTTGGGGAAAAAACAAGGATTTTCATTGTGGGAGAAGGGGACTACAAATATGAAACAGGAGAAGTTAAAGAAGAAACTTGAGATGATGGATTTGAATTGGGGATAGCAGCACTGCTAGATATTCAAGATAAAGATCTATTAAATAAAAGAAAAGGAAAGTAAAAATAACATGGGTTAAAAAATAAGCTAGATTTAGCACAAGGCTTTTTGTACACACAAATCTCATTAACCTTTAATGATTCCAAATTTTACAATGCTATAACCTGGTGCATATATGTTATCAGGTCTTGGACATATACATGGAAGGCATTGTCAGTATGGACATATTCACCCCTCACCTCTGGGAAATCCGTAGTTATCATTTCTGTGGAATTACATTAGTAAACATTAGGAAAAGAAAAGGCTGCCTGAGAGGATTTCATGCAACTTAGAAGAAAAATGCAGCAGGCAACACTTTGCATCAATATTAGACCTTCACTGACAGGGAAGGGACTAGACAAAGAACATGTATGAATGACCCACGGACATGGACAACAGTGTGGAATTGACTGTGGGAGTGGGGGGGTGGGATGGGTGGAGGATGGCAAAGGGGAAAAATTGGGACAACTGTAATAGAATAACAATAAAAATCATTTAATAAAAGAAGAAAGAGCAGGAGGACAGGAGGGGGAGAAGGAGGGGCTTCATTTTTTTCAGGTATTTATATTTTTTCACATATGAACAGAAACAATAAACTGATTTCAATATTATAAAAAATACTAGACCTTAATTACATATATTTAGTCATGCATGTAATTGATTTAATGATAGATAGTTCCTTAACAGACACCCAACACCTGATTATTACGTTGTTTCTGAGGTTACAACTTACTTTTTGAACTTGCTTAACAGTGTCTTTTCCAGGACTGAATCACAACAATGATGTCAAATATTGACATATCATATATTAAATAACTCTTCAAATTGTGTTCTAATTTAAAATAATTGATTTGTATCCATCTTGGACACAATAATGAGGAAATTCTTTCATGGTGAAATGATTGTATTTCTTAAAAGTGGGGAGGAAAAAAGAACAGGCGTGGAGGAAGGCTGAAGGAATTAAATGGGGTAACAGTGGCCCCATCTCCTCTCTAGAAGTATATGAGGATGGCACAGGGCCTTAGAGTCCTGGTGAGCTGTTATTTATTTAATTTTATGTAATACTTTGTTTCCTTCCTTGTTATCCTAGAGTCTTAAAAGCTTGGTAAATTTTCAGGTTTATTTTTTTCTTTTGTGTTGTTGGTTATTAGGGGTGGTCAGTGCTTAAAGCCAGCAAGGTGGTGGCAGGAATGTTCAAAGGGGAATCTCAAGATAAGAGCTGGGGCTCTCCTGTCAACAGGAGATTGCCTCCCTACTGTGAAGCTTGCTGTGATTGGCTGGTATGTTTTAAAAGAAAGGAGCAAGTCATCATTCAAGATATATGGGTGAATAGCCTTGGGTAGTTCATGTATATAGAGCTCAGGAAAGATGTTCATCTCGACTTGTAATATAATTTAAAAGCTGAACCATTAAAAATAAAAATTTAGTATTCTGTTGCTATAGAACCACAGTGTTCTTTAAAAAATATTCTGTCTTACCAGCAATAACGAATGACATGTTTTGTGAAATTAGATTCATGCCAGTCAATGTACCTTGTGATTTGAAGACAGCTTGACTGTAATTACTTTGACCTAACCATTTCTTCTCCCCTGCCAGACAGTATTTCATAATAAATGATTCCTACCCAAATCAGTATTGTAGAGAACATTATGTAAATTCATTGTTAGCTTCCTTAGACAACTTTTTCAAGGTCTTTAACAAGAATTAAATAGAAATGAAGTAAAATAAACATAACAAAAAGAGTTTCTTTAGAAGATATTTAAAAACCACAGGATTACATGCCCCCTCTACTCTCTTCCCAATGCTAAGGACAGGTGACCTTTCCTGTTGCTTGAGTTAATTTACTACAAACTTACTGTGCCCTGCTTACACTCTCCTTCCTCCTTCCCTTCTGTGACAATGTCCCTCCTCCTATCTGAAGCTCTTCCATCCACTCTGCTTGGCAAAGTTTCCTCTTTTCACCTTCCACCTCAACTTTGGCATACCATTATCTCTCTTACAAACCTTAAAGCATTCCTTTTGTGTACAGGCTTTCCCCATCATTTTAAAGCTGTCCAAATCCTTCTTATGTTAAAAGAACATGGATTTTGATGGGGGTTGCATTAAATCTGTATATTGCTTTAAATCTGTATATTGCCATTTTGAACTATCTCGATCCTTTCAATCCATGAACACAGAATATCTTTCTAATTTTTTTGTGTCTTCTTGAATTTCTTTCAACCATGTCTTGTAGTTTTCAGTGTATAGGTCCTTGACTTCTTTTGCTGAGTTTATTCCTAGGTATCTAATTCTTTCTGTTGCAACTGCAAATAGAAAGGATACAGATGATGTATTATAGAATTGTACACTTGAAATGTATATAATGTTATTAACCACTGTCACCCCAATAAACTTAATAAAAACAGTCTCCTCAAAACAATAGCCTTCTCTGAGTCCATATGCCCTCTCCAGCTACTGCCTTTCTCTTCACCCTTTCACATTCAAACTTCTTTTTGTTATTCACCTCCCATTACTTCTCCAGCCATAGCACTCTGTCTCAAGTTACCAACAGGGAGAAACCCCTTGCCAGAAAATATTTTGCCACACATTCAGTCCACATACCATAGCCCTTTTTTACTTTCCACTTGGCAACTCTCTTTCCAGTTTGATACTCTTGGAAGCACTTACTTTCCAGAACCCAACTCTACTCTAGTTTTTCCTTAAATCTCTGGTGATCTCTCCATTGCAAGCTCCTGTTTCTGAACCATCCCTGTAATGTTGGTGTTCCTTTCTTCGCCCCTTTCCCACACTACACAGTCTTCCCACTTTCACTACAGTCACACCCACACCTTCAACTATTGTCTCCATATCAAAGATCTCCTGATTCTATGTCTGACCTTGGTCTGTCTTCTGAGCTGTAGATGCATATGTGTAACTGCTTCAATCTCTGTATGTCCAGTCTGAACTTTTTGTCTTTTACTTGAAGCCTCTTCTTTTCTTTTCTTCCCCAGTTTGGTGACTCTGCTGTCCATTCCTCTGTCTACATCCAAGACATTCTCAAGTCTGGGAGATTCTAACTATTACAAGCATGACTCTTTTCACTTCTCTTTATCCCCACTACAAATACTATTATTTTGGCTCAACATTGTCTTTCACCTAGAATACTTCAAGCTTCCCAAGTGCTTTTCCTTTGTTACTGCCCTTTAGTCCATCTATTCCCTACACTGCCACCAGAGGGAGCATTCTACAACTTAAATAGGATCATGTAAGAAGATTAAAGCTGATGGTTTGCATTGCCTTGCAAATTAGTCCTATGGACTGATTACAAGGCCCTTCATGATATAGTCTCCATTAATTAGTCCAGGCTTCTCTCTACTGCTTTATTTTCCAGCCATACTAAAATTAATTCACTACCTTAAATAAAACATGTACACTCCCTTTTAAGCCTAGTAATAAATTGTCTCAATCAATTGAAAAAATACACTCACATTCTTCTTATGTAGCGAAATTTGTTTACATTTCCATATGGTAACATATATGATAAAGTAAAAATCTTATGCATATACTTTTAAAAACTAACTCTTCTTTGGAAGATACCTACATTCAGAATTCTAGGAACCAATGGTTTGATAACTTGTTAACGTTAAAATGAAATAGTTTGGTAAGGTCATTCTGACTTGAATATTGGAGGAATGATATTGCATTTATGCTGTCACTTCTCCATCCTGCCAGATATTGCTAATCAACCATGGCACTTTTTTTCTGAAGAGCCTAGACTCAGGATCACAAACCCATCGTAAGACTCCAGCAAGCCACTGCCAGTAGGAGTGGGTCCTAAGATGAAACCTCTTTGCCATTTGTGTGCCTGGGTATGGCTTTGGCACTGAGGACTTGAGGATAATGAGCCCAGGGAATTGAATTCTTACTTGAATTTGATTTCTGTCCCATGTCTTCCAATGAGGACACCCTTATTTGCTAAATGTAGTTTTTTCCCCTCAAATTTAGAGGAGTCTCAGTCCAGATATCTTTAAATGAGACATACATTCCCCCAAGTGGACTTGAAGACTTTGTAGGGGTACAGAGCTCAGACAGCTTTAGTCAACTCATTTTGTAGATGCTCCATTTCCATTGTGCCCCTTCCGAATGCTGATATGCCTCAGAGCCACTCCTGCTGTTTTTCTCTTTTCGTACCTCTCCTCTCACAGTCGACTGTCTCCTACCTTACAAAAGAAATAGACAACTCTCACCCATCTGAATATTATTTTGAAGCATTTCCTGGAGTATAAAAACTTACAGGCACTAAACATAGGGGTGTTTGAAAATGTAGAGCTCTTGAATAAGAGCCCCTAGATTTGGCAAAACAAGCAAACAAAATGCAATAGAGCAGTGCCTGACTTCATTCAGGCTATAGCCTCACGGGAGGGCTCAATGCCCACTTTGTCTCTGACTGTATAGTTAGAATTAGGATTGAAAATTAAAAATGTTGCTTTTGAGCACCCATTGACATTTTTAATAAAATTGAAAAGTGAAGTTGGACTTTTTATGGTAAAAAGAAGTTCTGACTTGACTAATTGATTTGACTATGAGGACTGGCTTTGCCAATGAGATTTTATACAGCAGATATGTTTCATGAGTTGAAGGGGCTAAATCTGCAATTCCAAGTATATTTTAAAATATATTTAAATATTACACATAATATTCAATATACTAGAAATTATTACATTTGATATAAAAATGTAGTTCAACTGAAAAATAAATAAGGAGTCATATAATTGTTCGAAACTGTGGTGTTGAGTTAACAATATTTTAGGTACATTGTGAAGTGAAACTTCAAATTTATAATCTATAATAATTAAATCATGAAATTATGCTTTGAATAATAGGTTCTGAGCATTTTTGGTAACCATAAAGACCCCTTCAGGTTAAGAAACCAAGGTGCAGAGAAGTCAATGACTAGTCAACAGCCATCTTCTAAGATAAGGGCATGTCCCATCTATTTCTCCTAATTTCTCAGAATACTGACCATTATAATCCTTATAAAAGGCTTATACAATTGACATTGGCATTGACAAAGTTTACAAGAAAACACAAATATACTCTAAAGTGCAAAGAAGCACACATGCATACAGCTTTACTGTGATATATTTAGCCTAATGACATAATATCTACAGTAAGTATTAATTATTTATTTAATTAACAGCAATTTTGTCATCTTCTTAATATTTAGAAGGGCTTTTAGAAGTTATTTTTATGATATGGATCTTTTTAAATGCCATCCAGGGAGCTATGGATTAATGTTTTTCAATAATTTTCTGCTTGACAAGTAAAGGCATTTCAAGCTGTTACAAATATCATTAATTTACTAATAAGCCATCACAATACCTTGTGGAAGAAAGAGTACCAGTCTCAGGAAATAGGAATCATGGATCCTAGTTCTAAATCTACCACTAATATGTTGTGTAATCATAGACCTCAGTGTGTGTGTGTGTGTGTGTGTATGTGTGTGTTTAATTGTCAGAATGTTAAATAGGTTTCACTCTGAGGGCTAGTTTTAATTGATTACAATTTCCTGAAGTTTTAAATAGAGAATGATTCCAAAAATACTACTGACATTTATAAGAAAGGGTGCTACGACTGGTTTAGAATTCCTACTATAAACATAGATGAGGTATGTTGTATATTTATCATCCCATATGATGAAAAGAATTATGTTGTCAGTTTTTGGTCTTCTGCTACATGTGTGTGTATGTGTGTTTCTTCCTTCTAAATAGAGGTTTGTTGAAGAAAATAAAAATCAAGAATAGTCGTAGTCCTTTAATTAGTGTTGGAGTGGTTGCCATATAAGAGTTTTTTAGAATAACTGACAAGATCACCTCACCATTCCCCTAGATTTACACTCTCAAGAGATCTACTGAAGAGAATTAGAAATGCTTTATAGGCATTTGAGGGAAGGTCAATGAGACTGCTATTTTGGGGACAATTCAGTTGTAGTTAGAGTCACCATTGCTCTTTGGAGAACAATTCCATTGCAGTTAGAGTCATAGTTTTCTATTGTTTTTCCATTCCTGCAGGTCTAAAAACAGGATTTACTTGGTTAAACCAGAGATTATTGTCTCTTAATGACAGACTCACTGTTATTAAATGCACATGCATCTAATGCATAATAACATTTTATACAATTTATGCTGGGTGACCGACATTTTACAAATCTCTTATCCAAATATGCACTTCCTAATATCAATGTACCTGGGGAGTGAAATTATTACTGATGAGATGTAGAGAATGAAATTATACTCCTGGATGTAGAATGTGTTGAAATAGCATTTAAAAAGCTCAAATAATATACTGGGCCCCTGGCCTAAGGAGCAATAAACTATAATCAGTAGGGAACTTATTTTCTGTTTTATCTTAGAATGTTGTTTATCACATTTCTGTGACTGTGTTCTGAATAATAATATTCCCATGAAGCATAATTTTTGTGTTTGTGGATTTTGAAGAGGATAATATCTGGGCTGAAAGGTTGGCAATGCCGAGAGCCATCTGAAAATAGTGCTGTTGCAAATGGATGGGTACTTTGTACACAGAATTTCAAGAATTTAAACTTAAAGAGAAGATAACAAAGGCAATCTTCAAATACACACATTCCAAAATGGAAGCAATAGACTTACATGATACGTTGCTTCCTTCTTCCTTTCTTTTTATGGGATGTGAAATATTATGGTGAATGGGAGGCTGAACTGGGACTGCGTAATGTATGGGGTTTGTAATTTATGAAGTCTCATCAATTGTGAGTCTTGGGGGCTCTATTTGAAATATTTTGCTTTGCAGACTTTTAGAAACCCATGTTAAAACAAGGAACCAAAACAATGGAGTAACAGTGGGCTAGGATTCTCTACCATGTGGTAGAGTACTGTTTTCTCTTCACTAACCAGTTTCTCTTTTCTCTGTAGTAATAGAATCCCTTTCCTGCCAGTAATAGCAGAACAGGTCATTACCCAGCTAGAGAACACAATTGAATTGAGTTGTGGCCATGTAAATATTGTAAGTTTAAGCCAATAGGATATGAGCAGAAATGTCTATGATTTCTAGGTCACCTCCTTAAAGAATACCTTGGGTTGTATTGGGTTGTCTCTTCCCCTTTGTCTGCTGCCTGGAAAATGATGACAACTGGAGCAAACCTGAAGGCCATGTGTCACCAATGGTTGAGTCACCATGCAGGCTCTAGACTGCCTTGTAGGAAAGTAATGAACTTTATTCTTGGTATAAGTCACTCTATTTGGGGATCTTTTGTTATAATAGCCAATTAATACAAGAAATGGTATCCAGAAGTGGGGTCCTACATAACAATAAATAAAACTATGCTTAGCAGTCCAGTAGTGGGTTGCAAGGCAACAAATGCTGCAGGTTCTAAGGCTGCTGATTGTAGACTGCTGAAAAATAGTTGGCAAAGTTTAGTCTATAATAACTTGTAGGAAGGACTGCATGCTTATTGAGTCTGTTGGTCTATGGTAACTACATACAAATGTTTGATGTTTATTGGCTTCTTCTTGCTGGTTTTTTACAAGAGATGAAAGCAGACAAGATTAGCCAGTTTTGGAAGCAGAGAAGAAAAGGAATATAGAACTGCTAAAGGAAAGTGTGAGGGTGATCAAGGATGTGGGCTGTGGAAGAATTCACAAGAGAAGAAAATGCAGAGAGCTAAGTTGTTGTTGTTGTTTTTTCCCAAGAGAGGAAATGGGTTAGGTGCAGACATATGTACTGGTCTTGAGGGGTAGGGGCTTTGAGCTGTTATTGGATTATAATTGGATTACAAAAGGGTGGGGCGGTTGCTGTTGTGTGGCCCCTGGGCTGTTGCAGCAGTGCAACACAGGAGCTTTCTGTGATTTTGCATAAGCTGCAGTTTGCTTCAGTGTTATCTTTTGCCTGTGGCTGTGTGTGTCGGGGTGGGGGGTGGAAGGGTGGCTGTTAGTCCTGTTTTACTCCTACTTTTCCAGTAGTGTTCCAGGTCTGGGGACACAAACTCACAAGAGTAAGATGGCAGTCATGATTAACAAGGGCATAGACCTGCTCAGCAAATGGTGCCACGATAGTAAATAGCACTGGCTTTCTTCTTCAGAAAGTTTCTCTGCCTATAACCTGCAGGTTAAACATGCAATTCATAGGACAGGAAATGCAGCAAACTTCTGAAGATAAAACTGTCAGTCAGAGCTTTTCTCACAAACGTGTTAAGGCACCACATCCAAGCCAGGGAGAAACTCAGTAGCAAGGATCTGATTAAGAACATTGCTTTCTTTCCCAAATTTATTGTTTTGAATAGCCTCAGGGTAGTAGTCATGAAGTTGAGGAAATACAGAGGTCAGTAAATACAGGGAGGAGAACTCTAGGAATGCTTATTGCACTCAGAACCGGGTGGAATCAAACACACAGAGCTTACTACATTTTGAGATTTTTTTGTTTGTTTGTTTTTGGCCAAAGAAACTACAAGCCTTTCCTACAAAAGCTTGTAATTTTCCCCCTGCCTCACCCTGAACCTGTACCAGCAGAAAGCTGGAGTATGTGTCAAGGACCCCTTCTTTGCTTATGGGGCTATTATGATGGTGAATGAGAGAAAACCATCCAGAGAGTAATGCCGTTAGCCACAGAGAATAATTGGCAAGGAGGTGCCAGTCAAGAGAATTGGTGAGGAGAACCACATTTCAATCAAGAGAACTCCTATACTTTCAAGACGAGGAGTCTTCATTAATCTCACCTAGCAGGATTCATCATTGTTGTGAACCATTCATTGCTGTGCATGTGCCATTTTTATCTTTTATGAATAGCAGATTTTATGGCAGCTCTCCTGTTTCTTCTCTACTGTTACAGAAACAGGGGTGTTCCAAAAAACCCCAGAGTTTGCAGCTGGGGGATGGGGAGAAGGAAGCAGCTTTTCAGAATGCCTCCACATGCCTGAGGCCGGTGGCTAGTGTCTTTTTTTATGCAAAATGGCTTTAATGCATCCAAAGCCTCAGGTAGATGGGAGGAGTCTTGAACCAGGGGATGGTATGGAGAAAGCACACAGAACCTGCGTAAGGTTCTGTGAATGGTCAGAACTGGTTACCGCACCCACTACATCAGAGGATGTAGTCAGGGATTTAAAAATAAGCGGCAGACATTTTAGGCGGGCTGACTGTGCGGATTTAACTAAGGTTAAGGCGGACTGTGCGAATTGGACTAAGGCTGAGGCTGACTGTGCAGATTACAAAAGGACTAACTATACAGTTTACAAGGAGGCTGAGAATCCATGAGGTTCTGGATTAAAAGCTGGTGGACCCCATAACACAGACGAGGTCTCCCCAATCAGGATTGAATGATTGGCAGCTACTGGTAAAACTGAACTGTGTTTGGAAAGTAGGGAAAGGGTTTCTCTGACTTTTCTAAAACTAGCCTGGTTTGGTGGGGGGGAGGCAAGGATATGTGTTTATGGGTGTTTTAAAGAACATAAGACTTAACAACAGAAATCCGCAAATAACTAAATCTATATAACTGTTAAATAAACTATTCTTTTTCTTTTCACTAAACTCTGGTATTGAGAGTTATAATTTTGGCGGCGGGCAATCGGGCCCCTAACTAAAGAGCCCGCGGGTTTGTTTTCAACTGGAGCAGCCCAGGGGTTCTGTAACACTACCACTGGTGTGTGTGTGTTTGTGTGAGTGTGTGTGTGTGTGTGTGTGTGAGAGAGAGAAAGAGAGGGAGAGAGAGAGAGAGAGAGAGAGAGAGAAACACTTGTGTATTATTAGTTTGTAGGTCACTGAAATGTAAGGAGCCTCACTGGGACTAGAGGGAAAGGACTTTGTATCGCTCAGAGACCCAGGGCTTTGAACTGGATAAAATGCAGGAGACTTAGGGAAGGTGTGAGTGTGTTTTATGTATGCAAAAATGACTGTGCATGAATACCTGGATGACCAGAGGGTTGGAATGTGACAGACCAATAACTTCCTCCTAGTATTCTTTCTCCTCTTATTTAAGTAGAAAATCTGCCCAGCTAAGGATGAGCAGAGGAATATGTTTGATTCCTGGGTTACCTCCTTCAAGATTAATTATTTCATCCACGACACTTCTTTTTCCTGATACTGACTGGGGAATGGTAAGAACTTGGACAACCCTGATCATCATATGTAGGGGATGGTAAAAGGAGTTCCACCTGGCCTAAATTGTTCACATTCAGACTGCTCTGTGAGAGAGTAAGAAACCTGATCTTATTCAGGCCACTATATTTTGGGGTTGTTTGAGGTCATTTGTTAGAAAATGCCTTTCTCCTCATGTTACTTAAGTAACTCTGGTGCGCTACAGGTAGTAATAACAGAATGTCTTAATGGGATGTTTCTACTAAGCTCTGAGAAAGTATGATAACGTTACCAGACTTCAATGGAGAACATCACTCTAGTGATGAGATTGCTTGTGTTTGTCTTCAACAGTGCTAGATAAACAATGACATGGTTTCTTCTTGTGAATCTGGTATTATTACCTCCATTACCTTTTTTTTTTTGGTGGGACTTTCACCATGTTTCCATGCTTTCTTTGCAAGGAAGCTGGGAATTCCACAGATCTAAATCCATGCAATCTTTAAAAAAACAATCCTTTTTCTTTTCACCAAACTCTGGTGTTGAGAGTTATGCTTCTGGTGGTAGGCAATTGGGCCCCTCATAACTGAACAGCCATGGGGTTCTGTAACAATATCATAATAATAACACTCAAATAAGATTATAGAAAGCAATTTTACCTATAATTTTACATTTGGAATGGATGGAAAATGTACAGTAGTACTATTCTTTAAATACATTACAGTTTATAATGGAACCTGACTTACTTGGAATACCTATAAGATGACTTATTGCCACATCGATATTGGGAAAGAGAAAGAGAGAGACTCAAGAGTCTCATTATTTTAATTTAGCCAAAATCATGGGGATCTACTTCAAAGTATGATTTTAGTGAGGAAAGGATCTGTCATAGTTATTATTAACTGGTTAATCTGAGGTCTATGAGATGTATTACATCAAAATATATCACACATATAAGGAAACTTGTTTGGGTAAGTATGATGTATGGTGGGGGACATACACATTCTAATACCCACAAAAGCATTAACGTTCCCAAGGTTATACTGTAGTAGGCAGTCTTCATATATGCACTAACAAGTGAATTCATAATATTTGTAGGAATTAACCCAGAAAAGTATTGTAAAATTGGCACTCTAAGGTATTTTGAGATAAGCCAATAGTTATACATGCCCATGCAGGAGATACAACAGAAGTGGAACTTGAGAGAGATCAAGATTAAGATAGTTTTCTTGTTACTGAGAAACTTTTCCAATCTGAATAACTGATTTCCAAGAACTTGGGCTCTTATAATTCAAATTAATAAGGTGGCTTTGAATATTGGTTATGAGGCTATGCCATATGAAATATTACCATGATCTGCTTTTTTTAATTCAGAAATCAATGATGTCAGACCCACTGCTCATAGAGGGTGCTCATTGAATTGCTGTTGGCGGTAACTGCATTGGCTGTGATGCTCTGTCCAGCTCCCCCGCTATTCCTCTCATCGTGAGGGGTGCGTGTTACATGACAGTGAATGGGTGCTAAAGAGAAACTGACTGGATTTAGTGTTAGGTTTGAACTTTTAGTATTCATTTATAAACTCAGGACCTAACCCCCTGGGTTATCATGTCAGTTCAGACAGTAAGTATTTATTATGTATTTGAACCTGGTACATATTAATTTTCTGTAATAAAAACATAGTTAATCTGGGAAATCAGACATAATAGGAAAATATCACTTTGTTAATAGCTCTGCCCTGACAACTTTCAAAACACTATAAAGGCACAAAAGTAAACCTCTACTTTAAGTATTTTCCTGTGGTAGGTTGCATATGTATTATTTATTTTAATGCTCTGAAATTTGAAAAGGTCATTTCAATAATCAGTAGAAAAGCCTCTCCAGTTCTTTATATTCAAGGTCACTGACATTTAAATGTTCTCAGTATTCTTGTAAAAAGAGAATAAAAACTTCTTTTTCCTCTTTCAATTTGTCTTTCCATTTCCTCAACTTTTGGTGAACCAATTGCCCTGTATCTGAGGCCTGCTGATACAGTGTTATGTACAGATTTCAAGGGGCAGAGTTGGAAGTTTTGCACAATGATTATGCCACATCATTAAATATAACTCAGACGCAAATAAAGGGTTTTGTTTTTACATGAAAGTTTTATTATTTTTTATTTGTAACAGATAATAATCTGAATAAAACTTCTAGGCTTATAGTTCTACAGGCTGACATTTTGATCACTAAACTGTGACATTTCAAGCTTTCTTTCTGCCCAGTGTGTCAGGCTAACCCAGAAAGAATGCCAGAGATGTTGAACTCATTGTTTTTTCTCCCTCAACACATTCGATGTCATGAATTGCCGTGGCTTTGGTAGTGAGTTTATTTCCTATCCCTGTAACTATGACAATGAATGTTAGAGAAGTGTGATGAAGCAGTAGGGTATTTTGGCCAATGCTATACTTAGGTTAATACTTGTAGGGTCATAGAATTTAAAAATGCAGAAGACCTCAAAGATTATTTTATTAAGTAGTTTGATTATTTTAAAATATGGAATGCTTCACAGGATTGTGTGTCTTTCTTGTGCAGAGGCCAGGCTAATCATTTTATCATCCCAATTTTAGTATGTGTGCTGCCGAAGTGAGCACCCTACAGATTATTACATCTTTCTCCTTTTAGAATGGGTTAAACTGAGTGTGTGTCACAGCCTCCTAGTCCCAGTGGCTAAAAAAAGATTGAAACAGGGAATAGGTCAAACTCTGGTCGTGTTACCTAAAACATTCAGGCCCTATTCTCTCTCCTGGCATCTGGTTTATCATTTCCATGTGGCCTTCTCCTCCATTTCTTTATCGATGCAGCCTTGTCTTTAGTCCATCAGTAATGAGAAGCTCTGCAAACAGAGCATTTCCCTTAAGCCTTTCATATGCCTAATGTCCACACAACCAAAGGCTGAAGGCCTCATTCCATCTATCTCTTCTTCTTTAGCAATGTATTAACAATGGAGAAGAAACAGGAAGGGAAGGAAATGTCTTGCAATGACAACTTTCTTTTTTTCTTTTTTTAAAGTGTATTTTATTGATTATACTGTTAAAGTTGTTCCAATTTTTTCCCTTTGCCCCCTCTGCTTGGTACCCCCCTTTCCTCCAGCAATCCACCCCCAGTTCATGTCCATGGGTCATACATATAAGTTCTTTGGCTTCACCCTTTCCTATACCATTTTTAACTTGCCCCTGTCTATTTTCTTTCTACCGATTATGCTTCTTGATCCCTTCACTGTTTCTCTCTTTCTCCCCCTTCCCCCTCCCAGCTTATAATCCTCCAAATGATCCCCATACCTATCATTCTGTTTCTATTCTGGTTGTTTGCTTAGTTTGTTCTTGTTTTTTTTTTTTTTTTTTTTTAAATTTTATTTTTTAGATTCAGTTGTTGGCAGTTGTGAGTTTGTTGTCATTTTAATGTTCATAGGTTTGATCTGCTCCTTTTTCTTAAATAAGCCCCTTTAACATTTCATATAACAATGGCTTGATGATGATGAGCTCCTTTAGATTTATGTTGCAGCTGATTGGCCTGGGCAGATTCCTCCCATTGATGTGCCAACAACCACCAAGGCTAAACTACAAGAGGAAGGTATATTTGACCCACACAAAGGGTGCACTTTAAGTGCCCAGTTTTGGTAATAAGGGAGGCTGTGCCTCTGGACCTTACAGGACACCTACTACATTAGGTCACACTTCCAAGATACTAAGTCAAAGCAGCTCTACCTAATACACAGAAACAAACAGAAGGAGGCTGACAAATTGAGGAAGCAAATAAATATGGCCCAAATGAAAGAACAGAACAAAAGCCCAGAAAGAGAACTAAATGCAATGGAGATAGACAACCTATCAGATGTAGAGTTCAAAACAATGATGATTTTCTATCTCAAGGGGATGTACCATTTCTCCTTCCTGTCTGAGTAAAACCTCTCCAAACTCCAGCTCAGTGAGCACTCCAGCTCTTGTTCCTCCACTATGGAAACTGACCTGGAATAGGTCGCTACTCACTCCTTGATTGCCAAATTCAATGGACACTTTTCTAGGCTTTTGCTGACTTTTCTGTATATTAACATATTTTGAAACTTCTTCCTTGAAATTGTTCCTCCTTTGACTTCTGTAATATGACTGACTTTCTCCTCATTCTTTTATTCTTTCAATATTTATGTTCTTGCTCCATGTGCACCCCTCCCAAGACTGAATCCTTAATTGGAAGGCAGGATAAAGTAATGCCTAAGGGCTTGGACTCTGAAGCCAGATCACCTGGGCTTGAACCCTGTCTATCCCACCAGGATCAATTACTTAGTTTCTTGGTGCCTTGGTTTTGTCATATTAAAAAATGGGGATATTACTAGTCCTATTTCATAACATTGTCAAAATAAATTATTTAATATACATAAAGTGCCAAGAATAGTGCCTGGCAAAATAGTAAACATTTTGTAAGTCTTAATTGAGAGAGACAGAGAGTGGGAAATTTGGTTAAAGATGTCCAAAAGTTTATGGTGCCTTGCTGGAACTCCTGAACAAGGTTTCAAGATCCATGCTTAAGAGACATGGGAAGGAAAACACACATACACATTTATTTTCCTTTCAAATTTCAAAGTTATGTTATTGAGTCTGGCTACTTTTTGATAATTTCACCCATCATAATGTTTGGGATCAAATAAACCACAGGGTCCCCACCACTGTGTTCACTGTGTATCAACCTTGTCCTGGCTGCCTGCTCATATTCCCGCATCGAATGTCAAGACAGTCTTCTCTGCCCTCCCCAGATTTGGAAATTTCAGCTCACTATACAAAGTCTAACCTTAAATAAAAGTGATGGGGTAAAAATTATTAACATGGAGTCTATAACTTTCTCCCATCCCTATAGAAATAAAGAGGACAGGGAAGATGTTTGTCACAATTATCACAAGAAAAAACACTGGGAGCAGAAGAAGACAAGTGATACTTCCCAGAGGTCTTGGTGCAGGAGGCTGTTGATGTTGTTATTTGGTCAAGGTGGTATGGCGAGATAGGGGAGTTGTGTTCCCAGATGCTTGGACCGCCAACTTTGTGGTGAAAGAGAGAGGTGACATACTTATGGGCTATTTCTAGAGAAATATTTTCCAGGACTGCGGTAGTATGTGTTAAGTGTTAGGAGTTGAATAAACAGAAGAAATTTTAAAAGTTTTGCTGTGAGCACAGTGTTCAATAAATGCAAGTAAAGACTTGAGATATTTTTGAAATAAGATTTCTCTGTTGCACTATATTACCTTGCACCACTGAAACTGAACCATAGGTACCTTAGAGATGTTACATAAGCCAGTATATTCTCAAAGCATGGAACAATCTTTTGTTCACCACCAAAACATACTCCTCTGTGTGCTCCAGATCTCATTTCTGCTTTGCAGTTGAGTTGTTCATAATTCTCCCACCCTGGCCCTTCAGCTATTGTTGAAGACACTCTATAGCTTCATGGTATAATTCTTCCTGCTGAGAGTAAATCATCATTCATTTATCAGTATGAGTTTTTAAAATTCACTTTGAAGTTATAAACTTCTTATGGACAAGGAAAATGTTTAGTATACTCTTTGTCTCTGCAAATTTTCTATAATTTATTTTTGTATTTTTCTTAGTGATTTTAGGGCATGTTTCACATATATTATCTAAGCAAATTCCTAACAAACTTCTGTGCAATAAAGAGGGAAGATATTTATCACATTTTAGGTGGACAGACTAAGTCTAATGATAGGAAGTGAACTATCCAAAGCCATGTGGCTGATAAGTGACAGCAACATCTATTTTTGAGCCTAGTGACTGGCTTTACCCAGCTATATCATGAGAGGTTGGATCAGACATCTGTGTCCTTCTTTATTTCATAATATGAGGACCAAAAAGAAAAAGAAAAGAAAAGAAAATGCTCAATGAGTTACATTTCTGTGAATGAAAAGTGTCTGAATATTATTTAGAATTTCTGAAAACAAACCGATTTCAACCTTTTCATTATGCTTTCTTCCACCTTATATTACACTGAAGATGAATAAACTTCTCAGTACATGATAGAGGAACACTAATCATATAAAACTTGTGGGAAAGTTTAATATCTTAGGTTTCTAAAGAGATAGCCAAGTTATTGAGATCTGAGGAAATGTTAATGGTGAGAATTAGATGCTGACACTGAATTACAAAGATTGTGATTCTAAGGGGAATTTAAAAGAAAATTTACATAGTTTCAACACAATCTGTAGTGTTATAGTAAACCAGCTTTCCAGAAAGGCTGTTACAGTTTGATGATCTGTTGGACTTAATTGAACACCTCTTGTGCTTAGCCTCAGCATCATAGTGTCATGAATGACTGGGCTAATTAATGATTTAAGTAAATTGGCCACATCAGTAATAATTAGAATCACATGACTCAGTGAGGACCTAACTTCTCCTATTACTGAATGAGTCACCTAGCACTTAGGCCTGCCACTATGATTTAAATTAATTTCAGCAAATGGTACTTATTGCCTTTAAAGTTTTTTTTAAAGGCAGTGCCAGGACTTACTAGAATAAATGATACAAATTTCTGTATTCTAGCTTCTCATTATTTGGTGTAGAAACAGGACTCATGCAAAATTCAGTAAAATAGAAGGTCCTGAGTGTTGAATTAAAATAGCAAAATGAATCCATACCATGTGTTTATGCAGTTTAATCTATTGTCTGCACATTCAATTACTTGTTTTAGTTTCCTTTTTTCATTGATATACGCCACTGTATTAGCTTCAGGGATACAACATAATGATTCGATATTATAAATATTGTGAAATGATCATGAAATAAGTCTAACATCTGTCACCATACATAGGTACAAAATTTTTTTCTTGTGATGAGAACTTTTAAGATTTAGTATACTCTTAGCAACCTTCATATTCAATGATTAGAACAAGGCTCTATAACGTTCCACTGAAATTTGAGAGCTCTCCCTGGTTTGGAGGACTCCAGGGTGTATACATAACTCTGCTTTCAGAGTAGGGGGAGAGAGAAGCGAACACACATGCTGGGAAGGGCAATAGTGGGTTCTGTGCAGCTCTAGAGGGAACCCAGTGGAAGGAGTGGCCAGCTACTTCTGGGCATGAGGGGGGAAGTAAGGAGGAAAAGTAAGACTTTGGAGAGAAGTGAGCTATGATGGTGAAAGAGGAGCTCACCAGTGGGCAAGAAATAGAAAGACATTCTGGGTGGAAGGAACGGCTGTACCTTTCATGTTATACTCACTTGAAATGAGTGCTTAAAGGTTAATCAACATCAATTTATGTTAGAGTTTACTCAGAAAACATAGTCTTGATTTGATTTTTCAATATTTTATAATCACAGAACCAAAATTATTTCATTCTCACTCCAGTGTAAAAATGGAGTTATTTAGGCATTGGAAATGAACCTGAAAATAAGAAATGAAATAATGTTTAGGATAACATCTAGATACACACAACTTTGGACACCACTATTGCTTTCTAAATTTCTGATTGCTTTATAAGTACTGAAGTTTTTTATAACTATGAGGTTTGAGGTATGATGTTAAGTCAGAGAACTGAATTTTAGTAATCTTTGAAAGTCTTATTTCAGAGTCAAAACTTTGAAACTCTCCTCTTCTTTTCTTCTTATTGCAATCTTTTACACATTGTAGTCTTTTCTGGAAATATTTGTCATGTGGCACAGTAAAATCACTGTCCTTGTTCTTATTCTCTCCTGAAAAGATAGTCCTTTCAAAAAGGGAAAACTAAGATGTGATAAACTATTTGTAACCTGAAAATGTGGTTGTGATAGACCTTTTAAAGCAGAATATTGGATAAGAGGTTGGCAATGTAAGCCATAACAAGGGAAAAGACACAGAAGTGATAGTATAAATTATAATGCTTATTAGTTGTTTTTAAAAATGTTCACCATTACCTTCATTTTTTTAGAGAGAGAAAAAATTGCAATGTATTATTATGTGTTTTTTCTTATTATTTCTAAGATTATTAATAATAATAGCATTTACTGAGTGCTTGCTCTGTGTCACCCTAAACAAATTTCTGAGGTACTATTTTTATACTCATTTTACAATTGAGGAAATTGAGGCCCAAAGATGTTAAGTGACATGCCTAAGATCACAAATTCAGCACGTGAAAGAATTGAATCTGAACCCCTCTTGTCCAGGGTTGCAAGCTAATGGAGGCTCTGCCATATTGAAGCTGCCCCACCTGGAACATGTAGATGCCTCAGTTTATGCACAAGGGGAGGAAAGCCAGAGGATCACAGGCTAGCTCTTTAGTGCTCCCTCCTGGGAAGAAAAAAAAGCCACTTTTCCTTCTAGTGTATTGTCCAGAGCTAGTTATGTGGCCCCTCCTGAGTGCAAGAGAGTTGGAAATGTGGGTGAGCAAAGAATACTTGATAAGTAGCAAATGTCACTGCCACAGCTATTCTCACTACAAACTTTGAAAGTTTTAAGTAACAGAAGACCATTGAATAACATGAATTTCAAACATTAAGTCAGGAGAGAATCTACCTGTATTAGGTATTCACAATTTCCAGGCAACTTCGATCCGCTCAACCTCTTTACCTCACCTGCTCTCCTTGGTGTGGTGTTCCTTTCTCTGGGTGGGTATGCAAGACTGTGAGTTATACTTACTTCTTAATTCAGTTTTCGGGCACTTTCTGGATGCTTTTGGGTATGTGGAATCTTAGAATGACTGAAATGCTCACTCAGCTTTACCTGCTTCAGTGGTTATCTTCTGATTGAAACTTGATCTTGCTTGGAAAAGACCAGCTGTCATGATAAAGTGCTTATTATTTTGCTGAAAAACTAAAAATATACAACAAATCTATTTTCAAAACTGGCAGAAAAGAAAAAATGCAACTTATTTCATTTTTTCCCAATTGCATTCTCCCCATCCCTCCATTATGTTCTATGACTATTGGTTCTTTCCAGGGTGCTTTTAGCCACCCATGGATCCAACCATCCATCCACCCACCCATCCACTCATCCATCCATCCACCCATCCATCCACCCATCCATCGACCCACCCATCCATCCACCCAGTCATCCATCCATTAATCCACCCACCCATCCATCCATCCATCCAAAACATATTTATTAATTTCTTACTGGGTATCGTTCTGTCAAATGAGACTTCTTTGTGTTATTTTTTTGACCCTCCTTAATTTCATTAAAGACTTTTCTGGAAAAGAGCATCTGGTGTTGTTTCAGCTCAGGCCACTTCCTCAGGGAACAAATAGCTTGCTCTGCAGTTCACACCAGTGTGCTTAGCCCATGGGGTTTGCCTCAGGAACTTGCCATGGTCAATACTCAACAGACATTTAGTCCCTAGAAATTCAGAGAGAAGAAAATGTCAAAGAATCCGTAGTATTCTTTTTTCCCCCCAATATTTTATTTATTTATTTTTAGAGAGAGGGGAATGGAAGGAGAAAGAGAGAGATGGAAACATTGATGTGTGAAAGAAACATCGATTGGTTGGCTCTTGGATGTCCCAACTGGGGAGCAGGCTGCAACCTAGGTGTGTGCCCTGACCAGGGAATAGTACCAGTGACCTTTTGCTTTGGGAAAAAATGCCCAACCAACTGAGCCACATCAATCAAGGCACCTAGTATTCTTTTGAGGTAGCAAGCACAAGGCAGAATCCTTGATTTAAAATCTCATTGTTATGCAACCAGAGTGGGACAAGTAAAAACACAATCCATGAAACTCACCTCCTAAGACATTAGAGGTACAAAGGAGGTTAGACTAGACACTTAACACTGGAAACATTTTTCTGTGAAAGTTACACACAGCTAGAATAAATGCTATATACATGTATACATACTGATGGCTTCAGTTATGGGTTTGTTAACACTGGTGCTCTTGTCAAGCTAAAATGAGCATTCTAATTAGATCAACCTTGGGCACAACTGTGACTTTTGGTTCTTAGTTTTGTTTTTGCTGGCCTCTCCAGAATCAAAATGGTATAACAGGATTTTACACAGGTCTAAAGGCAGGGATTATTGGTGCTTAACCAAACTTGTCTGGGAAGAAGGATGGAAAGAGGGAGAACTCATGCCTAAGACAGCTTTTGTGCTTTAAGATCTACGGGAAAAATCCACTTTCCAAAGATACCACTCTGCCCCTCCTTACACTGCTAATAATAGTATGCCATATTCACTTAGTCATAGCAACCAAAAATTCCACTAATTAGAGATTCACTTATGTTAACAAAAATCTTTTTAAAGATGCAATTACCTCAGAATGAAAATTGTTAACTCACAGGTTTATGCAAATTTTCTTAATAAGATTGCTTTTCTCCTTAACAGCTAGCTGAGATTAGTGTCTTTGAAAGAAATGGAAGGAGAATTTGGAATTTGGTGGTGTTAGGGGTGGATGTGGGTAGAGGGTTGAGACAGGAGGGAAAAAGGTAATTAAAAACATGTCTTTCCAGTTATGAAAACCCTTCATGCAGTTCAATGGAGTCGTTAAGAGTGCAGGTTCTAGAGCTAGACCACTCTCTCCAGCTTTATGACTGGGTAAATTGCTTCACTCCCAGTTACCTCAGTAGTGGAAGGATAATACTAATGCTTGCATCTGAGGGTTTTGCCATTGTTGTTGCTAGATTATATGAATTAATGCAAGTAAAGAGTTTCATATACAGGAAACAGTAAGTATTAGCTATTTTGACTAATTTAGAAAATACAATAGAAAGTGAGCCCAAAGTTCATAGCATATCTCCAGACCATCATACCTTAACATAGGCATTGTCAACATTATAGTCTATTTCTATTCAGTATATTTATATGCCACATACAGGTATTAATATAAATTAGATTTGCATTGCAGTTATGTTTTCAGCATTCTAATTTTTTTTTTTTTCAGGTAATACTAGCTTATGGGAACTTTGGTGAGGGCTTTATGGAGGAAGTGGCCAGTAAATATATGTGAGTTTCCAGTCAAATATGAAAGAAGTTTCCAGTCTAGAGCTACAGTTTAAACAAAATTATAAAGCAGAAAACCCAGGAAGAAGTGAGGACACCAATGTGGATCTGGAGAGCTCATGAGGCTGAAGGAGAGCTTGGGTCCAATTACAGAAGAAGAGTGCTTACTCTTTAGAAACTGAAAGAAGGTTTGGGTAAAGGAAGCTTTAGGGAAACCAATAGCAGTGAACTGTAATAATCCAAGGCGGAAGGAGTGAAAGGCTGAAATTGGGCCTGACCTATTTCCATTGAGATAAATAGAGAACTATAGATATGAGAGGCAGTGTGTGAAAGACCTGACAAAATATACTAACTGATTAAATAAAGGGCTGTTGGAAGAAAAGGAAAGAGATAAAGATGATTGAGAATTTTAGGAAATATGACTGGGAGGATGTTGTACTATTCAGACCTTTGAGAGAAAACTTTTAGAAGATCAATGAAGAGCAGTAAATAGAAACTGGATTGCAAGATTAACAGCACATGACTAAGGAGTTCAGAAAGTGAGTATAGACAACTCTTTTTAAGGGCTTGATGTCAAAGAAGATATAATGTGGAATGGTAATGTAAAAAAGGAATAAAATGAAGGCAAGTCTTTGTTTTGTTTGCTTTTGGTTTATTTATTTATTTATTTTCTTCGGGATAAGAGAGAGTTTGGTCCAATGGGAAGCAAACGCATAAAGATGAAGAGAAAGGGAAGATAGGAGTGTGGCAAGGAATGGAACACCAGATGGAAAAGTCCACCTTAGAAAGAAAGGGATTTCCACATTTCCATCCTCTTTTGAGAAGGAAAGATGAAGAGAAGATGGGGGTGGGGGTTGAAGAGATATTTCCATGGAAGGAACTGAAGGAGGTCAGGTAGGTCATTTGCTAAGGGTAGAAGACAATGTGGGACTTGAGATTTTCATAGAATGCAAAAAATTTTGAATAACCATGGGGAAAAGATGGGCTAAGTTTCAGAATTTTTTTTAAAAAGGAGAAAATAATGTAAAGCTTTGAGGCTTATTTATTTAATCCTCACCTGAGGACATTTTTTCATTGCTTTTAAAGAGAGAGGGAGAGGGAGAGAAACAGCAATGTGAGAAATATTGATCAATTGCCTTCTCGTACATGTCCTGACTGGGGAATCAAACCTGCAACCTAGGTGAGTGCCTTCACCAGGAATCAAACTCATGAACTTACAGTCTATGGGACAATGCTCTAAGCAATTAAGCCACACTGGCCAGGCAAACTTATTTTATTTAATTAAAGGAGCACATGTGCCAAAACCAGACTTAGAATTAGATCAATGTGTTATACAGATGCTTTAGTTACATAAACCTAATAGTTGTTGTAAATATATTTCACTGCAGCACAAGGGAAATTGTAAATCTTCACTAAAGTTATGTTAATTTACTTCACCTTAAAATTCTTACTTGGATGGGGTGTATAGAAAGAATAGTCACTTCTATGTCTATCTTAGGAAGCAACTATAAAGAGTCCTTCCATTTGTCTAGTGCTTTTCAGTTTACAAAATATGTTCACTCAAATTATCTCACATGCTAAAAGGACCAGAAGGGATGAAATTCTTGAATGTAAATCATATTGCAAAAATATTTCCAAAGAAGGGGAAGAGTTTCTCCATGCTGAACAACTGCCATTTCCAGAAATGATGTGTAGAAAAGAAAATTAATACTCAAGGAAGCTCAGAGTTCCTCTAAGGCTTTACTAAAGAAGTCTTCTGCAGGTGAGGCACTTTGTTCTTGGGGTTTGATTATTTGCCAGTAGATATAATTTCCTCCTCCTTAAATTTATGTGGCTCTCCAAAAGTCTCTGAGTTTCTTGAAATTTCATTTGGGGCTTTTAGACAGCACGCACAGCAATAATTATTTCTTAAACATCTTTGCTCTATTTTCTAGGAAGAGTGACGAGTTTTTGTAGATCAGGCCAAATTTCTGTGTAAGCATTTTGTTTGACATTTTGGATACGTCCTTAGGAAAAATTGAAATCATTAATCACTCTTAAGGCCTTAATATAATTATCAAAAACTGAGTCAATATCACTGTGGAGGGCTCTTTAAGGCCTTTTACACTACTTCTACACTCTCACAGTTAAAGCTTGAGAATGTGGCTTGTTGGATTTTTCCATATGTATGAATGTTTATAATAATCATTTTCTGCTTTATACTTTTTAGTTCTATACAGTAGTCCCTCTATATCACGGTTCACTTATCGTGGCATCACTGTATTGCAGGATTTAAAAAAATATTATATTTAATTATTTATCGCGGATTTTTTGCCATATCGTGGAATTTTGTGGTACTGTAAACATATGTTGTTAAAGTTATGTAGGTTTAAGAGTGTAGAATATGTTTAAGAACATAAATAGTGTTTATAAAAGTGTGGAAAAGGTTAATAAGGGAGTGGGAACGGTTAATAAAGGACTGGGAATTGTTTATAAAGTGTGTGGGAAGGGTTTATAAAGTCTTAAAATATATATAAATACTAAAATAAATGTAAGGTTCCTAGTTTGCGGATTTTCACCTATCACAGGGGTGGGGGGTCTAGAACGTAATACCCACGATAAGTGAGGGAATACTGTACACTTCATTTGCTTCTCACATATTACTATGAACTATGTGGGACAATGCAATTTTGTTTTTTCTACAAGTAAATTAAATTAACCTGTAGTGAGATGATTCATCCAGGTTCTCACTGGTAGTGTGTGTGGAAGGCAAGATTTGAATCCACATTTTCTGACATCTCTCTTAACCCTTTAATCTGATATTTTGAAGCTATTTACCATGGAACTTGATTAAAGAGTAATAATGGAAACTAATTTTATTATAGTGGATGGAATCATATACAATTTCCATTTGTTTTGTGTCCAAAATGCTTGACCATTGGCAATATCATGTGGTTCTACCCAATATAGGTAGCAAAGTCCTATGTGGAGTAAGTGTAGACGTTGGAGTCAGAAGAACCTAGGCCAGAAGCTCAGTTCTGCCCCAGGTAAGAATTATTAACTCTATAATATTATTAACCTCCTTAAGCCATCGTTTCCTCATCTTTAGAAAAAGGTTGACAGTACTACGTACTTTAGAGGTTTTTACAAAGATAACATAGTACAATATTTGCAATAAACCTGTTTTGGTACATTGTACATTTTGGTGTAAATAGATCACAAAAAATATTATTGTCAATAAGAGCTAATAAATGCCACTTTGAAAAATAAAATGAGCATTTTAACTGTTTACAGTTTTTAGCATTGTGCTTTGAGACAAGAAATAATTTGTTATTCCTCTTTTTTGGTACTGTTGTGCTTTTAATTCATAGATTACTTAGATGTGTGTGAAAAGAGAGGGCGTTATCAATCATTTTACTTTTTTCATTTTATATTCATGTATTTTCTCATTTTCTATGAAAAGCAAACCGTGTTTTTATAGTGGATATGAAGTTATAAAATAAAAATTAGTTTAGGCACAAAATAATAAATTATCAAGAATGTGAAAAAGATGTTCCACAACAAGTCCAAGGGAAAAAAGAAGAATGTGAAAAAGAAATATCTTCCTAAAAAATTAATAGACTTTAGGTGAACAGACATGTTTGATGTTTAAAACAAAAATTCATATACCTCTTCCTTCTACTCACTTGCACTCCTTTACTCTATATACATTTATTCATTCATTTAACAAATAGTATCTAAGTGCCCACTATGTTTCATGAACTATGAGAAGAGAGAAAGATGGAATTCTTAATTTATAACTTATGATAGATGACTTATCTTTTCATCAGAATTTGGAAATACCAAGATTTCACTGTCTTGTGAAGCCAGATGCATATAATTATAACAGGGAATGAATAAATCATACTTATATGAAGTTACTCATATTAATCTTAGTAAATTTTAAACCAGCTTGTTACTCTAACCTGATTTTTCTCAAAACTAAAGTTTACATGTTAAAAGTTTTTTTTCTACATATACTTCACTAGAGTCAATAGGTTCAGTCCCTGTGTAAGCCTAAGAAACAGTCTGACCTCAGAGTCCCACAAGGGAGACCAGCAAGGGCACTACCTGAATGTCCACACCCCTCCCATGATCTCTTTGTTCTGATTTCCCTCTCCTACCTCCTTATAAAAACCTCTGCCTGCACTATGTATTCTGTAAAAAACTAAGGTATTTAATCAACCCTGTGCTTCACTTCTATTGCAGTTGTGAGATATGCTGGTGCTGGCCATAAACCACAGGTGTTTGAGGAAGGGAAGGATGCTAATGCCGATAGAAATATATGCCAGAACAAAGGGAGTGAGCCAGGGAAGAATCTGCCCCCCTGCCCTTATACTCCCAAGAGAAATTGCATGTCAGTGCTCCTCCTAGGAATTTTCCCCTTCCTGAATTCCCATGAACTTCCTATAAGAATCACTGGGCTGACCAAGGATATTAAGATGGGTTTTTGAGGACAGGAATCCGCCTATCTTCTGGAGATGCTGGCAGTCAAATAAACTTCTTTTCTTCTCGCCAGTACCTATATCATCAGTTTGGTTTTCATGATGGCAGGCTGCTGAACCTGTGTTTGGTTACATACTCTATATGTATATGTGAGATCATCAAGACACATCAGGGTATAGAAAGTCAGCATCAGGAAAATAATAGAGTGTGCTTATCATACATACAATGGCAACTGGTAGGCTAGTTTATAGTGATAAGTAGTATATTTACCACTGAAAATCTTTAAAAAGATGCTATGAATAGGTATTCACTGTCATTAAAAGCTATATGCTAAGAGCCTCTTTAACAAATGGTGCTGGGAGAACTGGACAGGGACGTGCAAAAAAATGAAACTAGACCACCAACTTACACCACACACGAGAATAAACTCAAGATGGATTAAAGACTTAAATGTAAGCCGTGATACCATAAAAGTCCTAGAGGAAAACATAGGCAGGAAAATTTCAGATATCACACGTAACAATATCTTCACGGATACATCTCCTAAGGCAAGAGAAATAAAGGAAAAAATAAACAAATGGGACTACATCAAACTAAAAAGTTTCTGCTCATCAAAAGAAAACATCAGCAAGATGAAAAGGAAACCAACCATATGGGAAAACATATTTGCCAATGATATCACAGACAGGGGACTGATCTCCAAAATATATAAAGAGCTTATACAACTCAACATCAAGAAAACAAACAACCCAATTAAAAAATGGGCAAAGGACCTGAACAAACACTTCTCTGAAGAGGACATACAGAAGGTCCATAGGCACATGAAAAAATGCTCAACATCATTGGCCATCAGAGAGATGCAAGTAAAAACCACAATGAGATACCACCTTACGCCTGTCAGAATGGCCATCATCAACAAATCAACAAACAACAAGTGCTGGCGAGGATGTGGAGAAACGGGAACCCTACTGCACTGTTGGTGGGAATGCAGACTGGTGCAGCCACTATGGAGAACAGTATGGAATTACCTCAAAAAACTAAAAATGGAACTGCCATTTGAACCAGTGATTCCACTGCTAGGATTATACCCGAAAAATCCTAAAACCCTAATTCAAAAAAACTTATGCACTCCTATGTTCATAGCAGCCCTGTTTACAATAGCTAAGTGCTGGAAACAGCCTAAGTGCCCATCTGTAGATGAGTGGGTCAAAAAACTGTGGTACATCTACACAATGGAATACTATGTAGAAGAAAGAAAGAAGGAACTCCTGCCATTTGCGACAACATGGATGGAACTAGAGAGAATTATGCTTAGTGAAATAAGCCAGGCAAAGAAAGCAAAATACCATATGATATCACCCAATACAGGAAACTGAAGAGCAACACAAACAAACGAACTAAATAGGCAAAGACTAGAATAGTAGTCAGTAGGGGGGAGGGGGGAGGGAGAGAAGGAGGATAAGTAAGGGAAGGGTCTAGTCAAGGAATGTATATGAATGACTCACGGACATGGACAACGGGGAGGGATATAATTGTGGGAGAAGGGATGGGCTGGGAGGCGGGAGCAAAAGGGGAAAAATGGGACAACTGTAATTGAATAACCAAAAAATAAAATTAAAAAAAAAAAAGCTATATGCTATTATTAAAGAAACTAATAATCAAAGGGACTCACACAGAAATAATAATATAATATTGTAAGTTTTTATGAAAAAGAAATGTTTACCTTGTGATAAAGAAAACCATAATTGAAATGCAAGGAATTCTTTAAATGATCAAGAGCTATTGACCTGTTATGAGTGCATCACTGAGCTTGGCATAGTCCCAAAGTGTATACATTTTTCTCCTGTGATGTAGGTTAAAGTAAAGACATTATCTGGTTCAATGTTTTAAGGCTAAGTTAAATGACATTGGTATTTATCAATTTATTTTTAATATTTTGATTAGAAAAAAATATTTTTAGATTGTACCTGCAACATAACAAGCTGTGGAGTTTGAGTTCTGTTTCTGCCCTAATTAGTTGTACACCCTTAGGCAGGTCACTGAGCAATTCTGAGCCTTCAGTTTTCTCATCTATTGATGAAATACAATGGTTTCTTAGACACAGGATCATTGTGAGGATTAAATGAGGCAAGATAAAGGACTTGCTTAGGACAGTATCCAGGACACAGTTGAGATTTCAAAATGTTATCCCTTTCATACATAAAATATTTGACTTATGGACTGTGTGGTTTTAAAAGATTTGCTATAATTTTAATTCTACTTTAAATAATTTCATACAATTATTTTTTTCTCCTGTGAAATTGTATAACCAAGTTTATATAAAAGTCAAATCGTTAATTTAATTTCTTAAATTTACTTTTTTTACAGCTGGCATTTTAAGAATTTTTTTTTAAAGAGACAATCCCTTTCTACACAACACAGGGAGATAACAGTACCAACTGATTTTTCAGTAAGCAAATACTTATTGAGTGCCTACTATTTCTCCAGGTACACTTCTGGATTATGTACACAGCAGTGAACAAGAAAAACATAGTTTTGGTTTTCATGAAGCTCACAGTGTGATAAGTGCCATAAAATTACAGGGAGAGAGTGCTGTTGTTACAGAAACAGGGGAGTCCAAAAATCCCCAGAGTTTGCGACTGGGGGATGGGGAGAAGGAAGCAGCTTTTAGAATGCCTCCACATGCCTGAGACTGGTGACTAGTGTCTTTTTTTTTTTAATGCAAAATGGCTTTAATGCATCCAAAGCCTCAGGTAGATGGGAGGAGTCTTGAACCAGGGGGCGGTATGGAAAAAAAGCACAGAGAGCCTATGTAAGGTTCTGTGAATGGCCAGAACTGTTTTCAACGTCCACTGCGTCAGAGGACGCAGTCAGTGATATATAACTCTCTCTCTCTCTCTCTCTCTCTCTCCCTCCCTCTCTCTCTCTCTCTCTCTCTCTCTCTCTCTCTCTCGCTCCCTCCCTCCCTCCCTCTCTCTCTCTCCCTCCCTCCCTCCCTCCCTCCCTCTCTCTCTCTCTCTCTCTCTCTCCCCCCCCCCCAACCCCTAAGTTGGCTTAGAGAGGAGATTCATGCGGTTTGCAGGAAGAAGACAGTTTGCAAGGAGGCTGAGAATCCAGGAGGTTCTGCATTGAGAGCTGGAAGGCACCACAGCACAGAAAGGACCTCCTCAATCAGAATTGAGTGATTGGCAGCTGCTGGTAAAGCTGAACTGTGTTTGGAAAGTAGGGAAATGGTTTCTCTAACTTTCCTAAAACTAGCCTGGTTTGGTAGGGGGGAGGCAACTAAATCTGTATAACTGTTAAATAAACAATTCTTTTTCTTTTCACTAAACTCTGGTATTGAGAGTTATAATTCTGGCGGCGGACAATCGGGCCCCTAACTAAAGAGCCTGTGGGTTTGTTTTCAATTGGAGCAGCCCAGGGGTTCTGTAACACTGTGATAGAGAATAACAGGTAAGGACAACTCTACATTAAGTGGAGAGGGAAGTTCTTCCTGTGGAGGAAATATGTCAATTAAGACTGAAGGAAGAGAGAACACCAGCCAACTGTGAGAGAACAGTAAAGAATAGTAAGCCAAATGTCCTAAATTCTAAAAGGTGTGTACAAGGAGTGATAAAGGTCAGTGTGGCTAGACCACAGGAAGTTTGGAAAGAGTGGTGTGAAATATCAAAGGGCTGACCAATCATGCAAGGGCTTTTAAGATCATGGCAAGGTGTATGAATTGTACTTTAAGAGCATGGGGAAGCCAATGATGGGAAGTCAAAATTATAAAAGATCTGGCTTCTGTGTCATAATTTAGGTTAGAGATGGTCGTGGACTACGTTGGTGGCATGAGGCACAGAGAAGCAAGTAAATAGGTCTTCTCTTCTGAAGATAAAACCACAGGGTTTTTTGTTTGTTTTTTAGCATGGACTTGATATGAGTAATAAAGAAGACAGATGAAGCTAGGATGATTTTGCAAATTTCTGGTTTAAGTAATTGAATAGTTTGTGGTCTCGTCGGCAGCCGTCCGTCTCGAGAGACGATGGTGTAGCTTCTTAAGAGTCTATCTGCACCGCCAAGAATGGCTGTGCAGTCCAACTCGGGAGTGACACGGTATCTGTCTCCTCCCGTGTTGAATCGACATCTTGCGATGACGCTGGAGTGTCCTCTCCAGTGAAGCTGAAGCTACAGAGCCTGGGCAGGGTGATATGGAGGGTCTGCTGTTGCCCATGCAGCAGACCCCCCCTCTCTTCGCAGCTGAAGGGTCCAAGGGAAAGACGGAGTCAATACAGCTTGGCTTCAGGTGCGCCGCAGGAGTTGCCGGTGTTGACTACAACGTCAAACCGCCTTAGGGACTCCGGCTCCAGATTTTCTGTCAGGGTTTACTCCCTTAGCCTTTCCCCTGAAGAGGTATGCCGCAAGGCAGCGGAGGTTTTTTGGAATCAGAGTTTTCCTTCTCTGATGTGCCCTGACTGGAAGATCGAACCAGCGACACTTAGCTCGCAGGCCGACGCTCAATCCACATTGTACTCTTCCCTTATCTTACTCCATTTTGTCTTCTCTCTGTCCTTTCTTATTTTTGCTGTAAATTTTATTTCCCCCCACTCTATGCCTTGTTCCTATTCCTTACAATTACTATTTCTTCTTCCTCCATCCTCTCAAAAGTATTCTTCCTTCCTTTAATCAACTCACATTCTTTTTTCCCTTCTTATAATATTCTTATTTCCTTTCCACACTCATAAATTGTGGTTTATTTGGCGTTCTTCTTCAATGGTATTCCATTGGTTGCTATATTTTTTATTTCAAATATCTTAAGTTACTCTCCCTCTTACTCTAGTTTGCCTTCCTCTTGCCCTTGCTTATTTAATTTAGGAATTTTATATTTTCCCTTTCTTAGCCTTGATTCTGTTACTTACTCTTATTATTTTTTCTCCCCCTATCCTCTCAAAATCATTTTTCTTTTCTGAAGACATCTCATATTCTCTTCTCTCTTTTGTATAATATTCTTATTCTCTTTCCACTTTTATTAATCTTTGCCCGACTGTCATTGTTATTGACCCTGTTGTGGTTTTCTGCAATTTTATTACATTTGGTTCACTATGTTTTTAATCTTATTTCAAACCTCATAGTAAGCATATCCTTAACAAAGAAGTTGAATGATATGAAAGTTCAGAAACTAACGTAGTAACTGATTAGGGACAAACCACACCATTTTTTGGTAATCAAATTGACAATAAATGAATTGATGATTGGGACAAAGTATGTAGTATAGATTACTGCTATGAACAAAGAGGACCCTTTACAGTGATCTACCTCATGGTCAGAAGCTTTGTTACCAGAAAGAGAAATAAAGCAAGAAGGTGAGCCATCCATTCATGACAGAGAGGTGATGGTGGTGGGCATGCGAGGGACTCAAGTTACCCAAAAGCATTAGCACTCTCTTAAACAGTGGTGTGGCTAATCTAGCACATTTAACTTTAATACCAGATCCTTGTTAATCTATACACAGTTCAGTCATTATTGTTTGTTTCATGTTATTAATTCTCACACTGATCCTTAATCTAGACCCTTGCTCCTCAAAGTGTGGTCTACAAACCAACTAGTAATCTAAGTCATCTGGAAGTTTATTAGAGATGCTGAATCTTGACTGTACCTCAGACCTACTTGATCAGGATCTGCATATTACCAAGATACCAGCTGATTCATTTGCACATTAAAGTTGGAGAACACAATGCTTCTCTACTTTAGGTGCCCAAGAATCACCTGAACATCTTATTAACATGCAGATTCTGACTTGGTAGGTCTGAGCTTCCACTTTTTTAACAAGTTCCAACTATACTAATACTGGACCACACTTGGAGCAATCAGGACTAAAGCAGTTCCAGAACTTCTCTGATGATAAGAACTACTTTATAAACAAAGACAGGTATTTGACTCTCTTTTGAATTCTCTTCAGTTCTCAAAATGGTGCAGGTCTTAGGATAAAGGTCTAAAAGTTTCACTTGAAAATGAAATGTGAAGCCCAAGAGTAAGTTTAAAAAGTTTTGTTCTCAGATTTAGAAACCAACAAAAACACAAACACGGAACACAGGATACCAGTTGCAGTGGCATTTCTCAAATGATTCTCTATAGAATCCTGATGTTGGAAAATGCATAAATGTGAAAAAAGGGGGAGGGGATTGAGTTGAAATTACAATAGCTCAGGAAGCATTGCTTCCTGACTAATGTCTAATATTAGTCTTGCTGTAAATTAATTTGTTTAACTTAGTTTAATTGTGTTCCAAATGTTTTGACTTCAGACATGTTGATGTAATTATTACACAAAGTCCACTTAGTAAGAGCAATTCTATAAGGACCAGACAATGTGGTCAGGCTCTTAAAAGTTTCAACTTGATTCAGGACAACTAGAAATTTACAATTTATGGGCTACTTATCCAAAATTTAGGCAATTCTTAAAAAGCACTTATTTCAATGGCATTTTAATAGTTACGGGGAGGCAGTGAACATGAAGTTATGCTCATTTTATAAGTTTCTGGAGTGTAGACAGTTACTATTATTGATTAAATTCAGAATCTTATTCCTTAATAGTTGGTGGACTGGAAAGTAGGACTGACATTCTCTTTTCAGATTTAGAGGTCCTGATGAGGATCCCACCTTTAACAGAAGTGAGCTCAGGTAATTTACATGCACAAGATGACAGTTTTGCTTTGCTTAAGCGCAATGAAAAACTAATGATGCGCGCAACAAAGGTTTATTCCTTAGAGCCTAACTACGATAATTTTAGTGTGGAAGTTTTATTCAGTGGGTATTAGAAAAAAGTCAACCCAATCATAAAAAAAAATTCAGTAAACATCTATGAAGTATCTAGTTTTAAATATATAATTCCTTGGTGAACTTTTCAAACAAACAGATTGCAAATTGTATCCTAAAATTCCCTGTAATTTCAACTGTTCCTAAATGGCTGTAATATGTAAGCCAGTTAACTTTTGGATGCTGTCCACTCAAAAATAAAGAAATTGGCTTTTGAATAATTGACATACCATCAGTTTTCTAGGCAGTAATTAGATCATGGCATACTTTCTGACTATATTTTACTTTCAGTTACTGATTGCATTAATTCTTTGTTTTTACTGAATTATTATAGTCCAACTATTTCTACTTAACAGCATTGTTTCTCCTACATATCTTAAAATAAATATTATGCAAGTTTTAGCTCCATATTTCCCTACCTTACCTTTATGAAATATTCACTTTGAGACACTTGTCAGTACGATTTTTTTTTGTTTGTTTGTTTTTTTAAATCAAGGAGGTAAAACTTTCCTAAAAGACTTTTACTTATGTTAAAAATTAGCCAGAACTGTGTCACATGACCACTTCTTGCTGCAATAGAGATTTGGAAAGTGAGCATTTAACTTTTTTAGAGTGGAGGCAAACCAGGAAGACTAGAAGTGGGTGCTGGGTTACTAAATGACAATGTTTTCTACAACAGTTCTCTATGCCTTAGTAGGAAAGGGGATGGTGGAAGAAGGATTGGGGTATTTCCTCATACCTAAATGTAGTTCTTTGCATGAGCAAATGAATATGGGGGTATGGATACATACACAGAAAACTCACTTAACAGAGTTAAAGCAAAAACAGGAAGAGCTTCAAAGCAATATCCTTAACTCTTCTATTTGTCTTTCAATATGACAAGCTGATGTGTATTTTTTCAAATAAGGGCAAAATATCATTTGGAAGAACTCTTTCATATGGAGGCATATCTCTGGACCTTTTGCTCTGAAAACTGAGATGAAAGGTCTCAAATTTGGTATCTTGCCTCTAAATGAGGTATTAACAGAAAATATTTTTGAAAGTAAAAACCACAGCACAAAGAAAACAAACCTGACATTTATTATAAAAATGGAATAAATAGGTAAACTAGTCCCATACCTTCTATCCTATTTTATATTAGGGATTTAATCAAATAAGTTATTTTTTGGTGATATTTATTGCATAAAAAGCACATTGGGAAAGAGAAAAATCATTCAGCAAATGCTTCATCTTTAATGACTTAAAAAATAAGATTTATTTAACTCTCATAACAATTGCCAAAGTAGTGTGGACTACCCAAGTCATGTCAGGTTACCTCTGCCCCCCCATGGGAAGCTTTTGGCTCTGCCCTCTTCTTCTCTGTGTTGGTGCCATCTGCAGGCTGGTGGCAAAAGTACCAGAGTTCATACATCACATACAAAACAACTTTCCTTAGAAAAGCTATTCTCAAGAGCTAAGAATTCTCAAAGTGTGGTTCCAGACTGGCTTCATTAAAATCACTTGGGAACTTATTAAGAATTAAATTTGTAGGTCACACTCCAGGTCTCCTGAAGCAAAAACCTTGTGGTTTAACAATGACTCATGGCAATTCTTGGCTCACTGAAGTCTGAAATCACTGGCTCAGACCCGTAATTCCAAACCCTGTTGTACACTGGAACTACCAGTGGAGCTTTAAAGACACAGATGCCAAACGCTCTACTCCAGAACTGTCAAAACTAGAGGAGGGGCATGTAAAAGGGCGGGGGGCGGGGAGAGGAAGACAGGGGGAGAAGGGAGGTAGATGGGCATTCGTACTTCAAAAGCTTCCCCAAAAGAAAACATCAGCAAGATGAAAAGGGAACCAACCATATGGGAAAACATATTTGCCAATGATACATCAGATAAGGAATTGATCTCCAAAATATATAAAGAACTTACACATCTCAACACAAAGAAGACAGACAGCCCAATTAAAAAATGGGTGAAAGACCTGAACAAACACTTCTCCAAGGAGGATATACAGAGGGTCCAGAAGCATATGAAAAAATGCTCAACATCACTAGCCATCAGAGAGATGCAAATAAAAACCACAATGAGATACCACTTTACACCAATAAGAATTGCCATCATCAACAAATCAACAAACAACAAGTGCTGGCGAGGATGTGGAGAAACGGGAACCCTAGTGCCCTGTTGGTGGGAACGCAGACTGGTGCAGCCACTATGGAAAAACAGTATGGAATTTCCTCAAAAAACTAAAAATGGAACTGTCTTTTGAATCAGCAATTCCACTACTAGGATTATACCCGAAAAATCCTGAAACCCTAATTTAAAAGAACTTATGCACCCCTATGTTCATAGCAGGGCTGTTTACAATAGCCAAGTGCTGGACACAACCCAAGTGCCCATCTGTAAGTGAGTGGATTAAAAAACTGTGGTACATTTACATAATGGAATACTATGCAGCAGAAAGAAAGAAGGAACTTCTGCCATTTGCGACAACATGGATGGAATTAGAGAGAATTATGCTTAGCGAAATAAGCCAGACAATGAAAGAAAAATACCATATGCTATCACCCAATACAGGAGACTAATGAACAACACAAATAAATGAACAAAATTGAACAAAAAACAGAGTAACAGTTATCAGGGGGGAGGGGGGAGAGAGGGAAGGGGGTAAGTAGGGGAAGGGTTTAGCAAAGGAACAAATATAAATAACCCATGAACATGGACAACGGGGTCGGGATGGACCGTGGGAGAAGTGGTGGGTTGGGTGGGGGGTAGCAATGAGGGAAAAAGTGGGACAATTGTAACAGAAAAACAATAAAAATAAAAATTAAAAAAAAACAAAACGCTTCCCCAGGTGAAGAAACTCTGCTTTTACCTAATTGTGATGCATCCCCTGGCTGGGAACAGCCTGGGTTCAGACTTGCCTGAACATGCGGTCTCAGAATCATGGTCTTATTGGAAACAACGAAGGGTGTTTGCAAGTTACAATCTTAGCACAGAGCCAAATTCCTACTCCTTTCCCCTCTTAACGTTATAAAGTGTTTTTGTATTGTTACATATTTTATTTCATAATTAATGTCTTAATGTCTACCGTATGAATTGAATTATTTTGAAGTTAAAGTATATGTAATTTTCACATACTTAAGAAATGTTCACAAAGGTTATGAGAATCTGGTGTTATACAGACTTAAAATTACCATAGAAACAGACTGCAAAGCTATGTGCCATCAGAGCATGGCTGCATATGTGTGTGATGATGTGTCAAACACAAGGAAGACACAGCTTTTGGGAAATGTGCTGAGTGTTTTTTTTTTTTTAACCTTTCCCGATGACAGAAATTGTATAGAGATAATTACAGGTAAAAAAATGTCCAAAAGGTTTTCTCGGCTATACTCTTTAATTAGTAGAATACTAGTTCTTCTAGGTATGAGATGGAAATATCATGATTCATGCCGGAGCTCAATATTTGGTAGCTCAATGCCAGATATTTCCTAACTTTCTTTGACAATGATTCCATAAAGTGGGAAGAAGACCAACTGACAAATCAAACAATAGATACCTATAGGCAGCTGTGAGACATACCTACAAGACAGTGCAAAAGAAGGAAGAAGAATAAAATGTAATTCTTGTTCTTGAAGAGCTTATATCATTGCTGAGAGATGAATCAATGCATATGACAGGGTAGTTAATTCAAGGAGCCAAACAAATAACTAATAAGAGACCGTGTATTTATCAAATAGCCTCTATCAACAATGAAGTTAATAGGTTGTTAGTGGAAGGCTTTGGATTAGGGTCAAAATAAAAGGAGTGATTGCAGCAGAATTCCAAAAGATGGACAGCATTTAGGTCTACACAGGGAGAATTATGGACAGTATAGTGAGGCAGGGGAAAAGAACAGACCAAGGTGTAGAGGCTTTTGAGGGGGAAGAAAAAGCCTAGTCTGGTTTGAAAGGTGAGAAAAAGCCCATTCCTATTGTATTTCTGGTTAAAACATTTGTGTGTGTTTTTCATGCTAAATAGGAGCTGGAACTTGTAAAAAATGAGGTTTGGCCAATTTACATTCCCACTAACAGTAAAATAAGTCAGTTGGAGAAGGATAAAATTCGTATGATTTCACTTATATGTGGGATATAAAATAAAAAGCAGCAAATGAACAAACAAAACAAACAAAAACAAATTCATAGATACAGACAACAAAATGATGGTTACCAGAGGGGAAAGGGGGTAGGGAGAGGGCAAATTGAATAAAGGGGGTCAAATACATGGTAAAGGAAGGAAACTGGACTTTGAGTGGTGAACATGCAATAGAGTATATATATATATATATATATATATATATATATATATATATATCAAATTATACACCTGAAATTTATATAATGTTATTAACCAATGTTACCTCAATAAATTTAATTAAAAAATAAAATAAAAGTAAACTTCATGAAAAAAATGAGGTTGGAGACATAGGTGTGGGCTAGATCACAGGTGTATATGAGCCATGTTATGGTTTTAAATTTTCCTGTGCCTCAGTTTTCTCACCTATAAAATGGGGCTAATAATATATACCTCAAAAAGTTTTTATGAAGTCTAAAGGAATTAACACAAGTTTATGGCATACAGTAATTGCTCAGTAATTGTTTCCCATTATAAGTTGTATTATATTGTTGTCTCATTAGTGATAGGAAACCTTAAAGAATATTAAACAGAAGATACAAATTATCCAATTTGCATTTAAAAAAATTTCCCTGGTGATAGTGTGAGAATGGACTGGCGGCAGAGGAAAGGATAGATGAGATAGTGAAATTAGGAGGAGGGTGCAATAAAGTGGGTGAGAGAGGGTGAGGACCTGGATTAGCTAGTGGAAGTGCATTGGACTAATATCTGTAGCACTAATTGACTGGTTATTTTTCCCAACTATCGAACTAAAAATTATTGACCTGTTACGATGTACTAGGCACTGTCTCAATGCAGGCATACAACGGTAAGCAAGAGAGGCAAGGTTCTTTTCTACTTAGAGCTTAAATTGAAGTAGGGAGAATAGAACACATGCAAACTAATAGGTGAGAGATCTACCAATTGGGATAAATAAGATTTATGAAGGGGACAAACAAAAAAAGGGTTAAGAAAAAATAAGTCAGGATTGGAGGTGGAGCTAGTCTTTTTCTAAATCCTTACCTGAGGATATGTTTATTGATTTGAGAGAAAGAAACAGAGACAGAGACAGAGAGAAACATTGATGCGAGAGAGAAATGTTGATCTGTTGCCTCCCGTACATGCCCTGACTGGGGATGGAGCTTGCAACCTAGGTATATGCCCTGACCAGGAATTAAACCCACAACCTTTTTGTGTACAGGACAACAATCCTACAAACTGAGCCACCGAGCCAGAGCAGGAGCTAATTTTTG
Source organism: Furipterus horrens (assembly GCF_987537825.1). Classification (NCBI taxonomy): domain Eukaryota; kingdom Metazoa; phylum Chordata; class Mammalia; order Chiroptera; family Furipteridae; genus Furipterus; species Furipterus horrens. The sequence goes on along the minus strand of NW_028327176.1, from coordinate 130,935,945 downwards.
TTTTGTTTTTTTTATTGATTTTTTAATTGTATTTCTTCCATTACCATTTAGACCCTTTATACTCCACCCCTCCACACAAAATCACTACACTGTTGTCCATGTCCATGAGTCCTTTTTCGTTTTTGCTCAATCCTTCACCTCCTTTCCTCCCCTCCCTTAACTGTCATCCTGTTCTCTATCTATGAGTCTGCCTCTACCTGGACAGCATGATGCTAAGTGAAATAACACAGGGGAACAATTTTTAACATAATTCCTGTTGAGTTCAATTTTACAGCTGTTTTAGACTTAAATAGGCATGCTGCAATTAGTTTTCTTCTGTCATGTCACGTTTTTCCCTATAGTTTATTTTAATGCAACTACTCTAGGCTGGATCGAGCCTGGACCTAGGGAAGCACTATGCCTCCTATTGGCTGAGAGCAAACCTCCCTCGACTGGGGAGGGGTGGGGGACAACCTTGGAGACCAGCGACAGGTTCATACAATGGAATAGTACACAGCAGAAAGGAAGAAGGAATTCCTACCATTAGCTACAACATGGATGGAACTGGAGAGTATTATGCTAAGTGAAATAAGCCAGGTGGTGAAAGACAAATATCATATGATTTCACCTGTAAGTGGAACCTAATGAACAAAACAAACAAATGAGCAAAATAGAATCAGTGACATGGAAATGAAGAACAAACTGACAGCAACCAGAGAAGAGGGGGAAGGGGTAACAAGGGAAAGAAAGGGAAGAGCCTAATCAAGGAACAAGTATAAAGGGTCCATGGACATGAATAACAGGGTGGGGATTGACTGTGGGAGCAGGGTTGGGCAGGGCAGGGAAGAGAAATGGGGGGAAAATTGGGACTACTGTAATTGAACAACAATAAAAAAATAAAATAAAAGTAAAAATAGAGTATTTTAATTTTGGTAAGATGAGTTCTTATTTTAAAGAAAAGATTCTAAAGCTTATATTTATAAACACATATTTCCATTTGTTGGAAGTCCATGGGTTGGAAGTCCATGTTCCATCATTGATGGTTATACCTTGAAACCCTGAGTTGCTAATGATAGTTATGCTATTTACATTTGTAGCCACTGAGGATATTTTATGCTAACTTGAAGCAGACAACATCTTTGAATTTCAAACAAAACATTGATTAATTATGTTAAGTGGTAAGAGAAGTCTAAGCAAAATCCCAAGTCCCAAGAAAATCTAAGCAAATTCCAGCTCTGCTCAGAATCATTTTCCCATGTGCCAAGAGGTTGCAATTGGCCTCAGCATCAACTGAGTAACATTCACACGTTTCAAGTGGACGAAAAGGAACAATGGAAGGAGAAAGCTTAAGAAAGGAAAAAAGAACTGGGACAAAAAAGAAAAGAGTCTGAGTCTGGAATATGGGAGAGGGAAGGAAGGTGGTGATGTGGTCTGGGGCTGATAGGGGTGTCAGAGAGTTGACAGCTTAGTAAGAGCCAGGGGGAGGGAGGAGGATGGTGCAGGAGTCACTGCTACTCATAATCCACTCCTCTGTGCTTTAGTCTAATGGAGAAACTATATAGAATTCCTGGTTCAGAGGATACCTGTGGTTGTGAAAAATATAACATCAAGAAGAGGGAGGCTAATTTATCCCTTTTGGTACATATTATGTGAATTTTACATAGATGGCAAGTGCATACAGAAACAATGTCAAATTAATCTAAGGTTTATCAGGGACATTTAAGGAAGAGATGAAGGTTTAATCAAAGCAGAAATAAAAGGAGGCTGCTAAACAATTCCTAGGAGTTAAGGACTGGCTTAGGGACCCCAATGGTCTACATTGAAGAGAAATGAAAAAACCCCATTGTGCAATATTCAACTTTTGCTTTATAGTCCTTTTTACCTTGATAGTGGTTTCATAAAAGATTCTGAGAGCAATTTTCAAGCAAGCATTAAATGATTCCATTTTGTGTCAGAAATATGAGAAATGAAGCAGATGAATGGGTAATACAAATACAATAAAGCCCAAGTTTCCTTTTTGCTTCAGTCTTGGCACAGATTTCAAGTGCATCTATTAATTTTCTATTCTATGTATAGCAGTCCTTTTAAAGACAAATGTGGAAAAATCTGTTTTTCTAGAGAATGCCAAAATAAGAATCAATGACATATGACAGGAACAGCTTTATTTTGAACAAGGTAACAGTGAATTTTAAGTTATTCAGCTCTTAAAATGGTTCTATGGGTCAGAGATGTAAGGATTAGAACTAAAATCAAAGAGGAGTTTGGGTTTGGCTTTTTAGGTTCTGGCTCAGTAGATTCTAACCCTATTTATCTTTTGAGGAGCTAATAGAGTTTTTTTTTTTTTTTTTAACTCCTCTGGTTACATGACTGCATTTGTTAGATATAATATTTGGAAATAATAGTTTTTAAAAAGCCTCCAGGCTCTCTTATTTAAGAGGAAAGTACTTCCTCAACTAAACTTTTAGGATCTTCAAGTCTTTAGCTTAGGTCTCCTTTCAAGTGCTGACCAATATTGGTTATATGATTTTTCCTTATATTCCCCTTTGTAACATGTTAAATAATGACTTATTTTCTCTCCAGGGCTCTGATTTTTTTAAAAGGGCAACCCAGAAAAAATTTCATGTGGACAGGCTGCATTGTAGCTATTGGGATTATCTGCAAGTAATTGTGGCTCTCAGACACTCCATTTAGTTTCACTGTTGTTGAGAACCATAAGAGGCATGGAGTTTTGACCTGTTGCCTTCTCTGCTGAGGGGAACAGAATATTTTGCTGATACTTTTGATTCATGAAGGGGTGCCAGATGAACCTCTAGGACCAGGTCACATTGATAATGCCCTGCTCTGGCATCATTTTATCCTTTTCATGCCTCCTGCTAGAATTTATTTAGATCCACATTGAGTGGGAAAGCTCTCTTCCATTTGGCGTTGGCCCTGCTAATCAATAATCAACCTGACTTATAACCATCTGTATTTAAGAATCATTTTCTCCTACGAAGATCTTTCTCTAGGTTAAAGTATGCAGCTTTGTCACCCTGTTGTATATCTTCTCCTTGATGGTGATGTCCTGGAGGACATTCCCTCAGCTGTGCCAGAGTGAGTGGCACTTTGTCATGTGATCCTGTAGACCCACCTGCCATCAGCAGCTGGTGTCAGGCTGCCTAGCTCTTCTGTTTATTGTCTAGGTGCAGAGCAAGCTATTTGTTCCCCTTGAAGAGACATGTGGTGCCATTGGATGCAGGGATTTTCTTTTAATGATTTTTGGAAATCTTTATTCTCCAGAGTCTGAAACTACTGAGCCGCAGCAAGATTACATCCCCACAGAACATGCATTGAAAGATGGCTGTATTGATTTAAATGGGAAGTTCTCAACTAATTCATAAACAGAACTTGGTGGGATTGAGTGGTCATTTTAAATTATGAAGATAGGACATTTCAGTGAATAATTCCTATTGACTTGATTATAGATGTTCATAGGTGAGCTTCCTCAAGCATCTGCTAACATGCTACAAATGCATAATCAACATGAAATGCCATGATGATAAAAAAATTTTATAACAAATTTCTTTGTATAACAAAAAAGCTCATGTATTCTCCCCATTTTGTGGAAAGCAGAACTCCTACAATAAGGAACACAAAGGAAACATTTCCCACATGCTGTTTTAAAATTTAAATTGTCTTTTATATTTGAAGCTGTCATTACTGATGAGAAAACAGACTATTCCAGGATGTAGCTGAATTCCTTACCATCATTCCAAGACACAGTTGGGGGTAAATTGCTTAATAAATGAGATAACTTGTGGAGGTGCTTCCCGAGAGAATATAAGAAATCCCCATGGACGTACTTCAGGGGCATAGCCAGCTCAGTCCATGGTGTTTTTCTTCTGTGATTGGTAGCTACAATAACTTGTAGCCCTGACGGTGTGACCCAGTTGATTTAGTGTTCTTCCGCAAAGTGAAAGGTGGTCGGCTTGATTCCTGGTCAGGGCACATGCTTTGGTTGTGGGTTTGGTCCCCTGTTGGGGTGTGTATGAGAGGCAACAGATTGATGTTTCTCTCTCATGCTGATGTTTCTCTCCCTCTCTTCCCATCGCTCTAAAACTAAAATAAAATCTTTTAAAAATGATGTATTTAAAGCTGGTATGTCAGTATTTTTAAAGGCAGTATCAGCTCAACTGTCCCCAAAGACTGAAGTTTCTGGGAGCTCAAGAACATTATATGTTCATTATTCAGCTCTGTTTATAATGAATAAGTGCAGAGAAAGAAAATGGCACCATCCTAAGATAGATTAAGAAATATAAATAATCATAAACGATTACCAAATTACCAATTGCATTTTGTTTAGTAAGTGGCTCATTTCAATCTCAGTATCATTTAGTAATTATAAAGAAATAAATGTATATCTGTCAGTCAAGAGAACAATTTACTTGCTACTTGACCAAGTACTGTAGTTTTAATAGTCACTTACATAAAACACTCAGAGAATTAAATATTTTAAACTTAAAGTGAATTAACAGAAATACCTGCTTGTCAGTCATTCTTCATGTGTGATCAGTGGCAAGGTTCTCTTGCACTGTTCTTCTTAGGGTCTGTACTCTCCAGGTCTCTGGTTGTAGCTACATTCCTGGTCACGGTCTTGCAGGTGGTTGGAGAAATACCTCAAAAGTGAAAGAGGAAGGTTGGAAGAGATGTTACAGCTCAGAGTTCACCCCATCTCCTCTTTAGCAGCAACACGATCCAATAGCACAAGCCTAGACTTTGAATTCACACAAGTCTGGTCTCTAGCTATTCCCCTGCCAGTCACTGCCTCTATGACCTTGGATGTGTTATTTAATGCTCTGAACCTCAGTTTTATCCTCTGTAAAATGGGTATACCACTATTACTCCTCATCATCGTCATCGGCAGCCGTCCGTCTCGAGAGACGATGGTGTAGCTTCTTAAGAGTCTATCTGCACCGCCAAGAATGGCTGTGCAGTCCAACTCGGGAGTGACACGGTATCTGTCTCCTCCCGTGTTGAATCGACATCTTGCGATGACGCTGGAGTGTCCTCTCCAGTGAAGCTGAAGCTACAGAGCCTGGGCAGGGTGATATGGAGGGTCTGCTGTTGCCCATGCAGCAGACCCCCCCTCTCTTCGCAGCTGAAGGGTCCAAGGGAAAGACGGAGTCAATACAGCTTGGTTTCAGGTGCGCCGCAGGAGTTGCCGGTGTTGACTACAACGTCAAACCGCCTTAGGGACTCCGGCTCTGGATTTTCTGTCGGGGTTTACTCCCTTAGCCTTTCCCCTGAAGAGGTATGCCGCAAGGCAGCGGAGGTTTTTTGGAGTCAGAGTTTTCCTTCTCTGATGTACCCTGACTGGAAGATCGAACCAGCGACACTTAGCTCGCAGGCCGACGCTCAATCCACTGAGCCAAACCAGCCAGGGCGACTATTACTCCTAATAGCTGTCTTAAGACATAGTTATGAGAATTAAATGAGATAACATATGTCAAGCACCTAGCACAAATTCTAGTGTATGGCAGACCTTCAATAAATGCTAGTTTTTCTTTACTACTCCCATTTACATTTTCTTTGATTCAGCTTTCTCCTTTTGGATTTCTGCTCTGGGAAAAAATTGTGAGCATGCCCAGGTTAGTGCAGAAATGCAGTAATTTAGTTCTTTATTGATACCAATGAAATTGCTCCTGAGGTAAAATTGTTAAACATAATGGACACATATCAGCCTCATCTTACTTTGTACCATTTAAGTTATTTAACTTTGAGAATAAAATATCTCCATACTCCCAGGATTTTTCTATAGCCATGGAAATAACCACCAGAACAGGTTTTAAACTTTTAAATTAATCAAGGGCAGTTCTATGATTGTGTAACAAGCAAACTTTAGAACTCATTTTAAACATCTCTAATTGGTCAGGGACATGTCACTTCATTGTTCATGCCTGTGAAAACCAACCAGTCAGTGATTTACTGACACTCAGAAAGTCAAACATTTGGCAGTAGGCTTGCTCTACGGAATATTCTTCCAAGGCTGACGTCAACCCATTTTTATCTCTGTGACCAACTCAAACCCAAATAATGCATCCCCACAAAAGTCTACATTTGATTAGCAATTTGTTTCTCTCAATGACTGTGTCTGACCAGTATAGCTTTTCCTAATTTTAGAAAGCAACAAATTCAACTTTGGTTTTTTGTTTCCAATTTTCTCTGATAGTTTTATCTTTTGATAATTTTACACATGGGACTTACATAGCCACAATAAACTGACACAGACATTATAGCTTCTTCCCAGTCTTCATTTGCTCCTTATTCTACTCTGCCCTTAAACCTTGGTGTTCCCCAAGCTTTTGTACTTGGCCACTCTGGCTCCTACATTCTCTGAGTGATCTCTTCCACTCTGGTGGTTTTTGCTGTGACCTTAATGAATCCCAAATCTCTATTATTAGATAGAAATGTTTTTACTTGAAAGTTCATTTGTCCACTAGATATTTTTACATGATATTGCACAAGTATCTCAGATTTGACATTTCTTAAGCTGAAATTCATCTTCACTCTCAAATCTGCTACTTCTATATCCTAAGGGTGGTTATCTAGGCTAAAGTCTAAATAACCTATCCTATTCTCTTCCTATGTGTAAAGCAAAGTTAGAGAAATTTTACTTTCTGCGTATCTATGCATCCGCCCTCTTTTTAATTTCCCATTCTCATCTTTTGCTTATAACATTACAACAGCTTCCTAAATAATCTCTTTGACTTTAGTCTCTCCCCTTCCAAATCTCTACTCTGGTCAGAGTAATCTGGGTAACACTGTACCAATTTTGAATGCCTTGCTCAGCTACAAATAAGAGAAAACACAACAGGTGGTGATTTAAGTACAACATCAGTTTTCTCACATATGAGGGTTTGTCTGAAGGCATAGGTCCAGGGGTGGTTCAGTGGTTCTGTGATATCATCAAGGACCCTGGTTCTTTATTTCTACTTTGCTATTATTCACTTCTGCCTTTTTGCTTTCATTCTTGAGACCTTATGGTTGCAACATAGCAGTTACAACACTGCGCAGTATGTCTTACTTCAAAGCCTTGTGAACTTCTGTTGTTGTTTTTTAGGAAGACAAAACTTTCACGGAATATCTTTAAAATATTTCATCTTACAATTCATTGGTTATAACTGGGTCATGTAGTCCTCTTAGCTAAAAAGTGGGTTAGTAAGTCAATGTCTCATATTTTCCACACTCTACTGTGGAAAGTGATCAAGGAGGAAAGAGGGTGTGAATAGATATTCAGTTGGCCAACTGGCAGTATGTACCCAAAACTTATAATCTAATTTCTTGCCTAAAACTTCTCAAATAAATTCCTGTTGTCCATAGAAAAATGCTTGTTTATTTAAAAATTTTTTCAATTATAGTTTACATTCAATATTATTTTATATTAGTTTCTGGTGTACAGCATACGCGTAAGACATTTATATAATTTACGAAGTGGTCTCCCTGATAAATCTAGTACTCACCTGGTACTGTACCTACTTATTACAACATTATTGACTAACTTCCCTATACTGTAATTTACATCCCCATGATGGTTTTGTAACTATCAACTTGTACTTCTTAATCCCTTCACGTTTTCCACTCAACTTCCCAACCCCCTCCCATCTGGGAACTATTAGTTCGTTCTCTGTATCTATGAGTTTGTTTCTGTTTGTTTGTTCATTTATTTTGTTCTTGAGATTCCACATATAAGTAAAATTAAGTAGCATTTGTCTTTCTCTGTCTGACTTATTTCACTTAGCATAGTACCATCTAGGTCCATTCATGCTATTGCAAATGGTAAGATTTTTTTTTTTTTATGGCCAAGTACTATTTCACCATATATACATATACAATATCTTCCTTATCCAGTCATTCATTGCTGGACACTTAGGTTGCTTCCATATCTTGGCTATTGCATATAATGCTACAATAAACAAAGGGGTGCCTATATCTTTTCAAATTCGTGTTTTGGATTTATTTGGATAAATATCCAGAAGTGGAATTGCCCCATTGCTCTACCCTACTCCACCCAGCCCCACTCCCACAGTCAGTCGTCACCCTGTTGTTCATGTTCATGGGTCCTTTATACCTGTTCTTTGACAAGACCCTTCCCTTCCTTTCCTCTGTTATCCCTCTTCCCCATCCCCTCTGGTTGCTGTCAGTTTGTTCCTTATTTCCATGTCACTGGTTCTATTTTGCTCATTTGTCTGTTTTGTTCAGTATGTTCCACCTATTGGTGAGATCATATGGTATTTGTCTTTCACCACCAAACTTATTTCACTTAGCATAATACTCTCCAGTTCTACTCATGCTGTCGCAAAAGGTAGGAATTCCTCCTTTCTTTCTGCTGCACAGTACTCCATTGTGTAGATGTACCAGTTTTTTGATCCATTCATTTACTGATGGGCACTTAGGCTGTTTCCAAATCTTGGTTATTGTAAATATTGCTGCTATGAACATTGGGGTGCATAGATTCTTTTGAATTGGTGTTTCAGGATTCTTAGGATATAATCCCAGCAGTGGTTCAAAAGGCAGTTCCATTTTTAGTTTTATGAGGAAATTCCATACCGTTTTCCACAGTGGCTGCACTGTCGCATTCCCACCAGCAGTGCACTAGGGTTCCCTTTCTCCACATCCTCACCAGCATTTGTTGTTTGTTGATTTGTTGATGACGGCCATTCTGACTAGTGTGAGGTTATATTTCATTGTGGTTTTAATTTGCATTTATTTGATGGCTAGTAATGTTGTGCATCCTTTTCTATGTCTATGGACCCTCTGTATGTCCTCCTTGGAGAAGTGTCTATTCAGGTCCTTTCCCCATTTTTAAATTGGATTGTTTGTCTTCCTGGTGTTGAGTTGTATGAGTTCTTTATACATTTTGGAGATCAAACGCTTGTCCAAAGTATCATTGGCAAATATGTTTTTCCATACAGTTGGTTCCCTTTTTCATTTTGTTGATGTTTTCTTTAGTTGTGCAGAAGCTTTTTAATTTGATGCAGCCCCATTTGTTTATTCTTTCCTCCATATCCCTTGCTCTAGGAGATATATCAGTGAAAATATTGCTACATCGGGTATCTGAAATTTTACTGCCCATGTTTTTCTCTAGGACTTATATGGTGTCACAGCTTGCATTTAAGTCTTTGACCCATCTTGAGTTTATTCTGGTGTATGGTGTAAGTTGGTAGTCTAGTTTCATTTTTTTGTATGTCCCTGTCCAGATCTCCCAACACTATTTATTGAAGAGGCTATTTTTACTCCGTTTTATGCTCCTGCCCCCTTTCTCAAATGTTAATTGACCAGAGACTTGGGTGTATCTCTGGGCTTTTATTCTGGTCCATTGATATATATGTGTCTGTTTTTATGCCAGTACCAGACCGTTTTGATTACAGTGGCCTTGTAATGTAGTTTGATATCAGGTATTGTGATCTCTCTTTGTTCTTCATTCTCAAAATTGCCGAGTCTATTCAGGGTCATTTTTGGTTCCATATAAATTTTTAAAATATTTGTTCTAGATCTGTGAAATATGTTATTGGTATTTTAATTGGGATTGTGTTGAATCTATAGGTTGCTTTGGGTAGTATGGACATTTTAATGATGTTAATTCTTCCAATCTGTAAAGATGGTATATGTTTCCATTTATTTGTGTCTTCCTTAATTTCTTTCTTCAGTGTTTTGTAGTTTTCTGAGTATAGTTCTTTTACCTCTTGGTTAAGTTTATTCCTAGATACATTATCTTAATAAAATTCTAAGTGTATAACACACTATTGTTGACTACAGATCCAATGTTATACAGCAGATCTTTAGAGGTCATTTATCTTGCTTAACTGTAACTTTATGGATGTTGGTTAGTATTCCATATCTTCCACCTCCCCCCACCTCCTTTAACAATTTTATTAATCACAAGTTTTTCCCCTAGACAAATTAACCTACTAGCAGGCACCTTCATGCTTTTATAGAATTGGTTTATCACAACCATAAGTGAGTTAATTGGAGAGATCACCTGTGTGGTCAGAGGTTTGAGACACAGTTTTGATGATAGTGTTTAAAAAGCTTTGAATTCAATGTTCACTTTTTAAGTTTTGTATAAAATTTTTGACAATTTTTAATACACATTCGGTCTTGATAAACGACCCATATCTTATTATTTACCCATTAGTGTAGTGGGGTTGTGGTCAATGATTTGCTGTATCGGTAGAATTCTGCACACTTCTCTGTGGAAGTCCTTTGATAATGCAGCCTTGTTGAAGTCCTTTTTCTAATGGTTCTGTACTTTGATAATTCTTCACATATTTAAACTTTCACATAATTATAGGTTTTTTCCAATGCCTTTTCTCATTGATCTCTTCACCTAAAAAGTTAATTTACCAGTTTTTGTTACAATACCCATTAAAAATTAAATTAAATTCTTTGTTATCTCATTCTTTATAATTTAATATTATTTCACATGGTACCAATACATTTGTATTAATATGTCATTAATAACATTATTAATTTTAGAGGACGATAAGTGCTGAATATACATCCTCTGATAAAACATACTAGTTTTCTCTTTTCAAAACAAAAATTTTATTTTATATCCTGTGTATGTTTTATGTGTAATCTAGAGGATATTAGGCATGAACAAAGTTCTAAGCCACTGCTGCCTGGAGATGTTTGATGGTATTATACAGGAAGTAGAAAGCATTGTGCAAGTGGAAATCTGCTTTTAGTTTAACCTGAAACTAGAGGAGACCTTACTCACCAAACAGGCTTTAAATTTCCCCCTCTATCATCACAGTACAATTTGTTTTAAAGCTGATTCTACAAAGAGAATGGAGTTGCCAGAAACAGAGTGTATAAAATAGAGACAGAGCTATGTTACTCCACTGTTGGGGTTAATTTTTAAAAAGTAATACAAAGGGAATGGAGCTTCCAGAGAGACTCAGAAACAGAGTGTACAAATTAGAGACAGAGTTATGTTACCCCACTGTTGGGATTAATTTTTAAAAAGTAAGGATTGTCCATGATCAAGAATGCAAATGCATACTACCCAGCTCCGAATGGAAGATGCAAGAGGATTTATTCTGGGGCAGACTTTGTGTCCTAGACACTGTTTAGAATTTATCTCCAAATCCTTGGTGAGGAAAAAGCCAAGATTGTATCAGACCCCTGGAAACACCCTGTTGAATTGGTTTAACAATGTATGTATGCTATACATTTTTAACCAGGAAATGTAGTTTTAGTCATCTAAAATTTTTTTGAGAAAAAAATATGAATAAAAGGAAAGGACAATATTATAAACATATATTCTCATCACCCCAAATTGATAAAGTGATTTTCAATAAATTCTTTTGTCATTGTCAAAAGACCTATAATTTAGGAACCCTTGGGAATCATTGCATATAGGCATTAATGCCATACCTGTTACTAGAGATAAAATTCTGTTACTATGGGCAAAACCAGGTTGAGCTGTCTTCACAAACAAAATGATGCCTTGATTTAATATGGTTCATTTCTTTCTAGTTGCAACTGGGCTATGGTACTCAGAAGTTAGGAGGGGGAGGTCATTGATGTTATCCTTATGTATTGTTCAATGGGAAACAAAAAACTCATTTAGGTGGGCTTTTGGAATGCTAGATGTGTGAGGCCACTTAAAGCCAGTGGAAGCATGAATCCAGGGCCAGTGGTGGGTGAGGTGAGGTGGCAATTTCCACTCATTCTGCCATAGTCTTGTCTTCTAGCTTTCTTGGAAGGAGCTCAGGACTCTGCTCTTTCACATATCAAGAGGATTTGTATTGTTAATAAGTTTTATAATGCCCTTCTATAGTTAAAGCAAACAAATAAAAAGCTTTAGTTGCTTCTTTTCTATTTTCTCCCCCTTTGGAGCATGTATTAGTTAGCTTGAGTTCCAATAACAAAATAACCCAGATCGAGTGACTTAAGCAACATAAATTTATTGTCTTGTAGCTCTGGAAGCTAGAAGTCTGAGATCAAGGTGTCAGCAGGGTTGGTTTCTTCTGAGACCTCTTTCCTTTGCTTGTAGGTGGCCATCTGTCTATGTCTTCAGGTAGTCTTCTCATTTTGTGTATCTGTGTCCTAATCTCCTCTTTTTATAAAGAAAACAGTTATATTGGATTAAAGCCCACCCCGATGACCACATTTTAACTTAATTATCTCTTTTTTAAGTATATTTTATTGATTATGTTGTTACAGTAGTTCCAATTTTTCTCCCCTTTGCTCCCCTCTGCCCAGTACCTCTCTTCCTCCAGCAATCCCACCCCGCTTAGTTCATGTCCATGGGTCATGCATATAAATTCTTTGGCTTCACCCTCTCCTATATTATTCTTAACTTCCCCCTCTCTATTTTGTACCAATCAATTATACTTCTTAATCCCTGCACCATATCTCCATTTCTCCCCTTCCCCCCTCCCAGCTGATAACCCTCCAAATGATCCCCATACCTATGATTCTCTTCATATACTGGTTTGCTTAGTTGGATTTTGTTTTTATTTTTTAGATTCAGTTGTTGATAGTTGTGAGTTTGTTGTCATTTTATTGTTCATAATTTTGATCTTTTTCTTAAGTAAGCCCCTTTGACATTTCATATAATAATGGCTTGGTGATGATGAACTCCTTTAGATTTACCTTGTCTAGAAAGCACTTCATCTGTCCTTCCATTCCAAATGATAGCCTAGCTGGATAAAGTAGTCCTGGTTGCAAGTTGCCTTTCATCACATTGAGTACTGCTTGCCAGTCCCTTCCTGCCTGCGAAGTGTCTTCTGAGAAATCAGCTGATAGTCCTATAGGCACCCCCCTATAGGCAACTCTCCACCTCTCTCTTTCTGCCCCCCAGGACTCTTTCTTTATCTGTCACTTTCGGCATCTCAATTATGAGGCGTCCTGGTGTGGTCCCCTTTGGGTCCAGCTTGCCTGGGACCCTCTGTGCTTCCCAGACCTGTATGTTCATCTCCTTCACAAAATTTTGGAAGTTTTCCTCATTTTTTTCAATTTTTGCTTCCTCATTCTGCACTGGTTGACTGGTTTTTTTTTTTTTTTTCCTTATGTTCCAAATCTTTGATTTGAACCCCAGTTTTCTTCCCTTCACCATTGGTTTTGTGTGGGTTTTTCTTCGTTCCACTTAACATAGCCTTCACTTCCTCTCTTATGCGTTTGCCATACTCAAGCATATCTGTCAAGCCTGTGAGCATCTTTATCACCAGTACTTTGAATTCTACATATATTAGGTTGTCTTATCTCTTTATTTGTTAGGTTGGCTATCTCTTCGTCACTTAGTTCTCCCACTGGAATCTTGATCTGTTTTCGTTTTTGGGCCATACTTCTCTGTCTCCTCATTCTGACAGGCTCCTGTATTTGTTTGCCTCTGCATCCCAGGTAGGGCTGTCACTCCTGTTATGTTGTAAGGGGTAGAGCCTTAGGGATTCATCAGTACAGGGAGACCAGTTTCACCATGTTGTGGTGCTGTATGTGGGGGAGGGGTCCAAGGGGGAACAATGCCACCTGCCCAGTACTTACCTCTTTTCCAGGCACCTTTCCCACTTCTGCACTAGATTGGCACCCGTCTAGCTGCTGCCCTGGCCGTTGTTCCCAGAGTGTGTGGGTCTTCGGACATTCTAGGACTGTGGGGACCCTTTAAACAAGCAGACTCTGCTGAGGGACAGGCAATTTCTTCCCCCGCCCCAACCCCCACTAGTCTGCACAGTCAGAAACAATGAGGCTTAATTTTCCCCGGTGCTGGGACTGTGAGCTGCTAGGTCCAGTGAGGAGCTGAGAATGCTCCCCAGGTGTCCCTCCTGAGTTTAAAACGTGTGACTGCACTTTCTGCTGGCCTGCCGCTGCCACCACTGCTGCTGCCACCACACTGCATCCTCTCCACCCTGGCTCCACCCCTCCTACCTGTCTGGATGAGTATTTCTTCTTTATATCTGTGTTTGCTGGACTTCCATGCAGTTTGATTTTCTAGAACTTCTGGTTGTTTCTAGTTTTGAGGTAGCTGTATTCCTTCTTAGTTGTGGAGGAAGATGCAGAATGTCTGTCTATGCCTGCATCTTGGCAGGAAGTCTTAATTACTTCTTTAAAGACACTATCTCCAAATACAGTCACATTCTTAGGTGCCAGGGGTTAGGACTTTAACATTGGAAATTTGGGGGGACATCATTTAGTTTACTACAAACCACCGTTCAGATTTAGATAATCTTTTATACTCGAATTTTATAAACTTTCCCTTCCTTCTACTTTTGACATACTGTCAATGGTGGTGTATGACAATTCTGGGAGACTAATGAGAACATTAGCTGGAGGTTATTAGCAGAGCTAGAGTACATACCAAATTAATAATTGTGATGGTAAATTTTTCAAAAAGGGCTGTAATGAGCAAGGCACAATTTTGGTCACTGTTCTCTGCTTTGTTTGTGAGCAGTCATCTCATTTGGTTTTATGACATTAATAAAACCATTAACGTGGGCATCATCTATTATGGTAAATTTCTGCAAGTGTGCAAAGGCCAACATTCTGTATGTGTCAAAATAAAACACAGAGGTACATAAATAATGAAGATTTTTCTTTCTCCAGGAAATACCTTTGATGACTAAGACTGCATCAGTATGCCTCTCTTCTTGGTAATGGTTAATGAGAAATTTGTGATGCAATGTCTGGGTCTGCTTTCACACTTGCATTTACAATCAGAGCAAAAGTCTTTGCTTGAAAAACAACAGACAGTACATATGGGGAAAACAGATTAGCTCCTTGTTTTCTCCTCTATTACTTAGTTTTTCAAACTCAGCCAAACATTGAGGATATTTTAGATCCCGAACCCCACATATTTAGTGGCATAAAAGAGATAATGAAAAAAATTGAACCAATTATCATTTATCTAGTCTCTAGCTATGTGTCAAATATCATGTTAAGTATATAAAGGATACAGGGAAATTTAAGTCTGGTTCCCTGCTATTCCTCAGATTCAACATTTATATTTCAGTTGGAGAAAAAAGATACAGATGAGAAAAATTTAAATAACAATAACAGCCTGAACCACAGCAAATAAAATAATAAATATTGATTTCTAAATGAGTGGAATAAACACTTAAATGGAGAAGCCGTGTGGAAGAGAAAGTCTTTTCCAAGTGGGTGGGTGAAAGGAGGCTCTAGGAGGGAGAAGAAATTGAAGCTGCGTTTACAAAGGAAAGAAAAGGAATGTTTGAACGAAAGAAAATTTGATTTTTGAAGGAGATTATTAGGAGGAAAATATAAGTTTATGCCAAGTTTTAGTAGAATTTAAGTAGAGGTAAATATGTGAGGCTGTATTTGGGTTTTTATCTTGGCATTGAGTTCACTGAAGTTTTTGGATCAGAACACAATGTAATAAAATGGTTGTTGTGGGACTAGTTTTGAAACACTATTATAATAGCTTATGTGTAGGGTGACTAAGAACCTTTAATTTGTAAGGTGGTATAGAAAAAAAAAGGAGGATGAAATGGAGAGAATTCAGGACTAAAGAATGGAATGGACATCGTGAGCATCATGATGATGGGAGGGAGAGGAGGGAACAAAAGGTGATGGCTTGTTGTTCAGCCTGGGTGACCCAGGGGAGAGCGGTGACGTTAGTGCTTAGTGATTAGTGATGACATTAGTGACTTAGGGAGTAAGAAGAGAACTATTTCTCTCCAGAGGATGAAATATTTTGTAGAGGGGACCAGCTGGAAGTTTGAGGGAGGAGTATGCAGTTGAAGATGTAAGTTTTGGAGGCAGGAGAACAGCTGAGGCTAGAAAGACATAGCGAAGGGCCATCCTCACAGAAGTAGGAGGTGAAATAAAAAATGTAATAGAAACAGGCTACAGAAAGTAAAATTTAAGTATTGAAACAAATTACATTTTAATTATCAGCAGCAGGATTTTCCCTCCATCTCAAAAGAAAAGTTAAACTGGGAATATATATTTTTTCAAATAAAGGCAATCTGGAAACTAATATATGTGACATTAAGGGAAAATTATGTATGCTGTCTTGTATCTGTGAAGAAGCACAAAAATAGATACAATTTTTATGAATCAAGTGATCATGGTGTTTTGGGAGGGTGAAGGGAGTATGATAAAAATAGATATGTGATGCATCTGAACTCAGATAAGACAGACAGGGTACTATTATTACCATTGTCAGCATGATGGCCATTGTTACAATGGGTCAAGTACTCACATGTGATATTTTTAGGTCTCATTAAAAAAATAATTTATCAAAAAACCAGGCTTGTGTTTATAAATCTAAGACATGATATTGTGACTTTTAGTTCACTGAGAATTTGATTTGGAATTAAACACAATCTATTTTAACAAGTGTTTTCTGAGCATATGTATGACACTGCTGGGGTCATGGAACTCTACAAAGATAAATTAGACACTGTTGCCCTCCAGGAGTAAGGAAACAGAACAGTCATTAAGTACCTGCTTAACATGGACCAGCTGTTCTGCCCAGCCTATGTTAGGCCTTCATCATATGTGCTATATTATAATCCAGTGAGGGAGCAGACATATATCCCAATGACACTACTAAGCTTCAGTAAGTAAAATAATAGAGGTTGGCATATGAAACAAAGAGAAAGATTAAGCTGGCAGTGATACGATGGAAAAATCCAGGAAAATTTGTATAGAGTAATATCTTTGACACATGAGGAGAAAAATAAAGATTTTTTAACAGAATCATCCAAGTGCCATTAAAGGCAAAATGAATTGCTATAATATGTTTTCATCCTGTTAATATCAGATATGGGAAAATTGACTTAGATATTAATTTATTTACTTCTTCAATTTTAAATGAATGGCCAAATGCACTGACATGTTAGGTGAAATGCTCTAAAAGTACTTATGTGCAGATATGAAATAAAACTGGACTTTTCAGTACTGAATACATTCAAAAACAGATTCTTTGATCTGCGGTTAGCTATCCATGTTTGGTAACTGTGATGGTTAAATTTTATTTGTCAGCTTAGCTAGGCGATGGTGCCCAGTTGTTTGGTCAAACACTAGTCTAGATGTTGCTGTGAAAGTATTTTGTAGATATGGGTAACATCTACAATCTGACTCCTGTACCACAGTTTGGTCTTATCATTGATTATTGTTCACTTTCTGTGTGGACATCGTATCACTGCCAAACATTGGTGCATTCCCATCTTAGCTGTTGGCACCTCCAAAATCTCCTTTGTCTACTGTGATACATGCAATGTTCTCTGCATCCCCTTTGTCCTCAGCCTCCTCCTGTTTTTTCAATGACACCATTCCCCCAAGGAACTTGTCTGACCTCAGGATATTCTTTCATTACATCAACCTGGATGACTTCCTGTACTTAGGTTCTCTTCCTCCATGTCTTGTACCAGCTCCCATGAGGGGTTTGTGCTTTGGGGGGCAGCATGTGCACTGTAGACTTTAGCACAGGATGCACCTAAGATATGACCTAAGTGGGAAAGCTGTATTTAGGGCAGAAAGGGGTGAACAGGAAACCTCACTCAGGACACCTGGGACAGTAAAAGCTAGGTAGGCTCAGTGGCTGCATAGACATGTTTCCTTTAGTATGATTTATAATACTGATTCTAACATGGTGTTCTACTCTCCTTATGAAATATGTGTTCTTATGGGATGACATAGCCTGGCTTTAGATTCAGGTGATCTTTGAGCTTGGGTACAGGAAAGACAGTGCTGCTTGGCTTTCCTTCCTTATTGGTTCTAGTCTTGCATTCTGAGGATTTTCTTAACATTTCTAAGCATGTAGTGAGTATGTTGATATTGGAGGGATTTTATCAATCCATTTATCCTTCTAACAGGTTTTTATCTCACAATAATATTTTTTTCTCATAATATCTTAAAAACATTTTTATTGTTTATTTCTAAGCTTTAATCTCTGACACTTCTTACAGATTTAGTAACACTCAAAACATTAAATTTTGACATAAAACCAACAGAAAAGATTACCAAGAGAGATATCTAAAAAAAACAGGGTCTTATACAGCAACATTCACTTGTGTGCCCAATTTACGTGGTTGGCAAAGGTACTCTAGACACTCATGCTTCTTTGTCGACATATTTTTTATTTACCCATTAGTTCATTCAACAAATAGTTACTGAGTACTCCTCTGTGAAAGGTGCTGCCAGGGGATCCACTGCTGAGCAAGAAGGAGTAGTCCCTATCTCATGGAGCTGGTGAGGGAAATAAGCATCATCATTTGATCCATTTGTGATATGTGCTCTGAAGGAGAAAAATGAGTGACTTCTGAGAGGATGTAATTGGAGCACTTAACCCCAGCTGGCTCTTCAAGGAAGCCATTCTTCAGGGAGAAAACTTTGTGCTGGGCCTGAAGAGTCTTGAGACCAAGTTATGTTGGCAAGTTGAAGCAGAGAGTAGCAAACTAGAATCTGGAGGTCCCGAGATGGGCAGTAACAAGGTTAGTAAAACAGAACAAAACAAACAAAACCAACAACAAAAAAAAAAACCAACAAGAACTAGTAGCACTACACAGTTATTGAAATGACCAAAATCTAGAACACCGACACCACCAAATATTGTCATGGATGTGGAGCAACAGGGACTTTCATTCATTGCTGGTGGAAATGTAAAATGGTACAGCTACTTTGGAAGACAGTTTGGCAATTTCTTACCAAACTAAACATTCTCTTACCCTATAATTTAGCAATCATATGCTTTAAGATTTACTCATAGGAGTTGAAAACTTATGTCTACATAAAAACGTGCACATGGATGTTTATAGAGGCTTTATTTATAATTGCCCAAACTTACAAATAACTAATATGCCCTTTAGTAAGTGAATGTACAAACTGTGGAACATCCAAACAATGAAATATTATTTAGCATAAAAAGAAATGAGCTATCAAGCCATGAGAAGACACGGAGGAACTTTTTACTGTGTGAAATAAACCAGTACAAAAAGGCTACATGCTACATGATTCCAACTGCATGATGTTCTTGGGAAAGGCAAAACCATTGAGACAGTAAAAAATGATCAGTTGGTTCCAGGATTTAGTGGGAGAGAGGCACAGAAGATTTTTAGAACAAAAAAGTTACTTTGTATGATACCATAAAGGTGGATAAATATTATTATACGTTTGTTTAAACCCATAGAATGCACAACTGTAAGAGTGAACCCTAATGTAAACTATGGACTCCCGACTGATTATCATGTGTCAATATAGGTTCACCACCTGGCTGGTGTGGCTCAGTGGATTGAGCACTGGCCTGTGAACCAAAGGGCTGCAGATTCGATTCCCAGTCAGAGCACACGTCTGGGTTACGGGCCAGGTCCCCAGTTGGGGGTGCATGACAGGCAACCACACATTGATGTTTCTCTCCCTCTCTTTCTCCCTCCCTTCCCCTATCTATAAAAATAAATAAATAAGATCTTTAAAAAATATACAGGTTCACCAGTTATAACAAATGTATCACACTGATGGGGGATGTTGATAATGGGGGGAAGTATGCTTATGTAGGGGCAGGGAGTACATGGGAAATATCTGTCTCTTTCCCTTAATTTTTATGTGAACCTAAAACTGCTCTAAAAAATAAAGTCTATTAAAAACAAAACAAAACAAAAAACTAGGAGACATTCTGGTAGAGTAGAAGAGGCAAGAGCAAGACGTGATGGAGCAGGGAGGTGACCTGTGAGCTGGGCAGTGACAGTCACAGAGCAGCACATAATTGTGTAAATGTGACTCCAGCACTCACAATTTCCTGTTTTCATTTTCTATTTTTCAGTAGTCTCCTCCTTCCAACACTCCTCAATAGGGTTTAAAGTAGAAACAATTTATGAGCATACCATAGAAATAGTTGGTAATAAGAAACTTGAGTGAAGAAACAATGAAAACAGTTCAGATTAGCATTTTTAAAGAACATTTTATTCTTTTTTTTTTTTTTTTTAAGTGTTAAGGTAACATTTAATTTAACAGGATCAAGCATTCCTTAGGGAGACAGGGCAGATAAATTTAGACCAACAGCATCACAAATATTAAACTGCAGTATAGAAGCCTGTCAGGGAATATTGATGTAAGCCCCATGAAAACACTGAACAGCACACAGTGTGATCCTCTGAAGCTCCTTTTAGAAATCAATCCTTGCTTTAAAAGGAAACCTGCTCTCTGATGTTTCTAGTCCAATTTCATTTGGGAAGAGAAAGGAGCTGTCACTGGAGCCGCCAGTCTGAGGCCCAAATGAGTGTGGATACTTGAAACCCTGTTTCACAGTTATTCTAGTCCTTGTGTGATTGCTCATAGAAAATGGCAGAGTTGAAAAGCCACTATGTATTTTCAAAGTATTTTGAAGACATGTGGAATATCACTTACTATTACAAATTACAAGTACAGGATGCAAAACTGTGTACAGTGTATGTGAACTATTTTGTAGTGTGTTTGTGGGCTGTGCTTCCCTAAGCTCACCAGTCTATCCCATGAGTGCAAATGAGGTCTCATGAACGAGTCACAAATGTTACTGTCTAGTGCCTTTGTTCACATAATTCAGTCTTACAGGCTGTGCCTCGGAGGCCTTGAAGTTGTCTAATATAAACTTACAAAGAGTTCTCAGTTTCCTTTCTGTCAAGTCCTTTGTTTGTATCCAGGATGTACTGGGTCCTGGCCCCTCAGTTTAGATTCATGCTGGGACTAAACAAATATAAATTCAGATTTGCACATTAAAATGACTAGAAGAAAGTATGCCAACTGTTGGCTCCGTGTGGTAAGGTTATGGATAACCTAGTTTTGTATTTTTTTGTATTTTACAAATTGTTTTCAATGAACCTGTTGTGCTTCTAAAGAAAAAGTGATAAAATAAGAGGGGAAAGAGAGAGAGAATAAAGGAAGTAGTATGGAGAAAGAATAGGGGATAGTGACAGAGAAATCGAGAAAAAAGGGCAGAAAATAAACTTCAGCTGTTGACTTAGGGAAATGATTTTATGAATTATGCTAAAAATGTGGCAAAGTCATAGCTCTTTACACATTCGAGGTTACCAGTTGCAGAACCATATATTGAGCTGCTTGGAAACTCAGTGACTTGCTGAGAAGCTGGAGAACTAACAATTTCTGCCAACCATTCACCAACTCTGGGGGACAAAGTAGTCATTTTGTTCCTGTGGGTCTAACTTTCCTCTCTGCAGAACAGAAGGCTTGAGTGAGGCCTAATAAATATCTTGCAGCTTGGTTATCTGATACCATAATTCTGGGAGCAGCAACACTCTCTGAAGTCCCACAGAGATGGTGTGTGGACTGAAGGTGCACAATAATCCTACCTGTTCTAGGTAGAGTGGGGGTCTGGTTTGAGCAAACACAAGAGACAGTGCATGTGAGATGACTGGTGTTGCTTTCTGGATCATGGCTGGAGATATATGAGGCCAATAAGAGCAGTGAAGCTTAGCAACGTGTATAAAAAGGGAGAGGTGGCTGAAGAGGCCACTAGAACAGTGGGAGACTGGTGTGCCTGCATGCTTCTGGCTGGTCTCCCATCTTTCCTGTTCAGCTCAGGAAAGATTTGGCAAAATGAGTGTAGATGGAGCATCCTCAGGTTGTCCTTTGTGAACGAACATCTATTGTATACTAACATTCCTTAATTATAATAATCCCCTTATTTAAAAATTTTTTTCCTAAGAAGCCTGACAACAACTTGCTGAAAAGTAAAAGGATCTAAAATCTACTATCTTTTGTTGTACTAAGTATTTCCCTTCTAACCTTGATTCTTTGGTGGCTAATGCTCTGTTGTAATAGAATAAGATGTAAGCCCATGGTATGAAGTTATGGTTCTTTAGACCAAGTTTTTGCTAGAATTTTTTTCTTTCCTTTAATATATGTTACTCTTATCTTTTATTTTGAAGTATTTCTGTAAAGTGTAGGTTTACTTAATAGTAACTCATTGATGCTTGAAATCAGAAGGAGTGACATGAAAATCCTGAGATGTTGTTCTTGGATGTGCAGACTTATATGGTAAAGTAATTGGAAAGTCGGGGATTTAGGGTGAACAAGAATCTGTCTGAAGGGAAGCTTCAAGGTACTATTTTCATGTCAAAGAGCTCTATTGTTGGCTCCGTAATTTTTGTTACATCTTCTAATAGCTTAAAGATAACAGTGAACAATGTTATTTTTAAAAACATTTTATTTGGAAATAATGTCAGTCATAGAGAAGTTACAAAAATAGGAATAGCAGCATGAACACCTGTATATCTTTTACTTAGATTCACCGATTCCCTTATCACTGGCTTGCATGCCACTCCCTATCCCCCATATGTGTGCATTCATACATATGTACTTGACATTTTTTTCTGAACCATTTAGGAGTAAGTCACACCCTTACTCCTAAATAATTCTGTGTTATTTCCTAAGAATAATTCTGTGTTATTTCCTAAGAATAAGACTGTCCTCACCCAGAGAAATAATATAGTTACCAACTTCAGGAACTTCAACATTAATACAATATTTTATATAACCTATATTCGACATTTAAACTTGTCATCTGACCTAGTAATGTCTATGTAATATTTTACCCCCAGTATAGAATCCAGCTTAGGATCCTGTATTACACTTAATTATCATGTCTTTCAGCCTCTCTTAAACTGGCATATCCCTTCTTTGTCTTTCATGGAATTGACATTTTTGAAGAACACATTATTTTTTCAATAGAATCCTTCTTACTTTGGGTTTGCCTGATGTTTTCCATGTTTAGATTTGATTGTGTATTCTTGGCTAAAATCCTTCATAAGCAATCTTGTATCCTCTCCAGGGCATTGTATCTCAAGGCACAGGATACCCATCTGCCCCCTAATGGTGATGTTAATTTTTGAATCCAGTCAAGATGTTTAACTCTCCACTGTATAATCACAATCTTTTACCTTGTAATCAATAAGCAGTCTGGGGAGATACTTAAAAACAATCTAAATTTAATAAATATATCCCCCTAGATTTAGTGTCCATTGATGGTGTTTGCCTGAACAAACTTTTGACATGATGGTTGCAAAATAATGATTTGCCAGCTCCAGCATTCCTTCCACATTTTCCACAAAAGCTTTGCATTTTACTATTGGCAACAAACTGCCATTCTCCCCCATTGGCTGATTTATCCTTCATCTATTTATTAGATAAATGGATTGTGGATTCCAATTATTTCAATGATTTGCAATTCCTTACTGTCCCTTAGTGATTTTGGTACTCAGATTATCACAGATATGAGCAGTGGGAGCCCCAAAGGGTTTGCTCCTGTGTTTTGTGACATTCCCATCATTTTCTGAGTACTTCCTTACTTTTTGGCATAAGATGTACCAGGTTCTTTTTGTAATCCACATTGTCCAACTTCTAAAATCAGCCTTTTCTCTGAGGCACTCTGGTGATTTTTTAGTGAAGTGGTATTAGAGATCAAGATCTGGATGTTAGGTGTGTTCTGTTCTACTGGAGTGTCTTTGCTTCTATTCCCTAGTGGGCACATCTAGGACATATATGCTTTTGCATACACAATTTGTGTAAATATGAATACCTAACCACACACACACATACATTTACAAGTATACAAGTATACACATACAGGCATGTATACATACATATATGTTTTTGGAAATCATAATTTATACCAGTATCACCAAATCAAATTCTTCTCTATAGAATTCTGTTTTGCTTTTCCTCATTCAATATTTTTTATGCCCCTTCTTCTACAGTGAGAACCCTGGTTCCCCAAAACATCAGTATATTTACTCATTTGTTCTTTCCTATACTGCATCTCAAACCATTTCAGAAAACAAACCTACAAAAATTGTCCAGGATTTGTTTTTGGTTATTTGGTTTTGGACACCCTTTTGGCACCCAGCCTTCCTAAGACAGATATGTGATCAAAGATTGCAATTACACAATGTTTGAATTACGTACTATTATTCTCTCCTACCTCTTAGGTGTGATTATGCTATTTAATTGAAATATCTTTTAGCTTCAGGCTTCTTCTTCTTTATCATTCTGATTGATTTAATTTTATTTTTAATTATAAAGAACATTAATGTGTTCCCAACAGTCAAAAAAGTAAAAGGTATTCTTAGAGAAGTGTCTCTCTCTCCTGTATTATCTCCACTTCATTCCTTCTGTCTTATATGTAACTAAGTTCGTTGTGGTGGGAGACTGAATAATGGCCTCCAAAAAGATATCCATGTCCTAAGCCCTGAAAAATGTGAATGTTACTTTATATGGTGAAAAAAGCACGGGGAGGGTGGGGAATCTTCTCAGATGCAATTAATTTAAGGATTTGCATATGGGGAAATTATTCTGGATTATCTGTGTAAACCCTAAATGCAATCACAAGTGTTTTTATAAGAGAAGCAGAATATTTCATACATGTACAGAATAGAAGGCAATGTGACCACAAACACAGAGATTGGAGTGATGTAGCCACAAGCCAAGGAATACTAGAAGACACCAAAAGCTGGAGGAGATGAGGAGCAGACTCTCCCCAAGAACCTCTGGAGGGAGGGATGGCCCTCCTAGAGCCTTGATTTCAACTCAGTGAAAATGATGTTGGATTTCTAACCTTCAGAAATGTAATAGAATAAACGTGTATTGTTTCAAACCCCCAAGTTTGTGGCTATTTGTTGCAGCAGCTACAGAAAACTAATATAATTGTATTCTGGTTTCTTTTCATTGGGAGGAGATTCTAAGTACTGTCTTAATTTTCTTCCTGTGCCCCACCATTCAGTTCACTTTTACAAGTAATCAAACTTTCACCATGTGAGAAACTGCCCAGATGATGGGCACACATACATACCACATAGGTACTTCCCCCTAGTGTACAGAGGATGTGGTTGTGCCAAGTGGGACATCAGTTCTCTTGGGAGCAAGTAAGCCAAGGGAGGGGGATGCAGGAGGAAATCTCAGAGGAGGTGTTATCTTCCTGGCATGATTTCTGCCTTCCTGCTGTACTTTCTATCTGCAAGCTCAGTCCAGGTTTCTCTTCTTCATATGCCCCTGCCCCATGGCCCCACCCCACTTTCCTTCCTGCCACCATACC
This sequence comes from Furipterus horrens, assembly GCF_987537825.1. Taxonomy (NCBI): domain Eukaryota; kingdom Metazoa; phylum Chordata; class Mammalia; order Chiroptera; family Furipteridae; genus Furipterus; species Furipterus horrens. The sequence goes on along the minus strand of NW_028327176.1, from coordinate 130,910,939 downwards.
TGGGACTTGATGCACACTATCCCTTTAGGCTACCTACACATGGCCTGGCTCTTCCGGAACCTCATTCTTTCTCAGCTGCCTCAGAGGTAACCCCTTCTCTCTGACAGGCTCCCAAGCTTCTCAAATTCTTCTTCTGCTCTGAACTCAGGTGGCACCTGCCTCAGACTCACCTGGACTTTGGCTTCTCATGAGGAATTCTTTTTCTCTTAGAGATATAGCTATAAGCAGTTTGCCAGCTCTCAGCTTCCATAGATCTGAACTTTTTTCTTTTTATAGCACAAAATATTTTTCTGATGAAGTGATTGGTATGTTTTCAGAAAAGATTGTGAACTTTTTAATACATTCAAGAGAGCAAGCCATTTTCAACACTTTATCCTCTACAATATCTAGCAGGGTACTATAGTACCCCCCCTGGCTGGTTTGGCTCAGTGGATTGAGTGTCGGCCTGCGAGCTAAGTGTCGCTGGTTCGATCTTCCAGTCAGGGCACATCAGAGAAGGAAAACTCTGACTCCAAAAAACCTCCGCTGCCTTGCGGCATACCTCTTCAGGGGAAAGGCTAGGGGAGTAAACCCCGACAGAAAATCCGGAGCCGGAGTCCCTAAGGCAGTTTGACATTGTAGTCATCACCGGCAACTCCTGCGGCGCACCTGAAGCCAAGCTGTATTGACTCCGTCTTTCCCTTGGACCCTTCAGCTGCGAAGAGAGGGGGGGTCTGCTGCATGGGCAACAGCAGACCCTCCATATCACCCCGCCCAGGTTCTGTAGCTTCAGCTTCACTGGAGAGGACACTCCAGCGCCATCGCAAGATGTCGATTCAACATGGGAGGAGACAGATACCGTGTCACTCCCGAGTCGGACTGCACAGCCATTCTCGGCGGTGCAGATAGACTCTTAAGAAGCTACACCATCGTCTCTCGAGACGGACGGCTGCCGACGACGACTATAGTACCACAGTAACCCTTTGAAAACTGTTTTGTACTGACTCAAGAAATAATTCTTTGCTAGAGAACCAAAGTCCATGATCAAGTGAACCGACTGCTGTAGCCACAGTTGTCTCGCTCCCCATCCTGGCTGTGTAGGGCAGAGGATGGCTCTCTCAGAGGCTCAGCCAGGATGAAGCAGAGCCTTTGAAGAGGAATGTAGGGAAACAAGTAAGATAAACACATTCTGGGAATAAAGACTGAAAAACAGTACCTTAGAGGCAAAATCAATGGGTATATTTATTTCAAAGAAAAATAACAGTGTGGTGATGAGATGGTTTGGTATTTATGATGGTTTGGTATTTATGTCTCAAAAGGATTTCTCTCTCTGACTCTCAGTTTAGAGGAGGCAGTTATGCTGATGATAGTATAGTCTGAAATCTGAATTTCTGATATCTAGGTTATGGGCAACTACTTCGAGAATCTATGCCTATGAAACAAAAGGAATGCAAACTCAGGAAAGTTGCTGAAATCCACATGGTCACTTGGAATCAACCTGTATCCTGACCAATTCTGTCCTTGAACTTTTATTTTCTTGAAAGGTCACACCCAGAGTTCTGAAAGAAGAATGAGAATGACAGAAAAAGGGGATAAGGAGATGAAAGTTTTTGTATTTACCTGACATGGAAGAAAGAGCCCCTGAATAGTTTTACTGAGATGAAAATATTCAGTCCACAACGTTTCAGAGGTGATATGCCCAATCTCAAAACTCATGTTTTCTATTTCTGTGTTCTAGGACAGGTGGATGGTATATAGAGAGTGGAAAGGAAGTGCTCTTGGAAACCCTTTTTGGTGTTTGTCAAGAGATAGTCATAAACTCTTATCTCATGGCTCTCATAACATACCTGTGAACTTTATGCAACTTGGCAGGCAGGGAGAAAGGGAGCAACAAACCTAGGCCTCAGAAAATGATCTACATGCTGCTTTGCCCTCCCATGGTCTTCCCTTTCTCAGCAAATGGCAATTATTTTCTTCAGTTCTCAGACCAATAACCTTGAGTCATCTTTGACATTTCTTACACCTCGAATACAATTTATCAGCAAATCCTGTTGGCCTTGCCAACCCCACCATATTACCCATGGCCAGGCAGCCTTGACTTCTTGCCTGGATTCTGCACTAGCTTCCTTTCTGGTCTGCTGGTACCCTGCAGTTTTACAGTCGATTCTTAAGCAGTAGCCTGACAGATCCTTGTAAAAAGATGAATTGTCTCTTGTCACTTCTCTGCTTGAAGTCCTGTAATGGCTTCCATCTGGCTCAGTATACAAGGTAATTTTCCTGTATATTGTTACCTAATCCCTACTGTTGTTTTAACTCTCTAAGTATGTTGCTGCTTTAAAGCCTGTATTGTACCTTTGTCTGGGACTCTTCTTCCAGATATTTTTATTGTTTGCTTCTCATGTCAAAGCTCTATGAATTCAAACATCAACCTGCAAATGAAAACTTTCTTGGCTCCCCTCCACCCCCTCTTTGGTATCCTTATCCCTCTTTCATTGCCTTATTTTTTTCCAGAGCACTTTTCAGCATCCATCATACTACTTATTTATTTTCATTATCTCTTTCCTTATAAAACATAAACTCCTTTAGAGCTCCTTGTTTGTTTTTGTCTATCTCTATATCCTTAGCACTTGAAAGAAGGCCTGGCATGTTTTCAGTATTCGACTAAATAATGGGGTAAATAAGTCCCCATGAAGACGATTGAGTTAGGGACCTATAAAACTAAATTCTAGTATGAGACATTTAGCTAAAGAATGAGAGAGAGAATTTTCTCTTCAATAAATAGAAGCATGCTAAGTAATAACAAGGAATCTCTACAAGTCTTTAAAAGGGTGAATGATTGAGTGTCTTTGAAGTTTCATGATTTACTTTTCATTAATTAATTAATTAATTTTTAATTCTAGAAATTTTAGTTTTTCTCATAAATTTGAAATACTTAGGTGATGGTAACTTCCAACTCAGATCTCCATAATTAAATGAGGTGACATTCAACTCCCTTTAAGTAGCAGTTCCATTTTGCATAATGAGTCTGGGAGCATCATGGTTGGTGGCAAACAACAGTAGAGGTAATGATGTGCATGTCACCTTTGCAGTAGCTAAATGTTGAATAAAGAGCAAGTGGTATGAATATAAGGATAATAAGGATGATGAAGGCCCTGTTCTCAACAACTGCTATGGTATGAAAAGAAATCTGGTTCCTCTAAGTTCTTGAGTTTTCACAGTTTCTACAGGGTTCCAGATCACAGATATCTGGTAATCTAAATACAGTTTTAAAATTCTAAATATGTGCACTTAAAATGACTGTATAAGGTACAACCATTTTAATGCGAGAAATGTGGATATTTAAGTGAGAAGTAGAAAATTCAAAGAATTTAAGAAGTTGTCCTAAAATGTTATGGGCCAGAACACAATGTATACAGTATTCCCTTACTTATTGCGGGTATTACATTCTAGACCTGCCCCCACAATAGGTGAAAATCTGTGAAGTAGGAACCTTACATTTATTTTAGTATCTGTATATATTTTAAGGCTTTATAAACCATTCCCAGTCCCTTATTAACCTTTCCCACTCCCTTATTAACCTTTTCCACACTTTTATAAACACTACTTATGTTCTTAAATATATTCTACACTCTTAAACCTGTGTAACTTTAACAACATACATATACAGTACCGCAAAATCCAGCGATATAGCGAAAAATCCGTGATAAATAATTAAACATAATATTTTTTAAAATCCCACAATTTTTAAATCACAGTGAGGCCGTGATAAGTGAACCGCGATATAGAGAGGGACTACTGTAACCCCCAGCTGCAGGCTGAACAGTGTGACGCTACAGTGGCCAAAAAACTATCGTCATGCTTCCGTACACAGCTGGTTCTAGGTGTAGGCCTGAGGAGCCAGAGAATAGCAGTTAAGTCAAAGGTCAGGGACAATGTGGTTGCCTCTAGAGGGGTGCTTTTTATGAACAGATCTTGGAACAGTTGGCTTTTGTCTGTATTTGGTTTGCTCTATCTAGCATTTTTAGGGTGGAGTGATCTTATGAAAGTGTAATAATTAGTGAAGCATTTATATAACCGATTCACTCTTAAATAAGTCCAGGTGGTTGAATAACTTTTCAGCATTTCCAGACTTAGATAGCCAAAGAATAATTTATTAGTCTATAACAATCAGCCAAGTTTTAGTAAGGGTTACAGCATTGTAAATTGACATTAAAGTAGATCTTTTTTTTTAAATTAATTAATTAATTTACTTATTTGTTTATTTTATTTTTAGAGAGAGGGGAAAGGAGAAAGAGAGGGAGAGAAACATCACTGTGTGGTTGCCTCTCACTCGCGCCCCCAACTGGGGACCTGACGTGCAACCTAGTAATGTGCCCTGACTGGGAATCGAACCAGCGACACTTGGCTCGCAGGCCAATGCTCAATCCACTGAGCCACAGCAGCCAGGGCCAAAGCAGATCTATTTTTAATTAACCAGAGGGACATTCATTTTATTAAGCCCTAATAGTTGGCACAGCAAATATACTTTGCTATAACTTACAAATATTGTTTACATAATTAGGTAAGGATTTTTTAACTGTAAAAAATTCAAGGCAGAAGGGGAAAACTTTTATCATAAAAGATTCACATTTGACTATCTGCAAGATTTTTTATATAAAAAATACATACTAATATACAATTCATCTGTTGTAATGAGAGCATGAGAAAGTTGTGATACATATGGAATATGTATTAACAAAAACTGAAAAGTTAATTAAACAGTATAAATGATACTATAGCTCACTAAGATTTTAAAGCTACCAAACAACATAAGGAACTTTATTATAGGAAGAAATTTCTTATAATTATACTGGCAAAAGTTTTAATAAAACAAAAGTCCAGGGATTTTCTAGTGGGGCTTGAAGTTTAATTATCCTTCCAGGAACAGAATTCTTTGATTTGGGGAGTGGAGACATTGACTGCTTGTTGGCATACTGGACTGTTGGAAGCTTACTGGTATCAAGTGAGCACATTTCTGTTCTAGCCCCTGTGGTGTAACTTGTGGGAGTTTGGTTGTGATTTGATTATATAAAATGCAAAGATATAAAAAATTCTGTTCAGTTTCTAAGAAAATTTGAGCTTCCCCAACAGAAGTTTTTCTTCTTATTCTTCTTTGCTTTCCTTACCCCATGTCCCTCACTTTTTGTCATGCCCTCCGGCTGTCGCTATGTAGGGCCTTAATGAAAGGTTTGAAGAGCAAGTAAATGATTTTGACCCGAAATGGCCAAGCTCTGCTGTCTAACCACCCTTTCTTTCTTTGAATTTCCTCTAACTTCTAAAAGAAAACTGAATACTCAAGAAAAAATACCGAAGATGCTTATCTCCCAAACTCTGATGTAATGCCCTTAGGTTTTCAACATGGCTTAGATTTGAGATCTTTTTCTTCACTTACATCCAGATCTTAAATCTAGTGCCAAATAAGCACCTAGAGATGAAACAATGGATTTATCTAAGTGCTCCTGATAGAAAGAGAAGAGAAAGAAAGCAAGTGATTATTTTTTTGTCTACTTGTGGAATTTGGCATCAACTAAGTTTAAAGAGTCAGAAAGAATTTTGAATAAACAGCCACCCTGCCCACAGTTAAATACAGTCTGATTAGTGTTTTGGAATCTGACCCATTGAATTAGAGTTTCTTTTTGTTGGAAAATGTGGGAATGGTCCAGATATCTTTGTACCCCTTACCACTAATTCTGTCAAAATCCTGTGGCAAGAACTTAAGTACAATATAATTAGCAGTCTGTGTGCTTCTGAGCAAGCTTCTATGAGACTGGCCTTCCCGCAGATTAGAACTATAAATTCTGGGAAAAATACAAAGAGGAACTACATTAAGTTGCTGGAGAACATACAAAGCAGACAGCTTCTGAATGGAAGTTAGCATTTGGGCAAAAGAAATAATATGAGGAGAGTTTTCTGATTTTTTATGGACTGGAGATTGAAGGCAGACTCCAGTCACTGCTGAATGAAGTGACTAAAACTCTTACAGAAAACTTGAGGTCCTACCTATTGCGTAGGAGACAGATTTCAAGGCAACCAAAGCTGGTGGAAAGTAAGGGTCGAATTGCAGAAAGGAGAGAACCAGATAGGTGGAAGCACAAATTCTGTGTATAAACTTTGCCCAGACCTTTGGTTGATCCCTGAATCACACATGTTCATGGTAAATTGCAGTGCAGCAAACTTAGAAATCAAAACATTGAATATGATTTGAGCTCCTTGTTAAGACACAGAATTTATAGTTTTAGTCTAACCAAGTTAATTGACTTTTAAACAAAAAAAAAAACAACACTCATCAAAGAACTGTAACAGAACTTAGTCTCTGCAACTAAACATTCACAATGTCAGGTTACAACTCAAAAGTTCTTGTCAAGGAACAAGAAAATGTGTACCATTCTCAAAAGAAAAGATGATCAATGGACACTGACTCTGAGGCTGAAAATAGCAAAGTAGTCCTATTCTTACATTATGTTCTATGACATTTTGAAGCTCAAAATGATTGAAGGGATAGACATTTTCAATGGAGAAATAAAAATTTTTACAATGAACCAAATGGAAATCTCAAAACTAAAATATACAATATCCGAATTAAAAAAATTCATTGGATGGACTTAACATCAGAATGGAGATGACAGAAGAAAAAATTGGTGAATTTAAGGTAAACCAGTAGAAAGATTGATGTCAGTACATTTAATTGCTTACAGAGTTCATTATAAACTTATATATTATCTCTAAGCCATGACAAAAATATTTGCAGAACTAACATTAGCTCCACTGCCTTAACCAGAGAATATGCTGTCATTCACTTGTAAAGAGAATAATAGTAATTCAAAAGAAACTGTGCTGTCAGCCTAAATCAGTTAACTTATCAAGTAGAGGTTGATGTCTATTTCTGCTTCGTGTAAAATCATATGAGTCATTTTAGGGTTTTAATGATTAATTGCTTTAATTGACACAGATGTTTATAAAATCCAAGTATTTTCCAATTAAAGCCCCCCTTACACTACTTAACTTTTAGCCTTTAGAGTGTTATACAGTAAAGAATCCCAGGCAATAAGAACAACTAAATTTTACTGAGCACTTATGTACCAGGCACTATGCTTAGAATTTATATCATGTACTCCTCAAAACAATTTAAGAAGTAGGTATTATTTTAATGCTATTTTTAGAGATGAAGAAATGAAGGCTTTGTAATGCTGCCTTACTTATATTGTCACAAAGCTAGTAAACAGTGTTATCAGGAATTAAACCCAGGCTCTTTGACACCAGAGACCATGTACTTCCCATGTCCTACCCATTTTGTAATCAGAGCAGTCACCATAGCAATAATGAGACTCTACAGTCTTTAATACACATGAATTAAAGATGTGTGTCTTTAATTATAAATGATTCTAACCTTCATCAGTTATTTAAATTTAATCTACACAAGTACCTTCCAATAGCTAAACATTAATGAAGTATGGCTAATGACTATAAAAAGTATTTGTCTTCATAATGTTTATTCATTGTTTCAGAGTGAACTCTGTTCAGGTATAAACAAATTCTTAAACACTTTATCTTTTACAGATTATCTGCAACAATGTTTCTTCTGATTTAAGGGCTACAAAATACATTAGTTATGAAGATTAATCCACAGTGTATTTTCAAAATACAAAGTAATAAGAATTTCAGTCAAGCAAATAACTTGATGTGCTTTGAAATACAGTGATGAGCTTAAAAAAACTATTAATGGACCTTGATATAATCAATAAATATTAAAGACTAAAACAAATAAATTTCAAAATAAGCAGTTAACAATGCAGTGAATAAAACTAGAATTGTTATTGTTATACCTAGAGAAGAAATATTGAGTAGGTACAATTAATCACTTAAACCTGTTCTATATAGTTAATAGTAAATATAATACAAATAAAAGGAAGAGGTACTTCATAAAAGAGGCAATAAACTTATGGAAATTATTAACTGCAAAAGAATTATGTAATTCTGAAAATACCATAGTTTACTCAGTTTGTATATTAGTATAAAAATATACAATATGCCAATAGAGCAGTGTGTGTATCTTATTACCATATATCTTTGTATGCAGTAAATTCAGGTATCCATTGTCCACCTGCAAGTGTTCAGTGCTCAATGTAATAGCTGTTCATTAAAAGTTTGATAAATTAATAAGTGTATGAGTAAATCAAAAACTTGGAAGTTATAAAAAATAATTTCATGTTGTATATTTTAATTAAACATAGATAACATGTTCTTGTGAAAAGAACTCTGAGACTACTTTGGTTTATTGATTAAAAATTATTTTAATTTTCTGTTACAATAACCCATGGTACATTTTTAAAAATCAATAGTCTTTACGATGTAATAAATACCAGTAGTATGTTGTCCCAGTTCTTTCCACCTTTCAGCCTACTTTCTGGATGTTAATCTTATTAACTATTTTCTTATCTTAGCTTTTATTCCTGGCATTTATTTGTTTTTATGAATAATATGGATATTTTGCTCTTTTAAAAATTCATTGAAAACATTGTCTATAGAACTGATCCTGTCAGTGAAGAAGGGTTATTTGTATGTAACTTTTTGTGGTGAGAGAATAAATTTTCTAAAAGGACAGATCATCCTGAATGTTGTCAAGAATGTGGAGAAGCTGAAACATTTACACACTGCTGGTGGGAATGTAAAATGGTACAACTGCTTTGAAAAAAGACACATTGTAATGGGAATACCTCCCAAAGATGCACTTAAGAATTAAGGATATGATGTATGAACTTAATGTTTTTCATATACATAATTTAAGGATGGTCAAAAAGAGTTGATTCATCAAATAATTCTAATGGATTTCTTTTGTGCCATAATTGTGTCTAATAAATTTAACATATATTTTAATTTAAAAAATGATTTTCACACCACTATTAGGGAACTAATTGTTTTTGTAACGTGAACTATACTTTTCTCTAAAGATTTGAATTGGGAAAGAAGGAAAATAAAGTCATTAGAGAGTGCTCCAAAATTTACTGGGGAGGAAAACTCTAGATAAAAAACTGGTTTGCCAAGATGTTGCAGTTTGGGAACCATAGAAGATATGATTGTTTTGGTTTAATGAGGCTTCAGAGGCAACAGTTTTGAGATTCTTTTGCCATGTCTCTGCCCCAGCCCCCACTGGGAAAATGGCGCAACAATATGGGAACTGGAAAGCCAAAGTAATCATTACTGAAAAGAATAGAACCAGCAGCTGGTGAAGGCTATTAGATGTTAGAGCAACACATTCACTTGGCAACAAAAGCAGAATGGGAAACGAGATGTTGTTTATTTTCTGGCAGCCACTGAATAAATAGGTTGTACATATCCAGCCACTAGAAAGTATGAGCCTTGCCAACACCATTGAGAGGGCCCATCAGATGCTAAGTAACCACCAGGGGAATGTGAAACATAACTGAACAACCAATGAAGGTGTCATTTGTTGAAAGACACCTTTAGACACTCAATCCCAATTAACAATGCAGAGTGAAGGAAATGTCAGAAACCACTACTAATGCTGGTCCCTTTACTCCTGGCATACAGCAGAAAACAAAAAAGTAAGTTGAATTAAAAAAAAAAAAGATTTTCATAAGTACGCATCTGTCATTACTTTACAAGTAAGAAAAATTCAATTAATGACCTACTCTTTAAATTAAAATTTTTTTCATCAAAAGAGCAGCCACAAAAACTCATTCCATGTAGTGGTTCTCAACCTTCCTAATGCCACGACCCTTTAATACAGTTCCTCATGTTGTGGTGACCCCCAACCATAACTAAAGCATAGTGATTAACCACAAAAACAATATATAATTATATATGTGTTTTCCGATGGTCTTAGGTGACCCCTGTGAAAGGGTCGTTCGACTCCCAAAGGGGTCGGGACCCACAGGTCGAGAACCACTGCATTACAGGGTAGTTTTACTCGTGGCTGGTATCTGGAGGTGAATCTAGGTTGAGAGGTATTAGTTGCAGAAGAGAGGATGACTGCAGATGAGAAATAAGTTCAGTCATAGTCAGAATTAGTATGAAGACCCCAAAACATTTTTTGACTTACCATAATGTAGTCTCGAGAAGCACACTGCATGTGAATATTTACACAGAAGAGGATTTGATTAAGAACAGTGATTGACCATGACATAACGATTTTAAGAAAGTAAGGGTTAGGCAAGTTTGATAGTACAGACAAAAAATGGGAAACTGTATTTTTACCTTTTTTTCAATGATAAAAATTAGTTTTCCATAATGAGGTCAGTTTTTTTCTTTTAAATTATTCAGAGCTCAGGAGATGCTCCTTCATTCTATTCTCCCAGTGAACCAAAGGTTACATTTCTACTTTTTCTTTTTGAACTGGCTTCATAGTCTTGCCTATAGCATATGTCTTTTGCCCAGACCGATTCATCCTCTCCAGTTTCTGATCTTTCTTCTCCTTGGAGAATTTGTGTGTGTGTGTGTGTGTGTGTGTGTGCCAGAACTTACTGGACTTTGTCATATTCTTCATTTCTTTTAAAGTTGTTTTTGTGCAGGAATCTGGCAGAAGACACACCTATTTATGCCTTCAAAGCCAGGTCTATAGACCTCAATGCTGGCTGTGAAAACTGAAACAGCCCTGGGTTTCAGTGCCAGCCCATCTCAGCCATGATCCAACTCCAGTCGTGCCAACCTCATTTGTTGAAAGATAGAGTGGAAATAATTCTCAATCTTAGAGAAAAAGTGTTCATTATCAAAAAGTTAAAAGGCACAGCTTGTCACTTGTATATCATCCTGGTGACTTCGCTTTTTAAAGTTGAAGGCATCACACTTCCTAATTTTAAACTATACTGCAAAGTTATAGTAATCAAAATCATATGATATTGACATAAAAACAGACATATAAGTCCCTGGAAAAGAATTGAGATATTGGAAATAAATCCATGCATATACAGTCAACTAATATTTGACAAGAGAGCTAAGAATATGTAATGGGGAAAAGATAGTGTTTTCGATAAATGTTGTTGGGAAAACTGGATGTTCACGTGCAAAAGAATGAAATTGAATTCTTATCTTACACTACTCACAAAATTAACTTAAAATGAATTAAAGACCTAAGACCCTAAAACTTCTAGAGGAAGAGTAAAAAAGTTCCTTGACATTGGTTTGGCAACTATTTTGTGAATATGATGCCAAAAGCACAAGCAACAAAAATCAAAAATCAAAGTGGGACTACAGTAGTTCCTCTCTATATCGTGGTTCACTTATCATGGCCTCACTGTATTCCAGGATTTTAAAAAATATTATATTTAATTATTTAGCGCAGATTTTTCACTATATCACGGGATTTTGTGGTACTGTATATGTATGATGTTAAAGTTACATAGGTTTAAGAGTGTAGAATAAATGTAAGGTTCCTACTTCGCGGGGGGTGTGTGTGTGTGTGTCTAGAATGTAATACCTGCGATAAGTGAGGGAATACTGTATATCAAACTTAGAAGCACTGCACAATAAAAGAAACAATTAAAAAATAAAGAGGCAATGTACAGAATGAGATAAATTATTGAAAACTATATATATAAGGGGTTAATATCCAAAATATGTAAAGAACTCAGATGACTCAATCACCAAAACAAACAAACAAACAAAACAAACCCCAACTGGATCTTTAAAATGGGCAGAAAACTTTCATGAACCTTTTTCCCCAAAGAAGACATACCAATGGCCAATGAGTATGTGAAAAGATGCTTAACATCACTAATCATCAGGAAAATTCAAATCAAAACCAGAATGAAATATCACTTCACACCTTTTAGAATGGCTATTAAAAAAAAGACAAGAGACAGCAAATGTTGGTGAGGATGTGGAGAAAAGGGAACCCTTATGTGCTGTTAAATGGGAATATAATTTGGTGCAACCACTACAAAAAAACAGTATAGAGGTTTCTCAAAAGAATTTAAAATTCATCTACCACATGATCCAACAATGCCATTTCTGGGAATATAGCTGATTAAAATGAAATCACAGAAGTGATATCTGTGACTCATATTCATTTCAGCATTAATCACAATAACCAAAACATGAAAACAACCTAAGTGTCCATTGATGGATGAGTGGATTTTAAAGAGTGGTAAATACATATGAATATTATCCAACCTTAATTAAAAAGGAGGTCATGAAGTTTGTAACAACACCTTAAAATTTAGAAAAATGAATAGAGAAGAGGGACTCAGATATTTCTTTAGTGTCAATCAGTGGACATAAGTATTCTTTATAGTGTCCAGATCTCATACTCTCCTGTTCAGGTCCAGAAAACATCTCATGTTCTTCATTATAAAATCCTTCATTCCTGACTAATTTCACATCTTCTAACCTCAAAAAAGTGAACAATAATTTTTTTCTACACAGGGTAAACTTTTCCCTTTGGAATTTTATTGTGCAAACACAGAATACATTTTCCAACTTTGTTTTCTCTTGCACTACATAGATAGTATCACTAAATGTCTAGAATGTGATCTGGTTCAATGGTGGTCATACTGCTGTCTTCCACTCACTACCAGTAAGGAGGATAGGTGAAATCCTGTGGGTAGGGTGAAAAGAGCAATCTTATTTGCACAAGAAAATTGGTCTCAGCATGCTATTACTGTGTTGATTGCTGACAAAAAAAAAAAAAAAAAAAAAGGACATCAATTGGAAAAGTCTATAGGTTCTGCAGAGCAATAGTTTTGAAAACCCTCAAAGGAGATCAGAGCAGTGACCCTCAAAGACTGACTGATCCATGGCTTGGAGCCTGTGGAGGGGATAGGCTCGCTGTCTTTGTGCTAGTGGCAGGAGATGCACAATGTAAAGATTGCCTGCTGCTACCCCTGCTACCCTCAGGTACTATAGACAAGAGGTAGTGCTATGGTTTGAACATGAACAAGTGATAATCATGACTCCATCCAAAGGGTCAGTAGTGGACCAGAACTCTGAACTCATCCTTTGTCAACTGTGAGTGAGAGTTACCCTAATTATTATCAGGACCATCCTGATCCCTATTCTTGCATAATTCTGCAAAAGAAGAACCTTGCTGGGTGGTAAGAACAATCTGCTTATAAGACTTACTCCTATAATGGAAACCTGTTCATGTAGGCTTGGAACAACCCCACAAGTGTAAGTCCTAGAGCTCTGCTTGATCATCTGGGTAGGGCAGAGGGATTGAGAGAGCTTTGGTGATGAGGCCCATGTGGTTCCCAGTCCAGTATCAGGATGCCCTTGCCAGGCAGCATTGTTGGTCAGTCCCAGGCACTAGAGGGACTTAGAACATTTTGAAGAAGGCAGTCTAAAGAGTAGGGATCTCGTGAGGTCTTTACCTACATCTAAAAACAAAATCGATTCCTGATTTCAGACCTGCTTCCTCCTGACTGGCTGTATGTCTGTGAACAAGTCACTGAATATCACTAGATCTCTGTCTCATCATGTGTAAGGTGAAGTGATTGACTCACTTTACACATGATGTACATGTTTATATTCCTAGGGGATTACTACTGGTACTGACACAGTCCTGAGTATGATAGATCAATGTATCATATCTTTAAAATTTCTATTTCTATACTCATCTACTCTATGGGTCCTTGCCCTCAGTTACATGAATGAGTTTCAGATGGTCTGTGAGTCCCATGATTTTGGATGCAAAATTTTGAGTATATGTGCACATATCTACCCTGCAGAGCACCAGAAGTTTTTTCGAGCCTCAAAAGGTTTATAACCCCTGTAAATACAAAGCCTATTAAAACTGTGATAGAAATTAGTTCTCTGGATTGAATTCCATCAACTTGAAATTTACATTAATTTCTAAATTTTTAGATACAAATGATTCCAATTAGGATAGAGCAATTATATTCCTAAGTAAAAAATCTCATCTTGGCATTAGTGAAAACAATTGTTATGATAACTCCCGTTATAATTATATTATAATTAATAACTATTAAGATATCAAACTAATTTTGCATTTCATGACACATCTATGTCAAGAAAGCACTCAGGTAGAGACAGTCATTTTATAAGTTTATATTACATTTGTTTTTGAATAGTGAGAAGTGAAAAGAACTTAATGAAAGAGTTTTCTTTGGAAAAAATACTGTATTTCACAAAATGATTCCTAAGCATATGAATTCAAATCAGCTGAGATTTAAAGAATAAGGAAACATAAATCTAAAGAAAATAGGTGATTATAGAATAATTAATAAACCACTCTGCTATTTACTTCCTATAAGATAAGCCTCAATGATTAAAGTCTCTTGTTTGAATCAAATTTTTTTTTTTAATTTTGGTTTTTCAATTACAGTTGTCCCCTTTTCCCCTAATTTCTCTCCCCCACCCAACCCACCCCCTCTCCCGCAATCATATCCCTCCCCGTTGTCCATGTCCATGAGTCTTTTATACAGGCTCTTTAATTAAACCCTTCCCTTACTTATCCCCTTTCTCTCCCTCTCCCCTCCCCCCTATTGACTGCTATTCTGCTCTTTGTTCTATTTAGTTCCTTTGTTTGTGTTGTTCTTTAGTTTCCTGTATTAGGTGATATCATATGGTATTTTTCTTTCTTTGCCTGGCTTATTTCACTAAGCATAAGTCCCTTGTTTGAAACAGATTTTAAAGTATCACAAATCATTTCAAGAGACATGATGGATGATGTCTATCGTCATGGATTTCAAAGTAGATTCATTGTATTTTAGTATCCCCAATATGATGCCCAAATTGTTACAACTTTGGCCAGTGGGAGTTTGTTTCTGAATCCCTATGATGTAACCTTTTGACATTAATTTTTGAAAGGTCCTTTGCTTTCTAGAACAAGTTATTCCAGACTCACCTTATACCATCTCTTCTTTAGAGAGGGTATCAGTTATTTCTCCAAGGAGTCCTGGTTCCTTTTAGTGGAAAATAGTATTAGAGATAAAAATTAAAGAGGGTAGGAATTCCAGCTGCCTTGTGGCCTCCACTGATACCACCATGTGGGAAGGTGGCGAAGTAGTAATTCTCCTTTAAGCCTCTTTTCCCAGAAGAGGAGGGGAGGGCATAGAGGCTTCCCACCTAATCTTTACTGATACACAGAGGGTAGGATACTTGTTACAACCTGACTCCCTACTTCAGCTCTCTAACACCTCTCCAGCTGGAGAGTTGGGACAGCTCTTTGTTGCCTTGCAAGGATGGAAGTCAATGTTTGCCCCTGGACCTTTGCTGGAGTAGATAGGTCCACAGTTTTTTTCTGTGCTATTTGGCTGGAGTGAAACACTTATGGCCTAAAGCAGCAATTTTCAGCTGGTGTGTTGTGACACACTAGTGTGCCACAAGAATTGTTAAAACATGCAATACCTGACTATTTAGCCAGGGGCACTGACCTCTTTTCCCTTAAGATTGTCAAATAAAAATTAGTGACAACAGCCAACACAACAACCGCCAGTCAGTGTGAATAAATCAAAATTATACCTATTTTTTGTCAGACTGGCAAAAATAAATATTTTTTGCTGTGCCACAGAATTTAAGTAATTAATTTATATGTGCCATGAGATGAAAAAGTTTGGAAATCACTGGCCCACGGTTTTGTGTATTGTTAGGTTGTTCCTTAGTCCTTTGATTGATAATTTTTCTAGTTATGCCTTTTGGCTTTTCTGTTGTTTTTTTTTTTTTTTTTTTTTTTTTGCTTCTTTAGCTCCATGTCTGTGACAAATGAGACCAAAGAAAACCCTGGGAATCAGGAAAGTCACCACTACGTTGTTTCTCAGCTCCCGAGGTCCCCAGACAGTTTGCCTTCTTCTGTGCACCTTTCAGTGTCTTCATGTTTGTTTTACATATAATATCAAGGATTTTTAGTTGTGCTTAGTGGGAGGAATAGGGAAAAGTATATCTACTTTGGTTTCCTGAAAGCAGAAATTCTAGCCAATACAATTTTAACTCTGCTATTTTGTCTGCCTAAGAAGTTGCTTAACTTATTTTGTTCCCTTTTCTGAGTCATATGTTTTTGTTTTTGTTTTCCCATGTAGGGGATTTTCTTAACAACTTAATGTACCATGGTAACATTTTCCCAATTTACATTATTTTGACCCAATTTTAGTTATGAGGGCTTTAATATTCCTCCAGAGGCATCTAAGAGAAAACTATTATCTTGGAATTACATATGCTTTGCAATAAATTCTTGAAAATGTGTTGGAAGTCTTCTTTTAGGTCATTAATCAAAATGGAAACTTCACTTCAGATATGTATTACTAACATTCTGATCATAATTTTAGACAATATAGCAAGGAAACTATGAAGTTTCAGAGTCCTTTGGTTAACTACATATATACATTAATCTAATGTTATAAAAAATCAAAAATTTTAAGAAATAGGACCCAAATTAAGGTAATACTCCATTAAATTGTTTATTACTTTGAAAAAGTGTCAGGCATTTTATATTAAACTTTACCCAGAAAGTTTTAGTGGAAGTGGTTATAAATCCATATTTTTATATTATTACCTGGCTTTTACTAAAGCCAATTCATGAAAGACTCTAGTTTTTAATAACTTTTAACATACTATAATTGTAATACTAATTTTTGTTGTAATCCCATATAAAATCATATTTAAATAACTAATAACTAAATTTAAATGCCAAAATTAAACTTTTTGTAAAATTTAGACATATATGGCCTCAAATACTCAATTTTGCATTCGGTCCTAACTGGAATCATTATCACAGAAAAAAAAATTATTGCTCTTTAGAATTAATATAAAATTTAAATTTTCTCTCATTATACATTATTTTAAAACACACTTAAAAATTTTTGAAACATTTTATGTAAAAATCTCCAAACTTATATTTTGAGAAAAAATATTTATATTAAATTTTATGGAAGAAAAAGTTGGTTTGTTTAACCCCAACTCTTTGGTCACTTTATAACAGGAGCTTTTCTATTGGTGCATGTCAAAGTGACAGGGTTTTGTTTGTTGGGTTTTAGACTATGATGAAAAGAGAATGAGCTGTTAAAAAACAGGTATGAGATACTTTCAGCATGCAAACAAGCTCATAGAATCCCAAGGTTGTTTTTTTGTTTGTTTGTTTGTTTTTTGCCACATATATGCACAAACAGGAAAACAAGACTCAAACAACTATCCTTTATTGTTTTTCAGGAAAAGATTTAACTTTTTAATCAATTGTTTTAAGTTATTTCTCTATAGTTTACTTTGTTAATAACTTAAAATTTCTTGATGTCAGTGAGTTGGTTTGGTACTTTTCCAAACATATAATCTATTTTAAGATCTTGAAGTATTTGAAAACTATTTTACCGGGGAAAACAATTTTCATTGAGTTAGATCTGACACTTGTTTTTGACTACCTTCTGGCATCTGAATCCAAAAATGACCCAGTTTTTCTCTAACATGTCAACTTTTTAAGGTACAGGATACCCTCCCTTTGACCTAAAAATCATACAAAATGTACATACAAAGGAAAATAAAGAAATAGTTACCTAAATATATTGTTTATTTAGAGTTATTTTATTCATAGAAAGGCTATATATTGTCACTGTAAGTCAAATTGTGTACAACTAGTAAAGCTCTGCTACCAAACATACATATTAAGGTATTTTATCTTTTCAAACGACAGGCTAGGGAATGCCAAAATGAGCCACTTGAACAGTCTCCTTCAGTTGGCAAAGCTTTAACAAATTGCTTCGTGATACTCAGTTTTATGTGCAGAGGTGGGAATAGAATGTTCTTTCTGTCAACAAGTGGCTCATGTAGAATGTTTGGATCACCAGGTTTGAGGTCAGATCTTGGAGGCCAGTTCAACTCCACCCAATGCTTCTCACTAGATCTGCTGTCCCACATACACAGAAAACCGGGATACTTGGTGTATCCGTGTTGCTAACAAAGAAGGAAGCAGCCATTTTTAAGGTCAACACAGATGATCCAATTGTGCTTGTGATATTGCAACAGATCAATGACTTTTTTTATGTCTTCATATTCTTCATGAAAACAAACCGAATGGCCAATTGGGACTGCACCAAATAAATTGCCATTATGGAGGAGGACACACTTCAAGCTCTGCTTTGAGCTATCAATGAACAGTCGCCATTCAATTGCGTTATAGATTGGAATTCCCAATTCCTCCATTAAACCATGTATGTTATGGCAATACACAAAGCCACCGTCACTTCAAAAGTACTGCAAAATTCACTTTCTCTTGCTCCTTTTTCAAGCAAGTTTTTCTCATTCAGTCTTGATGCTAGGAGGAGTTCTGAAGCCTTTTTGGATAGTCCCAAATCTTGTGCCAAATCATTCAACTCATGCTGATTAAATCCCTTATGAACTGAGTCATCTTCAGTTTCAAAATCTTCATCGTTGCTGTCACTTAGTTCTTCACCATACTCCTGTTTTTTTAAAGAGAGTAGTTCAATGAAAACTGACACTGAGATTTCAGCTGAATGAGGCACTGGGTGTATAGCTGATGGTAGACTAAAATTACTCTATTTTACATTTATTTTTCTTGTTATATCCTGACGTTTTCACTATACAAAAATAACAGTCACTTGAATGATCTCTGGGATCTCACCAAACCATAGGTATACCAAATGGCAATTTATCACATGTTCCCTTCATCCACATCCTTAAACTCTTGATACATTCCTTGCACACCTTGTGAGGGGCCCAAGACTTATCTTGATCACCAAGTTTTACTTTAAAATATGAAAAATAGGCTTGCCTGACAAATGCGCTGATGTTTGTCCTTTGACTGGGAATGGTGAAACTGCTACAGATATAACAAAACAAATCAGGGTTGTTTAGGCACTTACGATGAGAAATAGCAGAGGCAGACATGATCTGAAGAAAAGGAAATAAGTACATATATAAATAAAAAAATAAATTGTGCTAACTCCTTGTATACAGACAAGAACTTGTGCTACACTTCGGAATACAATTCACTATATAGAGTGGCACACAACCTCTCACCATACTGTCTCCTGTGTAACTGAATAGCCTAGACAAGTATGAACCTATTGCTGGTCTCCAAGGTCATCTCCCCGCTCCCACTCGAGGGAGGTTTGCTGTCAGCCAACAGGAGAGCACTAGTGCTTCCCTCGATCCAGGCTCAATCCAGCCTAGAGTATTCACATTAAGATAAGCTGTAGAGAAAAACTTGACGTGATAGAAGAAAACTGCTGCAGTTTTGAAATCAGCATGCCTATTTGAGTCTAAAACAGCTGTAAAATTGAACTCAACACGAATTATGTTAAAAATTGTTCTCGTTATTTATTATTTTTTATTGTAATTTTTCCATTACCATTTATACCTCCATCCCTCTTCCACCTCCATCCCCCACCCCGCAATCACCACACTGTTGTCTGTGTCCATGAGTTCTTTCTTTTTTTCTTTTCGCTAGATTCTTTCACCCCCCACCCTGTGCTGTCAGCCTGCTTTCTATTAGTCAGTGCCTATTTATTGGACACCATTTAAAAATCTACAAACATAAATTTTCACATGATTTATGGCACCTCGCTATAGATAAACAAAAATTATCTCACAGGTTAACTGGAATTTTTTCACAGCTAGACATATTTTTTTATTTTTTATTTAATGCCTCTTACTAGATTAGAGCCCTTTAGTTCAAATGAAGTCATACATGTCTATCCTATGGATAAAAAATCCTGTGAATTTAAACTAAAGAGTTATATATTCTAATTAATTTCTAGCTACTCAAATGTACTCCGTAGTAGGTAAACTGAATGTTACTTCTGAAAAGATTATATAGATCACCTTTGGTTTAAGGATTATTTATTATGTATAAATTAAATCTCTATTTTGTTATTATACTTTTATGCTTAACTTACAAATATTTTTATTCTATTTGTGAGCCAAGAAATTTTAAAAACTTGCTTTAAGGAGCTTTTAATTAATACTTGTCCTTTTACAAATGTATTCAATCTAGTATGTACAAACAACTCATACCGTGATTACAAATTTAAAACATTTAATTTTCTTCTCAATTATTTTAATTGTCTGCTAATAAACACAACTTTCCTGAATACAAATTATAACCAGCCACCTTCCTCTGTACCACAGTCATTATTTAATGGATCCAGAAATTGTCTTCTCCTGGCTTATATCTTTGTGATAAATTGACACTTACCCCCTTTTTATTTTTTTGCCAAAGCTGATAACAAGTGTGAACTAATTTGTGACACTTCAAATCTGAAAAGTTTCTTCTTCCTTACTGAGGACATTTAACCAAGCCAAAAATAACTTCTTCTTCTGATTGATTTTTAACTTGTGTGTAAAGGTGTCTAAGTCCTAACTTCACTTAGTAGCTTCACTTCTCTGTCAAATCCCTGTGACCACTAATTTCTGAATGGTTAATGATCTGCTATCAATTGTCTTCATCCTCCTGGAAATAGTTTGTCTTGTTGGGGTTAAAAGGAGAGAGCTCCCCTTCACTAAATTCACTTCTTATAATTTATGTATATTTTTTTCAAAATATTGATAAGCATTCTATCACCAGCCATAGCTGCAACATTTTTCTCTATTTCACTTCCTACAATATGTATGCTGAGTCAAATATTAAGTAGAGAGTTAATAAAACACCTTAATTCAGGCCATCTTGCTGCTCTCCATGTCCTCCAATTCTTCACCAGTGGAGCACCACAATGTGTTTTGAAATAAGGTTCCTTCTGCCACAATGTATACATTCAGATGAACATGAGGACAAGTCCATACTGTTTTCTCATTTTCAGATTTTGTCTTTTAGAAAAAAAATGTTTCTTTCCTGCTTTTACATAAAAATCCATGTAAATCCACCTTGCTATGTGAGTCAAATTTTACAACTCATCTGAGCCAATTTGGTTGTATACAATTATTCTGGGCGGGGACCTCTTATAGAAATAGGTGAGGGCTATATATAGTTCCTCCTTATAACCTACTCCCCATCCTGCAGTGACAGTGCAAGCATTTCTTACCATCTATGTGCCAAAATAGTCATACAAATCACTGTGAGCATGCTTTTCTTTTAGGTGATGGAACCATACCTTTGTGAAAAAGTTTGGATTCTGCTAATGTTATAGATTGCATCATGCATCAATACTCACGATTATGAATGAATATAGTACCTTTAGAAATAAACCTCAAATGCCATTCTGAAGAATAAAATCGTCGTCGGCAGCCGTCCGTCTCGAGAGACGATGGCGTAGCTTCTTGAGAGTCTATCTGCACCGCCGAGAATGGCTGTGCAGTCCGATTCGGGAGTGACAATCCCTGCCGCACTTGTTACAGGTGAAGGCAGATGGCCGTTGTTGCTGCTGCTGACGCTGCTTCCGCCTCGATCTTTTCTGGACCGCCTCCTCGTTGCGCGCAGCCTCTGCCCGTGACGTACCTTGCCTGACCACGAGCCTCCAGGCTAGGCGGTCGTCTGCTTGAACTTCCCATGTGTTGAGATTGATGGAGCATTGTGTCATGTCCTTTTTGCAGATGTCTTTGAACCGCAGTTTTGGGCGCCCTGTCATCCTCTTGCCTTCTGCTAGCTCGCCGTAGAGGAGGTCTTTGGGGATACGGCCTGCATCCATTCTTTTGACATGGCCGAGCCACCTGAGGCGTCTCTCGCTAAGAACTGCATGCAAACTGCTCATATTGGCTCGCTTCAGCACCTCGGTGTTGGGGACCTTATCCTGCCAGGCGACATGCAGGACGTGTCGCAGGCACCTCATGTGGAAGCTGTTGAGTTTCCTTTCGTGCCTTGCGTAGGTGGTCCACGTCTCGCTGCCATAGAGGAGAGTGCTGAGTACGCAGGCTTGGTAGATGCGCAGTCTGGTTTTCTCAGTGAGGCTGGAATTGTTCCACGCTCGCCGGTTCAGTCTGGCCATAACTGTGGCTGCCCTGGCGATTCTCCGGTTGACCTCCAAGTCGACTGACAGAGAGCTCGAGATGGTGGACCCGAGGTAAGTGAAGTCGTTGACAACCTCCAGGGTGTATCCGTCGATGGTGATGCATGGGGGAGTCCCCGTGCCTTGAGCCATAACATTCGTCTTCGTCAGGCTGATGGCTAGTCCGAACTCCTTGCATGCGTGGGAAAGGCAAGTGACTAGCTGCTGGAGTCCCTCTTCAGAGTGTGATGTCAAAGCTGCGTCGTCGGCGAAGAGCATCTCACGGATGAGCACCTCTTTGACTTTGGTCTTGGCTCGTAGATGGGCCAGGTTGTAGAGCTTGCCATCAGATCTGGTGTGAATGAAGACACCCTCGCTGCAGTCCTTAAAGGCGTATTGGAGGAGCATGGAGAAGAAGATTCCGAACAGCGTAGGCGCGAGGACGCAGCCCTGCTTTACTCCGCTGCTGACTGGGAAGGCCTCAGAGGTTGCGCCGTTGTAGGACACCGTGCTGTGCATGTTGTCGTGAAAGGACATGACCACAGCAAGCAGATGTGGTGGACAGCCAATCTTCCGTAGCAAGCTGAAGAGTCCGCTTCGACTGACCAGATCAAACGCCTTCGTGAGGTCAATAAAGGCGAGGTAGAGTGGTTTATGCTGCTTGTAACACTTCTCCTGCAGCTGGCGTAGGGAGAAGATCATGTCCACTGTTGATCGGCCAGCTCTGAAGCCACACTGGGACTCTGGGTAGACGCGGGAAGCAAGGGTCTGCAGGCGGGCAAGAGCGACCCGGGCGAATACTTTGCCGACGACGCTGAGGAGAGAGATGCCCCGGTAGTTGTTGCAGTCGCTGCGGTCTCCTTTGTTCTTGTACATGGTGACAATGTTGGCGTCTCTCATATCCTGGGGGATGTAACCCTCCTTCCAGCAGAGACAGAGTAGATGGTGGAGCGGCTGTAGCAGGACTGGTTTCCCGCTCTTTAGGATTCATCGCAAGATGTCGACTCAACACGGGAGGAGACAGATACCGGTTATCAGCTCATCCGATTGGCGAAGGAAACGAGCGCCAGGGGTCTCCTCTGACGGTGGGAGAGGTCATCGCACCTCACTGGACAGCTACCGTCTCGCCATGGCTCGCCTGCCCCACTGGGTGCGTGGTGATCAGAGAGGCACCTCTCGAAAAGTGGGCCACAAAACACCCGCACCAGTTAATTCCAAGCAAACAACAAGAAAGAAGCCTCCGGCTCTTCGCCTCGCTAGCTGGAACATCAGGACCATGTGCCCCGGACTTACTGCAGACCTTCCGCGGATCAAGGGTGCCAGGAAAACCGCTGTCATCGATAGGGAACTGGCACGACTAAACATCGACATTGCGGCTCTACAGGAGACCCGGTTGGCCGACAACGGAACTATCAGAGAAACCAACTACACCTTCTACTGGCAAGGGAAGTCTCCGGACCAACCAAGACAGCACGGTGTTGGGTTCGCTGTGAAGAACACGCTTGTTAACTCCATAGAGCCACCCACAGGAGGCACAGAGAGATTACTTACCCTCCGATTGTCAACAACTTTCGGCCCAGTCAGCATTCTTAGTGCGTATGCCCCAACCCTCTGCGCCACCACCGAAGAGAAAGAACAGTTCTACCATGCACTGGACGAAGCGTTATCCAAGATTCCCAGAAGTAACGCTCTCTATCTCCTTGGAGACTTCAACGCAAGAGTAGGAGCCGACCACATGGCCTGGCCCACCTGCCTTGGAAACTTTGGGAGAGGAAAGATCAATGAGAATGGTCAGCGACTGCTTGAGCTTTTGTGTCACCACGGCCTGTGCATGACAAACACATTCTTCAAGTGCAAAGAGATCCACCAGGTGTCATGGAGGCACCCCCGCTCCCGCCATTGGCACCAGCTTGACCTCGTCATCACCAGAAGAACGGATATTGGCAGCACCCTCCTCACCCGCAGCTACCACAGTGCAGACTGCGACACGGACCATGCCCTCGTGGTAAGCAAGGTGCGCATAACGCCGAAGAGGTTGCACCACTCCAAGATGAAGGGTCGCCCACGCATCAACACCAGTTGTGCCAGCAACCCAGTTAAGACCCAGCAATTCATCAACAAGATGGAAGATGCACTCGGCGAGGGAGTGGCGGCAGATGACATTATCGAATCCAATTGGCCACGTCTCCGCGACGCCATATACAACTCCGCCATTATTGCTTACGGGAAGAAAGAGCGGAAGAACGCTGACTGGTACAAGGCTCACTGGGAAGAAATGGAACCCGTGATCGAGGCTAAGAGGAAGGCCCTACTGGCTTACAAGGTCACGCCCACTCCCAGTACACTTCAAGCTCTACGGGCTGCCAGGAACAAAGTCCAGAAGACCGCCCGCCACTGTGCCAACACCTATTGGCTAAACCTGTGCAGAAGCATTCAGGAAGCCACCGATATAGGCAACGCACGAGGAATGTATGAGGGTATCAAGAAGGCAACAGGCCCAATCCCCTCCAAGATCGCCCCCCTTAAGTCCAAGACAGGTGAGGTCATCGCTGACCAGGAACAGCAAATGCGGCGGTGGACTGAGCACTACCTTGAGCTGTATGCAACGAAGAACACCGTAACAGACACTGCTCTTAAAGCCATCCCAGACCTACCAGTCATGGAGGAGCTAGACACCCCACCTACTGCGGCAGAGCTCGGCAAAGCCATCGACCGCCTTGCTTGCGGGAAAGCACCAGGAAGAATAAAATACTTCTGGACTTATGAGATTCTTATATCCTGTTTATGTAAAAAAAAGAAAAAGCAATGTAGCTAAAATAATTTCATCAAATTCATAAATTTTACTAACAAAATCATTGGCTAATATCTACTAGGGTAATAAACAAAACCTCTGTTCCTGATCAGAAATCAAGAGAGCTGAGCCCTGGAGGCTCTTGGTTAAATTCTATATAATGCTCCCTCAAGTGGATTTTCCCAATTAATATAGTAACTCCAGCCAAGGTATGGATTAAAACCACCTCTCTATCTCTCTCTCTTTCTCTGTCTCTCTCTCTCACACACACATGCACACAGCATTAGCTCTATGTTGAAGAATTCTAAAATAAATGTTGAGATTTAATTAAACAAAAGGGAAGGAGAAATATCAGGGAAGGCTCAGCAAGGCAAATCCAAACTTTGTGAAGTTTTGGAGAGGTGGCAGTGAGGACATGGGGAACATGCTGGACCTCACAGGCATGGTAGATTCTAATGGACATGGAGAATCAGGCTGAGGAGTCTGGATTTGTTGTGGATGGTCATCTGCTCTCCCGAGATCTTAGATCAGTGATCACTCATCCATTCAATAAACAGTTTTTGAACATTACTGTAAATCAGGAACAATACTGGGCCCAGAGAATTCACAAAATAAGTAAGCCTTTTGTGGAGGAGGGAAGAGAAAGTATTAACAGTAATAGAGCTCCTACTATGTGCTTATCTGTTCACTACATACAGAAGGTATTATCTAACCATTATAAAAACTCCATGAAGTTTGGTTTATTATTATTGCCACTTTACAATGATATAAAATTGAAGTTCAGATAGCTGAAGTGAATTGTTCTAAGCCCCAGTTATTCAGTAATAGTTCTGGTATTTGAATTCAAGTCTGAATCCAACTATCTGACATTACATCAAATAAGTGTGAAGTGGTTATACAGCAGTCCCTCTCTATATTGTGGTTCACTTATTGCAGCCTCACTGTATCATGGGATTTTAAAAAATGTTATATTTAATTATTTATCATGGATTTTTCACTATATCGCGGGACTTTGCAGTACTGTATACGTATGTTGTTAAAGTTACGTAGGTTTAAGAGTGTAGAATATGTTTAAGAATATAAGTAGTGTTTATAAAAGTGTAGAAAAGATTAATAAGTGAGTGGGAAAGGTTAATAAGGGACTGGGAACAGATTATAAGTGTGTGGGAAGGGTTTATAAAGCCTTAAAATATATATAAATACTGAAATAAATGTAAGGTTCTTGATGGATTTTCATCTATCGTGGGGGGTGTCTAGAACATAATACCCATGATAAGTGAGGGAATACTGTAATAAGAACAACAACAACAACAACAACAAAAAACCCATGAAGGTAATTTAAACAAGTCTTTAACACAACATTCTACTAGCAAGAATAATATAATTCATGTCTTTAGTGTTTGACTTTAAGAACCAGCAACCAAAGGGTTATAGCAAATCTGAATAGGTGAGAAGATTATCATTGTTGTTTTCTGACAGAGAACAGAGAAATATAATTTTTCTAAGTTGTTTTATCTAATAATAATTATCATATATGTTTGTCACTTTAGAATTTAAAGACCATTTTGTATGCATTATATCTTTTAATCCTCACAAAAATACTGATTACTACAGTAGTCCCTCTCTATATCACGGTTCACTTATCACGGCTTCACTGTATCACGGGATTTTTAAAAATATTATATTTAAATAATTTTTTGCTATATCGTGGGATTTTGCAGTATTGTATACGTATGTTGTTAAAGTTACGTAGGTTTAAGAGTGTAGAATAAATGTAAGGTTCCTACTTCGCGGGGGGTCTAGAACATAATACCCATGATAAGTGAGGGAATACTGTATATGTTTATATATGTATAATTATACATATGACTATATATTATATATAATTTTACAGATGTGGAAATTGAGATGTAGAGAAATTGAGTTTCTCAGGTCATAGAGTGTGACCAGCCAATTCTTCTGATTTTGAGACCAATAATTTTTCAACTCCAACATAGCTGTTCCATTATATGCATTAAGACACTTCCAAAGTTATATTAGTGCTCTATCTTAATCAAATGAGCTAGGTGCTATTAAACTATCTTAAATCACATAATCATCTGAATTTTCAATAGTTATGGGGACAAAAGTCCTAAAAGATCCCACTGAGGGCTTTAATGGCTATAAGTACACTCTGAAATAGTTTATTTAAATAGTTTTTAATTTCATTGCCTAGTTATGTTAGAAACTACTTCACTTTTGTTAACTCAGATCACAATTCACATAAATCATGATTTGAAGATATTTGTAATACCCCAAATCCCCTTTCGTTATTGTTGGAATTGTTGTTATGTAAGAATATTCTATCTTCTCATGTTTTATTTATATATCAAAAGTTGCTTCCTCATGAACTTTTAATTAACTTGAAAATTACTCTCATCACATTCTTCTTATTATTTTATTAAAAAATTTTCACCCAGGAATGATATATTTATTGATTTGAGAGAGGGAGAGACAGAGATACATGCACACACACACAGGGAGAGAAAGGGAGAGAGAAAGAGAGAGGGAGAGAGAGACATCTGTGTGAGAGAGAAATCTATGTGAGAGAGAAACATTGATTGGTTGCCTCCCATATATGCCCTTGCTGGGAATCAAACCCTCAATCTTTTGTTGTATGGGATGATGCTCCAACCAACTTAGCTATCCAGTCAAGGCTTTTGTCATATTCTTAATGAATTTTTTTTTTTAATCACAGTCTTGCTAACCATACTTAAAAAAACAACACAAAACTTGATAACATCAATTTTAATAAATTTTAGCTCTTTAAAATAGTGATGCTTATGTTAGCGGACAACACTCTCCATAAAACAACTTTATGCAGCCTTTCATCTAGATTTAGTCTGTGACAGAGTTCATTATTTAAATGTTAAAAATAAAGAACAAAAACAATAATAACTGAGGTGTCTCATACTTCTCAATAATATTTCTCTTCCTTTCCATGGAAAAGCTATACTAAATGAAAAAATCATCTTCAATATAAAGTATTTATACAAATATTTTGTAACAGATATATAGTAGACATTTAATCCATATTTGTTTAAGTTTTTCAAATAACTGAGTCATTTCTTAAATTTCTAAGTTGAAAGTCCCCTTTAATAAGATACGACTCCCTCGAGGTTCACATTCTCCATTTAGATAACAATGGATTCCACTAATGTTTTTGAAAAGCTGTTTTATTTAGATAAGTTATGAATAACCACTTTAAATTGGTTGAAGCCTTAGCAAATTTATTCTTTGTTGAAAACATCACATTTTAGTCTTGTCTATGTTGAATATTTTCAAATTCTAAATTAATAGAATCTGATTATTTAAAAAAGAACATTATTCTCTTTTACAATGCAGTTTAGATAAGTATCTTTAAATATGTGGTTTACAGGGTCTTCTGAAAAATAAAAATAAAAAAGATTCTGTGGTGAAACATGTTTGTGAAATTCTCAGCTGAAGGATATTGAACAAATTTTCAGGACTTCAGAGAACCTTTGCTACTGTGTTGATGTACATTGTGAATCTCTGAAAGAGGGTTACATAATGAAGCATTTCTTTAATGTGTTTGCCTGCAAGTCTTTCCTGTGGAGAGTGTCTCAGGAATGCTGTGCTCTTCCTAAGGGCTCACCACCATTACCCCACAGGATTCCTTTGAGCTTGTATTGGTGATATTCTTTTTTCCTTTGTATTAATTCCAAAACTACATCCACTTTAAAAGATACTTATTTTAAATTAGCTCTTGTTCATTGTATTAGTTGGGTTCTCCATTTGAAGCAAGGACGAAGTGGGTGAAGTTTATGTGAGAGGTACAAGGACCAACAGGGGAGTAGCAGGTGGGAGTGACCTGATTTTGAGAAGCACAGAGAACCAGTAAGGGAGATACAATTAAGTCAGCCCCCCAGTGGACAACTAAAGCTTGATCCCTACTCCCACCCCAAGTTCTGGCAGTTTACACATACCTCAAAATTATCCTAGCTGAAGGGCAAGGGACCTTGGGTATTTATTACATATTCACACAACAACAGTCTTGGTTAAGGGTCAGGGTGGTAGTGGTGTTAATTTGTCAATTTGAAATCACTTTTGCCTTTCCATGCAAACAGGCAAAATGGGTTTTGACAGCCTGAGGGTAACCCTCCAATAAAAATACAAGATTTGATCTTTGGAAGTCAGGCTGTTATGTACAGCAACACAAAGGGGATTCAAGGGGATAGAGTCAGAAGACGCACAGCACTGGCTACAATCAACAGAGATATTTGACACAAAACTCAAATATTCAACCCTCACACAAGTAATAATCATCACAGTAAAATAATGTAAATTTATATAGCTCTTTTATTTACTCCTTTGCCCATATAGAATATATCCCTTTTATGGCATATTACTTTAGTTTGGAATAAAGGACTGTCCTACTTATAAAACTGGGTGAAAAATCTTAAAGTTTTTAATCCCCAAACATAATTGTTTTCTTTTTCATAGGTGAGTACATGGATAGAAAGTACAAGCCTTTTATCATTAAGAAAACTAAACTATATCAGAATTTATTTCACTACCATAATTATAGGAAATCCTCAGAAGACAACTGGACAGTTCTAAAAATGTCCTAATAATCACAAGATTGTAGATGTAGAAAATTGATACTGTATAAAATAAATTTAAGATGATTCTCTTCTTGATGTAAAGTGCAAAGAAGTCACAAGAAAATTTGGGCAATTATAGAAAGAAACAGCACAAAGGACAAATGAAAAACAAAAAGAACTAGTCAGTAGTGACACTATTCCCTCATCCCATCCTGACAAGTGCTCGTGATAGTGTTGCTTGCTCTGGTTCCCTTGTGATTAATTAATTGTGACCAGAGGTGACATATATCACTTCTAAGACAGAACACTTAATTCCAATGAGATACCATATAATATTCTCTTTTTCTCTATCTGGCATTTGAGATAGTAAGCTCCATCATGAGTTTCTGAATGATTAGGATGAGCAGAGATTCCTTATTGATCTGAAAGAAAGCAACAAATTTTTGTTGTTTTAAATCACTAAAATTTTACATTTTGAAGTTCTTATTATTATTGAGCACTACCTAACCAATAGTGATACACCTGAACTATTTGAATCTGAGTCTATTTTCTAATGCTAATAAACCTGTACACAGAATGATTTATCTTTTTTTTTTTGGTCAAGACTTATGGACCATTATAGGAAATAATGGAAATAATTTTCTCTGAAGATAGGTCATCATTGCCCTTTTGCTCATGAAGTGAAAGAGAATTTTTAAGCAAAGCTAATGCTTAATTTCAGAGATAAAATATTGTATTTTGGGCACACAAGTTTAGTCTCTTTAATGTCACCATGGTTATATCAGATAGGTCATTAATTTGTTTCATGAGAAGACTGGACTATTGAGATGATAATTTTATGTTTTATTTCTTACAGTTTTTAAAAATTATTTGTTTTTTAATGGTTGTCATGATATACAATAATTACCTGGAATTTACACATACTTATGTAATTTGACATCTTTGGGCATTTTAATCTGTAGATGACTCAAAATAAACAAAGAGGAATGATTGACAGAAAATACTCAATCTGTTTATTAATGAAAAGAAGAAACATTTTTGTCCTCCTGATGATTACCAGATTTGTAATGATTACTATTAAAGTCAAAGAGAATTGGATTCCAATACTTTCTATGTGGCCTTGAGCAAGTTAGTTAAACATTTACATTTAACCTATATCCATTTAAAACACATTTGTCTTCATTAAACTATATATTTGCATATGCCCAAATTGTTACAGGGGAAAAGTGCACATTTGATAATATTCTAAAGGAAGAGGCCCCGTGATTGTAGTTCCCAAATACCCAGGCTGACACACCAATTATTATCTGTCTGGGGGAGAAAATGCCTGGTGCTGGCCCATTAAAGGACTTCTATCTACATTTCTTAATGAATGGCTGGTACATTGGTACCAGAAACTAAATTTCAACTTTTAGTGTATTTTGAATTTAATAATCTTTATTCCTTTCTGATGAATGGAAGTTTAATCAGAATCCAAAGTATAGAAAATCACATACTCCATCATTTATACAGGACTCTGCTAGGGAGAAGAGACCTTAGGTTATTAAACTATTTTCCTTTGAAAACAAATGCACTGTCTAGTATCCACAGCATTGTAAATCCCAGTAAATGTCATTGCCTTGCATCTGGGAGTGAGTTATCCTATAGTGGCTTAGTATAGATTAGAAGAAACCTGGCCCAATGTGAAGGCTAAAGCTGCAGCTTTCACTTGCTGTTGAATGACTGATAACCTAAGGAATACTTTGGGACTACCTATCAGATATTTCTTCTGTACAGGCTTCTTTATGGACCACACAACTCACTATTTGCCTTAATCTCAACGATCCCTTTTGGAGATATAAATATTTTACCTGGTTTGGGGCATTATCTTGCCTTAAAGATGAACAGATTAATTGGCTTCGTATTTTAACCAAATCAACCAACCTATAATTATCTTTTGGTGCCAACAGTTCTAAGACACTCAGATACTGTATAAGGAAAAGAAAGCAGAAAATGATTGGGAGCTTTCATCAGGTTCGCTGCAGGGTCCTCAGGGCTGTGCATCACTAAAGAGCAGCAGGGAGATGTGCATCTTAAGAGGGCTGGAGAAGCCAGAGCACTGATGCAAAGGAGCCAGGTACACAAGTCTTGTAAAATGAACTCTGGCCGTGATCCCTTACTTGCCTGTCTAGACATGTTCATTACAGGGCTATGAGCAGGGTCAGAGACTGCCCAGGGCTGTCTTTCTATTGTACAAAGTAGCAAGATTAGGCCTGTGAGCACTTAGCACCTGTGAATGATGCTAAAAGCAGGCAACGTGCCCCCTCGCAACCGACATTAGGGCATATCAGGCATAACAACTTGCGTAGTATTTTTCCATAAAGGTCTCTCCTCTTCACTCCCTGACGTTTCCAGACAAATATTTGAATTTGTGTGCTTGGTACAGATTTTTATTAATGTACTACTATTCTAGATACCATTCTTAGAAGATGAACAACAAAACAAAAACCCCAAACAAAATACTTTTCTAATATAAAGCACATACTGTCATTTACAGGTATTTTTGGCATAATAACTGTGCTTTCTACAAAGAATTCAGAGGTCTATACATACACTGAAATGAAAATGAAACTGTAACAATTTTATTCTCCCTTCAATGAGTTTTTACTTTATAGTAGAGACTAAGTGGTAGATTTTATTCTGACAGAAATTATTTATTATTATCAAAATAAAGCCTATCTCCTTACAAAAAACAAATTCTTTCTCCCTTCTAGTTTTCAGTTTTAGCACATATCAGAAAACAAGCCCAATTATTTCTTAGCCCTTCTCTTCTGAACTTCCCGTTTTCTCTAGATGCTCTTCTAAGACACCCTATCCTTCACTTCAGCCTTGGTCTGGAACACTTTATAATGACGTGGTGTCACAGCAGAGGCCATAGGGCCCTGTAAGCATCAGCACTGGCTTATGCAAGGTCACCCTTCTCAATTCCACACATCAAGCCTCTTTTTGCACTGCACACTTCAGAGGGAAATGAAAATTTGACTTGCTATTAAGCTAAGTTTTTAATCATTGCAGGCAGGAGATAATACTTACATGGAAACACTATTTTAGATGATTTAAAGACACTGAGAAATTTTTACTTCTAGTTCTTAGGATGACCTTCTTGCCTGACTACCACTGATGGTCTTCTTTCACATTTTTACCAGATTTGGCAGAGATTAACTAAACCCTCAAAAATTTGCTCTGTTGTTGCTACTAGATTCTGCTTAGGAAGATGTTTCTGCAGCTGGTCCATTAAAAATATCCCTCTCTAGACTTCCCGCCAAGATGGAGGCCTAGGCAGACACACTGAATCTCCCTCCACAACTAAGAAGGAATACAACTACCTCAAAACTAGAGACAACCAGAAGTTCCAGAAAACCAAGCTGCATGGAAGTCCAACAAAGATATAAAACAGAAATACTCATCCAGACAGGTAGGAGAAGTAGAACTGGGGTGGAGAGGACATGGTGTAGTGGTGGCGACAGCAGCCACAGTGGCAGGCTGGTGGAAAGTGCAGTCACACATTTTAAAAAGTCAGGAGGGACACCTGGGGAGCACTCCCAGCTCCTGACCAGTCCACACAGCTCATAGTCCCAGTGCTGGGGAAAATAAAGCCTAATTGCTTTTGACTGTGCAAACCAGTGGGGGCTTGGGCAGAAGAAGAAACTGCTGGTCTCTCAGCAGAGTCCTCTTGTTTAAAGGGTCCTCACAGTCCTAGAACATCTACAAACCGACCCACTCTGGGGACAACAGCCAGGGTAACAGCTAGAGGGTGCCAGTCCCATACGGAAGTGGGAGAAGTGCCTGGAAAGGGGCGAGTGCTAAGCAGACAGCATTGTCCTCTCTCAGATCCTTCCCTCACACACAACACCACAACGTGGTGAAACAGGTCACCCTCTACTGACAAATACCTAAGGCTCTGCCCCTTAAAACATAACAGGAGCATCGGCTCTACCTAAGACACAGAGTCAAACAAACACAGGAGCCTGTCAAGATGAGGAGACAGAAAAGTATGGCCCAAAAGGGGGAATGAATCAAAGTTCCAGTGGGAGAACTAAGTGACAAGGAGATAACCAACCTAACAAATGAGAAGATAGTCAACCTAACAGATGCAGAGTTCAAAACACTGGTGATAAAGATGCTCATGGGCTTGACAGATATGCTTAAGTATGGCAAACACATGAGGGAAGATGTGAAAGCTATGCTAAATGAAATGAAGGAAAATCTACACAAAACCAATGGTGAAGGGAAGGAAACTGGGATTCAAATCAATGATTTGGAACATAAAGAATAAAAAGACAGTAAACCAGTACAGAATGAAGAAACAAGAATTGAGAAAAATGAGGAGATGCCTAGGAACCTCTGGGTCAACTTTAAATGTACCAAAATCCAAACTATAAGGGTGCCAGAAGGAGAAGAGGAAGAGCAAGAAATTGAAAACTTATATGAGAAAATAATGAAGAAAAACTCCCCAAATTTGGTGAAAGAAGTAGACATCCAAGTCCAGGAAGCACAGAGAGTCCCAAACAAGCTAGACCCAAAAAGGACCACACCAAGACACATCATAATTAAAATGCCAAAGGTTCAAGGTAAAGAGAGAATCTTAAAAGCAGCAAGAGAAAAGCAGAGAGTTACCTACAAAGGTGTGCCTATAAGACTCTCAGCTGATTTCTCAAAAGAAACTTTGCATGCAAGAAGGGACTGGTAAGAAGTATTCAAGGTGATGAGAAGCAAGGACTTACAACCATGACTACTTTATCCAGCAAAGCTATCATTTAGACTGGAAAGGGAGACAAAGTGCTTCCCAGACAAGGTAAAGCTAAATTTAGGAGCTCATCATCACCAAGCTATTATTATATGAAATGTCAAAGGGACTTACTTAAGAAAAAGAAGGTCAAAGTTATGAACATTAAAATGACAACAAACTCACAACTACCAACAACCGAATCTAAAAAATAAAAACAAAATCCAGCTAAACAAACCAGAATAGGAACAGAATAATAGGTATGGGGCTCATTTGGAGAGTTGTTAGCTGGGAGGGGGAAGGGGGAGCAATGGGGAAATGGTGCAGGGATTAAGAAGCATAATCGGCTGGTACAAAATAGACAGGGGGAAGTTAAGAATAATATAGGAAAGGGTGAAGCAAAAGAACTTATATGCATGACCCATGGATATGAACTAAGCAAGGTGGGATTGCTGGAGGGAAGGGGGGAACTTGGCAGAGGGGAGCAAAGGGGAAAAAATTGGGACTACTGTACCAACATAATCAATAAAATATACTTAAAAAAGAAAAGAAAAGAAAAAAATATCCCTCTCTAAATATTGAAAATGTGGATTGCCTGAGTCCCTGCAGGGAGCCTGCAGTTTACCTTCAGCAGGTGAGTGGTTAAACCAACTTTGGTACATCCATACCATAAAACACTACTCAACAGTGTTTGCACATGCAAAAAAAGACCTGGTGAATTGTCATAGAATTATGCTGAGTGGAAAAAGGCTATCTCAAAAGGTTACATACTGTGTCATTCCATATATATAACAGTCTAGAAATGACAAAATAACTGAAATGGAGAACAGATCAATAGTTGCCAGAAGTTGAGGAGGGAATGAGGGTGGGAGGGAAGTGGATGTGGCTACAAAAGGGCAGCCTGGGGATCATTGTGTTGATGGAAATATCCTGTGTCTTGACTGTTTCTATATCATGATCTTGATTATGATATTGTATTAGAGTTTTCCGAGATGTTTTCATTGGAGGAAACTGGGTAAAGGATACAAGGGATCTCTTTGTACTATTTCTTACCACTACATGCACATCTACAGTCCTCTCAAAATAAAGTTTAATTAAAAAAATAAATGTGTCATCAGATAAAAAAAAAGCTATCATGGACAATTGGCATCAAATATATATTCTGGCAGGATACTCTTTTTCATACATGGGTATGCATACATATACATGCACACACACATACACACACAAATATGATACTGGTTTCTTGGGTGTGGATTTTATTTTCTACTTAAAGATTTCTGTGAATCTCTGAGCAACTTCCATTTGATTTTTTTGTATTCACTGAAATAAACAAAATGAAAGCAAACTTCTTGTCTGGCCTTACAGCCAATGTGTCTTCTTTTTTGGTTATAATTCCTGTAGTCCCTTGATTAAAGGTCCTTGAAAACTGGGGAAAGGAGTATTTATATTTAGAGACAAATCTGAACTGTTTGAACTCCGGGAGAGAAAGAAGAGGGCTGTGCTATTATTTGCACTTCCAGTCCGTCTCAGCTTCCAACCTAAAACAGTGATTTGCACCTGTGTGACAATTCTCCAGCCCAGTTGTAGAGGAGCTTTATTAAATATAAGTACCATCCCATCAGTGCCAGGCCAATGTCCCCAGCACTCCCATTGGCTCCATTGCCTGAAGACATGTTCCAGGCTGTATGTCTCACACTGGCCTCTATGCCCACAGTTGGCCAACTGTCACAGAAGCCTTAGGCTCTTTTTAACCCTACACAGTCAGGATTTGGTGAGAGCAGCTGCAATGCTTTCTTCTTTTTTTTTTTTCAGTTGTTCTGTCCTGCCAGCAGGCTGGAAGTTTAAATTTTGACTTCTCAGTAATGACCTTGATTCATTCTGTTGGTTGGCCTGACCTGGGTTCTGTTTCTGGCATCACCATGCATTCACTGTACTATGTGACTTGAGCAAAGCACACACTCCTTGGGCCTCAGATTCTCTATTTGTAAACTAGTGATAATAATAAAATTAATACCTACTTTGCCAACCTCACAGTATAGTGGTGAAAATCATATTAAATAATGTATGTGTAAGTTCAAAGCAGGTCCAGTGTTTAAAACTGAACCATCCTTAGGTCACAGTAAACCAGGGATGAGGCCCTGAAGTTCTGCACTTTGGGAGTCAAAATAAAGCTACATTTCAGTATCATGTGAAGTGGAGAGAGTACTAGGAATGAGTCACTAATAGTGATCCCTGGTTATATTAACTCAAAGTGTTTGCAAAGCTTCTCTTGGTCTCTACTTCCTGAAAGATGACTGTTCCCCTGCTTACTGAGCAAGCCGCCTGGTGCAGGGGAACAAACACAGCTCTGGGTTCTGGTGTCAGTACCTTGGATTAAATGCAGGCCGTCACTCACAGGCTGCGTTACTCAGACAACCCACTTAGTCTGCTTGAACCTTAGCTTACTCTGGGAGAATGGATTTCTCAATTTTTCTCCTGACAATTAAATAAAATGTGTATAAAGTATATATCTAGCTCAATACTGGAACAAATAAGAATCCTATATTAATATTAATTCAAACTCATCTTTATAAAACTTTGGTAAATAAGATTATACCCAATAAGGCTTTCTTTGTTTTTCAGGGCTGGAAAAATGAGTAGGAAAGAAGGTATCACCTACCTAACATAGGAGATGATTTCAGACTTTCCTGCCTTTGCACATTACACTGTCTACACTGTTCCTATTGCTTAAAATCCACCCTCCACCCCTCTATACCCAGCTAATTCCAGATCCCTCTGTAATACCCCAGTGAGTCATACCTCTTCCAAGAAGCCTTCCCGGACCTTTCTGTGGAGACCTACATATACCTTCTATGTTCTTCCTCATCTACCAATCCCTCTATTTATTTAGAAAAAACAAATTTACTTTATTGAAACTATCTTTCCATCTTGTATTTATTAATGTGTAATAGGCACAATAAATGGATATTGTCACAAACAACCACTAAAATCCTAATGCAAAAAGAGCCTCACCTTTTAGCAGTTCCCTCAGCTAAAACCAGACGTAAGAGCTATTTTTGTTAGTTGTATATGAATGTCAAGCTGGAGGGAAGTGTGTTCCCAAGAGTGAGGGGTTGTCTTACCTGTGGACTTTTAGTTTAATTTGTTAGATAGATGCGGCCGTATAATTTCATAAGAAGAGGTTGAGGGCTTGAGGACATTTAAGATTCTTAGTTACCGCAAGGAAGGTAAACCTGAAGCAAAGGGAAGGCAAACAAATACTGAGAGAGAAACTCCATGTTGTTAGGGACAGTCAGTCAGTTGAGATTTAGTGATGGCCACTGTGGAAAAGAGCATCTTTCAGCAGTATGGAAGGTCAGCCACAAAGCAATGGTCAGCTTATAAACCATATATATCTCATTGTTACCTTACCCTTGGGTTAGGCAAATAGCCAGAGCCTTACTTATGTTTTTGCTGGCTAAAAAAGCACTAAATTCTGGAGCTTTGAAGAACCATTCATTTATAGTAAGTCCAATTTAGACTTACTCTTATTAGTTTATCTCTTCTAGCATTTTTAAATTGGGGTACAATTTTCAGTTACAACAGATATAAGCAACATGTTCTTAATGTAGTCTTATTACAGGAATCCAGCACTAACCTTACACAGACCTGACAGTCAAGCTGAAATAGACTGAATTTTAGAAACTGCTTGCTTTTCTCTTTTTCTTCTCCTAACTGGGATTCAGACATTCTTTCCCAAAGCTAAGAGGTTTGGCATTTAAATCATAATTTGTTACGTTTTCGTAGTATTTTTCTTAATTTTCTTGTCAGCAATATTTTATAGCCATCCTATTAGAAAACTAAGTCCTCCCTCTTTTGTTTCAAACATCTATGTAATTTAATTTTTTTGAAAATTAAGAAAATACATAGGGATTAAAATCTGTTGGCATTTTGGGACATCCAAACAATTAGAGACATCAGTCATTTTATAGGCTTAATTAGTTGGCACATGAAAGAAGATTAGCTTCTGAAAACAACAAACATAAATGGTGTCTTCTATGCCTCTATTATTAATGTCTCTGGTTGTTTCCTATATGATGTGCATTGTTTTGGTAATGGGAAGTGGAAGTATTGGTTTTGAGTCAGGAAGTCTGGGTTATGTTTATCAGAATGGTTTGGATAAAACATCATTTCTCTTTGCAATATTGCATGATAATCTTTGGAAGAGTACCCTTAGTTTATTTAGTTTTTAATTTTGAACTGAATGTAGTTATTGAATTTTTACTATCTATTCAACACTATTAGAAATTAAAAAAACAAAATGCAAGACTGCTACCATCTAAGAATTTATTATTTCTCAAAGAGACAAACCTTAAAGAGACCATGTGATGTGTGATGTGGTCATTGTTCCAACAGAGATTTGTGCAGGGCAAACCTCTGAGTCAGGATATCCACATCATACTAGGGATCAAAGAAAAAGCTTCATAGAGAAGATGCTCTCTGTTATAATGTCTTTAATTTTAACTGTAAGAGTATTTCCCTAGTCAATTATTTGTTCACTTATAAATTACTCAAACATTTCTAGGGTGCTTGTTGTAATCTGAGGCAGGCCCTAGAGATTCGGAGGTGATTTGGGCATATTCTATGCTTGCAAAAGAAGCTTTAGCTAAGTTTAGCAGAAAGACAAGCAGCGGGTCACTGCAGTTCAGGAAGTGCAGCATGGTGTGGAAGGACCTAGAGGTTAACTTGTGCAGCCCTGTGGGGGGCAGAGGCATTTCAGGGACAAATGGCATCTGAGCTCTATCGGGAAGGAAGCTGTGGTACAAACCAGGGGAAGACGGAGGTGCTTCAGGCAAAGCGAAACGACTAGGTGCAGAGTCCCATATACAAGGGAGAGCACGCTCATTCAGTGTCAGTGTGAACAGATTACAGTGGGGTGAAAGTGGGAGCAGAGAGAGTAGTTAAGAGACTGCTGCAGTAACACAAGTGAGAGATGGTGGCACCTGCACAGAGATGGGAGTAGAAAAGAAGTTACTGGAGGACAGCTCCTTCTCAAGGAGGCAGGACTGAGGGAACATGGTGATTGATTGGATGTAGGTTGTGAGGGACAGGGAATGCTTGCTTGTCAGACACCTGGTGCTATTTTTTGAATTATACATTTCAGGAAGAGTAGGTCTGAGAGCAAGGAGTGAACAGATGACACTCAGTTTTAGACACTGAGTTCTCACTTAAAATCGTGGCTAGGTTCTGGGGAGGGGGTTGCTGGGTGGAGGGGAGCAAAGGGGAAAAAATTGGAACTATTGTAACAATATAATCAATAAAATATACTTTTAAAAAATCGTGGCTAAGTTCTTGGAAACGGTAACTTTAAACAAAATGACATATAACAAAACCAATTTTACCATAGACTGTTTGATAAAACAAGATTTAGGTTCCCCATAGAAACAGGGGCATCTGGGAGATATAATCCTTGGTCGGTCAGTCAGTTCCCAGAACCACTCTATAATGTGGAAGCACTGAGCGAAGTGTTGGTGGGCAGTTAGCTATCTCTGTCACAGGAATAATGAGAAGTCCATGAAGCAACAGTGTAGGAGGTAACCTGGGGCCATATTGTTTTCATACGTAGGAGCTTATGCACACATAATTCCAGAGGCAATGGGAAATAATTTTCTGGAAAGAAAGAACTTTAGTTGCAGAAAGCTTTAAGGTGTCGACAAGAAACTAAAAGTAAGAGACCACTCATGTGCCTTTTTTCATATGCTTCAAAGCTCTTAATGTTCCAATATTACCACAGCATGTTTCCATTTCTCCCCCAAACCTCTTTAAGTGTGAAGGACCTCAGTTAAGCCTCTCAGGCTGAAACATGTGTCCTCTTCTGCTTCCGTGGGAGCCCAGCCCAGTTGGAATCTCCTTCATTATAGTCTAAAATTCTCCTTTTTAGTGTAACAGAAAGTCAGAATTGACACTTATTGTCACTAAGAATACCAATTAAAACCCCCCCAGCAATATGTTTTTTCAGTGAGTGAAAATTAGATGGGGCTAAAACATTTCAGGTGACATAAATAAAATGTTCACTAGCTGTGAGGTTGTGTTCCATAAAGAATTGTAACAACTGTAGGCTGGTGCTACCCTAGGACTTATACTTAACACAGTTGGTGAAAGACTTCGTGCTAACCCAAGTTTTACAAAATTCAAATATTTGTTTGGCATAAACTCTTCCAACATTTAGAATTTCTGAAAGTAGCTCATGTTCTTTTCCCTTCCAGACAATGCTTTGAGGATTTAATTAACTTTTGACCATGGTGGTCTACATTTTCAAAGGACTCAGTGGTTGGTCCTATGATGGACTTCCTTTTTTAAAAAAATCTAAATCTAGAAGTTGTTTATTGGTTTAGCAGTTTCTAATTCACATCCACTCTGATCTTCAAAAGCCACCACCCACCTTCTCAGAAATGCTCTGAGTGGGAAACCTTGATTTGCAGAGACATAAAAGCACCAAGGTAGGAGAGCCGCGGGGTCTGGATCGGAGCCTTATTCTATCGTCCTATCTACTTGATTCACTTTCTTCACTGCACGGTCATGAATGTGCACAAGTGTAAAAAGGGGGTGAGGTGTTCTCAGGGCTCCTGAGACCATCAAATTTTGTCAAAGTCACATTCTTGACATTCTGATTGTATAAATTGGTGTATAAATGCTGGGAATGCAGACTGTTTCTCATTTCCTTGGCTTTATCTGTGCTCCTCAGTTCCTCCCTTTCTCCCTCAAGCCAAAAATGTGAGAATCTCACCTTGAGACTCAAGCAGGAGCAATTGCTTTCAAAAACCTGGTGATGGCTTCAAATGTCCGCCATTCCCTTTATGCCCTCCTCCCTCTCAGCAAATCAACTAGTAATGTACTGAGACCCAGGCTCCTGCGAGAACTTCTTCCTCCTGCCTCTTCTCCTTCCAACCTGTTCCAGGCAAGTATTGATTCCTGCTCCAGGGTATTGGTTTCATTTCCTCCTGCCTCCTCTAGGACCTCCTTTAATCAATAATTTCTTTTCTTTTTTGTAATTTTACATTTGGAGTCTGTTTGTCATACATAAACAATCAAGTCCTTCATATTTATAAATGTTTTTTAGCACCATTCCTTTAGCTACTGTTAAATCTTTCCCATTCTCCTTCCCTTCTTCTTTCTTCAATCTTCTTTACACTTATTTTTCTCAGTTCTCCTTCTTGGCCCTGTCACCCCTCACCCCACCGAAGTCAGATGACTTCCATTCCTAACTGGTCTCCTCCTGGGCTCTAAAGACACTTTCCCTGTCTCTTCCATAGGCTCTTTTTCTCCTCTTCTACCAAAGGCTTCTGCTTCTAGAGCTACTTTCTATCTTTTAGTAGTCACTTATATTTCCTGAGCTTCATTTATCACTTTATGCAAATGAACTAAGTAAGAAGGGAGTCTTCTCATAATCCATTTAGCCATATAATAAAAGTGCTACAACTCAAAAAGTTGTAATTCAGAATACAATGGAACAATAATTTCATGGGAGGTATAGTATTATAATGCAAGAAATGTTTGCTTAGAAATCCAGAGAAAAGGCTAGTGTTCTGAATATTTCTGGACATTTTTGTCATATGAAAACAAAAAGGTTGGACAACGCAATATCTGTTTCTTTTACCTAGTAGTCGATTTGTGTGGAGTATTTTTTTAAAAATATTTTATTGCCCCAGTGTCTTAACTCCTATCTCAGAAAGAAACAAAATATCTGGGCTGTGGGTTTGATCCCCCTAGTTGGAGCATGTATGGGAGGCAATCGATGAATGTATCTCTCACATAAATGTTTCTTTCTCTCTCATTTGCTCTCTCAAAGCAATAAAAAAGATGTTCTCAAGTGAGGAAAAAAATTAAAAAATAAAATAAAACAACTTACTAAATAGTAAAGGAGAGTATTTTGCTTTAGGATTCTTCTATAATATTTCTTCATAAAATATTTAAAATAACTCCTTGGTATTATTTTTAAATTAATTTTAGGGGCTGGAGCATGGAGGAAGAAGGCTTAATTTATAGTTGAAAAAGAACTGATTTGTCATTACCTAGGATTCAGATGAAAGAGTTGGGGCTACCATATAAGAGCTGTTATTATTATTATTATTTAAAGTCAATTCCTGTATCCCAGATGTCTAGATGTAGAAAAGGCTCATAAGTCTGGCCTAAATTCACTTTTTCAGGGGGAAATTGTTAAGTTCCATTTGCCATGGGTCATTGAAAGATACAGTTATTATTAAATGCTAATGCCTTCAATCAAAAGAACTACAAAATCTGCCAATTTAAGTGTTAAAAATAGACTCCTTTTCCTTTTTAATAGTGTTCTCGATAGAACTTTTATATGTGTGACTGACTGAAGACCATTTCCCAGGTCACCTTAATTCTTGCCAATAAGCACAGGAATTCAGAGATGTAACACTCTGTCTTTGATCAAATTGACTATCCTGACCAACGGTAAAAGTCCAGCCCATAACACCCTCATGTTTCCTCTTCTTTCAAGACAGTGTGAGAGCAGCAATCTGAGGTTTTGCAAGATCAACTGGAGGCCAATGTAGTTTGAGTTTAAAAGTAAGTAATTAGATTTAAAAAAATAAAAACTCATGTAGTAAGTACTCAGTTACACATTTTAAACCACAAATTGTTTATTATGTTCTACAATATGAGGCCAGATTGATATAAACACTGCTAAATTTTTAAATTCTCTGTCTTGAATTTTGCAATCAACTTTTTAGTATTTAATAGACACTAATAGAAAATTCAAACTAGTACATAATAAGAAATTAAAGTTGTCTTCAGATCTTTAAAAATAAACATTACTTCCTTTAAAAACATTTTTTAAAATGAATACATTCTGTTTGAGCTTA
Organism: Furipterus horrens; assembly: GCF_987537825.1. NCBI lineage: Eukaryota > Metazoa > Chordata > Mammalia > Chiroptera > Furipteridae > Furipterus > Furipterus horrens. Next base: position 130,868,052 of record NW_028327176.1, on the reverse strand, counting down.
AATATTTCTGTAGATTCTTATAATGATTTGATAAAACAGAAAAGAACAAAGTAGACCTAAAACCTAAGCCAAAAATAAAGAACATCTACTTAAGTAATGAGAATTCCTAGGAAGGAGATTTACAGCCTAAACAATCTTCACAATGAAAAAATGATAGGAATATCATTAAACAGGTACTGCATGCATAATGCTGTTCTTAATTTTAATGAAACAGGAGTTTAAACACAATTTTCTTTTCAGATGAATAGAATTGGATAAATTAAACATTTTAATGATGAATATAGATTAATTAAAGAGCTAATATGCTTGGAAAAAAACCTATTTTCATGTATTTTCTGATGTCCCTAAATACGACTAGATTATTTACCAAATGTTCATCTGTAAGTCAGTTTCTGGTAACATGGAACATATTTTCCAATAGAAATGATGTTATATTTGCTGATTTGGTGCCCTACAATGACCTGTGAAACGTTACTAGGTCCATAGAGTACAGCCTGAGTACTCTGGGGGAGAGTGGGGGTGTGGGGGGAGGTGGAGAGATTGAGCAAAAAAGAATAAAAAGAGAAAGATCTCATGGACATGGACAACAGTATGGTGGTTGTGGGGAGGGGGAGGTGGAAGAGGATATGGCAGGATAAATGATAATGGAAAAAAATGCAAGTAAAATAATATATAATAAAATAAAATAAGAAAAGTTACTAGGTTCAGAATACATGTGATTTGTATAATATTATAAAAGCATCTATAATAATATTTTTATGGGAATATATGTTTGGGCAAAGCTGTAATTTGGGATTCTAGAAGCAGTTTCCTTCTCATCCTCCACCCCATTTTCTCTGTAGGTAAAAGGGAAGGTTTCTTAGCTCTAAGTCTTTAACATCTGTGATTAGCTTATGGGCAAGGAGGGGTTAAGAATAAAGGACAACAAAGAAGTAAAATTGTCACTTTTTGGAGATAACATGATTCTTTATATAGGAAACCTTAAAGATTCCACCAAAAATATTACTAGAAACAGTAAAGAATGAAGGGCAAAAGACTTGTGAGGAGACCTGAGCAGGGGACAGCAAGGGGAGGGTGCAAGACAGGATTTGGGAATCCATGAAACAGCCCAAGTTCTTGAAAGCTTAACCAGAAGTGTGGGCTGACTGGGTGGGTAAGTGCCTACTATGTGTAATGAAAGGGTCACAAGAGGATTTTTACTAGGGGCTGACGCTAAGTGTTGTCCAAACAAAATTCACAGGCCACATTGAAGACTGGCTGGCTTTTACAGAGGCAGTCCTTAGAGAGCAAAATCCTGAGGTCAAGGAGGAAGTTTCCTCTGTCTGGTTGGGAGTCACTGGCCAGGAAATCAAAACCACAGCGCGGACAGCAGTATTAACAAAGGAGAGAGTAATCTAAAGAAGAGAAAGAGGTGAATCAAAGAAGCCAAGTTGGGAAACTGATGCAAATGATGTAAGGGGTGGGAGAGGCTAGAAGGCCATTGTTTCCAGGCAATATTCTTGGCTTTTAACATCCTAGTTAAGCTATGTGATTCACCACTTCTTTACAGAAAACATGGCCTTTCCTGGCTGGATCCTAGAAAAGATTCTGAAAGGCAGACACCCAGGAGGAGGGGTCTGTGAATGAGCAGATGACAGTAGGGGGAATTTAGAAAGTCCATTTAAAGCAGACCTAGCCTGATTTCTTGGCTAACCTTTTTACTTTCTTCTAATGGCCCTTACGTAGCGGCATCCCAACTAAAAGCCTCTATTAGTTTTTATTTTGTTTTGTAGTACTTGTCCTACTCTTTACTCTTCTTTTTTATTTTCATTTATTAAATAAACAGAGCTTTCATCTGAGATACTCCCCCTTCTCTTCCTGTTTTGCAATAGACTTGCAGTACTTTTAAAGTTTCTAAAAATCTCTGCTACTTGTATTAGTGGAGAAACAGAATGGGGTTAAAAAAATATTCCTCCTAAGATTTCTTCCTCTATTATCATTTTTCCTGTAAAGAAATCAAAAGCTCCATGTATATGCACATTGTCATTGTACATAAACAACCAAAGGGAAATTTCCTCTACCATTTTAGAGAAAATCCATGTGACAATATAATCTCAATGTTTTCTCCCAGGAGCCAAGACAGTCACAATGGCTCGGAGGAGAGAAACAGGCTGGACAGGGACAGCTAATTCCACTCATAAATGTGTATGTAAAGCAGGAGAATCCAAAGATAATACAATGCAGACTCTTTGCACTACTGATTTTGTTCACTCTTAGACTGATCACATTTAATACTGTCTCCAAGCAGACAATAGTATAAAAAAGCACATTATCAAAGAACATCTATATAAAATTGAAGTCATACTCTGAAGAAAACTTAAAAGCCTAAGGCTGACATGCTACCATGTGAATATGGTAAATTTCAGTGAGCATAAATTAGTTTTGTCACAAGGGAAGAAATCAGTCATTATTCTATGCTACAGTTATTTTAGAGTACCCACTGGTCTATTGATATAAATTGAATCTAATCACAATCTGTGTGAAAAGGGAGCTGGCTTGTTTTTTTCCAGGTTTATTTTGAAATGTCCACAATATTTAAACCGCAGAACATTACATTAAGCAGAAGAAATTTAATCCCTAAAAACAAATACTGCCATTACTTTTTGCTACTTGAAGTTTAAGTACAGTTTGCTCAATTATTTATCAATGTGGCAGGTTAAAACATATTCTTGCAAATCACACCATAGTGACTTTACAAAAATGCAGCCAGCCTATAACAATGTAAAACACATTCTTCTTTCCCTGGACCCTAAAATTATATGTTCCACTAGATTCCACCTAACTCCTAATGTCATTTTTCAAACTTGTGCAATTCAGTCATTTTCTTTTCTGTATCGACTCAGCACCTAACAACTTAGATGACAGTAATACACAATGTCGTAAAGTAGTTCGTGTTTTTTAAGGTTATATAGCTTGGATTTTTATTATGACAAATAATATATTATCACTTTCAATATATGTTCTGGAATATTGTACTAAACCCGGCAGTTAAAACACTTGTTAAGGAAAGTGGTGATGCCTTGACTAAATGTAATCAAGAAAACTGTAAGCCCTGGCTGCTGTGGCTCAGTGGATTGAGCATCAGCCTGCGAACCAAGTGTCGCTGGTTTGATTCCCTCTCAGGGCACATTACTAGGTTGCACATCAGGTCCCCAGTTGGGGGTGCGAGTGAGAGGCAACCACACAGTGATGTTTCTCTCCCTCTCTCCTTTCCCCTCTCTCTAAAAATAAATAAATAAATAAAATTTTTGAAAAAACAAACAAGCAAATAAATAATATTAAAAAATTGATTCTGTCATGCGGGATATAGTAGAGGTCACCATGTTTTCTTTGATTAGAGCATAACTTAAAATCAGCATGTGTATCAAAGCTGATTTTAACTCTTTAGATATAGAACTAAGCAATTACAAATTGCCTTAAAACTATAAGTTATGTGATAAAAATCATTATTGTATTTTGCTATTATGTTTGTTATTAAAAGACATTTTCTTCTTTTTTTCTTTTTTTTAAAGGATTATAGTAAAATGGGGGTGGGGAGAACCCACAGAGATATGTGAGAGGAATGAGAGAATTTAAATATTCCACTAACATAGGAGTAGAAGTTGGCTCAAAAAGAAAATGATTTAAAAATCAAATTTTAGTTCTTTGTCACCTCACTCATAATTTTCAGGGGCATCTTCCAGTAGGATCATGGTGGCACCTTAGTTATGAATCTCTCCTTCCTTAGAAAAACTTACAGAGAAACACAATGAAAACAAAAACACAACTCATAAACTGAAAATTTAGTGAAAATTAAAAACCCACAAATTCCGACATATATATTTGTGTGACCAAAAACACCTGAGACCAGCAGAAGTGGAATGAGCAATGACTGGTACATCAGTTACTCTTTCATTTGCCTTTCCATATTTTACTCTTTGGAAGGAAGTCTACCATGTGTAGCCACATTTAAGGAATAGAGAATTATGTTCTGCCTCTTAGAAAAAAAAGAGTATCTATATAAATTATTTGGAATCCCTTTGCATGGAAGATTTATCTGTCACCCCATTTTATTGAATAATTCAGTCAATGATTTCTTTATATTAGTATAGACTCATATATATTTATCTTATATTTTGGATTACAATTCAATACTATGTTTTGAATTTTGTTGCTCAAAGTGTTCTAGCTTCCTCCATTGGGAGCTCTTTCACTTGGCTTCTGTGACCATTTGACATATTTTCATTGCTGTGAGGCCTTCTTCCCCTAAACCCATAACCTTAATCTAAAGATCAGAAATTACAAAAATCCCAAGTTGGCCAATATTCATTAAAAATGTCAATGTCATCAAAAACAAGAAAAGCCTGAGAAATTGTCATAATCTAGAGGAGCCTAAGGAAACATGATAACTATAAGTAATGTGGTGTCCTGGATGGATTTCTGGGACAGAAAAAGACATTAGGGAAAAACCAAGGAAATATAAAGTATGGACTTTAGATAATAATAAAGTCCTTGCTTATTGGTTGTGACAAATAAATTATACTAAAATAAGATATTAACAATAGGGAAAAGTGGGTGTGAGATTTGAAATTTTATTATCTTTGAAACTTTTCTGTGAACATAAAACTATGTTAAAATAAAAAATTTACTGGACAATAAAAATTTATATAGCCAAAACAACTCTAGAATTAAAGAGTGAGTAAAGATATTCAAGGCTATGGGTGACGAGGGACATTAAATTTACTTAGTAGAAAATAAGAAGAAATAAGATGTTAATAATTCAATTCAACAAACTGGAAAAACTATAACAAAATAAAGGTAAAATAAAAGGAAAAACTTTATTTTAAAAAGAAGAAAATAAATAAACAACTCATGATGAAAACAGGGACAATTCAGGAAAATAAAAGCTATTTCCTTAAAAAATGTTAATAAAAATATAGAAAAGCTAGTCAAGGAAAAAAGAGATAAAACACAAATATTGAAGAATAGAAATAGGAAAAGGGACATAACTATATATATATATAATGTAGCTTAACAATTGTAGGTATATTTAATATTTTTCCACTACAGGGGTATTCTATGAATAAACAGATTACTTACTGAATAGAAATAATCAGGAAAACAAAAGACTGGTAACAGTAGAGGTCAAAGGAAAATGGAGAAATGTCTTCAAAGGGCTAATATAAAATAATTTCCAACATAGAATTCTCTGCTTAATAAAATTAACAGTCAAGACTTCTGGCCAAGATGGAGGCCTAGACTGACACACTCTGTCTCCCTCCACAACTAAGAAGGACTACAACTACCGCAAAACCAGAAATAACCAGAAGTTCCAGAAAATAAAGTTACATGGAAGTCCAACATATGAAGTTATAAACAAGTGGTGCTCATCCGGATGAGCAGGAGGGGCAAAGCTGGGACAGAGAGGTCAAGCTGTGCTGGTGGCAGCAGTAGCAGCAACTAGCGGCAGGACTGAGGTAAGCACAGACACCCATATTTAAGGGGAGGTGAGAAGCACCTGGAGAGCACCCCTCGCTGCAGACCAAACTTATCAGCTCGCGATTCCAACTCTGGGGAAGGCAGACCCCCATTGCCTCAGACTGTGAGGACCAGAGGGTGTGGGGACAGAGGAGGAGGCTCCTGGTCTCTCAGTGTAGAGAATGGCAGGAATCCATCTTGGACTCCCGCCCTCACACAAAATGACACAGTGTGGTGAGACCAGTCACCTGGTAGTGATGAGTGCATGGGGCTCCACCCCCTATAGCGTAGGAGGTGTGACAGCCCCGCCCAGGAAGCAAAAAACTGCCAGGATGGCAGGAATAATGATAGAGATCCCAATCATGCAGCTGACCAGAAAGCAAATACATGAATTAATGGAGAAACAGATAGATAACCTTTCTGAGGCTCAGTTCAGAACTATAGCTATAAGACAGCTTACAGAAATAACAGCGGGACTTAATCAAGACAGGGACGGAATTAAGACTAGTCCTGCTGAAATGAACGAAAACATGTATGAAACAAGTGATGAGGGAAAGAAAACCAGGGATCAAATCAACAAATCGGAACATAGGGAAGGAACAAACAGTCGACCAGTGCAGAAAGAGGAAATGAAAAGTGAGGAAAATGAGGAGAGGCTCAGAAACCTCTGGGACAACTATAAGAGAGCAAACATCTGAATTATAGGGTTGCCAGAAGGTGAAGAAGAAGAACTAGAAATTGAAAAATTATGTGAAAAAATAATGAAGCAGAACTTTCTTAACTTGGGGAAGGAAATAGACTTACAGGTCCAGGAAGCACAGAGAGTTCCAAAAAAACTGGACCCACGGAGAACCACACCAAGACACATTATAATCAAAATGTCAAAAATTAAGTATAAAGAGAGAATCTTAAAAGCAGCAAGAGAGAAGAAAAAAATCATGTGCAAAGGGGTCCCAGTTAGACTATCAGCTGATTTCTCAAGGGAGACCCTGCAGGCAAGAAGGGATTGGCAAGAAATATTCAAAGTAATGAAAATCCAAAACCTACAGCCACAAATACTCTATCCAACGAAACAGTCATTCAGAATAGAAGGGCAGAGAAAGTGCTTCCAGGACAAAGTAAAATTGAAGGAGTTCATCAGATCCAAACCACTGTTATATGAGATGTTAAAAGGACTTGTTTAGGAGAAAGAGGATCAAAACTATGAACATTAAAATGAAAACTGTATCACAACAACCAACAACAGAAGGTAGGGAACTGAAACAAAGGCAGACTAAGTATGTAGCAAGAGTGGGAAAAATATTATAGGTATGGGGAACATTTTGGGGGGAGGTCAGTGGGGAGGGGGAAGAGGGGAAGGGGAGGGAGATGATACAGGAATTAAGAAGCATAGTAGGAGGGAGCGGAATAGATAGAAAGATGTTGAGAAGAACTATATGCACAACCAATGGGCAAGGAATAAAGGGGAGGGCAACTGGAGAGAGTGGGGTCACTGGGAGGAGGGGAACAACAGGAAAAGAAATTGGAACAACTGTAACAGCATAAACAATAAAGCATATTAAAAAATATTGCTGTGAGAAATGTCTGAGATTATATTGCCTATGTTTTCTTCTAGGATTTTTATGGTTTTGAGTCTTACATGTGAGTCTTCAATCTATTTTGTGTTTATTTTGTGCATGGTGTAAGGAGGTGGTCTAGTGTCAATATTTTTGTGTATATTTGTCCAGTTTTCCCAACACCATAAAAATGATTATCTTTAGATCAAATATAAGCCAGAGGAATAAACCAGTATTGATCCTTTTTAAATTCTCAGGTCTAACAAACTAGTGATTATTGCATTTGATATCTATGAGAAATATTTATATTTATATAAAAGAAACTTGGTAACATCCTGAAGTACCATATTTGGAAAGCGGGACAGATGAGCAGCTTTTCCAAAAGAATTGACTTTCAAAGAGAAAAAATAAAGTTGAAGAAATATATCAAATGGAGTGTAGCAGCTGGGATTGTATTTTACAAAAATTCCCAGCATCTATGGAAGTGGTTGATAAAGTCACTGCATAAAAGACTACAAAAGGTTTTGCTTTTTGAGAAAGAAGCAGAAGTACCAGTTACAGGACAAAGCTCTTATTGAGAAACAAATGGTATGAAAAAGATGACTAAGTTATCTAAGTCAAGAATAAATATATATTTTTAATATCACTTTGTAACCAAATTTTTTAAAATACCAGCAGGGCAAGAGGTGGGGAACCAGTTGAAAGCTGTCAATAAGCAAAGTCCAAGATGAAATGGTAAGTTTTGTTTTAATATAGAGAGAGTGGATGGATTTAGAAAAATCAGTGATTGATAATGTTGGAGTCCAGTGAGAAAAAGTATTAAAACTATACCTGAACAGTTGCATTTCTTTAAAATCTGCTCTCTATACTTTTTTGCATTCATTTATTGGAAGCTTACTACATATTAGGCACTGTATTGAGTGCTAATGAAATATCACTGGAGATTCGAATGGTGTCTCCTAGGGAAATTTTTCTGTAGTTGAAAATCACTCATATTGTCATAACTTATGACAGTATCCTTCACCTACCAGCACTCACCAGAATTTCAAACAATCTGTCTCCAATGTATCATCAACTGTCTGTTATGGATCTCAACTTGCAAAGCTAAACTGGCAAGTAGAAATGAATATGTTTTAGAAGATAATTCTTACGGAAGCAATATGACAGTGTTAAAAAAAATGGACTCTGACACCAGACTCTGGAACTAGAGTGCTAGGTTAGAATCCCAATCTCTCTTTTCCTTAGTTTTTTAATATACAAAATTGAGTATTAATACTTCCTAGTTTCTAGGATGACTATGGGAATCAAAAATTAAAATTATAATAGTACCTACCATATACGTAGTACTCAATAAATGTTAGCTATTTAGTGGGACAAATAGAAATAAATTCCAAAATGTAAAGACAATAAAGGATATGGAAGATCACACAGGGATAAACATCAGTGAGGATCAGAAATTCATAAAGAATAGTACTATTTAGGTAATAGATCTGAAGGGAAAAAGCTAAAGGCAATGGAGATAGTGGACACTAGGGACAGTGCAAGACCAGTTTGATGACACCATAGGGCTTACCAACAGTATTGAAATAGGTCATGATGGCTACACAAGCCTGTGACAGATGTTTTTCATTTGTTTTCTGTCTCACTCCCAACTCATCTTGTTGTCATGTAGACTCCTGGTGATTATTACAGAAAATGGCTGGAAACTGAAAAACAAGTACAGGACTTTCTAAAATATAACTTGTTAATTAAGAGTTAGTGTGAGTCATTTGATATAAAATAACCATCTTCCCGGGTGTTCAGGAAGAATTTAGTTTCATGCATGCTTTCGGGCCATTTGTTGCAGTAGGGAAAAAGAGACAATTTTTTCCTCTAGATACCTAGAACTCTGATGATTATTAATGTAGAAATGTAGACTCTATCAGATAATCTACTTAGAAGACCACCGTCGGCAGCCGTCCATCTCGAGAGACGATGGTGTAGCTTCTTAAGAGTCTATCTGCACCGCCGAGAATGGTTGTGCAGTCCGACTTGGGAGTGACACGGTATCTGTCTCCTCCTGTGTTGAATCGACATCTTGCGATGATGCTGGAGTGTCCTCTCCAGTGAAGCTGAAGCTACAGAGCCTCGAGAGACGATGGTGTAGCTTCTTAAGAGTCTATCTGCACCACCGAGAATGGCTGTGCAGTCCGACTCGGGAGTGACACGGTATCTGTCTCCTCCCGTGTTGAATCGACATCTTGCGATGACGCTGGAGTGTCCTCTCCAGTGAAGCTGAAGCTACAAAGCCTGGGCAGGGTGATATGGAGGGTCTGCTGTTGCCCATGCAGCAGACCCCCCCTCTCTTCACAGCTGAAGGGTCCAAGGGAAAGACGGAGTCAATACAGCTTGGCTTCAGGTGCGCCGCAGGAGTTGCCAGTGTTGACTACAACGTCAAACCACCTTAGGGACTCCGGCTCCGGATTTTCTGTTGGGGTTTACTCCCTTAGCCTTTCCCCTGAAGAGGTATGCCGCAAGGCAGCGGAGGTTTTTTGGAATCAGAGTTTTCCTTCTCTGATGTGCCCTGACTGGAAGATCAAACCAGCGACACTTAGCTCGCAGGCCGACGCTCAATCCACTGAGCCAAACCAGCCAGGGTTAGAAGACCACCAAACTTACAAAAATACAGAGTGAGATGACTGAAGTAGAAAAAATATTGTATTGTCTAGTATTCTATGTCAATGAAGACTCTAGAAAATGAACACACAACTTCGGCTTAAGTTACATTACAGTCTCTTTCAGTATAGTGACATTGAAGCAGATAGTACATTTTCCAATAATGCCAACCAGACATATGTCCTAAAGGGTGTTTTCTACTGACCACACATGGAGATGACAAGGTAGTTAATATATTGTACCCACTTATTCTATGGAGCTACTGAGCCATGGTAAAAGTGTTTATCTATGTAGAGATGGAAACCAAAAGGAAAATACAGAGACAAGCATGTGGGCTGTACACATTCTGAAGAATGACAAGTTTAGGAAAAGGCAAATTCTAACAACTTTAATAACAAACGAAAATGTGAGGGCCAAGGAAAGAAAGAAAAATAATGAGGATGATATTAAAAGGAAGAAACAGTCATGCTTCATGAAAATCTATTCTTCCCCTGGTTGAGGTGACAGGAAAGAAGGGGAAGACTAGAAATGTGCTTTCTGTGATTTCAGATGTCACATATGAATGTGTGGGTCTCCTCAAGGCTCATCTGCTCAACTTGCACCCTGGCCTGGATGCTGGGTACTATGCCAGGTCATTTGCCACCAGAAACACATCATGAATGATCCCTTCTTGTTCTCAAATACCCATGGCTAAAATTTGTTAATATCTCCTATAGCATGCTATTATTGTATTTTGGAGATACAAATAAAGTATAAAAATTTATTCAGGACCTTTGTCTCAGACTGACTCAATGGAGACCTTTGTAACTTTTAGGTCCCAAGCCAAGGTGTAATACCCAGTTATTTAGAATATGACCAAATACCAGCTGCAATTCATTCATTGTAACCATATGTGAAACATAACCATAAATTCCTAAAATACCTACTCTCCCTAAATTCCATAACTGCAATACCAGTTAAGCGCATTACTCTAAGGAATTTCTCTATGGATAAACTGAAGATGGCTTTTCTGCATGCCAGTTAGTAGTTTACAAGAAAGCATTTGTGAAGTGACTCAAGTATAGGAAACTAATTCATTTTCACTGACACAAAAATTCTATACTACATACTATCATTATAAATAGATCACATTTATTCAGAACTCAAGATTTAGAAACTTAAAACAATTTTTAAATAGTAAGAAAGAAGACTTATTTTGGAACAATTTATTGAAGGATTAATATATAATTCTCTAAATGTTTATTGATTAGACTACTGTGTTCTCACTGGTGTGCTCTAAAAATTTTTTGAATAGTTGGGTTAAAGGATATGTCACCGAATGTCTTTACCTTTTTATTAGCTCAAATGCATTCCTAGAAGTTATTTTAATAGCACTAATCAATCTGTCATGAATTTGTTTTTCGTTGGATTCTTAAGTTAAGTGAAACAGATTAAAATGCTGAAGACAAATAAAAAGAAAATTATAAAGTAATAGTTTTTTTAAAGTATCTTAGATTTAAGTTATATATTGTGAGAAATAATTCATCTATATGTGTTCCCTGTGCTTATAATGTGGACATATGGTCCAAAGGAAGCACTGTGTCATCTGAAGTTTCTGTGAGGGGAGACTTTTCTGACAACACGAATATTTTCAGAACTCTTTTCCAAAACATTATTATTATATTCTACCAAGTATTAGCCACACCTAGTCTCATTTTTTTTATCTGTGTCCTGATGCCATATCAGCTGGACACAAGTTCTAATGACTGAATTTTTCATTTCCAAATGCCTTTGATTACACAAGAGGCAAGATTTGGTTCTGAAGGGTAGGGATTGGCCCCAGTGGAGTAGGCACTCAATTGTGTGAGACTGGTGGTGCAGATGAGTTTCTCACAGAGGGGAGGGGCTGAGAGAGTGAGAATGAACTGGGTTAGACTCCTCACTGACATATGCCCTCCCTTCCCCCCTCACTCCCAACACAGCACTTTAGGCTGATGTCATGTCCATGACTGAGTTCACTCTCCCGTGTCCTGCATCCCTCATAAAATTATTGTTACAATGGCACAAAGAACCTCCTTCAGGGCCACCACACACACCTAAAGGCACCACACATCCTCACCCAAATTCAGGTTGGACATCTCAAACCTTTATGCAATATCACTGCACACATTTATTCTACAGTTTAACAGCTATTCACAGAATAGGGCCCAAAAGGAAACTAAAATACATATTGGAATTTAATATGTAATACCGGTGACATCTCTAATGGAGGAAAACAGGATGGTTTATTCAATAAATGAACCTAAAATAATAAGATCTTCATTGAGAAGGAAATGGGGTTATATTTGAATCTCAAATCATAAAGAAAAATAAATTCCAGGTAGAATAATTGCCAAGACATAAAAAGCAAAATTACAAAGTAACAAATAATAATAGATAAAATACATTTTTCTAATCCTGGTTTGGGAAGGTCTTTCCAAACACTATACAAAACTCAGAACCATATAGAAAATGTTTGACAGACATGACTGCAAGAATATCAAAAGTATCTGGATGACAAAAAGTTCTGGAAATAAATTGAAAAGATAAGAGACACTCTGAGAAACATACTGACAATATGCATGAAGCATAATATATTTTTAAAGGTTCTGTTAATTAATAAGAAAATAAATATATCCTAATTGACAAATGACCAAATATATAAATAGAAAGTTCACTGAAGAGGAAATGAAAAAACTAATACAAAAGTTTCACTTCACTAATAATCAAAAACTCAAATGAAAACAATAGTGAAGTGTTTTGTGCCCCACATATAGGCAAAATATTGCTATTGGCACAATGTTATGGAGAAAAACATGATAATATCTAATAACTTTGTTAAATGTTTATCAACATTTTACCAACCACTTTAATATCTAGAAATTTCATCTATTGAAACATTTAATATGTGCAAACAAATGTGTAAAGATGGTCACTACAACATTTTTTGTAATAGTAATAAGTTGAAAATAACCTAAATTTTTATGTATGGAATTAGGGTCGGGGGAGATAGATGATAGAGAGATAGGAGAGAGAAACTTAAATGCTATTCCGTCATTAAAAAGAATGTATTATATGTAAAAATGTATAAAGAAAAAGAGATAATTTGCCAGATCTTATAATACCACGATCTCATTTCATGAATGTGTCTGTCCATATATATATAATTATTATGAAATGAAATCATGTGTATATATGACTCTGCAAATTACATTTTAGAAAAAACTTCAAAATGTACACTTAGCAAATTTTCATAATGTTTACCTCAGAAGTGTTAGATCATATTTTTTTAATAAAAATTATTTAATACAAAAAAATAAAAGGAAAAAAGTAACCTTTATGGAATCAAAGTTTGAAGTTGGAAAGATATAATATTAAGGAATAATTTAATCTAAGTCTCTTATTGGACAGATAATATACTAGAATTTCAGTGAGGTATGACAATTTTCCCAAGATCACACACCAAAGTAATGGCAGAACCAGAACTGAAACCATAGCCTGCTGTTTAATCAGTGCTAAACATTGTCCTAGACACTGGGATAGCCGGGTCAGATAGTGAGTTGTGGGTTTTCAGTCTTTCCATTTTATGAAAATGTAGCAATCACTTTTATAAAAATAATAATTACTGAAAGAAATATTTTTTATCAAGTACCTACAATGTAGTTGGCATCAGGCTAGGCATTTTTCAAGCATTCTCTGCAGCATTTGAAACTCACACTGTGAAGTAGTTTGTTTTGGTTTTATAGCTAAGGAGTACTTATTCCTCTATCCCTGAGAGAATTTGGAAGCATCTCTCACAAACCATGATGCTATTATTATCATTTTGAATCTGGACTCAGCCCACAACGACCACTTCTCCATCTGCCTACTGGTCCCCTTCCTCACCTTTCCAATTGTCCATCACCCCCTTATTTGTGTCACATCTGCCTTCATCTTTAGTTTGTGAATTCCTTTGAGAGGAGATTCTGCCTCTTGTCTTCTGTTCACCACATTGTGGAACGTGATGCTTTGCACACCCAGGTCTTAAAATATATCATCAAGTTTGATTTTCAAAGAATAGAATTAGATGGCTTGAGTATAATGTTTCAAGGGCATGTCCTTTTGGATTCATAGAAAAGGCAATTTCCATTTGTTTTAAACAGATAGATGAACAGAAACAATGAAGTGGAAATTACCATACTATCTAAGTTGCAAATGGAATCTGACTGTAACTATAAGACGTCTGTAAATGAGAAAGCCAGTTTCACTCCTTGGTGCTACAAAATGAGAATTGTGGAATTGAGAAATGAGACAACTAAGAAGAAGGCCTGGGAGAAATGAACTGGGTTAAGGACAACCTACATGATTTGTGTAACTCAGTACAAAGAGAAAATGCATGGATCCTTGTTCAATAATTACTGAGAATTTCAACACAGAGCATTAATCAAGCATGGGGTCCTCTGAACATGGGGCCCTGTGCAACTGTACAGGTCACTCATTCACGAAGTCAGTCCTAGCGGGTCCTAATTTAAGTACAACTTTTGTGATATCCAGCTGCTTAGTCTTGAGCATGACTTGACCATGTTTCTTTCCTCTTGTCCTTTCTGTCCTCAAAATTTTATAATTTTCATCATTCTTTGTTTACAACTCAGACTTTAGAATTCTGCTTTATTCCCAAAATCAAATGATTTCAATGATAAAACAAGTACACCTCCTAATTGTGTTCTTTTTTTCACTCTATTAATTGCCACTTGTGCAATCAACTCAGAAGTTTTTTGGAGAAGTGGGGAAATACACCTGGAGAGACCTATATTTTTCTTACATAAGTCACTTTTAGAAAGTCAAAGCATATCATCTAAAATCTTAAATCTGATGTGGCAAAATGCTTATTATTGGTATTTTTTGAGAAATAGATTCTTCTTAGAAGAATTTTTTTTCTGGAGGAACTTAAAAATGTAAAGGTATAGGAGACTGGAGGACTTCCTCTCAAAAACCAGAAAAACAAATAAATATTGGACAAAAAAGACACAAAACAATAAAAGGAGTCTGATTTTTCTCTTATAGACCTTCCCATGACTTGAAATGGCTTATTTTTACTTCAGCAAAAGAAAAAATCTATTTCTCATGAAACTGAGATATTTGAGAGTTGCAGAAATAAATAATATGAAGGGTTAAAGTATAGTTTCTTACCAAAATCCAAAAATGTGACAGTTGTATCTCTGTTTTAAATGTTCACAGGAATTTCTTAATGTATTGAGTAATATAGGCACATATACTCTTCTCACTTATTATTGTAGATAACATAGAAGTTTGACTTTTAAAAGCTTATTTTTAAATGTGTGAATTCAAGAAGCCTTGGTAGTGGCTATTCTCCAACCAAAAGGAATCAGAATTTTTGATCAAAGATGTATCATAGGCAAACTAAAAAAGTTGCTTGGGTAAGAACTGATGAGCACAGGCAAAAGCAGTGAAATAGTTTCCTCTCTTTGACTGAAGTACATGTTATGCTAACCTTTTACAGTAACAACAAAGTCATCAGATGAAGCAATAGGTCATACATAAAAACCCAATGGAGTATGTGCTTTTTTTTTTTTCAATGTTTTTTATTGATTATATTGTTACAACAGTTCCAATTTTCTCCCCCTTGTTCCCCTCCACCCAGCACCCCCCTCCCCCAGCAATCCCCCCCAAGTCCATACCCCTGGTTCGTAAAAATTAACTATCCCCCCCCCTCTCAAATATTAGGACCCTTTGTAATCTTGTAAAGGACAATGGGCGAAGGTCTCAAGCTCCTCTAGCTGCTTCAAGCTGGACATGGTCGTCGTCCTACCTACCCTTGGGTCCAGAAAACCCTAATAAGAGTGGGGGTGTGGAGGGGAGGGTGGCGTATGTGCTTTTTTATTCTATGCTGTGAGTCAGAAATAATTCTATGTTTAGAAATGCGTATCTCCTTCCATGAATCTTGAACCTATTCCAATCAATCTACATATACTCCACATACAGTAATAGTGGTGGATTGATCTAAAATGCAGAACAAAGTGGCAGGTCTCCTTTCTATTTTATCTTTAATTCAAGGCCAATCATTATTAAGTACACTCTCTAAGCTACCTAAAGCCATGGGTAGAGAGATGTGCTGCACTGATGCTGAATAGTCATGGTCAAATCCAGAAACCTACCCATCTAGAATTTGTATGTGCCAAGACTTTTGATTGTAAGTAACAGACACCCTAGTCAAAGTAGCTGAAATATAGGATGGAATGATTTACTGACATACTGATGATAAGGTGGACTTTAGGCATTGCTGTAGCCAAGGGTTCAAATGATGTCATTAAGATTCTTTTTCTCTTTCTTTACTTTTGTCTGCTTTCCACAGTGCTCTTTTTGATCTCATGTATTTTTTTTTTCATGGAGATGAAAAAATAAAATCTAATACTTTTAGGATTACATTGTTCTCAATTTTAATCTTGGAAAAAAGAGCAAACCTCACTCTGAATGGCCACATGTTAACCTAACTTTTCAGGGAGTCTCATTGACTCTCTCTGAATAACAGTTAAGGCCTACGTCTAGGGGATGAAATTCTCTGATTGCCCAGGTGTACACATCTCTGGGGACGGAGTCAGGGTTTTTGACTGACAACCTTACAAGACTCACAAGGAGTAGGGAAGGAGAAGTCCCCTCAAAGAAGTGAGGAGGGGCAGACATAAATATTTATCAACAACACAATATTCACAATAGAAGAGAAAAAAAATACTTAAAGTATAGATGGACATCTAAAGAGAGTCAAATGTGGTAAGGGGGTAAAAAAGGTTTTAAGAAGTGTGAATGCTATCTTCTATTATCTTTTAAGAAGCTGGTTCTTTTGTACTTAATCTACCATGTAGATAAATACTTTTAAAAACAAATAAGAAAATGATTCATAATAGATAATTGAC
This sequence comes from Furipterus horrens, assembly GCF_987537825.1. Lineage (NCBI taxonomy): Eukaryota > Metazoa > Chordata > Mammalia > Chiroptera > Furipteridae > Furipterus > Furipterus horrens. Next base: position 130,851,416 of record NW_028327176.1, on the reverse strand, counting down.
AAAGGAGGAATAACAAATGTCAATAAAGAGGAAAGTTACAAACTTACTAAAAATACATTGAAAATTAAAACAAGATAATGATTTAAACCTCTAGCCATGACAGAGTACAGGAATATGATTTACTCTCCCATCTCAATAAATAAAAAACTGGACAAAATATATAATATTTAGGAGAGGAAAATGAACAAAGTGAGCCTTATGGTTATTTTAGATAAGTGGCTGGAGAATTTCCAGGCTACAGCACAGGGACCCAAACAGATTCTGGCTGTCTTGACCATGTGAAGAGGCAAACTTAACATGATTTTTTAAAAAATCCTCAAACTAGTAATAGAAGGAAATTTCTTGAACCTGATTATTGAAAGTTTGGACTGCTATAACAAAACACCATAGATTGAGTGACTTAAAGAAGAAATATTTATTCCTCATAATTCTGGAAGCAAAGAAATCCAAGATTAAGATGCCAGCAGATTCAGTGTCTGGTGAGAACCCTCTTTCTGGTCTGCAGATGGTCACCTTCTTGCTGTGTTCCCACATGGCATAGAGAGCTCCACAAGGACTCTAATCTCATCATGGGGGCTCCACCCTTATGACTTCATCAAATCTGAAATACCTCCCGAAAGCCCCAACTCCTATTATCACATTGGAAACTAGTTTCAAGATATGAATTTTAGCGGAAACAGAAACATTCAGTTCATAACACTGTAAAGACATCTTGAATAAGAGAAACAATGTTAGCCCTAACTGGTGTGGCTCAGTGAGTTGAGCACTGGCCTGCAAACCAAAAGATCACTGGTTCAATTCCCAGTCAATGCATACGCCTGCGTTTTGAGGCAGATAGATCCCCAGTTGGGGGCAGGCAAAAGGCAGCCACAATATTTCTCTCATGCATCGATGTTTATCTCCCTTTCTTTCTCCCTCCCTTCCCCTCTTTCTAAAAAACAGATAAAATATTTTTAAAAGAATAAGAAGAATATTAGAGGAATCACTCTATCCAATTTTAAGATGTTATCAAGCTGTAGTAGTCAAGACCACATGACATTGGTGTTAGGATAGACACAGAGACCAATGTAACATAATATTGAGCCCAGATATAGACCCATGCAAATATGGAGACTTGATCTTTTTCAGGTGTGCAAAAGCAATTCGATGTAAAAGGATAATCCTTTTAAACAAACAGTGTTGGAGCAATTGGTCATCCATATGCAAAGAAAAAGAAACTAAATGTAAACCTCAAACTTTATACAAAATTAACTAAAAAATAAATATGAGATTTAAATGTAAAACATGAAACTACAAAACTTTTAGAATAACTCTCATGTATTGTTACTGGGGGTATAAAATAGTATAATCACTTTAGAAGACAGTTTGGCATTTTCTTGCAAAGTTAAACATACTCTTATCATAGGTGATAGGTATATTACTCTATGTATTTGTCACAATCCAAAGAACTGTACATTGTAAAATGTGAACTTTAATGTATGCATTAAAAACATCAACTGGAATGTCTAGGGATCTAGGATAGAATGGAGACTATAACAAAAAGGATCTAAATGTATTACAGATGCATAACATAACCTTATTGAAGGGATGGGAGAAAAAGATATGCCCTAAGTAACTCTGGAAAGCAGTGTTTTGACTACATACTCTAAGGCTAAGCACAAAAAGAACTGGATCATACTCTAGTTGATAAATTTATTTCTCACAGATGTATAGGTTAAAATATATACATATACCAGCATTTAATAAATAAGTATATAAATTATAGATAATACCCAATTTCCCCAATATCAAAGAAAGTTGTACAAATAAGCATGGCAAAGTCTAGAATGTACCCTGTGGTGCTGAATTAGAGTCTGAGACATCAGTATGAATTTGTGTTTAATATGGATATAGATAGGTGGACTAGAAATAATTATAGGTACATGTATACAAAGGTTAGTATGTGTACAAGTATTTTTTACTGTCTGCCAATAGGGTCTAGAAGCAGTGACAACCCAGTGGCAATGAGTACACCCAGGATCAAAGTCGTGATTTCTAAATACTACTCTCCACTAAAAAGAACCACCATTCTTTGGAGAAGTGGCTGATCCTGGGATGAAACAGGAAAAGTGGAAGATGAACTGGAGAATTTTGTAGTGTCATAAAGTAAGAAAGTGCTTTAAAAATAAAAAGGATTAGGACATGTGGAAAGGACACAAGAGTCAACTGAAAGAGCTACCAATGTATAGAGCTGGAACAATCTGAGCAATAAAATAAATATTGTATTGGATTTTTTTTTCAGATTTAATGTGTTTTATTGATTAAAATATTACATTTGTGCCAATTTCCCTTCCCTCTGCTCCCCTCCACCCGGTGGCCCCCCTCCCTCCAGTTGTCCCCCCCTTTTAGATTATGTCCATTAGTTGTGCATACAGTTCCTCCCAACCTCTCTCCGTCTATTCCATTCCCTCCTACCATGATCCCCAATTCCTATATCATCTCCCTCCCTCTCCCCACTCCCCCTCCCTGTTGACCTCCCCCCAATATGCTTCCTGTACCCACAGTTCCTTTTCCACTCTCGTTGCCTGTTTAGTTTGCCTTTGTTTCATCTCCCTAGCTTCTGTTTTTTAAACCAGTCCCTTTAACATCTCATATAACAGTGGTTTGGATCTAATGAACTCTTTCAGTTTTATTTTGTCCTGGAAACACTTTCTCTGTCCTTCTATTCTGAATGACAATTTCACTGGATAGAGTATTCGTGGTTGTAGGTTTTGGATTTTCATTACTTTGAATATTTCTTGCCAGTCTCTTCTTGCCTGTAGGGTTTCCCTTGAGAAGTCAGCTGATAGTCTAATTGGGACCCCTTTGTACATAATTCTTTTCTTCTCTCTTGCTGCTTTTAAGATTCTCTCTTTATCTTTAATTTTTGACATTTTGATTATAATGTGTCTTGGAGTGGTTCTCCCTGGGTCCAGTCTCTTGGGAACTCTCCTTGCTTCCTGGACCTGCAAGTCTATTCCCTTCCCCAAGTCTGGGAAGTTCTCCTTTATTATATTTTCACTCAATTTTTCAAGTTCTAGTTCATCTTCCTCACTCTCTGGCAAACCAATGATTCTTATGTTGGGCCTTTTATAGCTGTCCCAGAGGTTTCTGATCCTCTCATTGTTGCTTCCCATTTCCTCTCGCTGCATTGGTTGACTGCTTGTTCCTTCTCGATATTCCAGTTTGTTGAAATGAACTCTGGATTTTTTTTCCTCACCATCTGTCTCGTATGTGGTTTTGTTCCTTTCATTATGAATGTTTTTCGCTTCTTTCTTATCTTTTTCCTGCTCTTTTGTGAATTCTGTAAGCCACCTGATAACAATGGCCCAGAACTGAGCCTCTGACAGGTTTCTTATCTGTTCATCTGTCAGGTTCTCTATCTGTTGCCTGGTGAGCTGTGCCACCGGGATTTCTATAGTTGTCTGCCTCATTTTGACAGATGCGCTTTGTTTTCTTGGGCCGGCTGTAGGGGGCAGTGCCTGTGTACGCGTCACAATTCAGCGACCGGCGCCTGTCCGCAACCTATTTCGCAGCCCTGTGGTGCTTTCTTTGGGGGCGGGGGTCCAAGATGGATTCACACAGTTATTCAGCTAGGAGACCGGGATCCGTCCTCCCGCCCCCCTGGGCCTCACTGTTCAAGGCGATGTGGTGGCTGTTTTCCCCAGCGCTGGGGTCGCGCACTGCCAGGGGCTTGACTGCAGCTGGGAATCCTCGCCGCCCGCCGCTGTCCCAGGTGCGACCGCAAACGGCGCTGCCCTCTTTAACTCTTACCTGCCCAAATGGCACCGCTGGTTTATAACTTCATATGTTGGGCTTCCGTGTAGTTTTATTTTCTGGAATTTCTAGTTATCCTTTGTTTTGAAGTAGTTGTATTCCTCTCTAGTTGTAGAGGGAGACCTAGCGTGTCCGTCTAAGCCTCCATCTTGGCCGGAAGTCCTGTATTGGATTTTAACCTGAAGAACAAAGTAAGTATCCAAGTATCCTTCCAGATATAAATACATAAACAAATAAATAAATGGGGAAAATAGGATAGGTTTTTTATACAAAAAAAAATTCAAATAATATATGTAGACACTTCCTCCTCACTCTCCACCTCTAGTATATGAAACTGAATTTCCCTCACATTTAGAGTGAGCTGGACTCCATGACCTGCTTTCAAAGAATATAATATGGAAAGAAAAAATTAGTACCTTCACAATGAAAAAACCTGGCAGATGCACCTAAACCAAGTGATTAAGGTTAACATCACCAGTGATAGGTTGACAGCACATGAGATGCAAAAAAAAAGGAATTATATCTGTATTATGTGAGAAATAGGAAGTAATATAAAGGTCTTGAACAGTATTTGAGGTCTTAATGAAACCAAGATCTTACTTAAGTAAGAATATAATATTTTAGGAGGAATAATAAACATCCTTTGTCTACTAATAGATACAATGCATCTAGAACAACTGGAGGATGGGGAATTCTGGTTAATTTAGCATTTTTATGCGCCTAGTTACATGTACTTACTAAATATAGATTGCCGTTTTTTTAAGGGACTAGAAATATCAGCGTCCTTTAGCCAAAGACCACCAGAACTCCTTGCAGACTGCTTTCCCTGGAGGAGAATGCCCACTGTGGGAGAATTTGAGGCCCTTCAGTAAGAGGGTGTTAGAAAGAAACTATAGAATATAGGCATTGGGTGGGTAATTTGGGGGAGCGTAGCAGGGCAAGGGCAATTTGGGGTAGGTAGCAGGGGCTCACTCTGGGTGTTGTCAAAGGGTAGGAGCTATTCTATGATTGAGTACCTGAATCAATCTGATCTATGAGAAAGGCAGATTAAAATAGGGATAAAGCTGTAATTGATGAAAAGTTGCAGTCACTCGTTGTATCCAAGAACAGAAAATGTCTGCTATTTTGTAGGTTGTATGGTGATTTTGTTTTAACTTACTTTGTCCTGGTGTCAGAGTGATTGTGTCTGATGTTCCATGAGTTTGTGTCCAACAGAACAGCATAGCCTGCCTGGGAGCGGCAGGTTCCAGCAGTCAGGGCAGCTTTTTGCTTTTTCAGAAGGGAAGTAAAATATCTCCTCTTAACATGTAATCCATATTTGTCTGTTGTAGAGTTTAAAACTGCTATCTTTGAGGATACCTTTTGTTGCCAGAACAATGATCACTGTAGTAGACACTATTAATAGCTTACTTTTCTTGAAACACTCTTCTCTTGGCTTTGCTGGCACCATACTTGTCTGATTTTCCTCTCTATCTGTGGCATGATTCTCAGCCTCCTTTCTCTCTGAATCTCTTCAACTATAAACGTTTCCATTTTCTAGAGCTTGCTTCTAAGCACTTCCATTTTTTGCTTCCACACACAGTCCCTAACTGCTCTCATCCATTCCCAGAACTTTCAATACTATCTCTATGGTAATAAGTTCTGAATTTGTGTCTACCTCTCCTCTGACCTACAAACTCATTTGTCCAACTACCTAGTTGATATCTTCAATTGATATGTCATAAAAAAATCTCCAACTTAAGGGATCTAAAAATGAATTTATTGATGTTCTGTCCTAATGTCATTTCTCTTCTAGTCTTTGTCATCTCAATAAATTCCCACCATCTACCTAGATTCTCAACCTGGGAATCCAGTCTGATTTGTATGTGCCCTCACTACCCATATCTTGTCCCTTGGCAAATCTTGTTACTCTTACCCCAAAATGAATCTCATATCTTTCCACTTTCCACCTCCTTCTCAGACCAGCTCTGCTCCAAGCAACCATCTTCTCCCTCTCTAGTACAGAAGCTTCCTTAAGTGCCTCTCAGCTTTCACCTTGAATCTTTTTACATTCTGTTCTCACAACAACCAAAGTCATCTTTTAAAGGCATAAATATGATTAAGTCACTTTCCTCTCACTTTAAAATCCTTCAATTACTTCCCAAATGCACTTTAAAATAAAATTCAAATTTTTTTCCGTGGTCTACAGCCTGCATGACATACACTCTACCTACCTATCAGGCTTAGCTTATCTTAGACCTCCCACTACACCACTCATTATTTTCCAGGCACACAAATTTTTAAAAAATTACCCAAGGTATCCAGCTCTTTTCCATCTCAGAGCCTTTGCACTTGCCCTGTCTGGAAAAGTGTCCTCACTCACCCACTCACAGACGTACCTTTCTCTGCTAACACTCCCTTCACGTGGAGGGCTCCTGCTCATCCTTCACTCTACACTTTGGCCTTCTTTCCAGAGAAAGTCTGGTCCTGACCTCCTTGTCTAATCAAATTTTGTGATTATAATCTGTCATCACACCCTTTTCATTTCTTGCTTACTGCTTTACTAGAAGGCATAATTATCTATGTGTTAGATAATTTAACCTATATCTCCCACAAGAAGAAAAGTTCCCACAAGGCACAGGTGACATTTGTTTTGTTTTCCACTCCAGTTCTGCATTTGGCACATAAGTTCCACTCAGTAAATATTTGTTGAATGGATAGACATATTAACCAGTTGTCAGTTACTGTTACCTTTGAATAAATTGGGTTTAGATTTCCGGCCAAGATGGAGGCTTAGATGGACACGCTCGGTTTCCCTCTACAACTAGAGAGGAATACAACTACTTCAAAACAAGATAACTAGAAATTCCAGAAAATAAAACTACACGGAAGCTCAACGTACAAAGTTATAAACCAACGACGCCCTTTGGGCAGGTAAGAAGAGCGAAAGGGGGTGGTGCTGTTTGTGGTAGCAGTGGGGACAGAAGCAGGGAGAGCAATCTCAGCTGTAGTCTAATCCCGGCAGCTTGCAGCTCCAACGCTGGGAAAAGCAGCCACCGCATCACCTCGAACAGTGAGGCCCAGAGGGCGGGAGGACGGATCCGGTCTCCTAGCGGAATAACTGCAGGAATCCATCTTGGACCCCCGCCCCCACACAAAGCGCCGCAGCGCTGCGAAATAGGTTGTGGATAGCCACTGGTCGCTGGGCAGTGATGACAAAGTGCCACAGTGCGGCGAGAAAGGTTGCTGGATCACCGCTGGTCACTGGGTTGTGACAACAAAGGGCCACAGTGCAGCGAAAAAGGTTGCGGATCACCACCGGTCACTGGGTTGTGACGAGTACACAGGCACTGCCCCCTATAGCCGGCCCAAGAAAACAAAACGCATCTGTCCAAATGAGGCAGACAACTATAGAAATCCCAGTGGCGCAGCTCACCAAGCAACAGATGAAGAACCTGACAGATGAACAAATAAGAAACCTGTCAGAGGCTCAGTTCAGGGCCATTGTCATCAGGTGGCTTACAGAATTAACAAAAGATCTGGAAAAAGATGAGAAAGAATCGAAAAACACTCATACTGAAAGGAACAAAACGTCATACAAGACAGATGGTGAGGAAATAAAATCCAGAGTTCAAATCAACAAACCAGAACATAGAGAAGGAACAAACAGTCAACCAGTGCAGAGACAGGAAACGGGAAGCAAGGAAAATGATGAGAGGATCAGAAACCTCTGGGACAGCTATAAGAGATCGAATATACGGATTATCGGATTGCCAGAGGGCGAAGAAGAAGAACTAGAAATTGAAAAATTAAGTGAAAATATAATAAAGCAGAACTTCCCAAACTTGGGGAAGGAAATAGACTTACAGGTCCAAGAAGCACAGAGAGTTCCAAAACAACTGGACCCAGGGAGAACCACTCCAAGACACATTATAATCAAAATGTCAAAAGTTAAAGATAAAGAGAGAATCTTAAAAGCAGCAAGAGAGAAGAAAAGAATCATGTACAAAGGGGTCCCAATTAGACTATCAGCTGACTTCTCAAGGGAGACCCTGCAGGCAAGAAGGGACTGGCAAGAAATATTCAAAGCAATGAAAATCCAAAACCTACAACCACGAATACTTTATCCAGCGAAGCTGTCATTCAGAATAGAAGGGCAGAGAAAGTGGTTCCAGGACAAAATAAAGCTGAAAGAGTTCATTAGATCCAAACCACTGTTATATGAGATGTTAAAAGGACTGGTTTAGAAAAAGGAGGATCAAAACTATGAACACTAAAATGAAAACTGCATCACAAGAAACAACAACAGAAGCTAGGGAATTGAAACAAAGGCAAACTAAATAGGCAACGAGAGTGGAAAAAGAACTATAGGTATGGGGAGCATATTGGGGGGAGGTCAGCAGGGAAGGGGAAGAGGGAGAAGGAGGGAGATGGTATAGGAATTAAGAAACATCGTAGGAGGGAATGGAATAGACAGAGAGAGGTTGAGAAGAACTATATGTACAACCAATGGACATGGACTAAAAGGGGGGGACAAGGGGAGGGAGGGGGGCCACCGGGTGGAGGGGAGCAGAGGGAAGGGAAATTGGAACAAATGTAACACTGTAATCAATAAAACATATTTTTTAAAAAATTGGGTTTATTTTCACCAGCTTCAGAACACTCCATCAGTGAAGGAGGATAGCTAAACATGTAGAAAACATCAAGAACATCAAAATGGACTCTGCCTTCAGCAGATAAGAGGATGAACAGAGGATTAGGGGATTCAGCCATGGTAAAGAAGAAAGATCCATGCATTTGGAATCAGAAGACTGGAAGTTTTAACCAGACAGAGGAAACTGAACAATTCACTTAAGGCCCTGTGGTGAGCTGAATATGACTCTCCAAAGGTGCCCCTATTCTAATCCCTGGAACTTGTGAATATGTTACTTTATGTGGCAAAAGAGATTTGGTAAGTGTGATTAAGTTAAGGATTTTGAAATAATTCTGGGTTATCCAGGTGGGCCCAAAACAGAAGAGTCAGAGTCAGAGATGGAGACACGATGACAGAAACTAATGCAAGACCATGAGCTAAGGTATGCTGAAAGCCTTTAGAAACTGGAAAAGGCAAGAAAATAGGTTTTCTCCTAGAGCCTCCAGAAGAAACACAGCCATGAGGGCCCATTTTAGATTTCTGAGCTCCATAACTCTAAGAGAATAAATCTGTGTTGCTTTAAGCCACTGAATTTGTGATAATTTATTATAGCAGCAGTAGGAAATTAATCTAAGCTCTGATATTCATCTCTAAAATCTGTCCTATTTACTTAATTTTTTACCTTTGTTGCTATTGTTATTATCACTCCATACTAAAATATTTTATATAATAGCAAAGGCTAAATTTCTGTTGTCCACTGTTTTATTCTGAGAACCTAGGAACAAGGCCTGGCAAAGAGTAGGTTTTAAATAAATATTTGAATCAATGAGCACAAATTCCTATCCAGTGGGTTTTTTGCAAAAGCCAAACATGCAACTGTGAGCTATAAACTATTTGCAAGGGTTGAGAAGAAGCCTTTCTCTCCATTCTGCCCTACTATGCTTTCTTTTTCTTTTTTAACTCACTCATCCCTCCTGTTGCCTTCCCATCTGGTCTCCTTTACTCCCCTCCCTATTTCTTCCTCCCTCATTTGATGCCCTTTTACCAACTTCATTCCTCGGCTCTCTATTTTATTATAAGATATATGACCCTCCTTCTTGGGGATCCAGGAATGACTGGATTATATAAACAGAGTGGCTACTTCTGATATAAATAAATGTCATACATGGAGTTTCATGCCTTTGATTAAATTTAATATATAAACTCATAATGTATTCATTAACCTTAATTTGTTTAGACCATTGTGTGTGACAGAAATCCCTGGTTCTGAAATTGCTTACCTTAATCACAATGATGCACTACAATGTAGTGACTGGGAACATGTTTTCTTTTCAAGGGACAGTCATGTTACATGCAATACTAATAATGTAAAGCAAAATAATTCCTCTGGGGCAAGGCAGTGCTGAAAACAAATTTGTGATCCAGCTTTCCTTTCTCACAGGCCTGCTGGATAACACTGTTAGTTACTCTTTACCAGACATTGTTTCTGGGTACTTCTGGGTTGTAAATTTCAACCAAAATTATGTAAGCAATATGTATGTGTGTGTGTGTGTGTGTGTGTGTGTGTGTGTGTGTGAGAAAGAGAGAGAGGAAGAGGAGAAGGAGACTACAGAATGGAACAAGTATACTGTAGGGTGCAATATGAAAGAATCTGGCAACAATACAAGAAACTACCTTTTTAACTTAAATTGGTGGTTTCAAATATTCAGTATTTGTTGGGTGAGATCAAGCAAACCTCCCGAGGAAGATTATTGATTGAGAGGCATAGGTGGTGTCCTCTGCAATGTTGTTGGTCCTTCACATTTTCCCCCCAGAAATACAGATGTGGGAAGGGTTGGTGAGGGAGGATGGGAGGAGAGGAGGTGTATTGTGTTATCTTCATTAGGCAAGGGCTTCATGTGAAGATATCTCCTAGCCACATTTGAAACAGACATTCATTTGGGTGAGAAACCACTTATTTTAATTTTTTACTACTTAAACTTATGCACCTATTCCTTTCTTTAGGATGGCAGCCTCACTGATGCATTAGTCCAGACAGGCTTTAGGCTTGATTTACACACAAACACACACACACACACACACACCCCAGAGAGCTCCTGTTCTCTACTGGATGAGAGAAAATTACAAAAATAAGAATGGGAGTGTTCTTTAAGTAAGCAAGAGATAAATGCTTCCTAAGTGGTTAATCCTATTATTCATTTTTATCTTTATTAAGTTCAATTATATCACCAAAGCAATACTTATCTAAGTCAATACACAGGAAGTATTTCAAAGTTTTTAAATTTATCATTGATACTGCATCTATTCATTTCTTAATTCAGAAAATTTTCATTGATAATCTCAAGGTTCATCCATGTTGTTGCAAATAGCAGTATTTTATTTTTTCTTATAGCTGAGTAGTATTCCATCATACATCTGTACACATTTATCTAATCATCTATCAAAGGACACTTTCATTGTTTTCATGTCTTGGCCACTGTGAATGATGCTTCAATGAATGGAGGGGCTCATAAATCTTTGTAAATAAATATTTTCAAGTTTTTTAGGTTCATAATCAGAAGAGGCATTGCTGGATCATATGGTAATGCTATTCTTAATTTTTTGAGGAACCCCCATACTGTTTTCCATAGTAGCTGTATCACTTTACATTCTCATCAGTAGTAAATGAGGCTTCCTTTTTCTCCACAACCTCCCCAGCACTTGTTATTACTTGTTTTAAGTGGTAGGAGCACAATGCAATATACAGATCATGTATCATAGAAATGTACACTTGGAACCTATATAATCTTATTAACCAATGTCACCTCAATAAATTTAAAAATACTTTCATTGAATTTCCACTATATACAGAACTCTCCCTGCCCTTCTAGAGTTCACAGGACAGTGAGGGAGGAATACAAAACAGGCATATTGTACAAAATTACGGTAAGTTCTGTAATTGTAAAAAATATAAATACAAGGAAGGCCTGTGGGGAAAAAACCCAGCCATTGTTAAAAATAACAAGAACAGTTTGAGCGACATGGATGTAACCTGGCAGACAAGGAGAGTGGACTGGAATGCACATGTGTGAATAATGATGCCTTCATATACTAGTCAGTGGGGCAGTAAACGCTGTTGAGTGAGCATATGTACTGTGTGGTCATCATATTCAAAATGACTGAGCAAGTACAGGAATGAATCTGCATCAATTTTGCGTTAAACTTGAGCATTCTTCTGCAGAAATTATTTGGATGATTCAGAAGGCCACAGCTATAGGCAACTGGTGGTTGGCAGCTTCATCACAACAGTGTGCCTGCTCATGCATCACATCTGTTGGAGTTTTTTGGCAAAATATCAAATCACCCAGGTGGCCCAGTCTCCCTTCAGCCCAGATCTGGCACCCTGTGACTTCTGGCTTTTCTCAAAACTTTGAAAGGGAAGAGATATCAGATTGTGGATGAGATTTATGAAAATATGACGGGGCAGTTGATGGTGATTGGGAGAACTGTGTGAGGTCCCAAGGTGCCTACTTTGAAGGGGACTGAGGCATGATTGTCTTATGTACAGTATTTCTTGTATCTTTTATTTTTTTCAATAAATGTCTATTTTTCATATTACAAGGCTGGATACCTTTTGGACAGACTTCGTAAAATATTAAAGGTTGGACTAAGACTTCGTAAAATATTAAAGGTTGGACTAATACTAAAGGAGCCTAGAGAAATAACTTTAAAAAATTATTTTAATCTATTTCATTTTTACTAATGTGATCTAGACAAATAAATAATGTGGCATTAAAGGAATTCTGATACTTTATGATTTCCAAAAAATGATTTTTCCATATTTAATCAATAGTGTCAAGGTTCCCAGGGATTTATTCACAAAGTTTCTAGGAATATCAATAACCTGTAGTTTATCTTATCTGTAGAGCAACAAAACTAGATTAAACATTACCTCTGGGTCTTTCCCACATCATTTACTTTTTCATTGAGGTTGGCCATGATATCAAAGAATTTCAGGATGTGTGTGTGTGTGTGTGTGTGTGTGTGTGTGTGTGTGTGTGTGTGTCTGTGTGTTTTGTGGTAGGGAGTCCATAGGGTCCATAGGTATTATTGTTCCCATTTTACAGATGCAAATAATATAGTCCAGAGCATTTAAATTTTTCAACAATACACAGCTAGTGAGTGGTAAGCTGGACAAAGTCTAAGTAATCTGAATCCAGATACTTCTACTGTAAGTATCTCTCACACTTTGAAGTAGAAGAGACTGGAATTAAAAAGTTGAGTAGTTTTATTGGACTATGGCTTAATTTTCAGTTAACAGTATGAAGTGATTAACAAAAAAGTTTTTTAAATAGTCTTTGCTAATAGAAATATAGCATCTATTTGTATTATTTATCACTACATGACATATTACTCCAAAACTTTATGTACAACTATTATTATCACACATTTATTATTTCACAACATGGGTCAGGAATCCTGGTGCAGCTTTCTGAGTTCTCTGACTCAGGGTCTCTCACACGGCTGCAATCAAGGTGTGAGCCAGGGCAATACCCAGCTCAAAGCTCATATGGTGAGGGACCCATTCCCATTTCACTTGTGTGCTCCTTGGCAGGATTTGTTTTCTTGAATGCTTTTGGACTGTGGATCTTAGTCCTCACTCAGTGTTGGCTGGAGACATCGGTTCCTTGCCACCTGGACCTCTCTATAGACATACTTCAAACAGGACATCTGGTATCTCTCAGAACAGGGGCTTTGAAAGACAGCAAGGCTAGTGGCAGAGGGTGTGCAAGACAGAAACCAGACAATTTTTAGAATTTGTATATATAATCTAATTTTGGAAGTGACAACGTCATCACTTTTACCCTAACTTATTTGTACAAGAAAGTTACTCAGTCCAACCAGTGCACAAGGGGAATTTTTTAAGATTATGGATGTCAGGGAAACAGGTCATGGGGCTCATTTTAGCAACATCTACCACACTGTTATCAGTGCCAAGACCCACCTCCCTAAAGCTATGGCTTCTAGACACATTAGTATCTTAAGTATACATTTATGTAAAGATATATAAAATATATAGAAACCAGAATAGATGTACAGGATGGGGCAAAAGTAGGTTTACAGTTGTTTGTATGGAAATAGACATTCAGGTTATGATTATTATAATAGCTTTATTAACTCTATGTTTCACACACTTATAGCTCTAAACTTACTTTTGCTCCAACTGGAATATGTACTTATACATAATCACATACATATTAATGTAAAAACTACAAAAAGTAATTTGGTTAAAAGGATCAAAGATCTTCAGCAATTTCAACTTCCTCACGAAGACTGCCATATCAGGGAAGTCAGACATTTTTTCTAGAAAAAGCTCTAATCAGAGAGAGAGCTTTCATAAAAATTTTATGAGCCTTCTACCCAATTCAGTCCTTGCTCATGGTCATGGAAGCCCGTGAACAAGTGGATATGAAAAGTTGTTTATCTTATCCTGTGCCCTATTTATTGTTATTACAAAAAGCCTTGACCAGTCTCCTCTACAACCCCTTACATTAATAAAAAATTCCAAATGACAAAACTATAGTCTCATTCACAGGTATATAATTAATTGTAAACAAAAATATTAGAATTCCAACAAATTGTGATGAAGAAAACACAACAAAAAATTAAATAGAATAAACAAATAAGTGACTAGAATATCAGTAATAAAATCTCTGCTTTGAGGAAATAATGCCAGATTTAAAGAAGGCAGAAATTTTGAAAGTTCCCTGACCCTTGAGTTTTCTTCTAATTCTATTCTGATATTAAGTACTCATGTTGTTATTATTAAGCCTCCATCCGTGATGAATTTTATTCTAAAATACTGCAACTGAGGAGGCTACATGGGTAGACCAGAACTGTGGTATTGCCCTTGTCCTGAGAAAGGTTTTTAGTAAACAGAAAGATATTCAGAAACTAATGAACAAAATAGAAGCAGAAGCATGGAAACATGGAACAGACAGATAAGTGACTGGAGGGAGGAGAGGAGGGAGATAATGGTGGAAACAAGAAGGGATGAGACAAAGAATAAGTATGAATGACGCACAGTCATGGACAACGTGTAGGAATTGACTGTGGAGGGTAGGGGTAGGATGCACAGAGAGGGACAAAGGGGGGAAAACTGGGACAACTGTTAGAATAACAATAAAAAATGATTTAATAAAAAACAAAATAAATAAAAAAGATTTTTAAAAAGAGAAAAAGATTGTGAATAAATTTGTAATATTTTTAACAGAGTATTGGCCCAAGGCAACTGTCAAGCTGGGATTTTTGTTTGTTTGTTTGTCTGACTCTTGTTAAATACACACTAGGGCTTTTTCTTACAAATGACCGCTACTTCCTCTCTAGTGCTCATGACTTCCCGTCTCTGTGCTCTTCTTTTCTGGGCCTTGTATATATGTCCAGGACATCACAAAGAAGTACCTCATAGGAAGACAGGCAGACACTGAGCACTGCTGATGCCTCTCAGGTAGAACAAAGTGCTTTCTGCTATTGAAGGAAGGCCTCCCAGCTACTGAGAGGGAGGATAATGGCCCTCCTGTGGGGCTCTCATGACCTCCATGGGCTCGCTCACTTGAGAAAAGCACAGCCTACAGATGTGGACTCCCCTCCCGCAGGGCTGATGGCAAAACTAATGGAGGGAGCTTGTTGACTGGGTGGTCTGAGGATACTGACTTCTTCCACACTTATGGAGTCAGTGTGGTAGAGCCCTTCTCAGTCTCAGCTTTATCGCTTTCCACTCTCATGTCTCCCCTTGTCCTCTGCTTTACTACTTCTCAACTCAAACCCTGGGGATCCATTTCTAGCCTTGGTGTTTGGAGTGGGGAAGTCATCACATTATTCATTATGTCTTATATGCCATGAATTTTATTTTGTTTTTCTCAGAGATTATGCTTTTTGAGACTCAAGATAACTTTTTCTCTGTGCTTCTGTTGTCACATCTTTAATCTGAGGCAAGAGCACTGAACATCCTGGCTATTATTTGGGAGGGGGAGATTATGGGAGTGGGGAGCAGAGCAATTATTAGAAGGAAAAAGCAGATATTACAAATATATTAATTATCCTACCACAACTTGAAGCCATGTCATATTAAAAAATATATCTTCAATGTTTTTTTTTTTTAAGCAAGAGATTATTTTTAGCCCAGAGAAGAAAAATCACAAGAAGACAGGTGTGAAAGCTATATTCTGACTTTGAAGAGCTACCACATAGAGGAAGAATATAACATTGATGCTTGAAACTCAAGTTTAGGACTAATGGGTAGAACCAAGTGAAAGTATGTTTCATGGTAAGAAAATATGGTCTAAGAGGCAGAGTTGTCATAATATACAATAGCTGCCCTCGGAAATGGTAGACTTATTATCATTGAAATGGTTCAGGTACAAATAAAGAAGAGGACTATTTGGCAGAGTAGTCCTATCAAGTGCTTTTTAAAAGGAGGTGGTGCTTCAACTACATGTTTTTGTTTCTCCTCCAGTTTTATTAGATCTCCCACATCAGTCTGCAAGCTTGCTGGATATGCTGAGATTGATTTGTGAGACCCCCTCAGGCTAAGGAAGAAGGAACTCTTCTTGCCTCTAAATCTTCTCTGTACTGACAATCTGCCCTCTGCTTGAAGCTGGTGCCCAAATCCACTTTTCTGCTTCCAACCCATGAGCATGACCTCAGCTTGGTAACTAAACTTGACTTAGCTCCTGTGACTTCTCTGTAACATTTTGAAGCTGAATAAAAATCCATTGCTATTGGAAGTTTATTGGTTTTTTTTGTTGTTGTTGTTTGTTTTTTTTGCTTGTTTGTTTGGTTTTAGATTAAGGAGTAAGGCTCAAGTTCTTGCTGCTGACATTCAAGAAATATCTATGTGGACAAAATTGCCACATATTTCATCACGATAGCTTATGAAGCCTGCTTTTACTATATTATATAAATCTAAATTATGCTTAAATTTCTCCTATCATTAGCTTTAAAAATTATCAATGTACAGTTAAGTATATCTTCATGTTCAGAGAGAACAGTTCATTGATCTAGAAATTAATCTATGTAATTATTTTAATGGATGTTTTTGTTTTTAACTTATTTGTGCAGGAATCCTCTTTCATTGGTAGACATGATAAGCTATATCTTTCTCATGAATTACATTTGCATCAATCATTTGAAATAGAATCAACTGGATCTTTATTTATCTATATAGGGCCACAAGATGACAAGATTTTAGACACTTAAAAAATTAAGTTAATTACTATGGACCAAATATTTGTGTCCCCCTAAAATTCATATGTTGAAATTCAGAGGTAATGGTTTTAGGAGGTGGGGTTTTGGGAGGTTATTAGATGATAAGGGCAGAACCTTCGTGAATGGGTTTAGTGTTCTTATAAAAAGAGGTTCCAGAGAGATCCCTCACCCCTTCTGTTATGAGGTTACATTGGCCATCTGTGAATCAGGCAGTGGCACTCTCATCAGATGCCAGATCTGCTAGTACCAGGGCTTGGACTTGTCAGCTTCCAGAACTGTAAGAAATAAATGTTTATAAGCCACACAACCTATTATATTGTTATAACAGCCCAAACAGACCAAGACAAGTATTTATGCCAGATTCATTGTTCTAGAAAGCCCTAAGAAGAGAATCATAACACAGACTCATGCAATGGTAGAACAAACCCATGCCTTTTCCAGCAAATATCTATTCTCTCTTTGACAGAGACTAGACAGAAAGACTGGCTTGCTGCTGAGCGCCTGATTTTGGGATAGTAAATGGACTTAAACCTGAATTGCCTTGTCACAAACTATGTTATTACTAATCCATCATTTATAAAGTTGAACATGTTCAACAACACTCTCTCATAAAATAGTAATATATACAAGGTAGGTCTCAAGCAGTCTCAAAAATTCAGTACCTTGCAGAAGCAGGTATCTCATAGTCTCAGTGCATTTTACTCTTATTGCCTTTCCACATTTTCCTCAACCTAATTTTATGGCCTTACAAGGAGTTGCTTATGACATGAAGGGGTCATAATTGGCCCCTTAGAACTAAGAGTTCTTCTGGATATAAATTTGCCTTCTCTTTTCCCACCATGGGTCTCTCACCAAAACTATGCAATCAATTTTTATTTATATATTTTACTCCTATAGTATTTCATGTAATATTGATTCAGATCAAGAAACTCCCTTTTTAGCAAAAGTAGTGAGCAATAACCTAATGCTCATGGCCTGCAATGGAACAGCTAGCTTTATAGAAATGGGAGACTTATTATTGAGAACTCAGGCAACAGCTGTGAGGCATCTGGGTGGCACAAGCGTAAGGTGTTTTCTCAGTGGTGTGTGGGAGCTCAGCTCAAGCCAGCTTGCAGGAGCTGAATTTAAGTGTTTAGAAATTTTATAAGCCAGTTTTTAAACACTATCATTATTAACAATTAAATTATATAAACTTTAAATTAAATAAATGATATTAAAAACAATCAATACTCAAAATTCATCACTTTCTAATTATTTTACTGAATTTTGCCATTACCTATACTCTTGAGGCTATGTTTATTTTATCTTTATGGTGGAAATTCTATATAATGTTGTGTTACTGAACATTTCTTCCCAATTCTGTGTTCAATAATGTCAGACGTGGTAGAATATTTATACCACCCAAACTAGCAAATGTTACAGTTCAGGGACTTTTTTCCCTCAGCGCTATTTCTTGAATGTAAACCAGCATACCACTTGGCATTCTCTTAGAGGATGCAATCTTTAAGCCAGTAAGCAATTTAAGGTGTTTGTTTTCTCTAGAGACAAAATTTATGGCATCTACAAACCAAGGAAGTAGAAGTGGGATTGGTACCCCTCACCATTATGCCTAATGATCTGCTCAAAAATTTTCACTTCAATTCCCTACAACCTTGGCCTTTACTTGATTAGATATTGTAGTATTCAGGGAGGGATGTTTCCATCAAGGGATACATTCAAATGGAAGTTGGTAGTGACACTTAGTCACTTTAAGATTTTTAATACCAGAAAAATAACCAAAAAATAAAAATAAAAACATGGGAGGTTACCTGGTTAGAGATGAGGAAATTGATTATCAAGGGGAAATCATTTCTTGCTTGAACAAGGAAGCAAGGACATGGACTCAGGACATTGGCTGAGTTGCCTCCTGGTGCTGCTGTGCCCAGTGGTAAAGTTAATGGAAACTACAGTAACCCTATCAGATAAAGCTACCAAGATACACACTTGAGTCACCCTGCCAGGTAAAGAACCTAAACCAGCTGCCATTTTGGCTGAGGGCAAGGGGAACATGGAATGGAGTGCAGGAAAAAAGTTAGGAATATCATGTAAAACATGACCGACTGCAGATGATAAGACTATAGTGGCTAACCATGTTTACTTTTGCACTTTATTAGTCATATATTGATATTATTGACTAATTGTTTTTCTTCTTCCTTTTTCTTTTCATCTGATAAAGTGATTAACTTTACTATTTAGTCTATGTGTTACAGAAGCCAAGAAAGAATTTTAACCAGTCTAAAGGAGAAATGAATATCACCCATCAAGACTTCAGATCTCCCCTTTTGAAGAGAGGATAAGAGCATTTTTATTTGTAGAAAAATAGTTGTGTTATATTAAGGGGGAGGAACTGTAGTTGCTCTTTCAGTGTTTAGAAGCTTGAATTTGGGAAGAGGAATGTGGAGTAGAAAAAAATGTGGACAATAGATACCGGAAATTGGCTCTCAACATTTGCTTTAACCCCTTTCTGCTTTTTTCCTAAACTGAAATGATAGAAATTAAGAAAGAAGGAAGAGGAAGAAGAGAAGGAAGAGCTAGAGGAGGAAAAAGAGAATAAGGAGGAGGAGAACAAGAACAAGAAAAAAAACAATTTTCTTGAAGGTAGGGTTTTGGGTATGGCTTTGATTTTGCTAAGCACGTATAGCTCTGCAAGACTTTGAAGGAGGAAGTTGTGAAAGTGAGGAAATGGCCATGCACATGGCTTTTGGATCCTCTTGCAGGTGTGTTAGCAAAGGACTTTGGCCCTTGAAGGCAGCAACATTGCTGGTTTTAACATCTAGGCTCTACATCATAGATGTCAAACTGGTGACATGATAACAATGACGTTTCTACTAGAACAGTGTTTCATGGTTGGGTGTTTCTCTTAGCTATTCTCTTTACTGGTGATGTAGCTATGAAATTACTTTTTGGGCTTTCAAGGAAATTCTTAAATGAAAAATGTGTCTTTTGTTTTTACAGAAAAAACAAACAAACTTCTTGACCAAACCCATATCAACTCCAGCAAAGAGTCTAGACTGATACATTATTCTGATGCACCATCTCTACCAGCAACCCCAATTACTCACATATTACTACTGCTAAGAAAGTTCAAGTGCTACAGAAATAAGGGTGTGCCTTATTAGATTTTGATTAAGAAAAATCCCACTAACATCTATTATAGTTGCATGATTGGAGGACAAGATAAGTTCACACTATTTAGCACAACACAGAGAGTCAACTACTTGGGAAAAGAGACTATGTCTTATTTATCCTTTCCATGCAGATTCTCCACACCAAATGCTTCATTGAACTGACCCTGAAGGCAGACTATTCCATGTAAGAACACAGGACAGCTCAGTGCTTGTTTCAATGCCAATGAATTCTGGGAGTTCCTATTGTGTCTTTAAAAATTATTTCCAGTGCAATTCAGAATACATCAAAAAGGGTTGGGTCAAGGAACAAGTATAAAATCCCTCTTTTTGCTTTAGTGTTTCATGTGTGGAAATGAAATAGCAACACTTGATGACATCCTGACAGTAGCATGAATAATTATTATGATCATGAATAAAAAATTCAGAGGCATTTATCATGTGACAGGTAGTTTTATTTGCATTAGCTTGTTTAACCTTCACAACAATCTTGTAAGTTGCATATACTTATCATGCCAGTTTTACAGATGAGGGACTTAGCTGACTCAAGGCCATATATTTAAGATTCTAGAAGTTGAATTCAGGCAGTTTCATCCCAGATTTTGCACTTTTCATCACTCTGCTTTATTTTAATAAAAATAAAAATTATTTTATAGTGCACCAGAAATCAAAGGAGCTGAAAAATGTATAGAGAGCAGCATGGAAAAGATAGCTTCTGACAGCTAAAAACAATGAAAATGGAATCAGATAATTTTGAATAGATTTTATTTTTGTTTTTTTTAATGTATTTTATTGATTATATTGTTACAGTAGTTCCAATTTTCTCTCCTTTACTCCCCTCCACCCAGCATCTCCCTCCCCAAGCAATCCCCCCCAAGTCCATACCCATGGTTCGTACATACAAGCTTTCCCGCTTCACCCTTTCATATATTCTTCTTCTTCTTTTCTCTTTTTTTTAGTAAATATGAGATTAATTAATTATTTTAACAATAAAAAATAACTATCCCTCCCTCTCAGATATTAAGACCCTTTGTAATCTTGTAAAGGACAATGGGCGAAGGTCTCAAGCTCCTCTAGCTGCTTCAAGCTGGACATGGTTGTTGTCCTACCTACCCTTGGATCCAGAAATCCCTAATAAGAGTGGGGGTGTGGAGGGTAGGGTGGCCTTCCCACATGGGGAAGGATCGTGCAGACTCCAGGTCAGTTAGCTGTCTCCGGACAGCGGCATGCTTGGTTTAACAGGCTGGTGTCCTTGTTGTGTTCTGGGGGCAACAGATTTGGCAAAAAGGGTTAAAAGACATCATTCAATCCATAACTACTAGATGACAAAAGGCAGGGATTAATTTTTCAATGTTCCATATTAAGGAAAAAAAAGAAAAAAAGGGCTTCTTTGTAGGAAGGTGTGCTAGGCACATCTCACCTGTCCAAAACCCTTTTGCCCATTATACTTAGTTTGGGCTAAGGGAAATAGTTTAGGTTTCCCCCCTGTCAGACCTCTGGTCCTTTCTGTCCAAGCCATTAGGGTAGAAAAGAGAAACCAGTTTTAAAGTGAAGCCCACAGACCACCCCATTCTTCACCAACCCAGCCATTTAGTTCAGCCAAACCGTTGAGTCTCAGGAGGCAGCGTTGCAGAGAGGATTAAGTGAGGCTTATTGTGAAGTTTTATTTTTCCTATTAGATTCTATATATAATTAGAAAATCAGTATTTATTGATTACCAGTATATGAATATCTTCTCATCTGTATATAGAAGGTTGGGATTGGATGTAGTGGCTTTATTAATATTAGATGTGAATATGACCCCCTTTTCTAAAAAGTTTACATTTATGTGTCATGTTTTAAAGAGTTTACATTTAAATAGGAGAAATACAGATATCTGGGACAAAAGTAAGCTCCTGAAGGATATCACTCACATTTCTTCTTAAAATCTTCATATTCCCAGTTCATAATAACTGCAACTTAATAGATAACAATGTTTGTTAACTGGATGAGCATCAGTCACCTTGTAATAATATGCTATAGGAATATGGGTACAAGAATTTAATAACACCTTGACCAACCAAGGTTTCAAGATGGAAGTGGAACTGGGCCTTAAACGTTGGCTAAAGTTTAGATAAGGAGGAGAGGGAAGGTGGTAGTATCTCAGGTGAGAAAACAACAGAAGTGAAACTGCAAAGGTGGGAAGAGTAATGTAATCTTATACAGTTGCCACTAGGATGTCCTGCCATTCATTTGTTTGAAGGTTCAATAGGCAGCTGGACATCTGTAAGACAACAAGTTGGTTTTGAAATAATTTTAAGAAAAGAAATCAAGCTGATTTGAAGCAGCTAAATTTTAAGCCTGATTAAGTTTTAGTGGTCAATTTTAGGCACTCATTACCTGTGAAGGTGTGATAACTGTGCGAGAATTATTATTGCTGCACTGTCAAGAAGAGCATTATTTACTGTATTGTTTTTATTTTATGAAGAGATGAAAATATCTAGAATATGCTAATAAATATAATTGTCCTGTAGTTATTTTTTACCTCCCAAAGCTATGATGCTGCCAGGAAAATAAACTACTTCAAGAATCTTGATGATTAAACAGCAAGAGAAAATGACTGGGGTAGCAGGCTAATTTTGATGCCTGACTACTCAAATATGAATCAGTTTTTTCAGTCACATCTAAAACAGTGGGCTAATTTCAGAAATAATTATGAATTACCTTCTCAAACTTCCTCTTCAAATAATCTTGTTAATGGGTCATACTGTTTTACTGCTATGTCAGTTTAATCCACCAAGAAATATTTGTGATTCCTTTGCAGGACTGAAAACATGTATGTCTTAAATTAAATTTGGGGGGATGATTGGGGCTGAGTTTAGGATGAGGATTGTGGGGTGACATGAACCCCACATGTAGCCCTCCCTGATGGGCCACTGGTCCTGCTGAAGGTGCTCTTCCTCTTCCCCCAGGAGCCACTGGCGTCAGTGTCTCTGTGATGTTGACATATGTGCTGTCCCTTTTCTCCCCCTGTCCTTCTGCTTTCATCAGTATTTTCCATGGTACTATGTTGGATGAAGCTGTCTAAAGCATCTATGATCCTGAGGTACCATGAAGATGAATAATTCTGAGTCTTTGTGGGTTCTTAAAGATTCATTTCACATTACTCCAACACTTACTATAAGGATACTTAGCATTATGCTATTTCTATTTCTCTAAATTTTAACATCAATGAGTCTTGCCCTCTGGAATCCCCCATCATCACCCCACCAAATTTTAACCAGTTCCCCTGATGTTGAACAAAGTTATATCTTTTTAAGAATAACTAACATGGTAGGGGTGTTGTCTGCAATTATAAAGAGAATATTGTTCAAATTAGGAAAAACAATTCCTTTGGTAAAGAGGCATTTTCAGAATATACAAATGTGTACACGTACACATTCACATATATGTATGTAAAAGCAGAACTTGTTATTTTTTAAACAACTTCTCTATCTCTGATAATCACACTTGGATAGGTACTGATTCACAGATAAATAAGATGCACTGGAAAGTCCTACTTATTACAAAGGAATCAATGAAGTTAATAATCTATAAAATGAAAAATTTATGTTACATAGTGTTTGACATGAAGATGATCAGCTATTCAACATCTCCATTTATGATAAGTCAAGTGTGAATTATTATAAGTTAAAGCATATTGATCTTAGATTATAGATCAGAAATAATTTTTAAACAATGACGGTTGTTATGCTTAATATAACCTGTGGAATATATCTAACAGAAAAACTTACATGCATTTGTGTAGTTTAATTATAATTTTCCGTGAAGATTGATAAATATATTTCCTGTCTTATTTCACACAAAAAAAGTTGAGGTGGTTTTAAGAAAATATGTAATGAAATAAGATATTAAAAAATAAAATCTCATAATTAAAAAAATAGGTTATTACTCCTGCACACACCAAGAATATCTTTACTGAATTGTAATTTGGTGTAAGGCAATCTGTTTATACTTAGGGTTATTATTTTACTTTTTTTAAAAAGTCCTTTATAACCCTCATTATTGGATGAAATTTAAGATAACTGTCAAGATTTTTGTTTCCTCTAAATGTGGTTTCCAAGGAGATCTTGTAAGAATTGAAGATCTGACAGGCAGAAATTAATATGGTGTTCAATGGTCCCATAAAACAACCTATTTTAAGTTAAATATACACATCATATTTTATATTACAGAAACTCCAGCTAGCTTCTGTTGGTTGTGTTGCTACAGGAGCAGGCTTGGATACTGGGCCACATCAAGGGAACCCCAGGGACTTGGACATCAGAAAGGATAGCAGTGGCAAGCAGCAATCTGGTCTGGCTCTGCCACTGCTGTTGTGATAAATGTGATATTATCTTCCTCTCTGCATCACTTGCTTAAGATTTAAAGTCCTGGAGTGATTCACCTGACAGATTAGACCATGAATTCACTCCAAATTTGTTTTCTTCTGAAATCAATGGCATTCTATTTGACACAGGCCAAAAATCTTCAAGTCAGCCTTGATATATCCCTCTCACTCACCTCACTTCTCATATATCAATAGATCCTGTAAACTCTATTTTCAATGTGTGTTCTAAATTCAATCACTTCTCAATAGTTGGGACAGCCAAGAGTCTACCCATGTGCTATTTATAGCATGATTTCTGCCATCTTGACCAGTTGGATCATGAGCCTATTAGGGTGCATGAGGAAAGAGGTTGACTGACTTACTTTGAGAAACACAGAACCCACCATAGAGAGGTGGAAGCCAGGTGTGGGCACCTAGGTATTATCTGCTTCTAAATTCACAGTTGACAATATACAGTTTTCCAGAGTAGGTCAAAGAAAACTCATCTGGGATGAGTTTCCTCAGCTAATCCACATAGCAGGGCATGAAGGAGAGAGCAGAAGCTTCATTAACATATTTCAAGACAAGCCAAGAACTGGGCCAGGCTCCCTTGGGCATTCTGTCCTCAGGTTAAAAAGATGGTAGAATGCTAGCTACCAGGAATCTTGGGAACAACAATTTTCCACATGTCTGTCACTTGAATCATACTACTCCTATCTGTCCTCTCTGCAGAGGAAGTCAGTTGTCATTGAGTTTGTTAATTCATGACCTTGCCCACTGATTACTCTGTACAATAATCCAGCTACTATGTTTGGCTTATCTTCTCCTGGGAAGATTCATCTAACAGTGACAATATTATCCTTTCCTTACACAGTTAGATTTGTGCTTCCTAATTAGTAATTAAAAAAAAAAAAAAAAACTTTACTTTCAGCCAAGATGGAGGCGTAGACAAACACGCTATGTCTCCATCCACAACTAAGAAGGAATACAACTACCTCAAAACTAGAGACAACCATAAGTTCCAGAAAATCGAGCTGCATGGAAGTCCAGCAAACAAAGATATAAAGAAGAAATACTCATACAGACAGGTAGGAGGAGCAGAGCCAGGATGGAAAGAATGAGGTGTGGTGATGGCAGCGGTGGTGGCAGCAGCAGGCCGGTGGAAAATGCAGTCACACATTTTAAAAAGTCAGAAAGGACACCTGGGGAGCCTTCCCAGACCAGACCACACAGCCCACAGTCCCAGCTCCAGGGAAAATCAAGCCTCATTGCTTCTGACTGTGCAAACCAGTAGGGGTTGGGGCAGAGGAAGAAACTGCCAGTCTCTCAGCAGAGTCTGCTTTTTTAAAGGGCCGCCGCAGTCCTAGAACATCTGTAGATGCACCCACTCTGGGAACGACAGCCAGGGCAACAGCTAAAGAGGCTCCAGGCCCATACGGAGGTGGGAGAAGTGCCTGGAAAAGAGGCCAGTGCTGAGCAAGTGGCATTGTTCCTTCTCAGATTCCTACCCCACACATAGTACCACAACGTGGTGAAATGGGTCACCCTATACTGACAAATATCTAAGGCTCTGCCCCTTACAACATAACAGGAGCAAGAGCTCTACCTAAGACACAGAGGTATACAAACACAGGAGCCTTTCAAGATGAGGAGACAGAGAAGTATGGCCCAAAAGAGGTAATGGATCAAGGTTCCAGTGGGAGAACTAAGCGACAAGGAGATACCAAACCTAACAGACATAAAGTTCAACACACTGGTGATAAAGGTGTTCACAAACTTGACAGATATGCTTGAGTATAGCAAATACATAAGGAAATAAGTGAAGGCTATGCTAAATGAAACAAAGGAAAATCCACACAAAACCAGTGGTGAAAGGAACAAAACTGGGGTTTCAAATCAGTTATTTGGAACATAAGGATGAAAAAAATAGTCGATCAATACAGAATGAAGAAACAAGATTTGAAGAAAATGAAGAGAGGCTTAGGAACCTCTTGGACAATTTAAAATGTGCCAACATCTGAATCATAGGGGTGCCAGAAGGAGAAGAAGGACAAGAAATTGAAAGCTTATGTGACAAAATAATGAAGGAAAACGTTCCAAATATGGTGAAGGAAATAGACATACAAGTTCAGGAAGCACAGAGAGTCCCAAACAAGCTAGACCAAAAGAGGATCACACCAAGACACATCATTATTAAAATGCCAAAGGTGAAAGATAAAGAGAGAATCTTAAAACCAGCAAGAGAAAAGCAGAGAGTTGCCTACAAAGGGGTGCCTATAAGACTATCAGCAGGCAAGAAGGGATGGCAAGTATTCAATGTGATGGAAAGCAAGGACCTACAACCAAGATTACTCTATCCAGCAAAGCTATCATTTAGAATTGAAGGGCAGTTGAAGTGCTTCCCAGATAAGGTAAAGCTAAAAGAGTTCATTATCACCAAGCCATTATTGTATGAAAAGTTAAAGGGATTTATTTAAGAAAAAGAAGATCAAAATTATGAACACTAAAATGACAACAAACTCACAACTATCAACAACTGAATCTAAAAAATAAAAACAAAATCTAGCTAAGCAAATGAGAATAGGAACAGAATTATAGGTATTGGGATCATTTGGAGGGTTATCAGCTGGGAGGGGGGAGGAGGAGAAATAGGGAAATGGTGCAGGGATTAAGAAGCATAATTGGCTCTTACAAAATAGACAGGGGGATGTTAAGAATAATATAGGAAAGGGTGAAGTCAAAGAACTTATGTGCATGACCATGGACATAAACTAAGGGTGGTGGTATTGCTGGAGCGAAGAGGGGTACTGGGCAAAGTGGAGCAAAGGGGAAAAAGTTGGAACTACTATATCAACATAATCAATAAAATATACTTTAAAAAAAGAAGAAGCATAATTGGTTTATACAAAATAGACAGGGGGGAGTTAAGAATAATATAGGAAAGGGTGAAGCCAAAGAACTTATTTGCATTGACCCATGGACATGAACTAAGGGGGTTGGGATTGCTGCGGGGGGAAGAGGGGTACTGGGCAGAGGGGAGCAAAAAGAAAAAAAATTGGGGCTACTGTAACAACACAATCAATAAAATATACTTAAAAATAAAAAAACTTAACCACTATGGCTGGTAGGGTTCAGTGGATTGAGCACTGGCCTGTGTACCAAAAGGTGACTGGTCTGATTCCCAGTCAGGGCACATGCCTGGGTTGTGGGCCAGATCCCTAGTTGGGAGCATGCAAGAGGAAACCAATCAATGTTTCTCTCCCTTCCCCTCCCTCTAAAAATATAAATAAGTAAAATATTTTTTTAAAATTTAACCAATAAATTTCTTAAAGATACATATGTAGTAAAAGTATGAGAATTTAACTCAAAAGCAAAATAGTGGTTAGTTTTGGAAACAGGGAGGGAGAGAGTTGCAAAGAGAAAGGCACACATAGAATCTAAGAAACTGATAGTATTTTATTTCTTAGCTTAGGTCACTGGTGACTACAAGGATTTAATTTTTAATAATTTTTTAACTTCATGTAAATATTTTGTAGGTGTATCAGTCAGGGTTCAACCTGAAAAGCAATACCAGTAGGAGATATATATATATAAATTTATTACAAGGAATTGGCTAATGCAATAGTGGGGACTGGCTAATCAAATGCAAAGTCCATAGGCAGGCAAGCAGGAAGGGAAAGTCATGAGCAGCCTGTGATCCCAGGCATATAAACTGAAAACTGTTTTACATGGCAGTCTGTGAGGAAGGAAGATGGAGAGCCAGAGAAGAGAAGTTGTAAGTCCAGCTACTATTTGAAGTCTCTGAGGTCAGGGAAGTCCTAAAGTCCTGTTTTAAAGAACTTCCAAATGATTAAGTTGGACCCACATAAGACAATTTCTTTTTTTGTTAATTTAGAGCCAAGTGATTTATATCTACATAATCCTTTCACAGAGAGCCTAGATTAGCATTTGATTGAATAACAGGGAGGAGTGTGTATGGCACAAAATGACCAGTAGCTCCCTTCTGTCATCCAGCTGTCCTGAGAGAATATCACTACAGCCCTCCCTAACTGGAAAGACTACAAATGGAGTTCTTGGGGCTGTTATTCATCCAAGCTGACATACCAATAAGCCATCACAATATACTCTTCAACATAAGTGATATATTTCACAATTTTAGAAATTAAAATAGAATTTAATTATTCCTTTCTGTTGATTAAATAAAATCACCAGGGAAACTTCTATTAAAAACTCACTAGAAATATGAATAGAGGCTGGCTTTTATTGCTAGCATATTTCTTGCTGGGATCATTCAAAACAACAGTGGCAGCATAATTATAGAAAAGGGTTCTTTTTTTCTTTTCATATTTGAACAAGATAATACCAAAATGGCAAAGGTTTGAATGAGTCATCTTAAATTAATTTTTAACCCTAAAAGATAAACTATTAAAAACAAAAATGAGAAAAAATATCACCTTTTAACATGTTTAAAAGCAGGCTTAGTACATTATGACATAATTATATTACCGAAATGATTTGGGAAACATGCCCTGTCTTCTATCACACAATGTTATCACTCTGAAATGCAGATTAAACTTTCAGGAGCCATTCACATTACGATCAGCTTTATTGCATTATTATTTTAGTTGTTTGTGTTAAAATTGCTGTAGCACTGAGAACTGCATATTCATTTGCCTAATAGAGAGGGTCAACAAATTGACAGTAACCAACTTGTGCTTAAGATAGTTTTCTTCAATATGGTGCTATATGATCATCTGCAAAAAGTGAGCATTATCTATATGGTTCCAAGGAGTAGACTTAAAATAAATAAAGGGAAATGTATGGGGAGAGAGACATTAGCTCAGGGTAAATAACACTTTAATGACAGAGCCATATAGCAACAGAATAGGCTTCCTCTAAAGATTGTGACTCTCGGCCCTTAGAAGTGTCCAAGCCTAGTATGGCAGTCCTATTGAGCTGGTGACTTCACAATTCAAGTCCTGGACTAATGCCCAATCCAATGAATAGACCATGTGTTTTCACCTCTTTCCTTCTTTATCCCTGTGCCAATCTTCTATCATGACCACCTGCTCTATTGGGTAATCAAGTTGTTCCCCAAGTCAATAGCTCTCTTGGGGAATCTGTCCAAGGAACTTATCTCTCCGCCACCCCTTTTCTTTCTTTTCAAACCAATTCTATCTATGCTAGGCCTTCTCATTTTCTTCAGTTTTTCCATTCTTAATTTATTAAATTTCACTTTATCAGATACATAAAGCCCCACATCTTCTTTAGCTTCCCATCTACTCATTTTTGAGGAAAATCTCTCTTCCTCTCCTCACATTGTTTGCAAGTGAATCAAAAACTTGAATCATAACTAGTGAGTGTAATACTGGTGTAACATCAAGATCAAGGAAATAAAAGTCATGGGTTTTGAAGTAAAATTAGACACAATAATGAATTCAGGTTAATCTTTTAAAAATTAAAAGTCATGAGTTAGCAATTATAGTTTGGAGAAATGTCTAATAAACATTTTCTTCTATTCAAAAAAACATTTCTTGAATGTCTGCTATATGCTTGACACTGGGTATATGAGGGACAGAAAACAGAATGCCACAGTGTCTTTCAAAGGTGGTGTGTGCATTTCTCAGAGTGAAAATCCCCTAGAGATTTTGAACCCAAGATGAGCCAGAAATATGAGTGTTTCTTGCTCTCTTTCTCATACTGTTTATCGCTAAGAAATTTTTTTGAAGAAAATCTATTTCCCTTTTTCAGTTAATCAAACAGCTTTTTCTTTATGGACAAAACTGTGAATACAATTTGGGATTTTTCATTTTATTTTGTAGAAGAGAAAAAATGGCAGTGGAAACCAGGATATAACCCATGCCATGGGCAAAGCCACTGTCTTGCTGTTTGGGAAGCAGCATGACCCAAGTGCACACAGACCTGAATCCATGCTCTTATATTTAAATGTTACATGGTCTTGTTTCTCTCAATCAGCTTGTCACCTGAAAAAGGAGGACAAAACTAATAATAAAGGTGTTGTAGAGATTAGAGATAATATGTGCATGATAGAATATGTATTAGTAATATTCAGGATTAACAATCTGCTCATCTCCCTGCTCTCTGAAGATAAAAGACAAAAATAGGAGCTGCAGAGTCATGGAAGCTAAGCAGTCAATCCAATGGGGAAAAATATCCCAGAATGCTAAACATGGAGGGGGGAATTTAACTGGGGTGGGAGTGGGGGTGTGTGGCTCAGTGTGGTACACAAATAAACAGGGTACTACCAAGACTCATAGATGAGAGAGAGGACTCTCTTGGGGTAAGAAATTGACTTTCTTGGGAGTTTGAGGTACCGGAGAATAGTGGAGTGAAGAGGATTTTATAAGAGCTTCTGTGTTCTTTAAAAGTTTGAAAGTGAAGAGTTATTTTTGTTTGTTCATTTGTTCATTTATTTGTTTTTAGACTGTGTCTCTTTAAATTCATGACCATACAGAGAATGAGAAATGATTACCAAGGAGATTATCTTTTCTGATTTTGAAACTAAGGTGGAACTCTACCTGTAATTACATAAAAATTGCCCTAACAATGAGTTAATATGCTTTTTCGCCATGGGTGTCAAGTGCTGAATTTTGAAATAGGTAGGCCAAAGCAGAGAGGTGTGTGCTGATTCATACTAGTGTATCAGTAAGCAGTGAGCCTCTAACTCCACATCCCAAATAGAAAAACTTATTATATGGCAACTACCAGGGGCTCTAGAAAGGGACTTGAAAGCTTAGAAGGATGGGTAAACCATGTTTGGCAAGAAGGATGAAGAATTAGAAATTATTAAACAAGAACAGATACCATTGTCTCTCCGAGGAGTCACCTAAATATTCTTTCTTGATCATTTCATCAAAGCTAGATAGAAAAAGAAACAAAACTTGCAGCCATAAGGTAGCAAATCATCTGAAGACCTTCAGTCTTGAGGTGCTGGGTAGAGGTGCACAGGTAACTTCACCCTCTGAAGACTCCCCAGGCACAATCCAGTGGCTCTCCCTACCCAGGTCAGGGGACCAGTCTGGGGACTCAGACTGGAGCCCACAGCCCCTGTTCAGTTTTCATTGCACCAGCATGAAAATAGGCAGGACCACTGGAATCATTTAGCTGCTTTCCACAACATTTTCCAGATCTTACTGATCTGTGAGTAGTATTTATCTCCCAAAGCAGAGAGGCTGCAACTTGTCCTCTCCTGGTTTGAGATGATTCGAAGGGTCATCTGATGTTTGCCAAACATCTTTCCTCCTCTGTTTGGAAGATGAAGGTATGTGCTTAGAACATTTCCTAGATTCCCATGTTCTCCAGAGGAAGCTGAGATCAACAGCCCCAGTATTTATCTGACAGCACCTTTAGAGAGAGGCATATGAGAGTTTCCATAGTCTAAGAATTGGGTGTCTAAAGGCCTCAGCACTAGGAATTTTTAGCCTTTTTTTTCCCTAGGAATCACTGGTCTTCCAACTCACAATCAAGTCAGGCACAGAATTCCAATACATAGAGTATATATGATAAAATGTTTCTAATAAGAAAAAAGATCTAGGAAGGGTTATTGGAAGTGATGGTATCTGAACCAGCCCCCCAAATATAAAAGACTAGTGTATGTACTGTTTCAAATATACACCGGAATCAGAACAATTTTT
This sequence comes from Furipterus horrens, assembly GCF_987537825.1. NCBI lineage: Eukaryota > Metazoa > Chordata > Mammalia > Chiroptera > Furipteridae > Furipterus > Furipterus horrens. Next base: position 130,819,595 of record NW_028327176.1, on the reverse strand, counting down.
TCTAAATTGTTCACCTGCTATATATAGACAGAACTGCCAAATATTTGTTTCAAAGCGATGGGAAGAAAATCAAAGAGATAAATATGAGGCACTTGCTAAATAATACATATATTAAAAAATCTATAGAATGTGTCTGTATTTTCATTGTTTAGAAACTTAAATTTATGACTGTAATCTAAATAACAAAATGATTATGAGTATCATGTCAAATATTTTTTCCATGCCCATTTCCCTCCATTAAGAAAAATGAACATATTCATGAATTTGAATACATACTATGTGCCAGAAACTCTTTTAAGTGCTTTACATGTATTGACTTAGAATTTAATTTATGTCTCCAGAGAACAATAAATAAATCTCTGATACGGCATTCATAGAACAGTTCACTGTACCTTTGGATGGAGCTAACTGCATATTATATAAGAATTTTCCCAAGGAGAGCAACAGATAGAAAAGAAACAGAATTATCTGTAAGCTAAGTAAAAACAGTCATTAATAACTTATAAAAAGTTGTGATTGCTTTCTGTTAACAAGATAAATCTATTGGTGACATTATTTTTTAATCCTGGACTAAGTGGCAAGCTATGGCTCAGTCATAATAAAAGCTTTATCAAGAGCATACCAATGGAAAGTCCTTCTTTCAGAGCATGGTTATAACTCAGCTCCTTTCAGAACATAGTTAAGGATGCTCCAGTAGGAATAGAGACCTTAAGGAAATTGTTATTATCAGCAATTAATATGTTGTTTTCATAAGCCTTTGACTCAGTTCATAACAATAATATCAATTGACTGTAATCTGTTTTCAAAAGTTTCATGGAAAGGTTATGACCACTATTGTTCACTTTTCTTAGGGTATAATTGAAGCAGCTGCAGGAGAACATGAAACTGTTCATTTTCTTAATATATATAATTTCTGCTTATTGTAATTACCATATTTATGCAAATGGAATTCAGGAAAATTTTCAATGCAAATTGCAATACAAGGCATGATTATCACATTCAAAATGATAAACACTACGAAGAAAAATTAAAATAGCCAGATTTTGTTTGGCCAAACAAAAATGTCATTTGATCAATAGTTTAAAATGACTTTTATTATATTGTCATATTACCAAATTCCTCTGTTTTTTAAAAATATAAAATTTAGAAAATACTGTTCATCAAGAGAAGAAAAATCATCTTGAGATCCTACCTTGACAATAACCATTGTCACATGTTTTTAAATTTCCATCTAGGCTTTTGAAAACAGTAGATACATATTCACATACATAATTTACTTTTATAAAGAGAGAAACATATATGTTCTAGTTTTAATCACATATTTATATATTATGACTATTATATCCTATATAAGAGCCCTGGCTGGTTTAGCTCAGTGGATTGAGCGTCGGCCTGCGAGCTAAGTGTCGCTGGTTCGATCTTCCAGTCAGGGCACATCAGAGAAGGAAAACTCTGACTCCAAAAAACCTCCGCTGCCTTGCGGCATACCTCTTCAGGGGAAAGGCTAAGGGAGTAAACCCCAACAGAAAATCCGGAGCCGGAGTCCCTAAGGCGGTTTGACGTTGTAGTCAACACCGGCAACTCCTGCGGCGCACCTGAAGCCAAGCTGTATTGACTCCGTCTTTCCCTTGGACCCTTCAGCTGCGAAGAGAGGGGGGGTCTGCTGCATGGGCAACAGCAGACCCTCCATATCACCCTGCCCAGGCTCTGTAGCTTCAGTGTCATCGCAAGATGTCGATTCGACATGGGAGGAGACAGATACCATGTCACTCCCGAGTCGGACTGCACAGCCATTCTCGGCGGTGCAGATAGACTCTTAAGAAGCTACACCATCGTCTCTCGAGACGGACGACTGCCGACGACGATCCTATATAAAATTATTAATAATATTATTATCATAAATTGTTTAACCGTCCCTTATGTTATATATTTATTTATTTTTCTTTGCAATTATAATCAATGCTGTGATGAAGGTTCTTGACACAATGTCTAATAATATAGGTAGTATATAGGAATTAATTTCCATAAAAGTCATTGTTACCTCATGATATAAGCAAGAATTCATAGTCAAATTGTCCTCCATAAAAAAATTGATCTAAATTCTGAACCACAATTTAAGTGCTCAAAGAATAGTAATAGATATTTCACAGAAGAATATAGAAAAATATCCAATAAAAATTGAAAATATGCTCAATCTCAATAATCCAAGAAATAAAAATGAAAACAACCAAAGATACTACTTCACACAGTTTATATATAAAAATTTAGAGAGAGGCATTTTTTTAAGTTTAATGAGCTATTAAGTGTTGAAGAGGTGAAAAGTGAAAGTCAATATACCCATTTTGAAGGCATTTAGATGAAAAATATGCATATCATAGAACCCAGTAATTTCACTTCTGGGAATTCAGGATAGAAAACTCTCACACAAATGACCCGAAGACCAACCTGAATCACACACCCTCCCCCACTGCTGGCTTGGCAAGACATCAGGACCACATGGAATGGGGAAATGCACTTTGCCAGTGGAAGGAAAACTGGGCAGACCACCAACATGTGTCCACTCTGAGAGCCAGATAAATCATTACGCTTTTTTGAATTCTAAAATCAATTATAAATCATATAATTTGTGTCAATTAACATAAAATATCAAGTCCTTCAGAATAGCTATAATTTGTTAATGTTGAGTTGACATATCTATCATCGAGTCAGGGAATAATCAGGGCCTTTTGTAAAATTTTGGAGTATAAATACATCTTTAGCACTTTTCAACTCAACTTTTAGTTCCCTTTCCTCCTATTAGCAAATTTCTCTGCCAGAGAACAGCATCATCAGATACTATCCTGATTTACATTCTTCCTGGTTCAATTAATATCTCTTGAGGAAAGAATTCTTTGAAAATGAAGATGTTAGCACATTGATTCTCAACTTGTCTGCACGTTAGAGTAACCTGAGAGACTTTAAAACATATAATGCCTGCCCCGACTCCCCCTCCCCCCAGACCAGTTCAAACAAAATCTCTGATGGTAGTGTCTGAGCATCGTGCTTTTTAATAAGCTCCCAGGCATTTTCATGTTCAGTGAAGTATATAAACTGCTGTCTTAGTGTCTACCTAGGGAACATTTTCAGTTTAAAAGGGATCCATTGTGTTCCTGCTCTTTTGGAAGGAAAGATCTCCAGTGTCTCTGCCTTGAGCCATACCTCTTAGCGATCATTTCTCAATGGGATGGCTTTCCCTGGTCATTAGAGATGCTTCTTCCTAGAGAAGCATCTGAGAGAGTCCATAACTATCTAAAGGACAATGTCCTTGTCCTAAAATTCAGACAAATCAACAATAGCCTTTGAAGCCACAGCTACCCGGGGAGATAAGAATTACTGACTTTGAATAGAATTAACTGGCTTCCCATGTGCCACTTTGCAGGAGACATCACATGATTTGACCACAGCTCAGAAAAGCCTTTGATTTGTAGGTAAATTTGAATAATTCTCAAGTTTTTCAGTGTTATTGATTTCCCCTTAATAAACCAGGGATGAGGAAAAAGGAACAGATGAAGAAACTTGTGACCTGAAGTCAGAGTGTCCTCAATTTTGATTTTGTTTTTAACAGTCCTTTGAGTGTCACAGTGGAAGATCCCTGAAGAAAATATAGCTCTTTGGAATTTGGTAAGCCAATCAAATAGGTGAGAAAGGAGGGAGATCTCTCCAGAATAAAGAACAGGGATCTCCCAGCTTAGGACAAATGGAAATAGCCAAAATTATGCAGGAAAGATAAGAGAAATCTCTGTTTGGAGAAGGGGCTGGGAGTAAGGTGGTGGTTGGGCACTGGGAATGAGTATTAAAAAAAAAGAAAGAAAAGAAAAACACCAGAGCTTAGCCCCACGTTTAAGACTGCTGGACAGCTCCGATCAGTGTGGCTTACTTGGCTGGGTGTCCTTCTGCAAAGCTAAGAGTTGACAGTTTGATTCCCAGCTGGTGAACATGCCTAGGTCGTAGGTTTGGTCCCCGTTTTGAGTGCATGTGAAAGGCAACCAATCGATGTTTCTCTCTCACATTGATGTTTCTCTCCCTCTCTTTCTCCCTCCCTTCCCGTATTTCTAAAAAATAAATAAATAATTTTTTACAAAAACTGTTAAACATTCTTTTTAGAAACAAAAAGTAGGAAACCTTCCAAAATATAAATGACACTCATGAACCCTGAAAACCATTTGAGAGAGTTCTGGTAATTGGACTTAAGAATATTCCTTCTTCCTTCAGAGAAAAGTGAGAAGTTGCTTGACAAAAGCTCACCCTAGAGTCAGCCTGTGACTGATTCTAACATTGTACATTCAGAATTAGAAGATGAGCTGAAGAACTCAGTTCCTCAGAAGAAAAATAAAAAAATGTAAATTGTTAATTTTTTCCCTTGTAGACTTCAGACACATTTAACTGGATTGACACAACTAGTCATATTTCTGTTTGTGGCACACAATTCTCCATCCAATCATGGCTTCTCACTTTTTATTCTTTATATTTGTTTTGTTCCTTTTATTTTGCCTCCATTTAGCACACTCTCCTTACCTCCCTGCAAGCACTCATTCTGTTGTATTTATGTGTTTCAAAAGTCATTTACATATAAATGTATTCATCAACAATATATATTGTGTCAATTGGGTCACCTGGGGAACCTATATTAAGATGGACATTAGAAAGTTAACACTTTATCAGGGAGTAATGCCTGTGAGAGATAAGAGAGGGAGGAAAAAGAACTGGACAGAGAAAGATTTCAGAGTGTTATGCAGATTTGAAACCCTCAAAACAAAAAGGGAGAAACAGGCTCGAAGTGGTCCAAGGTATACAACTTGCCAAAAAGTGGCCCATTGTCCTCTTTGAGTTTAGTTCCATCATATCAAGGACTCCACATTGCTGTGTGTGGCAGGCAGGTTGGGACACTCAAAGGAGCAATTGCTAGATTGACCTTGGAAAATGGAAGTCTCATATGTGGCCTCCATCTCCGCCATGGTGGTCCCTCTGTTTATGTGTCTATCATACCACTCCTGAGATAACCAACAACAAAGTTGCCCAAGTTTACTAGTCAAGTAATTTCTTTCCTTCCTCTTGGTTGTTTAGTGCCTCTGCCAAGGTGTCTGATTTCTGGTGTGTGTTTACATACAACACAAAGATCTTCACTCTCATATGTTCTCTCCAGAAACCTCTACCTAGACCCACCTTACCTCTACCCCAGACCTTCATGTCTCTGATTTTCCAGACTTTACACTTCAAGGCACCTGATCAGCCATCCAATCCATTCACTCCTGCTTGTGAATGCATTTATATTCTTACCTTGGGCCACTTCTCTTTGTACACAATGTGGATGAGCCATTCACCATCCAAAGCCTACCAGTTTGTACTATTTTTCTTTATCACTATCATTTAAGCCACCCTTGAGTGTGACTAATACGGCTGCTTCTGCAGTCTGGATTTCCCTCCACATAGAAAGCCTATGCATCCATAAACCCAATTTTGGCTTTTTCCTCTTTATCTGGTTATATGAAAGGATCCTCCTATATATAGTCATAGATATGAACTATAGTAGGGAGCTGGAGCAACCATGGTGGGTAATGCAACTTTCTGGGCTAACTTCTCTTCTGGTTTTACTTGGGTTTGACTCTGATGTATCTTTTCCATCTCATAGAATACTCCTGGACCCCACCTGACTTTTATAGCATAGCGACTTCAAAAGAACCAAGCTCATGATGTGCAGTTCCAGGTGCATGGCCACTTAATACCATCTTGACCAGGGCTCTGTAGCATGTCAAGGGCTTTTTTTCAAACAGGCTTATAACTCTCAACTGCAGATGGAATGGCCTTACTCCAGAAATTCAAGGACTTGATTTTCAATTCTCCCATTGTGGCTTTTCATAAATCCTATCTTGGACATTTCTCCATCACTGACACTAATGAAATAAAAGAAGACAGTAGCAGGCTTCAGGAAGGGAGAGCCTTAGGTAAAGGTGCCCTGAAAAACTCTCAGCCAATACCAGTGGGGAGCTCCATAGCGAAGACTGCCCATTAGTGGAGCCCCACATTGAGTGAAAATGGTTGTGTCCCTTGTCCGCCCACCATGCTCAAACTTTGTGGGCTTCCCCAGAGGAATGTGGCTAAGGCTGGAATGCTGAGGAGCATTCTGAAAGCTCTAACAGATAGAGGTTTTTAGCTAACTATATTCCCAGCAGTTTCTTGAAGGGGGACCCAAGTGACACACCTTCATGGCTGCCACAGATATGCTTTAAAATTTTTACATAAGTGGTGTTCTACCATATATCTATTCTGAGTCATTTTCATTTAACATTGCTTTTATGGAATATTCAGAGATAACATTGTATACTCAATATTTACCCATTTCCCTATTGATGGATAACCTAGATTGCCTCCAATTCTTGCTACCACAAGCAATGGTGTAATGAATATATTTGTGCTATCTCCTTGTGTGAGAACTTCACTAGGGTACATATCTGAAAGCATTCGGTCATAAACCATACATTTAGTCAATTTTAATAAATACTGCCTTATGAGTCATCTGATGGTTATTTAAACAGTATTTTAAAGGATATATTATGAACTTAAGTAGACTTTGATTATTAAAATTAGCCTGGATTGTCTGGTTTTCTAATGGATCTTGATTCTTTTGGCCTTTCGTGCCTAAAAATCTTTAAGGAAGAATTGCTTACTATACAGTGCAAACCAAAATCTCTAAAATAAATATTTTTTAATGTGTTTGACCTAAATTAGGTTTTGTGGCAATCCCTGAACTGATGACTTTGGCCAAGGGGATTAAAAAAAAAAAAAAGACACTTGATTAACTTAGCTAATGTTGAATTCTTTACCTGGAATAGGAAGTGGTGGAGTAGAGGTTCCCCCTCAGGAAATCATACTGTTCTTATAGAAAAATGAAAAATAAAAGCTGGATGTCAAAATAACAGATATTTACCATAACATACGCAGAGTTCTGGATGTTTTATCTAGGCTAAAATGGACTTTATTTCACAATGGTAAATGATTATAAAAAAGAAGGAATTCTTACCTTTTGTGACAGCACAGATGGAACTGGAGACTATTATGCTAAGTGAAATGAGCCAGTCAGTGAAAGACAAATACAATATGATCTCACTTATGGACTCTAATGAACAACATAAACTAATGATCAAAATAGAACCAGAGGCATAGAAACATGGAACATACTGACAGCTGTAAGAGGGGAAGGGAGAAGTGAAGACTAATGAAAGAAGGTGAAGGAATTAGTCAAAGAACATATATGAAGGACCCATGGACATGGAAAATGGTATGGAAATTGACTATGGAAGTGGGGGTGGGCTGGGTGAAGTAGGCCAAAGGAGGAAAAATTGGGACAATTGTAATCACATAAACATTAAAATATTTAAATTTTTAAAAAGGCAATAAAGTGCTAAATTATTATACTTCTTAATTGGATGGGAGTTCTGCTTTCATTTTGTCTGAAAACTACCAAGAAATTTTGCCAAGTTTATCAGCGATTTGCTCATAATGATATTGAGAAAGTGTCATTCTCTACAGCATGAGTAGAGATTTGCTGCTAGCACACATATATTGTGTACAGTGTGGGAGAAGTACAACACTGGTATTTGGACTGTGCTTACATAATGGATCTAACATCTAACTAACATTTGATCCTTATAAAAAGAAGTGTGTATTTTAGGTTTACATAATACCTACCTTTGTAGATGATAGGGAAGGTAAAACTTTACCCCTACCTTGTTAGGGTCTCTGGGTGAGCCTGAGAATTAAATTGACATAAGACAGATTTACAGGAGAAAAATTTACTAATTTTTTAGAAAGATTTTATTTATTTATTTTTAGAGAGAGGAAGAGGAAGGGAGAGAGGGAGAGAAATATAGATTGGTTGCCTCTTGCATGCCCTCAACTGGTGACCTGGTCTGCAACCCAGGCATGTGCCCTGAGTGGGAATCAAACCAGTGACCCTTTGGTTTGCAGGCCAGCACTTAGTCCACTGAGCCACACCAGTCAGGGAAAATTTACTAATTTTTTCTTTTAAGTATATTTTATTGATTATGTTGTTATAGTAGTCCCAATTTTTTTCCCTTTGCTCCCCTTTGCCCAGTACCCCTCTTCCCTCCAGCAATCACACCACCCATAGTTCATGTCCATGGGTCATACATATGAGTTCTTTGGCTTCACCCTTTCCTATATTATTCTTAACTTCCCCTTGTCTATTTTGAACCAATCGATTTTGCTTCTTAATCCCTGCACCATATCCCCATTTCTCCCCCTTCCACCTCCCAGCTGATAACTTTCCAGGTGATCTCTATACCTATGATTCTGTTCCTATTCTGGTCTGCATAGTTGGATTTTGTTTTTATTTTTTAGATTCAGTTGTTAGTAGTTGTGATTTTGTTGCATTTTAATGTTCACAATTTTGATCTTTTTCTTAAGTAAGTCCCTTTGACATTTCATATAATAATAGCTTGGTGATGATAAGCTCCTTTAGCTTTACCTTTTCTGGGAAGCACTTTATCTGCCCTTTTGTTATAAATGATAGCTTTGCTGAATAAAGTAATCTTGGTTGTAAGTCCTTGCTTTCCATCACATTGAATACTTCTTTCCAGTCCCTTCCTGCCTTCAAAGTTTCTTTTGAGAAATCAGCTGATAATCTTATAGGTACCCCTTTGTAGATAACCCTCTGCTTTTCCCTTGCTGCTTTTAAGATTCTCTCTTTGTCTTGAAGCTTTGCATTTTAATTATGATGTGTTTTGATGTGGTCCTTTTTGGGTCTAGTTTGTTTGGGACTCTCTGTGCTTCCTGGACTTGTATTTCTATTTCCTTCACCAAATTTGGAGAGTTTTTCTTCATTATTTTCTCACATAAGTTTTCAATTTCTTTCTCTTCCTCTTCTCCTCTGGCACCCCTATGGTTTGGATGTTGGTATGTTTAAACTTGTCCCAGAGGTTCCTAAGCTTCTCCTCATTTTTTTCAATTCTTGTTTCCTCATTCTGTACTGGTTGACTGTTTTTTCTCTCTTTATCTTCCAAATCTTTTATTTGAACCCCGGTTTCCTTCCCTTCATCATTGGTTTTGTGTGGATTTTCCTTTGTTTCATTTAGCATAGCCTTTACTTCTTCCCTCATGTGTTTGCCGTACTTAAGCATATCTGTCAAGCCTGTGAGCTTTTTTATCACCAGTGTTTGGAATTCTGCATCTGTTAGGTTGGCTATCTCCTTGTTTGTTAGGTTGCCTACCTCCTCGTTGCTTAGTTCTCCCACTAGAACCTTGATCCATTCCCCCTTTTGGGCCATACTTCTCTGTCTCCTCATCTTGACAGGCTCCTGTGTTTGTTTGTCTCTGTGTCTTAAATAGAGCTGTTGCTCTCATTAGGTTGTAAGCGGCAGAGCCTTAGGTTTTCATCAGTACACAGCCACCCAGTTCACCACATTGTGGAGCTGTATATGTGGGAGGGGTCTGAGAGGGAACAGTGCCACTTGCTCAGTACTCACCCTTGTTCCAGGCACTTCTCCCACTTTGAATGGGACTGGTGGTTCTCCAGCTGTTCCTTTGCTCTCATTCCCACAATGGGTGGGTCTGTGGATGTTCTAGGACCGTGGGGGCCCTCTAAATAAGTGGACTCTGCTGAGAGACAGGCAGTTTCTTCTTCTGCCCCAGCCACCACTGGTTTGCACAGTCAAAAGCAATGAGGCTTGATTTTCCCTGGCACTGGGACTGTGAGCTGCGTGGTCTGGTCTGGTGCTGGGAGTGCTCCCCAGGTGTCCCTCCCAACTTTTTAAAACACGTGACTGCACTTTCCACCGGACTGGCCCTGCTGGCACCACCACACCACATCCTCTCTACCCTGGATCTGCCCCTCCTACCTGTCAGGATGAGTATTTCTTTTTTATAACTTTGTTTGTTGGACTTCCATGCAGCTCAATTTTCTGAAACTTCTGGTTGTCTCTAGTTTTGAGGTAGTTGTGTTCCTTCTTAGTTGTGGAGGGAGATGCAATGTGTCTGTCTCAGCTTCCATTTTGGCCAGAAGTTGTCACTAATTTTTAAATGTAAATTTTACATGATGTGGAAGCCCTCATAAGAAACTAAAGATCCAAAGAAATGTCAAGCCTAAATGCTTTATATTAGATTGAACAAAGAAGCAATTGTGAAAAAGTAACTAAAATATACAGAGAAGCTTAAGGAAGATAAGAATTATTTTACCCAGAAGATGGAGGCGTAGGTAACCTCAGATCACCTCCTTGCACAACCACAGCAAAATAACAACTAAAATATAGAACAATCATCACTCACAGCCATCAGAAAATTAAGCTGAATGGAAGTCTGACAACTGAGGAATTAAAAAATCACATTCATCCAGACTGGTAGGAAAGACATAGAGATGGAGACACAAAGAGGCAGAGCTAGCTGGTCCCAAACCCATCTGTGGTGGATATAAAACCAAGGGATATCTCAGGAGTGAGGGATCCCATCCCCACACCAGACCAACCAGACCAAGGTTCCAGTGCCAGGTAGTTAAGTCCCCAGAACATCATGTCTCTCCTCTTAAAGGACTTCCCAGTGCACAAGCACTTACTCAGACTCACTCCCTCTGGGCTCCAGCATTGGAGGAGCAGCTTTAAGGGTACCAGTGGCATACAGGGAGGAACTGAAATGTCTGGCATCAAGGTGAGAGCTGGAGGACAGCTTCCTCCCAGACAGAACTGCAGATAGTGGACATTTTCCAAGCCATCCCCTACACAGAACACAGTGTGGCAACACCATATCTGAAGCTCCATTAACCTGGCTCTTTGGTAAGCCCTGCCCTGACAATTACCTAAGGGTCTGCCCACCCAAGCAACTTGTCCATCCTAGTAACAGTGGCTTTTCCATAAGAAGGACTGAGCTAGGCATAGGCTTCAGACCTTTCTAAATCCACTCAAACAAGCAACAGCTGAGCCCAACCTCTGTCCCTCTCACTGGGCCCCAAGCCCAGCACTAGCAGCAGCCACCTGCAAATCACTTTATAGTTTACTTCAAGGAACCCCAGACAGAACACAAGTGGAAGCTGACCTTGTTCTGCACCACCTGTGAAACTCCTGAGCCTGTGCACCCAGTGAACAGTTACAAACCATGTAGAAGCACCACCCAACCACCCCTACAAGCCACGGGAAAAGGTGGTTGCTGACCAGGGGTCACAGCCAGTCCTACCAGCTGTCTGAACTGGGTAAATCCCTCCCATTGACCTGTTGACAGCAATCAAGACTCATCTACAAGAGGAGAGAGTACCCAGCCTACACAGAGGGAGCATCTTGAGTACCCAGCTTGGGTGATAGCAAAGGCTGGGCCACTGGAGCCCACAGGACATCTGTTGCATTAAGCCATGTTATCAAGACACAGAGTCAAAGGAGCTTTACCTAATACATAGAAACAAATACAGAGAGGCTATAAAAATGAGGAGACAAAGAAATATGGCCCAAATTAAAGAACAGGGCAAAACTCCAGAAAAAGAACTAAACAAAATGGAGATAAGCTATCTATCAGATGCAGAGTTCAAAACACTGCTTATAAGGATGCTTAAGGAACTCAGTGGGTACTTCAATAGCATAAAAAAGACCCAGCCAGAAATGAAGGATATACTAACTGAAATAAAAAATAATTTACAGGGAATCAACAGCAGAGTGGATGAAGCCAATAATCAAATCAATAATTTTGAACATAAGGAAAAAACATCCAATCAGTACAGCAAGAAGTAAAAAGAATCCAAAAAAATTGAGAACAGACTTAAGAGCCTTTGAGACAACTTCAAACATTCCAACATTCATATTATGGGGGTTCCATACAGAGAAGAGAAAGAGCAAGCAATTAGAAACCTATTTGAAAAAAATAATGAAAGAAAACTTCTCTAATGTGGCAAAGGAAATAGACATGAAAGTCCAGGAAGCACAGAGAGTCCCAAACAAGATGGACACAAAGAGGCTCACTCTAAGACACAGCATAATTAAAATGCCAAAGGTTAAAGATAAATAGAGAATCTTAAAAGCAGCAAGAGAAAAGCAGATAATTGCCTACAGAGGAATTCCCATAAGACTGTCAGCTGATTTCTCAAAAGAAACTTTGCAGGCTAGAAGGGACTTGCAAGAAATATTTAAAGTGATGAAAAGCAAGAACCTGCAACTTAGATTACTTTGTCCAGCAAAGCTATCATTTAGAATCGAAGGACAGATAAAGTGCTAAAGGAGCTCATCATCATCAAACCATTATTATATGAAACATTAAAGGGACTTATTTAAGAAAAAGAAGATAAAAACTATGAACATTAAAATAGCGATAAATATGTAACTCTTAACAATTGAAAAAAAACTAAGCAAGCAAGCAGAATAGAAACAGAGTCATAGATATGGAGAATATTAGGATGGTGGTCAGTGGGAAGATGGGTCTGGGGGAATGGGGGAAAAGGTGAGGAGATTGAGAAGTACAAATTTGTAGTTATAGAATAGGCAGGGGTATGTGCAGTACAGTATAGGAAATTGGGTTGTCAAAGAAGTTATATGCATGACCCATGGACATGAACAAAGGAGGGGGGATTGCCAGAAGGAGTGGAGTATGCTAGGTGGTGGTGGGGGGCACAAAAAGAGAAAAGTTGGGACAACTGTACTATCATATACAAAAAACAAATTAATTTTAAAAAAGAATTATTTACCCAGATCTATTTGTACAGAATTCTCTTGGCCTTCACTCCCCTCTCTGGTGATAACAGTGGTTCTCTCCTCCAGGTCCAGGGAGGGCATCTTCACATGAGAATTTTATCTCCTACTTTCAGGAATAAAAGGGAGGGTCAGAGTATCCTTCTTTAACCTGCTGTCTTTCAAGTGCCCTTAGCTCAAAATAATCCTTATACAAAAGTGGCACATTTGGGAGATAGAATAATCTGCCACTCTTCAAGGTCTCCATGACTAGAATGGGCCTGGATAACGTAAGAGTCACCAATAATTCTTCATTTTCTTGGATTTTGATTCCAAGGACATCTAAGGAGGGAATTTATTAGGGATGCCCCCATGACCTTATTTTGCATCTTTATACATGAGTCGCTAATAAGAATCCTTGTGTGGAGCCACCGTTAATTTTAGAACAAAGAAGAGAATGGTGTCTGGCACATCATGGACTGTAAGCTTCTGTCTGAAACATCACTATGGAAAGAAAGGAGTTGAAGGATGTTCTTAGTCTGGCTTAAAGAGAAAAGAAATCAGCAGTGGTTCTGCTTGTGACAAAAAAGAAATAGTAGAGAAAATAAACTTTAAAACGGGTAGTGGTATTCTGGGAATAAAAGCAGCAAAGAAGACAACAGAGGGGAGCTCAGACAAGAGTAGAATTTTATGTCTATTATCCCACACCAAAGGAGAGCTAAGGCAGGATTTTCACAAAACCCCAAAGCCATTGTTTTCTGTTTGATGTATCTTTATTATTATTCTATGTCTGGCATATAGCAGTTTAGTTTTTGATGCTGTATGCTGTGAGTCCCTGGGAGGTATTTTTCCTTAAGGTAAGGCTAGTGTTGCTGCTATATGATCAGGTCAATCTGCCAGATGTTGCTAGGAGAACGTCAATATAATTCATTTATTCACTTATTAAATATGTACATGCTCAATAATTTTAATTTGTTGACCCAAGGATCAAAAAGAACAGTTTCACAATCCACATACTTTTGAGGTGACACTCACCAAGTGTTGACATTCTTATACACATGCACACATGCACAAACATATACAAGGAGTTGGCAAAAGTAAGTTTACAGGTTGTGAGTATATGGAACAAAGTTTATTCTTGTATTATTATTTATTAATTATTGTATTATTTATTTGTATTATGACTATAAACCTTATTTGCCCATCCCTGTCTATATACATGCACATATATATTTAAAAGTTAAAATAAAATAAAATACCCATGTACCATCATCCAACTTAAGAAAATAGAATATAACTGGTATTTTTGAAGCCCCATGTGTGTGCTTCCCTCTGATCTCCCCCGTTTCTCTACTAGCTCCTCTTGCTAGCCCAGAGGTAACAAAAATTTTGTATTTTAGTTAGTCATTCCCTCACTTTTCTGTATAGTTTTACAATATAACATATTCCAACACAATATGTGATTTAATTTTTTCTGATTTTTCACTTTGTATAAGTGAATCACACAGTATGCTTTTATGACTTTTTCCCCCACTCAACATTTTGAGATTTAACCACAATGATGTGTATAGCAGTAGTTCACTTTGTTCAGTGCTGTTTAGTATTTTATATGTGAGTATACCACAATTTGCTTATCCATTTTACTGTTTGTGGACATTTTGTGCTTTTATAAACAGTGCTGCTTGTAATTCTTGCGTGTGGCTGCTTCTATTCATGTGCAAGATTTTCTCTAGGGGATAAACTGTAAAAGTTATTAAGGTTGATCACTTATATTCTGCTTTTGTTTTCCATCAAGTCTTATGTTTGGAATGCACTTCACTGCCCACTTCTTTTAGGTATGGCCATGCTAAACTAATGAAATGCAAGCTCAAGTGATGTCTGACATTTCTAGGCAGAGGCTTTGAGAAGCACTATAATGTTCTTTCCCTCTTTTACAGTGCCTGGAAGTATTCCACATGGCAGCTGCTTCATCAGCATGGGTCCCTGAGTAAAGGTGACAATTGACATAAGGTCGGGTCTCCAGTCAGCCCACAATGACCATGTATCATGAATGAGACAGGAAACTTTGTTGTTTGTTACTGAAAGATTATCTAGCTCATCCTGACTGATACAGAAATTGGTATAAGGAGTGGATTTGTTTGGTATGCATCTATTCAACTTCAATAAATTATGCCAAGCTGTTTTCCAAAAAAGTTGAGCCAATTTTTGCATTTCCTACTAAAAGTGAATGAGAGTTGCTGTTTTTTCACAGCTTTGCCAAAACATGGTATTTTCAAACTATAATTTACTCTGATAGAATCTTGGGAAATGGTGTCTCGTTTTGATTTTTAATTTCCTGATAACTAGCATTATGTTTTTGTATGTGTATTAAGAACTCATATTTATTTTTCTGTGAAATGACTGTTTATAATTTATGCCTATATTTTGGTTTATTTTCTGTTTTTCTGTCATGTTTGTCTTTTTCTAATTGGTTCATATAAGTTTTTAAAATCTTCCCTCTGTGCTTCCCTATCCTCTCTTCCTGTCTTATTTTTCTCCACAGTATTTCGCCATCTTATATATTATTTATTTATCTGTTGATTTGCCTATTGTCTTTCTCAAGCTAGTGTGCAAGGTCCATGAGGTAGGGACCTCCTGAATCTTTTTCACTGGTGAATCCCCAGGGCCTAGAGAAGGGTCCAGCACATAGCACACACCAGCTAACCACTTGAGTGAATAAAAAAACAGTCACAAGCATTGACAACAGTATCTGAATGTTAAGTTTCTTGACCATGGCCAGTTTTCCCAAGTAGGCAGATTTTGTCCTGATACCTATAGACCCTTCCTTCCCTGAGCTTGATAGATTACTGGCCTGATGAGGATCAGACCTCAAGTTCCAGTCTAAGTCAAAAGTTTAAGAAGGGTGTCTTATCTAAAACAGAGTACAAATTCATCCTTCCTCTATCCTCCCCCTTTTTTTAATCATTAACTGGTTAGATTATGCCCACTCACATTGTTGAGAGCAATTTCCTTTACTCAGTCTACTGATTCAAATGCTAATATCTTCCAGAGACACCCTTATAGACAAATCCAGAGATCATTTTTACCAGCTACCTGAGCATCTCATAGCCCAGTAAAGTTGACACATGAGATTAACCATCACAAGTCCAACTGTTTTCAATTTGGCACACATACACAATTTCTTAAACCATACTTAATTTTCAAATAAAGATAAGGTAATTCTACTTTGCATGATACAACTATCTTGTATACTACCAAAAGTGCATTAATCCCTTCCCCAGGAAAGCAGGTAAAATCTGCTTTTTTAGAGTTATATCTAATCTTCTCCTGATATCCCATAACTTAAAAACTATGATGTAAAATTAAAAATATTTGAATACTGATATAGAATGTGTCAACACATTCTACATTACATGAGAAGTAAATAAAAGGGAAAAAAGATGTTTGCTTAATATATGTATATATGCCCACAAATATACTTAGAACAAAATAAGGAGGAAACACTCATAGCAATCACAGTTTTTGTTTTTGTAGCTGCTCATGTGATTGTAGCTGGCATTTACATCTACCTTCTACTACCCAGTCTGTATTCCCTTTGCCTTCAGCAAGCACCTCAGCTGACCATGGTTCTTTACCTAGCACATATGTGCCTATGGTCAAACATTTAGTCTCTACTAGGGACCAGTAGCAGGCCAGGAGCTGTTTCTTAAGAGTAAGGTAGTTATGTGAGGATGATGGCTGAGACTTGTTCTAAGATCCTAAAGTCCTGTGCTGCAATTCACCTACAGGGTCTTGGCAAAGGCTCCAAACAGTATTCCTTTCTGCCGTTGACACGTCAAGCATGATTAGATCTACTGGATCATATGGCCCAAGGGGCAGGACAGCTTTCACAGGAGCAGGGCTTCTTGCAGAGTCTTTTCTTCTTCTAAGCCCCACTCAAAACTAGCAGCTCAGTAAATGGGCCAGAATAATACACCTAAATGAGGAGTATGTTACCTCCAAAATCCAAAGAGGCCCACTAGGCATTATTCCTTATTCTTGTCATAGGAGCAGCCAGATGCAGCAGCTTCTCCTTCCCCATGGAAAGGTTATCTCAACATGCCCCACATCACTGGACCCCTAGAAATTTCACAAAAGTAGAAGCCTTTGAATTTTAATTAGTTTTATTTTCTATCCTCTGGTATGTAAGTATCTTACCACTAAATCTAGAGTAGTTGCTACTTCTTCCTCACTAGTTCCAATCAGCATAATGTCTTCAGTGTAAAAGGCCATCATGATATCTTGTGAAAGGCAGCCAAGATCTCTGCAAACTAAATTATAACAGGGCTAAAAAGTTGAGATACTCTGAGGTAGGACAGTGGAAGTCTATTATTGGCCTTGCCAACTGAAAGTGAACTGATTCTCATGAACCTTTTGGACAGGAATGAAAAAAAAGACACTTGCCAGACCAATAGTTGCATACCAATACTAGGAGATATGTTCATTTGCTCAAGCAATGAAACCACATCTGGTACAGCAGCCACCAGTGAAGTCACCACCTGGTCATAGCTGGTGTTTACAACTACCTTCTTCTACTAATTTTGGTCTGTAATACTCACTGTCCCAACAAAAAATCAAATGGAAACTTATCTGTATCATATCATATAATATAGTGTAATAAATAATATAAATACATGTGTAATATATAATATAATGCAATGAATAACATATTGAGATAGAATCATAGAAACAGAAAAGATCTTAGAAAACAACTAATTTACAGAATAAACTGAAACCCTAAGAAGAAAAAAGACATGTCTAAAGTCACACAGCTGGTTGATAGCAAAGCTCAGAGTAGAAATCAAGTATTGTGGGTTCTTACACAAATTTCTGCCCTCTGCAATAGACTTCCTCTTGCAGTGGTAATAATAGATTCTTCAGTTATTAAAAACTGGTACTAAAGAAAGTTTAAGACTCCATAGCTTTGAGTAGGAGGGACTGAAAAGTGAGTGACCACCTATTAGGATTGTATTAGGGTTGCTAGTACAACCATGACCCCTTTTCTCTGAGAAGCCTACCCATCCACATCAAGGCTCTGCTTCATCAGCCATCACACTAAATAGGTGAATTGCACATGGATGGATATTTGATCCAAACTTGGGGAAGTATTGAGTTGCAGGGTATGGGTAGGATCCTTAGAGAAAACAGCTGGCACACTCTAATGGAGTGATTGAGGATAGTTTAATGAACAGGCTGTTAACACATGAGTGGACAGAGCACACACCCCAAGCTCACAAATGGTACAGAGGTGAGCACTTTGCAATGAAGAGACAAGGAAAGAGAGCAATTACCAGACCTCAAAGAGAAAGCTGTGAATGTAAGTGAGGGCTTCCTGACAAGAGCTGTGGCTTTCAGTAGAGGAACACAGAAAATGTCAATTCATGGTCTGCCAACATGGAATCTCTCTCTCTCTCTCTCTCTCTCTCTCTCTCTCTCTCTCTCTCTCTCTCTCTCTCTCTCTCTCTCATATTTTGGGGGTGTTTCTTACTAGCTGAACTCAAGCAGACCAAGGAAACAGGCAGCCAAACAGGCAGCCAATGTATCCAGGATGCAAAGGACAGCCTCTCAGGGCACAGAGCAAGGTGGAAAAGAGTAGATAACTGGCCTGAAAGTGCAAACAGAGTTAACTCTCTTCACGTCTTGGTTTTAAGGAGCTAAGACAGAGCTGGGGATATACTGGAGGTCTAAAAGACTCAGTTGTATTCTCTACAATATTAACTGACCTATATCAAGACCAAATCCATAACATGAATCTCTTAAACAGTGGCCATTAAAGTGCTTATAAACATATATTTTAATAACAACTTTAGATAGTTTTGAAATACAAAACATAGAGGATTACTATAATCTGAACATAGACTTCTGTGTCCAGAAATATAAATTGACTCTTTCTATCAGCTAATTTATTTACTTATGAAGACTTTTGAGTAAATATTATTTTTGTAAGGATTTATATTTTCCTAATGAACACTGTCAATATTAGCATGTAGAGTTTAAACCTAAGAATAAATATATTATGACTGGAAACCAATCCTCACATCTGCCCAACTTTTTGAAATTAAGTGTGTGTGTAATATACACACATGATGGTGTAAGGTAACTTTCTCTTTTTTTCTACTAAAGATTGGTGGCTTTCTTAAAACTTCAAGGTCTTAAAGGCTGAAAACATATGTCTACATTTAAAATATTGGACAGTGTTCTACTGTTCATAGAACTTGCCTCATCTAATTTTTTTTCTAAGTAATATAAAAAATGGCTTTGAAAGGCAGGCTCATTGCAGTATGTGTGCTGTCTGTGATTTGAGAACAATTTTGTTTATCTGTAATAATATATAATAAATTTTTCTATAAAATCTCAGTAGAAACTTTATATTTAAAAACATTAAAACACTTCAAATTAAAGTAACAGAACAAAGCAAACACAAAACAGAAGAATAGTCTCTTAGAAGTTTTTTAGTCTCTCTTTTCTAGACTCTATGAGGAGGAAAAGAGGGCAAGGAACACTAGTTTATTTTATTTTATTTTATTGTTATGGGCAACCATGTAGATGGTGGAATATGTAGTTGAAGTAGATTAGGATGTGGGGTGGGACCAAGTAGTTTATTTCTGTATAGGTGGCATCGAAGGTTCTGTAAAACTCCCAACTGTACATAAAGCATAAAGCACAGGGATTCAGCTATTCATCTGCAGCTCTCAAGTGAAGTCAGGCTAGAGTTAAAAATTTGGGCATCAAAGACTTATAAATGGTACTTAAAAATCTACAAGTGAAACAGTACAAAGATGAGTTTCAAGAGAGAGGAAGGATTCAGAGAAATCTAGAGAAAGCAACGGCCAAGTTCTGAGAAATACCAACGCTTAAGATTAGTTAGACAAGGAATAGTGGGTATAAGTAACCAAAGGCTTAGTTGGAAACCCAGAAAAATAATTTCTCAAAAGCCAAAGAACAAAGCATGTTTTCAGAAGGAAAGTTGTTCACTAGCACTGAAGGCTGCTTAATGCTTAATGGTCAGCATTCATAGTCTTAAACGCATTGGGATAATGATGACCCCAGAAGAACTATGGGGGAAAGGAGCAAAAACCAGAATGGAGTGAAGAATGAATATGGGAAAGAAAATTACCAGAGTTGGTAAAGACAACTTTTTTGAAAGTTTTGAGTTTAGTGAAAATTTTTGTTGTGACTGTTTTAATCAATATAAATAGCAGCTTGGTATCATAAAGATGTCAATTCTCATATATTAATATCTATTTTTTATTTTTTTATTTGTAAACTTTTTGAATGAGGTCTAAGTTACATACAGTAAAATTCATAAATCATATGTACTGAGCTAGATACATTTTTAGGTATCTATGAGCCATGTAACCATCACCCACATCAAGATACAGAACATTTATACCACTCAGAAGCTACCCTTATGCCCCTTCCCAGTCATTGGCCTTCTGCAGAGTTAACCGCTATTTTGATTTCTATCACCATAGATGAGTTCCATCTGTTCTTGAAGTTCATATAAATGGAATCATGCATATATACTTTTTTGTGTCCATCTTCTTTCACTCATCATGTTTTTTTATTCATACTTGCTGTATGTTATTAATACATATTAATAGTCTCTTTTTTCCAGTTTTTCCTTTCTTTTGCTGTGTAGCATTCCATTGTATAAGTGTACTTTGATGTGATCCATTCCTTTCTTGATGGACACTTGGGTCATTTCTAGTATTTAACTATTAAAAATAAAGCTGCTATGAGTATTTTTGTACATAGCTTTCGGTGAAAAAAAGTCATTAATTTCTTTTGAATATGTACCTAAGAGTAGATTTGCTGATGCTTCCAAAATATTTTTCAGCAATATATGGAAATTGCAGTTGCTCCACATCCTCACCAACACTATATATTGTCAAATTTTAAAAACTACTTCTCCTGATGGGTATGAGTTAATATATCATTGTGGTTTAAAGTTGTATTTCTCTGATGACTAATCATTTCAACCATTTCATATGCTTATTGGTTGTGTCTTTTGTGAAGTTCAAGCCTCTTACTGTTTTTTTATTTGTACTTGGTCTTTTTACTAGTTTTAACAAGTCTTCAAATATTCTGTATACAAGACCTTTGTTTTGCAAATAATTTCTGGTCTGTTGATTTCCTATTCACATATTCACTAGTTTATCTGAGGTCACAAAGATGGTATTCAATTTTTAAAGTTCTTAGTTTTAATAAAGTCCAATAGTATGTTTCTTTGTTTTTTTCACTTTTATGATTAGTACCTCTTGTGTTAACTTTGAGAATCATGGTCAACATCAAGGCCATAAAAATAGTTTGCTATCTTATTCAAAAGCTTAATTTATTTTTAGCTTCCGCTAGGAAACTAAACCTCTATGATCCACTTCAAACTAACTTTTATACAGAGACTGATATAGAAGTCAAAAGTTTTTCTTTTCCTCATGTCTCTAATTGCTTAGCACTAGTCATTGAAAAGACTATCTTTTCTCCTCACTGAATAGAAGTAGTATCTTTCAGTAAACCAAATGACCATAAATGCATGGGCCTGTTTCTGGCATCTCTGTTCCGTTGTTCCATTGTCTATATTTGCACCAATACCAAGATATTTTAACTACTATAATATTACAGCTTTATAATTAGTCAGAATCTAGTGGAAGAAGACTTATATTTGTTCTCTTTCAAGACTATCTTGGCTCTCTATGTCCTTTGCATTCTCATATACAGTTTAGAAATATGCCTGCCAGTTTCCACCAAAAATAAACAAAACAAAACAAAAAAATAGGCTACCATGATTTTGATGAGGATACATTGAATTCACTGATGAAATTGAGAAGAACTGAAAACTTACTCATATTGAATCTTCCAATCCATTAATGTGCTTCTCTCCATTCATACTCCACTTAGTTAGGTTTTCTTTAATTTTTCCATTGTTATTCTTAATCATGTAGAGGTTTCACATGTATTTCATTAAATTTATTCCTATGTATTTGATGTTTTGTGCTTTTATAAACAAAAACAAATTTCAACTGTTAGCAGCTACTATATAAAACAGAATTGACTTTTATATATTGATCTTATATTCAGCATTATTGCTAACTTCACTTACTATTTATAATAGTTTATAGATTCTTTTGAATTATCCATGATATAATCATATTATCTAATAATCAAAAGTTTTATTTCTTCCTTTTAGTTCACATGCCTCCTGTTTCTTCTCTTGCAATATTGCCCTGGCTAGTTTGTCCAGTACGGGGTAAATAGACATGTTAATAGTGAACATCCTTGTCTGGACAGTCTTAGGGGAAAATCTTTAGTATTTTACTGAGTAAGTGCAGTGGTGGCTGTCTCTTTGAGACCCTCTCAGTGAAGGCCAGAACCCTCAATGAAGGAGAAAACGAAGAAAATTCATTTCACCAACACAAAGAGATGACAAAAGTGTCTTCATCCTGGCCAGCATTCTGTGTGAAATGTAAGCAATAGCAACCATGTGCCTGTACTTGTATAAGGTGTGGCTTGAGTTTACCTACATGGTATAGAAAGCCCCTCAAGTAGAAATAATCTTAAAAATTGATCACTTGGACATTACAAAGCTTATTTGGAGGGACACATGCCTGGCCCATGGGCACAAGATTTCTATAGATAAAGGCACACTAAGGATGTACTAGCAATTTGAAACAGCAAGCATAGGAGGGAAATATTCAACATGAGCAAGAGATTTTAGACATGAAGAAACAGAATATTTAAATCTTCAAGAACTACAGATAATACAATATGATAAATGCTAAGAATAAGCATGCTAAAAATGTTGTAAAGTTGATTAAATTCACTCAATATGTGTAACAGGGATAGAAAAGGGGAGAGAAACATTAAATTTTTTATTTTAACACAGCAGTGAGTCAATAAATGTTTTTTCATTCATGAAATTGAGTTAGATAATTAATTTTCACTTGAGTTTCACAGCTCCCTGGTATTCTATGTGACCTCCCTACATAATCACGGGCCCGTCCTCTTGAGGACTGCCATCAGCCAGGAGGGAGCTGAAATTCTATCACTGGAATACCACATTCTCTCACTGGTTCATTTTTAAAAGAACCAATGCATGCATCCTAAAAACTTTATGATATTCTATTTAAATAGATTTTCAGAGATTATATTCAAATCCATACAGAGCATTAAAAAGCATTCACTAACATGGACGTATTTCAATAACATAATGTTGCATATAAAAAGCAGATGGTATAGCAACTTGTATAATATAAATCTGCCTATATAAACTTACCTTTCTGTGAATCCAGAAAGCCATATGGTGGCATTCAGAGAAAAAACTGGTGGAATGTTCACCAAAATGTTCATAGTGGTGGTAGGATTTCCAGAGATATTTTGCTTTTATTTTTATACCTTTTCAATTTATTCAAACTTTTATAAACAGAAAAATTAAATTAAAAAATTAAATGACAGCCTAAGTTAAAATTTGTTCTTAACTATTATATTAGGAATTGAGGCTACCTTTTTGTTTAAAAAGAGTGATGGGTGTAAGCAGTCAGAATTGCTGCTGTAGCATTTTATGTTTAATGAGAAGGTGTAAACCATTGATAGAAAATGAAAATAACAGCTCTATAGCTTCAAGGACCTAAAACCTCCACAGCTTAAACCTCTATTTCTGTTTGGCTCCTGGAAAGAGAAGGTGTGGACACTACCAATGTGAAGAGTTGATAAGGTATAGAGAAGAAAACGGGACAACAGGGGGCCATTGTAACCCTGAGGTGTGGTGGGGTCTCACCTCCAAGCTCACTCCAAAACACAGTTCTCTGCAACCAAGCTCCTTAGCAATTCTAGGAAGTAGCCTTCAGTCTTTGTTTGAATAGAAGAAATTTGCCATCCCACAAATAGTCATTTGATTTTCAAGTGCCACGAATTGTTTAGATGATCATCTTTTATGTAATCTGATTTTTTTCTCCCTGTGCTTATGACCTTCTGTCCCCAGAGCTGGAAGAAAGCCACATCCCTCTTTCACAGGAAAGTACTTCAGACATTTGGAAACATATCTCAGATTCAGTCCTCTACCTCCTTCCTGAACAAAATCTCATTCTCCAGATTAAACATTTACAACCCTGGTCATAAATTTCCTACACATAACCCAGTATATTATTTGTCTAAACCGTGAAAAATAAAATAATGCTATCATCCCTCTTTTTACTGGGCCTTTTCATACTAATTCAGACTAAAATCACATTAGCTGACAAGTGGGTCAGGTCGTCTTACATTACTAATTATTTATACTGCTCTTGTCATTTAAAACAATCTTATTGATAAATGATATTACTCAGTCTTATCTCTTCTACAGTTATGGGAATGGTGTTTTTAACTCCAATGATAGCCTTTAATTTATATTTATTAAATAGTTTATATTAGAACCAACCATTATTTTTGAATATTGTGCCAAGTCTGTCATCTGATGTTTTCAAATTTCTTTCTTCAAATTTGTTATATATGCGCTCTCTATCTTCGTCCAAATTACTGATGTACTGTTGAAAGGAACAAAGCAATCAATGGATTTCTGGCCATTGACCAATTATTTCATTCGTTTTTATACTTCAACTCATTAGGGACCGATATGCTTAGGTTTATTGCTGATATTTTCCATGGGCATTTATCTACTTACCATCTTGCCTGGTGCTCTAGGAGCCTGATCTGCATGGACAGTCTCTCTGGCCTCTGTTCTGTGGGTATGTTGGCCAATAAGTGACACCAGCTGAAATTCAGAGGTAAAGAACCAGGTGAAATAATCAATCTTTAACAGATTGCTATAGTTTGTCTTTGTTACTTTATTAAATATCACAGCTCCTATCAGAGCTCCATGTAGGAGCTCTGTCTGCCATCTGGTAGCCCCTCCTTCCCTTCACCTTTCAAGCATCTGGTGATAACAGTTCTCTGTTGTTTCTAAACTTTAGGTTCTGTACCATTCCATGCTGGTCTCCTTGAAATATACCCTATCTTACAAATAGTTCTTTTAATAAATGCTCTTCAGTTAACTTGTTTGAATACTTCATTTTTACTGAGATTCTGACTGATCAGGCCTGTTTTCTGTGGAAAATGAGTTCTTCTGGTATCATGAGGAAAAGAATTACCTGAGACCCGCATGGAAGGATGGGGTTCCATGGTAAACTTTATTGATGATGTAAAATTAAAAGAGTTTGCTTCCTGACCTCCCAACATCCCATCTCTGTTCATCTCACCATGGGAAATGTTCAATCTTGTCCTTTGCAAGACCAACACAAAAGCCAGTGTCTAGCATTTCTGCTCCATATTAAAGTCCAGTCCAGCACCCAGCTAGCTTAGCATGCGTTCCCAGCTGCAATCCATTGCTGTGGTGGAGCTTGTGTATGGAGTTTGTGCAGCCACAAGCCACACAGATTCTAAGGCCAGATGGCTATGGATAGAGAACATGCAAGTACACGGGGTGAATGCAGATTCCCAGCTGGGGGGGAGGTAGAGAGAGAGAGAGAATGAGAGAAGAGAGAGAGAGAATGAGGGGAGAGAGAGAGAGAGAGAGAGAGAGAGAGAGAGAGAGAGAGAGCTGTTTTGTTCCCCTGGGATTATATTAGCTTGGGCTTGGAATGGACCAGGTACTTAACCAAAATGACCCATCAATTTCCCAGGCTTTTGCAGGCTTTGGACGAGTCCACACCCTTAAGTTAGACTGAGAGTCGTCTCTGGTTCAGCACCTCCCTTCTACCCTCAACAACTGGTACCAGAGTAGGGAAGGGAGGAGTGTTAATGCCCTTGATGGATCAATGATGTAATCACATGGGGTGTGAAACTGTAGCTTCCTGACTAAGCAAGCAGTACCATGCTCCCCAATTTATTAAACTCAATGTCTAACTCCCTTTGCTACTTTTTAAAATATTAATAACTAGTTAAATATCAATGGTAACACTACAAACTGTAACATTATTCAGACCACAGTTTTTGATATTTTAAATGTTTTAATAAAAATACCATGAAATATATTTTGGGGGGAAAATCAAGATAGATGAGATTCAAAGCATTATCTGTATTGACCATTTCACTGATATGTAAAAGAAAATAGGGTGATCCTGCATCACATTTTTGTCACTAATGCAACTTCCAACAGTCATCTCTTCTTGGTCTGTAAGGGTGAGATACTATATTCCTGAAATCTATTACTATATGATCTGAAATACTTAGTTTCTTGCTCTTTTTGAAAATTGAGTGTTTTGCCTAAAAGTTGAAAAGCCTTGAGAATAAATATGTTGAAGGAATATTGCTAGATTTACAGACTATAGTATCTATTTGTGTACCATAGAAAACTGGGAAAATACAAAGAAATGTAAAATTTAAAAAATTACCCACATTTTTGCAACTCAGAGACAATAATACATATTTCTTATATTTTTATTTGCCTTTTGTATAACTATCTTTCTATATGTTGTTTTATACCTTACTTTTTTGAAAATTTATATTACATGCTCTTGATAACTTGAAAAAACCTTTGATAACTTTTGACTCAGGAAAGCCTAGTTGTTGGAATCTCAATGCTACAACTCAAGCACAGCATCTACTTGATGACAGAATATCTAAATCATGGTCTTCAGAAGGAAATAGAACTCCTTGGAGAAGTACTTCTCAAACTTTAAGGTGTACATGACACATATGGGATCCTTATAAAGTGAAGTTTCTGATTCAGTAGATTTGGGATGGGACATGAGAGTTTGCATTTCTAACATTCTCTTGTGTGATGTCAATGGTGCTGATCTGCACATCACACTTTGAGTAATAAAAACTGTTATTTGGATAGTAACAAAATTCACATGACTTAAGAGCTTCAGTTCTCAATCTTGTCTAACATCTGAATCACCTTACAAATACTTGTAAATAATACCTAAAGAGCCCTGTGTTGTTGTTGTTTTTTAATTCTCTTATTTTGAAACACAATTTTTAAATTGTATTTATTGGGGTGACACTGGTTAACAAAATATAGATTTTAGGTGCAGAATTCTACAACACATCATCTGTACACTGTGTTCACCACTCTGAATTAAGTCTCTGTCCACACCATTTATCCCCTATCCTTGTTCATTAAAAGCTTACAAGGTAATTCTGTTGTACAATTGGAGTTCATGACTACTTATGTAGGCCTACATGATAGGATGATGGCAAATACAGCATTATAAATAAGTGATTCACATAGCCTTTTTCTTAAATTTCAATAAGAAATAAAAAACAACAGCAATAGCCAAAACAAAAACAAAACAACATCTGGCCATTGTGTAGCAAGGCTAGTGCCATGGCTGACAACCACAAATCAAGATTCTGATTTGGAGCCCACAGGGATATGAATGAAAATGAGCTACCTGAACCCAAAATTGCTTTGAGAATCTCATCAGCTTGATTTACCCTGTATGATTTCCACTGCTTTGTTTTAAGTTCTTCAATAATTAACATAGGCAAATTTTAGAGGTGACATACATCCCAAGTAGGATTGCCTGAACATTGAGTCACAACATACACCAGAGGCCATCAGTCAGAAAAATCTGGGCACACAATCTTTGGAGGTATAGGAATTGAGACAGTAATCACCAGTTTCTCTCAACATTAACTCCATTACTTCAAACCAGGACAGGTCAGTTTGCATCCAATGTAAGCAATCAAAAGCTGAAAAGTGTTGGTGGTTACAGAGTCCTCACTTCAAAACACCATTAATGACTTCAGTTATGTCTTTTCTTCCACCACATACACAGGACAGTAAATTGACTGGAGACAGCTGCTGCCTGCATATCACAGAGCAACAGAAAATGCATTGAAGCTTGTGAAATTACACATTTTTTTTGTTATGACATAAAGGTGGCACAAGGTCCATGAGGAGGTAGTTTGGTGACTTTGCTGTAGATCTCTGGGTCTACTTGCACTGCTCATGCACATGACTGCCTCACACTATGGTGAAGGCATGTGAGAAGCCCATGGGGGAACTCTCTGCTAAGCTTCATCTCTGTGTGTTATGCATTCCTCTGTTTGAGGAGCAGGAATGGACTGATCTGGCTCCTTGTAAGTAGACAAAATTCAAACATCATAATACAAAAAAGTGAGAATGACTAAGAATATAGAGCCTGGATATAGACCCAGTTCTGCTAACAGACTTGGGATTGTCGATATTTCTCAATGACCCTCATCAGGTTCCTCATCTGTAAAATAAATAAACTAATTGTCCACAGCCCTTTCTGGACCTAGCAAGATATGAGTTCTAATAATAATGGTAATAATAATAGCTAACATATATTGGGTATTGACTATGTGCCAGAAACTGTTCTGAATATTTTATGTGTGTTGACTCATTTAACTATTTTTTTAGTAGATACTATTTTATCATAATTTTGTAAATGAACTAACAGATTCAAGACAGGTTTTAAACCATAACCCAACCTCAGAACTTGAGCTCTTCCACACTGCATTCAATTTCCTCAGGCTCATATTTACAGTTACCGTTTTCTGAACATTTTATGGAAATGTGAGAAATGTTCCATTTACAATCATAGAAGATTTGCCAATCATAACTGTTCAATAACATCAGCCAAATTGAGCAAGAAAAGAGGCAGAATTCATTAAGGTCATCAGTAAATTTTCTCAATAAATTGCTCTTGCTTTTATAACTCCCTACCTGTTCAGCTTTTCCACTCAGGCACTCCCATTCCAGCTGCTGTCTGACTTCACCAAGATTTTTGTTTGACCTCCCTTTTCATTGTTTTCCTTTTCAATCAGCAGCCTTCTCTCTTCACTCTCTTTCCATTACAGATTTTATGTTCTGTCACATGAACTATTGTCTTAAACAACTTCCTTGCTCCATTGTCTTTCCATTGACTTGCCTAGAAAATACCCCAATCCTCAGCAAACCCACATGCCCAGTTCTTGGAATGGATAGCAGGGTACTGAAAATCACAATCTTCCAGGGGGCTGTACTTGAAAATCATAAGGTCCTATTTGATTGGAGTCCTTTGTGCCACAGGTAAAACTTCTACCTTTTCCTCACCAAGCTCCTCCATCCAGTGCAAGGTCTATCTCAGACCTTCTTCACTTCTCAAAACTCCAATACTGCCACTTTGCCTTTGTTTGCCTCAAATTGTGTCTTCTCATTCTTAGAGAAAATAGAATCCTTTGATTCTTGGACTAAACCTGCAAGTCTGTCTGCATCCACACCCACTCTTTTCTCCTTTCCTCTCATTCAGAAGATTAATCGCTTCTCCTATCTAATATTAATCCTCTGCTTTGCTCTGGATTTTGTCCTCCCACTTTCTCAAGGACTTGGATCTTTCAGATAATTTCTCTCCCTTTATCTTCAATCTCTCACTCTTTAGTGGTTCCTTCCCATCACAATTGAATATGCTCAGTGCTTCCATCTCAGAAAGAAAAAAAAAAATCATTCCTACACCCCTCATGAACTTCCCTAGACATCTCTCTCGCCTGTTGATATCAACCAACTTCTTGAAAGAATTAATCTCCCTTGGTGTCTCCATATTTCTTTTTCTACCCATTTATCTCATTGCAAAATGGCTTCCATTCTCTTTTTCTTTTACTTGATTTCTCAGAGTCATGGTCACATTAGAGACCACTTCATCCCCCCTGAAATGTCTCCCCCAACAACACACAGGTTTCTATGTCGCCATCATTTCATGATTTCCACTTATGTCCTTGGTCATTCTTTTCTTTGTCTCTTCAGCCTTTTCTTTCTGTCTTTACCTTGTAAATGTTAAAAATTATAACACTGTTCCTCAGAATTGTGGTCTTCTTATATTCTTCCTGGGACATTCCATATACACACATGGCTTCAATTGTCATGCTTATGCAAATAATTCAAAACTATATATTGGTAGCTTAGACTTTTCTCCTGAGCTTCCAACTCACACATCCACTACTTGGGGATCTTCACTTGGAGGTACCACACATGCTGCCAATTGTTCAAACTGAACTGGATTAATTATTCACCACCTGAAACATACTGTTCTTTCATGTTCTTCAATGGTAATGCCAGTGTCTTAGCAAGGTACCTGGTAGTCATCATCATCTTTCCCTTTTCTTAATCACTTACTAATCAATCATTATATCCTACTGAATCTACACCCAGATTCACTTTCTCCATTGTCACTGCCATTTTTCTTTTCCAGGCCACCATTTTTCCTAACTTGGACAACTTAAATAGCCTCCTAATCTGTCACCATGTTTCTAGGTCTCCTGACCTTATGGGCCATCTCCAGGTTTACCCTAGCAACATGGCTGTAGGGGAAAAGGAAGAAGCTCAGTAACCTCACTCCTGCCCACCAATACTTTGATTGGCAAATTATTGAGCATGTGATTTAGACCTATCTATTCATGATTCTGGTCTTGAGTAGTGTGACCAGAAGACTTCCTGGAAAGCCTGGGTCATTTGGGAAGCTCATAAAATCACTCAAGGCTGAGTGTAAAGCTATCTTCAGCAATCACCTCACTAATCCCTAATTTTCAACTGGGAAAATTAGAGGTGAAGTAGCCTGCTCAAGGCTACAATGTCTGTGAGAAGCCCCTTCCATATTTCATTCTGTCTCCCTGAGGCCATTACAGATCTTTAGAGCAGTCACTTTACATGGGGCGAGTAGACTGCTATTCAGCTCATATGGGATAATTGTCTTCCTCTCTCTCTTTCATTTAATCAAGCATAGATCTTCCTGGAAGAAAGGAAGCAAAAGAGACGGTTCCTTCCCTTCCTACACAGGCCTATATTTAACCTAATGTGTTTATCTGAGTGGCTAGATTCCATGGAGATTGGTGCCATAGAAATAGAGGCCAAACAATTCAGGCAATGGCAGAAGCATGCAAAGAAAGCTAGAGAGAGAGAAGAGTAGAGACAGAAAGGAAGAGCAAGAAATAGAAAGCAAAGATAAAAGAACAAGAGAGTGAGTGTGTGAGAACCTTGAGGGTGAAGTACAGAACAGGCAGACCATGAGGCAGGCTGGCAGGCTGGGTCTTTGGCAACCACCAGCTTCCTGAGCGGCACACCACAGTCCTGGTCATTCCTCTGGGAAGAATGGCAGTCTGCCTCGCAGCATCTTCATAGCCCTCAAACAGTTCATCAGCAACATGAGCAATCTCACAAGAGAGGTGGACCCACAATATATTCCAACTGGCACAAAATGTAGCATTAAGTACAACAATGTCAAAGTAAGAATTAAGATTTTATTTTCAAACATGAAGTATAAGCACCTACACCAAAGAAACGAAGAAGAACAGTTAATAGTTCGGATTATTTTATTCTTAAGTGGCCCAAGTTCCAAAATATAAATTTAAGATTTGTGTTTAGCACATAAGTACACATAAAAGCAAAACCAATTTTCTTTTCAATTAACTCTCATTCACAGAAGCAGGTATCTATAACTATACAATTTAGTCTACTGAAAGTCAGAAAGCAAAAATCCCAAGATTCTTGTTTGGCCTTTTCTTACTAAGTTTGGCAGAAATTAAGGATTTGACCCTCCACATAGTCATATTTTATAAAATCTGTCTGAAATCAAATATGCCAATTTTTTTGCCAACTTCATCATTCAAACATGAATCATTATAAGAGTTGGAGGACTATGAGGATAGAGAAAAAACACTTTAAATAGCAAAAGAAGTCCAGTTCTGAAATCAAGTAAACCTGTCCTAAATAAATAAGCCATCTGAATCAGCATAGTGGATGAATAGCCAATAGAAACTTTACATATGGGAAGGCTCATTGCAAAGTACCTAGTTGTAATTCAGATTAAAATCTTATGAATTTTTAATAATACCTACAAGTTTTCTGGTGTCTACTATATGCAAGCACTTTATTAAATATTATAGATCACTGCTTGATCCTCTCAGCAAACCCTATTTTACTGACAAGGACTCAAGACTCAGTGACACAGCACCGGGAAATAGTGCAGCTGGAATTTGAGTGCCAGCAGGCCATCTCTGTAACTCAACCAATACAACTTACCCCTTATCCCCTGAAATATTCTATAATTTATTTTCCCATAAAAGGAGTGCTGATGAGTTACACTGCTAGATAACCACAAAATAAACAAATTCCATTGTCCCATAGAAAATAAATATTTTTGAAAGCTTAAAATTTAACTGTGCGATGGGAGAAGGAAAGACTGGAAAGGTGGGAAATAACTATATAAAAGACAAGGAAGGCATTCTGTTGGACCTTAGTCTTTTTAACTCAATCACAGAAATTTTTAAGCACAGCTTTTTGATAAGAAAGGCTTCCACATCTCTTCTCTCAAAATTAGCATGGTGCCGGGAGCAGAGAGAGGCCATGAGGCAGCAGCAGGAGAGACTGCATTCCCCTGTGAAAGGTAAACAAGCTGGTAAGGCAGTGTCACATTGCCCTAGTAACCAATCTAGTAGGAGTGTGAGGACAGGTTCCCCGCCCCAGGACAGAGATACAGCTGGGGGAAGTCCTTGCATGGAGTCTGCATAAGGCTAGTGAAATGTTTGGATAGGGAAAAGCCCTCCTGCCCCCTCCTGGTTCCTGACTTAAGGGGAGACCATAGGACACAGAGGCATGTGTACCTGAAGATTAGTGTGGTTGCAGGTGGAGGTACAGACCTGCCAGTCTAGCCTGGGAAAAGGACAGGATTGACTGGGGAGCCAGACCCTTCTGGAGTGCATGGAAACTTGCTCTAGGAGATTTAAATGGAGGGAGGGCAGAGATTTATGCTTCTCTTCCTCTGTTTTGCATGGCACAGACTTACGGGTTGAAGTGTTTGTGGACCAACATGTCCTGGAAGTCACCTGGTCAGGTGGAAGGCCAGGGGCATGGGAACTGGTTCCCAAAGGATGGTATTTTTAAAAGGGAGAAGGAACTCTGAGCTCAGCCTTGGACTGATCTGGCAGAAGGTAGTGGGGTTTTTCTCTAGGTGTTCTAGAAAGGATGGACTCCTTTCCTTTTTCACCAAACCTCTGCCTCCAGAATTTGCCCACTGGCAGCAGGTAGCAGAGCCTCTTTTCTGTTCAGTAACACTCTCTCTAGGAATAGATCCAAAGACTTTGGATATTTGCATATAAAGTAAATACATAAACAGAAGTTCATTATTTCAGCCATTGCCCATTTTCTAAACCAAATGGCTTGTCATTATGACATTGAGAGGGGATATGGACAGTTACAGGATTAAAGTTTTCACAGCTGAGGCTATTCCCTTTCCATGGATGACAATTAACATTGACTATATGTCAAGAGTACTTGAATAGACCTTCCTCTATTACATCAGGGAGTTAGATCACAAATCATAACCAGCAGCTTGCCTTGGCTTTGCCTATGATGAAGGTTACTACTGGTAATGCCAAATAATCAGTACTTTAATGACTTTGTCAAAATGTGGTTCTTATACATGGTAGGTAAAAAAAATGTTGAATAAATTATGCTGGTAGCTACTATTTATTGAACACAAATCATGAATCATGTGCTATGTGCCATATATTTCACAAATATCTCCCAATCTCATAGAAATCATGCAAGAAAAGCAATATCATACCTACTTTCAAGATATGAAAACTGGGGTGTTTCAAAAATTAACTGACTTACTCAAGACTAAATAGCTAGTGTCTGGGAGAGCAGGCATTTAAAGCAAATCAGGTTTATGAACAAGTTCCCTTATTTCAACTATAGAAGACAGGAAGGGATGAGGAGATGGAGGGAGAAAATAGAGAGGGATGTAAAGAGAAAAATCTAAAAAAATTTTTTGAACTTGTACATCAGAATTCCACTCTGACATACTTTATGACAACAGTTATAAAGAGAAGAAATTATGATTTGTGAGTTTTCAGATAATCAAATTGCATTGCATGCAAAACATTGATCAGATATACACATAATAAATGGAGAGAAACACTGTAGGCAGATGTTTTCAAAAGGCAAATAAAGGTTAGCAGTGCTGAAGCTTTTAATTTTCATGATTGCTTCCTTTGTTGTTTGCTTCATTGTCCTTCACCCTGCTTAATCTAAAAATACAAAATAACAGGAGAAAAAAATAGTTTTTAGGGCCGGTTATTTTTTGAAAACCCATCAAGAAAAAAATGACAATAAAGGATAGAGTTTCTAGAATGTTCCCTTCTCCCCTTCCATTTTTACATCTGCCTCACAGTGTGAATATGTGGCTCTACCTTGACATGTCCCAGTGACCAACCACTAGTCATGAAATTCAAAGACCAAGAGATAAACTCTTGAAAAGGAGTCAACCTAGGAAAAAAGAAATTGATTTTTTGTATATTCCAAAGTAGTTTTCTTCTTATAAAGGTGTTTCTGCCTATTTCTTTTTTCAATGGGCAATTAGTAACTTTTAGGGAAATGAATGTGACTTTGATGAAGAGAAGGCTTTGCCATCAGTGACGAGTGTATTAGAATAGAATTGCTCCAGGAGAAGGTTATCTATGCTGCTTGTCTTTATGAGATGACATTTAAATGAAATCACTGCTTTACTTTTTATTAATCTCTGTACATTAAAAGGCATCTCAGAGAGAAGTGAAGTGAGAAAAGCAGAATCATAAGCTGTTTGTGCAGATAGAAAAACTCATAGGCTCTGCATGCAGATCTGAAGTGACTACAAGCTATTAAGGAAATTCGTAGCCTCATCTCACTATCTACTCACAAAAATTCAATGTACCACTCTGGCTGGTGTGGCTCAGTGGATTGAGTGTTGACCTGCAAACCAAGGGGTCACCAGTTCAATTCCCAGGCAGGGCACATGCCTGGGTTGCAGGCCAGGTCCCCAGTTGGGGGTGCACAAGAGGCAACCACACACTAATGTTTCTCTCCCTCTCTTTCTCCCTCCCTTCCCCTCTCTCTAAAAATAAATAAAATCTTAAAAAAAAAAAACTCCCCAAAACAAATTTCTGAAATAGTCTAACATATATATATCTTAATTACCTACAGGCTGAGCTTAACTACGAGAATGGGTGGTGTCATTGTTGATGGGAGAAGGAACTTATAACTTAGGGTGATTTTTTTTTTTTTTTGAAGTCTTAAGCCATGTAATGTTCAGACCTGGGATTTCCTTTCCCTGATGATGGTGCTGGTCTTTGTTACCAAATCTCATTACACACTACCATATTAGGAATACATGGGTCACCAGAACAAAAACTAGAATTACTAGCTAGCTGAAGGATATATTTGAGAAATGATGTCATCTAGAACTGCTCAAACTCCAAAATTTTAAACTCTTCTGGGGAGAGTCTCCCACTCCCTGACTCTACTTAAGTGTTATTTTCATAATTGAAACCTGATCTTATGCACTTGAAACTTTTATCTCCCTCAAAGCTTTCCTTTCTTACCCAGCCTGTACTCAAACTTGCTTTTCTCTACTATACTCTTCTTTTAAACTCACAGTTCACCTGCACTAGGATTTTCTCTTTAGCAATTTTTAAAATAGAAGTAGACTATTTGCAATGGGGATCACATTTTGAAATATTAAACTAATGTATTTTAACTTTCTTCTTAAATAGCATTGCCTTGTTGCCTTCTATCCTCTGAAGCCAAGTGTGAAGTTTAAGTCCCAGGGCAAAACTATATGCTTAAAGAGCAGACCAGAGAGCTTTTCCAAATTCCTTTAGTTTATTGTCCCCCCTAAGGACTTTGTCTTTCCTCCCATCAGGCTGGACCCTGAGACCTCCTGCCTTATAGAAATGTGGAGATATTAAGTCTGGGAAGTAAATGAGAACCCTGGTCCAGCCAGTCCTAGAGTATTTCAGGAAGAAGGGAGGCACATAAAGGGAAATAGAGGGGTGGAGGTACAGTTCAGCCATGGATATTTCATTCACTCTCTTCATATTTCTGCCTAGAAAAAAAGGAATGTTAGGTACATTGAAAAAAATTCTGAAAGTAAAGGGTTTTGTCCTAATTCATCTTTGGACTCCTGGAAGACCTCAGCTCACATACTATCCATGCCCACCTCACCCCAATCCTCTCTACTTGAGGGGAGGGGGAGGTCACCTTTGATTGAGAGCCACTGCTTTAGACTCTTATCAAGCCAGGAGAAAGACTGGACAACAAGTCACATCTGTTGTACACTTTAGCCACAATGGCTAGTAGTATGAGCAGCAGCCAGGCAAACAAGGGACATCACCATGGAGACAGAGAAACCAGAAGATTTGAGGACCACATATTCCCAATCACCAGGAGATCATACAAGTCACACACCTGCCCTTACCCCCATATGCCATGTTGGAGAGAAGAAGGTGACTAAGATGGCCTTCAGCCTGACTAAACTTTAGACAAGGTCTTCCTGGCTCAAGGCCCTGATCTTCTTTTTCTTATAGTAGTTATAAAGGTTGGTGCAAAAATAATGTCCTATTTTGAGGTCTATTTTAAAAATGAAAAAGCCCATGAGTATGAAAGTATTTAATCATTAACATAACCTCCTTTGCTTTCTAGAACCTCATTCCACCTGTCAACTAGCTTATAAATGCCATACTTATAACATTATTTAGGTTTTGAGGCAAAATATGCATCCAACTCATTTTCAACCTCTTCTCTTGATGTCAACCTAAGACCATCAAAATGTTTCTGTAGTCCCAGAAACAAGTGATAATCAGAAGGAGCGAGGTCAGGAGAATATGGAGGATGAAGCAATATTTCCCAACCAAGCTCTTTCAAGAAATTTTTGGTGAGTCGAGCTGTGTGAGGATGAGCATTATCGTGATGGAAGATGACACCCTTTCTGTTGACTAAGGAGGGTCGCTTTTGGTTCAAAGCTGCTTTCAAACGACAAAGTTGTTCACAGTAACGATTAGCAGTAATTGATTGATTGTTGTCTAACAGTTCGTAATGGACAATTCCTTCCGTATCCCACCATACACTCAACATGATCTTCTTTGGGTGAAGTCCTCCTCTTGGTTGTTGAACTCTTCTTCCTCTTCAACTGATCCACAATTGGCAGCATTTAATGTTATGGTAAAGGATCCACTTCTCAGCACCTGTAACAAGCCTACCTAAAAATGGTGCCTGAAGGTGTCGCGAAAGCAATGATTCACAACAAGCAACATGCTGTTGCAGATTCTCTGAAGACAGTTCGTGTGCGACCCACTTTCCAACTACTGAAACCTTTCCGATCCTTTTCAGTTGACGTAGCACGGTTGTATGGGCTACGTTAAATTGTTCTGCAAGTTCCCTAGAGGTAATGGTGGGGTTTTCTGTGACAATAGCTTCCAACACTTCAGAATCAAGTTTTTTTGGACAACCCTCTTTTGGCTCATTTTTCAAACTGAAATCCCCACTTTGGAAATGGGAAAATCACCACCTGCAACTTCTTTCAGTCACTGCATCGTCCCCATAAGTGCTCTGAATAGACTTTGCTGCTGTACTTGCATTGGCACCTTTATGAATCTCATAGAGCAAAACATTTCTAATGTGGTCTTTAGATGGGATGAACATGGGTGCAAATATTGTGGATGATTATAAAAAATACTTCAATAATCTTAAAAAATAAGGTATAAATTAGTCACTGTGACATCAAAAATTATAAGAAGAGGTACAAATTTAATAAATACTATCTAAAACTTCCTTTTAAAAAAGTCGAACATTACTTTTGCACCAACCTGATACTTAGAAAACTTATTGTAAATTCTTTCTTTGTTTCTTTGAGATATAGGTAAACCTTGTAAAAAGACACTTGCCAGTTTTGAAACCCAGAAATGACTTTTTCAAGAATTTAAGAGCCCTCTTTTTGAAATGTAAGCATCAGGGGAGATAATATCCCTATTTCTCGGTGTCTGCAAGCCTAACTTCAGCAGGCACCTGGCTGCAAGTTGTGAAACTACCACGACTCACAAAGACATGAGAAAGTTTACTTTTTCTTTGGGTAAATCCAGTTAGCAAATACAGGGCCTGCCTGAGTTCTCTTTCAGCCAGGGCTTAAAAATCCTCCCACTCTGTTTCAATGGAATTGAGTTCAGACTGAGTTATGGCCCCTCTCTTGTATTGCAAAAGCCTTAAATAAAGTTTTCCTCTCCAGTTTAAGTTTATCCAGTGCAATTTTGCTTTGAGAGTTGGAGAGAGAAATAGAAAAGAAAATCCCTAAGATGTTAATGTTTTTTGTTTTTTTCTTAAAGATATTGATTGTAGTCTAAAGTAACTATTAAAATGTTGTCACATCCAACTAAGGTGACCAAACTGAAATAAAAACATTTGTTTTTGCTTTTGTTTGATTCATATTTCACTGGGCAACAACAAGTAAAGCCTGCGAGGGTGAACAGAGCAGCTTTATTTTCTCTGCACATCCAATGTTTAGGTTCCCTTTTTACCATTTATCACATGCACCCTAATTTTCAACATTCTTCCCCGTAACATCAGTGTCTACCAGAATATTGGAAGCTTTTAGAGAATAAGAACCACGTCTTAGGATCATTTCACCCTTATCTATCACACAACTAGGCATAAAGTAAGTACTCAAGTATTTGATGAATTCACTAATCAAAAGTATCATGTGAATTCTTGCATCAATGTGCTAAATGCTAAGACAAAAAGAAATGTGAATAATGGTTCTGATTTTCAGGTACTTACAAATTAACTGAGAAGAAAAGACACATGACAATGGATAAATTACAAAATTAATGCATAACTTGAGTTATTCGAAAAATTACATTTTGGACATTCAGAAAAACGAGTAGACAAAGAAGGGAAAATATAGAACTTGAACTAGAACTTTTTAAATTTTTGTTTTAAAAACAACCAAAGTCACCCTGGCTGGTGTGGCTCAGTTGGTTACAACATTGTCTCATAAGTCCTGGGTTCAATTTTGGTCAAGGCACATGTCTGAGTTGCAGGTGTGCTCCTGGGTCAGGGAGTGTGCAGGAGGGAACCAATCAATATTTCTTTCACATCGATGTTTCCCTCTCTCTCTTCCCCCTTCCTCCCTCTCGGAATAGCAAACAAACAAACAAACAAATAAACAAATAAAATAAAATAAAGTAAGAACCAAGCTCACACAAAGTAGAAGATGCAACAAACTCTCTGGTAACACACATACTCAATCCCTTAGCTTCAACAACTATCAATATTTTCCCCTGTTGTTTTAAGTATCCTTCTTTGAAATGGACTTTGAAGGATGAGCAGCATTTAAAAGCAGCTCCATATTGCTCAGGTGATACAACTTCTTGGTACTTCTCTGACTCTGACTTGCCTACTACTATTTTCCTTCCTCGTTTGCTTCCACCATCCTGGCATCCTTTTTCCAGATACAATACTCTGAAATATAGCTTTGCCTCAGGGCCTCTGCACTCTGCCTGGGGCCTCACTACTTCTACCTCCCACCACATACATACACACTGCTCAGTGTGCCTTCTTACTTTGTGTGGATCTCTGTTCTGATAGATGGTACTCAAAGAGACATTTGCCAATAATACTTAAAATAACACCCTTCACCCTTCTCTGTCCTCTTAACCTGATTTCTTTTCTCCACAATACTTGTCATTACCTGAATTGTGGTACCTACTTGTGTCTTTTTCCATTTAGCATCTGCCTTCCTGACTAGAATGTAAGTTTCACAAAGGCTAGTACTATGTCACAGACTAGTATACTATATAGCAGGCACTTGACAGACAGATGTTAAATGGATGAATAAAAGAATAAACACCACTCCCTTTGCTCCAAACAAACAAACAAACAAACAAAAACCTGTGGCCCCTTATCAGATACCAAAGTTGAGAACTGGTGGTCTATTGACTAAATTCAAGTGCTAGAAATGTTCCATCTGATCTGCACAAAGTTTAAAAAATTTAAATCTCTTCCCAGCATTTGGAAATAGAGAGGTCCCACACTGTCTTCTTTAAATAACTTTTTAGAGTAAAAGTGAAAAGCTTCTTTAAATCACTTCTTTAAAATCTTGCCAGATTTTGCACTACTTGAGTCATAACCTCACATTCCAACAATGGAGACTGAGCAGGGGCTGACTGTTCACACAGGGCATGAGCTCCCTGACCACCTCCACCTTTCCCTGATGACTTTGTTGTTGACCATTGTGCTTGCCTGTCTCTTTCACTTATAATCCCTGCTTGATCCTATAGCCATAGCCATTTTAAGTCACAAATCCATCCTCTAGGGTTTTCTTAGATTACTTGGTTCTGAAAATAGTCTATACATTTCAGCTTCACTACTTTTATTTTGACTGCAGTTGCCAAAGTGTACAAAGAACCATATCCTATTTCTGATACCACAATGACACACAACTATGTGTCACCTTCATGAAGTGGGCTCAGGTGTTTCTATTGATCTTCAATTTATATCTTCCTAATTTTGAAAGGCTGGATCCCAGATTGTTTCATACCTACTGATTTTTTTTATTTATTTATTTATTTTTTTTTGTCACTGAAAACCAGAAACAAAAGTGTAGCCATTAGGTAAGGAAATAGCATGCTGTTTATATGCTAACCAGAAATCTTGCCTTCGAGCATAGCACAGAATAGTTTCTATGAATCTTGTCAATCTCCTGTAACCTCTCTCCCCCTCCCAAGTTTTCCATTAAATAATCAAATCAGTGAAGTGAGACTGGATAAGTAGAATAAACTACTTACCCAATAACTTCTCAGGAGAGATGTCTCCTCTTATTCAGCCACAATTTTGAGACTGATACTTGAGATAAAATCTTTTCTATCCCTCTCCTTCCCCTGGCAGGGCAAGAAGCCCATCCTTGGGATTTACAACAGAGTAAAATAAATTGTCAGGGGAAAGATTTGATTTGAAAAATGGTAATTTATTCCAGATGAGTAAATGTTTCTAATAATTTAAATAGAAGTCATCATCCTTTCAAGAAATTAAAGATAAAAGCAATCAGAGTAAGAAATAAAATGTTTTTACTCATAAAAATCAATGAATAAATAAATCCAGCACATAAAATGACAAGGTTCTTAGCTCTTACAGCAATGTCATAAATAGCATCTGTAATTGAAATAGGATGATTTCTCACCAAGCAAATGCAAGGTGCTGCAAAGACCAGAGACAGCCCTAGCGTTGGGGTGGGGTGGCAAGATCTGCTGGTCTTGTGCTAAACAGGGAAGTTGTCTGGCTACAATGGGCAGTGCAGTTCATAATTAATGTAAATGGAAATACTTACAGGGTGAACAAAGAGAGATATACATATAGAGAGATGGAGAGACAGAGAAAAGATAAACCTTTAAGAATAGGGGTTTGTTTGAGCCTCTTCTTAAGATGTACTTATTTTCTCCCTGATTACCATGTGGGCATTCTTCAGACCTGTTGGGATATTTGAGTGAGATTTAGGACCACGTGTCTATTGACAGACAGGAAAACAAATAGACAACAGCAATGATGGCAGAAACACTTGTACTCCTTCAAATGAGAACATACCTAGTGTGCTGTTTCCCATCCTCACAGAAGGGGTAAAGAGACTCATCTAGGGAAAAAGTGAGAGGTTAACATTAATGGGTTGGCATTTCTCCTCTGGGAAGGCATGCATCAGCACTTACCACGCACAGGTGGCTCTGTCTCTT
The DNA here is from genome assembly GCF_987537825.1 of Furipterus horrens. Classification (NCBI taxonomy): domain Eukaryota; kingdom Metazoa; phylum Chordata; class Mammalia; order Chiroptera; family Furipteridae; genus Furipterus; species Furipterus horrens. The sequence continues at coordinate 130,778,358 of NW_028327176.1, read as the reverse complement.
ATGATTTATCTTGTGCTTCTTGTTTTATGGATCAGCAAAGCCAACGTTCTTCAATCCATTTCCCATGCATTAACTAGAGGCCTATGCCTCCCCAATTAGAGTCCATTTTCATCTTCGTGTCTATTATATCTATACCATTCTTTGAACAGATAATTTGGTCCTATTTGGCCCTTTCTATCTACTGTTAATTGGTTCAGAAACCAAAAGAGAGAGATCTTATTAATTAGACTCCAAATCTCCAATATTTAGAGCTAAATCTTCATTTTCTACTTCTTATAAACAACTGAGAATTTTCTCCCTTCCTAAGTACTATTTCCAGGATTCTAATTCCCCCTTACTATTCCACAAATGTAAAACCAGACAAATTAAGCTTTTTGTTCAATTATTCATTCAGCCTATGTAAAACCCTGTGCTGGATTTCTTCCTGGGATCCACAGATGGGCTGTAAGGGCCCATGAATCTCTTAAATGCAGGAGCACATGTAATTTTTTCTAAAATGTCCCAGAGCTTCCCTTGTGAATTTGCTGAAGCACCCCAGGGTGCCTCGATGCAGTTTGGGAAGCTCAGATAAAGTGCAATACTAAACATGATAAAAGGAGGAAGATGAGGGTGTTTAAAACTCTAGGAGAGTCTAAAATAGCCTTGGATGCCAGGGAAGGCAACCTGGAGGATGTGTTATCTAAGGTAATTATAGAGGAATATGCAGACTTCACATGAAGATGGGCTTATAAAGGGGGCATGTACTCCATGAAAAGGAATGTGCCTAGACCTGGAGTGGGGGGTGGGGGTGCTTGGTTTGACCAGAATGACAAGTGCAAAGGTGGAAGGACAATATGTCCAAAGAGAAGAGGCTGCAGAGTAGGCCTGGTCCAGTGTATTCAAGACCTTTTAACTATGCTAAACATTCAAATTTCATCTCTTGTCCAGAGCATCCTTTGAGGTGGTCTGCAAAATGCAGTGACATGATCTGATTGAACATTAGCAAGCTATCTCTGGCTGCCAGGCAGGAAACGGACTCAGGGCAGCAAAAATAAAGGCAACAAGACTAGTTAGTTTTTAAGGAGTCAAGTGCCTCACCACAGGCAGCTGAATGTCGAAACCTAAGGTGCTAGAGAGGGGGGCGACCTTGAGATTAAAAGAAAAACAGACACAAGACACAAGATTAATGCAAAGCAGGAGTCAGGTGGTCCATTGCCCTCGGATGAAGAGACAATGACACCGGCCTGAGTCCATCTAGTTTATTTATAATGTTCCATTACATCAGCTACTGACATCAACAGTCAGGAAGTAAAACTAACAAGTGAAACTTCTAAGAAACGAACTGATGAGAAACTCATGAGAAAGCTGTAGGTGGAGTGTTCTCAGATATCTTGCAAATAGCCTCTGCTCTAGTCAAATAGTCAAGACTTCCCTGCTCCTGCCTTATTTCCAGCCCCAATGGCTCCAGCTTTCATTATCAAAAGGCTACATGTTGCAGATATATTCAGTCAGGCAAGACTTTGCAAGTACCTGCCCCATCAGCAAATGTAGACAATCAGGCAAGACTTTGCAAACACCTGATCCTGACCAAGAGCGTTGGCCTTCCTTTTGTAACTTCAGCTTTCACCATCCCCTGCAGCAGTGGTTCTCAAACTTCCTAATGCTGCGACCCTTTAATACAGTTCTTCATGTTGTGGTGCCCCCAATCATAAAATTGTTTTCGTTGCTACTTCATAACTGTAATTTTGCTACTGTTATGAATCGTAATGTAAGTATCTGATATGCAGGATGTATTTTCATTGTTGCAAATTGAACGTAATTAAAGCATAGTGATTAATCACAAAAACAATATGTAATTATATGTCTGTTTTCCGATGGTCTTAGGCGACCCCTGTGAAAGGGTTGTTCGACCCCCAAAGGAGTTGCAACCCACAGGTTGAGAACCGCTGCCCTACCGTCAAGTAAAATGTAATCATAAACAGAGCAAAGCAAAAGGGAAGTGGGGAAAGGATGAGTACTCACTCTTCCTCCTTCCTGTCTTGAAATGATTCTGTCTGTTAACAATGACAATAAAACTTCCCTGGGTGGACCCTCACCTATGTACTAAGCCTGGACCAAGGGCTTTACATACATTATTGCCAGTTCTTACAACCATGTGAAACAGTATTATTATCCCTATTTACTGGTTAGGAAATGAAAGATGAGAGTTTTTTGAACTATCCCAGTAACAGTTTTAGAAAACAATGACGCCAGGATTTAAACAGAACATGCTTGATTCCAAAGTCCATTCACATTCCAATACAGTACATTGTCTCTCAATACTATCTCTTATATGCTGATTGAATTAAGGCAAGATTCGAGTCTTCTTTGGTCACAACTAGTATCCAGAATAGTGCTTGGCACATAGCAGGCACTTGATAAAAAGGAGCTGACTAAATGAGTGTTTCTGATTCCTCCCCTGGTGAACTAAGTTTTAAATATAGGGCATGGTGTTCAGCCGATCCAGATTCCTGATTTAGAATCCTCTTTCAGCTTTTGCTGTTTTTTCTGAAGACATAGTCTTCACCATCTTACCCAAGAGACAGACTTCTAAATGCTTCCACCAGAGGTTGCACTTTGACTTATGCTATTAGGACTCTCCCTGGGTTCCCCAATCTATTACTATCATAATTTCATTCAAATTTTCTCTTTATTATCTCTGGATAAAAATTTATTTTTGCCCTAAAATGTACAAATTAGAATGGGTCAGGATCTTCAAAAAATCATATGTAATATTATAGCCCAATCCTCCCCATAATTTCAAACTGCTGTTTCTAATGCTTAAAGCTAAGAAGTGCTGCCTCCTGGTTCAAAGCACTCACTCTGGAGGTCAGCAAGGCCAGCAAGGCCAGCCTCTGGAGAGAAGTGTCCTTCTGTGAGTCAGTAGTCTTTGTAGACCAGTGCCCTGGCTCTTCCAGGCCAAGTAAAAATTAGAGTTAATTCATTTGTGGCTACTTGACTACTAAAATAGTTAAATATGCACTGACTGATTCTTTAGTCCTTTGCAAATCAAGAGATTAAGGTTTGGTTTTATAAATAAAAGTAGTGTCTAATTTACCCTTATCTCATTTAATTATTCAAATTAATTTTAGAGCTTTGTTGCTGCCAACTTCCTATCCTTTTCCTGACTATATTGTATTATCATGCTTCTTACAAAGCAATATGTTAGCATATTAACATAATCTTCTATTTATTTTAAGGGTTGGGAGTAGCAGCTCAACCTGCATGTATACTTCCAGGTTTGAGTAGAGAATCATGTTGCTTTGTATCCAAATTACCTACTCCTTAAAACTATCAACTTGACTCTTCCTGTTGATCATAACACTGATTTATGGATATTCAATAGAGTGAAAAAAATTTTACTGTATTTTGGGAACTAACTTTCTGACTTGGACCCCATGAGATGAGAGTCTGAGGTAGGGCATAGTTTAGGACACCAGAGGATGTGCATGTTAGTAAAAAATGTAGAGGTCCTGTAGTACAACCTCGAAAAGGGTGATACATTCACATAGCTGGTCAGTGAATCTGAAGTCAACTCTAGACTAGGTTAAGTATTTAAAATATTTAACAACTGGTAAGAAACTAGAACTGACAAAGAGTCTGGAAGCCACAGATGACTGGCACCAAAGTGTGCCATCTGGGGATCATCCACGAGTCGGATGGGTGCCCTTTTTTGCATCACAGAACCACATCCTCACCATCTGCCAGGAGGCACTGTAGAGCTACAGCAAAGATCTAAGTTGCTCACTATTGGTTCCAATGGTCCTAGAGAATTTTACATCTTGGCCATTTTTCCCTGGATGTTAAAAAAAAAGTAGCTAAAGAGATTGTGGACTTTACCTAGACTGCCTGAATAAATTGTTTTGAGGTACTTTTTTTTCCATAGTCATACTGTCTTTTGTTCAGTCCCAGCTCCCTGGTATTGAATTAAGACTTCTATTGGCCCAATTCTTCCTCATAATCACCTCCCACACCATTTTATAAATTAAGAATCCATGGCACAAAAATCCTAGTGGGTTGGTTAATGGCACCCTCAGAACCCAAACATCAGGATTCCCAACTTATTCTTTTCAGTGCACATATTCTCTTGAAGCGTATTTAATAAAATATTATTTGATTTAATACAGAGAATAAAAACAAACAACCTGAGATTCTTCTTTATTTTCAACATTCCATTGCCATTTTTGTATACCTTCCCCCCAAAGAAGTTTTTCTTTGGAAAAGATAAAATTATTACCCAAGTGCCCATTTAGAAGACCTTTGCTCTGCAAGCTCTACTGGGCTAATGAAGGAAAATTGCTGTCATCCAGAGACCTGCAGATCCAGTACCAGAGAGTCATCAACTGATGCTTCCCACAGCGTGACAACTTCCTTCTCTCAAGGGTTTCCCCAGGGAACCTATAGTGGCACTCGAAAAACAAATAATTAAGAGCAATAAATAGCACAATCCCCTAGAGAAATATAAATTATTCATCATAATAACAGTGCATGCTGGCTGCAGAAGGGATGTTTTTATTATATGTAAGTGTTTTCTGAGTCTACGCAAATATATTTAAAATTATTGGTTTACAAGTCTGTTATTCCCTCAAACAAAACTGAGTCACTCAAGTGATTTCTTAAAAGGTCAAAGTATCAAATGTGGCATTGGTTTGATCACTTGCTCACTTTCATAGTATTAGTTCTCAAAATATTTTTATCTTACTATGCTACCCAGATTCTACATCTCTGTTGGTCATTCTTCAGGCTCAACAACACATGTTAGAGTTGGAAAGAATAGTGTGGCTCAAAGGAAAGATGTAAATGGTATAACTCAGAGGTCTGGATGATGACTCAATTACTACTTGAATCCCCTTTAGCAAGCAAAAACCTGCTGAACTTCAGTTCCAGCATTTATAATTCTGGAACTAACAATCCTAAATTATAGGGCATTGTGAGGCTTGAAGGGTATCATCTGTACACATTTTTAAACAACAAAATACTAAAATAGTAGTTAAATAAATTGTCTTATTTCTTTTGCTCAGAGAAGGAAAACTCTGACTCCAAAAAACCTCCGCTGCCTTGCGGCATACCTCTTCAGGGGAAAGGCTAAGGGAGTAAACCCCGACAGAAAATCCGGAGCCGGAGTCCCTAAGGCGGTTTGACGTTGTAGTCAACACCGGCAACTCCTGCGGCGCACCTGAACCCAAGCTGTATCGACTCCGTCTTTCCCTTGGACCCTTCAGCTGCGAAGAGAGGGGGGGTCTGCTGCATGGGCAACAGCAGACCCTCCATATTACCCTGCCCAGGCTCTGTAGCTTCAGCGTCATCGCAAGATGTCGATTCAACACGGGAGGAGACAGATACCATGTCACTCCCGAGTCGGACTGCACAGCCATTCTTGGCGGTGCAGATAGACTCTGAAGAAGCTACACCATCGTCTCTCGAGACGGACGGCTGCCGACGACGACGACGATTTCTTTTGCTTATATCCATTGTGTTCTACAAATGCCACTACTTTATTTTTGGAACTGAATTTTTCTCATCTTTGAGATCCTCTGAAAAAACTCTCCTCAGGGATTTCTAGTAGTTTAAGAGTGTCTGTTTGAAGAGTTTTTATATACATAGATCTTATTCTCTTGTCTTGATGGAATAGTAGCATGGATTTGGGGTGCAGGTAAATATGCAACCTTGGAAGACTTGAGAGGACAGTCATCAAGAAAGAGTAAGAGTGGTTTTCCAGTCACTCTTGGTTTAGACTTAACCACTGAAATCATAAAAATGGTTTTTACTCTATACCCTGGGGACTGGCTCCTTCAGACAGTCACTCTAGTCTATGCTTGAAATGTTACTCCTTTTCCTCTCATATTGTTTGAGGTGTGTTAGCTTTTCTGATCCAGTTATCATGGAAAAGAAGTCCTCTTTTACAGCGTTCCTGCAACACTAGTTTGACCTGGCTATGTCTTACTTTTCCCTTTACATAGGTCAAGTCTGAACTTCAAGTTCTCAAGGGCTCATTTTCCAGCTTGTCTTCTTTTTAAAAAAAAATAATTTATTTGTTTGTTTATTTTTAGAGAGAGGGGAAAGGAGAAAGAGAGGGAGAGAAACATTACTGTGTGGTTGCCTCTCACTCACACCAACTGGGGAGCTGACCTGCAACCTAGTCATGTGCCCTGACTGGGTATCGAACCAGCAACTCTTGGCTCGTGGGCCGACGCTCAATCCACTGAGCCACAGCAGCCAGGCCAGCTTGTCTTCTAATATCTGTTTCAATTAAGGCTCTCTCTCTTCTCATTCATCATCCCTTTTAAATTGTGTTTTATTTCTTCCATTACTTTTTTTACATTACTAGAACTGAATAGAATATTTTTTTCTATTTGAAAAACTATTTTTAGATTATTCCAACTTTCTAGGCAAATCTGATCCTTGGAAATAAAGAATGCCTAAAAAAGGCCTCTTTCATTATCTTCCTAGCTTCTGCAGTTTGCGATAACTTTATCAGTCATTTATATCTGTTGAAAAATATGGCATATTTATTGTCATTATAAGGGCTTCAAAAACCTTTTTGTTATTTCATTAGTAAAATCTACCACAATTGTTTGATTGTATTTAGAGTGTGGCTCTCTGAAAACTAAAGTCAAGGATAAGGATTTTGTCATTAAGAAACACAGGGCCAGTTTCAAAGAATACAGTGGGGAATAATCAACCCGAACTTATGAATAAGTCACATTAATCAAAACTTAGCCTAGACATTCCCAAGCCCTCTCTTGGTTTAGAATGCAAAATGAAATTTAAGCAGCCAGTCCAGAGCTGCCTACTTAGACCTGGCAGGTAAAACTGAAATGTCATACCCCATGAGTGCTCTGTGAAACATGCAGAGCTTAGATCCTTGACATTTAAAGCTCCTACCTATGACCTGGCTGGAAAGTACTGTTGATACAGCAGATGTTGTTCGTCCTATCAACATCTGAAAGATTTAATCCCATCTCAACTTTCTTGCAATACCAAGTCAAACTGAAACAGCCTATACTTTAAAATCTCAACTTACTTCCCCTAGTCACACAAGTTAAAACTCATCTCACGAACCCCCAACTCTGCCCACAATTGTAAAACCAGCAGCATAACACAATACAGACACCGGCAGCTTCCAACTTCAACAATGAAAAAACATGGTCTGACCTGTGCCAAAGTCTGAATCTCGAAGTGTTAATTTTCTCCTCAAATTCCACTCCTTGTTTATTTCTCAAAATCCTCAGTCCATGCTGGGATCTGAGAAGGGTCATTTAAGGACATTTTTGTTTCCCATTTCCTTACAAAGAGTGAGCCTGTTCCTGAAATTTAGACAGCTTGGGGGAGCAGAGCAGAATGTGTGCTTTCTGCAGTTGGACACACTGCAACAAAAAAAAGGAAGGACTGAGCCATTGGACATACTCAGATTCTCCCCTGAAATTCTCTAAGCAGAAAAGTCAGTTCTCTTGGCTTCATTAGGGCAGAGTAAGGGGCATTAAGGGAAATAACTCTTCATGAAACCTAAAGAGGATAGATAATAAGTACTTCTCCAACTTTGATCATAAATTAAGACAGCACCCAATCTGAACTACTTAGTAAATTTTCTCTAGACACAGAGGAAGCAGAGGTTAAGTTTCATACAAGATTTTGACTTTCTTAGGAACCATGGATCAGGTTTTAGCTGTCACATTTTGATTGTGAAATTTATGTGATACAAAATTAAATACAGATTGATGGCTGTACTATCATAATAATCATTATAAAGGTGACCCTTAAAAATGACTTAACAACAGCAAAACTATTTTAGAAATTTTAAGTATATTTATTTGATTATGTTGTTACAGTAGTCCCAATTTTTTTCCCCTTTGCTCCCCTCTGCCAAGGACCTTCCTTTCCCCAGCAATCCCACCCCTCTTAGATCATGTTCATGAGTCGTGCATATAAGTTCTTTCCTCCAAATGATCTTCATAGCTATGATTCTCTTCCTATTCTGGTTTGCTTAGTTGGATTTTGTTTTTATTTTTTAGATTCAGTTGTTGATAGTTGTGAGTTTGTTGTAATTTTAGTATTCATAGTTTTGATCTTCTTTTTCTTAAATAAGTCCATTTAACATTTCATACAATAATGGCTTGGCGAAGCCTTGGCTGCTGTGGCTCAGTGGATGGAGCATCATCCTGCAAGCCAAGTGTTACTGGTTCGATTCCCAATCAGGGCACATGACTCGGTTGCATGTCAGGTCCCCAGTTGGCGACACGAGAGAGAGGCAACCGCACAGTAATATTTCTCTCCCTCTCTTTCTCCTTTCCCCTCTTTCTAAAAAATAAACAAACAAACAAATAAATTATATATTTTAAAAAAGACTGATAAATCAGACAACTTAATTAAAAAATAATAAAAATAATGGCTTGGTGATAATGAACTCTTTTAGCTTTACCTTGCCTGTGAAGCATTTTATCTGCCCTTCCATTCTAAATGATAGCTTTGTGGGATAGAGTAATCTTGGTTGTAGGGCCTTGCTTTCCATCACATTGAATACTTCTTGACAGTCCTTTCTTGCCTGCAAAGTTTCTTTTGAGAAATCAGCTGAGAGTCTTATAGGCACCTCTTTGTAGATAACTCTCTGCTTTTCTCTTGCTGCTTTTAAGATTCTCTCTTTATCTTGAACGTTTGGCATTTTAATGATGATGTTTCTTAGTGTGGTCCTCTTTGGGTCTAGCTTGTTTGGGACTCTCTGTGCTTTCTGGATTTGGATGTCTATTTCCTTCACCAAATTCGGGAAATTTTTCTTCATTATTTTTTCACATAAGCTTTCAATTTCTTGCTCTTTCTCTTCTCCTTCTGGCACCCCTGTGGTTCGGATGTTGGCATGTTTAAAGTTGTCCCAGAGGCTCCTAAACCTCTCCTCATTTTTTTCAATTCTTGTTTCCTCATTCTGTACTGGTTGAGTGTTTATTTCTTCCTTATGTTCCAAATAATTTATCTGAACCCCAATTTCCTTCCCTTCACCAATGGTTTTGTGTGGATTATCCTTTGTTTCATTTAGTGTAGCCTTCACTTCTTCCCTTATGTGTTTACCATACTCAAGCATATCTGTCAAGCCTGTGAGCATCTTTATAACCAGCATTTTTAATTCTATATCTGTTAGGTTAGCCATCTCCTCGTTGCTTAGTTCTCCCACTGGAATCTTGATCTGTTCCCCCTTTTGGGCCATACTTCTCTGTTTCCTCATCTCAACAGGCTCCTGTGTTTGTTTGCCTCTGTGTCTTATGTAGAGCTGTTGTTTCTATTACATTGTAAGGGGCGGAGCCTTAGGTATTCGTCAGTACAGGGCGACTCATTTCATGACGTTGTGGTGCTGTATGTGGGGGAGGGGTTTGAGAGAAAACAATGCTGCTTGCCCAGCACTTGCCCCTTTTCCAGGCACTTCTCCCACTTCCATATGGGACTGGTGCCTCTCTAGCTGTTGCCCTGGCCATTGTTCCCAGACTGGGTGGGTCTGAGGATGTTCTAGGACTGTGGGAGCCCTTTAAACAAATGGACTCTGCTGAGATACCAGCAGTTTCTGCTTCAACCCCAACCTCCACTGGTTTGCACAGTCAGAAGCAATGAGGCTTGATTTTACCTGGCACTTGGACAGTGAGCTGTACAGTTTGGTCAGGAGCTGAGAACACTTTCCAGGTGTCCCACCCCACTTGGTAAAATATGTGCTGCGCTTTCCAATGACCTGTCACCACCGCTGTTGCAGCCGCCACCACACCGAGTCCTTTCCTCCCCAGCTCTGCCCCTCCTACCTGTCTGGATGAGTATTTCTTCTTTATATCTTTGTTTGTTGGACTTCCATGCAGCTCGATTTTCTAGAACTTCTGGTTGTCTCTAGTTTTGAGGTAGCTATATTCCTTCTTAGTTGTGGAGGGAGACACAACATGTCTGTCTAGGCCTCCATCTTGGCCAGAAGTCTCCTATTTGAAATTTTGACTGCTGTTAATAGTAATTGATAATTATTTTCATTGTTGTAAATTACTTATGATAATAGAAATTTTATAATATAAATTTAGTGATTGCATTAATGCAATATAGAAGAATTTTAAAAATGATATTTGTAATATTTAATTTGAAAATTATTTGTATCAAGTCAATGAGGAAATAGATTAGCATGGATGGGATTCTGTGTTTACCACAGAGGGTATGATGAAAAATTCCTGCCAAAGAATTTAAACATGATTCTGAGGACATTTCCTCAGAGAAAGCTTCTGTGGGTTACTAAATCTCCTGAGAACTATAGAACATTACTTGATATAGATCTCTGGCCAAAAGACCAGCAATTGATAAATAACCTCAAGAGATTCTCTCAAAGCTGAGATGGTAAAACATTAACACAGACACAGATATTCAAGAAAGCCACTCTTGAATTCTGTATAAACGAAATTCCACAAGGGCATTCCAAAAAACCACAGATATCTTTTTTTCTCTTCCTACTAAATTTGGTCCTTCCAATAAGGTCTCTACACAGTGCTAACTCTGGCGACTTACAGAAGAACCATGTATCTGTCTACAGTTGGTGATGTACCTTTGTGGCAATAGTAATAAAAATAGGAATGTCACATAGCAAAAATGTTAAGTTGTTTAATTTGACAGAGTGTCTTCTGGACAGTCAGTAGTCACTGACTTTTGAGCTATACCTCTGGAGTCCTTATTAAAGCAGTAACAGGAAAGAAAAAAATACTTCTTATGTGGGAATCACATTTTCTCACGTAGAGGCTTTCTTCCCAGAATAGAATAGAAAAGAAAACTTCTGGTAGGTAAGAAGCTTTGAGAAGTTAAATTGTGTGTCAACCATGAGAAAGGGGTGTTTTGTACAGCAGGGGCATTGGGACACTGAGTTTGAGGTAAGTCCTGTAGTTGTGTGCTGCCTTGGTTTAAGTGTAGGTTGAGGTTAACTTAATGTAGTTTTTCCAACAACAAATCACTTTTTACAAACCCTCTGAAGGGTAAAAGAAGAAAACTTCAACATTCTTTTTGGTACTTACATATATATGAATGTATATATAAAATGGTATTTTCTCAGCTTAAGCTTTATGACATTATACAATATGCTTCCTTCACTGAAAAGAAGCAGAAAATTCCCAATGCCTTGTAGTCTGTCCTTTTCTACTGGTAACAAGTTCATCCAGAGAAAGAGTCACCTCTTTTCAAATAAGAACAAAAATAAGAAATAAAAATTTTGAGAAGCCTGGGGAAATGGATGAAAATGGAAACTATGTGTAGGGGGAATATAATATCACTTGATAACTCCCTTTCTTTTTAATTATTTAATACAGCCCAGATTAGCATATCAGAACACTCTCCTTTTCCAGAAGAGGAGGATACAGTCTGTTTAAAAATAATTTTAAGTTGAGACAGATATTTGATAAAAGAAGAAAAAAACCCACTACTTCACTGCTTTCCTTACTCTAGAATACCTGCCCACCCAGCCACCTTTTTTATTTCTGAGTAAATCTGCTTTACTGGGTCTTCACCAGCAATAAATTGATAACTGAAGATTTTCAGGCAGTCTTATGCCTGGTGAGCCTTCTCCATGGAATTATGGATGCTCATCTGCCCATCTATTTTCACCACCTCTCCTACCTTCTCCCACTACCAGCACCCCCAGTTTTGGCTGCCAAACCCTTAGAGAACAGGGGTTTTGGGGGTTCCCTGGAGGATTCAGGCTTAATATCCAAGCGATCCTCAGTTTCCCCGGGCCTTCAGACTAGCTGCAAAATGGATTAAATAGGCTTTGTTGTTGTTGTTGTACATAGCTTTATTTAAAAAGTACAACTTAACCTTGATTATCTTTACAGAAAGTAAATACATTTTCATAATGTCATTTTTACAACTGACCAGAAATCTATTGCTTATTAATTTTATTAAGTTAGCAAAATACTATAATTTATTATGACATTATTAGCTCACCCCCTATTTTTGAACATTCAGATTGTTTCCAATATTTTTCTATTATATTCACATTGAGATGAACTTCCTTGTGGTTAAATACTTGCATATGTCCTTAGTTATTTCTTTGGCCTATTTCTAAGATGAATTGCTGAAACAGGGAGTGTAAATGTTTATACTTCTTTTGATCTACATTGCAAATTGCCCTTTATTATGGTTGTATGGATGTATACTGTCACTAGCAGTGCATAAGAGCAGCTGTTTCTGCTACCCTCACCCACACTTGCAATCTAACTGGGTTTGAAATGATGTTTAACTGTTGGTTTGATTAAATTACAAATGAGGTTTGATGTGGTTTGGGTTTATTTTTATTTAGTGTTTCTTAATTTTTGAATTAATTATTAAGTATTTATTTTAAAAGAGTCTTGGTACAACTAATGTTATGAAGAATTCCATATCTCAAGATGGTCCACCAATAAGTGTATTAGTTTATTATTGCTTCTATAACAGTTACCACCAACTTAGTACTGGATATCAAAAGCCAGAAAATGGATCCTATGGGGCTAAAATCAAGGGATTATCAGGGCTGCATTCCTCTGGAGTCTTGAAGAGAGAATCTACTTACTTAAATACTTCAGCGTCTAAAGGCTGCTCACATTCCTTGGATCATGGCCCTCTTCCAGCAAAGGCATCCATCCCTCTTACCTCTGCATCCATCAGTCTGTCTCCTTCTCTTCACTCTGACCCTCCAACCTCCTTCTTCTAAGGATCCTATGGTTACATGGGGCCCACCCAGGTAATTCAAAATAGTCTCTTCATCTCAAAAGCCTTAATTACAAGTCTCTTTCACCATGTAAGGTAACATATTCACAGGTTCTGAGAATTAGGACACAGACATAATAGGGGGAAGAGGGTGCATTATTTGGCTTGCCACGGTAAGTTAACATTCATCTCTTCTCTGTGTAGTCTTTAGTTTAATCCACAGTATATTAGCTAACCCTTAGAAAAGGCTAAATAGATGTAATCCTAATATTAATTCTTTTAAAAAAAATATTTTAATTCACTTTTATTGTAGTATAAATTACATGTGTATATATTTATTTTTAAGTATATTTTATTGATTATATTGTTACAACAGTTTCAATTTTTTTCCCTTTGCTCCCCTCTGCCCAGCACCACCCCTCCCCCAGCAATCCCCCCTACCCACAAGTCCATGCCCATAGGTCATACATACAAGTTCTTTGGCTTCACCCTTTCCTACATTATTCTTTTTTAAAAAATAATTAATTTTTTAACAATAAAAAATAACACCCCCCCCCCAGACTTAAGACCCTTTATAATCTTATAAAAGACAGTGGGCAAAGGTCTCGAGCTCCTCTAGCTGCTTCAAGCTGGACATGGTCGTCATCCTACCTACCCTTGGCTACAGAAATTCCTAATAAGAATGGGGGTGTGGAGGGGAGGGTGGCCTCCCCACATGGTGAAGGGTCTTGCAGACTCCAGGTCAGTTGGCTGTCCCCAGACAATGGTGTGCTTAATTTAAGAGGCTGGCATCCTTGTTTTATTCTGGGGGTAAATAGGCTTTTGAGGCCGCATCTAGAAGGCTATCTATGAATTACAGCCTTTGAGTGTCAATAAACATTTAGAACAGGGCTCATATATATGCTGGCAATCACCTGCACCTGTATCATTTCTGGGAACCGTGCCCCCCCCACCCCATCTCTATGGAAGAGGTCTGTAGATGAACTAGGAAGGAATCAACAGAGTCAAGTAAAAAATATTTATTAAAGTAGTTACATATTAATATTAAAACATAATAAACTAGAGATGAGCAGGAATACTTTGTATTCCCTGTCAGATATTTGATGCTAGGCTAAGGTAAGCCAAAATATATGCATTTAGACTTTTCCCTTTTTTCTTAAAAATATTTTTTTCTCAGCTAGTTTTTATATCTTTGTTCTTCACCAGTAGGTCTTTAATGATTCTGAAAGAAGTATGACCTCCTGCTAGCATATAAACATTAAGCAAATTTGGGTTTGATGAAGTGTGATGCCAATTTAAATTTTACAAGTTGTTGCTTATCATCAATAAAATTGGGATGGGACCTTAAGGAAATCCACATACCAAGGCCCCAATCCCATTATACACAGCTTACTCTGTGTGAGCCTTGTCAAACATGCACATATGATATTTAAGTCATCGTATTGCTGTTTCCCATGGAGCTCCTTAACTTTTCCAGAGCCAACTCTTTGCCTTTTTGAGATTAGCCTAGAAGGCAACCCAAGCTATACAGATTGCTGAGACATATATTTCAACATTGGGAACCTCATTATTTCTTTGCCATCACTTTCCTGACATTTTTTGTTATGGATTTGGAGCCCCTGAGATTCCAGTCTCTGTCTTCAAATCCTGCGTATTATGCACAGGTCAAACAGTTGGGTAAAATGAAAATATGATGACAAACACCACCCCTTCACTCCATCCTCCCACATCTTTGCAATTTTGGCATGAGAGAAAGGGGAAAGGGAAGTTTAGAAATTTCCATTAGACCTTTGTTCTATGATATCTTAAATTCCATTGGTCAAGGAGCTAAAATAGAAATTCTTCAAACTGATGAACATAATTACTTACTATATATCCAATAACTGGAGATATAACCACAGGATGGTTTGATGGACCCGTTCAGTCTGCATTAGGATGTTGCTCATTTTACAGATGAGGAAATTGAGTGGAAATAACTTGCCTAAGTCCAATCAGTTACAGGACAAGGGTCCATGTTAGTACCTCCCAGAACAGTGCTATAAAAAAAAAAAAAAAAAAAAAAAAAACACCTTGAAGTGATTTCTGTAATGTAATATAGCTCTTCCTTCAGAGTAGTTTATAAACTATATTGTGCTTCTGACTATTTTAAAGTCTTTGTCCTGTCCCTGAGAAATAAATTCTCTTCACAGCTGTGGCTCATAGAAACTAGAAAAGACCAAACAGAATATTCCGATTATTTATTATGTACTTGAAAAATAACTGTGATTTGTTTAGACTGCATCACTCCAGTATTCCTGAAATTAATGCATTCTTATTTTTCACTTCTCTGCTCTAACACAGTCATTCCAGTCATCACAGGGGCAATAGAATGTGATCTACCTTCTAAGATGCTTTTGGTGCAATATATCATAAGATTTTAAAAGTCATGAGTTGATGGTGGTGTATGTCAAAGCTTAAAGTAAGCCTGTTTGTAGAGCTGAATGCCATTTTAAACTTGTGAAAAGGCAACATATTCTGTTCTTTATCTTGGTGTGCTTTAGGCATTTTGCAGAGCCTTCTTTTCTATTACTGGCCTAAATCATCTTTATAATATTTTTTTAAATATGTTTTATTGATTATACTGTTACAGTTGTCCCAATTTCCCTTCCCTCTGCTCCCCTCCACCCAGTGGTCCCCCTCCCACCAGTTGTCCCCTCTTTTAGTCGATGTCCCTTGGTTGTGCATATAGTTCTTCTCAACCTCTTTCTGTCTATTGCATTCCCTCCTACTATGCTTCTTAATTCCTGTACCATCTCCCTCCCTCTCCCCCTTCCCCCTCCCTGCTGACCTTCCCCCAGTATGTTCCCAATACCTATAGTTCTTTTTCCACTCTTGTTGCCTATTTAGTTTGCCTTTGTTTCAATTCCCTAGCTTCTGTTGTTGGTTCTTGTGATATAGTTTTCATTTTAATGTTCATAGTTTTGATCCTCCTTTTTCTAAACCAGTCCCTTTAACATCTCATCTAATAGTGGTTTGGATCTAATGAACTCTTTCAGGTTTATTTTGTCCTGGAAGCACTTCCTCTGCCCTTCTATTGTGAATGACTGTTTCGTTGGATAGAGTATTTGTGGCTATAGGTTTTGGATTTTCATTACTTTGAATATTTCTTGCCAATCCCTTCTTGCCTGCAGCGTCTCCCTTGAGAAATCAGCTGATAGTCTAATTGGGACCCCTTTGCACACGATTCTTTCCTTCTCTCTTTCTGCTTTTAAGATTCTCTCTTTATCTTTAATTTTAATTTGATTATAATGTGTCCTGGAGTGTTTCTCCCTGGGTCCAGTTTTTGTGGAACTCTCTGTGCTTCCTGGACCTGTAAGTCTATTTCCTTCCCCAAGTTTGGGAAGTTCTGCTTCATTACTTTTTCACATAGTTTTTCAATTTCTAGTTCTTCTTCGTCCTCTGGCAATCCTATAATCCATATGTTCAATCTCTTGTAGCTGTCCCAGAGGTTTCTGATCCTCTCCTCACTTTCCTTGCTTTCTGTTTCCTCTTTCCACACTGGTTGACTGTTCCTTCCCTACGTTTTGGTTTGTTGATTTGATCTCTGAATTTTATTTCCTCACCACTTGTCTCATATGTGTTTTTATTCTTTTCAGTATGAGCAGCTTTCAATCCTTTCTCATCTTGTTCCAAATCTTTTGTTAATTCTGTAAGCCACCTAATGACTATAGCTCTGAATTGAGCCTCTGAAAGGTTTCTTATTTGTTCGTCTGTCAGATTCTTCATCTGCTGCCTGGTGAGCTGCGTCACCGGGATTTCTATAGTTGTCTGCCTCATTCTGACAGATTTGTGTTTTGCTTTGCTTCTTTAGCAGTCTATAGGGGGTGGAGCCCCATGTACTCGTCACAACCTGGTGACCGGCGGCGATCCGCTATCTTTTTCGCCGTGCTGTGGCACTTTGTCATCACTACCCAGTGGCCAGCTGTGATCCCCAACCTTTTTCACGGCGCTGTGGCGCTTTGTGTGGGGGCGGGGGACCAAGATGGATTCCTGCCGTTATTCTCCACTGGGAGATTGGGATCCATCTTCCCGCCCTCTGGGCCTCACTGTCCAAGGCAATGTGGGGCTGCCTTTCCCAGCATTGGGGTCGTGAGCTGCCAGGGCTCGACTACAGCTGGGATTGCTCTCTTTGCCGCTGTCCCTGGTGTTACCGCAAACAGCACCACCCACTTTCCTTCTTACCTGCCCCACGAGCACCGCTGGTTTATAACTTTGTACGTTGGGCTTCTGTGTAGTTTTATTTTCTGGAATTTCTAGTTATCTTTCGTTTTGAGGTAGTTGTATTCCTTTCTAGTTGTAGAGGGAGACCAAGCATGTCAGTCTAAGTGTCCATCTTGGCCAGAAGTCCATCTTCATAATTTCAATTAAATATTATCATTTGTCCATAGATTTCTAGATCCACATCAAGTTCCCATTCCAATAAATCCATAACAACAAAATAGATGAGAGTCTGCAAAGCAAGAGCCACAATCATCAAGGTCCATATATGGAGCAAAGAACAGATCGTGAAGCATAAAGGAGATGTCACAGTGACATAGACTCATGCTCTATGCCTGAAGCTGCCTGAATCCCAGCCAAGCCCCAGAAGCATGTGACCTCACCTGACCTCTGAGTCTCTTCTTTGACCTAGAAGTTGAAGAATTTAGCTCAGTTCTTGTTAAAGTCATACTCACCAGTTCCTTGTATCCCAGGAGTAAAGAGTTCATGAAGATACTAGAGAGATGAGGACAAGTTAATTTTTATTCATTTTTTGCGTTTATTGCCCCCAAATAGCTTTATTCACCTTACAATCTTTTAAGTATTTGTAAGTGTCACATATATACAAATAATAGCAGTAGAAATAGGAAGTGGAAGAAAGATCAGAGAGTCAAGATTAGTATAATAGGCACAATTCCCATCAGGTATAAACTTCAGGATGAAAAAAAAACATCGTTCTTTGACTCCACAACCTTATGATTAACAATTTGAACCTTTAGCGTGTTTATTTATGCTTGATGCTATTTCTCTTATAACTCCAAGAGTTAGCCTAGGCCAGTGTTTTTGAAACTTTCATATGTTAATAACTGACCTAGAATCTGGTTAGAAAGCAGAATCTGATTTAGTATTCAGAGTGGGGCCTGAGATGCTTCACAAGCTGCTGGGTGATGCTGATGCTACTGGTCCCCAGATCTCAAACTAGCCCTTAAATAATGAGGCAGGACCAGCTCAGGGAGAGAAGGAAGATATTTTACCCACACCTGTTGGCTCTAATACCAACAAATAGCTCCAGTCAATATCTGTTATCCCATCAGTCAAGAAGCAGACATTACTCACCATTCCATTTTACCATGACCATGCCCATTTCATGCACCATGACCATAACTGCTTATTGGGTCTGTCCAACTGGCCATCAAGTTCTACTAATGCTGTCTCCTGACTCTCTCTTACTCATTTCCCATTCTTTGCCTTGATACTACATAACAGGTTCCTGACAGGTCTTTCTACATCAAGCTTCTTTTCCCTCGTCTATGCTCTCTATCTCTTCCAGAATAATAATCCACAAACAGGATTATCATTGCTCAAAGAAAATAATCTAACCCCCACCACCATAGGTGTCTTCACTTTCTGGATGATGTTCAACCTTCCAGGCTGATAACACATCACTTCTGCACATAAATCCTGGGCTCCTGCCATACAATATAGATCATAGTTCCCAGAAGGGTTAGGGTTATTTCACCTTTCTGTCTTATGTATGCATTATTTTCTTTCTGGAAAGTTATCCTCCCCATTTATTCTCTTTAGGTGAAACACTTCCTTTAATACCCAGCTCAAAAGTTATCTGCTCTCTAAGGCTTTCTGAATTACCTCTGCTTTCAAGCACAGTTGTCTGTTCTCTCCTGTATTCCTATGCCAAACCTTTCTGTTCTCATTATATTTCTTTATCTAGCTGTTTATTCTCACCCAAGCTGGGGGTTCCTTGAGAAAGAAACTGTTTAAATGATCTTCATCCCCACTGACATGTGGAGCAGTGCCTGATACAAAGCAGCTGTTGAATAAATCTTTGTTATACAACTGTAGAAGTACATAACAACAACTTGCATGCCTAGGTGCTGGTGACTCTGGGGAAACCTCCTTCCCCACAGCAGATTCCTCATACCACTTTGCCTGACCTCCAGTGTGCAAAGACATCAGCAGTGGGAAGCAAAAGGAGTACAAAGAAGACTTCATGGGGCCCAAGAAGCCCCAGTCTTTGCTTGAATCTTTGGGTCTCACCTGGAAATGTCAGGGAGAAACAAATTTTAAAATGCCATACTAAAATTATTTTCAGGAGATTAAATTTGATGATAACTAACTACTAAAAGTTTAAAAGGTAAAAAAAAAAATTTTGTTCTTTTTTAACTAGGCACAGTATCTGAAATATTTGCATGGGCTGTGGGAGGCATTTCACAGGACTTATTTATGACTAATGAGTATGCTGTCCTCTCAGAAAAGCATGATGTGTGTGTAGTGAGTTCACGTGCCTCCAAAACCTTCACTTATCAGTTGGGTATGAACTCCCACCCTCCTAGTGGAGCCTCCTCCTATCTTTGGGCTCAGCAGACTGGAGTGTGTGTTATGTGCATCACCACTGCTCATTCCACTATGGATCTGCATGATTTCCTGAAGGGAGGTCTTTGTACTCAGTGCCCAGTCAGTTTCTTTTTCTGGGGCACTTGTGCTCAGTCAGAAAGTCTGCCTTGACTAGTCCTTGCATTTGTTTGGGTGTTCCCACTTGTTCCATCTCCCATAATCCAAACAAAATCACATTATCTAAAACAAACATCATTGAAATACAATTTTTTCTTTTATACCAATTACATTATTAAGGAATGATATACAACCTAGGGATGTTCAACTGAGTCTCCTTTTTTTGCTGATGAAGAAACTGAGACCTAGAGAAAGAAAGGGAGTGAGTAAGGCAACTCTAGATGGCAACAGAGTTGAGGCTATATTTTCTTAGTGCTGAGCCAGTTTGATCTGTAAGACATCGTATCTGACGATTAATTGTACATTTTATTATACTTTATGGACTTTGAAATCAAAACACCTGAGTTCAATTTCCAGAGCTACCAATGTCTAGTTCTTCCTGATAAGATACTGGGTCCAGTAGTGTCTCGTATAGAACAGGTAGAAATAATTACTTCTACCATGAGGTTCTTTATTTTAAGTATATTTTATTGGTTATGTTATTACAGTAGTCCCAATTTTTTTTCCCTTTGCTCCCCTCCTTCCCTCCAGCAATCCCACCCCCCTTAGTTCATGTTCATGAGTAGTGCATATAAATTCTTTGGCTTCACCCTTTCCTATATTATTCTTAACTTCCCCCTGTCTATTTTGTAACAACAAATTATGCTTCTTCATTCCTGAACTATTTCCCCATTTCTCGCCCTCCCCGCTCCCAGCTGATAACCCTCCAAATGATCCCCATACCTATGATTCTGTTCCTATTCTGGTTTGCTTAGTTGGATTTTGTTTTTATTTTATAGATTCAGTTGTTGATAGTTGTGAGTTTGTTGTCATTTTGGTGCTCATAGTTTTGATCTTGTCTTCCTTAAATAAGTCCTTTTAACATTTGATATAATTATGGCTTGGTGATAATGAACTCTTTTACCTTTACATTGTCTGGGAAGCACTTTATCTGCCCTTCCATTCTAAATGATAACTTTGCTGGATAGAGTAATCTTAGCTGTAGGTCCTTGCTTTTCATCACCTCGAATACTTCTTACCAGACCCTTCTTGCCTGCAGATTTGTTTGAGAAATCAGCTGACAGTCTTATAGGCACCCCTTTGTAGGTAAATTTCTTCTCTTGCTGCTTTTAAGATTCTCTCTTTATCTCAAACGTTTGGCATTTTAATGATGATGTGTCTTAGTGTGGTCCTCTTTGGGTCTAGCTTCTTTGGGACTCTCTGTGCTTCCTGGACTTGGATGTCTATTTCCTTCACCAAATTCGGGAAATTTTCCTTCATTATTTTTTCACATAAGCTTTCAATTTCTTGCTCTTTCTCTTCTTCTTCTGGCACCCCTGTGGTTCAGATGTTGGCATATTTAAAGTTGTCCCAGAGGCTCTTAAACCTCTCCTCATTTTTTTAAATTCTTGTTTCCTCATTCTGTACTGGTTGAGTGTTTATTTCTTCCTTATGTTCCAAATAATTTATCTGAACCCCAATTTCCTTCCCTTCACCAATGATTTTGTGTAGATTATCCTTTGTTTCATTTAGTGTAGCCTTCACTTCTTCCCTTATGTGTTTACCATACTCAAGCATATCTGTCAAGCCTGTGAGCATCTTTATCACCAGTGTTTTGAACTCTGCATCTGTTAGGTTGGCTATCTCCTCATCTGTTAGGTTGGCTATCTCCTCGTTGCTTAGTTCTCCCACTGGAACCTTGATCTGTTTCTTCTTTTGGGTCATGCCTCTTTGTCTCTTCATCTTGACAGGCTCCTGTGTTTGTTTGCCTCTGTGTCTTAGGTAAACTGTTCCTGTTACGTTGTAAGGGGAAGAGCCTTAGGTATTCATCAGTACAGGGTGACCCATTTCACCACATTGTGGCGCTGTATGTGGGGTAGGGGTCTGAGAAGGAACAATGCCACTTGCTCAGTATTGTCCTCTTTTCCAGGCACTTCTCCCACCTTTGTATGGGCCTGATGCCTCTCTAGCTCTTGCCTTGGCCATTGTCCCCAGACTGGGTGGGCCTACAGAGGTTCTAGGATCGTGGGGGCCCTTTAAACAAGCAGACTCTGCTAAGAGACTGGCAGTTTCTTCCTTTGCCCCAACCCCTACTGGTTTGCACAGTCAGAAGCAATGAGGCTTGATTGTCCCCAGAGCCAGGACTGTGAGCTGTGTGGTCTAGTCTGGGGCTGGAAACATTCCTCAAGTGTCCCTCCTGACTTTTTAAAATGTATAACTGCACTTTCCACTGACCTGCTGCTGTCGCATCTGCTATCGCCACCACACCGTGTCCTCTCAGTCCTGGCTCTGCCCCTCCTACCTGTCTGAATGAGTATTTCTTCTTTATATCTTTGTTTGTTGGACTTTCATGCAGCTCGATTTTCTAGAACTTCTGGTTGTCTCTAGTTTTGAGGTAGTTGTATTCCTTCTTAGTTGTGGAGGGAGACGCAGTGTGTCTGTCTACACCTTCTTTATCTTGGCCGGAAGTCACGATGTGGGTCTGCTATGAGGTTATTGTGAGACGCAAATATGTTATAAAGAAAGAAGTGCTTTATTAAGACTAAGATATCATATAGACATTAATTACTGTATTGCTATATTTTTCTCACAATTAGCTTGTCAATTTTTTGCATATAGAATTTAATAGAATTTTGTGTCACTCACATAATTAAGACAAACTGATTTTAAAAGTACTCATAATTAAAAGTACAGATGTGAACTATACAACTAAAAGTTTTCTGAGTTGTAAATTTGTGTTTAGGTTTTGTTTTGTTTTTGCAGTTGGCCATGACCCAACACACCTCTTAATCTTAGTTAGGCTTGAATATGTAAAAAAAAAAAATTTTTTTTCAGAATTAGCCAGGATGTTCCAATCACTGGGCCTCACCATTTTATCCTGGGTCATGGTTTCCCTTTGGGACATCTAGTGCCCAAGCATCAGAGTAATGGCCCATGGGATTTCCCCCGCAGGTTTCTTTGTGCACTGAGAGCTCAACAGAAGCTTATGTACCTATTATAATAATGGTAACTAACACTTGAGTAGACTCTACCACTAACAAAACCATTGCTCATATGGTCTGCAGAGACAAGAAACTTTTTTTTTTCCCAGAGTAAACTCACTGATGTCAAAGTAACATTTTCAGGTGCCCTAGTGGCAAATTCTGAAACTAAATTTGGTCAGTTATGTTTTCTACTTCAGCAC
This sequence comes from Furipterus horrens, assembly GCF_987537825.1. NCBI lineage: Eukaryota > Metazoa > Chordata > Mammalia > Chiroptera > Furipteridae > Furipterus > Furipterus horrens. Next base: position 130,755,734 of record NW_028327176.1, on the reverse strand, counting down.
ACTACCACCTCTGGCTATTTCTAAAATTAAAAGGTGCCATTGTATGTTTCAGAAGCAGTATCCAATGTATGGGTACAAACAAGGATGGGGAAAATATCTGTGATTCTGAGACTTCTCTCACTATAAGCAGTTATGAAATTCTCTCATTTGGATACTTTTCTTACTCTCTTTCCAGTTTTAACCCATTTTACATCATAAAACTGACCTGTGTAGGTGTCTCAGGCCCCAGCTCTAGTACTGTCCTGTTGCTCGTTATCCTGACTCCTCTGGCAGACCTCCAGCCACCTACAACCAGTGGTGGCAAGGGAATCAAAAGCAGGGAGATCCTAGGAAGCCACTTAGCAAATGTATCCCTGGGTTTGAATATTCTAGTGTGCTGCCTGCTATGTAATTTCAGAAAACAGCTAAGATAAAAGCTAATGACTGCCTCTATAATGACTTACTAAATTAACACAAACTATAATTTTTAACATTTTCCTAGCACAATAGGTGGTCTATGAGGCATCATTGAGGCAAAGGCAGTTTTAAATCTAGGATATGCCCATAACTATTATAAATTAGGCAGAAGAGTTCAAATTTCAGCTCTGCCACTAATGATCCAAATAACTTATTTCCAGGAGCCATGGTTTTCTCCTCAATAAAATGGACCATTCACAGTATTATTTTGAGTCCAATGTAGTAATGACTGTGAAAGTACTTTGCAAAGTCTAAAATAGTATACAATTTTGTAAGATAATATTATTATACTAAATGTAACATTAGTTTGGGAATTAAAAATAAATCTTTAACATTAAATGGAAAAGTGAGTACTTTAACCACCCCCAAAAGTACAAAGTTCAGTAAACAAAGAAGTCACCTTATCTGCTCCTGGTTTCCCCCTCACTCTTAGTTTCCATATGCCCAGACAGAGAGAGGAAAAAATATATGGAAATTGGAGGTAAATGACAGCTAGATGGGGGAAGCAGTGCTAGACACTTTATTGTAATTTGGTTAATTTACAGCATGTCTTCTCTGCTTAACAATCAGCTCCACAAAGGCAGACCTATTGTCTTGCTCTCTGCTATATCCTTAGATGCCAGCACTGAGCCGGGCATGTAGTAAGTGTTCAGTAATTATTTTTGGAATGAATTCGTGAATGAAGAGGTAAGTAAAAAATGACAGAATGAGTGGCTAAGAGATGTGATGAGAGGAGGAGAGCAGAATGTAGCAAGATGGAGCTATGTTAATCTTGTCCTCTGACTTTGGATTATCATCCCAAATGCTGATATATCCAGATGCCAAGGCAAGAGTTTTTCAACTTCTTTTAGCCTTCTCCTCAGCCTTATGTTAAAATGACCACAATTATCACTTGTCACATAATAGGAAAGAATGACATTTCAGAAGAATATGGTCCCCAGACAAGACTCTAATATTTTATATCCTTAGGAAATGTCTTTGCACATGATCATGATGGTTTGGTACATTTTTTATCACAGGATGTGGCGTTACCTAAAGGAGAAGCACCTCACATTATAACCAGCCAGAACAATTATTTGAATGTGACATGTGGACTGTGTGTATTTTTTTTCCTACAAAACAATGAAAGTTCTTTTACAACATGCTGATGTGCTAAAAATACGGCATTTATTCTGTTTATTTTCTTTTCTAATGAAGTTGAGAGAATTTGCCCTATGAGATTTGATAAAAATAAGTCAACTCATTTATTCTGAACAGATAAAATATTATCCAAAAAGCAGAGTTGAAAGATGATGTCCTTTCCTCTTTGATTCTCTTCTTTTTTCTCAAGAGAGCCTTCTAAAAATCTTTCTTTTTTCTATTTTGTATTCTTTCTGTTCCCAATGAGTTAGTAAATTTTAATCTAAATTTTTGTGGATATTATACAAAAACATTTACATTTTATTTTCTTTTTATAAAAGTGAGCTTAGACACTCTGCACTACCTTAAAAATGACAGATGAGTGGTTTACAAAACATTGACTCCAAAGTCTACAACAGAAAAGGATTTGAGTATGCCTTCAGGACTCCATGTAGTGGGTAAGATATAGGCATCTGGGGGAGTGTGTTTTTGTTCATCATATGGAATAAGCACATAAGTTTAAAATTATTTTACAGTTTAGTAACCTAAAACAGCAGGCCCTCATAGGTTATAAAACCAGATATTTTAGTCATTGTGACTTTTAAATTCGATGGGGTTAGTTTTCTCTTTTGTTATCCAGATTCTTGTATCAATAAGAAAGAAAAGTCATTATAATGGCCAATGGGTTTCCTGTTACATTTCAAGGGAAGAGGGTCAAGATTAGATAATACCACCAGATGAAAACTGAGCTTCTTTTTTCAGGATTGTTAATACTCTGGGCCCATTACATGTCTATTTGGCTCAGCATCCCTTAGTTGCCCTATGTTACATTATTCTTATGAAAAGATAAGAGGTACTGATGCTTCCTAGGAGTTCAGTTTTCCTCAACAATCTGTCAGGATGAACCTAGACACCAATATTCGAATGTGCTGTCAAATTTGAGAACCACTGATGTAGAGCAGTGGTTCTCAAACTTGAAAATTCGTGAGTCACCTGGGATCTTATTAAAAGATAAGTTCCAATTCAGAAAGTCTGAGGTAGGTCTGTAGAGTTTTCATTTTTAACAAGTTCCTAGGTAATCCTGCTAGCCCGCAGAACACATTGATGGCAAGGATTTAGAACAACAACTACAGGTATTCTCTGTTCAGCAATTAGAAATTCATACCTAGATTATTGAGTTAATTGCCTGTAGTAACAAAAGGAAACTCAAGCCCATTCATGAAAAGCAGAGGAGGAGGATAAAGAGATTTGATCTCTTGTCCTATTAGAAGTAGTTGAAGTAACTAGAGCTATTTAGCCAACTAAAGACAGTACATTGTGAAAATGATGGCCAGTTTTAGAGAGGTGAAGAACTATTGTATAGAACTGTTAGAAACAAGATCATAGTGACTCCCAAACCAGTAGCAAAGTCATTGGTAACAAAGGGCAAATGTAATTAAAGGGTCTTAAGGGCAAATGTAATTAAAGGATCTCTGAGAAGGGAGTGGACAGCATTAACATATTCACAAATCACAATAGGGGCATTTAGATGAACTCGTTAGATTGTACCTCCGGAGTATCCGGTCATGGAGAAACGGGGAAGAAGGAGAGGGGAGGGGAAACTATTTGCATTAGGGCGGGGAAGCTAATCGCTCTCACTTTAGGGTGGCAATTTTAGGGTGGAGAAAATAATCACTTTAGGGTGGCAATTTCAGGGTGGGGAAGCTAAGACTATAAAACCAGGTTCCTTTGTCTATTTGGGGCTCACATTCTCCTGGCTATGAGGGTGCGCCTGGCTCTGCAGACTCGTGAATAAAGGCCTCACTTTACTGCTCAAGTCCTGTGTCCCAGTTTTTATTGTGAGCGTTTCTCACAGAACCAAGATTAGATGTGTTTATTCCTCCCCAAGGGATTGAATTAAAAGTACTGGGTAGAAACTACAGCAAAATGGATTTGGGATCAATATACAGAAGAATGCAGTAGCCAGAGCTCATTAAAGATAGGATAGGCTACCTTGGGAGGAAATGAGGATAGACTACCTTCTACAACAGGATTTGGTGATGACTTTTTGAGGCTTCTATAGAAAGAAATCAAGAATGGGATGTTTAACATACCTTCTAAAATTAGGTCAGTCATATTCTGGGTGTTTTCAGCCCAGAACCTGTACATTCTAATGAATGACACGCAGTCAAGTTTGACATTAACAGTGTCTAGAAGTCTCTTTTTCCCTGACTGCTGACATTGTTATGAAATTAGAAAATTTGGTTTACCTTAAAATTAATGCAGATTAAGTCCTTCCCCTTTCTATCTGTTTTCTTATTTTGAGCCTGTGCTACTTTCCCTTGTCACTATTTTAATTATTTCAGTTGTTGTGAGGTGTTTTAATATATAGTAAGTCTCCTTTCTTTCATTTCCTTTCTTTCTTAGAATTCTTCTGACTATTCTTGCTTGTATATACTCTGCTGTATTCTGTACTTTACAAACAACTAGAGTTTGTATCATGACTTGTCTAAGTATCCTGTCTTGGTCCCATTCTATTTTGCCTCTCCCATTTGTTGATGCTAATTAAAACATTCAAATTATAGGACTAATCTCCTCCAAGCAGCTAATCCAGCAGTTCTCAACCTGTGGGTCGTGACCACTTTGGGGGTTGAATGACCTTTTCACAGGGGTCGGTTAAGACCATTGGAAAAAACATATATAATTACATATTGTTTTTGTGATTAATCACTATGCTTTAATTACGTCCAATGGTAACAATGAAAATGCATCCTGCATATCAGATATTTACATTATAATTCATAACAGTAGCAAAATTACAGTTATGAAGTAGCAACAAAAATAATTTTATGGTCGGGGGTCACCACAATTGTATTAAAGGGTCACAGCATTAGGAAGGTTGAGAACCACTGAGCTAATCATTTTAAAGTATCTTCTTAACTCATTTTTTCTGTTTATGTTTAAATCTGTATAAGGCCCTGCAATTTTATGTATCTGTACCTCTCAAGAAATAACAGAGTACCCAAAGAGGTGAAACTCTTGCTTAATAGTCTTAACCAACATTTTAGGTTCTTCCTTTCTTTATGGATTCAAGTGAGAATGGACAAATGAGTACAACTTCTGACTATTTTACTGAAACCAGACAATTCGTGCTTAGCCATGTATGATGATTAGGAGGAAACACATAAAATTTTTACCAATACAGAATTTTTCAGTAGGTATCAGATGCTGAAGCATTGGTAATAAACTAGTGATTTAATCTAACAGCATAAGAATTTGAAAGTAGTTTTTCGACAATAGATTTCATAGATCACTAGGTCTGGGCATATTCGTAGCTTTGATCTTGGTTTCCCATCCCAACATGATGAGTTATCTAAAATTCAACACTGTTTCACAATTTTGTATTTTCATTTATTTCATTTTTCTCTGATCTTACTATTCAGAATTTTATGGGGCTGTATTGAACCTCAGTTCTCATAAAGTTTTCATTTGTAATAACAGGCTTTTGATAAGTTTCAGCTGTTTTTGTCTACAAGGAGTTATATTTTGAATAAAACTGTTTGTGATTCTACTCCCAGTGATATTTTCACACAAGTGGCTGCCCATGGAAAGGAATTCAGAATAAAACTACTGTCATGCTACTTACTCTGGCCTATTAAAAATCATTCTTGTATACTCCATAACAAATATGATTATCCTTTGTCAAATAAATTAAAAATCTGCATAGAGAAAGAAACAAATCTTAAATTCTGGAGGTCAGAAGTCTAAAATGAGTCTTACAGGATCAGCAGAAATGAAGAGCCATACTGTTCAGTTAGGCAGAAGAACTTAGTATCATAAAGATGTCAATTCCTCATAATCTGTAATTTAATGTAGACAACTTGACTGTAAAGTACAGAATATGACAGAATGTATACAAACAGGAATAAAAGAATTCTAAAAAAGAAAGAAAATGAAAGAAAGTAGACTGGATACTAAAACAACTGAAATAATTAAAATAGTAAAGTAAAAGAATATCATTGTGGCAGAGACTGTTCATTTTTCACTATTAATTCTAGTTGTAATAGACCCTAATTTTATTAGAGGTGTGCTATGGCTTGAGTTTTTTTGCAGCCCCAAAATTCATATGTTGTAATCCTAACTTCCAAGGTGATGGTATTAGGAGATGGAGCCTTTGGGAGGGGATTAGGCCATGAGGGTGGAGCCCTCATGAATGGGATTAGTACCTTTATAAAAGAGGCTCCAGGAAGAGCCCTCCTCCCTTTCATCAGGTGAGGACACAGCAAGAAGTCAGCACTCTGCAAACTGGAAGAGAGGCTTAGCCAGAACCCAACCTGATCTTGGGCTTCCAGCCTCCAAAACTGTCAGAAATAAATGATGTTTTTACAAACCACCCATCTTGGTATTTTGTTATAGAAGCCTGATGGACTAAGACAAGCTATCAATGTGCTCATATTTAAAAAATACATTTTCTAGGTTTCCCTTGCAAAGAGTAGGTGGCCATGTGACTAAATTCTGACCATTGTGACGTGGTTGAATATCTTAGTTTTATATTTCTGTTAAAACAAGTTACCAAAACCTGAGTAGTTTAAACAAACTAAGGTGGTGCTGGATGTCAGAAGTCCAAAATGAGTCTTACAGGGCTAAAATAAAAATGTCAGCAAGGCTGTGCCTTCTGCAGGCTATAGGGAAGAATCTGCCCTTGCTTTTTCCAGTGGCCAGGGGCTGCCTGCACTCAGTTCATGGCCTCCTTCTTCCATCAAAGCAAATCACTCCAAGCTCTGCTTCTGTCATCAATATTCTTCCCTAAATTTGACACTCCAGATTCCCTATGTGGACATTTGGGTTTACATTAGGCTTACCATATAATTCAAAATAAATTTTCTATCTTAAGAACCTTAATTATATATGCAAAGTCCCTTTGCTATTCACAGATTCCAGAGAATAGGACAGGGGTATCTTTGGCAAGGTGTGGGGAAGGCACTATTCTGCTTGTAAGTGTTGGTCTTCTTGCTAACATTTAATAGGGGCCTATTAACCCTGCTCACAAACAATTCAGTTGCAATGACAAGAGTAAAGTCACTCATTCCCAAATGGCAAAGATGTGTGTGGGCCTTCCAGGGCCTGTGAGATGACAATAACCTTCAGGACCACTCAACAATTTCATCAGGTAGTATCTGTTAGGTCAGCTCTACTCAGAAGCCTTTCCTAACACCCCATCCCACTCCCACCCCTGACATACACACTTCCGGGCTGGATAAATATTCCATGGCCATGTTTCAAAAGTGCCCTATGATTATAACTCTCAAAGCTCTACTTCAGGACATTGTACTTTCCTATGTTATCTGCTTTCCACACTAGACTGAGAATCAACTCTTTGAGGCAGCAATCATGTTGCAATGTTCCTATAGCTCTGACATCTAGCACAGTGCTCAGTTTAGTAATTGCTCAACAAATGTTTGAGTAATGAATATATGAAAAAATGAATAAACAGTTCAGATGCCTTTTGCAAGGAAGTCTCAGCCCCACAGGTAAGTATTCTGGTGACATACTGGAGGCTTGACTGGGTTGGAGGTTACCTCACATGGAGAGAAGACCTAACCTATGGGTGGTTGTAAACTGTATCTTCTGAAGAGGCCACCATCAGTCCCAGAGGAACAGTACTGAGACTCCAGTAGAAGAGCAAGTCCAGTCAATAGAAGAGGTGAAAGGCCAGGGCCCCACTGGAACAAGCCAGATGCAGAGAGCAAGACAGAACAAGTTCAGACCTTTAAAAATGTTGACTGTGAATGCAGCAAAAGAGCTTGGGCCTTGGTTATGGTGTGAGATTGGGGTTTGGGGGGTACATAAGTTCAAGGGAAGGCAGAATGGCTAAAATATACAAGACAAGATTGGGCAAAGATCTAATTCTGGATTTATATCAGGGGTCTCATCCTGCAGTGCCACAAATTGTTCCCTCACAATGCCATACTACCTGTGCAAGAGATTGCTGACATTTCCCCATTTTGCTCATTGATCAATCCAACTAAAGTTGTGATTGTACTAATCATGGTGGGAGAGGGCTGAACATCCACATTTCACCTATTAAAGTTTGAGTCAATACCATTCAGTGTTGTATTTAATTGTTCTTATTTTGTGGGCGTTCGTTTTGCAAAAACACTTCTTGGCATCCCTCAGGAGGCCCTGCACAGCTGCTGAACACAAACAGTGCTCAATGATCACTTGCTGATTGATTGATTAAAATATGTATGCATCCTGCCCACAGACAAGACTCAAAAATAGTGCAGCGTGTTCTTGTTCGGATAATGAACCTTTCTGAACTCTGTCATTTGCAAATTCTTTCACTCCGCTATGAAATGTGCCTTTTAAAGTGAATGTACATATATGTCAAGCGTTATGTTAGGCTAGTTATCTCTAGCAGAGATTGGTTTTTATTAACATCTTTATTATCTTCAAATTCTATTTGTACAAGTACCTCACAGGATAAAAATTTATTCTGGATTTAGGTAAAGCATGTTAGTTGAGAGTATCCTGATGAAACATGAGGATGGAGACCCAGGCCCTAGTCTCAGCTCTCTTGCCAACTAACCATGAGATTTGGGCAGGCTCTCTACCCCCTAATTCTAGCCCTCAGCTTCCTTAACCCTAAGTGAGCCTTTGGGCTGGATGGTTGCTAAGGTCCCTTTTTGCACTGGCCTTAGATGAACTTATGTTATAATGGCTTTAACTGTGGCTTCTCTTCACAGTTTTCAGTACACCCTGTCAACAAAGGTCTGGAAGAATATGGGACAGTCCACACATAGTCTTTTAGTTGTAATCTCTGAAATAACTTGATTTTATTTTACCTTTTTAATTATACTTTATTGATTATACTATTACAGTTGTCCCAATCCTCCCCCTTTGCCCCCCTCCACCTAGCAGCCCCCATTCCCTCAGGCAATCCCCACATCATTGTTCATGTCCACGGGTCATGCATGTAAGTTTGGCTACTCCATTTCCTATATTGTACTTTGTATCCCCATGGCTGTTCTATAACTACCTATTTGTACTTCTTAATCCCCTCACATTTTCACCCATTCCCTTACACCCCCTGCCCATCTAGCAGCCATCAAAACACTATGTGTCCATGATTCTGCCTCTGTTCTTCTTATTTACTTAGTTTTTTTTTTAGATTCAATTGTTGATAGATATGTATTTGTTGCCATTTTATTGTTGATAGTTTTGATGTTTTTTTTCTTAAATAAGTCCTTTTAACATTTCATTTAATAATGGTTTGGTGATGATGAACTCCTTTAGTTTTTTTCTTATCTTTGATTCTAAATGATAGCTTTGCTGGGTAGAACAACCTTGGCTGTAGGTCTCCACTTTTCAAGACTTTGAATATTTCTTGCGAATCGTTTCTAGCCTGCAAAGTTTTTTTGAGAATTCAGCTGACAGTCTTATGGGAACTCTCCTGTAGGTAGCTAACTGCTTTTCTCTTGTTGCTCAATTTTAAATGATGGGGCAGCAAGTGGTCTAGAAATATTACTGCTAATTTTTTTTACATAAAGATATCCAATATATTTGTTAATTATGCAAATGTTTAGCTTGAGGGATAACACATTATCCTATCAGCTGGACATTTCAGGCTAACCCCAGCATGGCAAAAGATCCTGAAAGACCAAGCAAAGGACCAAGCATACAACAATGGAAAGAACAATGAATTTACAAGTTATACAGCTGTGTAATATGTGGGATTAGTTTCATTATCTGTAAAATGAAATAATAAAATTCACTCTACCTACCCATGGATAAAGAATCAAAAATGTGTTTAGGAATCATTTACATGTAAAATATAATAATGAGTTTTTAAAAAATTTGCATTGAGCATTCTATTGTTATTTTTGGACTATGACCTTTAGGCAGAGGTAGAAGCTCATGAAGAGAGAGGAAATGCATCCAGGTTGAAAAAAAATAAAATAATGTTGGTGGCTGCACTAGTACCTTGAAGCCACAAAAAAAAAAAAAAAATTACAAATAGGTGTAACTTTTTCAAACTACAATATTTTGATATTTTTTAAATCATTATGACATCTATGTCTTAAACACTAGAAAAATTACTATTATCAACATGGTATGATGAATAAAGATCTCACCACAGAGTGCACAACCACCCTCATGTAATTTGTAGATGGCAAAGGTGATGGTATGGTCAAGGCACAATCATAAGATAACACAATTGGACAAACAAAGAGGAATAAAGGGACAAGCCTTTCCCATTAAAGCATGACTGTGTGTTGTAGTCGCCCAGCAGAAATGGAATGGATCTCCTATGCAAACTTGGCTCCATTGTCAAGACTGATGATGTCACATGACCCAAAAGGGTATAAAGAAATTTATTTTTCATATGCTTCTAGGAGAACAGGGCAGGCATTTAAGCTGATGCAAAAATACCTTGAGCAGTTTAATAGACAGTGGGAGCTAGTCATCTTGGTTCTCATTGTGGGTACAAGTGCAAGATAGTGCTTACATGATAGGAACTGCCTGCCTGTGTTACAAGAGGGAATACATTGGCTTTCTTACTGGCTTATCCAGATGTGAGGCAGTAGGGGTAGGGGCAGATGGGGCTTGAAAGTTATCAGTAGTCAAACACTAGAACTGGAGTCAGACTTTTTATTATAGAGTCTATTGCTGCTGTATTTGTTTATAGAGTTCATTCACAATTTTAAAATATTTATTATATACTCATTGACAAAGAGTAGAAAATTGAAAGGAATTCCTGAGCCCGCAGACCCCTCAGCCACACATTAAGAAATTGACCCAGGGCTTCCAGCCAAGATGCAGGCTTAGACGGACATGCTCGGCCTCCCTCTACAACTATATCAAAACAAACGATAACTAGAAATTCCAGAAAATAAAACTACACGGAAGCCCAACGTATGAAGTTATAAACCAGCGGTGCTCTTTGGGCAGGTAAGAGCGAAAGTGGGCGGTGCTGTTTGCGGTCGCACCAGGGACAGCGGCAGGGAGGACAATCCCGGCTGCAGTCAAACCCCGGTGGCTCACGACCCCAACACTGGGAGAAGCAGCCACCACATCGCCTCGAACAGTGAGGCCCAGGGGGCGGGAGGACGGATCCCAGTCTCCTAGCGGAATAACTGTGTGAATCCATCTTGGACCCCCGCCCCCACACAAACCGCCACAGGGCTGCGAAATAGCTTGTGGATAGGCGCCGGTCGCTGGGCTGTGACGAGTACACAGGCACTGCCCCCTATAGCCGGCCCAAGAAAACAAAACGCATCTGTCCAAATGAGGCAGACAACTATAGAAATCCCGGTGGCACAGCTCACCAGGCAACAGATGAAGAATCTGACAGATGAACAAATAAGAAACCTGTCAGAGGCTCAGTTCAGGGCCATTGTTATCAGGTGGCTTACAGAATTAACAAAAGATCTGGAAAAAGATGAGAAAAAATCGAAAAACACTCATACTGAAAGGAACAAAACCACATACGAGACAGATGGTGAGGAAATAAAATCCAGAGTTCAAATCAACAAACCAGAACACAAAGAAGGAACAAACAGTCAACCAGTGCAGAGAGGAAAAACGGGAAGCAAGGATGAGAGGATCAGAAACCTCTGGGACAGCTATAAAAGGCCCAACATAAGAATCATTGGTTTGCCAGAGGGCGAAGAAGATGAACTAGAAATTGAAAAATTAAGTGAAAATATAATAAAGCAGAACTTCCCAAACTTGGGGAAGGAAATAGACTTACAGGTCCAGGAAGCACAGAGAGTTCCACAAAAACTGGACCCAGGGAGAACCACTCCAAGACACATTATAATCAAAATGTCAAAAGTTAAAGATAAAGAGAGAATCTTAAAAGTGGCAAGAGAGAAGAAAAGAATCACGTACAAAGGGGTCCCAATTAGACTATCAGCTGATTTCTCAAAGGAGACCCTGCAGGCAAGAAGGGACTGGCAAGAAATATTCAAAGTAATGTAAATAAAAAAACCTACAGCCACGAATACTCTACCCAGTGAAACTGTCATTGAGAATAGAAGGGCAGAGAAAGTGCTTCCAGGACAAAATAAAACTGAAGGAGTTCATTAGATCCAAACCACTGTTATATGAGATGTTAAAGGGACTGGTTTAGAAGAAGGAGGATCAAAACTATGAACACTAAAATGAAAACTGCATCACAAGAAACAACAACAGAAGCTAGGGAATTGAAACAAAGGCAAACTAAATAGGCAACAAGAGTGGGAAAAGAACTACAGGTATGGGAAACATACTGGGGGGAGGTCAGCAGGGAGGGAGAAGGGGGAGAGGGAGGGAGATGATATAGGAATTAAGGAGCATGGTAGGAGGGAATGGAATAGACAGAGAGAGGTTGAGAAGAACTATATGCACAACTAATGGACATGGTCTAAAATGGGGGGACAACTGGAGGGAGGGGGGGCCACTGGGTGGAGGGGAAAAGAGGGAAGGGAAATTGGGTCAAATGTAACATTATAATCAATAAAACACATAAAAAAAAGAAAAGAAATTGACCCAGAGATGAATGACCTGGGGAGAGAAGGTACAGTGCCCCTCAGATAAGAACACTTCTGAGCTTCTCCTCAACAGAGCTTTTATTGAGCTGGCAACATTAGAAATGCATGCTGTGCAAAAGCGACCCTTCACCCACAAAGAGGGACAGTAAACAGAGATATAAATTAACATACAATGGCAGCTAGTCAGACTTTCTGGTGTCAGCACACATTGTAAAGGTTTAGATTGTTCCTTTGATTTAAACATCCTGCTGATAAAATCTGAAGTTATACAAAGCATAGCAGGCTTCAAATGGTACATTGCATTTCAATATTTTCCCTTAGTTGTGGGACCAACAGTGTGGCATTAGGGGTATGCCTACCAGCTGCTTCCTGCTTTCAGTCAAGTCTTTTTTTTTTTTAATTGTTTTTCTATCACAGTTGTCCCACTTTTTCCCTCATTGCTTCCCCCATCCCACCCACCCCTTATCCCACAGTCAACCCCCACTTCATTGTCCATGTCCATGGGTTATTTATACTAGTTCCTCAACTAGACCCTTCCCCTTCTTACTCTCCTTCTCTCCCTTCCCTCTGTCCCTGGTCACTGTTAGTCTGCTCCTTGTTTACATGCCTCTGGTTCAATTTTGCTCATTTGTTTGTGTTGCTCATTAGTTTACTGTATTAGATGATATCGTATGGTATTTGTCTTTCGTTTACTTGCTTATTTTGCTAAGCGTAATTCTCTCTAGTTCCATCCATGTCATCACAAGTGGTAAGAGTTTCTTCTTTCTTTCTGCTACATAGTATTCCATTATATAAATGTACCACAGTTTTTTGATCCATCAAAAAAAAGATGGGCACTTAGGCTGTTTCCAGCACTTGGCTATTGTAAATAGCCCTGCTACAAACATAGGGGTGCATAAGTTTCTTTGAATTGGGGTTTTAGGATTCTTTGGGTATAATCCTAGAAGTGGAATCACTGGTTCAAAAGGCAGTTCTATTTTTAGTTTTTTGAGGAAATTCCATACTGTTTTCCACAGTGGTTTCACCAGTCTGCATTCCCATCAAGAGTGTTCTAGGGTTCCCTTTTCTCCACATCCTCACCAGTACTTGTTGTTTGTTGATTTATTGATGATGGTCATTCTGACCAGTGTGAGGTGTATCTCACTGTGGTTTTTATTTGCATTTCTCTGATTAATGATGTTGAGCATTCTTTTCTATGTCTATGGACCCTCTGTATGTCCTTGTTCATCATGTTATTCAGTGATTTTTATATAAATATCTATGTAATAAAATTCTTCCAAAATTTAGTGTTAAAGAAAAACTCTTTTCCTGATATTTAGGTATTTCTTTTTGTCAGTAAGAATTATACAATATAATGCATTTCTCTTTTTGTATGTGTTGGCTTTGAGGAAGCTCAGAATTAAATTTACAGTTCAATTCTAATAATTATTCTTTGTTTCAAAATAAGTATTTCCATCTTTCCCTAAATGATGTTCTATCATTCTTTCAGTCTTAAAAAAATGATTTAGTTATCAATGTGGAGGATGCTAGTTAACAAGAAGTTGAAAAAATACAAAAGTAAAAAAGTAAAGATTCTTACTCAACTTTATTTTTCCTCTCTAAAGTTATCTAGAACTAATAATTTTGCTGAATCTTTCCTAATACATGCAGACAAACACATCTATATGTAAATACAATATCCATATTCTTAATTTTTTCTGAAAATATGATTTTATAAATATAGTTCTGCAACTTGCTTTCTTCTCTAGTCAATAAATTAGACAACCTCCTATATTGGTACATATGGATCTACCTCATTCTTTTAATTGGTTGTCTTGTATTCTTTAACTATTCACCTGTGTTTCCACAATATACTTTTAGTTGTTTGCTGCTGTGAATAATGTTACAGTGAATATTCTTGAACATAATGTTTTTCACCTGTGCCAGTACTGCTGCAGGCTCAATTCCTAGAAGTAAAATTTCTGGGTAAAAATGCACATTTAAAATTTTGATCAAGACTGCTGAATTACCTTTAAATACATTATGCCAAGTTGTATTCACCTTTTTATTAAAATTATCCTATCCATAAGTATCTTTATTGTAAATAGCCTGTAATACTTTTTTAAAAATACAAGTTATACGTTTTTAAAAGAACATATCTGGTGAAAGGTAGAAGATTTCTACCCTAAATAATCAGGTAACATATAAACACTCCCCTCTTTCAAACTAAAAGTCACAGAAATACTTTCCTTTCCTGATTGGGTTTCCAAGGTCAGTCTCCAACCCTATCTCAAGATCACAGAAGAATACTCAGGAAGACTAATTTAAACTGAGATTTTCAGTCCTTTACTGTTCAAAGACACATAATTCAAGACCACAGGGTGACTAGTTTTGCTTTACAGCCTTCTATATTGTAGATGGGGAAAAAATAACAGCAAGTTTGTACTGTCTATCAGAATGCTGTTTGTATTGTATTACATTTTCTGTATAGCATGGGAATATGTAAAGGCTAAATAAAGAAAGAATGCAGGAAAATGCCAGTCCATACCCTCTAGCATTATTCTAGGTCAAGGGCCAAGATTTATATCTTGGAAGTAGGGATATTTGGTCATTTGGTTGTGGAACAGTCAGATAAAGTAAGTATAAGACATGTTCCAAACCCAAATATCTGATATCTACCACAGACAGTTTCCACATACAGCTCAGTCCAATAAGGATATTTTATTTTGCTTGCAAGTTCCTTGTCAAATAGGGCTCTTATAGGCATAGCACAACATATCAAAAAGTGCATGATTTTCATTTTTTAATAACTACTAGAAAACAGGAACTGTAACAGGTTGGATAGGGTAAGCAGACACAAGGTGGGTTTCTCCTTTTTAAATTTTGGGTTTAGGAGCAAGGGTAAAGGAAGTGCTACTGAGAGACACTAGTTTTTCCAAGAAAGGATTAGTACATGCCTTGAATATATTTTGAACTATGAAGTTTGGCCTTGAGAGTAAGAAACAATCAAAGTAGTAGATAGGGTAAAGGTCTTATAGATGAAAAAATTTTAAAAAATCAAGTAAACATTATAATTTAAAATTATATTTAGGCAGATTTGAGCAGTCAGAAAAAAAATCAGTGAATTTAAAGATAGGACAATTGAAATTATCAAGTGTGAGAAACAGAAAAACAAATGATTGAAGAAATGTGAACAGAGCTTAAAGGACCTGTGGAATACCATCAGACAGATGAACACATGCATTGTATGACTACCAAAAGGATAAGGGTGAAAGGAGTAGAGAGTTTATTTGAAGAAATAATGGCCCAAAACTTCCCAAGTTTGATGAAATAGATGAATATAGACGTGTAAGAAGCTCAATGAACTCCAAGAAAGATGACTCAAAAAGACCCAAATTGGGACACATTATAATCAAACTGTCAAAAGCCAAACAACCTTGAAAGCAGCAAGGGAGAAGAAGCATCTCATTACATACAAAGGATCCTCAATAAAATCATCTGCATATTGCTCATCATAAATTTGGGAGGCCAGAGGGAGTAGGCTGATACATTCAAAGTGTCAACCAAAAATCCTATGCCCAGCAAAGCCATCTTTCAAAAGTGAGGGGGAAAGTAAGATATTCCTAGAGAAACAAAAGCTGAGGGAATTTGTTATTACTAGCCCTGTCCTGCAAGAAATGCTAAAGGGAGTCCTTCAGATTTGAAATAAAAGGACACTAGACAGTTACTCAAAGCTGTGTAAAGAAATAAAGAAAAGAAAACCTATTAAATGGGAAATAATATTTGCAAACCTACTATCTGATAAGAGGCTAAAACCCAAAATATATCAGAAACTTATAAAACACAACAGAAAAATAATAATTAATAATCATCATAATAGCCTGATTTACAGGCTAAAGACCTGATTTATTTCTACCAAGAAAATGGACAAATGGCCAACGGCTACATGAGAAGATGCTTGACACCATTAATCATCATGTTACTGAACAGCAACTGGGGTCCTGCTCCCTGCCACCACCCTCTAGGCAAAACTTTACAGAGACAAACGTTTAGTGATAAAGGAAAGGAGTCTTTATTCAAAAGCAGTCATTTACCCCTATCAAGTCACAGCTTTAATTACTTAAGCCTATCAATAAGGCTAAATTCTAACACCTGGGTTCTCCTAGCATTCCCCAGTTAGTTTCTGTAGGGTTAGTTTACATAGTAAAGAAACATAATACACAAAATCTACACAATTTCAGAAGAATGAGTATTATGCTTAGTGAAATAACCCAGGCAGCAGAAGACAAATACCATACGATATCACCTAAAACAGGAAACTAATGAACAACACAAACAAATGAGCAAAAGAGAACCAGAGGCATGTAAACAAGGAACAGAGTTATAGTGACCATGGGAGAGAGGGGAAGTGGGAAAGGGAAGAAAGAAGGAGGAAGGGTCTAGTCAAGGAACTAGTATGAATGACCCATGGAGATGGACAACAGATTGGGGATTGAATGTGGGAGGTGGGTGGATGAGGGATGGAGAAGTAATGGGGGGGGAAATGGGACAACTGTAATAGAAAAACAATAAATTAAAAAAAAAAAAATGACATGCTTCTGCCACACTGTTTATCCCCTCTAGAACACTCAAAGAACAAACCTGCCACCCTCTGCCAGGCCAGCTCAGTCCTAGGCTGTGCCCAGAGTTCCTTCCCATCCAAAATACTGTTTGTTGGGAAATGCAGGCAGCTGCAGCATGATTGGGGAAGAAGATCCTGAGAGTCTGAGAACCAGAGCCTGAGAGAGAGCCAGCTCAGGAGCCAGAAAAGCTCATGAGCCAAAAAGCTAGCCCCCTTTTTATTTCCACTGGCTCTGCAGGCATTCAGCTTCTCAGCCAATCCTGTCTTAGACTGCTTTCCATTGGCTCAGCAAATGCCTCCTATGGCCCCTCCTCCTTCTCCCCAGTGACCTTAATCAGATCTCTGTATCAATCAGAGAACTACAAATCAAAACTATAATGAGATATCATTTACATCTGTTAGGATGGTTATTATTTATTTATTTATTTATTTATTTATTTATTTGTTCATGCTATTACAGTTGTCCCACTTTTTCCCTCTTTGCCCCCCCAAGCAGCCCACTCCCACTACCATAACTAGTCCCTCTCACCATTGTCCTTGTCCATGGGTCCTTCATATATGTCCTTTGACTAATTCCTTCACCTTCTTTGAATCAGTCCCCCCTCCCCTCTTACTGTTATCAGTCTGTTCCATGATTCTACGCCTCTGGTTCTATTTTTCTCATTAGTTTATTTTGTTCATTAGATTCCTCTTATAAGTGAGATTATATGCTATTTGTCTTTCACCGACTGACTTATTTCACTTACATAAAAGTCTCCAGTTTCATCCATGCTGTTGCAAAAGGTAATAGCCCAAAAGGAAACCCATGTCTTTATGGTCAATTAATATTTGGCAAAGGAGGCAAAAACATACAATGAAGTAAAGACAGTCTTCAATAAGTGGTGTTGGTATAACTGTATAACTGGACTGGTACATGCCAAAAAATGAAACTAGACCACCATCTTACACCATTCACCAAAATAAACTAAAAATGGATAAAATACTTAAATGTAAGTTGTGATACCATAAAAATTCTAGTGGAAAACAGGCAGTAAAATT
This sequence comes from Furipterus horrens, assembly GCF_987537825.1. NCBI lineage: Eukaryota > Metazoa > Chordata > Mammalia > Chiroptera > Furipteridae > Furipterus > Furipterus horrens. Next base: position 130,738,007 of record NW_028327176.1, on the reverse strand, counting down.
TCAGATATCTTGCACAGCAATATTTTCACCAATATATTTCCTAGGGCAAGGGAAATAAAGGAAAAATAAAAAGTGGGACTATATCATAAATTAAAAATCTTCACAGCTAAAGAAATCATCCTCAAAATGAAAATGAAACTGAATGTGTGTGAGAACATATTTGTCAACAATACATCATACAAGGGTTTAATATCCAATGTATATAAAGAACTTATATGACTCAACAACAGGAAGACAAATAATCCAAGTAAAAATGGACAAAGGACCTAAATAGACACTTCTCCAAGGAGGACATACAGAGGGCCCATAGACATATGAAAGGATGCTCAACATCACTAGCCATCAGAGAGATGCAAATTAAAACCCCAATGAGGTACCACTTCACATCTGCCAAAATGGCTATCATTAATAAATCAACTAACAAAAAGTGCTGGTGAGGATGTGGATAAAAAGGAGCCACAGTACACTGTTGGTGGAAATGCATATTTACTGTGGAAAACACTAACGGGATTTCCTCAAAAAACTAAAATGGAACAGATTATTGACCTAGCAATCCCACTGCTGGGAAAATGTCCAAATAATCTGGAAATATCAATTCATAAGAATTTATGCACCCCCATAGTCATAGCAGTGCTATTTACAGTAGCCAAGATTTGGAAACAGTCTAAGTGCCCATAAGTAGATGAATGGATAAAAAAACTGGAACAACTACACAATGGGATACTATGCAGCAGAAAGAAAGAAGGAATTCCTATTTTTTTCTTTTTAAAGTACAAGTGTTGGCAAGGATGTGGAACAAAGAGAACCCTGGTACACTGTTGGAGGACTGTAAATTGATACAACCATTTAGAAAACAGTATAGAGTTTCCTAAAAAATTAAAAATAGAGTTATCATATGATCCAGCAATTCCACTTCTGGGTACTTATGCAAAAGAATTGAAATCAAGTTCTCAAAGAGATATTGAAACTCCCAGGTTTGTTGCAGCATTATTCATGATAGTTAAGATATGGAAACAATCTAAATTTCCATCAACAGATGAACAAGTATAAAATATTATATATTATATATATATATAATATTACATTCAATATAAGAGAAGAAAATCCTGCCATTCGTGAAAACATAGATGGACTTTAAGGACATAATGCTATATAAAATAAGCCAGACACAGAAAGACAAATACTGTATTATCTCCTTTATGTGTAGAATCTAAAATAGTCAAACTCATAGAAGCAGAGAGTAGAATGATGGTTGCCAGGGGCTGCGAGAAGGGGGAAATGGGGAAATTATGATCAAAGGGGACAATGTTTCAGTTATGCAAGATAAATAAGTTTTGGAGATCTACTATGTAGCACAATGCCTATAGCTTATAATACTGTATTGTATACTTAAAATTTGCTAAGAGGGTAGATGTTATGTTGTGTTCTTAATAATAATAATAATAATAATAATAATATAATAAACATGGGCAGGAGGAAACTTTAGGAGGTGATGAATACATTTATGGCCTTGATGATAGGTGTATACTTATTCTCAGATACATTAGATTGTATATATTAAGTATATACAGTTTTTCTATACTTAAAAAAATGAAGCATGCCTTAGACTAAGGTGAAGAGGAAAAAAATATGTACAGTTTTTACATGTCAATTATACCTCGATAAAGTGGTTTAAAAAAAGAGATCTCAGTAAAAGAAAGCACATAAGAGATTATAAAAGCTATTATTATTGTAAAAATGGTTTGTAACTCCCTTCTTGCTTTCTACATGACTTAAGACACTAATATTTTTTAAACTACAATCATTAATCTAAAAGCTAGTATTATTGTGCCTTTGGTTTGTACCTTCACATATTTTTACCTAATTTAAGACACAAATGTATTATAAAAAGCAATTATTCATTTATGTTTTTGGACATACAATGTGTAAAGATATAATGTTGTAACATCAATAACTAAAAAGGGTGGGGATAGAGCTGTATAGGAGTTCTATAGAATTTTTGTATGTTACTGAAGTTAAAGTTGTATAAACTCAGATTGGAGAGTTATAACTTTAGGATGTTAAATGTAATCCCATGGTAACCACAAAGAAAATAGTGATAAAATATACAAAAATTAAAAAGGGAGAACTGAATTACTTCACTACAAATAATTAGCTAAATACAAAAAAAAAGAGCAATGCAAGGAATAAGGGATAAAAATGTTATAATTCATATAAAAAACAAATAGTAAAAGGACATAGATAAGGTCCTCCTTATCATTAATTACCTTAAATGTAAATGAATTAAACTTTCTAAAGGACAGAGAGCAGCAGAATGGTTTTAAATAGAACACTACCCAATATACTATTTATAGACTCCCTTTAGATCCAAAGACACAAATAAGTTGAAAGTGAAAGGATGAAAAAAGACATTTTATGCTAATAGTAATCAAAATAGGTTGTTATACTAATACTAGATAAAATATCTTTTAAGTCAAAAAGTTTACAAAAGACAAAGAAGGACATTATGTGTAAACAAAGGTTCAGTAGAGCAAGATAACATAACAATTATAAACATTTATGTACATAATAGTGGGCCATCAGATATGTGACACAGAAATTGATATAAACAAAGAGGAAAATAGACAATTCCACAATAATAGTTGGAGAGTTTAACATCCCATTCCCAATAATGGATAGAACATACAAGAAATAAGTAAGAAAATAGAGGACTTGACAACATGATGAATTAAGTAGATCTAACAGACATATACAGAACACTGTACCCAACAATAACAGAATATACATCTTCTCAAGTGCACATGGTACATTCCCTAAATGAGACCATGCAAATGTTGGAGAAATTGGAACATTTGTACACTGCTGATGAGAATGTAAAATGGCACAATCACTGTGGAAAATGGTATGGTATTTCCTCTAAAAACTAAAAATAGATTTACCATATGACCCTGCAATTTCTGGTATATAACAAAAAGAATTGAAAGCAGGGTCTCAAAGAGATATTTATACACTCATGATGATAGCAGCCTGATTCACAATAACTAAAATGAGGAAGAAACCCACCTGTAACACCAATAGATGAATGGATAAACATATACTTGATGTATGTTTTATACACATACAATGGAATATTGTTGAGCCTTAAAAAGATAGGAAATTCTGACATATACTATTACATAGATAAGTTTTTAGGACATTATGCTAAGTGAAAGCCAATCAAAAGGGCAAACACTGTATGTTTCCACTTATATGAGGTACTTAGAATAGTCAGATTCATAGGAGTAGAAAGCAGGATGATGGCTGCAAAGTCTGGGGGTGGGGGCGCTGAATGAGGACCTATTACTTAACAGGTACAGAGTTTCAGTTTTGCAAGATGAAAAAAGTTCTAGAAGGTGATGGTGGCGGTAGTGGCACAACAATATGAAAGTACTCAATGCAAGCAAACCATACACTTCAAAATTGTGAAGGTGGTAATTTTTATTCTACATGTATTTTGCAATAAAAAAACCTTTGGAGAAAAAAGATTTCTTTTAAATTCAGCCAATGAACATTCCCCTGTGCAAGATAACTCTGATCTCCATGAGCCAGTCTCTTCCAAATGGAATTACAGACTCACTGTCAGACCTGAGGATGTGGCTTTAAGCCTGCATCTCCTCAGTCAAGAGGGGCGGAGGGAAATGGAATCTTGTTCTGAATCCAATTGAACAGACTGGCAACCCCTTTGACTCTAAGCCTTGGGCTCTCATGACCCTGTCCAGAAGTGAAAACTATGATGGAATTAGAGTCTTGTAAACAAATGAACATGAAAGGGCATTCATGAGATACCATTGATGTGAGTGCCGAAACTCAGTCTCATGGGAACAAGGACTAATGTATACAGGAGAATGCCAAAGGAAAGGAGCAAAAATAGAGACATGCTTTACCTAAGACCAGGCAGCTCAGAGAACTCTTCAGGACTCAGCTATAAGTTATCTGCCTCCTTAAACAAATAGATAACTCAAAATGTTGACGAGAACAAGATGAAAATGAAATTTTACTCAGATTGACTCAATGGGTACCTATTAATGTATAATTACCATAAGCCCACCTCTCAACCAGGCTGATTTTCTACTTTATTTGATTTATCAATACTACCATTTGCTGGAAGTTCCCCAAACCAGCATCTATCACTCTCCTTACAAGTCTCCCTAAAAAGTTGCCTTATCTAGCCTCCTGGTTTGCTCCCATACCTATATTTAAGCAGACATATGTATTTTTCCACAAACTTCCAAAGGGAAGATAGATGGTCATTTAATTATTTTGGCCTAGCAGCATGTGTAGACATGAGCTTGATTAATGTTTCATTTTTGCAACCCATGGGCACCACTGGCATTTAATTTATAAACATATAAGGTGAAGAGCAGGCTCTAAGATATCTAAGACAACCTGAAGATTAAATTTACATCTGCATTCCCATGTTTCTGGTGGAAATAATAGTGATGCTGGGGGTGGCAGCTGGGGGGGGGGCTCTTAAAAAAATAAGTGAAAAAATTGGGAGACTTTTTTCAAGTTGTTTAAACACATGAGTTCAATTCTGCCAGAAGAGACTGACGATCTCTAGATGAAGCCTCCCTTCCTACCCTGCAAAAGAGTTTCCCAATTCTCTTCATTTACAAGAACTCATTTCCTAACAAAATCACTCAGGAGTAGGTTCAAGTTCTCATTAAGAACCACATTTTCAAATTAAAAAACAAGAAAAACAGACAAACAAAAAACTCATAGACACAGACAACAGTATGGTGGTTACCAGAGGGAAGGAGGGTGGGGATAGTAGAGGGTAAAAAGGGTCAAATATATGGTGATAGAGGATGATTTGACTTTGGGTGGTGAACACAAAATGCAATATACAGATCATGTAACATAGAATGTACACTTGAAACCTATATATATAATCTTATCAACCAATGTTACCCCAATAAATTTAATAAAAAGAAAAAAAAAAGAATCACATTTTTAAAGAGTCATAGCACAATTGGCTTGCTTCTAGAGTGGTCTGCAGAGAGACTATACTACATTAGTACTGTTCAACTTGATACTAAGTTTCTTTTTTTTTTTTAATTTCTTTTATTTTTTGGTTTTTCAATTACAGTTGTCCCATTTTTCTCCCATTGCCCCCACAGTAATATCCATCCCCGTTGTCCATGTCCATGAGTCATTTATACATGTTCCTTGACTAGACCCTTCCCTTACTTATCCCCCTTCTCTCCCTCCCCCCTCCCCCCTACTGACTACTATTCTACTCTTTGTCCTATTTAGTTCATTTGTTTGTGTTGCTCTTTAGTTTCCTGTATTAGGTGATATCATATGGTATTTTGCTTTCTTTGCCTGGCTTATTTCACTAAGCATAATTCTCTCTAGTTCCATCCATGTTGTCGCAAATGGCAGGAGTTCCTTCTTTCTTTCTGCCACATAGTATTCCATTGTGTAAATGTACCACAGTTTTTTGACCCACTCATCTACAGATGGGCACTTAGGCTGTTTCCAGCACTTAGCTATTGTAAACAGGGCTGCTATGAACATAGGGGTGCATAAGTTTTTTTGAATTAGGGTTTTAGGATTTTTTGGGTATAATCCTAGCAGTGGAATCGCTGGTTCAAAAGGCAGTTCCATTTTTAGTTTTTTGAGGTAATTCCATACTGTTCTCCATAGTGGCTGCACCAGTCTGCATTCCCACCAACAGTGCAGTAGGGTTCCTGTTTCTCCACATCCTCGCCAGCATTTGTCGTTTGTTGATTTGTTGATGATGGCCATTCTGACAGGTGTAAAGTGGTATCTCATTGTGGTTTTTATTTGCATCTCTCTGATGGCCAATGATACTAAGTTTCTAATTGCAAACAAGCTTGTCTTGGGGCAAGAGAAGGTTCGGAACTCATTGAACTATCATCTCTCCCAATATATCATTATTTACAAGTAAAAGGGCAAATTACTGCTGGCCAATTAAAGTTGGGTTAAAATTTCTCCTCAGTGAGCAAAGAGACTGCCAGCAACTTTATTTACTTTATTGTAAATACTGGTAAATAAATAATTTTATATTGAAAAAAAAAAAAAGAGACTGCCAGCAACCAAATTTTCAGACCAATTACCAAAATCCTAAACCATAACAGACTCTCAGAGTCCTGTCCCAAAGTATGCAGCCTCATAAAGAAGAGAATAATGATACAATTAAGCACTTTGCACACAACATTTTTTATCTTGTTAGTTTGAAAGACTTATATTCCGTATCCAATTACTAGCAGTGACATATGACATTTGAAAATTTAATGAACTAAAATGATTAGAAGTTTATATTTCTTATGTATTTACACACCAACGTAAATTTGAATAATGGACATGATTACGTTTTCTAGTTTCTTCTCACCCCTACTCACCGTCCCAACCCCATACTATTATGATGACAGATATTTCTACTATGTATTTAATTCACATGTCCACATTTTGCAATTGAAAAGACACTAAATAAAAATACCTCTAGTAAATAACAAAAAGTATCTTTCTAATAAAATAATTTATGAAAATTTATCAGCATAAACTAAATTAGATCCTTCTTTCTTTTATGGGCTGAATTGTGTTCTCCCCAAATTTATATGCTGAAGTTCTAACTCTCACTACCTCTGAATGTGATTGTATTTAGAGATAGAGCCTTGTAAGTTTTCCTGATCATAAAGTATGGTATGTTTCTCTGCCTGGAGCCCTCTTCTTCCACCTGGTTAACTCCTTCATCACTTTGCTTCCTCTAGTTGTTTAACAATGGTATCTCAATGAGGACTACCCTGAGTATCTCACTTAGACTGTAACCACTGCCTTTTTGCAATCACTCAAACCTCCCTTACACTGCTCTATTTTCTTCCACAGCATACTGTAACATACTAATATATTTTACATTACATTCTGATATACCATAAATTTACTTATTTATTATGACTATATATTATACTATATAATTATTATACTTTCCAATTATCATAAGATATATTATAATTATATATTATATAAATTAGTTTTTTTATTTTTTTTATTTTTTTATTAACTGTTTGTCTACCCTAGCTAAAATGTAAGTTTCAACAACACAGGGTTTTTTTTCCTGTTTTATGTGCTGCTGATACAATACACAAACACTTCTGGAATATATGAGTGAACACAAACAAATATTTGTTGAATTAATGAATAAATTTCTTAACCTCCAACCTTGAGGGATTGAGAGTAACTATTTTAAATATTATATTTTTAAAATAATTTTATAGCCTAAAAATTTTTACATGTAAGCATATAGCCAAAAGATATTTTCAAAATGTAGATAAAGATTTAAAGGTAAAGACATGCATTATGATATTTTTTTGTATCAACAAAAATTTGAAATATAAATAATCAACATTAGGGGGATTTTTAGCTAAATTGTGATGTATCTCTTTGATGTTGGAATTAAAACTATATTTACAAAGATTGAAGTATAATAAGTAAAACTATAAAAACTAGAATAAGACATAATATTTTCTAATTTTATATGAAAAAAGTTGTCAAATATAAGTTAAAAATCAAAAGAACTATAAAGAAAATATCCAATGGAATTTAGTACATAAACTTGGGTAATATTTCCATGTTAAAATATCTTTAAAAAAATACATTTTCAAAAACCAATAAATGGAGAAGAATGTTTTCCCTAAATATCCCAAAGGATTAAAGCCATAAAATACAAATTTAATCCTCATCTCCTCAGCAACACTTAACAGACAAATACTCTCTTTGAAGCATTATTCACTTGGCTAGGGAAATAGCATCCTCTTGGCCATTTTCCTGCCTTACCAGCTATACCTTCCTGGCTATTTGTTCTCAATCGCCTTTGCTGGTTTCTCCTCACTTCCCCTTCCTCTGAATGTTGAAGAGCCCCAGAGCTTGGTTCTTGTGCTTTTTTTCTTCTCTGTTGACAATAATTCCCTAGATGATGTCATGTAATCTCACTGTTTTAAATACTATCTAACTGCTGTGACATCTTCCAAATTTATGTATCTAGTCTGCTGCTTCACTGTGACATTTTAAAGGTATTTCATATTCAACATGGCCAAACCCAAATTTCTGTTCTTACTTTCCCAAACTGCTCTTCCTTAAATATTCCCTAGTTTATTAACTGTAACTTCACTCTTCTAGTTGCCCTGGACATAAATCCTGGAGCCATTCTTCCCATTTTACTTTTATCTACCTCCCAATCAATGCATTGTCAAATCCTATTGGCTCTATCCTGAAAATAGATCCAGAAACCAAGCTTGTCTCCCAACCTCCACTGCTACTACCAGAAATCAAAGAGCATCTCTCACTTGGACTCTCATGAGAGCCTCCTAACTGGTCTCCTATTTTCACCCTTGCCCTCTGCTATCTGCTTCCAGTTTAGAATCCAGAAGTATACCTTTAAAATTTGTGATATCAAATGCCCTCAAATGCTTTCCCATCACAAAGTAAAAGCCAAAATCCTATGGTTGCTAACAAGTTACTTCCTGAGACAGGTAAATAGAATTCATTCTTAGAAATGTTTATGCCTTTTCTGCTAGACCATTTATGTGCACGATTGAATCCATCTAAACAGGAGTTGAGCCTGGTTTTGTCACTAAGGTTACTTTTAGTGTACTTCTTCCAGTTCCCCTTATGTGACCTTGTGTTTAGGGTGAGTGTGCCAGAGGGTTTTTTTTAACATCTCTGCTCTGCCCTCAGCTTTAGGCCTTCCTTTTGCACCTATACCTCTGCGAGAGTCTTTCTCCATATTCTTGCCTCTTCCGCAAAAATAGCCTGCAATTGTTTGTTACTTTTGGGTGCTTATTGCCCTGGTGGGTAAGGGATAGGAGGTAGGAAATCTCTGCTGTCCTGGGTCAACATCATGCCTAATTAACTCTGTGAACTTCTTCTAGGGGGGAGGCTTTCTCAGTGATCCTACCCTCTAAGTGTGGGCCCAGGGAGATTTTTTACCTTCCTCCATGGGTAGAAGGCTTTCCCCAACACCTCGTTCACTAAAGTGGGTCTTCACCTGCGTCCTGGAAGTAATAGCATTTGCTGCTCTTACCCCAGTGACATAAGGCTTTTACTCCTTAGAAAGAAGGGAACAAGTGGGATTTTATGCTTTTCCTGTAGCAAAAGTCTCTCATCTGCAGGCCAACCCTGCCAAACAAGGCTTATCTTCAGTTGCTCACCGTGCCTCATTCTTTCTTATGGGCACCCAGCAAGGTGCATGGAGAAAAGCCTGCAAATGAGCACAAATGCCTCTTCCGTGTGTGGCTCCCAGGAGTTCTGTACTCTCGTGCCAGCCCACAGCTCTGCCTTTAGCAATCTGAACAAATCTTAGCTGAATGCTTTTATGCTTGCTCTTGTAGGAAAGCCCTGCTGCCCCTGTGTTGCCTTCACAGGTGGCACAGTGCTCATGCCCTTTCTCTCCCTGGATGTGCCTATCTTTTCTTAAATTTTAGGCCAGTTAGTCACTCTATAAGTTCAGATCTATGAAGGTTTTAAGAAACATGATTATTTTGTATATTATCTAGCTTTATCTTATTGCTGGAAAAGAAGCAATGCTCTTTCCAGCTTTCTTCATCCTAGATGGAATCCAGAAATCCCATCCAGATTTAACTTAAGGAATTTATTTTAGGAAGACAGTTTATATTTTGGTAAAGACAGACATGTCAGTATATTAATAAATTGAGTAAATTTAGAATAACTCTAACTTTTGTATTAGCATAAATGATAGTAACTGCTGAAACAACCTTCAATTCCTAGAGGCTTACCGTGATAACATTTCTTTCTCACTTATACCAGAGTTTGATGCAGGCTGAGGAGCTTTCTTGAGTCTGTCCTCTAAATTGGTTGAGTCCAAGATGTGCCTTCCTTCACATATCTCTACCATCTGTATCCTTCTGGTTCCACAGAAAATGAAAGAAAGAGAAAGAGAAGACTGAAAGGTATATGTTAGGGCCAGGCCTGATATTTCTGGCCCAGATTCCATTGGCCAGAAGTCAGTCACATAGCCCCAACCTAACTGCAAAAGAAGCTAAAAAAATATCATCTTCCTGTGTATCTGTGGGAAAGAAGTAGCACTGATGACTATCTAACCAGTTTGTGCCAGAGTGTGATCAAGAGAAAAATGGTTAAATTGTGGCATATTCATATGTTGGAATATTACATGTTTATTATAATTATGCTTTCATAAAAAATGTTAATATCATTGGAAAATGCTTAGGATATAACATTAAATGAGAAACAAATATAAATTAAAATATACATTGTGATCCCAGTTGTGTGTGTGTGTGTATATACACACACATTTACCTATATATCTATGCCAATAAAAAGACTAAAAAGCTCAGAAATCAGTGACTTTTCTTGAAAGAGGGGATTGTACATTTACATGATGGAATTCTATGCAGCAAAAAGAAAGAACTCACTCCTGCCTTTTGCGACAACATGGATAGAACTGTAGAGTATTATGCTCAGTGAAATAAGCCAGGAGGCAAAAGACAAATACCATATGATCTCACCTAATATAGGAACCTAATGAACAAAACAAATAAGCAAAACAGAACCAGAGGCATGGAAACAAAGAGCAGACTGATAGTGACCAGAGGGGAGGGGGCAAGGGGAGAAAGGCAGAAAGGAGGGGAAGGGTCTAGTCAAGGAACTAATGTAAATGACCCATGGACATGGACAACAGGGTGGGGACTGACTGTGGGAGAGGGAGGAGGTAGGTGGGGCAGGGGAGAGCAACAGGGGAAAGATGGGACAACTGTAATAGAACAACAATAAAAAAATGAAAAAGAAAAGAAAAAAGAGATTAGAAGTGATTTAATATTTTTTCTTTAAAAAGTCTATACTTTCCAAATACTTACAATAAGTCTATATTATTTTATGATACAATTGTATAACTAGAGTTTATTTTGGAGTATAATTTAGAAAAAATATATCAGGAGTTTTTTGAGAAAATAAGGCAGTGAAACTGCAGGGAACAAATTCTTATAGCAACTTTGTGAATTACCTATATTTCATACTGACAGTCTGCAACTAACTTTCATTTTCATGGCTTGACTCTATCTTTATCTGAAAATCCAAACATAATCTAAAGAGAACACTTGTGTTTCTAAAAATTAAATTTTGATAATTATGAATAGGTTTTTTCATTTTTTAACCAATTATTATTAAATATGACCATAATAGAAAGATAAAATGTTTCAATTAATGATAAATCTAGACAATTAATGGTTAATATGAGTAAATGAAAATAGACACATCCCTTTGTCAGCTTCACTTTTCATGTTGAATTGGGCACTTAGTCATCTTTCCTCTAACTTCCTAATGTGGAAAGAAGCAATCCCTGGTGCTAGTCTCCCACCCCAACAACTTATATTACCTCCCACCAATACCCTCTGCCCAGTCACCTCCTAGCCAGCCTTCCATTCTCAAAACCATTGTCAGGATGATCTTTCCAGAGTTCAAATCTGATCCTGGGCAGGAACAGACATGATGAGAAATTGAGAAACTCCAGTGCATGCAGGTTACCTGGGCAAAAACTCTAGGGCTGGTTGAGTACCTGGCCCAGAGTGTGCACTTGATGAATAGGGAGATAAAATCTGACCTCAGGCTCCTTCAGGGAACTTGTGTGTGCTGTAGACACAACACAGCCCTGGCTGGTTTAGCTCAGTGGATTGAGCGTCGGCCTGCGAGCTAAGTGTCGCTGGTTCGATCTTCCAGTCAGGGTACATCAGAGAAGGAAAACTCTGACTCCAAAAAACCTCCGCTGCCTTGCGGCATACCTCTTCAGGGGAAAGGCTAAGGGAGTAAACCCCGACAGAAAATCCGGAGCCGGAGTCCCTAAGGCGGTTCGACGTTGTAGTCAACACCGGCAACTCCTGCGGCGCACCTGAACCCAAGCTGTATTGACTCGTCTTTCCCTTGGATCCTTCAGCTGCGAAGAGAGGGGGGGGTCTGCTGCATGGGCAACAGCTGGCCCTCCATATCACCCTGCCCAGGCTCTGTAGCTTCAGCGTCATCGCAAGATGTCGATTCAACACGGGAGGAGACAGATACCATGTCACTCCCGAGTCGGACTGCACAGCCATTCTCGGCCGTGCAGATAGACTCTTAAGAAGCTACACCATCGTCTCTCGAGACGGACGGCTGCCGACGATGAGACACAACAGAGTTCTGCAGAGTTCCTGCTGGGCTACAGCAGGAGATGAGACCAGACAAGAAAGGCAAGCTGGGGGTGCAGTTTTGAAGGCTATGACTAGAAGTTTTCATTTGATATCCAGAATAAAACTGAGAAGCTACTCAAGGATTCTGAGCAATGCAGTGACAAGAATAGAAAATTAAATCTATTTTCTCTCCCCAATTTTCCCAATATGACAATGAGAGCTATTGTCCATTTATAGAAGACTTGGATGAAAGTAGGCATGTGAATTTTTTCTTCTGCTATCAACTCACTTCATATAATATTTAGCCAAATTAGTGGTATCTTGTCTAAGAAGTGTAGACAACACTAATTTTTGTTATTACTGTTTTTTAATTTTTTAAATGAATTCGCCTCCTACAATCAAATGATTTAAAGGCTGTTGTGGAGCTAAAAAGCCAGGCCATCACCATCACTTCCTGTTTCTACCCTCTGTGGTGGCAGCAAAGGAGTCTTTTCTCCTGCTGCCTGTGTCCCAGGGTCAGGCCTATAAGAAGATGCCTCCCCTTCTCCCTCTTCCTGTGCTTCTTATATACAAACAAGGTAGCTACAACTCAGAAAGGGGGACCGCAAAAGAAATACTGTAGAAAAAATACAAGCCATTAAGATTCAAGTACGTTTCCCTACGTTTGTATTTAATAGAAATATATATAGTTTACATATTAATGTAATATATGTTACTAGCAGTAGTAAGACATTTCATTTCTCCAGCTAGTATTACTTTATAAAAGAAAGATTCGAAATCAGGAAGTTACTTTATAAAAGGAAGGATTCAAAATCAGAAAGTTACTTTATAAAAGAAAGGATTCAAATTAGGAAACGAGAGGGGGGTTAATTTGATAAGGGAAAGGAAACGATCATACCTTCCACTTTCCTGAACACCAGCAATGTTACTTTTTCTTTTTATTGGTTACGCTATTACAGTTGTTCCCACTTTTCCTCCCTTTCCCAACCTCCACCCAACACCATCCTCCCCTCTCCCTAAGTCAATCCCCATATGAGTTTGCCTTCCCCTGAGAACAAGCATGAAAAAGCTTCATAGATTGTACAGCATACTCTCATTATAGCACACCCTATTTTTCTGCCTGTCGATTACTTTTTTATGAACAATTTTCCAAATGGGAGATATTTTACAGAACAGAAACAATACCTCTAAAGTTTTAAACCTCAAAGGGAAGGCCTGTAAATCAGCATCAGTAGAGGAACAATGTTGGGTGCTTCACTTGTACCTCAAAAGTTGGTGAATGGCTGTTTGAATATATACAGATTAGTAAAGAAAGGGCTTTGTTGGGGTGGAGAGAAAGAGAGATGTAGAAGTGGCAGCTCCATGCTGACCACACCATGGTAGAATTAAGTTCTGTTCTTCTATGTGTCCCTGTGAATGATTTGTCTAAAATCTGGGTCAATGTCCCCTTCCTTTTCTGGGCACAGGCAGCTCTTTTCCAGGAGGTCCTTCACACTAGGCTTTTAAGCAGAGCTGCTACTAAACAGGGGAAACAACCAGTATTAACTTTCTGAAAACCATCTAGTCTCTCTGAGAAGAGGCTCTGTTAGAGGTAAACATTAGGCAGTTGAGGGGGCAACTAGCCACCTATTGTTATTTGAGAATTCTAAAAGCAGCATCCTGCAGCAAACACAAATACCCACAAACATGTATATATGCTTATCACATCTCTAAAATACTGCCCCCACCACAACACCACCTACTATCTCCATCACCCCTAAGACTGAATTTTGTTAGGCCTGAAGCTAGAGAGCTTCATGAAGCAGAGAGAGTATGACAACGAGAGCAAGAAATTCTGGGCACAGCACACCTGCTGTGTACCTTCTGAGATTTGAGAACTAAGGCAAACCGTCTGAGCCTCAGGTTCATCAACTGTACAAGAAGAAACTATTTTCATGTTATCTCTCAGGATCTTTCTACTCTAATGTTTCATTATTCCATACTATCCCATCAGATACTCCTCTGGAAGATTAGGGAGCACAGGGGTACAGTGGAGAATGTACTGGCATAGGAGCTGAAAGCCAACCCAGGTCCTAGTCCTGGCTCTGCTACTTACAAGTTAAGCATATTGGGAAAGGAACATAACCTGGCTCACCATAGGGAAATTATGGAGATCAAATGAAATAGAATGCATCCATTGGTCAGCTTTTGGTGCATAAAAATCTACACCAACACTTAGTGTCTTAAACAACAATTACAATTCTTTCTCATGACTCTGCAGTTTAGCCAGGAAGTTCTTCTGATCTTGGGGGTACAGCTGATCTTTAAAACCTTTGGTGGCTTAGTCGGGGGCTAGATGGTCCAGGATGCTTTAGTCATATTTCTGGCACATGGCAGGCTGGTTGTCTAGGGGACTCAGCTGAGGTTCTTCATCTCAGCTTCATGTGTCTCTCCTTCTCCATGAGGCTGGCCTGGGCTTCTTTAAATGGTGGTCTTGCAGTTCTAAAGAGCAATAGGAAGCCCTAATGGGCAGATGCTTTTTAAGTCTCTACTTGCATCATGTTTGCAAATTCCCATTGACCAAAGCAAGTTGAGCTCAAATTCAAAGCAAGAGCTTGATGGTAAGAGCACCAAAAATTTTGTGTCCATTTCTGAAATCTAAAATACATTAGAAATTGCTTTGAAAATTATCAAATATATTATAAATTTAAAGAAATATTGTTAACATTTGTTTCACTTGCAAATACTTGGTTTATTTTCAGCTTTAAAAATACTTTCACTGCTGCATTATCCACTAAGAGTCCTTCATAACCTGTCAAATGCATTGTCTCTGATTGGTTTATCTGAATAACCTATTGAGCAATGGAAGAGCACCAGGATGTAGGGCAAAGTAAGCTTCTAAAATAGTCCTGGTGGCATCAGAGATCACTGGCTTAACATCTTCCCAGGTTGGCCCTGGTAGTGAAGCTAGTGGAACTTGAGTAGCTGCACAGAACTGACCATATTTGTGCCATAGGGATCTGATAAAGGGAATTCATATCCTAACTCAGGCAGGCCAGGGCATGAGGCATGTTGTGACACAAGCTGGTATTAAAACAGGCAGGGATTAGAAATCAGGAATAAACGGTCTGGAAAATCAAACTCGTTGGGGGGTGGGGCACTTATAATGGCATTCACCTATTTGATATTGTCAGAGCAAGTTAATTGATCAGTCATTAGGACCAAATGGATATGGTGGGTCATAAGCAGCCAAGATAATTAAAGGCAAACATTGGTGCCAATGTTCCAAGCTATCAGCAGAATCCCAGTCTAAGGCATTGGGAAGAAGGTCTGGCTTTCTCATCACCCCTGATGAGATGACTGGCAAGAATTAGGCCAAGTTCAGGCTACAGAAAAGCTCGATGTTCAGAGCAGTCCCAGTCTCAGGAATACACAATGCAGGTAGGAGAATTAAGCTGAAGCCTCACCCAACAGCCTGGGCCAGGACAGCACAGATTGGGGAAAGCTAAAATTTATGATTGATGGCAGAGGACACTCAGGACTCACTCCAGGAATGCTGGGTCTGTGCCAGAACAAATAATTCTGGATCTTCCTACTATGGCTGAGTTGCTGACAGGTTTCTGGCGCTTCTCAGTGTTGACTCCGTTGCCACATGGGTCTGAGTGAGTCTACAAATAGGAATCTTTAGTGGCGCAAGCTAATGGGAGCTGAGAGCCCCTCTAACTGCCTTTATTTCTGATCTGCCAGCCTATTACAAATGAGACAGAGCAGCAGTTCTGAGCACTGACTATGGAAACAGGTCTGGGTGGAAAGTCCAGTTTTATCATTTACTGTCTATGTGATCTGGGCATGTTTATTCACTTTTCCATTAATCAGCTTCTGTAAAATATCAGTCATAATCATTCTTACCTGGAAGGATATTGAAAGAATTAATGAGTTGAGTTAAGGGACATAGATGGCATAGAACAGTAAATGGCACATGGTAAGTGCCAGACAGTGAGTATTTCTTCCCTCTGCTAAGATTGTCTATCTACCATGATGTGTAAGAAAATAGTAAGATCATATTTCCTACATTCAGAGTTCTTAACAACTTGTCTTTTAATATTACATGACCCTCCAATTTCAGTTAATATAAAGCAGTTTGGTCAGTGACTCTGAAAGGAAATTATTTTGTTCTTGCTGAAGGTTTTCCTTTGTACTTGACAGTTCTAGTCAAGTCTGTCTACTGATGCAAAATAAAAAACAAAGCATGAAATTGTAAACACATTCAGAGGCACCTGCTGGTGCCTCTTGCTGGAAGGTGAAGGGCAAATCACCTATGAACCAAGGGAACATAACCATTAAAATACAGTGTGCAACTATTGGTGGGAATGCAAATGGCTCAGTAATTATGAAAAACAGGATGGAAGTCCCTCAAAATATTAAAAATAAAACTACCATATGATCAAGCAATCCCACTTCTGAGTATTTAACCAAAATAATAGAAATCAGGGATTTCAAAGAGATTTAGCATTTCCAAATTCAGTGGATCACTTACAATAGCCAAGATGTGGAAATAATCAAAATATTCATTTACAGATAAATGAATAAAGAAAAGATGTATACATACAATGGAATATTATTCTGGCTTTAAAAAGATAGAAATTCTGCAATATATGGCAACATGTATGAACCCGGAAATAAGCTAGTCACAGGAAAACAAATACTGAATGATTTCACTTATATGAGGTATATAGAACAGTTAAGTTCATAAAATCAGATTGAAATTATGGTTATTGGGGCAGAGAGGGAGAGTGAAGTAAGGAGTTACTAATTAACAGGCATTATATTTTAGTTAAGCAAGAAGAATAAGTTCTAGAGATACGTTGTACAACATAATCAACACTAATTCCTGACCAACAATAATCAACAACTTACTGTGCTCTTAAAGTTTATTGAGAGGGTTAAAAACATAGTGTACAAACATGGGAAATTATATAATATAGTTCAATTATTAAGAAGCAAAGAGTAACATAATCTCATAATATTTTGTCTCCTGGCTGTTTTCTGAAGATTGTGCATCCTTCAGCTGTGTTTTCCCCTAAAAAGAAATATATTCTCAGCAGCTGTGTACAAGTAACCAAATAAAGCAAAATATCTAAGCCTCCCATCAATCTGCTATGTGTCTGGCCCTAAATCCTGTATCAGGAAATCTGTGTTTTCTAAGTTTCCTTTCAATCTAAAGGCTCTACTATCAAAGCATTTCTAACTAGTCATGTCCTTTCAAAATAATATTTTTCAGTGGTCAGATGTGGCATATAACTGTATCATGCACTGTGGGAAGTTAAAAGAGGAGGGAACACAGAATTTAGGTTTTAGACACCAATAGGTTGTGTATGACAGTTTAGTTGTATAATTTCTGCTCTCTGCCCTCAGATTCTAGGGAATGAATAGGTGGCAGGAAGGACAAAATGAGAAGATACAGTCTCTTCCCTGAATAAATGTATAAAATTTGAGAACAGTACATGATGGAATAACACCTCAGAGCAATGTACTACTTTAAAGTGTATAAACACTTGCCTGTACATTATAGCACTTAACCCTCAGGACCCATGACACTCTGAGTTGACAAACGAGGGACTTTAGATTTATGAGGGATAATTGACCTGCTCAAGATCATAATGCTAGTTAAGAGTTGATGTTTGGATTTCCAGCTAAGATGGAGGCGTAGACAGACATGCTGCATCTTCCTCGACAACTAGGAAGGAATACAACTACCTCAAAACTAGAAGCAACCAGAAGTTCCAGAAAATTAAACTGCATGGAAGTCCAACAAACAAAGATATGAAGAAGAAATACTCATCCAGACACGTAGGAGAGGTGGAGCTGGGGTGGAGAGGACACAGTGTGGTGGTGGCAGCAGCAGCGGCAGTGGCAGGCTGGCACAAAGCACAGTTACATCTTTTAAAAAGTCAGGAGAGACACCTGGGGAGTGTTCCCAGTTCCTCACCAGACCACGCAGCTCACGGTCCTAGCAATAAGGAAAATCAAGCCTCATTGCTTCTGATTGTGCAAACCAGTGGAGGTTGGTGCAGAGGCAAAAACTGCCAGCCTCTCAACAGAGTCTGCTTGTTTAAAGGGTCCCCATGGTCCTAGAACATCTGCATACCCACCCACTCTGGGAACAATGGTCAGGGCAACAACTAGAGAGGCGTCAGTACCATACAGAAGTGGGAGAAGTGCCTGGAAAGGGGGTAAGTGCTGTGCAAGCGGCATTGTTCCTTCTCAGACCCCTCCCCCACATAAGCACCACAACGTGGTGAAATGGGTCGCCCTGTACTGATGAATACATAAGGTTCCACCCCTTACAATGTAACAGGAGTGACAGCTCTACCTGGGATGCAGAGGCAAACAAACACAGAAGCCTGTAAGAATGAGGAGACAGAGAAGTATGGCCCCAAAGGGGGAATATGTCAAGGTTCCAGTGGGAGAACTAAGTGACGAGGAGTTAGCCAATCTAACAGATGAGAACATAGCCAACCTAACAGACACAGAATTCAAAACACTGGTGATAAAGATGCTCACAGACTTCACAGATATCCTTGCGTATGGCAAAAGCATAAGGGAAGAAGTGAAGGCTATGCTAAGTTAAACGAAGAAAAATTCACACAAAACCAATGGTGAAGGGAACAAAACTGGGGTTCAAATTAATGATTTGGAACATAAGGAAGAAAAAAACAGTCAACCAGTACAGAATGAGGAAACAAGAATTGAAAAAAATGAGAAGAGGCTTAGGAACCTCTGGGATAACTTTAAACATGCCAACGTCTGAATCATAGGGGTTCCAGAAGGGGAAGAGGAAGAGCAAGAAATTGAAAACTTATGTGAGAAAATAATGAAGAAAAACTTCCCAAATTTGGTGAAGTAAATAGACATACGAATCCAGAAAGCACGGAGAGTCTCAGGCAAGCTAGACCCAGATGGGACCACACCAAGACACATCATGATAAAAATGCCAAAGGTGAAAGATAAAGAGAGACTCCTAAAAGCAGCAAGAGAGAAGTGGAGAGTTGCCTACAAAGGGGTGCCTATAAGACTATCAGCTGATTTCTCAAAAGACACTTTGCAGGCAAGAAGGGACTGGCAAGCAGTATTCAATGTGATGAAAAGCAAGGACCTACAACCAAGATTACTCTATCCAGCAAAGCTACCATTTAGAATGAAAGGGCAAATGAAGTGCTTTCTAGACAAGGTAAAGGTAAAAAAGTTCACTATCACCAAGCCATTATTATATGAAATATCAAAGGGACTTAACAAAAAGAAGATCAAAACTATGAACACTAAAATGACAACAAACTCACAACTATCAACAACTGAATCTATAAAATAAAAACAAAATCCAACTAAGCAAACCAGAATAGGAACAGAATCATAGGTATGGGGATCATTTGGAGGGTTATCACCGGGTTGGGGGAATGGGGAGAAATGGGGAAATGGTGCAGGGATTAAGAAGCATAATTGGTAAGTACAAAATAGACAGGGAGAAGTTAAGAATAATATAGGAAAGGGTGAAGCCAAAGAACCTACATGCACAACCCATGGATATGAACTAAGGGGGGTGGAATTGCTGGAGGGAATGGGGGTACTGGGCAGAGGGGAGCAAAGGGGAAAAATTGGAACTACTGTAACAACATAATAAAAGAATATATACTTTAAAAAAAAGATTTGATGTTTGTACTCCTGACAGGTCTGTGAGACTTCTTTCTGATTCCCTATCCCATGGTTCTCTCACTAAACACCTGTACATTTAGTATGCTATATAGGCTTAGGGAAGCCAAGGGTCCAGTTAGTAACTGTCCAGTTGGTCTGCTATAGAAAGTTCATTGGTGGGGGGGCTGGTTCCAGGGAGAGAAGTTTTGTGAAAATATAGTGCTGCTGGGTGCAGGTCAATCATGCATGGTCCCTGAAGCCTGGTTCCCTAGATGTAATTAATTCTAGAAGCCTGAAGATGAGCCTCAAAAAAATCTGAGGGCCACTATAAGATAGAAACAAAGAGTAGCCACTCATATTTCCCATACTTAATTGGGTCATAGTTTAGGATGACTTACAAAATGTCCTTTGGTTCTAAATTCATTTGTGCTCCCTTCCCTTCAGTAAAAGCTATGCCCTACCTCATTGGGATAGCTCTATCAGATGTACTTCAAATATAAATTACAGAAAACTTTAGTCAGTTCACATCTTTTCTATACATTTCTATAAGTTAAAAAAAAGTGCCACAGATATGAGTGAAGACTACTTACTCCCTATTTATAGCTACCAACTATAACTATTCAAAATTATAACATAACACCTGAATTATGTACCCTGTTAATTAAATGGTGGTGAAATGCATTCTTGTTAGCTAATGCAGGCTGGCTTTCCTCAGATTCTTATTAGGACACCCATGCCTATTAGTGCCATCAGCCTCCATAGTACTCTACCTTCATAGGGTCACCACCTGCCCTCGGGAGTTTCCTGTGTTGTTCCAGCAGGGGCCATTGGGGCAAAGACACCAATGATTGTGTATCTGTTCTCTTATTCCCCAATGACCCATACCTTTTCAAAGAGAAGTGCATCAGACCATGTGTCCCAATTCTCTCACCAAGATGACCATCCAAACATTTTCAAGGATCCCAAACTTTATCCTCCTGAAAAATCATAAGGTTAAATAGAATCCTGTGGGTGTGAATACAGGATAGGATTTTTGTAGATTATCTCATTCAATCTCCAGTTTTATAGTTTTATAAATGAGGGAAGTAAGCACAATTAAGTAGTTAAAGCAGTTTAGATGGTAAAAGATAAATGATGAGAAGTCATCCTTTGTTCAGGAAAGTATTGTGATTAAAATGGTGCTTTAGAAAAAATAATAAGGCAATAAAACATCAATTGGCTAGAAAAGACCAGAAGGGAGAATAATAGCTAAAAGACAACTGCAATAATCTAAAGTTGAGAGAGTGATGGTATTTGAATCCAGGGAAGGAGAGTAGGAAGAAAGTAGGAATGCACAGTAAGGTGTGAATCCATGGCACATCAAAGACGAACCCTTAGCTCTATGTGTGTAACTGGAAGGGAGGTTGCTGATGTCATGAAGTTATTCAGTAGATACCTGTGAGTGTCTCACATGTGTCACTCTGCTAGGCACTGAAAATATTACTGAAAAGAGAGACAGACTCCTGGTCTCATGTGTTTATGGGAAAAAAGTGGGGAGAGCTTATTAAGTGATGGGAAGAGGAAAAAAATAAATATTGTCTTGTACATTGGAGTTAGAGCCAGTGTTCAGCTGGAAAGTAAGAGCCAATCTGGGGAATCTAAGAGACCCAGAGGCAGAAGGAACTGAACTAAAAGATCTCTTCTGCCATGCTCACCAACCCCAGCTCAATTTTCTCCACACAAATGCTTCTTCCAGCCTTTTGTGTCTAACTATGAGGCAAAGTCAGGAAGCCATTTCTTTCTGCCTCTTAAATCCTTGCTCATTCCTCTATAGTTGTCCTTTGCTTTTAATTATCCCTCATATAAATCTTTCAAAGACCAAATTATACCTTCCAGCTCAATTATACTGCTATCTGAAAGGAAAACCTTTTCTCTGCCTGGCTACACATCCTTGGTTTCCCTACACCCTTGAGCCCCTTTTTTGGCCATTTCAGACTTCCTTTTGTTCTGCCATTGCTACCAGATGTGAAAGAAGTTTTTTATAAAGAGTCGGATGACATACATGTTTGATATCTACTACTCTTTGATCACCAGGTCATAGACTAACATGTCAAAGAATTAGCCTATCATTCTCTCTCCCCTGACCATGACCGGTATTTTCTCTTTGTTTAAATGTCACAAACCCCCAACACATCTATACTGCTAATGCTCTTGCTTTCTTTTTTCCTTTCTTTAAGAAGAATATTTTTTGTCCAGTTGAGAATCAAAAGTATGGAAAAGTTGGATTGTTTCTACAGACAGTAAAATGGATCCTTAGGTAACAAGTAAAATGTCTGGCTTGGCATCTGCATTCTGAGATGAAGTATGCAAGCACATTTTAGTACTTTTAATAACACTCTTATACTCTTGACACTGAGGGCCAGATGTGTCTGCCAACCTACACAAACAGCAAGGATGTATATATTATCCCTAAGAAGTTAGATCTGGGACAAAAATCCCCAAATTTTCAATGACATTAGAATAAAAGAACTCAACTCTTTGAAAAGACAATCCCAAAAGCTGCAGTGTATTTATCTTTCTTGATTTCTCTTGCTCTACCCTAAATGTGTCTGTTCCCCAAATTCATCCCAAAATAAATAATTGTCAATAATTCTTTAGCTACAACAATTCAGTTTTGACAATATGATGCTTCCAACCCAAAAAGAAAGTCTATGATTTTACCTGGGATTAATAAAAATTCTATTAAAAGACTGCACAGAAGTACTTTTCAGATTGAGGAAAATGAAAGGAAAATGACATTTATAAATACTCTTAAGCTTTAGACACTGTGCTAGAAATTTTTTACAAAGCAGAATTCAGGTAGGATGAATTAGATGTATAACAAACCAGAATACTAACATATTTTTAAAAACTTGAAAAACAGTTCCATTTAATGTGCTGCTCTTTTATGAGTTATTGATTGTATGACCAAAAAAATGAAAAGTGACTTGAAGTTGCTGCAGTAAGAGAGATTGCTGGAGATGAGATTGCAGTTGATTTTCAGTGCTTTGAGGACTTATCTTCACCAGAATCAGAACTCTTGATTGGAAGCCAAGATTAAACATAAGATTGCATTTACAGAGCTGTGGTTTGTTGTTTCATCCAGACTGTTATATCACTAAATCTATTAATTTTCGGTTTATGTCTGTGTAGGAAGTAACAGGGAAAAATTAGTCCCATTTGATATAAAAGGAAGCAGAGATAAAGAGAAGTGATTTTTATTTAACCTTCTAGAGAAGATCAATAACTGATACCAAATTAAACCTAATTTGCAGTGATAATAAATCATGCTCTGGATGTTACCATCTTTCAATAATGAAAATGAATTCTTATTAGACCACCTGTGTGGCCTTAGCTCTCAATTACTGAGGGTTATATTGTTAAATACACCCACTACTCTCACCTCCTCCTTTCTTAATTCTACCTACAATGTAATCTTTACTGAAATTTGAGACTTCGGCCTTTGAAGTTCAGGGAATTATCTAGTAACAATGGAACAAGGAAATGCTGAGGGGACCCAAGTAACAGATTTCCAACCAGAAAGCAGTCCACTCAGGTAATACAAATCATTTCTGAAATGTGCCTCCTTGCAATTATGAGAGAGAGAAAAATAAAAAAAAAAAAGGAAATCACTACTTTTAAAGATTTGCTAATGTTCTCCTCACTGAGCACTTCATTATCTAGTCCTCCTGGATTTACTGAAGAAAGTACCCAAAGATTGCAGTATGAATTTCATCTAGGAAAGATTAGGAAGATAACGCCTCAAATTTCCATAGATATCACTCAAGATATCACATAATCTTAGGGAGTGGCAGTCTCTACAGGCAGTAGGACAGTTGGAAGAGCACCGGGTTGGCTCCACTCTCCACTCATTATCTGGGGCCTTGTCAGTCACATGATTTTTCAGAGCATTGATGTTCTTCTTTATCAGGAAAATGAATATATTTTTCCTAATTTTTTCACAGGGTCACTGTCAGGGTATTATGACTAAGAACTGGCCAAGCACATATATCTGTGATTCCCTTCCCTGCATAGTTCTGGGTTAGTTTGGGCTGTAAGAGGCTCTAGGCAAGGTCTGGAAGGTGGAAATGAAGCAGCAACCATCTTTTCCTCTTATACCTGGAAGTTCAGTGCAGAATGTGAAGCGCTCATTGCTGCATCTCACATTCAGGGTTGCTTATATGCCGCTCACCTGAATGGTGTGCAACAGCAGCCAGGCCACAGCTCCTGCAGTTCTCTCAGTTCCTGCTGGATTCTTCTTTAACTTCACTGACTCCTGTGCCAGGAGCTTGTTTAGCTCCATGATATAGAGCTCCAACTTCATCTACAATACAATCCTCCATCAAGGCTTAGGGGTAGAGAGATACTGACAAGAGTTCCAGTCCATCCTTGTGGGCTACAGCTTATCTGTTCCTTGCTTTTCCCACTTTACATCCATCTATCGCATCCTGCTGACTCCAGGCAATAGCTTCAGATACAGAAGAAATAGCTTCCCGCAGACTGTTCAGCTCTCAGAATTGCAGAAGCTCAAATCACTATAATATATCCCTTCTAAAATATATAAAACCAGATATAGATATAGATGTGTGTGTGTGTTCTATTTATTCTGTTGCTGTAATGGTATCTTGACTGATCCAGCAAACTATTCTTAAAATCATGGGCTGTTCATCTCAATGTTTCCAGTATGAAGCACATTGTTCAGCATAGCAAGTGTTCAACAAATTATTATATTCAAAGTATTTATTTGACAAATAATATATTATAAATCCTCGTGGTAGGGAAGAAAAAGAAATAAAAATCATATAGATTAGACAATAAGAACTAAAACTGGCCCTATTCACAGGCAATATGATTTCCTGTATAAAAAATTCCCAAACAATTCGCAAAATGGATGAATTTAACAAGGTTGCAGAATACAAGGTCACTCTGCAAACATATGTATTTGCTCTCAATAACTAATCAGACACTGAAATAAAGACATATCAATTACAGTAGCACCAGAAACATGAAATACTTAAGTATAAATCTAACAAAATGCATGCCTGAGCTGTGTGCAGAAACTAAAAAGCACTGATGAAAAAATTAAAACACTATAATATCATATATAAGAGATATATCATTATGTTCATGATTGGAAAACTCAATATTGTTAAGATACCAATTCTCTCCAAATTGATCTTCAGACTAATTGCAATTCCAACCAAATCCCAGCAGGATTTTTTTCTTAATTGTTTATTGAGGTAAATTTCACCTAACATAAAATTAACTATTTTAAAGTGAACAATTCAGTGTCATTTAATGCATTCATAATGCTGTGAAACTATCACTTCTATATAGTTAACAAACCATTTTTTCATCCCCAAAGGAGATATTTTACCTTTTAAGCAGTAACTGCTCATTCCCAACATTCTCCCCAAATCCTGGCAATCATTAGTCTGCTCTCTGTCCCTGTGACTTTGTCTATTCTGGACATTCATATAAATGGAGTTATACAACATATAGCTTTTTGTGTCTGGTTTCCTTCACTTGGCAAGTTTGCAAGGTTCATCCAAATTGTGGCATATATCAGAGCTTCTTTCCTCTTATGGTTGAATAATATTCCATTGTATAAATGGACAACATTAAATAAAAATGAAGTATTTTAAAATGCAATTATCACCAAAACAAAATAGCAATGAATGGTACTTTTTATCTAAAAACATTTTATTTTATTAGGTTCTAGAATATACACTACCTACTAAGAAAGTTACAGGATAATAGCACTCAAAGTCTTTAAGAGATAAGAATTAAATAAAATCAGTACATTTAGTTTATTAGCATGTAAGCGTTAAGGTTAAGAGCCCTCATTCATTTTTCTCAATTACAGCTGACATACAATATTATTCTAGTTTCAGATGTACAACATAGTGATTAGACATTTATGTAACTTACACAGTGATTACTCCAATAAGTCTAGTATGAATTGTATTTCTTGATAATATATTAGTAAAATGAATTGTTGTCTAGAAACATTTTCTGAGGTAATCAGATCAATTTATATATAACAATTTTCTAGCAATACTTTTTCAAATATGTCTCCTTGGGCAAGGGAAACAAAGGAAAAAAATAAACAAATGAGACTACATCAAACTAAAAGGCTTTTGCATAGCAAATGAAACCATCAGCAAAATGAAAAGGGAACCCACTGAATGGGAGGACATATTTTCCAATAATACATTTGATAAGGGATTAATTAATATTCAAAGTATATAAACAACTTGTACAATTCAACACCAAGAAGACAACCCAATTTTAAAAATGGGCAAAGAACCTGTATACTCTTCTCCAAAGAGGATATACAGATGGCGAATAGACATATAAAAATATGCTCAATGTCATTAAACATCAGAGAGATGCAAATTAAAACCACAATGACATATCACTTCATGCCTGTCAAAACGGCTATCATCAATAAATCAATAAACAATAAGTGCTGGCGAGGATGTGGAGAAAAGGGAACCCTTGTGCACTGTTGGTGGGAATATAGACTGGTGCAGCCACTCTGGAAAGCAGTATGCAGTTTCCTCACAAAATTAAAAGTGAAACTTCCTTTAGACACAGCAATCCCACTTCTACAAATATATCCAAAGAAACCTGAAACACTAATTCAAAAGAATAAATGCACCCCTATGTTCACTGTGGCATTATTTACAATAGCCAACATCTGGAAACAGCCCAAATGTCCATCATTGGGTGTGTGGATAAAAAGCTGTGGTACATTTATACAATGAAATACTGTGTGGGGGTAAAAAAGAAGAAAATCTTATATTTTGTGATAGCATGGATGCACCTGGTGATTATTATGCTAAGTGAAATAAGCCAGTCAGAGAAAGAAAAACACCATATGATTTTACTTACATGTGGAATCTAATGAACAAAATAGAAACAGAGATATGGATACATGGAACAGATTGACAGCTGTCAGAGGGGAGAAAGGGGTAGAGGACTGGATGAAAGAAAGTGAAAGGATTAAGCAAAAAACTATATGTGTGTGTGTGTGTGTGTGTGTGTGTGTGTGTGTGTGTATAAAACACATGGACACAGACAACAGTGTGGTGATAGCCAGAGGGAAAGGGGGTTGGGGGTGGTAGGTGGGGATGGTAGGTTGAAATGAGCAACGTGAGGGACAAATGATGATGGAAAGAGACTGCTTTCGGTGATGGGCACAAGATGCAGTGTGCAGGTCATGTTCTGTTAAGTTGTACACTTGAAACCTATATGGTTTTGTGAACCAATGCCACTCCAATAAATTCAATTTAAAAAACTGGCTCTCTTGATTACTGGTTCCAAGTCTTAGTTTACTCCTGTGTAAAACAGAGTAACTAATACTTATGTCATAAGTCAGGTTGTCATGAAACTTAAAAAAGATAATGTTTGAAAAGACAGTGCCTAGCACCTAAAAAGTGTATCTCCCATCTCAACCATTTACTTGTGACTTTGTAACCTCTCTTGACCTCAGGTTCCTCATCTTTTAAAATAGAGAAGAGTTAT
The DNA here is from genome assembly GCF_987537825.1 of Furipterus horrens. Classification (NCBI taxonomy): domain Eukaryota; kingdom Metazoa; phylum Chordata; class Mammalia; order Chiroptera; family Furipteridae; genus Furipterus; species Furipterus horrens. The sequence goes on along the minus strand of NW_028327176.1, from coordinate 130,710,594 downwards.
AGTATCCCCTTCATAGGCTTTGTGGGGGATTTAGTTTAATTATATTAGTAATTTAAGCAGAGTAATTAGAACAGCACCAGCCAATATGAGGTACTGTTATATAAATATTAACTGCTATCGTTATCACCATCATCATCACCATCATCATCATTATTGTTATTAGTGTTATTATTACAATGCTAGTCTACCTGGTACCAGTTATTAATTGCTGCACTCCAAAAATGGGTTGGAAACAACAAAAAGTATTTACAGTCAAACCTCAGTTCTTGGATTTCTTGGTTCTTCAACAATTCAGTTCTCAACCAAATTTTCACAGAAAAAAGGTCTCCATTGTGTAACAAAACTACAGGTCTCAATCCTCTTCCTGACAACCCTTTAATGCTGATACCTATATGATCAGTCACGCATCTCTCAGGTGACAGAGGAGATTTGGTTTTCAAACAAAATGCTTCTCCAACAGTTTTCCTGAATGAATTAAGTTTGAGGAGTAAGGTTCCACTGTACTCGCTCCTAGTTTTGCAATGGGTTCAGGACTAGCCTTCACATGATGTAGTCTGGAGCACCCTCGATGGCTTCATGTCCACATCTCCCAGTGGGGCCTCTACTAGGGTGGCTAGAATATGAGAACAGAGCTGAGCTTCTTATCTTTATAATATCACATCATCTAGAGCAGTGGTTCTCAACCCTCCTAATGCCGCAACCCTTTAATACAGTTCCTCATGTTGTGGTGACCCCCAACCATAAAATTATTTTTGTTGCTACTTAATAAATGTAATTTTGTTACTGTTATGAATTGAATGTAAATATCTGATATGCAAGATGTATTTTCATTGTTACAAATTGAACATAATTAAAGCATAGTGATTAATCACAAAAACAATATGTAATTATATGTTTTTTCCGATGGTCTTAGGTGACCCCTGTGAAAGAGTCGTTCGACCCCCAAAGGGGTCGTGACCCACAGGTTGAGGACTGCTGATCTAGAGCTTTTTGTGACATGGCCTTCCTCTTCAGAAGTGTAGTCTGACTTCTTTAAATGATTGTTCTGGGATCCCACGGGGCAAAAGCAAAAGCTACAAATCTCTTAAGGCCTAGACCTGGAAATTCCAGAATGTCATTTCTTTTACATTCTGTTATTCAAAGTGACTTGCTAACATTTAAGGGAGATTTAAGGTAAAGAAAATATGCTCCATCTCTTGATGAAATAGGGGTAAAATTGCATGCAGGATAAGAACTGTGTGGCCATCTTTGGCAACAATCTACCACAATTTCTGTACACACCCTTACAAATAGACTCAGGTAACTACACCCAGAACCATCTTCACGTTGTACAAGAACATCTAGAAAATACCTTCTAAATTAGTTATTGACTCAGTTATATAGCAGTGTCTTGGCAAGGGCCTCTTGTAGTATAGTAGGGTCCTGTCAGATGATCTGGCTGTCTTTTAGCAGAAGAAGCTCTGAATATGGACTTCGAGAATTTTTTCATAATAAGCACAATTACAGCCAGTTAAAGCTAATGAAGAGCATCTGCTGATTGGCTAGGTTTGCTGGCCAGGAGTAGAGGATTCAGACCTGGAGAAAAGCAGACCTAATGTGGGCAGGCAGGTCCTTGTGGAAGGAAAATGCCCATTAAAGAAAAATGGATGGAAAAGGAAGCACAGTCTTGTTAAAATACACCCAGTTGCAGCTGTGGTCTCTCAGTAAAAGCTTGTTGTTTATATTTAAACTACATTGTATTTAAAGACTATTTGTATTTGTTTGTATTTGTAGAGACTTCTTAATTTATTATACCCAGCAACTTGACTATTAAAGTAATCATTTCAGGTATCTCCATAGTTTCTATTTTGATAAGCAAAATAAGCATGTATATCTGCTTCCAGGCTCAAAATGTAATTCCTACTTGGCAGCCAAAATAAGAATTTTATCTGTTTAATTTTTGAAGTGTTTTTCAGCAATGTCCTGGCAGATCTTAGCAAAATTCAGCATCACAACTGTTTTTCTCACTATGAAAATGTTAATAAATCCATGAGGGTTTATCCCTTCCCTTCCAATAATTTCAACTTCTAAAGTGTTAGCAACGAGAGCAGATACAGTTTCTTAACATACCTCAGCAAAACTTTGATTCTCCTCCTTAGATTTCTAATCTCTTTGCTACAAAAGTTCTCCACTATCATAACCTTCATGTCTACCCTCTGCCTTTCCCTAAAGTCTCCTGTTAATTCCCCTCTGTTCTCACAAGCAATCCTCAACCAAACAAAGCCTTTCGTGGTTGACCTTCTTTACCCCCTTGCTCCAAGTAAAGCAGTTCTGCAATTATCAATGTTGTTGCGGGTGGGTGCAAAAGAGAAGGTTCTTGCCCTTCTATCCCCAAACAATTTATCAAAGATTTTATTGAAAAAAGTAGAACCTTTGGGGGGCAGAGGAGGAGAAATGGAGTCAGAAATGCAGGGGGATACCCTGCTTATAAGAAAATACAGAGCAATATCTGCAGTAGAAAAGAAGTAGCTGTCGTATCTGTCTTCTCTTTTTTCGTTTTGCCTATCAGACTCCTTGCCTCTCAGATTATTATATGATAAAAATGTGCCATCTCCTGGTCAAAAGCAACCACGTAATTTGATTAAAACATTTCACCTTCCTATGAGGATTCCAGAACTTAGCTAGGGACTGGAGGGTACAGCAGAATTTTTTCTCTTCCTAAAACCTTAGAAGATTCAATTTTCTGGAGATTCCCAGATATGCAATTCATAAACAAGACAGTTCAGGAAACAATCAGGCAACTAACATGTGATTTGAAGGTCAGAGTTAAAGAAATTAAAAGAAGGAAGTGCTCAAAATCAACTGGGGCAGTTAGAAAAGGTTTCAAAATCTGTCTGTCTATACAGGAGTGGTGACATCATGACCAAGACTGAAGATGTTATTTGCTGGGTATAGAATTTTGGGTTGATATATTTTTAGTTGGAGCATTTTTTGTTTGTTTGTTTTTAGTATATTAGAGATATCAATTCATTCATTGTCTTTTGGCTTGCAGAGGTTCTGAAAGAAGTCTGCTCTAATTATTTTCTTTGTTCCTCTGTATATAATGTCTGTTTTTTCTTAATGTCTAGCTGTTTTCAAGATTTTCTCTTTATCCTTAGTTGTTGGATATTAGAATATAATATGCCCAAGTGATTTTTTCTATATTCATCTTGAGTCTGCCTCTCTAATATTCTTGGGCCTGTGGTTTGATAAGTTTCATTATTCCTAGAAAATTATCAACCATTATATCTTTATATATTATCATGCTCCATTCTCTCTTTTCTCCTTTGGAATGTCCAATGATGTCTATATATTGTAAAACTGACATTATCCCACACTCTTAAAGCTCTGTTTTTATTTATTTAACTTTTTTCTTTTAAATTCAGTTTGAGTAATTTCTTCAGATTTACTAATCTAGTCTCACCTGTATAGAAGCTACTGATAAACCTGCTTAAGATATTCATCTCTATATCTTTTTATTTCTAGCATTTCCGTTAGTCTGTTTCTTAGATTTACCATCTCTTTGCCAAAATTCCCAATCTGCTATAGCATGTTTCTACCTTTTCCATATTTAAGCATTTAACATATTCATTCATATTTTTTAAATTCTTGTCCAATAATTCCAATATCCAAATTATTTTTGAATCTATATGTGTTCATAATTTTGTCTCTTCACAGTGGGCATTTTTTCTTTATTTTTATGTGTTTCACAAGTTTGTGATTATCAGACATAGTGTGTCTAACACTATAGACTGAGATAAATAATATTTATGCCTGGAAACTTGAGTCAATTTAGCCAGGGGCTGGATTTATTTTTTACTGTTGCTATGGTTTCTTTTAGCATACCACCAGCTTCAAGTTCCTCTAGCATTAGCTTTCACTTTTTATTAATAGAATTGGGTCACTTGCTATTTCTAAACCAATTACTGGCAAGGGGGATGGAATTACCACAGCTGATTTAGACTATCAAGTGGGACTTATTTCGTGAGTCTGTGGGATGTGTTCAGCTCCCCAGAAGCACTTAGCTATCCAGTTTCTGAAGAAAATTAGGTTCTGTTTGTAAGAAAAATGGAACAAGTAACTTTTAGGTAGGCTATCATATTTTACATCTATGCCCAGACTAATCTTGGTAAGTTTTGTAGCTCACCATAACCCTATGTTTACACCCTTACCTTGGGTCTTGAGAACTTGCCACTCTTATGATAAAAAGATGTATAGAGAGATAAACCCAAGCTAACAATATTTACAGAATCCAGGCCATATTTATTACTTTCTTACTGTATGCCACCGTCTAATACTATGGTCCAGCTGTGTCTCTGAGTATATGTTGATGCCAGAGTCTTCTACTATGTATCAAAATGGGTATTTATGTTTTCTCTACAAAAGTAGCTCTCAAACTCTAGTGAGGCATGCAATAACAGTCTTTCTGTCATCTTCTCAAAAATAAAAATAACTAATGCACATATTAATTCTTTACCAATTATGAAACTCTCTTGCAATTAACACCAAAGACTCACAATAGTAATTGAGAGAGCTCTGGCTCAACTATCTACATTATTTATACCATAACTTCCTGGCTCTAACTTGCTCTTCCTTCACTAAGTAATGCCATCCTCTTCTATTTTGGTCTGCTCTCAAAGACTTCTCCAAAAGGTACCCAGTACTCACCTGTTGTCCATGGTTATCCAATTAGAAAATCTTTCCTTTAAGTCCCTCAAATTATTCCACCCATAATTCTAATCAAAGTTCCTATCTCCTGAGTGCCTTTACTTCAAGCTAATTGTAGTGCAGAAAATTCTTCTTGCCAACTCACACTAGGATGTACTGAAACTTAACTGAAAATATCAAATATGAATTAGGCATCAAAAATACTTTTATAAAACAATTACACAAGTCTGATTTAGGATTATTTCACTGCAAAAGTTTGTGAGATGATATCAAATTCTACTGTACACAGTCAGGTAAAATGTAGTCACCATCCTCTTCATGTTTTAAAGTCTAAAACCATTTCAAATTGATAGTGATTAAGAAAAATATATGTTGCTATGATAATAGCTGCCTTGATTTATATGAAGCTTAAATTAGCTTAAAATAGAATGCTTCAAAGAAAAGAAAATACAATGAGGTTTAGATTTACATCAATTTCTTCCATTGTTGTATGTGTTCTGCAATTGTCCATATGCTCTGAGGAAAACTGAAACAATTCCTCTGTCAAGTGACATTATTTAGCCCACAAAATACTAGTAGTTGCTTATATTTCTTCTAATATTTTATGGTACATTATAGAGGAATTGGCTATTATACAATTTCTTTTCAGCATGAATCTAGCTGAAACTATCTATCTATAAAGGCAGTGCCCAGTTTTTAATCATTGTACATTGATACCATCAAAATCTTTTTCAGTGTTATGAGCCCCTTTTGGAAACTTCAAAGGCTATAGGCATTTTTGAAAAGTTGGTAGGGGAGAGCTCTTTGCCAGGAAATGAGAAATATCTTGTTGCACAAATGTTTGTGCTCCAAATGCTTGACAACTGATAGTCTTTACGTCATCAAGACTTGCATAAGACTTCACTGGCATGAAGGATTAAATTATGAGCCTGTCCTCCTCTCACAACTTTCTAAGCAACCACATAGGTCCAAGACAACACTGTCTTTCATACAACAATGATTTCCAGATGTTCTTGACTCCATTGTTGAGCCTCCAGATTCACTCTCCACATAGCAGTCAGAGAGGTCTTTTAAAATCTTTTTAAAATGTTATATCAGATCATTTCTAATTTAAGACTCTTGTAACAGCTTCCCATTGCCCTTAGAATAAAATCCAAACTTCTCAGAAATCCATAAATGATCTGGCCCCTGCCTACTCATTTGGCCTCAGTTCATATCATTCTTCTTTTTTTCCACTATGCACCAGCTGTCCTAGCCTTTGCTATATTTCTTGAGCATATTAATATAATTCTACCTTGGGAACATTGCACCCAGAATTCTAGTTCCTGACTTTTACATGGCTAGATAAGGTGGTTCTTTTGTTTGTTCATTTGTTTGTTTTGGTTGGTTGTTTTTTTTTTTTGTTTTTTTTTTGGTTTGATTTTATCTGATTTATTATTCAGATCTAAAATTATGTATAACCTTCCCTGACTATGCAACTATCCAATATAATATAAAGTAGTCAGCTTCTTATATTGTTAATCTGTTATAATTCTATGTATTGCATCTATTGCTACTATTTGATATCTTCTTTTTATTCTTTTTTTTTTATTAGCATGCGTCTACCCACAAGAATGTAAGCTCTGTAAGAAAAAGAGTCTCTGGTCCATGTTTTTACTGTGATATCAAGAGTCCACTGGGCAATATGTCTTACACATTGTAAGAGTTCAATAAATATCTGTGCAATTAATGAATTGATAAATTAATGAATGTGTCAACTGTGCATAGATATGGCCCTAACTATCTAACCTCAACATGCCTCTGCAATCTTTTGCTTCTTCCAACTCTCTTTGCCTGAAGAATTTCTTCCCTGTATCCTTGCCTAGGGGAAGCCTATTTATCTCCAGTTCTCAATTAAAATAATCACATGAAGTCCATTCATCTTTTGCTTACTTGATCATGTTTTTGTGGTTAACAGCATAAAAATAAAATTAATAAAATTAATCTTTTGAATCATAGCACTGAAGTCTATAAAGTCAACTGTTGTAAGCATTAAATGGATGTCGGTAAGTAATATGGCATCTGGTAGATAGATACTCCATAAATATTGCCTCACTTCCCTCTTTCTTTCAACATTGGATCAGGGCTGGCATCAGAGAACATAGCATATGGCTTAATTTCTCCTCCAAATTTGATGTAAAGATAATATGAGTTGGAAGATGTGGTTTCACTTTTATTTCATTAGCTTCTTCGTGTGTGTTTGATTATGACACTTAATCTCTGCTTTTCAGCTTATAATAAGGTAGCTATGTTCACATCATGAGAACAAATAAAATATAATTTCTAGAACCTTACTTCTCTTTTTCCTGGCTTTAGCTCACACTCCTCTCTCCATTTGAAAAGCTTTATTTTTCTTCTAACTTCATCTGGTGAAATACCATTCATTCTTTAGAAGAGCATAAGCCTTTCTCTTCCACATCATCTTCAACTCCCCTACCCCCAGCACATGAGGGAGGGTATGTATGCATATATATGTGTTTGTGCACACACACACATGCACAGTTCAAGGAGATTTTTTCCCCAGATATTTGTCTTCTTTGACACTTCTAATGCCATCTACATAATTCTTTCCCAGAAGACTGTGATTTTTTTTTACTTTGTTATATGCTTATTCTTTTGCAACCCAATGGCATATGTGTATTGAACAAGTAACAACAGAAAATGAATTGACTATAGTATCCACCTTTGTAGAAAACTGGCAAATTAAAAATTCAGCTTATCTTGCATGCCCTTAAAATAAATAGAGAGAACTTTACACCAAAACGATATAAAGTAGTCATTCCCAAGAACAATGAGAAAATTGGTGATAAGACTTTGCTCACTACTTTGTTGAGGCAGTTTTAATATAAATATATGAAAGAGGAAGCAGCAGCTCAGCTACCCCAAGAACTACCTCAAAGACTGACCCCAGAAAAAAATATCCCCTATCTCCTCTGTGAAGATCATCCAGACTTACCAGAGGTGTCAATACTTTGAAAGCCTGCCCAAATATCCCTCTGGTAAAGCAGTAATTATAAGATACTATAGGAGAATAGTCTTTGGGCCTCATATTTTGGGCACTATCAAAAATTTTTATTTTGAGCAATACTGTCTTTTCTTTTTTTTTTTTAATGTTTTTTATTGATTATATTGTTACAACAGTTCCAATTCTCTCCCCCTTGTTCCCCTCCCCCCAGCACCCCCCTCCCCCAGAAATCCCCCCCAAGTCCATACCCCTGGTTCGTAAAAATTAACTATCCCCCCCCTCTCAAATATTAGGACCCTTTGTAATCTTGTAAAGGACAATGGGCGAAGGTCTCAAGCTCCTCTAGCTGCTTCAAGCTGGACATGGTCGTCGTCCTACCTACCCTTGGGTCCAGAAAACCCTAATAAGAGTGGGGGTGTGGAGGGGAGGGTGGCCTTCCCACATGGGGAACGATCGTGCAGACTCCAGGTCAGTTGGCTGCCTCCGGTCAATGGCGTGCTTGGTTCAACAGGCTGGTGTCCTTGTTGTGTTCTGAGGGCAACAGATTTGGCGAAAAGGGTTAAAAGACATCATTCAATCCATAACTACTAGATGACAAAAGGCAGGGATTAATTTTTCAATGTTCCATATTAGGGAAAAAAAAAAAAGTTTCTTTGTAAGAAGGTGTGCTAGGCACATCTCGCCTGTCCAAAACCCTTTTGCCCATTATACTTAGTTTGGGCTGAGGTAAATAGTTTAGGTTTTTCCCCCTCTCAGACCTCTGGGCCTTTTCTGTCCAAGCCATTAGGATAGAAAAGAGAAACCCGTTTTAAAGTGAAGCCCACAGACCACCCCATTCTTCCCCAACCCAGTCATTTAGTTCAGCCAAACCGTTGAGTCTCAGGAGGCAGCTCAATACTGTCTTTTCATCAAAAGTTTTATTCAGGCCTTGTGGGATCTGCTAATTGAGAAAAAAATCCAAATAGTAGCAACATGTGTCTGCAAAAAATATGGACACCATAACATGTTGAAAATCAAGTGGCAAATTAAGCTGAATACTGCACTGCATCAAATGATTAGATGAGCCCCAGTGATCTGAAGTGACTATGAAAAGGGAAACAACCAACAGAAAGCATGTATGTAAAGAATGAAGCTAAATGCTGCTGATCAGTGTAGGTGCTGATTTAAAAAGTGTCATTTATTTACAGGGTAAAAGCTAAGGTTCATATTTGTATGATGACCGAAATTATTAAATCTATGGATGGCCCTTCAAAACGCTTGAAAATGTATACATTATGAAAATTATTTTGGACAAAAAAAAAAAAAAAGAAAAAATAAAGAACCTAGCAGAGTACACAGAAGTGATATTTTAAAATTTAATTTTATCTCCAATATTTTTAAAAAATACTGGCTCAATGACTTACCAGAAAGATAATCTACAGCTTAATATAAATACACAGAGGGATTTCAAAATGATGCAAAATATTCTCTTACTGTTGATATCAGGATAAATTAAATTCACAGAGTCAGCTCTTTTGGGCACCTAGAATTCCCTCTCCTTTGACCTTGTTTGCCTTCTGCTTTTTCACAACTCAAACTTGCCTTCAGGGTTTCTACTCCATATTGCCCTTAGTTTTTATAATCCAGGAGACCTATTTATGGGTATGCACCTGGCTGGAGATATGTATTCCTGGCTTTATCATGGAAAAAAATGTTGGTCCTTATGTTCTTCAAAACAAAGTACCAACAAGATAAGCCAACCTTTCTCTTGCTAATGTTTATTGCCTTTCTTGGAGAAACTCAGATGTGTGGGTGACTAGAATATTGACAAAGATCAGGAGTAGGATTGGATTGATGGAAAGAGAAGACACAAAGCTTTGGGTAAGTCACACAAGGTTTACTTATCAAAGGTCAGAGAAGAAAGTGCACAGTTCTGGTAGCTAATATCTGAGGGAGTAAATACCATATCAGAGCTTGCAAAAGCTCAACTGGCCTCTTTCAAGGCCAAAGTTATATATAGCAAAACTTATGTGCACATAAAGCTGGAACAGTCAGCATGTAGTCTAGTCTGGATATGTGCTGAAGACCACCAGTCTGAGCCAGGTTCACACTATCAGTCATGGGTACAACAAGCCACCTAATCTCAAAGCTTTTAGACATGCACATGGGTGCTCCTTGACCCCTTTGCAGCGTCCCCAGGCGTACACATCCTGATTCACATAATTCCCTGAAATTAGAGCTATAGATCTTGAATAAAGGTTTGTTGCCCAGATGTCTATTGATGCCTAGGTCACAGTCTTTTGATGTGCTACCAGACAAATCCTGCAACGTGTTGTTATGCTAAAAACATCTCTTTCCCCACCATCACTCGCGTCCCCATAAGGAAGAGGATAAGGAAGAATGAATACTCTCCATTGTTAAGAGGGTATTTCATAAAAATTTCCTACCAGTTTCTGTAATTTTTGACCCACATATGAACACTAAATATTAAAAACAGCTCTTTAAAAAATGAAATAAAGTATGGTGCTGCCACTCTGCTCCCTCCGCCTTTGGAAGGGCTTCTGCTTTGGTATTTATAAAGGGTGTTGCGCTCACTCATGAAGCAGGTGACCCTGGCACACTGATTGGCTTAAAGGAATCCGCAGAAAGTTTCATTGCACAGGAACAACGCAGCTTCTCACAGTTCCACCAGAGCGTATGCTGACAGACGCTACCAAGCAGTGACGGACACATAACGTAAGCTTCCAAGTCCCGCCCCTGGAAGCACCTTTAAACATGCGCTTCCGCTGGCAGCGTCCTCTTTCTTTCTCCGCCATCTTGGTGCCAACGGTTGACGGGTGCGAGCGGTTGACTGGTGTGAGCGGTTGACTTTTCTTCGATATGTCGTCTCACAAGGTCTTCAGGATCAAGAGGTTCCTGGCCAAGAAGCAAAAGCAGAACCGGCCCATACCCCAGTGGATTTGGATTAAAACTGGCAATAAAATCAGGTACAACGCCAAGAGGAGGCATTGGAGAAGAACCAAGCTGGGTCTGTAAGGAATCGCGCATGAGATGGCTCACGTATGTAGGCCGTGTCCAGATTGCTTGCAACTTACCATAGCCCTGAGAAGATCACTACTATCTGGACACTTGAGCATGTTTTATTGGGAAATTGTTGGAAGAATGAAATTGTTCTGAATATTGTTCTGCGCTAGGAGATTGGTTCAGTAATAAATACGTGAGACCTTTAAAAAAATGTGTGGTGTCTTAGAAATCATTTAAGGACAAATACGTGGTCCCACCTGTTTCGTTTTTGTTGTTTTTTCTTTGTTTTGTTTTTGTTTTTCTCTTTCTTTAGGCATGGCGTGATAGAACTAAATTAGAAAAATTACCACCACCACCACCCCCAAACTGGTTCCCTGTTCTCAAGGAACAAGAAAGGAATTCTTAATTTCAGCCCTCACAACTTTTTAGCAGCAGGTTCGGTCAAAGGTACTTTTGAAATTACAGAGGCCTAGGGCTTCACATTTGGGAAGGGCTGCTGTCTCCGTACAGAGCCATGGCTAGCTACCACTGGATATATAACAGGAGCAGGACCTGTGTTTAGGCACTGCCCTCTCCTTTTTCTCATCGTCTACCTTTGTCAATACACTTAAGTATTCGTCCCTCCTGATTTAATCTTTTATTTTTTGCTTTTGTTTAATTTATTTGGAAAATAAGCTTAATACAGCCAGTGAGCCTTTGGGCCATCACTCTTTTTATTTGTCCCACTTTGTTTTCATTATACTTTTCAAAAGCAAAAACGTTTTCCTTAAAAACAACCTTTCATTTTGGTAAAGACCCAGGGTACACGTGAAAAAAAAAAAAGTCCTTATTCGCTAGGATCTGAAGATTATGAGATTTAGTCTTTGTGACTTTTTTTGATACAGTAGCTCACTGCTCACTAACTTAATCTTTATACATAAATAGCAGAAAGCTTAGAATAAACTTTTATTTTAATAAACTTCCTCTCTGGACCCTTATCTGTATGCCCCAGGTACACACACATAAATGTATGTTTCCATATTTGGAGAGTAGGTATTCTCTGATCTTCACAAAGTTGTCACAAACCCTGTTTTAGGAATCGCGGCTTCTCTGAGTCTTGGTTCGGTGATGGAAGGTTTACCTGAAGGAAGTTCTAGGGTGCTGTCCTTTCAACAAACTTAAGAACAGATAGTTGACTAATTGCAACCCTGTTTAGCATATTAGCTATTCTATTATCATGGTAATCTGCATGTCTTTTTCCCTATCAACAATTGTAAACCTACTTTTGCCCACCCCTGTACAGATGAATGTGAGTTGAGAGATATACTTAGAGTTTTCTGATTGCAGTTTTTCTAGGCTAATGCTATTAGGAAACTCATCCTATAAGGCAAGAAACTGCAGACTACACAAGAATGGCTATGTTCATCATTACAGGGACAACTTCTAGAATAGGGCTTATTGCAATGAACTGTATTCTTCACTCAGCTAAGATGCCTGTAGAGAAATGCTAGTAGGGAGTTGCTGAAGTACTTAGGACAGGCTCAGGAACTGTAAAACTCAGTAGTGGCACAGCCATTTATGGTGAAATGAAATTTCTCCTCCTGAGGAAGGGATGTGTTGTTCCCACCCATGTGCTGTGACTGAGAATCAAACCAGCGACCTTTTGGTTTACAGAATGATGCCCAACCCACTGACTCACACAGGCCAGGGCATGACTTCTATAAGTTTTTGATAAAAAAATAACCTAGTCAGACTATATAATGTGCAACACAGCTTCTCTTCTCCTTTGGAAAAATGCTCTGGAACCTGAGGTCATGTCATGTCATTGAACACTACTCTGCAATAAAAAGAAATAACTATTGATACTTGCAAAAAACTAGGTGGATTTCAAGGGCATTATCCTCTGTTTAAAAAAAAACTAATCTCAAAATATTGCTACTGTATGATTCCATTTACATTACATTTTGAAATGACAAAATTATAGAGATGGAGAAATGAAGAGTAGGTGCCAACAATTAGGGATGGTAGAAGAAAAAGGGTTAGGTGTGGCTGTAAATGAGGAAGTACAGGGAGATCTTTGTGGCGATAGAATGGTTCTGTATCTTGAGTGAGTATTGGTTTCACAGTAATAAGATGGCATAGAACTATACACACACATTGAATCAATGTCAGTCTTCTGACTGATATTGTACTATGGCTATGTATCACGTAAACATTGACAGAAACTGTTTTAAAGGATACACAGAGCCCATCTATAAGATTTTTTACAACTTACTGTGAATCTCTATTTTAAGATTTAAAATTAGAAGAGAAAAATATTAAATATTGGTGAGAATGGAGATCAATTAAATGTCAAACACTTCGGAAACCATAAGTAACTAGTAAACTAAACCTAGACCCGTTTTCTCATCTAGCAATCCCAGTCTTAGCTATATAGCCAAGAGAAGTGAATACTTACATCCACCAAAAGATATATACAAGAATGTTCACTGCAGGTTTACTCATGAAAGTCATTAGATGTAGACAATCCATCAACTGGAGAATAAATAAATAATATGCAGTGGATTCACACAGTGGTGTAGGGCATGGAAATAAAAAAAACTACTAACATATGCATCAACTTGGGTAAATTTCATATGGTGTTAAGAGAAAGAAGTCAGATACAAAGAAATACATTCTGTATGTAGATAGAAAAGTCAGAATAATGGTTACCTCTGGGATGGTGATATTAACCAGTAAGGGGCATGAGGAAATCTGAAAAGTTTCTATATCTTAATATTTATAGTGGTTACAGAAATATATATGTGTGTATATATAATATATACATATATATCATTAAGATATACACTTCAGTTTAATGATATATGTATCATTAAGATGTACACTTCAATTTATATTCCTCATTTTAAAAAGAGAGGGGAAATGCAGAATGATAAACTTATTGGTAGTAGTGTAAACCATGATATAACAAACAAAACAAGACTTCTAAACCAGGTAAGCATCAAGATCTCCTCCCCTTGTCCTGCTATTTGTGTGGCATTGATGATGGGAAGCAGATGAAACTGAATGCCATAAGAAGATATTCAATATTGGAGCTAATAAAATTCTGTGAAATTTGCAAGTGGGCCTTGAACCAGGGTCCTGATGAGATTCCACAAAATAGTAGATGCTATGCCGCTCACAAAAGCACCTAATGTTATGCACATGGATGTCTCTGTGTCCCTTTAAATGGCACCAGGATCCCTACAAGTCACTGGGACTAGGTGAATTACCTGGCACCAGTAACATATGTAGATCTGCCAATTTTTTTAATCTTCAAGGAAGAAGGAAATCAAAATAGCATAGTTCTTATTACTTCAAAGTTGTACTGATTCCACAATAGTCTGCATTTAACTTAAAACATTAAAGGGAGATTTCTTCAAAAAGCAAAACTGTTGACACTCCTCTTCTTAAGAGGCCTCAGGATAAACAATAAATCAGGCTGAGTTTTGAACTTCTTAGCTTTTACATTATATTTTAATTATGCTGCTATTTTTATCTGTAGTTCTTAATAATGCTTCTGTCGCCATCACAGAAGACTGGGGAATCCCTTTGCATCTAACATAATACCAATTAATTCCCTTATTCACTAACCCAGAACTGCAGGGCCTTAGATTGCCAGGTGAGAATTATCAGCCTTTTGCAGGTGGAATCATTCTTACTGGTTTTAGTAAAACTGTTTTATTATCCTGCTGAAAGAAGCAACAAGGTTATGGTATCACAGAGGAAGCAGCTCATAAACTTTCCTAAGGGTTATCTGTTCTTTTCTGTTTATGGTAAAAATTTGGTTGTGCTGAGTGTAACCCAAACAACATTTCTGTGACTCCAGCCCTCTCAAATTCTTCTAGGAGTCCCTGGAGTCCTTTGAGACTTCATGTGATGGTTATCATTTTTCTCCTTTTGGGTCTGGATTCCTACAGGCCTCTTGTTGAAGCCAGTGAGACCTGGCCCATATGCTTATCCAGTAGTACTAATTGGACATCCTCCTCTACTTCTTTACTCTTCTACTGTATAGTCTAGCCTTGTGACTATGTGTGCTTCAATATAGTTCAATTACACTCTTTTTATCTTTTTGCCACTTTACATAAAATCAGAAGCAATAAGACCTGGCACCTTAAAAATATCAGAGTTTAAGGCAGTGAAACTACTCCATATGAGACCATAATGATGAATACATGTCATTAAACATTTGTCCAAATACAAAGAATGTACAACACCAAGAATGAACCATAATGGAAACTGTGGACTTTGAGTGATTGTGATGTATCAGTATAGATTTCTCCACTTGTGCCAATCTGGTAGAGAATGTTGACAATGAGTAAGAATGTGTATGTGTAGGGGCAATAGGTATATCAGAAAATCTCTGTACTTTGCTGTCAATTTTACCTTGAACCTCAAAATGTTCTTAATTTAAAAATATATCAGAGTTTAATTAATAAAATAGGTGAAACTTTTTTATTATTACTTAGTTTTAACTTTAACTTTTACAAAAACTCCTTTTCCAAGGGCTCAAGTTGAACTACCTGACAGTATGGTCTCCACACAGCAGATAAAATCACCTTCCTCTCTCTCCTGGTCCATTATCTTTGCACCAAATTTATGTGTATTGACTTTTCTCCCCTTAGTGTGAGTTCTTCATAGGAGGCTCCTGGGTGCCATGGGAAAGGAAAACTCAAGAGAACCTATCCTTGTACAGACAGGTCACAATGACACCCCTAACACAGCCCTGTGGCTCAGTCGGTTCACAGACACTTGCTCAATCTCACCAAAATGAAAGGAAGCTGCCAATTTCTGATCTACCAGCCTAGGACCCAACTCACGTAGAGACCATGAAGGAAATTTGCTTTGGGCTATATGGTTATTTCAACATTCTATCCCAGAATGCCAAATTTTAAAAAGAGGATAAAATTGGTCAGAATTTCAGAAAATGTATTATCTCAGTGCCTCCATCTTGTGGCTTTTTAGTATTATCTCCTAGAGTACTGGTCACCTTTTAACTTCAATTGTTTCATACTTACTCCTTGCATTTCCTCCAACCTCCACCCACAGAGACCAGTTGAATGTCCTCCTGACTGAGCCCTTCCTGCTAGCCAAGAATTCACTCAATAGTGGAGAAATGTGTAAGGTTAGTGAGACTAATCCACCCTGAGAGACAAGAAGAAAGTATGATCAGTAACTTAGAAATCACATTTCATTGCAAAGATCTATGAGGCATTTTTTTTATCATACTGTATGTGCCCAAACTTGTAAAACAAGTTACTTAATTGTTCTTCCCAGCAACTTTCTGTAGCCTAGGAGAGCCTGAAAACTTACCTCCTACATGCCGAATGATTGTTTTTCTCACTCAGTTGTGTATATGTGACCCGAAATAAGTAAATACAATTTCCATTTTATAATTAATTCTAGAGGCAAATTGCTTTCAATAAACATTCATTTAATTCTGTCTCTTGGAAAGAAGCATTTGCAGGGAGCATCTTTTTGTGATTTTACTGGTCTTTTCTCTCTAGTGCACAGAAAAATCCCTGCAGGTTGTAATGCCAGCAGCAACAACAATGTCACAGATGTTAGTGGGTTTGCTATCGGGTATCTGCTGACATTTCAAATGTGTACTCTCCCCTCCAGAACCTGCACTAGGGTTTTCTGTGCTCTCAGAGTAATATCCATCAAATCTTCTCTGAGATAAGAATTTATGATTTGCTCACACTTTTTAGAGTATCAATGTTTAGAATGAAGATAAGCTCTTCAAAACCTCTTTAGAGATTTAAGGGTATTGAGACCTGAGAAAAACTTCTAAGGTCATCCAAATCATTTTACAGACTCAGGGAGTTTGAGTGACCAGCTTAAGACCACCCAGGCTACCGGCAGCAAAGCCAGGACAAGTCCAGTACACCTGAAATCCAGTCTTATAGTTTTTAAGTACAGTATTTGGTTTTTGTCTTATCCTATAAAAAGCATTCTTTACAGGGTTGAACCTCCCATCTTAAGTTCCCACTTTAACACATGCTTAGTAGCAGCTATTGTGGGAAGAACCTATAGAAAGTGCCTGGAATATGATATGAGGAGTCCTGAGTATCAACTCATGTTGGTTAATTATGATTATATTCACAAGATTTCAGCTAGTTTTGTCCTTCAAGAGAGCAAAGATAAAGCTGGTACAGTACCTCATCTACAGGCTGTGGTGAGGTTACTATTGTGAAAATAGATTGCAAAGGTAGAGTGGTACACTTAACATTCTGTTATTATGATATACTCTTAATTCCATACTTCAAAAAGAAAATATATATATATAGATTAAATGCAATCCCTATTAAAATACCAATGACATATTTCACAGACCTAGAACAAATACTTCAAAAACTTATATGGAACCAAAAAAGACCCGGAATAGCCACAGCAATCTTGAGGAAGAAGAACACAGTAGGAGGAATCACAATACCTGATACCAAACTATACTACAAGGCCACAGTAATCAAAACAGTCTGGTACTGGCATAAAAACAGACATATAGATCAATGGAACAGAATAGAGAGCCCAGAAATAAACCCAGGTCTATATGGTCAACTAATATTTGACAAAGGGGGAAGGAACATCAAATGGAGTGTAAAGAGCCTCTTCAATAAATGGTGTTGGGAGAACTGGACAGGGACATGCAAAAAAATGAAACTAGACCACCAACTTACACCATACACCAGAATAAACTCAAGATGGATCAAAGACTTAAATGTAAGCCCTGACACCATAAAAGTCCTAGAGGAAAACATAGGCAGGAAAATATCGTATATCCCACATAGCAATATTTTCACTGATATATCTCCTAAGGCAAGGGAAATAAAGGAAAGAATAAACAAATGGAACTACGTCAAACTAAAGAGTTTCTGTTCAGCAAAAGAAAACATAAGCAAGATGAAAAGGGAACCAACTGTATGGAAAAATGTATTTGCCAATGATATCTCAGGCAGGGGACTGATCTCCAAAATATATAAAGAACTTATATGACTGAACACCAAGAAGACAGACAACCCAATTAAAAATTGGGCAAAGCATCTGAACAAACACTTCTCCAAAGAGGACATACAGAGGGCCCATAGGCCTATGAAAGAATGCTCAACATCACTAGCCATCAGAGAGATGCAAATAAAAACCACAATGAGATGCCACCTCACACCAGTCAGAATGGCCATCATCAACAAATCAACAAATACATGTGCTGGAGAGGATGCAGAGAAAAAGGAACCCTAGTGCACTGCTGGTGGGAATGCAGACTGGTGTAGCCACTGTGGAAAACAGTATGGAATTTCCTCAAAAAACTAAAAATGGATCTGCCTTTTGAACCAGCAATTCCATTGCTAGGATTATATCCAAAGAATCCTGAAACACCAATTCAAAAGAACCTATGCACCCCTATGTTCATAGCAGCACTATTTATAATAGCCAAGTGCTAGAAACAACCTAAGTGCCTATCTGTAGATGAGTGAATCAAAAAACTGTGGTACATTTACACAATGGAGTACTATGTAGCAGAAAGAAAGAAGGAACTTCTACCATTTGCAGCAACATGGATGGAACTAGAGAGAATTATGCTTAGTGAAATAAGCTAGGCAATGAAAGAAAAATACCATATGATATCACCTAATACAGGAGCTAATGAACAACACAAACAAATGAGCAAAATTGAACCAGAGGGCATAAGCCTATGATCTCATTATCTGAGTGATTGTCTGTACATATAGGCCTCACTTAATCCTGTCTGCATTGCTGCCTCCTGAGACTCAATGGTTTGGCTGAACTAAGTGGCTGGAATACAACAAGGATGCCAGCCTGTTAAACCAAGCACGCTGTTGTCCGCGGACAGCCAACTGGCCTGGAGTTTGCACGATCCTTCCCTGTGTGGGAAGACCACCCACCCCTCCACTCCCCAACTCTTATTAGGAATTTCTGGACCTAAGGGTAAGTAGGATGATGACCATGTCCAGCTTGAAGCAGCTAGAAGAGCATGAGACCTTTGCCTATAGTCCTTTATAAGATTTTAAAGGGTCTTAAGTCTGAGAGGGAAGAATTGTTATTTTTTAATTAATTAAAAAATTAATTAGTTATTTTTTAAAAAGACTAATGTAGGAAAAGGTGAAGCCAGGGAACTTACATGCATGACCCATGGACATGAACTAAGGAGGGGTGCAATTGCTGGGGGAGGGGAGAAAAAAAATAAAATGATTATTAATAGAAAAAAAATATCCGATGTTTAAGTATGCTGCATTGATTTATTAGAATGTGAAACCAGTACTGCTTTTGAACACTCACCACACAAACATTGGGTTCTTAGGAAATCCCTAAATTTCAATGGCAAGAGAAGAGAGCCAGGTCTATCAATTTCATTACAGCATCTGCATTTCTTTCAAGAGTTAGACCTTGTCCTGTGATTGGTGAGATACTTCTCTTCTTTAGCTGTACTATTTATTCTCCACACACTTCTTATTCTGATTTTTACTCCAAGGCTTGGTCCCTATTGCCAAAAATATAAAGAATCCATGATTAGAAGTATGCATCAATGCTGGGTGTGGCCCACATTTGTTAGACTGCAACAATGGTATCTTCCAACCAAATAAAACAAGAAATGTTCTGCAATAAGATCTGAGATCTATCATACAAAAATTATTTTAAGTGAGTCCAAATCAAATAACAAATCCCATGACTGGTCAACAAATAAGTAACAAAGGAGACACTGAGGCTCTGTATGTGACCCATTATAGCAAATTGAGAAGATGACCTCCTAGAGCTTTAAATACCAGTCCTAAAAACACAGATTTTCAGTTTTTATCAACAGCCCTCAGTTACTTGCCGTGAGTCCTCTCCAACACATCAATTTGCTTCACTAATATGTACAAGTAAGAAAAGCCAGAGAAAGTATGGAAGTATGAGGGAAGTCACTTTAAACCTAATCTCAGAAGTGACATTACATTACTTTTGTCATATTCTACTCATTAGAAGAAAGTCAGCAAGTCCAGCCATACTCAAAGGGAAGAGATTACACAGGACATGAATAGCCAGAAGGTGGGTATCACTGGAAGCCATTGTAGAAGCTGCCTACCACACCCACAAATCTGACCAGCAGAATTCCAGTAGGCTCTGTCATTTGGGACATAGTCATAAAAGCTAAAGCCTACAAATGAAGTAGCAAAGGAAATAAATCTTCCAAAGTTTTTGCCCTTTTTGACAAAGAGATGAAGTAACACTTAAACCTTAGGGAGAAAAGCCAGATTACTAAGGATATTGGTACTCAGGGCATTGAATGTAGAAATGAGTAGAAACATTATCAAAGGGTATCAGGCCAGTACATGCTATCCCTCAGGAGATCAAACAGTTGTATGTACTGTAAAAAAAGGAACTCCTTTGTGTGAATGAAAGGGCAGCAAATCACATGACAAATAAAGAGCCTACCCAGCAAGTCATATGTTTTCCACACTATGAGAGTGTTCTTTGCCATCAAGGACAATGGGGAATAAATTCTCAAATAAGCCACAATCTTAATTTTAATTTGGGATGTCATTTCAATTGTTTTATTGTTTAAATCTTTCACCAGAATTGCCAGCAAGACACCAGACTAGGAAATATATGAGATGTAGGTATAACCAAGAGCCTACTCTGAAAGCCCTGGCTGGTTTGGCTCAGTGGATTGAGCGTCGGCCTGCGAGCTAAGTGGCGCTGGTTCGATCTTCCAGTCAGGGCACATCAGAGAAGGAAAACTCTGACTCCAAAAAACCTCCGCTGCCTTGCGGCATACCTCTTCAGGGGAAAGGCTAAGGGAGTAAACCCCGACAGAAAATCCGGAGCCGGAGTCCCTAAGGCGGTTTGACGTTGTAGTCAACACCGGCAACTCCTGCGGCGCACCTGAAGCCAAGCTGTATTGACTCCGTCTTTCCCTTGGATCCCTCAGCTGCGAAGAGAGGGGGGGTCTGCTGCATGGGCAACAGCAGACCCTCCATATCACCCTGCCCAGGCTCTGTAGCTTCAGCTTCACTGGAGAGGACACTCCAGCGTCATCGCAAGATGTCGATTCAACACGGGAGGAGACAGATACCGTGTCACTCCCGAGTCGGACTGCACAGCCATTCTCGGCGGTGCAGATAGACTCTTAAGAAGCTACACCATTGTCTCTTGAGGCTCTGTAGCTTCAGCTTCACTGGAGAGGACACTCCAGCGTCATCGCAAGATGTCGATTCAACACGGGAGGAGACAGATACCGTGTCACTCCCGAGTCGGACTGCACAACCATTCTCGGCGGTGCAGATAGACTCTTAAGAAGCTACACCATCATCTCTTGAGGCTCTGTAGCTTCAGCTTCACTGGAGAGGACACTCCAGCGTCATCGTAAGATGTCGATTCAACACGGGAGGAGACAGATACCGTGTCACTCCCGAGTCGGACTGCACAACCATTCTCGGCGGTGCAGATAGACTCTTAAGAAGCTACACCATCATCTCTTGAGGCTCTGTAGCTTCAGCTTCACTGGAGAGGACACTCCAGCGTCATCGTAAGATGTCGATTCAACACGGGAGGAGACAGATACCGTGTCACTCCCGAGTCGGACTGCACAACCATTCTCGGCGGTGCAGATAGACACTTAAGAAGCTACACCATCGTCTCTCGAGACGGACGGCTGCCGACGACGACTCTGAAAGAGTGCAGTCTTTAAGGGAAGAAGTTGTTTCCAGCAGGCTCCAATACAAGGCAGAATGGTGACAAATTCTGCACCTTGATAAAAATGACAATCCTGATCCTTGAAGTAGTTCCAAGATCCAGCAACATGGGCATCCCCTGAAAGATTATTAGGAATGCAGACTTTCAGCTCCATTCCAGAACTACTGAGTCTGAATCTGCATTTTAACAAAATCCCCAGACGCCTGATGCACAGCAAAGTCTGAGAAGCACTGCTGTAATGTAACTTCCAAGAGCTCTGAGAGAACTGTGAAGAGGAAGACTAAGTTCAACTGGAGGAACTTGAGAACATTTCATAAAGAAGGTGACATCTGAGCTAAACCTCATGAGATGTGGATGATTTTAGCAGATATGATTGCAACAGAAGGAAGAGAATTTCTTTGGCAGGGGAGTTTAAGCATAGTCTAGTGCAGGAAAGTGAACTGTTTGTTTGGGCAATGAAAAATGAACACACTTTTAAATTGAAACCAGATTACAGTGGGCTTCAAATCCTTGTTAAGAAGTTTTTACTTTAGACACTGGGAGTTTTCTAGCAGAGCACAAAAGCAATAAGAAAATCCTATGGAGGCAGTGTGAAAGAGGAGAGGCCAGATGGGAGCGATTAACATAGATATAGAGTTAGAAGCTACAGCTCAGGGAAGAAGTTGTGCAACCTTGAAATTCTAGAGCAGTAGTAATGGAAATAAAGAAGTAATGGAAGCCAGAGACATTTCAGAGGTGGAATCCACAGCTCTTGATAAGTGTTAAAGGTTTTGCACTGGCAATGGGGAGGAAAATGGTGTCATTCAGGAAGATGGGGTCATGGAAACCTGAGCAGGTCTTAAGAGGGAGATGAGTTTGCTGCAAATTTTGAGAATGTCAGCTAAGACAAAGCCTTTCATGTTCCCTTCATGCAACACTATAACCTTTCTGGTTTTACAACTCTCAGCTTTTTCCATGTCTCCCCCTTAGGATTCTAGCCAGATACCTTAAGTCAGTGCACCTCAATCCAATCAAGAAAGCTTTATCCTTTTTTTCCTGGTTAAGGTGCCCACTTAGGAGAAACCCTTTGATAACTAAACACATTCTTATAATTGTCTAGAAAGATTTTGCCTTCAATTTTATGTTGGACAAATTGAGTGAAAGAAATCTTTTTCAATAAAAGTCTGAAAAACTGATTGTGTCAGGTTTCAGGAAAGAACAAGAAAAGAGCATAAAAGAATGTAGCTGTTACCCTAATGGGAAAGAGGGAGCGAATGTGCACAAGGGAAGATATCAATGGTTTTTCTTTCCCACAGCCCCAAAATTATTTAACTGATTAGAAATAATAGGACAAACATGTTCCAGGTGATAAGTATTTTTCTCCCTTGCTTTATGTCATTCCTTTCTTGATGAATTATAGATTTTAGCATCACTATTTTACCATTTGTCATTAAACATTCATGTGGAGTGCTTTGTTTTATGGTGTAGTCCCCATAGGGACCCTGAAATGTAGGTCCTCTCATAATAGGTTTAAATATCTTCAAAGATGTCAAGCATTGTTGCTAAATTAATCACAGAATTAATTAGTCTGTGTTGATAAGTGACAAGTCACAATATATCCCAAAGGATCTTCCATGGGATCATCTGGATGAAATATGACATAGAAAAAAAAAGGCTTTTTTTACTAAAAGTAACAAGGCCAGTTTCCATTGGTGTTGGATAGCAGTTAAAATGAGTGGGATCTGTAGTCACAATTCAGTTCCACTCAAATGAAGCTATCTTGAACAAGAGCATCAAAAATGACAAATGAAGCTTCCCTTCAGAAAGATATACATTCTCCTTTTCAAGGTTTACTTTTCTACCTGCACTATTGTTACTACTCTTCTTTAACCTTCTTCCACAATTTTACCTTCATGAATTTGTTAAGTAGGCAGTGTTGATCAAAGGACATTTGTGTTGTGGTGTGTTGTGTTGCACTGTGTTGTGTTGCAGTGTATTCATGATATGAGAAAAGATGTCAAGGTTAATTATAGAAATAAAATGAGTTTATGATAATATTAGGGAAAAGCATATAGTTCAACCATAAGTGACCATAAAAATGGTGTAAGATAAAAATAAACATTGTTGTTCAAAAATAAATAAATAAATAAATAAAATAAAACACACTCAGAAATGAAGCAGAAAATAGAACTGAGATTAAACTGAGCATTCACACTGTAGCCCTCAGAAATGGGCCCCATACTTGTTAACATTATATGAAATCAACATGATGCAGATACACAGTAGTTAGGTACAATGTGGTACTTGGAATAGCTAGCTCTTCTCTAGGAGGAAGTCTTTGGAACATATGGGGAAGAATTTGAACAGTAAAGAAATTATGAAGTAATCACCTCAGGAATTTAGATTGTTTTTTAAAGGGTTGAACTGGGCCCTGACTGATGTGGCTCAATTTGTTGGACATTGTCCCACAAAGCAAAAGGTCGCTGGTTCAATTTCCATTCAGGGCACATGCCTAGATTGCAGGTCCAGTGCTTGGTCAGGCATGTGGCAGCCAAACAATGTTCCTCTCTCACGCTGATATTTCTCTCCCTCTCTTCCTCTCTTTCCCTCTCTCTAAAAATAAATACATGTAAATAAGATATTATTTTTAAAAAGTGTTGAACTGGGCCTGCATATCAAGTATTTTCTGTTTATTTTCCTCTTATTGTGGTAATGGTCTGAGCAAATATCTAAATGTTTGTGGACCTACAATGTTTGATGTCTTTTTGTTTCTAAACATTGGCATCGTTTTCTGGAAGGACTTTGGTTGGAAAGCAGAAAACCATACTCACCTGATAGCCAGAGTACATCCACATATTTTACACATTTTCCCTCAGTCTCCTATAAAATTTATGTGTAGGTTACTCATACTGATAAAAAAGCATTTGGTAAGGAGCAGAAGATATGAGTTCTTGGATAACTTTGAATCTCAGTTATCTCATTTTTAAAATGAGTTTTGGTACCTGCAAAATTCTAGAGGTTTCTTGGAGGGGCCTCTGTTGCTCTGTAGGGAGAAGGGAGTGGAGGACTGTGGTTGGAGCTCCAGGCTCCACGGCACTTAAACCAGCATCAACATGCCGTTTATGACACAAGAGAAAAGAAAGAAGATGCAAATAAACACTGTCAGGAATGAAATGAGTACTCTTACAGATCCTGAATTAATAAAAAGATAATAGGAGGAGATTACAAATTATGCCAATAAATATTAAAATTTGAAAAATTGTAAATTTCCTATAACAACAACAAAATTGGCACAAGAAGATACAGAGGATCTGAATAGTCTTATATTTATTATTTTAATTAAATCTGAAACTCAAATTTTTCCTACAAAAAAATTTTCTAAGCATAGATAGATACCTTTACCAGTAAATTCTTCAAACACTTACAAAAGAAATAAAAGAAGTCTGAATGTATTTTTTAATTTAAAAAGAACAAACACCTCCCAATTATTTTCAGGGTATATTATTGATAGAAAAACCTGACAAAAGCATTTTGAAAAATTAAGATTTTTTTTTAAAGGCTAACCATGGACTGGAAGAAAATATTTGCAATACATATAACCACTCCCTACATTTATACCTATAGCCATACAAAATACATTAAAAATTCCTGGAAAAGAATAAGAAAAAGACAATCCAACAGAAAGATTAAACAGGCACTTCACAAAAATACATCCAAATGACTGATTGACATGGAAAGGTACTCAATCTCATCAGAAAAATGAAAATTAAAACCAAAATAAGATATTACTATCCACCCACCAGAATGGCTAAAATTAAAATTACTACCAAATGTTGATGAGGATATACAGAAGTTGGAATTCTCATACACTGTAGATAGGATAGGAGGGTGAATTTGGCAACTCCACTCTGTCTTAATTATCTGTTTCCATGAAAATAACCAGAAAACCTCAATAATATACAATAAGCATTTATTTAGCTTATAAGTCTAAAAGCTGATAATGTAGCAGGCTCCAATGGACCCATCTTTGGGTCTCAGCAGGATTCACCCATGTGTTTGGCAGTCTCTTCACTGGGCAATGGGACCATAGCCACATGTTTGTCATCTGATATTAAGCTACACTTGCATTATTCTCATGATGATGGCACAGAAGCAAGAGTAAAGAAGCTCAACAACACAAGTGCTTTTTAAGCCTCTACTTATACTATTTTTGCTAAAATCCCTTTAGTGAAAACAAATCATATGACAAAGACCAGATTCAAAGTGAGAGGACAGTACAAAGTTATATGAAGATGGGTGAGATATAAAAAGAGGTGAAGAATTGGGGCTGTTAAAGCAATAAATCTATTACATACAGAAATATATGCACATGTGCACTAAGAAACATGTGAAAATGTATGTATCATTATTATTGATGTAATTGCAAACTACCCAAGTGTCCTTCAACAGAATGGATAAAGCAATCATGGTATGGTCATGAAAATAAATGAATACAGCTATATAAAAATAACATGCATGAATCTTACAAGCATAATATTGAATTAAAAAAAGAATTCAATCACAGAAAAGGACAATATGTATAATTTATTTATATGAGTTCAAAACCACATAAAACTAATCAATAACATTATGGAATGCTTGATCCAAGAGTAAAGCTATTTTTAAAAGAGAACTATTAATAAAAACCATTAGTTATTAATTAATATTAATAAAATTATGGCTGCACCTGCCAATGCAGATGGGGGTTGATAATTGGACGGGACCATGAAGAGGGTTCCTAAGGCGCTATTTTCTACTTCTGACACTTTAACATGGCCACTTTGTGATAATGTATGGACCCACAAATTTTTATTTTCATATTTTTACAGGTGTTTCATAATAAAAAGTATTAAAGAAAAAGGTTTTGTGAACTTCCTTTATGGATTTTTTCTTCTAAATATCATACAAAAGCAATAACCAAAACAGAAAGAAAAAACCAAGTCCAGTTTCAGCTATATCCGAAAATAAATATACTTCTAAGTCTCTAAAACTGTGAAAGGTATTTTACAAGAACTAAGAATGGCTATGAGTTGAACTACAGTGAGAAGAAGAGAAGTGAGAAAGAAGTAAGGATGAAAATGCTGATTTTCTTATAAACTTCATAGAACTAGTTAACTTTTTAAACTATGTATATGTGTAATTTTTATTCAAGATTTTAAAAGGCCTACAAAATCATTAAGTGTTTTCATAAATGTAGTTGTAGTAGTAATAGAAAAGCCTTAAAAGTAAGAACTCGAGTCAAATCCTTCAGTCACTGGTTTGACTTTATGTCTGTGGGAATTTCTCACCAAGAATAAAAGCACACCCTCTCCCACATCTCTTTTTGTTTTCTCCTCCTAGAATCTTCTTGAGGTTTCATGAATGACTGCATTTCATTCATGAATAATTCTTATGTTTGGTGACTGTTGAAACCAGAATGGAAAATGGGAATTACAGTGGGAATCAAGCAATTGTGAGAAAATTAGTTCTCAATTTAAGAAATAAAGATGCCCTTTCAATCATGCAAGTTACATCCAGTAATTACAAGGCCTTTGAAAAACCAAACGCACGTCACAGGCTGCATTTGCTATTGATAGGGGCATCTCTATCCCTTACCTCTCTCCCCAGGTGCTCAGAGGACTGCGTGTCTCTTCAAGAGCACTTGACTAGAGATTAACTGTGAAAGTGAGTTTATTTCTCCTGGCCAACTCCTTCTCAGAGGAATGGAGAGGGGGCAAAGAGCAGGCCTACTTAATGCACCTTTTAGTCAGTGACCAGAATGAAGGAAAATGTTTTCTTTGAATTCCTTTTTAGCCTTTTAAGCCTCATGGTTTCTTTACATTTTCAGTTACCTTTCAACTGATGACAAATATGCAGGCACTTATTGAAACCAGTATGCAGTGTTCTGATTATTTTGCCCAAAATCTAAAATTTGGACAGCATTTTACACACAATTAAATTATTTAAGCAAATCAGACTTTGGAAAAAAAAAAAAGAAGACTGCCAGGAAAAGTTGACTGTTGTTCATGAAGGATTCTGTTGCTACATGAATAATCTTTTCCTATAATTGCTATTACCAGAAGACATTAGTCATTTTCTTTCTGAACAAAGATAGTAAAGAAAACAGTGGCACAATGCATTTCATAGTCATGTATTGAACCCATTCCAAAATATAAATTTATTTAGATGACAGTATAATTAAGTTGTGCAGATTATTGCCTTTAAATTTAAAAGGAGAATACAAAATACTTGTCAAAAATTATGTAATCATACTAGTTGTGCCATCTTGTATGTCTCATGGAATTAAAACAATGAACTTTTTTCCAGACAGTGAAAACTATTTCAAATGGAGTGAACTTCAGATTACGTTGCTATGAGGACATAAAACTTCTGCCTAGAAAAACACCAACTGTATTAAATGATATAAATGACTCATATCATGCTGCATGGCTCATTAAAAATCACATCCACCCACCTCATTCCTTCAGTCCCTAATTTTCAGAGCATCTGGAGACACTGAAATGTACTGTCTTGCTCTTGAAACTGATAACCTGAAACAGAATATTGATTTATCTATACAACTTGACCTTTTGGTTTTTAGGTCCATGTCAGTCCCACACTAAGGATGGGAACAGTGGCTTGGCTGTCACTTCTCAGTTCTTGCTGTCTTTAGTGTCATGTAATTATCTTACTAATGCCATTATTCACAAAACTGTCCACCACTTGGAGCATTTACAGCCCTCTGCCATTCCTAGAAACATCAAACTATTTCTGTGAATGGAAGTGCTGCTTTAAAATCTTTTTAAGTGTGTCTTTTTGTGATTCTTGGCTTACTTTTATCTCCATCTTATTTAACTATTTCACAATTTGTTTTTCCTTTCTCGACTTGAGTTAAACTTTGTAAGTCTCTTTAGGGCTATGGTTCTCAAGCAATTACAATTTTGCTCCCAGGTGACATGTGGCAATGTCTGGACAAATGGGGGCTCAGGGAGTAGGGCATCTGGCATCTGGTGGATAGGATCCAGGAGTGCTGCTGAATGTCCTACAAAGCATAGGACAGGCCTACTACAAAGATCTATCCATCCCAAATGTCCACAGTGCCAAGTTTTAGAGACACTGTTTTAGAAATTGGGAGAAAAGGTAATAATATTTCTGCTCAAAGTGATCAAAATAAGATTCAAGCTATTGGTGCTGCAGCATGCAACCACGACTTACCCACAAAAGCTCCTCCTCTAGGATAAAGGTGTCCCTGGAAACTGCATTAGTGCAAGAGCTCCCTCTGATCCATCAGAAATCAGAAACCAGGAATAAGCAGACATGCCTCTAAGAAGAAAGAAAATAGAAATAATGAAATTTTTAAATATGATATGAAAATTGGTTGTAAGAGATAAGGCCTGCAAAGAAGCCAAAATGGCAATAGGATTATTAAACTCTTCACTGAAAGTAAAAAGAGAAGTTTAGCTTTGTGGATAAAAACACAACTACTGCTTATGAAGGAAAAACTTGAGCAGCCTCTCAAGAATGTAGAGGAAAAAAACAAAGGTATTTAATTGATCATAGAGGAAAAGGAAATAAAAGAGAATTATAACAGTGTGGTGATGGCCAGATGGAAGCAGGCCAAGGGCTGAATGGAGCTGGGCAAAGACGGGTAAAATAGGGACATCTGTAATTGTGTCAACAATAAAAATGAATAAAAGAAGAGAATACAGGTATAATTACAGGGAAAAATCACTGCAATTGGAAACAAAGCAATTTGCAAAGATTTGTATTTAAAGTACCAAGAAAATGATGAAGAGATCCATGCCAAGATAATCTCCTATAATACTGTTAAATTATAAAAATATAGGAAAAAATCCTACAAATTATGTACAAAAAAAATCAGAGTATTCTTTCTATTGCTAAATGTCGGGAAACAGTAAAGCAACATTAATAGAGTTTTCAGGAGGAAAAGTCTTTAACTAAAGAATATGAGTCCCAACTAATTTGTTATTCATCTGTATAAAGAAATCAAAAAGTAGTTCTCACAAGTGCACAGTTACAGGATATAAATGGATATAAATAACTCACAGGTTCTCATTTTTTTTTTAAGTTACTTGAAGTTATTCTCAAGCCTACTAATATATGAATAAATATTATGAATCTAATACAGAAATTATACTTTTAATAAGCCTTCCAATGAACATTTAAACCATAACATGAAACCATAAAATTAAAGTTGTTGATGTAATAATGGTAACAAAAAGAAAAATCAAATGTTAAAATAATTCCTAAAAGAGAGGATAAATAATATTAAAACAGTAATTTTTAAATTACCACTCTAAAGAAAAAACTCTAGGACATTAACAAAAGCTGGAAAGATGAAGCCAAGGAGAAGTCAGAATTTAACAAAAAACAAACAAACAAACAAAAAAACCCACTAAATTTTTTATCTTAAAAGGGTGAGAAAAAGGAGTTCAAATATTTATTTATTTTTTTCAATACCAGATATGTGGATAAATACATTTATAATTGGTGGTGGAATTAAAAATAAATACAAACTTTTAAAATCTCCAAGAAAGAAAGCAAAGGTTAGAATTTTAAAAAAAGAAAAAAATAATAAGGCAGTACTAAATATATTACAATTTAAAAAATAAATTTAAATTAATTAATACAAGTAAATAAAAATATAATACCCAACTATAAATTATTTATGAGACAGTATAATATTAATGATATTTATAAGCAGAGTATTATTTTGCACTTATAAAACTGATTAATGTTTTCTTTGTTTTTTTAAGATTTTATTTATTTTCAGAGAGAGGGGAAGGGAGGAAGAAAGAGAGAAAGAGAAAAACAATGTGTGATTTCCTCTCATGCAACCCCAACTGAGGACCTGGCCCACAACCCAGGCATATGCCCTGACTAGAAATTGAACCGGTGATATTTTGGTTCTCAGGCCAGTGCTGAATCCACTGAGCCACACCAGCCAGGGTTGATGAATGGTTTTAATGTTAATATTAGAACTAATAAACAACACAAACAAATGAGCAAAATTGAACCAGAGGCATGTAAATAAGGAAAAGAGTAATAGTTACCAGGGGGGAGAGGAGGAGGGAGAGAAGAGGGGGTAAGTAGGGGATGAGTTTAGTAAAAGAACTGGTATAAATAACCCATGGACATGTACAACGAGGTGGGAATTGACTGTGGGAGAAGGGGTGGGCTGGGTCGGGGGGAGCAATGGGGGAAAAGTGGGAAAACTGTAATAGAAAAACAATAAATAAATCAAAAATTTTTTAAATATAAAGTTAATATTAGAGTTGGGAAGAGTGTGATGAGTCAGAAACTCATTATTTTGTGAAATGTTTCTGGAAAAACTTGTCAGCACACATTAGGAACCTGATATAAGTTTATAGCTTATGACCAACTGAATTAAGTTTTTGAAAGTTATCCTAAGAATAACATAATCATGATGCAGACAAATAACAACACATAATTGGTTTTGTTGAAATACTATTTTACTAGTAAAAATTTAGATACTTTCTAATGTCCAATAATAAAGGAGTCAAATAAATTATCACATAGCCATGTAATGGAATATTATGCAACTATTAAAAATTATGATAAAAACAAAATTATGATTTTTAAAATTATTTAATAATGTAGAAATGCTAAATATATCATTCTAATTAAAAATAGAGAGTAGAGGTGTAATATCTTATTTTAAAGAAAAATGCATATAGATGTACTTAAATTTAAGGAAATTTGCCAAAATAGTAACAGGGATCACACTTGCTCAATTTTTACTTTTGGAGTGGTACTATTATCTTGGAAATGATTAGCATAAATATGTAAAATTATTTTTCTTTATACAATTGTGCTTCAATATCTTTAGAGAGTTATTGCTAGCAAACATATTTTTTTTAATTATTGTTAGGCTTTTTTTCCCTAGCCATTGTTGTCACCTACACAAATGAAAAGGATTCCAATGTCTCCAGAATTAAGTGGTAAAAATGAGTAATACAGTGTTGAGTAATGGAGTGAAAGACTTCAATCCATCTAGGTCATAATATAATGGTGTGTGATTTTAGGTATTCTCTACAAAGACCATACATTGTTTGAATTAATGGGTTTTGGTTAGTCATTTGATAAACAGCTGAATGACCTGACACACATTTGGAAAATGAACAGAAAAAAAAATTGAGGTTATTCATGAGCACAGAAATTACTGGCAGTAATTTAGAACACTTTTTTTTCTTTAAACACTTATTTTTTGCCATCTTTTTGATTACCAGTTTTGCTATTAGGAAAAATATCCATGGGATTTTTTTTAATCAATATTTATTTATTTCCACCACGTTCTAGTGATTCTTCTTTCCAGGAAGCAACTGATCCTTCTTGGGTGCTCATGTTAACTCTCAAGGGCAAAATAAATTAATTATGGGGAATGAGAAGAACAGGAGAGGGTTCTTCAGCAAGCAAGAGGTTTCAGCAAAGTTTTGGTAGTTATAATATTGTATATTTACTACATTTTAATTTTAAACATATTAAAATGTATGGGAAAAGGTCTGTATTATAACATGGAGAAAGCGTAACTATGAAGAAAAAAGAGAAGAAAAGAAAGAGCCCCCAAACTTGAAAAATAAATATAAAGGAGAGTAAAAGATGTAGACTGAAAACAAATTAATTAATTAGAAGTCTATGTATAAAGCCATAAACCCACCCAATTTCATTTTTCACCTGTCACAAAATATCCAAAGGCAAGTATTTACACCCCATCCAGAGACAAAACGTAGGCATAATCTGTAAAAAAAAAAAAAAGAACACAGTTTTAAAGGAAAGTTAGGACAGCTTTTGTGAGTCAGACAGCAACACTGAGCAAATCTCCCACATGATAGTTTGGGAATCGGCACAAACACCATGTAATTAATAAGCTCTTGCCTCCATATAGAGGTGCAAAATAAATGGAAACCATCTATAAAATGAAAATGACATCTTCTCATTCACAACAGTTAATGCTAGAAAACAACATACCAATATCATCAAAAGTTCTGAATGAAAGGATTTTCAACCTGAACATCAATTTCTAGCAGACCTATAAGTCAATCAAATGTGGTATAAAAAAGACATAAATCAAATATGAAGACAGAATAAAGATATATCCAGACATGAAAAGACACAGAAAGTTAATGCCCACACAGCCCTTCTTGGGAAGTTAAGCCAAAAGAAAGCATCTATATTTATAATTGAAGGAATAAGAAAAATATGTACATTTATTTTTTCATTTCTTAAACAATATATTATCTTAAAAAGCAAGCCAAAAAGAAGGAAAAATATAGTTTCTCATTGCTCATGAGAGTTATCTAGCAGTTTAATTTTAGATTTTAGTGGGCTTCACAACTAAACTCTTGCTATTTGAAAAGAGTTTCTAATAACAGTATCTCCCAAAATAGGCAAAATGTTAAATACATGAAGTTGGTATATCAAGCTTTCTTTTATTTTAATTTTTAATTACAGTTGACATTCAATATTAGTTTCAGTTGCATAAGGTAGTAGTTAGATATTTATATAACTCATGAAGTGATCCCTCTTGGGACCAAACAGTGTTATTACAGTATTATTGACTATATTCCCTATGCTGTACACATTTATTATATAAAGTTATAAAAGTAAGTAATAAAGTGATTGAAAGTAGTAATATGACTGTATTGAGAGAAGGGAAGGGGAAAGGTGATGATATAAGTGAGCTAAATCATCAACTACCATTCAAAAAAATCAGTATGTAGATAGATAAATATAAGCATCAAAATATTTCAAAGCAGAAAAGATAAAAGAGTGTGGGATAGAGAAGAGGAATAGGGAAAAAAATATGGATGTTCTTCATAAGTTCTCTTCTAAATTATTGTGAAATTATGCACATGAATAATTTTTTCAAGCTGTAAAACTTATAAATAAGATGTAGGTGAAGATGTAGAGATAGTAAACACAGTCAACTCATTAGAGAAGTTCAATTATTAAAGGAAGCAGAGAAATGGAAGAAGAAGTTGACAAGGATGAGGTCAAGGAAAACTATGTCAGTTTTTTTTTTTTTTTTTTCATAGAAAATTAGTATATTAGTACATTGATTCAGAGAAGGAAAACTCTGACTCCAAAAAAACCTCCGCTGCCTTGCGGCATACCTCTTCAGGGGAAAGGCTAGGGGAGTAAACCCCGACAGAAAATCCGGAGCCGGAGTCCCTAAGGCGGTTTGACATTGTAGTCAACACCAGCAACTCCTGCGGCGCACCTGAAGCCAAGCTGTATTGACTCCGTCTTTCCCTTGGACCCTTCAGCTGCGAAGAGAGGGGGGGTCTGCTGCATGGGCAACAGCAGACCCTCCATATCACCCTGCCCAGGCTCTGTAGCTTCAGCTCCACTGGAGAGGACACTCCAGCGTCATCGCAAGATGTCGATTCAACACGGGAGGAGACAGATACCGTGTCACTCCCGAGTCAGACTGCACAGCCATTCTCGGCGGTGCAGATAGACTCTTAAGAAGCTACACCATCGTCTCTCGAGACGGACGGCTGCCGACGACGACGAGTACATTGATTGGAATGATACAAAAAGATAGGGAAATTAATAATATTTTTGTGCCCAATTTATTTCAGGTAATAGGCATTACCCAAGCTAATTATGAGGTGAGGACCATTTTATAAAGAAAACTTACACTCTCATTAATGTCACCCTTGTCCATCTACCATCTCTACACACTTACCTTCAAACCTAGAAGTGTAGTGTCAAAGCTGACTTTGATGAGAAGCTTCAATTCAAAAATCTTCTCTGTAATGTTTCTTCAGCCTGATCAAATTATATAATAGATGAATATGAATCAATATTGGAGGAATTCTAGCTTTATACAAAGCATCAAGTTGATTTCTTTGCTCTTTTCTGTGGAGATCCTACTGCTATCTTAGTAAAATCCCCACTTGGGAATTTCCACTCCCTCTCCCCAAAATAATACTAGCCAGAATTTATGCTTAATGGTTTAATTTCTCTGTATGGCCTTCCCTACACTTTCATTTCATTAGAAATAGGAATGGGGGATAGTGCATTCAGGAATCCATAACAATTTTGCAGGACTTTGCTCATCATGCCTCAAAGAGCTTTTGACCAGATATTAAATGTTCACTGCCATAATCGCAGCCCTGCACAATCATGTGGAACAGTTGGATTGATAGCCTGACACCCTCTGACAAAAGGCCAGTCTCTGCTTCAATTGCATGTTGAAAATGTGTATATTGGCACTTTATTTAAGCTGTCAGTAGTAAATCTAGAGCAAATATTCTGTCTGACATAAGATTGAAGAACAAGGATGCCTAAAAGAGGAAGGCTGAAGGTAGTGGGCAAGCAGGTATTGTTAGATTTCTAATAATTAAACATGTCATCCCATCAAGAACAAGTCATTACTGCTAAATTACTCATGAAATTCATGCTTTTGATTCATGTCAACCATTCAGATTCAGACTTAGCTGAAAAAGCATACAAGAAAAAAAATTTCTTGGTTGCTGCTAAGTCTATTTTTTTATTCATTTGATTTTTACTTTATATCTAGGTCCCAGGACAGTGAGCTCTTCCACTACAGTAGATGGAGGTCATAAAAACCTGAAGTCATTCAATCTCTAGGAAGTCGTTTAAGCTCCAGGATGGAGATGGGGTTAATTGACTTTCTTGATCAACTAAAAATGATTCAGAGTGCCTGGCAATAACAAAATGAATTTGGACAATGGCCCAAAGAGGAAACTGATTTCTTCTCATACAGCACTACTGAACACATAATAAATGCCTAATAAATATTTGTCAGAGAAATGGCTATCACATCAATTTTAATCAATTGGTAGAAATGACAGCCTAGAGAGAGCTGAAGTGAGTAGAAAGAAGTTCCATAGTGTTTATTTGTATTTGCCATGGCTCTGGAGTGGTGAGTGGTCCCACTTATACCATAAAGTTGTCATTCTTGTTTCAAGAACAATTAAATTTTTAACTCTACTGAATTCTACTTAATAACTTATAAATCTAGAATTATTTTTCTTAAAAATTATATTTTAGACATCCTGCACAAATACTTTTATTAGAAAGAATTGAAGAGAAACATGTAGCAAGTTATATCAACATGTATAGGCTAAATTATTTGCTATCTTGGAAATGATTTGCATAAATATGTAAAATTATATTTCTTCATACAGTTGTGCTTCAATATATTTAGAGAGTTATTGGTACCAAACACATATTTTTTAAATTATTTTAGGCTTTTTTTCCTTAGCCATAGTTGGAGCCTACACAAATGAAAAATATTCCAATGTCTGCAAAATTAAGTGGTAAAATGAATAATAGAGTGTTGAATAATGGAGTAAAAGACTTTGATTCATCTAGATCATAATGTAATGTGTGTGACTTTAGACAAGTTAGTTAGCCTCTCTGTAAAATAAAGATAATAATAAAGACATTGCAGGATGATTAGGAGAACTACCTGGGATAATGTATATCAAGAACAGCACCTATTACGTGGAAGTTACATAATGAGCTGAGTGTACCATTATGATGTTAAGGAGGACAAGGAATATGCTTCTGTAGGTTGACTGTGAAAGACTTAAGA
Source organism: Furipterus horrens (assembly GCF_987537825.1). NCBI lineage: Eukaryota > Metazoa > Chordata > Mammalia > Chiroptera > Furipteridae > Furipterus > Furipterus horrens. The sequence goes on along the minus strand of NW_028327176.1, from coordinate 130,674,580 downwards.
GCTAAAATTTCCTGAATGTAAAAAAAGGAATAAGAAACAATGCCTACCTTTCTATTTAGAAGTCATGGTATTAGTATTTATGATATCAGAGAAGTCTGGCTTTGTGAAGCATGACTCCAGTAAAATGGAGAGTTAGAAAGACGTGAATGGGAGAGATGACCTGGGGTGATAACTGAGAAAACAACTAGTGAAATGAGATAAGATGGTAAACATTCGCATCACTGAGCTCAGTGGGCCAACACCTCCATTCTGGGATGAACTGAGAGCTGAAGGACTCATTCAGAGCAGAAATAGATATTTATTAAAGACTCAGCAATGAGCACTAAATGTAAAGCAAAAGAAAAGTGGAAGCTGGAGTTACTGGAGGCAGTATTAGTCAGTCCAACTGCTAAAACAGTAACAATTATAACAAAGCTCAGTAGTTTACAAAATAAAGGTTTATATCTTGCTTTACTGAATAGGGGCTTATTGTGGGGAAGGCTCTGTTCCATACAGCCATCTAAAGACACAAGTCCCTTCCATCCTGTGACTTCAAGATTCTATAAGGCCTCAGAGTTCACTGCTGGGTCCTCTGTATTGGGCTGGCAGATGAAATTAAGAGAGGATGTGGAGGATCTCACAGGAGGGAAAGAATAAACAGGAAAAGGAGTTAACAAAACACAAACAGAGGAAGCAGGACAAAGGGACAAAGGGAAATAGCCAGTATGCACAACACAGAAGACTGTGAGGTGGACCGCACAGCCTGATGCCCAGGAAAGGACTCTAGGAGGTCAAAGGAGAAAAAGTCTTTCACAGCAAGGATCTTTATACACTATCAGAAAGTGGATTCTGAAAGGGTCCACAACACACACACACACACACGAGGTGGTTACAGCACCAAATCTACTTTGGTGTGAGTCACTCGTCAGCAGCCGTCCGTCTCGAGAGATGATGGTGTAGCTTCTTAAGCGTCTATCTGCACCGCCGAGAATGGTTGTGCAGTCCGACTCGGGAGTGACACGGTATCTGTCTCCTCCCGTGTTGAATCGACATCTTACGATGACGCTGGAGTGTCCTCTCCAGTGAAGCTGAAGCTACAGAGCCTCAAGAGACAATGGTGTAGCTTCTTAAGAGTCTATCTGCACCGCCGAGAATGGCTGTGCAGTCCGACTCGGGAGTGACACGGTATCTGTCTCCTCCCGTGTTGAATCGACATCTTGCGATGACGCTGGAGTGTCCTCTCCAGTGAAGCTGAAGCTACAGAGCCTGGGCAGGGTGATATGGAGGGTCTGCTGTTGCCCATGCAGCAGACCCCCCCTCTCTTCGCAGCTGAGGGATCCAAGGGAAAGACGGAGTCAATACAGCTTGGCTTCAGGTGCGCCGCAGGAGTTGCCGGTGTTGACTACAACGTCAAACCGCCTTAGGGACTCCAGCTCCGGATTTTCTGTCGGGGTTTACTCCCTTAGCCTTTCCCCTGAAGAGGTATGCCGCAAGGCAGCGGAGGTTTTTTGGAGTCAGAGTTTTCCTTCTCTGATGTGCCCTGACTGGAAGATCGAACCAGCGACACTTAGCTCGCAGGCCGACGCTCAATCCACTGAGCCAAACCAGCCAGATCAAGATAAATCAGACAAAATTTGGTGGTCTGATTTTCAAAGCAAAAAACTCTGAACAGTGTTAACAGTGATATTTTGACACACTTTTTTATATTTCCAAAATACTCTACAATGAGCATATACATGAATAATTGTCAATGTCTTTAAAAATGTAATTTAAAACATAGAAATGGTTAGGTGATTTAAAAAAGAGAATCAGATGACCTAGGGAAGAGGACAAAACTATTCCTTTTAAGGGTTTTTAATGCTTCTAAGGAGTTCTGAAACAATTTCAGAATTTGTATACTATTCCAAGCCCTCACCACTGTCATTTTGGCCAACCCTGTTGGCTTCCTTAACGTGACCAGTGGTAAGAATGTTACAGAGTGGGGTTCTCCAAAAATCCCCAGAGCCTGCAGGTTGTACAGGATGTGGAAAAGGGAACAACTTTTAAGATGCCTTTGCATGACTATGGCTAGTAGTTTAGTTTCTCAGTTATGCAAATGGCTTTGGTTCTTTCAAGGCCCTAAGAAGATGGGAGGGGTTTTGACCAAGGAATGGTGCAGAAAGAGCACACAGAGCCTGCAAGGTTCTGTGAATGGTCAGAACTGGTTACCACGCCCACTGCGTCACAGGACGAAGTCAGAGCTTTAAAAATAGGCAGCAGATATTTTGGCTGAGGAACTCCACGTGGCTTGGAAAGGAAAGGGAGAACTCCATGCGGTTTACGGGGAGGCTGGAAACTCCCCGTGGTTCTGCATTAAGAGCTAGAGAGCACCGCAACATAGGCAAAACCTCCCTAATTAGGATCAAATGACTGGGAGCTGCTGGTAAAACTGAACTGTGTCTGGAAAGTAAGAAGACTGTATCTCTGACTTTTCTAAAACTAGCCTGGTTTGGTAGGGGGAGGCCGAACTATGTGTTTGTGGGTGTTTTAAATATTTTTACGAACCAGGGGTATGGACTTGGGGGGGATTGCTGGGGGAGGGGGGAGCTGGGGGGAGGGGAACAAGGGGGAGAAAATTGGAACTGTTGTAACAATATAATCAATAAAAAACATTAAAAAAAAATAAAAAAAAATAAATAATTTCAAAATCCAAAAAAAATAAAATAAAATAAGACTTAATGGCAGAAATCTGCAAACAATCTAAATCTATATAACTATTAAATAAGCAATTCTGTTTCTTTTCACCAAACTCTGGTATTGAGAGTTATGCTTCTGGTGGTGAGCAATTGGGCCCCTAATAACTGAACAGCCTGTGGGTTCTGTTTCAATCCAGACAGCCTGTGGGTTCTGTTACAAGAACAGTTATCAGTAAAGTGGGATTCCTTTGCTTATTTCAGAAACAGAAGGAAGGAGGGAAAAGAGTTACTTTTGTAGCAAGGCTGGACAGAGAAGGAAATTCAGGCAGTAAAACAAGGTGATGGCAGCAGAAAAGAAGAGAGGCAGTTCACAGCGATCCCACTTCTGGCAATATATCTGAAGGACCCCAAAACACTAATTCAAAAGAACATAAGCACCTCTATGCTCATTGCAGTATTATTTATAATTGCTAAGATATGGAAGCAGCCCAAGTGTCCATCAATAGATGAGTGGATAAAACAACTATGGGACAATTACATAATGGAATACTGCTTAGCCGTAAAAAAGAAGAAGGTTTTACCTTTTGCAATAGCATGGATGGACCTGGAAAACAATATGCTAAGTGAAATTAGCCAATCTGAGAAAGACAAATACCATATGATTTTACTCACATGTGGAATCTAATGAACAAACTGAACTAACAAGCAAAACAGAGAAAGACTCATAGAGAGCAGGCTGACAGCAAAGGGAGAGGGTAGAAGATGGAGGGAAAAAGTACTCAGGAACATGGACAACAGTGTGGTAATTGAGGAGGGGGGAGACTAAATGGTAATGAAAAAAATACAATTAAAAAAGTTGGAATAAAAAAGAGAGAGAGGTAGTTTAGGTGACAGCCTTGGGGTGGGGAGGATGGTAAAGGAAGAATAAGTAGTCCTTGAGAATTCCTCGAATAGCCACAGGCACTCTGTTTTAGTCCGAACTCTGACCTTAATGGCTTTTCCGAAATAAAGGACTCTGGCTGTACCCACATGTTCTATGTCAGCAGGAAGAACAGGGGAGGAGTGTAAGTAAAGAAAGTAAAGAACACTGTGGATAGATTGATTTGAGGGAGCTTGAGGAAAGTAAATTAATAAATTCTCAAGAAATATTAGTTGGTAATGGAAGGAGACTTGACTTAGGGTAAACATACAATATAATATACAGATGATGTATTATAGAATTGTACACTTGAAACCTACATAATTTTACTATCCAATGTCACTCCAACAAATTTAATAAAAAATAAAATAAATAAATAATTTTTAAAAAAGAATTAGTTGGGTTATACCCTTCAGCCCATTAATTTCACTCCTAATTTTGTTAAATTGATTAATCAAAAGAATGAGAAAAACACAAATACCAATGTTTTGTGGCTGTATTAGACATATAATTTTATTTTTCATTACCCCACTTTTCTGGGAACTGCTCATCACATTTGGGATGCAATCCTTGGGATACTCCATGGGATCAATCCTTTGGTAGATGTGAACCTCCGTCTACTCCCACTGTGGCCAAAGGTGAGGAACTCACCCTTACCTAGACAACAGCTCCTGAACAGATGGTTTGGTCCAGAGATGAACACCTGATTTAATAATAGCCATCTGCATCCTCCCTGGGAAACTAGACAGAGGTGATTTCTCTTCAATGGCTCAAACTGCAATGTATAAAATTCTGGAATTTGTAGGCAGCTGTGTTCTCTGTCATTTGGACTGAGAAAAACAGGAAGTCTGGCTGAAGCAGAAGAGGAAAATTAAACAGATACACAGAGGGAAGCACATGGGGCAAATGTGAAAAGTAACCTTCAAACTTCTGCAATGGTGCTGAGCTTGAGCCTCACCTTGGCCCATTTTTAAAGTTTGCTTACTGAAGTCTTTCTGAATTACATGAATTGCTCCGGGATTCATTTCATAAAGTCAGACTATTTCAAGAAAAATTTCTACTGATCACAAATCACAGATCCCCGATTAATACAGCTAAAATTTTTATAAGGGAAATGCATTAAAAATAACTTAAATAGATGTTAGTGGGAGAACTGTTAAGTAAAAGGTGTTCCATAATTGTGCTTCTATTAAAATTGTACGTATGAAGCAACATAGCAAATATTTATGTGAGCAAATGAGAACACTAAAGTGTATACTTTCTATTTGCAATTGGGTAAAAGCCCATATATCCCTAAATATTATTAGAAGAGTGTAGAATCATTAAAATTTTAGATAATGTTGTTATAATAATTCAACAATCAAAATGAAATATAGTCAGAAAGTAAATAATTGTATGTACATATACATGTATAAATAATTATATATATTTGTATTATTATTAAATACAATCAGTTAACAACAGTTTCGGGAATGCTAGTAGAAGGAACACATGCAATTCCAAAGAAAAACGGCACACAGGGTAATGCAAAACAAGATCTGTGTCTGCCCCACCATTGGTTAAACCACCCACATATTCTGACCACACTTTCAAAGGGCTCTCCTGTGGCCTGTTCACCTAAGAATGTGAGCCGTGCCCAATATTTATGGATTCCTGGCAGGGGTATTGAGCTGCAGAGAAGTCAGAGAGGAAGCAGCTTCAGTCCAGTCTGACCATTTTGTGTGCAGACAAGACTGAAAAGCAGCTCCCCTTTCACCATGGTTTGCTGCTCTAGCCTTAGCTCCTACCACGTCCTAGTCGAGTGACAGCGCGGTACTTCAGTGCAGGAATTGATTGTCAGGGCACACATCATAGCCAAAGGGGGAAAACCAGCGTTGAAAACTTTACCTTATTCCCATCCCCTCTGATAAGCAAACAGAAACTCTCATAGAGGCATTTTTTTGTTTGTTTCTAAAATCCACTGAATTATTATTTCTAATCTGCATGCCTTACTATGTCATTGTGCTAATAAAGGAAAACTATAATCACTTCAGTCCTCTGGGATGGGTACATAATCATCGAATTAGACACAGCATCTGTAGTTAACAGAGAGTCTACACCCTTCAACCAATAATAGCTGTTTCTTCCCAAGGGTCCACTCCATGTGAGTTCCATGACCCATGCCTTAAAAATGTGATTGCATAGGATCTTAAGACAGTCCTCTGATGCAGGCATTCTTACCCCCACTGTGTAGGTGCTGAGGCTGAGAGTAGAAAAAATTTAAGTACCTAACTCTAGGTCACACTGCTTATAAGTAGAGAACTAGAATTCAAAATCAGGACTTCTACCACTACAAAATGTATCTATTTCCACTAAATTCTGAGACAGCATATATTTAATGATGATGATGATGGTGAGAGCAAGGTCTCCCATGGAAGCAAAATTAAATTCATTCTTCATGATCCTTAAGCTGTAGAAGTGAGGAGTTACAGGTGATCCCCACTGCCACAGACAAGCAAAGCTGTACACAATGTTAGTGCTCAGAGCTGACTGAGGGCAGGGAACTTCAGATGAGTGAGCTCAAGCTAGTCACTGAGAATGTAAGCAGACAGAGGTTGCAGCTCTGCTCAGCTGGAATGTTGAGCAGTGGGAGAATAATGGATTTGCAAGACTATTTAAGCATGAATTTCTTTCACCCCGTGTTTATGAGATTCTATGATGATGATGGTAGGACAAGATTTTTTAGCAGCAAATCAGTTGACTGATTTCTCAATCTCCTCATGTTCTACTAAGACCAGAGACCACCCAACATTCCCCTTCCAGATGTGTGCGTGAGGAACTAGACTAGATACTAAGCAGGAGGACTTCAAAACTGCTTTTAAAAAAGTAGATACAAGTGAACTCTACACTTTAAAAAGGAAAATTTTTCACTCACAACAGCACTTGTCTAGCAATAATCAGACTGAATGTTTTGTTTCATCATAACTGAAGCTCTTAATGATAAACTTTGAGCCATCAACTTGTCAAAGTTGATAAAAATGATGAAGAACTTTGAATATCCCAACATGCCAGGATCTCCCTGGACCCAACTGAATGGTCTTATCTAATCAGGGTACAATGGAACTTGTTGAATCAGCCTGCTGTACCCAGAGTGTAACAGAGTGTAAACTTTCTTGTTTGTTTTAATTAGATTTTATTGATTATGCTATAATAGTTGTCCCAATTTCCCCCCTTTGCTCCCCTCCACCCAGCATCCCACGCTCTCAGGCAGTACCCCCACCATTGTTCATGTCCATGGGTCATGCATATAAGTTCTTTGGCTACTCCATTTCCTATATGGCTTTTCTGTAACTACCTATTTGTATAATTCCCCTTACCAACTTCCCCATTCCCCTAAAACCTCCTCCCATCAAAACAGTCTCTGTATCCATGATTCTGTATCTGTTCTTGTTTGCTTAGTTTGTTTTTTAGATTCAACTGTTGACAGATATATATTTATTGCCATTTTATTGCTCATAGTTTTGATCTTCTTCTTTTTCTTAAATAAGTCCCTCTAACATTTTATATAATAATGGTTTGGTGATGATGATCTCATTTAGTTTTTTATCTGGGTATCTGCCCTTCGATTCTAATGATATATTTGCTGGGTAGAGCAATCTTGGGTGAGGTCCCTGCTTTTATGACTTTGAATATTTCTTGCCAATCATATCTAGCCTGCAGTTTCTTTTGAGAAATCAGCTGACAGCTGTATGGGAACTCCCCTGTACATAACTAACTGTTTTTCTCTTGCTGCTTTTAAAATTCTCTATTCATCTTTAACCTCTGGCATTTTAATTACGATGTGTCTTGGTGTGGGCCTCTACCCAGAGTGTAAACTTTCAATCATTTTCTAACATGTAAATCATCCTGACTTTTCCCACTTGGTGAACAACTCAGAATTTTTTCAGTGAACTCTTTCTCACCAAACAAGTAAAATTCAGCACATGCTTTGTTATCCCTAAAATGGGCATTGCTTTTCTTTCTCAGCTTCCTCTTTCCCACCTCTGGCATGCTGGGAGAGTTTGGATATACTATGGAAGCAACAACTGGGTCTTGTGCTGGTCTTTCCCTCACCATGTGTACAGAAGTGTAATCACCTCAAAAGGCAGTCTCTCAAAGGGCAATGAGCAGTTCCTTAGGTACCAATGTTACATATGATAGTGCACACATGGCAGATACTACTATTACAGCTCTTCTTGTAATTTAAAGTTAGGGTTGCATTAGAGTGAGAATTTTTCACTTCTGACTTGACTCACTAATACAAAACTAAGAGGTGGAAGTAGTGCTTTATTTGAGATAACTGGCTAATTTGAATTGGATTTTTAGTCATCAAAATTTTTCAACTTTTTCCTCTAAGAATAAGTTTTATTAAGGTTTCATCCTGACAAGAAAAATGAGATTAATAGAAAAACCAAAACAAGTTTTGAAGCTCAGAAAGACCTTGCTGCATCTCATCTTATCTTTCTTTTCCCCCTGTTGAGGACAGACAGCTCTCTGGAGCAGTTCCTTCCTGAGCATTCAAGTATCTCTACATATTCTTTTTTCAGCTTGGACTCTATTAGCATGATTTGGTGAGCTGTCTTCTCTTTCATTCTGACTATATGCAGATTCCCTCCTGCATGTAATATACAGTTTCAGGCAGCTCTATGAAAAGAGAAATCTCTGTAGAAAGAATAGAAGTAGTTGGCTGGCTAGTAGGTCTTGGGTTTTGGCAGCCCAGAGTAACTCTCGTGGGTTAATGAGTCAAGGTGTTAATGGTGAGATCTAGGAAATGGGGATAGTGACATTCACTGTAAAATCCTCTCTACTTTGCTATATGTTTCAAAGTTTGCATAATAATATTTTAGAAAAGGAGTAAGTGCATGATCTATTGCTTAATTAATGGAAACTTCAAGTCCCAAAGCCACCTTGGAAACAAAAATTAGTGACAAAAGACCTACAAAACTGGAAATTTAGGGTTCTCCCCTCAAGTTCAACTGCAGGCAGGCCCATTCTTAGTTGTCCTGAATGATGAGATCAGTCCATCTGCTCTCTGGCCACCCAACCCATTTGGCACAAAAGAGGATAAACAGGCAGCTAGAGGCAGAAGTGTGAGGTCTCCTCTTTCCTCTTTTCTTTTCCAAGGGCAGCACTTTGCTCTCTCTACCCCATTCATTCCCCATCAGAGACTCAGTCCCTCTGGTTCTAAAACTTTCCCACCGGCCAAAAGGAAAAAACTTGCGAGTCTGTGTTCTGAGAGTCTCAGTCTTTGCATCATATGTCCTTTATTTTTTACTGAATTAAAAGTGTTTGAGCAACCAAACAAGCTGGTACTGAAGATTTGTGCATAGATGTGTCAGAACCTGAGGAAGATTTCTTCTATGCTTGACACTGAAAAAACTTAGGCTGTCATAGAGCAGAGGAGGTTCCAGGTCTGAGCTGGAAGGCTTGTAGGGATTATACAGTCTAACTGCCTACTGTCTAGGTAGTGTGATCCCCGTGCCCCAGGACAAAGCTGAACTATGAAAACTGTGATAATATCCAAGCTCATTTATGAATTATACATTGAAGTTATGTGTAAAAATCTGAATAATTATCTTTTTCTCCATTTGTGCTAAGTGGATGCAAGATATTGATTAAAACAAACTGTTCTAGTGAGCCATAGAATCCTGTAAGGTCCTGAAGGCTCTATCTAGAACAATTCTAAGTTACTATGGAACATAATGTTGAGATAGTAAAATGACCCTACAAAAGACATTGCTCCTATAAAATATAAAACACTCAAAAAAAAAGAAATAACATTCAATTATTCCAATCAATATGGTTTTGTTTTGTTTTGTTTTTTTGCGGGGGTGGGGGTGGGGTGTATACTTTGGATAGAGGTTACTTTGTTGGAGAATACTTTTAACTTCTCAGAAGCCTCTTGCATAATCTGTTTACCAAGTTAGTTTAAACCCAACTCAGAAAATGTTACATCCAAGGCTTTTTTCTTCCTTCCTGAAAAGAAGGTCTTAGCTCTTTTTAATTTATGGAGGGTGTAATGCAAGACCTGTCGGAGACTACTGGAGCAGTAAGAAGGCACTACTAGGAGACACCTGGAGATCTCTAAACAGCTCCAAAGAACATAGCAACGTGCTCTCCTGGTGTTTGTCATTGAGCTGCCCCAGCAGCAGCGGCGACACCAGCTTCGCTTGGTAGAGATGGGCAGATGCTCACATGGGAGGCAATATGACTACTATTTGATGGTTTTTGCTTCTCAACACATATTATAACATTCCTGGCTGCAACCCAGATATTGGTATAGTTTATTCACTCATACATTTCTTCATTTTTTTAAGACAAAATGCCTGAGGTCAAGGAAGGCCAAGGGAGTTTATCACCACTAGACACGCCCTACAAGAAATGCTAATTACACTAGTAATTTATGTAGACTGCAAACATCTACACATAAACTGAAGAGAATTTTTTAAAACAAAGATAAAGCCACCAGCACATTGTTTTCTGCCTGGCAAGCTCCATCCTTTCTCTTAAAAAGGAAGTCATGAGTGATACTAGAGACCTTAAAGTAAAACCTCTTAATCATTTAATAACTATGCTTAGCCTTTTAGATACCTTGTCTCTGCCCCTATTAAATTATGTACCCAATTGTGTATTAAATTATGTACCCAAACATCCATTCACTTACTCATTCATCCATCTCTTTGACAAACATTTAAGTGCCTACCTTAATTAAATCAAACCCACAATTAAATCAAAGAATTTTACAGGTAGGAAAAAATGTGGAAAAGTTAAGTTCAAACAGCTAGTTAAGTGTCATGACTAACAATCAGATATCCTTCTTTTCTCTGATATAGAAGCCTCTGAATATAAATTAGGAAGCTAATCTAAGTCCCAGCTCAGCCATTACTAAAGATTTGATCTTGGGGAAGTTACTCACTTGTAAAATGGGAAAATTATCTTTTTCCAAGGATTATATAAAAATGAAATACAATAAAATATCCCAACACAGTATGTGGCCCATTAAAAGTACACAACATTATTTAGGAATATTTTTCCTTCATGGTTTCGCACACTCTTCATAACTACTGATATAGTACCCAAAAGTTTCACTTTAATTCTGCCAATGATTTATTAAGAAAATGTCCTTATCTTACTTGTCTTCTTCAGTCATTTCATTTCTAACATGAGCCAAGTTTCCAACCTATGGCTGAGAAATTTCTTTACCCTTCTCCTGATATCAGGGCTGCTGCTAGGTTATACCATATTTTTATGGGAATACCCTCTTCTTCCACACCCATGCTGATTTAGTCCCACATCAAGCCACCACACTCTCAGCCAGGAGTTATTCTACAATGAACCTGCCTAGCATGGCCATTACTAGTATGGTCTGCAGATCCTTGAAAGTGTTTTTATTTACTCACTCATTTCATCAACATTTATCAGCTAGCATTATCAACTAACACGGCCTAATTGCTGGGCCATACAGATGGATGGTATAGAGTCCCTGTCTGAAATGAGTTTACATTCTAATGGTATTTGTTGTGTGATGTTTAGTTACTTATTCACCACTCATGTAAAGTCATTGCACAACATGATATCAGAGTACAGAAGAGAGAGGGCCTATGAGCTGAGTGAGAGGAAGGTTATTAAGGAAAGCTTTTCAGGGGCAGTAAGCTCTAGAATGGGGTACCAAGGAAGACTTGGAGATCTCCAAGTAAGAAAGAGGGGGAAAGCGTAGAGACTCTCAATCAAGCAACAGCCCCAGTGGTTCAGTGTGGCCAGGACCTAGGGGGTCTGAAGAAGAGCAAAGGAAGGTGATGCTACAGAAGAAGATTGGGACCAAGTAGGTAGCACTGATGTTTCTACCATGTAAGTGGTGAGAAGACTGACTATGAATAAATCTTAGTAAGAAATACAACACAGTCATATGTGGGTTTAATAAAGATTACTCCACATACAGGAGGAAACTATAGGTAGGTAGAGCCTGACTTGATTCAGTGAGAGCAATTATAAGGTTATTATAATGGTCTTGGTGATGAATGATGAGAGTCTGAATCAGGGAAGTGACACAGGGGAGAAAGAGGAAAGAAGAGGTGTGTGTATGAGAAATTCGGGAAGAAGAATCAACAAGACTTGGCCATGTACTGGATGACTGAATGGGTGATGGGAAATGTGGAGGATCTTTTTTAATGTTGTTATGATTCAGCATGGAGGGAAGGAAACACAAATTCACTTCTGAATGCCTTGGTTTTAAGGGACTGTGTGGGACATCCAGGGAAAGGTCTGTGCAAGATGCTACAGTCCCAGAGCAGGTGGCCTCTGCTTGGGTGGCTAGGTTGTAAATGAGTTTAAAAAGGTTTGGCCCTGGCTGGTGTAGCTCAATGGATTGAGCACTGGCCTGCAAACCAAAAGGTTGCTGGTTTGATTCCAGTCAGGGCACATGCCTGTGTTGTGGGCCAGGTCCCCAGTTGGGGGCGTGAAAGAGGCAACCGATTGATGTTTCTCTCACACATTATTGTTTCTCTCCCTCCCTCCCCCTTTCTCTGAAAATAAATAAATAAAATCTTAGAATAAAAAAAAGGAAATATGCTTATCATGCCAATATTAACTTTAAAAAAAAAAGGTTTGAAGGCAGAACCTCAAGAAAAAACAATTTAAATTTAGGAATAGGATGTTAAAGGCATATTTCAAAGGAGGGGTCTGAGAGTGAAGAAAGTTTTCTAGCTACAAAAATGTTTTGATGATCAAGTTACTATAAAATTTTGGGGAAGACACATCATAAGAATATTCAGAAATAATCAGAAAAAAAGAGTCATTGACCCTAAATTTAAATGATCTATTCTTCGTCACAATCTTCCTGTCAAAAGATGTTCATAATTAGCTTACATGTTGAAAAAGAAGTTTTTCACTAGTTTTCTGTTAGTATTGCTGATTACCACCAATAAGGGACACTTGCCCACAACATGTCATTTTACTATCTAGTGGGCTATGTAATTCTTCAGTCCAATTGATGCCACTTGTAATATGAATGACAAGAAAACTAACCATAGAGCCATAAGGATAGAAGGAACGATTAAGATCATTCCAGATTAATGTCTTCAATTTATAGTGAGGTCTATAGGTAATGTGAACTGCCAACATTGGCCTAGCAAGCCTCAGTACTGACTGGAAGCCAGCCTTTCTGAATATGAGCCCAGTGTTCATTCCAACATATGACCCTACAAGCTAAATAATGGATTACTTTCCAGAAATTCATCTATACGTCATATATAGAACTTTGCTTTTCTAAGTATGGGCTGCAGACTAGCAGCATGAGAGCTTGTTAGGATTGCAGATTTTCAGGTCCCTCTCCAGACCTACTGAATCAAAATTTGCATTTAACAAGATTCCCTAGTCATTTATATATATATAATTTTCAGAAGTTTTTCTCTAGACTCAGATTGCATTTTTCCCATAAAAATAATAACATATCTTCAAAGATAAGTTGAAAGTAACCAGTTTTAACTCTATACAAATGCTAAATATAAAAGATTGCTTTTCTAAGACTATATGTTCCAAACACTACCTGGGGATGTGGGGTATGTGTTTTCCCCAACCAAGTTCTAAAACTAAAATTATTTTCCCCAACTCATATTCCTGATCCCACAACAACTTCATTTTCAAGTTATCTCTGGTAAGAGGCAGAGATGAGAGATGTTTCTGGTTTTTAAAAAAAAATCTCTAAAGAAAGGAAGGACCTAAAGGGAAAAAATCTGGAACCTCCAGAACTTTCTAAGGGCAAGTTCCATGATAATGGGCTACATATACAAGAATCATACCCTGCCATAGTGACTATGCCTGCAATGTGACAAAAGCCAGGAGCAGTATCAGGTGAAGAAGGGGAAGGCAGCAGAATCTGTGCAGAAGCCAGAACAAGAAATCTTAAGAAGGCAGAAGGTGGCCGGAGCTTTCAGGTCCTCAAACAGCAGCAGCAGTTCTGGCTCCTAAGCATCAGTAGCTAGAAAGGATCCCTTTCAAGACCAGTAAAGACATAGCATGTGATGTATAAAAGCATGGCCATTTGTATAAAAGAAGCAGTTTTAACTCATATGGTGATAAGGGGCTGGCTGCCTGTGACACCAAGTTGATACTATAAATTAACATTCCAAAACTGGTCAATGGAAGTACCATGAGACCATAGAAAATCATAGGCTTTTTATTTGTTGACCCATCATCTCTTATTTTATTTTTCTCCTTTTCCTCTTCTTTCCCAGCTGCCTCCAATTTAACATTCCATCATTGCAAATGTTAAGTATTTTATTTCTACTCTGAACCTATATAATAATGTGGGTGATCAAAATTCCTCTAGAAATGTTTGTGTTATTTTCTTAAAATGATAATACACTCTTCCCAGACCTTGCTCATGGTCATATGTCAGTTCAACCAGTCAGATAAGAAACAGGTTTATAGTGGTCTCATTCCCAAAGAGACCTTTAAAGCAGTGGCTTTCTAATTTTAGTGTGCACAAAAATCGCTGGGGATATTCTGCAAATAAATTCTACCATCAAAGATTGTGGTTTGCAGTCATGGTAGTAGAACCTTGGAATCTGAATTTTTAGTGACTACTCCTCCAAATACAGTGATTCTGATGTAGGTGGTCCATGTATTATACTTAGAGGAACACCCATGTAAGGGTGTTGGAGAGAAAGCATCTCCTTTTTCCCAAGAGGCAACAACACACGTTCTTTAACATTTCCGTGGAGCAGAGGCAGCTTGCTGGTGATGAGCAGCTGGGTGATTGAGCTACTGGTGAGATAGAGAGCACCAGTCAGTGAGGACCAGTCATGAGTACTAAGACGCCAGAAAACAGGCATGGAGGAAGAAGGTGACTCTAAAAAAGGATGTCCAAAGAGTGGTCATAAAAGGGCATGAGGGCCCCAGAAGACCTTACCCATATCCCAGGGCTGACCCTGGACAGGGCTTTGAGTCTCAGATTGCCCTTTCTTGGGGGTATAATTACAGCAAAAATTGTGGTCACTATGAATGAGAGAGAAGATTTTTGTTTACAGCTGTTCTGTATTTTAATTCCTGCAATTAAATTCTCAAGAAGCAAATCAGTCTTACCTATCCCTGAGCTAATCATTTCTGGGACACATTTGTTACAGCATCTACAATCTGTAGCATATGTAACAATGTGACTCCAACTTAATGCTTTACCCATTGTGTGTGTCTTTCACCTGAGACAAATCAGACAATGTCATTTGTATCTGAACAAAACATATTTCATTTGTATGTATGCCATATTTATTGACAAGCTGAATCTCTAATACTTCGAAGTATACCTTCTGGCAATTAAGTTTATAAATATACATATGTATATATATTCAAGAAATATTTTCTGTGTGCAAAGCACTGTGTGGTAGTTCCTTTCTTCCTCTGGGCCTTATAACAACATAGCAAGGCAATAATAACAATCCACGGTGGCACAGTTTGGGAAGGGCTGTGGGGGAAAGATGAGATCACAAGAGACAAAGAAGGGAAAGCACAGGAGAACCTCATGGAGAAGCTGCCCTTTGAGGGAACCTGGGAAAACGGTTAAAATTTCAACAGGATAGAGGGGTAAAGTGGAGCTGACATTTCGGACAGGGGACAGAGATGGGCAAATGGAGAAATGCAGAGCAAGTTCAGGCAGCAGGGAGTGGTAGGGAATGTATATAACCTGTAAGGAAACAGTGAGAAAATGAAGTGTAAATGTAGATATGACTCATAGTGTCAAGCATCGGAAATGTTAGGCTGAGCAGTAACCCCACACACCCAGATTTTTTTTTTTTTTTTTTTGTAATAGGGCTGGGGAGCAGAACGCAAGTGTGAGCTCTGCATTGAGAACATCACTCTGGCAACAGGATGTAAGATGAAGTGGAGCGTGGGGAGACCCGAAGCAGAGAGACTAATTAGAAGGCGACTGCTGGAGTCCAGTGAGAGATGATGAGAACTGAGACAGGAAGGGCAAGGAGGGTGGATGCAAGAGACATTGTAAAGGTAACCTCTGTATATTAAGCCTTCAGTTCCCGAGTTGTACAGACATCTGTGGTTAAATGGGTTAGGCGATGGTTACAACAAACGTAAATTTGGTGTAAGGGAGGAAGGAGAGTGGAGGTAAAAAAAAAAAAAGGCTAGGTGATGAAAGTTTAGCGCTGCAGGCACTGTCCATGCCCTTAGGACCCACTTCTCCCTGCACTCTGCACACATAGCTTCCTTCTGCTGGCTGGGGGCTCCTTCTGGTAGCCACAAGTGCCAGGGAGTTAAGATCCTGTGGGTTGCCGTCCAGCAATGGCAGGAGGGAATTGCTGTAGAAATACTTGTTTCTTCGCCCCTCAGCAGACAACCTTGGGACCTGTTCTACACAGTTGGTTCCAGTGGGATTAAGCCCTACTTGCCACAGTGGTAACCTGCTCATTCCTGCTTTCTTCACTGGCCTTTTTTCTTCACTGTGTCACTTGCTCACTCCACTCAGGGCTTCCTGGGATCACCTACCAAACATTCAAATTATTTAATTCTTCCCAAAACCTGCTTCGGAAAAGACCTAACCCTTGGAGATAGGATCATTTCAAGTAATAACAAGGGAAATGCTGACAAGTGGCTGAGGAGTGAGATCAAGTCACTGGAGCCGAGCTGATATTAAAGTTGAAGGACTTGGGGTTACAGCAGAGGAAAGAATGAGGAATGAGAATGAGTGAGATAGGAAAGACTAAACTAGAATCAGAGATGGAGCAGAAGGGGATGAAACTTCTGAGAGGTGGGCAAAGGAGCTAAGAAAGAGAGAGAAGAAGGTGCTAAAAAGATCATGTCAGCTTTCAGAGGAAAGGATGCTGAGTGAAGACAATCGAACAAGATCCTGGTCTGGTGGGATTAGGTCTTTTCTCATTAAAGCTATTCTCTCCACACCTCCTCACTACTCTCAGGACACAGCATAGTTACATTGTTGCTTGACTGATTATGGTTAAATAATGTTTTCAAAGTGGAAGCACCACACTTAGGGTGAGTGATGTTCCCTATAAAAATGATGAGAGCCACCTAATATTTTCTGTGCCCAAAATATCCCTCTCTACCTCCTTTACCTAGAAAATCTGCTCATCCTTCAGGAGGCAGGTGAGACTTCATGGATCCCAAGTTGCCACCCACCTCAAGTACTGTAGGTCTCCCATTATAATTGTCTCTCTGCATCTGCTATTCATTTGTCCATCTTTTTTCTAGATAGAGGTCACATTCCTTGAGGACAAGGGTCATTCATTTGTCTGCAGATACAGTTCCTAGAAAACAGCAAATACCTAATAAATGTTTGCTGAGCACTTAAAATCTGTTGAGTGCTAAGCTCTCCTCTTACATAGCAGTTCTTGTTCAACCCTCACAACATCCTAAGAGGGATGCTCTTATCATCCCTAGTTTATTGATTAGGAAGTTGAAGTTTGGAGAATTTAAGAGCCTAAATTTAAACCTAGACAAAGGTCTCTGACTTCAGAATCTAGTTTCTTAACCATTAAGCTTTCTTCTTTCACCTATTACTTTATCTAGATTGGGTGATGTATATAAATACACTGATATGCAATTTTTATCTGGTTTCCCCTTTAGAAAAAGGAACTGAAGATTTTAGGGCAAACTCTTTCTGAACATGAGCACAAATACTTGAGATACCTGACTCATGTGAGGTTCTGCAAGCTGCTATGTATGAATGGGAGAATTACATCACCAGTGATGATTCCTTCCCAAGGGACAAGGTCAAAGTTGTCCCCTAAGTGCTCAGTGGGTACTGTGAGGCCCTAACCACTGTCACAGGAAAGAAGCCTCACAATAAAGGTGACCTTTATGATCCAGCACTTTAAAGCAGCATTTTTTTTTTAACCCAGAGGTTGTGTTGCCTGATTTGCAATACACTTTATCCTCATTTCATTGACCATCAGGGGTTGAAAGAGACTAGGTATCACCTTGGAAATAACATCCTATAGGATTGGGTTATTGTTCTCCAGAGTGAGGTTTATAAACTAAACTAATGACCAATAGGTGGCACTCGTCTCCAGTAGCTATGTTATGTGAATTCAAGAACCAAGGAGTATACATATACAAGACTGGTCCCTTCCATGAAGAGTCGCTCAGCACTAATCTTCAGGAAAAAGCAAATCAAAACCACCATGACATACCATTTCACACCAGTCAGAATGGCTATTATTGAAAAGTCAACAAATAATGTGTTGGTGAAGATACGGAGAAAATAGAAACCCTTGTGCACTGTTGGTGAGACTGCAAATCAGTGCAGCTCCTATAGGAAATAGTACAAAGATGCCGCAAAAAACTAAAAATATAACTACCATACAATTCAGCAATTCGACATCTGTGTATTTATCCAAAGGAAATGAGAATCCTAATGCGAAAGGCATGTGCACCCTCGTGTTAACTGCAGCATTATTTACAATAGCCAAGATATGTAAGCAACCTTGGTGTCCATTGATAGATGAATAGATAAATAGATATATATGCCACATCTTCTTTATCTAGTCATACATATATATACAATGGAATATTACACAACAATAAAAATGAATAAAATCTTGCCATTTGAGACATGGATCTAGAGGGTGTTATGCTAAGTGAAATAAGTCATGCAGAGAAATACAAATACCATATGGTTTCACTTATAAGCAGAATTTTAAAAAAAAAACAAGACAAACAAACAAAACAAAAACAGACTCACAAAAACAGAGACGAAAGGTCTGGTTACCGAAAGGGAGAGGGTAGGGAGATGGGTGAAAAGGGGAACAAGAATATAGTCATAAGTTTACACAGTGACAGATGATTACTAGAATCAGTGGAGTGACCACACTATAAGGTAAAAAATGTCAAATCACTATATTGTAAACCTGAAATTAATATAACAAAAAGAACATTGTATACCAACTATACTTAAATTAAAAAATAAATTAACAAAAACGATTATCCCCTTTCACTGTTGCTCTAAGTATGTGCTTTCCTATTCCCAAGACCTTTGGCTCTACTGGTTATCGGCCTGGTTCCCAGGAAGGATACTTTCACCATAGGACCGAGTAAAAGTTCTTCTGAACTTGAAAGTTATAACTTGACACTATAACTTTAATCTTGGGATACTAATGCCATGGACCAACAGGCAAAGAAAGGAATTTTTAAACTGGTAAGGGTAATTGGCCCTTATTACCATGAGTAACAAGGGTGGATACTACACAGTGGAACCATGAGATTCACTGGGAATCTCTTGGTGCATCTATGCACAGTGATAACAATGAATGGACAAGTACAGCAACCATAGCTTAACAAGGGCAAGACAACTAAAGGTTCAGGCCCCTGAAGATAAATTAATGAAAATGTGCAAAAAAAAAAAAAAATGAAAAAATGAAAGCAACCTAGACTAGTCCAAATGCTGGCAAATGTTGAGGGGAATCTAGAACGGGTGGTGGGAAGGGAAGATGATGAATATCAATAGTAACCTTGCAACCAGCTACAGCAGTGGAAACTATAGTTTGGTTTGTTAACCTTGTAATAACTGTACTAATGGAGGTCAAGAGCGGAAAGAAAGAATAGTACAAGGTATGGACAGTGTGTTCTACACTCTTAGGCACTGCTCTATATCCCTTTAGCCTCATCACTATTGCAGAGCCAACTTTATACAAGCAAAACCTGACCATGCTTCATCTCAGGCCCACAGCTTGAACCTTTTGTGCTGTCTGGGACTTTTCTGTTGAAATCAAGGAATAGGGAAGCTGCAGGAGCCCTTTTGATCGAGCAGGTAAAACCTGGGGAAGAAGGAAGGAGGATTAGTTAGCACCCTATACAGTGACTCTTTAACCAAAAAATTCTTCCCAGTTTCTCACTCTGGATGAACTATCTTCAGGTGCATTTTTTGTGGCTTTTTGGATCACAGACCCATGGAATCAAACAATCAGGTGAACCTAACAGTGGCAAATAAGATAATAATGCATCCTTGTATTAGCTCTCCCCTCTTCTGTGGCTTTCTCCTCTTGTCTCTCATTTCTGCTTCCTGGAACTGCTCTCCCTAATAAAATTTTAGCAGCCAAGCCCTTTGCCTCAGGCTGGGCTTTCCCAGGAGCTATGCTAACCTATCTGCTAACCCTTCTCTGATTTCTCACCAAAGGAATAAAGAAACAATATGTAAATAGGTTGGACTCCAGGCTCTGCTCACTGAGAGCTATAGTGAGTATATCAGAGCATCCACTTACTGGCCTCTCTATGAGTTTCATCTCAACTCCTTCTAAGTGCACAGATGCCTTTAGTGCTCTCCCCCCTTCTTCCAATATCCCCAGGAAAGAGACCCCAGAGTGCACCAAGGACAAGGTGGAATCCTTAGCGACACACCATGAGGCTGCCCAACAGAGGTATAAAGTCTTTGTTAGAAAAAGTAAAGACACAACTCCTTCCCAACTCCTATAACTAGCTTTTCCATATTCTTTTGCCAGTTCAGTATGAAAAAAGAAAAGAAAAGGAAAAAAAGCTGGCTGATCCCTTTTATTTGGAAGACCCCTAGTCCTAATAATTGAGTAGGGTCAGATTGTAATTCATGTAAAGGAAACATAATGGATGACTTATTCCAGTTCTTTTCTAGAATTTAAAGAAAGGAGGCAAAAATATTTTTGAAGAGTTTTCATTTCTCAGGTCATCTCATTTGGCAGGTGAGTAGACAGAAATCATTTGCAGCAAGCCAAAGCTAAGAATGAAGACTGTGCACATTGCCAGAATCTCCCAGCTGCTATCTGTATCAGAAATCTAAAGCACTGCAGAGAAATCAGCACCTGAAAAACTATAATAGCAGCAGCCCACCAATCCCTTCTGCTGCTGTCTGGTACCTCTCCATGGCCATCATTTATTCCTTCAGTCATGGCAAGCAGGCATTTCAGCATTTCAGAAACATTATTAGAGAAGCAGCAGGGCATAGGGAACAAAAATATGGGCCTTAGAGTCAAATACTCCTAGGTTAAAATTTCAGCTCTGACTCTCAATATCTATGTAATCATGGGGCATATTTGCATTTTGTATTAGCAATTCCTTTACACTGATAAATATCTCATTTCCAGGTCAGAAAATGAGCATATACTACACAGATATATTTAATGCTACTATCTCTAACAAAGTCATTAAAAGGAGGGGTCAGGAAAAGCATGCTATACACATCCAAAGAGACACAATTTTGTCAGGTGACCTGGAACAAGTTGACCAAGCTCTGGCATTATGTTCCTTCCAGAAGGTCAAGGCAAGCCTCAATTCTAATGTCTTCTAAGTACTGAACAACACTCTGCTGTCTTTTTTTCTTCATTGTCAACCTTTGAGCTGGTGCTGATGCTTAACTATCTTTTTTCATTTTATTTTTGAATCTAGAGATTAATTATCAAAAGTTAATCCTTTGAGTGGCGAAAAATTACCATGATCCTTAATTTTGAAAAAAGTAATTTTGCTATCAACTTGGTAAATTTTAAGTATTTTAAACCTAATAGTAGCCTAAATGTGATGCCCAATGAGAACAGTATAAATATGATACAACACTAAAGAATGGTATATAATAAGCTAAAATAGAGAAGAGTACTTGGAACAGAAGGATGTCAGAAACAGATGTCTTTGCACACATATACTCTCTCATTACACAAAAACATAGTAAAAATATCACCACATAGAGTATAAAGTGTAGCTTTCCAGGGGAAAGCCCATCATGAACAGTTACTATATTAATAGCAATAAAAAAGAAACACCGTACTATGGCTGTAAGAGTAGCAAGCAAACAGACATTAAGAAATATGAAAGTTACAATTTTTTTTTTCTAAATTAGCTTTTTATTTATTTTTTTTTTAATTTATTTATTTGTTTGTTGTTTTGTTTATTTCTTTATCTTTTAGAGAGAGGGGAAAGGAGAAAGAAGGGGAGAGAAACATCACTGTGTGGTTGCCTCTCACTCGCGCCCCCAACTGGGGACCTGACCTGCAACCAAGTAATGTGCCCTGACTGGGAATCGAACCAGCGACACTTGGCTCGCAGGCCAATGCTCAATCCACTGAGCCACAGCAGCCAGGGCTGAAAGTTACAATTTTTAAAGCATGCACAGACATACACATAATTTCCAAATGTTACTGAAGAATAAAGTTTACATTAGAGAATTAAACCCATCTGCACCTCCAAAAGTAATCCTGTAATATCAATATCTAAGCATTTTTTATAGTTATCGGTTTCAGAAAGGGAAGAAAGAAAAGATTTGGCATGATCTCACAACCGCAGAGAGATGACTGAGCTCCTGACCTTCCATGTGTCTGTATATTGTATATCCTGCCATGGGGTTTAGCGTTTGATTTCTCAAGGTGCTGAGCAGTAGACATCCTCTCTGAGCTGTCAGGTAAATATTAGTATCAAATGATACCAACTCTTCCTCTGAATACATTATCAATTACTCAATGGGAAATGTTTCTGACCCTCTTCCAGAGCCACCAGGTGTCTGGTTCCCGCTGGGATCTTACCCTAGAGAAGCATTAATAAAAAGGATTTGAGAAATATAATCAAAATACTTGGTATCGAACTTTTGCTCAATGCCATAGTTCAGAAAGTGGATAAGGAGCAGGGTTTTGTTTTTGTTTGTCTTTGGTTTTGGTTTTTGTCTAATCAAATGATACCCACACAAAGAACACATACTCACCTCCTTGCCCTTCGAAACCCAACAGGGAGGAAAGGTATTGGTCTAGCCCAGTGGACACAAAGGACAACAGTTCTCACCACCCCAAATGCATATTTGATGTCACCCTGACTATCAAAGGACAGGGGTAGATGGACTTAGTCTAGCAGCTTGTGGGTCATCAAGAGCATTGGGGTCAGCCTCATCTGATGGGGTAAGGGCAGGACTTCCATCCACAGAGTGTAGTGTAGGAGGTATAATAACTATGATCTCAAAGAGAGAGAGAGAGAAAGGGAGAGAGAATTGTTAAGTTAGACTGACTTGAGGAGAGAGGTTCCAGGGGCTGCTCATTTTAGGGCATCACTGATTGTGATTGGGATTCTTTGGAAGTGATCAGACATCCACAGGATGCACGTATTATCCTGCGAAATGTTCTATACACACAATTAATAATCAGTATTGAGTGTTCACTATGAGATTAGCAGTGTTTGAAAGCTAAGAATAGTTTGATAGATAATTCCACAACCTTAATAAAATTTATATTCTAGTAGGTGGAGGAGGGGGATAAACACTAAAATGGCAACTATATATGGATAGGTAGATGATAGAAATTATAATAGATGTTATAAAAATTAAAAAGATGATATGGTGGAAGGAGGTGTGTGATTTAGATTGGATCAAGATATTTGAGCTAAGACCTAAATGATAAGAAAGAAGAATGGTCCAAATATAGAAAGGCTTTCAAAAAGAATGTTCCAGGCAGAGGAAAAAGCAATTCCAAAGCTCTAGGAAGGTACCCCAAGAAAGTCTTTGTGGCCAGAGGAGAGAGTGGCAGAAGATGATGTTAAATAGATAATGGCTAAGCCTTGTGGGGTCTTGAAAACCATGTATTGCAAGGAATTTGGATTTTATCCAAGGTGAAATGGGAAGACATTGGAGGATTTTAAGCAGGGAAGTAGCATAATTTTATTTGCTTACAATAATATTCCACTGGTTACTATGGCAAGAATGGATGGTAAGGAAGCAAAAATGGAAGTATAGAAACGTGGTTGAGAGGCTATTTACAGTTTTCCAGATGTGCAATGACAGTTTAGGGGTAAGGGGATCCAAAGGTTGACAGAACAGGGCAGTGATTTGGATATATTTTGGAAGATCTCCTTCTCCAGAGGCAGTCCAATTTTTGTTCAAATTTCCACCTCTTGGAAGCCACCTGCTATCTCCTGCCAGACAGGTCTTTTAAGGACTATATTAACAAACTCACCCAGTAAAACTTAATCCTAGAGCTCACACATTTCAACCTTTGGATACTTGATGCAGAAATTCTCACTGCCTCATGCATGTTTTTTTCTAGCTGACAAGGTATTTCTGCTACTATCACTCTTGTTTGGATCTATTCCAGCAGGTTGGTACCATTTTTCTGTCATTTCAGGTGATATGGTACTTGCATAAAACAGAATATGGATCATATATTCCTTGCTTTAAAACACACATGTGCATGCACACACTTAAGTCACTTGGAAACCTCATCCCAGGTGTCCTGGCTACTCAGTCAAAATCTCACCTTCTGAAATGTAGCTCAGATTAGTAAGATATAGTACATATCATCATGAGACCCTTTGCAGATGCTGCTGAGGACTGTTTTTCATGTGCATTAGAAAAGATACATTTCACTCATCACAATAAAACCACATTGATCAGAAAGTTGAAATGAATTTAAGGCTCTGTCAATTCAGGAGCTAGACATAAGTGGTTCTGTAGGGGAAAAGTACTTTTAAATTGCTTAAATATACTTGTCTAACGTGTCACTAAAAGCTGTAATCTTTCAGATTCCATTAACAATTCCACCAATTTTCCCTTAATGATTTAAATTAACTGTCTTTTCTCCAATATAGTGCTATTTAACATTTGAAAAAAATCGCTCCTGTTTTTTATTCTGGATTTACAAAACTAAATTTGTTTTTCACTTGCATTCTTACAAAAGTGTACTTATGTTTGAAGTTGACATGTTTCTTATCTTTTGAAATTTCAGAGCACTGCCCCAAAATAAATGTACCCATTTCTTTAATAAATTTTATGATACTTGTGATGTTAGAATTATAACTAAGCCAAAACAGGAGAAAGTTACATTGTTTTTATAAAATGCATAGTTCTTATAAAATTCCACAAGCTTACCCTATTTTCATTTAGCTGATCTCATCCTTAAACCATGTCCTATCTTTTCCTTCTGATAATTACATTCCTGGGAGAATGAGAAATATGAGGGAGGGATATGATCACATCTCTAGAATCCTATAATGAAGGGAATAGGTATACGTCTATCAGAAGTGATTCACATCCTTTACCCTATCTCAGTTAGTTGATGTTGCACATTTGGCTAATGGATAAGGAAAATATAATGTTCACAGACCAGGAAATTTTAATATCCTTCTACCAAGCAACTACTAGTAGTCATGTGGGGGAAATTTCAGACATGTCCTTTGAGCCCTACTGTGGCTGTTTTGTTTTGTTTTCTACTTTAGAATGTTTACTAATTCATTTTTATTTAAGAGCTATTTACTGTGTATTCATTACACAGACATGAAGCTAAACACTGGGATGCAAAGACTAATGTTCAGAGAAATATTGAACAAATAACAACTTCTATAATAACCTCACTTTTTATGTGTTTAACACATAATAAAAAACATGGGAAAGACATCTGGATTTAGACTGTAAGTGACCTGATACACCATTCCAAGGACCCTAACCCTTCATAATGGAAAATGATTGAAAAAATTTAAACAAAGGTATTATAATCAATTGGAAGTTTTAGGAAGAATATTTTGGTATGATGCCTTCATAGAACATTGTTCCATTGTCTTCTGAAATTTAATGATCTATGTCTTATGATATTTGTATTCTCTATGTTAGAATCAGTCCTTCTGTTATTGAAAATGTCTCATATCACTGCTTAGATAATTTCCTACACATACTTTTGTCTGCTCTCTCTTTCCAAAATTCCCATTAGTCAGATACTCATAGACCTGGTCATCTTTCTTTTCATTGTTTTCTGGGTAATTTCCTTGACATTATATTCTACACCTTCTTTTGATTGTTTGTTTGTTTGTTTATCTATTGGTTTAGGAGCAAAGCATCATGTTATTAAATATTAAGAATTTCCTCTTGTATTCTGATTATTCTTTTATTGTGTTAACCTGTTCTTGTTTCACAGAAGCAATATCTTTTCTTTATTTGTAAAGTTTCTTCTGCTACTGATTTTTCTGTTTCCTATGATTTCCTCTGTTTAGTTAAATAGTTGATTTTGTCTCTGCCTTTCATGTGGGAAGTTTACTCAAAGTGTTGGATGATTTTTGTCTGTCAGGTTTCATTTACAACTAAGGCATGAAAAAGTGAACTGGAAACTCTAGTCAAATGGGCAAAACTTTTGAACATCTATAGAACAAAGGGCATCATATCAGACTTCAATTATATAATCTTCAACTATCAGTACCTTGTAGGTCCAAGAAAGTTCTCTAGACTTACCTAGTCTTCGTTAATGCTTGGCAGCCAATGATTTGGGAGCAAAACAAAGAACAGGGACTGGAAGTCTCATGATTCAGTGTGCATACCCACCCTTAACCCCCTTGGGTTCACTAGTTCACCCCCACCTTCCACTATGCTTGATGTTTCCTGTGGCCGGAGACATTTGGGTATTATTCCCTCAGATCTGAATTTCAACCTTCCACTCACCTCCAAGATGCATGGTTTCCAAGGTTCTGTGGTGAGCGGTAACACTTATCTTCATAAATCCTGTCTTCAGACACTTAGTTGGAAACATCCTCTACTTTACTAAGTCAATTAACATCACACTATCCACTTTTAATTTTCAAAGACCTTTTTAGACATTTCTTCTCCACTGTTGCTTTCACTCATATTCTCTTTATGAAGTGATAGCCAATATCAACATATTCCTTGATCGTTGAGTCTGCAAAACACAAAATAAGTAATCACTGTGTTATTTTAGGTGCTCCAAAAAGAAAATTCCAGGTTCAGGCACATAACTGTGAGAGAAAATGGAGAGGAAGCTGGAAAATGTGAGAGAATCATCAAAATGCAATGAGGGTGAAGGGGAGATGGAAGGGAGGTTGGTTAGAAGCGCAGTGCAGTTGTAAAGGAAGTTGAGCAAGGCTGTCAGTGGATTCTTAAATGATGTTTATGAGTCAATAGAGTCTTACATCCCCAAGACACGGGCCTGACTTGCTATCTCTGCTGTGCTCAGTTATTGCTGGAATCAGTCCATTGGAAGCCATGTGGGGGTATATTTCAGAGTTCATCATTTAGGACTATTTTTTATTCCTTATTTCTTTTTTTCTTGTTACAATTTTATTAAATTTATTGGTGGGACTATTGATCAATAGTGCTCTCTGCAGTTGGAGGTAGATCTGAGAGAAAAATTCTCATGATGGCCACAGAGCTGAAATATTTTAGAATATATGTGGAAAATGTATTCATACTACTGTACATAGGACTACAGGAGTAGTTAAACCAAATATCTGCTGGAGGTAAAGCAGCAAAAGTAGCATCCATACCTAAATACACCCAAGGTTCCCCCGATTTAGGTATCAGTAAACTATAACATGCAAGCTAAATTCAGCAAACTGCCTATTTTGTAAATATGTTTTTTCAATAAGGTATAGTTGATCTACAACACTATAATAAATGAGGTTTTATTTGAACATAGCTACACCCATTCATTTATGTATCATCAATAGCTGCTTTCACACCACAAAAGCAGAGTCACAGAGTTGTGGCAGAAACTGTATGATCCTCAAAACTATAAGTACATATTTATTCTCTTCCCCTTTATAGACAGTGTAAAGCCCATTGTATTTCCAACTGAATTTTCCAAAAGTTCACACCAAAGATAATGAGAGAGAAGAGTCCTGGAGAGAAATATCACAATCCCAACTTCTCCCAAGATAAATAGTGTTCCTTTTACAATTTACTAAAGTGCATAATAATTGCCAGGGTCTATGTTTGTCATGGAAATACAAAGATGAAAACCTAAACTTACTCTCAGCAAGCCCACAGTCCAGCAAATGTATAAACAAATCACTGTAGTATAATGTGATATATGCTCTAAACAAAATGTAAATAGCACTTAGAGAGCAAAGATGAAGAATCAGTTACAGTCGTTGAACAACTTCCGGCCAAGATGGAGGCATAGGTAGACATGTTTTGTCTCCTCAAAGAACCATAAGAAGGATTACAACTACCTCAAAACAAAACAAAAAAAATCAGAACTACCATAAAATCAAACTGTGTGAAAGTCCGACAACAAAGATTTAAAGAAGAAATATTCATCCAGACAGTAGAAGGGAGCCAGGAAGGAGAGAACAGTGTGGTGGAGGTGAGGCAGTGGTGGCAACGCAGTGGCTGAGGCAAGTGGAACAAGTGGTTCCCCATTTATATGTGGTGAATAAAAGCTGGGAGTGACAGCTGGAGAGTGATCCCAGCCCCAGGCTAGGTTGTGCAGCTCATGGTTTCAGCACAGTGAAAATAAAGCCACAAGCTTTTGGCTATGAAAACAAGTGGGGATTGAGGCAGTGAAAGAAATTGCCCATCTCTCAGGAGAGTCCATTTAGAGAGCCTGCATGGTCCTAGAACATATGCAAACCCACCCACTCTGGGAACCATCACCAGGACAATAGTTAGAAGGACACCAGTCACTCAAAGGAAGTGGGTGAAGTGACTGGAAAAGAGGTGAGTGCAAGCAAACAGCATTGTTCCCTCTCTGACCCCTCCTTCACATACCATTCCACAAAGCAGTGAAATGGGTCTCCCTGAACTCATGAATACCTAAGGCTTTGCCTTTTACAATGTAACAGTTGTGGCAGCTCTACCTAATACACAGAAGCAAACACAGGGAGTCTGCCAAATTGAGGGGACAAAGATTATTACCCAGATAAAGAACAGACAAAACTCCAGAAAAGGGAGTAAGTGAAAAGAAGATAGCCAACCTATCAGATAAAGAGTTCAAAACACTGGTGATAAGAATGTTCAGAGAAATGATTGAGTACAGTAAACACATAGGGGAAGAAATTAAGGCTACACCAAGTGAAATTAAAAAATATCCACAGGAAACCAATAGTGAAAGGAAGGAAGCCTGGGTTTGAACCAATGAATTGGAACATAAGGAAGAAATAAACAGTCAACCAGTACAGAATGAGGAAACAAGAATTGTAAAAAATGAGGAGAGGCTTGGGAACCTCTGGGACAACTTTAAATGTGCCATCATCTGAATCATAGGGATGCCAGAAGGAGAAGAGGAAGAGCAAGAAATTGAAAACTTATGTGAGAAAATAATGAAGGAAAACTTCCCAAATTTGGCAAAGGAATTAGACATACAAGTCCAAAAAGCACAGAGAGTCCCAAACAAGCTAGACCCAAAGAGGACCACACCAAGACACATCATAATTAAAATGCCAAAGGTGAAAGATAAAGAGAGGATCTTAAGAGCAGCAAGAGAAAAGCAGAGAGTTACCTACAAAGGGGTACCTATAAGACTCTCAGCTGATTTCTCAAAAGAAACTTTGAGGGCAAGAAGGAACTGGCAAGAAGTATTCAATGTGACAAAAATAAAGGACCTACAACCAAGATTACTCTATCCAGCAAAGCTATCATTTAGAATGGAAGGGCAGATGAAGTGCTTCCCAGACAAGGTAAAGCTAATAAAGTTCATCATCACCAAGTCAGTATTGTATGAAATTTTAAAGGGACTTATTTAAGAAAAAGAAGATAAAAACTGTGGACACTAATATGATAACTCACAACTATCAACAACTGAATCTAAAAAATAAAAACAAAATCCAACTGAGCAAACCAGAATAGGAACAGAATCATAGGTATGGGGATCATCTGGAGGATTATCAGCTGGGAGGAGGAAGAGGAAGAAATGGGGAAATGGTGCAGGGATTAAGAAGCATAATTGGTTGGTACAGAATAGACAGGGGGAAGTTAAGAATAATATAGGAAAGGGTGAAGCCTAAGAACTTACATGCACAACCCATGGACGTGAACTAAGAGGGGGTGGGATTGCTGGGGGCAGTGGGGTCCTAGGCAGAGTGAAGAAAAGGGGATAAAATTGGGACTACTGTAACAACATAATCAATAAAATATACTTTTTAAAAAGAAGGACAAATAAAAGAAAAATAATTAAATCCCTAGGTACTATCTTCCTGGTACTGTTTTCAACGTCAAGATTAGTATAAGTGACAGAGAAATTGATTGCTTGAGATTCCTGTAGGTTTTCCTAGACTATGATGGTTTCTGCTTTAAGTGATAAATTTTAAATGGTTGGACAAGGTCAAGGGTAAGGCACAAAAATTGGTTTCACTGTTTGACTCATTAAAATGTTTGCTCACCCTTCTATTTGCTTTTGTGAGTCAGGAAGTGTTGAAGAATTTGGGCTCTCATTAACCTCTCTTGAGACTGATGATCTGAGGTCCAGCTTCTTAAAGAATATGACTTCTTTCTTTCTCTGGAGTCAGAGTTCCTGGTCTAGTCTCCCACTAACGTTTGTAATCTCATATTTCACCATTGAGGTCTTGTGTGCTTTTAAGAAGCACGTTTAATTGCTTCCTTGCTCTCATTTTAGATAATTTCAAACATCTAACAGAGGGCATTTGTGTCCTCTCTGTCATGTATTTTATTTTTAAAGTGTCCTCTTGAAATTTTGTTAAATTATGTAGTTTTCATTCAATTATTATTTTGGAACTGAATAATAATAATAAACACTTTTTTCACAAAATCTTGAATTTCCATCAATAGAGATCCCTAAATTGCCTTAACAGCATATGGACAGCTCCTGAATTTGTCATTTTACTGTGGCAACACCACAAAAAGCTTTATTCACTGATTAATGTAGATTTCCCTTCTAGTACATGTGAGAGGTGGTGAGAAATATTTTGAAAAATAAGTTGTAAGCATTTGTGCATGTGTAGTATAGCGTCAGTTTTGGGAAATAAGAAATGCTTGGTTTAGAAGCAATAAAATATTGAAAAGAAAAACATGAAATATTTAAATAACAAAGATTGATTTTAAACATGCTATATCTTAACCACAGTATTAAATAACAAGCTTCCAATTGTATCCAACAGTGCTAATATTGTCCTTTGGGATGTTTCTTCAAGATTGAAAAATACCTTTACATAACCCATTATTTCTACCCTGAATATTTCCTGCCACTGGTATGGATTTATTGAATGACTTTTAGCATTTGTTGGTTGCTTACAACGTTCCAGGTATTGTTCAAAGTGCTTTACAGGCATTAAGTTACACATTCCAACTCCATGAGGCAGGCACTATTATTAGTCCCATTTTCAGATCATTAGAAATATGTACTCTGGTTCCAGAGTTTAAGCTCTTCAACACTAAAATACAGCATAATTGCTAACTATGGTTGAGAACAGCTATAGTCACAAAAGAGAGCAAAACTTGGGGACCCACTCCACAGCTAACCTAAGTGTTGGAATTTGAGGGATCCCCAAAAATCATATCCTTAATTTTATCACCAACTGTGATATAAAATGAAAATGTAAAGCAGATGGGAGGTAAGGTAAAATATTCTCTTTATTATTGGTATAGGTGATATTGAAGAATGTGGTTTTCATATGTAGGGCAAGCCTCAGAACTAGACAGAAATACATAGCTGTCACCAGTAGTCTCCATGTATGTTTGCCAACATCCATAAAATTCCATACACGGTACCTGCATCTGTAAAACTCATATATGATGCAGGCACCTGTAAATCTCCATGGAGAAACTTGCAGTCTAGAGGAGCATATCAAGACACAGGCTTTATGGGGAGTCTGGCTCCCAAGATAAAGAAATGAGAAAAGTCTGGATTATACTCATCTAGTTTTCCCTTCCAAACTCAGCAAATATACTCATATTTTTTGGGACAGTCATGTAGTTTAACAAGAAACTGTGTTTCTAGCCCAATAGTTTTCAATTTCAAGACCTGTAATCTCAGAGACTCTCCCTATAAGTACATTTTGTGAGATTCTCAACAAAAGAATGTAGCCTTCCTTTCTGTTGTTAATGATGAAAACATATTCTTCCAGTTCTTACAAACACCACCATGGTCAGCATGTTCTCTTCTCTATGGTGTAGAGTCTATGTCCCTGGTCCCTCTGAGTGGCATTTTTCCCATTGAGAGCTGATACTGTAAATGCTCCTTTCAGCAACCTGAACCACTCCTTCAAGATATGGTCTCTTGTGGCTTGTCAAAATAGAATAAACATACAAGTTGTATTTTGGAATTCTGAATTAAATTCCACCTGTGCAAGTTTCTAAACACACCTTGAACGTGTTGTATAACCTTTCTGAATCTTAGTTTCCTCATAAATGTAAATAATGATAATACAAAACAAATCTCAAGGGGTTATCTTTATAGGATCAGATGAAATTATAAATTTTGGAAAGTGAAACACATCATATAAATATGTCATTATTACCTAGCCTTGAATAGCATTAATAATTGTTATTGCATTATTGCAACTGAATTTATAATAATATGATTCAGTATTGTCAAATTTAGAAGTAGTTCTGCCAAATCACATTTCTAAAATATAGCAACTGCATTCATAAATAATATTTATTATCATTAGAAATGAAAATAACAGTAAGCCTATAAAAGTTGTGTTGGCCAACACACTCTAAATAATTAATTTGAAGTTTTTAGTTCTTAAGTATTACTTATTTGAAGAACTGTATAACATCTAAAGAAAGTGTTTTTGTAAAGCCCAATATGCCTAAGCCTTTGTACATCTAGATTTCTATAGAAGATGGTCATAGCATAATTTGTCTTTTTAGATATTTGAGTTTATTTTATGTAAGGGGTACACTCTCCTAGCTACATCCTGGCTTTAAAATAATATTTTACAGAAAATCAAAAAGGGAAGAAGGTTTTTGTCTGTTGCTCATAATATTTATTTTTACCAAATTAGCATCTGATATGGTTGAGAATGCCGAGCATATAGAGCCAAATATTGAACAATTAATTACTCCATTCCTGTAGGATCATTTTAGTGCCATAGTTAGCACTGCAGTTCTTCTGAGATCACCCTAATTGGCATTTAATTCTAGGTTGAAAGCACAAAATGTTCTCTCACACCATCCTTCCTCGTTGTGAATCTCATTTATGAAAGCCAAAATTAAAAAGCCTAATGTACAATTTTATGCCATAGTGAGTGAAAGGAATTGTCAAGGAGCCTGATTTGTCATTACATCAGAGTGAAATATAACTTGATCAAGTGAGCCAACCAAAATAAAAATCTGTATATTATATAGTGGTTTATTGGACAGGAACCCAGATACACCACAAGAAACCCAAACTATAAGGTTTGCAATATGTCATTCTGGAAGCAAAATGTAACGCTAATACCAATCTATTCTCTGGGATATACACCTTCAAAATATGCCAGTTAAACATGACTTCTGGAGGCTTGTATTTCTTTCCCCCTGTACAAGTCTGAAATGAAAATGAATTTAGTCACATGTTGGTCTTTACCCTGTTCAATGGCTCAGGCATAGATACTGGCCCTTGGCTATTCAATAACCTAATCTTTCCACAGAAAACTAGTCATTCAGAGGAAATCTACTTTCTCTTCCAGCCTTTCACATATTTGAAAATCACCCTCATGTAGCCTGTAAACTGTTCCAGGATGAACACATCCATTTCTTTCCCCCTTTTCTCTCATAGTATGTTCTAAAGCTTTCCTCGCCATTTTTATTGTTGTCTTCAGAACTTCACTGAATTTGTAAATGTTAAAGAATACAATAGGGAAATTAAAACAATGCTTTTAGGAATGATCTGGTCATCATGGACTGCAATGACAATAAAACCTCTTTTTTTTTTGAGATGTATTTTTATTAATGTAGCCAGAGTATATCAGATTTTTTATACCATCTCCCACTATTAATTTATATAAAGCTTAATGTTAACCAAAAAAATTTTCCCAGGCACTTTTAAGTCACACCTTCATCACTTTGCTTTTGTGTTATTCAAGGCAAGTGAGGCATTGGCTTTATTCACTTCATTTTTTCCTCGACCTGTTTTAGACCTAACTAAAATTCTTTATACTTATTCTTATTAAATTTCATCTTTTCTGAAATAGCCATAACTCCACAGAGTCAGGATCACTATCTGCCTGTCTTACTACTGAATTCCCCCTTATTTCCTGGGATATAATAGGCACTTACTGCATTTTTAAAATAAATGCTTGAATAAATAAATCTGTCCCATTGTCCCAAGCTACTAAGGTATTTTTACCCTGGTTTTAGTAGCCAATATATTATCTTTTGCTTCCAAATTATGTCATCCACAAATCTGATCAATATTCTCTTTATATTCTCATTCAAGTCATTAAAAAAAATAAATAAATTAAAAACACTTCACCACTACTTGGTCAAGGACAGAGCCATCAGGTATGTTTTGAGAAACTTCCCTCCAGGTTAATATAGGCCCAATAATTAGCTGACTAGAATGAGAGAAATGAGATTGCCCTGTGAGAGTTAAACCATAAATCAATACCTACGGGCAGTGCAAGAACAGCAAAGTCACCTTAAAAACAAGGAATGCACCCAGGCCTGTGTGAGGTGCCTGAAACCTAATCAAAGGTACCAAGATATCTATAGAATGTGTCATTCAGAAGTGAATTGGAGAAAGGGGAGACAGTATTGAAGTTCGCATCCAGTCTTTTTCCAGGGAGCAGGATCCAGTCAGACCAAATACAGGATGTCTACTTTAGTGAAAGACAACATTGGGCTTTGAAAGCTTGGTGCCATTAAACACTGGAATCATTTAACTAACTTCTGCTCTGAATAAGCCATCACTTAAGCTGCCTGCCTCACCACTTGCTCACTGTGTGACTTGAGGTAACTCATACAACATTGTGTTCCTTCAGTTCCCGATCTGTAAAATAAAGATACTCATCGTATCCACTTTATAGGGTGGTTTGAGGACCAAATGGAGTAAATATGCAGGAAGTCTGGCTACAGTAGCCACTCAGAAAATGGTAGCTATGGAAGGGAGAGAATGTGTGGGTTACACCTATATGAGAGTAGGCAGACTACTTGGTTGATATTTCACACTGCAGATTAATAAATTGGTATGAAGAGATTTTTTCACATGAGGCAGATTCCTCTAGTTAGAACTGGGATACAAGTAAAGAGCATTTAGGAGTTTCTTAGCCTGCATGTTTGAGATCTCCTGAGAACCCACACAGTGAGTTGGCTCCTCGAGGCAGCCCCTGACCTTACTGGAAAATTTTCTTTTCAGTTTATAGAGTATGGTTTGATTTTGTGTTTTCACTTAATCTGAGAGTATTTGTATTTTTATGGGGTTTTAACTCATTCATATTAATTATCAAAATTAATAATATGATATTAATTATATGGACTTATTTTATGTTTTCTGACTTTTATGTTTTTATTACATTTTTTTGTCTTTTGTCATATGAACAACACAATTTGTTTGGCTTTTTTTTGTTTGTATTTCAAGTGGATTAAAATATAAATTATAGACCTGGCTGGTGTGGCTCAATGGATTGAGTGCCGGCCTATAAACCAAAGGGTTGCTGGTTCGATTCCCAGTCAGGGCACATGCCTGGGTTGTGGGCCAGGTCCCCAACTGGGGATGCATGAGAGGCAACCACACATTGATGTTTCTCTCCCTCTCTTTCTCCCTCTCTTCCCCCTCTCTAAAAATAAATAAATAAAATCTTAAAAATAATAAAATATAAATTATACTGTTTTAATTCCTACTAGGTTATTTGGGACTTGGGGGTAGAGGCAAGAGGAGGGGATAGGAAGCAAGACCTGATATTGGCTAGCAAGGTGCCCACTGTCATCCCCATGTGGGTAGGACCCCAGAAGCAGCCTTTAATTTTCTTCTTGCACAAACAGTGCAAGACAAACAAGAATCCCCAGAATGCTTTCAATCTTTATCTTTACCTGGTACTGGCCTTTCATCCCAAATACAATGTTTTCTGCTTCCCCATTGACCATATTGCATTATTAGGCTAATGTCTCCAGAGAAACCTAGAAAGAGCAGAGGAATCCAGGGAGGGAAAAACAGGTGGAATGTCCCAGGCCACCTCAAAAAAACAACTCACTTGCAGGTAGGAGTATCTTTCTTCCAAGCCTACAAAGTCACAGTATCTTTCAGGCAAGAATACCCAAAACACCTTACCATCTCCCTGATTTCTATTACTCTACCCTAGATATGCTTCAAAGAGTAGAAATACTTCTTAGGCCTGACAAGTTATCAATCATATACCCAGTTTTCATCATGGCTAGATTTTCACATTTCCTCATTTCATGAGTATTGCAAGAGTAAGATAAGTAAGGGAGAAAATCAGGCACATCTAGTCACTTGTCAAATTCCTTTCTGTTTTCTGCTATTCCTGAGAACATGGAATGTGAAAATAGAGTAATTTCTGTGTTTTTCTATAAGCCCATGACTGTCAACATGATATGACGGTAAAAGCATAGGTTTTGGAATTACACAGGAACTGGCTCAAATTCTAGGCATTGATATTTGTGACCTGCAGCAACTCTTGTCATGTCCATAAATTTCAAGTCTCCATCTGTAAAATAGACTCAATAATACCTAATCCACAGCATTATTGTAAATAGTAAAGGGAATATGTATAAGAAATTTATATCTAAAAGTCACTCAAAAATAATATTTGTTATGGTTCCCTCAAAATACTGTGAGTAGTTCAGGAGTTCCCCAGCATCTTGTCTCTAGTCAGCAAAAGATCTTGGAAGGATTTGGGGTAAAAAGAGCTCCCACTGCAATCAAGGCAGCTCTGCTTCCATCAGTTCTGCTCCTGTATGACATTTCTTCTAAACAAAATGTATCTCTGGTTAAAACAAATTTTAAAGTCACAGTTGAACCGTCCATGACTTGCAAAAACTGGGAAACCAGTAAATGTGTGGGGGCATTATTATTTGCAAAACAGCTTATCCATTCCTCCTGGTGATGCCAGCCCTTTCTTTACCCACCAAGGAGAGAATAGCTGACTTCCTTCTTCACCAGTTCCTATGTGCCTGTTAAACCCAGAGCCCATAAACCAGTTACTCCATCATTTTACTTATTTACATTTAATGTTTTAAATTTACCTTTTCCTAGAAATTTTAAAAATTATATAAAATAGGGAAAATATTTTAAGATTTATGGCCTCACCATCCAGACATAAACAATATAATGGATTTTACAGAAACTTATGCATAGATTTTGGGTTTTTTTTTTTCTTAACTGAGCTGTGCTTGCATATCTTATATAATTTTTATTCTGCTTTTTTATATAATATCATAAATATTCTTCTATATTCTATATTTTATTTTAAATGGTGATGTAGTATTTCATCAAATGTGTGCCCTATAGTTCACTTAGCCTTTCCCCTACAGATGAACATTGAGATTGTTTCTAATATTCTTATGTTGTAAATAACATGATTATAAAAATCACTGCACATATAGCATTTTTATCACTTAGAGTGATAAACTTTTAAAGGTGAAACCACTGTATCAAATAATATGAACAATTTTAAAATATCAATATGCATTGCTTTTTAAAAGACACTGTTAGTAGTCCATAATATTAGATTTTCTAATGACTAGAAAGTAAAACCCAAGAACAGGAAAAAACTATCTTCAGTTTTTTCTTTTTATTTATAATAGTACTGACCTTTAAAAGCTAAAATTAGATAAAACAAATAAGAGTATATCTGAGATTTCCAGTCAAGATGGAGGCCTAGACAGACACGCTGGGTTTCCCTCCACAACTAAGGAGGAATACAACTACCTCAAAACTAGAGACAATCAGAAGTTCCAGAAAATCAAGCTGCATAGAAGTCCAACAAAGATATAAAGAAGAAATATTCACCCAGACAGGTAGGAGGGACGAAGCTGGGGCGGAGAGGATGTGGTATGGTGGTGACAGCAGCAGTGGCAGCGACAGGCCAGCAGAAAACACAGTCACATGTTTTAAAAAGTCAGGAGGGACACCTGAGGAGTGCTCTAAGCTCATGACCAGAACACACAGCTCATGGTCCCAGCGCCAGGGAAAATCAAGACTCATTGTTTCTGATTGTGCAAACCAGTGGGAGTTGGGGCAGGGAGAGAAACTGCTGGTCTCTCAGCAGAATCCACTTGTTTAAAGGGTCCCCACAGTCCTAGAATGTCCACAGATCCACCCACTCTGGGAACAATGGTCAGGGCAACAGCTAGAGAAGTGGCAGTCCCATGCAAAAGTCGGGGAAGTGCCTGGAAAAAGGGCGAGTGCTAAGCAAGCAGCATTGTTCCCTCTCAAACCCCTCCCCCACATACAGCACCACAATGTGGTAAAATGGGTCACCCTATATTGACAAATACCTAAGGCTCCACCCCATACAATGCCACAGGAGTGACAGCTCTACCTAAGACACAGAGGCAAACAGACACAGGAGCCTGTAAAGATGAGGAGAGAGAGAAGCATGGCATGAAAGGGGGAACATGTCAAGGTTCCAGTGGGAAAACTGAGTGACAAGAAGATAGCCAACCTAACAAACACAGAATTCAAAACACTGGTGATAAAGATGCTCACAGGCTTGACAGATATGCTTGAGTATGGCAAATGCATGGGAAGAAGTGAAGGCTATGCTAAGTGAAACGAAGAAAAACCCACACAAAACCAATGGTGAAGGGAAGGAAACTGCGGTTCAAATAATTGATTTGGAATATAAGGAAGAAAAATACAGTCAACCAGTACAGAGTGAGGAAACAAGAATTGAAAAAAGTGAGGAGAGGCCTACAAACCTCTGGGACAACTTAAATGTACCAACATCTGAATCATAGGGGTGACAAAAGGAGAGGAGGAAGAGCAAGAAATTGAAAACTTTTGTGAGAAAATAATGAAGGAAAACTTCCCAAATTTGGTAAAGGAAATAGACATACAGGTCCAGGAAGTACAGAGAATCCCAAACAAGCTAGACCCAAAGAGGACCACACCAAGACACACCATGATTAAAATGACAAAGGCTCAAGATAAAGACAGAATCTTAAAAGCAGCAAGAGAAAAGAAGAGAGTTATCTGCAAAGGGGTGCCTATAAGACTATCAGGTGATTTCTCAAAAGACACTTTGCAGGAAAAAAAAGAACTGGCAAGAAGTATTCAATGTGATGAAAAGCAAGGACCTATAACCAAGATTACTCTATCCAGCAGACTATCATTTAGAATGGAAGGGCAAGTGAAGTGCTTCTCAGACAAGGTAAAGCTAAAGGAGTTCATCATCACCAACCCATTATTATATAAAATTTTAAAGGGACTTATTTAAGGAAAAGAAGATCAAAACTATGAACACTAAAATGACAACAAACCCAAAACTATCAACAACTGAATTTTAAAAAGAAAAACATAATCCAACTGAGCAAACCAGAATAGGAACAGAATCATATGTATCGGGATCATTTGGAGGGTTATCAGCTGAGAGGCAGAAGGGGGAGAAATGGGGAAATGGTGCAGGGGTTAAGAAGTATAATTGGTTGGTACAAAATAGACAGGGGGAAGTTAAGAATATAGGAAAGGGTGAAGTCAAAGAGCTTATATGCACGAACCATGGACATGAACTAAGAGGGGGTGGGATTGCTGGAGGAAAGAGGCTACTGGGCAGAGCGGAGCAAAGGGTAAAAGAATTGGGACTACTGTAACAATATAATCAATAAAATACAGTTTAAAAAAAAGATGGAGGCATAGGCAAACGTGGTTCAATTAGTTGCACAACCACATCAAAATTCCAACTAAGCTAGAGAACAACTATCATTCAGAATCATCAGTAATTGAGCTGAATAGAAGTCCAACAACTACGGAATTAAAGAAACCCAATTCATCCAGGCTGGTGGGAGGGGTGGAGAGGCAAAGACATAAAAAAGCTGGTCCCACACCCACATGTCATATATAAAAATTTGGAGGGATATCTTGGGAGTGGGCATTGCAGTCCCACAGTAGGCACCCTTGGCCAGGGTTTGAGTGCCCAGAAGATAAGTACCCATAATTTATGGCTACAAAAACTAGTGGAGATTGCTGGATTTCCAAGCAGTTCCTCTTAAAGAACACGGACACAGACTTACTTAGACTCACTCCCTCTGAGCTCCAGCACCAGGGTAGCAGATTGAAAGGTACTACTGGTAGGGAAAAAACTGAAGTGTCTGGCATCAAGGCAAAATCTGAGAGACAGCTTTCTCCCAGAGAGAATGACAGGCAGAGGCCATTGTTCCTTTTCTGAACCCTCCCCCTGACAGAGCTACAGAACTGGCAGAGGGTGCCATCTCTGAGACTCCATCAACCTGGCTTACACTGTTTACCCTGCTCTGGGGATTCCCTGATGCCCCTCTCACCAAATATGGGCCAACTGAACCTGTTAACAGTGGCTTTTCCATAAGAATGGCTCGTCTTGACTCATGCAACTCATAT
Source organism: Furipterus horrens (assembly GCF_987537825.1). Classification (NCBI taxonomy): domain Eukaryota; kingdom Metazoa; phylum Chordata; class Mammalia; order Chiroptera; family Furipteridae; genus Furipterus; species Furipterus horrens. The sequence goes on along the minus strand of NW_028327176.1, from coordinate 130,634,840 downwards.
TCCTAAATTCTCTCAAACAATCATCAGCTGGCCTCAGCAAGCCCTCAGCCCCCATACCTCTTGTTAAATGGCCCCAGGCCCAGCAGTAACAGCAACCAGCCTGGGTTCACAGCTTTGCTTCACCTGGGAACCTCCAAGCCCAGCACAAGTAGCAGCCATCTGCAGATCGCTTAGTAGCTCATGCTGGTCACAGCCAGTCCTTGCAACTGACTGGACTGGGTAATACCTCTCATTGATCTGCCAACTACAAGAGGAAGGTGTGCTCAGCCCACACAAAGGGTACAGTCCGATTATACAGCTTGGGTAATAGGGGAGGCTGTGCCACTAGACCCTACAGGACACCTGCTATATTAGGCAATCCTACCAAGACAGGGAGTTAAAGCAGCTCTATTCAATACACAGAAACAAACACAAGGAGCCTGCCAACATGAGGAGGCAAAGAGACATGGCCGAAATGAAAGAATAGAACAAAATCCCAGAAAAAGAACTAAATGAAATGAAGATAACCAGCCTATCAGATGCAGAACTCAAAACACTGGTGATAAGGATGCTCAGGGAAATTATTGAGTATGGCAACAAAATGAAGCAAGAAGTGAAGGTTATACAAAGTGAAATAAAGTATATATATATATATGAAACAACAGTGATGGGAAGGAAGCCAGGATTCAAGTTGATGATATGGAACAAAAGGAAGAAATAAACATTCACACAGAACAGAAAGAAGAAAGAAGAATTGAAAAACATGAGATTAGGAATCTCTGGGACAACTTTAAACATTCCAACATTTGAATGACAAGGGTGAAGAGGAAGTGCAAGAAATTAAAATATTTGTTGAGAAAAATGAAAGAAAACTTCCCTAATTTGGAGAAGGAAATAGACATACAAGTCCAAGAAGCACAGAGAGTCCCAAACAAATTGGACCCAAAGAGGACCACACCAAGACATATCATAATTAAAATACCAAAGGTTGAAGATAAAGAGAGAATCTTAAAAGCAGCAAGAGAAAAGCAGAGTTACCTACAAAGGAGTTCCCATAAGACTATCAGCTGACCTCTCAAAAGAAACTTTGCAGGTAAAAAGGGATTGGCAAGAAGTATTTAAAGTGATAAAAAGCAAGGACCTACAACCAAGATTACTCTATCCAGCAAAGTTATCATTTAGAATGGAAGGGCAGATGAAATGCTTCCCAGACAAGGTAAAGTTAAAGGAATTCATCATCACCAAGCTATTATTATATGAAATGTTAAAGGGACTTATCTAAGTAAAAGAAGAAAATCAAAATTATGAACACTAAAATAACAACAAACTCACAACTATCAACAACTGAATCTAAAAAATAAAAACAAAAACAAACTAAGCAAACAACAAGAATTGGAACAGAATCATAAGTATGAGGATCTTTTGGAGGGTTATCAGCTGGAAGGAGGAAGAGGAAGAAAGGAAGAAATGGTGCAGCGATTAAGAAACATAATTGGTAGGAACAAAATATATAGGGGAATGTTAAGAATAGTATAGGAAATGGAGAACTCAAAGAACTTACATGTATGACCCACAGACATGAACTAAGGGTTGGGAGAAGGTGGTACCAAACAGAGGGGTGCAAACGGGAAAAATTGGGACAACCATAATAGCATAATCAATAAAATTTATTTAAAAAAAACAATTTGGTACTGGCATAACAACAGACACATAGATTACTGCAACATAATAGAGCCAAGAAATAAACCCAGGTCACTATGGTTAATTAATATTTGACAAAGAGGGTAGGAGTGTAAAATTGAGTAAAAATAGCCCCTTCAACAAATGGTGTTGGAAGAACTGGAGTGGTACATGCAAAAAAATTAAACTAGATCACCAACTTACACCATACACTAGAATAAACTCAAAATGGATAAAAGACTTCAATATAAACTGTGACACCATGAAAGTCCTAGAGGAAAACATAGGCAGTAAAATTTCAGATATCACATGCAGCAATATTTTTGCTGATATACCCTCTAGGGCAAGGGAAATAAAGGAAAGAATAAACAAATGGGACTACATCAAACTAAAACAGTATGGAATTTCATCAAAAACCTAAAAATGGAACTGTCTTTGATCCAGCGATTCCACTACTGAGGTTATACCCTAAGAATCCCGAAACACCAATTCAAAAGAATCTATGCATCCCTATGTTCATAGCATAATTATTTACAATAGCCAAGTGCTGGAAACAGCTAAGCACCCATCAGTAAATGAGCGGATTAAAAAACTGTGGTACATTTACACAATGGAATACTATGCAGCAGAAAGAAGGAACTTTACCTTCTGAGACAGCATGGATGGACCTGGAGAGAATTATGCCAGGTGAAATAAGCCAGGCAGTGAAAAACAAATCACCACATGATCTCACCTAGAAGAGGAACCTAATGACAAGACAAACAAATGAGCAAAACAGAACCAGGGGCATGGAAACAAAGAAAAGACTGACAGTGACTAGAGGGGAGGGGGGTGGGGTAAAAGGGGAGAGAGAAGGAGAAGGGTCTAGTCAAAGAATTAGTATAAATGACCCATGGACATGGACAACAGAGTGGGGATTGACTGTGGGAGAAGGGAGTATGTGGGGCAGGGGAGAGCAATGGGTGAAAATTGGGACAGCTGTAATAGAACAACAGTAAAAAGAGAAAGAAAAGAAAAAAGAGGCTAAGGACAAATGCCTGAGTTGACACTGGTATTTAAAGGGTGACCAAAGAAAGAAAAGATTGAGAAATAGAATGAAGTAGGACTAGTCAGAATAGTAGAAGGAAAACTAAGAGCAAATAGCATTGTACAAACAAAGGCAGATGGGTCTTCAAAAAAGGAAAAGAGAAAGGAGACAAAGGCTGTCCTGAAATTAGTCTTGGTAATGAAGAGGCTGTATGACTGCTCTTGATGAGTTTTGATTGCAAAGGTGGGCTGGGCAGAGGTAAGAGTGTGGCAGCTTGAGGAGTGAATGAGCCATAAGAATATGGGCAGTGGGTAAGAGAACTCCTGAGCAGATGCTCTACTTTCTGTTTTCACATAGTCTAGCTCATCTAATCTTCATAGAAACTTTATTAATCAAGGATCATTATCCCTATTTTATAAATTAAAAGAAAAACAGAAACTCAAAAAATTTTTAATAACCCAACTTTCATTTCCAATGGTGTATCAAACAAATATTCTGAAACACAACCCTCCTGTTGCAAAATGACTAAGAATGTTCATTTTATTGTTATATTTAATGATATCATATATGTTAACTATAAATATTTTAGTTTATTTAATATTAGCATTTTTTAATTTCCAAGATTACACAGCTAAAGGAGACATTGCCTATATTCAAACCACAATCTGTCCAACTAAAAATTCACATACTTTTTTGGTTAGTTGCTTTGGGGGGGATTTTTTAAACTGAAATAGTACAAGTAACAATTTAAAATGCCAGATAATGTCAGGTTTCTCTTCTCTGGACTTATTCCACATTATTTTTCAAGTGTTGAAATCAAAACTGAACACTGTTCTTTAGGCATAATCTGAGCAATGCCAATTACACTTGCTCTGGATGGTTGCAAATCTGCTATGAATGTTTTTCTCTAGTATCTTCTGAGGAACTAAAGTTAGCCAATTCCTCGATCTTCAAGGCCTCTGTAACTATAAAATTGTGTCCTCAGTTACACTGAAAGTTGATCTGAAATTCAACTAACCTCACTCCCTGGAAATCCATAATCTCAAATGTTCTCTGTATGTTCCCAATGGCTATACATAATTAGGACAGGTCTAAAGCTTCCATAGAAATCCCAGGAGAAAGAGCTAGTGAGTGCAAAGGTCTTAAGATGGCAGCATGCCTGGGGTCTGCCGCCATCTTAAGAAAGAGCAAGGAAGATGAGTGTGGTTCCTGTGCAAGGAGCAAAGGGAGAGCTACAGGACACAGGGTCTGAGAAGTAATATGGGTGCGGCAGTTAGGACCTTGCAGGCTACTGGAAGGGATTTGGCTTTCACTCTGAGCTTGTAACTCACATTAGCATCAGTGCAGATCTTCATAACACAGATGAGTGTAAGTTCCTCTGGACAATCAGTCGTGAAGGAGGGCCTCACTGAGCACAGACAGAAAGTACAGAAAAATAGGGCGCCTTGTGTAGACCATGACTGGAGGTTACTCAAGGACAGCTAAGTGGTATCTGGATCCTAGTGCTGCTCTTGCCCGCAGTATCCATCCAGGTTCAGACCCCTGTTCCCTGTTCCCATAGGCTTTTGGCCTTCCCATGCTCTCATCTCTTCATTTCTCCCCATCCCAGGGAATCCTTCTAACCTCAGGGATTAGGAAAGGAGAACAAGGCTCTTTCTCATGAGAATTTTTTTCTCTGTCAATTTTTACACATTGTGGCCTCTCCCCTTCTTCCTTTTCTTGATATAGACTTTTTGAAACCCAGAAGGCAAAATAGTGACTCGGGCTTTTTTTCCCTTATTTCTGAGAGTCACTCCATTCCCTAATTGGTGAAAGCGACAAATGCAGCACACGTGGCTACATAGGGAAAGGGAAAAGCCATGGGGTACAAAAGATGTATCAATAACAAAAACACCCCAATTAATATTTTTAAATACTCTCTTACCATATTTGTTTTAGACAAATCATTTGTTCAACAATTATTTATTGAACACTTTCTATGAGCCAAAATATGTGCTAAGGGTGAAGGGACAGCTATGAATGGAACCTAATCCCTGCTGTCTAGGACCACACAAACTAGAGGGAAAGGAAGAAGGACAACAGTAAAGGAACAGTAATCATCTAGCACAGAGCATGCACAGACAGGTGTTAGTTTCATGAAGACAGTAAGGTGCATTGATGGCCTAGTTTTCCCCACTCCAGGCAACTGCTAAAGCTGATCATTCAACTGAAGAGAAAGTAAAGAGATTTGAGAAAAAGACACTTCTGACCAAAATAGATAAGTGCTAGATTTCCAGTACTGAAGTGTGAAATATCACATTTCACAGGGACTCGGGTCTGTGACATGAACAATTCTTCCTTGTGCTTTAAGTGGAGACTAGAAACAAAATTACTTATCAAACTCATTCAACTTATTTATCCAGTGCAAAATGTGTTTCTAAAGTGAATAAGACAACCTTGTGGGAATTGCCTGAGGAAGTGGGGGTAGGGGCTGGGTGGAGGGGGGAAAAGGGAGAAAATTTGGGACAAATGTAATAGCATAAACAATAAAACATTTTTAACAATAAAGTGAAGAAGAAATCTAGTAGGAGTTGAAAAGTTAGTTAAGATTTTCAGTCAGGGGATATATAAACACAGGAAATAAAACATGATACACATGTCAAGAAATGTCAGCACTCTGGCTTGCTCTTCTCAATTTGCCTTACCATCCTCTCACAGGTCATTTCTGTGTATTGATATATACAGTTCACCACACACAATTTTAAGTGATGATTTCCCAAGGAGGTAATGAGTTCAAGAACCTCTTTGAAGTCCCAGCACTCTGGGATATGGCAGATAAGCTTAACCTGTGTGCCTAAGACAACACCTCTGGTCCTCATTTGTATGCCCCGTGTCTATTTCCCCTCCCCACCCCCATTTTCTACATAGGGATGCCTGCTTCTTGCTTCTTACTCACCCCCAAAAGTTCTGCCCTTGCTAATAAATATTCCCAAAGTATAATCTTTAAATACTGAGTTATTATCAAATTACTCTTTTGGAAAGTTTTGGCTCTCTCCCCTACAGCTGCCTTCTCTACTTGGCAGCCCAGGACTGGCTGTAAGATGCTGCAGCTCTCTGCCTTTTTCTTTCTTTCTTTCCTTCCTTCCTTCCTTCTTTCCTTCCTTCCTTCCTTCCTTCCTTCCTTCCTTCCTTCCTTCCTTCTTTCTCTTTCTTTCTTTCTTTCTTTCTTTCTTTCTTTCTTTCTTTCTTTCTTTCTTTCTTTCTTTCTTTCTTTCTTTCTTTCTTTCTTTCCTGTTGTTCTATTACAGTTGTCCCAATTTTCCCCATTGCTCTCCCCCACCCACCCGCCTGCTCCCACAGTCAATCCCCACCCTGTTGTCCATGTCCTTGGTCATTTATACTAGTTCCTTGACTAGACCCTTCCTCTTCTTTCCAATGACTTCCCACTTAATGGCTGATGAGCCTCAGGCAACCTAAGCATTATTCTGTGAAGACAAGAGGAAATGCCTAAATCCCTCTTTCATTGGTAAAGGACATTTTCTACCTGAAAACAAACTGTCATTGCACAGCCTTCATTATCTCTCTGGAAACAAGAAGTTAGGACTGGAATGGCTAATTATGCTATTACCCACATCAGGGTGACTTACACCAGGATATGGACAGGCTCCTCGAAAGCACTATAGGAGGACTCATGAGGAAGACTTTAAATTAGTCTTGAGGGACTAGCAAAGAATGCCCCCTAGAAAAATATATAAGCTGAGTATTGAAAAATGGGAATATACTTTCCTAGGATAATGAAACAAAAAATATATATAATTAAAAATTGTCTAAGGCTGCTAAAATATATCATTGAGGGTTCAAATTTAAAAAGCAAATTTCCCAATGATTATATAATAGAGCAGGAGTTCATAAACTGTGTTTGTGTCACTGGAACTATATGGATGATAAAGACTTGAGGAGGAAATAAAGAGATGACCAAAACCATGAACTAGAGTCGCTTTCCTACTTCACCCAGATAGCTTGGTTGCACATATTGGGATTTCATCATTGAAAAAAAACTATTAGAAAAACATTTAAAATATTTTGATGATTTTTTAAAAGACTGAAAACCAAGGTATTGGAGAATCCATTCTTCATCTTTTTAAACACAGCACTGTGATAAGCCATAGACATCTTTTCTGTGAATATTCTACTGTGAGATTTAGACAAATATGTATCTGTATTTCTTGAACTCACTGTGGGACACCAACATTTTTTGGTTCCTCAGACCTTATCTGTGAAGTGACAAAACTCCTGAAATCTCTGTGATATTCAAGGAATGGGAAAGAGAACTCTATGGAAGTATGACTGAGATCTGGGGGAGGGGTTAGCTCCTGGCAGTTTTTCCAGCCCATCTATTTTAGCTGAAGTGCATTAGCAACTGATTGCCCCATCCTGGCCTTCCTTCTCATTCTGCTGTGGCTCCCTGTTTAATTTGTGTTCTAGAGTTGATATGAGCCAAAGACTCTCTTCGTGTTGCACTTGGCACTTCTACGGCCAAGCAGTGACATCCATATGACTCTATGAACTTTCTCTATTTTTTTTAGTATATTTTATTGATTATATTGTTACAATAGTTTCAATTTTTTCCCCTTTGCTCCCCTCTACCCAGCACCCGCTCCCCATTCCCCAGCAATCCCACCCTCCTTAGTTCATGTCCATGGGTCATGCATGTAAGTTCCCTGGCTTCACCCTTTCCTATATTAGTCTTTTTTAAAATTAATTAATTAATTAATTAATTTTTTATAACATTAAAAAATAAAAATTCCCCCCTCTCAGACTTAAGACCCTTTATAACCTTATAAAGGACAGTGGGTGAAGGTCTCGAGCTCCTCTAGCTGCTTCAAGCTGGACATGGTCGTCATCCTACCTCCCCTTCTATGAACTTTCTTGACAATTTAAGTTTTCTTTTTAAGTAATATGTGCTCACATCACAGGGCCAAATGCATTTTTAAAATATGCAAAACTGAATTAATACCATTTCAACTCCTAAAATATGCCCCATATGATGATCAATGATATTTCTCAAATGCTAAGGGAATTACTTGGAACTTCTAAATTAACAGAGATTCTGCTGAAAACCCTTGAGAGAAAATTATTTCTTGGTGACAATAGTGAAAAATAATGTCTTGCTTTTCCATATCCTACGACAAATGGAGGCTCCAAGACACTTCAGCGGGTATAAAAATTTTTGCTTATTTTCAGGACAATTAATCAAAATGCATTCCAAATGTCATCCTTACCAAGCAAATATTAATGTACATGAAGCCCTACTTCAATCTGCTGATGTGGTTATTCAGACTCAGTAATGTCAGCGATGAACTTAAAAGCCAATTAAATTGTTGAAAGATGAGAAAATGGACCTGGGTCTTCCTAGAATCCCATACTGGATTTTTAGGAAAAAAAAAAAATCTTCAGTTCAACACTGTTATTCTCTAGTTGAGGAAACCAGAAAGGTTTAACAGTTTGCCCACAATCAGCAGTAGCTTTTTTGTCTTCAGATTTTCTCTGTGAAATACTTCAGGATCAAAATTAATTCAAACCACGGTATAGCTGGAACCAGAGCCTGCTCTGGGATTCTTCCCACCATTCCACACAGGATACAAAGAAGAAAATGAAAATAGAAGAATGTTAGTCCTGGTCAAGACAGTAAGGGTTCAGGAGGCCACATAAACACCCCAGTTACATTACATTTCCAGTAATTCCCCTAATAGTAGAAATGTCTAATCTGATGTTTATGACAAAGAGTCAGAAGTGTGGAAGTGAAAATTCCAGCATCAAAAGAAAAAAGTGGAACCGAAACCTCTGGCCCCAATGCTACCATGTGAACTGTGCCAGGATGGCTGCCCAAGAATTCCTGGAACTACTGAAAAGTCTTCAGTTCCCACAGAGGAGATTCTGAAACAGGAGATTTAAGATAGGGCTCAGAAATATATGTATTGTAAAACAAAGTTCCTGGGTAATCTATTTGATGCAGAGTCATGTTCAGGACCTTTGAAGCCCCTTTTCACACTGCCCTTCTATTAAAGGACACTTCCTTCCAGTTCTCAGTAGGATTTTCTTACATAGAGCCAGCTGGGAAAGATGTGAGGTAACCAGGAGTATCTGTGTTTGAGTGGTGGCCTGCTTGTATGTTTTTACCTAACCATGCTGGCTGAAACTGGTCACTTTGCACATTTAACAACAATAATGATGATGACAATAACAATAACCATGGACAAAGTCTACTAGATCAGGGCTTCTCAAGTTGGAATGTGTGTAAGAATCACCTGGAGATCCTATTAAAATGCAGATTCTGAATCAGTGGGTCTGGGGTGGAGCCTGAGGATTTGCATTTCCAGCAAGTTTCCCAGGTGATGCCAATGTTGCTGGTTAATGGATGACACTTTGGGTAGCAAAGCACTAGATTTTTTATACACTAAGGGAACTAAGTCTATTTAAAATTCCTTAAAGATTCAGTATCTCAAAAGGCAAATGAGTACTCACTCCTGATAACAGCACTAAAACATATAAAGGCAGTCAGGTATCACTGGGCAGTGATTCATGCAAGTCATGACTGAGCAAAATAGTGTCACTGATTCCTATATGGCACAAAAACAAAATTGAAACTGAAACAAACCATTGAGTAAATTTGCCCCAAAGACCCCAGGTCACAGGGTCTTAAACTTGTTCATAGGTAAGAAAGACCTGTCACATGATTTGTTCCAGCTCCATGAGCCTCACAGGTGTTTGTTGCTACTCTAAATAAGCATGCAGCTTTTCAGATGAAGTCACAGAAGCAAGACAAGCTTTCTGTCACCTCTGGATCCCCTTTCCTTTTATAAATCCCAAATTATAAACATGGCACAGTAAAAAACAGTCCCCTACCAGGAATGGTCCTGTGGCAGAAACACCTCACACGCAAAGTTAATCATTATTTGAAAAATTAAGTGAGCTCTAATCACAGTCTCAGAAAAAAACAGAACGCAATTCTCAACTGAGAGTAAGGGACAGAATCTTCATATTACATCTGTTTCATATTTTGTGTTTTTATATCATCAGACTAGGAAACAGACTTTATCAAAATGCAGAGCCCGTTGTAAGTGCTCGGTAAATTCTTGAAAATTAATTGATTGAATAATAGATAGATATCCAGATGCTTTTAAATTTTAAGTATTTTTTATTATTAGATCCCAGAAAGTTTTAACTAATAAAGTAAAATAAGCAAAAATAGGAATAAATAAACATTGGGAGACTAGAGACTCAATGCATTGTATTCAGCAGGTATTATCAGTTGCCCACCCAAAAGTAGTCTCCTTTTTTCTTGACTGGAAAATTCCAATTTAATTAAGAATGTCGTAGAGATCTTTTGCTCTTCAGAAAGACTCTCCCATTGCAGAGAATACGTCAGATTAAGCCAAACATAGAATAACATCCCCTCCTGTCAGCACCTGTTCTAAGAGTGGGCATGGGACCCCATGCTTAGGAGGATACCTTTTGAAAACATGAGGCTTGTAGTTGCTGCCACCATTTTGTGACCATAAAGCAAAGGTTTATAAAAATGTTCTGACATCACTGAGTACTGATCAAGCCATGGAATGGGCTACCTCTTAGCTCCTTGTTATGGAAATAAAACAAGCCTCAACGCCTAAGGCACTTTCAGTGGGGTATTCCATTCATTATACCTGAGAACATATTACTAATATAACATGCTTCTCCTGTTTGTGTGTGTTGTGTTGTGTGTGTGTGCATAATAGACTTCCCCAAAACAACAGTGAATAAATACATGGTTTAAAAAGTTTTTGAGCTCTTTCTGTCTCTGGGTGACAAAGCGAGAGGAACTACCTCCATGTCTGCCCACCTGCCATGGATGGTCATCCAGAATTGCTCCAGCTTCCTGATCAAGAGGAACAAGCAGACGTATAGCACCAAACCCAATAACCTGAAGGACCGCAACTCCTTTGGCTACAAGAGGCTGATTCACTGTAAGACAGTGGGCATGGAGCCTGTAGCTGATGGCAAAGGTGTGGTGGTCATCGTGAAGCGGAGATCCGTCTAATGAAAGCCGGTCACCACCTATGTGTGGACCACCACCAACAAGAATGCCTGGGCCACCCTAAGCAGAATCTGGCACATGAGCTGCCTAAATAAGCACAGCCCAGATCTGCGCATGCCCACCATCTGCAGGGCCAGTGCCACCCTGCACAGCCAGAAGCTCGTGATGATGAAGAGGAAGCAGGCCCGTCACACCAAGAGCTCCTGAGCACCCACTCCCCACAAAGCAATAAAGGTATCAGGCAACTTTATTCAATCCTCTCAAAAAAAAAAAAAGTTTTTGAGATAATCATTAATTGGGTTAGGTTATAAAATCTGGATTATAAATTGACACCCATAGAAGAGTTAGCTGAACCAAGGTGTCTACCATGAAATGGGGGGTGGGGAGGGCATGCTTTAATAGAGGTTATCATGTATACTTTTCATTCATTTAATAAATATTTACTGATGTGTTCTAGTTCGAAGAGCCATGCTAGGCCCTGGAGAGATGAGACAGATAAATTCCCTTCTTCATGGAGCTTACATTCTAGTGAGGCAGAAAGAAAATTCACAAATTCATAAATAGGATTATTAATATCAAGAGAAAAAACCCAGAATGATTATGTGAAGAGCAACTGCAGCATAATCTTTAAATAAGGTTGGCAGGGGAGACTCAGACTTATGTAGAAGCAAAAAATCCAGTGGGGTGTCAGTCAATCCAAGGGGCTGCTATTTCCCAGTAGAGTCATAATCAACAAACCCAACTATCAAGAGTTAGAGAAATTTGGGGCCCATCAAGGAAAAGGATATGATCACAAGAGGTGCTCACCACAAGCTTGATTTGGTAGTGCTTAAATAGGGTTGCATGAGAGAAGATTGTCCCTCACGACAAGTCTATACAGAGGCTACAGTTGGGGTGGGGGTTGGGGGTTGGGGAGCTGCTAGTCAGAGAGGAGGAAGGCTAGGAAATTGCCAGGTGACAGGGGGATTGAAGAGGAAGAGTATGTCTGGGTGATGTCACTCAGCAGCACTAAGCATGGTGGGGAGTCTCTGGGTCAGAGAGCTTTGAAGGGCCATAGCAGCATGGGGCCTTATAACTTCAAGAACCCATCATCTAAATAGGTAACAGCTGTTGAGTGAGGTTTTGCATGGTATACAAAGCCAGTCTTTAAATGGCTAGATTTTGTTTGAGCTATTTTTTAAAATAATTAGAAGTGCAAAAATTTGCGTTTGGCTCTGTTGGGCTTTTGTGCTAATGGATTTCAGATTGTAGTAAAGAAACAAACAACCTTGGGGCCAATATACAAAGACATCTTTGGCTCATTTACATAACACCAATCTATTGTTTTTAAGGCAAGACCAATAAACAATTGACCCTTGCAATATAGTATTCAATAGTTCTGAATAAGCCCAAGCATGTCTTAAGAAATAGTGTTTATCTGAAGGAAGGGACAGAGTTCTAAAAACTTTCCTAATTGGACAAAAAAACAAGGTGAAGAAAAAGCAAGTAAATTAGGCCAGACCCTCAAGTTCCCATTAAGCTGTTAAGATGTAGTGAGAAAACAGGTAGAAGACAGCTGCCTTTTATCTCCAGATACAACAGGAACAGCATGTTTAAATGAACAACTGAAAAATTCATAAAGTATAGTTTTAGCTAGATACTTAGTGAATTTCACTTTTAATTTAGGCTAGGGAGCTTAGGAACAATAAGCAACAAAGAAGACAACTCACCCAAATAAGGTGAAAAGAATCTTGAAGAATACAGTATGTATCAGTGAGGAAACTGAGGCTCAGAAAAATTATCAGCTGTTGAAGGTCACACTACTTAGTAGGGGTAGCCTGCAATTGCACTCCTAGATTTCCAGGCGTCAGCTCCCTTCCTTCACATTAAAGTATTCCCTGGCAAACTTCTGTTGATTATATAGTTTAATACAACATTTCCCCCATGTCTGTGGTTTCACTTTCTGAGGTTTCAGTTACCTTTAGTCAACCACAGTCCAAAAATATTAAATGGAAAATTCCATAAGTAAACAGTTCATAAGTTTTAAATTATATCTATTTTTAATTGCATGATGAAATCTCATGCTATCTGACTTTGTCCCACCCAGAATATGAATTAACCCTTTATCTAATGTATTCACCCTGTACCTACAGTACAATGATATATTTTGGCAGAGAGAAGAATGACCACATTCACATAACTTTTATTACAGTATATTGTTATAATTGTTCTATTTTATTATTATTGTTAATCTTTTACTGTGCCTAATTTATATATTAAACTTTATTGTATGTATGTATGTACAGGAAAAAACATATAAGGTTTACTATCTATGGTTTCAGGCATCCACTGGAGGTCTTGAAACTTATCCCTTGCTGATGAGAGGTGGGGGCCATTATTGTAATCTCAGAGTTTATTAGAGGGGTTGCAGTACATAAACTCCCTTTGTTGCATTGTAAATCTTTCTTTTTTCCCAGCTTTATTAATATATTATTGATATATAACATAATATATCTAAGTTTAAGGTATATAACATGATTTGATACACATATATATTGCAAAATGATTACCACAAAAAGGTTAGTTAACACATCCATCACCTCAAGTAAGTACCATTTTTGTATGTGGTCACAACACTTAAGATTTACTCTCTTAACACCTTTTAAGTATATAATACAGTGTTGCTAATTATAGTCACCATATTGCACATTGGACACCTTGAACTTATTCATCTTATAGCTGGAAATCTGTACTCTTCAACCAACATGTTCTCATTTCTTCCACCCCACCTCCAACCCCCAGCTTCTGGCGACCACCATTCTAACTCTCTATTTCTTTGAGTTCAGCTTTTAAAACTTCCACATATAAGTGAGAACAGACAGTATTTGACTTTATCTGTCTGACTTATTTCACTTAGCATCATGCCCTCAAGGTCCATCCATGTTGTCACAAATGGCAGCATTTTTTTTTCTCATGGCCAAATAATATTCCATCGTGTATGTATATACACATACATACACATTCTTTTATTCATTTCTCAATCAAAGGACACAAGTTCTTTCTATATTTTGGCTCTTGTAAATAATGCTACAGTGAACACTGGGATGCAGATATCTCCTGAAGGTAGTGATATTATTTCCTTCAGCTATATGAATATACCCAAAAGTGGGATTCCTGGATCATATGATAGCTCCAACTTTAATTTCTTGAGGAACGTCCATAATGTTTTCCATAGTGGCTGTACCAAAACCAATTTACATTCCTACAAATAAACACAAGATTTCTCTTTTCTTCACAACTTGCCAATATATGATGTCTCTTTCTTGTCTTTTTGATAATAGCCATTCTAACAAGTGTAAGGTAATACCTCACTGTGGTTTTGATTTGCATTTCCCTGATGATTAGTGTTGTTGAATACCTTTTCATGTACCCGTTAGCTATTTGTGTGTCTTCTTTAGAAAAATGTCTATTCAAACCTTCTGTCCATTTTATATTTGGATTTTCCTTGGCTACTTAGTTGTATGAGTTTCTTACATATTTTGGATAGTAATCCCTTATCAGACATATGATTTGCAAATATTTTCTCCTAATCTATAGGTTGCTCTTTTATTTTCTGATTGTTTCTTTTGCTGTGCAGAATCTTTTTAGTTTGATGTAGTCTCATTTGTTAATTTTTACTTTTTTACATATGCTTTTGGGGTCATATCAAAAAACCATTGTCAAGACAAATGTCAAGGAACTTTTTCCCTACATATTCTTCTAGTAGTTTTGCTATGTTAGTTTTCACATGAAGTCTTTAATCCATTTTGAGTTAATTTTGGTGAAGGTTTTAAAATAAGGATCAAATTTTATTATTTGCATGTGACTATGTCGCTTTCCCAACACCATTATTGAAGCGACTGTTTTTTTCAACATTGAGTATTCTTGGTTCCCTTGTCAAATATTAGTGGGCCATGTATTCATGGATTTATTTCTTGGTTCTCTATTCTGTTCCATGGGTCTATGTGTCTGTTTTTATGCCAGTACCATACTGCTTTGACTACTATAGCTTTGCAATAAAGTTTGAAATGAGGACATGTGATGTCTCCATTGGTTCTTTTTTCCCAGTATTGCTTTGGCTATTCAGGGTCTTCTGTGATTCCATGTGAACTTTAGAATTGTTTTTTCTATTTCCATGAAAAATGCCATTAAAATTTTGACAGAGATTGCATTTAATCTTTAGATGCCTTTGGGTAGTATGAACATTTTTACAATATTAACTCTCCAGTTAATGAAAACAGAATATCTCTTCATTTATTTGTGTCTTCTTTGACTTCTTTCATCAATGTCATGTAATTTTCAGTGTACACTTTTTTTACCTCCTTGGTTAAATTTATCTCTAAGTATTTTATTATTTTTTATGTTGTTACAAATAGGATTATTTCTTAATTTCTTTCTCAGATAGTTCATTATTAGTATATACAAATGCAACTAATTTTTCCATGTTGATTTTGTATTCTGCAACTTTACTGAATTCCTTTACTAGTTATAAGTTTTTTGAGAGAGTCTTTAGAATTTTCTATATATAAGATCATATCACCTACAAACAGAGACAAGATATGCTTTAGATATTTGGATTCTATTGTTTTTTTCAAAAGCTAAAAATGAATGTAGAGTTGATTTGTTAAGGATCATGATTATATTTTTAAACATTTTCTAGAAATGTTCACTTTCAGAAGAAAGCAAGGGTAGCTCACTAAAAGCTATCAGACACACAGATCCTCCGCTGTGGCCACTTAATGACAACAGAGAGCTTGCACTCTTAGCGTGGGAGTCTGAGACTAAGCACACCATAAAAACAAAAATTTAAAAGACAGCTGGAGTATGCATTTTACACACTAATTTATTGTGGTAAATAAACAGTGTAAACCATTAGACAGTTACACACCCTTAAAAAAGTTAATCCTTAAAAATACAAGTGTAAGCCAAATTTTATTGGAAGAATACATTCATCTCCCTTTCTTATTGGAGTTAAACTTCCTTTCAAAGTGTCATTTTGAAAGTGTGGTCCATTTTTACTGTCTAGAGACATGAATCTCACACTGAAACCTTTATTATATGATATAACAGATTCCTTTCACATTTAAATCTCAGTCACAGCATATTAGTTAAAGTAATTCTAGCTGCTGCACAGCTAAATCCCCCAAATCTCAATTCCTAACACAATAGAATTTATTCTAGTAAAATCTAATAGGATATGCAGTGAGTTGTCTACCATGAAATGATAATAGCAATCCAAAATTCTTCCATCCACCATGCCCTAAAGCAAGAGTCAGCAAACTTTCTGTAAAGGAGAGCTAGAAAATATTTTAGCCTCTGAGGCCCTAAATAGTCAACCATTCAAATCTGCTGTTGTAGTGTGAAAACAGCCATAGGCAGTGCCTAAACAAATGAGCACGATTGTGTTCCAGTAAAACCTGATTTGCAAAAATTGGTGGTAGATTAGACTGACCCATAGGCTATAGTTTGCCAACCCCTTACCTAGAGCTTAAGTGTGTTTTGCCCCTAGCCAAATGACAAGGGAAGTGCTAAATGATTGTGCTAGAGGCTATATGAATGATGCTTGGAAAAGGCAGACATAACTTTGGCTGCATTGCATTGACCAAACCTCAATCATATGGCCACACAAAGCAAGAGTGGGAAAAGTAGTCTCACTCTTTACCAAGAGATAGAGAAATTGGCATGGGTAACACACCACAATTCTGCCATTATGTTCCCTTCTTATTGTCAAATATCAATTTTATACTTTTTCTTATCTATAGAACACATGTACCACACCCTCCCAACTCCCTACAGAAGTTACAGTCAAAGTACCATGCAGTCATTGCATCAGTTCAAAAGGCAGGCTCTCCCCTTGAAGCAGAATCTTTCTATCAGGTCCAAAGGTAAGTCTTTGTAGTCTGGTAGCCAAGACATTAAAAACAAAAACAAAGACAAAAAAACAAAAAACAGTGACATAAGAACTAAATATCAAGTTATCTGCCCACTCTCATGCAAATATCCACTATACAATGAAAAGTAAGAGACCAGAATAATTATTATAAAATCTTTCATTCAAAATATGAACTAATGTAAGGCACATAGGAGTTGCTGGTCAATGCAAAAAAGAAAATTAAAAACTCCTGATGCGTAGCCCTGGGAGTTGAGGAAGTCTCTTACTTACATACCGAAATTTGCTCTCCAGAGGTACTCTTTTGTCCATTAGTTTCCATGGTCACAGACACTACCTTCTGAGAAATTCTTCTTTGTCCATTAACCTCCAAGGTCTTGTCTGAATTCAGGACATTTGTAGGCTGTGCAGCTTTTGCAGCCCATTTCCCGACCAACATTATTTTAAGGTCTCTAAACAGTCCCAAACTTAGAACAGATTCATGCTGTTTGGTTTTTTTGTTTGTTTGTTTGTTTTTGTTTTTTTAGCAGTAGATTTTTTTGTAGCCTAAAGCCCTTGCAGTCAGTTTTAAGTGCCAATAATCCTATACAAAATTCCTTGTCAGACATAGTTCTCAAACCTGTCTTATTTTTCTGGTAGCCTCTTCGCCCATGTCCTTTTTTCTCTCTCTTTCTCTCCCTCTTTTTCCACCACAATTTAATGATGGTTACATTACATTAAGGCTATATAAAACAGTAGAGTTTAGTGGAAAGGTAACTGTTAATCTGAGTAATTGTGTTTCAAAAGGAAATATTACTAATCTTTTTCCATAAAGCCCTTCCAGTCTTAAATTTTACTATTCAGTGTTCTGAAGTAGTTGGTTTTTTTTTACCTGTAAGGCCCTTATACCTAGAATGCTTCCATTCTCTTGGTTCTCTGCTTGGGAACTAGCCAAATCTTTATTTTTTTAACTGTAATGTGTTTCTCAAAACATTGACCATAATGGTCAATATAATCACAGTGACCATTATTTCTGCTAGAGATACAGGGTCCTAGGCACATATGCCTTCCAAGTTGTCACAGATGATACTTTCCCCAAACATTTTGGCACAGCATACAGAGCTTGTTGGCCTTCTAGGTGGTTGTTTTGTTTTGTTTTATTTTGTTTGCCAAAGATTTTGATAAAATTTTAATTTGTTTTCAAATATCTTTTTTTTAACAAATTTAACAAGAATCTTGACCAAACATCACAGCAAAACTTAGTTTTCTTGAAAGCACTATCTCTGATTCTTACTACTATAAGCACTCTAATGTTAACTATGACACACACTGAACCATAAAACTATACGTGCTAAAGCGTTACACTTTCTCTAATGCTTTCTCTAGTTAGCCTTCTAGGTTTATGTGGTCCTAAAGGAATTTTTTTTTTTTTTTACCCCAAAGATGAAATAAATCTGGTCTGAATGTTCTTTCTCAGATTTTTTCAAACTGTTTGGACCTAGGGGATCATTCAGATTATAGCAGGGAAAAACTATTACTTTTGTAAAACTAAACAAAAATGAAATAGAGAAATGTTTGTGAAAATTTTAAGAAGTAGCAAGGAGGGATAAGTAAGACATAGTTGTTGAAAGAAACAAGAACCAGTTGTACTCTTTCATTCTGACTCTTATCCTTGGAATAAGTGATTATCCTCTCCAAATCTACAAATAACGGTTTCTTCTCTGCCTCATTTCTAAGATTGTGTTTAGGACAAAATGAGATTATTGTACACAAAAATGAACTGCAAGAAGTTTTCATATGACAAAAGTAGGAAGATCCTGAACTCAACGTCCTCCCATGGACACAACAAATCTAGAACTATTGAATACATATGGAGTAATTTCCTTTGTAAAAGCGCTGAAAATGAAATGAACTGAACTTCTATAATGAAGGCAAAAAAGGCAGCATCAAGACAAGTAGGACAGGCAGAAACAGGCACTCTAGTCACCTCCCGGCACAGAGATCCACACTATGGAGGGATCTTAAAATATGGAACATTTTCCTAAAGAGTGAAAGGTTTGTACTCCACATTAGGCACCCCAACCTTTAGATCCTACACAAGAGAGGAGAACCCCAAAACACTTGGCTCTGAAAACCAATAAAGATTACATCCAGGAAAACCATACAACTATTGGATGGAGAACCCTCTGTCAAAGAGCTCATGCTCAGACTTATTCCCCATGGACCTGAGCAACAAATACTAGTTTGAAAACTACCTAGGTCATATGTGAAGGAGACTCACTAATCTTAAGGAGTATGCCAGAAGGACAGGAAACTGTTGAGACTCTTCTAGGAGACAGAGAACTGGCAGGCACCATTTTTCTGATTTCATGCTACCAGGCAAAACTGTCAGGCTGGGCAAGAGCTTCACCCACCCCAGCACCACAGCTGTGGCCCTGCCACACAAGGCACAGTCCACACAGGGGACACTCCTTGAGTATCTAGGTCTAGTGGCAAGAGGGGATAATGCTTCTGGGTCTTAAATAACATCTTCAACTCAAGGATGTTTTTTCAAGACAAGGAGAGGTAGATGAATTCCCTAATACATAGAGACAAACACAGAGAATCAAATAAAATGAAGAGACAAAACAATATATTTCAAATAAAAGAACAAGAAAATACCTTAGGAAAAGACCTTAATGAAATAGAGATAAGCAATATGATAAAAAGTTTAAAATAATGATCATAAAGATCCTTACCAAACTCAGGAGAAGAATGAATAAACACAGTCATATCTTCAGCAAAAAAAAAATAGAAAATATAAGAAGTTCTAAACAGAAGTTACAGAGCTGGAGAATACAATAACTGAAAAATACATTAGAGGAGTTTAACAGCACACTGATTGGAGTATAAGAACAGATCAATGAGCTGTATATAAAGTGATGGAACTCATCCAGGCAGAGCAGCAAAAGGAAAAGAAAAATGAGGAGCCCTTAAGGGACTTTGGAGATAACATCAAGCAAAATAACATTCATATTGTAGGGGGAGAAGAAAGAAGAAGCAGGAGGAGGATAAGAAGGAGGAAGAGAAAAAAGAATGAGCTAGAAAATTCATTTGAAAAAATAATGGCTGAAAATGTTCTTAACCTAGAGAATGAAACACACATTTACGTCCAAGAAGCCCAAAGAATTCCAAATATGGTGAACCCTAAGAGATCCACACCAAGACATATAATAATTAAAATGGCAAAATTTAAAGAAGAATCTTTTTAAAGTATATTTTATTGATTATGTTGTTACAGTCGTCCCAATTTTTTTCTCTTTGCTCCCCTCTGCCCAATAATCCCACCCGGCTTATTTCATGTCCATGGGTCATGCATATAAGTTCTTTGGCTTCACCCTTCGTATATTACTCTTAACTTCCTCCTGTCTATTCCATACCAACCAATTATGCTTCTTAATCTCTGCACCATTTCCCCATTTCTCCCCCTTCCCCTTCCCAGCTGATAACCCTCCAAATGATTCCTATTCTGTTTCTATTCTGGTTTGCTTAGTTGGATTTTGTTTTTATTTTTTAGATTCAGTTATTGATAGTTGTGAGTTTGTTGTCATTTTAACGTTCCTAGTTTTTATCTTTTTCTTAAATAAGTTCCTTTAACATCTGATATAATAATGGCTTGGTGATGATGAACTCTTTTAGCTTTACCTTATCTGGGAAGCACTTTCATACCCTTGCAGTCTAAATGATAGTTTGCTGGATAGAGTAATCTTGGTTGTAGGTCCTTGCTTTTCTTTTCTTTTTTTAAAAGATTTATTTATTTATTTATTTGTTTGTTTCGTTTTTATTATATTTTATTTATCTCTTTTAAGAGAGAGGGGAAAGAAGAAAGAGAAGGAGAGAAACATCAATGTGTGGTTGCCTCTCACATGCCCCCAACTGGGGACCTGGCTTGCAAACTAGTCATGTGCCCTGACTGGGAATTGAACCAGCAACACTTGGTTTGCAGGCCAATGCTCAATCTACTGAATCACAGCAGCCAGGGTTGGTCCTTGCTTTTCATCACCTTGACTACTTCTTGCCAGTCCCTTCTTGCCTGCAATGTTTCTTTTGAGAAATCAGCTGATAGTCTCATAGGCACCTCTTTGTAGGTAACTCTCTGTTTTTATCTTGGTGGTTTTAAGATTCTCACTTTCTCTTTCACCTTTGGCATTTTAATTATGATGTGTCTTGGTGTGGTACTGTTTGGGTCTAGCTTGTTTGGGACTCTCTGTGCTTCCAACTTGTATGTCTATTTCCTTCACCAAATTTGGGAAGTTTTCCTTCATTTTATCACATAAGCTTTCAATTTTTTGCTCTCTCTCTTCATCTTCTGGCACCCTTATAATCTGGATGTTGGCACGTTTAAAGTTGTTCCAGAGGTTCCTAAGCTTCTCCTCATTTTTTCAATTCTTGTTTCCTAATTCTGTACTGGTTGACTGTTTTTTCTCTTCTTATGTTTCAAATCATTGATTTGAACACTGGTTTCCTTCTCTTCACCATTGATTTTGTGTGGATTTTCTTTTGTTTCACTTAGCATAGCCTTCACTTCTTCCCTTATGCGTTTGCTATACTCAAGCATATCTGTCAAGCCTGGGAGCATATTTATCACCAGTGTTTTGAATTCCACATCTGTTAGGTTGGCTATCTCCTCATCACTTAGTTCTCCCACTGGAACCTTGATCTGTTCCCTCTTTTGGGTCATACTTCCCTACCTCCTCATCTTGACAGGCTCCTGTGTTTGCCTCTGTGTCTTAGGCAGAGCTTTCGCACCTGTTACATTTTAATGAGTGGAGCCTTAGGTATTCATTAGTATGGGCAACCCGTTTCACCACGTTATGGCGTTGTATGTGAGGGAGGGGTATGAGATGGAACAAGGCCACTTGCTCAGCACTTGCCCCTTTTCCAGTTACTTCTCCCACTTCCATATGGGATCAGCACCTCTATAGCTGTTGCCCTGGCTGTCATTCCCAGAATGGGTGGGTCTGCAGACATTCTAGGACCATGGGGGCCCTTTAAACAAACGGACTGTACTGCAAGACTGGCAGTTTATTCTGCTGCCCCAACCCCCACTGGCTTGCACAATCAGAGCAATGAAACTTTATTTTCCCCAGTGCTGGGACTGTGAGCTGCATGGTCTGGTCTGATGCCGGGAGCACTCCCCAGGTGTCCCTCCTGACTTTTTAAAACATGTGTCTACGCTTTCTGCCAGCCTGCTGCTGCCACCATACTGCATCCTCTCTAGCCCAGCTCTGCTCCTCCTACCTGTCTGGATGAGTATTTCTTCGTTATATCTTTGTTTGTTGGACTTCCGTGTAGCTTGATTTTTCTGGAACTTCTAGTTGTCTCTAGTTTTGAGGTAGTTGTATTCCTTCTTAGTTTTGGAGGGAGACCCAGCGTGTCTGTCTAGGCCTCCATTTGGCCGGAAGTCTCTAAAGTTTATTTTCATTTAAAGTTTGTTTTCATTTGAAAGTTAAACTAGGTCTGTGACATCATCAAAGATGATTAATTTACAGGCAAGAAGAATGTCAAATGCCTTGCAACTCAATGTCTTCCCACTAAGACAGTCTTGCAGACCTAGAGACTGGTTTGTGGGTTAGGTTGTGTAAATGAACATGTGTGTTCTCTTTCCATAGAGCATAAGTCTATGATCCCATTACCTGAGTGATTGTCTGTACATATAGGCCTCACTTAATCCTGTCTGCAGCGCTGCCTCCTGAGACTCAATGGCAGAGTTGGTGAAGCATGGGATGGTCTGTGGGCTTCATGTTAAAACTGGCTTCTCTTTTCTATCCTAATTGCTTGGACATAAAGGGCCCAGAGGTCTGAGTGGGGAAACCTGAAATATTCCCCTCAGCTCAAACTAAGTATAATGGGCAAAAGGGTTTTGAACAGGGGTGATGTGCCTTGTACACCTACCTCCAAAGAAGCCTTTTTTCTTTTCCCTAATGTGGGACATTGAAAAATTAATTCCTGCCTTTTGTCATCTAGTGGTTATGGTTTTAATGATGTCTTTTAACCCTGTTGCCAAATCTGTTGCCCCCAGAATACAAAAGGATACCAGCCTATTAAACCAGGCATGCCGTTGTCTGGGGACAGCCAACTGACCTGGAGTCTGCAAGATCCTTCCCCATGTGGAAAGGCCACCCTCCCCTCCACACCGCCACTCTTATTAGGGATTTCTTGACCCAAGGATAGGTAGGACGATGACCATGTCCAGCCTGAAGCAGCTAGAGGAGCATGAGACCTTCGCCCATTGCCCTTTATAATATTATAAAGGGTCTTAAATCTGAAAGGGAGAAACTATTATAGAGTGGGGGTCCCTCCCCCAAAATTAATTAATTAATTATTTTTAAAAAGAATAAGAAAGTTCACCTGAAGGAGCTGATGCCTGAGTGGGGATTCAAAGGAAGAACAGGTTTTATCCAATTACATTAGTTAGAGGATTAGCACATCCCATGTGAATATCTAAGATGCTGAAGTTTAAATATTCAAATTTGGTGACATAGCATCACTGCTAAGAATTAACATCTTTATATGCCCAGTCAGGATATTTTAATATTTTTGGCTTTTTAGAATGTTATCTATATATTTCACATAGCTACAGTACCATCATGAGAAAATTTACTACAGTGCATTTTATTTGATGTACAAGAGCTATATAAATACACATTGGCATTATTTTTCATTAAATGTGACTTAGTTACAGCAGCTTTTTAATTAAGTTGCAGTTTATGAACATGTTGAAATTGTTTCCACTAAAGTCAGAACTCATTTGCATTGCTAAATAGCTTTAATGTTATTTATTTTTGAGAACATCTTGACAGTTTGAGCTTCAAGGATTTTTGCCTGCAAGCCAAAGTAACTTAAAGATAATGTTGCTGTGATATTTTTAATTGCATTAAAACATATTGGGGAGAAATACAATTGTCCCTCACTATATCGCGATTCACTTATCGCGGCCTCATTGTATTGTGAGATTTTAAAAAATATTATATTTAATTATTTATCACGGATTCTTTTTGCTATATCGCAGGATTTTGCGGTACTATATACGTATGTTGTTAAAGTTACATAGGTTTAAGAGTGTAGAATAAATGTAAGGTTCCTACTTTGTGGGGGGGTCTAGAACGTAATACCCGCGATAAGTGAGGGAATACTGTAAAATGATCTTTCTCCTCATGATAGAAGGTCCTTTCATGACCTTCTATCCACAATTTTAATAAATCCTTTTTTCTATTGACTATTCTTTGAAATTGAAGATATAAACCTAATAAGAGTTCCATCATCCAAAGGGAACAGTTTCTAACTCTGGAACATCTCCCCTTCTTCATATATAGGATAAAAAAAGTAATCCATGAATCAAGTGTTTGGGGGATTTGGGCACTTTTTTGAATTGTTGATGTTGCTTTTTTCTGTTGCAGTTGTGATTTATTTTGTTTATGTGTTTTTATGACTTAGGAACACTGACAAGAACATTATCATATATTCCTCTCCAAATTATGACTATGACTCTAACCTATATTTCAATTCCAGGAAAAGAGAAAAGAAAGAATGAAAGAAAGAAAGAAAGAAAGAAAGAAAGAAAGAAAGAAAGAAAGAAAGAAAGAAAGAAAGAAAGAAAGAAAGAGAGGAAGAAAGAAAAGGGGAAGGAAGGAAAGAAAGGAAAAAGAGAGAGGGAGGGTGGGAAGAAAGGGAAGAAAGGAGGGAGGGAAGGAAGGAAGCAAGGAAGGAAAGAAGGAAGGAAGGGTGGGAAGGGAGGGAGGAAAGATTTGGCAGTCAATAAACTTGTCCTAGAAACAGGTGGCAAATTTCAAGTTCCTGTTCAAAGAGAACAAGCTTCTTCTGTTATTTTCTTCCCAAATCTACTCCTTCCCAGTTATTTTGTTGTTGTATTGTGGTGGTGCTGGTCATGATGGTGTTGGTCATAGTGGTTATGGTTATGGTTCTAGCCATATTCAGCTCTCATCATTATGGCCAGAATCAGGCATGTCTGATCTGGGCAATACCAACCAGTGGGAAGGAGTATTTAAGCAGGACCAAGTAATACAAGATTAGGAAAGAACAAGAGTTGACCCAGCAGTACAACCATAATACCCAGAGAGAGATCCATCATTAACAGAGATCATGGAACACTGTGACTTTAGGGTCTTACAAGAGACAATCTTGCAAATCTATCACCATCCAAGGAAATCCTGTATCATGAGCACCCAGTTACTGCTCTTTGGGAAACTGGAGAGCGCTTGGTACTACAGTGGAGACAGGGAGATATCACTACATAAATATGGGGGAAAGACTGGAACTGGTGGCCAGAAATTTAGAAACTGCCTCAGAAACATTCCATTTGTTCTTCAATTGAGAGGGTGAAGTTACTTTAAGCCAGTTTGCTTCTTCATAACAGAGTTTACAGGTTTGCCAATGAAATATCTTCTTCTCCTGCATAAAGTAAAATTCTAACAAATATAATTGCTTTTCTAGATTAATCAACAAAGACAAAATACTGACACAATAAAGAAAATAGTAAAAATGCCTGTGTTCTCAAAAGAAGAGAAAGGTAGTGAGGCTAGAGTTTTACTTTAATCATTTTTTTGTTGCTTTCACAGAGAATCCTTTGCAAGAAAATTTCTAGGAGAATGGAACACAAAATTCCATATAATGTGGTCAACAATATTATTTATTTATCCTTCTGCTAGTCCATGTCCCAGTCAGGATAATGGCCTCATTCCCAAGTCCCCAGCCTAATGGGCCCCAGTACATATGGCCTGCCCTGCTCTCCTCTCCGAGTGCTAACTCTGACTCTGATACTTTAGGGTCCTCTTCAGTCTGCCCTTTCTCTAGTCACCTTCTTTCCCCAAACTTCAGCTCTAGACTCACCGCCTGGACCTCCAGGATTACTGGCCCCTGATCCCTACTAATATTCCCTGCTCATTTCTGGGGACATCTCAGTACTTCATCTTTAGCTCTTTCTTGACAATTGTTTGCCAGGCCTATAACACTGTTGCAGTCTCCAATGGGCACAATTTCAAGTTCTAGTCCATTCAACCTCTGTTGAATCCCAAGACAAAGCACCTGTCAATAAACTCTAAACTATCCCTCGTATTTTCCATGAAAAGAGTGTCACAAGCATCCTGGGCAACTTACGGCTCTTGGTCATAAACAATCTACATTAGCAGTAAAAGTAGTATTAAATTAAGAGTAAGAAAGGGAATATCTCTATTCTCTACCCTGGATCTGACTGATGAGATCATGCCCAAAATATTTTTTAGAACTTTTAAAGAGAATCCCAAGCAAGTTAATAGAAACAAAAATGTGTCCACACTTTGAAAAACTGGTTGATAAGGGAAAATCCTGGAGATATTAAGTGCCTCAGAAAAGAATTAATGAAAGAAGTGTCCATGAGCGTTTAAAAATATAAACTAGGCAAAGAAGTGAAGAAGCATTTGGAGAAATGAAATAACCCAAATAAAAAAAAAATAGCTGAGTTAAGAAAAACATTACATAAAAAATAATAAAAATAATGGCAGTTAAATATTAAGAACTAATTTTCCAGGGGGAGTTTGTTTCTGTCATGTTCATTGCCTGAGTAAGCAAAATTGACTGCAATCTAATAAAGCTTTACCCAATAGCGATGACACTACATAAGCAGAGCTCTTGAGTAGGAGAGAGGTGAAAAGGTAACAATATAACTTGTTCCTTTAGGAATCGAGTTCTGCTGACTTCTGATCTAAGTAGATGTGATTAGATTTTAATATAAGCAATTCTCTAAACCGAGAAACTAGTAAAGGAGACTGTTACAACATACTCAGTCAACAACCTCAGCTATACAAGATCACTATTGAATTCTAAATAACTATTTATTCATAAATTAAAATGATTTTTCTTTAGAAATTGTTCCTCAATCTCATCCAAAATATGTCTTGTCTTATTAGCTTTGCCAACTGCAGGAGCTAAAACTAGAAATAAAATTACATTCTTGACTCTCTCTTCCAAAATCAGTGTTAGATGGGAATAAAACACTAGATTTAATATAAGAAGTTCTAGGTACCAGTCATAATCCCACCATTTATAGGCTTTATGGCCCTGGGCAATTCACTTCTCTTGATCTCCTTTCCCTCATTCATTGAATGGGAAAGCTTGCTCCTCCTGGAACCCAAGGAAATATACGGAAGCTAGACAAAGAACCCAGCACTCACCCTCCTTGGAGCATGCTCATACCCTTTTTTCTCTCAGCACGTACTTTTTGCCTTCTTTTCTCCTAAACCCTAAGGATCCTCATGAAACTTACAACTGGAGGCACAGCAAGCAGTAGCAGAGGACTCTCCTTTTGCCTCTGTGAATTCCTTTCCTGTGTCCACACAGCCCCTAGCCTGTCTGCTCTCTGCCTCTCAGAGAGTGTAGTATCCATTTTTGCTCTAATAAAACTTGCCATTATCATTTAAAATTCTTCCTGTTTAACTGTTCCTGAAATTCTTTTCCTGTGACACCACTGAAAGACCTGTTTCCTCCAGGAACAGCTTGATATATATCTAGAGTTTTTCATCTTGTTAAATTCTCATGATGCTTTGATTACTTTCAGTTATTGCCTTCTCTTGAGCAAATCTCATATCTACAGGCAGTTCTTTGGCCTAACTTTTTGTCTTTGGTTTAGTCAAAGTTACTTTAGGAGCAAAGAATAAACATTATTCAAGCTCATTCAAATACAGGGGGACTCGCAGGATGTGGCGCTGAAAGAAAGAAGCCATCAAAAATCAAAACACTCTCTGGGCCTCTTGGTTTGTTTATTTATCTCAATCTCTCCCTCCCTGACCAGTCTCCTCACCCAATATGAGTTCCCATCTGTTCCTCTTAGTCTGCTCTTTCTCTTGTCTGCAGATAGGCTCCCTTACTCATAGTTTCTCTGCATGCCCCAACTTTAGCTTGGAAGTGGTTTGGGCTTTAAAGTCACAAACTCCAACCCCAACACTACATGACCTCAAGACCCAGCACCCACCACAAGCTGAGTCTTTTGATTCAAGCTCTTGAGAGGAGGAATCTTTGGAGCACTTTACAGATGCTGGATGAACTCCACTGGTTTAGGTGGCCCCCACAATCCAAACTGCTTAGCCAGGGCACAAGTCATGCAGACACTTAAGGCACATCCTTGTACAAGGCTATATATGGTGTAGTTCCAGGGAAAATAATGTGGCAAGACAGCCTTCCAGTGTTGTTTCAGAGGCATCCCCAGATTCCCTCAGAAATCTAATAATCCATGTAATTTCTCCACTATAGCTCCAAAATGGCAGGAACTGGATGAAACTAAGGGTCTCTGTAGCACTTGACACATTACATTCAGCTTCTCCACCTCTGATGGGCTCTTGGTCCCAAAGGAAAAATAAAAGTCCCCTGAGTTAGGCAATATTTTCAGACACAAAGCACCTTCCTGCTTACTCTCATTATGACATTGGATTTAGATGAAATTGCTCCTGAAAAGCAAAGCAGTTTTAGAAATATTACTGAAATATTTCAGATCATTATCTTGTCAGGGGACTTCTTTTTCTTAAAAAAACAAAAATAAATACTCCCCTAGAGGCTACCTGAGCTTACTTAAATTACTTAAATTTTAAATTTAAATGTAAATAAAATTGATCAAATCCCTAATATGTTAGGAATAAGCTTTGGCTTCTGCTACAATCACAGCTGACCTCTCCCTGGCTACTGACATATACCTGCAAGATTTGTCACCCCAAAGTGAGCAAAGCCTGGAACAAGAGTGGTGAGCAACCCCAACCCAAATCCTGAGACTCTCATGTCTTTCCACTTGCCTCCCCTTTCCTCCCCCATCTGCAAAGCTTCCAGGGCTTTCTGAAGCTGAGCCTGAACTACAGGCTCCAGGCCCTGTAGCCAACCAGAGTCCTTTCCCTTTTGTTCTGGCCACCTCATCTGCATCCCAGTGCCTGGGTCTCCCTGAATACCTTCCTGAGCAATGCTGCCAGATGACCATTTATGAACTCCGGAACTATCCCTACTATGCACACGTCCTCACTCAGTTCTCATACCCACTTCCCATGTTGCATCTTAGACCCATCGCTAGGCTGATTCTGGTGACTCCAGATTCTCTTTCCCACCCAGTTGATGATGCCCTTATACTCAATGCCAATTCAAATGCCCTGACCCCTTGGCTGACCAAACACTCCATATCATGGTACCCTCCCCTCACACTAGATTCCCAGTTCTGTCCCCTCCTGCCTTTTCATTTGCTGGACTATTATTGAGTTAATGTCTCAGAGAAATTAGTTCATTTGCTTCTAAAAGAAGAACTCAAAGGACTCATTGAAAGGACTACACATGACTTAGAACAAATACCAAACTGGTCAAAGCATGCAAATTTGAGCAGGAAAACTGAACTCATGAAGAGACAGCTGTCAAATGTTTAAGTCTGCTTCTAAGAAAATGCCAACATGAACCATGCTTCCTCTGCAAGTTCCATAGGCTACTGATAGAAATAAATAACATATGTAACCAAATAAAAAGACCAGAAGATGAGTAAGCAGAGATAAGGGATGACTTCTGCAGATGCAAATTTTAAACTGTATTTATATAAGCAACCATACTTAAGAACTGAATCTCTGAAAAAAAAAAAACATTAAAGTATATATTTAAAACTTAGTTCATCAAGTAAAATTACTGGTAAAATTGGGTATGTACTTTGAATAATAATCATGCTCACATCATAGAGCAGAAAAAATTGGTTATGGATTGTGACTTGACTCTCAGACTTAGTATAGAGAACTTCAGTGTTAATTACCTGAAACAGGTAAAACTTTGGAATATTAAGTCCTACTAGTCTCTCTCCCATTATCCTGCATTTCATTTTTAAAGCCCTCAATAGGATAACCCAGAAAAACTTTGGAAAGTACTTTCTCATTTTATTATCTAATGAACTTTCTAATATACTTTCTAGCTTTAAGTCTTATTTAAATAAGAATAAACTACTCATATTGGACAAGGGAATGACATAAATTAGGTTAAGATAAAAAATATTAATAGTCCTCACATTTAAAAGTCTCTTTGTCTTCTGCTTCAGGTTATATATGTGCTGTTGAAAGACTGTTTTCCCTTGATTAACAAATTTGGGGAATGAGAAAAATTTTCAAAAACCATTAAAACAAAAACAAAAAAATCACTTTATCAAATGGAAAGAATTATTGAGAGACTTGCTGTATTCATCTGCTACAGATGCTATGACAAAGTATACCACAGTCTGAATGGCTTATACAACAGAAATTCATATCCTCATAGTTCTGGAAGCTGCAAGTCCAAGATTGTTGTGTCAGTAAGTTTCTTCTAAGGCCCCTCTCACTGGCTTGAGATAACTGCCTTCTTGCTGTGTCCCCCCACATGGCCTTTCCTCGTGCACGCACATCCCTGGTGCATGTGTATCCAGATCCCCTCATCTTAGAAGTGCATCAACCATATTGGGTTAAGGCCCACCCTAATGGCCACGTTTTAACTTAATCATCGTTTAAAAGTCTTATCTCCAAATACAGTAACATTCAGACTTTAAAATATGAAATTTCAGGCTATAACACTAGTCCAGAGATGTTTGTAAATTAAGAATTATTAACCAAGTTGAGTTTCTCAACTACAAGGGAGAAAGTACCCAAGCAGCTTCAGCAGTATTATCCTGCTGGATCCTTGAAACAAACATGAAAGGTACCTGTAAAGCCCCCTGAAGGTACAGAACACATTTGAGTGTTGCTTTTGCTAGTGTAGCTATGAGAGCATACCCCTATTGTTACAACACCTTATTAAGCTCTCTACATTTACTAAATGTAGAGCGCCCGGGTCGCTCTAGCCCGCCTGCAGACCCTTGCTTCCCGCGTCTACCCAGAGTCCCAGTGTGGCTTCAGAGCTGG
This sequence comes from Furipterus horrens, assembly GCF_987537825.1. Classification (NCBI taxonomy): domain Eukaryota; kingdom Metazoa; phylum Chordata; class Mammalia; order Chiroptera; family Furipteridae; genus Furipterus; species Furipterus horrens. The sequence continues at coordinate 130,604,304 of NW_028327176.1, read as the reverse complement.
CTGATCAACAGTGCACATGATCTTCTCCCTACACCAGCTGCAGGAGAAGTGTCACGAGCAGCATAAACCACTCTACCTCGCCTTTATCGACCTCACGAAGGCATTTGATCTGGTCAGTCGAAGCGGACTCTTCAGCTTGCTACGGAAGATTGGCTGTCCACCACATCTGCTTGCTGTGGTCATGTCCTTTCACGACAACATGCACAGCACGGTGTCCTACAACGGCACAACCTCTGAGGCCTTCCCAGTCAGCAGCGGAGTAAAGCAGGGCTGCGTCCTCGCGCCTACGCTGTTCAGAATCTTCTTCTCCATGCTCCTCCAATACACCTTTAAGGACTGCAGCGAGGGTGTCTTCATTCACACCAGATCCGATGGCAAGCTCTACAACCTGGCCCGTCTACGAGCCAAGAACAAAGTCAAAGAGGTGCTCATCCGTGAGATGCTCTTCACCGACGACACAGCCTTGACATCACACTCTGAAGAGGGACTCCAGCAGCTAGTCACTTGCCTTTCCCACGCATGCAAGGAGTTCGGACTAGCCATCAGCCTGACGAAGACGAATGTTATGGCTCAAGGCACGGGGACTCCCCCATGCATCACCATCGACGGGTACACCCTGGAGGTTGTCAACGACTTCACTTACCTCGGGTCCACCATCTCGAGCTCTCTGTCAGTTGACTTGGAGGTCAACCGGAGAATCGCCAGGGCAGCCACAGTTATGGCCAAACTGAACCGGCGAGTGTGGAACAATTCCAGCCTCACTGAGAAAACCAGACTGCGCATCTACCAAGCCTGCGTACTCAGCACTCTTCTCTATGGCAGCGAGACGTGGACCACCTACGCAAGGCACGAAAGGAAACTCAACAGCTTCCACATGAGGTGCCTGCGACGCGTCCTGCATGTCGCCTGGCAGGATAAGGTTCCCAACACCAAGGTGCTGAAGCGAGCCAACATGAGCAGTTTGCATGCAGTTCTTAGTGAGAGACGCCTCAGGTGGCTCGGCCATGTCAAAAGAATGGATGCGGGCCGTATTCCCAAAGACCTCCTCTACGGCGAGCTAGCAGAAGGCAAGAGGATGACAGGGCGCCCAAAACTGCGGTTCAAAGACATCTGCAAAAAGGACATGACACAATGCTCCATCAATCTCAACACATGGGAAGTTCAAGCAGACGACCGCCTAGCCTGGAGGCTCGCGGTCAGGCAAGGTACGTCACGCGCAGAGGCTGCGCGCAACAAGGAGGCGGTCCAGAAAAGATCGAGGCGGAAGCAGCGTCAACAGCAGCAACAACAGCCATCTGCCTTCACCTGTAACAAGTGCGGCAGGGATTGTCACTCCCGAATCGGACTGCACAGCCATTCTCGGCGGTGCAGATAGACTCTCAAGAAGCTACGCCATCGTCTCTTGAGACGGATGGCTGCCGATGACGATGACGATGATTTACTGAAACTGAATTTGAGCTTTCTGCCCCTAAAAATCTATTTGTATAAATACATTCCAAAATGGATCATGGGGGAAAATCCTTTGTTATTACATGTTCTATTTTTAATTTAGAAAAAAGATAATAATAAACTAATGGGTACAGGTTCTCTTCATAAATTCTTCTTAAAAACTTTAGACCAGGTGCTTACATATTTCAATCATACCTAACATAATCTGAAAGAAATAAAATGGTATTAAAACTTCTTACATTAGTTAACAATAAAAAGGTACCATCAAAAAAAGAAAAAGCCTTAATTTTAAAAAATGGGATGAAATACTATCAGTAATGCAGACAAAAATAGTAAAAGTATGCTTATAATTTGTCTGAATTAGTAATGGTCATATAAAGAATAGGGAAAGAAATACTGTATTTATGAACTAGAATTGAAATAATATATAAAATATAGATAGCTAAAGAAAATCTTAAATATATGAAGAGAGGCAGAGATTCACCAATAAGTCAATTACAAATTATTTGCACTCTGGAACAAAAAATTAAAATTACTCTAAAAGATTGAAATATGCCAAAAGGAATTTTGCATCCCAATTGATGGACATGTAAAACAGTAAAAATAAACTATAAAATAATATGAATGTGACTAATAGAACTAAATAAAATAGATTTTCTTTTCTGTTTGAAATGCATTCTTAAGGGGATTTTAGTGGGAAAAAGTAAAACAAAACAAGTAAAAGAAAAACTAGCATAAAGATAGTGTCAACTAAGCTATGTATTTGTTCCAAATCACTGGAAAACAAAAGCTAATTCTATCTTAGTTAATTCTAGTTTAGTTAAATTGTGTTTTTAAATCACTGTGGAAAAATATATAATAATCAGAACAATACACACGAAAGAATCCAAGATTTAGAATCCTGCAAAAATATCATTTAAAAATTCTTTTAAAAGTTTTAAAATTTTAACTCATAAGAGTATAAAATGTTTTCAATTTTTGAGTTTTTTTGTTTCTTTGTCAACAAAAAAAAGCAACAGATGCCATTCAATAAATAAATATAGCAACCAGATGTCACTCCCAAAATTAGGAAGTATTTTCCAAAATAAAAGAACAAAAAGAAGTGAGAATGGCATTCTTATATTTGGCAATCCAATATTTATTAAAGACCTATGATTTGACAGGCTTTGTACTAAGCAGATAAAATAATAATTAAAGTAGCAAGTAATTACTGACTAGTATATACTAGGCATTGTGTTAAACACCTTATATTTATCATTTCATTAAATTTTCACCTACCCCAATCAAAAAAGGCTATGAGATCACTACCATGCCCCAAAGCAAGGACAGATAACAGAGCTAGGGCTGGGCCCTGAGACATCTGACTCCAGGCATAAACCCTTCAATGTCACTGCCAAGGTGCAGAAGAGCCAACTCTTAAAGGGATCCTAAACAAGTGCTAAACTACTGGGAACATTAATGATAAAGTAAAGGCCATAGTGAGCATGAAAGAAGCTCTTTGTCATTTATTTATTCATTCAACAAATATTGAGTGGCTATTATAAGGACCTAGCAGTAGACAAAACAAAGTCCCTGTCTTCATGGAATGTGTTTACTTGAAGAAACACATATAATGAGTGAACAATTTCAGTTATTGTTAAGTGTAAAGAGAAGTGCACAGCATTCCCAAGAAGACCCCTCTGAGGAGATGTCATTTACACAGAGACCTGAATCTCAGTGATATGAGGGGACCAGCCTTGCAAAGACCCAGGGAAAGCATTCCAGGCAGGGGAAAAAACAAATGTAAAATCCCCAAGTTAGAACAAGTTATCTTCCAGGTCCCAGGGAGAGTGAGAAAGTGAACATCAGGTATAAGGTCAGGAAACTACTGGGAAGCAGATCACATAATTTTTCTACTTTGCCCTTTTCATTTAACAACAATGGATTTATGATTACATTTCATGTAGAAAGTGAGAGAGAGAAAGGAATCAAGAGTGAGTTCTGGAGTTTTGGGTGGATATTGGTGCCCTTTACTCAGGTAGAGAAAACTGGAGAGGTGTAGGATTTGTTATGGGGACAGAACAATGCAAATTCTCAATTAGATTTTCAATCTGGTTGTCAATCAGAAGTGATTTTGGCCACAATTTCATAATATATGAAGACATTTTTATTGATTTTGTCACATTGGGGGGATACTACTGGCATATTGTGGAGAGAAGCTAGGGTGCTGCTGAACACCCTGCAATGCACAGGACAGCTCCCCACAACCAAGAATTATCCAGCCTCAGTGGCAATAGTGCCAGGACTAAAAGATAGTGGAATAGTAGTGTGCTAAGTTGTTAGGTTTGAAGTGCCTATTAAATATCTAAGAGAAGGTTTTGTTTAAAAAAAAAATGATTGAATTAGATATAGGTCTCTAGAGTTTAGAAAGAAGATTAAGGAATTAAAAATTTTGTCATTAATTTATGGACATAGACAATATTTAAAATCGTGGAATTAGATAAGACTACCTGGGACAGGATGTAAAAAGAGAGGCCTGGATGTTCATACCTCGTACTTCCAACATTTCAAGATTGGGATGAAGAGGAAAAACCAGCAAAGGAGATTAAGTAGACAGCAATGTAGAAAGAGACAAAAAGGCTGACATCCTGGATTTAAAGTCAAGAAAATGTTTGAAGAAGAAAGAACATGTGATACAGTATATTTATTGTTTGACATTAATTTTATATTACAATTGGTGATATTTAATATTATACATTATGGTAACAGTACCTTGCATTTTATACTTTATACTTTCAATGAGTTTTCAGACACCATATCTCAAATGATCCTCACTGCCACACCAAGTTGGGTAAGAACAAAATTGGAATCCACTAAAAATCAAAGAGTTATAGCCTCTGGTCAGGTGCTACATGAAAGTCAGTGACAATCTCAAGCAAACATGAATCTAAATCCATAATTTGAGTAGTCTAGAGACCAAAACAAAGTGTTCCTTGAGAAGGTCAGCATCTCTTAGAGATGGTTACATAATGCATAATGGTTACAAATATGGACATAACAACAACTAAAGTAAATATTTATCCAGTATATCTTAAATGCCAGTCAAGGGCCTAAAGGCATGAAAGTGAACAAAACAAAGTAGCTACCCCTGTGGAATTATCTTCTGTGGGCTCAAAGACACCTGTGCTTGCCCCAGTTATGTTCTGTAATCTTGAGCAATTAACTTGTAAACTTGGTTTTCTTTTCAAATAAAATTAGTAATTCTTCCCTTGAACTTCTGACTGAACATGGTAGAGTGAATTCAAAGGTTTACCTCTATGCCACCTTGAAATTCTGCTAAAATCTCTCTAAGGGAAGGAAAAGCTCTAAACCAACAAAGACAAAGATAATGCAAGAACACAAAGTGGTAATAAAAATTTGAAACCTAGAAAATAAATAAACAAATAATAATCAATAAAGCAAATAAGAAAAAAATGAAACCCATGCCAACAGGAGGGGAAGTCCAGAAGCAGATTAACACATATGGAAGTATAGTACAGGGGTTGACAATTTTTTTTTTCTGTAAAGGCCCAGAGGGCAAATATTTTAAGCCTTGTGGGTCACAGGGCCTCTGTCACAACTACTCAAGTCTTCATTGTAGTACAAAAGGAAACACAGACAGTACAGGGTAGAGCAAGTAGATTTACAGTTGTTCATAGGGAATATAATACAATAATTAATAAATAATAATACAAGAATAAACTCTATTTCTCATACAACTATAAACTTACTTTATCCACCCTGTACATATCTATGAAAATGGCTGTATTCCAATAAAACTATTTATTAAAATAGGTGGGGATTGGAGGAGAAGGGATTGTGATTTGTCAAGCAGACCATGGTTAGCCAAATTGTGGTACATATATCCCTCAGGGATGAAGGCACCAGATACCTCAGAAAGAAGCAAATAAGTGAGTCTAAAAATAGGATTGAAAATGTGTAAATGATGCACTAAGACCCCAGAACCCATTTTTCATCCATTGCAGCCAGGTTAAGTTTCCTCCTACACTTGCCAGAAAATGGACGGATTATTACCTGGAAAACTAAATTCAAGGGATTCTGGAATGCCCTAATAAAAACAAAATACTAACTTAAAATATCTCAAGCCCTAGTCCCCAGTCAGGATATGGCAAGCTGATCTGAACTCTTTCCACTAAAGACAAATGAGTTCCTCTCTGGAGAAACTGGTCAACCCTAGAGAAAATATCTAAAGATGCATAGATTTGGTCACCCAACCAAAACAGTCCAGACAGCTCTTCCTAGCAAAAAAATTCATCAGTTAACCCCTCCACACAAATATAGTTTCCTGTCTGTTTGTACCACTTTCATCTTAAAGAATCACCCTCTACCATGAAAGATGGCAATCAAAATGAACATATAGGAAAAGTGTTTAAAGGGAAAAAAATATCTCCAAGGAACAGAACCTACAGCCAGAAATCTTCAAAATATAATAATCAATTCTCTTCTGAAGATAAGAAAAGATATTGCATCCATGAAATAACAGGAGGCTGGAAAAACAAAGTACCTGCAAAGAACAAAAAAGGGCTCTTGGAAATTAAAAATACAATGACAAAAATAAAGAATTCAGAAGAGGAACATCCAGTCAAGATGGAGGCATAGGTAAACACACTTTGCCTCTTTGCATAACTACAGCAAAAATTACAATTAAACTACAAAATTGATATCACCCAGATTCATCGGAAAAGTGAGCTGCATGGAAGTCCAACAACCACGGATTTAAATAAGCCACACTCACCCAGATGGATTAGAGAGGTGGAGATGCAGAGTGGCATGGAGAGGCAGTGTAAAAGGTAGTCTCACATCCACGTGTGTATAAAAATCGGGTGATCAGGAGAAACACCTTGGGAGCAAGTGATCCCAGCCCCAGACCAGAACACACAGCCCAAGGTTCTAGCACCAGGAAGATAAGTCCCCATAACTTCTGGCTGTAAAAACCAGTGGGGATTAGGGCGGCAGAAGAAACTGCAGGATTCTCAGGAGACTCCTCTTAAAGGGCCTGCAAAAATCTCAGGACTTACACAGACTCATCCCCTCTGGTATTCCACACCAGGGCAACAGCTAGAAGAACACAAATAGCATACAGGGAGGAAGTGAAATGACTGGCAAAGTGAAGTGACTGGCAAACTGACAGCCTCCTCCTGGGCAAATCTCCACAGGCTAGGTAGCAGCATTGTCCCCTCTCTGAATCCTCTCCCACACAAAGCCACAAAGAGGTGAAACAGGTTGTCCCACCTTGGTGATTACACAATTTACAGGTGCCTTTTCTACAACAGGCTGCATAACTAAGACAGAGTCAAAGCAGCTCTACCCAATACACAGAAACAAACACAGGGAAGCCTGTGTTCCTTTGTTTGAAGAGACAAAAAAATATGGCCCAAATAAAAGAAAAGAACAAAATTCCAGAAAAAGAATTAAACAAACTCGAGATAGCCAACCTATCAGATGCAGAGTTCAAAACACTGGTTATCAGGATACTCAAAGAACTCATTGGGTATGGCAACAGCATAATAAAGACCAAGGCAGAAATGAAGGTTGCATTAAGTGAAATAAAAGAAAATCTACAGAGAACCAACAGTAGAGGGGATAAAACTGAGAATCAAATCAATGATTTGGAACATAAGGAAGAAAAAAGCACTCAGTCAGAACAGCAAGAAGAAAAAAGAACTCAAGAAAATGAGGATAGTGTAAGGAGTCACTGGGACATCTCCAAGCACACCAACATCTAAATCACAGGGATATCAGAAAGAGAAGAGAAAGAGCAAAAAATTGAAAACTTATTTGAAAAAATAATGAACAAAAAGTTTCCTAATTTGGTGAAGGAAAGCACAGAGAGTCCAAAACAAGTTGGACCCAAAGAGGACCACAGCAAGACACATCATGATTAAAGTGCCAAAGGTTAAAGATAAAGAGAGAATCTTAAAAGCAGCAAGAGAAAAGAAGAGAGTTACCTACAAAGGGGTTCCCATAAGACTGTCAGCTTATTTCTCAAAAGAAACTTTGCAGGTGAGAAGGGACTGGCAAGAAGTATTCAAAGTGATGAAGAGCAAAGGCCTACAACCAAGATTATTCTATTTAGCAAAGCTATCATTTAGAATTGAAGGGCAGATAAAGTGCTTCTTAGACAAGGTATAACTAAACGAGTTCATCATCACCAAGCCATTATTATATGAAATGTTAAAGGGAACTATATAAGAAAAAGATCAAAACTATGAACATTAAAATGGCAACAAATTCACAACTATCAACAACTGAATCTAAAAAACGAATTAAACAAACAAGCAGAACAGGAACAGAATCATAGATATGGAGATCACTTGAAAAGTTATCAGCTGGCAGGGGGGAAAGGGAGAATGAGGGAAAAGATGCAAGGATTAATAGCTACAAATTGGTAGGTACAAAATAGGGGCATGTTAAGAACAGCATATGAAATGGAGAAGCCAAAGAACTTATATGCATGACCCATGGACATGAACTAAGGGGGGGCGGTGCTGGAGGGAATGTGGGTACTGGGTGGAGGGGGCAAAGGGGAAAAAATTGGGACAACTGTAGTAGTATAATTAATAAAATATATTTTTAAAAAGAATTCAAAAGTAACACTGGAAAATACAGTTGAGAATATACTCCAGAGACCAAAACAAGAAAATAAGGAAGAAAAAAATGAAATTAGATGATCCACTGAGAAGTCTAACATCTAAATAAAAGTCAGAAAGAACAGGGGAAAATACCTTTGTTCTAGAGTTTTTGTGTATTTTTATGAAATGTCCCATATTTTTGAGAGCAAAGAGAAAATGTGATTTAAATTCATAACCTTTTAGATTTATCTGTTGAGAAGAAACCTCCAGACAAACCAGAAAAGATCATTCATATTCCCCCAGCATTTCCTTCCAACACATTTAGGCTTGTTACTCAAACCAGGAAAGAACTAATAAATTAGTTTTCTCTTTCCAAGTCATGCAAAACCGTTTCAACCACCTATAATTCTTAAATACATTCCCTACTGTGTTCTTTTTTCCCAAGGCATTTTGTCAAGGTTTGTCACCCCTACCTTCATCTATGCCTAAGCATCCCTAAAATTCAGTCTCTCCAAACAGAATCCTCCAGTCTTCTGGCAGGTGTGGAAAGGCCTTTACTTATCTGCAGGGAGTGGAACCAGGATCTGGGGTCTGAGCTATCTCATTGTTGACACTTTCTGATCCTCTGTCACCATTTTGAAGTATCTGGTATCTTTGATCCCTGCACCTTTCTGATTTGCCTTTTATTTTATTAGACATTAAATACATTAGATATTTGTGAATGAATGACAAATTTTCATGACCAATTAATTTCCAAAAGGGTTTCAAAAAATTTCTGGACACAGATGCAAAAGGGCTATGGTTACTAACAGACACGTATAAAATACTAAATTCTTTGTAAGACAGGGAAAGATGTTTCTTTTTTCTCTATGAGAACGCACATACGTCTGTCTGAGGCAGCCTCAGTTTTACATCTTTAGCCAACATCAAGAGCACGTACAGATTCATAAATGTTTATTACTTTATCTTACAACTTAAATTGTCACAGACCTTTAGGTATTTCCAAACACTTTCAAAGACTTTCCAAAATAATCCTTAGCTTTCAGATTTTCAACTAGAAGATAGAAGACCAACCAAGTCACCCAGAATCTCACCCTGTGGACTGCTTCTGGCATCTAGACCAGATTGTTTAGAATGCAAGACTCTGTTGAGCAACAAAAACAACAACAAAACAGTCTTTCAATCTCTTAATTAATTTTTACCCCGTAGTCGTAATTTATAGGAATAAACTCTTAGTTTCTAATTTTAAAACAATATAGACATTTTAACCAAAGCATACAACTGGGTAAATGGCCACCAAACCTTGACACGTGAGTTGTGAAATTGAACACACCTTCCACTTTCTCATTAAAAACTCAAGGATGGGTAGTAACAGCATAGGAACATGAAGTTGGGGACACACAAAAAAGATCTTAAAGCTACACTGGTTGTGACATTCCTTGATCCAGGGGCTGCTTCTTTATTGCACTGTATTTTTGTAAAGTGAGTATACTTTTTTTTCTTGAGACCAAGACAAATAGCAAAGATAATTTTATCAGCCATCAAAAAGGAAAATACTCAATGGCACAGGAAATGACATGAGTACCTTGTTAAGCCCACAGTTGGGAGATACCGTTGGTCTGACTTAGCCAAGGTCTACTGAGCCTGTGATGAAGAGATGGGTAGCACAAATGCCAGGAAATAGAGAATTATCAATAAAAAATAAACAGACAAAAGGGTGATACACAAGGAATCATCTAGATTGCTTGTTATCTACTCCCCAAAGAGAACAGATGCCCTGTCTTTGACAGTAAAATAAAAAAACAAGAACATATTCCAGTGTTTCCTGCACTACTGAAGACAGTAGGAAAGCTGCTTTAAAAACAAAACTAGACTGAACCTATAATCGGGGTAAGTGAATATAAAATCTTACCAGATGGTAAGATTCACCCTGAGAGGTCAACAAGGCAAATCCAAGTTCTTGAAGCCCAAGAGACGTGCATCTCAGACAACAGAGTATAGCTGACTCCCATACTTGGCACCTGTAATTGTCCCATGGGTCCATGGTAATTCCATGCCAACTGTGCAAGAAAGACTCAGAAAGAAAAGTTGGCATTAAAAAATAATTTTATTTGCAAATTTATATTTCACAAAAACAGGACTCTCAATGTAAGATAGAGCAAATATTTAAAGAAAAAAGCCTCCAAGTTTCAATTAGTTCTGTTTAAATTCTCAATGATGGAAAGTAACTGTTACCCTACTGTCAGAATACAGAGGTAGCCAGGATGCAAACCTGGTCAGACAAAAGGGTATGTTAATCAACCTGGTCAGAATGACAACAAGATGCAAGCCACCTACTGAATATGCTAATATGACAAACTCACCCTCACTGAAATATCCAGTTGGCAAGTTTAAAAAGCTCCCCGCAGCAGGGACATGCAAAAAAATGAAACTAGACCACCAGCTCACACCATACACCAGAATAAACTCAAAATGGATCAAAGACTTAAATGTAAGCCGTGACACCATAAAAGTCCTAGAGGAAAAAATAGGCAGGAAAATTTCAGATATCCCACGTAGCAACATTTTCACTGATATATCTCCTAAGGCAAGGGAAATAAAGGAAAGAATAAACAAATGGGACTACATCAAACTAAAAAGTTTCTGCTCAGCTAAAGAAAACATCAGCAAGATGCAAAGGAAACCAACCATATGGGAAAATATATTCGCCAATGACATCTCAGACAAGGGATTGATCTCCAAAATATATAAAGAACTCATACGACTCAACACCAAGAAGACAGACAACCCAATTAAAAAATGGGCAAAGGACCTGAACAAACACTTCTCCAAAGAAGACATACAGAGGGCCCATAGACATATGAAAGTATGCTCAACATCACTAGCCATCAGAGAGATGCAAATTAAAACCACAATGAGATACCACCTCACACCAGTCAAAATGGCAATCATCAACAAATCAACAAACAACTTGTGCTGGAGAGGATGCGGAGAAACGGGAACCCTGGTGCATTGCTGGTGGGAATGCAGATTGGTGCAGCCACTGTGGAAAACAGTTTGGAATTTCCTTAAAAAACTAAAAATGGAACTGCCTTTTGAACCAGCAATTCCATTGCTAGGATTATATCCAAAAAATCCCAAAACACCAATTCAAAAGAACCTATGCACTCCAATGTTCATAGCAGCACTATTTACAATAGCCAAGTGCTGGAAACAGCCTAAGTGCCCATCTGTAGATGAGTGGATCAAAAAACTGTGGTACATTTACACAATGGAATTTTATGTAGCAGAAAGAAAGAAGGAACTTCTACCATTTGCAACAACATGGATGGAACTAGAGAAAATTATGCTTAGTGAAATAAGCCAGGCAACAAAAGAAAAATACCTTATGCTGTCACCTATTACAGGAAACTAATGAACAACACAAACAAATGAGCAAAATTGAACCAGAGGTATGTAAACAAGAAGTAGACTAACAGTAACAAGGGGGACGGGGGGGAGGAAAAGAAAGGTGTAAGGGGATGGGTCAAGTTAAAAAATATATATATATATGAATGACCCACAGACAGGTGCAACTGAGTGGGGACTAAATGTGGGGGAGGGGAGGGGCAGGGTGCAGGGAAACAAGAGGGCTAAAAAAGTGAGACAACTGTAATGGAAAAACAAACAAAAATTTTTTAGTGGGGGAAAAATGAAAATATGAAGAATGGAAATGCCAGTTCAGTGAATATTAGGACAAAGATTTTCCTTCACGTTGTATATTTTTCTCCCTATTTGATCCCTCCAGAGTTTGGCATTCTAAACAAGTAAGTAATGACATAAGTTCCTTTGCATAGAACTAATAAGACCAGTTGTCAACAGAGGTTCTTTTTTTTTTTTTGACCAAGTCTTTGACTGGAATGTCAAGCCTAAAGGAAACATACTTGGGCTCAGATTGTTACCAGAAAGCCATGAGGAACTGGGAATGACTTTCAAAGGTAATAAAAGCCCATGAGATAAAAGGCCTGGTACCATGGTTGGTTGTGTGGTCCACAGCAATCTTTCCAGGGAAGGAACGAAGGTTGTTTTCCTGAAAGATGGCTAGAAGGGACCTTAAGGCACAAGGAAAGACCAGAAAGACTTGGAAAAAACAGGTGTGTACAGGCAAGGATGAATGCCAGATATGTGGCACAGCTTCTGTGCCCTGAAGAACAGACTGAAGGTCACCCCAAATATTTCTTGGGTAAGATCCAGCAAAGCAGAACTAAAGATCATAAGTGATCATTTGCTGCTCTTGTTATGTTTATGCAAATGAACAGGATAAATTAAAAATGGACTTAATGTAGTCCCTTTAAAGACAAGGAGGGTAACCTTAGGGAGAAAAATTATTATTCAAGGAAAATCACAATGATCAGTAGTAGAGTATAAAACAGGGCAACTAACCGTCTTAAAAGTTTCTTCTCCAGATTTAGAGACTTGTTTGAGGGTTATGTTACATAAATTAACACGCGTTTTTTGTTTTCAAAGGACATAAGCCTATGATCGCATTACCTGAGTGATTATCTGTACGCATAAGCCTCACTTAATCCTCTCTGCAGCGCTGCCTCCTGAGACTCAACGGTTTGGCTGAACTAAATGGCTGGGTTGGGGAAGAATGGGGTGGTCTGTGGGCTTCACTTTAAAACGGGTTTCTCTTTTCTATCCTAATGGCTTGGACAGAAAAGGCCCAGAGGTCTGAGAGGGGGAAAAACCTAAACTATTTACCTCAGCCTAAACTAAGTATAATGGGCAAAAGGGTTTTGGACAGGCGAGATGTGCCTAGCACACCTTCTTACAAAGAAGCCTTTTTTTTTTTTTTTTCCCTAATATGGAACATTGAAAAATTAATCCCTGCCTTTTGTCATCTAGTAGTTATGGATTGAATGATGTCTTTTAACCCTTTACGCCAAATCTGTTGCCCTCAGAACACAACAAAGACACCAGCCTGTTAAACCAAGCACGCCGTTGACCGGAGGCAGCCAACTGACCTGGAGTTTGCACGATCCTTCCCCATGTGGGAAGGCCACCCTCCCCTCCACACCCCCACTCTTATTAGGGTTTTCTGGACCGAAGGGTAGGTAGGACGACGACCATGTCCAGCTTGAAGCAGCTAGAGGAGCTTGAGACCTTCGCCCATTGTCCTTTACAAGATTACAAAGGGTCCTAATATTTGAGAGGGGGGGGATAGTTAATTTTTACGAACCAGGGGTATGGACTTGGGGGGGATCGCTGGGGGAGGGGGGTGCTGGGTGGAGGGGAACAAGGGGGAGAAAATTGGAACTGTTGTAACAATATAATCAATAAAAAACAAACAAAAAAAATAAAATGATGGGTACAGGCTATAAAAAAAATAAAAATAAAAATAAAATATGCTGATTAAAATTAAAAAAAAAAAAAAAAAAAAAAGCTCCCGCAGAAGACCATATAGAACTCCTATGGGTCCGTGAGGAGAACCAGGAGTTCCATTCCCTTGCTTCCCATTCCCCTTGCTCCTACAGGCCCTTGAATGGGTCTGGTAGTTGCCTCTCCCCTTCACCCCCTTTCCCTTTTTCCCTCAATAAACCTGTTGCCTGATCCCACAGTTGTCTATGGATGATTTCTCAGATCAGGGCTGCTCTGACACCCACATGGTACTATATTCTCAGACTACGTTGTATCAGTATCAGCATTTAGTTAAGGAGTCATCAACTCACTGGAAGGGGGCTCAAGGCTTCATCTATCTTGCAGTCTAAAGTGTTCATGTGCACATTGGCACTTTATTGGAGTGTGCTTAGATAAAATGGCAGCTGGACGAGATAACGGCTTTGCTTCTATAACCTAATTGCACTTTCTGTTCGAAGTTCTTTACGTGTAATGACTCATATCATAACTCATACTACACAGAGCTTTATTTAAATGTCAATTATGTATTAAGAACTATTTTATTCCTAAAACTTTGGAGATATAACAGTTAAAAGAATAGGAAAAAAAACTTTCCTCATCTTAGAAAACTGAGCCATGCTTTACTTATTATAATATCCTTCAAAGCATCTTGCTCAGTACCTCATGTGTATGCATAATGCATGATTGTTAAATTGAATTGCTTTTTTGTTATTAGAAGTTGACTTCTAAATAAAGTTGCATTGTAAGAATGCTTTTGTATATGGGTATTTGGAAGCAATTATTTTATCAATCAAATGTAAATTGTTTAAAACTCATTTTTCATGAACACATAATACATTCATTGAGGCTAATGTTGGTTGAAGGAATTAGCAAAATTGTTACATACTAAAACATAGCTGTTTCAATCTCAATCTTTAAACCATTTCCATTTCTGGGTCATTACAGTTTAAAATCATCATATTTATTCATAGACACTTGAATTCTTTCATTCAAATTAAATTGTTGAAGGACTTCCATATAGTGCAATTTAGTAAGACCTTTTTTCTTCATCCACAGCTAGCTCAAAATGAATACTCAGTTTTTTTTTCTCAATCACAAATATTGACAAAATTTCAAATCATCCAAAATTGGGCAAACTGTGGGCAACTCCAAGGCAAGAGCTATCTCCTCAAAATGTCCAGTACAACCCCTGGTATAGAACAAAATCTCATTGTTAAATTGGACCAAACCTATTGCTTTTGACTATGAATCCTGTTATCACACAATACTGCAACGGATTTCTTTTCAGATTCTTTTTTCAGAATCCATTTTAATACTATCTAACTTATGACATGGGAACTTGAAAATATAGCATATTTTATGTTACTCAGGTAGACTAAAAATTAAACTTTTTTTTTTAATAAGAAAAATTCTTGAACACGTTTCTTTTCAAAGCAACTCAAAAGTAGCTTGGTCTCCTAGGTTATGTCAGGTGCCGTGAGCTGTTTCTATTCCTTTTATTTAAGGAACGAACTCAAAATCTTCGTAATAATTCCTTTGTTCTGTTTTGTATTGTAAACAACAAAACACCATTTCTGTTTCCCCTAGGCACCAAACCATTCTTCCTCTTAATACAGGAAATATACCTCCTGCCTAAAAATGTCTTGCACCAGAACTTCCTTGTAAAGGAGGGACAGTCTAAACATACGTAATATAGTAAATGTTCATGTGTTCAGATGTGCAAAAAGCAATATTTCTATGTTATTTTGTAACAAGATAATTTTCTTAAAGCCTCATTTCATCTGATGAGAGATAATATAATCTTAGTCAACAATTCTCCTGAAGTTAGGCATTTCAGGTAAAACTTAATAAAATGTAGTTAAAACATCATGTATGGCTCCCCATCACCGTTTTTCTTCCCACTTAGTATCTTCTTGGTTCCTGAGGCAAAGATTACCTAGTATCGTGATGTGAGGATGTGGCATTTATTCATGTTGGATGCACTGTCCAGGTCAGATCCTCCGGATTCACTGTTCAGGCAGGATTATCCATACAGGCTGGATTCATTTTCCATACTAGTAGCCTGTGGCCTTTGGATGTGGTCAGTTCCTCATACTGAGACCCTCTATGTATACTATCCACACTGATTGTCCCTGCTGTCCTCACACCAGGGGCAAGAACCGGAACTCCAACGCAGTTTCCAGGCAAGAAGACACACCTTTCTTCTCTTCTCAGATTCCCACACCCATTGATGGCTTTATTGCTAATCTCAGAGGGGAGAGGCAAGAAACAGGGTTTTCTTTTTTTTTTTTTCAGAAACCATCAATATCCTCCCAGTATCATGCTTACATGTCCAACAATTTTTCCTTGTCCCTGCCTTTTAGAATATTTATGTAATCTGGAAGAGAGAATATTTATTGTTTATGACAAAAAAAAAAAAATGATGACTTGAGAGCTTTGCTTTTGAAAAAACAAAATTCAAGTTGTTAAAGTTCAAAATCATTGTCTCTGTCTTGGCCTTCAAAGGAACATTTTAAAAATAAAAACACCAACCTCTAACCTTTCTCTCCTTCTGGATTTTCACAGTATCAGTCTGCCCTGAAAACAATAATTCTAGAATGTTTTCCAGCTACCTAGACTGTGGGAAAGTTGAGGTGCATGCATGGTTCAGGGTCCAGGCTATAAAAGGAAGCAAAGCAAGTTATTTCAAATACAGGACATTTAATACAGGCCATTAGTCAGTTTGAAAGGTGTTGGGAGGTTAAGAACAAAAATTGAACTTTGAGGTAACTTTTAGAGGCAGCCACCACCCATTCCCAGGGCTTGGAGAATGAAAAGGAAAAAATCAGTATTACCAGGTCCTAGGAGCCCAGAAGAGGCTGACCAGTGAAGGGATGTTCCCAGATGGTGCACAGTCCTCAGGGGTAGGCCCTGAATGGCTGGCACTAGGACCTTGGAGGGAACACCAGTGCTTGGACACCTGAGGAGAGCACTACAATGGCTGGCTCTGAAACCTCTGAGGAAGGCACTGCTCCTCTGATCTTGGATTCCTGGGGGAGCACATTGAACAGCTGGTACTCAGAGATCTAAGAGGCCACTGTTCAGCTAATCCTTGGACTTTTGAGGGGTTGTGCATGCCTCCCAGTGGCACCCAGATCTCTGAACTGAGGCTTCACGGGGGTTATTTTCCAGTACTCTGAGCAGATGCTGCACACTTGGTGCTTAGACCTCTGAAGCAATGCCTTCCAGCTGCTTCTTGGCATACAAAACAAAAAAACACACCTGTAATTGTCTACTGCTCCTGTAACTCCTACTGCTAGAAGAATGCTTACAGGACTTGGGAACAGGATAAGTGTCCCTTCTCCCTTTCTCATGCTTCCCAGACTCCTGCCAGTTCCTCCCATTGCAGCTACAAGGGAGTCTTGAAAATGTAGTTCACAGACTCAGCCAGCCATCACAGAGCCAAGTACAGAAGGATGGCCATGAGTTAAGAAATACTAGGTTAGTAGCTAGCTAGTACAGTACAAAAAGAAAATGTATCACTGGAAAGGACAACGAGGATATTTCAAAGTGTTGTGAAGGAGCTACTTTTCAAGCAAATAAAGCTATCACAGAAGTACCTAGACCCAGGCTTGAATTTTCCCATCTGCCTTCAATCAAAGAAACTTATAATTGACTTTTGTTTTTACTTACAAAAGGTTGGAACTTAATATCTTAAGCTATTAGAGTACTATGACTATGTTAGATACTAAGTAGGAACCCTAATAAAATGAAATCTTTGTAACAGGTAAATTTTGCTAAAGAAACAAGGAGAGCAAAATCTTAGCCTCTGCCTACTTGAGCAAGCCTACAATGGGAAATCTCAGGAGTTTTGATCTGGATCATTGGCACATCACTCAGTGGCAAAGCTAAATCAGAAGAGGCAGCATGGAGCCAAGCTAACCATCAGTACAGCTTGTGTCTTATGGTTCTTCAGCCCTGACCAACTGGACAGAGCCTGTTTACTTCCAATCATAGATTGAGTTTGTCTGTGGCTATTCTCGGGTCCCTGCCTGATTTCTAGCTCCTGATCTGGGCTCTTACTGTACCTCCTTTGGTCCTTATGATGGTTAATTTTATGTCTCAATTTTGCTAGGCAATGGTGCCCAGTTGTTTGGTCAAACAGTAGTCTAGATATTGCTGTGTAAGCACATTTTAGATGCAATTAACATTTCCAATCAGTAGACTTTGATTAAAACAGATTATCCTCCCATTATGTGAGTGGGCCTCATCTAAAAGCTGAAGGCCTTAAGAAATAAGACTGCAGTTTCTTAGCCCTGGCTGCTATGGCTCAAGGACTGAGTATCGGCCTGAGAGCCAAGTGTCCCTGGTTCGATTTCTAGTCAGGGCACATGACTAGGTTGCACGTCAGATCCCCAGTTGGGGGCGCGCGTGAGAGGCAACAACACAGTGATGTTTCTCTCCCTCTCTTTCTCCTTTTCCCTTGCTCTACAAATAAATAAGTAAATAAATAAATAAATAATTTTTTAAAGTTTATGTAATTGAAAAAAAAAAGACTACAGTTTCTTGAAGAAGAAGGAATTCTGCCTCAAGACTGCAACATAGCAAACCTGCTTGAGTTTCAAGCCTGCTACCCTGTGGAATTTAAATTCAAGACTGAAACATCAACCCTTCCCTGAGTCTCCAGACTGCCAGCCTGCTCTACAAATTTCATACTTAACAGCCCCACAGTTGTATGAGCTGGTTCCTTACAAATAAACCTCTCCCTCTATGTGTATGTGTGTGTATCTTCTTGGCTCGGTTTCTCTAGAAAATGCCAATCCATAGACCCCTCATACCCTCCTGTACCCCCAATATTAATTCAATTCATCTTTGGTTACTACTATTTGGGACTTCCAAGTCTAGTTGCGAGCACAATTTCTGAAACAACACTTGCTGTGTTAAGTACATCTTTGACCTGTCCTATATACTTCCCAAATACTTCAAGATCCCCAGTAGCCTTGAACAGCCTCCTGTCCTCCTGAGTGACTAAAAATGGAAACTCATTTATTATTATCTCCTGACTCCTAATCACCAGAATATGGCCTTCCTAGGGCCTTCACATTCCAGCTGAAATTATTTATTTAGTTGCTGACAGCCTCTTCTGTGACCCATGCTGAGCAGCTGGGGCACTATAGGTCTGTAGCTAGGAGAGGGTGGGGCCTACACAGTAACCAGACAGAGTGAGGGTCATGGCCATGGGCTCCCCCACTGAGTATAGGGATATGTCATGAAGGAAAGGACTGTGGCTTTACAAAAGTATTTTAATGTAACTCAAAAGATGAAAGTATTGTTCAAATGATGAAATATCCAGCTGATAACCTGTTTTGTTTGTTTGTTTGTTTTTTACTTTTCCCTAGAAAAAGAAAATAAGCCTTGGGTGTTTTCAGACTGATTGCAAAGGTTTTGCTCTAAATTTTACTTTAGCTGCTCTTTTTGTGGCTAAAAGCCATGCTCACCCAGATCACTCATATCTTTCTGTCACTCTAATTGCTTCACAATTCACTTTTAGAAACTCTTAACAGCTCACCTTTCCATTATGAAGCATCACCGAGAGAGCTGAGGCTGGTGTTCAAGCATGCAGACTTCCCTACAAGCATCTCAGTGCCCAGACTGTGAAAGCTAATACTTACTGAACCTCGCATCTCCAAGGTCAGCAGAGACCTTTTGCTAACCAAACCAATGACCTTTTATCTGTCCTTAGTCTACCTGACCTCCTCCATTCATTTAAAAAACATTTACCAAGGGCTTACTTGGTATCTGGCTCTATCTAGGTGCTAGGGACATAGAAATCAACAAGATACGGTTCCTGCCCCCAAATAAAGTGAAAGAAAGGATAGATATTAAAATATGTGTGGAGGTTCCAAAAATTATGTGAATTAAAGCTATATGTGAAGCAGCACAGGAAAAGTTCACCTTATTCAGGCCGGGCTCTCAAGGGATGGCTTCTGGAGGAGGTCGTAGGAAATAATTCATAACTCGTCGTCGTCGTCGGCAGCCGTCCGTCTCGAGAGACGATGGTGTAGCTTCTTAAGAGTCTATCTGCACCGCCGAGAATGGCTGTGCAGTCCGACTCGGGAGTGACATGGTAGTATCTGTCTCCTCCCGTGTTGAATCGACATTTTGCGATGACGCTGAAGCTACAGAGCCTGGGCAGGGTAATATGGAGGGTCTGCTGTTGCCCATGCAGCAGACCCCCCCTCTCTTCGCAGCTGAAGGATCCAAGGGAAAGACGGAGTCAATACAGCTCGGGTTCAGGTGCGCCGCAGGAGTTGCCGGTGTTGACTACAACGTCAAACCGCCTTAGGGACTTCGGCTCCGGATTTTCTGTCGGGGTTTACTCCCTTAGCCTTTCCCCTGAAGAGGTATGCCGCAAGGCAGCGGAGGTTTTTTGGAGTCAGAGTTTTCCTTCTCTGATGTACCCTGACTGGAAGATCGAACCAGCGATACTTAGCTCACAGGCCGACGCTCAATCCACTGAGCTAAACCAGCCAGGGCAATAATTCATAACACATAAGTAGGAATTAACTCATTGAATGAGGGAAAGAAAAGCGACCCAGAAGAACTTACTTATGTGAAAGCAACAAAGCATGAAAAAGCAGGAAGCATTCCAAGAACTGCTAGAAGACTGACTGGAGGAAAATGAGTGTATGGAGAGTCTAGCCAGATGTGATGCAGGACAAAATGGGGTGTGAGGGAGGCCCCAAAGGATTTTAAAGGAGAATTCTTAAGAGTAATGTGGAAATAGGCTGCTGTGAAATAAGCAGAAGATGCTTTAGAAAGTTATTAGAATAGCTATTGGAAGAAATGATGAGAACCTGAACTAAGGAACCAGCTGAATCATCCTCCTATTAAATGCAATGGCACATGCAAGAGAAGAATCCATCCAGTGATGAATGCATTCAGTGTGTAGACCTTGCTGAGCAAAGTCTTTGCAGAGAAACCAGGTACAAGGTTCTGGCTAGAACATGAATAGGAGAAGTGAGTGTATGCATAGCAATTAAAAGAATTAGTATGTTTAAAATCACAATAGAGTGTGAGTCAGAAGAACAGTGACCTGAAGATAGAATTTTTAGAAGGAATGACATTTCTTAGAAACACAAAAGGTGATGATTTCTTTGAAGTACAAAAGGTGATGAGCCTAAAGAGCAAGGGAGCAGCCAGGAAGAGAAAATCCAAAGGATAACAGTATCAAAGAAGCATTTAAAACAATTGACTACTACTCTGACTGGTGTGACTGAGTTGACTGGGTGTCATTCCGCAAAGCAAAGGTCACTGGGTGCGATTCCCAGTCAGGGCACATACCCCAGATGCCGGTCCAGTTCCCGGATAGGGTGCATATGAGAGGCAACCAATCAATGTTTCTCCCTCACATGATGTTTCTCTCCCTCTCTTCCTCCCTCCCACCCTTCCTCTGTTTCTAAAAATAAATAAATAAAAATTTTAAAAAAATAAAACATTGACTACCCAGGAGAGGATATGTACAAAAGCTGGTAGGCTGTGGGTAATGGAGGTAATGGGTCCAAATTATGTGCTTTTTTCTTTTGCCTTATTGAATAAACCATATTTCACATGAGACAGCTACCTGCCTATGGAAGATTAAATTTGTTACCTAATAAATGTAAAGAAAGGACAAAGAAAAAGTCCATTTTTTTACACCTTATAAACAATTGGATATGCAGCAAAACAATAAACCTTGCTCAACAGGTTATCTTTAGAAAGAATAGACTGAAGGACTTTGAATATAGGGTTTACTAACATGGAGGGCTATCCCATACCAACAATCAGGACAGGGAAGGAAAGATATAATAAAGAAGAAACAAAAGAGCTATCTGGTTGCTTCTGGCTGGGGAGGTAGGGGCAGGGGAGAGAAAAATTGGGAGGTGTCAATCTGTCAGTCTTGTGTCTCCCAGTCTCCCATTTCCACTTCCTAGACTTCAGGTAGATGTTTGTTATATAAGTGAGGATAAGATCAATGATAAAGATGTAGGATATTAGCCAGGCACTTATTTTCTTATGGAAGACTCTGTGAAAAGAGCACCTTTCAGTTTGTCCTCTTCCCCCAAATTCAACAACCTGGGATGCAGCCACAGTTCCTTGGCTGTGCAATGTGTACATAACAAGAAAGGTTCAGAGGTGGAGCTTTCTCAAAACTCCCAGTTTCTGCATTTGTGCACCTGACGAACAATGGACCCATCAAGGGACTTGTTGGGCAGAGAACATGGTGAGCTTATAGAGTAGACTTAGTAAACACTGGGACAGCAGGCTGGACAAAGGCCAAGGCAGTCACTTAGGAGCAAAGTGAGGTCAGGTTAGCCAGGAGCGGTGCTGGATCTTTGCAGAGAAAACAAAGTGACATCAGCTGTAGACTGCCTATAAGGAGGCCAGCATACCCAGTCAGCCAAGAGCAGCAGATAACTACAATTATACATCCCAGAGAAAGGATGAGCCAGGGAAGCCCTTCCCCAACACACCTGAATGCCTCCTTTGGGGAAGAAGCAAGAGCTGGAGAATGCCACCTGAGAGACTGAATAAATATTTGTCCCAAAGGAGAAACAAACAAACAAAAAACCCTCCTAATATCATATTGACCCAGATGATACATTCACTCAATCTGTTCTCCTACTATTCCATAGATAAAAGCACAGGAAAAAGATGAAACTTATAGTAGATGAAATAAAGAATTTATATTTTTCTTCACATTAGAGTGTAAGCTCAATTTGCAACCTTGCTATGTAAGTAAAACTAGGAACTAACATTTCCCAAAGTCTATTCCACAGAACACTAATTTCGCATAATGTTGACAGATATTATACAGGCAAAAAATAATAATGAAAATTTAAAATCTATGGTCATTTACATTGGGCTAAAAATAAACAAACTATGTTTAATGCAAAGTTTTCTAAGAGCGTGTACTTAGCTTACAAAAATTCTGAATCTCCAAGAGAGAGCAAGTTGGTATGCCTTGTTTCCCATATATTTGTCCACAACATTTCTGGAAACACTTCTAACATTTAAAAATGGAGATACCGCCAAATCTTTAGAACAATTGGGTCAGGAGCCCTATAGTGCACTGTTTTCCCCTCTACTGCAGTTTATTTATCAGTTGAAAGCTTGAGCTATTGCTAAGCAGAGAAATACAGGACAAGAACAGAGCAAAATGTCAAAGCAGAAGAAACTAACATTTGTTGAACACAAAATTCCACTTTCCTCCACTTTGGGAACATTTCTTCCTACTCCTTCCCTCTTAAATAACACTTCAGATTTTTTTGTTTGTTTATTCTAAACTACATTGATCATTTATGGGCTGTGATAGTGGACCAACCACACAACTCACCTCTTCTTTTTCACAAGAACCAGTGGCAGTGTGTTGTGGTGGGTAAGAGTCTGAAGACAGACTGCCTGGGTTTGTTCAAATCCTGCTTCAACACTTCCTAGCTGCATAATGATCTTGGAAAAGTTACTTAACTTCCCTGACCCCGATGTCCTTACCTGCAAAGTAGACTAAATATTTCGTCTATGGATTATAGTTTGTCAGCACTTGAATGTTTATGTGAGAAATGCTAAGTAGGTTCTAAACTAAAAACAAAAATCCTGGCTGCTTTTATACACAAAGAGAAATGATCACAGCAATATAGACCCTGTCTAATGTACTTTTCACTAATTCTTAAACAATTAAATTTTTCTAAATATTTTAATACTTATTATAAACAAATATGTCAAAAATATTAATTTATTAAATAAGATTTCTCCAGACATTTAAGTATTGATTGTAAAGTAACATATTATATTCCTTATAAGTGTGTAATCTAATGGCCTCTAAAAATGCTTTTAACACCTTAAAATAATATACTGATGCAATGCTTCTAGAATTAGGAAACTATTAGAAATATTGAGAAACTATTAGAAAATCACTAACACATAGGCTTAAATATGTTTATTATGTCTTTTTAAATTTTAATATACATTTTCTTTTTTCTTATCCAACTACAATTATACACATTTTCCCTGAGAGACAGAGTTACCTTCCTGACCAGTTAAAGCTGAAAATAGAGTTTCAAATTCCACGACTGGACCTAAAATTACACATCTTGGGTCATGTTCCTACCTGTTCTACCCAAGACCATTATCAACTTGGAAGTATCCCTTTTCACATGTAGATTTTCATTGCATAAAAAAATTATTGGGGACTTTCGGCCAAGATGGAAGCCTAGACCGACATGCTGCATCTCCCTCAACAACAAAGAAGGAATACAACTACCTCAAAACTAAAGACAACCAGAAGTTCCAGAAAACCGAGCTGCATGGAAGTCCAACAAACAAAGATATAAAGAAGAAATACTAATCCAGACAGGTAGGAGGGGCGGAACCGGGGCAGAGAGGAAGCAGTGTGGTGGTGGCAGCAGTGGCGGTAGCAGCAGGCTGACAGAAAGTGCAATCACAGATTTTAAAAACTCGGGAGGGACACCTGGGGAGTGCTCCCAGCACAATACCAGACCGCAAAGCTTGTGGTCCCAGTGCCAGGAAAAATAAAGCCTCATTGCTTCTGACCATGCAAACCAGTGGGGGCAGAAGCAGAGAAAGAAACTGCCAGTCTCTCAGCAGAGTCCACTTGTTTAAAGGGCACCCATGGTTCTAGAACGTCCACAGATCCACCCACTCTGGGAACGACAGTCAGGGCACCAGCTAGAGAGGCGCTAGTCCCATACAAAGTGGGAGAAGTGCCTGGAAAAGGGGCGAGTGCTGAACAAACAGCATTGTTCCCTCTCAGACTCCTTCCCCACAAACACTGCCACAATGTGGTGAAACGGGTCGCCCTCTACTGACAAATTCCTAAGGTTCCACCCCTTACAACATAACAGGAACAACAGCTCTACCTAAAACACAGAGGCAAACAAACACAGGAACCTGTCAAGATGAAGAGACAGAGAAGTATGGCCCAAAAGAGGGAACAGACAAGGTTCCAGTGGAGAACTAAATGATGAGAAGATAGCCAACCTAACAAATGAGGAAATAGCTGACCTTAAAACAGATACAGAGTTCAAAACACTGGTGATAAAGATGTTCATGGGCTTGACAGATATGCCTAAGGATGGCAAATGCATAAGGGAAGAAGTGAAGGCTATGCTAAATGAAAAGAAGGGAAATCCTCACAAAACCAATGGTGAAGGGAAAAAAACCGGGGTTCAAATCAATGATTTGGAATGAAAGGAAAAAAAAACAAAAACAAAAAAAAACAGTCAACCAGTACAGAATGAAGAAACAAGAATTGAAAAAAATGAAGAGAGGCTTAGGAACCTCTGGGACAACTTTAAATGTGCCAACATCTGAACCACAGGGGTGCCAGAAGGAGAAGAAGTAGAGCAAGAAATTGAAAACTTATGTGAGAAAATTATGAAGGAAAGCTCTCCAAATTTGGTGAAGGAAATAGAAATACAAGTCCAGGAAGCACAAAGAGTCCCAAACAAACTAGACCCAAAAAGGACCACACCAAGACACATCATAATTAAAATGCCAAAGGTTCAAGATAAAGACAGAATCTTAAAAGCAGCAAGAGGAAAGTAGAGAGTTACCTACAAAGGGGTGCTTATAAGACTATCAGCTGATTTCTCAAAAGGAACTTTGCAGGCAAGAAGGGACTGGCAAGAAGTATTCAAAGTGATGAAAAGCAAGGACTTGCAACCAAGATTACTTTATCCAGCAAAGCTATCATTTAGAATGGAAGGGCAGATAACATGCTTCCCAGACAAAGTAAAGCTAAAGGAGTTCATCATCACCAAGCTATTATTATATGAAATGTCAAAGGGACTCACTTATGAAAAATATAAAAATTAGGAACATTAAAATGATAACAAACTCCCAACTATCAACAACTGAATCTAAAAAATAAAAACAAAATCCAACTAAGCAAACCAGAATAGGAACAGAATCATAGATATGGAGATCATTTGGAGAGTTATCAGATGGGAGGGGGAAGAGGAAAAAATGGGGAAATTGTACAGGGATTAAGAAGCTTAATTGTTTGATACAAAATAGACAGGGGGAAGTTAAGAATAATATAGGAAAGGGTGAAGCCAAAGAACTTATATGCACAACCCATGGACATGAACTAAGGAGGTGGGATTGCTGGAGGGAAGGAGGTACTGGGCAGAGGGGAGCAAAGGGAAGAAATTGGGACTACTATAACAACATAATCAATAAAATATACTTTAAAAAAATTATTGACTCTAATTTTCTTTTTGTGATCTAAACTTTTCCCCTCAAATAATGCTGATTTTGAGTGTCTATACCTATAGAACCTACTTTACAACTGTTTTTTCTCCATGTATTTCCTTCCTTTAATAATCCAGTCCTTGTCTGTTTTGTAACTGCTGTTTGAAAAAGTAGAACTTTAAAGTCCAGTAGGGCCTGGACACAAATCTTCCTTAGAATTTTGAGCTTCTTTGGGCTTTGAAAAAATATAAAGATTTGTAGAGAAAAGGAGGTTAAGCATTAGTGTGGAGTCGTATTACCTCATATGCCTACTTTTGAGATTGAATAAGAAAAAAACACTAAGTCAAGACAGAAAATCTAAAAATCTCTAGCTCATTTAATAAAATGGGATTTTGAGAATTTTATAATCCAAGTTTCTTATTTGGAAATTCATTCACACTAACACATGAAGAATAAGACCAACACTATTCATAACTTCTTAAAGTTGTTTAAATATTGGTGTGTGAATGTGTGCGTGTGCATGTGCGTGTGCGTGTGTGTGTGTGTGTGTGTGTGCATGTTGGCTCCTCAACTGAAAAATCCTTGAAGGCAGGAACCACATCAACTACTTTTTATACCCTAAAAAGTTCTAAAATCCTATGCTCACCAAAGAAAGGTGTTAAATAAGTGTTACTGAATGGGCCTACGGATCTCTGTAAGTTCTTGAATAGTTGACTTGAAACAGCTTCATTAACCGTCTGTATCCACAGAGAGTTGAGATCAGCTTAAAGTATTGCATAAATCCTTCTGTTGCATAAAAGCAATAAAAATACTAAAATTACAGTGATGGGGTCCTAAATGTAAACCATAAAAAAATTATTTCTACCCTACATGAGAATATCTGAATGGTCCTTCTTTCTTTGAAATCTAATAAAATATTTGTTAATGAGCCAATGGCATGATTTGAAATTTTCTGGGCCCCAAACAAATTTTGCTTAAAGTGACCCAATCTAGCTTTCTTGAGATTTTAGAGAAAAGTCAAGCAGGCAAGGTTTTTTTTCTTATGTCAGAGGCTTCCTCCTTTATAATGAATTAGGCTTGTGCTTGAGATTTTATTTTTTTAGAAATACGCCAGTAGAAAGCCATTTGGCACTTGCAGCAAACTCACCAATATAGGTGACATTGAAACAAGGAATAAACTTGGCTTATGGCAGTAGTTTTGGACCTGAGCAAGTATATATGCCTTGTTCTCAAACATATAATAATTAAATTTTTGAGTAATAATCAGAATATGACATTTTAACTGCAAAGACACATACATAAAAATGTATGTATTTGTTATAGGTGAATTTTTTGCTTGGTGACTCTTAAAGAACTATCCAGACTTTTTTGGCCTAATCGAAATAATAGCTTTCCCCTATTATTGCAGAAAATAGTAAGCTTCTTTACCAGTCACCAGAAAAACATCTCATTTGCCTTTAATAGAAGTATTGAGCCAATGAATAACATGAGTTTTAGGTTTTCAATATGAAAACAGTTCTCCCACACAAAAGTTGTATATATATTAAATTTATTTTTTAGATCTGCCACATTGGGAAAGGGCTTCCTGCCAAAAGCATTCAGCTTAAAAATCACTTCACCTCATTATTCTTTAAGCTCTACTCACAAGCAAATAACACAAAAAGAAAAAGAAATGAAACTTAATACATCACAGTAGAAACTACAACCTTATGTGGGAAGCCAACTATAGAAGCATTGTTATGTTGACTCATCACCATTTGTAACATGCCCCGTTCTAAGTGCATGATACTACACACTAGATCATAAACTCCTTCAAGCCAGGGTTTTATCCATATTTCATAATTTTGCTGCCTCAGAGTACCTTCTTCTCTAGCAATTAGTACAGAGACTCATACACTGTAGGTAATGATTAATAAATACTTTGAAATGTCATTACATGGAATCAGACTAAGCCACAAACTTAAGTATTAGTTTTGCTACAGGAAGAGAAAGGAAAGAAGGTTATGCCAACATTCCCCAAACTGTGTTCCCACATATTCTGCAGAAAAATAAAAAGAATTTGCTAGTCTACCAGATTTAGTAAAATCCATATACTATATTATCTTCTTGGAAATTCACATTCCAATGTGCATTAACTCCAAAAAGTCTTGTTGAAAACACTTGCTCAACTTGATTTTATACAGCACTTCCCAAGTGTGATTAATTTTATGTGTCAATTCCGCTGAGCGGAAGAATGCCTGGAAAGCTGGTAAAAAAATTTTTTCTTGGTGTGTCTGTTTCCAGAAATGTTAGCATTTGAATTGATGAACTAAGTAAAGCAAATTGCCCTTCCCAATGTGGATGTGCCTCATCAAATTCCTTGATGCCAAATAGAACAAAAAGGTGGAGGAAGGGCGATTTGCTCTCCATTTGAACTAGGATATGCATTTTCACCTGTCCTCAGACCTCAGCGCCCCTAGTTCCCAGTCCTTCATACTCAGACTGGTGGTTACACTATCAGCTCCCCCCTACCCTCGCCCCAGTTCGTAGGCCTTTGGCTTTCACTAAATTACACCATCATTTTCCTGGTTCTCCAGCTTGCAAAAGGCAGATTGTGGGAATTCTCAGTCTACATAACCAAGTGAGCCAATTTCTATAATAAGTATTAGTTTTATACATACATGTGTGTATGTGTGTGAGCATAATTTTATTGGTTCTATTTCTCCGGAATACCTTAACATAGCATATTTGATGATAGAGCCCTTTTTAGAAGATATCTACTGACATTTAGAAGAACATCAGAGTCCTGTGGAGCAAAATCTCAGAAATCCTCAGTTGTCCTGTTCAAAACAATAATCAAACTTAAGGGGAAAAAATGCCACAAATTCCTGGATGCAAACAGACTATGAATTCTGCCATTATTGGATTCATGTGACCCTGTGCAAGTTACTTACCCTCTCTGAACCTCAGTTCCCCCAAATGCCAGCTAGGCAATAAGGTATCCTTCATAGATTGCTGTTGTTGTTAAATAAGATTACATACCATATTGCTTGTCATAAGTTTTTTTTTTGTTGTTGTTGTTGTTCTTCCCCACAAGAAGGACTACTGATTCCCCTTATGAGGATATAATAAAGAAGGAAATAGCATTCCCATTAGGTTAGTAGTTATTGGTGGATGTGAAAAATTTAGGATCAATTAGGGTCAGTACTCTTCTTCTAAAGTTAATAACAAAATAATTTAAATACATGGAGAAATAAAATAAGCCAGACATGCTAAAAGTATAATAGTAAAAAAAAAAAAAATAGGAATAAGGGGTGAGAGGAGATAGTTTCCTACCATGAACATGGTGCAGTGAACTTCAGAAGAGTGTGTCTGAGGGTTTTCAATTGGAAAGAACAGTATTTGTCTCTGACCTAAATTCTCTTAATGTCCTGCATACTTCAGAGCAGGACAGGCTGAACATCAGGCTTTTCTGAGCAAACATTAGGTATTTAGGCCTAACTCTAATTCATCGACCCTGGAAATCTGGTCTAACTCAGATACTGTTTCCCTTTAGATGGTATTGATGTGTGATAACTAATCTCTCAGTCCCTGACAAAGAACAGCCAGACTGAGAGAGAAAAAACTCAAAACACTAACAATGGAATGATAGGTTAGAGAAATGTACTCACCAGACCTTTAACTCCTGCAGTAGATTTGTCAGCATGTTACATAGGGGTTTAATTTAATAGCTTCCCAGCATATGGCAACAATATGGTCTCAGCAGTTTGCTGCTACTGGCATGGCAGAGGAGGAGGAAGAAATACTTAGACATTGACAGGCAAGTGGCTGCTCTCACAGCTCAGCCAAAGCTTTCGCAGAGAACTCTAGATATTTTTAAACCACAGTGCCATCGCAGCTAAAGAAATAAAACATTTTCCTTTTTCTGGTAAATAGGTATTAGTTTGTTTCAGAGTCTGATTATAAGTAAGTGATAGAAGTCACAACCCAATGCTCTAATTCTTTTATCCTATTTCCTTTGGAAAAGTATACATATATGCTGCCTATGATACATACAGTGGAATATTAGGAGGCCAAAACACTAATATTATTCTTACTCTCCTCTCCTTGAGAGTGCACACATCCAAACAATTTGTTTTTAGTTGTCAGAATATTCATGCTACATGTTATCTGAGGAGCGACCTAAGGATTATGTATAAAGCCAGCAAAACAGACCTTAAACATATACATGAGAGAAGGCTAGAACAACAAATTCTTTCCCCAACCATACTGTTAACTGCTCAGGTCTATGAATCTATCTTGACTACCATCTAAAACATTATCACCACCATGACTAATCTGCACAATTTTCAGTATATAGCAGTAATTCATAACTATTGACCAACGTATTGATGTTTTTCCAGTATGCAGACTCTGTTTTCATGATCACTAGAAAAAAATATAGTGCAATGAAATCAAGCAGGGCAAAAGTGTGATACTTCTTTGTGCTCATTGTTTTTACTACACAAAATAGTGCCTGACAGGACTTCAGCCCATGAGAAGGTTTGACTTACCTGAGATCAGATACTTTTTTGGAAATAAATTGCTTTTTCCCGAAAGAAAAGCACATATAAATTACAACCAAGTTTTACTTATTTTTGTTGTCTTTATATAACCAAGTATGTGTACATTTATTTTCAAAGAAGACAATTTTTTGTCTAAAGTTCATCTCTTGTTCATATTCAGTGTTATAGACTAAATGTCTGTGTCCCTCCAAAATTCATATGTTGAAGACCTAACCCCCAATATGATGACTTCTGGAGATGGGGCCTTTGGAAAGTAATTAGGTTTAGATGAGGTCATGAAGGTGGAGCACTATGATGGGATTATTGCCTTTATAAGAAAAGGAAGCACTGGAGTTCAATCTCTTTCCACATGATGACACAGTGAGAAGACAGCCATCCATGAGCCATGAAAAGAGCCCTTACCAGAATCCACCATCATGGCACCCTGATCTCAGACTTTCAGTCTCAAGAATTGAGAAAACAATTGTTTGATATTTAAGTCACACAGTCTAAAGTATTTTGTTATAGCAGCCCAAGCAGACCAAGACACTCAATAAAACAATAGGAATAAATGTGATTGAGAATAGAGTGGTCATATGGGAAAGGACTGCATGAAACAAAAAGGGCATACACTCATAAAACCAAGAAATTTTTTCCTCTGACTTTCTTTTTAAAAAATGAGATGCTGTAGAAATTTCAGGGCCAGACATGCTATCTGCCCTTGTCAAGTGTCTAGGCACTACTGCTATGAAAGTTAAAAGTTCCGTGACAGGAGACTAAGCACAGCTACTGAGCTTGAAGGTGAACAAGCAGGTCTCCAACAGCATCCCTAGAGACAAATGCACACTGACAGCATTTGCAAAGTGAGCTCTTAATTTCCAGACTCATTGGAATTTAGTGCTATAGATTCCAAAGTCCAATCAACTCTCAAACTTCTATATTCACAGAGGGAAAAACCCATTATCATTTAATACTCCCCAAAGTATTCTACTTTTCTTTATAAAGTTGCTCTAGTGAAGGGCTTTGTATTAGTCAGATTCTGCATTAAAACAACAAATAGGAGAGACAGAGATTGTAATGAAGTGGTTCATGCAACTGTGGGGACTGACAATTTTAAAATCTGAAGGGCAGGCCAGTAGACTGGAAATTCAGGTAAGAATTGATATAGTAGTCTTGAGTCCAAAGTATGTAAGGCATGGCAGCAGACAGGAAATTCAAGCAGGATTTTTATGTTGTGGTCTTGAGGTCAATTGGTTCTTTGGGAAACTTCAGTCTGTTCTGAAAGCTTTCAACTGGTTGGGTGAAGCCCACTCCAATTATTCCTATTTTATTCAAAGTCTATTAACTAAATGTTAATCACATCTAAAGAAAATTTTCATAGCAACATTTAGACTGGTGTTTGGCAAAACAACTGGGCACTATAGCCTATCCAAGTTGACACATAAAATTAACTGTCACAAGCGTAAAATGGGAAGTGAAAAGAAAACAAAGACAAATGTTCAAATTGTCCTCTGTCCTAACCAGCTAATCTTCTTAAGAATCTATCTCTGGAGAGAGACCCAAGATGGTGGAGGAATGAGTGGAAGCTACACTAACTTCCTCCCAGGTCAAAACTGGAATTAAAACTAAATTATAGAAAAATTATCCTAAATAATCAATTATACATTAGCTGGAGAGAAGCCTTATACCCACAGTCAGATGAAAAAAGCCACATCACTACAACATGAAGGGTAGGGAGTGTGGAGGAGATGCAAGAGGGCTGGCTTGGATCCCATGGGTGGTAGTTAAAGTTCCAGAGGGATATTTCAGCGGAAAGAGGGTTGCCCCTGGAAAGTGTGGGGTCTAAACCTCAAGCTGGGCTCCCCAGCCTCTAGCACCAGAATTGGAAAGGAATTCAAATAACATATGGCTGTGAAAAACAGTGGGGTTTCTGTCTGTGGAGAGACAGCTGGACCCTCAGAGAGCCTCTTAAAGAACGAACACACAAAATTCTGTGGGCTCTAGCAGAGGGAAGTCAGAGTGTACTAGAGACTTGTGAAGAAAGTCTGGGGCTAGTGGCTCTGGGAAAAGAACTGAAGGGACAGGTGCCAGGATTCTTGTGCTGAGTCATTCCCCATGTGCAGAGGCTATCTTTCTTAGGCAGAGCAGTCCTCTCCAAATGGCATCAGCCTGAGGGAAGACAATAGCCCCACCCACAGGAATTACTCTGCCCCACCCTGTGGTTCTTATGCCTTGTTGCTGAGGAATACAGCTGGAAACATTCATCTTTAAGTCTACAAAAATCATGCAGGCAGACACAGATCTGTGTGAGCTCAGAGACTTTAGCTGACTCTCCTCCAGGACCGGTACTGATAAACGTTGGCTTTGGTGCACAGCCTGGTTCTTTCTGCACACACCCAGGCCCAGCAGAGGAAGCCACATGCTGTGAATCACTGATAGCTCCAAACAGGTTGCCCAGGGCCAGTCACAAGCAGCATCTTACAAAGGTCTGCACCAGAGTCTTTGCAGATCTACCTAATACATAAAAACAAATGTAAGGGAGGGAGCCTTAGGTATTCATCAGTACAGGGCGACCAGTTTCACCACGTTGTGGCGCTGTTTCTGGGACTTCTGGTTTTCTCTAGTTTTGAGGTAGTCGTATTCCTTCTTAGTTGTGGAGGGAGACGCAGCATGTCTGTCTACCCCTCCATCTTGGCCGGAAGTCTCCATAGTAATTTTTTATCAGATACATCTTCCAAGGCAAGGGAAAAAAAAGAAAAAATAAACAAATGGGACTACATCAAACTAAAATGTTTTTGCACAGCATAGGAAATTATCAAAATAAAAAGACAACCCACAGAATGGAGAACATATTTGCTGATATATCTGATAAGAGGTTAATATCCAAAATTTATAAAGAACTTACAAAACTCAACACCAAAAAAACAAACAACCCAATTAAAAAGTTTGTAAAAGATCCAAATTAACACTACTCCAAAGAGGACATACAGATGGTCAATAGACATATGAAAAGGTGTTATACTTCACTAATCATCAGAGAAATTCAAATTAAAACCACAATGAGATACCATCTCACACCTATCAGAATGGTTATCATCAATAAATCAACAAATAACAAGTGCTGGTGAGGGTGTAGATAAAGGAGAACCCTTTTACACTGTTGGTTGGAATGCAGACTGGTGTAGCCACTGTGGAAAGCAGTATGGAGATACCTCAAAAAATTATAAATTGATCTGCTTTTGACCCAGCCATCCCGCCTCTGGGAATATATCCAAAGGAACCCAAAACACTAATTTTAAAGAACATGAGTACCCCTATGTTCACTGCTGCATTATTTAAAATTGCCAAGATATGGAAGCAGTCTTAGTGCCCATCAGTAGATGAGTGAATAAAACAACTATGAGATATTTACACAATGTAATACTACTTGGCTATAAAAAAAGAAGAAAGTTTTACCTTTTGCAACAGTAAGGATGGACCTGGAGAACATTATGCTAAGTGAAATAAGCCAGTCAGAGAAAGACAAATGCCATATGATTTCACTCATATGTAGAATCCAATAAGTAAACTGAACTATCAGGTAAAATAGAGACTCATAGAGAGGAGGATGACAGGTAAGTGAGAGAGGAATTGAGGTGAGGGGGTGAGCAAAAAGGAAAAAGGACTCATGGACACGGACAACAGTGTGGTGATAATGGGAGCAGAAGAAGTATAAGTGGACTAAATGTCAGTGGAAAAAATACAATAAGATAGAAAAATAAAAGGATCTATCTCACTCATCACATTAAACAACTCCCTAAATCAAATATATTTTATTATATCCAAAGGAATGCCTTGCGTTTTTACTAAAGTCAACATTGTAAGTACAGGATGAGTTTCTGGGATGAAAGAAATAAACATGAGCAGTCCTAAACCGTGAAATGTCAAAGGTTAGTAAACTAAGGCAAAGCTGAAGTCTAAAAAGAGGTCAGCCCTTAAGACTAGGATACAGCCCTGGCTGGTGTGGCTCAGTGGATTGAGTGCTGCTGGCCTGTGAACCAAAGGGTCACCGGTTAGATTCCCAGTCAGGGCACATGCCTGGGTTGCGGGCGAGGTCCCCAGTTGGTGGTGTGCAAGAGGCAGCCACACATGGATATTTCTCTCCCTCTCTTTCTCCCTCCCTTCCACTCTTTCTAAGAATAAATAAATAAAATCCTTAAATAAATAAAGCAATATTAATTTAAAAAAAAAAAGAAGACTAGAACACAGCTTATCCATTCATTATTTTAGCCCCTGGGGCTAGTCCTATGTCTGGTACAAGTTGGTCCTCAAAAACTTTTGTTGAACAAATACATGAGCTAGGGAGGTAAATGAGATTAACATTATCAAAGGTGCTTCCCACTTTGAGGTGACAAAGACAAGTAGAGAACTGTTTAGTCTGTTTATTTTTGTACACCATTACAAAATAGATTATTACCTCTACAAATTCAACAACATGGAGACCTGCTGTAACTCTATTCTAGTCCCCAAGACTAGGTTTCTCAGATATTTTGGAGCTATTCACTTTCATTCCCTGTTGCAGCATGCAGAATTCACTAAATGTGTTTACTAGCTGTATGACCTTGAGCAATAATAATTGTAACAGCTAACCTTAACCAAATGTCAGGGACTGTTTTTAGTGCTTATATTTACCCATTACATTCTTATTGGAGTGAGTGCTATTAGTTTCCTTTATACCAAAGAAACTACAGCACAAATAAATTAAGGAAGTTGCTCAAAAGTCAGATTAGTAGTTAGCAGCAAAGTTGGAATTTGACTCATTCTTGTTCCAGACATCTCTCCCTGCCTCTACTATACTGCATTTTACTTAGGTGCTCAGAGCCCCACTGTTCATTCACAAAATGGATAAATAAATTATCCCTTGTAGAATTGTCTTACATTTAAAGCCAATGTATGCAAAGCTCATAGCACAGTGCTTAGCGCAGAGCCCATGGGCCCTATGTAATGGTGGTGGTAGGAGTGAGAACAGTAATGGCAGTTGTAATTGTTGCTGTTGTCATTCTTATCCATTGTCATGGCTGAAGTAGACTTTCTCTACAACCACCTCATTTTGCAATTATTACTTAAGTAACAAAATTCAAGGGAACATGTACCTATGTACTTATCTCTACCACTTGGTTCATAAAATGAATACTAAAACATGAACTAATGAAGTGAATTCAGTGATGCAAAGCAGTCACTTCTAGATTGTTTGCCATGCCTCTAATCCTTAAAATCAAATTTTATATTAACTTTGCAGGAAAATTGTGGTGGATTAAAGATGACCACAAATTATTTGGAATTTCCTCCATCGAAGAACTGACTCCTATTTTCCTCTCCATTAATCTGGGCTGGCATTAGTGAATTGCCTGACCAATGGAATGCAACAGAATTGACATTCTGGAAATTCTAAGACTAGGTCACGGGAGCCTTTCAGCTTCTGCCTGGGTCATTTAAATACTTGCTCTAGGAGCCCTGAATCTATGTAAGTAATCCAACTATCCTGAGTAGCTAAGGTCAACCTTCCAGTCATCTCCATCAATGGAGAAAACACGTGAGCAACGCCATTTTGGACCCTCCACACCAGCCCATCTGTCAGCTAAATACTACCAAGGGACTTCCATCAATGCCACTTGAAATAAACAAATTGTCAGAATTCCCAAATTCCTGATCAACAAAATAGTGAGATATAATAAAACAGTTGTTTTA
Source organism: Furipterus horrens (assembly GCF_987537825.1). Lineage (NCBI taxonomy): Eukaryota > Metazoa > Chordata > Mammalia > Chiroptera > Furipteridae > Furipterus > Furipterus horrens. The sequence goes on along the minus strand of NW_028327176.1, from coordinate 130,568,363 downwards.
AGTCACAAGGTTTTGGAGTAATTTGTTAAGTAGCAATAGTTAACTGGAACAGAAAGATTTCCAAAAGATCAAATGAGAAATTGCACAGCACTACGCCCTCAGAAAGAATATTTTTGGATTCAGCTGCCAATCAATAGAATCTAAATAAGTGATGTTGAAGGATGCCAGCCTGTTAAACCAAGCACGCCGTTGACCGGAGACAGCCAACTGACCTGGAGTCTGCACGATCCTTCCCCATGTGGGGAGGCCACCCTCCCCTCCACACCCCCACTATTATTAGGGTTTTCAGGACCCAAGGGTAGGTAGGACGACAACCATGTCCAGCTTGAAGCAGCTAGAGGAGCTTGAGACCTTCGCCCATTGTCCTTTACAAGATTACAAAGGGTCTTAATATCTTAGAGGGAAGGATAGTTATTTTTTACGAACCATGGGTATGGACTTGGGGAGGGATTGCTGGGGGAGGGAGATGCTGAGGGGAGGGGAGTAAAGGGGAGAAAATTGGAACTGTTGTAACAATATAATCAATAAAATACATTTAAAAAATAAATAAATAAAATATAGTTCAAAAACAATAAATAAATAAATAAATAAATAAATAAATAAATAAGTGATGTTGAGAAGGCAGACTGCTCAGAGGGGAGTATATTTATTAGCAAAAGAAAATGTACCAGGCTTGGTTAACAGGAACAGCAGAATGCGTGATGTCAGTGAATTCAACATAATGTTTACAAGTCACCAGACCTTATAAAGAGGACAGAAACTGCATAATGTTTCCATTCTTTTTTGTTGTTACTGTTTTTGTTCTTCAATTTTTTTATTTTTTCAATTGCAGTTTAATTTCAATAATATTTTATATTGGTTTCAGGTGTACAGCTTAGTGGTTAGGCAATTATATGCTTCACATAGTGTTCCCCTCAATATTTCCAGTACCCCAGCTGGCATCACACATAGTTATTACAATATTATTATGCTTTACTTGACATCCCCTGAATTGTACTTCTTAATTCCTTCACCTCTTTCTCCCAATCCCCTGACACCCCTTCCCTCTGGCAACCACCAGTCTGCCCTCTGTGTCTGTGTCTGTTTTAACTTTGTTTATTCATTTATTTTGTTCTCTAGGTTTCACACATAAGTGAAATTATATGGTATTTGTCTTTCTCTGACTTATTTCACTGAGCATAATACCCTCTAGGTTTATCCATGTTGTTGCAAATCGTAAGATTTCTTTCTTTTCTTTTTTAAGTATATTTTATTGATTATATTGTTACAATAGTTCCAATTTTTCCCCTTTGCTCCCCTCTGCTCAGCACCCCCCTCCCCAGCAATTCCGCCCCCCAACCCAAGTCCATGCCCATGAGTCGTGCATATAAGTTCTCTGGCTTCACCCTTTCCTATATTATTCTTTTTAAAATTAATTAATTAATTTTTTATAACAATAAAAAATAGCAATCCCACACATACACACTTAAGACCCTTTATAATCTTATAAAGGACAATGGGCAAAGGTCTCATGCTCCTCTAGCTGCTTCAGGCTGGACATGGTCATCGTTCTACCTACCCTTGGGTATAGAAATCCCTAATAAGAGCGGCAGTGTAGAGGGGAGGGTGGCCTTCCCACATGGGGAAGGATCTTGCAGACTCCAGGTTGGTTGGCTGTCCTCAGACAACGGTGCACTTGGTTTAACAGGCTGGCATTCTTGTTGTATTCAGTCACGTTGTGATGAAGCAGCTTTTTCTGTCTCTCCATGGTTATAAGGCTTCTCTCCAGCTAGTGTTCAGTTGGTTATTCCGGATGATTTCTCCACAATTAAGTTGTAACTCCATACTGGTTCTGGGAGGAGGTTAGTGTAGCTTCCACTTACTCCTCCACCAACATGGATCTCTCAGATTTCTTTTTTTTTTTTTTTTTTTTTTTTATGGTCACAGAACTGAAACAAATCAACAATAAATTTGATCAGATGGAGTCGAGGGTACAACTGACAAAAATGCATGTGCCATGTAGACGCCCTTAGCAACAGGACCCTCTTAGATTAATGATACCACCATGAGAAAGGCATATACAAATTAAGTTTATAATAATTTAAAGTTATATGTGTCTTGTTCATTCCACTTTGAAGAAGGGTCTGGAAAAGAGTGAGGGAGCCCTTTTTGCCCCAAGCAAAAGGTGAAACCTGGAAAACATATTTTTGAATTTTGGGTAAAAAGATTAACCAGAGCCCATGTGCTCCAGAACTTTTTATGTGGCGGACTTGTGACATCTCCCTCTGACTTGGGTCAGTGAAGAAAATGGACAACGTTAATATTTTATACATAGAAGCTTCCCAGCTTGTGAACAGTTGCTTTGTATAGAACCAGCACCCATGCATGTAGTCTAAAAAACTTAAAATTCCTTTACTCTACCTATGCAACACCCTTCTGGAGGCAATAACAGTATTTTCATTTCTGAAATTATTTACAGAGCTATTAAACAACTTACTTAAAGCCATGTGACACCTCAGATAAAAGTGCAAAACAAGGTTGTTTTTAATTTCTAGCTCTTCCTCTCTCTCTCCTTCTCTCCCACCCTCTCTCCCTCTCCCTCTTTCTTAGTTTCTCATTTTCTATTTTTCTTCTTCCTTTCTTTGTCCTAGAAAGTTAATCATTTTGGTATACTACAAAAACCTTCCCTGATAATTATCATGCAGATATTTCAAACTAGCCCCAAATTTCTATATTTTTGAACAGCCCCATAACAGGGAAAAAGAACAGCTGAAACTATCCAAGGCAAAGAAACTAACAAGAAGTTTATTTCATGACACTGTGTAGTCAATATTTTTATTCCAGGGAGTTTTGTCTTCAGAAACCTGCTGCTATTGTGTCCAGCTTCTCTTGAAGAGCACTGTCAGGTGGCAGTCCAAGGTTAAAAGCAGCTGGAACAAAAGAAAAAAGTGGCATTTTGCTACACTATAATATCCAATTATGCATAATTTCCCATCCCCATAAAACCTAAAGAAATTCTGATCAACAGATGTTGATCTTCTTTTATTTTCTAAAAAAAATCATTTTAAGAGTTACATAAACAGCTTCAGATATGTCTTTTGGTAGTGAGATTAAAGATTTTGTTAAAAGTAAAGGAAGTCAATAATCCTGGAGACACAAACTATTTTTGAAACAATCCATCTTGAAAAATATGTTGTTCCCTATGTGATTTAAACAAAGGTTTAAGACAATTCACCCCACAGAAAAGAGATTTTATTTTTAAATATTAAGCAGTTCAATACCTTGCTTTATCTTCTGACTAAGTAGATGAATAAACTGCCAGTGCACAGAGTCATTCTGTATGTAATTTTTTATTTTCATTTTGATCCGTGATCACCGATCATATACTGTCTAGTGTTTTTGTGTCTCTTTTCTTTCCAAGAAGGTTTTTAACTCCTTTAAGCTCAGGGACTATGTTTCTCGTTGTATCCGCCAATGAAGAAAGTACAGTTCTAGACAAACAGGACAATCAATCTATTTTTTTAATCTAAAATTTATTAAAAGAACATATGTTTTTCTTCCAAGCACTGTGTAAGATTTTCAGAAAGTTGATTAAGGATTGTTTTACAACTATGTGCAAATTTTCAACCTTGTTCATTAATAACAAATTCATAAAAACACATTTAATATTTTTATCCTAAGAAACAAACATTTCATAAAGGTCAAATAGTGGATTTTCTACCCAACTGCCAAGGGAGGAAGGCGGGTGTGATACCATAGGCCAAGAGGGTCATGCAGGTGAGCAGCAGTGGCTTCAGGCCATTGCCAGGCTTTTCAAGGTGCAACAGAACCTATGAGTTGAAGATGAATGAAGGTTGTCATGATGAATGTTTGCCAAAAACTTATCATAGAGGATGACTAAATCACTAGGACCACAACTGCAGGTAACAAGCATTTAGGTAGTTAACTGTGGTGTTCAAAAATTCTTCATTGCCTCAGAGGTGTGGTATGTTACAGTTTGGAAGGAAAAATGAATTGGTCAAAAGGACATGAATTGAAGCAAATGATAAAAATTAATATTTTATTTAACATCCATCACTTCACAATAAATTATGTAGAAAATACTAAAAAGAATATTCAAGTAGTGAGTGTTCCAAATTCTGACTGAGGCCAAAAGACTGTTTAAAACTGTACAGGTATATTGAAAGAACTACATTGCTAGAAAAATCAATGGGGAAAAGGCAGAAGGTAAAATATTCATACCCTAATAACTAATAAAAGAATAAAAAATAAATTAGTCTACTAAATTTCCAAAGAGATGTCTAAAAAAAGTGTGATCTATATATCTTTTATTTCATTTTAGAAAGACAAATAACACATGGTTTCATTTATATGTGAAATCTAAGAAAACTAAACAAATGAACAAACAAAATATATATATCATCTTGATGTTTACAAGCATTTTAAATTACTGAATCCGGACTTCCAAGTTAACATGGTTAGAGGTTCTACATGGTGATGGAAATCTGATAATCTTTTTCTTAACTTCTTTATAAAATATCCTTGAAGATACAAAAATGTGAAAGCTAGCTTTGGGACCAAACAATAAGAAAAAAATCTTAGAAAATCCTGGTGGAATTCCCACTAAAGGCACCATCAGTCAAGATGGATTGAGCAATCTATCACCTACTCCACCCCCTGAAACAGAAGGAAAAGGCCAACCAACACCCAGCAAACCAGTGCTAAAGACACAAATGAAAAGTAAAGAAAAAAGACAAAAAGAAGAAAATAATGAGAGAAGATAATACATGTGGAAAGTAGAGGACAAAAAGCCAGATAAGAATTACAAACATTCCAATGAAAGAAAAAAAAATGGAACAGAAATGAAAAGTCAAAAAGAAGAAAACACCTCAGTTGAAAAAATATATGAGCATAAGTGTTCTTGGGGTCCCAGAAAAAAATAAGCAAATGCCAATGTTGAATGTATATATCATAATTTCAAAATTAAAAAAAAAAACTCTACAAGCATCTGGAGAAAATATCTGGCCTCACATTTATCTCTAACCTTAAACATACCAGAAGATAGTAAGTACAACCATCAATCTACTGAATGATGAGGTAAAATAGCTGTGACCTGGAATTTTCTATCCACCTGTGACAGCAACAGAAAAACTTTCTCAAATACGTTAGGACCAAAAAATATACTACTGTAATGTGTTCTGTGTTAAATTTAAATGAGACAAGATTTCCAAGTTCTTTAAGTAAGAAAGCTGCAGAGCAATTTTATTTTACCTCAAGCATGTGAAATGAGGCAAATAACAATGATCACCTTCAGGTTTCACAGAGGGTTTATGCCTTTTAGAAAAAAGTGATGCCTACATCAAAAGCATCACTGAGGCAACACATTATTAAGGAATACAACCAATTAAAATTACTGACCTTTCGGAGATCAAAGGTTACCATCAATAGTTAGCAACCATCTCTGAAGCCCAAGTATCTTATAAAAGTCCTTATTTGGAATTAATATAAGCAAAAATACTTCAGTTTTTCCCTTCAAGTGCAGGGAAAGAGGAAACAGACATTTCCTTCTTATATTGCACTATCTTCTTTTATTCATGATTAGGAAAGTCTGTGTTTCAAGACTAAGTATGAGAATTCCTTTAGTTACCACTAACAACAAAAGGAACAGAGCTCTGAAGCTCAAGTATATAATATGGAATAGAAAGGGCAAGATAATATTATAAACATCAGAAAGTGGAGCATATAATGTTTTGCATCTCATTTGTCCCAGAACACTAAGAGATTTACTCCAAACTTCTGAAGGATGAATCAATCTAGTGTGAACTTTTGCGTTACAATCCTGGCTTTCTTAAGTTGCATAAGTTCTCTCAGTCTCAGTTTCTTCCCCTGGATATATGGTTGAACCTGTATCATTAGATTCCAGTGAGAATCAAATTAGACAATACAGGTAAACTATTTAACACAGTGTCTGCTACACAATAAGTACATCATGGTAAATATTTTAATATAATAAATTATTGGATAATAATATGATTTTCTCATAAAGAAATATATTTGTATCAGTTATCCATTGCTTCATTACAAATTATCCCCCAAATTTAGTGGCTTGAAGTAAGAAGTATTTATGTCCCAGGAGTTTCTGAAGGTCAGAAATCAGAAGCAACTTACCTAGGTTTCTCTGCTCCATGTATCTTATGAGCTTGCAATCAAAATGTTGGTTAGGGGTGCACACAGGTGAAGGTTGATAGGCCTGGAGGATCCACTTTCAAGAAGATCCACACACATGACTGTTGGCTGAAGGCCTTGGTTTCAGATTGGCTAATGGTAGAATACCTTAGCTCCTAGCATACATGGACTTCTGCTTATGACATGTCAGCTAACTTTACCAAGAGTGAGCAATTGAAGAGAAAAAAGGAAGTCACAGTGCCTTTCATGGCCTAGTCTCTGAAGTTCCACATCACCACTTCTGCTTTTCTCCATTCATTAGAAGTACATTACTATCTGTTCACACTCAAAGGAAGGTGAACTAGGTTCCATCTTTTGAAGATCAAATAATTTGTGGAAATATTCAAAACTGCCATACTTCATGTATTATATGCATGTATCTATAAGAAATTGGAAGATAAAATATAAAAAATCCTTTTATACTGAAATATAACTGACATACAGTATTGTGTAAGTTTTTAAGAAATACGATGTGTTGATTCGATACATTTATATATTGCAATATGATTACCACCTTAGCCTTAGCTAACACATCTACCATGTTACATAATTATTATTTCTTTTTTGTGATAAGAATATTTAAGATCTAGTTTATCAGTGATGTTGAAGTATATAGTACAGCATTGTTGACCATACTTTGCATTAGGTCCCCAGAAATTACCAATCTTCTAACTGCAAGTTTGCATTCTTTAATCATCTCCCCAATTTCCCCACCCCACCCCCACACCCCCAATAACCATCATTCTGCTCCATGTTTAAAACTTCTGGTTACCAGGAAAAGTAATAAAATACATGGAAATAAGCAGAAAAATTATTTTGAAATATGTTTACAGTACAAAGTTCATTCTAAAGCCTTCCTGAGGCTGTCCTGCCTCCAACACCCCAGCTCGGTTGGAAACTCCCTATCCCACAGAGGTTTCAGGACCACAGAGGAAAAACAATTTTATCCAGGACACTATTTTGTCTGGAGAGTTGGGAGGCAGTTAGTCTCTCTAGTGGAAAAGAGCACAGAACTTCAGTCTCCCATGCCTTTTATTGAGGAAGGGATTCAGGAGATACAAGGCCAAGACTTATGAATCACCAATAAGCTTTCAGAAGCTTGGGTTAGAGTTGACAGTTATTGATTACATATATCGATATAAAGAACACAGTGAACAGTCTGTCTGAGGGTCTCCTAAACATCTCAACACCATGCTGACATCAGACGCAAGGCCTCATACATTGTTAGCTACAGATTGTTTATAGTTAACTAAGAGATAAGAAAAGCAGAGCAAGCTCTAAAGCATAATACAGTCGTCGACAGCCGTCCGTCTCGAGAGACGATGGTGTAGCTTCCCAAGTGTCTATCTGCACCGCCGAGAATGGCTGTGCAGTCCAACTCGGGAGTGACACGGTATCTGTCTCCTCCCGTGTTGAATCGACATCTTGCGATGACGCTGGAGTGTCCTCTCCAGTGAAGCTGAAGCTACAGAGCCTGGGCAGGGTGATATGGAGGGTCTGCTGTTGCCCATGCAGCAGACCCCCCCTCTCTTCGCAGCTGAAGGGTCCAAGGGAAAGACGGAGTCAATACAGCTTGGCTTCAGGTGCGCCGCAGGAGTTGCCGGTGTTGACTACAACGTCAAACCGCCTTAGGGACTCCGGCTCCGGATTTTCTGTCGGGGTTTACTCCCTTAGCCTTTCCCCTGAAGAGGTATGCCGCAAGGCAGCGGAGGTTTTTTGGAGTCAGAGTTTTCCTTCTCTGTAAGCCAGTAATACATCATTAATAAAGCGCCAATTATATATGCAACATAAATGTAAGCAGAAAAAACACCGTTACTCCCAGTTATTTACTACAATGGAGTATCAATCACGTTTACAAACTGATCTGTGCAGGGCTGAGATTCAAATGCCTATGAAGTAAATTCCCTGTAATGGCCAATATTATTACAATGGTCATGGTTTCACTGTCATGTACAGGGGAAGGCTGACCAAATATTATACTAAAAATGTCTACTAATTAAATTTTTAAAAAGAGTAGGTTTTGAAAATTATTATGTCCAACTCATTTTCAAAATAGGTTTAGCAACTGTATATTCATTCCAAATTTCATACACTCAGGATGAGACTTTGCCTCAGAGACAGCAAACACAGCCGACATAAAGCTCAGTGAAACTGCAATGGCTGCTGTGGTTCAGTACCAATTATATATGCAAAGTAAATGTAAGCAGAAAAAACACCATTAATCCCAGTTATTTACTACAATGGAGTACCAATCACGTTTACCAACTGATCTGTGCAGGGCTGAGATTCAAATGCCTATGAAGTAAATTCCCTGTAACGGCCAATATTATGACAATGGTGATGGTTTCACTGTCATGTACAGGGGAAGGCTGACCAAATATTATACTAAAAATGTCTAGTAATTAAGATTTTTTTAAATGGTAGGTATTGAAAATTAATATGTCTAACTCATTTTGAAACTAGGTTTAGCAACTGTATATTCACTCCAAATTTTATACACTTGGGATGAGACTTTGCCTCAGAGACAGCAAACACAGCCGACACGCTCAGTGAAACTGCACTGGCTGCTGTGTTCATAGACCAGTGCTCATTCTACTGAACCATAATACAGTATTCCCTCACTTATCGCAGGTATTTGTTCTAGACCCCCCTGCGACAGGTGAAAATCCATGAAGTAGGAACCTTACATTTATTTTAGTATTTATATATATTTTAAGGCTTTATAAACCCTTCCCACACACTCATAAACCACTCCCAGTCCTTATTAACCTTTCCCAATCCCTTATGAACCTTTTCTGCACTTTTATAAACACTACTTATGTTCTTAAACATATTGTACACTCTTAAACCTACGTAACTTTAACAACATATATATACAGTACTGCAAAATCCTGCTATATAGTGAAAAATCTGTGGTAAATAAATAAATATAGCATTTTTTAAAATCCTTCGATACAGTGAGGCTGCAATAAGTGAACTGAAATAAAGAAAGAGTCTACTGTTTGCATTCTTTAAATCCGATTCCCATAGAAATACTCTGAGTGGCCTTTGGTCCTGTCTGCCTTTTAGCCTTCCAGTTTTCTGTTGAGACTTAAAGGCCTTCCAGAGGGGGCTGGCTTATGGCTTGGGCTACGATTCCTGAAACCACAAGGAGCGGTCCCCTACACTTTCCTATAAATTATGATATCTAAAAATATAAAGTTATAAAATAATAAGCTAAACTTATAACCCAAAACTATTTAAACATATAGATGTTAGATAAGAATTATAGAAGAGAAAGCATACTGCATTTATTATTGTATATAGGAAGAAGTTACTGTTTTGATATTGATTTTGATGATTAGCAAAATATCAATTCAAATACATAGCTGATAAACCAAAATTCAGCCACTAGTAATATTTTTCTTATAATTTTTATGATCATAAAAAAAGATGCCTTCAGTGTAAACAGAGAAAATTTTTTAAATACCAAAAAAGATAGAAAAAAATCTATAAACTCACCACCCATTAAAAGCCATTTGATTTGTTCCTTTCAGGCAATTACTTGTGTATGTGTGAGATATAAAACATATAAAAGTATAATATGTGTTTCTCCAATATGCTACATAGAATCATAATATATTATACACATATCATGTTTTTTCCTTAAGAGTTTATAAGCATTGTCCCATGTCTTTAAATCTTGTAAAAGTTATATTTAAAGACCGAAGACTACAACATCATGCGCATTGCTATACTTAACTTAATAATTCCACTATTGAATATTTAGGGGTTTTCAATTTTTTAAAGATTTTATTTATTTATTTTTTAAAATGGGGGAGAGAGGAAGAGAAACATTGATGTGAAAGAGAACATCAATCGGTTGCTTTTCATACACACACCAAACAGGGACTGAATCCACAACCCAAGCATGTATCCTGATCGGGGATTGAACTGGCGACCTTTTGCTTTGCAGGACAACGACCAACTAAATGAGCCACACCGGTCACAGTTTTGGTTTTCAATTTTTTATTAATATAAATAGAAAATATATAATTTACATTTTTCAAATAACCATTTTCAAAGAATAAAATCCTAGAAGTAGAATTTCAGAAGAGTGAGAACATGTTTAGAGATCTTTTTTTTTTTTTTTTTTTTTTTTTTTTTGTGGAGAGAGTGGACATCCTTGTCTTGTTCCTGATCTCAGGGGGAATGCTCTCAGTTTTTGCCCATTGAGTATGATGTTGGCTTCAGGTTTCTCATATATGGCCTTTATTATGTTGAGGTATGCTCCCTCTATTCCCATTTTGCTGAGAGTTTTTATCATAAATGGGTGTTGTACTTTATCAAATGCTTTTTCTGCATCTATTGATATGATCATGTGGTTTTTGTCTTTCATTTTGTTTATGTGGTGTATTACATTTATTGATTTGCGAATATTAAACCATCCTTGCATCCCTGGGATGAATCCTACTTGATCGTGGTGTATGATCTTTCTAATGTGTTGCTGGATCTGGTTTGCCAATATTTTGTTGAGGATTTTAGCATCTATGTTCATCAGCGATATTGGCCTGTAATTTTCTTTCTTTGTTGTGTCTTGACGTGGTTTTGGAATTAGGGTTATACTGGCTTCATAGAATGAGTTTGGCAGTCTTCCCTCTTCTTGTATCTTTTGGAACAGTCTGAGGAGGATAGGAGTTAGTTTTTTCCTAAATGTTTTGTAGAATTCACTTGTGAAGCCATCCGGTCCAGGGCTTTTGTGTACTGGGAGTTTTTTGTTTACTGTTTCAATTTCACTAGCTGTTATTGGTCTATTCAGACTTTCTGATTCTTCTTGATTCAGTTTGGGAAGACTATAGGTTTCCAGGAATTTGTCCATTTCCTCTAGGTTGTCAAATTTCTTGCCATACAGTTGTTCATAATAATTTCTTATAATCCTTTGTATTTCTGTGGTATCAGTTGTGATTTCTCCTCTTTCGTTTCTGATTTTATTTATTTGCGTCCTCCCTCTTTTTTTCTTGATGAGCCTGCTTAAAGGCTTGTCAATTTTGTTTATCTTTTCAAAGAACCAGGTCCTACTTTTGTTGATCTTTTGAATTGTTACTTTAGACTCTATGTCATTTAATTCTGCTCTGATCTTGATGATTTCCTTCTTTCTACTTTATCTGGGCTTTGCTTGTTGTTCTTCCTCTAGTTCTTGTAGCTGTAGGGTTAAATTTTTTATTAGATATTCTTCTAGCTTTTTTAGGTAGGCCTGTACTGCTATGAACTTTCCTCTTAGGACTGCTTTCGCTGTATCCCCTAGGTTTTGGGTTGTTGTGTGTTCATTATCATCAGTTTCCAGAACCTTTTTGATTTCTTCCTTGATGTCATTGTTAACCCATTCATTATTTAATAACGTGTTATTCATTCTCCATGAGTTTGAATGTTTTTGAGTTTTTTCCTTGAGGTTGATTTCCAATTTTAAGCCATTGTGATCTGGGAAGATGCTTGATATAATTTCAATTTTCTTGAATTTGTTAAGGCTTGTTTTGTGTCCTACCATGTGGTCTATCTTTGAAAATGTTCCATGTGCACTTGAGAAGGATTGTATATTTTGCTTCTTTGGGGTGAAAACTTCTATATATATTGACTAAGTCCATTTGATCTAGAGTGTTGTTCAGTGTCTCAATATCTTTGGTGTTTCTTTGCTTCGAAGATCTGTCCATTGTTGACAATGGGGTGTTAAAGTCCCCTACTATGAGTGTGTTGCTGTCTATATCTTTCTTGGAGTCTTTCAAAAATTTTCTTACATATTTGGGTGCTCCTAAGTTGGGTGCATATATATTTATAAGGGTTATATCTTCTTGATGGATTTTTCCCTTAAGTATTATGAAATGCCCTTGTTTGTCTCTTTTTATGGACTTTGCTGTGAAGTCTGTTTTGTCTGATATAAGTATTGCTACCCCGGCTTTTTTTCCATTTGCTTGAAATACTTTTTTTCATCCCTTTACTTTCAGTCTGTGTAGATCTTTTGTTTAGAGATCTTAATTAGCATTGTAAAATTGCACTTAAAACGTTTTTGTGCCAACTAATAAATACCCCAGCAGTGTTTGAAAGTTTTTATTTCTCCAGATCAAAACCACAGTGCAACAGCACCTCACACCTATTAGAATGCCTATTATCAAAAACAGAAAATAACAGCGTGGCAAGGATAGGGATATAGGGGAACACTTCGCACTGTTGATGGGAATGTAAATTGGGGCAGCCACTATGGAAAATAGTAAGAAGGTTCCAAAAAATTTTAAACAGTATGATCCAGTAATTCTACTTCTGGGTATTTATCTAAAGCAAATGAAAACACTAATTCAAAAAGACATATGCAACTCCATGTTTACTGCAGCATTATTTATAATTGCCAAGATATGAAAACAGCCTGTCCATCAATCAATAAAGGGATAAAGGAAATATGGTATATATACAAAATGGAATATTATTCAGCCATAAAAAATAAGACAATCTTACCATTTGCAACAATGGAAATAGACCTTGAACGCATTATGCTAAGTAAAATAAGTCAAACAAATACAGTGTGTTCTCATTTATATGTGGAATATCAAAAAAACTGAGTTCATAAGTACAGAAAATAATAAGTACAGAAAACAGATTAGTGAGAGTATTGGAGGTAGGCAAAATGGGGAAGGGATCAAAAGACACAAACTTCCAGTATAAAATAAATAAATTGGATCCAGTCAAGATGGAGACATAGGTAAACATGGCTTGCTTCTTTGCACAACCACAGCAAAATTATAGCTAAACTACAAAACAAATATCACTCAGGACCATCAAAAAATCAAGTTGTATGAAAGTCTGACAACTAAGAAATTAAAGAAACCACATTCATTTAGACAGATAGGAAAGGTAGAGGAACAGAGACACAGAGACAATGAATGGACTGGTCCCAAACCCACATGTGGTAAATATAGAACAGAGAGCTATCTCAGAAGCAAGGGATCCCAGACCCACACCAGATCACCCAGCTCAGGGTTCCAGTTCCAGAAAGATAAGTCCCCATAACTTCTGGCTGTAAAAACCAGTGGAGGTTGGGTCAGCAGAAGGAACCGAGGGATCTCAGGTGTCTCCTCCTTGACTTATTCATATTCACTTCCTCTGGGCTATAGCACCAGAGCAGCACCTTGAAGTGCATCAGTGGCATACGGACAGGAATTGAAGTGTCTGGCATCAGGGCGAGAGCTGAGGACAGCTTTCACCTGGACAGAACTGCAGATAGCAGCCATTGTTCCTTTTCTGAGCCATCTCCCACACAGAGTCACAGTGCAATGGCACCATATCTAAGTCTCCATCAACCTGGTTCACACAGTTAGCCCTGCCCTGACAATTACCTAAGGCTCTGCCCTATCCAAAATGGTAGCAGTAGCCTTTCCATAAGAAGGGCTGGGCTAGGTACAGGCTTCAGGCCTTCCTAAATCCATTCAAACAAGCAAAAGTTGAGCCCATACCTCTAGCTGCAGCCATTTACAGATCACTTTATAGCTTACACCAAGGGCCACCAGACAGAACACAGGTGGAGGCTGACATTGGCATGCACAGGCTTGGAAATCCCAAGACGGTGCACCTAATGGACAGTTACAGACCACATTAGAGCACCACCACAGAACCACCTCCACAAGGTAGGTAGGAAGGTAGTTGCCGGCCAAGGGTCAAAGCCAGTCCTACCAGCTGTCTGGATTGGATAAACTCCTTCCACTGACCTGCTGACAGCAATGAAGACTCAACTATAGGAGGAGGAAGTACTTAGCCCATATGAAGGGCACAGTCAAGTCTCAGCTTTGGGGTTAGGGGAGGCTGTGACACTGGATCCTAAAAGATACCTACTACATTAGGCCATGCTACCAAGACAGGGAGTCATAGAAGCTCTACCTAATACATAGAAACAAACACAGGGAAGCTGCCAAAATGAGGAGACAAAGAAACATAACCCAAATGAAAGAACAAATCGAAACTCCAGAAAGAGCTAAACAAAATATAGATAAGCAATCTATCAGATGCAAAGTTCAAAACGCTGCGTTATAAGAATGCTCAAGGAACTCAGTGGATACTTCAACACCATAAAAAAGATCCAGTCAGCAATGAAGGAGACACTATATGAAATAAAGAACAATTAACAGGGAAAGAACAGTAGAGTGAATGAAGCCAAGAATCGAATAAATAATTTGGAACATAAGGAAGCAAAAAAGTGAACAGTCAGAAAAACAAGAAGAAAAAATCCAGAAGAATGAGGATAGTATAATCAGCTTCTGGGACAACTTCAAGCATTCCAACATCCACATCACAGGAGTGCCAGAAGGAAAGGAGAAAGAGCAAGAAACTGGAAATCTATTTGAAAAAAATAATGAAAGAAACCTTCCCTAATTTGGTGAAAGAAATAGACATGCAAGTCCAGAAAGTACAGAAATAGACAATCTTAAAAGCACCAAGAGAAAAACAGAGTTTTACCTAAAAGGGGTGCCTATAAGACTATCAGCTGATTTCTCAAAAGAAACTTTGCAGGAAAGAAGGTACTGACAAGAAGTATTCAATGTGGTGAAAAGCAAGGACTTACAACCAAGATTACTCTATCCAGCAAAGCTATCATTTAGAATGCAAGGGCAGATAAAGTGCTTCCCAGACAAGATAAAGCTAAAGGGGTTCACCATCATCAATCCATTATTATATGAAATGTCAAAGAGACTTACTTAAGAAAAAGAATGTTAAAATAATGAAAATTAAAATGATAACAAACTCACAACTATCAACAACTGAATATAAAAAATAAAAACAAAATCCAACTAAGCAAACCAGAATAGGAGCAGAATCATACGTATGATGATCATCTGAAGGGATATTAGCTGGGAGGGGGAGGGGTAGAAATGGGGAAATGGTGCAGAGATTAAGAAGCATAATTGGTAGGTACAGAATAGACAGGAGGATATTAAGAATAATATAGGAAAGGGAGAAGCCAAAGAACTTATATGCATGACCCATGGACATGAACTAAGGGGCATGGGATTGCTGGAGGGAAGGGGGTACTGGGTGGAGGGCAGCAAAGGGAAAAGAATTGGGACTACTGTAACAACATAATCAATAAACTATACTTAAAAATTAAAAACATAAGTGCCCTTGTCTGTTTTCTGCAATTGGCATTATCCACTTCTTTTGTACTCATAGAGAAGAGATCTATATAGAAGAGAAGACCTACTATTTCTGCCCTAAAATGTTTTCATAAGTCAGTGTTATGGACTGGTTATGTTACCCAAAATTCATATGGCCAGAGGGACTCTATTTGGAGATGGATCCTCTAATGAAGTAATTAGGGTTAAATGAGGTGTTAAAAGTGAAGACCAGTCCAATAGGATTAGTATCCTTAAAAGACGGGACACCAGAGAGCTTGTGTCTTTCTTTCCATCATGTGAAAGTTCAATGAGAAGGCACTGTCTACGGGAAGAGAGATATCACCAGAAATCAGTCCTGCAGGACTTTCATCAGGGACCTCTAGCCTCAACTGTGAAAAAGTAAGCTTGTCTTGTTTAAGCCCCTCAACGTGTGGTATCTTCTTATGTAGCAGCCCAAGATGACTAATACATCACCAGTTTTATTTTCTTATTTAGAATTTCCAGCCCAAATAGATTGAGATAATATATTTGGAAGTTCATGGGGTGGGGGGACGGGGGGGATACAAGGTAGTTTCATATTACTTGGAAAATATGAACTTGTTCACTTTAAAAATTTTTTTTCCCTAATAAAGTGCTGTATTCTAAGACACACACCTTTAGAATGTTCTTATTAGTAAATGGTGGTTATAATTTCTTTCAGGTGAGCCTTGGTTCTTCTTTCTGTGGGATTTATGCCTTCATCTTGGCACTGCAGAAAATCATTTGTGTAATCTGAAATTATCCTTCCAATGCAAACAATAGTTTCAGATCTATTGCTATCTCAATAACTGAAGACTTGAGGCTGCCTAAATAAAGTCCTACAATGAAGGCTGTAGAGCTCAGAACATATACTTCATCAGCTTTACGCAAGTTTAGATAGACTTGACAGGGATTACATTATTCAACAGTGTTCTGAAAACAGCCATGATTTTTTTGTCTGAGAGGTATTTTCAGAATTCAAGGTACCAGGTGTTTTATAAGAACTGTGGTGAGGAACAAATCAGATAATGTGTGTGAGACAAAATGAAAATCACTCTGCAATGAAGTGAGTGATATTGTGGAGATAATGTAACAATTGGCCTCACCCTCTGTAGTACATTTCTACTCCTATTAGTAATAGTAATAATGGCTAACATTTATCAGTACTTACTAAATAGACTGGACACTGTGCCAAGTGCATCACAGGTATTAATGCATTTAACCCCCACCACAACCTTTTGTGGAAGTAATATTATTATCACTATTTTAGAGATTAAAAAAATGATGCAGAAAGAGGTTATATAACTTGCTAAGGGTCAGAGTGATAGAAAATAAAGTACTATGCCATTTGAAAGGAGACTTAAGTGGAGGAATAAGTCAGAAAACTACTGCCCTGGAATTAGACCGTAGCAGATATCACTGGTACACATGTCACCTTTTGGGGGGTTTAGATTTACCTCTACTGCCAGCAACCTGCTACAAACCTGAGCTTCTCATCTTTCCACATTCTGCCCCAAGGCTGACAATGGTCACCTGCCCTCTTTCTAGGGCAGCTGAAAAGCTAACACTCTCTGGGGGCAACCCTCAACCAATGCCGAATGGAACTAGGAAGTAAATACCCTGGCTTCTGTCTTTCAAGGGGGAACAATTCTCTTTCCCTGCCTTACTCTGCCTACCCTCTCATGCCTGCTTGCTGAATCACCTTCCAAATAAACTACATCTCCCCCAGGTCCTAACCTTAGGTTCTGCTTTTGGGAAAGCTAAACTATGGCACATTCAGCCCTTCTAATTAAATTCATGATTCTAACTAAATACATAGTATAATAAAATATGGGTCTAACCCAAAAACATTTATTAAAATAAGCAGCATATTTATTATATAGTTCTGATTATTTAAAATTTTTTGTTTTAAAATTCTTAGTAGCCAGCATGAGATTCATGGCAAAGCATTTGTGGGGCTTTTTAAAAACTATTTTTAGCACTTGCTGAAATGTTTCATACCAAAGAGAAAATCCTTTCACTCAACAGACACTGATTAGATCTTTAGGTAACTGTTCCCATAGCAACACCCTATTCTTCAACACTGTATTATTTTTTCAAGCCCACTTCCTTAGCCAAAGACTAGAGTTCACTACATATAGCCACCTTTTCCAACTGTCTTTCAATGAAGTGCTTCCTGTTTTTCAGCTTTTTTCCACAATTCTCTCTTCACTTTTATTTCAATAGTGAATTTAATAAATTGAAAACATTTCACTAAAGGTATACTATATATTTTGTATACTGATATAAAATGTTTATAACAACATAAGAATAACAACAACAGCAATTCCTTATTATCCAAATATTCACGAACTTCTGTAAATGTGCTCCAAGCTAACTAAGAATGTGATGTCACAGAGTGGAAGGCCAGGATGACCCTTCCACTCATTCACTTATTCAGTAAATATTTAATGAGCACCAATTATATTTCAGAGGCTGTGTTTGGTATTAGTGATACAACATATAAAAAGACAGACATGATACTGAAACAGGTAGAATAAAATGTTCCCCAAGATTGCTCCATCAAATAAAGCTCTTCCAAAACAAATTGCCCTGCCAGAACTATGGCAATTACCAATAGGTAACTATAAAACAATGGTCCAGGAACTAACCTGATTTCTTTTACATTTGTTTTTCAGCTGTAAAGCCAAGCCACAAACCCCAGAGACAAACTCAATACCTAGTTGGCAAAGTCCCTTCCAGCATCCCATAATAAGTCTTGCAAAATCCCAGAATGCCTTGCTTTACTGATGCATACCAGGACTTCAGTGGGACCTCAGAGTTCCTAAAAAGGAAAAAGCCAGCCAACCTATACCCTGATTGGTTAACCCCAGCAACTCCCACGTTCCCAACGAATAAAAACCCCTAAGCCCCATATGCCACACGCAGAACCTGGGACCCTATCTCAGTGTTCTCACATTCTGCAAACCCTCAGTAAATCTGCATTTGCTTTTATCAGTGTCCCTGGTCTAAATTCTTTTATATCAGGTGACTAGAACCCAAAGTCTTAGGTAACAATCCTTGCCCTCAAAAAGCTTACAGTCTAGGGGAGGCAGATAAACAAGTCTTGAAACATAGGTAAGGAAAGCACAGAAAGTTATGGAAGAGAAGACTACCATCAAGAAACAGGGAAGGCCTTTCAGATGACTCTAAGGATGAGTGCAATTTAGCCATGGGCATAGTGTACTAGGCAGGAGCAACTGTGTGATAGAAGGCTTAGATGTAGAAATCATGAAAGAAGTTAGGTATAATTGGAGTGAAGAGTGTGAGAAAGAGTAAGGAGAGATGAAGTGTCAAAGACTAGATTATATAGAACCTTGTAAGCCGTATGTATTAGTAAGGATAACTACAGGGCTGAAATATAAAAACCCCAAATTTTAGTGGCTTAGCACAATAAAAGTTAGTTTTTTTGCTTTCTGAATAGTCCCATGTAGGTGTTCCTAGATGGTGGGGGCTTTCCTCACCATGTCCCAAGGAATCAGGCTTCCTCCTTTTTTCTTTTTTCTATCTTTTTTTTTTTTTTTGACTTAAGTGTCCTGAACATCAAGGCAGAGATCAGGGGAAGGTTATAGAACCACATGAGAGATTCCTATAGGCCAGGGCTGGAAGTGGAACACATGACTCTCACATTTCATAGCCATGCTTCACTATAAGGGGGCCAAGAAATGTAACCTCATCAACAACTCTACTAGGTGTAAGAATGGTGTCGCTCAGAGAACCATGAGGATGCAGCAAGCAAAAGAAAAGAAGTTTATTGAGGGAAATTAGCAAGCGGGGAAGAAGCCGTGCCGCAAATGGCCTGACTCCGGGGTCCTAAGGAAGGAAGGGGCTGTTTTATAGGCGGAAGGAAAAAGGCACTACTGAATTCAGTTGTTATCGTGCAGCTGCAAGTCTGGGGGCTGATCAAGGCTGAACAGAGCTTGGCTTGACACTCCCCACTATCATGGAAAACTCCCAGACAGCTGCAGGCAGGTGGGGGAAGGAGGAGGGCATGGGAACCAAGGTTGTCCCTGGGAAAGGGTATCATGAATTTTTAGTAGATAGCTATTACCTTTGCCACACTATATTAATACGTTTGGATTTTTAAAAGAGAAATGAAAAGCCATTACATAGTTTTAAGTAGGTTATAGCATTATCAGATTTGTATTTATAAAGATCACTCTGGATATTGGGTGGAAAATGAACTAGCCAACAAATAATTTGTCATGGACTAGGATGAGTCAATGAAGATAAAGGTATTTATAATAGGCAAAATTTATGGAAATTAGTGATTAGCTGGAATGAGTGTCAGAGATAAATCAAGAATGACTTCAAAGTTTCCATCCTAAAACAATAAGTTTAAAATGGAGGATGAGCAGCTTTGCAAAATAAGACTATGAGTTTAAGAGTGGTTATGTTGAGTTTGAGGTGGCTTTGAGACTTCTAAATGATAATGTGTGGTAGGAAGCTAGATATATAGATCTGGAGCTAAGAGGAGAAATCCAGGCTAAAGATGCAGATTATGAAAGTGAAAACATATGGATGCTAATTAAAACCACGAGGTAAGATCTTAAAAAAAAGGAAAAAGAAAAAGAAAGCCCTGGTTAATGTGGATTGAGCACTGGCCTGTGAACCAAAGGGTCACTGGTTCAATTCCCAGTCAGGGAACATGCCTGGGTTGTGGGCCAGGTCCCCAGTTGGGGGCACATGAGAGGCAACCACACTTTGATGTTTCTCTCCCTCTCTCTCTCCCTTCCCCTCAAAGAAGTGCAAATCATAAGACAAGACAGAGCCCACATAAAAGTATTTACAACACAAGAATGCTGCTCAACTCCTAGTTTCCTCACCTACAAAATAGGGAAAATAATAGTCTCTAGCTTATAAAGTTTTCTAAGAATTAAACTGGAGGATAAATATTTAATTTAAATATTCATGTACATATTTAGGACATTGTCTAACACAGAGAAAGAAAGAAGTAAGTGTTATCTGCTGTTATTATTAACTTTGGAGATTAAAAACAGAATGTGGCATCATGAAAATCAAGAAAAGAGAATATTTCAAGAACAAATATGTCATTAACAGTGTGAAGTACTGCCAAGAATTAATTCATGGGTCTTTATGAGAGCTGCAGAAACTTAACAAATGGGATTTATTCCCCCTTAAATTGCTCCTTTGGTCCTTGTCAGTGCTGGACACTCCTGACACCAACACTTCCAGTGCCTGAGTGTGGATCACCAGTCTTTTCTGGCAAGTGCAATAATCTGCCTGCAAGTAGGGAGACATAGTGTCAATAATCTCAGAATATTCACTTGGATCAGAGAAGGAAAACTCTGACTCCAAAAAACCTCCGCTGCCTTGCAGCATACCTCTTCAGGGGAAAGGCTAAGGGAGTAAACCCCGACAGAAAACCCGGAGCCGGAGTCCCTAAGGCGGTTTGACGTTGTAGTCAACACCGGCAACTCCTGCGGCGCACCTGAACCCCAGCTGTATTGATTCCATCTTTCCCTTGGATCCTTCAGCTGTGAAGAGAGGGAGCGGTCTGCTGCATGGGCAACAGCAGACCCTCCATATCACCCTGCCCAGGCTCTGTAGCTTCAGCTTCACTGGAGAGGACACTCCAGCGTCATCACAAGATGTCGATTCAACACGGGAGGAGACAGATACTGTGTCACTCCCGAGTCGGACTGCACAGCCATTCTCGGCGGTACAGATAGACTCTTAAGAAGCTACACCATCGTCTCTCGAGACGGACGGCTGCCGACCGACCGATTCACTTGGCTGGTTTGACTACCCAGTTTACAGTGATTTCTCCTCCTCTCATTAAAAGCCTTTGTCTCAATCTGTAGTTGTAGAGGCCCAGAATCTATTTTAAGTAATGCATTTCTCCCTTAACCTTGTTGACTGGCTCAAAAACTGACCCCAAGTTTGACTAATGTGAGTCCTACCCCGTAAAACCTGAAATTATAGAAAAAAAGAGGAGCAGTTGCTCTTCCTGGAAACAGGAGACTTGAACTGAAATATATACTTGGGTGTGTCAGCAGTCATATTTTCATTTTCATTTGGACCAGAGAAGCAGAGGAGGTCAATCAGCAACGAGAGGGAAGAATGAGGTAGTCGGGCACAGAAGAGCAGAGAAAGGAGGCTTTAAAGGCGTTTGATTCCAGGTTCCAGTTCTAGCCTAAGAACCGATCACTGCAGTTGTGATCCATGAGGCACTTTGTGTCCTTTCCTACTTAAGGTAGTTGAAAGAGTTTATTATTACAACCAAAAGGGTCATAAACTAACACAGGAGGTTCTAGGAAATAATTAACTCTACGGTGATGAGGGGATTCCCTCTGGAATTTGCCTTGTTAAATCCTAGATCTGATAGCAGATAGTATCATGGCCCAAGGAATGGATGTGTTAGACACTTTTTCAAGACACAGGGCTTGCAGGCTCTCAGAGATCTTTAGTTTGTCATGAATTGTGATGTTTGTAATAGTTTGTTGGAGGGGAGGAAAATTAGAAGGGAGGCAAAAAGTTTAGATTACGATATCATGAAAATTGTTCCGATTTCTTTCCTCCCAGCTTACTCATTAGCAAAAATTCGAAAGTACGCATCTCAAATATGATTATTCTGAGGTCATTTCTTGAGACTGCATTAAGCCACTTCTTGGAAAATCACTTATTTTGTTATTTTTCAGAGAAAAATCAACTAAACAAGTGAAGACCCAATGGTTTCCACTCAATCTCCTATGCTATGAATTTTCAAAACAAACATACAGAACAAACATTAAGTCCTACTAACCTATTGACAATACAAATAGAGTTGAATGCAGATAATTCACAAAGGGCAGTTGGAGGTCCCATTTTTGCCACTCACTGACACTGTTATTTTATACAAAGAACTTAAATTTCTCAGAACTGATTTCTTCATATTTAAAAAGAAGGAGTTGGTGCTGATCCAAGATGGTGGGTGGAGGAGTAAGTGGAAGCTACACTAACCTCTTCCCAGGACCAGTCTGGACTTACAACTTAATTGTGGAGAAATCATCTGGAATGATCAACTGAACACTAGCTGGAGAGAAGTCTTATAACCACGAAGAGGCAGAAAAGGTCGCTTCATCACAACGTGACCGGAAGGAAGTGCGGAGACATGAAAGGGCTGGCTGGGCTCCCATGGGTGACAGATGAAGGGACTGAGAAACAGTTCAGCAGCCAGGAGGTCCCCCTGAGAAGGAGAGGGTCTAAACTCCCAGCTGGGCTTCACAGCCTACAACAACAGAGCGGAAGTAAAATAGTATCCAGCTGTGAAAAGCGAAAAGCCACAGGGTTTCTTGCTGGCCTGAGAGAAACAGCTGGAGTAAAAGAGCTCTTAAACAGATCACATACAAAAATATTTGGCACCCACTTACCCTGGACTCAAGCAAAGGGAGGACAGAGAGGACTAGAGATGCTTGGGGAGAATTTGGGGTGGTGACTTTGAGGGGAGAACTAATGGAGCAGCTGAACAGGTCCCAGTGCTGACTCATTCCCCATACTGCAGGCAGACCATTAAGAGAGCTGCAGGACAACATGAAATGTAATAATATTCATATCATAGGAATACCATAAGGAGAAGAAGAGGAGCAAGGCATAGAAAACCTGTTTGAAAAATTAATGACAGAAAACTTCCCTAACTTGGTGAGAGAAAGAGTCACTCCAGTCCAGGAAGCACAGAGGGTCCCAATGAAGATGAACCCCAACAGGCCCACTTCAAGACACATCATAATTAAAACGGCAACATTCAAAGACAAAGAGAGAAACAGCTAATAACATACAAGGGAGCTCCAAGAAGGCTATAATCAGATTTCTCAGCAGAAACACTACAAGCCAGAAGAGAATGGCAAAAAATATTCCAAGCAATGGAAAATCAAAGGCCTACAACCAAGAATACTCTACCCAGAAAGGCTCTCATTCAAAATGGAAGGTGAAATAAGGAGTTTCCAAGACAAAAGAAGGCTAAAAGAATACATCTCCACCAAATCAGCATTGCAAGAGATGCTAAAGGATCTTCTTGAAGAAGATGAAGAAACAGAGAGAGACAGAGAGGAACACAAGTACAAAGGGACAAAATGACAATGAATAAGTACCTATCAATAATAACCTTAAATGTAAATGGATTAAATGCACCAATCAAAAGACATAGGGTAGCTGAATGGATTAGAAAGCATGACCCACATATATGCTGTCTACAAGAGACCCACCTTAGAACAAACAATCTACACAGACTGAAAGTGAAGGGGTGGAAAAATGTGTTTCAAGCAAATGGACATGAAAAGAATGCTGGGGTAGCAATACTTATATCAGACAAAACAGATTTCACAGCAAAGGCCATAAAAAGAGACAAAGAAGGATATTTCATAATACTTAAGGGAACAATCCATCAAGAAGATATAATCCTGGTAAACATATATGCACCCAACATAGGAGCACCCAAATATATAAGGAAAATCTTGGAGGACTATAAGAAGGATATCAACAGCAGCACGCTCATAGTAGGAGACTTTAATACCCCATCGTCAACAATAGACAGATCTCTGAAGCATTGAAACGCCAAGGATATTGAGGCATTGAACAACACTCTAGATCAAATGGACTTAGTTGTAAATATAGAACTTTTCACCCCAAAGAAGCAAAATATACATCCTTCTCAAGTGCACATGGAACATTTTCAAAGATAGACCACATAGTAGGACACAAAACAAGCCTCAACAAATTCAAGAAAATTGAAATTATGTCAAGCATCTTCTCAGATCACAATAGCTTAAAACTGCAAATCAACCTCAAGGAAAAAACTCAAAAACATTCAAACTCATGGAGAATGAATAACATGCTATTAAATAATGAATGGGTTAACAATGACATCAAGGAATAAATCAAGAAGTTTCCGGAAACAAATGATAATGAACCCACCACAACCCAAAACCTATGGGATTCAGTGAAAGCAGTACTGAGAGGAAAGTTCATAGCATTACAAGCCTACCTAAAAAGGATAGAACAATCTCTAATAAAACACCTAACCCTGCAGCTACAAGAACTAGAGGAATAACAACAAGCAAAGCCCAGAGCAGGTAGGAGGAAGGAAATCATCAAGATTAGAGCAGAATTAAGTGACATAGAGACTAAACAAACAATTCAAAAGATCAACAAAAGTAGGAGCTAATTCTTTGAAAAGATAAAAAAATGGATAAGCCTTTAACCAGGCTCATCAAGAAAAAAAAGAAAGAGGACCCAAATAACTAAAATCAGCAATGAAAGAGGAGAAATCACAATCGATACCACAGAAATACAAAGGATTGTAAGAAATTATTACAAACACCTGTATCACAAGAAATTTGACAACCTAGATGAAATGGAAAAATTTCTGGAAACACATAATCTTCCAAAACTGAATCAAGAAGAAGCAGAAAGCCTGAACAGACCAATAACAACCAGTGAAATTGAAGCAGTAATAAAAAAATAAAAAAAAAACTCCCAGCACCCAAAAGCCCTGGACCAGATGGCTTCACAGGTGAATTTTACAAAACATTTAGGCAAGAACTAACTCCTATCCTTCTCAGACTATTCCAAAAAATCCAAGAAGAGGGAGACTCCCAAACTCTTTGTATTAAGCCAGTATTACCCTAATTGCAAAGCCAGGTCAAGACACAACAAAGAAGGAAAACTACAGGTCAATATTGCTGATGAACATAGATGCTAAAATTCTCAACAAAATATTGGCAAACCGGATCCAGCAACACATTAGAAAGATCATACACCACGATCGAGTGGAATTCATCCCAGGGATGGAAGGATAATTTAATATTCATAAGTCAATAAACATAATACACCACATAAACAAAATGAAAGAAAAACCACATGATCATATCAACAGTTGCAGACAAAGCATTTGATAAAGTACAACACCCATTTATGATGAGAACTCTCAGCAAAATGGGAATAGAGGAATCATACCTCAACACTCAACATAATAAAGGCCTTATATGAGAAACCTGAAGCCAACATCATACTCAACAGGTGAAAGCATTCCCCTTAGGGTCAGGAACAAGACAAGGATGTCCACTCTTTCCACTCCTATTCAACATAGTCTTGGAAGGGTGTGGGGAAGCAATAGGGAAAAAAAGTGGGACAACTGTAATAGAAAAACAGACAAACAAAAATTTTTAATGGAGGAAAAAATGAAAGCAGAATAAATTAATAAATGAGCCAGCAACCGCCCCCCCAAAAATAACCTCACACGTAGAACAGTGAACAAAAGAAAATGTAAAATATGGAAATGCAATTTTAGTGATTAGAAAAACAAGGATTTTCTTTCACATTGTATGTTTTTCTCCCTACCTGATCCCTCCAGAATTTGGCATTCTGAAGAAGTAAGCAATGACATAAGATTCTTTGCATAGAACTAATAAGACCAGTTGTTAATAGAGGTTTTGTTGACCATGACTTTGACTGGAATGTCGTGCCTAAAGAGGACATGCTTGGGCTCTGGTTGTTACCAAAAAGCCCTGAGGAACTAGGATTGACTTTCAAAGGTAATAAAAGCCCATGAGAAAAAAGGCCTGGTACCTTGGTTGGTTGTGTGGTCCATGGCAATCTTTCCAGGGAAGGAACGAAGGTTGCTTTCCCAAAAGATGGCTAGAAGGGACCTTACAGCACAGTTGAAAACCTGAAGGACTTGGGAAAGACAGGCGTTTACAGGCAAGGCTGAATGGCAGGTATGTGGCTCTGAAGGGCATACTGAAAGTCACTGTGAAGTTTCTTTGTGTAAGTTCCAGCAAAGCAGACATAAAGATCATATGTGATCATTTGCTGCTCTTTTTCTGTTTATGCAAATGAACAGGATAAATTAAAACTGGACTTAATGAAGTCTCTTTAATGACAAGGAGGGTAATCTTAAGGAGAAAAATCGCAATTCAAGGAAAACCACAATGCTCAGTGGTAGACTATAAAGTAGTGCAGATAACTGTCTTTAAAGTTTATTTTCATTTAAAGTTTGTTTTCATTTGAAAGTTAAACTAGGTCTGTGACATCATCAAAGATGCTTAATTTACAGGCAAGAAGAATGTCAAATGCCTTGCAAATGGGTATCTTTCCAATAAGAGAGTCTTGCAGATATAGAGACTGGTTTGTGGGTTATATTGTGTAAATTAACATGTGTGTTCTGTTTTCAGAGGGCATAAGCCTATGATCTCATTACCTAAGTGATTGTCCATGCCTATAGGCCTCACTTAATCCTGTCTGCATCGCTGCCTCCTGAGACTCAACGGTTTGGCTGAACTAAGTAGCTGGGTTGGTGAAGCCTGGGGTGGTCTGTGGGCTTCACTTTAAAACTGGTTTCTCTTTTCTGTCCTAAAGGCTTGGATAGGAAGGTCCCAGAGGTCAAGAGGGGGGAAACCTAAAATATTCCCCTCAGCCCAAACTAAGTATAGTGGGCAAAAGGCTTTTGGGCAGGTGTGACATGCCTTGCACACCTTCCTCCAAAGAGCCTTCCCGCCCCCCCATAATATGGGACATTGAAAAATTAATCCCTGCCTTTTGTCATCTAGTAGTTATGAACTGAATGATGCCTTTTAACCCTGTCGCCAAATCTCTTGCCCCCAGAATACAACAAGGATGCCAGCCTGTTAAACCAAGCATGTCGTGGTCCAGGGACAGCCAACTGACCTGGAGTCTTAAAAATCATTCCCCATGTGGTAAGGCCACCCTCTCCTCCATGCCCCCACTCTTATTAGGGATTTCTGGACCCAAGCATTGGTAGGACAATGACCATGTCCTGCTTGAGGCAGCTAGAGGAGCACAAGACCTTCGACCATTGTCCTCTATAAGATTATGAAAGGTCTTAAGTCTGAGAGGAGGAAATTGTTATTTTTTATTGTTATAAAAATATAATTAATTAATTAATTTTTAAAAAGAAGAATATAGGAAAGAGTGAAGCCAAACAACTTGTATGCACAACCCATGGACATGAACTAAGGAGTGTGGGATTGCCGGGGGAAAGGGGGTACTGGGCGGAGGGGAGCAAAGGGAAAAAATTGGAACTATTGTAACAATATAATCAATAAAATATACAAAAAATAAAAATTAAAAAATTAAAACAATGAGTTGGGTTTGATGATTTTTAAGGCCTCTTCCAGTAATACAAATCACATCCTACCTAAATTCATTGGCCAAATGCCAGTCTCAGGCACAGTATTCCTAGAGGAGTCAGTATGAGAGTACTGACTTAGGGATGCACATCAGCTTGAGAACCATATTATCACCTAGCCTGCTTTGTTAATATTTCAGTCTACAGCTAAAATTATGTTCTAGCAACTACATCTGCATCCTAAAAATAGAACATTGATTAGTGTTAACTACCCAGGTCTAGATTCAAGACTGAAAATCTACTAGCTTAACAGTGATTTCCTATGTTCTCTAAATAGAGTGTTGGATACTAGAAAGTGAGAAGACTATGCTGTGGGCATAACAGAAAGACCACATTTCATCCAGTTTAAGAGTCACATTTTTTTCGTATCTTAACAAATCAGAAATGAAGATAAGTTTCAGAATTGCTATTGGCAAACCACAATTCCTGCACATCGGTGTTTGAGAAAGGGTATCAGGGGCTTAGGAAAGGATCCTGATGACAAAAGTGAAATACTCTTTTAAGAAATGTTGGGTCACCAGTGCTGTTGACACACAGGAAAACAATATGTGGAAAATTGTGGATACTGACAACCTGGGTAAAATATGACTCAAGAGTCTAAATTTTAATGTGAAGAAATTCTAGCAATTCTTTAATCAGTGTATTTTCCTTATATGTTTCTTTTTATTGATACACAATGAGTGGTTACGAGAAAACTCCATGTTAAACATGTCTAAAAGACCCTTGTAATAAGCATAAGATTAAAATTCTCAGTAATAAAATATCATACTGTGGTTTAATTGACAACATTTTTTTCTTAGTGGCACATAAAATAATGGGGCATCTTGCAATTAACAGTGTCTTAGATTTAATAAATATGGTAGAAATTAATCCATGTTGGGCCTACACTCTAAATAAGGACCTCCAATACCTCCTCTCAAGTTTATATTTTAGAAGCTGTGGAAAGAGTTGAGAATACAAAGCAGATCCATTCCCAGCTACCTGAAAGTTGAGGCTGGCACACACAAAGGAAAAAGAGCCACCCAAAGATCCTCTCAGCCCATCTTCTAATGCAGTGAGTTCCGGTTATTGACAGGTTTTCTTATTTCATCCGATAAATTACTCCCACAAGGAGGTGAGACAACCCAGGAGGTAAAGAAACAAAGGACAATACCCCCCAAAAAAAAAAAATTCCAAAAAAGATAAAAGTATAAGAAAACCCTTTCATTCTATGCTATAAAACAAGAAATTTGACACAGAGGAAAAAAAGAGCACCCACTACAAAGATCACACTCAATGTCAAAAAATTATTTCCTTTTTGCTCCTAAGATAGGTGAGTGGCAGGAAATGATCCTAGTGTAAAGAAGTCTTGGACAAGAGCAAAAGAAAACAAGACTTGGGCTGGCATTCATTGTCAAACTACTCTTTATATGACAGATTATTAATTGCCAAATATTTATTGAGCAACTTCTGGATTCATATGTTCTGGAAGATCACAGGTTATAAAATTAAAGACATGTTCACTAAGTAAAAAGCACAATTAAGTCAGGAATTAAGACAGGCATTTCACATTGACAGAAGTATAAATAAGGAAGTATAATTTAAATGTTCAGTAGAGCAATCTTAATAGTATTATGTTAAACATGATAAAATTCTGCCCTTAAGAAATAATATTAGTCATGTTATTATTTTTAATAGCTTTTTTAAAGATTTTATTTATTTTTAGAGGGAAGAGAAGGGAGGGAGAAATAGAGCAAGAGAAACATCAATGTGTGATTGCCTCTCACATGTCCCTTTAATGGGGGACCTGGCCCACAACCCAGGCATGTGCCCTGACTGGGAGTCAAACTGGCAACCCTTTGGTTAGCAGGCTGGAATTCAATCCACTGAGTCACACCAGCCAGGGCTTTAACAGCTCTTTTATACCTAGTTTGTATGTTGGCATATATATTTTATGGATAATTTATGATACAACTGTACTTTTTCAAGTTGCATTAGAATCAAGTACCATCATACTGCACAAAAAAACCTTTTTAAATTAAGACCTAAGAATTCACCTTTGCTTATCAAATTATTGGTATAAAAATCAAACTTCTCATTGTGGAAATGTATGTGCAATAAGGACCTGATGTGATCTGTTAGGAAGTTTGGTAACTGCTTCGTGCTAAAAATTCACCAAGGAGCCAGCAAATACTTAATAAGTAGTTACTGAGTTGAATATTTCTAACATAAAAACATTGATAATATTCATGAGTACCTAAGACACATGAATAAAATTTGAAGTATTATATCAGAAGTTGACAACCAAAATGTTTAGGAATCATTTAAATCTGATTTTCAGCTCTGTAATTATACTGAAGTGGCTTTTGCTGAAGACAATAGTTGTCTCTTTGGGCTGTTTTTATACAGAAACATCTTACTGTTGACAACTCAACCTTATTGCAACTTTTCCCTCCTTTGCTTTCTATAATTACAGTCTTCTGGTTCTTCTCATATATTCAAGTGCTGCTCTATTTTATCATGGACCTATTTCTGCTTTTACTCCACAAGCTTTTCCTAAGCCACTTTATTTCATCCATAGTTTTACATGATGATGATTTCTAAAGATCAACCATTTTCCCAAGTTCCCCATATTTCCAACTACCTACCGATGTCCTACACACGTTAATATGTCCAAATCACCACATCTTGCCATCTATGCTGCTCCTCTCCCTACCTGTATCCTGCACTTATTCTTCCTCTTGTTCTGTTTTATCTTTCCATCAAGCAAAAGCTAAAAGTTATCTTTATTTCTTCCATCTTAACCCATAAAAATAAAAGTTTTTATTTTCTCAATTCAGAAAAGGAAAAGATAGATTGTATTTTGGCTTAAGGAAGAAGTAATGTCAGAATCAGTTTTACACACAAACTCATAGATACAGACAACAGTATGAAGGTTACCCAGGGGATGGGGGGAGGGGAGAAGAAGAGAGTAAAGGGGGTAGAATATATAATGACAGAAGGAGACTAGACTTTGGGTGGTGAGTACACAATACAATATATAGATAATGTATCACAGAATTGTACACATGAAACATATAATGTTATTAACCAATGTCACCCTAATAATTTTAATTTTTAAAAAAGAACCCTTTTTAAACTCATCCCAGTCAACAAGTGGCACACTTCAAAAAACACACTTTGAAAGTAATGCATTCTGTGACAGCTTCTCACGATTTGTTACTGATCAACAATAGCCTCACTCCATTAACCATGTTTCTATAGTAACAGTCAACTAACCCCTTAAAGTCTTACCAGTGGAAGTTCACAAATTATGATCTCCATGCTTCCTAAAAGCAGCTTGTTTCTCAAGGAAGCTATGTACATACAAGCACAGCAACCTCTTCTTTAATAAGCAATAAATTCGACTTTTTTGTTATAGATACTAAATGATGGGTTGGTTCTTCTTCTGAATCCTAAATCAGTTTCTTAACTCAATTAATTCTACCTACAAACTATTTCTCCCCAATCTTGCAACTCCTCATCACTTCTTCGAATTGTTGTTCAGTCTACATCCCATTCAATTTTCCTCCCAGTATTTATTTCCTTAAATGCAATCTGTTAATGTAGTCCCTCTGCCTAACGTCATTCAGTGCTTTTATTGTCTAAATCAGCAATTTTCAATCAGTGTGCCACAAGAATGTTTTTAATATGCAATACCTGACTATTTAGTCAAGACACTGACCTCTTCTCCCTTATATTGTGAAATTAAAAAATGACAACGGCCAACTCAATGATAACCACCCAGTGTGAGTGAATCAAAATTATACCTGTTGTTTTTGTCAGATCAGCAAAAAATATATTACTTGGTGTGCCGTAGAGTTTTAGTGATTAATTTATGTGTGCCATGAGATGAAAAAGGCTAAAAATCACTGCTCTAAATAAAACCTTCACCTTAGTCTGGCTGATAGTAAGGTCTCAATAAATGAATGATTAAGCTAGGACTGGAAAATTGGTTTTTTATAAGTGTATCCTCTTTATTTCCCCCCTTTCTTTCTTTTCCAGTATGGAAATAATATGGGTTTTTTTTTTATTATTGTTTTTCAATTGCAGTTGTCCCATTTTTTTCCCCCCCATTGCTCTCTCCTGACCTGCCCTCCCACCCCAATCCCACAATCAGTCTCCACTCTGTTGTCCATGTCCATGGGTCCTTCATACTTGTTTCTTGACAAGACTCTTTCCCTTCTTTCCCCGTTATCCCCCTCGCTCTTTCCCTCAGGTCGCTTTGAAGGTTTTGTTAAATAAACACATAAAGGTATTTATCCAGAGAGAAAGAAAAATCAATTTACACTTGCAATTGCAAATATAAATTCACCTATTCTTCTACTGAAAGAAAATCCAGGTGCTTGGATAGTACTGATTAAATATTATCTTTTCAATTTCCTCATGAACAATTTTGCATATCTAGAGGTATAATTTAAATATGTTTAATATACAGTTTTGTTTGTTTTTTACTTGAAGTTATTTAAATACAACTCATTTTTCTATTGCTGCAAGAATTATAGAGAAAAATAAAATAAACCATTTACTCTTCCAACAACAATAACAAAAAAGTTACAGAGAAGAGCATGGAGGGTGAGGTCAGAAGACCATTTATCAAAGCTGGTAATTAATGTCTTGCTGTTTAATTTCTTCAGGCTACATTAAGTGTCTCACATATTATAATATACTATTATTACTTTATGTACTCATTAGTTGCCTCTCTAATCAGTAAAATGTCAGCCTGTTTTTTTTTTGTTTTGTTGATTTTGTTTTGTCATCAAAATGAGTTTGCCTGTTTAGTTCTTAATTTTGTTACCTTGTGAGCAAAGGCAATAAATTGGTATAGTTTGCATTTATTGCCCAAATTTCTAGGTGGGGGGAAGTGTATGTTTTGATTAGAATTGCTAACAAAGGAAACATTCTTTTAGTTGATGTAGGGTCTTTCAACAGTCTAATGGTGAAATTGATCTTCGCAGAATGAGGAACAAAATAAATCTAAAGAGATTTTATTGAAAAGATTGAGTCAAATTTTCATTAACTACCATATCTATCACATCACACAAAACCAAATGTATCAGTTAAGTTGTATTTCATATGTAATATTGACATAAGCAATAATAATAGTTAATTATTGCAAATATATGGCTTCAGATTTGGTGCAATGATTCAATACTTTCATCAAAGACCTTTAATTTTGGCATCCTCAACGTGTTGACTTTTAGGACTTTAGACTTTTTAAGTTCTTGTCAATTCACAGTCACAACATGGCTTCTTTGGGTCCAGGCATCACATCGTAGACAACATCCCAAGTGGAAAGGAAAAGATAAATGGATCAGAAAGAAAAAGTTTTCCCAGAGACTGCAAGCTTATTTCTCATTATGGCAAATCACGAGGGACACTTTGCAAAGTTCAATGGAATTTCCACAATTAGTATAGACAAACTGTGATTCATCTTCTAGGGCTGCATATTAGTTTTCTACTACTAAAGTAACAAATTACCACAAAGTTATGGCTTAAAACAACACGTGTTTTCTTACATTACTGGAAGTCAGAAATCTGAAATGGCTCTCACAGGGCTAAAATCAAGGTGTGGGAATGTCTAAGTTCCTTCTGAGGCTCTATGAGAGAATTTCCTTGCATTTTCCAACTTCTAAAGGTCTCCTGAATTTCTTAGTTTATGGTCCCTTCCTTGCATCACTCCAACCTCTGCTAACATCATCACATCTCCTTCTCTTACTCTCCTGCTTCCCTTTCCTTTACAAAGACTTTTTGATTACCTTGGGCACCCACCCGCTACACCCACCTTGATACTCCACAATAATCTCCCCATCTTGAAATCCTTAACTTAATATCTGTGGAGTTCCTTTTACCATAAAAGGTGACATTCACAGGTCCTCAGGATTAAGAAGTAGACACTTTGGGGGAGGAGGGGCATTATTCTGCCTACCACAGCAGAAGAGGAAGAATAGCTATTGGGTAGGCAAGTATTAGTGTTTGCTGCGCTCCATCTATATTCCACCCATCCCTCATCAGGTTCATCCCCTGCCATCTCCAACTGTTCGAAAGAAAAGGGAAATACATGCTTTGCTTGTATTTAATTATAAATAATTATTTTCTTCTAAAAGCCATTAAAGAATATAATTGTATTGCAGCAGAACTAAGTCAAAAGTCAGACTTTCAAATGTGCATGTTATTTTCTATATGGTTTCATAAAAATGTATTAAAATGTATAGAGGCTAAAATGAGAACAGAATGAAATGGTCAGGTTTTTTTTTAGGTAGCTCTAATTGCACTGTTTTGCAGATGTATTTGTATGAGCCATTCCAAATGTCTGCATCATTTTTCCAGACTCCATTTTTACACTTTCTTTGAAAAGAGGAAATCAGTAGACCAGAGTATTAGTGACTTGCCAGCTTGAACCAATAGCTTATAGTTCAAACTACTGACTTTGAAGCAAGTTTGTTATTTTGAAAAATTTGGGTTCTCTCTCTTACAGCTGAAATAATTAGCAAAAGCTGAACTTAGTCTCCCTAATGTCTAATGCATAGTTGAAAAGGAGATTCTGAATGTTGTTGCTAGCATAAAATCACTTTAGCAGACATGAAATAACATCCCATGGGGTTTGTTTATAATCATCATAAGATATTGCCTAACAAAGATGTTCTTAACTAGATTATGTTTAAGAATTGAGCATGCAAAAAAGGTAGTAGTTTACCACCAACTCTTAATGTAGCTGTGACCATGGAGATGCTGAGTGGGACGAGTGTTTGTAGGAAATAAGTAAAATTTATTGACACAAATCAATTTTTTAAAAGCATTTGGAGAAGCTTTATTCATAGCACAGGATGTTTCCAACACTCTCCTCAGTGCACATTGTTAGAGTTTTGAGTCCCTCAGAATAATTCTATGTTAGAGGCCAGCATAACTTCATAGGATATTCTGACCAGAATCTCATTTCCACACTCACTCAATCAGATGTTAAGAACACAGTCCCAAGTCCCTTGTCTCTTTGTTTCTCTTTCCCCCAAGGCATACTGAAGAAATATTATTTTTGTTTTGTTATCATTTCACTCCCTCTGTTTCATCTTAGCCCACAGATCTTTTCTCAAAAACTAACAGCCATAAGTTCCCCATATTTTTCAAGCAATTTAGTTTGATCTTCATATTATTGGCTTAGAAGCCCCCAAGGTCAAGGGATCTGAAATGTTCCTGGAAGCTTTGAAGTAAAGCTATTCACAAAGAGTCCCCTTTTGTTTTACCTTCCAGCCCTGTGTCTTTTTATATTCCTCTCTCCCACCTCCATCTGACCTTGCTCCTCACACACAATTGTCCCCAGAAACTTAGCAAAATAACACAGAGATGCATTAAAATTTTGACTCAACATCACAATCTGAAGTAATTTCTTAAGAAGGCATGAGTTAAGTGTGCATATTATATACCTGCAGTGAAGAAAAGATATGTAGTAAGACCATGAAAAGCTCATCCCTACACACAATATTTAAGGGTGAATCTCCAAGTGGTTCCAGATGATCTTTGTGCCAAAGCACATAATCTACTCCTCAAAACTAGCTCCATGCTTAACTTTGATTTGAATGTTTAAACAAAACTGATTTTGAAACAGTTTTTAATGTTTCAAAGACAAAAATCACATCATCTATATTGAGAAGTTGGTTTTTATGCTCTCTTTAAAGAAGAAACTGATATCTTTCCCTGAATATAGTTGGGA
Organism: Furipterus horrens; assembly: GCF_987537825.1. NCBI lineage: Eukaryota > Metazoa > Chordata > Mammalia > Chiroptera > Furipteridae > Furipterus > Furipterus horrens. Next base: position 130,533,100 of record NW_028327176.1, on the reverse strand, counting down.
AGATAAGCAATGAAGAAGTGATTTCAGGTTTTGAGTGAATTCAAGATAAATTTGCACTCGATCATCTGAATGTCCAACAATTGATCCTGATGTCAACTTCTCATTTGGATATATGCTTAGCTTGCTCTAGATAACCTTGTAGAAAGGCACTTAAAGTATTCTTTAATTTTTTCCCATAGCCCTTGAAATAGTCTATCTAACACAGGCAACATGCCTTTATTGTCCACTGGTAGTGCTGTGTCACAAAAAAAAGTCATTTGGGACATTTAGAGTCAAAATTTAGCCAGATATTATCTTTTCTGTTCTTGTAACTAATTAGTCCTATCTATGTTCCAACATTTAAGTAATTTGCCAATAGTTTTCTTAGATTTCAGCAACTTAATAATTTGTTTACTATTCATTAATCACATGAAATTTGTTATTAAATATAAAGTAAGACATGAAACATTCATTTTACAGTATTATCTTATGCAGATATGTTAACAAAAAAGTATTTAAAATCTCATTATTTGCAGATGACATGATATTATATATAGACACCCTAAAGACTCCACCAACATATGATTAGAACTAGTAAACAAATTCACATAATTTGCATGAGGCAAAATCAGTGTGCAAAAATTTGTTGCATTTTTATACACTAATAGTTAAAGAAAAAGAAACTAAGAAAACCATATTTACAACTGCATCAAACAATAAAAGACATAGAAATTATTTTAACCAAGGAGTAAAAGATCTGTACACTGAAAACTATGATATTGATGAAAGAAAATGAAGGAGACACAAATAAGTGGGAAGATGTTCTGTGTTCATGAATTGGAAGAACTAACATTGTTAAAATGTCCACACTACTCAAAGCAATAATCAGATTCAATGCAATCTGCATCAAAATTCCAATGGCATTTTTTACAGAAATACAACAAAAAATCCTAAATTTTGTATGGAACCACAAAAGACTCCAAAGAGTCAAAGCAATACTGAGAAAGAAAAACAAAGCTAGAGGGATTGCACATGCTGATTTCAAGCTATATTACAAAGCTACAGTAATCTAAACAGTATTGTATTGGCATAAAAACAGACATATAGATCAATGGAATAGAACAGAGAGCCCAGAAATAAACCCACAATTATATGGTCAATTAATTAACAACAAAGAAGCTAGGACTATACAATAGGGACAGAACAGTGTCTTCAATAAATGGTGTTGGGAAAACTGGACAGCCACATGCAAAAGAATAAAACTGAACCCCTATTTATACCATTTACAAAAATCAACTCTAATTAAAAACTTGGATGTAATCTCTGAACAATAAAATTTTTAGAAAAAGACATTGATGTTAAACTCCTTGGCATTGACTTTGATGATGTTTCTTGAATTTGACCAAAAGCAAAGGCAACAAAAGCAAAAATAAACATGGGACTATATCAACCTAAAAAGCTTCTACACAGCAAAGGAAACCATCAACACAATAAAAAGTTAACTTACAAGATGGCAGAAAATATTTGCAGAACCTATATCTGATAAGGGGCTAATATCTATAACATAGAAAGAACTCAAACAACTCAACAGCAAAAAAAAAAAAAAAAAAAAAAAAAAAAATTTAATGGGCAGAGGATCTGAATAGACATTTTCCAAAGAAGACAAACAAATGGCCAACAGGTACAGGAGAAGATGCTCAACATCACTAATCATCAGGGAAATGCAAATCAAAACCACAATGAGATATCACTTCACACTTGTTAGAATGGCTATTATCAAACAAATTAAGAATAGCAAGTGTTGTTAAGGATATGGAGGAAAGAGACCCCTTTGCACTGTTGTTGGGATGTAAATTGTTACAGCCACCAGGGAAAACAATATGGAGGTCTTCAAAAAATTTAAACTACAAGGTCTGTTCAGAATGTATCCAGCCATGTAATATGAAACATAGAGACATTTACTGAAGAAGATACAAGATACAAGAAACACTGTACATAGGACAATGATGCCTCAATCCCCTTCAAAGTAGGCACCTTGAGACCTCACACAGTTCTCCCAATCACCATCAGCTGCCCCATTGTATTTTCCTGAATCTCGCCAATGGTCTGAAATCTCTTTCCTTTCAAAAGTGATTTTAGTTTTGGGAAAATTCAGAAGTCACAGAGCACTAAATGTGGTCTGTAAAGGGGCTAAGTCACCTGGGTGATTTGATGTTTCACCAAAAACCTCTGCATGAGACATGATGCATGAGCTGGTGGTACATTGTGACAAAGCTACTAATCATCAGTTGCCCATAACTGCAGCCTTCTGAATCATCCAAATAGTTTCCCCAGAGAAATGTTCAAGATTAATGCAAAACCTGATGCAGATCCATTTATCTATTTGCTCAGTCATTTTTTCTTTTTTTTAAAATATGCTTTATTGATTATGCTGTTACAGTTGTTCCAATTTCTTTTCCCTTTGTTCCCCTCCACCCAGCGACATCCCTCCCTCCAGTTGTCCTCCCTCACCCCTTAGTCCATGCCCATTGGTTGTGCATATAGTTCCTCTCAACATCTTCCTATCTACTCCACTCCCTCCTACTATGCTTCTTAATTTCCTCCCTTTCCCCCTTCCCCTCCCTGCTGATGTCCCCCCATAATGTTCCCCATACCTATAATTCTTTTTACACTCTCATTTTTAATGTGAAGGCTACACAGTGCATACACATGTTCACTCAATGGCATCTACTGCCCCCACTGACTAGTGCAGTGAAGTTGTCATTGTTCACATATGCGCATTCCAGTCCACTCTCCTTGGCTGCCAGGTTATATTGGTGTCACACAAACCATTCTCGTTATATTAACAATGGCTGGACTTTTTCCAGACAGACCTCATATAACTCCATATGATCCAGAAGTCCCACTTCCTGGATATATATCTAAAGGGAATGAAAACACTATGTTGAAGAGATTTATGCATCCTTAGGTTCATAGCATCATTATTTACAACAGCCAACACATGGAAACAACACATATATTCATCAATAGGTGAGTGAATAAAGAAAATGTGGTATAGCCCTGGCCAAGTGACTTGGTTAGTTGGAGCATCATGTTGCACACCAAAGGGTTGTGGATTCAATCCCCAGTCAGGGCACATACCTATGTTGTAGGTACAATCCCCAGTTGGGGGCACATGCAGGAGGCAACCAAACAATGTTTCTCTCTCACATTGATATTTCTCTTTCTCTCCTTGAATCTCTTTCTAGAATTGGTAACTATATACTCAGGTGAGGACTGAAAAAAAAGCTTTAACAAAAAGAAATTGTGGTATATATACAGAGTGGGGCAAAAGTAGGTTTATATTTGTGAATATGTGAAACAGAATTTATTCTTGTATTGTGATTTATTAATTATATTATTTTCAATATGAACAACAGTAAAACCACCTTTGCCCCACCATATACATATACATATATATATATATATATATATATATATATATATACAATGTAATATTATTCAGACATAAAAAAAGAAGAAAATCTTGTTCTTTGCAGCAACATGATGGACCTTGAGGGCATTGTGTTAAGTAAAATAAGTCAGAGAGAGAAAGACAAATACCATATGATATCATTTATGTGTGGAATTTAATAATGACTTGGCTATAATAAGAAATAAACTAGAAAACCTAACTTATAAGAGATGAATCCTTCTTCAGAGCTTGTATAGCCCAATGCATCTGGGTCCTGTGGTGAGTACCACCTTGGTGGTCCTTCTCACACCTGCTATTAAAAAGTTCATGCTTAAATACCTACTCTCCTTGAAATTTCAAAGTCCTTCTCTTATCTGCTGCTATAGGTTGGCCTTTCATGTACTGACTTTTATTGAGGTTAAGTTGCCTTTATAACAATGAGAGTTCTTATCCACAAGAATGTGTCCATACTTGATGGTCTCAACGAACTAATTACATCAGAATATACCACAATCCACCTTCATTTTTACAAGACATAAATGCACACAATACTGAAGAACAGAAACAGTTTTCCTATAGTTTGCTTATTCAAAGCAAAGAACAGGAAAGATAAATTTGACAGTCATGTTCAGATAAATGACAAGAAATAAAGACTTGAGACAATAATTTAGGTATGACATGAACCAAGTCCATGAAGAAAAACTTGACTAAATTTGGAAATATAACTAGGTATTTATTAAGACTGTACGGAAAAAAAAAAAAAAAAAAGATTGTGTCAAGTTAAACGTGCTAACTAGCTTTCTTGTTTAAAATCAAGTAAACTGGAGTCCTTGCACATGGAGAAAGAGAAGTAAGTGGAGGTATATGACGTGGTGAACCTCTGACTTTTGTTTCTATGTCTTCCCAAATGCCCAGCTGTGGTCTAAGAGCAGATGGTGAACTTCAGAATGCAGCATTCATTATATAAGGTTGATCTGTGCCCTCTTCATCTTCTCTGCCTCTGCACAAGCACCACAATTTTATGCTCCCACAGATCTTGAGAACCTGAAATCATGGACAATGACTGCATTCAAGTTGATTTCATGGGCAGAAACAAATCCCACCAAAACTGCATTAGACAACAATAATTTTAACTGCGTGATGTCATTTGACATAATTTTGCTAATACAGTTGTCTATTTATTGGTTAACCAAAGAATAATTTAGGTTAAGTTGCCCCCTAGAGGTAGCCAGAAAAAAACTAAATTGTCAATTAATGTAAGAGAAAGTCCAAATAAAATGTTAGTAAATAGAAAATAAACAGATAATAGAATCTTTGTACTTTACATATTTCCCTCTTTCAGAACAAAAATAGACATAGGATTCTCTAATCATCTGTTACATATAAATATTTACCCAAATTGTTGAGATACTATGATTTTTAAATCCTGCCCCCCAAAATGGCTCTGATAAATATGTACCACTCAGTAAATCAACTACAAATGAAGTAGTAGAGCATAAGTAAATACAACAGTATTGTTTAAGAACAGTTGATTTTCTCCGATATAAATATTGATTTCTAAATGCACATTTGATTTAACTCATTTATTTGACTTTTTGATGTTGTTACAGTTTTTAAAGTTCTGTTTTTATATCAGTAAAAACCCCTTTGTGTGTCACTTGGCTATACCCACTGATCCCATTTAAAATTTTCTTTTAATCAAGGAAAACAGGGAGGTGTTGATGCCCTGTGGCATGTCTAACATAGTGGGGAATTTTCCATCCCCAAGTAAGAATCCAGTGTAATCCTCACTTGCTGATGAGAGTTCTAAAGGAAAGAAAAGGACCTGTTTAATGCTCACTGAAGGCAGTAGGCATGCAATACTGTTGACCACAACTTAGAGCAAAAAGTAGCCTTCAGAGGAAGATAAGTCTGGCTCAATTGCAATTATTGATATTTTCAATCAAATAGCATTTTTATTTGTGGAAAAAAATTAATGCTAGGCATAAGAAAGGAATTCAAAGGTTCAAACTGAAATAAGAAATGATTCAGGAAAAGCAACATAAAACTGATTTGAACATAATGAATACTTAAAATCTAGAGAAAAAAATTAAGCCTCAGAGTTAATAACCTGGGAGAAAGGACAGGGCTGGTAATTAATCTTTTTCTTGGGTAATATATATAAAAATGTAAATTGCTAAGTGGGAAATGTCCCTTTCACAGCATATTGGTTTCCATATTCTAAAATAGCAATCTCTAACCATCTAAGAAACAACATTTCTTGAAAAATAAAAAAATTGCTACACAATAAGTTTATATTCTGTTGAGTTTCTACACAACTATATCAGACATCTCAATAAATTTGTAAGATCAATTGTTTACCTCCACAATTTGTATCTCTCAGTTGGTGTTGTATAACCAACACACATCATTTACTGTGTTAAGTGATGAGACTTGCATGCAAAACAATCATGAATATTAAAAGTGAAAAGTACATTCTTATGACAGTTCAATTTAGATAGCTTCAAATTATAAAGAACATAAATTAATACATTTTCTGTTTTTAAAACTTCCAGATGTAGCTCAAATTATAATTTAATAGATGGCAAAAGTTTCCAGGTCTCACATTTGATCTGAGACCATGTTAGCAGCCTAAATGTGAATTGTTTAAGTGGTACCTGGAAAGCCCATTCCAAATCAAAGCTTCTTTCCAACTTTCTGCCATAAACTCCCTATAAAGAAGCTGCCACTTTGAGTTCACAGAGTTTTCACTCATGTTGGATGTCAACTGCAGTTTGACCAGGTGCTCAGCTCCCTATCTTCTCATATCTGTCTCAGGCTGATGGAGGAGTTTCTATTTCAAATATTTCCAGTCACTGTGGTGGAAGGGGGAAAGCTGTGGAGCATCCCACATTGGCTATTAAATGCCCTGGCCTCAAAGTGATACATTTCATTCCTGTTCACAAGTTGTAACCTGGTCCTACCCAACTTACAAGGGAACCAGGAGCAGCAATCCAGAGGGAAGAAATGAAAATATTTGAGGAACAGCATTTATTACTCCTACAACAAAATTATCAGCGGTTATTTTTTTGTTGTTGTTGTTGTTGTAAACAATGCTGCAAAGAATTACCATGTACATCTTTATTTTGCAAGTATATCTGTAAAATAAATTTCCAGAAATGTGGTTGCTGGACCAAAGATTGTATCCATTTCTAATTTTGATAGATATGGTCAAAGTTACTTTGAATAGCAATTTCTACATCCATTTAAAATTGGACTTATAAAATTTACAATCACGCATAAAATTTTTTAAATACCTTAAATGAAAAATCTCAGTGGTTTTATGAGCTGTGCACACAAATAGCTGTATTATGTGGCCATTTATGATAAATGTTACAAGGGTACTGAAACTGATGTACTGAGTTAAGAGTTATGCAGAGCAGGGGGGATATGTTCAGCTAAAATAATTTATCAAGGCTTCACAGAAGTAAGTTTTCAGCTGGGCCTTAATGGATAAATCATTATCTACCTTGCCTCCCCTGTTATTTCTTTCTTCAAATTCCAAAAGCCACACAAGCAAACACCTTGGAACCGGGGTGCCTGGCTTTAAATCCAGCCCCACAACTTACTAAATTCACCTTTGTCAAGGTACTTAAACTCTTGGTTGCCACTATATTCTCCCATAAAATCCTCCAACGTTTTATTTAGTAATCTTAAATCTTTGCTTTCTGTATTTTAATGGTAATCTATGTTATAAATGACAGCAACAATTGCTCACTTTCTCAGCTACCTGAAGTCCAACCAATAGCTGACTTCATGGCCACTCCCCTATTTGCTTGTGTTTGGAAGAGCAATTATTTCACAAGCTTGGGCTGACAAATGAATAAATGGCCAGGAGTCATTTTAAGTGAAGGACTTTCAGTTCTGTAGAAACTATAAAACTGACTTTCCATCTCCTCCCCCTAAAATAAACTATTGAAATTGTAATGTCCAAAACTTCAGCCTCTGAAAGCCATTATCGACTGTAATGCAGGGATCAGTTATTTGAGCTGTCAATAACTTTACAACTGATATCAAAAAATGGCTAAAGTCTATGAGATGATACATGTAGTATAATTATTACTCAGGTAATTAGTTTTCTTCAAGCTAAGAGCAATGAGTGTCCTTTGATATAAATGACTGATAGTTGGATTTGGCACTTCCTTTGTTTTATTTATATATAAATATTATATACATGCCTCTTAAAATATGTATTTATATTATATAAGTATATATTCTTCCAGCTTTTTTCCCAGCTTTACTGAAGTATGACTGACAAATAAAAATGTATATAGTTAGGTTGTACAATGTTTTCATAGACATTTTGAAATGATTACTACAATCAACCTAATTAATATACCCCTCATCTCACATAACTGAAAGTTTATACCCTTTGACCAATATCTCCCCTTTTTCTCTACTGACAACCACCATTCTATTCTCTATTTCTATGTGTTTGACATTTTTTTAGTATTTCACATGTAAATAAGATCATACAGTATTTGTCTTTGTCTGATTAGTTCATAGCATAATGTCTTCTAGGTTCATCCATGTTGCTGCAAATGGCAAGGTTACCTTTTTTTTAAGGCTGAATAATATTCCATTATATATACATATAATTTTTTTAATCCATTTATCCATTCATTTAGGTTATTTCTATATTTTGGCTATTGTAAATAATGCTGCAATGAACATGAAAGTGCAGATATGTATATGCCTTTTAAAAAATATTCTTTTCTTTTTGAGTTTTTTAAAGTTCAATTAAGTGACTTCATTAAAATAGATATTTTTAGTACATTATATAGAAATATCTATTTATCAAATTTCATAGATATAAAGCATATAAAATTATGCTTAAACCTTGAAACCTAGATCTAAAATTGCCCTTAAATCTAGATTGATACCTAAAAATAACCACTTTAGTTTGACATGATAAATTAATATCCGGACCAATAAATAATATCAGACTCCAATTCAAGATACTTTAAGATTTTTTAACCCCAGTAAACACTAGTATTCTTGTTTTATATTTCTGTTTTGTTTATTTATATGTTTATATCAATCAGGAAACAGAAAGCATAACACCAATTTAAACAAGGAAAATTAATATACAGAATTGCATACTGATATGTATTAGTTCTCTATTGCTATGTAACAAATTATCCCAAAATTTAGCAGCCTAAAACAACATCCATTTATTATTGTCTTATTTGGTTCAGGCTTTTATAACAAAATATCACAGACTGGGTAGTTTATAAAAAATAGAAATTTATTTCTCACAGTTCTGAAAGCTGAGAGTCCTAGGTCAGTGTGCCAGCATGGTTGGGTGAGGGCCCTCTTCCTGGTCACAGACTTCTCTTTGTATCCTTTTATAATGTAAAGGGCTAGGGATCTCCCTGTAGCATCTTTTATATGGGCACTAATTCCATTCATGAGATCTACCCCATGATCTAAGTAGCTCCCAAAGGCCTCACCTTCTAGTACCATCACCTTGGGCTCTAGTATTTTAACATGTGAATTTTGGGTGGACACAAACATTCAAATTCAAATTATAGTAATCATCTCACAATTTCTGTGAGTCCAGAATCTGGGAGTGGCTTAGCTAGGTGGTTCTGGCTCAGAGTCTTTCATGAAGTTAGTCAACTCATTTAAGAGAAAACAAATCACATATTCTAGAGAGGAGGCAAATAGTCAATGGCTGCTACCTAACTCCTTAAAAACTGGGTCTTATACAGAACCAACTATCTTGGGCCATAGATCCCCATATAAAATATTGCTGCCATAGACAGCCCTGGGAAAAGTGAAGTTTAATCCAATCTTCACCCCCATCACTTTGTCTTCAAAGTGATGTGACTTCCAGGGGCTATGACTTCCCCAGACCCTTCACAATTCTAATGAGAACATTTCTGTCCAGAAAAGAAAACAAGAATTCTGTGAAAGAAGCGATGTCATTTGAAATTAATAGTATATTTTCACCCCTGAAGTGATTACCATAAAGCAAGATAAACATTTATGAGCACTGTGGAGAATTCAGTGCATGGGTGATCAATTATGATGGCCATACATCAAGACCCTATTGATTTGCTGTTTGGGTTGAAAAATACATTATTTAAAAAGAGTATCAAAATCAACAGTATAATTTGTACTATCTATGAAGAATGTGAGAAGTCCCAATGAATGTCTAAAGAAAGCACAAAGGAAAAGTTCTTATACTAGATTTTCAGGTAAAATGATTTAGTTTTAAAGCCAGGGCCAATTTGCATAATATTAGGGGCTCCAGACCAAGTGGCAGGACTAAAGAGAAGGCCACATAGGTTAAATCACAAGTTAAGCCCACTAAAAAGGTTGAATTACACTTAGTAAGTCATTTCTATAGACAAAATAATACTTGGTAAGTCATTTCTGTAGACAAAATTTTTTGAAGGAAAAAAATGGCCTCAAGGAAGAACTTGGCCAAAGAAGAAAAAGCCACATCAGAGTCATTCACAAGTTTCACTCTTTTGTTTGGTACCAATGCTACAGATGATTTAGAATAACACTGCTTTCTCTAATTGTATGAAAGTTCAGCCCTAACTATGCAAATGTCCATCAGGGCATTCAAAAGTCATACAAATGTAGGACAATTCTTTTTTGTGTGAAATGTTCCTTTAATTTCAGATACCAGCATACTGACCACTCTCACACAAAATTCCAGTAACACCTCATTGTGACAACTGAAAAAGTCTCCATTAATTTAAAACTATCCCCTAGGAGGTAGTACTCCCCCAACTAAGAACCACCATGCCCAAGTTTAGTAAGAGGGCATCCAACACAGCCTTAGGGCCTCAGGAAAGACTGACAGAGAAACTTATGTCTTAACTAGCCAGTAGGAATTGGAGTTGAGTGTACAGTGTTGAAAAGGGTTGAAAACGAAAGATAGCATAGAACATTCAGGACACTGCATATATTTAAGAATGGATGGGACATCAAGTCATGTTAATATTTACTCTTCTGCTTAAAACATGAATAAAAAGAATAAAGTCTAAAAATCAAGTTTGAATGGTACATTAAAAAAGAGGTTTTTGACTGCCTTCCAAAAGTTTAGAGACACTATTAAGCAGGCATTGCTACACAATTCTCAACTTAAAATTTTTACACCCCAGCTAGTGTGACTCAATGGCTTGAGCACCAGCCTGTGAAACAAAGGGTCGCTGGTTCAATTCCCAGTCAGGGCACATGACTGTGTTGCTGGCCAGGTCCGCAGTTGGGGGTATGCAAGAGGCAACCACACATTGATGTTTCTCTCCCTCTATTTCCCTCTCTCTAAAAATAAATAAAGAAAATCTTTCTTTAAAGTTTACCAGAGGACATCAATAGGGAATTGACCTTCTCAGAGACTCCCAGTCAAAACAAGGGCATAGATAGACATGCTTCGTCTCCTCACACAACTACAGAAGAAATTACAGCTAAATCTCAAAACAACTAACACTCAGAACTGTAAGAAAATTGAACTGTATGGAAGTCCAACAACCAAGGATTTAAAGAAGCCACATTCATTCAGATGAGTAGGAGGGGTAGAGAAGTGAGGACACATGATGCGATGCAAAAAAGCAGCAGCAGTGGTGGAACAGGCATGAATAGTTCCACATTCACGTGTGCTGTGGTGGATTAAAATCAGGAGAGATACCTTGGGAGCCAGCAACCCAGCCCCAGGCCAGAGCACACAGCCCAGGTTCCCAGTGCTAGGAAGATAAATCCCCATAACTTCCAGATGTAAAAACTAGTGAGGTTGGGGCAGCAGAAGAAACTGCCATATTTTCAGGAAACTCCAATTACAGGGCCTGCACAGTTCTTAAAACATATGCAAACCCACACACACACTGAGATTCAACACTAGGGAACAGCTAGAAAGGCGCCAGTTGCATACAGGGAGTGGGTGAAGTGACTGGAAACAGGTCATATTCTGGGAAAATCCCCAGAAGCCAGGCAAGCTGCAAGTTGCCTCTCCAAGCCCTCCCCCTACACGGTGCCACAAAGCAGTGAAGTAGGTTGCCCCATACAATTTATAGGAGTCAAAGCAGCTCTACTTAATATACAGAAACAAACACAGGGAGGTTGCCAAATTGAGGAAGCAAAGAAATATGGCCCAAATGAAAGAACAGAACAAAACCCCAGAAAAAGAACTAAACAAAATGGAGATAGCCAACCTATCATATACAGAGTTCAAAACACTGTTGATTAGAATGCTTGAAGGCTCACCAAGCACAGCAAAAACATAAAGGAAGAAATGAAAGTTACACTAAGTGAACTAAAGAAAAACATACAACTTCTGGCCAAGATGAAGGCCTAGACAGACACGCTGCACCTCCCTCCACAACTAAGAAGAAATACAACTACTTCAAAACCAGAGACAACCAGAGTTTCAGAAAATCAAGCTGCATGGAAGTCCAACAAACAAAGATGTAGAGAATAAATATTCATCCAGACAGGTAGGAGGGGCAGAGCCAGATGGAGAGGACGCGGTGTGGTGGCAGCAGCAGCAGCAGCAGCAGGCTGGCGGAAAACGCAATCACACATTTTTAAAACTATGGAGGGACACCCGGGGAGCGCTCCCAGCACCAGACCAGTTACCTACAAAGGGGTGCCTATAAGACTATCAGCTGATTGCTCAAAAGAAACTTTGCAGACAAGAAGGGACTGGCAAGAAGTATTCAATGTGATGAAAAGCAAGGACCTACAACCAAGATTACTTCTCCAGCAAAGCTATCATTTAGAATGGAAGGGCAAATAAAATGCTTCCCAAAGTAAAGCTAAAGGAGTTCATCATCGCCAAGCCATCATTATATTAAATGTCTAAGGGACTTACTTAAGAAAAATAAGATCAAAACTGAACATTAAAAAGGCAACAAACTCACAACTATCAACAACTGAGTCTCAAAAAACAAACAAATTAAACGAACAAGCAGAACAGAAATAGAACCATAGATATGGAGATCATTTTGAGTTTTAGCAGTTGGGAGAGGGAATGGGGAGAATGGAGAAAAAGGTCATCATCATCGGCAGCCGTCCGTCTCGAGAGACGATGGCGTAGCTTCTTGAGAGTCTATCTGCACCGCCGAGAATGGCTGTGCAGTCCGACTCGGGAGTGACAATCCCTGCCGCACTTGTTACAGGTGAAGGCAGATGGCCGTTGTTGCTGCTGTTGACGCTGCTTCCGCCTCGATCTTTTCTGGACCGCCTCCTCGTTGCGCGCAGCCTCTGCACGTGACGTACCTTGCCTGACCGCGAGCCTCCAGGCTAGGCGGTCGTCTGCTTGAACTTCCCATGTGTTGAGATTGATGGAGCATTGTGTCATGTCCTTTTTGCAGATGTCTTTGAACCGCAGTTTTGGGCGCCCTGTCATCCTCTTGCCTTCTGCTAGCTCGCCGTAGAGGAGGTCTTTGGGGATACGGCCTGCATCCATTCTTTTGACATGGCCGAGCCACCTGAGGCGTCTCTTGCTAAGACCTGCATGCAAACTGCTCATGTTGGCTCGCTTCAGCACCTCGGTGTTGGGGACCTTATCCTGCCAGGCGACATGCAGGACGCGTCGCAGGCACCTCATGTGGAAGCTGTTGAGTTTCCTTTCGTGCATTGCGTAGGTGGTCCACGTCTCGCTGCCATAGAGGAGAGTGCTGAGTACGCAGGCTTGGTAGATGCGCAGTCTGGTTTTCTCAGTGAGGCTGGAATTGTTCCACGCTCGCCGGTTCAGTCTGGCCATAACTGTGGCTGCCCTGGCGATTCTCCGGTTGACCTCCAAGTCAACTGACAGAGAGCTCGAGATGGTGGACCCGAGGTAAGTGAAGTCGTTGACAACCTCCAGGGTGTACCCGTCGATGGTGATGCATGGGGGAGTCCCCGTGCCTTGAGCCATAACATTCGTCTTCGTCAGGCTGATGGCTAGTCCGAACTCCTTGCATGCGTGGGAAAGGCAAGTGACTAGCTGCTGGAGTCCCTCTTCGGAGTGTGATGTCAAAGCTGCGTCGTCGGCGAAGAGCATCTCACGGATGAGCACCTCTTTGACTTTGTTCTTGGCTCGTAGACGGGCCAGGTTGTAGAGCTTGCCATCGGATCTGGTGTGAATGAAGACACCCTCGCTGCAGTCCTTAAAGGCGTATTGGAGGAGCATGGAGAAGAAGATTCCGAACAGCATAGGCGCGAGGACGCAGCCCTGCTTTACTCCGCTGCTGACTGGGAAGGCCTCAGAGGTTGCGCCGTTGTAGGACACCGTGCTGTGCATGTTGTCGTGAAAGGACATGACCACAGCAAGCAGATGTGGTGGACAGCCAATCTTCCGTAGCAAGCTGAAGAGACCGCTTCGACTGACCAGATCAAACGCCTTCGTAAGGTCGATAAAGGCGAGGTAGAGTGGTTTATGCTGCTCGTGACACTTCTCCTGCAGCTGGCGTAGGGAGAAGATCATGTCCACTGTTGATCGGCCAGCTCTGAAGCCACACTGGGACTCTGGGTAGACGCGGGAAGCAAGGGTCTGCAGGCGGGCAAGAGCGACCCGGGCGAATACTTTGCCGACGACGCTGAGGAGAGAGATGCCCCGGTAGTTGTTGCAGTCGCTGCGGTCTCCTTTGTTCTTGTACATGGTGATAATGTTGGCATCTCTCATATCCTGGGGGATGTAACCCTCCTTCCAGCAGAGACAGAGTAGATGGTGGAGCGGCTGTAGCAGGACTGGTTTCCCGCTCTTTAGGATTTCTGGAGGGATTCCGTCGCTTCCTGGTGCTTTCCCGCAAGCGAGGCGGTCGATGGCTTTGCTGAGCTCTGCCGCAGTAGGTGGGGTGTCTAGCTCCTCCATGACTGGTAGGTCTGGGATGGCGTTAAGAGCAGTGTCTGTTACGGTGTTCTTCGTTGCGTACAGCTCGAGGTAGTGCTCGGTCCACCGCCGCATTTGCTGTTCCTGGTCAGTGATGACCTCACCTGTCTTGGACTTAAGGGGGGCGATCTTGGAGGGGATTGGGCCTGTTGCCTTCTTGATACCCTCATACATTCCTCGTCCGTTGCCTATATCGGCGGCTTCCTGAATGCTTCTGCACAGGTTTAGCCAATAGGTGTTGGCACAGTGGCGGGCGGTCTTCTGGACTTTGTTCCTGGCAGCCCGTAGAGCTTGAAGTGTACTGGGAGTGGGCGTGGCCTTGTAAGCCAGTAGGGCCTTCCTCTTAGCCTCGATCACGGGTTTCATTTCTTCCCAGTGAGCCTCGTACCAGTCAGCGTTCTTCCGCTCTTTCTTCCCGTAAGCAATAATGGCGGAGTTGTATATGGCGTCGCGGAGACGTGGCCAATTGGATTCGATAATGTCATCTGCCGCCACTCCCTCGCCGAGTGCATCTTCCATCTTGTTGATGAATTGCTGGGTCTTAACTGGGTTGCTGGCACAACTGGTGTTGATGCGTGGGCGACCCTTCATCTTGGAGTGGTGCAACCTCTTCGGCATTATGCGCACCTTGCTTACCACGAGGGCATGGTCCGTGTCGCAGTCTGCACTGTGGTAGCTGCGGGTGAGGAGAGTGCTGCCAATATCCGTTCTTCTGGTGATGACGAGGTCAAGCTGGTGCCAGTGGCGGGAGCGGGGGTGCCTCCATGACACCTGGTGGATCTCTTTGCACTTGAAGAATGTGTTTGTCACGCACAGGCCGTGGTGACACGAAAGCTCAAGCAGTCGCTGACCATTCTCATTGATCTTTCCTCTCCCAAAGTTTCCAAGGCAGGTGGGCCAGGCCATGTGGTCGGCTCCTACTCTTGCGTTGAAGTCTCCAAGGAGATAGAGAGCGTTACTTCTGGGGATCTTGGATAACGCTTCGTCCAGTGCATGGTAGAACTGTTCTTTCTCTTCGATGGTGGCGCAGAGGGTTGGGGCGTACGCGCTAAGAATGCTGACTGGGCCGAAAGTTGTTGACAATCGGAGGGTAAGTAATCTCTCTGTGCCTCCTGTGGGTGGCTCTATGGAGTTAACAAGCGTGTTCTTCACAGCAAACCCAACACCGTGCTGTCTTGGTTGGTCCGGAGACTTCCCTTGCCAGTAGAAGGTGTAGTTGGTTTCTCTGATAGTTCCGTTGTCGGCCAACCGGGTCTCCTGTAGAGCCGCAATGTCGATGTTTAGTCGTGCCAGTTCCCTATCGATGACAGCGGTTTTCCTGGCACCCTTGATCCACGGAAGTTCTGCAGTAAGTCTGGGGTACATGGTCCTGATGTTCCAGCTAGCGAGGCGAAGAGCCGGAGGCTTCTTTCTTGTTGTTTGCTTGGAATTAACTGGTGCGGGTGTTTTGTGGCCCACTTTTCGAGAGGCGCCTCTCTGATCCCCACGCACCCAGTGGGGCAGGCGAGCCATGGCGAGACGGCACCTAATTGGCTGGGGCTGCCCAGCTTGAGGCGGGCGGTAGCTGTCCAGTGAGGTGCGATGACCTCTCCCACCATCAGAGGAGACCCCTGGCGCTCGTTTCCTTCGCCAATCGGATGAGCTTATAACCGGTATCTGTCTCCTCCCGTGTTGAGTCGACATCTTGCGATGACGCTGGAGTGTCCTCTCCATTGAAACTGAAGCTACAGAGCCTGGGCAGGGTGATATGGAGGGTCTGCTGTTGCCCATCCAGCAGACCCCCCCTCTCTTCGCAGCTGAAGGGTCCAAGGGAAAGACAAAGTCAATACAGCTTGGCTTCAGGTGCGCCGCAGGAGTTGCCGGTGTTGACTACAATGTCAAACCGCCTTAGGGACTCCGGCTCCGGATTTTCTGTCGGGGTTTACTCCCTTAGCCTTTCCCCTGAGGAGGTATGCCGCAAGGCAGCGGAGGTTTTTTGGAGTCAGAGTTTTCCTTCTCTGATTTTAGAGATGTCCTTCCTCTTTCCTCCTTTACAGGAGTAGAGATGGCCCACTTGGTGTCTGAGCCACCTGCCCCTTCCAGGACCTGATTCCCTGATTCTGATCAGAGGGGGATGGGTGGAAGGCTTGGGCTTGGGCTTGATCAGCTCTCAGGAGTCAAGGTGGTGGTTGTATGAGGTCTCCTGGCCCCTGGAGCATGGTGGCATGCTGTGCTTATCACCTCCAGCTTTGTAAAATGTGATGCTTCTCAGCTGTGTCCACAAGCATGGGGAGGAGCAGAAGTCAGTGAGGCAGGAACAGGAGTCTCGAAAAGAAACACATTGGTGCACCGTAAGCAGGAAGTGATGATATCACATCTGGACAAAAAGTTGACAGGCCAGTGCTTCAGGTATCAAATTCCCTTTTTCCTGCCCTGTAGTTCAGAGAGTGCTTCCCTCAGCAAGTCCTTGAGAGAGAGCCCCCAGCCCACCCTGGGCACAAGCAGAAGGAAGACAGAGAGGACAGGAAATGCTTGGGGAGAGCTTGATGTGGTGGCTTTAAGGGGAGAGCTGGGGAAGTGGCCGGCCGGGTCCCAGGGCTAACTCATCCCCACACTGCAGGCAGACCATTCCCGGCCAAGGAGAAAAAGGTACATGGATTAAAAAGCATAATCATGACCCTGGCTGCTGTGGCTCATTGGATTCAGCGTCAGCCTGCAAGCCAAGTGTCGCTGGTTCGATTCCCAGTCAGGGCACATTACTAGGTTGTACGACAGGTCCCCAGTTGGGGGCGGGAGTGAGAGGCAACCACACAATGATGTTTCCCTCCCTCTCTTCTCCTTTCCCCTCTCTCTAAAAATAAAATAAACAAATAAATTATTATTTTTAAAAAAGCGTAATCAGTAGGTACAATATAGACAGGGAGGTGTTAAGAATAGTACAAAAAATGGAGAAGCCAAAGAACTTACATGCATGACCCATAGACATGAACTAAGGGGGAGATTGTTGGAGGGAAGTGGGACACCAGGTGGAGGAGGACAAAGAGGGAAAAATTGGACAACTGTAACGACATAATCAATAAAATATACTTTACAAAAAAGGGAAAAGAAAGAAACTGACCATTTCAGGTTTAGAAATTTGTTTCCCATTGAATTAAAACAGCAAAGAATGGCAATTCAAAGTAATATTAGTATCTTTCTTCCTTTCTCAGCTGTCATTAGATTTACTACCTCTCTCACCTTCAGAGTGGAGATTCTCTGCCCTTCTCATCAGAGCTATTCTCTGAACATCAGGCTATAGACAAGAGGTCACAAATATTACAAACAAAAATTGAATGTGTGTCATTATTTACCAATCCAGCATTAGATATTATTTGCCCATCACATTTACAATAGATATTCATAGACAGTTAATGAGCTGCATAATTTTTACTTACTATTTATAATTAGTGGGATACTCACATAGTATAGATAAAGACACAATGTTCTTTGCTTCTGAAGGTAGACAATACTATAAAAGTATTTCTAAAGGAACTCTCACTTCTACCTAGTACTGTAGTTGTATAAGTACATGAATTGCTGAATTATAATTTAGTAATTACATATATCATATGTAACTTTAATAGCAATGCATAATATATACTTGAGATGTACAATAATAGCTAACATCTATTGTTCACTATGTATTAGGCCTTACACAAATTTATTTAATTCCTCATAATAATACTGACAGGTAAGTATAATTATCCTTCCCATTTTACAAATGAACAAATTAAAGTGAGATCTTCTGGTCAAGATGGTGGCATAGGTAAACACAGCTTGCCTTCTTGCACAACTACATCAAAATTACAACTATATTATAGAACAACCATAACTCAGAACCATCAGAAATCAAGTGGAATGGAAATCTGACAACCACAGAATTAAAGAAACCACATCCATCCAGACTGATAGGAGGAATGGAGACACAGAATGGGCTGGTTCCACAACCAGGTGTACTGGATAAAAATTTGGAAGAGATATCTCTGGAGCAAGGAGTCCCAGCTCCACACCAGGCTCCCCAGTCCAGGGTTTCAGTGCCAGGAATAAGTCCCGATAACTTCTAGCTGCAAACATCAGCAGGGATTGAGTCTTTGAGAAAAAATTCTGGAGTCCAAGCAGATCCTCTTAAAGAATCTATGTTATGGAACAGCAAGTGGGGTCCTGCTGCCTGCTGCCACCCTCTGGGAAAAATCCCAGAGGCAAAAGTTTGGTGATAAAGGAAAGGAGTCTTTATTCAAAAGCTACACAATTTTGGAACAACAGCTTCATACATGCATTAGTCACTTAAGCTTATCAATTAAGGCTAATCTCTTTAACTCTTTAGTTCCTGCTTTAGTTCTAGCTATAGCTTTCTGAATCACCTGAATAGTTTCCATGGAGAACTGTTCAAGCTTCACACAAAATTTGATGCAGATTCACTGCTCTACTCACTCATTTTGAATACAACAGCCACATAGTACATGTGCTCATTCAACTGCAACTACCACCCCCACTGACTAGTAGTGAATTCATCATTGTTCATGCATGCGCATTCCAGTCCACTCACCTTGCTGCCACATTACATCGATGTCACACAAACCATTCTCATTATATTAACAGCTGGAATTTTTCCAGACAGACCTATATTGAGCTAAATAAGATACAGGTCTTGCCACCAAGGAGACTGCAGACAGTAAGGGTTTGACCTCCAGTCCCAGCGCTGTGGTGAAAGACATATGACTTTCAGGCTTTTGTCAAATGCAAGTGTTCATATCCTTTTAATGTAATTTTTCTTCATTGGGAAAACCATTCCCTCACCTTGTTCACAGTGTTTCAGTGGTAGAATGAGAGACTTTGGAAATGAGAAAGAAGGAGCAATCCTCCACCATTTAAAAGGAGCACTGCATGAAATTGCATATGTTGCAATACTTCTCTTTCTCTCTCTCTCACTCTCTTTCTCTAAAAGCATTGCTGCCATAAACTAATAATAAATTTATCTAATATTTAAAATATTGCATAAGGAAAAAGAATAAACTAACAGAATTAACCTTACCCTACTCATACATAGGCCAGGTTCTCTATTTAGTAGGTAGTTTTCATTTGCAAATAATCTTTATTTGAGGAATGTTCCCAATAAAGAAATATGTCACTTACTCCCTTCTGTGTATCCTGAACTCCTTGAAAGCAGAGTGTATCTTATTCTAATGACAAGATTCAGACTCTTAATCAAAGAGGTCAGTGATCCCCTGAAAATATGGGTGAATTTTTGAGTGAATGTTCATTTTTACAGCAAGAGGGCCTGTAACTTTCATCATATTTGAAAGATTTTAAACCAAAACATTCAGGCAGTTTGGAACCACACACTACAAGCTTTATTAAAGTTTGCTGAATAAACTAATTTATTTATATGTTCTGTCAATTCTTTTCAGCCAAAGAACCCCCAGAATCACACCTGTAGCTAAACAAGTTCAAGTTATTCCTTGATGCAGATGGAATATACACCATGGGGAATTGTGAGTTGTCTCAGCAAGAGAATTGTAGAAAGAACCAATTGCAAAGATTTGGACTTTGATTAGGTGACTTGGAGGAGAATCTATGATTGAGTAGCTCAATAAATCTTATTCATGGGAGAGGAGATAGCACAAGGATAAAAACTGTGATTGGAAAAGAAATGCTCACTCATTTTGGCTGACAGAGGAGTGTTTAGTAAATATTCTGAGGTGCCACAGTGAACTTGTTTATGTCTGTACTTAGACAAAATTATGAAGTGGCCTTGTTCTGTCTCATTTTATCATGGCCTCAGAGTAACCTTGTCTGAGATTGGTGTTCTGTGAGATTACTTATGTCTCATAGCAGAAAAATATGTCCTAGCTGTGAATGCTAGGCCAGCTTCTCAATGTCAGGTATTGCTCTGTTTCCTTTCTCAAATTCTAATAGTGGAAAGATTTTCTGCATTGTAAAGTAACTTAGTAAGGTGATGATAAAGATTAGGAATTTACTGTCTTAAACATTGCTGTTGGAATCTAAGGTAGGAAATTTTATCTATGATAAAATATACATTAGAATTTTATATACCTAAGTAAATTTTTATTCACACAATAAGTTTTCTTAGCACTTCTTTTTGCAAATAGTTTGCTGTGGAAGGTATATAAAGAAGTGGTTTCACTTAAAGCTAAGGTAAAGAGCTTTAAGTGAAATCACTTACCTTACACATGCCTTAAAAGTTTTTTTTTCAAAAATGGCCAATGACCAATTGTATACTGGAAAGTCTATGCATTTTTTTTTTTACTTTGTGATTATCTAAAGAACAATAATATAAACACATTTGGATGAAAATCTCATCACCAAGTACTATGAGATGATAGTGATTCCCTTGTATATTTCTAAAAGGAGAACTTTTTTATTCCAAATTAAACCAGATGGCATCAGAGGGCACTGTTATCAGAACAGTACTCATCAAACCAGAAGAAATGGTTGGGAGAAGTGAGTTCATCAGGTAGCACACAAGCACACAGTGATACAGGTACAAGAAACTCAAAACAACCTGCATCTAGCACAGAGAACAATAGATTGTAGGCACTTTACAAAATATGAAGGAGGAGGGAAGGAAGGGAAAAAGGAGGAGGAAGGAGAGAGGAAGATACTATAATGTGAACAGTCATGCTGTTAAGTGATGGAATTAATTACAAACTTCTTTTTCAATCACTTCATTCTTATTTTTTTGTTTGTTTTTTAGATTCTGTTGTTGATAGTTCTGAGTTTGTTGTCATTTTAATGTTCATAGTTTTGATCTTCTTTTTCTTAAATAAGTCCCTTTAACATTTCATATAATAATGGCTTGGTGATGATGAACTCCTTTAGCTTTACCTTGTCTGGGAAGCATTTTATCTGCCCTTCCATTCTAAATGATACTTTTTATGGATAGAGTAATCTTGCTGTAGGTACTTGCTCTTCGCCATATTGAATACTTCTTGCCAGTCCCTTCTTGCCTGCACAGTTTCTTTTGGGAAATCAGCTGACAGTCTTATAGGAACCCCTTTGTAGGTAACCCTCTGCTTTTCTCTTGCTGCTTTTAAAATTCTCTCTTTATCTTTAACGTTTGGCATTTTAATTATGATGTGTCTTCATGTGGTTTTCTTTGGGTGTAGTTTATCTGGGACTCTCTGTGCTTCCTGAACTTGTATGTCTATTTCCTTTGCCAAATTTGAGAAGTTTTCCTCCATTATTTTTTTACATAAGTTTTCAATTTCTTGCTCTTCCTCTTCTCCTTCTGGGACCCCTGTGGTTTGGATGTTGGCATGTTTAAAGTTGTCCCAGAGGTTTCTAAGCCTCTCCTCTTTTTTTCAATTCCTGTTTTCTCATTCTGTACTGGTTGACTGTTTATTTCTTCCTTATGTTCCAAATCATT
The DNA here is from genome assembly GCF_987537825.1 of Furipterus horrens. Lineage (NCBI taxonomy): Eukaryota > Metazoa > Chordata > Mammalia > Chiroptera > Furipteridae > Furipterus > Furipterus horrens. The sequence goes on along the minus strand of NW_028327176.1, from coordinate 130,511,398 downwards.
GATTTGAACCTTGGCTTCCTTCCCTTTACCATTGGTTTTGTGTGAATTTTCTTTAGTTTCAAGTATTATAGCTTTCATTTCTTCCCTTATGCATTTGCTGTACTTAAGCATATCTGTCAAGTCTGTGAGCATCCTTATCACTCATGTTTTGAACTCTGCATCTGTTAGGTTGGTTATCTCCTCATCACTTAGTTCTATCACTGGAACCTTGACCTGTTCCCTCTTTTGGGCCATACTTCTCTTTCTCTTCATCTTGACAGACTCCTGTGTTTGCCTCTGTGTCTTAGGGAGAACTGTTTCACCTGTTACATTGTGAGGGGCGACGCCTTAGGTATTCATCAGTATGGGTGACCTGTTTCACAATGCTGTGGCATTGTATGTGGGGGAGGGGCCTGAGAGGGAACAGTGTTGCTTGCTCAGCACTCACCCCTTTTCCAGGCACTTCTCCCACTTCTGTATGGGACTGGCACCCCTCTAGCTGTTGCACTGGCCATCGTTCCCAGAGCAGATGGGTAGACATTCTAGAATTGTGGAGGCCCTTTAAACAAGTGGATCTGCTGAGAGACCAGCAGTTTCTTCCTCCACCCCAACCCCCACTGGTTTTCACAGTCAGAAGCAATGTGGCTCTATTTTCCCTGGTGCTGGAGCTGTGAGCTGTGTGGTCTTGTCTGGTGCTGAGACTGCTCCCGAGGTGTCCCTCCCTACTTTTAAAAATGTGTTACTGTTCTTTCTGTCAGTCTGCTGCTGCTGCCACTGCCGCTGCCGCTGCCAACACACCGCTTCCTCTCTGCCCCAGCTCTGCCCCTCCTTCCTGTCTGGATAAGTATTTCTTCTTTATATCTTTGTTTGTTGGACTTCCATGCAGCTCGATTTTCTGGAACTTCTAGTTGTCTCCAGTTTTGAGGTAGTTGTATTTCTTCTTAGTTATGGACAGAGACTCAATGTGTCTACCTATGTATGCCTCCATCTTGGCTAGAAGTCTCTCATTCTTATTTTAAACAGAACTAAAATTTCCTTCATTAATCATCTAAAATAAAATCTTCTAAAATAAAATTTATATTTTTAAAAAATCTTTACATTATTCAAGAAAATGCTATTATCAGTTAGTTTTATAGTACTTGAGGTATCTGGTACTTTATAAAATACTGAGACTTCCAGTTTCCAGTCTAACATGTAAAGAGCTTGGAAATTGTAACTCCTATCCTTACATCTAGAAAGGAACTGAACAAACTAAAAATCAACATCTCTGCTTAGCTCCACCAGAGAACTGAGGTCACAGGGTAAATCACCACCATGAATACCAGAGAGGCAGTTTTCACAGCTCCCTGGAGCAGAAATTGCTACAAGGGGCACTTAAAGTATAATTTACTAATTTTCAGAGACTAAATTTGGACTAGCTTAACACATAAGAACTCCTGGGGGTCCAGCTCAGGGTGGCCCTAGAACTTTTATGAGTTTTATCCCCAAGAGCCCCATCAGGTTCTCAAGGTGAAGAAGATCAAAGAAAAACTCCCCTTATGTTTCTGGCATACAGAGGACAAAAGTAGCCATTTTGAAATAGGCCAAGAGCACTTTATTCTCCTTAACAATTTCTTGCCCCCAAGGAAAACTAACATATGTTGACTGCTCTACTACATTCCAGCAATGAAAAATTAGAATTTAAAGTTTAAAATATAAAATTATTAACATTAGCAACCCCCCAGAAAGAAATACTTATGTATAACCCTAACAAAATATGTACAAGATCCACATGAGGAAAACTAAAACTCTAGTGAATGAAATCAGAGAACATCTAAATAAATGGAAAAGATAGTAGGTGTACATAAATAGAAAGACTTGATGTTGTTAAGATCTTTGTTCTTCCCATTTAGATCTATAGATTCAATACAATCCTGATCAAAATCCTAGCTAGTTATTTTGTTCATATTGATAAACTGATTTTAAATTTTATATGGAAAGGCAAAAACTCAAACTAGCCACAACAGTATTGAAAAAGAATAGTAAACTTGGAGGACTGACAACTACCTGGCTTTAAGACTTACTATACAGCTACAGTAATCAAGACAGTGGGGTATTGCTGAAAAAACAAACCAATAGACTATTGCAACAGAACAGAGAGCTCAGAAATAGACCTACACAAATATAGTTCAGTGATCTTTGACAAAGGAGCAAAGGCAATTTAATGGAGAATGGATAATTGTATTAGCTTGCTACAACTATCATAACAAAATATTACAGACTGGGTGGCTTCAACAGCATAAATTTTATTTTGTCACAGTTCTGGAAGCTACAAGTCCAAGATCAAGGTATCAGCAGGTTTAGTTTATTTTGAGGTCTTTTTTCTTTGCTTGTAGATGTCCACTTCATCACTGTGTCTTCATATGATCAGTTCTAGGTCTGTGTATGTGTCTGATGCTCTAATCTCTTATTTAATTAGGACATCAGTCAATTGAATTATGGCCCATCATAACAACCCATTTTAATTTAATTATCTCTTAAAAGACTCTATCTCTAAAAATAGTCACATTCTAAATAAGTAGGGGTTAGGGCTTCAACATATGCAATTGAGAGAAACATGATTCAGCCCATAACAATAGTCTTTTCAACAAATGGTACTGTAACAATTGAATACCCACATGTAAAATAATAATAATAATCTAGACAGATCCTACAACTTTTACAAAAACAAATGTTGGTGAGTATGTGAAGAAAAGGGAACCCTCATGTACTATTGGTGGGAATGCAGACTGATGCAGCCACTATGGAAAGCAGTATGGAGTTACCTCAAAAAACTAAAAGTGGAATTCTCTTATAATTTAGCAATTCAATTTCTGGGAATTTAGCCAAATAAACTAGAAACACTAATTCTAACGAATATATGTACCCCTGTGTTTATTGCAGTGCTACTTACAATATCCAAGATCTGGAAGCAGCCCAAGTGCTCATCAGTAGATGAGTCTGTAAAAAAGCTCTGGTATATTTATACAGTGGAATATTACTCAGCCGTAAAAAAAAAAGAAGGGAAAATCTTACCCTTTGTGACAGTTTGGATGGACCTGGAGAGCATTATGCTAAGTCAGATAAGCCAGTCAGAGAAAGACAAGTATTATACAATTTCATATGTGGAATCTTAATGAACAGAATGAATTAACATGCAAAACAGAGACAGACACATAGATAGAGAGCAAGCTAACAGCTTCTGGTAAGGTGCGGGGATTCTGGGAAGGTGGAGGAATTGGAAAAAAAGAGAAAAAAAATCATGGACATGGACAACAGTGTGGTGACTGCCAGGAAGAGAGGGGAGGTGGAGGAGGTGGAGGGGGTGACAAATGGTGATGGACGGAGACTTGACTTAGAGTGGTGAACATACAATATGGTGTACAGAGGATGTGTTGTAGAATTATGCACCTGAAACCTATATAATTTTGTTAACTAGTGCCACCATAATAAATTAAATAAAAAGAAAAAAATTAAAAATGGATCATAGACCTAAATGTAAGACACAAAATTATAGAACTTCTAAAAGATAACATTAGAGAAAATATAGGTAACATTGAAGTTGGCAATGAATTTTCAATATAACACCAAAAGCAGAATTCACGAAAGAAATAATTGATAAGTTGGAATTCACTAAAATTTAAAACTTATGCTCTGTGAAAGACACTGTTAAGAGAATTAAAAGACAAGCCATGGACTGGGAGGAAAATCTTTGTAAAAAAATTTATCTAGTAAAGTATTTATATCCAAAATATATATATTTTAAAACTCAACAGTAAGAAAACATACAACTCAATTTAAAAGCAGACAAAAGATCTGGTACCTCACCAAAGAAGATATGCAAATGGAAAATAAGCATAGGAAGAGATGCTCAACATCACATTTCATTAGGGAATTGTAATTTAAGACAATGAAATACATTACACAACAATTAAAATTGCTAAAATCCAAAACACAGACAACACCAAATGCTGACCAGAACGTGGAGCAACAAGAATGCAATATGTTACACCAACTTTGGAAGACAGTTTGGCACTTTTCTACAAAGATAAACATAGTCATTTTTTTCTTTTTTTTTAATTTAAATAATTTATTGTTTATGCTATTACAGTTGTCCTAATTTTTCTCCCTTTGTCTCCCTCCACCCAGCCTGCTTCCAACTCCCACAGTCAATCCTCACCCTGTTGTCTATGTCCATGGGTTATTCATACATGTTCTTTGACTAATCACTTCACCTTCTTTCAACCAGCCCCCCTTCCACTGTCCTGTCAGACTGTTACATGTTTCTATGCATCTGGTTCTCTTTTGCTCATTAGTTTATTTTATTCACTAGATTCCACTTCTAAGTGAGATCATACGGTATTTGTTTTTCATCAACTGGTTCATTTCACATAACACAATTATCTCCAGTTCCATGGTATCACAAAAGGTAGGAATTCCTTCTTTTTTCTGTTGCATAGTATTCCATTGTGTAAATGTACCACAGCTTTTTAATCCATTCATCTACTGATGGGCACATAGGCTGTTTCCGAATCTTGGCTGTTGCAAATATTGTTGCTATAAACATAGGGATGCATATGTTCTTTTGGTGTTTCAGGATTCTTAGAATATATTCCCAACAGTGGACTCATTGGGTCAAAAGGTCAGTTTTATTTTTAGTTTTTTGAGGAAATTCCATACTGTTTTCCACAGTGGCTGCACCAGTCTGCATTCCCAGCAACAGTGCACTAAGGTTCTCTTTTCTCCACATCCTCAGCAACACTTATTGGTTGTTGATTTATTAATAATAGCTATTTTGGCAGGTATCAGGTGATATTGTGGTTTTAATTTGCCTCTTTCTGATGGCTGGCAATGTTGAGCAATTTTTCATCTGTCTATGGGCCATCTGTGTGTCTTTCTTGGAGAGTTGTTTATTCAGGTCATTTGCCCCTTACTAAAAATTGTCTTACTATATGATTCAATGCAGTTGGGCTCCTGGATACAGATACAAATAAGTTCAAGATGTATATCCACATAAAAATTTCCACACAAATATTTATAGCAGCTTTATTCATTATTTCCAAAAAGTGGAAGCAACCAAGATGCCCTTCAATACGTGAATGGATAAACAAACTGAGGTATGTCTATACAATGAAATATGAGCAATATAATAGGTGAGCTATCAAGCCATGAAAGATATGGCCTTAATTGCATATTGCTAAGTAAAGAAGTCAGTCTGAAAAGACTACCAGCTGTACGATTTTAATTGCCTGGTGTTCTGGAAAAGGTAAATTTGAGAGACAGTAAAGGGACCTGTGGTTGTCAGGGATTTGGGGGGAGGAATGAATAGGTAGAGCACAGGAGAGTTTTAGGACAATAAAATTATTCTGTATGGTACTATAATGGTGGACAAATGATCTTATGCATTTTTTAAAACCCACATAACTTTATAACAGTGCTAGGGACTAACCTGTGTTCCCTGAAAATTCTTATTTTGAAGCCCTTATCCCCAATATGACTGTTTTTGGAGATAAGATGTCAGAGCACTCTCTATTCTCTATTTTTGCCTCTCTCCTCTCTTCCCCTCTCTCCTTGAGCATTAAATATGTCTCCTAAGTCATCAAAGATTAATATTTAAGATTTGAAAATAAAATTCATAAGCAAGTTTGCTTACTGTAACATTGTTTGAGTAGCAAAGAACTGGAACCCTCAACTGTATCAACAGAGAGCAGGATAAATAAATTATAGTGCATCCACACAATGGAATATTACTCATTCATTAAATAAAAATGGAAAAGCACTTTAAGTGCTGATATGGCAAGAATGCCAAGCCATACTGTTAAATGAAAAAAGAAATGAATGGAACAGTGTGTATGGAATACTATTGTTTGCCTAGGCAAAAGAAAATCTTGTATCTATGTATATAATTATTTCTTTTTTGAAACAGTTTTATTTATTTATTTGTTTGTTTTTGGAAAGAGGAGAAGCAAGGGAAAAAGAGAGGGAGAGAAATATTGATGCACAAAAGGTAGACTGATCAGTTGCCTCTCATGTGCCCCAAACCATTGATGTGCCCCGCAACCCAGGCATGTGCCCTGATTAGAAATTTAACCAGCGACCTTTCTTTTCACAGGCCAGATGCCCAATCCACTGAGTCACATCAGCAAGGACGTATATACATAATTATTATATGCATATTCATGGTAATTGCTTAGGAAGGATATACTAGACATGTATAAGTTGGAAAGGAACTTTGGGAGTAAAGTGATGACTTTTAGAATATTCTTTCTTTCTCTGACCAATATGATTTAGTTGGTAGGATATCATTCTATGAAGCAACAACTCGCCGGTTTGATTCCAGGTCAGGGTACATGCCTGAGTTGTAGATTTGATCCTTGGTCGGAGTGCATACAAGAGACAACCAATAGATGTTTCTCTCCCCCTCTTTCTCTCTCCCTTTCCTTCTCCCTAATAAATAAATATTTAGAATATATCATACTCTTGAAAGTTTTGAATTTTGTGCTGTCACTATATCACCTATTTTTAAAATAAATAAAATGAATGTTTTAAAATAAACATTTAACATCTTTCTATCATGTGAGGATACAATGAGAAGTTGGTTGTATGCATCTGGAAAAGGGCTTTCACCAGAACCTCATCATGTTGACATCCTGATCTTAGACTTCCAGTGTCTAGAACTCTGAATCCTTCAATGAATTTGCTGAATTACTAAATGAAGCTGAAAATGAAAGGACGATGATGGTACACAATGTTAGTGATTTGCTGATAAACCCCTGAAAATTTTTGGCAGGAGTAAATAGGTTTCACCAAGAAAAATTTAGGAAATCCAAGATGGCAGCAGAGTAGGTGGAAGCTACACTCACATTCTCCCAGGACCAAACTGAAATTACAGCTAAATTATAGAACAGTCATCCTAAATAACTAACTGAAGAGTAGCTAAAGAGAAGTGTTATAACCAAGAATTTACAGAAGAAGCCATATTGAGACTGGAGAAGAAAAAGAAATTTGAAAAGGATGATGAGAGGTTTTATTCTTTGCTGGATCAGCACTTGCATTTGTCTTGCAAAAAGAAGAAGTCTCAGTTACAAGAGGCAGGCCTGCAGGTGAACAAGTAGAGGCACATTTTTTTTGAATCCTGCTTTGATTATGTTAATCAAATCCAGGAAATTCAGGAATCCAAGAAGCTTGAAGGCTGCCCTTTGGAGAGGCTCATATGAGTGAGCTTGGAAGCAAATTCTTCTGTCCCAATTGAACCTTGAAATGACTGCAGTCTTGGCCAAGAGCTTGACTGCCACGTTGTGAGAGACCCTGAGCATGAGGTACTCTGCTAAGCTGCTCCCAGATTCCTAAGCCTCAGAAACTATAAGATAATGATTATTATTCTAAGTCACTAAGTTTGGGAGTAAGTTATTAGTCAGCAAAAGATAACTAATACACACTACAATTATTAAAGCCACCATTTAAATTAATTGATGCAATACTTGATACATTCTTTAAAATTCTGTTGTCCAAAGAACAGAAACAAGTAGTAGATGCCTAATAATGTTGATTGTTTTTGTGACAGATTATTAAAATCTCATTGCAGTAATTAAATAATCAATAAAATGATTATTACATTTAAAAATAGTGAAGCCCTGGCCTCCATGGCTCAGTTGGTTAAGCATTGTCCCAAAAAGCAAAAGGTTGCTGGTTTGATTCCTGATGAGGGTACATGCGTGGGTTGTGGGTCTGGTCCCCAGTTGGACCATGTGCAAGAGGCAACCAATCAGTGTTTCTCTATCTCACCCGTGTTTCTCTCCCTCCCTTTTTCCCTCTCTTCCCCTCTTTTTATATAAATAAATAAAATATTTTAAAAATAAAAATAGTTAAAACTTTGGAATGACTCATCAAAAAATTAAATATTGTTTAGCATAGCGGGTTTTGCATATTTTATATTCTATGTATGAAAATCTCTTTATGATATTAATGTATCAAGAATGTCTATATTATGCACAACTAATGGACATGATCTAAAAGGGGGGGACAACTGGAGGGAGGGGGGGCCACCGGGTGGAGGGGAGCAGAGGGAAGGGAAATTGGCACAAATGTAATATTATAATCAATAAAACACATTAAAAAATAAAGAATGTCTATATTTGCATAAACAGAATCACTAATCCTTAGTTCTGCCAATTTACTGAACTTGAAATTCAATTTGTGGATCTAAATTTCATTACAGTGGTAATTCCTCTCAAATCAATGCCTGGAAAAGCATTTGCTTTAAAGAATGGGGCATGAGTGCCCTCTTGTGATAGAATAGGTATTTAAATATTTTTTAGTTGCATACGAAATAATTTGAACTGAATTATTTCACAAACACAAAATGGCCTCTGTTGCTAGGACAGTTTTTATTAGTACTTTCAAGTCTAAGAAGGACCAGTACCTGAAGAACTTGGTTAATGTTAATAGACAAAATGAATAAGTCACACTAAAATGCTGTTGTTATTTTTTTCATTGTTCTCATAGCTCTAACAAAAGTTGAGTACAGTAGAAGCTCTTTAAACTAATCATCACTTAACTGTTTCACAAATGTTCTTCATTTCTGTTTAGTAACATACAAAGGCTCCCAGAACAAGAAAAAGTTTCAAGGCCAAGTAGTAGGCTCTGGTATGCTTCCACTCTTTTTTTCAAATTATATTGTGCTATTATAGTTGTCCCAATTTTTCCCTGTTTGCTGCCTTGCTTCCACTCGTTAGCTGCCACTGGGTGAGGTGTCTACTTTTTGAGGATCATTGTTTGATCCTAAACCTACTTATGTCAATTGTACTTGTATTCAGTTATATAATTAAATAAATAATATGAAAAATAATTTGTTAAAAGAAAGTGTTATTAGGGTTAAAAAAAAAACCTAAGTTGGATGTTTTGAAATCACTTCAGAACAGGTATTTGAGAAAAAATTTTTGAATTGTACATGGACAAAAAATTTATAAAAAAATCAAAAATAGAAGTCATAAAATCCAGAATGATTCTAAACTAAACAGCATCAAAACATCAGCAGATTACTTAAAATAATGTTAGTAAAAGCTTTGGCTCCATATCAAAAGGCTTGTAAAATATTTGTTTTTTTTAATACTAAAATAAAATATACTAGATATATCTTTTTAAATGATTTTTCACTTTAACTGATTTTTGATTCACAGTCTAAAAGGCGTTTTTTTCACCAACTTCTTATACTTTATATGTATTTAAATAAAAACTTGTATAGAACATGGATATGACCAGACTCAAAATGAATTTGGGTCTGTGTGTCCTGAAATACAGGAAATCTGTCTCTGGTTAAAAACTAAACCATAACATTTGGCATTAACATCTGGAAATATTTGTATGAACTTTTGTCCCCTAAAATTACACTGCTTTTACATTGCTGACATCAATATTTGGCACAAAAGGTTTATGTGGAATCCTGACCAGAGGAGGGCATTCCATACCCATTTTTTAAAAACCTAAATGACATTATCTTCAAGTCTGAGCATAGATTATAATGACATACTAACTACAGCATCAGATAAGGAGATTTCTACCTCATTTTTTAATTACCCAAGAAATTGTAAACATAACTTGCCCAAATTAATGTAAGCAGCCAATATTTCTCTGAATTACATTTATTTTTAAAATTTTAAAAACCTACTATGTACTCCTGTTTTTTCCTTGAACTTACAAGGGAATCTCAGGACCTGTCACATTGGTTAGCAGATTTTGATATATAACTATTCTACATTGGATTCCATGAAACAGTGTAATTGCTAAAGTACCAGAATACAAGTAGTCACACATTATTTAATAATTACTTAGCATGTACTATGTGCCAGGCTCTGTTCTTAGCCAAGGCAATAATATAACAGATAAAATTTCCTGGCCTCGCAGAGCTTATATTTTGATAGGGGAAATATTAAAACATCAATAAACATAAAACCTATATAGTATGTTAGGAAGTGATATATGCTGTAAAAAAAAAAAATAGAGGAAAGAAACAGCTGGATAGTGTTGGACCAGGGTTGCAATGTTTTTCTCTTTTTTAAATATTTTCTTTTTTAAGAGAGGAAAAGGAAGGGAGAAAGTAAGAAACACTAATGTGTGAGAGAAACATCAATCAGTTGCCTCTTGTATGCTCCGAACCAGGGACCTGGATCACAACTCAGGCATGTGTCTTGAGTGAAAACCAAACTGTTAACTTTTTGGTTCATAGGCCAGCGCTCAACCCACTGAGCCACCCAGGCAGGGCTGGGATTGCAATTCTAAACGTGGCCTGAGAAAATGACACTAAGAGGATGACATTTAGTTCAGAACGTACAGGAAGCGAGGGAATGAGCCAAGAAGAAAGGTGAAAGGAAAAGAAATCCATGCCAGGAGGGATACAACCTTGACAAAGCCTAGTTATAAAGCAGTTTCACTTATAAGTAGAATGGCAATATAATTTATGTCTGAAGCAGGACATATGTTTAAGGCAACCTGTGTCAGTAGCTCCAGCAGCAGTGAAACTATACAGGTACTCGAAATGTAATAATTCTCTCTTCTGCACTTTTTAAAAATAATTTTACATATATACTATGTATTTCCTATATTTCTCTATTTTCATGTTTGTTAGATAGCTATTATCACCACTAATATGGTGCCTCGGGCCAAGCAGAGGTTGCAGCTGGAGTTTCATGTATGAAATCCAGGGCTCTATTCACTACACCATACTGTCGTAACTTATGGAAAAAAAAGGTTCTTTTCATGACTTTAGGGTATTTATTAAAAAATTGTGTATTTATTCTTACATGTTTAAACTTCAGTCACCTTTGGGGGACCCAAAAAAGGGAATTATCTCTGGAAGGCGGGTGCCTTGTAGTACAGTCTTTCTTGCTAGGTGAGTGTTTTAGGAACCCATCGTATCAGGGTACCAATGGGCATTGTTGTGAGAGGTTGCATTCGGCTTCAGTGAATTTTTTTTGAAGACTCTTTCAATGCATTTGCCCATTTTATGATGGGTGATTTACAAGCACACCTGCCCACACTGTGCTGAGTGTTTAGCAGTTTTTGACCAAAAATGGCATGACCCCCATGCCCCACCATCGTTATTCACTTGATCTCACTTCAAGCAACCCTTTTTGTTTCCCCAGATGAAAAAGTCCTCAAAGGGAAATGTTTTGCTGATATGGAAGAGGTGAAACAGAAGAAGGCAGAATCACTAGAATCACTAACAGGCATCAAAATCAAGAAGTTCAGAAAGAGTTTTTGAGCAATGAAAAAAGCCTCAATGCGTGTATTGCATCAGATAGAGAATACTTTGAAGATGACTGAACCTCCAGTTGCAACCTCTGCTTCGTCTGAGGCACCATATTAGTGGCAGCAATAGCTATCTAACAAACGTGAAAATGGAGAAATACAGGAGTCCAAATTAAAACGTTCATCCATTTTCATCTGTCGAGTTTTTTAAAAAACGACTACCTATAGTTTTGTCAAGTTCAGATTCATTAGTAAAAACATTAATGATCCTCAAACCTCACTTCTTGGGGTTCTTTCTGTCCTGGGAAATTTTTTTCCAGGGTACTTCTTTGCATAGGTACGTGTTTACCAAGGCACAGCTATTAAAGCCACAACTTTAGAGGAACAAATGAAATATAGGATAAACTGTTTAAAAATATAGTAAACTTGGGGGAAGAGGTGGGTTGAGTTGGAAGAGTACAGAAGTAATAAATGGTAATAGAAAAATACAATAAAAATGAACTATTAAAAAATATAAATATAAAAATATAGTAAGCTCTTGTCAAGAAAGCCAGGACCAGCCAGGCCTTTGAGAAACACTTATGTAGATGTGGATAGGCCAATTGCTGATCTGTTGAATAACTTGCCTTTTCAGCATCCATTTTCCCTTTTTTTTTTTAAATGTAGGACTTTCAGTCAAGATAGAGGTGTAGGTAAGCATACTTCTCTTCCTCTCACAACTACAGCAAAAATTACAACCATACCTCAAAACAAGTAATATGCAGAACTGTCAGAAAATCAAGCTATATAGAAGTCCAACAAAGCAGGATTTAAAGAAGCCACATCCATCCAGATGGGCGGGAGGTGTGGAAATGCAGACACAGGCGGAGAGGCACAGACACCTGGTGTGGCAGCGGAATGGGCAGTCCCACATTCATGTCAGGTAGATAAAAATCAAGAGGGTTACCTCAGGAGTGAGGGATCCCAGCCCCAGACTACCACACAGCCCAGGGTTTCAGCATCAGGAAGGTAAATCCCCATAACTTCTGGCTGTAAAAGCCAGTGGGGGTCAGAGCAATGGAAGAAACTGCCAGATTTTCAGGAGACTCTGCTTTAAAAGGCTGTACAGACTTAGAACTTACACAGACCCACCTCCTCTGGGATTCAGCACCATGGCAACAGCTAGGACACCAGTCACATACTAGAAGTAAGTGAAATGACTGAAAACAGGGTAAGTGCTGGGAAAACCTCCAGAAACCAAGCAGCAGCATTTTCACCTCTCTGAGCCCTCCCTGCACAGAGAGCCACAAAGGGGCAAAACAAGTTGCCCTGTCATGGTGATTACCTAAGGCTCTGCTCCACACAATATACAGATGCCTTTTCTACAATAGGCCAAGCTCTTAAGACAGGGAGTTAAAGCAGCTCTACCTAATACACAGAAATAAACACACGAAGGCCGCCAAATTGAGGAGGCAAAAAAAATATGGCCCAAATGAAAGAAAAGAACAAAACCCCAGAAAAAGAACTAAATAAAACAGAAATAACCAACCTATCAGATGCAGAGTTCAAAACACTGGTTATGAGGATGCTCAAAGAACTCATCAAGTATGGCAACAGCATAAAAAAGACCCAGGAAGAAACAAAGGTTATATTAAGTGAAATAAAGAAAAATCTACAGGAAACCAAAACTGGAGAGGATGACGCTGAGATTCAAATCAATGACTTGGAACATAAGGAAGAAATAAGCATTCAACCAGAACAGCAAGAAGAAAAAGAATTCAAAAAAAATGAGTATAACATAAGGAGCCTCTGAGACATCTCCAAACATGCCAATTCTGAATAATAGAGATGCCAGAAGGAGAAGAGGAAGAGCAAGAAATTGAAAACTTATTTGAAAAAATAATGAAAGAAAATTCCTCTAATTATGAAGGAAATAAAGCACAAGTTGGACCCAAAGAGAACCACACTAAGACACATCATAATTAAAATACCAAAGGTTAAAGATAAAGAGAGAATCTTAAAAGCAGCAAGAGAAAAGAAGAGAGTTAACTACAAAGGAGCTCCCATAAGACTGTCAGCTGATTCTTCAAAAGAAACTTTGCAGGCTAGAAGGGTCTGGCAAGAAGTATTTAAAGTGATGAAAAGCAAGGACCTACCACCAAGATTACTCTATCTAGTAAAGCTATCATTTAGAATGGTAGGGCAGATAAAGTGCTTCCTGGATGAAGTAAAGCTAAAGGAGTTCATCATCACCAAGCCCTTATTACATGAAATGTTAAAGGGACTTATTTAAGAAAAATAAGAATACCAAAACTATGAACGTTAAAAAGGCAACAAATTCACAACTATCAACAATTGAATCTAAAAACCAAACTAAGCAAAGAACAAGAACAGAAACAGAATCGTAAATGTGAAGATCATTTGGAGGGTTATCAGCTGGGAGCAGAAAGGGAGAGAATGGAGGAAAAGGTGGAGGGATTAAGCATAATTAGTAGGTAGAAAATAGACAGGGGGGTGTTAAGATAGTATAGGAAATGGAGAAGCCTAAGAACTTATATGCATAACCCATGGACATGAGCTAAGGCAGAGATTGCTGAAAGGAATTGGAGTACCAGGTAGAGGGAGGCAAAAGGGGAAAAATTGGACCACTGTAATAGCATAATCAATAAAATATATTTTTAAATGTGTAAACAATAATATATGCTTCACCCACAGCACAATATTAATGTTAGATAACATGTTAAAAAGCTTTGACTAATGTAAAGTATTGCCATCATCATTAATCATTTATTGATTATCTACTATAATTAAAGCAATAAGAGAAATGTTTATTTGGGACTGAGGGAAAGAATACAAAAAGAAGATGAAAAGAGAAGCAGCTTTTTGGCTCCTTCTTGAACCTCTGTCTGGTTTGGCCTCTTTGCCTCCACTCCAGCCTCCACCAAGTCCACAAGGATGACCCAGAAGACGACCTACAAGGTGTCCACCTCTGGCCCCCGGGCCTTCAGCAGCTGCTCATACTCAAGTGGGCCCAGCATCCGCTCATCGGTCTTTTCCCAGGTGGGCAGCGCCTACTGGGTTGGCCTGGGTACCAACATGAATCTGGCTGGAGGCTTCGGTGGAGCAGGGAGTATAGGGTCCATCAAAGCCGTCCAAGTGAACCAGAGCCTGCTCAGCCCCTTGAAGCTGGAGGTGAACCCCAATATCCAGGCCATGTGCACAACCAGGGGAAGGAGCAGATGAAGACCCTCAACAAGTTTGCTTCCTTTATCAATAAGGTGCGGAGCCTGGAGCAGCAGAATAAGATTCTGGAGACCAAGTGGACTCTTCTGCAGCAGCAGAAGATGACTCGCAGTAACATGGACAATGTTTGAGAACTACATCAACAACCTTCAGTAGCAGCTGGAAACACTGTCCCAGGAGAAACTGAGACTGGAGGCGGAGTTTGGCAACATGCAGGGGATGGTGGAGGACTTGAAGAATAAGTATGAGGATGAGATCAACAAGCGCAGAGATGGAGAATGAATTTGTCCTCATCAAGAAGGATGTGGATGTAGCTTACATGAACAAGGTAGAGCTGGAGTTACACCTGAAAGGACTGACCGATGAGATTAACTTCTACAGGCAACTGTATGAAAAGGAGATTCGTGAGCTGCAGTCCCAGATCTCCGACACATCCGTGGTGCTGTCCATGGACAACAGCCACTCCCTGGACCTGGACAGCATCATCGCCAAGGTCAAGGCCCAGTACGAGATTGCCAACTGCAGCCGGGCTGAGGCTGAGACCATGTACCAGATTAAGTATGAAGAGCTGCAGACATTGGCTGGGAAGCATGGGGATGACCTGTGTCGCACCAAGACAGAGATTTCTGAGATGAACCGGAGCATCAGCCACATCCAGGCTGAGACTGATGGCCTCAAAGGCCAGAGGGCTGCCCTGGAGTCCTCCATCGCTGATGCCGAACAGCGTGGTGAGCTGGCCGTCAAGGATGCTCAGGCCAAGGTGGCTGAGCTGGAAGCTGCTCTGAGAACCACCAAGCAGGACATGGCCCGGCAGCTGCGTGAATACCAGGAGTTCATGAACATCAAGCTGGCCCTGGATGTGAAGATTGCCACCTACCGCAAGCTGCTGGAGGGCGAGGAGAGCCGGCTGGAATCTGGGATGCAGAACATGAGTATCTATACCAAGACTACCAGTGGCTACTCAGGTGCTCTGAGCACAGTTTACAGCAACCTCAACTACAGCATGGGCTTCCAGGCCAGCTTGGGCTCTGGCTCCTTCAGCCGCACCAGCACCAGCTCCTCCAAGACAGTGGTTCTGAAGAAGATTGAGACCCGCGATGGGAAGCTGGGGTCTGAGTCATCTGATGTCCTGCCCAAGTGAATGACTGCTGCGGTCCCTCCTGTCCTCCGAGCTGCTCAGGGGGGTGGAGGGCACAGGAGGCCCACCTGAATCTCAGCCCTACCCAGTCCTCAGCTCGCCCTTGGAGTGGGGGAGTTTACCACATTTTACCCATGTCCCTGACTAGAAACCAAATCAAATGTTTTCCTTTTTCCCCAAATAAAGTCTCACCTGGCTCTGCCAAAAAAAAAAAAGAAGAAGAGGAAGAAGGGGAGGAGGAAAAGGAAGAGGGGGGAGGAGGAAGAGGAGGAGAGAGTGGAGGGGGAGGGGGAGGGGCAGGAGAAGAAGAAGAAAAAAAACTGAATATCTGCCCTACCCTGGAATAAAATTAGATTGGAAGAATAACACATGTGCTGTATAGACCTATATTCAAATACTAACATTGTCTTAAAGCCAAATACTTAATAAAGATTACAGTTGAAATAAATTATTAGATTGTGCTGAGTTTTTGGAGATTACCGAAATAATGCAAAAATTTGCCAAGAACATTGACTGAAAGGAAATGAGAGTCTTATGATAAGTAATGGAAGAAAACAAATAACAAGGAAAAAAATAAGAAAAGCTTTCTTTACAGGTCATATTAGAGATATAGCTCAAACAAGATATGAAATAATGAGCATTTCATCATTCACAGGGAGAAATTTAGTCATGGCCACATTTAATTTAGCTTGAAAATGTAGCCATGACTGTAGTCAAGGTCCCAGGTTGTGTTAGATCATTGACTTGAAAGAGAAAGATCAGGCAGAGTCATTCAAGAGAATGTTTTTCTAGATTACAAAAGTGTTAATCTATTAAAAATTTCTCCTGGTGTCTCTGAGTAAAATAAAGTGAGAAAATAATTTTTTAGTTGTAACCTCCTAATAAGCTATAATAAGATCAATAAGTAAATTAATACAGAAACTTATCTTTCCTTACATTCATTTTATAAACACCAAGCCTCTACCCTTCTCCTTGGGCTGGAAGAATTAATTCAGACATGGCTTCCCATTGTCCCTTCTGCCCGTTATCCATACTCTTCCTCTGGACTCCATCCCATCTGGCCATACTCTTTCCTTCCAGGTGGCCATTTCAGCTTTTAGTTCATCATTTCTCCTGGACCGCACATCTTATCCCTTGCTTTTCAAAATCAGCTGCCAACTCTAAAAGGAAAATGGTTCCAAATCTGGTCTGGAACAGAATATTTAACTTGATGTAATGACAACCTCTTTCTGATAAAAGGCTTATGCAATTTTCAGATAAACTTTAATAGAATTAAGACTTGTTCTAGGAAAGTCAGTTTAGGTAAGAGCTGATATAAATCCAACCAGGAAGTTATTGGTGAAGAGTACAGTTTCTATAGAGGCATAAAGAAGAAGCCAAACTAGAGCAAGCTGAGGATTAAGAAGTAAGGAATTCCAGACCCTGAATGCCAGTGGCTATTTCAAGAAGCTTGGCTAGGACAGGCAAGCAAAGATGAGGTGGCAGCTTTTTTTCGAAGATGTACCTGATCATGTTTATATGTTGAAGGAAAGGAGGGATATACCTAGTAATTGGCTTTTTGTTTTTGAATGAAAACTTTTGCTTCTCATTACAAATAAGATAATGTGCTGATTGGGTTTAATTTCTTTAGAATACGTAAATATTGGAAATGTAGAGTTGGAGAAAAGCTTATTTTTATTACCCAGCATTAGAG
Organism: Furipterus horrens; assembly: GCF_987537825.1. Lineage (NCBI taxonomy): Eukaryota > Metazoa > Chordata > Mammalia > Chiroptera > Furipteridae > Furipterus > Furipterus horrens. Next base: position 130,494,101 of record NW_028327176.1, on the reverse strand, counting down.
AGGAAGGGTCCCCTAAGTTTGTCTGCCCACTAGATTCCCCTAAAAATCTTGATAAAAATAAAGATTCCAGGGCTCTGTGTCAGACCCACTGAATGAGAATATATAAGAGAGAGGCCTGGAAATCTGCAGTTTTAACAAGTATCTTATGAGCAAGGGAGGTTGAAGAGGAGGAATGCTGGAAAGTATACACTCTAAAATCAGAACTACTTGGGTTCAAACCCTACTTGATCACTACATGGCCTTACATGAATTATTCTACCCCCCTCAGTGGTTGTATTGATAGGGGAACTCATTAAAGATTTTAGCCTCAGTTCATAGGATGAAGTGATTAATGCATGTGGAAAGCTGTTATTCCTGGAACTGGAATACATGACCTATATGATTGCAGAAGGTCAACAAACATTTCAACCTTTGTGCCCCAGGGGGTCTGCAAGTGATGGAAGATAGTACGGTATCTGAGTCACTGTGTTCCAGGGAAGGAACTCTGTTGACACAGATAAAGAATTATTGATCAGCAGATAAAGAAATACTAGGAATACCAGTTGCTTCTGGGCTGCAACTCTTATCTGATTAACGCTTTTCCAAACCCTTTACCTACTACACTTTTCTTTACCTTATGAAAAGGTCAGCTTGAGACCAGTTGTCCAGATGGCTTTTAGGGTACATAACCTGCTCTCTTCTCAGATCACTGGTATCTGAATAAAACACCCATAAAGATGCAATCGTTGTCTCTACTTATTGGTTCTGGTAGTGATAGGCAGCACAACCACTGACTTTTCCAGTTTCAGTATGAATGAAATAACACATGTAAAGTGCCTGGTACACATAAATGCTCAATCTATATTTAGTATCACTATTTTTTTTAATAAGATTTTTCCTAGGAAAGTCCACTCCTCAAACCCAGCTAACTGCCATTGAAAAATCTAGTGCCCTCTAATGAACTAGATTTTCTTTAAATATAGGCAGTCTAAGGATTACATAATCATTCTCTTTTCCTATCAAATGGTCCTAAGGAGAGTGAACCTTTGTATGGCGTATAAGGAACCTTTTGCTTTTGCAGCAAGATTGTAAGGAAACTTTGGCATTGTTCCTAACTAAATATTTTAATAAGGTTTCTTTATCATAACCCTTTGAGCTGTTGATTTTTTTCTAACCCCTGGAATGTGTTTACCCCCAAATGTTAATGTTTTTGCTTTAGCACCATTCCATATATTCTGATACTGCCATAAAATGTTCTTTCAACAGCTAACACAGCTGGAAAGATAGAGCTGTGAAAGCATTTATTAGAGGAAAGTGTTAAATGTGAGGAGTGCTACACTGACCTGTCAGGAGTAGCAATTCAAGACCAGGGACTTTGGCTTACGAGGGTGTTATAGCAAAAATTAAAAAAAAAAAAAAAAATGGGGAGGTGGAGCAGAAAAAACAGTAATACAGATGTTAAAAACCAGTGTAAACAACAGAGAGAGAAGAAATGGGAATAGGATCTTTCTAAAAAGCTAGAATTGCGTATCAAAGAGACATTAGGGATTAAGTAAAGCCCGAAACATAAAACAAAGTGCAGTACACAAAAGTTGGAATATGTATCGCAGGATTTTTAAAAATAATATATTTCATTATTTATCATGGACTTTTCGCTATATCGTGGGATTTTGTGGTACTGTATACGTATGTTGTTAAAGTTACATAGCTTTAAGAGTGTAGAATAAATGTAGGGTTCCTACTTCACAGGGGGTCTGGAATGTAATACCCACGATAAGTGAGTGAAAACTGTAGTCAAACATTGAAGTCCACAAGCAGTAGAACAGATGATTGAATTGGAATACCATAGTGCAGTGAAAAAGGAATGCATTTCAGCTACTTATAGCAACATGGCTCATCTTACAAATCTATGGTTGAACAAAAAGAAGCAAGATGCTAGAAAAATCTTTCAAATAAAAAGTCAGGGATAGTAGGTAATTTGTGGGAAGTGGGGCTTATGTGGGGACTTCTGGGTGCTGGCAGTGTTCTAGTTCTTAACCCAGGTGGTGGCTACATTGTTGTTGGAACACTTGTTTGCTTTATAATTATTTATAAAATCATGCATTCATTATTTTATATGCTCTTCTGTATGAATATTTCACAATTTTTTAAAAAATGTTTTTTAAGCCCTGGCTGGTATAGCTCAGTGGATTGGGCAGCAGTCTGTGAACCAAAGGGTCATCGGTTCAATTCCCAGTCAGGGTACATGCCTGGGTTGTGGGCCATGTCCCCAGTTGGGGGCATGTGAGAGGCAACCACACACTGATGTTTCCCTCCCTCTTTCCCCCTCCCTTCCCCTCTCTCTAAAAAATAAATAAATGAAATCTAAAAAAAAAAAAAAAGTTGAAATAAAAGATCAGAACTGAGCAAGTAGAGTTAATTGGAGGAATAGGATATCTTTGACTTAAAGCCACCTTGTTGAATTTAAAGAGGACTCACCTTAGGAGTAGTGCCAGGAATGACAAAGATGCTTAAAGCTTGAAGGTGATTTTTGTTTTTGTTTTTTATCACTGAAAGTTATATAATTGTATTAAGCAATGTCACCCCAAGAAACTCAACAACAACAACAAAAAGATGGGGATGGAGACGACCCAGACTCACCTCTGTGAAAATAGGGAAGTCAATTGTAGAAGAGAATACAGGTCAATGTGAGAAGGGGATCATGGTGGTCAGGGAGTGGGCCAGTTTCCACACCTCATCATGTTATACTAATTGGAACACAGCCTCATTTAGATGCTGGACCCAGGCACAGCCTAATGTCCTTACCAGCAGTCAGGGACTGGACAGTGCACTCCCCAGTCTGATGTTGTAACAATAAGGGTGGTTGTCCTGTTGTCCCTGGGAAGGTGTTGCCTGGGTCTCCTGGGAGGACTGAATCCCCACTGATTTTCACCACCAGATGCTATGCAGACTCCTATTCCCATCTCTGTTGCTCTGGGTTGGGATCCCTGTATGGGGTTGAGACCCCCATGCTTCTGAGGGGAGGGAGCTTTGCTGCTGCAGTATCTCTCCAGCTTCTCAGCCCACTGAGCCTGGGTGCGGGGGCTAGCTCCTTCCATGTCTCTGTTTTTCTTACCAATCTCTATGTGGCTTCTTCTGTAAATTCTTGGTTATAATATTTCAATTAAGCTGGCCTTCAGTTGGTTGTTCAGATTGATAGCTTTATAATTTAGTGGTAAATCCAATTTGGGGCTGGGAGCAGATGAGTGTAGCTTCCACTTACTATGCAGCAATCTTGGAATCTCTGAGGGTGTTTTTGAATACCAGTAATTTACCTGGATTTTAGTTTTGATATCTGCATTTCATTTTTTCCTTACTTAATAAAGAGGAATTAATTTTGTCACTTTACCAGATACAACTGCATTTTGAACAGGCTTTGCTCTAATGCACTCAGTCTTGAATTGAAGTTCTTACAGAAGAGGGGTAAGGCATATTGCAGCAGCAACCAGGGACCAAGATGGCAGAGTAGCACAGGAGCATAGCCAAACAAACAAAAGGAAAGTGGATGTGAAGCAGCCTGGAAAAATATACGAAAACATGGTCTAAAAGAGCAGGTTACTTCATTGTAGCCATCCTAGAATTTTAGGTGAGGGAGATGGCCGGTCAGTGAGATGAAGTAGAAGACAGATCCAAGTAGATACCCAAAGAGGTCTCCAATAACCCACACACTGGAATCATTGAAAAACACTTTAAAGAGTGAAGTCTGCCCTCTGCCCAGAATGCTCTTCTCTGAGCTGTCTAAAGAACTCACTCTCTCCCTTTTTTCAGACATTGATCAAATATGTTCTTCGCAGCAAAGTCACCCTATCCAAAATGCTAACACCTTTACACACACACACACACACACACACACTCCCTGTCTCCCTCCCCAGATGTTTTATTTTTCTTTAGTTCTTATCAGTGTCCAACATATCATATATTTTTACTTATTTATCTTGCTTAATCTTGCCCACTGAAATATAAACTCCATGACAGGGAACTTTGTTTGTTCATTGCTATATCCCCTACACCTAGAATACTGCTGAGCACATGTTAATGGAGACTCAACAAATATTTGTTACAAAAAAATATTGAAGAGCCTGTTAGCTAATTATGCAGGTAACTTGTTCAAAATGATTAGAAGTACTAGAACACAATTTATGCATTCTTTTGGGGGGAGGTGAGAGGGAGAGGCAGTATTGAGAATAACTGTTCAATAAAGAATATCTTGAACTTTAGGGTTGAAAAAGGATTTGGAAATAATCTAGTTGGAAACTATCCTTAGTATGGACTGATTGTTTGTGCCCACCTCAAAATTAATATATTGAAGTCCTAATCCCACTGCGATGATACTATGAGATGGGGTCTTTGGGAGGGACTTGGGTTTAGATGTGATCGTGAGGGTAGAACCTCCATAATGCTATGAGTGTCCTTATAAGAAAGGAAGAAACAACAGAGCTTCTTCTCTCCTCATTGTAAGGATATAGCGAATGCAGTTGTTTGCAGGTCAGGAAGAGGGCCCTCACTAAAAATTGCATCTGCTGGCACCTTAATCTTGGAGTTCCCAGCCTGCAGAACTGTGAGAAACAAACCTCTGTTGTTTAAGCCACCCGGTGGTGTTTTGCTATAATAGTCCAAACTGACTAAGACAATCCTAGTATCCTTTAATAGAATTCTGGTTAAACAAATTAATAGCAGTCCGATTAAATAAATTACGATACAGCCATATGATCAAATATTCTTCATCTGTTAAATAAAAATGAGAAAGCTATATGCTATTATAGGAAGATCTCAAGATACACTATTAAGAGAAAAAAGTAAAATTCAGAACAATATATATGAGTATTGTTTTTGGTATAAAAAAGAGCAGAAATAAGAATGTGCATTTATATGTGCTTGTATTAACATAAACATAAAGATACATGAGAAACTAAGAGGGGAGAGAGTAAGGTAAGAACTGGACAGGTAGGGGACAAGCATGTTAGAGAAACTTAACACTTTATAATATTTTACTTTGATTTTTGAATGATGTGAATAGATTGCTTCTTCAAAACCAAGGTTAAAAATGTAAATCTGACCTCTCTCTGTAACTCAAGACTATCTACCCAACATTTACCCTGAAATGTCTAATAGGTTTCTCAACTATGACATGTCTAAAATAGAACATTTTATTTCACTCCTCAGATCTGTTCCTCTCCCTCCTTTCTCTAACTCAGTAAACACCACCATCTACCCTCTTACCCAAGTTCCAAATCTGAGAGTTATTCTTAATTCCTGTTTCTTCTACACCAGTGAATTTGTGAACAAGTCTCATTGTTTCTGACACCATGGTAGAGCCCTAATAAGCCCACTTCCTATTTCTCTACCATTATCATCCCAGTCCCAGCCACTGTCCTCTCTAAGCTGAACTACTGAAATATCCTTGAAGGTGTTACTCAGAGTGAGACAAGAACTGCTTGTTTCTAGTCCATAACAACATAAGGACCTTGCACCAAAATGAAAATCAACTACTTCACTAAGCATAATGTGTAGTTCAGCAAATAATTTATTTCATAACAAGACTTCTGTAAAAGAAGGGATGCACTGATGGAGCAAGTAGCAGTGTTGTTGGTAACACTGCTTCCTCTCTTGTCCACTTATACCCATTCTTTATATACTAGCCGAAATTTATTTTTAAAACATTAATCACAGCACTTACTGGTGTGGCTCAGTTGGTTGGACATCATCCCACAAAGCAAAAGTTTGCCAGTTTGATTCCTGGTCAGGGTACATACCTGGGTTGTAGGTTTGGTTCCTGGTTGCGGCACATATAAGAGGCAACAGATGGATGTTTCCTCCCTCACTTTCTCCCTCTCTTCCCCTCTCTCTAAAATTAAATAGATAAAATCTTTAAAAATGAAATAAATAATAAAAAAAAATTTTTTAAACACTAATCACATCATGTTGCCCTCAGCTTAAAACCTTCCAAAGTCTTCCCATGAACACTGGAATAAAATCTAAGTTTCTTATCAAATTTCTAAAGGGAACTGCATGCCTTGGCCCAGTCCTCTTCCATTACATTCCAGACAAGTTCTTTCCCATGTTGGGGCCTTTGGGCCCTCTGCCTGAAGTTTTCAGCCCCTTTATCACCTTGTGGCTAATTGAGTGTCATTATTTAGGTGTCAGCAAAAATAAATGGTGATAAGATGAATGTTATAAGTGATCGTACCCTCCCAACTTTTTACTTTTTTGCTTTTAGGAAATAATAGAACTTGCTCCTTGGATCTGATGTTTGACATTCTTCTGGTGGTATCTGCTTCTGAACTGCCCCTACTTCAATTACCTCTTAAACTGATAAGTTTCTAGCTGCTCCAGGAAAAGCTGATGTAGCCCATTCCCCTGAGGTTCCACACCTGGGACAGCCCTTGTGGCTGGAATTCCTGCCAGATTCACCCCAGGAATAAGGCCTAGATGGAACCAGGTTGATTGTATGGTGAATGACATTAAAATAATTTCTCAAATGCCCTGTGGACAAAAAAACGGGGCGGGGGGTGGGGTGGGGACCACATACTAAAACTTGACAAGTTCAGGGGAAGCAGCATGGTGGGCCCTACAAACTTAGAGACTGAAAGTTACCATACAGGAAGGAACATAAAAATTTTTAACTAAAAGCAAGTCATGGCTGGTAGTCATGTCCTAGACCTGCAGCTTCTTTGATAAAAGTCAATCTTTACCTTAAGTGAGACTGTCTATTGTCTTTTTTCATATAAGATAACACACCTTTAAAATGCCAGAGTAATCATCTTGTCCAGACCCCTCAAAGTACAACTGTGGGCATGAGAGCAACAGACCACAGAACCCCTCAGTTACCTTGTTCCCCAAATACCATTTCTGTGTTGTAAATGTTAATTATTAACTATCTTGTACCCACCAAGGTCAAAGAAGTGTCTCTGCATTTTACTTCTTATTCCATTCCAGAGATTCTCCCTCCCCCACTCCCCCACTCGTTTTGCTTTCTCCTACCCCGTTAATCTACCACCAGTGGATTTCATGTAACCCTCCGTATGTCTCCTCCTTTGATTCTAATGTACAAAATAAGCTGCAAAACTGCCTTCCTCTGGAGCATTTTCACAATCCATTGAGATTTTGCTTCCCGGCAATTGTCAGTTTGGCTCAAATAAACTCATTAAAATTCTCTACAGGTTTAGACATTTCTTACATTGACAGTCTCCATAATCATTCTCACTGAAACAAACCACCAAGGGTAAAGATCAAAGATAAAAGTTGGAAACAGAATTGCACACTCATAAAGAAGAGCTCAAAGAAGAAATCAGAAGTGACAATTTAACAAAGAAACAGTTGCTAAAGAATTAGAAATGTTAAGTATCAAACACAAACTGAAGTGGTGAATAGGTAAGATCTGAAACATCATGTACTCAAACTGTCAGAGTTGTCAAATTTCATACTTAATAAAAGTATATATTTCATCAGGAAAGCATTAGGATTCTAAGAAACACGTCTTGAAAAAATAGTGACAAAGGGGTTTATATAAAAGCAAAGGAAGAAATGTTGAAAAAAACAATATTGTACAAAGACATATTGATATACTAATTTGCTCTCTCAGCTGAAGGTATTTTTCCATACTCTATCCTAGGCAGGTAGCCAAATCCTTGGTTTCACTTGCCATAAAGACTTTTTAATCGGCTTCTAGGTAGCAATCACAATTCAGACATTTATGAAAAGCTATGTCTTCTCTGAAAGGGAGACATGGAGTGACTCTGCTGAGTATAATGAGCCAAAGTAGCTTTGTCTGAGTTACCAAGTTTGGCCCTTGAAACCTGAGAAAAATTTGGCATATGAAAAAATACCAGAGGGCCCTGAGCGGTGTGGTTCAGTGGGTTGGGTGTCATGCTGCAAAGCAAAAAGTCAGCGGTTCAATCCCCTGTCAAGAGTACATGCCTGGTTCGGTCTCCGGTTGCAGCGCCTAGGAGAAGCAACCAATTGATGTTTCTCTCCCTCTCTTTCTTCCTCCCTTTCCCTCTCTCTTAAAATAAATAAACAAAACTTAAAAAAAAAAATACAGTGCGATCTGCACAAGCATCCCACCTCTTCTTTTTAACTGGGTAAAAAATTAGTAAACTATCTTTTAATTTGTAAAACACTCTAAGAAACATCTCCATCAGATTTGTCTCCACATGGCTTCCCTCAACTGCCAAAAAGTTATAGCTTATATGACTGTTCCTTACTTTTTGTATCCAGACTTTTGATTTGCTCAAGCAGGTTTCCTAATTGTCATTAGAATAGTATGCATGTGTTGAAAATCTTTATCTTCTTCATATAATTTCCCTTCGTGTCAGTTAGTATTAGTTTTAGTTGCATATGAGAAAACTCTAATTAGGAGTGCCTTAAACAAAAAAGAACTTATTTCCCTCACATATAACAAAAACCAAGTGGAACAGTCCAGGGTTAGTACATAGATACACAGTTGCTATGAGCTGAATGTTTGTGTCAAGTCTTTCACCTTTTAGCTTTACAATATATAACCATGTGTCATATATTTTAAATTCTGGTTTTAGAGAATTTCAAAACTCTAAATGAGATTATAGATTTCTTAAAAGATATTTCAAGAGGATGAAATCATGGCCATAGTTTTGTATGTTATTAAAGTAATTCTCCAATATACTACAAAATTTTGCCATTTTTCTTTTTATCATACAACCAATGTGATGGTTGACTATATTTTGTAAGTACTTTTGATTATATCTTGTGTTTTTTCCATTGCTTCCCCCACAGTCATTTTAGGATGCAAAAGTAGAGATAATGGGATCTTCCACTGGAGAGGCTCCTGTCCCATGAAGGCCTCTGCTGCATCATCCACATCCCCCAGGGCAGGGTCACATAGCCAGGTGTCTATGGCTTTTTACCTGAAATGCAGTTATGGCTTTATGAATGGTTTTCTAGAGGATCTTAGTCTCAGGAAAGTCCCCATTGTTGGGACTACTGTCCTCAAGCTCTTTGCAATCCAGATCAAGAGCAACATGGGCTTATCTCTGCTTCTGTTTTATTAGTTGCCCTTTCCACACTGCAGCAGGAGGTGGGCTGGGGGCAGGGTGTCAGTAGTTAGCTTTCCCGTAGTAGTCCATGCCATTCAGCCTTAATAGTTTCAGTCCCTGGGGCTAGTGCATCTTGCCCTGAAGCTGACATAGGGAGATGATCTACACACAGCCCTCCTGTGCTTCAGGTGAAGAACACCTTTCCCTTCCTGCCAGGAACAGATATAGCAGTGAGGTTGGCCAGGTGCCATATGATGCAAACATTTTAAGCAGATCAAAGAAGTATAGTCAAGCCCAGAACAGGGAAAGATAATCCCAAACAAGTCCATATGCCCAGGACAAACTGTGAGGGCTCCTTATCATTGTGTAAGAAAATGTTGCAGGACCTAGACATAGTCTCATGCAATTATGCAAGGGTCAACAGGCTGTGCATGACTGCTTTTCCCAATACCAGCCTTATCTTTTGTTTTAACAGATGAAATAGATGAGGCGTCCCTGTTCCAAAGACCTCCATATGTATTCTGGAAAGGCTCTTCTCTTGTCTTCTCAGGGATTTTGCTCCTGTAACTTTTGCCTCTTTTTTCCAGCATCATAAACCTCCCCCTCTACTAAATCACTCCCGTGAGCATATAACCATGCTCTAATATCTCTCATTTAAAAAGCAGTTCCTTGACCTTACAGTCCTCTCCTGCTACTGACCCATTTCAGCCTTCTTACCTCACTTTCTCCTCAATACTCTTCAACTGGGCTTCTTTCTTTAATATTCCACTTGAGATTGTATTTATAAGATCACTGGTGATCTTCGCGTTGCAAAACTGAACGGTCATGTTATCCTAATTGACCTTTCAGAAGTATTCAATCCCATTGACCCATCTCTTCGTGAACTCTTCTGAGATATAGCACTCTCCATTTTCCCCTTGAGGGGTCTCCTTTGCTGGCACTTCCTTCTCTTTTACTGGAACTCTCAAGTTTGCTGAGCTCCAAGGCTCTGTCCTAGGCCTTCTCATCTTTCTTTATATTCTTTCCCTGATGATCTCACTCAATGTCATACTTTAAATACCTTACTCATGCCAATGACCTCAATTTCAGAACTCTCCTCTGTACTTCAGATTCATGTATCAAACTGCCTCCTTGATGTTTCCACAAATAATGATTTTCCTCCTAATTTAGCTCTTTACTGTTTCAAGAACCTAACACTTTACGATTTCATGGAGTATTCACAAGATTTTCTTCAATTCACAGTTATCTGTCCTGCAATCAAACTAAAGTTTATTGACCAGTTCAGATTAGACATTAGAAAAAACAAAACATTATACTAAGAGATAAGATTATTAATTCTTTTATATATATATTTTTATATTAAGTAATATTGGCATACATATTAGTTTCAGGTGTATAATACAATGACTTGATATTCATATATTAATATATTGTAAAATGATTACCACAATAAGTCTAGTTAACATCTGTCACCATACATAGTTACGGAATTTTATTGTTCTTGTGATGAGAGCTTTTAAGAGTAACTCTTAGCGACTTTCAAATATTACTAACTATAGTTGCCATGCTGTACATTACATCCCCATGACTTATTTTATAACTAGAAATCTGTACCCTTCACCCATTTTTCCCAACCTCCATCCACTGCCTCTGGCAACTACCAATCTACCCTCTACATCCATGAGCTTGTTTATTTCTTTTCGTTTTTTAGATTCCACATATAAATGACATCATATGGTATTTGTTTTTTTCTGAGTTCTTTCACTTAACATAATGCCCCCAAGTTCCATCCACTTTCCTTATCTGTAATATAAGGTTAAAAATACATGCCAGAACTGTTTTTTAATGATCCAACACATACAAGAACCTAACAGCATATAAGTTCTCACTATATGTTGTTCTCTTCCCTGCCTTCCATTTCCATTGCCAAAATTATAGTGATGTCCCTCACAGTATCTCATCTCTATGACTGTACTCATTTCTAAACTCTGCTTTTAATCTTTCTCCAACATTACTTGGTTCACAGTATGATCTTACTAAAAAGTCTTTAATGTCTAAAGTTTAGTGGATACTTCTTATTAAACTATAAACTCTTTCAGAAGGTCAAGGGCTTTGTGTATTCATACTATCTTTCACTAAAGCACATTACATGCACCAAGGGCTCAGTGAACATTTCTTCCAAAAAAATGACTAAAATTATGCTTTTATCTGGAAGTTTGTTACAGAAAGGAAGAATTTATTTTCAGTATGCTAAGTTCCTCAAGGACACTTGATTTCAGTTGTTACTTCTATAAGATCTTTCTTAAATCACTTCAAATATTTGGTAGCAATTTGCTTGACTATTTTAGGTTTGGAAGCAATGACTGATGGCTTCATCCCTCAGTATTTTTTTTGTTCCTTGAAGAGATAAACATCTTGAATGAGGTGTGTACTGGCACCACAGCCACCACCCATGTCCACTGGAGAGCATGTTGTTAATAACCAGGCTCCAGATTCATTTCATTTTGCATTGCATTTGTTAGTTACTAGTTTATGAGTTAAAAGTAATGTGGAATGTTTGTTTAAAAAGTCTCAAATACCTGTCAGGTGTGCACTACTGCACTTACCCTAACACAGTGGTTCTCAAACTTCTATATGCACATGAATCACCCTAGACCTGTACTGTCCAATACAGTACCCACTATCCATGTGGCAACTGATCACTTGAAAGTTAAAGTGAGACGTGCTGTGACTGTAAAATACACACCAGATTTTAAAGACTGAGTACAAAAAAGGAATGTAACATATTTCAATAACATAATTGATCATATGTTGGAATGAAAATAATTTGGTTATATTGGATTAAATAAAATGTATCATACTTAATTTCATTTTTTAACTTTTTAAAAAATGTGGCTACTGGCATATTTAAAAATATACAAGTAACTCACATTTATGATTCATGTTATGTTCCTGTTGAACAGCATTGTCTAGATGCTTGTAAAATGTTTCCTGATTCCCATTTTTGGAGATTTTACTTTTGTACTTCCAGGTTAGGGCCCAGAAATCAGATAATTTTTAGCTCCTCAAGTATGCAAGTGCTAAATCACCATAAGGGGTCATTGTTTTATGTTACTTTGACCAGATGATTTAATGGTGTTCAGCACAGCAGTGATTCAAAGATAGCAAAGAGAGCAATTGCTCTGCTCTTCAATTGTGTAATAATTGGCACCCCATAATAGTCATAGATGTTTTTGATTGAGGGAAACACACTTCCAAATATAATCACAATACAACCATTTGGTGGTGGAAGATGGCAGCAATTAAGCAAAATATATCACAAATTTAAGCACACATAACCTTTGACTCACTTCTAGAAATTGATCTTGCAGATCTTCTCATAAGCTCACTATGACATATCTATAATTCACTTCAGCACTGTTATAGTAGAAAATTGGAAAGTGATGAAATAAACTATGATACATCCAATTGAATGCTGTGCAAGCTATAAACAAGAACAATCATCTATATGCACTGATATGGAAAGATGTCTATGACATTTATGAAGGAACAAAGCAAGTTGCAGAAATGTACCTATATAGATCCTATTTTCATGTGAAAAAATGTGAACATATACTTGTACAGATTACAAATTATATTTGTAATTTTTGACTTTATAATGGTGCAAAATTGATAAGAATCCAGTAGAAACTGTACTTTAAATTTTGAATTTTGATCTTTTCCCTAGCTACCAATATGTGGTAGGATACTCTCTCCTGATGCTAGCCAGAGGCAGAAAGCTACAGCTCCCAGTTGGGCACTGTATCATAAGGGTAAACAACCAATACTCTACATTGTATTTGTTGTATTATAATTTTACCCAACTGTAGGCTAATGTAAGTGTTATGAGCACATTTAAGGCAGTAGAGGCTAAGCTATGATGTTCAGTAAGTTAGGTGTATTAAATGTATTTTTTATTTAAGATATTTTCAATTTACTGAAGGGTTTATTGGAATATAATCCCATCATAAGTCAAGGAGCATCTGTATATACACAGAAAGTTTCAAAATCTGTTAAATAGTGGTTACTGTTAATGTGGAGAGGATTCCCAGTGATATGGAAACTTAGACTCTGCTTTTTATATCCATCAGTATTTAATTATTGTGAGCAATATGCAAACTTACATTGTACATTACAAAACAATATCTGAAACTCTACCTGATGCCAAGCGAAGTAAATTCCTTATTACTCTGGTTCCTGTTACAGACATTTACTTTTCACTATTATCTTTTATTCATTTTAATTTTCTAAAAAGCCACCATATTCATTTATCCGTTCATCCATTCATTGCCATTGTTCTAAGCATAAAAATAAAGAACGGTGCACAAAACCATGTGTTCCTTAAACAAAACCAACACTTAAATAGAATTAGTAATAAGCACTATGAATACTTGCATTTTCAAATGCGGACATGTGCAAATATTATGTGTGCTTGTGTGCACATATACATATATTCACTTGCACTGATTAATTAATAGACCCGTTGCGACAGAATTTTTTGAGTGTTGTTTGGATAAAGTATTCTGCGATAGTTCTCAAATCACTCTTTCTCCTGCATTCACTATAACGAACTTTATACAAAGAAATTAAAAATAGCAATGCCTTCAGTTGTGTGAATTTAGGCAAATTACTTAGCTGCTTCAGGCCTCAGTTCTCTTTGGCCAAATAGAATATTCACCTCTCAAGTTTGCTGTCTCAGGGAGACTTCCATGTGCTGAATACAGTGTGCCGGCAGCGCCTGGCACAAGGAAGCCTGGCGGTTTGAGGGGTGCGGTATTGTCGTTTGTGGACGGTAGAAGAAACGCGGCGCTTTCATATACTTTCTTTAACCGAGCATTTCTAACAGCCAATTTCTCTTTCCAGGCGTGCAACGGCCGCTGGGCGTCACACTCACTCCACACGCCAGCCAACCCAACTTTTCGTGTGGATATAAACAGGTTACAAAACTCCGCTGCAAAACTCAAGTCCTCTCCCGATCCCGAGCCGTCCAGTCGGTTCTGGGAGGACGTGGCTCGCCGAAAGCAGCAGCCTTTGAATTCTGGCGCCACTCCCGCGCCACGTACAGCCAAACTCGGAAAGGACGAAAAGCAGTGCGCCAAGAGACGCGCGCGGGTTAGTGGATGGGCGCGCGACGGGCTGGCGGCGTGTGCACCACGCCCCGGAAAGCGCCCCCGGAAAAAAAGCGCCGCCGTGCGCGTTCTCGCTCTCTTCCCCCAAGAAACAGCCACGCCCTCATCATCTCTCGCGTCCAATAGCTGTGAGAGGGAGGGGCGGCCTCGGTCTGACGCGAGAGAGGCTATATAGGGAACCGCTGGGCTCGCAGCACGTTCTTTTGCGTCGGGGTTTGGGAGCAGTCTGTCTGTGTTTGGTGAGTAGGTGTCTCCGGCGAGAATCCGAGCGAACACTGGGTGTTCAGGCTTAGCTTGGAGGCTGAAGTACTGAAGAGGTTTACAGATTTGAGTGAGCTTAGAGTGTTGTAGATGGAGAGCTCGCATGTTGGAAAGACGCAACCGAAGCGCCACGTGTCCCGAGTCGTGGTGGCGGCAGACTTCGAGCTTAAGCTTGAGGAGGCTGCTGCTGATGGCCACCGGCGCTGCGCACAGCCTGGTTACTAAATCCAGGAGGCCGTCTGGCTAAGCCTGAGCAGCGGCAGGAAAACCACATTCCCAGGATTTGGAGCGAGGGGTTAGCTTTAAGAGCAAGAGGCCTTTATTACTAAGGCAAGTGTCTTCTTGTCTCCATGTGAAACGGTTATTTCAAAATGGACAGCCCCTGATTTTGCCGGAGACTGATAGTTGTATTCTGGCCAGGTGGCGCTGTGTGCAAATCGGATTAATGAAGGGGAAGGTTTTTTTTTTTAGTACTGAAAACCTTGAACTCTATTCCTGTTACATCAGAATACTTAGTTTTAAATGTATTGGTATCCCGCAGGAACAATGGCGCTCTGTGTAAAGGAGCTCTTACGTGAAGATGCTAAGGTAAGTGGTGTTTAGAGTTTAATGTTTAGTTTTCAAACTGAAGAAATAAACCTGTTGATTTACAGGAATAAAAAGTGGTGGATCGTTTGAAATTTGCTTCTTTTTATTAGATGCAAAAGAAAATTCCAAAACATGGGAGAATATTTGCTGGAAAATTACCTGGCTAATACATTCTTACTAGGTATGTGTTGGACTAGTATTTTGATTCAGAATATGTTTAGTCTATATGTAGATTAAATGGAAAAATTTTTTTCCCTTCAACAGCATCCTGAGGGTTGATGAATACTAATGAAGCTATCGTTGTCAGCTTCATTTTGAAGTAAGTTGTGTGATTTAACAAAATGTGCTATAGTATTTCTGATACAGTACTTACTTTTTAATACTGCTTTAGTTTATGGTCTAATCAATGATGAAACTTATCCCAAAGCTGATTACCTGAAGAAAAGCTTATACGGATTCGGCTTCTGAGATGAGACCAATATGTAAAAATGAGATAAATTTTTGTTGCCTGCAGGGGAAAAACTGCTGTCTCACAGTTTTTTTTTTTCTTTCTTTCTCTGCCAGCAGTGAGGGGTCATTGTCTGCCAGTTGGAAGGGGCCAGTTTGCTGTGCCATTTTGAAGCTGTAACCATTTCTGTGAGTGGAGATATTTTGCTAACAATCAATATTGTGTCCTTGGTCTTATCTGTGATGATTCTATCCCGAACCTGAATTTATGTTGAAAAATCTTTATACGGATCTGGCTTCTGAGATAGACCATTATAAGGACTATAGCATTTTTGAAAATTAAGTTTTAATAAGTTCTGATGGTTGGTAGTTTTGTAAATCGGAAGTGTTTTCTTTTTCCAGGGCCAGTGTTCCAAGATTGACCTGCATGTTGTATGGAAAACTGGTGATCAGGAAAAGCTCTTTATTTTATGAACATGGAAAGAAAACATACAGATCAAGATGGAGTGTTTATTTTTAATTTTGTAAAAAGATTCTGAACCACATCAAATCTAGATTAATATATACGTAAGATTCAAGCCATTTCTAGTCATATCTCACTGCCCTGGAGAATCACAACCTGTTAATTAGTAGATTACATCCTAGATCTACTTTTAGGAATGCATGTCAAACTGAGTATTTGTAATGGATTTTTTTTTTTTTTCAGTTAAGTAGCCTTGTAATCAAATAATTCTGGATAAATGTCTTACCTTTAATCACCTGTTTAAATTTAAAATGCATAATTGTAATTAAAGTGGAATGAAAGTTTATGCTGTTTAATAGAGATGAGAGCAATTTGGAAAGACAGGACCTATTAGGCAATGGGGGATACCAGGCATCAAAGTGATCACTCTGATTAACTGAATCATAGAAAATTTGAAAGGATGTTTAAGCCAAAAAATGGAGAGTAATGATGAAAATGAAGAGAGCATGGCATAGCAGTTAAGAGTCACAAGGAAGGTAACTGAAAAAAATTTGGATTAGAATTAGTCAAGCATGGCATGTAAGGGATTTTTATAAATAGTAGTAGCATCTGATCTAACCAAGGTGATTAGGTTCCCATTCATGATTATTTTCCCTGAAGAGTTACATGAATAAGCTGTTCCCAAGCCCATATATAATGTCATAGTCAAAACACCAAATATTTTTCCTCAGTGAGCTGTCATCTTTTTCCTAAAAGGTATGTTTTCTTGGCTTAGTGAAAAGAAAAGAATTTAATATTTGACCCATACAGCCCAGGAGAGGTTCATGAGACTTGACAAGCCTATATCTGAGTGTCCAGACACAGTGAATTTGCCCCAAGTAGTAAGACAATATATAAAATGGATCTCTGGAAATGTTTCTTGGACCCATATTAAAATACAAAGTACTGATATCCTAAAAATTGAAGGGCTTAGTAGGGTATCTGTACAATATTAAACCCGGTACAAGAAATTCCACAGTGGCTTTGGTGTGTGGGAAATTATGGGGCCTTGTGGCTTTTTTTAATAAGAAAGATCAATTGGTATAATGTGTTACACGTATTGTGAATATCTTGATATTACCAAAAGAAGTGAGAAAAGCTGGGACCTTAGAGGTTAAATGCACCGGTCAGGTAAAGATGTAGTAATTTACAATCTTGGCTATTACAGGTCCTACATTTCTTCTTGGTGTCCTATAAGATCAACTAACAAGTAGCATTGTGTTGGTAACCTTATTTCTTTTTATTATATGTATATAGATATCGGTAAACAATGTTTGACATTGCAATCTGCATCCTTTAAAATTTTTTAAATTTAATTGATTTTGAGAGACACCAATTTGTTTTTCCACTTATACATTCAGTGGTTGTTCCTTGTATATACCGTGACCAGGGATCAAACCTGCAACCTTGTTGCATCGGGACCACACTAACCAACTGAGCTATTGGCCAGGGCTGCAATCTGCATCCTTGAATACCCCTTGCCCTGCTCTGTTTGGGACTTTGCAACATGCTTTCTAAGATCTGTTTTGTTCAATGACTTAGTACCTAGGCACCTTAACGACCTTGTACTTGGTTGAATAGTAA
Organism: Furipterus horrens; assembly: GCF_987537825.1. Taxonomy (NCBI): domain Eukaryota; kingdom Metazoa; phylum Chordata; class Mammalia; order Chiroptera; family Furipteridae; genus Furipterus; species Furipterus horrens. The sequence continues at coordinate 130,476,522 of NW_028327176.1, read as the reverse complement.
GTTTTAAGTGAATAATGAATGGTAAAAGACTAATTGGGATCCTGCACAAAACACTCAAGCAAAAGTGTCTACCCTTTGTCAGAGCTGGCAAGCAGAACTTCAAAACAAGACAAAATTGTGAAATAGACAAAACGATCCCTCTGACCTTTTCCTGCAGTTCTAGTTTTGCTCTTTTCTCTCCCAATCATTCTTTTAATGCCACATTTCCTTAGTTGATATATTCCAAATCAAATTGGTAATGTGCATGTATTTTATTGCACTGTACTAGGTTCTCCCAAAGAGATCAGATGTAAAATACTTCCTATATATCCTATATGTCATTAGTATAAAATGCCAAGGAGAATCAAAAGCAGACTATAGAGACAAAGTACTGTGGGAGAGAGGAATAATTAAAATGTCTGAATATTGAAAAAGTGAATTTGGAATGCAACCAACTCCAATGCGAGGAAGATGATGTGCTTCAGAACCTGAGACAAGTGGGGAGGATAAGGCTGAAATGTTAGAAAAGTACCTTACTAATGTTTTGGGGCAAGGAGTTAGAGCTGTAAAAAGCTTTAGTCGTTTGAGTTTCCTAAACCATGTCTTCAGTGGAAGTTGCTGTCAACCATGTTTAGCCCTTTTGACTACAGGGTCCACACCTGGACAACACATGAGTTGAGTGCAAAAAGGTACAATTTTAGTGGAATTAAACTTGGAAGTTCAATGTATACCAGCTTTAATGAAAATTACTAGTTGATTTAAACCTTTAGTAGACACCGGGATGGGATTTTTCATTTCACACAGCAGAGTTCTTGCTGTTAAGTGTCTTAGCTTCTTGGTTTATAAATGCTGGGAAATAGACAACTACTAGCTAAGACCAGGGACCTTAAGTTAGCTGGGTGGGGGATTTAACCTTCCACAATGTATTTGCATCTTAATAGAGAAATCAGTTGAGACTCAAAAGCCCTAGAGACCTAAAAGAATCAGACTAGAATGCAATGGTGGGCTTGATTAGGACTTGTTTCAGAAGTGAAAAGCAGAATCTACATGTCTGGCTTTAGTGACTAGCCAATAGGAATTCTTTTCTCTTCGCCTTGCACCATGCTTCCAGGTTATCTTGTAAAGTTCAGTTGGCTCAGACCTACCATTTGGTGATTTCTAAAATTAGTTCCGTTGCCAGAAACCCAATATCCTACTGCACTTGGCTTCCCAATCAAGTGCCCTCTGAACTAAGTAGGTACTTCTTAATTCTTGCTGTTGGCCCAGCCTGTGTGAAAGAGTTTTTGACTGTTTCCATGGTGGTTGGGTTTTTTTTTTCCCTATTTATTTTTTTTTTATTTTATTTTTAGAGAGAGGGGAAAGGAGAAAGAGGGAGAGAAACATCACTGTGTAGTTGCCTCTCACGCGCCCCAAACTGGGGACCTGACATGCAACCTAGTCATGTGCCCTGACTGGGAATCAAATCAGTGACACTTACTTGGCTCACAGACCGATGCTCAATCCACTGAGCCACAGCAGCCAGGGCTCCAAGGTTCTGAAAGCAGTTTCCCAGTTAGATCCTTTTTGAATCCCAGGCTACTAGGATAAGCCTCCTTATCCTTTGTCAGTCCTTCCTCCTTCCTATCTTTTTCCTCCTGCAGGTTTGTTTTCAGGTCAAAATACAATAGTACTTAAAGCATAGTATTGGGTTGGCCAAAATGTTCGTTTGGTTTTTTTCCATAAGATGGCTTGAGTAGCACTTAGCTGTCTTTAACTTCATTTGAAACAGCTTTGTTAGATTGCATTGTAACAGCTGTCATAGCGTACATAAAAAAAAAAAAAAAAAAAATCTCAAAATTCATGAATTTTTGTGTAGCCATTTTAATATTGAAGATGGAAGAAAGTACGCAGCGTCTTGGCATATACTTTATTATTTTAAGGTAAAAATGCAACTGAGATGCAAAAATGATTTGTGCAGTGTATGGAGAAGGTGCTGTGACTGTCAAAGGTGGCTTGTGAAGTTTCGTGCTGGAGATTTCTCTCTGGAGAGTTGGGTTGAAGTTGATAGTGATCAAATCGAGACATTAATTGAGAACAATCAATGCTATACCATGCAAGTAGACAGATGACATACTCAAAATATCCAAATCAATCAAGTTGTTGGTGCAAATGAAAATTGTGCTTTACTTTATGGAAAAAAAACATTGACTTTTTGGCCAACCCAATACTTGCAGTTGCCTCACTAAATATTGCCACTGCCTCTGGCCTTACTCTACCTCACTGATTGTTTGTATTTGGGCATGTACAGAGAGAGAAGATCAAAACACAAGTGTGCCATGAAGTTTACAGAATTTTTATGTACTCCTTGGTCTCATTATCAACTCCTGGCTTCCCCTCACCCCTTACCATTTGTCCACTGCTGAGGTCCTGGCATGCCATGTGGCTGAGTTAGAACAGGAAATAAGGATCTAATGTCACAGAACCCCAAATGGACTATAGTGTAATTCAACCTATATGGAAACTTTATGCTTACTCACTTGATTCTAGTTCTCTTCTAGAGTATTAACAATGGAAAAAGTGTTCCAGAAATTTGAAGAAAGTAACAATTACAAATGCAGTACATCACTTAACTGAGGTTAGAAGATAATATGCCTTTGCCCCTCCTAACTATTGAGTATAATTGACAATACAATAAATTGTACATTTCAAAAAATTATTTTTGAAGATTTTACTTTTAGAGAGAGAGGAGGGAGGGAGGAAGATGGAGAGAAACATTGTGTGAGAGGTACATCTACTGGTTGCTTCTTGCATGCCCCCAACTGGGGACCTCGCCTGCAACCCAGGCATGTTCCCTGAGTGGGAAGCAAACCAGCAACCTTTTGGTCCACAGGCTGGCACTGAATCCACTGAGCCACACTAGCCAGGGCATAAATTGTACATTTATAAGTGTACACTTTGGTGAGTTCTTCATAGACATATACCCATTAAAATATTACCACAAGATAATGACTGTCCATCTCTACAAAGTGTCCTCTTGTAGGGTTGATTTTGAACATAGTAAGTTTTTTTTTAATTTTCACTTGAGCATATGTTTATTGATTTTAGAGAGGAAGAGAGAGAGAAACTGATCAGTTGCCTACCATACACACCCTGACCAGGGATTGAACCCACAACCTAGTTATGTGTCCTGAGCAGATATCAAACCCACAACCTTTTGGTGCATGAGATGATGCTCCAACCAGTTAAGCCACATGACTAGGGCTGAACACGTTAAGTTTTAGATGGCAAAATCCCAAATGAGACTTAAGTATACAGGTCTGGAGTTTCAGGGGAGAGGTGTAAACTGGCAAAATTAAATTGGGAGTAATTAGCATGTGGATGATATATTTAAAGCCATAATATTAGATGAGGTCACCAAGGGAGTGAATATAAATAGAAAGGAGAAGTGGTCCAAGAGTTGAGTCCTGGAACATTCCAAGAGTAGGACATGCCAGGTTTCGTTCAAATCCTGGAGATAGTTTTGTGCCAAGGGACAGAAATTGGGAAGTAGAAATCTGTTGTCAAGTCCAACTGGCATACCTGGAACAGAAACTACAGCAAATCAAGGAGTTCTGGAATGAAAAGTAAGGGTAAGAACTAAGAAAATTGCTTGGGTGTTGGGGCTAGAGATTGCCTTGGATTTAATACAGAGCATTGTTAATAACTGAGGACAACTTTGTAAAGTGATCTTCAGGACAGAATGAGATGGGGAATTTTGGAAGTGTCCTAAGAGTATCAGACACTGTGGACATAGATAAGTGGAGTTAACTATAGGCAAGTTAAAGGTCTGCCTTGGCAGTGCTAATCTGCTGAGGCTGGAAACTACCAATTTTTGCCCTGGCCAGTGTAGCTTGGTTGGAGCATCATCCCATAAATGAAAGGCCGTGAGTTCAATTCCCTTCGGGGCACATACCTAGGTTGCGGGTTTGGTCCCGATCAGGACACAATTGATGTCTGTCTGTCTCTCTGCCTCTCTCACCCTCTCACCCTCCCTGCCTCCTTTCCCTTCTAAAATTAATAGGCATATTCTCGGGTGAGAATTTTAAAAAATAATTAAAATGAAATATAGACTGCTTACAGTCTACAGTCTATCATTAGAAAGCATGATTTCATCATCCTCTGCACATTAAAATATTTTTTTAATATAAAGTAAATATATATTTTTAGTTTGGGACATTTAAGAATAGTGACAAACTAAGGATGTATCCTAGGGAAGAAGACAAGGGCTCCGGAAACTCTTAATTCTGGACAATGTTTTAAGGACTTAGAAATATTTGACCTGAGGAAATAAAAATCAAAGGGGAAGGTATGATGACTATTTTGGGTATTTAAAAGTATCTCATGCCCCAGGTTGGTGTGGCTCAGTGGATTGAGCACTGGGTTTGAGAACCAAATGGTCACTGGTTTGATTCCCAGTCAGGGCACATGCCTGAGTTGCAGGCCAGGTGCCCAGTTGAGGGCATGTGAGAGGCAACGGCACATTGATGTTTCTCCCTCTCTCCCTCCCCATCTCTAAAAATAAATAAAATCTTTTTTTTTTTTTTAAGTATTTCATGTGCGATAATGTTATGCCTATTTTATAGATGAGGAAACTGAAACTTAGAAAAGTAACCTAATGAAGGTCACATAGGAAAGTGGGGAAATTGGAATTTTAAATCTGGCAATCTTAAGTCAAGAAATGGTGTCCTTGCCCCACTAAATACCTTCCCCAGAGGAGTAGTTCATGTTTCTCTAGAAGGCAAAAAGGAGATTAATGAAATAAATAAAAAGAGGCAAACTGCAACTCAACCTAAATATAAATTTCCCATTAAGAATATACTACCTACATATCATGGTCTCCTTTCAATATTAGATGGAAGAAGGAGGCTGGCCCTGATCAACTTCAAAGACCATTCCAAGTCTAAATTCAGATTCTTGACTTGCCCAAAATAATCCAGCTAATTAATGACTAAAATGACAACCAACATCTACTCCTCTCTCAAACCAGTGCTCAAATCACTGATAGTGTGGTGCCCAATTTTTTTCCAGTGAAAATTTAAATTTTCTCAAGATTCATTAATCTGTAGGAATGGGTAAAATAATACTAAATTATACTGGTTCATTGTCCATCTGTTCACATAGGGCCTCTAGCCCCTACATAATTCCTCTGGAGAGATTCTGTGGTCTCCATTAGAGTATCTCACATGTATTCACAAATAAGTCTTTTATGAAGTTCTACCTGATACTCTGCCTATTAATGTGGCCCCTCCTTTGGGTACCTCCACACATACAGTGCTTCTCACAGAACATCAAAGTCTCCTCATCCTGGTGTTATGTCTCATAAAACAGAAATCTGGAGCACTGTACCACCTGTCTCACTAGCCTCTCAGGAAATGGGCCCTTTGGCCTTTTTTCATAGACATTTTTCCATGGCACTGAGACCTGGTCCCTGGTTTCAGGCTTCTGTTTAGTACTTTCCTATTCTCATCTGCACCATCTCTGATCTCATCCTAGCAGGTTCTCTGCGATTCATCCTGAAAACCTGGAAGGCTCAGCCTCATGAGCGCAGACAAATATGAATCTCAGATTAAGCCTAACTGCTATGTCAATAGTAGCCCATAATCCATATTTGCTGCATCATTTGTATTGACTACATGGCCTCCACTTATTTAAAATACGGATGTTTAAGAAGATTTTATTTATTCCTAGAGAGAGTGGAAGGGAGGAGAGAGATAAGGAGAGAAACGTGTAAGAGGTTCATTAATCATTGCCTCTCATGTGTCGCCAACTGGGGAGCTAGCCTGCAACCCAGGCACGTGCCTTGACTGGGACTTGAACCGGAACCTTTTTTGTTCGTGGGCCAGCACTCAATCCCTTAAGCCTTACCAGCCAGGGCTAAAATATGGATTTTAATGGTAATAAAAACACAACCAAAATAGCTTTCATCAGCTATTTTTATGCAAAAGTACAGTTTGGGGCTTTCGCTAATAGTAGATAAATTACATCTGTGAGAACATGGGCATTGAGCACATTAAACTCTGAGTCAATTGTAAGGTGTATTCTTTGGGGTACATTTTGATTCTCAAGTTTTATTTTCATTACTGATGGAAATTCTTAGTTTATATTACATTTGTTTTTCAAAAAATGAATACACAGACTTTGCTTTGAGTCTGACCACAAACCCAAAGATGTCAGGACAGTTTTGAAATTCATGGACTTGTCTCCACATATCTGGATATAGCTTAGTTTCTTGGTAGATGTTTCTTGATAGATGTTTGCTTTAAATTCAGTCTTTTCCTTTGGAGATTGAGTCACACTGATAGATTAGATGCGTGATAATTCAAAAATATTCTAAGCCTTCATTTATTTGTTCATTGGACGAATAGGTACTGAATAGCTACCATGTGCAGGTACTGTCCTAAGCACTAAAGATTATGTAGTAAACCAAATGACCAAAATCTCTGACCTCGTGGAGCTTACATTTTAGGAGGAATATGCTACCTAATAAATAAATTATAAAGTATGAAAAATGAGACATGACATGAAAATTAATGAAAGCTCTGGTCAGGTGGCTCAATTGGTTGGAGCATCATCCTGTGCACCAAAAGGTGGTGAGTTTGGTTCCTTATCAGAGCACATACCTGGGTTGTGGGTTCGATCCCTGGGCAGGGCATATACGGGAGGCAACCGATCAATGTTTCTCTCTCACATTGATCTCTCTCTTTCTCTTCCTCTCTCTCTAAAATCAGTAAAAACATATCCTCAGGTGATGATTTAAAACAATAGAACACAGGACATTGATCGTGGGTTTGGGGGAGTAAGTAGCTTTGTGATTTTAATGAGTTGACAGGATAGGTTTTCATGAGAAGGTGAGCTAGGCAAAGACTTATAAAAAATGAGGGGGTGAGGGACTGAGCTATGCAGCTACCTGGGAAAGGGGCACTCCCATAGCAGTGTCCCAAAGACAGAAGCATGCTTGATAAGGGAAGAGAAGAAACAGGGAAGGCAGATCAGGTAGGACCTTATTTGCCATTGAAAGGATTTTGCTCTGAGTAAAAATGGGAACCACTGTAAAAGAAAACAGAAATTTGAAGTATGATTCACACATCAAAGCGCCACATTGTGATCTCCACCATTTACCATTAAAAGGAAACCAGGTTCATTGAAGAAATAACTGATTAGAGATCTTAGGCAGTAAATGTGTAAGATGAGCCTGGTGCATCTTGTTATAAGACAGAGAGCAAGAAAGCTATCAAAGACTGCTAGGGTTGTCTTAAAAGAACTCAGGAGCAAACTTGTAGCATCTCCTATTTTCCAAAGGTGAATATTTTGACTATTATTAGGATAATAATTACAATAGATTGAAATACATAAACTATATACAAATTATAAATTCATAATGATACTAAAAGGAAAAAACAAAACTGATTTTGATGCTGTTAGAGGGAGGATGCCAGGAAACCAACTTATCAATTTCAGAACTGACAAAGGGACTTTCCAACACTAACTGTAGTAACAGAAAATCAAATAGAAGGTGAGAGCGTTTGTCTTTATTGATGCATACTAGTTAATAACTGAAAAAGATTGACATAGATTATCACCATTTCTCAATATATAATGAATTAATGTAGCTAAGCAATGATCATTAATGGCTGCTAAAAAAAAAAACAAAAAATGGAGGCAACCTGCATATAGTGGCTAATTGGTTGTTTTGGGGTTATGTCAACAACATACTACTACTTACAGATACACTTTCCAGAGGAAAAATGCTTTAAATAATTTTTCCCAATAAAGATAATGTATTTATCTTAAGAGATTAGCATTCTCCATTCTTTGCAAAAATGTCACAGATCTGTGAGATGTCTGCTCAATCTTCCCAAAAAGAATTTCTCAGGTGAATCTAACAAAACTCTAGGAAAGCTAATGAATAAAATAACATGGGATTTATTACTTCAGCTTCAAAGGGCATCTTGGAAAGGTGAGTTTGTTGCATATACTTTTAACACTTATATCAACTAGTGATATCAGTCCTGCCCGTACTGTTATTGCCTATCTTGCTAAACAGTCATGTCTCAGACATATAATAAGCTCAATATCATGTTAATGTTTATTCAAGATTTTTGGTTAATAATTTATATAATAACACTTCAAATATTGAACATTCTTCTTAATACAAAATAAAAATATAACCTATTAAACTTATAATTCAGTGAAATCCAAATATGAAACTGTCTCCTATGCAATTTTCTATTTGTCATTTACTTGGTATTTAAACAATTATTATTTTTTAACTCAAAGAATAATCTGTAGAAGACAAACTTGCAAAGTAAATAAAATAGACCTTTTTAATTTTAGGCATGGGGTTCTGGGGTGTTTAATTATCTAATATCCTCTATATTTCTGTTTTTCTTTTTTACCTATTAAAAACTTATAGAAATAAAAAAGTTATAGTCTCACCTAAAGACATTACTAAAAAACATTTTATAAAAATAAGGAAGCTATTAGGAATAACATTAAAATAACTCATATTGGCACCAGTCAGAGATAACTATTGTTAGAATTTATATGTCTTTTTCTATGCAGATATAAATTTTAATCAAATTTGAATTACATTGTATATGGTTTATTATCCTGTTTGTTTTTTAATCCTCACTCAAGGAATTTTTTTTTCATTGTTTTTAGAGCAGAAGGGAAAGCGAGAAACATCCATGCAAGAGAGAAACATAGATTGGTGCCTACCGTATGCACCTGGACTGGGGATCCTTTGCACCTGTGCTGGTCTGAACCCACAACCTAGGCATGTGCCCTGACAGGAAATAGAATCCTCAAGTTACCAGAGGACACTACAACCACTGTGCCACACCAGGCAGGGCATCCTGGTTTTTTATTTAATATTCTATAAAGAATTTTCAGTGCCATTAAATATCTTCTACTCATTGTTCTTATTGGCAACATTGAGAACATTTTATTTTTATGCATAGTCAATAGTTATTTAACCAATTCCCTAAGAATGGACATTTTTATTGCTTTGAATTTTATTATGATGACAAATTTTATGGCAATAAATATTCCAAATGGTAATGCGACACTAGTTATCTCTGAATAGTGGGTTAATCTTACCAACCAAAGAGTTAAATGGTAAGCTGTCTTCTCACATCCATTTGCAGCCATTCTAGTACATAATGCCTCAGCAGGTGCACTCTCTCAGACTTTTCTACTGCCCAGTCTACAGAGGTAAGAAACTACTACACATGCTCAACCATATTTTTGTGCATTACTTCCACCGCATTGCCCTTATTAAAATGTGGTCCACACCTGAGGGCACTGCTTCCCTTTATAGCCTTCTTAAACTGTCTTTCTCAGGTGTGGAAGTTAGAGTCATTATCTTCCTTGCCTCCCTACTGCTATTTCTTGACAATTATTCTTCCATATTTATGTACAATCCCACGTGGCTTGCCACCATTTGTCCTGCCTTAAAGCTGTTATTTTCCAGCTTTCCATTTACTTGCTCTTATTTTTGAAGAGTTTGGGGCTTTGGCTTCTGTCCTAGTCTATATTATCTGTCTCCACTCTCCACATGTCATTGTTCAAACCACCTGGCTTCTCAGCTATTTGACTTCTTCCTCCAAATTCTTATCTGGGATCCATGGCCTCCAAGAATCCATGGATAGTGTTCAAGGGGTCTATGAAGTTGGATAAGGAAAAATATGTATTTTCACTAAGCACTAACTGAAATTTAGCATTTCTTTCAATAATAAATGTAGGCAATACACCACAGAATGATTAGCAATGTCTATGGTTTTACTATCAATAAAAAACACAACTATGCCCTGGCCAGGTGGCTCAGTTGGTTGGAATGTGGTCCCATGTACCAGAAAGGTTGTGGGTTAGATTCCAGGTCAGGGCGCATGCAGAAGGTGGCCAATAAATGTTTCTCTCTTTCAAATCAAAGAAAATGAAATGAGATAAATTTTTGAAAATGTTTAAATTTCTTCATATGTATTTCTAACTTAATTTTCCGATGTTTATTGTCATAAATCTATTTAGGAACTACAGACAATTTTTTGTAATATTCAGTCAACCTCATCCAGAGCTATGTATATCTCTCCATATATGCAGTTTTATTTTTACATTATTTAATATAAGTTTTGTGATTTTTTTGATATATGATCTTTGTATTGCTTTTATAGGCAACTAAGTCTTTTACTATGTTTGTGCATGTATATGTATGTGAATACACACCCACATACACACATAAAATCACCACTGTTGTAAACTAGAAGTCTTTTCCACCATATTTTATTACTAGGTATTGCTGATATATAGGAAATCTTAAGGTGTTGATTGCTTTCTTATCTAGTTACTTTATTGACCTTTTTGTTAGTTGTAAATGGCAACTATCTTATCATCTGTAAATAGTGATATATTTATCCTCTCTTTTCCAGAGTTATGCTTCTTGTTTCAAAGCTCATTTTAATTGCTAGAAGTTCTTTGTTAAAATAGTTACAGGGCAGATTCTCTTTTGCACTACTTATTTTAATGGATATACTAGTGTTTAAATGGCCAGTGTGATACTGCCCAGATTTTATAAAACCATTCTTTATTATTGTAAGAAAGTTTTATTCATTTCTGAGTTTACTACTAATAAAACTCAAAAGTAAAATTTATTTTTATGAAGATGCCTTTTTAGCATCTATCTAAATGAATATATAGCTTACTCTGTTTGAACTATTGATGTGATGTATTAAATAAGGTATTTGGAGATAAAATCTACTACATTGTTTAACCAATTGTAAAATTTAACTTGCAAGTATTTATTTTAATTAGGATTTTTACATTTCTTTTCATAATGGAAATTGGTCTGAATTTGTGAGTGTGTGCTTGTTTGCGTGCATTCACATACTATCACATTTTATATCAGAGTTTATGCTGATCTTATAAAATGAACTAAGTCCCTGGCTGGTGTGGTTCAGTGAGCACCAGCCTGCAAACTGAGAGGTCACCAGTTTAATTCCCAGTCAGAGCACATGCCTTGGTTGTGGGCCTGGTCCTCAGTTGAGGGGCATGTGAGAGGCAACCAATTGATGTACCTCTCATACATTAATGTTTCTCTCCCTCTCTCCCTTCCCCTCTCTTTCTCCCTTCCCTTCTCTAGAAGTAAATAAATAAAATATTTTTTAAGAATAAAAATAAAATGAACTAAGAAAATATCCATCTTTTTCTATTCTATTTTCCATAAAAGAATCTTCAAACAATCTTCCATAAAAGATTCTTCAAAAAGAATCTTCAAAAAATTCTATTAGGAGTTAATCCTTAACATCTTTTACAAGTTCTCCCATAGTTTTTAGACTCCTATTTTCTACTTCAATTAATTTTGATAACATGTTTTTCCAAAACTTTTCAACTTTATCAATATTTTCAAATTTCTATCCAGTAATTATGCAGTAGTACAAAAACCCAATCATGGTCATTTCATTATCATTTTAATTTTCTGAATTGTGTTTTCACCCTCTTTCCACAATTACACTGATATTTGTTTGCATTAAAAGAAAAAATATGGCCCTAGCAGGTATGGCTAAGTGGATTGAGCATTGGCCTATGAACCAAAAGATCGCCAGTTTGATTCCCAGTCAGGGCACATGCCTGGGTTGTGGACCAAGTCCCCATCTGGGGAATGTGCAAGAGGCAACTGATTGATGTATCTCTCACACATTAATATTTTTTCTCCCTCTCTTTCACCCTCCCTTCCTCTCTCTCTAAAAGTAAATAAAATCTAAAAAAACAAAAAACAAAATCCATGAGGTCTGTGCGGAAAGTGTACAGCCATGTAATATGAAAAATAGAGACATTTATTGAAGAAGATACAAGATACAAGAATCCTTGTACATAGGACAACGATGCCTCAGTCCCCTTCAAAGTAAGCACATTGAGGCCTCACAGTTTTCCTAATCACCATCAGTTACCTCATTGAATTTCATCGATGGTCTGAAATCTCTTCCCTTTCAAATGTTATTTTAGTTTTGGGAAAAGCCAGAAGTTGCAGGGCACCAAATCTGGGCTGTAGGGGGAACTGAGTCACCTGGGTGATTTGATGTTTTGCCAAAAAAAATCTGTACATTCCGGCCAAGATGGAGGCTTAGACGGACACGCTAAGTCTCCCTCTACAACTAGAGAGGAATACAACTACTTCAAAACAAAGGATAACTAGAAATTCCAGAAAATAAAACTACACGGAAGCCCAACATATGAAGTTATAAACCAGCGGTGCCATTCGGGCAGGTAAGAGTTAAAGAGGGCAAAGCTGTTTGCGGAGCGGCTGGGCGGCGAAAAATCCCGGCGGCAGTCAAGCCCCTGGCAGTGCGCGACCCCAGCGCTGGGGAGAGCGGCCACCGCATCGCCTTGAACAGTGAGGCCCAGGGGGGCGGGAGGACGGATCCCGGTCTCCTAGCTGAATAACTGTGTGAATCCATTTTGGACCCCAGCCCCCAAAGAAAGAAAGCACCACAGGGCTGTGAAATAGGTCGCAGACAGGCGCCGGTCGCTGACTTGTGACGCCAAAAGGCGCCGGTCGCTGGGTCATTACGAGTACACAGGCACTGCCCCCGACAGCCGGCCCAAGAAAACAAAACGCATCTGTCAAAATGTGGCAGACAACTATAGAAATCCCGGTGACACAGCTCACCAGGCAGCAGATAGAGAACCTGACAGATGAACAGATAAGAAACCTGTCAGAGGCTCAGTTCTGGGCCATTGTTATCAGGTGGCTTACAGAATTCACAAAAGAGCAGGAAAAAGATAAGAAAGAAGTGAAAAACTTTCATAACGAAAGGAACAAAACCGCATACGAGACAGATGGTGAGGAAAAAAAATCCAGAGTTCATTTCAACAAACTGGAATATGGAGAAGGAACAAGCAGTCAACCAATGCAGCGAGAGGAAATGGGAAGCAACAATGAGAGGATCAGAAACCTCTGGGACAGCTATAAAAGGCCCAACATAAGAATCATTGGTTTGCCAGAGAATGAGGAAGATGAACTAGAACTTGAAAAATTGAGTGAAAATATAATAAAGGAGAACTTCCCAGACTTGGGGAAGGGAATAGACTTGCAGGTCCAGGAAGCAAGGAGAGTTCCCAAGAGACTGGACCCAGGGAGAACCACTCCAAGACACATTATAATCAAAATGTCAAAAATTAAAGATAAAGAGAGAATCTTAAAAGCAGCAAGAGAGAAGAAAAGAATTATGTACAAAGGGGTCCCAATTAGACTATCAGCAGACTTCTCAAGGGAAACCCTACAGGCAAGAAGGGACTGGCAAGAAATATTCAAAGTAATGAAAATCCAAAACCTACAACCACGAATACTCTATCCAGCGAAATTGTCATTCAGAATAGAAGGACAGAGAAAGTGTTTCCAGGACAAAATAAAACTGAAAGAGTTCATTAGATCCAAACCACTGTTATATGAGATGTTAAAGGGACTGGTTTAAAAAACAGAAGCTAAGGAGATGAAACAAAGGCAAACTAAACAGGCAACGAGAGTGGAAAAGGAACTGTGGGTACGGGAAGCATATTGGGGGGAGGTCAACAGGGAGGGGGAATGGGGAAAGGGAGGGAGATGATATAGGAATTGGGGATCAAGGTAGGAGGGAATGGAATAGACGGAGAGAGGTTGGGAGGAACTGTATGCACAACTAATGGACATAATCTAAAAGGGGGGGACAGCTGGAGGGAGGGGGGCCACCGGGTGGAGGGGAGCAGAGGGAAGGGAAATTGGCACAAATGTAATATTTTAATCAATAAAACACATTAAATCTGAAAAAAAAAAATCTGTACAAGACATGATGCATGAGCAGGCACATTGTCATGATGAAGCTGACAATTGCCAGTTGCCCATAGCTGCAACCTTCTGAATCATCTGAATAATTTCCTGTGGAGGAATGTTCAAGCTTAATGCAAAATTTGATGCAGATTTATTGCCCACATGGGGCGGCAGAAGAAACTGCCATATTTTCACCTCAAAAAGGGCCCACATGGTCTTAGAACATATGCAGACTCCAGAGCAGCAACTGGGGGTAGGGGGGTGGGGTGGGGCAGATAGCATATGGGAAGTGGGTGAAATGACTGAAAATGGAGCGAGTGCCCCGCAAATCACTAGAAGCCAGGCACTGGCATTTTCCCCTCTCTGAGTCCCCCATCACACACACAGCCACAAAGCAGTGAAGTGGGCGGCCCCACCCTGGCAATTACCTAAGGCTTCATCCCACACAATTTACAGGTGCCTTTGCTACATTGGCCATGCTACAGAGACAGGGAATAAAAGCAACTCTACCTAATACACACAAACAAACACAGGGAGGCCACCAAATTGAAGTGGCAAAGAAATATGGCCCAAATGAAAGAAGAGAAAAAGAATTAAATGAAATGGAGATAGCCAACCTATCAGATGAAGAGTTCAAAACACTGGGGGTAAGGATACTCAGAGAACTCAGATAGTATGGCAAAAAAATAAAGGAAGACATGAAGGTTTCACAAAGTAAAATAAAGAAAAATATACAGGGAACCAACAGTGAAGGGAAGGAAGCGCAGAGAGCCTAAACAAGCCCCACAGAGGACCATACCAAGACACATCATAATTAAAATACCAAAGGTTAAAGATAAAGAGAGACTCTTAAAAGCAGCAAGAGTAAAGCAAAGAACTACCAAAAAGGGGTTCCCATAAGACTACCAGCTGATTTCTCAAACGAAACTTTGCAGGCAAGAAGGGGCTGGCAAGAAGTATTCAAAATGATGAAAAGCAAGGACCTACAACCAAGATTACTCTGTCCAGCAAAGCTATCATTTAGAGTGGAAGATAAAGTACTTCCCAGATAAGGTAAAGCTAAAAGAATTCATCATCACCATTATTACATGAAATGTTAAAGGAGCTTATTTAAGAAAAAGAAGAAGATCAAAACTATGAACATTGAAGTGACAACAAACTCAAAACTATCAATAACTGAATCTAAAAATAAAAACAAAAGCAAAAACAAACTAAGCAAACAACCAGAAAAGAAACATAATCATAGGTATGGGAATTATTTGGAAGGTAATCAGCTGTGAGGGGGAAGGGGGAGAATGGGGGAAATCATTCAGGGATTAAGAAGCATAATTGATAGGAACAAAATAGACAGGAGGATGTTAAGAATAGTATAATAAATGGAGAAGCCAAGGAACTTACACACTTGACCCATGAACATGAACTAAGGGGGTGGGATTGCTGGAGGGAAGGTCAGTACTGGGTGGAGGGGTGGCAAAGGGTGAGAAATTGGGACTACTGTAATAGCATAATCAATAAAATATACTTTAAAGAAACAAGTTATATTAAGATTTTTTATATATGATATGGAACCATTTTCAAATATATTAATATAATATTAGTATTTGGAGATCTAAAAATTAGAAGAATATATATCATTTGTATATTTTTATATAATAATCATCTCTTGCAATGAGGTTATGGGAAATTTTTTTTGGTTATGGGAATTTTACTTCCATTTTGTATATGTAACACTTGAATTTTTATTTGGAGCATATATTATTTTTATAATAAAATATATTTAAAATAAAAAAAGGACTGAAAATATACAAGCTAGTAGTCTTACAACTATATAATTAATTCTTGGAACAGTCTATGATCCAGTTATCTAGGGCTTTTATTTCTTCACACGTTTCTACCACTTCACCAGTCATATGCATATACAAAAAGAAAAATTAGCCAGTTTTGTTACATTTTATCAGCTATGATGAAGACTTTTGACACAATAATGCACTGTTGACTCATATAAATGGTTAAATCTAAACGGAAGTATTTTAACTGAGCCCTTTGTGCTAAATCAAGGGACTCAATTCAGTCAAATAAAGAGGGTATTACTTTAAGGATATATGGGAAGGGTTGCGTGTTTAGGGGGAACTGAGGAATCTGAGCCTGAATGATGGAATGATTGATCAGCAGTTACAGGAACTGGACCTGGGGAAATAAGAGCATCGAAGAGGCTCAAATGCCTGACAACTTTGTGTTTCCTCTCTTGCTGTGTGTATTTTCCTTTTTAAACTATCTTTGTCCATCTCTGAATACTTGCTCTATTTTTCTCCTGCTTTGTTAGCCTAGACCCTTCCTCTTTAATATTTACATCTATTCTTTTCATGCTTACCTTCTCAAAAACCTCACTCCTTTGTTCAACTCTTCTCTCTCCTGTACCCTCAACTTTTTTCTTTTTATTTGATTTTATGCAAAAGTGTGTAAATATGCTTCTCCCATCCTAAAAACCAAAACAAGACCAAAACCACCCTGTACTGAATCCACATCTCCTTTAAGCAACCACTCGTTTTTCTGCGCCCTCTCTCAAAGGTGTTGAAAGAGCAATCCATGATGCTGCCTCCACCTTCCCTCTCAATGGTCCCTCCCCGCATTTTACTCTAGCTGTTACTTTCCTGTTCCTACTGAAACAGCTCTTAAGATCACTTTTCTGTTCCAATCTTAACCCAAACTTTTAACTGCATTCATTCAACATAGTCAATCACTTCTTCCTTCTGAAATACTCTTTCTTCTCTTTTCTGAAACATTACACTCTCTTTGTTTTACTCCTACCACTCTGACCATTCCTTCTCACGCTTCATTATAGGCTGCTCCTCCTTGACTCATTCTCTATTAATTAAACTTTGCCAGAACTGAAACCTTGGACTTCTGTCCTAGTTCTCTTCCTACTCTTCTGTCTCAGTGATTGCATCCATTCAAATGGCTTTTAGATACTTTTGCAACAAGGCAACTGAAAATGCAGGTGAATTGTTCTTTGTTCGGTGCTGTCAGAACTTTCTGTGATGATGCAACTGTTCTCTGTCAATGCTATCCAGTATGATAGTCACTAGCCACATATGGCTATTGAACACTTGACAGGTAGCTAGCGTGACTGAAGAAGTAAATATTAGATTTTATTCCATTTTAATTAATTTAAATTAAGTAGCCACAGATGTCTTTGGCTATGGTATTAGAGAGTTTGGTTCTAGATTAAAAGAAACTGAAGAAACATAACAAAATGCAATGTTTGAACTTGGTTAAATATAGTAAAAAACAGATACGGAGATGGGTTTCAGTTTGATCTCTCTCTCCTCTGGTATGTATCTAGCTTTTTCCCAACTGTTGACCCTGCTAACCAACAGATCCTCCAGGCCTGCCACCGACCACGGAAAAGCCTTCCGCAAAGCTCTCTGTTAGCTTTCCTTCATGGTCCCACTCCAGCAACTGGATATGTCCAGCTTGCTCTGCAAGGCCTCTTTTTCACCCAGCCCTCAGGAGGGTTGGTTAGTGATTCAGCTCTCATTCTCCAATTCTCCTTTTTGAACCACTGCTTCCTGATTCCTAACTGATGAACTCTTGAAAATTGTTACTCTCTCAGTCTTCCCCAACTCAGTAAAAGGCACCAACATCCATCAGTTGTCCACTTAACACCCTCCTTTCAGTCCATCACTAAGTCCTTAGCAAACCAGTTCAAAATACACATATCAATATGTCCACTTCTATTTCCTCTGCAACACCTTAGTCCAAGCAACTCCCATTCCTTACCTGGTTTCATTTCCATATTCAATCCCCAATATCTATTCTGTTTTTAAATACTAATTTTAAACATGTGAAAATTTTCAATGGCTTCCTATTGCACTTACTCACCTAGTCCTACCAATTCCTCTGAATTTATCTTTGCCACTTTCTCCCTTATCAAATTTGTTACAGTCACACTGGCTTCCTTTCAAGAAAGATCAAGCTCTTTCTTCTCTCAAGTTTTCCACACATATTATTCATTCTGCCTGGAATGTTCTTGAAGCTCCCTTTCATGCCTTACACTCCTTGGTTTATTCATTCAAGTCTTGGTTTAAATATCATTTCCTTAAGAAGGCCTTTCTTGAGCAACCTAAGTAGGCCCTCCCTGCTATTCTGTAACACTTTACTATGTTAATTTCTTCCTTGCATTGATCACGTTTTATAAGTAATTCATTTTCATATATATATATATATATATATATATATATATATATATATATATATATATTTTCCACTTAGCTGTGATATCCATGAAAGCAAAGACACTTCTACTTTATTAACCTAGTGCTTAATTAACTGCCTGGCACATAATGAGTGCTCAAAATATATTTGTGGAATAATAAATATAATGAATAAATTTCTCTTAGTTTCTGCTTATTTATGGTTTTTGCTTCCTTATAATTTTAGTTTGACATGAATTCTTGTACCCCAGCTCTTACTCATTGTTCATGACACTGATTCTATCTTTGGTCTTTCTCTAAGTATGTTCTGGTACCTGATGCTGGTCCAATTAGTTGTGGCAAGGCAAGGATGTGTGGTGTTGCAGAGAAGAATGTGATGGGTTAGGCTGCTACCTTAGTAAGGCTTTTGGTAAGGTTACCTATCATTGGAAAGAACTTGAGACACACCATAATGGACATATTCAATGAAACAATAATTATTAATTTTTTGCCGTGATTCATCTTGAAAAATCTGAACAACCAAAGATTGCTTGTATTCTGGAACTCATTCAGAGTAGGATGAGAATACTTTGATAAAACCATTGTTTGGGTTTATGTTTATGTGATCCTTGTTCTTTTTGTATAAACTCTATTCTTGTATAAACTCTGTGGCTTCTTGTAAGCTAATTCATTAACTTCCATTTTAAAAGTTAAAATGTAAACAGCTAAAATGAGACAAAGCTTTTAATTAAAAAACTCTAAAAACAATAGAAAGATGTCTAGCATTTCAAGTGTATTTAAAATATTAGCCTTTTTAATTAATGGATTTTATCTGATTTTATTTTTCTTTTTTAAAGATTTTATTTATTTAATTTTAGAGAGAGGGGAAGTGAGGGAGAAAGAAAGAGAAACATCAATGTGTGGCTGGCTGCCTCTAGTGCTTCCCCAACTGGGGATCCGGCTCTCAACCCAGGCATGTGCCCTGACCAGCAACTGAACCAGTGACCCCCTGGTTCGTAGGCTGATGCTCAATCCACTGAGCCACACCAATCACGACAATTAGTTGATTCTTATATGTGCCCTGACCAGGGATCAAATCTGCAACCTCAGTGTATCGGGGCATTGTTCTAATCAACTGAGCTAACCAGCCAGAGCCTTGTTCATTTTTAAAAATTGGTTTATTTGTTTTCTTATTGTTGGGTTTTAACTTGTTTGAATTTGCATATTTTGGATACTCGTCCTTTAACAAATAGGTGTTTTGCAAATATTTTTCTCCCAGTCTATAGCTTTTCTTTTCTTTTTCTTAGCAGTGTCTTTGAAGAGCTGAAGTTCTAATTTTAACACATTAGCTTTCAATTACTATGAAAATAAAACATGAGCTATATTACAGAACTTTCTTAATTATTGAGAAGATTGAATTGAATGACTTCCACAGTCTCTTTTGACTATAGGCTTTTATGGTTTTTAGGAAAGAATAATGGTGTGCTGTGGATTTTTCTCACATGGATTCTAGGGTTCCCTTCCCATCAGAGCATTAATATACAATAATTTCAGGAAGTTTAGAAAATGCAGAAGTAAAAGAAGGAAATATGATATTTTTTAAAAGAGTGGCATTGAGAAGGTGGAATAATCTTTGATGACAAGAAAAAATCCAAACAGGCATGCTTGTATGCCTGCCTTTCATTGCCTGCAACTCAACAAATCTCCATCTTTTCACTACTTTCAAAGATTACATGGATGAAAAAGCAGTAATGTAGTATATAAATAACTTTAAAAAAATTTATTATAAAAAGTTGAACATCAACAAAGTGTATGAATTAAAAAGTGATGGTCTCCTCCACCCCATTCTTCTAATTATAGTTGGTTATGTAGGAATAAAATCCTTATAACCATGCATACCTGGTTACACACATACACACAGCTTCATGAATCAGGGATCACCTATGTCTATTTTGATATATGTCATTGTAAACCTAGTGTATACCCTGAAGCTTGGTACCTGGAAGGTACTTAATTGAATGAATAAATATAACACTGTACATTGTTCTGCAGGTGGCTTTTTAAAAAATTTAAGAATGTAATGTGGATATTTTTCCATGTTAGGACATCTATAACTACTTCCTTCTTTTCAGTGGCTCCTGAATAATTCAATGTATGGATTCACTATAATTTATTCAACCAGTCCCCTATTACTGGATGTTTAGGTTATATTTATCTTTACATACACACTACAAACAACTGTGGTATTTTGTCAACTTATCTTGTAAGAAAGTTATCCTCTCACTAATGGTAGATGTGAGTCAATTTCTCTACATCCATGCTGGGGATGATATCCAAAGTCACATATCATCAGTCTTTATTATTGCTTCTAGTTTTGTTTGGAGTAAGGGTAAAAACAAGGGAAATACTATAGCAGACTATTTTGCTATAAAGGGAAGTTATTATTCAAATGGGAATGATCTTAAGTGGCAAAATGAGAAGCCAGAGCAAGAGTTTGAGAAGAATTTTTATATATTATAAAACATTAAAGCTAAAAGAGACCTTAATTATGTTTTAATACACTTCTTTTACAGATGAGTAAATAGAAATTTTAAGAAGTGAAATGTTTTATCCAAGCTCACGCTATCAATTAGTGGCAGATCTGGGATTAGAACCAGGGTCATTTGGGTCTCAGCCAATTATCCTTTGGTTTTATTCAGCAAATATATACTAACCATTAAATTCTGTGCTAGGTACTAACAGGGTTAAGGGAAGTAAGAACACACTTACTGAGCACATTTGTTGTGCCATATCTTTCACATACATTTCAGTCTACCCCAGGGTGTCTACCATACCAAGTAAGTCAATGTACTAGTTTGGCTTAAAAACTTATTTTAAAATTTATTTTTAGAGAGAGGGGGAGGGAAGAAGAGAGGGAGAAAAACCTCCATGTGAAAGAGAAACATCAATCGGTTGCCTCCCATACACACTCCAACCCACAACCTGGGCGGGCATGTGCCTTGATTGGAATCAAACTGGCACCTTTTGCTTTGTGGAACAATGCCCAACCAACTGAGCCACACTGGTCAGGGCTGATGCTCCATACAATCTTATTTGGGAAGAGAGAGACAGAGAGACAGGGAGACACAAAGAGACAGAGACAGAGAGACAGAGAGACAGAGAGAGGGAGACAGGCAGAGAGGCACTTGGGTTTTGAATGGATTAGGGAAGTTGTAAGATTGGATGAATCAGGAGGCTATATCAATAGTTAAGATGGTAAATAAGGGTGCTGTATCCCCTGCTTGCAATATAGAGAGACGTAAAAATATATTAGGGAGACAAAATCAGCAGGACTTGGTTAATTGTTATGGCATTGAGAGAGAAGGCAGTGTGCTGGATGACTCTGGTTTCCAGGTAATGCTGCTGGATGTAAGTGGGTGATGTTCATTGAGATGGGGACTCTGGAGACGAAAGATTAGAGGAAGATCATGTGCTCAGTTGTTTTTTTTTTTTTTTTTTTAAATGTTGATTGGAGCGTCTGAAAGCCCAAATAAAGGTCTTGGGGGTAGTTAGACAAAGGAATTAGAGCTAGAGATTTTACTTTGGGAGTCTTTGGTCATCTGGTAGACGACATCGCCCGAGTAGAAGCACTTTCTTTTTTCCTTTCTTTAAGGAACATTGATCCCCTACAAAGGTCTAAATAAAGTGTTGGATTGCTTAAATTTATTATTTTCATTCTTTAACCTATAGGATTACTCTATTTTATCATATTTTTAAAGCAAACATTTTGGCTATTTGTTTTTCATTTGTAATATTATAACTTTTGGATTATGAGCTAATTGTTGAATTACCTGAATACCATAGCAGGTACATGTTTATTAGTAATTTTAGGTAGACCTCAGATCAAATATTTCATGTTTTGATTCAGGAACCTACTAAAATAATATGGTATTTTATGTGCTCAGGCACTTTGAAGAGTGCTCACCTAACTTTTTCTCGAACCACTGATTTGTTGTCATAGCATATAGCTTATTTAGGGAACCAGAGCTCTTAAAAATAAGCTTATTTTTAAGTTAATAGAATACTTTTTTTGTTTCTCATTACAGCTGCATTGTTTAAAATTAATATCCATATCGCGTCTGAAATTCAAATGCCTTTGTATTGTCTCCCGTGTAACTAGTAAACCCGTTGCAAAGGAAATGTCACTTCACGTAAGATTTAGTTGTCAAGATTTTTGAAAAGACAGATATGTTCCTCCGCTGCCTTAACCACGCAGCTTTGTGTGACTTCAAGTTGCTCAAACTGCTGTGAGGAAGCCCTTAATTGCTTAAAAGGCCAGGGACTGAAATGGAGTATTGCACAACTCTTCACCCGGCGGTTTCTCTTCCAAATCTGGCCTTCATATCATCCCAGGACTGGAGCCACTCCTCGCTCCGCTGGATCCAGCCCTATTCCACCTCAAAAGCAGCCAGGGTTTCCACGTCTGAGCCTCGGATCCTTCTGCTCCCTTCCTGCCCAAGGTTCTCATGAAAGTGAGCGCCGCCGGGCCCCGGCAGTTACCATTGTCCAGCGGTAGAGACCTGGTCTCCCCAGAAAGACTCCCGCACTGAGGTTCCGATGGCCAGGTTGCCCTAAAGGTCCGCGGGTTTCCACGCCGGTCCCCTCCCCTGCCGCCCCATTGTCTGCCTCGCTCCGCCCCGGGGGACACGTGCGCTTGCAGCTTCCCCAGTGAGGAGAGCGCTGGGCGGCGGCCGCGGCGTGGACACAGCCTGGAACGACTACGCTGCCGCGGCGCTAGGGCCGGGGCCCGGCGCCCACGGGCCGGTGGGGGCTCCCCAAGGAGCTGCAATCGCATCGAGCCCCCACGCCAGTGTCTCAACAGCCCGGTACACGAGTCAGAGGTGGGGTGGGAAGGCTCTCAGTGGGGGTGGCGTGCACGCGTTGCTGCAGAGGGAGTGGGGTGGGGCGGGGTGGGAAGATGCCTGTCTCCTGACAAAGGAGAACGAGTGGAACACGCTGAGCGGGCCCTCCCCTCCCCGCCCCTCCTCACCTCGCATGGAAGGTAGCGAGAGGAGGAGTGTCAGGAGGGGAAGGGGCGGGCCTTTCATTCACTCTGGGGCCCTGCGCGGCTGCCGCCGGAGCGGAAAGGCGGGGTCTCCCGGCTTCCCGGAGGTGAGGCGCTAGAGAGGCAGTGGGGCGTGGGGGCGGAGCCCGCAGGCGCGCGTCCCGAGGCGTAGGCTACGTCGTCACGTCAGCGCGGGAGAGAGAAAGAGAGAAGCCGACTCGGCAGGGACTGGGGGACGGGGACGGACGAGAGAGTGAGGGAAGGAGGGAAGGAGTGAGTGAGCAGGCGAGCGTGCGAGCGAACGAGGAGGGGAAAGGCGGCCAGTTGTACCTGGGAGGCCGCGGACGGGAGTGGGACCGGTGGGGGAAAGGAGCAGGGAGGGGAAGAAGAAAGGGCGAGAGAAGAAGTAGACGGAGGCTGCTGCTGCTGCTGCTGCTGCTAGTGGTGGTGGCAGAGGGAGAAGGAGGAGCTGAAGCAGGGCAGGGGCTGAGGGAGTGAGTGAGAGAAGCGGACGCGCGAGGGAGGGGAGGGGAGGGAAGGGGGGGCCACGCGGTGGCGCGCGCGCACTGGGAGCGCGCTCGGAGGCGAGTGGAACTGGATCGGGTTTGCTGCCAGCGGCGTGAGCTTCGGCCGCCATTTTACAACAGTTCCACTCGCGCTGGACACAGGGAGCAGCGAGCACGCGTTTCCCGCAACCTGATCTCCTCGGACAAGATTCCTCCGCCGCAGCCCAACGGGGAGGTAACGACCGCCAGGACCCGGGTCTGGGAGGGGAACTCCGTGACATTGTGGAATGAGCTGGAGCAGGGAGGTGCGGGTAGAAACCGGCTTTTCTGGAAAATGGATTCCAAGGAGGAAAGGAGCACGTTGACTGGGGCTGCTTGGGAGTAGGCCGCGGTCCGCGCCACTACTTCCTCTTCTGGTCCATGTGCTGCTGCCGTTCGGGCTTTGTCTGCGGCGCTCCAGGGAGGAGGCGGCCCCGTGGCCCGCGAGCGGCGGCGGAGTTGGTGCTGTCGTGGCTGTCGCCGCGGCGCGAGAGTGGGCGGAGAGGAGCCAGTCCTGTCCCGCAGCCGGGAGGCGGGCTTGGGTGGTACTCACAGGCCGGTCGGCGACGGGCAGTTCGCGGAACGCCCTCACGCTGCCGGGTTGTTGGCCCTGGTCCGAGGGTGGGACAGCTGGCCGGGGGCGCCGCAGTCACTGTATGGACAGGAGAGGGATGGGGGCTTGCACTGCGCGCCGCGGCTCGCGTCTTGCCGGGGTAGGCGGGCAGCCGGGGGTCGCCGGCGTCCGGGGTGGAGAGAGCCATGTGTCACGGCGGAGACGGCGGCGCTGGGGGTTGGTGGGTCGTGGAGAGCCTGTGGCCTGACGCCAACGCGGCCTCGGTGTTGAGGGGTGAGGTTGTGCTGCTGATGCTTTCTGGGAACTCAGACCGCGGCTTGATGTTGGGAGGCGGTGACGGTCGTCTTGGCCTGGGACTAGGTGGGTTTCCGTTGGAGGAAGTTGTAGGGCATTTGAAGGCGCTGAGCACGTGTCTCTAATGGGCTCCTAGTGGCCTTAGCGGTGAGGCTGCCACGGTGGGTGCGGAGTCAGGGGCGGGCTTTGGGATGCGGGGGCGAAGGGTGGAGAAATTGGGTGGTGGGAAGGTATGTTGTGTGAGCGCTTTGTTCTTCGCTGGCTGGTGTTACTGATCTATAAGCGGCAGGCGGGAAAAGCGCGCACTTTGGGGGTTTACCTTTGAGAGGGAAGAGCCCAGTTTTGCTTTATCCACACAAACCTCATTCTCTGTATGGGCACAGCTGCATGTGGCACGCTGGCTGCTCCTCGTGCTGATTGGGCTCCATTTGTAATGTGGCTTTTCCTAGGGAGTGTTAGCAGGTGAGTCAGGGGTGGTGCTAAGGAAAAACAAGTGAATCCGTCCTTCTGTGCGGCGCGCTCCAAATTAGGCTTGTCAGGCTATAGTGACTTAAAGGCTTCTTCAAAGGGAGGCGCAGGCTGGCTGGTGTAGAAATGGTAGAGAATGTAAGGATCGGGGCTCTCATTTTGTCCTCTACCCTTTTTGAAGATCCTAGTTTAATTTTGCTTATTGCGTTTGAACAGATCTCTGGAAACATGGCTACAGAACATGTTAATGGAAATGGTACTGAAGAGCCCATGGATACTACTTCTGCAGTTATCCATTCAGAAAATTTTCAGACATTGCTTGATGCTGGTTTACCACAGAAAGTTGCTGAAAAACTAGATGAAATTTACGTTGCAGGTAAGAACTAACACTTGCAAAATTATATTATGAAATTTTTCTATTGGATTTCTGGCTTTGAGCTAAAATAGCAACTTTTTGTGGTTTCCAATAAGTGTGGGAACTGGAGTTTTGTTTGCCTTGTTGTGATAGTTGTGAACTAGAGGTTAAGGTGTCCTGGCCATAGAGGGAGGGAAGAAGGAAAGGTTAGGAGGTAAAGGCTGGCCGGCCAGATGGATAAGTGTATGATGGTAGCAGCAGCTGTTAGCTGTTGGAAGCAGGCAATGTGACTTTTGGGGGTAATTTTAATAGTAGGATTCTTGTTAAATAATTTGGTAACTATAGACTTGTGGCTTGTCTGTCTTTGTGTGGCTGTTACTTTTTCTAGGGGTTATTTGAAATGGACAGAGGTTCAGTTGTCAGACTTGGTATTTTGTTGGTTGATTTTAGAATTTGTAAGCCTATATATTGTACAAATACTTAAGTGTTCAGAACTATCTGACTTAGATAGGCACAGAACAAGATATAAAAGAAATTGACTCATTGTAAGTGCGGTTGAGAAGCTTTCACAGTGCAGTTCAGAATGGCTAAAGTATGTGTGTTTTTCATTGTATAGATGGTAAGAGGAATGGAAGAATACTTAGTTGGCACACGTGTTACCTGTGTTGGTAAACATGATATTCTATAAAAAGAATTTTCAAAAATATTAAAAGTTGACAACTAATTAAGCTTTCTCTTCTCCAGGGCTTGTTGCACATAGTGATTTAGATGAAAGAGCTATCGAAGCTTTAAAAGAATTCAATGAAGACGGCGCATTGGCAGTTCTTCAGCAGTTTAAAGACAGTGATCTCTCTCATGTTCAGGTAACAACTTAATGTCAGTGTAAAAAGAATAAAAATCTTGGGTAGTTTTGATATAGTTTAAGTTTGATTTAATAAGATACAGATGAGATAATTATTAAATAGGATTGGAAAATTACTTTTCAGAACAAAAGTGCCTTTTTATGTGGAGTCATGAAGACTTATAGGCAGAGAGAAAAACAGGGGACCAAAGTAGCGGATTCTAGCAAAGGACCAGATGAGGCAAAAATTAAGGTATGTTTTAATAAAGGTATTTTGCTCCCTTCAGTTTTAAAGTTCTTTTAACTATTCTATAGCTTTGGTAAATACTCCTTGGGTGTGAAATGAGTGTTTTTTTGTTTTTTTTTTTAATGTTGAGAATTTATGACCATAAGATAATTTGCAAATCTTTCCTAATTACTGTTTTTTGAGGTTTCCTCCCTTTAACTATGGTTCTAAAACAATTTGCTCTTTTTAAGCACCACCTCCCCCCCATCCAGCTATACCGATGTTAAACCTGTGCTGTTGGTATTCTAAATAAAAGATGGAAAGCAATACATCCACCCTATCTTTAGATTTTTTTTTTTATTTTTTTATTTTTAAATCTGCAAGTCCAGGTTACTGACAATGGACCCAAAATGGGAGGGGATCATTTCACCTCATGCTGGTGGAGATTACATGTAGCAGTTGACTGCTTTTCTTAGGATTCTCAAGCCCTCAAATGAAACCAATTTAGAATTTTAATATGAACTGCCCTTTTTCCTATCTATCATTATGGATTATTAAGGCTAATTTGTTAATTTCTAAAAGCTGTGTGGAAGTACAAATGAGGAAACAGGGTAGGAGTGTAGGTTTTTTTTTTTTTTTTTTTTAATTTTTTTTGCCTTTTTTTGTTAAAGGTCCTATAAAATGGTCAGTGGCCTTGAAATCAACTAGCTTTTGATCTCTGTGTTGGGTGTTGTGTTGTTTTTAGCTCATAGAAAATATGGTGATTATACTAGTTTTAACCTGGTGTTCTTAATACAGTATGCCAGTAGTCTTGAACCAAGAGTTATGGTTTAAGAAAATAAGTTATTAAGGACAGTAGAGGTGTTAGGTGGTGTTTTATTTTAATTTCTATTTATTTATGTATTTTTAAAGGTTTTATTTATTTCTGAAGGAGAGGGAGAGAAACACCAATGTGTGGTTGCCTCTTGAAGGCCCCCAGCTGGGGATTTGCCCTACAACCCAGGCATGTGCCCTGACTGGGAATTGAACGGCAACCCTTTTCTTCACAGGCTGGTGCTCAAATCCACTGAGCCACACCAGCCAGGACTAGGTGGTGGTTTAATGGTATGGGAATAGTGAATCTTGGAATATATGGAGTTAGCTGGTTAATGTCATCCATAAATTGAGGCTTTCACAGGTCCAGGTATTAGTGAATTGTGTTTGACCTATAGATCTAGTTTTTCTATAGAAATTTTACCAATTGTAATTAAGTCTACTTTGGGAGTTAGAATTATTAAACTTTCATAAAAAGTTTAAAGTTTAATACGTGTGACTTCCAGTTCTATGGAAGGGAGTGGCTTAAAGTGTTAGTGTAACTTAAATTGTGGCAAAAAGGGAGAGGCATTTTTATACATGGTTTTACAAATGGAATAAGTTTTTCCTTTTTGTTTTTAGGAATTGGCATAAAAGGTATTTGGGTCATACAAAAATTAAGGTAAAAGAAGCATAGTGATTACATATGGGGAAAAAGGGAGATGAGCCATTAATGATTTAGATTATGTGATAGTAATTTGAGTTTATTTTTATAAGTAACCCAATGTTGTACCCTTAAGCAAACATTTGGGTATAATAGAAAAGATTGCTTAAAAATATGTAACATTTTGTGGACCTTTTTGTTAAAGTTTAGAAATAGATGATTTTGTCATTTACAGTATTTTTTCAGAAATACTTAATGTTCTTTGAGAAAAAATTTTAAATGTGTCTAGTCATTTTCAGAGACTGAGGTGACTCCAAATCATTTAACAGAATTTTGATAAATTATGTGCCCAGTGTGTTTTTATTTCAGGATTTGTTAATTATTAGATTAGTTTTATTATTTAGAAACCTGATTTTGTGCTTTGTGGTTTGAGTAGGTGGAGAAGAGGAATAATTCTTATTTTTTTCCTTAGGCCTGTTTCTAGTACTTTTGCCTATAATAAGAGATGAAGAGAAACTCCTGATGCTATGAGTAAATAGGAGTTGTATAAATTTTAAGTTTACTTTCAGGGAGATAAAGTGTAGAAATTTCCACATTGTTGCAATTTCTTAGTTTTCAAATCAGTTGGCTTTTTTTTTCCTGAATGATCCATGTTGTACTGTAAAACATAGTATATGAATGTCAAATGAATAAGCAGTATTCTTCCTGTAGCTCCTAAGTTTCTGGATTTGGTTTGAGGAATGTAATTTCTATAAATGTTGATGGAATGCCCACAGTGGCACTGTGTACCTAGGAGTATAAGGTATAGGGGATTTATTGGGTAAGAAATTCAGACTTGGGAGAAGTGACTTACACTCCTCCTTCAGGAGAGAATTAAAATCATCCAACTTAGGTGCAGTCATTGCTTTAGAAGGTATTGGCAGAATAGATACACCATGCTTTGAAAATTGTTGATGGATTCATATGTTTCCTGTTGTTTTCTATGCACTACTCAATAATTAGAGACCAGCAAATAATTTGAACAGGATCCTGTGATTTTTCACTATAAGTTGGGGCCATTTTGAGTGTACATTAGGAAATTCTAAAACGGACACCAGAAACCTGTTTGTAGGAATGTTGCCATGATAAATGGAAAAATTTGAACAAGATTGATTTTTATTTTTAACTGCTAAGTGCATGGATATGGTCTTGTAAATTAAATGTATTAATGACATTTGAATTCTTAAAGGCACTCTTGGAAAGGACAGGCTACACACTTGATGTGACCACTGGACAGAGGAAGTATGGGGGACCACCTCCAGATTCCGTTTATTCAGGTCAGCAGCCTTCTGTTGGCACTGAGGTAAAGAAACTAAAAACTTGTACCTTTTGTAGCAATGCACAGGTGTCTGGTTTCCTAAAGAAAGTCTCCATGGTTTTTACTTCATATTTAATTTACAGATATTTGTGGGGAAGATCCCAAGAGATCTCTTTGAAGATGAACTTGTTCCATTATTTGAGAAAGCTGGACCTATATGGGATCTTCGTCTAATGATGGATCCACTCACAGGTCTCAATAGAGGTTATGCATTTGTCACCTTTTGTACAAAAGAAGCAGCTCAGGAGGCTGTTAAACTGGTAAGTTTTTTCCTTAAGTCTTCATATTCACTTACTTGAAAGCCATTTTTTTCTCTTGCCTTTCACATTCTCTATATGTACACTTTGTAGCAGTATTCTTTACATGTATAGTTGATTAGACTCAGGATTTATAAGGTAGTATAGCAGAATTCCTTGTTCTTTGAAACATCTGGCTTAGTGGCTTTTTAAAAAAAATTTACAGGAGTGTTAAAAGGTCTAACCATGTAATAGGTAGGGATCCCATAGTTTCTGGCCATATTTGGGCCTTCCCATTTTCAAAAATACTTCACAAAAACATTGTAATGGTAAATTTCTAGTTAATGAAATAAATGATTTTGTGATGAGTGGCAATACTTGATTTAAAAGTATAAGATGTTGGGTGAGGACCTACTGCTTTTTTCCCTTAAAATTTT
This sequence comes from Furipterus horrens, assembly GCF_987537825.1. Taxonomy (NCBI): domain Eukaryota; kingdom Metazoa; phylum Chordata; class Mammalia; order Chiroptera; family Furipteridae; genus Furipterus; species Furipterus horrens. Next base: position 130,446,701 of record NW_028327176.1, on the reverse strand, counting down.
TTAAATTTTATTTTTCTTCTATTGATTCCAGAGAGAGGAGAAGGGAGGGAGAGAGGGAGAGAAACATCAATTGGTTGCCCCCTCCACAAGCCGTGACTGGGGACTGAACCCACAACCCAAGCATGTGCCCTAACCAGGAACTGAACCTGTGACCTTCCGGTTTGCAGGATGACACCCAACCAACAGAGCCATACCAGCCAGGGCATTTCCCCAACTTTTATATATATTTATTTACAGAGGGGAAGCGGGGGGAGAGAAACGTCGATGTGAGAAATATCAGTTGGTTACTCCCTTTGTGCCCACAACCAGGGACCCAGCTGCAGCCCAGGCATGTGCCCTGACTGGAAATCTTCAGTTCGCAGGATGAGCCCAACCCACTGAGCCATGTTGGTCAGGGCGTCCCAACTTTAAAGAAAAACATTTAACGTTTCAAATTATGGCTTATATAACTCCTTCAAACTAGTTTCATTAGATTTTGTGAGTCAGGTTTCTTCATTTTATAATTGAAGGTGCTGAGGGTTAATTTTAAACCAAGAAATGTAAATGGTTCACTATGGCAGATGTTAAATTTGACTTATCTGCCTTACATTTTTGGGTACTTCTAAGCAAACTTAAAATCCTCAGACAGCTTTCTCCTCTTAAACTTTATTTTTCCTTCTCTCACTGTTAGATTATATTGCATTTTAAGGCAATTCCTTGATAAAGATAAAAGAGAGGTATACAGTAGTCCCTCTCTGTATTGCGGTTCACTTACCGCGGCCTCACTATCGTGGGATTTTTTGCTATATCATGGGATTTTGCGGTACTGTATACGTATGTTCTTAAAGTTATGTAGGTTTAAGAGTGTAGAATATGTTTAAGAACATTAAGTAGTGTTTCTAAAAGTGCAAAAGGTTAATAAAGGAGGGGAAAGGTTAATATGGACTGGGAACGGTTTATAAGTGTAGGAAGGGTTTATAAAGCGTTAAAATATATATAAATACTAAAATACATGTAAGGTTCCTACTTCTCAGAGTCTCACCTGTCGTGGGGGGTGGGTCTAGAATGTAATACCTGCGATAAGTGAGGGAATACTGTACTTTGTTTTGTTTGCTACATTGCTTGCATCTCTCCATTGGTGTGTATAATTGAATATATAAAGGTATAACAGAAAAGTATGCTACTTGGAAGAATATACGTTTCTTTAAAAAAAGAATTCAAGAGTTTAGGTATTTGTTTTTAAATCATAGCTGATCTTTCCCTCCTTCAAAGAATGCTTCCTATTTCAGAGGGTATAGCTAGCTCATTAACTGGTAACCTTTGAGCTGTCCAAATTCAGTTTAAGCAGTTCAGGTATAACTTAAGAACTTTAATTTAGAGTTCTGAAAAATTACTTTAGAAGTAATTTGGTTTAATTCATGAAAGAATAAACATTTTTTTCCCAGGTAGTAATAAAGTAGCAGTTTCAATGTGGAAATGTAGAATAAGTGAGAAGGCAATGAGGTGGTATCTGACTGTAAAAAGTTACTACAGAATTTAGCTAGTGATGTCAGGCCCATTTCATTTACTAGGTTTACTACCTAAAGTCTTAATTTTGTTTAATAAGTATAAATTAGTGTTATAGTTAGTGATTTATGTATTAACTGTCTTTAAATCCTAACCTGAGGGTATACTTATTGACCTGATAGAGACACACACATGGATGTGAGGAACATGGAAAGGTTGCCTCCTGTATGCACCCCGATGAGGGGACTAAACCTCAACCTTTTGGTTTACAGCAGCGGTTCTCAACCTGTGGGTCACGACCCCTTTGGGGGGTCGAACGACCCTTTCACAGGGGTCACCTAAGACCGTTGGAAAACACATATATAATTACATATTGTTTTTGTGATTAATCACTATGCTTTAATTATGTTCAATTTGTAACAATGAAAATACATCCTGCATATCAGTTAGTTACATTACGATTCATAACAGTAGCAAAATTACAGTTATGAAGTAGCAATAAAAATAATTTTATGGTTGGGGGCACCACAACATGAGGAACTGTATTAAAAGGTCATGGCATTAGGAAGTTTGAGAACCACTACAGGATGACGCTTAACCAACTGAGCCACCCCACCAGGGCTTTATTAATATTTTTAAAAGGAAGAATTAAACCTACATTTGTGTAAGCTTCTTAATTCTTGCTACCACAATACACTAATTATGGTAGGTCCTCACTAAAACTTATTTCTAGACAATGCAGAAACCTTACAGTAAAGATATGTCATTAGACGGAAGTGATGCATAATCCATTAGTAACATGATTTGAATACCAGTAAATACACATTCTGAAATATGTTTTGGTTTGGAGAGTTGCCTTGGTTTAACAGGTAATATAGTCCAAAATTGCATTGCTGTAGGATTAGTGTGTAGTCTAATTATTAATATAGTTAAGGTTTTTAACTGTAATACAGAAACTTTCCTAGATAACCAAACAGCCATTTTGATTGGTCTAGGAACTATTTTTTTAAAAGATTTTATTTATTTTTTGAGAAAGGAGAAGGGCAGGAGAGAGAGAGAGAGAGAAAGAGGGAAAGAAACATCAGTGTGTGGTTGCCTCTCAATCACCCCCAACTAGGGACCTGGCCCACAACCCTGGCAGGTGCCCTGACTGGGAATTGAACTGGCAACCCTTTGGTTCACAGGCTGGTACTCAATTCACTGAGCCACACTAGCCAGGGCTAGGAACTAACTCTTATTCTATACTTTCTCACATTTTTTTCTTGGGTTTGTGATTTGAGTACTTATCTGGAAGCATACTTATTTTTTATAACTGCCTGATGAATAGGAGGTTTTGCATTTTATTTCAGTGCTTTTAAAAGATATTTTCAATGGTAGTGGTGTATATATATCTACTGGGATAAATTGAATATATCATTACTTCTTTGTTAATTTTTACTTTTAAAAAGTTTTTATTGTATTTTTTTTCCATTGCCATTTAGCCCTCTTAAACCCCTATCCCTCCCCGCCACCCCAGAAAATGTCATTGCTTTTTTTAAAAGGATGCTTTACTGTGGTTAGGATTATGGTGATAATAGAATTTGGAGATTTGCCTTAATCCAAGAGTAAAAGAAAGGACTAGATTTTGGGGGAAATTAAACATTTTAGAAAAATACAAAACTCAAGTTGATTTGGATGCATTTTGTTACTTTGTATTTACTTGTGGAAATGAGTCTCCCTCTAAATATATTTCTTAATGGAGCATATTTTGAAAACTGTCCCTAATTGTGTCATGTCATGATAGTCTACTTGAATTATAACTCTATCCAAGGTGAGTTATTATATAAAATGGTTGAACTGTCATTCTACTTGTAGATAATCAGTTTGAGAAAATAACTCTTGCATTATTTATTGATCAGGCAAAAGTGGAGAACTATCTCCCTTTGCTTTCCTGTACTTTTGAGTATCTTGAGGAATACCATATATTGAGATAGTTTATATTTTGGACTTTATTTTTAATAAGATTCAGCAGTGATTTTTTCCCCATAGATTAAAAGCTATTGTAGATTTTAAATTTGCATCTGAATTACTTGTAAAAATGGGTTAATTGATGTTAACAGCTGAAGAGGCGTGAAGTTAGAAACAGCAGTAAACTTTTTAAATGACCTTGTTTTCAGCCAACATCTACCTAGTATTTGGGGAAATAATAAAAACTCATCCCTAAATGCTGATAATCTGGCTAGGGAAGCAAGGTCTAAACTTCTAAAGGTGAATAAAGCTATCATCTGAGTGATTGTTAAGGCATAGGAGCTGTGCTGGGTGCTACGTTTTTACCTTTTAATACCACTTCAACCCAAGGTAGGTGGAATTATTTTTATTCTTCAGAGGAGTAAATAGCCTGGGTGACTTGACAGAGGTCATACTGGGCTTTAATTTGATATCAGGTTTGTTAAAGAATGCCTATTGTTAACCAGACATAACAAGCCAATGGTACAAGTTATGTCACCTGGTAGCCTCATTCTTTAAATTACGTAGTTTAGGTAGCGTTAAAAGAAGACCCTAGTCCTTTCTGCTGCCAAAATATTTTTGGCATGTAACCACTTTTTACCATCTGCATCACTACCACCCTAGTCTAAGGTACCATTTGAAGAATCCTGGCTAGTCTCACTACCCTCCATTGCTTCTTTATAGTCTTCACCATTCAGCAAACATAGATAAGGTCACAACATTCCCATGCTGAAAACTCAATAATGCTTCCAAAGGAGGCCTTATCTTCTCAAGTTTCTTAACCTCTCTGCTCCTACTCTTCATTATCCTTCCATCTATACTTTGCCTTCTGCTGTTCTGCTTTCTGACACTTCAACCAGTTACCACGGCTGCTGCCTTCTTATCAATCAAGTCTTCTCAGAAGGCCTTTTCTGACTTTGAGCAGCAAGCACCCATCTGCCTCATGATGGTATTCTGAACATGATAAGATAGAATGCTTCTTAGAATTATTTCTTGACTTTATAAATAATTTGCTTACCTCTAATCATCAGAATATAAGCCCCCCTGCCCCCCACACCCCCCCAGTAATTCCTGACATTAGAACAGTGCCATTGTACAGTAGGTGCTGGATAAATAGCCTGACTGGCTGACTAGTGCCATCTAAATCCATTATTTATAACAGGGATTTATAATCTCATATTAGCTATGGACCATTTTGCTATTGAAAGGTTTTCTGGTTTTTATTTGCAATTATTTATTCTGTGCTATCTTTAGTCAAAGGGATTATTGTAGAATAATTGGGGTGTGTGTGTGAAGCTTTTCCTGTCACCCCCTGGGGGTTATTTGGAAGTATATGTACGTTTCAACATTGTCACAAATACCAGGAGGAAGGGCAGGCAAGTGTGTATGCATTTGTGTGGTATGTTGCTGGAATTGGAGTCTAGGGCCACTGGCGTTGCAGTGCCTGTTACAGTCGTATACAGGGGTGGGCAAAGCAGTTTTATAGTTATGAATATGTGAAATACATTTTATTCTTGTATTATTATTTACTTATTTTATTATTCCTTTGTCTTATTTGTCCTTTTATTATTATTTTGTATCCTTATGAATTATCTTCTAGATAATGATGGCTGGTCATTTATTCTACTTTTGTTCACTCCTATGTAATGGAAGTACCATTCAGAAAATGCCATTGGTGTTCGTGTTACAAACTGGAATAGTTGGTCTCTATTTGCACATTAAAAATGACAGTTTTATACTACTAATGGTTTTATTTACCAAAGTGGTTTTGTACACCAGTATAACGTGTATATAGCCATTTTGAAGAATGCAACTCTGATAAGAGGCCCACAAAATATTTTAGTAGCAATTTAGCAAATATTTAGGGGGTTTAATGGGAAATATTTTAATGTGGGTGTTGAAGGTACATAGTTTGATTCAGCTCTTGACTTGAGAGTTTATAGGACATGTGAGGCTAATTACAACTAAAATAGAAGCAGAGGGTAGAAAAGGGTAACAGAGGGATGAAGGGATAGATTACTTTGGGTAGGGGTTGTTAGAGAAAGCTTTATGATAAAATGGTTTGAGCAGGACGGTGAGGGAAATAGGTGGTAACTCTAGTTGAAGCAGTGTGTTTTGTAGAAAGAAGCAGGAGCTAAAACTTGGATGAAGTTGTTGCCAGAAGGCATTAGTCATGACTGCTGGGCTAAATTGCATGGTGCCATTAAAATGCTGAGCCTTGATGTGGGTGGCATGATATAAATGGCAGAATGATGAAGGATCTTTGGCTGAAGAGAGCAAAGGCCAGCAGAGAAGCAATAATAGAAAGTAGTGAGGTTAAAGATTTTGAAGGGAGAAACGATAGGCAGTGGTCTTTTGTAGGTTTTAATCCAGTTTTTACCATTGATTTAAATGAGGGCATAGTTAGACTGCCCTTGAAATGCTTGGTTACTTGAATCTGCATGGAGTGATAAATGCTCTAGATGATAAAAGCAGGATCTGAAAAGATTTTGATTGATGAATAGTTCACACTGGCAAGATGGAATTGAGTGGGGGAAAAAGACAAGTTCCGCACACAAGTAACTATCATATGTAAGCTGTAGTGTGAATCAACAGTATGGTGTGGTTGCCAGATAAGCTAAGGTAATCATGGACTACATGTTATATAGAAGCATGGTGTCTAGAAATGGAAGATTAGTAATAGTCTCCAGCTTATTCTAACCTCCTCAGTCTGCATGTACAATATTAGGTTACGGATGTCACTATTTAGTGAAACTGTAGGAGGCACTTTAGTTTGCCAGTATCAGGGAAGGAATGATTACCCAAGCATATAGAGAACAATTGAGTCATGAGCATTGTGAACTTGTAAATGAAGTGCTGTCATTTGGAGGAGGAAATAGATTATTGTAGAATTTTTAGGGAAGTAAATTCTGGCTCAGTGTACATAAGACTTTGTAATCAAATGTTTAAAAATAAAGTGGGCAGGCTTGGCAGGTAATGGCTTTGCTGCTTTAAGAAGAGTTAGGAGTGAGCACCGGCTTCTGGATCAGATTCTAAATCCTGAGATTGCTAAATTTCTGGGGATTTGGTGACTGGCTATGAGGAATGGTAAAAAACAGCTTGTTATTTTGAGTCTAGAAGACAAATGTTCCAGTCTGTACAGCTCCTGTTTTGGTGTTTGAAATACCGAAACTGCATTGATTAATGTTCAAAATTTTATCTTTATTTTATTTGGCCACCTCATTGTGGTACTGAATCTGAAAGTTAGGTTTCTGAAACTTCTTAGAAATTTTTTTTAATTCCTAAATTTTTAGAGAGAGGGAAGGGAGGGAGAAAGAGAGAAACACCAATGTATGAGAGGAACAAAGATCGGTTGCCTCTTGCACGCTCCCAACCGGAGACCCACAGCCCAAGCATGTGCCCTGATGAGGAATCAAACCAGCAACCTCTCGCTTTGTGGGATAATGCCCAACCAACTGAACCACACTGGTTGGGGCTTCACTTTAAAAAACATTTTTTTAACCTATTTTTAGAGAGTGGGAGGGGGGAAATGTTGATGTGAGAGAAACATGGATTGGTTGCCTCTTGGATGCCCCCAACCAGGGACCCGCAACCCAGGCATATGCCCTGACTGGGAATTGAATGGGTGACATTAGTTTGCTGGACAACTCCCAACCCACTGAGCCACACCAGTCATGGCAAGATCTCACTTTTAAAAAAATTTGAAACCATTATAGTGCCCTGATATACTAACACTTTAGAATTAGGATTTATCAGCAAAGAATCTTTTGTAAGGTTCAGAACAGTCTGTTATGCCCTTAAACCATCTAACTCACTGTCACCCATCTGGGATGTGAATTTTATTTTTGAATTTAAGGTGAAAGGTTTTGTCCTGACCAGGTTGCTCAGTTGCTTAGAGAGTCAGTCCATACAGCAAGGTTGCGGATTCGATCCTTCCATAGCCAGGGCACATACAGGAATCAATCAATGAATGCATAAATAAGTGGAACAACATATTGATGTTTCTCTTTCTCTAAAATTAAACAATAAAAAAGTTGAGATGATAAATCTTAAAAATAAGGAATGAGCCTTGGCTGTCGTGGCTCATTTGGTTGGAGTATCACTGGTAACTGAAAGATTGTGGGTTCAATTCCCAGCCAAGTTGCAGGTTTGATCTCCAGTAGTTCAGGTGTGTATGGGAGGCAGCCAGTCAGTTTCTCTCTAATAGCAATGAAAAAAATGTCCTCAAGCGAGGATTTTAAAAAAAGAAATGAGAAAAGTTGAGCAATATTTGTGTGTGTGTATCTACATACATATATATATGAACGTGCATGCTTAATCTGTGTATGGGAGGTTGGTTTTATTTGAATAATATGCTCAGAGATGCTTCTTTATTAATGACATTTTCATTTCTGTGGGTTAGCTATAATTCAAGTTTTTTTTAAATAGTAAAATAAGAGTATAGTTTACTTTATAATCTTGCTAAATCTTTATTTTATTTATATTGTTCTGAGAACACAGCCATCCTAAATATATATTTGTCCTACCCTGTCTTGATTAACCATAGGAGGGCTAGTGATAATGGGTTAGAAGGAAATAGCTTTTTTTGTTGATAATAATGGAACCATTTATTACTTTGAAGCAACATTGTTAATGTTGATGGAAGTGGTATAACCAATAACGTAAACACATTACAGGTTGTTTTTTTTTAAACTTTTTTTATAGTGAACTCTTAGAATATTTAGGGAATAAAAATATAAAGGAGGGAAAGTTATACCAAATCCTGTCATCTTCAAAATAACTCCTCTCTCTCCCTTTAAATACTTTGTATTTCCTTCCATTCTTTCTTTGATATTTTAATGTTTTTGTCAACTCCTACAGTAAATGACCAAATCGAAAGCCATTGATTTGTCACTAATCTATTGGATGCTAGATTATAAAAATTTAGGGAGTGTACATATCATAAAACAATTTATTGTATTTGGTTAACTTATTTGTGAAATAGGATATTACAGTCTGCTTGTCCGTAATCTCTTGCATGATGGATTCACCCATAGCTCTCCTATTTGCAGGTAACCTGTGTATTTCTAGTTTTAAGAGGTTTTTGGTCTAAATAGAATATAAATACTATGAGAAAACAGTTTGGCATTTTTCAAAGCCTTAGAACAGGTAATTCTTTGTTATGCTGGGCTATCCTGTGAATTGCAGTATGTTTAGTAACTTTTCTGGTCTTTATCTACCTACTGATTACCAGCAACAAGCCTTCCATTCCTAGTTCACAAACCAAAAAAGTCTAGACATTGTCAAATGTCCCCTGGAGGGCAAAATCACTCTGTTGAGAATTATTGGTCTATGTTAACATAGAAGGATACTATTGTTGACCTTTATAGGATTTAGGGATTGTAAAGTATTCTAATGGTTAAGTTTAAATCTTCAAGTATGCAGAGGAGCTTGGGTGGTAGAAACCTCAGGGGAAGCATTTTATTCAAAGGCTGAGTAGTATGAAAACAAATTATGTAAATAGCTAAGATTATAGTATTGTGGAGAAAAAGATTTTAAGATGGACTTATATAATACACAAGTATTTGAACTTTATCTTTTTGGTGGTGGGAAGCCATTGAGAGATTTTTTTTTAATAGACAAAAATTGTGATCATTTAAAAAAAAAGTTTGATATAATGTAGAGAATAGAGACTCCTGGGGTCATAATGACCAGAGACTTGAGTAGAGTGAATCTGAGTAGGTGGGGTAGGAAGTAGAACTGTTATGAATTGGAGGAAGGGTGTTTGAGCTTTATGTTAAATTTTGAATACGTGGAGATGGAGAAAGGGATGGGGAGAGATCAGTTTTTTGACTTAGTGTATATTTTCTTCTATTATGTACCTGTTATGGGAATAACAGGGAGCAAAGGGTGGTTTTACTTTTCCCAACTTCGCCACAAGTCTGGTATGTAGTTTGTATGAAAATTCGTGTTGATTCTTTAGTTTGTATAGTTTCACTTGTATGTATATTTAAGGTAGATTTTCAGGTCAGGTGTGGGAGAATTAATAATTATTGCTGCTGCTGTCACCATTATTACTACCTTGAAATTTTGAAGTGTGTAATATATATAATCTACTTTTCCAGATAACTTGAATACTTCTGAACTTTGGTTTATAAATAGTATTGATTGGTGAATTTGTCACTTTGACAGATTGGGTTTTGCCTCTGAAATATCTCACCCTTCTAGAGAACAGGTTACTTGAAGATTAATTTTACTTTTTATTGTAGTTTTATAGTTATACTTTTACTATAATCTTTACTTGTTTTTCTCCAAATTCATTGCAGCCTTAATGAAATTTAAATGGGGGGAAAAGTAAGAGGGATTCAGATTAACAAGATTACAAACAAGATTCTCCCTTTTAGACTTAAGTATTTGAATCCAAAAATCCTTACTGTAACTTTGTGTAAGAGGTTAGGGGAGATGGAAAAATAAATTTAGGTGCTGGTCTTGGAATCAGTTTCCTTTGCATGAGGACAAATGTTGGGAGGATGGATTTAGGTAGGAATTAACGTATTTTGGAACCAACCATTTTGTAGTTAAGCTGCTACAGACCTGATTCCTAGTTAAACAAGTTTCCTAAATTTCAAGGCCTAAAAAAGTTTTTGTACTAATTCATAAACTTTAGTGTGTTTGGTCACACTAAATAATCTTCATATCTGTCTTAGATTATAATTTTTTGTACAGCGTCTTTATGGTAACTTTTTGAAAGAATAAATTCCTGAGAAACTGTTGAAATTTTAATTTGTTTAAAAGATTTTGTGTTTGTGTATGGAAAATACATGTCTTTTTCTAATAAGCACTTGAAATAGGATATTGTAAGTATTTTGAAAACATGTTTTCCCCTTTCAGTATAATAATCATGAAATTCGTTCTGGAAAACACATTGGTGTCTGCATCTCGGTTGCCAACAATAGGCTTTTTGTGGGCTCTATTCCTAAGAGTAAAACCAAGGAACAGATTCTTGAAGAATTTAGCAAAGTAACAGGTAAGCTGGATTTATTTGGAAGGAGGTGCAAATTTAAATACTAAAGATAATTGCATACTTCTTTGTGACAAGCACTGTTTTTTAAGCATGATATTTATTGACTTACTGTATTTTCACTGCAACCATATAAGGAAAACAGGCACAAAAAGTTTGGGGAGATAACTTGCTGAATGTTATGTAGTTAGTAAAGAATACAGCTGGGATTTGAACTCAGTCTGCAGAATCATTATTGTGCACTCCCTGTTTTGGATTATTGTATTTCTTTGTTCGTATGCATTTCTAGGTGGTAGTTGACATTCCTGGTAGGATTGTTTGATGTGTAATGGTTTGATTTTTCCACATTTGTCAATATGGTGCAATTTCTGTTGAACTGTAAAGCATTTTTTAATAACAGTTTCCAAATGATGGACTGTTTTTATTTAAAATTTTTTTTGTCTGCCTAGAATGTTTTAACAAATTATCAGCCTATTATTAGTCACTAGGGACTTTTGAAATTCTTATGTAATAACTAATATATTCTACTTCATTTTAAGTAAAGCTAATCAATAGCTGAGGCTAGAAAAGTGTCATTTAAAAAGTTTTTAGTGTTTACTTGTATAATAAGAAAAATATCTAACCATATCTGATATATACTGCCATTTTACTAAAGCAGCTATGTAAAGATTTTGTGCCTCCCATTAATGGAAACAGAATTGTCCTTAGATCTAATTGAAAAGAATATATAGTTTGTTTCTGTGTTGAAAACACTTGGAAAGTGTTCTAGAAAGTGAATTATCTGTTGAGTCCCCTATAAAGATAAGTGATTGTTTTATTTTGATATTCAGGTATTAGAAAAATCTTTTGATCTACTTTTTCTTGCTTGTTACTTTATCTAATTTCTTTTGAATGGTTGTTTACTTTCAGAGGGTCTTACAGACGTCATTTTATACCACCAACCAGATGACAAGAAAAAAAACAGAGGTTTTTGCTTTCTTGAATATGAAGATCACAAAACAGCTGCTCAAGCAAGGCGTAGGTTAATGAGTGGTAAAGTCAAAGTTTGGGGGAATGTTGGAACTGTTGAATGGGCTGATCCTATAGAAGATCCTGATCCTGAGGTTATGGCAAAGGTAATGGCAGTGAAGTTAAAACAAACTTTAAGGGGTTGATAGGGAAAGGGAAAGGTTTTTTGGGGGGTGTGGAGAAGAACTTATAAAACAATGTGTACTTGTTTTTAAACCATATTTTTGAAACTAAGAGGTGTTCTTCATTAAGGCCACACATCAGAAATGGTACCGTGGAATACTATTGCACACAATAGAGCATGGAAAGTGATTATAGAAATTTATTCGTGGACACTTGGCTTTATTGTGTGGCTGTCACACTCATGATGAAGTAGTTAGCCTACATGCTGTGGAGATGGTTTACTTCATTTTTGTCTGGATTCCTAGAGCAATTTCTTTGGCTTTTTGAGAATGGTGCCATTAGCTTACGTGGTTTTTGTGTTAAAAGTCCTATTCCTAAAAATAGTGAATGTACTGGCTGCAGTTACAAGGTTTATCTATTATTAGTTATCCTGCTTCAGCAGTCAGTTGAGACATCCTATGAGAAGAAACATCTTGAGTCAATACTTTACTCAGTAATGCAGTTTGCAGTTATTTTACCCTTTGTCTTTTAAGAATCTGCCTTAATGGTTATAGGCTAGTAAGTATAATTAGTTCACTTAAATCAGTAGATGAGTACGCTAGTGTCTTTATGGTAACTTTTAAAGGTTAATATGTTTTACTTATTTTTAGAGAGAGGGAGAGAAACAATGATGGATGAGAGAAACATGAATCACTTGCCTCTGGCATGCCCCCAGCTGGGGGACCTGGCCCACAACCCAGGCATGTGCCCTGACCGGGAATTGAACTGGTTACCTTTTGGTTCATGGGCCAGTGCTCACGAGAACAGCTACTTAGGATTCTTTTTTCCTCTGGCCTATTAAGCTCTCGCTGGGTTAGTACTTTAGATGAAGAAATTTGGATGCCATTTCAAGTATTCTAGGAGCAAGTGATAATGTTTTTTAGCCAAAAAGGTCACATTTTATAACTGTACTTTGAGAAGCTTTCAGGATTAAAAGAATTAATATTTTGAACACTCTCCCCTTATCTAAGATTTTAAAAGCAGGTCCTAATTAGTTTTGACCACCTGTGTTAAAGTGTTAAAATGTTCAAGAGCTATCTTAGAGGAGGTAGTATTCATATTGTTAGTAAATAACCACCTCCATTTTGGTTGCAAATAGTTATTTAATAACTACTAGGCATGTAGTCTTTTTTTGAGTAGAAATTAACAGAGTTACCATATATCTCCTGCTTACACAAATGTATGGCCTTCCCCCCACTATCAGCATTTACATCAGATTTATACATTTGCTAGTGAACCTACATTGACACATTGTTATAAAAACTATAGTTTATATTAGGACTCTTGGTGTTGTACATTCTCTGGGTTTGACAAATGTATGACATGTACTTAGCATTAAAGTATTATACAGAATAGTTCCACTGCCTTAAGAATCTCCTTGATCTGCTTATTCATTCTTCGCTCCCTTGCAACCTCTGGCAGCTATTGATATTTTTGCTGTCCATAGTTTTGCCTTTTCCCAAATGTCACGTAGTTGTAATCATACAGTATGTAGCTTTTTAACCTTACTTTCTTTCAGTTAATACGCATTTGTTTCTTTCATGGCTTAATAGCTCATATCTTTTAACACTAAATAATATTCCATTGGATGTACCACAGTTTATTCATTCACCTACAAAAGGATATCTTGGTTCTTTCCAAGTTTTGGCAGTTAGAAACAAAGCTGAAGTACACATACATGCACATTTTTTGTGGACTTATTTTTAGCTCATTTACGTAAATAACAAGGAGTGGAATTGCTAGATTGTATGGTAAAAAAGTATGTTTAGTTTTGTAAGTAGCTGCTCTCTGAATTGGATATACCATCTTGCATTCCCACCAGCAGTGTTCCTGTTCCATATCCTCAATAGCATTTGGTGATGTTAATGCTTCGGATATTGACCATTCTAATAGGTGTGTAGTGGTATCTCGTTGTTCTAATTCACAGTTTTCTAATGACATGATGTTGAGTATCTCATCATATGCCTGTTTGTCATCTCTGTCTTTTTTGGTGAGATATCTGTTCTGATTTTTTACCCATTAGGTCCAAATGTCACATTCCTTGGTATTTACCCAAATGAGTTGAAAACTTAGTCTATTTTTTTCTAATGGGTTGTGACTAAAGCTAACTTTGCAGGGTGGGGAGATGGCATTTTGAAAATTGAAGCCTTTGGAACTACACAGAGTTTTTGTTTTTTCTTAAATTTCAGGTAAAAGTGCTGTTTGTACGCAACCTTGCCAATACTGTAACAGAAGAGATTTTAGAAAAGGCATTTAGTCAGTTTGGGAAACTGGAACGAGTGAAGAAACTAAAAGATTATGCTTTCATTCATTTTGATGAGCGAGATGGTGCTGTCAAGGTAAACAACTGAGGAAATTATAGGCATCAAAAGTGGACTAATTATTAATTTAAAAAAATATTTATTTTTATGGAGGGAGGTGAAGGGAGGAGAAGGAGAAACATCAGTGTGGGGCTGCCTCTCGTGCACCCCCAACGAGGGAGCTGGCCTGCAATCCAGGCATGTGCCCTGATCAGGAATCAAACCGGTAACCTTTTGCTTAGCAAGATGATGCCCAGCCAACTGAACCACATCGGCCAGGGCTAACGTGGGCTAATTATTTTTAGTCATCCTAGAATCAGAATGTTTTTTAAAAAGTCAGATCAGGTAATCATACTCGTACTAACCTTTATTGGCCTTAGCAAATTGTATAACCAACTAAACTAAGTCAAAACACATAATCAGTGGAACAGCAGGATCTTTAAAAACAAGTCTAACCTATTTTGTCTCATCTTTCCAAAATTAATGGTAAATGATTTTTTTAAACTTTAAATCATTATTTAAAAGGAGTTTTATATTGACAGTGTCTAATTATTTTTAAGGCTATGGAAGAAATGAATGGCAAGGACTTGGAGGGAGAAAATATTGAAATTGTTTTTGCTAAGCCACCAGATCAGAAAAGGAAAGAAAGAAAAGCTCAGAGGCAAGCAGCAAAGAATCAAATGTAAGTGAAAGTTGTATAAATACAATGTTAGTAGATTAACTGGTGTATAACAGGTGTTTCTCAAAATCTGATAAACAAATGCATAACATGTCTTTATCTGTTAAAGAGGACTTGAAAGCTTTGAGGCATAGAGAAATGCCAAGAATCTCAAGAAATGTTTACTGAGCTCTTGCTATTGACCATAATGTGAAAATAATTATAATTCTAAAAATTGGAACTTATATAATAAATGGAAATTATTCTGGGTTCTTTCCTACTTTATTTTACAGAATGTGCTCGCTGAATAAGTATTAGCTTTCCAAAAGTCTTAGTAATTTATTTTGTTAAAGGGTGGAGAGTGTTTTCTCAGAAGTAGGCAATATTAAGTCTTGAGTTATGATAAACTTTGCTTCCTTTGTACCAGAAAGAGGCTTCTTTACCAGTACGTAGTGCCTGTTGCCACCCTAAAGATTTCATGTACTGTGCATGGGTTTTGAAAAATGAAATAGGAGTGGGGTTAAATAGGGAAACAACAGTTATTGAGGTAAGGAAACTGTGTAATTTGTATTAATTGGTTGTTTTTAGAATACCTAGAAAGGAATATCCTCTCATTAAGACAGTGAAGGAAACTTAGCGAGATGAAAAAGGAGTCTGCAACTTTAAAATATTAATTGGTAATTGATTTCTAAGGAGGAAAGGGAGTATTTACTATTTGAAGTAAGAACAGTAATCACTGTACTTAACTATTTCAGGCCAGTGTTCTATTCATTGCCCTATATGGAATACAAAAGAAAGAAATGGGAAGCTTCTAGTTCTATTTCATAATCAGGGAAGTAGTCAAGTTCTAGTTTATGCAGTTGGTTGTGCAGTTATGCACATTGGAAAGTTCTGAGCCTTAGTCTTAGTTTTAAAGGGGTTCAGATATATCTACTTGTTCTGTGATTAATGAAATGGGTTCTTTATCCTTGGGTTGTATAAAAGGGAAAAAAGACTACAAAAAGCTAGGTTTTGAAGGGGTTGCCTTGTGCTCTGTATCTCAAACCCCTGAGTATACAATATGCAGTGAAAATACTTGTGTCTCCTTCAGAAGAGTTAAC